>NC_060065.1:37780749-40708600 GCF_020283565.1 Trifolium pratense
GAGTCTGACGGTTACTCCACCTGCTCCAACACAATTGACATTTGAGGCTTAGTAACTTCCCTGTGATTTCATGGTGGAAATGGAGGGAGAGATGCCGGAGCTGATCTAATTCCATTATCTACCTGTCATGCACAGCTTTCTGGAAATGAAATGAAGCCTCTCATTCCGAACAGAGCGGTGGTATGTCAACAAACTCAATATTATATTAGTTCAGGTAAAATTGACATTGCATTTTCCTTCTATCAAGCAATTATTCAGCTCATTTGCTTAAAATATCTTGATGGAAAAAGTCTATTATGGTTTTATATAGTTAAAAATCTCCAAGCGTTGGGTTCATCAGTTATTGATTCTCTAACTGCTTAGCTGTCTGTCGATTGCTAGTCATAAGAGTTAGTTAGAGAAGCTTCCACATCAGCAGACTGAGTAGTGTTTCTCTCAAGACACAAGAGTTAGTTAGAGAAGCTGCCACATCAAGCTTAAACTGATTTGTAACCCTGTCAAGTTAGTTATCAGTTAGTGCAGGATTAGCAAGTATATAAACAATTTTACTTTGAGTGGTAAGATCATCCGAAGATCGAAGGAAACAAAAATCATCGATAGCTGGAAGTTCAATCCAAGTGGTAAGATCTGCTCAAATAAAACATAATAAGCAAGATCACAAGAAGCAATCACTTAATCAACAAGGTCTTTTATGACTCCCTCCGTCCCAAAATAAATGACCTAATTTTGACTTAGTGTATTATTCATAAGATCTACTTTGACCATATTTTACTATTAATATGTAGATGCAAATATTAGCATATGAGATCTTGTTTTTTAATAATAAATAACTAAAGATATTAATGATCAAAGTTGTGCATTGACAAACAGGTCATTTATTTTGGGACAGATGGATTATTTTCTATTGGTGTTAGTATGAAACTCACATACTCTTAATTTTTCTAAGGGTCTGTGTTCAATTCTCTGTCTTGTCAGCTTGAGTGAAATAAATTTCTTAAAGACCAAGATAAGTGTGTGAATACTAAATTATCTGTGTATTCATTCATGGTTATGGCATAGGTATTTGAGATAGATAGAGATATATTAGAGATATAATTAGCTAGCCTAATCAGTTTTTATTAGAAAGGCTTTTTATAATTATAAAAAAATCTAAAAAGCTTGTATTTGGCTGCCAAATTGTTAATAACATGAAAAAGCTTTTATAATTAGTATAATTATAATTATTGCTAGATATTACCTACGAATTAGATACAGACCCGGCCGTAACTAAATTCCAGATTTCTTGTAGTGATCTTGTTTTTTTTTTCACCTAGTATCGGCCCACCGGACTGCCTAGTCTGCTTCAAGAAAGTTGTAGTGATCTTAGTTAAGGCAACATTTTAACTTCTTCTTTGTAATAGCTATAGGCAACTGTATTAATACGTTTTCACATTAGGCGATGTCTGTGAGTTCACTTCCTGCGAGATGGCTCCATTTTCACATTAAAAGACATTAATTACTGTGTCTCTTTTGTATATCTTGATGGTGCACTTTGTGTAATTAGCTTGCCAATCTCTATACAGAGATTGTTCAATATAAAAACAATGTTCTTCCCTTGAATTGGATAGCCATTTGGAGGTTGCATGTGTACTTCCTCAGTTAACAGCCGTGAAGCAACATATTGTTGCTGCAGAGCCACAAATGATATACCGGTTCTACTTCCGGTCTGGCAGAGCAACATTAGTGTGATTAGGGCCATATACCGGTTCTACTTCTGGTCTGGCAGAGCAACATTAGTGTGATTAGAGCCATTCTCTTGGCGCAACGCCAGAAGTTGAAATCGTTCCCTGCAAACTATGAGACTTCTTAGAATTGAGTTTTTAGGTCTAACTCATCTTTACAAAACCTGCTTTTAAGCTGAGGATTGTCTCTACTTTATAAACACATATCCAGGTCATCTCGCAATCGATGTGTGACTTCTTTAACAAGACTCAAAGGAGAAAAGTCATCAAACAAGAAAAACCCAGAAGAAAAAAAAGCTCAAACTCAAACTTCTGATACCATGTTCAACTTATAAAAATTTATAATCTGTAATGTGATTGTAAAACATAGCAAGAGAGCAATGTAATGTGAGAGAAAATGATGATAGATGAAATTGAAATTTGATTAGAAATTGAAATTGAAAATGATGAGAGATGAAATTGAAAATGGTGACAAATATAATACAAGCTCTTTCAAGTTGAATTTCTTCTAAAAGCATTATCAAGTAATAAATCTCTTTTAGTGATGCCGTCGAATCTTTTCCACCTCTTTGATTGTTTTAGTGAAGCGGCCTCGTCTAAGAAGGCGAGAAATGGATTTAGGGTGGTGTGGCATTCGGTTCTTTGGTCAATTTGGAATGCGCGAAATAACAAATTTTTTAATAGTGTGCTGAAGGACCCTTTGGAGATTGGAGATTGTTGAGGAAGTGAAAGTTCTTTCTTGAAAATGGAGTATGGATAGATTGAAAATTACGGATCCAGATTAACTAAAGTCATTTTTTCCCTAAAGTTACTGCAATCACTTAATCTACACATTTAGATTAATCGTACGTTCTATATTATTTCTCCCAAAATAAAGAAACCAAATCCCTAGTAAACCACTGAAACGGCGACCGATGAAGAATTTGAGTGAGGGAAAGTTCAACAACAGTGGAGGAGGCGACACTGATTGTAAACGTGGCTGTGAGCCGCTGATTGCGAGCTTGAAATTTGTTTCAATAGGTGATTTTGCTTGGGGTGTGTGCCATCTGCGCTTCTTTCATTTTAGGCAGGGGGTGGTGTTTCTTTAGAGCTGCTGCATTTTGTTGCTTTTTTATTGTTTTTGGGTCTGGTTGTGTTAGTTCTTTTTGAACTTATGCATAGGCGCTTCTGTTTGTATTGTTTCTCTGTTTCCCATCCTTGGCTCTTCTTGTGCCTTGGTTTTTGTTAGCATTTCAAAAAGTGTAAAACATTTCTTTAAAAAATATCCCAATTTCTATTGAGCAAATTATTCTGGCTTAAAAGTAAAATTTCAATTTCTGAGAATTGAATTTCAATATAGAGAATTAGAATTTGAAACAATTTGAAACTAGAATGATTGAATGTGTCCATGTGTTGGTGTTGCGTCAATTAGACACACCTTCAATCTAAAGTGTCTGTGCAACATAGGCTAGAACCTATTTCTAATGATCTTACTGCTTCTATTTGTGCTCTCACTTCCCTTTATCATGCTTTTAGATAACTTTGGCATTTCTACCACTTAAATAATATCAAGTTCAAATGCATAAAAAGTAAACTAAGAAAAATGTAAGGAGTAATACAGTGGTTTAACATATAAACAACAGATTACAACAAACAAACATGTTTATTTTGGAGAGGGCACATTAACAATCAAACTTATCAACCACGTTACAACGGACCCAATGACCCAAAAAACAAGGAAAAATACAAAGAGTCCAGCCAAAATAGTAAGGAGAGGAGGTCCCTGCGAAGCATTCTTAGATTCCTTAACATTGGATCCTTCATCATCTGATTTTCCACCTCTAGAATTGGGGTTTGTAGCAGAAACAGTCAATAGCTTTTTATTGATTTGCAATTTTCTAGAGCCTATGCATCTGAATGATACAGTCAAAAGCGTAAGATACAGTTTCATGCAGAGTTACAACAGATAAGCTAAACTAATTGTGATTATACAAATATTACAACAATTAGTATAATGTGGACACACATGCATGGCTGCTCAATTAACGAACATGTTTTTGTTTGGATGGAAAAGAGAATTCTTAAATTGAGATTATGTATCATACTCTTAGAATTGAGAGTTTAACCTAATTCAAACCTACAAAACCGGCTTGTGAGGTGAGGATTATCTCTACTTTATACACATCCCTCGTGCTCAGCGTATGGGCTTGGTGCGCGGATATAAATAAAGGATGACCCGATCGGAAACCATCTTAGAATTTAGAATTTGGCCTCTACTTTATAAACATATATCCAGGCAATCTCACAACCGATGTGAGACTTCTTAACACATAATTTTATAGACTAAATTGCTTGTCGAGACTACTGATGTGATCAAGATTTTCAGTTTCGGGATTATTTTGAAAGTTGGTCAATTTAATTATTGACAAAATTGTCCAACAATACCTTTTTAGGACTAAAATGGATTCACTCTTCAGAAATTTTTACTCCCCCCTTTCCATCTAATCATAGAGAATTCTTTTGAGACTGACTATCTAATTTGGTTCCTGAAATTGTACGAAAGTATCAACCTAATAATTCACATTATGACTATTCTAAAATAATAATCCTTAGAACTGCAAAATATTAATCAGATTCATCATTATCAGTATATCATAATAATCTGTAAAACTCATAGAAAAATCTACAGAAAATACAGAAATTGAGAAGGAAAGGAAATGTATGAACCTGGAGGTGGATGATGATGTGAGAGAGAATTTGAGAGTGGAAATTGAGAGGATTTGAGGTTTTGAAGAAAACCCTAATTTGAGGTGTGGGTGTAATCTGGCAGGTGAGAGTGAGGAGATTCCAACAAGAGATGCCATATCACTCTCTCTCTGTCACTCAGCTTTCCACAGCAAATTAGGACCTATTTATTTATTTATTTATGTTCCAATACATAGGAAAGGCAAAAGATAACATTTTTGTAAGATGATGAAATGAAAAATAAAAAAGGACAAGATAATGGGATGTTTGGTTTTGGTATTCACAAAGAAGCAAATAAAGTAAAAACAAATTAAAAAAAATCACCAAATCAACTTTTTATTTAATTTTTTTTAATAGAAGTTTAAATTTTCTTTTTTTTGAACCAAGAAGTTTAAATTTTCTTAATCATTGATTAAAATATTATTAAATATTTCATCTGTTTCAAATTATAAGGCAAAAAAAATCATATTTCTTAAGAAAAACAAAAATATAATAATTTTGAGTATATTTTTTGTATTTTCCTTGAAATTAGTTGTATGGGAAGATATAAAAATAATTTTTATTGATTACTAGTTATAGAGAAAATTGAGAGAAAGAGTAAATTAAATGTAGTTTAGATTTTATTTTATGAGAATAAGCAAAAAAAATCTTAAAAATGATTATGTTTGGTGCGCAGGATGAAGAGACATGATATGATAAAACTATCCTATCATGCTTAAATCTTATATTTGGTGTATCAATAGGAAATGATAAATTAAATCTATTACTAATTCTATCCTATAGGAAATGATAAATTAAATCTTATGTTTGGTGCATCACGTTGAAGCTGAAAGTGGTTCAAAATGGCATTGGTGGTCACGATAGTGTATATTGTTGTGATGTATGTTGTGGTGATCGGTGGTTTTATAGGTGTTGTTTTAGCTTGAGTTGGATGGGCAGATTGAGGGTTTTGGTGTAAGGGTGCGCCATGCGTATCGGTGGTTTTAGGTGTTGTTTTAGCTTATTTTTTTGTAATGTAATAATATGTATTTGTTTTAGGCAATGTGTTTGTCTTGCGCTTAGTTACGATATTAATAAAATTTAGCCGTTCAAAATTTTTTTTTAGTGAAAGTCTAACTACAAGTGAGAAGTGACATAGTTATTTTTTTATAGAAAATATTTAGCGTGGGGGAATTGTGCCTCAATCCAAAGCAAAGAAGACCATACGGTTCTTAGAGCACTTACAAAATAATTATATTTACCTTCTTCCAAAAGCACTATTAGTGGGGCACCTATAATAATTATTATATATACAGTAGAAACTACTTAAATTAATAATGTCAGGACCGGATAAATTTATTAATTTAGAGAGTTATTAATTTATCGATAAATTAATAATTATTAATTTAAACAGTTTTAAAGTAATTATACCGTACAAACCAAATAAAAAGACAAATTAGTCTATGTCTCTTAGAATTTACATACCAAATAAAAAGGCAAATTAGTCTATGCCTCTTAGAATTACGTTGCAGCGAACCTTGAGACTCAACGTAAATTAGTAACTACTGTGTTCATATGCATTGGAAATCAATAATGACTTTTGAAGTATAGTAAATGTAAACAAGAGGAACAAATGTGTTCAATGTATTCTTAAACTATTGAATCATATTTCAATAGAGTGTAATATATATTTTTTCAGTTTCTATGAATTATTAATTTATGATTTTCCTGGGACCGAAAATTATAAAGGGATCTTTCGAAAAATTATTATCTTATTTTATCGAATTTTTCAATTTTTAACATTGGTCCAAGTCGGGACCACACAAATTTATTATTTTAGAGAGTTTATTAATTTACCGAGTATTAATTTAAAGAGTTTCTACTGTACCTCAATGTGTTAAAGACCATGGTAGATGATCGTCACAATTTCAAAGAGAAAAGAGAAATGATATTTATACAATTTTTAGGACATCTCTCTCATACACTCATTGTGCTTTTACTTTTTCTCATCCTCTTTCACTTTATTGTTTTTGTTGCAAAAATTATCACTAAATGGATGTCAAAATATCATTGAGAAAAATGGTGATATAGGCTCCGTCTTGGAAAGACATATAAGCTAGCTTATAGTTTATAACTGATAAGCTAAAAACTCTATTTGGCAACAATTTTTCAAAAAGAGCTTATAGCTTATCATTTTTTCTTTCAATATTACTCTATCATCTTGAAAAAGATTCATATTAATTAAATATATTTTTTATGTCATTTCATACTTATAAGCTAGTTCAATCGCAAATTTTATCAACACTATAAATTCAATCAACTAACTTAGTTACTATAAGCTAAAATTTAGCTCATATGTTATTCGCTATAAGCTAGCATATATGCTATCCGCTATTTTTTAGCAAACGGAGCCGTAAACTCTACTCCAAATTGATACAAACCTTTTAATTTGTCTCATTGGAATGTGTACAAAACATACACATTGCATTTGCATTAGCAAAGATTACCATTCAAAAACTAATCGGACCAACCATCGAACTAGTGAAGAGTGAAGACACTACTAAAGATTTATCGAACCAATTGTAAATAAATAATGTTTTTTAATCTTAATAGTATATATTAACCCATATTAAATAAAATATAAAATGCCAGAATATACATAACTACTTACTACTAAAAATTACACTTAGCAAGAACCGATTGTAATTAAAATTGAACCAGGGTCAAATCAATGAGCTTTTTATTCATAACAATGCTAAATTTTAATAACAAATCACAAACTTAACATGTTATTGATAACTATATAATTTTATCAAAGGGTTCAATCTTATTTAGAAAGAATACAGAGGAACTACCCCCAAAACAATATTACCTTTATTCTGATGCTACCTTGGGACCTAATTTATGCTGTGTAGAAAATGAGGAAAGACAGCTATGAGGGTGATAATCCACCCTTTTCCTAAATACCAAAATCTTCTCAATCAGAACATGCTGACAAAACAACCAAGAAAAATAAGGGAGAGGGATTGTGGGTAACAAATATTTCTTGTTGAAATTGCACCAAAATTTTAAAGTTAACAAACACCCTACAATACCAAGAGTGTACTGGCACTTTCCATTTTAGGATGATGCGCCGACCAATTTCTCGAGTTTCTCCAAAGTGACACTTTTTGGTCTCTCAAGTGGCATTCCAAGAGCCCGGTCCCATATCAACTGAAATCCAATGACAGGGAGATGTTTGTTAATTCAAGCCAACATATAGAGTAATGTTGTCATAACCAAAAAAAAGAGTAATGTTGTCATGTTGACATGTAAATAATGAGGCATGACAAACCTGAGGGCCAACTCCAATACTCCTCGCGACACCAAAGAGAACGGTATAATAGCTGTCCATAATATTAACAGATCATCAGATTCACCCTAAAAACTAATTGCAAATTGAAAACTATCTCAAGTTTTTTAAAAAAAAAATCAAGAAAGAGTTATAATCTCATACTTTTCCTCAGTTAGACCATAGTAGTTCAGTAGTACTCCACTGTGAGCATCAACATTAGGCCATGGATTTTTAACCTATAAAATAGTAAGTGAGCAAATGAGTATTGAGAACAACTCGTGTAAGATCCATCAAAACTTGATGCAGGAATATATGAGAAATGTGGTAAAGCTTCAAAGAGTAGAATATGCAAAAAAGAACAAATAAAAATAGAAAGCAAACAGAACCAAACTAGTATGTGAAAGACTGGACCCAAATTCATGTAATTCTGAACCACCCTCGAAAGAAAACAAAAAGTTAAGCCATAAAAACGGTAAACAATTACAAAGACCAAGACAACTCTTCCTCTTTCGAGTTTTCATAAAAATTTGTCATTTCTTTTCCACCAAAATACTTCACATATATGAAAACACCGTAATTTCTGGAGGTGATATCATTGAATTAAAATCTCCTCAGCAACTCCACAAAGAACTACAAGTTCTTAATCTAATATTCAACCACTATCATACCATCTTTTTTGTGTTGTGTTTCATACAATACTGATTGTCCGTGCTAAACCCTTATAGTCGGTATTCATAAAATATGGACATAAGGCAGTGTACACTCATTTAAGCAAAAACCACTACGAACCTTAGCAGGACAAAATTGGCCAAAAATAATAATATATGAATGTTCATTGAAAAATAAAAACATGACATTACCTTTCCTAACTTGGTCAGAATGGGAGGCACAACCTCTTTAATTTTTGACACCTGAAAGGATCCGAAGTCGCATTAGATCAGGAAGAAATTTACCAGAAGCAAAACTTGTGCCATCAGAAAGCATTCCAAAGTAAACAAAATCTAAAATCAGTAAATATACCAGCTGGAAAAGTGGATCATTAGGCAAATGCTTCAATGCAAACTCTCTTTGGCAAGTGTATCTTGGGTCTGTATTGCGCAAAACTCCATGTCCATATCCAGGCACAACCTACAAATCCAAAAATACCAAAAATCTATTGTCATGTTGTCAACAGAGGCTTCTCAATAGAAGAATTTGGAACGAAACAGAGGTATTCTTTTTTCTTTTTACACAACAGTGGTGTTCTTATAAAAATAATCTTTTGGTATAAAAATGTATATTTTATGACATGAAAAACCATACGAAACATAAAATATATTACTCTTGTCTCCTACTTGTACAATAATAATCAAGTTTTTTCCCATTAGATCAAGTCAGCTACACGGATCACCCAAACTATTCAAAGCTTTGTCATTCATTGGTCAAAAGATAGACTATTTCTCTAAATCCTTTTTACTATACTTTTCTTTGATCACCCTCTACCTCTAATTATTGGACTCTCCTCCATCGCATCAGCCCTCTCACTTCTACTTGTAATTTCGTAATTAAAAAAAAAAAAAATTTGATTTATTTGGAAAGCCATAATTTTGCTAAATTATTTTTGGAAACTTTCCCTTGGGAAGGCTTGTATCATAAACACATAGTTTGAGGGCGTGCATTTCTATGTTCATATAAATAAAACAAGGAGAACTGAAGAACCCTAATGCCTTTCAGCCAAAAAGTCCTTCTGGTAAAACAGTAAAGAAGATTTGAACATAACAAATTGGATACAGCAGCATGATTTGCTCAATCGATTTTTTTGAATCTTTTTAATAAGTCTTATCATCTGCTCTACCCTACTGAATTGCTTCACTTCAAATATAAGAAGGTTAAGCAAAACAAAAGAATTATAACATATTAACAATATGTAACATGTACTTAATTGATCTCAAGGAAACAAAAGCTAAAAAGGAAAAAGATGGCAACAAAAGCTTCAAAGATTCATTATAGTTTACATTACCTGGCCACTGTTCAATGTTTTATAAATGTAGTCGCTCAATTGTTCTGTACTTATGTTTGGAGTTCCAAACTCCTTAACTATGTTTCTGATCCATCGTAGAACTTCCTGTAACACATTAGACGTGAAAAAAGCTAAGTAATAATTTAGAGATCAGAGACTGAGTAGACATTATATCCAAACATGGTTAAAAGAAAACAGGTGGAAAGGGAAAAAGAAATAACAAAATAACCTGATTGGCTAACCCATGCAGTGGGCCAGCTAAACCATTCAAAGCAGCTGCAAATGCAAGATAAGGATCTGATAGTGAACTAGCAACCTGGAGGGAACACATAATACAATACAAATATTAAATTAAACTACAATAATAACAACTTAAGTCTTTTCCCATTAGGTAAGATATACATGAATCAAACGACACCATAATATTCTCTCGTTAATCATGTCCAATGATAAACTAATAATAGGCATTTACTAAAGCACAAGTCATCTATATTAAATATTTGAATGTTCTATAAATAATTCACTATTCAGAATGGCAAGATGATGGAAAAAGTGTTTAAGATAAGTAGCTTACTAGGTGAGCTGTGTGAGAACTAACGTTGCCACCTTCATGATCACTGTACATGAAATTTAACCAAGACAAAAAAAAAAAAAAGTCAAACAACAAATACAAGGGTCACTATCTCACTGCTAATGAAAAGAAAACCATACAGCTCATCATAAGTATAAGAGGTGTCGTCCCTATGAATGGAACACAAACCTATGGATAGAAATATACAGCCTCATAAACTCCAACGTTTCCGGATCATCAAATCCTAACATGTGAGCATAGTTTGCACCATAATCCAAAGAATCGTCCAATGGTATGATTTTTCCATCCTTGTATATCCTTTAAAATAGGGAAAGAAATTCATTCAAGATGTAAAAAGGATGATAGAAATCTGACAAACACTTCTAATTGGTACCATTACCATCCTAAAATATATCCCGCTGGTCTGTTTATGGATATAAAATCCCACCCCATTAATGTTAAATATTTAATCTTGATGAGAAAGATATGCTTTACATACCGTCGATAAATATAGGCAGCAATTCCAGGCAAACGAGCAATTAAATTCAAGCTATCCTCATAAGTTGGCTCCCAATACCTATACCCAAGCAGCAAACATGCTACAGTAGCGTATATGGTGAAAATAACCAAAAAAAAATTACAATCTTACTTTGACTTATGTATCCCCCTCTCGTATGCCTTCGTAAACTCGCTCTCCACCTGAAAATGAAAAAAAAAATTGATTGAGAATCAGGCTGTTATTACAAGCATATTAATACTATTGATAATGTAAATGTTAGGCAGTGAATTTATTTAGTTTACTGTGATCCTTAGTTAAAGGTGTTGCAAAACTAAAGGTGTTTTCTTCTTCCTTTCCCTCTTCAAAAAAAGGTAGAAGTATAATTTAGATGGACATGGAGAGTAATAGTATGAAGATAAAAATAAAATATACAAAGGAAAGGATAACATGAGGAGAAACCATTGTACTATTAATTACAAAAACACACTAATTTGATTCTTTGGTCTCTGCAACTCAGTTAATTCTCTTTCTTCATTTGGTGAATTCATGTGCATTAAAGATGGAGTGGGGGATGCTGATTCAATCTTTCGTATATATAATAATAATAATAATAATAATAATAATAATAATAATAATAAGTCAATAACTACAGAATACTGACATCAAGCAACTAGACCACAGAAACTACACGCATAGGATCAAACCAAAATGCTCTGATTATCCATGAGAGAATAATAATGTTATGTTCCAATCCTATATTCTATAATATTAAATTAATTAAACTCTTGCGTGAGTTTGGGTGACGGGGTAAAGCAAGCGGTCTACGTTTCATTGAAGATCATCAAAACACAGGTGTTTCCTGAGATTGGACAGATAGGCACATTAGATGTGCCTATTGAAGCATTTTCAAAGTCAATTGAATGCTCCAATTTTCTACTTTTCTGAGCTAAAATTTGAACCACTATCTATCACGCTCTGATTATTTTACTACTTAATAAGTCTCTCCATTTGTTAATATTATTATAAGTTTATGGGCATGGAAGTCTACAACATAAAACATGAAGCAACAAACGCTATATTTTCTTAAGAAACAGGACAGCTTAATATCACACACATGAGTTTCCATGAATGATTATGGTTGTTAAAATAGCTGAATTATAAAAGAATTTATGCAAAAGGAAGACCGTAAAAATCAGAGGTTCAATAAAGAATCTGCTACTCAACCTGAAGGGCCATTACACCAGTACTAAATTGTGTCATTGGATGAGCAGAAACAGGCAGTGCATCAATTGCCTTGTAAGCATACTCTGCAAATAAAGAATGAATTCAGAATCATGTACATCATAAACAAGATAGAAAAAATTATCATGTTAAAATCTTCTACAGACATGAGGCTTGAGCAAGAGCAAGGAGAACGTTGGCAACACACACAAAATGATTGAAGCATGTCCATAACCTTTAATTAACTCTTTTAAGTAAAAAGAACTTAGAAACCAGTGAGCATATCCTCAAACAAACACCATACACATCAAAAGAACAATTGACATGATAGCCGTAATGTAATGCCTATATAGTTCTTTCACAACAATGATTATAAAAGAACACAACCTGCCATGAGAGACTCCCAGTTTCATATCATATACCTAGTCCTTAAGCATATTATCATGCACTGTCTATTTTGGGTCAATTCACTTATGACTATTAAACTTATGATTGACAAGCACTATATATATATATATATATATATATATATATATATATATATATATATATATATATATATATATATATCCACGATATTCAACTTGGACACTTTCTGTTATACTACAATGAACAGTCATTACTCCAAGATACCAAACTATGATTTGAAAAGAAAATGAACCTGGGATTTTTGCACGACTTCGCAATTCCTGAGCTAATGAATCTACTTGCTCTTTACTTGGTATCTGTGACATAATGTAGGAATTGAGGATTATATGACAAAACCCAAGAGCATGTACCAAAACACCTTCATCTATAATAAATTCAGTTTGATTATACCTTTCCGGTCAATAGAAGCCACAGTATGGCCTCGGGCAAAGGCTCCCCGCCAGGAAAAGCACCTGGAAGTGCTTTCTGGCAGTCAGGAATTGTCATTCCCCTAAAGCGAATTCCCTGAAATACAAATGTCCCAACTTCAGATCCAATTAGTGAACATTAAAAAACAAATCCTACATCTGAGGTTCTATCAACTAATCAATAGTCATTAGCACATCATAATAATTCACTTATATTAGTAGTTCACAAATATATTAAGAGCAAAGCCTGAGTCAACTGAGATATTTACCTCATCTGGGTCAACAGCTGAGCCTAGCCACACTAAAGCTGTCATTCCTCTCATTCCACCAAGTACCTTTTAATTAGAGAAGTGCACTTCCAAAAATAAGTTACATACATAAAAAGCTTATGGACAAGAGAGTGGACATCATTTAATACTGCTAGGAAATTGAAACTCTAGCTAAGAAACATGTAATATAAATACCATATCAGCTGTGATTTTTCCCAATTCAACACTTCCATGGTCTTTCTTCAATTTCTTAACACGTTCCTGCAACCAGATTTTGTGCATAGATTAAAACAAAGTATATAGGTACATAATTCTGAAACAAGTTGATTAAAGATTTACAAGTTCAAACAAGAGAAAAAAACCATCACATAGAATTACAAATCAGAAGAAAAAACATTTATCAGATCTCTCAGACTCACAATACATGAAGACCTGCACGAATTACTACAACTAAACATTATATTGGAAGTTGAGCACAGCACAAGAAACAATTGACTCACATAGTCTTCGACCCAATACAACCAAACAATTAAAATACTCAAACTTGATGTCCATGAATACAACAGTGAAGCCCAATCGTCATGTATCATAGATCATAACTCAGTATGCAATTGAAGGAAAACAAACATGAAATTGACATTAAACCCAGTGAAAGCAGCATAGATTATGTATGCATTAAGTCATCCAACACAAAAAGTATGTCAATGAAGCACATACACTCCTCAGATTAGGCGTGTCCCGTGTGTCATTTACGATTATATTTAATTATGTCATTTTCTTAAATTCTTATCGGTGTCAACATGTAAGGTGTTTTGGGTCCGTGTTTCATAGCTTCTATCAAAACTTAAAATTGCAGACAAACCTGATATTCTGGAACTAGCTCCTTCATCTCAGAATAAAGATCCTGCAAAACAATGAAAAATAACCACAGTGAGCAAAAGTCAAAATAGACAAATTACAAGCAAATTTCATATACATTAATTTAAAATCTCCTCCAAAGTTCAATCAACACAAGCTAAATTACACAGTCTACAATTTCAAACTACACCATAATAACAATAACAATAACATCCTCAGAAAACTCATAGCACCTAATAATACCCACTTTAGAGAGAGAGAGAGAGAGAGAGAGAGAGATAGATAGAGAGAGAGTACAGTGTTACTGGAGCTTGGAGTTTGGAGCCATCTAACTGAATTAGCGAGACTAGGTTGTTGACCCTGCCATGGAAAAAATCATCACCAACGCATTCAAATGGATCAAAAAATTACAAAAAACAATCAAACAGAAAATAAATAAATTACTACCAAAAAAAAAAGAGAAAAATATATTCAGATTAGAATTTGAAGATTAATTTTTTCACTTACTACACGAGATCGAAGTTTGGAAAGCGCAGCAACGCTTCGAAAGAACGCCATTTAGATCAATCAACGAAACAACCTGCATCAGTTCATTACCATTAGCAATGAAAAATCAGAAGAAGAAAAAAATCGTGAATTTAAAGAATTAAAAAAATAAATACAAGATGAGAGATCGTTGATGGTAGTTAGAGAAAAAGAATCGAAACAGTGAAGGTGAGATTGAAATTGAGATGAAGAACGAAGATTGAAAAATTAGTTATTAGGGTTTGAAACGCAGAGAAGAGGAGAGGAGAGAGAAGAAGCGTACAGGTTGAAAAGTAGAATTGATTAATTGCGGATCCAAAATAATTGGGAATTGAATTGGTCTTTTATATTGAGAAGAGAAAGAACAATGGCGAGAGAGAAAATGTAATTAACGTAATGTCGTGCTGATTATTCGTGATTAGTAGAGTACAGAGATACCGGATTATAAATAGGTGCTGGGTTATTTCATTTTCATTTTTGTTTAGACCGTGAAACGAAGACTTTTTTTTGTTTTTTTTTTTTTGGTAGAACTTTTATTTGTTTTTTTCATGGTAGGGACTTGACTAATTTCTTTTTAGGGTTTTCTCTAACATGTACCGATTTTTATTTTTTTCTAAAGAACATGTACCGGTGTTTAATATAATAAAACTTTCACTCTATAAATACATTAATATTATAATGTATCTAAAAAATAAATGTATGCTTATATTAAGGACTAGAATGAGTACTAATTAAAAATAATAATATTTCTTTTTTGTACAAAAATAATAAAAAAAATTTATACCTTTTTTCCTGTCAAATTACTTTAGTTGAATCTAGAGATATTTAAAAAGAATTTTTTTTAGATAGTCGAAATGACAAGTTATTAAAAACTTACACACACAAAATGAAGGGAACAAGATTCGAACTTGTCATGACATTCGATATTTTTTCCGTTGATTTAAGATTTGTCGACAAAAATATTCATTTCTTGGTATATGGAAATATGGTATCAATCCCTAGTAATAAATTTAAAATTATCTACTTGTTCAAACTCTATTTTTACTCTCCACAAGTGAATGATGATTTGACTATTTTTAAATGATCCGGCAGGTTATTGTCAAAATAGGGACTATAATATTAGCTTTATGAATAGAGACTATAAATAGTTTTTTTTTTTGACTAAAAAGATAACGATATTCATTCATTCCAATAATTGATATAGTACATCAGATGCAAATACAAATTCAACATCGCTAAAAACAAAAAGGATGAATCTGCGAACAAACTCACAGCATCCGTGTTAATAGCATACAACGGCAAAATGCCTACAAATAATAATATGATAAAAGTAAAGTCACCGAAATATCCATGCTTCCGGATCTGCAACGTTGATGCCCAAATCATTGATTGAATCTGCAATTGATTGAAGATGATCTTTCAAATATGAACTAAACGAACACCGTAACAAGACGGAGAATTCAACAACGTCGTACCAAGACGACGATCAACACAAACGCCGCACTCAGACGACGATATCACACAAATAAAAAAGAAAAACAACTAAAAAACTTAATCTATGTGAAAAATCACTTATTTAGATTGAAAACAACAAGAAAAAAGGTGAAGAGGGGTGATTTTAGGCCAAATATGACCTAAAATCACCCCTAACTAGTAGAGGAAGAAGAAACTCAGAGAAAAAGAAAATAGGGCCGGCTGGGAAAGATTGAGAAAAAGAAGGATTTATTTCTGTGAGACTATAAATAGTTTTAAAATGATAAAATAGGAGATTAAAAATGGAACTACGTCGGAAAAAAAAAATAGTTTGTACTATTTTATTTGAAAAGGTGGTCATCAAAAAGGGTTCCAAAATTCATGGCAATACTAGAAGGTTAGTTAGGTGAGCAAAGCTGAACATTATGGAGTTTGGACTTGTCTAAAAAGGTTGGCTCCTCCTACCACAAAAACACACGTGATGAGATACTAAAATAGAAAAATACCATAACTTTTTCTAATAGTAAATCGGTATTATAATTTTGTGTTATATATGTTTTGGTCTTTAGGAATATACTAATTAATTTTAAGTTTAGCCTTTAAAATTGGAAAATGTTAGACAATGCCTCGAGAACACAGGTTAAGAATGCAAAAATAGTAATTTAACATTGAAGTTTGTGCAGTCAACTCCTCAAAAGTTTAAAAAGTATTCTTCTCTTTTCAAAATTTTATTTTTTTGGTTTCCTTAACCGGTGTCCCGGGGCACCGGTTAGCATACCCTTTTGTTTTTAGTGTTTAGGGACCAATTTATGTTTATTTTAATGTTAAGATTTTTTTATGTTTAAAATGTATTTATATTATGTCTATCATGTTAAACACATATGCAAGTTTATATATGTTCAAAAACTGTATAAAAAAAAAAAAATGTTTATTATAGGAACTACGCACAAAACGGAAACTTGTTGACACTAGTTGGTATTGTTGGAGTCGGGCTCGATTTAATAATCGTAGAATTAAGTTTCAAGCGGCGTTGAATCATATATAACCAGTGTCACCACAACAGACAATTGCATTGGTGTCATGGGCTCGGTTTCCATACATGAATTTAATTATTATCATTGTGTTGATCTTGCCAAAAAGATGACTTTAATTATTATCTCTCATATTTTTAGAGAAGGAAACTAATGGTCATCCTAACATTGGCCTGCTTATTTTAAGCTTCTAATGGTGGAATATTATACCCTCTAGTATTTGTAATGTTTTTTATAGAAAAATAATTGTCTTATTAAATATAGATTTTGCTGTTTTTTTTTTTTTTGACTCTTTTTCTCTTCACCTGATTTTTTCCATTGAATTTTACGTGTAAAGTTTTAATGAGACAATTGTATTTTGAGGAGTGCTAGCAACACACTTTTTAACAAACACACTCTAACACACTCTCTTCTATTGGTTAAAATTTATATGGGTCCCATAAAAATTATATGGGTCCACATTTTTTTATGGGACCCATGTGAATTTCAACCAATAAAAGAGAGTGTGTTGGAGTGTGTTTGTTAAAGAGTGTGTTGCTAGCATTATTATTGTATTTTATTAGCTCCTATATGGGTTTTTGTCCCCAAGTTTTGTAATTCTCTTTAGAGCATCCACAATGGAGCACTCAAACTTTGAATACTTAAATGGGTCTCACATGGACACATCATTATTTATTTGATGGACATATTATCTCTTTTATAATAGAGGTGTGTTATTTGAACAACAATTTTGGAACAACTTTTGGGACAACTTTCTTTTCCCGTATTCTTATTGGACAATAACAATAGAGAGAGAAAAATGAAGAGAATGAATAAGAATGTAATGTAAGTATGAGAGATAAAGTTGTCAAAAGATATTCAGAAATTGTTGAACAAATATCATTTCTCTTTATAATATGTGTGTGATGACTCACTTTTTAAGTTAAATGAAGGGTCTCAACATAGTTGAGATATCTTTGTTTAATTTATTTGAGTTGTCACATTTTACTTAAAGAAAATATTTGTTTTTATTTTTAGAGACTAAAATTAAATTTCATTATATTTTTATGGATGAAAAACATACTTAACCTTATAATCTTTTAAGTTTTTATGGAAATGAAGGGGATTATTGGAATTATAAAATCTGACAATTTAATAATTTAAATTTGTAAATTTACTTGAGTTGATCTAGCGGTGTTGGCTGAAATTCTTGGAGTATGTTTCTCTTAAGGTTTTATGTTCAATTATCTCCGGTGCCAATTTTGGTGGGTTAGTCCCTACACAACAGAAAACTCTGACTTTAAATGAGACCCCGCAAGTGATCGGTGGATTGCTCCCCTCAAATTTGTTGGTCCTAGGGCCGGATACCAAATTTTTTTTAAATAATTTAAATTCGCAAAATAATAGTTTATCTACTAATTTTTTAAGAAAAGACATCTAATTTAGGTGTTGTCTAATATACAAGGTTAATTTTTTATTTTTTTATCATTGGAACAATAAATATTACTATTAGATCAAATATATGTCACATCATATTTTATCTGATCTAATGGTAAAACTTATTGATCAAATGGTAAAAATAAGCTTTATGGTGAAAGTGTTAAGAAATAAAACTGTTAGTTGGTTCAGTTGTGATTGACGTTGAACTTGGTAGAGAGGATCACAATTCGATCCCCCACAGCTACGATCGGTAGGGAGCTGGAACTACTTGATGCCAGAACTGACTTCCGAATCAGATTAAACTGATGGTGAAAAAAATGCAAATGAAAGAAAAGCTTAAGAAATTTTGTACTGAAATGAATAAAATTGTTCAAAATTGAAAGTTTATTTTTTAGATTCATTGTAAAGTTAATGTATTTAGACTATTATTTTACAATAAATCTAAAAAATAAATATTTTCTCATATAGAAAACCGGAGGGAGTACTATTTTATTTACGTCCTTTTTCTCCCCGCAAGAGATTCTTTTGCACTGTTTACTCATTATGTTTTCATCATATTCTTGCACATGGTCTTTTATCATCATTCATCAAAGTCTTCGTGCTTTATTCTTCCTTACTCTCTCCCTATGTCAGAAAAATTCTTGCTTGAAAATTAGAACCAAAGTTGGTCATTCTTTTAACATTGATGCGCTGCGCTGGTATCCGATACCTATATTGACTATTAGGTGGCAAGCAATTTGTGTTTCATGAACTTGGATCGGTCTACGGGGTTTAATCATGATGTATTTGTTTCATGGATACAAAAAATATTCCTAGGATTAGTTTTCCTTGGAATATAAGTATGGGAACATTTTTCCAAGGAAAATGTAAGAAAAGTGTTTGGATGGTACATTAAATTCCCGGGAATAACTAAAATGTGTTTGGCTTATAAAAATCGATTCTTTGAAATAATTGTTTAAATACCTAAAATGCCCCTATTATTTCTTTACTATATATTTAAAAAAATTATAATTGATAATTTATATTTTTAGTGACAAATTTTTTTACAAATTAAACTTATAAATATGCAAAAGTAAAATAAGGAGGATGATAATTTATATTTTTCATTAAATGTTTTTTTTTTTGAATTATTTATACTTTTAGACTGCTTTTATTTGAATTCATTGATTTTAACTCTGCATATTAATAAAATGTTTGTTTTTTCTAATTAATTAATAAAACTTTATGTAACAAAAAATAAAAATAAACGTGCACACAGGGTAGTTTTTTTTTATTTCCTTTCTTACAAATAATGTGTACATGAAGTCATGTAATGGAGTTAGTGGGCTTGGTGGGGATAGCAAAGTCTTTTGCACACAAAAAATTATTACCATTTACATGGGAATAAAAGTTCCCACCATTATCACTTGGGAATAAAACTCCCCTCTTCATGGGAAAAAAACTCTCCCGGGTATAATTTGTTCCAAGGAATAAATTTGTATTCCTTTAGGGTGTGTTTGTTTCAAGGTATGAAATTGCATTCCTTGGAATGATATTCCTAGGAATATTATTTCCAGGAATAACATTCCTACTCATGTGTTTGGTTAAAATTTAGATTTCCTGGGAATGTTTTTAAAATTTATATAAAATAAAAAATTGAAAAAATAAAAATGCAAATAAATGTGAGTGGTAGTGGGAAGTTATGAGAAGTTATAGGAAGTTGAGTTTTATTCCCATGGAAATGTTATATTCCCACCCTATTAGCATGGGAATAACAAGTGTAAAAGTTATGTGTAATTAACATTCCTGAGATTAAAAAATTCCTGGGAACAAATTTTCAAAACTTGAAACAAACATAGCAATGTTACATTCCAGATCTCATATTCCCAGGAATAACATTACAAACCTTGAAACAAACACACCCTAACAAACATAGGTATATTTATTTCCAACCTCCTATTCCCGGGAATAAATTTTACAACTCTGAAACAAACACACCCTAACATGTAATAAAAAAAATTGTAATATTAAAAAGTATTTTAAAAAAACTTTATTGTAAGTAAATAATGTGGGTTGGATCGTCACTGTAGACAAATTTATTTATTTTTATTTATTTAAAACTGCAATAAAAAGAGAGTGAAAATGAAGGAAAAAAAGATTAGGTTTAGGGTTAGCTTATCGGAATAATCTTATAATAAAAGAGATAAGAGAAGATTATAAATGCATTTAATATTAGGCAGGGGCGTCTCCGGGTTTTAGGAGGCTCTGTGCAAAATATAAAAGTGCCCCCTTAATATAAAAAAAATTAATTTTTTTATAAAAAAAAAATTGTCGATTTAAATTGCGTATAATATAAAAAAAAATCATTTTTATTCTCACAAACATATAAATTATCAATATTAAACCAATTGCATTAAATCAAATGAGATAAGAAATACAAAATAATTATCTTTGTATATAACGTCAAAAAGGATTCTCCTAATCTAAGTTTAAATTTTATGCAAAATTAAAATGAACTAAAACTATATTTACGAGTATAGATAACTAATCTATTGATACTCATGTGATATTATATGAACATTAACAATATATAACTATTAGTTTAGGGCCTAAAAATTAATCTATTAATATACATATGATATTCTATAGGTATAAATGATATATAAGTAATATTACAGGACCTCAAAATTTTGAGTTGAGGCCCTCGAAATTTTGAGGCCCGATGCCGTCGCACACCTCGCACATGTGTGCAAGCCGCCACTGAGATTAGGTTAACATATTAGGATTTTTAACTTCAATCACAATTGAAGCACATGCTCTAGTGGTTGAAAAACTTTATTGTAAGCAAAAGATGCGAGTTTGATTCCCACTGTAGACAAATTAATTTTTTTAAAATATAAAACTGCAGTAAAAAGAGATGGAAAATGAGTAGGTTTATAGCTTACCAGAATAAGGTTAAAATATAAGAGATGTCTTTTCTTAGCTATATTTTTATATTAATTTTGAGAGAATAAAGTTTTTTTTTTTAATTTGATAGTGTGCATCATCGTGAATGGATTGAGTATAGGGCAGAATGATTAAACTCTTACAAGGTACTCGCTCCCCCGTGTTTTTTTTTTTTACAACACTCGCCCATGTTAAATATAAGAGGAAAATCATTTTTTAGATTCATTGAGAATGTAATGTATTTGACCTACATTATAGACCAAAATATAAGATAAATGTTAAAAGATATCTACTCTGTCCCAAAATATAAGATTCTACGGACCACTGTACGTATGACAATACATGATTTTGAATATGAATATATTTAATTGTCTATTAGTAAAAATTATAAAAAATTGATATTTTGAAAATATTTATCGAAACAAATCAAACAAGATCTTATATGATAATATTTACATTTATATACTCTTAGAAAAAATGATCAAAACAAGACATATGAATAATACATTTAGTCAAAGTGTGTCTTATAAAATGGGATGGAGGGAGTATTTAGTTTAAATTTGAGACAAATATATTTTGACTTTTGCTTATATAAGACCGTAGGGAGTAATAAATTAATATTTAAATTGTTGTGTCTTGAATGAGTTTATTTTTTTGTTAATTAGTCTAGTCGCTAGAAATTCTACACGTTAAAGATAGAGCATATTTATATATCAGCTAGAATTATCCCGTGTAAAATAGTTTTTTTTTAATTTTTATTAGTAATTTGTAAGAACTTGTCTCACATATGATAATTATTTTGAATTTTTTATTGGTGATAATTTGTCCTGTATACGATAGTTAAAATTTATATATCAGTTAAAACTTATCCCGTATAAAATAGTGATTTTGAAATTTTTATAATTTAGAACTTGTCTCACGTATGATAATTATTTTGAAATTTTTATCAGTTAAAATTTGGTCTGTATATGATAGTTAGTTTGAAATTTATATAAGTTAGAACTTATCTGGTATAAAATAGTGATTTTGAAATTTATATAAGTTAGAACTTATATATCCCGTATAAAATAGTTATTTTGAATTTTTTATAACTTAGAACTTGTCTCACATATGATAAGTAATTTAAAAATATTATCAGTTAATATTTGTTTCATATGATATTTTGAAATTTATATCAGTCAAACTTATCCTGTATAAGATAGTTTTTTCGTTAAAAAAAATATTATTAGTACAATATTTTGTCCATTGTTTAATTTATTTAGTACATTATTATATATTTAAGGAAAATGTAGTTAAAGATTTAGAAAGAAAGTAAGAATAAAATCAGAGAGAAAGTAAAGCAATCAAAGTGATTGAAATTTCAAATGTGTATATAGTGAAATTTAAGAGTGGGAAAATAATTTGAATTTGAATGAAAAGTTAGGTTGAGAGAAACAAAAAAGTTATGACGTGATAGGTGACTTGATGCATGTGGCTTGGAGCATGTGACTTTGTGCACATGGCTTGGTACAAAAAAGTTTCTCCTTTGATCCCAACCAATTCGGTCAAGAGAAGCATGTGGCTTGGTGCAAATATGACTTTTTCACTCACATTAAAGCCAAAACGACTTAGTTGGCTCCAAAAATGGCTTGGTTACTTGCTACCTTAGTTCGGTTTGTTAAATTTTGGACATCAATTGCCCTTACTTTGGACATATGGCATCATTTTAGGTAAGGACAATTGAGAGTTTTCCAGAACAATCAACTTTCTTATATAGATTAGATTCCATACACTTGCACCGTCGTTGTGGCACTCAACGGGACACACCGCCTGAACACCTTGTCAGGAAGACTTTCGACACAAGAAGTCGGTTTAACCATCGGCTATGATACCACTATTGGGTCATGAGGGGTTTCGAGGATCATCACATTGGGCATTGAGCAACTACATAAGTGAGTTGGACACAACATTTTAACTCAAAACCTTAAAATATTAGGTTCATGGGTCATCTCACCTATAAAGTGTTCGACATCCACTTTTCTATCTAATGTGAGACTCAATTCACACGTGAAATATCAACATACTTCAACAACAATCATTTGGACGTGACGGACGCCGATCACTTCTTTCTAATTAGCAAAGAGCAGTTGTATTTATTTACATTGATACACAAATTTATTAATTTGTTTGAACTAAGGAAGTTAATATTCCTGCAATCCGAAACGTTGCTAAGATCAGTGATCAATGTGCACTTCTGAAGTCAACATAAAGAATCAAAGTTGGAGAATATTTCTTTTTGGTTCAAAAGGCTTATTTGGCTAATGTTGTAGGCTGAATATGCTTAGCCATTCTTTTTGATATATATAACCTGTTCATAAACAAAATACATGTACATATATTTTTTTTGAATGTATTTTGGAAAATAATAATTTTATATTTGATTCTAAATAGATATATTCTGTCCTACATTTGATGAATTATAAAGAGATATTCTGTCGGATGCAATATAACTTTCTTTTCGGACTCCCATTGCACAAAGAAATGGTGAATCCACTTTTGTGGCCCACTTTTTTAATAGTCAAAAGAGGGTCATGACATTCCCTAGTTTTCCAAGTCAACCTACTCTCTCTGCATGAAAACAGGAACTATTCTATACAAAAAAAAAGAAGCTTTGTGACGATACTTATTGATGCCTTGGGATTAATATACGACAAATTCCAGCTGCTACTAACACATTTAATTTGGTCCGTTTCATTAGC
The DNA here is from genome assembly GCF_020283565.1 of Trifolium pratense. NCBI lineage: Eukaryota > Viridiplantae > Streptophyta > Magnoliopsida > Fabales > Fabaceae > Trifolium > Trifolium pratense. Next base: position 37,804,872 of record NC_060065.1, read on the forward strand.
AAAATGTTCAGTATCGAATTGATGATAAGTATTACACAGATGCGACTTGATGCATGAATATAAATGGTTGGTGGCTCAATAAATTTTGGAGAGACATTGATATCATCTTAGAATTTGGAGTTGGCCTAACTCAACTATATAAAATTGACCGACTTGTAAATTGAAGATTTTGTCTTTTACTTAGAAACTCATGTTCATGCCAACTAACATTTGATGCGAGACTTGTTAACATTGGTGTTTGTTCTTTAATCAAATATGTGATTATACTTTTGATTTCTTCACTAACAAGACGATTCATATAGTTTTGTTTATTACATATGTTGAGCTAAGCAGATTGACTAGATGAAGTTGAACATTACTACATAAGTTATGTAGTTCTTGATATGGGTCGCTACAACATTTTGTTTTTCAGCAATAGTTGAAAAATGTTGGTAAAACCACAAAATGTTGCCTATCGGTATATGCAACAATTTTTAGCCATTTTTAAGCGAGCGTTCCCTATTGTCTAAGGCGATGGTTTTCTCACTTTTTGGGCACACTTTAATAAAACTGTTGAAAAGTGTGGTTTAATAATGATGGAAGAATGCAAATAACTATAACTTCTACTGGCCTCGCATGGCAAAGGAACTTGACTTGCCTAGCGAAGAAGTTTGGCTCACCTAGCGAAGAAGTACACGTTCTAGCGTGGAAATGCTATTTCATTTCGCTCTGTGGTAGGCTCTCCAAAAACGACTTTATAGTTATGTTCTGTTAGTATTTAAGGGTTTTTACATGAAAACCTTATGTATTCTTGGATTTCGGACTTAGAGGAAGACAACATGAGAAAATCGAAGACACGTAGAAGATTCAACCTTGTGATTGAATTTTTTTATGTAACTGAGTTTATTCTAGTTAGCTTTGATCTCTATATTCTTATTGTATTTGAATAATTTATTGTCATCGAATCAATTTAGAATTACTTCACCATTAAGAAATGGTAGTAATAACCAGAACTGAAATTTTTAGTCATAAAGCACATTGACTATAGTAATAGAGAAATATTACTGTACAATGAACTGTCTGTTTTTCTTTGTTATAATTTTGGTTAATTTCCTTTTACACATTAACTTGCCACTTTTTCTCCATAATCCTTTAACACACAAATTCACAATGAGTATGAATCCATAATTTACTTGGCAAGAATTTAGGAACATTGGTTGGTTGGTTTGCAACAAGACAATGCATGTGTTATTAAAGCAACATTGTACTTATGTATAGTGGTGAAGTCAAAGAAAGAAACCAAGAAGAATGGGCCAAAGAATCTTGAATTTTGATGATAATTTAAAATGCAAAAAAGAATTATATTCCATATAGTAAGTCAACAAAGTCTTCATGGTAGCTAGATAGAAGGTGAAGCATGGACAAAGAGATAAAGGAAAAAAGGGTGCAAAAACAGAGAATATTCAGAATTATTTTGAATGGAATCTTTCACACATGCAAGTTGAAGCATTTGTGATAAACTCTATACTATACATATACCCTTGGACTTGCTCTATAAATACCTTCTCATTCCTACTTTTTACATCAAGTCCAATTCTTTTCTAGTCTTTCATAAGAGAGAATTTATCAAAGTCAGTTTAAGGAATTATGGATTGCCGATTTGAGACTGCAGAAACTCGAAGGTTTAATTTACTTTCTTTCTTTCATTCCCACGTACTTATATATGCCTTAGTTTTAAATTGTAGTCTGCAACCGCAATAGCGGCTAGGCTACATGCCTACATGGACTGTATTTTTTCAAAATATCAAAATTCACAAAGTAACTGCAACTGCGATCACAATTGCAATTTCAAAACATAGTATACGAGATACTCCAACTTGAATATAAAATAGGCAAGAGAATAAAAATGAAACTATATCATATATAGGTTTTATTAACACTATTACAAACAATTACAATATATAGGAACAAGTGTGCAGCCTGCTACAGGCAGTTCAACAAGGTGGAGCACCTAGTGGATCACATGAAGATATCTTACCATTCTGCTCATGAACCAACTTGTGGCGTTTGCAGGAAACATTGCAGATCCTTTGAGTCTTTAAGGGAACATCTTATAGGTAATATAATTAATTGATCTCTACATAACTATTTATTAAATGTGAATTTGTGACCATCTAGACTTGATACATATGTATGGTTTTTCTAGGTCCATTGCCAAAACAAGAATGCAGAGAAATCTTTGCCAACCGAGGGTGCAAGTTTTGCTTGAAAGTCCTTGATAGCCCTAACTCTCGCAGGATCCATCAACAAAAGTGCCAACTCAATGGATTAAATGTATATATCAACTTAATTCTCACTTAATTTATTTGGAACTTGAATTGGCACTTGGCAGATATTTTTCTGTTACATAAACAACTTAATAGATCTTTTTGTAGCAAAAATGCTTATCATAACTCAGTTGGTAGGGACATTGCATGTAAAATGCAGGGATCGGGGTTCAAATCCCGATACTCTCACTTATTCACTTTACAAGGTGAAATTCTAGCCACTAGACTACATGACAAAAAACAATGCTTATCATATAACAACTTGTGTATAAGTTATTTCTCTAACCGAAGATATACTAAAGTTAGACTCTTGAATATAAATTATAAGCTGATTTCATAAGCTATTCTGGAGAATTTATAGAATTAAGCTGATTTCTCTAACTGAAGAGTTACTTTTGAAGTAAGTTCGTTCTGACTCGTATGTTTATATAGGGAATATGTGGTCGCTTTTCAAACTTGGGAATTCGCGATAATTTGACAATTGGTGGGGGAAGAGGACCACAAGTAGTTGCACTAGCTTGTAAAATGGTGGGAGGAGGAAGTGATGGTTCATTGGATCTATGTGCAAGAGTTTGCTTAATAGATGAGAATGAGAACATCATCTTCCATTCTTATGTCACTCCACCAATTCCAGTCACAAACTACAGGTATGAGACAACAGGTATAAGACATGAATACTTAAGGGATGCAATGCCATTGAAACTAGTTCAAAGGAAAATTCAAGAGTTCCTTTGCAATGGAGAACCCATGTGGACAATTCGTTCAAGAGGAGGAAAAGCTAGGATTCTTGTGGGTCATGGTTTAGATCATGACCTTGCTTCTTTGCAAATTGAGTATCCAACACCAAAAATAAGGTAATTATTTTCACTCATTACATTTTTTAATTAACTAGCAACATTTTTTGCCATAATTTGGATTCTATACTGCGCCAAAATCGGCTATTAGATCTAAAGTTTCTCTCCTTAAATTCAAGGATTCTCTGCAACAACTGCACAAGTGCGGAGTTGCAGAGATTCCAAAAGAAGTCGCTAGCTTGCTATCTCATACATCTCTGACTGAATCCTCTAAAGCCGCGCATAGGATCCAATTTCATCCATCTCTTGCATATTATGAATGTTCATAAATTGAGAAATACTTTCACTTTTATCGAATGTCAATCATCTATATTTAGCTTTTAAATTTAAAGGATCAACAACAAAGAAGGATGACATAGATCAAATTATATAGAGATTTATTTATTTCAATGATCCCATTAAATAAATATGTATATTGAATTTAATTTTGTATAAATTAATTATGTCAACAGGGACACTGCAAAATACCCTCCACTCATGAAAACAAGCAAACTCAGCAATTCACTCAAATACTTAACACAAGCATATCTTGGGCAAGTATCATCTCCATTTTGTTTTTCTTTTGTTAAAAAAAAAAAGTTAAATGCAAAATTTTCAAACATATATATAACATAATTTTTAAATAAAATTTACTTTCGTTACATTGTCATCGATTTTTTTTTACATTGTCAAACAATAAAAAATGATCAAAAATGCAATTTTTAATATAGTTTTTATTATCTGACGATTATAATCGATTAGGCTTATGATTTGGTGACATATATTATATATGCAGATATGACATTCAAACAGGGATACAAGATCCTTATGATGATTGTGTTGCAGCAATGAGACTATACATGAGAATGAGGACACAAATACACAAAATAGAAGATTACCCTTTGGCATCTGATCGACAAAATAGAAACAATTTTGCTTCATGGAGGCAAAGTGAGCTTGAAAGAATGAGTCCTGAACAAATGCTAGATATCTCAAGATCTGATTACTACTGCTGGTGCATGGATCCATGAATTAGTTATTACCAGTTCATCATGGAGGAGTTCATAAGTTCTATATATTAGTAATTTATCATATGCATTATTAATATTAATAATATATAGTAAAAGTAAAAAATAAATATACCAAGTTGATGGTGTCTTTTATACTAGAAAAATAGTTTATATCATTGTACCAAAAATAAAAAAAACTTATAGGATAATATGAGTCAATTTATGTGGTAGCTTAGTTAGTGCTTAATTTCTAGTGAATTCATCTTATGCATGTATGGCTCTATTTAATGAAGAGAATATAATTCTTATGGAGTACTATTTAATTTTTTTCTGTATACTCTTGAGACATTAATGGAATGGCCATCTTCAAATATACACCGGATGGGATGGCCATCTTCAAACATTCTCTATAATATAATTCCAAGTCTACTAAAGTATACTTTGTTTCAAAAAAAAAAAAAGTCTACTAAAGTATACTTTTTCATTGGTTTTGTCTAATGTGCATAAGGGAGATAAATCTTGCATTATATACAATCTTATTTTCACTATTAGATTAATATATCTCGTCAAGGGCCAGATCTAGATATAAAATATTGGTGTGGCTAAATGAAATACACTATTAGAGGCTTTGTCTGTGTTGTGCATGGTGGACAAGTAATCATTTATATTATAATAAATACGAATTTTACAAAATTCACCGTTGGATTGAAGTTTATATCATATAGATCATCCATAAAAAAATTTGAAAATCATTTGATATGTTATTGAGAATCATCAAAATTAACGGTATTCAAAAAACTCTTAAACCGTTAATCTTGATGACTCTCAATAACATATCAAATGATTTTAAAAAAATTTTAAAATTTTTATGGATAATTTATATGATATAAACTTTCAATCTAACGTGGATTTTAAAAAAATTCGTATTCGTTATAATATAAATGACAACTTGTGCACCATGCACAACATAAAGAGTTTGTGCATGATAGACTTGGCCCACTATTAGATTAATGCAATACATTTACAATAAACCTGAAAAGGTAAATTTTGCTCAAACAGAGAATAACATAAAATTTTGAAAATTTGATGGATATGAGATAAAATATTCTTGTAACTATATAGAGAAACTAACAAACACTTAGTATGTGTTTGGTTATGCGGTGAAAATAATTGATTCTAGTAGAAGTGAGTTTGACAGAATTGAGTTTGATTAAAAGTGAGTTAAGTGTAAAATTGATTTATGTTTGGATACATTAACTAAAAGTGATTCTTATCAATTTATGATGTTTGGGTAGTTTGAACTAAAATTGATTTTGAATGTGTAATTACCAAAATGGGTATGAATTTTAATTTATTTAAAATTTGATATTAAACTTATTTTCTTAGAGGGTAATAAAGGAAAATGAAGAAAAATAAATATGCCACAAACTAATAAATTCCAAAATCGATTCACTTCAACGCAAAAGCTAGGAATAGTGGCTTCAAAGAAACTCACGTATGGCTTCAAAATCACAGCGACAGAATTGCGTTTGGAGAAATGGGGCGCCACACTCTTTCTATTGATTAGAAAGGATGATAAGCCAAAATGAGGATCACGTGATAAGATCAAAAGCTTGGTCTAATCCATAACCAAAAGAGACAATACTCTCAAATCACACAAAGTGTAAAATTCTGCAAAATACTCTATCTTATTCATTCATTTTCGTCCCCTTAAATAGGGAAAGTTACAAAAGCTTTCTAGTAACAAAACTCAAAAGAAATGATCCAAATCTCTCTCGTTAGCGTTGATAATTAGCAATTTAGCATTGATCAGCCTATTGATTCACTTGGTGGCTGATTAATGAAGGAATGAGTCACACATTAAAAGTGAGTTATAATTGGCAATTTATATCAGCTGTTTATCTTCTGCCACTAGCCCTTTAATCTCGACCATAATCATCATAAAAAATGATTGATTTTCCTCTCCCTTACTCAACTATCTATTTGCACAAAAATAAACACACTAGATGCCAAATTAAAGCTTTAAAAGCTTATAATTGGCAAAAATATAAACTAAAAATATTCTATGTGTTTTTGGTCTAATTTAAATAATTTGGACCTCACACTTTTATTACAACACGAAATATAATTTTAGAAAAACTTCAAATTTGGGCAGCATGCCCTATTCCAATGCCATCTTCACTTAAAGTGATCAAATTGACAATCTTTGGATCTATTTCGTCCTTTTGATCTTTTGCTCTCATCAAGTTTGTTATTAAGTTGATTAAACCTTCCTTAGCCTTCTTAGCCCGTGCCCTTGTTATTAGACCTCCCAAACTTTGGATTGCTTCATTAAGGTCTTATTGGGTAATTTCTTCATCATATTCTCCCTTTGTTTGCAGGCTTCCCAATTTCTTTTCTGTTTTAAGTAAATTGTGGCCAATCCTATTTCTCCTTTAATCTCCTCTATTTATAATGAATAATTAGGTTTTCTTTAGTCATAAAAGTAATGACTATCTATTACTATTTTGTTTCAAAACTTAATTTCCTAAAAGATCTACTATTTTATTTTCAAAAATTAGAATATATATCTTTCAAAAATAAGTTTCCAGAAATCTATCCTAATTTGCTCCCAAAAATATTCCTAAAGCATATTTCTAAAATGTGAGATTAAAATATATCTTAAGCTATGTGACAAAAATATTTTTTCAAAAAAAGATATATTTCTATTAATTCTTTTTTATTTTCTTCTTCTTTATTCTCTATTTTCTCAACTTATTTAATTTACTAAAAGTTCTCTAATTATAATTAAATTCTTTATTTTCACTATCTGTCTCATCTACTATAAATTCTCATTGGTTCGACATATAATTCTACCGAAATTAATTAAATAATAACTAAATAACTATTTCTAAATTTTGGGGCGTTACTGTGGTCGTCACCGATGCCATTAGAAATTGATTTGAGACCTTCTGTAAAAAGATTTTAGATGGTTTCGTTGTTGCAGAGCATTTATGAGAATGATGTGGATTTTTGTTTCTACCATTTTGCAAGGATTTGGGAACTATTTTGCCAAAAGATAAAAAATTGCAGATCCAAAATTGAAAGAAAGAGGACAAAACGTAGACACTGGTGGAGGAGCAACGGTGTAACGATGTGCTGTCACGGCGGTGCGGTGGCGGAGTTTTGTTTAAATTGAGAGGAGGGAGAAGACAATAGCATTGAAGAAGATGAAGAGTAACCATAGAAGCACTAAAATGCGTTTTTCTCTCTGGACAGTGCAGAAAAAAATCTGGATTGTTAATATCACTAGTTGCCACATGGCAGACATCTAGTAAAGCACCGGAGGAAAAGGAGGGTAAGCAAATGGAGCCGATCTCAACTCCCAAGGATACAATACAAAACGTCGACAACATCTGCCTCAATAAAAACCCTACCAAGAACCCAAAAGGATAAAACCTGAAAACGAAAAAAAAAAGTGCATAGGAAAACGACAAGATAATAGAAAGTCAATGCCAAATGACACAAATAAACAAGGGTCTTGTTAACATGTGCCCAGGGCACATGTTAAGATATATCAAAATAGAAATTCAATATTTAATGATATAAAAAATTTAATGCTTCAAAAGTCAAAATGCACAAATTAGCATTTAATAATTTCTATTTTTGCTTCCTTAACATGTGCCTTAAGGGCACAAGTTAACATTCTCCAATAAACAATACCAAAAGTGGTATCAACAAAAACGAAAGAAAGACTGATTGTTCTTGTTGCGGGCAAAGTCATTAGAGATAAAAATGGGAACATAATCCCACCACACCACACAAGTGATTTGAAAGCCATGATTAGCCAATTTATCCACACAATTGTCGCCTTCTCGAAAAATATGAGTGACTCGAAAGCAAAATCCTCGAATAATATCAAGAAATGAAAACAAAATAAACAAACATCGTTGCACTATTAGACGAAGAAATAAAAAAACGTAAGAAATACTAATTATGTGTGAAAACCACACTTATTTAACTAAAATAGAAAGAAAAAACGATTTGAACGGGTGATTCTAGGTCTAAATTGACCCTAAATTACTCTATTTTATTTTTCACCATTTGATCAAGATATGACCATTATATATAGGACATGAAGCACATACAGTCGCAGAGAGGTGACTACACTACAATCAGTTATATCTAGATTGTTTGATTAAGATCAAATATAGATTTTCGGTTCCCATTTCATATTTTAACAATTAAAATTTGATTTTAAAATCTGGACCAATAAATATTAATCATTCGATTCAGATGTTTTGACCACATGTAATCAAACTTGACTGCACATAATCCAATTTCCAATTGAACCCGATTGTATGCCATCGAAGAGCAATAGACGGTTGAATATTGATCGGAAGACTCAAATATTTTTAAGGTAGAGATTCCCAATATATATAGAGATTTGAGGGGAGGGGAGGGGAGGGGAGGGGAGTTGAGCTGTCCTTGTCTTTGTCTGTCTTGTTTATCTGAAGAGTTCAGTCACCAAATCCAACACGTCAAATACTCTCTCCCTCCCCCAACACGTCAAATTTACTATATATATAAATAATCAGAAGAAAAAAAACAAACACAACACTTGCTTGGTTCGGTGCTTCAACTCATTCTTTATCGATATTCATCCTCAAAATTTCGATGAGGCGTTACTTCTCTAAATTCATTCATTCACCGATTCCCTTCAACCCATCAAATTCATTTCCGGTAAAACCTCTCTCTCTGACTATGTTTTATCTGTGAATTGTTCCACTTCTATCAACAACCAGTAAAAATTCATCATTTCTTGTTGCCCTTGCAATACCAATAAAACTTTTTGTTTTTATAATACAATCAATTTTAAATCTTATTAGTATACCTATTTGTATGCTTGCAATTCATAAATTTTACTCTTTTTTTGAGTCCAACAATATTAGTTAGATCTAATTCTATGTCATGTGTATCAATGGTCAAGAGTTTATTAGCAAAACTTGCTGACATATGAGTTTAGATACTGAGTTCAAATCGGCGGCTCGGGACAATTGTAAAATGGTCATTAGTGCCACTGATTAATAAATCTAAAGTGTGATGATGTTGATAGTTATATATATATGTTCAAAATTTGTCATTATGTTAAAAGTTGTTTTCTCATAATCTACATTGAAAAGCTTATAATAATACATAAAAACGTATTTATTTGTATAAGCTATTTCGCATAAGCTAAAAAATAAGTCAATTCAAATGCCCCTTTATTGATATATCTGGTCTATACTAAATAGAAGTGTATATTAAAGGTCAGGTACATCGGTTATTCAAATTTCAATGAATATGAAAAGAGAATATTTGCTTATATATAAGGCCGGGGTAGTATGAAAATTTTACCAGCTAGTGAGATTAATTTGATTAATTAATGAAACAGGTGAATTTTGAGATGGGGTCTTATTGTACTACAAGAATTTGTAATCTTCAATCTTTATTCAAAGGAAAATCTAGTGATTATTCTACAGGAACTTCTGTAACATCATGTGATTCATTGTCTGAAGAAAAGCCGAAAGATAATTCTGTTTCTGATATGTTGGTTGATTCATTTGGAAGGATTCATACATATTTAAGAATATCGTTAACAGAGAGGTGTAATTTACGGTGCCAGTATTGTATGCCGGCAGAGGGTGTGGAACTAACTCCTAAACCTCAGGTTTTAACGAAAGCCGAGATTCTGCGATTGGCTGATCTGTTTGTGAGTTCGGGGGTTAATAAAATACGGTTGACCGGTGGAGAACCGACTGTTAGAAAGGATATTGAAGATATTTGTTTTGAATTGTCGAGTTTGAAGGGATTGGAAACATTGGCTATGACTACTAATGGTATTGTTCTGGCTAGAAAACTTCCAAAGCTTAAAGAATGTGGACTTACTTCTCTGAACATTAGTTTAGATACTCTTGTACCAGCAAAGTTTGAGCTTATGACGAGACGTAAAGGGCATGAAAAAGTAATGGATTCAATTAATGCCGCCGTAGATCTTGGTTATAATCCTGTTAAGGTATATAAGGTCCCATATATTGTTACATTCTGCACATATTTTGTTTTGGTCAACTGTCGTTAAATAGCAGCGCTGTAGCACTATATCATAGCGGAATCTGAACTAATCGTTACTGTTGTATTTAGTGCAAAATGTTGTTAAATAGAGGCTACGGAAGCACCGTTGCGTAGTGGAATTTTAATAAATTTGCTATTTTCCGTGATCTTCAATTGACAACATTGGTCACCTCCCCTTCATGAAGTCATTCACATGTTGCTGATTGATGTGTCTTGTATGTTTGCATTTCATTTTCAGGTCAATTGTGTTGTAATGCGTGGATTCAATGATGAAGAAATCTGTGACTTTGTTGAGCTGACACGTGAAAAGCCAATTAATATTCGGTTTATTGAGTTCATGCCTTTTGATGGAAATGTTTGGAATTTCAAGAAACTCGTACCTTACTCAGAAATGTTGGATACAGTGGTAAGGTAGAATTCAGATATCAGACTGAAGATCTCAATTTGATGGTTTTTATGTTTTCTTCTAGTTGAGAGAAACTTTATACCCGCCATTGTCAAACAGGTGAAGCGGTTTCCTAGCTTAAAAAGGAATCAGGACCACCCAACAGATACGGCCAAGAATTTTACAATAGACGGACATAAAGGACAAGTTTCATTTATCACATCAATGACTGAGCATTTTTGTGCTGGTTGCAATAGATTGCGACTACTAGCTGATGGAAACTTAAAAGTTTGTTTGTTTGGTCCTTCAGAGGTATGTTATATTCTAACCATCACAATTCGACATATTATGCATGCCACTTAAATTTGGGGACGGCAATTTGGTTACTCAATGTTTTTGGTGAATCTTGTTATAGTTGATGATGATAAATTGCAGGCTTTCTAAATCCAAATAGGAAATGATTCTGATAATTATATCATGTGGGAAAGGAGGGTTTCAGGGTTGGTATTTTAGGCCCATAAATTATTTTGATGAGTAAAATTTGGACATAAACCTATTTAGTACCGACTCTTCATTGAAGGTGTGTCCTACACTGACACATGTGGTTATGTTCAAAAACAAATTGTTTTCTCAAATTATTACCAGGGTCAAAGTGTCAGTGTCGGCTCTCGTGTTTGTGTCTGTATTAGTGTTTCATAGCTTAAACCTTTAGAATGATAAGGGAAAATAGAATAGTAGTGATTGTTGGGTATGGTTCTAGGAGTTTTTTCCTACTAACTATTTTCAGTTGCTTTACAGAATAAGGGAAAATATAATAGTAGCGTCACATTGGAGCTTTAAACTTGCAATTTCTGTTGTCAATCCTGAGTTCTTTTTCATTTTTTGACTAACTCAGTTCTGACTTCTTGATATGATATATTCTGAATTTTGGGAAAAGGAGAAACTATAATAAAACTATTAATTTACGATAATAAATTCCAGGAATTCTTTTAAAAGTAACACGTATAAAATATCCTGCAACATGTGGATTCATCTAGTCCATCTTGAATTTTGTTAGTAAAGATATTTGATTCACATTAACACATGATCTTTATAATAGTAAAAAGATGCCTTTATCAGATGTGTGGTTTTGACTGAAGACATGGAATTTAAGTGTGACATTGTCATTTAATAAAATTGAGAGGGATTATTCACATAATTTTCTTGCGCTGCAAGAAGATGAGCTATCTTGATTTTGTTTTCAACCACGCTTAGACGATGATATTGATTTCCAACTCATTTTTCTGTTTTGGAACCGTTGAGACTAAAGTGCATCTTATAAAACTATTCCATTATTGAACTTTCTCGTATAAATCTACATAACATGTAGTTATTGATATTTATCTGTACCATTATTATCTCAACGACAAATATGCTTGATGTATGGATACTGATAGGGATAAAGAGAATCAATCATTAAATATTTATAACATGTTTCATGTGTACTGTTTTTTAACGTACGTGTAATCTTGCAGGTAAGCTTAAGAGATCCCTTGCGGAATGGTGCAGAGGATCATGAGCTTAGGGAGATAATAGGGGCAGCGGTATGCATTTCTGATTTTTACTACTAAGATTCAGAATTTCGTTATGATGATTATGTAATTTTTTAGTATATATTTGCCAGCATCGGTTATCGTCTTTAATACGATGATATAGTAATCAGTGTTGTTAAATATTGGCCTTTGCATTCCTACATAAGATTGGGGGTGGTGTATTTATTGACAACCGCCATAGCCAATTTGTGAAGGATGGCAGCACTGTGGCGTTTTATGGTGGAAATGGCGGATATTTGGCTTTTTGACATGGTCTGCTATCCCATCCACTGTTGATAACAGTGATACTAACAGAACTATATTAATTTGTGATACGAATAAAAATAAAAATTCCTCAAATTCAGCCCTGAAAAATGTGTTGGTATTATTTGTGTACTTGTGTAGCAAAATCGTCAACGGTGGAACATATTCTACTTTAAATTGTATACTTTAGTTAAGTTATTCTATGGATTTTTGCACTATCATATTTCTTAAGCATTGCCTACTTTTGTTTAGGTGAAGAGGAAGAAGCCTTCACATGCCGGAATGTTTGACATTGCGAAGACGACAAATAGGCCTATGATACATATTGGTGGATAAGGTCCGGCCATTTTGTGTTTATATAATTTTTTTGCATTCAATCTCTTAGAATTTAGAACTTAATAGTTTAGTTCCACAATTGACGAAATCACAAGATGAATGATTTATCTCTGATTCCAGGTATCATATACATTGTTAAAACTCGATCAGTCGATCATATGGCAAGTCACCGAAGCAGCCCAAACCAAAATCAGTATGAATTGAGCATTGACCGAGATCTTCGCGAGTGGTTAATTTCGTTCAATATGGAGCGATACAATTTTGTCATTTGTATCTATAGAGTATATTTTGTTGAATATTTTTTTGTCTACTTTTAGCAAATATCAAAGGGTTAAAAGAATAAAGGGTATGTTAGTGAATAATGCTTAAAATGTTAATGTGGCTTCTTGTTGTATTAATATTTATCAAGAGTGATATTGTAACAAATTGGAATTTTGAGAAGGTTGGTAATTAAAGTCTCTTTGAAAGTTTATATCGTATAGATTATCTATTTATTTTTTAAAAAAAATTGAAAATAATTTGATATGTTATTGAAACCCATCAATATTAACGGTATTCAATAAAAACCCATAAACCATTAATTTTGACGAGTCTCAATAACATATCAAATGATAGATTTTGTAAATAATTTTGATGATCTTATATAATATAAACTTTCAATCCAAAGATAAATTTTGTAAAATTCGTATTAATTATAATAGTATTCGTAACTTGTGCACGGTGAAAGACTTCAATTCTTTCACCATAGTCTTGGCCCACAAGGCAATATTTATAAGACAATTTAGTCCATCAAATTAATTACAAAAAACTTGATTTTTTTTATTTACCATGATATTGATATGATGTTTTCACTACCGTTAGCAATGACGACTAATTTCTGTTGGGGAACCTATGAAGCATACAAGATGAGTTTTTTCCTCTCAACTGAATTTTCTCCAAGTATATGAGTCAGAAATCGAATCTCGGACCATATATACTTAAGTGGACTAAGATATTTACTATTTGAACCAATTCATTGTTGGTAATTTTTTTTTACTAAGTTAACTATTTTTTTATATTTTATTTAAGAAACTAAATACTCCCTCCGTTCCGATTTATAAGGGAAAAAAAAAACTTATTAAGAAATCCATTTAATATTCTAAAATCTATCAAAAACATAATTTTGTTTCCAAAAATACCCTTATTAACTTAGTCTATGAAAAAGCAAAACAATTTAATAACTTGCTCCTAATTTCTAAGTGTTTCTCGTACACTACTCCATTTAAAAGCACCAATGACCCATCAACTTCTACTCATCAGTGGCAAAGTAAAAAAAAATAGTACCAAGAATTGATGTTACTTGGTTCAATACAATTGCCATTACGTCATATTCGTTCCCTTTGAGAGTTTTGCATCGGTACTGTAGCACTACAATCCTAGACTCTTGGTAATTAATTGCTTTGGGAAATATAACAAGCGCTATTTTTGAAACTTCAAAATTAAATTGGTCAAATTTCAACAAATTCCCTTATAATTTGGGATAAAAAAAGGCATTTTTTCCCTTATAAATCGGGATGGAGGGAGTAGTCAATTTGCAAATTCAGACTAAAATTAGAGTCTAGGAGATGAGAATGATAAAAATCTCCTTTGAAAGAGTTTATTTTGTGGAAAACCGATCGTGGAATTAGAGCTACAGATAACTCAAAAAGACTAAAATGAAAAATGTATTTAGCCGACTTTGTAAGAAATGACTTTTATTGTATTTAGATTTTAGACCGATTAAAATGGATAAGATGAGATGACATGTGTTTCTTTTCGTATAATTAAGATTTAAATTCAGTTCTATATAGATGCAATTGTGTTAAAATCTTGGGAGAGAGTTTTATTGTTCACAGTAGTCATATTCGACTTGAGAAATTAATTTATACAATTGTAGATAAAAAAACACTAAGTCTACAATATACGATATATTTTTTAAAATATATAGACCATAATATAACTTATATCAAGTGTCCTATGATGCGGTTTGCCCCTTCAATATGTTGTATTAGGCGCTGACTTTTTGTTATTCAAAGTCAATTGGCATGATCTTGAGCATAAGAAAAGTAAGCTATACAAGCCAATGCTAGTTTTAATTTGCTTTTCAAAATCAATAACATTGTCAATTACAATAAATTATAAAAGTTATGTTATTTTATTAACATCCTCCTTATTAAATTATAAAAGTTACATCAAAGCCATGTGTTAGTTAGTGGTATACCATTCATTTCTAAATAGCTTATGTAGAATAATGACTAGTTGAAACTAAACTAGTATATGGCTTTCTCCTATGGAAGTAATTAAATAACAGATTATTGTAACCGTATTTATAATTTGAACATATATTATTTTTTTGAAGCAATTTGAGCGGCTTGCAGTTTGTTGTATGTCTACCTTTTATTCATATATAATTATTATAATTATAATATATATAAAAAAAATAAGTAAAAAATAAAAAAAAAAAAATTTGAACATATATTATTGTACTAGTGATCTTACTATATATTCATATACATGAGTTTGGTTGGCAAATATTTGTGGAGGGAGTGTATCTTTGTATAGTTTTTACAAAGTCAATGCATCTGTTATTCAAAATAATGCAAATATTTTGTAGCCACTTCAAAGTACACCTTTGAAAACGTGGGACGATAATCGGCACGCTCGGGAAAGAGTACTATAATGTCCATCTTCTATACCCGTGTTTGTAAAAAACACATGTATGATCGTATCCAAATTCGGAAGCGGTTATGGTGCATAAATGAATTTTTTATGCATCATGCATAAAATAACACACAAAATCATTTTACAGCAAAATGATTTTGGATTACAACCCTTTGAAACCATTTCATAGTAAAAATGATTTTGACATGATTAAGTATATCTAATGTGAAATAATTTCATAGTAAAAATGGTTTTGACATGATTTTAGTTTAAAACTAACTACGAAGCAATCTGATGATGTTCACGGGTTGTTGTCGTTGATTTGGGGGTGGGAAATTGTGCGTTTGAAGATTTGTTAGATTCAATTTGATGGTGGAGATTTGTTTATGCATCATGCATAAGTTTATTCCTTATGCATAATAACTCATCATAGTCTTATCAACAATAAATTTAGTGTTCAACTTCATACTGTTTGGATACCTAAGTACCTGGATCTGTGTCAATTAACCGCACATTAACGATAAAATTACAATTAAAAAAAAAAATATCACGAAGTAATTAAAATATGATCCAAAATCCATCAAATAAATTTATAAAATATTACAAATCATAGTATTTAGCCAAACAAAAAGCATCCAAAGTATAAAAAACAAATGCATATTACAACAAATTTGAGGTGAAGATATATTATCTAGCTAACTAAGCACCTTTGACAAAAAACACTAACTAAAGCACTTTTTTTAATTATTGTTGTCAATATAACCAACCTTTGGCTTTCAAAACACAATGCTATTGATTTCTAAAGCTCATCATTCTTGAATAGTAGTCTTCATTAATGTTACATAAGTGTGTCACGGACACTATTGTTAATTTGCTTGTGTGACACAGATTGAATAGCAGAAGAACATAAATTGTACAAAAATTTTGCATTCATTAAGAGACAAAGAGATGCAGAAAGATAACTATAACTACTAGACATAACAAAGTATCAAATCAAGTAATGTTCATAAATGCTCACTATAATCTTTTTGCATCAAAAGGGCAACTTGAAAATTGAAATCAACACACATGCATATTATCAGAAACTAGGTAAATATAATTGTCAATCTTCAATAAGCATAAGCTTTTTCTTTGAATAATTCTTGTAATAATTAATATGCACACATCAATTAGCAAAACAATTACTCTCTCCGGTCATTGTTATAAGCAAAAAAATCACTTTTTAGTTTCATTAAAAAATAATGTATCTGATCTATATTATTGACCAAATACAATATTTTTTCAATGAACCTAAAATGTGGTTTTTTGCTTATAATAGTGACCGAAGGGAGTAAGAAGCAACACATCAAAATATGGACTTAATTTTGATTAAGAAGAGGCATAGTACTTAACTCTTCCATGAAACCATCTAATTCTGAAAAACCATCTAAGAAACCATTGAACTTTTCATTTGACTTTGATTTTCTCCATATATCTTCTTCACCAGTTTCATTCTTTATCCTTATCCCATTTTGCAGATTAAGAAAATCTTTTTCATCTTCTTGAACAATCATCGCCTTTTCGAGGTTTAAATCCATTGAATCTTTGGTTAGTGGTGGAGTTGCAGTTTTGGATTTGCTTCTTGCACCTCCCCCTTCATGATCTTCTGGCTTTCCTGTGAGTCTTTGAACAAGCTCTCTGAAATTTTCAGCATTAGTTTTTATGATTTCTGGAGCATATATGTGAATTATTCGGATCTTCGGCTTGAATTTTGATATCAATTGTGAATCTTTGTCAACTCCTAGCTTAGACGACGATGATGATGTTGAGTTTGAATAACATGTGTTTAGCTTTTTCATGTTTGATTCTGAATGTTGAGAAAAGATTGGTTTTGTTTTGTTTTGTTTGGGACTAATGTTTACATAGGAAAAAGAATGGAACAATATCTTGCTAGAAAACAAGGTAAAGATTCTAAAAGTTTACATGAAGTTATGTTTTGGATAATCATTTCACCAAATTTATAGTCAATGAAATAATTAAATAAATAATGATAAGAAGGGTCCCTCCTATTCAATTACATACTCCCTCCTACCTTATTTATAATCAAAAGTCAACAAAAAAAATTTTGATCTTAATTATAAGTAAAAGTTACCAAAAATAATTTTATTAAATGCTATGATTACAAAAGTGCCTTAATTAATTGTTCAACTTTTTTACATAATTGTAAAGTCTTAATGCAAATTTAATATATTATAAGGTCATTTTGGGAATTGTAATAGAAGTTTCACATAAAATCAAGATAAAAAAGTAACTTCTTAGTAACTGTGCAAAAGAGAATTTTGGCTTACAAAAGAGGCCGGAGGGAGTATGTATTTTTGGATCAGAATTCCATGTCGTAGGAATTTCATGCAGTTTTACGTAGTACTCCCTCTGTACCACAATATATGTCGCTTTGACACTTTTACTCATATTAAGAAAGATAATTAATGTTGTATGAAAAAGATAGATTATGAGTTGATTTACAAAATTGTTCTTCATTTATTGTATGGAAAAAATAAATTGAAGAATTGAAAGAAGAGAAAGTAATAAATAGTTAAGGGTATAATAGGAAAAATAACATTAAATGTTTCATTGGTAATATAAAGCGACATATATTATGGTACAAATCTTTTTCTGAAAGTGACATATATTGTGGTACGGAGGGAGTACTAGATTACAACCTTCCATTTGAAATTGGACAATTTTGATATTACATACAGTTTTATACATTAAAACAATTTCGGCCACCGATTCTAGATCAGACGACCAAGATCAGCTACTGTGTGAGGCAGTATCAGCAGGTAATCCCGCTCATGTATGTTTTTCATTATTTAAATTTTTTATGTCAATAAGCAATTTTTAATACTCGCTCTGGTCTTAATTTATTATAAGGAACACTTTGGAAAAAAAAATTTGGTCTTTTTTATAATAAACTTTGACCAATTTTCAAATGTTTTAAATATTCAATTTCACTTATGCCCTTATTTATTATGAGAGAGAATTTACAAATAAATAAGTTAGTTGAAAAAAATAGTAATTAAATAAGGTATAAATGGAATAAATTTAAATTTATAAGAATATTAAATGAAATAACTATGTTAAATGTGCTTCCTTAGTTTGTGTGATTTTTTCAAAGTGTTTATTATAAAAAAAACTGGACGAAGTAACATGTTATAGGTACAATGTACAATGAAATAACTATTTAGCAGTGATTAATTTCTGTCAAATAATTTATATTGTAACATTTAAGATAGATATTCCTGTTCCAATTTGGATTTTCATCCATATTTGAAAGACAAAATCAAACTTCAGACCGTTTGTTTAAGGTGTACGAGTCTCTTAGTATTTAGACCACACATAATTAACTAATTAAAACAAAAAATATATGAGTTCCATGTGCAAAAGTTAATTGATCGCAAACTTTTACATATATTCATTCAGTTTGATCTTATTATTCCGTGTGTCAAACCAATGATTAGACCAAAATTCTTTGTTTGTCATTTTATCAACAGAATGAAGTTTGTTCATTTTTGGTTGTCATATTCATATCATTTAATCTAATAATATCTGCAAGCAGTGCATTAAGAAACACATTATTCTTGTAACCAAAAAAAAAAAAAAAGAAACACATTATTCTCAATTAATGTTTGTTCTTAATTAGTAGGGGAGGATTTGAATATGTCATGGGTTCCATTCATAGCTTTATTGTAAAAAAAATAAATTACAATTCAGCATTGTTAAATCTCATACAATTTGTTTCTTCTAATTTAATTTTTTTAAAAAAACTTAATGGCAAAACTCACATACTCAGGAGCATATCCGAGTTTTAAAAGGTTCTGTACAAAATATAAAAGTGACCCTTAATAAAAAAAATATAACTCTTTTTTTTAAAAAATATCGATTTAAATTGCATAATATATATATATATATATATATATATATATATATATAGGGGGCTGCTAATTTAGACCCAGTTGGGTCTAAATTAGCAAGGTGCACCTTTTGAGTTGGACAAAAATACCCATTTTTTAATTTTTTTGGAAGAATAGAGCAACAGGGGCATTTCTGTAATTTTATGCAACAGTACACGCGCCCCCACTTCTTTTTCCCCCCAGGACACGTGGCAGCGTGTGATTGCACAAGATCAGAGCGCGTGCATCACACGCGCCGACAGGTGCGCGTTTTGTTGGATGGCTGACGCGGAGAGAGAAAGCCTTTTAAAAAGGCAGGCCACGTGTCAGAAGCTGATTGGCTGCGTTAATTTTTTTCCATTTTATACTTTAAACTCGATTATTTCGTCGTAAATTAATTTTTTATTTTTTAATTTTTATACCAAAATTCATAATTTTTTTTTCTCTACAAATAGAGACTTGGTTTGTTTGATTTGGACACCGAAAAAAAAAACGCAATTTTTCACCACTTTAAACTCGATTATTTCGTCGTAAATTAATTTTTTATTTTTTATTTTTTATACCAAAATTCATAATTTTTTTTTCTCTACAAATAGAGACTTGGTTCGTTTGATTTGGACACAGAAAAAAAAACCCAATTTTTCACTAACTTAATCTCATTTTTCACTACCTTACATCAACTCACTGAAACCATTCTACCAGAAAAATGGTTTCGGAGTACAAATCTCTGAAACCATTCTACAAGCTAAATGGTTTCAGAAGCAAATAACTAATAATCAACTTACTGAAACCATTCTACCAGTAAAATGGTTTCAGAATACAACTATGTGCAACCATTCTACAAGCTAAATGGTTTCAGAAGCAAATAACTAATAATCAACTTACTGAAACCATTCTACCAGCAAAATGGTTTCAGTGAGTAATTTATTAATTGTGTTTGCTTCTGAAACCATTTATCTGGTAGAATGGTTTCAGAGAGTTGTAATCTGAAACCATTTTGCTGGTAAAATGGTTTCAGTAAGTTGATTATTAGTTATTTGCTTCTGAAACCATTTTACCAGCAAAATGGTTTCAGATTACAACTCTCTGAAACCATTCTACCATATAAATGGTTTCAGAAGGATTTCGGTGTCCAAATCAAACGAACCAAGTCTCTATTTGTAGGAAAAAAAATTATGAATTTTGGTATAAAAAATAAAAAATAAAAAATTAATTTACGACGAAATAATCGAGTTTAAAGTAGTGAAAAATTGCGTTTTTTTTTCGGTGTCCAAATCAAACGAACCAAGTCTCTATTTGTAGAGAAAAAAAAATTATGAATTTTGGTATAAAAAATAAAAAATTAATTTACGACGAAATAATCGAGTTTAAAGTATAAAATGAAAAAAATCACGCAGACCCATTCATATGCTGACACGTGGCTGCCTTTTTCAAAAGCAAAATTTTCTCTCTCCAGCTTATAATCTAGTGTGGCGCAGACAAGATGATCTGATAGATCAGGATGATCTGGGCTGTCTGATTGATCAGACAGTCTTAATGAGATCACATCTTGGCTGTCTGATGGAAATCAACGGTCTGTAACCATGGTCCTTCCGTACGCGCGCGACACTGGATCCACGTCTATTAATTGTTTAAGAAGGTGGGGCGCGTGTTGTTATTTTTTTTTTATGTAAAATTACAGAAATGCCCCTGTTGCTCTATTCTTTCAAAAATTAAAAGAATGGGTATTTTGGTCCAACTCAAAAGGTGCACCTTGCTAACTTAGACCTAACTAGGGTCTAAGTTAGAAAACCCCATATATATATATATATATATAAAATCATTATTATTCTTGTAAACATATAAAGTATCAATATTAAACCAATTGCATCAAATCAAATGGGACTAGAAATACAAAATAAGTATCTTTGTATATAACGTAAAAAATGAACATCATAATCTAAGATTAAATTTTATGCAAAGATTAAAATTGACTAGAACTATATTTACAAGTATAGATAACTAATATATTTTTTTTGAAGAAACTAAATTAGTCCACCCAAATTGGCGCCAAAGAGAATCGAACCTCAGATCTCAAGAGGAGCACACTCTCAGGTCCCAAGTCAATACCAATGCACCAAGTCAAGTGAATTTTATAGATAACTAATATATTGATACTCATATGATATTTTATGAACATTAACAATATATAACTATTATTTTAGAGCCTAAAAGTTAATCTATTAATATACATCTAATATAGGTACTATTGCTTATTGTAGAACTAATACCTATTATGTACCATTTCTATTTTGCTCCAATAAGAGTACCTATTAGGTCCTTATTCTTAAGAAATAGGTACTCACCATTGGAAATAGTCTTTAATACTATATGGTGTAGTAGTACATCGGAGATGGGGTTTAGACTTGCCATATCATGAACTAATCAGTCGTAAATAATTGAAGCAATAAAGAATGTACCCTCAAGATTTATCTCTGATAAAGTGAAGATCATATGAATGTGATAGGAGAGAATGGCAGCACAAAAATGTGTAGGAATTCTTACATAAACGGAAAAGTTGTACCAAAAAATTGGCCTAAATAGAATATCTGTTGTGGTTATTTGTGAAGATGAATAGATGATCTATGCACACACGAGAGTATTGTGTGTCCTACTTTGTAAATATTCTTGCAGCATGCATAAGGATACCACGTGGGGAAGTGATGGTCCATTCTGTTTTGCACGTGAGTCTCTATTTAAGTTTGTGTCAGTCACGGTTACTATCATATGCAATATAGGTCCTACATTGTGTAGTGTATTGTATAGATTTCAAAATTATTTGGATGCTATTAATTGTACCATTTCAACCCAGAATAGGGCAGATACTGGATCTGTTTAAAACCAAAAGGTTGGGTAGGAGAAGCCCAAATCAATTTTAGTTGCCGTGCTACACCACATCAATCTGTTATGGCTTGACCCTCTTCCTTAGCAGTTACGGATTCTCCGGGGCAGCAATATTAGTTATAGTAAAAGAGAGTTGTTATACCAATAGTTAGTTGATTCAGTGGTGATTGATGCTGAACTTGATAGGGAGTACACGGTTCGATCCCCGACAACTGCGATCGGGTGGGGGTTGGAACCACTTGATGCCAGAATTGACCCCCGAACGAGATTAAACTGATGGTGAAAAAAAAATTGTTATTAGAACATCAAATTTTGCGGGAAAAATTACGACATTGAAGTCAAACAATGTATGTTGTCGTATTTTTGTTTGTTACTTTATGTTCACATAACATTTTTCTTTATTAAAATAGTTTTCAAATTTGTGTAATTTATTAGTATTATTTTAAAATGGTAAATTCTTTTTGAAGCAAAAATGGTAAATTCTTAACTACCCGTGTATTCCACTTCTTAAAAATGTGTAATTTATAATAGGGTTGTTTTATTATTTTTTCTGGGATTTATAATAGGGTTGTTTTAACATGTGCAATATTGCACATGTTAGACAAACCATTTTTAATATTAGTAATATATTTTCGTTATCATGAATAACATTATAACGAATACAAATTTTACAAAATCTATCGTTGGATTGAAAGTTTATATCATATAGATCATCCATAGAAAAATTTAGAAAAATTAAAAATCATTTGATATGTTATTGAGACACATCAAAATTAACGGTTTATTAAATAACGTAAATCTTGACGGGTCTCAATAACATATCAAATTATTTTCAAAAAATTTTAAAAAATTTATGGATGATCTATACGATATAAACTTTCAATCCAACAGTGAATTTCGTAAAATTCATATTTGATAGATCACTTAGCCTCTATTTTATATAATTGCATTTTAAACTCTTTTGCATTAATGCTCAATTTCTCATATGATAAAAAGCTTCATCTTCCCAAAGCAATTAATCTTCTTCGTGACTTCATCATATGTAGGGTTGACAAAATAGATAGTATATTGAATGAATTTGGATGCTAATGGATGGATCAACAATCTATTAGTCCATTAAAATCTATTAATTTTTTTTAAAAGAAATATACAATCCAATCTATCTGTTAAACATATGATTCATCCAATATTCATACATTAAAATATATGATATTTAAAAATAAATTAAAACATGCCTGTTTTCCAGGTAGCCACTTGGTTGAGGAGTCACTTTGTAAGCTAAGGGCCCGTTTGGTACGCAGGATAGCATAGTGACAGGATAGGATATAAAACATAATAAGGATATGATATGATAACAGCAGGATAACAATTATACTCAGTTATCATATCCTATGTTTGGTGCACACAAGATAACAAACATGATAACTATTATATTTTGTTTTTAATACATATTTGCTCATAATAATATGATAAGATATATAACATATTTAATTGAGAAAATTACTCTTGTAAAATAATTGTTATTTTTTTAAAATTATTTTGTAATGCTTTGAATTTTATAAATAAAAAATATAAACAAGTAATCAAATAACTTTATATAATTTAAAATAAAAATCATGAGAAAATAATCAAGTTTAATTTTTTATATGAATCATGATCAAATAAATAACTCAATAATATATACATGTTAGATAAGCCAAATAAATATATGATATATCTCATACGTAAATAATAAAACTACTATTGCAAAAGAATTATATTTAATTTTTTATAAAATTTAGATTAATATCCCTATTTGTCAATTTTTTAATAATCATTTTACTTTAAAATATTGTAATTTTAGTAAAATTTTGATTTTTTAGAATATGTAAATTACAAAATTACCCCTGTGAGAAAATCACATATATATTTAAAAAATAATTATTTTATTATTTATATTTTATTAATTTTATTTTATGTATTTTAAAATATATTTTATAAAATAAATCAGTAATTGTTTTTTCTTCTTATCCTATCCTACTGGTAACCCAGCTCAAATTCAAGATAAGAATTATAACTAGAGAGACAGGATAGGATAAGCTTCAGGATTAACTTATCATATCCTGCTGTATCACCAAACACTGGATTGCGGCAGGATATGATACAGTTATCATATCCTGTCTCTTATCCTGTGCACCAAATGGACCCTAAAGGTACTTGGTTTGAAACTTGACACTAGCCAAAAAAAAAATTAAAACATAATCAGATTTTTTTAATTATCTTCAAAACAGAAATTTTATTGAATTTGTGCATAATCAGCCCAATTTTTTTAACTAAGGCCCAAACAATTTTTCTACCAAGCCCAAAAGAGTTACTTTCTGCACCGTCCTAATAACAGAATTTATTTATATAATTTAATAGATAAATATTTAAAAACTGAGGATCAGTGGTTAACGCGGCGGTCAACTCCGGACCACTGGCGGCCATTACGGCAGAGCTCCGGCAGACGCAATGGTGGAATGAGGTTTCCCGGCAATTCTCATGAGAGCTCAGGCGGCCGGCGGCCACCAATCACCTGCTTGTCAATATTTATTAATTTACATAATTCTAATTATTATTTTATTTTTATAATAATTAAAAATCAGTTTTTTTGGACATTCACAACGGTGGAATGCGGTTTCCCGGAAATTCTCATGAGAGCTCAGGCGGCCGGCTGCCACCAACCACCTTGTCAATATTTATTAATTTACATAATTCTAATATTATTTTATTTTTAAAATAATTAAAAATCAGTGTATTTTGGACATTTGGAATCAGTTTTGGTAAAAATATATGTTAGAACTTTGTATCCTCTAGTGCTATCTAGTGCATATTCGTGTGGTACTAGTAAGGAGTAGGGACTCTTGTGTACTTTTAGGAACTTAACAAAAGCTGTAGTTAGAGACCTTAGTCAAGAATTGATGGAGGAAAAATAACAATTATTGCTTCTGTTTTGATGTTCTTAGTTGAAGTGTGATGTAGTCTGTAGATATGAAGTGATTTATGTGATGACGAATTTGTATTCTTATGGAATGATGTGCATGTTTTGTTATTTTAGGGTGTTACAGATGAGTTAGAAAAATATATTGTTGGCTTCAATAAAAAGATATGTGTGTTAGTATCCCTAATATGAGTTAGTTTATAAAATGGTAATGGTAAACATAATTCATAGTGAAATAATGTGGTAAACGCCTTTAGAGAGAGAGGTATTTTAATGTTTAGTCAAAATTACTTGGTTTGTAAATTATGTGTTGGGAGACATAAGGGAAGTTCGACAGAAATAATAGATTATTTTAAGGTATTAGATTAATGAGTTGTCTCTCATATGAATACAACATTCTTTCTATTTATAGTCGATGTGAGACTTAACTATTTACACCGGAAATTCAACAATCTCCCCCAAATCTAAATTCTCACATCCTGTAGTTGATCCAATACTAGGATCCCCTTCCACTCCCCTACCAAGCCGAATCACGGCTCTGATACCACTTGTTGGAGAGTATGAAAATGCTCAAGAGAAACAATGAAGTCAATACTCTAGAACCACAAGAAAGTGAGACTCCACATCTCCACCCAAATCCAACTTGGTTATGTTTTAGTTTGAGATGATGAGTGGGTGTAGTCAGGCCCGACCTAGACACATGTGCTGTAGCATTAGGCCTCCTAAAAATGAATGCCTCAATTTTTTTAAGAGTTGTAGTATTAGTAAATTATGGTTGCAAAAATTAATATATTATACAGCAAACTGCAAAAGCCCAGTTATCAGGCCCATAATATCTTTTATTTTTTTATTTTTTTTGTACAAAAGTGGGCTGAAGCTCATAATCTCTTTTATGGAGTTGTAGTTTTAATAAATTAGGGAGTGGCAAATTTAATACATTACTTAATTGACGAATTTCGTTAAAAAAAATGTTTCAAAAATGACTCATTTGAAGTAGTTAGAAAATATTTTTTTTGTTGTTGATTAGACTATGACTCTTTTTACGTTAATTGCGGTGATGATTATTTATTTTTATGCTATTTATAATTTAAATTAAGGATAATTTTTCTTTTTTTTAGAAAAGTTGCATTTTTATTTATTAAAGGCCACTTTTAATATATTTGCATATGGTCTCCAAAAACTCAGGACCGGCCTTGAGTGTAGTGTGTTCCTTATGAGGTGACAGGGGTGTGTGATGTTGATGAGGGAGTTGCTGACTTTGCTCTTGTGCTGTGTGGTTGAAGCGTATCTTTTATAGCTTTGTGTTGTAGTGTTTAATTTGTTGTTAGCTATTTTTATTTTAGGTGTTGTTTTTAGATATTCTTACTGTGAATATTTTGTAAAGAGATTCATGAAAGAGGTTGTCATGAAATATTTGAATAAGATTTTCGAGAATGTACGTGATTTTAATTATTATTAACTTAGTAATCATATAGGCATGTGTAATGTAATTCAATTTTAACTAAATTTTGTGTTATTTTTTACTTGAAGTATTTTGATGACCATAAATAAAGATAAGTTGCATGAAGTGAAGGAGGAATAGGCCGACTATATAGTCACAATTCACAAATGTTCTTCCTGGGACAAAGTTTTTAAGATATGGAACAAAATTTGATAAGTTACATGACAGTGTGCAATTTATTTTTTTAAAAAATTGTATTGGTGGTGCTTTAAGTGTGATCTAGGCGTTGTGGTATTGGTTAACTTTATCTTGCGTGAGAAACTCAATGGGGTAAAAGTGAAAACTCAAGGGCTCGTGAGAAACTATGTGAGTGCGAAAAGTAAAACTCTTTTCGAAATTAATAAAATCAGACATAACTAAACAAGCTTCAAAAATTGCATATTCAATTATTTTTTAACTCCAATATTTTTGTTATATTCAATTCTAACAAGCAAGCATATGAACCACAATCATTGAGTTCTTAATTAAACTTAATCCTCAATATACGGAATAGAAAGAAAAAAAATATGATTAATCAATCCAATTCCACTCAAATATAATTTACAAAACAAATGAATAAAAGAATTGAATACCCCCAAACCAATAATTTACTTAGAATTGTTTCCTAATTTTGCAATATTAGCCTCTCTACACTCACAATAAGATAAATAATTTACAAATTTGTCTTGATACAAACTTGATTCTAACTTTGAGTAGTTTATGATTGAGGACTCATTGTAGAAGGAGAAGGTTCACCTTCAGGAGGAAAATCAGAGAGATATGCTAGCATCCGGCGAATACTTACGGATCGCGCTGGTTTGAAGCTGTTTGATCTCTTGATGTCCTTGGAAAATATGTTTGATGAATTGGAAAGGATAAGGTATACCAAAGCTTGGACAAGGAAGAACATAGCAACCTTCACCAACATGTCACCTAAGCTACTATCCATCTTTTGATCAAATTTTGTGTTAACACAAATTAATGTAACAAACAATATATACCCTTTAACGAGCACTTGAATCTATTTGTGTAAGCAAGCTACAAGAAGAGAACTTTTGGATGATGAAATGAGTATTGATTGTTGAATTGAAAGAATATGCATGAAGAAGTCCTTTTTATAGTTGTTTATAGGTGGAAGGACATGTTGGACCAAACTTTGGAAAATTAAATAAGTTATTATTATTGCATGTAGTTTTGACTTGTTAATTTCACGTTAGAAATGTTGGGATTGAATGGGTGGAAGTTTCATAGTTATCCAGAAGTATAATAAAAATGTACATGTGTCAAGAGATTAGTGGCTATTAAAATGCAATTTTAATTTCAATGGAAAAAAAAAAGAATGAACGAGGTGGATTGCTTGCTTGCTTAGTCAACCAAAGAAAAAGTTGGATTAATTGCTTTTGCTTGTTGACCTATTAGAAGAAGTTAGACGGAACTTTCTTTACATGTTGGGTCAATTTGGTGGCACTAAATTTAAGGGGCTGACTCATTGTATTAATCCACTTGGCCTCGTTGAGGGACCTAAAGATTATTCAATTAAGTTGTACTACATGCAAATTATGACATTTCTACTTTGATTAGCCATCGGATGACAAAATTAAACTCGTTCTTATGTGTGATGAGAGTGACACAAATAATAACCTAATCACCTTGGGGGGGTCATTAATTTGAACAAGGTGAAAGTACAAATAATTGAGCTATAATGCTTTTTAGTTTACCTATACTATTTAGAGACTTGATCAACGGTTTTATGGGCAATCGGTTATAGGTTGTTAATTTAACGGTGAACAACCAATTAAACCATAAAGTAGATGGTAGAAGATCTATTTTAATTATGGAGAATGTTAACTTGTGCCCTTAAGGCACATGTTAAGGAAGCAAAAATAGAAATTATTAAATGCTAATTTGTGCATTTTGACTTTTGAAGCATTAAATTTCTTGTATTATTAAATGATGAATTTCTATTTTGATATATCTTAACATGTGCCCTTAGGGCACATGTTAACAAGTCCCTTTAATTATTTAGCCATGTAGCAAACAATTTTTAATTGTATTTATTATTAGGGTTGATAAGTGTTTATCACTGCAATAAGAGCGAGTTTTGGTTTACCTCCTCTAATATTTTTTCCTATTAACCCCTGTAATGTGAAGATTATGTCGTTTACCCCCTCATTTATATATATAATTCTTAGATAGTTCTCCTACTATTTATGTAAACCTTAATTCACTTAAACCAATGAAGTAAGGTGAATATTTCTAAATTGATACGTTATATTTACTTACCTGTATATGTGTCTTAAGGGATGGATTTATGGAGACAAAAACAATCACAATATTCCACTGAAAAAATGATGAATCGATGCACTATATATAGGTATAGAGTGCATAATTTTAAAATGAAACTGATCAACTTAGTAAAATATAAAGGATTTTTAATGCATTAACTATGCAACATGCATGATGAAAATGGATTTTTTTTTTTTTTTGCAACCGATGGAATATGGTGAGTAAGTAGTAAAGAGTGACTCTTTAGTATCTCTATGAAAATCATGTAACTCAAATTTGGGCCACATTAAGAAAATATTCACAATTATAGAATTGGATTGGAATGAACTTGATTTTTAATATAATAATAAGTTCCCCATGCTTTAATGTCGACAACATGAAAAGTCATTAAGTAAAAAAAAAAATGAAAAGTCATATATATATAGGGGAGGGATCAAATTACACCGGTGTAACATTTAAGTAATGTTACACCGCTCAATAACGCTTTAATGAATACAAGTTTTACAAAATCCACCGTTAGATTGAAAATTTATATCGTATAGATCATTTATGTTAAGTTTTATTAAAATATAAAATCGTTTGATATGTTATAGAGATCAGTCAAGATTAACGGTATTCAATAAAAACGCATAAACCGTTCATGTTGATTTGTCTCAAAAACATATCAAACGATTTTAGATTTTTATAAAACTTAACATAGATGATCTATAATATATAAACTTTCAATCAAACGGTGGATTTTGTAAAATTTGTATTCGTTAAAGCGTTATTGAGCGGTGTAACATTACTTAAATGTTACACCGGTGTAATTTGATCTCTCCCCATATATATATATATATATATATATATATATATGTGTGTGTGTGTGTGTGTGTGTGTGTGTGTGTGTAGGTATATGAAAGTAGATAGAGATGACAATGATGTAAGGAGAAGTGATGTGACGTTGTAAGTGGCTGACGTGGCTAAACAATATTCCACTGAAAAAATGATGAATCGATGCACTATATATAGGTATAGAGTGCATAATTTTAAAATGAAACTGATCAAGTTAGTAAAATATAAAGGATTTTTAATACATTAACTATGCAACATGCATGATGAAAATGATTTTTTTTTTTTTGCAACCGATGGAATATGGTGAATAAGTAGTAAAGAGTGGCTCTTTAGTATCTCTATGAAAATTATGTAAGTCAAATTTGGGCCACATTAAGAAAATATTCACAATTATAGAATTGGATTGGAATGGACTTGATTTTTAGTATAGTAATAAGTTCTCCATGCTTTAATGTCGACAACATGAAAAGTCATTAAGTAAAAAAAATGAAAAGTCATATATATATAAATGTAGGTATATTAAAAGTAGATAGAGATGACAATGATGTAAGGAGAAGTGATGTGGCATTGTAAGTGGCTGACGTGGCTAAATGAAAAAAATTTATTGGTTTAAGTGAATTAGGATTTACATAAATAGTAGGAGAACTATCTAGGAATTATATATATAGATAGTAAACATTTTTAATTTTATCATATGCTCATTCACAAACCAAAATGAAATTTAATAGATGCATTGCTATAATAAGTGTCTAATTTAGTTTTCTTTTTTGACGGAAAGTGCCTAATTTAGTATAAGAATGACACTTGAGTTAATTTAAGAGAATTGGTTTTATTCTATATGTGCTTTTTATCTTCCATTTCACATTCACCCCCTACATTCCCCTTGTTATTTCTTCATTTTGTTCCTTTTTGATGTGCTTCCTCATGGTATTAATTAATAGGTGTCATTTGAACCGCGCACAAGAAAAAAACTGATGATAATGTTCTAATGCCTAACCATTTTTGTTTCCCCCTTTACCCGCCTTCAAGATTTTTATTTGATGGGTATACTAATTTACATTAGTCGATTTAACAAATACTTTATTTTAATTTTTATTCAGGTAGATATTGCTATCATGGAGATAGGTCATCCAGTAGGATAAGGATAATTCATGATAAATTTAGAGTTTTTTGTTTTACTGCATGGATTAAGAGAAAACAAGTTGGAAAATGGGTGCATATTTAACTTGGATTTTTGTACTACTATATAGTGCTAATATATTGACATAACCTACTAATTGTCATCATCTTCTAATCTAACTTTAAATCTATTAAGTAATAAGAAGTAAAAAAATTAAAATAACGTTAGACATTATATTTATCTTTGTATTTTTATTATGGACTCTTTTTCTTTTATTATTATTTATTATTTTAATAATATTTATTGTTTTAATTTTTCCACGTTATAATATAAAACAGCATATCACACCCGTGCATCGCACGAGTATTGACTTAAATTCCATCACTTTACCCCTGTTAGCGAATTTGGTTTTACCCCCCGCACAACTGGTTATGTCACGCACGTCATGATTTATGTGGAATTATCATGGGAGAGGTAAACGCCGAAATCTTCACATTATAGGAGGTAATAAAAAAACATTACAAAGAGTAAATCAAAACCCATCCACATTGCAGGGGGTAAACACCTATATATTATCCTTTATTATTATTTTACAAAGATTTTAATCAATGTTTCTAATTAATTTGAATAGCAAGGAAAATTGTTTTTCTTTTTTTAAGTTTTGTTTGTTAAATGTGAAATGGCCTGAATAAGAATTTATAAGTAGAAATAATTATTACTTCACAAGTCAGTTTTATAGAGTTGACTTAGACACAAACTCAAGTTCTAAAATTGTTTATGTGATAAATAAGGTCTTGTATTATGCACACTCTTTTTTATCACTGAGATAATAAGTCTCACATTAACATGATTAGCTTCTTATTATGTTGTTTGAAGGGTATCAACCTAATTGAAATGTTTTCGCTTAATTAACTTGAGCTACCTCTTTTTGTTTTGTCTATAAAAAAAAAAAAACAACAACAACAAAGGCTCATCATAACACATTGGATATAATGGTAGAAAATTTATTTCACTTGTATTATAAAACTAAACCATTTTTAATAGATCGTGTCGGTATTTAATTTGCTATAAAATATATTTTGTGTTATTATGTAATTAAGAGGTATAAGTCATTTGGCACTTGATTCAATGTATTGCTGGTTGCCATGGACTGGAGTATATTGATTGAAAGAAACTTATAACGTGACTTTTACTACACGAGTCGAGTTCCATCTGAATGGTCTAATTGTGTTTCTGATAAATGATCATAAAGTCATGCGTGTCATACAATGCTGAAGTTGGCGGCCGGGTTCTAAATTGAACCATTTTATCTGGGTAGGAAACGTGTTTATTAGGAAATAAATAACTGAAAATGATTTTGACAACAAAAAGAATAACGAAAATTATTTGGTGGGGGGTGGGGCATGGCACAAATAGGTAAGGAGTCCACAAAAATTTGTCAACCCGCGTGTTACGTGTTTTCAATTTTACCCTTTTATTACTAGTAAACGTTATAAAAATAAGATTTTTTTTGTAAATGTCGTCCGCTACTTAAAGTAGACGAAATAAAAGAAAGGCTTTAATGCAGTTTGGATCCCCCTATTTTTAATTTCTTGAAGTTTTGATCCCCTATTTTAAAAATCAACTTTTTGGTCCCCTATTTTAATTTTTCTTGAGTTTTGATCTCCACTCTATTTTATGGTCAATTTTGATGACATGTCAAGGTCATTAACGACATGACATTGCATACTTGACCAAAATAATATCCATGTCATTAAAAAATTTCTTCTATTACAATAAATATATTTTAAATATTAAGAAAATTAAAAAAAATCTATAAAAAAGTTAAATATATTAATTAGTAATTGATTTTTTTTTATCTCTCTCTTTAATCATCTTCAACACCATCGTCATCCTTCATCATATTTTTCTATCAACATCATCATACACTCCATCACTATTACCTTCTCCTTCAAAGTAAGTTTCATCCACAACAATAAACCCCAAAACCCAAAGAGTGGAAGATCATATTTTCAACATTGGGTTGCAGAAAATAAATGAAGAACAAACTTTAATCCAGAAAACATGATAAATACCAAATTGAATAACAATAATAAAAAGGAGAGTGATGACGATGATGTTGTCTGAGAGGATGATGAAGACTTCTAGAGTGAGAGTGAATGGGTTGAGTGATCTGTAATTGTTTATAATGATATTGATGATGTTGTATCCGTTCTTAAGATTTTCCGGATTTGTTTTTCTTAGATTCAAAATCAATTTTGGAATAGATCAATTTGAGAATAAATCAATTAAGGTTTTTTTGGTAAGAAATGAATTTGAATTACCCTATATTTGTTAATATATTTCATTGACACTTAAAAAAAAATTAAAAGCAATGACAGAGATGATTAATTGATGATGGTTCTCATGATAATAGTGTAATTCACTAATTCATAATCGTTTTTTATTATTATATATTTGTCAAAAAAATATTATTATTATATAGTAACTTACTAATTCATAATGTTTTTTATTTTATTTTTTCTCTTAGAATTTTTTTTTAATTTTTAAGACATATTTATTGAAATAGAAAAAAAAAACTAATGACATGTATAATGTTTTGGCCAAGTGTATAATGTCACATCATTAACTACCTTGACATGTCATCAAAGTTGACCATATAATTTAGTGGGGGACCAAAACTCAAGAAAAATTAAAATAGGGGGACCAAAAAATTGATTTTTAAAATAGGGGTATCAAAACTTCAAGAAATTGAAAATAGGGGGACCAAAACTGCATTAAAGCCTAAAAGAAATATAGTATGGTGTTTTTGGGGATATCCGTTACCTATAGACTAACGGATATGAGTATTCTGATAAATTCGTAGGGCGCGAGAAAATGAGTAAGGTAAAAAAAATTCTCCTAAAATTAAGGCTATAGTGGGGTTACTGTTTTTTTTTCTTCCTCCTTTTATTTGGAAACAAAGCATAGTGATATGTAAAAGAATATAATGAAACTGTTCGGCGGTTGAGGTGAAAAAGTTAAAAATTAAAATAATAAAAGTAATTTTGGATTCGATTTTCATTCAAATTAACATTTTAATAAATTAACATTCAAATTCTTAGAATTTAAATTCAATCCTACAAATGAAGATTTTGAAGAGATAATGCATAAATATAAACAGTAGGTGGCCGGATAGCAAAAACCTGATAACAGATGGTCCAACAAATTTTGAATGATACTCTGATATCAACTTAGAATATGGTTTGGCCTAGCTCAACTTATAAACTTTTTTTTTTTTTTTAAAACGTGGTATGTGGCCTTAGGACCGACTAATCCAAGGGGACCAATCCCACCACCCACTCGCGGATGCTTCATTTAAAGCCAAAGTTTTTTGCTCTGTATAGACTTAACCCACCGAAATTGACACAAATGTGAATTGAACCTGAGACCTTGAGAGGAACATACTCCAAGAACTCAAACCAACACCACTAGACCAACCCCAAGTGAGTTACTCAACTTATAAACTTATGTGCAGGTCATCTCACGTCTTATGTAAATTTCTTAAGACAAAATAGAACAGTGACAACTGGAACCGAATAAAAAAACTTGTCACATTCATCATTTAAGTATTTTATGGTGGTGTTAGAAGAATTAATAAATTAAAGGGTAAATAGCTTCTTTTTTATTCTTCTTTAAAATGATCAATGAAGTTATTATTATTAACTTCTTTGATTTTTTATTTAAAAACAAAAAACAAAAACTTCTTCGATTTTTAGAATTTTTTAAAATTTTGTTTTACACCTATTAACGGACATGACATAAATAACTAAAAAATAAATAAATTCCATGTATGCATGCCATGTCAAGATTTTGTCCATGTCATATGTCTTGTTGTGCAATCAGGGGATCGCAAAAAATAATATTACAGTGCCTAAACATCAAAACTCACCTACTGTGGTAAAAAGCTATTTACCCAAAATTAAATGAAATTGAGTTAATAAATCTTTCGAATGGATGCTACCCATCTCCAATACATTCCAGCATCACTTTATAAAAAATCTAAATTGTATATATGATAATCATATTCTATTTCATTTTCTCTATTCTATTGCATACCACTAATCCAAACATGTCATTAGAACCTCAGGCAAATGGAAATCAGACAACCAAAGGCAATTTAAGGAATATTGTCCAAAAAACACCATCCACCCAAAATTGAAGTATCAAAGTTAATCATTACAGTATCATCTAGTAGAAATTGAGGTTCATTTAGGTAGTACTAGCTACTAGGTATTGCTATGTAATGTAAGTATAGATCAGCTAATCAGAATTCAGAACACAACTCAGACCAAAATATATATATTTGAAGGCTCTTCCACGTTACACAGTACAGCAACACTCAAATGATATAGAACAGATCATTAGAACTGTACTTAGACCCAACCCAACAGCGTATTTTAAGGCCCTTCCATGTTACACATCAACACTTAAATGGTACAATCACTCGACAATCTCATCCCCTAACTACAGCCATGGTGGCAAGAAATAATAAACCGCGAATGAAATGTTTCAGTGGAAAAAAATCCACTTCAGCAATACAGACATGACATAAATGAGAGCTGAATTCTACAATGATTTTATTCACTAAGAGAGGAATTTGGTTTAAGAGAAACCAAGGACCATCATACAGAGAGTGGATGAGGGGGAAAAGAAATGCATGATATTTGTGCATTCCATCAATTTATTGTATTTTTTGGCTATAACACTAAAACTAGCTAGTTGGAGTTCCCCAAAAAAGAAGGGAAAAACAGAAGAAGAAGAATCGTCGGTGTAGATTTACACTTGATAAGACGATCAATGATGATACAACTTCAATATTCTTTTAGTACACTATATACCTGCAGTAGAATATCAGAACAGATAATATTAGTTCACACGCAAAAGAAGGCTTTTCTCAAAATAGAGTATATGTTACTAATAAAAGTGACAGTAGTGGAGTTGCTCATTATTCCACAAGGCATTGGTGTGATGACTTCAGCAGCAAATATAAAATAGCCATAGTTGCTAAACCAAATAAATTGTTATATATATAATATAACACAACGACACATACTAATATGCATATTCTGTTATGATATCTACTAGAACCGGTTGTGGTCTACTCCCCTTCTCCAACCCAATTTGTTTTTAACAAAAAGCCAAAAAGGTTCAATGGTTTGTTTCACCAAACAATGAAGCAGAAAATTTACAATCATTTCTAACATTGCGGGTGTTAAGTTTTGGCGATTTTGTACCATGCAACAATTATTGAGCAATCTAACATTTTTGCTTGAATAAAATGCATATGATCCACTACAAAATGATGATAACAAGGAGTTTTGACATGTATAATAAATATGCAAGCTATGATAACTGATAAGTCATAACACTACAAATATATTCAAGAAAAACTAGTCAGCCACACATGCTTCAATCAATATTTTCCATTTCTCCTCAACTTTGTTTCCTATGAAATTCACTCTTAAGCCACAAACCCAAAGATACTACTTAGTTCACTGAGTACTAGAAAGAGAACTTTCCATAACAGTCCATTTGGTTCAAACAAGTGGGAGGGATTTATTGCAGTTTAATTTGAAATGTCTTTTTTCTCCCTCCCTGTATCAACTTTCAACACAAAGTAAATTTTTCTTGGACTATAAAAAATTATTGGAATCCAAAATGGTGGCATGACATAGAGGCACAAAGGGGTAGCTGATTCCTTTTATTAAAGGTAAAAGTAGAGAAATTAAAATACACCACACATATATAATGGAGAATCAATACAAGTTCAAAGCTACACATAAGAGTAGAGAATCCATTTCAAAACCAAGAGTCAAATATCCTTCTAACTCGGGCAAATAGTTTTGACCACTCTCACTATCATTTTATTTTTACTAATGTGTAACCAAGCACGTACTAAGTATATAAACATCTTCTATCCCTCAATCTAAAATTAACTAAAGAGGGATTTGCTTCCCTCCCCTCCTCATCAAAATATTGAACTAAACAAAACAGACCCTATATTTAAAGGGGTTGTCCTGTATTCAAGAGAAAGTGGAAGCAAGAAATTCAAAAATTACACTCAAATCTCAAGTTCAAAGAGAAGCACAGAATAACCTCACATTAAAACTTCACCAGCCAGCCATTCATGAATCTACCCTGCCTAAACATCAACATAAAATTTCACCAGACATTCATGAATCTACCCTGCCTAAACATCAACAACATGAACTAACAAAACAAATAAACATCAAAATCTACTATCTTATAGTTACAAAGTATCCATCGCCGTTGACGATTGACTATTTTCTGTCTGAAAATCCATATTTTCTGTCTGAAAATCCATTGTCACACGAAGTGAGTTCTCTCCTGCCAAACAAATTTTCTTCATACAAAAAAATAAGGCATCAAACTCTTGACCACTTCTTAAGAGTGCTCGCGTCTTAGTTCACCTGCGGATTTTTTCCTATGAAATTCATTCTGAAGCCAATGCAAGGAAAATACTAGATATAAAGAAATTTCATCAACTATCGATCTAAGAAATAGTTAACGAATCAATCTTCTCAAATTAATATATAAGATAACTCCATCACACACATATACAAACATAAATGCAATTAACAGTCTTCAAAAATTGAAAATTGTAGATCAGAAATCACCGTTGAAAATAATGTTGTATGATTCCACAAACTCAACTTGCACATGAAAATCAGTAACATAAACATACCGCAAAGAATTTCAGCATCAAGATTCACCATCTACACCACCAGCACTAAGTTCACTATCTGCATCCAGATTCTGAGCAGCACCAGAAGCATTAGAATGAAGCAGAGCATGCCTCGAAGCAATGTGATCAAGAGTAATTCTCAATCCATAAAAATCATCCTCAGACAACTCCGACAACCGCAAAACCATCTGCCTCATCATGACATCATCATCTTCATCATTCTCATCCACTTCGTGCTCCGTGATTCGGAACCGACAGAGAGGACAAGAAGATCGAAGAAGAAGCCACGGAGTAATACAATCGTTATGATAAAGATGATCACAAGGAAGCTGTTTCGCTTCTTCATCGACATAAATCGCTTCTTTACAAACTGCACATAAAACGACACCGTTTGGATCGAGAAGAGTAAGAAGAGTTTGCGTGACGGTTATTATAGGGATTAGTATTTCATTGCGTTGTTTGGTTGAAGGAGGTGTGAGTAGTAAAAGTGCGTCTTGGAAATCGAATAAGGAAGTAGTTGATTCGGCGTCGTTTTGGGAGAAAGGTGAGTCCATGAGTTCGAGGAAGTGAGTGTGACAATGAGGACAGAGGAGAGGTGAAGGAGTTGAGGAAGAAGTTAGAGAGACGCTCATGTCGCATTCGTGGCACCAGTATGTTTTTAGGTCGGGTTCCGCCGCCGTGATAGCCGTCGTCGTCATGGTGGTGGAGTTAGTTGGACGACTTGAATTGAATTGATTGTATGTATGTGTGTTTGTTAGGCGTCGGTGAATGACGAGAGGAAAGTGGGGGGGTCGTTAAGAGAGGGAGATAAAATAGGGCCCACGCGCACCGAACTGGGTTGGTTGTTTTTGTGTCGTTTTTTTTGTTTCGATTCGTTTGGTACTTTCCTGCAACACTGCAACTGCAACGAGAGAGAGAGATAGAGAGAGATTAATTAACTTCTTAATTTAACTTCTTAATGATAGTACCATTTCTTTTGTAGTTTATAATTACTATTGAATGTGAAAGAAGAACATCAACGTCGCTTTGGCCGAGTGGTTAAGGCGTGTGCCTGCTAAGTACATGGGGTTTCCCCGCGAGAGTTCGAATCTCTCAGGCGACGTAACTTACGTTTTTTTCATTTCTTTTGTATTTTAGTTTCTGACGCCTTAATGATTAGTTTATGGATTTAATTTGAATTAATGAAGACAAAAAAAGAACAAAACGAATATACTGTAAAAAAAGAATATATTCCAAGAGAACGGATTTGTTTCTTTTTCCTGTGTTATTTTTCTTTTAAAATTTAAAACTGGTGATTTTTTTTTAATTAAGGTATTTTTATGGACTACAAAAGCTTTTTTTTTTTTTGTAAGCATGGACTACAAAAGCTTGTCAATGCTTTTCTTAATGTTCAAACCTTATTTAAATATTATATGACTTATGCAGAAAAGTCAGGCATATAATACATTAAGGGGGGTGTATTGGATTGGGATTTCATGAGACAATTTTGGCAAAAAAAGTCTTGATGATTTTATGAGATTTTGTTGGACTATATTGATTTTGTGAGATTTTAAAGACTTTTTTACAGAGACTTTTTTACAATCAAGATTTTTAACACATGATTTGAATGGATTTTGAGAGATTTTTTTCAAAAAACATTTTACAATCAAGATTTCATAATACTTTATATATTAAGAAACTTTTGTATATTAGGCAAATTTTAAAAGAATCAATAAATTTTAATAAAAGAAATTATATTTTTTTGGGAATCCAAATTTTTAAACAAAAAAAAAGCCTTACATTTTTTTCACGTATATGTTTCTAATCACAAATAAAAACCATTATCACCATTGATGGGAAAAGAAGCAGATGAAGGTAACAAAAAAAAATTTGCCGTAAAAGGTTGTATTGAATCAAAAGTTTGTAAAAAAGATGTAGAATTTGTTAAAATATTTGTTTACAAAAAAACATATTTGATAGAAGAAGAAGAAGAAGAAGAAGAAGAAGAACTGATATAATGATGATGAAAGTAAAAAATCTTGGAGAGTTTGAAAAAGTCTCAAGTCTTTTGGTGAGATTCTTGAACAAGTGAACAAAGAAAAGAAGAAGGAGTGCAGTGATGATGAACTATGAAAAAATAAAGAAAAAAAAATTTGATACAGTGATGATGAAAATAAAAAGTCTTGGAGATTTCAAAAAAGTCTCAAGGCTTTTGGTGAGATTGTTGAAAAAGTCTATCAAGTGTATTTTCAACTAAAAAGTCTTTCAAAATCCATTCCATAGAAGAATCCATCAAAATCGGTAGACTTTTGAATACCAGTAGACATTTTAAAAGTAGTACCAAATCTCAATTGAATACCAACGGATTTAATTGCCCTGAAAAAAAAATCATGTTTGTCTTAATTGAATACCACAAGATTTATTTAACTTTTGTAAAAGTCTTGATTGAATACCTCAAGATTTTTTTGTCATAAAAAAGTCTTTTAAAATCCCATGAAATCTCAATCCAATACACCCTCCTAAATCAAATGAACAAAAATTAATAGGTTCATTGCACGCATTAGAGTGTTTATTTTCAGGCTTGACAAATTTGTCTTCATAGAATATATGTATTATTTTATTTTAGTTAATTATTAAATGTTTTTTGAAGCAATAAAAAGTTACTTTGGTTTATGTATTATTTTAGCTTAATGTTTTTTGAAGCAATATAAAGTTACTTTTTTTTGAAGCAATAAAATAAACTCGTTGAAGTTTGAGTTTGAATGTTACTTTGGTTAAATTAGAAGAGTTTATGGTAGTTTAAAAAAAAAAGAGTTTGTGTTTTTTTTTTTTTGATAAGCAAAGAGTTTGTGTAATGTGCTTCAAGTGTGTGTAAAATTTGAGAGAAATATGGATAATAAATAGGATCATGATTCTTTGTCAAAATAAAAAAAAAAAATCATGATTCAAGTCATATACCCATTTATGAATCTAATCACAAAGCAAAGAACCACAAGTGAATCAATTCAACAGAAAATTATGTCTTAGACGAGGACAACATAAAAGCCGTTAGCCCTAGAGGCGAGAATGAAGTTCATCAGGCCCATTCCAAATGGTGACTTTAATAAAGAACAGTTGGACGACAATCAGGTTGAATCAACGTGTGAACTATACGCCAAAAGCAATTGGATAGAGGAGCTACACCACGTACGTTGGGCGTACAAGACAACCCCACACTCCACGACATGAGAAACCCTGTTTAGACTCACCTACGGCTCCAAAGCAGCGATTCCCGTTGATCTAAACGAACTTGGCGGGAGAACGGAGTACTCCCTCCACGAGGCCGAAAACTCTCAGGCTATACGTGAGGAACTCAAGTTTTTAAACGAGAAAATAAGCTTCGCGCACTCGCAGATGGCAACCACAGGACATATGACAATGCTGTTCTCGAACGCATAAACGACACATTAGCATCCATAGTGAAAGAAGGGAGAAGGGGGTGCCGCCCTCCAATTTATTTGATCTTAATTAAATTCACATTCTGAGCTCTCTTGTATACAATAGATGAGCCAAATAGCTCAAAGATCAAACCATGACAATTGTTGCCGATTTTTTTATGACACAATGTTGCAATATTTTATGACACGATAATAAAAAATAAAAACATTTTTCTAAGACTGAGTTATCTTCTTATTTTTGAAGACTAAGTTATCTGATGTGTTAATTAAACAAATCTTGTTGATAGCAAAAGAGGATGATGGCATAACAACATCCAACAAAAAGACACACAATCAACCCAACTTCCCAACATTCCATTAGAAAATAAAACCAAACCAACCACTTTCTTATCATGTACCCATCACTGGTCACTATGCCACTTTCCCCTTGTCTGGATCTTACTTCCCACTACTACCGTCCAACCACACACCACAACTTGGTGCCAATCATTTCACTGTTGAACTCTCATGTTTATTGCAAGCAAAATCAGAAAATGATTGATTTCATGTCACTAGTAAATTTTGTTACTTTGTGTTGGGATAACAGCAAACTTGAAAATTAAGATTTATACTAGTAATTTTTTACTCGGTCCAATATGTGCATGATCACCTACAATACTTTCATTCAAAAGAGACAAAAAAAAATTATAAGAACTTTTCTACTCACAACCCAAAAAAATCTAGTTACACCCAAATTTCATCAAAATTTAATCATAATACTGAAATTGCCCTTCTTTATCTAAATTTTTTAAAAGCAGTTTCTCATCTTTTATTCTAATTGAAAGGTACAATTTTTCTTTTACAAGTTATTACCTATCAATTTTCAATTCATTGTTCACCCATTTTTGTTAGTAAATACAATGATATAGGTGAAATTAATCAAGCTGACATCAATTGGGAGGACTTCGATTTAATCTAACTCCAACAAATTACATGCATAATCAAGTTAACTTGAACAGAAGAAAAATTGAATAATTTGAACGGTGTGTAAGCTTAATTCACCTATTGTTTACATCGATTTTTGGTAATGTAAACAACCGCTATCCATAAATATTTTGGGACCGGATAGAAGTCCTTTTATAGTATTCGTTCAAGTCTCGCGGTTTATGATATCACTTCATGCGTCTTTAAGAACAAAATCATTGTTCTTTTTAGTGTTAGAATCACATCCAACAACTTTTAATAACAAGTTGTCTCA
Source organism: Trifolium pratense (assembly GCF_020283565.1). Lineage (NCBI taxonomy): Eukaryota > Viridiplantae > Streptophyta > Magnoliopsida > Fabales > Fabaceae > Trifolium > Trifolium pratense. The sequence goes on from NC_060065.1 coordinate 37,847,238, forward strand.
CGACAACATAATAGAAAAAATACTCAAGTGAGTATTGAAAAGGAAGAAAAATAAAGAAGATGAAAAGGAATGCATAATTGCAAAAGAAAAAGGAAAATAAAGCAAGAACAAAGCAATATATTAAATTGCATGAAATGTAAATGGTGGTTGGAATCCATCTATGTCCGCCCCTGAACCCGTTTGCCTCCGCGGCGTGGGTGTTGCAAGACTTTCATAAAATGGGATTCCACCCTTAATACATAGAAGTTACAAATATTTATAGAGAATAAAAAATAACTTCCTACATCTAAGATTTTGACAAGTGTCTTTTGAATAACTTCTAGTATCATAGCCTTACACTTGGCATAGTTACAAGACAAATAAAAATAACTTCCACTTGCTTGATGTGTTGTTCCACGTGTTGCTTCCTGCTTGTTGCCATATTGATAAATGCTATATATTTTGATCTTTTCAACCAAAGCCAATCAAAATAATTAACCAAACTTAATCAACATGATTCGACCAACATACATAAAAGTTGAGACTTGCATCTTCGACTAAAATATAGTTGGCATCTTCGACCAGTTTCTTCATTTTCCAATTAAATTGGTAGAATCTACTCTAATTAATATTCGAATAAACTGTCGAAATGAGTTTTTTCCTCTATTCAAATTATAACACCAAGTCGAAATGAAAATTACCAATATTATAATTTTGGTGTCAACACCTATATACTTAAAGCAAAATCAGTCTACATAGGTACACAAACAAACTCAGTTTATGTCTATACGTGAAATGAATTCACGTTAACCAACGAATCAAAACACAAATCAAAACTGAGAGATGGAACTAAAATCAACACTGTCAAACTCAAATAAATAGCAGAATCATGAATTGGTAACTGGAAAACTTACCTTTCAAATTTAGCTTCAGAAGCGTGGATGGAGATGAACACGCCGGTAACCGCGGTTTTTGCTGTGAATTAACGAGAAAGGAGATGGAAACAGAACGCGCAAGGTTTTTGGATTTCATTGGGAATTTAATTTATTTTAAGGGTATTTTGGTCATTTCAGAGTGTAACAAGGTTTTTTTGGGGTGTGAGTAGAAAAATTCAAATTATAACGTTCATATCTCACATATCAAATGACCAACGAGGCCTTATTTTATTCCTATGACATAGTAGTTGAAGTGATATCATCGACTATAATTTTAAAATGCAGTCTGCATGTGCAATTGAGGCTGTAATATTATTGATGTAGTAAGCACCGTAATTGTAGTGTGACTTTTAGAAACTACATTAGACAATTTCTATTATGTTCGTTCAAATCTTTTCATCAAAAATTAAAATTTATAAACTTCAAATTTGAATTTGCGCCAAATCAAATAAAAAATCAACTATAATTAAACGTGATTGCGCAAGAATGAGGTTTGTTTTACTATTAACAAGTTTTTTCTTTTTTGTTACAACTTCTCAAGTCTCTTTATTTTTTATTTTTTCGACTAAAATAAAATATTCATTCATTTAAATTGATAGATACATCGGATACAAGCACAAATTCAATGTCGCAAAAAACATAAAGGATGAATCTGCGAACAAACTCACAACATCTAAGTTAATAGCATAAAACAGCATGCTTAAGCCTACAAATAATGTGACAAAATAAAAGTAACTGAAATACTCATGTCTTCGGATCTTCATCGTTGATGACCTTGTCATTGATTGAATCGGTAGATGATCAAAGTTGATCTGTCAATCTGAACCAAACAAACGCCACAAAAAACAGGAAAGCAAACAAGCACTGCACGAAGACAAAGATCAAACAAACACCGCACGAAGACGGGACGCACTAAGGCAAATAAATCACAAAATAAAAACAGGAACACTATAATCTATGTGAAATTTCACTTATTTAAACAGGAACACTCTTTATTATTAATTGGCTTAAATGCAGTTTTACTCTCCTATTTTGAATAAATCAAAATTTTACCTCCCTTATTTTAAAATTCGGAATTTTACCCCCTATTGTATAATTCTTTGGATAAGGAGTGAAATTGCTCTTTTTTGACTCGGCACAAGTTCATGTTCATCAATTCATCGGGTTGCATGTTCGATTTTTAAAGTTTAAAGATAAGCTTTTCAAATTGGATGATTTAGATAAATGCCCAATAATGTTTGGGTGGATCAAGGAACAAAAGTTACAAAACCACCTCACTCTATGATGATATTACTTTTGTAGACTTGGGTTTGATGTGTTTTTGGTATAGTATGTGGTAAGATTACATGTAAGAGTTGATGTTCTAAATTTCGGACACTCTACATATTTACATGTGAAGTTCTAGACACTAAAGAAAAAAAAGATAGTTTTGTGATAAAAAAAATAAAATGAGTGGATCATGCATTGAAGAATAATTAGTTGCAATGTACCATACGGAGCACACAAAACTAGATGAATCAAACAATGCACTAATATGCTTTACATAAAAATAATACTACTAGTCTTGTAACAAAAAAAATATATTAAGCCTAAAACACTAAACCCACAACTTATAACATAGCTACATTGAATTTCCCTCTAAAAATACAAATCATCTTCCAGAGTCAGATTTGGTCAATGATCTCAACCTTACAAAAAATTTAACCTTCTTATCTAGATTACTTGTTCCATGTTGTTGCTCTTTCCTCTTCTTTCCACTCAAAGAGTCCCAATTTTCCGGCGACCCCATTAAAAGAACACTCTCTGGTGACCTCACCGCGACCACCCCCACCTCCTCATTATCCGTATGATCGGCAGCAGTAACAACATCCATCTTACCTTGCATAACAGACAACACCTCCCTCATTGCTACATCAGGATTCTTCCTATTCCTCAATAATATCTCTCCAACATGCGCCGGTGTAAGAGACCCACCCGAACGAATACACCCTTCAACTGCCTCAAACATGACGTGTGACTCTACCCCAAGGTAGTTCTTTGCCAACTCCCTAAACGCATGGACCCCGCACGTGCTTAAACTCACGTGCACGTCCATGCGTCCACACCGAACTAAAGCAGGATCAACACTATCTCTATAGTTAGTTGTAAAAACAACCAACCTCTCTTCTCCACAACATGACCATAACCCGTCCGTGAAATTCAAGAGCCCCGAAAGCGTGACCCGAGTATTCTCATCACAACCTGAACCCGAAAACGATGTCGTTTTATGTTTCTTAGATTTAGACGATAATTTTGCACCATTTTTCTTCATAGTTCTATCTGCTGTTAAATCCACGGAGCAATCAATGTCTTCAATAACAATAATAGAACGATTCGTCGTTTGGATCAAAAGCGAACGAAGCTCAGAATTATCAGAAACTTTTGTAAGCTCCAAATCATAAACATCATAACATAAAAAATTCGCCATTGCTGCAATGAGACTTGACTTACCAGACCCGGGTGGACCATGAAGCAAGTATCCACGCTTCCAAGCCCGCCCGACCCGGTGATAAAACTCTTTACCCGAAGCAAAAGCGGTTAAATCATCTTTAATTTGTTTCTTCAACTCGGGTTCCAATGCTAGCGTTTCAAATGTTGAAGGGTGACGAAACGGAACCGAAACCCAACCCGATTCAAACGAACCGGTTCCGTTATTATTAGTGAAGAGTCTCCGTTCACGTGAAACACGCTCGAACTCCTCGGCGCGTGAAGTAACATGACCGAGATAAGCAGAGAGAAGCGCGTGACGATGACGCTTCGGGAAACGGAGAGTGAAACTACGTTTCTCCTCGAGTGAATCCTGTACGGCGTCGACGTGGTGTGTCCATGAGAGACGGTGGTTGTTGAAGGTGTCGTGGACGGTGTGATTCGGCGCCACGGCGAATGAAATTCGGTTGGAGGAAGGGGAGCGTGAGAGTGTGAGACGACGGCATGCGGCGGCGGGGGAGTGATTGACGGCGTTGAGGTAAAGATGAACGTGACGGTAGAGATCGTTGAGTTCAACTCCACAGTAACCGTTAAATTCAGGAATTTCAAAATATGAATATGGAGAAAGCAAATCTTGAAGAGATTCATATAGTGAATGAAGAACAGAGAGAAGCTGTGATGGAAGAACATTTTGTAACACTGTGAGTAACCCTAACAATGACCACATTTGTGATAATATCTCCATTTTTTGTATGAGATTTTCTTTGTGTTGTTTTAGTTCTGAATAATTGAATAGAATGTAATTGCATTGTTTTGTGTTGGGTTGTGAATGAAAAAGAAGGATTAAATAATTATGAAATTGCATTGAGGAGGGTAAAGTTAAAGGTAAAGATGATTAAACCGACCACTTTACTTTTTTTGCTTTTACTTTGTTGGTTTGTAGATATGGTTGATTTTCTTTGTTCATGGATGGACTTAGTATAGAATTATTTGCATGGTTACTCTATAGAATCGTGTGTTACACTTAAGACATGCTTTGTCTTAGTGTATAGAATCTTTGAAAATGAAAATTTATGTTTGCCAAAGGTTCTTTCTTCCATTTTGTTGCTCTTTTTTATTTTTTCACCAAAAATATCAATTGCATCAATGGTACATTACTACATTTCTATCTTTGTTGCCTAGAAACCAAAACCAAGAAAAATGCTTGTTTTTGCCAATGGTTCAGTTGCAACCTTCATCCATTGTAGTTTTTTTTTTTTTTTTTTTTTAAATAAATAACCATTTTGGTTGCTAGATGTGTGAGGCGTTGTCACTATAGGGTCATTTTGATTCGTAAAAAGTAAATACGGGATATAACAATACAAGACAAATATTTAAGTTATTGAACAAATTTTTATTTAAGTGTTTTAAATACCATGTGCAAAGGACAAAAAGTTGTCCTCTGGTTTAGTGAGGGAAAAATTTCAGTTTTTTCCGGTCTCTTGTCCCCCAATTTGTCTAGTCTTAGAAATGGTTTTAAAATCAAAACAGTACAACTAAAGTTGTTGTTCAATCCCTTATATTTTAGTAGATCAAACGCAAATCTTTTTTTTTTTGTGGATAAACAACCATTTTGGTGGTCTTTGAATGTGAGACGTCACTATAGTATCTGAGTGTATTGAAATTACAAATAAATCTCTAAGTGTCTCTTTTGTTAGTAATTTTATTTATGAACTAAATTGACCAACAAAAATACATTCGAGTACTAAACTAACTGACTAAAGACACATTTAAGGACCAAAATGAGTAACAAAAGACTCGTTTATGTATTTTTGTTTTTAATTTTGATACATTCAAATACCATTGTGACAACACATCACAAATTTAAGAATCAAAATCATTGTTTACTCTTTTCTTTCTTTCCCCTGTTTTCTTGGATTGTTTTCTGCATATTGTATGTTGTTTGGTGTATTTATTTGTTCTGGTTAGGATTAATTTTATGGTTATTCATAACGTGTTAGCAACACACCTTCTAACACATTCTTCCAAACGCACACACTCTGATTGGTCGAAATTCAAACAAGTCTCACTAAATTGTGTAGGTCCGACATAAGTTTTGATCTATATGAATTTAGACAACCAACAACCAAGCCTTATTCCACTAAATCTGGTATTCTAACTACTTCGGCCATGTCCTTTGTTCTATATGAATTTAGACCCTTAATATTAAACGGTGTATATTGCTAACATTTCGCTTTCTCAAATTCAATCTAGTTTTACAAGCATCTTTGGTCTTGTGTGAGTTGTAAATAATACCCATTAGGCCATATAATTTCACAATGCACACGTAGTAACTTGCTTTAGTAAAAGGTTTTCAAGGGATAATAGCAGCATCAATGCCAACACATGGTGTAAGTAAGAGTATGGTATGGTGGGCATGCAGGGGATCTGCTTTTACACTTTCTTGACAAATCACACTTTATTCTTTACCTTATTTGTTCTTGTAATTTGCGCATTCATATGTCAGAGAATGTTCTTTTGTATTATTATAACTCATCAGTCACTCATCATGAGTACTAAGTGGGAGATGATAATGAGGGGATGATTATTATGATGATTATGTACTATTGATTACTTTCATGTTTTACTGAGCCATGTTGGTTCAAATTGGTACATATGAATGAACCCATTTGATACTTTTATATTCTTTGTATATCTATTCATGTTATTTGTTTCCTTTTATCTTTGTACTTTAGGGGCTATTGCTGCATCTTCTAATTATAAGGTTAGATTTCAATGCACAAGTATGTAATAATTGATTGCAATTTGTTAAAAAAAAAATGCCTATATACAAACATTGTGCTGATTTGGTTTGGCAATTTCATATATGCATCAAACTTTTTCAATTCATTATTTTAGGCTTTTACTTATTGGTAAGCAAAGTGGTGGGAAATGGCCTATGAGATTTTGGTACATAGATATATTAAAGTTATGCATAAGCATATGCATGGTGGTATTCTTTCTTGTGCATTACATTTCTTTGATATCTTTACATGCTTATGCTTTTGAAGCAAAGTTTAATTTATGCTTCTTTACAGAAATTTGTCTAAATCTCCTTTTAATAAAGCAATGCTATTTGCACCATCAGATTATAATCCTGTGGTGTTGAGATATCATTCTTATCTAATCTTTCTTGCCTCTTCAATGGTTTTAGGTATCCACTCATAAAAAGGGTTGATATTTTGAGAAAGGGAACATGTAAAAGAGAAAATAAAAGGGGGGATAAAAAGAAAAAGAGGCATGTGTATAAGCATTAAAAGCCACGAATATGTTGGATGGGCAAAAAATTCAGTGTAGGTCAGCCTTGAGAGAAAGCTAAGGTTAAATGAAGGGTATCAAGAATAAAGCCATAAAAAGTGTTCTCATATGGAATGTCAATGATCAAAGGGATCATATTCCATCTAAGAAATATGTTAATATTGCAAGATTGATTCATCAAGAGAACAGAAGAGCCTTAAGCAGAGGAGTGTTATTTGTAGCAGAAGTTCTAAATCAAGCTGCAGTTAATATGTACTAGAATGAAAGATTTCACTTCAACTATCTATATACTATAAGTCAATTAGTTAATTAGATCTTGACTAACTATTAGATTGTAATGTAATTATGTATAATATTAAAGTGTAGGGTTAGACTTCTGCTTTAATTGAGGCATCATGCATCACGCACTATTTGACTTTTTTAATAATTGTTTGAGCTGCCTCGGTGTGCATGCATAGAGTGAATGAGTTGCGTTGTCGTATTTTTGTCAGCAAAATTTGATGTTTGAATAACATACCTCTAAACATATATGGTGTCAGATATAATGTTTGTATAAATAATAAAATTATACCATTGTGTAAATTTTTTCTCTTAGCAACATTATTGCGAAGGAGCATGGTACGAGCCGTTTCTTAAATTTATAATTTCTTATGTAATGATATATTCAAACACTTCAGTTAAATAAGTAGTTTTTAGTGTACTTTTAGTGTACATATCCAAACGTAAAAAACTTATCGAGTATAAGAACTTTTGTGTTATAAGCTCTAATGCTACAAGGATTTGTATATAAGTTGTTTATCCATAAGCGATTTATTTCGGTTAACTAAATCCGAAACACAAGAAGGATAAAATCCCACCAAAGAAATGAAAAAGGCAAAGGAAAGCTATTGCTTGGAGAGGGATCATCCTTACGAAATTGTTCTCCAATAATTGAACTTACTTTCATGAAAGCATCATCATTTAGAGAAACTCAACAAAATGTTGGGAGAAAAGAGAGTTCAACTTCAAAATCAAAAGGGAGATGAGGTAACATTTAGAAAATAAAATTGATCCCAAGAGTTTTCACCTTGATCATTATTGGTCATACTAGTTTCCTGAGAGTCTCTGACATTAACATCTTGTTCCTACACATATTCAAATAAACAAATGATATCTACATATTTGGAAATTGTAATATTTGTATGATAAACTCCGAGTCTGAATTCATTATAGAAAGAATAAAAATAGAAAACAAAAGAATCAACGTTAGAAAGCAAAAGAACTGTGTTTGAAAGCTTAGTTACATGATAAAAACTCATACCTGTGATGAGTCGGCGATGTTATTGTCTTGGCATTAGTAAATTTAGCGCCACCTTCAACACCCTGCATAAGATTAAAATGACGTTTTAGTTGGAAATGAGAGGAATAATGCATTTTGTTTAGGACCAACTAATTTGTACATGTGGCTCATTCATTGTTTCTGAAATGGAAGACAAATTTGCTGCTACATTTTTTCTGATGTAGTTGAATCCTCCAACTTATTGCATAACATGAAAACGTAAATAAATTGTAGTACATCTGTAAGAACTTGAAATAAAACTTGTTTAATTTCATATTTCTTTGTAAGGTGGGGATTCTTAACAGGATCAATCTCTCAATATTTACCAAAATATATTTAAGATAGTCGATCCTGACTTCTCACTATAGAAATAATATGAATTGAAAATTAGATTATTTTAAATTCAATTTCATGGTCATGGAAATTAATGAATAAAAAACATTAAAATATGAAGGAAATGTTTTAAAGTTTGGTTCCATAAGGAATAAACTCACCTGTGAATATGTTTTATGATAAAAAGTAACGAATGGCCCTGATGGTGAAGTATTTGGTTCAGAATGAGTTGGTGATGTTATTGTCTTGGTATTAGGCATTAATGTAGTTATATCTTCAACACTTAACTTGATTCCCTGCACAAAATGAAAAAGATATTTAAGTGGGTAATATAATTCAGAAACAAAGAGTTTTCACCTGAGATGGTTATGTGGTACCTGAGATGGGTAATATAAAAAACATTAAAACATTGTTGACTCCTTGATTGTTCATTCAACAATTTCTGTAATAAGAAGAACATAAGCATTAGTTATATTGAGCTATTAATTATATCGATTACTAATACTAAGGTCGTCATGGAAATTACTTCTGAATTTTCTAAACCAGAAACATTTTCAACAAATTCAACAAAAGACAATGTTAATTTGAAGTCTTGACGTTGTTACATATAATAAACTCACACGTGAAGATGTTATTGTCTTGGCATTACTAGTTGATGTAGTTCCTTCTTCAACACTTTTTTTTTGAAGAAGCTAAATTAGCCCACCCAAATTGGCGCCAGAGATAATCGAACCTCAGACCTCAAGAGGAGCACACTCCCAGGTCCAAAGTCAATACCAATGCACCAACCCAAGTGGGTTTCCTTCTTCAACACTTATCTCGATACCCTGCTTAAAATTAGAAGGATGTTTAAGATGGTGATATAATTCACCTCCAGCATTTGGAAAAAAGTAAAAACAAAATACAAGCAAGAATAGATAGAATGGTATTGACCTGTGAAGAAGTCAACATGTGTCTTTATGTTGTTTGAACTTCAATTTCAGCTCCAAAATCTTCAGCTGTTTCTAAACTTGGATTTTCACTACCGATATTGTGGTGTTTGGGTTCTTCTTGTAATTGTTTGAATAGACACCGTAAATTCCAGTGCAAGTCAAAATCTATATCAAAATATTATATAGATCACTAAATAGCAACTCATAAGCATACAAATAAAATTGAAATGTCTACTTTCAATTAGATAGGTCAATCCATGAGCTCTAGCATTTAGAAATACTTACGCATGAATTCTTCAAATATTACAACATTCAGATTTGGAATCTCAACTTTCTGATCACCTTCAGTTCCAAATACTTCTTGTAGCTCATTTGCTTCATTTATCCATAGAACATTTAGCTTAGGAGGAAGCTCTTTGCATGTGGAGACCTGAAAGATACATTTCAACATTTTGCACTTTTTTACAACCAAGTATTTCTAGCTTTGTAAAGAGTGGTTTTGAAGATATAAAGTTTGACATTTCTTTATTCTCTGAATCATCTTCAATCATATGCTTCAACTCTTTACATTCTTCAATTCTTATACGACGCAACTGTGGTAAACACCTTATTTCAGAAGTGGAGAAAACAATTTCCAATTTTTCACATCGCATGATTTTTAATCTTTGTAAGGTTTTGGAGGGCAAAAGATTTTTTGGGACCAACAAAAGGGCTGGTAATCATAGGCATATCATTCAACTGAATGGCTTTCAAACCTAAATTCATTTGCTGTTCATTTACTTCATTGAGACAAACATGGCCCATGTTCCCACTTAATTCCTACAATAAATGAATGATAAATAAGAACATGCATAAAATAAGAATAAATTAACATTTAATTTAACATCTAAAATTAGATATGAAAAAAGAGGAATTGCGACAAGCAGCTCTCAAATACTTGGGTACCCTCCTTTAAATGCTAGCTAGTTTTTTTTTTTTAACATCTAAAATTAGACATTGTCATTGCCCCCACCACTGACATCTCCAATGTCTACTACTATGTGCTTCAATTCATGACAATTTTCAATAGTCAAGCTTTCTAACAACATTTTTGGTGCAATAGACAACACAAACACTGATTTTATCTTTGAAAGTTTCACCAGTTTTATCACTTTAATATTGCATAGCAGGATATGTGATAATGTTGATCTTGAAAGACATTTAGCACGTTCCCATAAGTGAAGATGACTTGAATTCGATGCCTATATTGTAATCACAAATAATAACAAACTTAAATCAAACCAAACAATCCCTTACAATTAAAAATGATCTTAGAGTTTTTTTTTTTTTTTTGAGTCTGCAATGAGCTTAAAGTTTTATAATTGTCATATCTATGAGGAAATTTGAACTCAAATCCCTTTAAATAGTTACAATGTCAAATTTACTACACCTTATTAACAAACATATAATATTAAACACAAGCTACCTTGCCATAAACACATAATTGATTTCATGCAATCAAAACTTTTTTTTTACTCATTAAAAACTGTATTTTAATCTAAGCCATTTATTTAGATCTAAGGGTCAATAATTATTCTTTTCATTATTCTCACATAAGAAACATATATATTCTCACTAGATATGACCTATATATAAATTAAAAAGAGAAATTATCAATAGTTAACATGAAAATATGAGAGGGTTACCATGGAGATTGAGCAGTCTTGCGGTTGATCTTTAGTACTTGTTGTGCTGCCCTTCAATTTGTATTCATAACAACAAATATGACTCCAAGAAAATATATTGGATTTGATAGGCTCCAATTGTGTTTGTGGCTTGGAAATAGAATCAGATGACCCTGCCTTTAGTGTAATGATAAGATTCTGGAAATATGTCAATGAAATTTGGCAAATCATTTAGATGCAATTCTTTTAGTGAAGCGAGTTCCACATCTTGGTATTGGCCAAATATGTGTTTCAGATTATAACAACATGCTATTCTGATAATTTCCAATAACAAAAGGTCTTTACCAGAAAGAAGTGGAAATATAAGTTGTAATTGGGGACAATCCTCAATATTGACAACTTTCAGCTTCGGAAACAATGAGCTGCAGCTCTTGTTATTATCATTATCACCATCAACTAATATTTCTTCAATCGCGTCATCCACTCTCCATTCATATGTAAATTTTCAATTCTTCCAACAGCGGCAAGTTTCCAGAAGTTGACAGATGAAAAACAGAAACCAATGTTGCGCATGATCTTAGTTTCACGGTCTTTAGATTGCAAACATTTAGGCTGCATTTAAACAAGCTTCTCAAATTTCCACAGTACTTGATAGTTAGCTTCTCTAAATTGCTCGTAAAGTCAATGGAGATGGGACCATTGCATAATTCTTCAAAAGAATTCATTTTCTTGAGCTTTAGTACAACCAAGGTGGAGAAGATATTTGGTACTTGAGAATCAATATGTTTAGTGTCTACGAGGCACTGTAGTTGTGAATAACCTTTCAAACGAAGCTCAATTAGATTATTCATACCTTTATTTATAGGAACAATTTCAGGCATCATATTTCTCCATCCCTTCTCAATTATTTCCAACTTAAGAAGCTCTGCTGTTTGCATCACATGCTTAAATGTTGCTTCTGACAAATAATCATGTAGAAGAAACACACATTTTGATAGTGAAAGGTTCTTTTTACCGAAATCATCATTGAGATGATACCTTTGCAATGTAGGTAAGGATATTTCCTGACAAATATCATTGAAACTACACCAGAAGTACAACTCCTCAAGTGATGGGCATATTTGGATAACTTCAAATGGATTACTACTTCTAATGTTACATTTGTCCAAGTTCAACAATCTAAGTTTCTTCAATTTTGCAATTTCTTGAGGAAGTTCGTCAATTGTACAACGAGTCAAATCAAGAGTCTCAAGACTTTGCAGCCTTCCCAAAACAGAGATGTCACCTAAATCGGCACTTTCAACTAATAGAGAACGAATATTCGTCAATGACCGAATTGATTGTGGTAATGATATATTTTGTTGACATATTAAATTCAAAACACGAAGCCCTGCAATATTTTCAAAAAATGAAACAGGAACATCCACAAAACAACCCATGTCCACGATCAAAATCAGAATCTTAAGTTCAGAACCATCAAACCTAGAGGAAAATAAATCCATTGGATTGCCATCAAATAACAAATATTTGATATTATTATCCCTTCCCACCAATGACTTTTGATTTTGGTTAGAAAAATTTACTACCAGAATCTCATTGTTTGCTATCCAATGGGCTACTTCACGAACCAAGTCATGCATTTTTACATCTCCACCATATATCTTTAACAGTAAACATGAATCGAGGAGTTTATATTTGGCTACAACTACTAGATTTCGAGCATCGTTGTATTTGTCATAACCTTCCCCAAAGAGGCCGAGTCTGGTTAGAATTTCAGTAGAGATTTCTTCATCTTCTTGGAATACAGAACATAAGAGGAACAATTCCTTGGCTTTTTTGTCCTTGAGATAATCTGTTGGAACAAAGTTCACATTGGTGTTCACATTGGTGTGTAAATTGAAAATAAATTTGAGTCCCATATTGGGTACCAGAACATACTAGTGTGTTGTAGCATACTAGTGTGTAATTTGAGAAAATAAATAAAATTAAATCTCACATTTATTTATTTAATTGTGATTTATTTTCCTTCATTTTGTAACTGATAATTTAAGGGAGAATAACTCTAATTGATAGCTACACTAAGATAAGAAAATATATGCATATACATCGCAGCGTTTAATATATAGTGACGGCAAGCTTCTCAAAGAAGATGATGCATGCATATCATATTTCAATGAAAAAGAAATTCATTGTTCGTTATGCTGTTAGCATTTCAAGTTATTGAGAATATCATCACAAAATTGAGAATTTGCACTATGTATTGGAAGTTTTGTCTTCATCCTTTGTATGAAAAAAATTCATTTCGTATTGTTGGTATGCACAAAGGTCCTTGAATAGATTTTTCCAACTAGTTTTGGTAAGGCTTACATATTGTATAGTTGGAATTCTCTAGCACCTTAGTTTTCATATACCTGCCCTACTGCAATTCATCGCAGGATCATTTTGAGGTTAATTAATATCTTTTATGTGCCTCTTGTTATGTTGAGATGCTATCTCATGAAATTATAGATAAAAGCTGTTCTTTTGAATTCGATGAAATCATCATGGTTTAGGTTTTTTATACTATGTTAGAACCATTTTTTCTTGAGAAAGATTACTTAAGGTGATTAGAAAGTTATTTTTCGAAAGATGATTTAGAAAGTTATTTTTCGGTAAAGATGATTAAAAAAGGTTATTTGATTATAAATTATGTTTTGATTATAAACATGAATTTTCTTTGGAGATTTTAAGTTTGATATGTCTATATTGAACCTATTCTATTGTGTTGTTAGACTTTTAATTCTAACAAAATTACTTTATGCATATTAGAGTATTTCATAAGTTGAAGCTTTGAATAAAAGAATAAACCTTATTACTCTTAATTTGGTTTATATTATGAGTGATCAAAGTATCACTAGTTCCTTCAAATAAAGAATGGTCTTATTACCATTATCCCTTTGATTTGAGAATGGTCTTAGTACCATATTGGAATGGCCTCAGTGTCATTATATTAATTGATATTGTAGTATCATCAATACATGTGGTATTGTAGTATCACATGTGGTATCGTAGTACCGTTGATTCATAGATTGAGGTTGTAGCATCAATCTGAGTGATATTGTAGTATCACTGAATCACCGATGAAACATAGAATGATGTCGTAGCATCAATTCAAGTGGTATTGTAGTACCATTCAAGAGTGTGTATTCTTTGACCGATTTCTATCGTGCAGTAGCATATCGGTATACAGTTGAAATTGGGCTGTTTTATCTTGGGGACGGCGTGGTTGATAGTCTGCTTGCACAATTTTGGGCAGTGCCACGAAACGTCTTAAAGAGAGCGACCTAGTCCGCGACTCAACCCAGTAATCTCTGGCTAAAAATTATTTTTAAAAGGTTTTTTAAAATCCGAAAACAACATAATCATAGCTAAACTTCAAACATTTATAAATGCCAACCAAATCATCATCAACACCGCCCATGGACATATGTTTCTGCAGGGAATTTAAGGCCACGTCCCACTCTTCCTGATGTTCTTCTCCCTTCAAACTACTGGCGATAGCAGCAATTGCAATCGGTAACCTTTTGCATTCATCTGCAATTTTACGACCCTTGTTGAGCAAATTTTTAGTTGAATTTTCGCCTAGACCAGCATACCTTTTGAACATGATCCACGCATCTTCTTTCGATAAATGTTCCAGTTGGATTTTCTTACCGCATCCTAATCTGTTGCACACCAACATATTGCGTGTGGTCACAAGAATTCTACAGCCTTTGTAATTGTCACTGTATATGGAATCCCTATTTCATCAAAATCGATATCTCCCCACGTATCATCCAATATTAGGAGAATCTTCTCACCATTGGTTAATCGCTCCATAGTTTTTTGGGTCTATCTGATTCATTACAGTCATCAAATTTCAATCCCAAGGGGCCAGCAATATCATCTTGAATCTTTTTAATATCAGGAGAAAATGACACTGTAGTATCGATGATTTGAGAAAATTGTTGAGACGGCTTAAATGACACACATTATGGTGGATCTTGCAAATGAGCTTGATTTTCTTTTAGCTTGGCCAAAAGGGAAGGAGGTAAATGTGTGTTCATGGAGCTCTTTGATTGATAGAAATGATTGGCTGACAACTATTTTGGGTGAGACATTGGCGCAATTTTGGAACACATTGATGGGGAGTTTAGAAGAAATGAAGACCGGGTTTTCTTTTGACATGTTGTCATTGCGTGCATTCCAACAATGGGACCTAGGAGAACTAAATTTTCCTATGGCAACTGGAACTTGTGATTGCTGCTGGAATTATTTGATTATCTTTTATGGATGGTTCAACTTTGTATTTGATAGAGACAAGTTTGATGGATGTAAAATAAGTTCAACCTTGAGGACAAAGTTGTTTGAAGGGGTGGGTATTGATAAAGACTTGAATCATGAAGTGAGCCTTGACTTTGGCCCAAACCTAAGGTGTGGAAAGGAAGAGGGAAAGGAATGAAAGAATGATGAGGTGGCAAAGAATGCATGAGGAGTGCATGTGCTGCATCAGGAATTGGTTATATATATAGTGCTTAGTAGAAAGAGAATATTCATTCACGTATTTGGTTTGTGTCGATCACTTTCATAGTGATTTGGGGAGCACTATGTGCTTTTGGGATTAGTAGTTCCACTACCAATTTGTTACTTGTTTTCGTTACTTCATTCTACTGTAATTTGAACCCATTTCAATACAATTGCAAGTTTCCTTTATAATTTTTGTTATCATTATCACCGTTTCATTCATAAATTCATTAAGATACCTATCATGGGTCATGGTCCACCAATCCACATATGCCTATACAATGTAACGAGCTCAAATTAATCAAAGCTCGATGAATCAAATTATCTTTAGTTGTTAACCTGTTTAGGAACAACCTCTAAGCAAAGATAAAGACTTTCAAAGGAAAAAATTTAGTCCATATAAATCTCTATGCTCTGCAGGCCATCTCCTAGTGTCATTGATGTGTGCCTGCAAAATTGATTATCGAAAAGTAACGGTGTATGTGGGCCGGTTTGAGTTGGGTTTAACCAAAACCCGGACGACATAGGGTACTCCGGATTGGATCTAGTAAAATAACCACTCGTTACAACATTTGGTTGGGTTGGGTAAATCTACTATGTTTTGGGTTGGGTCGTGGGTTACCCAAATTATTTTTTTATTTTTTTAATATTAGATATCTCAATGAAGAATCATCATATTTTTTCATAAAAATAACCACCCATTGTATTTTCTTGAAAAATAGCGTAAATTTAGTTCACTATTAAAAATAGTTCAATTAATTATCATTTTTATTTATAAAAATTATTCAATCTTTTTATTTTTTTAAAAATAGTGCGATGAATTATCATATTTGCTTATAAAAATTATTCAATCTTTTTATTTTCTTAAAAAATAGTATAACTTATTTCACTATAAAAATATTTAACGATCAAATGACAAAACCTTTAGTATTTTTGTTAAAAATATTTAAAAAAACCATAACACTAGTGGGTCAGTGGATTTTTTGGGTTGGGTCCGATTTTACCCGAAATCCGATTTTTTTTTTTAGTTTTTCACTTTTGAATCCAACCAATTGTCCGACCCATCCCAATTTTTTGGGTTGGATTAGGTGGGTTTGACCGAGTTGACCGGATTTACTCGATCCATGTACACCTCTATCGAAAAGCATAAAACACTCCACAACCTACTCCTCCTCCAAGCAAACAACCTTTGTCGCCACCTCCTTCAGCACCCCACCTCATCTTAAACATCTCTACTATCTAAATGTTTGTATTACGAGATTCTCCTTCGAAGAGCTGCCTAGCTTCATGGACATTTTAGAAAGTCTTTATAAGTATATTTTTTATGATTACAATTAAAAAAAGGCATAAATGGTCTTTTGGCCCCTGTAAGTTAGCGTGTTTTTGTTTTTAGACCACGTATCTTTGTTTTTTAGCAATTCATCCATGTATGTTAAAATATTTTGGTTTTAGTCCCTAAAGCTAAAATTCGTAGGAAAATCCACAGGAAAACTTGCGGATTTTCCTTCGGATTTAAAATCTACATGTTTCATGCAAATTTTAGCTTTAGGGACTAAAAGCAAAAACACGTCAACTTACAAGGATGAATTCCTAAAAAAAAAATACAAAGACTAAAAGCAAAAAACGCCAACTTACAGGGCCAAAATATTATTTAAACCATTAAAAAAAACAACTTTCACATTTTAGGTGTGTCTAAATTAGCAAATCCAATATATATATATATATATAGAGAGAGAGAGAGAGATCAAATTACACCGGTGTAACATTTGAGTAATGTTACACCGCTTAACGCTTTGACGAATACAAATTTTACAAAATCCAACGTTGAATTGAAAGTTTATATCGTAAAGATCATCCATGTTAACGCTTTGAGTAATGATTTATGCGTTTTTATTGAATGTCGTTAATCTTAATCTATCATAATACAAAGTACTGTATCTACTTAGATTCATCAAGTCCTTATAAATACACCTTAGATGGAAAAACAAAAAATACAAAGCCTTAAAAAATTACAAAAAACTAAGAAACATAAAAACATTAATTAAAACAAGTCAAATCTCATTTCACAAAAAAACCAAGAGAACTCACTTGCTTATATAGTAACTATAATTACAAAGTTTCATATCACTTCTTAATTATTTCACCTGCTGAGGAGAGGAAACCAACGTTCTTGAAAGGAAGATTGATAAGAAATCATGAAAAGAAGAACAACAAGAAACAAACCAACACCCCAAGGAGTTCCACCAGCTCTATGAAGAGACTCTTTTTCAGGCAAAGGAATCATAGAAGAGAAAATTCCATCACCATAGTTTGAAAGAAAGTGAACAACAAAAAGAAGCAAAAGTGGTGAAATCATTAGAAACATCTTCACTTGATCCATTATGCTCTCTATGATTGATTCATAGTTTGAGTACCATGAGAAACCAAGGAAGATTAGAAGGGTAAGTAAGAAGAAACAAAGGTGTAAAGGGAGAGTTGATTGAGAGTTTTGAGTTGTGGCCATTTTTTGTTTTGGTTTGGATCCTTAAAACAATTATGGGATGAAAAGGTTATTGTTTGTGGGAAATGATGCATAATAGGAGGTTTTATATAGTGGTCATAGTGTCGTGTAATGTGCTAACTTTTTTTGTTTAATGAAAGGTAACCAATTGCTCATAGAACAAGTGTTTATTGTATGTAAATGTACTATAAAATATTGAGCTTAATTGACTTATTGTTATGTGATGATCCACTTTAATATTTTATAAAGAATTGTAACATATTTGTAAATATAAAAAATTGGAGATAAAAGCTTTTCTACGTATAAAAGCTTGTACATTAAGTTAAAAGAGTTGAAATCGAACAACATATAAGTGAGATGATTTGTAAACCTAAAATCACATGTTTAGTATAAAAAAATCACTTGTTTAGTACTCGCTCAAGACTCAATGTGTCGGTCCAATCCAATGAGACTCCCTACTTTATTCCCAACAAAGCTCAATACACACGCCACTAAAAAATTTGGGAAAACACACCACTTAAAACTCATAATTTTGAGATTTCGAGTTTAAGTTTAAATAATAGTGTTCAACATAACTAGCGACATTATCGGTTGAATGGACCTTACAAACTAATTTATTGAGTACGTTTTTATATAGACTTCCAAACAAAATTTCATAAATCATAGTTCAACTGACAAAAATGTTAAAATTAGGTTAGATATGTTGTGATTAGAGTTCGAACTTCAACTTCCCCTCTATAAGTGTGAGCTTTTAATAACTATATTATCATTTCATCTATTTTTTAAAAAAATAAATACTTACCTTTTATATGTGTAATTTAACTCATCTTTATAAAATTAACTTGTAATGTAAAGTGAGAAGTACTGCTCGAACTTATCTCATCCTATCCTAACTCTTAACATATCTGTTTTATGTTCTATGAAAATTTGGAAGGTGAGCCATATCAATGTCATTATAAGGTATGATCAATTAGATTTTGAATAGACATATATTCATGCCAACTTAAACATCAATATTCAAGATGAAGAATGTCTTAATTCATAAACATATATATTTTCAGGTCTATGTCATTTAATAACAAGACTAAAGGTAGCTCCAAAAGTAATGAAATTTATTTCGTGACTTTTTTAGCTTTGTTCATGGCCAAAGGTTTCACCTTTCTCAAAACCCAACACATGCTTTTGCATATAAATAATGTAAAAGTCGGTGTGGTTTAGTTTATGGTAGAGATTTATTGTAACGAATTAACAAATAATATATTGCCACGTACTACCGACCAGATTCCACTAACGTATGAGAGGGCTGGCTAGCTTTCTTTTCTTAGTAAACAAGATTCTTTTTTCTATATAATGAGAAAAGGAAAAATGAAAAAACAACAAAAATCTGACTCAGACAAGATTTCACTACATAAGCAAACCTTCTTTGATAGTAATGGATGCCTAACAATGAAAATCAATATCCCTATCAATCTCAATAATAGTATGTGTCTTAAATGTCTTGGCATGCAAAAGTTTGATTCTGAAACACTTTTGTGTACGGAGAAAATTCAGTTAAAAAGTATTAAATATATTTAGATCTTAACTTTAAAAGTTAGTTTATAAATTCAAGTTACTTTTACATATGGAAAATGCTAAATAGTGCCCCCGGGGCACTGTTTAAGGAAGCAAATATAGTAATATGACATTGAACTTTGTGTAGTCAACACCTCGAAAGTCTAAAAAATATTATTTTCAATTTAAAAATTTCCTTTTTTGGTTTCCTTAACCAGTGCCCCGGGGGCACCGGTTAGCATAACCCTTTACATATTTATCATTTAACAACCGAAAAACTTAACTAATGTATAACTTCAAACAAATACCAACAACGCAACTACATGTTTAACAAAAAGGTGTGTTTGAACTTTTTTGTTGGAGAATAGTTATCACTTAATTAATAGTGAAAATTTCGTATCAAATATAATGATAAAAAAATTGAAAAAACAAAACTTCCCCTAGTGTATCATTTATGTCTAATTACATTTAATATTAACTTTTTATATTTCAATGTAAATTGGTAATAATAATATGACATATATTTGGAAAATGAGCAAATGCATATAGAAATTTGTAGAGAGTCTTATATTTATTTAGAGAAAAACAAATCATCTACGGAAAAACTGAATACTATTTAAATATAGGAAAATACTAATGATTGTCTTAAAAAAATGAAGACTTCTTATGAATTTTAAATAGTAAATTCTTATAAAAATATGTGGAGTCGAAAATTAAAATACTCACCTTTTTTAATAAATAATTTCATTAAAGAGTGTTTCAGAGACATTTGTTAATAAGAACTTGAAATATGTGTTTTTTATTTAAAAAATGGAGATGAGATTGAACCCATAACTTCTAACAAAGTATTCAAATCTTTCATCACTTGAGTAAACTTAGTGGTGTAATAGTTGTGTTTTCTACCTAACCTATATATATATATATATATATGTCAAAGGTTTTTTTTACAGGTGAGAACATAATTGTTTGTTTATCAGGGAGAAGTTGAAAGGGTCGTTAAAAATCGACCCTTGCTTTGGCTTTATATAACCTCTCAATTCAGCAAGCTTGGTGAGGGAAGATATTCTTGTTTCTCACATGAAATAAAAAGCTTGCCTCTTTTAACTACATTTGCAAAAGACAAACGGGTTTCTTCAAAAAAAGTGAGCTCCCACTAAAATATACACATGTGACAATGTCAATGATCTTTTGGGCTACAGCGCAGCCCACAGATGACTTTCTGTTTTTAAATTACAGTTTGGTCCCTATTTTCATCATTTTGCACACGTTTGGTCTCTCTATTTAAAAATGTGACAATTTTGGTCCGTTATTATAATTTTTAACTATAAATTGACGATGTGATATGTTTTAAATGACGTGGCATATGGTCTGATGATCGGAAAATATCAACGTCGATGGAACTATAAGAAAAATCCTTCATAAAAACATGTTGTATCACCATATTTTAGACAAAATATTTGTTAGGGGGACTAATACTATCGAATTTTAAAATAGGGGATCACTTTTGCAAAATAGTAAAAATAGAATGACCAAAACTGCAATTAAACTTTTTTTATATAGTAACAAAATTTAACTTATTTTATTCATTAAAATATTTTTTATATAATATGAAATATAGGATAAGTTTGAATTGACTTATTTTTTTAGTTTATTCAAAATAATCTAGACAAATAAATAAGCTTTTATGTATGAGTGCAATGGAGATGCACGGTCGTAGTAAAGCGTGGTTTACACAAATATCCAATTATATTTCACTTAACTGTCATGTCAAATTTTATTATTTTTAAAAATGTGTAAAAGAAAATTATAAAAATTGTTCTGCTTCCACATTCTCTGATATACAACTCCCACCACTCCAACCTTTTCCTCTTTACACATGTCTCATCCTCTTCCATTGCAATTAAGCACAACCTTTTTTCTTTCCACCATCATTGAAGTCATGCTTAAAAAAATCATCTTTTGTCAAACAAAAAAAAAAGGGATAGATGCACACTAGGTTAACAAATTTGGATAGAGGAACCAACCACCATTAATGGGGTGGGATATTGAAAATAGTGGGAGGGAATTAAGATGAAAGAAGAAGGTTGAAGAAGTAGAAGAAGAAGAAGAAGAAGATGTGTAAAAATTAAGGGATATGATATTTAATAGAAAAATGGACACTAATAGAGACAATTGCTTGAGTAGCAATTAAGGCAACAACTAGTTTTCACATTTAGGGACTAGGGTCAATAAGTTCATTCAACATTTTACTCTATGGTCATTGAGGCATCTATGATCCATCCGTCAAAAAAAAAAATTAAGACAAAGTATATTCATCGATTCCAACTTTCACATTTCCTTACAAAACTTATGAAACATTAGGGACATTAAGTTCATAATGCAAAATCACTTCTAATTGCATTTGCATAATTGAATACAAGGTCCAGGGTCATCAAAGCACAATAGAAAACATTTGTGCCTTATATTATGAATAAAATTTTATATTAAAATTGCATTTAAGGTAACAACTAGCTTTCGCATTAAGGCATCATCCAACATTTTTGGGTTAGCAACACAATCCCTTACAAAAATCATGGAAAAAAGTAAAACCATCTTATTATCGAATTTGGAGTTAGTTGGTTCATGTATACCATGCCACCCTTTATAGATAATGAAAAGAAAAAGAAAAATCATCTCAGTGACATTTTCACAATTAGGGTCATACACATTTTGAATAAAAGTTCATATTCAAATTTCTTCCATCCAACTTTTCCTTTATGAATAAAGAGTTCGTAATGCATTTTACTCTAAGATCATTGAAGCATTCATCCCTTACAAAACTTATGAAACATTAGGATTTAGGAACTAGGGTGATTAAGTTCATAATGCAAAATCGCTTTTAAATGCAGTTGTAGAATTGAATTTCGGAACTAAAGGTCATCAAAGCAAAATATATACCCATTGATGCATTATTATGAATAAAAATTCATAATTTTTTTAATAGATAAGCGGACACCAATAAGAACAATTACTTGAGTAGCAATTAAGACAACAACTAGCTTTCACATTCAAGGACTAGGGTTATTAAGTTCATCCAACATTTTACTCTATAGTCATTGAGGCATCTATGATCCATGTGTTACAAAATTTATAAAACATAGTATATTCATCGATTCCAATGGTCAAATTTAGGGTTACTATGGCAATATACTCCACCCCTTTTTCAGATAATGAAAAAAGATTCCGGCACACAATGAATGTTCATTGTTTCAATTTATTAGATAAATCAAACACAATTTTTTCAAGAATTATCGAGTGATGCAGATATGACTTCTCCTTCTGCCATGTTTCCGGGTGGTATGAAAACAATTTTCTTTTTGCATCCAAGATATACCGAATTGGCTGAAAGCCAATCCATACCTAATATGACATCCATACTCTTCAAATGTACACAAATCAAGTCCACTAAAAAGGTTCGATCGGAAACTGTAATGGGACAATTTTCATATACCCATCCAGTCTATATTCTACCGTCAGTTGCAGCTGTTACTACCATTGGAGTAGGTAAAGGGTCTAATTCTAAATTAAGCCTTTTAACCCATTTTGAGGAAATGAAGTAATGTGATGTACTATAAACAACAGAAAAAGAAGTTCTCGATTTAAATATATAACACATACCGGTAATGTGATCATTGTTCCCCTTCGACTTCTTAGCATCCAAAGCGTACTCTTTTGCTGACATTGTGGTTTCTGCTTCATTTGTTCCTTTATTTCTAAATAAGGGCTACACCTTCATGTAGCTTGGCTATTTACTTTCACAATTAGGGTAAAAAAAATAGACACCACCCACATTTTGAATAAACTTTCATATTAAATTTCTTTCCTTTGAAAGTCACAATCCAACTTTTCCATTATGAATAAAGAATTCATAAGGCACTTTTCTCAAAGGTCATTGAGGCATCCATCCCTTACAAAACTTATGAAACATTTGGGACAAGGGCCATTATGTTCATAATGCAAAATCACTTCTAATTGCAGTTGTAGAATTGAATTTAGGGACTAAGGGTCATCAAAGCAGACTATATACCCATTCATGCATAATTATGAATAAAAATTCATATTTTTTTAATAGAAAAGCGGACACTCGATAGAGACAATTGTTTGAGTAGCAATTAAGGCAACAACTAGCTTTTGCATTCAGGGACTAAGGTCATTAAGTAATTTATCCAGCATGTTTTGGGCATCAAGAATCCAATCACTTTTTATCGAAGCAGAAGATTAAAAGTTTTTATCGAAGTCCGTCATCATTCCCAACACGAATTGAATATAAACCAGATAGGGCAAATATGTTGGAATGAAAATTCCAAAAACTGTTGTTTTAAAATATTGGTACCAAACATGATCTTGCGACAGAACACTTTAATTAAGGTTCTTTTTGTTCTTCAATGATCCAGAACGAAAAAAATGGGTAAAGTTGTACCTCTTTTTCAAGCAGAAGATTGAATGTTCTTGACAAAATAAAAAATGAAAAAAATGGGTTTTGTAATGTTCTTGAGGCCAGAAAAACAGTTCATTACCTTCCAGGAGGCATCATGAAGGACATTGTAATGTTCGGCAACCTTCTTCTGAAACTCAAGCTTTTCATATCTTTCATCATCATACCCTCCTCTTTCTGCAGCTTTCTGATGTGAATGTGCAAAGAATATAAATTAGCAAAACAGGGAAACATGCATGAACCAAGCTCAAACAAGTAACCCATCAATAGTGAAAAAAAGTCAGAAGTTCAAGGTGGATGAACTTTAGAAGCAAGAAAGCTGAAATCATTTAGGTATTAGGACTTGAACCACCCTCCTGAAAAAAAGTAACACATCTAACTATTTAATTCAAAATTTTATATCCCAACCCAACAACATGGAACAGAGAAAAGGGAGCAGATAAACATTATAGAAAATAAGCATGGTTTTGCAGAATAAAAACCTTTTCCGGCATGAAAATAAGCAACAATGAAATCATGTCGCAACCTAACCCAACAAACCACTATTTATTGGCCACATAGCAAGTGTTGCTTACATCTGGTGAGATGTCAAGGTATGCTACA
This sequence comes from Trifolium pratense, assembly GCF_020283565.1. NCBI lineage: Eukaryota > Viridiplantae > Streptophyta > Magnoliopsida > Fabales > Fabaceae > Trifolium > Trifolium pratense. The sequence goes on from NC_060065.1 coordinate 37,871,832, forward strand.
AGATCTGGAGAAAGCACTCCAATTTCTGGGGCCTGCAAAATTTAAAATTCACCATTTACTAACAGAGAGAGAACATAAGCAATTATGTGAATTCTAGACTGAGCTAAAATAGAAGACCTCCTCGAAATTTTGTCCCTTAGCAGATGAGAAGGCCACCCCAGCATAAGAATAACTGTCAACAATGAGTATTATTCCACTTTTCAATTTTGTTTCCATCAATGACCTCCACCAACAATACAACTTAATCAAAGAAATCTTGGAATTTCACTTGTCATGAGCAAGTACCAGCAAAAATATCCAAATGGTTCTATTGCTATAAAACTTGCACGCAACATTAGCAAATAAGAACAACATTCTAGGATATAACCATATTAACATAGTATCAAGAGCCATGTATCAAGCTTATTGAATTATACTTCCCTCAGAGTCAGATACCATGCCAGCTATACAACACGGTCATCACAACTTGCTTCTGCAAATTACATCAAGGCTAAGGAAACTAGAGGTTTTAAATGCCTAAGCTGTCTATGGTTACCATTTCTTCCTTTATATCCCCACTCTTTGAATACTTTATCCCCTTTCTAGCTAGACAATGGTCCATGGCCATATATTAAACTTGCAAGTGATGAATAAAAAAAATTGTTGTTCTTTCCATGCTATTTTTTACAAACAAACCTCCCAAGCCCCCAACAAGACCGTCCTCCTAGAAGCTACAAGCTTTCAGAAAACTACAAGTGAAATTAAGACATAATCACTGTTCACATGACAAAAACTTCACAAACTAAACCCAAAAAGCTGCTCATGACAAATAATAACATAACTGATAGGAAAATCAAAACAAAAGCATAGAAACCGTTTTTGCCAGTGATTAGCACTGAGGAGAAGATGAATAGTATGATCATCTAACTGTGATGCATTATTTGTAAGATAAGCAGATACCTCCAAATTGTTCTTGAATTGTTTTTCTGGGATAAAAAATGAAAGTTCCAAAATTTACCTTACAAAGGAAAAAGTATATAAACAAAGTATATTCATCGATTCCAACGGTCAAATTTAGGGTTACTAGGGCAATATACTCCCCACCCCTTTTTCAGATAATGAAAAAAGATTCCGTCACACAATCATTCAGTCTTATATAGGGTTTTTATACCCTTTAAAATTGGAAAGCCAACATCATTCCCAACATGTATCGATTATAAACCAGATGGTGCAAATATCTTCGAGTGAAAATTCCAAAAACGAGTGAAACTCCCTTATCGCGACAAACAAAAAACTGTCTTTTAAGGTTTTGTTGGGACAGAACAGAAGACCTTTTGCACAATTAAAGTTCTTTTGTTTTTCTCAAGCAGAAGATTGAATGTTCTTGAATGATCAAGAAAGAGAAAAATGTGTAAAGTTGTACCTTTGCACAATTAAGGTTTTTTCTTCCCTTAAGCAGAAATTGTACCTTTTTTCAAGCAGATGATTGAATTTGGGGACTACGGATCATCAAAGCATAACATATATCCATTCATGCATTATTATGAATAAAATTCATAACTTTTTTTAATAGAAAAGCGGACACCGATAGAGACAATTGCTTGAGTAGCAATTAAGGCAACAACAAGCTTTCACATTTAGGGACTAGGGTCATTATGTTCATCCAACATTTTACATTATGTTCATCCAACATTTTACTCCATTATGAATAAAGAATTCATAATGCATTTTTCTCAAAGATTATTGAGGCATCCATCCCTTACAAAACTTATGAAACATTTGGGACAAGGGTCATTATGTTCATAATGCAAAATCACTTCTAATTGCAGTTGCATAATTGAATTTAGGGACTAAGGGTCATCAAAGCAGACTATATACTCATTCATGCATTATTATGAATAAAAATTCATAATTTTTTTAATAGAAAAACGGACACCGATAGAGAAAATTGCTTGAGTAGCAATTAAGGCAACAACTAGCTTTCGCATCCAGGGACTAGGGTCATTAAGTAATTTATCCAAAAAAAAATTAGGCATCAAGACATCCAATTACTTTTTATCGAAGCCCACCATCATTCCCAACAAGTATTGATTGCAAAGCAGATGGGCCAAGTATGTTGGAATGAAAATTCCAAAAACATGTGAAACTACGTAACAAACAAAAAACTGTTTTTTTTTTTAAAATATTGGTACCAAACATGATCTTAGGACAGAACACTTTTTGCACAATTAAGGTTCTTTTTGTTTTTCTCATCAGAAGATTGGATTTTCTTCAATGATCAAGAACCAGAAAAATGGGTAAAGTTGTACCTCTTTTTCAAGCAGAAGATTGAATGTTCTTGACAAAATAAAAAATGAAAAAATGGGTATCTCAACATATATGATTTATGAATGCAAATATATTGAAATGAAAGTTCCAAAATTTACCGTACCAAAAGAAAAGGTTAATCTTTCAAAAATTGGTGACAAACAAAGAAAAGGGTCATGGGACAAAAAGAACACTTTTGCTCAATTAAGGTTCTTTTGTTTTATTTTTATGAAGCAGAAGATTGAATGTTGTTCATAATGCAATCACTTCTAATTGCAGTTGCAGAATCAAATTTAGGGACTAAAGGGTCGTCAAAGCTGAATATACACCCATTCATGCATTATGAATAAAAATTCATAATTTTTTTTAATAGAAAAGCGGACAACGATAGAGACAATTGCATGAGTAGCAATTAAGGCAACAATTAGATTCACATTGAGGGACTAGGGTCATTGAGGCATCTTGATCCATCCGTTACAAAATTTATATAACAAAGTGTGTATGTATATATATATATATATATATATATATATATATATATATATATATATATATATATATATATATATATATATATATATATCATCGATTCAAACGATCAAATAGGCAACAACTAGATTTCACATTCAGGGACTAGGGTCATTGAGGCCTCTATGATGCATCCGTTACAAAATTTATATAACAAAGTATATATATTCATCGATTCCAAAGGTCAAATAGGCAACAACTAGATTTCGCACTCAGAGACTAGGGTCATTGAGGCATCTATGATCCATCTGTTACAAAATTTATATAACAAAGTATGTATATTCATCGATTCTGACGGTCAAATTTAGGGTTACTTGGGCAATATACTCCACCCCTTTTTCAGATAATGAAAACTGATTCCTTCGCACAATGAAAATTTAGGGTTACAGGAAACCCACCATTGTTCCCAACAAGTATCGATTATAAACCAAATGGGGAAAATATGTTAGAATGAAAATTCCAAACACGAGTAAAACGAAACTCCAAAAAAAAACTGTCTTTTAAGGTTTTTTTGGGACATAACAGAACAACTTTTGCACAATTAAGGTTCTTTTGTTTTTCTCAAGCAGAAGATTGAATTTTCTTGAATGATCAAGAATGAGAAAGAAAATGGGTAAAGTTGTACCTTTTTTCAAGCAGAAAATTGAATGTTGTTTGTTGATGTTGCAAATAATAAAGATGATTGAGCGAACCACCGAACATCCACACACAGAGGATTTTGTTTCATTCGATTCTTGAAGAACAAAGATTAGATGTGTCGCTCGCACTCCACAATGTGTGCGCTTTTGTTTCATTCGTTTCTTGAATTTTGAAGAAGAAAGAAAGAATGAGTTTTTATATTATTTTCATTTTCACATCACAAATTAGCATAAAATTGAAAAGCACACACATATTTAATCCCTTTCCTGTTTCATTTTGATTTTTTTTAATAGTAATTAATTTTTATACTGTATTGTTTTTTTTTTCTCACCAATATTGTATTGTTTTTTTAAAAATTTCTTATGGTTAAATATATTTTGTTGTCCTTATAATGAATAAAATATTCATGTTTAGTGTATTTTTTTAAGTCTCTTTTCACATGCTAAGTGAACTCATAATCTTATCATCATTTTGTTTCAGGCTTTCAGCAATATGATAACTTTATTCGAGCACAATGATAGTGATTTTTTTTTGGTAATATTTTGGTATGAAGATTAAATCTTTGTTTAACATATATATTGGTTTTCGCTAACCATCGTTTTAATAATGTTGTGACTTTAATTTGAAATATACTTAACCCTATAAAATACTATTTACAAAGGAATGACAAAGATGTTTCGAAAACTCTTTGAATATTTAATCTAATCTAATATATTTAATTCTAATATAAAAAGTCTCTTTGAAGTATAAAAAATTTATTCCTTTTAAAAGAATTTAGAATTAATTAAATTAAATTGTCATCTTATCTTATTCTTATAAAGGTCAAGACAAGTATTTACCGTTTTTTCATATAATAAAACAATAACAAGAAGATTGGAGTATATTTAAGATAAAGATAAAGAAAAAATTGAGAGATAAGAATGATAGATATGTAAAGAATATATTAAAATAATTTACATTTTTGTTCATAAAAACTAAAAATATACATTAAAACAAAAATTACACTAATTTAAAGAAATATAAATCAAACCCGAAAAAAATATTAATAAAACAATTTTTTAATTAATATAATACACTAATCAGCTGCACTTCTACTGATATCTATATATACCTGAATGATACATTGTCCATGTTAAAAGCAAGTTTTATCTATCTATCTATCTACATTATAGATTCACTTGACGAGAAAAAAATTAAAAAATATTTTAAAAGTCATTTTTATAATAAAAAATAATTCAACACATCTACCAAAAATTATTATTTTCAATACAACTTATTACAAAACACAATTTTTTTAAAACATTCTAATGTTGAACGGGTTGAATACCTAATTCATCTTAAATGAAGTGGTAATCCACTAAAATTTAACTCACATATAATTGTGAGATCCCGGATTCGAACCCAGGTCACGACGTCCGGCCTAACAATTTCGACATTTTTGTCAGTTGAGTTAGTACTTATGGGACCTAGTTCATCTTGAAACAGAGATTCTGTTTAGTGTAGTTATAAATGCAATAGTTGTTCACATTTATTCATTAAGGATAATATTTTATTTGTCTTTTTTTTCCCGCATAATAGCTTTTTTCATGAAACAACCATGTTATCTTTTATATTATAAGTTTGTATACACAAGCAAACTCTAAACCCTAATTTGTTTTCCCTGTTTTCCCTCCATTTTATCTTGCAATTTTTATTAAAAAATAATACAATTTTGTCTTTACTATGATTCGAACTCGCAATCCTTCAATGCAAGGCAATATTTCCAACCACTATGGCAAGTATATAAATTGTGATTAAAATTATGTGCAATAATTGATAAGCACCATCAATTTTAAAAGTATATCATATCAAAATTATTGTTGACTATATTATTCATCACGAAATATTTTTATGTCTTTCCTGATCAATGATTTTTTTTCTACCGGATCATAAATTTAGAGAACAATTATCATGTGAAATTTGGAAAGTTATTATCACGTGTAATTTGGAAAGTTATTATCAAACTCAATTCTGCTAAATCAATTTTTTTTTGCAATACAATCAAACACAACTATAGTCATCTCATTAATCACATTCATTATTTTGATTTTAACATTGCATATTTAATATTAACCGATGATCAATTGATACAATATGCACTAGCAGACCAATTGTGATTTAAATTATGTCCACAAAGTGTTAAGCTTCATCAACTTTCATAGGAAAGATTTCATACGACAATTAAGCACCATCAATTTTTATTGCACAATTTAAACAATTAAAAACCGATAATCTCTTATATTATAAGCTTGCTAACATAAGCTAACCCTAAACCAAATTTTTCCCCTCTCATTTTCTCTTTCTTTTTATTGCAGCTTTATATTAAAAAAATACAGATTTGTCATCGAACCTGCATCCCTTACTTACAATAAAAACCTTTCAACCGCTAAAACATATGCTTCAATTATGAAAGAATTTAGGAATCCTAATATGTTAACCCTGTCTTCAATAAATTTGAACGGCGGAATTAATCACAATTTTTATTTATTTATGGATGTCTACTTAAGTTTATATTCTTAATTATGTCTTTAATTTTTTTTAACCTTTAATTATCATCAATTTTTTAACCTTTAGTTATCAGCAATTTTTTTTTAATAAGTAAACAAAACAATGGGGTTCCAAAATTATTTAAAAAAATATATAAAATATAAAATAAACACATAAACAAATATAGAATAATTAGTCCATGAAATTCCCTATACTACTCTTATTGAAAATGCTCTTAGAATTTTTGTATTTTATTTTTTATTGTTACATATTACACCTAATTAGACTCATGCACCGCATGAGTCAAAGTTCTAGTTCAAAGTAAAGTTAGTACACATTCATATTTATAATCAGTGTATATATAAAGGATAATTTGATAAATAATATTTTAAAAGTCACTTTTATAATAAAAAATAATTCAACACATCTACCAAAAATTATTATTTTCAATACAACTTATTACAAAACACAATTTTTTTAAAACATTCTAATGTTGAACGGGTTGAATACCTAGTTCATCTTAAATGAAGTGGTAATCTACTAAAATTAAACTCATTATAATTGTGAAATCTCAGGTTCGAACTTCGGTCACGACGTCCGGCCTAACAATTTCGACATTTTTGTCAGTTGAGTTAGTACTTATGTTTAGTGTAGATATAAATGCAATAGTTGTTCACATTTATTCATTAAGGATAATATTTTATTTGTCTTTTTTTTCCCACATAATAGCTTTTCATTAAACAACCATGTTATTCAAATTAAAGTTAGTACACATTCATATTTATAATCAGTGTATATATAAATGATAATTTGATAAATAACATATACCATACATCATGTGGGGAAGAAAACTTTACTCAATTACCAATATTAGTATGATAGTATCAAATTTCAATGGTAATATCCCCATCATATAACTTTTATAATGGTGCCATTCAAAATCATTCAGCAAGGCAAGATACAAAATTTGCCTACGGAAAAGTATTTTTCATGCATTTAATCTAAGCTACAAAGCCTCAGACTCCAATAAAGAATAAGTTGATCTAAGCCATGAGTAATAAAGCTAACAAAGTCAATGCTGTTATGTATACTCCTATGACTTCATGGAGATAGCAGTTGCTGCAGTAAATAGTGCCTCTTTTCCGATCGACAGTATCTCCATATCACTACATTATGAGAGAATAAATTTGAAAATTGTCAATAAACTAAACAAAATAAGAATTCACATTTCAGTTCAATTCTTTTTTTTTTCTTTCTTTTCTTTCACGTGTTAATATATATGGTTGTTTCGTCCTTTAATGATTTTAGTGATGTACTCTCCCAAAAGTTATATATGAAAATTCCGGATTTTCAGAAACTGTTCAAACTTCTAAGTCTTGACACACATTGTTTAAGTATCAATTTTAATCATTCTTTGTAAGTAGATATCATCAGTAGCCATAATATCCAAAGTATAGTAAAGATACATGCAAAACCATGCAAGCAATGCAAAAGTTAAAATGCTGAGAAATGGGTTTCTTGCCTATCTGTGCTTCTCAAACTATCGAAAGCAGATATAAACGTCTGGCACAAATCTACAAGAGCACCGGCCCCTTCTTCGCTGTCTCCACCAATGTTATTTGCATTTCTTTCTGACAATATTGACAATTGAGCCTGAAAACCAGTAAAAATCCATTCTAGTTTCTAAAAAAAGAACTAATTTTAGAAGCTCCCTATACACTTTATGATGACCAGTAATAACATAAAAATAACAAAGGATAGAAATGGAAATTCACTGTAATAATGTAGATCGCGCAGACCTATGTCAAGGTGATTACTGATTACAGTGTCTGAATGTAGAAAAAGTGGAAATAAAGGAATACGGAGCAAGAGAAAGTATCCTCGGCAGTTATTGAGTTTCTTGTCGCTCCCATAAGTTTATGTATGTCATTCAAATCAATATATATTGTGCATTGATTTGTTGAATACAGACAGTTACCTGAAAACCATGAGCCAAAAGCAACTGGACTACATCTGCACCAATTTTTTTTATTATGCTCTTAGTGCCGGTGTTAGTTGAAAAGCATTTCAAAGCCCCTTCAAATGTTGTATCTTCGGTAAAACCATTTGATCGACGAGTGCGAGTAGAAGGCTGCAATTTTGCATTAAAAAAAGGTCAAGAGGTTATTAAAAGCTACTTGCCTAGTACAAAGAGAGTGTCCCTTTTCACAAGGAAGAAAATAGTAGTATATTGTTGAAGAAAGTATGACAAATTTCAAACAGTCAAGTTGTCGATTACCTTAGTTATGTATTTCCAAAGATACTGCACAACTATTTCCAGCTTCCATTTAGGCTCACTGAAGATCTACATCAGTTCTCATAAAATGCAGAAGAAACTGTTAGCAAAAATATTGCAATTTGGAAAGTTGACTAGTAACAACATAGGTAAAATGTATGAAATCATCCAACATTATACGCCATGCAGATATTGGTAAAACATCATATCATTAAAGGGAGATTGGTTTGTTTCACATTTTGATCAGAAAGAAAGGGTTTTTAAAGAAAGGGTGGAGAGACAGTTTTCAGGAGCCACCTTAAGAAAATGAGGGACATTATCTTTGCTGTAAGCCAGATCATCCAGAATTATGTCCACCAAAGGTGTTCTGTACCAAATGCACCAAAATACAAGATTTCCTACTTCAATCAGAAAACATTGCATATAAAGATGCAAGAAAATTAAACTGAAAAGGAACAACAATGTAGATTAAATTTTTAAAAAACAAACTACCTTGGACCATCTGCTCTTGATGTATGGCCTTCGATATCTGCTTTCTTCCTAGACATATCAAGGGTCATGATCTAAAATCATCCGTATAATGTAAGCAAACAGAGAAGAGTTTATTGAAGTTTCCTTAAATATAACAAATACAATTTTTCAGGAACTTACCATCACCAAAAGTTTCTCCACGGATACACGCGTGTTCTTTAATACTTCAAGTAAAGCAAAAGATAGTGCGGTATGGCAATTTTTGGATAACTGAGATTCAGAATTCTTTTCAACCTCTAGATTTTTGCTAAGATCATTTTCAAGAAGTTGGCATAATAGACAGATAACTTCCATACAATCTTTCATCAAACTTTTGTAGTTTATTTTCCTAGAACCCTGTAAAAACTAGATCAGATATGTATTTCTGAAACAACAAAAGGTGGAATCAAGATGCAGAAGATCTCAACATAACATGTGGAAAGAAGAGTATTAGCATTCACATAAAACTGATCAACATGGTTAATTGTTGATTAGTTATTCACACAAAATCGTATACGGAGTAGTGAGCCAATTACCAGTAACATGTTGAGCAAAGACTCCCTCTGCAAGCTCCAGTTCATAGTGGCTGCAACAGAACAGTTACTTAGAATTCACAAGTGGTTTAAGGAATGGCAATGGCAGAAATTTCATTCAACTTTATACACACCATTACGAGGTAGAAAATCGCTTCCAAGCACAATGACGAGATATTGAAAGAGTAACAAGTTCTGCAGAGGCTGCAAAAAATTACACAGAAATCAGCCATATAGAAGACTGTTAAAAAACTGCACTTATTTTGTAACTTTATGAACCAAAGCTTAACATAAATACATAGCCACATGGGAAAGCTTGAAGCTTGGAATCTAAAACATGTAATTGGAGAATATAGCTAAAAGTATGCGGCATTAATATACTATGGACTTCAGTCAGAATTTTATTCCTTATCCTTTGTGAAATCACTAGTGTATCAATTCTCAGACTCGTGTGAAACAAGTATCCACAAATAGTAACAAAAAAAAATCCACAAAATGCAAGAAAATAATGTACAAAATGTTCATTGGCGGACTAACCTTCATGCTTGTAGCTTGAATGTTGGACTCAGATAAAGTTTCAGCAAGCTCTTCAACCAGGAGATGAAAGCTCTAAGGTAGATGGAGAAAATAAAGAGTGAAAATGAGTTCAAAAACTCAATATCAAAATGCAATTTGAGAGAAAGACAGTTAAAAGAATCTTGCAAAAGTGAAAATATTATAAGAATTTTTCTAGTCACACCCCAAAAATATCCAGTTAAACCCAAATTTAATTATAATACCGAAATTACCCTTGTTCATATAATTGTTCCAAAAACTCTTTTCATCTCTCACTCTAAATATTCACATCCTCCTCATTTCTCTTTCACAAATATCCATGGATATGTGACCAAGCACACAATGAAAGATTAAAAATTGTCACAAGGTCACATTACAACTCTTTTCATAGGAAAATGAATTTCTGAATTTTTAGGGATTATCTCCTTGATTTTCCATTTTTTTTGTTTCTGCGTCTATGCGTCTGCGAATCTATGTGAACTCAGTTCACATAAGAATATGTAAATTAAGGTTACTTATGTTAAGGAAATCAAGGTTACGGAACCAAGATTAAATTAAATCAATGTTAAGTTAACGCATTCCTTATTTTACAAAATATATACATAAACTAAAATGATATCCTACCTATGCAAAGTAAGTTGACATGCACTAAAGTTAACTTAGATAGGGACAAGTTTTTATGAATTGATTTCTTGTTGAGTTGTTTTATGTTATCTTGTGACAACTTTTTTGGCTTAATGATGCTAAGGATTAATGATGTACTCTTCATTCCATGTTCCCATTCATCTTGTTAAATAGTTTGTGTGTATGCAGGAATGTGCTCAAATGATAATCCGATATGTCTAGAATTCCAATATCTTGCTTGCTCATAGAGAAAGGAGAAATCTTATTGTGAAATGTGCAAGAGGAACAATTTTTGAAGAGGAGAGAATAAAGAGAATGGGTTTCTGGGTGAGAGAGAGGGGGGGGGGGGAGGGGGGGGGGGGGGGGGGGGTGGGTGAAATTCGAAATTAAATTTCATTTAAAGTGTATTTTACTCATTCTGAGGTCTAACCAGATTTAAATGGGTGCTTTATTTAGTCATGAACAATCCTAACAGGATTACAGGAACCGACTAAGGCCAGTACCGTGGAAGAATTAGATAACTTTATTTGCTTGCCTAGTGCCAATACACTATTCAAAACTAGTGTGAAATAAAACATGTGAAACAAAGGGCATATGCAATTTTCTGTATCGGTAGTAGATGAATTTCACCATCTGCGATATCATAGAACTGATATTTTGAAAAATAATTTGGAATTTTATAAGCAAAGAAACAAATTGTTTGTCGTAAGCTAATGAAAGCTATGTTGTTCATTTAAAGTAACTATATGAGCACATTCAGAAGATTTTCATTGATTTAGTGGTAAAAAGGAACGTGAAGGTAGTACGATCAGGCCAAAAACAGAGAGAGAGAGAGAGAGAGAGAGAGAGAGAGGGAGAGAGAGAGAGAGAGAGAGAGAGAGAGAGAGAGAGAGAATGTTAAGGAAAAAGAACCAGTAGTTTTGAATTGAATTTTGAAATTGATAAGAGCAACTAATTTGCCAAAAAATACTTCAGAATGACACATTCTTTTGGCTCAGCTAAGAATAGGTAAAAAGTGAACATAACAGCAAATGGCGTTTAATATAAATTAAAACTAAAAATGGTATAGGCTAACAAAGTTGAGTGGTGAAGAAACTCACAGAAGGGTCTAGAGGTCCACCGCACTGTTTGTCGCCAGCTTCACTGACAGCAGTGGCATTATCCAAGCCAACAATAAGGGGAGACCATGCCTATACGAAGTTCAATCAGCAATCTCATATTTACCAATTGATATACCGAATGCAGAACAGGACGAAAAAGAAAGAAAAAAAAAAACAGGTTGAGATGAGTGATTCATTCATACCTCTTCAGCCACAACCAATTTTGGTGGAGAGTTAGACGACAATAGGCAATCATCTACACCGGATAGATATGCACGAGGGAAATGCTAAACCCAAAAGGAATTCACACATTTAGAACCTAGGAATATGAAGAGTGAAAGTAAAGCCTTGAACATCACAATCACTGTCACATACCTTTTCTAAATCAACCAGAAGCATATAACTTGCCACAATCAACTGTATAGAATTCCCAGTCCTCAGCATATGGAATATTGCCCCAAATATTTCTCTACAGAATTTAAAATATATATGTATACTCAACTCAGAACACAAAAATGTGAACAAAATTCAATTTTTCTAACAAATACTATACAACCTGCTTTTATAGTTTAAATTAACCGGATAATTCTAATATGAATCACCTCTACAAGTGGTCATCGTGGACGGCTACTTAGAAATACTTTAAAAAAACAAAACAAAAAAATAAAAAATTAACCCTCTGGTTCCCAGGGAAAGGGGTCCCGGTAATCGAATCGAACTCAGATTCTCCTGACGATTCAGCTTATTAACCATTTAAGCCCAATCTCTTGGTTAAAATACTTGAAATTTTAACACAACATAAGATGTGGTTTGGAAGTATAAGTTAATGGTTATTTTACCATTGAAATACTAACTTAATTGATACCAGTTTGATTAAAACAACAAAAAATAAAGATATAACTCGTATTAAACTAATATCAATCATGTCATTATTTTAACTGCAACGATGAGGAGTAGTGATTTTTTACTTATTGTCGTCGATAGTTAGAATTTGAGGTAATTTTAAGCACTGGTCGACGGTAAACAACTTATGAAGGTAGCACTCAGTCGGTTAAATTAAGCACATAAATTAAAAAATGAAATGGGGGCATAATCAAATCAGAGTTGAAAGTGAGACTTACGAAGTTGGTGGTTTTCCATTTTGAAGCCCAATTGAAGAAGCACGAACAGCATCCAGAAAAGCAATACCTGCATAGATATGAATTCATAAATAAAGTTTGAATTTTTCAAATTATTACGCACACAAGTCAAAAAAAAATGAATTCATAAGATGTGTACGTTCGTCGAGGGCATCTTGATTAGAATCAGAAGAAGAATCAAGCATGGTGAGAAGCATGTTGTCTTCGATCGCTGCTTTGTTGCTGCTGCTGCTGCTAGGGTTTTCCATTTTGGTTCACACTTTTTCTGTCTTATTTCTGCTGCTGAGAAATATAATAAATAAATAAATAAATAAATAAATAAAATTAACCGAAATAAATGAGGAGTTTACATATTCTTCCCGCCAAAAGTTGGGAAACATAAAAGGTCAAATTATGGGAATTTAGGTGTATCTTTATCTTGGATCTTGGACAAGTTGATTTGTCAATAAGTGTTTAAGTTAAACGTTCTTGAGAGGATATAACGCTTAAACTTTTTTTTTTAAAAAAGCAAAAATAATTTTATTAATATCTTGTGTAGCATAAGAAGTGTCAAACATAAGAACGTCAAGTGTTTACAATAGCAAAAACACTATGCTCAGACACACAAATGGGCTCGACCACCACCCAAATGTTACACACCTACAATAGTTGCAAAAAAGAACGGCGACCACGGGGGCCTCCTACAAAGTGCGCGTAAACTGAACAAAATTGTTTTATATGAGGAGTGGATCAGTCAATGAGATACCCTCAAGTTCTAATCAAGCTCCACATGGGAGCAAAAATACTGGACAAGAGAAGAACAAATGTTGCGCAGTTTCTACTCCCTCGCAGTCAGTCATGCAAAACTGGGTGTCATGTGTGATGATGATGTGTCGTCGTACCAAGTTGTCTTTAGTCGGCAACCTGTTTCGAAGTAACCGTCAAGTCACCACAGACACCATTGTGATTGTTTGAGTAGATTTAGAAAAGAGAGAAATATCAGAGAGAAAAATAACATAGAAATAGATCATTTCTATAATTTGGGAGAGACGATAGAAATAAATTTTGTGACATGGATGCCACAAAAAAAAAAAAAAGTTCTCTCCTCAACTGGCGAGATTTTGGTTTTGAGGGATCCGTATTTTGGTTTTGCCAATTATACTCATGTATCAACTGCTATCTCTTAGAATTTTTTTTTCTTTGACGTCTTGTTGACATGTTGTTGTTATGCGTCCGCACGGGAGTCACGGCGTTGCCGCTCCTCACTTGATAACATAAAATAGTAATTTATTGGGTAGTTGATTAAAAAATTAAAAACTATCACAAAAAAACCTTTATGTCTCTGTATTAATATTTGAATATAATATATGAGTAAAAACATAGGCTACCTTATTAATATATTAGTAAAAACATAGGCATTGTAAAAACCACCAAAAAATTATGTCCTTGTATTAAATATATGAGTATAAATATATCCTTTTAAAATTATTAAAAAATAGGTAACCTTGTTAATATGTTAGTGAAAATATAGGTCTCACAAAAATAATCAAAATAATTAGGTCACCGTATTAAATAAGAGTATAATCCGTAAAATTGTAAAACAAAATAGACAACTTAATTAATATATAAATAAAAGTATAAGTCCCGTATAAATCACAAAAAAAAAGTTTTCATATTAATATATGAGTATTTTATAGGTTCCGTAGATGTTATAAAAGAACGGACAAACGTATTAATATGAGTAAAAAACATAGGTCCCGCATAAACTACACAAAAGATCAGGTTATCGTATATTAATATATGAGTATAAATATAAATTCACAAAAAATAGTTAAAAACTGGAAATTTTATTAATAAGAGTAAAAACATAGGCCCCGGCCCTGCGTACGTGTATGATATAAACTGTTGTTGTTTTGTTTGGCACACCTTGTGCCAATCAGGACTCATTATTAATAATAAAATTCATTTTAGTTTGTTTTATATATTTTTTTATTTAAATAAGTGATTTTCACACATTCTTATGTTTCATTTGAGTTTTCTTTTGTTGTTCTTGTCTGATGTTGTTTTAATCCCGTCTTAGTGCAGAGTTTTTTGTTTGAGTTCGCGTCTTGGTACGGTGTTCGGTTTAATTCCGTTGTAGTACGATGTTTGTTTTGTTCAGATTTGCAGATTTGCTCCGATTCAGATTCAGTGTAGATTGACACGTACTCTACTTACTTGAATAAATGAATATTGTTTGTTGTTAGTCTAAAAAAAAGAGGAAAAACATAGATCCCGTAGAATTCACAAGAAATATTATGTCCTATATTAATATATGACTATAACTCGTAAAATTGTAAAAAAAAAATAAACAACTTTACTAATATATAAGTAAAAATATAAGACCCGTGGATATATCCAAAAAAAAAAATAGGTTGAACTACAAATTGAAAATATAAACAACTTTATAAATATATGAGTAAAAATATAAGACCCGTGGATATATCTCACCGTATTCTTGTATTAAATTAATTAAATTTATTGAGTTGAACTACAAATTGAAAATTAACTTAATTAAATATTGGGTTGAAGTCCATAAATCAAGTTGAGTGAATCTAAAATAACAAAACATAAACAATAAATGATAAAATTACACTGAAGAAAGGGTTGAACTCAAATAAAATATCATAAATAAATGGAAACAACACCATATACCTCTATATTGTAAAAAAAAAAAAACCATACATTTGTTGTCTTATTTGGTATAATGCACTTATGACATTGAAATAAATAATTCCATTGAATCTCTCATTTTATTTGTACATGAATTTTACTGTCTTATTATAAAAAAGAAAAAAAAATAAACACTTCTCCTTTGGTTCCAAAAATATAACAAATTAATTCATATGGCTTAATGATAAATGTAATAAAAAGTGTAACTAAAAGATTAAGGGTTTGAATCCTACTAAGAAATTTTTTAACATTTTTCTACTAATTTTTTTTTTAATAAAGACACAAAATAACCCTGAATTGATTATGTGTCAAAAAATGAAAAAAGGGCAAATTGGGAATTTCACATGTATTTTCTTTTCTTATATAGTAGATATTATAGTTATCAATTTTTATTCCCTTTAAAAAAATTCTAATAAAGCAAACATACAACTGGATAATTAATTATTATAAAAAAATTGGATAATAAGTTTTCAACAAAAAAAGTTGATTGATTAATTTATTTCAAATTTAATTTTTCTAATTTAATAATTTTATACAATTAATATTTTTTTAAATTATAAATAAAAACAAAAATAGTATTTATACCATTTAATCAGTAATATTTTGAAATATAAAACATAAAAGGATAAATTTGTCATTTGCTATTTTTGTTTTTTAAACTTATTAAAAAAGTAAAAATTAATTTTGGCACTTTTGTATTTCTATTCATCCAAACAACCTGTAATTTCTACTCTATTTCTTTGTTATTTCTCTCTTTTATATTTCTATCTTTTAAGGAAACCTGTTTGTGCCAGATTAAATCTATCGTGGCATCCACATCACGGTCTTCCCTAAAAGTGAGCAAGTCATACACGCTTTGCACAAAATAGCCACCACCTGGGTTGGGCCGCCACAAGCCCACAACCACTTATCTACAACGTTAAGGCTGCAAGACTAAGTTTTTCTTTCTTTTTTTCTTTTTTGTTGAGAAGTTTTTCTGTCTTTGCCTTTTTAGGCATGATTTTCTTTTCTATTTATGACCCATATCTTTTTTTTTGTTGGTATATTGACCCATATCTTTCTTTTTCTTAACCATTCTTTATTTCATAAAAAAAATAAAAAATTATTTCATAGAGCGTAAATTGAATTTTTATTTTTTGTTTTTGTGAATTTACTAAAATTCACATTTTATATAGTATTTGTTATAGATTTATTTCACGGGAAAAGTCATTTTGGTGATTTCATTAAAAAAAAATCATCATGTTTTTAATTAAAAAAAAAGAAGTTGTTACGTGTATTTGATATTTATGTATCTTTACGTTAACAATTATTATAACTTTAAATGAATTATTTATAAAAAATTAACATTAAATATATTATTTATTGTCTTATTTATTTAGTATCTGGTTTCAACCGGTTCATTAATTTTTACATTTTCGGTCATATTTTTTAAACATTGAAATATACTATATTAGGAATCTACAAATAAATTGATTTATTTTTTACAAGGCAAATAAAATTTGACTACAAATTTGTCAAAAAAGAATAAAAAAAAATTGACTACAAATTATTTCTATAAAAAAATCTCAGATTCTTTTATTGATAATAATTCAAACGAGAAAAATAAAAAAGTGAAAGAATTTACAAATCAAGTCCAAAATATAAAAATTAATGAATGCATTGACAATTAGCTCACGGAATCCAGGCACATGTCATGATAATCACAACGTGTCTATTTGAATGACACACGACGAATGAAGGAAAATCATGCCAATATATAGGGGACATTTTTGTCATTCCTTAAATTTAGGAATCCCACCAAAACGAAATTGGTCACAGTCAAACAAACACATATACATACATACATACATACATACATTGCACCCTTCGACTGCACACAACCGCTTGCAATAGCCTACGGAAATTGTGATGATCATGTGAATCTATCTAACTGTAATATTATTTTATATTATTACTTTTTTTTTTCTAAAGTTATAAGGTATGGAATAAGGATATGGTGTGGTTGTTTTTGGATTGTAGATGTAGTATCTTAGAATATTATATTTTTATTTTTATTTTATCTTCTTTTTGAATATTGTGTCCATTGATTTTCAAAAGTAATATTCTATGTTCCTTTCTTTTGCTGGTTGGACCCTTTTTGATGCGTTTCATTTTCAACATGTAATGAAATGATGTCTTTGATGAGATATTTTCTTTGAGTAACATTCACGCATTGTATGTGATCAAAATACCCATTTTATGAACTTTCCTGTTTTGTAGTTTTTTAGTTTTTTATTTTTTGCTTTTTTTGGTTTGCATGTGTTGAATTCTGAGTGTCTAAGGATGTTTGTGATTCTGGGTGTTGAAAAAGTTTGGATTTTTATGTTTTTTTGGCTGCTGTTTGTTGGTAGTGATTACAACTTCAGTTTTTTATGCTGGAATCATGGTTCTGTGATTGGATTTTATAGTGTTTTTCAATGCTTATGCAATGTGTTTGTGTAGTGTAGTTGCACTCTTTTCTCTCCTATTTTTTAGGTTTTTATTTTCTTCTCAGTATAGGTTGTTGATTGTAGGGTTCTAAATTATGGTTGCATTTGCTGTTATGATCTTTGATATTGCAATTGCATGGCCCCCAATTGCAGTTGCAGAGGCCTTAAACCTAGAAATTTCGGATACGACCTCAATTTAGAACTATGTTTGTGTAATTTAGTCAACTTTCTATGTATATAAAATGTTGCTTTAATGTGATATAATTCTTTATGTGATCTGTGATAGCCTTATTATGTATGGCAACAATAATTTTATTGATGGAGTCAATTTAGGGGAAAGTGTGGTATGCTAGATTATGATTTGTTTTAGTCAAAAAAAATAAATAAATTATGATTTGATTCTGTTCCTTTATAATTTTACTTTTTTCCTATTTGTTTGACCAATTGGCTTCATGATTGTTTCCCGTATTAAACCCCTGATTCCTAGAGGGTCAAGGGAAGGGAACCCTGGTAATCTAGAGTTCGGCTAAGCAAAGTCTACCAAGAATTGTTCCCATCAGGAATCGAACTCGGGTTCTCCCAAACGATTCGTCCTAGGGAAGCTCATTAACCATTTGAGCCTAATGACTTGGTTTGTCTTCAAAGTTAGTTAAAAACTACAAAGTTAATTGATACAGTTTGGCATTAATATCAGTGTTGGTACCCTTAACACTTGCTAATCCCAACCATTCCTTGTTTTCTTTCTTTGTTTGAGTCAGAGAGCCCTATCCAATTTTGATATATCTTGGTGAAATTTATACTGTATTGCTTGCCACAAAATCAGTGTACATTGTTGATATGTTTGAAGCTCTTCGATTGATTTCTTGTAGGTTTGTTTTTGCTTTCAACTAAAGGGTACTGATGAGTACTATCGTTGAAGAAGATGTCGCATTCACCAAAGCCTTAGGAAGAGGGCCTATCTTTTATTATGGCATGGGACATATGCTCAATGACATAACTGCTGCTTGTTGGTTCACATATCTACTATTGTTCTTGATGGATATCGGTTTTTCACCAAGGTATACTTTGTAATCAACTTTTTCTATTTATCATTTTACATTTGTTGCAAACTAGTGTTGTTAACTTTTGTGCAATTGCTTGTTAATTGATGTACAAAATATTGAAACGGAAGATTTGAGAAAAAGTTTCCTGCTGTTTGTTGCTTCGAAATAGAAATTTTACATTTCTTTATTTGTTTTCCCCGTTTCACAGGAATGCAGCTATTGTGATGCTTTCAGGTCAAGTGGCTGATGGATTCGCAACCGTATTTGTCGGGGAACTGGTATTTAAACAATTTTTCCCCCTTTTCACACTAGAGAAAAATAATACTTCATATACTTCTGTCACTAAGAACCCTCATCTGTCTGTTCCTAATATTTTCGTCGTGGTTGCCATGTATGACTAATAATGCCATGTGTATATATAAATACCCTTGTGAATTTCCACATTTAGTTTGGATGTAACACGATCGGAAAATCCTTTAATTGACCTCATGCTAATCTAGTTGCTTGTTTTTTATGATATTATGAAACTGTAATCTTTCGTTACCTTATCTATTTTTATGGTGCCGCTCTTTTCCTTTGTATTATTTTGTGTTTTTCAGACTTTATTTGGATAGAAATGCTTATTTCTGTTATCTCGCTTGATAGATAGACCGATTTGGACATTTCAAGATATGGCATGGTGCTGGATCTATATTGGTGGCTATTTCATTTTCTTCTGTTTTTGGTGGTTGTCTACCATGCACAATTTTTACTTCTGATTCAGTTACTTTCGAAACCGTGAGTTACAGCGTGTTTGCAGCAATTTTCAACCTGGGCTGGGCTGCTACTCAGGTCTCACACATGTAATAACTTTGTCGAATTTATCTTTATCTTTCGGAAGTTCAATATGAATTAAAGAAATACTCGTTCTTAGGGATGTCTGATTTGAAAGTGATTAAATGAAAAGCATAGTTCATTAGCGTCTTCTTTGAATTGTTTCATGAAGGTCCATGGTGAGTTGCATCACGCTGAACTCAACAAGCAGAGTTGCATTGGCTAGCTGTCGCAATGCGTTTACGATGGTACACTTTTTTCTAGTTAAACTTCTTTACAGAAAAATCATATAGCGTAATCATATAATAAATTACTAATGCATATATTTATATTTTCAAAGGTTGCCAACCTGAGTTTATATGGAATTGCTTTGTTAGTATTCAGCGTTGTCAATGGAAAAACATTTGCTAATGTTGAGAATCAGGTACGTATATTGTGGTAATTTTATGGATCTATCAAATGACCGGACATTTTTTAGCATACTAACTTTGCTCCGCTTTCAAATGAGCAGTACCGCTGGATTGCATGTGTGTCAATTTTTATAGGATGTTGCTTTGTCGGCATATTTCATCTTGCAACTAAAGAGCCCAGGTGTGTTTTTAGGCTTACTGCTATAAAAAAAATTATGCCGTCCTAGCGCATAAAGTTTTGAAAGCAAATCTAATCTTGGTTTGAGTTAGAGGTTATATTGTAAAACTTTAACTAAACGAAGCTGTAGTAATCATTGTTATTATGTATAAAGTTGGTTGCTTTGGCACTTTTAGCTATTGTTGTTGAAACTGATAACGTTTTTTTTGTTTTCTTAGATTGCAGATGGACGTACACGGAAGGGCCCGTGGAAGAATTTCATGGGCTTACTGGTTCAAGAGAGTTTTATATTACCAAGTTGCTCTTATTTATCTTCTCACAAGATTAATTGTAAACGTTTCACAGGTTAGCATATTTCTTCTTTTCTTTCTTATTTGTGTTTAATCAACTTGGAAGATGAGAGAGGCTTAATAGTTAATACGTTTCACAAGTTGGATATCATGTTTGAGGAAGACACTTGTAGGAGCATAATTTATTTTATTTTTTTACATTCAATTCAAGATAATTTACACATGAATGAAAGGCCAGCAGACAACAAGCTGCGACGCTAACCCTTTATGGATGGCAAAACCTATGAGATACAACATTTATATGCATGACCCTTTGAACTTTTTTCAGAAGATCCACAGTCTCTGGTGCTAAGAAGCCAAAAGTGTCAAACGCAAATGGTATAAAGCTTTGGAAACCGAAACTAAATTTTCAACCAAATTAGGAAACTGAACATGCCTGCATTAAATTTCGAATCAAATTTAACAATAGTATACTTTGTCATGTATGGACACTTGATGCCAAAATGGGTTATTTTTCAGGCGTACCTTGCTTTCTATGTGATCAATGATCTACAAATGGATCAATCAGCCAAAGCTTTGGTACACAGACAAATTTTGTCCATTAATTTCATTTCAATTTTTTAATCAATATATATAGTCTGAAGTTTGAACTATGATGAAGCTGATAACACTGTTTGATGATTGAATAGGTTCCTGCTATCATATATATCAGCTGTTTCATTGTATCTATTGCATTACAGGTTTGCGTGTTAAATATATATCCTTAATGGATTAATAGATGCTTTTCTCCACTTTTAAATTTGTTTATAATCTTTGTAGGAGATTGCATGGAATAGCAAACTTCTTAAGGCTTACTTTTCTACTGGATGCGTTCTTTGGATTTTTTGTGGTGCAGTGATCATGCTTTTAACTAAGCATATGAGTTATGCCATGTACATAGTTTCCGTATTTATCGGCATAGCAAATGCCCTCATGATGGTATGATGTGATTCTTAAGAAGAAGAAAAAAATCTACTATCTTTTTTATTTTAAGGTTGTTTTGAAGTTCATTTATCGATATACAGTTGTAACAATTACTTTGCTTGGTCGTCAAAGATGAGAACGTTAGTCAATAAAAGGATACTTTGCGTGCTCAAACTTTGATGCTGAATTCGTCTTTTAAGTTTGAATGTATCCTGTTTTTTAATTGTATTGGTTTTTATAATAGGTAACTGGAGTAAGCATGCAAAATTTCCTCATCGGAGAGAATCTTAATGGATGCGCTTTTGTTGTTGGATCATTGAGCTTTCTAGACAAAATGTCGTGCGGGATTGCTTTATATATTCTTCAGTCGTATCAAAGTAAGTTTCTTAAATTCCTTTTATTTGATGCTAATGTTGAATTGCCTAGAGTTTTCATGCAGACAATATGTCTTTCTTTGTAGTATTGGTTACATGCATCAAAATGATTTCTTAATGTCCTATTATGAATTTTAGGATTGTGAAGTAATATCAACCATTGATGAATAAACCAATGGTTAATATATAATACATTCATTCATATGCATAACAAATCACGAATGTGTTGAAATGCATAACAAAATCAGGAATGTGTTGAAATATGAACCCTTGATTTTCTCATTAATGGTTGAGATGGTTTTACAGTTTACTCATTTTAGAGGAGCATTATCACATGAATTTAGTTTTCTGTGTAATGGCTTCTTATCTTTAGCTTTGCTTAGAAAGGCTTTCATTGACTAGTTTGTGAGTTGTGACTATTGTAAGAATGTGAAATAATTTTGTCGAAAATTGTATCCAATGTGCCTAATATATCCTAGTCAATAGTTGTCGTAGAAATTGCTATAGCCGTGTTGCATAGCAGCGTCTGCTCTAGCAAAGCTCCATATATGAAACACTGACGCTCTTGAGTTTAGGCATGTCTACACATCCAACATTTGTTGGATATCAACACTAGACCATCAGATTTCAAATCGGCAGCCTAGATTGTTTTATTGTGTGAAACCATCAACCATGTTTCGAATCTGAAACGTCTGATCTCAATGTTGTCATATATGAGAAACACTGACACTCTTGAGTTTAGGCATGTCTACGCGTCCAACATTTGTTGTATACCAACACTAGACCATCCGTTTTCATATCGGCGGCCAAGATTGTTTTAATGTGTGAAACCATGTTTGTAATCTGAACTGTCTGATCTCAAATAAACGGCTGGGATTTCCTACAGCAAGAAACTGTGTCAAATTTCTACGGCAGGGAATATGGATCCTTCTAGTTTGCATTATTTGATTGTTCTGCAAGTAATGACATTGTAAAATTATAATTATCTTTTAAATCATCTCATACAATTTCAAATTATGAATGCAGATCTTTCTCCACAGCTCCTGGTAAATCATCATCAGTTCCCTCCTTCAATTACAAGGGTAGGGTTGGGTCTAGTTCCTGCAATATGTGCATTACTTGGTGTGATAGTAACTTTGACAATGGATTTCCACCATCCTTCAAACTCTTTGACAGCACCACTATTGGTATAGTTCTTTAGATGATGATCAACAAAATCATTATTCCAACATAGAAATTTTTCAGATGTTTTCACCCATCCAACATAGTAATGAAAAGTATTCAACGTTTTATTGCCAATTTGTGTGTATTAATTATTCAATGTCGTTGATTATTACTAGTTACTAGTATATAACATGTAGTCAAATGTATATAAAGTCCTAACTCTATATTTTGATTGAAATCAAATGTATAGCATCATCAAAAAATAAACATATAACAATATGTATCAGTTCAATTCTTAATTGAAGTTCTGAATCACTCACTGATCACATACTACATTCGAGGAAGTAAGACATAAAGATATAGAAAGAAAAGAAAATATGAAGTGAAAAAAATTCGATATAGAAAGAAAAGATATAGAAAGTAAGACATAAAGATATAGAAAGAAAAGAAAATATGAAGTGAAAAAAATTCGATTGGGAGAGGAAAATTTACTTTGTGTGTCTTGTAGGATTTTTGACGAAAATTAATTATCGTTAACAGCGGTGGAAACTTCCTATTAATATCATGGTAAAAAAAAGATATTGGCATGAAGTTGCTTTAAAACGACATATTCATGTAACCCCTTTAGTGAAATTATATGATCCATTAGACTAACAAAATTTAAGGTATGATTTAGTGTCAAATTAAAATTTGTCATCGGTGCCAATTGATCATATGCATATATATATATATATATATATATATATATATATATATATATATATATATATATATATATATTATTTTTTTCTTTTTTTTCCAACGTCAGTATATGGCGCATTGTCTAATCTGTTTTGGGGGTCACTTCTAGGACCAAGTGGTTCCAACTCCCTTCCGTTCGCAGTTGCTGGGATTGAACCGTGATTCTTCCTATCAAATTCAGTGTTAATTATCGCTGAACCAATTAACGATTAATTTTTTTTTTTTACGAAGAAAGTAGCAACATAGACTATTCACAATTAAGCACATACACTAATGAACCGAGATTTGTTAAGACCACTTACCTACATAGCTACAGTATCAAATCCATCCTTTGTGGGGAAACTAACGTCACTTTCGCTGCGTGACTTACTCATGCATTATTAAACTTTCTCTAGGCTATAAGTAAATGGTAGCTCAAATGGCCATTTAATCCCTTATTGGTGGTTGAAACTACTAATCAAAATTTCTTAGTTTCTAATTTTTAAGTTAAACAAAAATACTAAGTAAACCATTGAATTGATCTCTGTTTTTATTTTTGTAAGTCATTCTTAAATAAGTTTCTGATTTGTACCCAAAAAAAAAAATCATGACTTTAATATTTTAAATTAGTTTTTGTCTCTATCAAAAGTTTTTCAATTTGGTCCTTCTTATTGTCAAATAAGTTTTTGTCTTCATCCACTTTCTATTAAAATAGTCCTTGATATTTTTAACTTATCGTCAAATTAGTCTATGTTTTTATCATTCTTTTTATCAAATAGTCATTGTTTTAAATTGACCGTTGACTACGTGCCACTTAAAACGGGGGGGACCAAATTGAGAAGCAAGAGTTGGTGGCCTATTTGAGAGTATACAGACACCAATTTAATAGTTTATCCCAAAAATACCTCATTGTGACTATTTATTCTAGTCATCATATCATCCTAATAACCATTTTTTGCTACTATATGTGCAGTGTTTCCACCGTCATTAATGATGAATAATTTTCGTTGGAAAGTTTGTTGAGAACACATGATGAGTTCTTCACTATTAACCAATTTTTTTTATACATAAGAGTGGGATATCGAATCTCTTACTACTTATTTAAGAACCCTAAATCTCTTACCACCTAAACCAATTTATTATTGGTATCATCCAATAACCATTAAGCTTACAAATCTTGAAATTGAAACAAAAAATTCAATCCAATTAGATAAACAAATTGAAATCTCTAGAAAAATTGGCACCTCAAGAACTTGTAAGCAAAATTCTATGAAAAAAACAAACATCTCTAAAAAAACAATTTTGTATAACTTTGAAAATGTTTTTCTCTGCCTTGAAAAACATATCCAAAAAGAAGATTAATCACAAACAAACTAAATGAAGAGGAATAAAATTGTTAATATGAAGGTATTAGCATTAGAAGAAGCTATCACATTAAGAACATATTTGAGTGATACAATTACAAATGCATAAACATAATGTCACATATATGCATAATGCATGAATAAGTAGTATTCACAAATGATACAAAGTTAAGGCATTTTTGCTGACCAAAATATAACCTTAGTACATAGATAAACATAGAAAATTATAGATCAACCAAATCATAAGCTGGAAAAATAATCAAAATTATTTATTTTTCCTAAGCTGATAACTTGAAAACAGGTTTTTTTCCAGCATCACCTAAATGAGGATCACGTTTAGCCTTCATTAAATGCCCCAAAACTTTAGCATAACGACGGACCAATTTCTTAAACTTCAAACCTTGAAGATTGTCTTTTTGTTGCATAGTAACAAGTTGAAGTTGTTTCTCTTCTTCACTAAAATGTTCACCAAGTGAGTTTCTTCCTTTGCTTTCACCTTCATCATTATTACACTTCTTTGTTGTTTCTTTTGCTTCTCCTCCAATCAATTGCTTCAAGCTTTTGTGATCATCATTACCTTCTTTCAACTCTTGAAGAGTAGTTTCAAGAGACACAACATCTTTTGTTGTTGAGACATCCTTTGTGGTTGGTTTTTCATTTTGTTTCCTTGTTCTTCTTGACATGGTTATGTCATAGCCGCGTTTCACCGCGGAAGATTGAACCTCCATTTGTTATGTGTCAATGAAATTTGTTCTTTTTTTGCTTTGTTTTGTGTAAATATCAAATAGAAGTCATGGTTGTAACTATTAGAGAGCAAGAAAAATGATCACTTTCTTAAAGAGCAAACCAAAGGAAGTTAGTTTAGAGGGTTTTCAAAAAGGTGAAATGTCTGTTTTGTGATTGTGAAAATTATGATAATTGAAAGATTAACCCTCCAATTGTAATGAAGTTGAAGGAAATGAATTGGAGGGAAGTGGCACCAAACTCTAGGCAATTTCATAATAATGGGCTTGTGGTAGACTCATGCAGGAATAGACTATGTATGGTCCATTTTGGGCCCAAGGCCAACCTCTATGTTTGATTACCCTCTTTTACCTATAGTTGATTTATTTGCCTTGTTTCTAGATTTGGATATTTCTTGCTATAAGAATTTTCTTTTGTTAGAGCAATTAGTCTATTTGAAACAATGTTTTTGGAAAAAATTAGACCGAACCAGATGACTCGATTAGTCTAGTTGGCTAGTTGATTTGATTTCGATTACTTTGCATTCTAGTTGAACTAGTTCATCTGCGGTTGATTCAATTGGTTCATTAGTTTAAATCAATTGAACAACGATCCTTGATTTAGAGGTCACACCAGTTCAATTTCTATTCAAATTTTTAAAACATTGATATTAAACTATTGGATATAAATTAAACGGTTCACATCATAAATTTGACAAATCCCTAGTTTGAAATTTCAATAGTTCGATCATGATCAACAAATAAGATAATTGAATTAATGTAGTAACTTAGAAAATCCATTTTCAACAACCCTTCATTGAAAAATTAGAGGGGACTAAGATCTAAACTCGTGCTGAGTAGGTGGTTGTATTGCTTTTAGAAGAAGTGGGAGCTAAGGACCATTCAATCTGCATCTATTTATCATTTTTTCACCCAATTTTTTCTATTTCCCCAAGCATATGGTAAGTGTGACAGGGAGTAGAAAAACTAAAATTGGGATTATGGTCCAATAATAATGCACAATGTATTAAATTAAATGAACATTTCTTTATGTATGCCTATGGTTATGATTTTGGGGATTATAATTTTTGTGGTAGGTTAGTAAGAAGTCAACATTTTTCTAATTTTGGGTAGGTTTGTTATCTTTTAGCTTAGATTGGTGACACACCTCTTTATATGAAAAAAATAGTTATGTTTCTTTCATTCCCATGTGTCATTGAAAGAAAGTGTACTTTTTTTTTTAATTTTTTTATAAGGGAGGTAATTCCCAATTTGAAATTCTTGATAATCTCCTCTCTCCATAATATTATGGTAATGGTAATATCTTGTTGTCATCAGTAGGGGTGTACGTGGGCCGGATTGGGTTGGGTTTGGCCAAAACCAAAACCCAAACCACATATGGTACTCCGGGTTGAGTTTAGTAAAATAACCACCCGTTATAACATTGGGCCGGGTTGGGTAAATCTACTAATTTCCGGGTTGGATTTGGTTGGGTTGTGGGTTACCCAAATTGTTTTTCTATTTTTTTATATTAAATATCTAAATGTTGAATCATAATATTTTTTCATAAAAAATAACTCAATCAATATATTTTCTTGAAAAATAGGGTAACTTTTTTTCAATATAAAAAATAATCATCAATTTTTGT
The DNA here is from genome assembly GCF_020283565.1 of Trifolium pratense. NCBI lineage: Eukaryota > Viridiplantae > Streptophyta > Magnoliopsida > Fabales > Fabaceae > Trifolium > Trifolium pratense. The sequence goes on from NC_060065.1 coordinate 37,899,395, forward strand.
GTGTAAATCTACTAATTTACGGGTTGGATAGCGTGTTATCCAAATGATTTTTTTGTTTTTTTTAATATCAAATGACTAAACCATGAATCACTATATTTGTTTATGAAAATTATTCAATTTTTTAAAATTTTAAAAAAATAATGCGAAAAATTATTATATTTGTTCATAAAAATTATTCAATCTTTTTATATTTTCGTAAAAAATAGTATAACTTATTTTCAATATAAAAATATTTAATAATCAAATGAAAAAATCTTTAGTATTTTCATAAAAAAATTTCAAAAAACATAGCACTAGTGGGTTAGTGCGTTTTTTGGGTTGGGTCCGGTTTTACCCGAAACCCGATTTTTTTAATGGGTTTTTCATTTTTGAAATCCATATTCACCCACTTGCCCGACCCAACCCACTTTTTTGGGTTGGATTAGGTGGGTTTGACCGGGTCGACCGGGTTTGCCAAACCCATGTACACCTCTAGTCATGAGAAGAGGAAGAAATTATGAATTTACAAAAAAAATAAAATTACTAGTCTTGCACAAGAGTAATTTTGAGTGTTCTACCTCAAAATATTTATCACCATCTTTCCTTTTTTTTTTTGTCGAAGATGAAATACATTATCATCATCTTTTCTATAAACAAAGGAAATCATTTTTATCTATGATAGGTTAGAATATGTACACACAGGTTCAAATGTCTAAGGTCCACTTAGAGGAAAGAGAGATAGTTACACGAGAGAAAGTGGAGCCTATTATATAATGAAAATCATTCTTTAGAATTATCACAATTTTCACAATCACAAAACAGATATTTCACCTTTTTGAAAACCCTCTAAACTAACTTCCTTTGGTTTGCTGTTTAAGAAAGTGATCATTTTTCTTGCTCTCTAATAGCTAATAGCTACAACCATGCCTTCTCTTTGATATTTACACAAAACAAAGCAAAAAAAGAACAGATTTTATTCACACATAACAAATGGAGGTTCAATCTTCCACAGCGAAACGCACGCGGTCATGACATAACCATGTCAACATAACCCCATAAGATACACCATCATATAGATTTCAAACATCAAAAGTTTGAGTTCTTGACTTCTAAACCTTATTCTAACTTAATCCATTGATTTTCATCGAACCGATGTTAGATGTATCATTTTTTCTTAACCCCAACAAATTGGTGCTAACTTCATCTGAAGATGTATTACCGTTTCTTTGATACCAAATGAGTGTAGAAAGTCTTTAGAAATGAATGAATGAATGAATGAATGAATGGTGATTTGAGACTCAAATTTCGTCAAAAAGTTTGAACTTTGGAGAGAATAGAGGTTGGGTGTTGAAGAAGTGATAGTACAACAGCTACAATCTGACATATTAGAACGGATCAAAACATATCTTCCAAAGTTCCAAAAGATACCAAACAAAAGATAATTTTAAAATTTATTGGAACGTAACTTACGATATATACATAAAGGGAAATTTTGAAAATTTGGGGGGGCCTGTGACCATTTTTAGTGACCGACTTAGCAACAAATTTATAGACCAATTTAGCCACCGAATAGAGACCGTTTCGGTGAATGTCAATTTTTATAGACCAACTATTTTGACAGGTTTTGCTTCTTAAATTAACCCAGTTAGTAAAATTGCTGTTTGGATAAACATATTTACATATATTTGTATTGTTCTATGGATAATTACACAATCAAGAACAAATAATTTATGCTTTAATCAACTAAGGATGTGAATGCAACACTTCACGGTCTTAATAATAAGAACATGACTTGGCATACAAGTTACAACCCCTTTGCTGGTGTGGATTCACATGAGTATATGTATATGGACTAACCGAATTTGGCATCAAACCTGCAAATTAAATTGTAACAACCAGATCCTGCAGCTTCACCCACCCAAAGGCACAACGGCCCCTGATCTTTTGTACTGTTGATGCAGCAAGATTAACTATTGGCCTAATTTTGATCAACTCCTTCTCTATCGGTATCCTAGACTTTGCCTCCATCTGGAGTAATAAAAACATGAACCATAATCACTTTATCATTATTCATTTATTTGACTTAGAAATCATGATTAACAGATTCTCTTTAAAAAGTGTTTTCTTAAAAATCTGTCCTCACATCTAGTGACATACCTTTTCTATACAACAAACAGTATCAAACACATGACAAAAATATGAGAGCTGCTTGTACAAGTCGGCTTCAGTGTACTGAAAAATAAAAGAAATATTATGTTAATTCAAAAATCCAAAGCATTAAAACTTAGTTATTATAAATCACATATATGAAAAAGCTGTTCAAATTCAACAGGTGCATGGAGTGAAACCTTTCTATTAAGATGCCCGTTGCAGCGAGGATAATTTGGACAAACAGTTCCTCGCTCAGAATCACCAACCAAACGAAAGCTGACACTTCGCGTTGTATGCTTACACATTTCATCATCACACTGGATACAAAACCAGATGAGCAGAGACATCTAATTTTACAGGCTATTAATATTCAAAATATGCTTTAGAGTGGTGACTTACCATTAGTAAACCTCTATAATACATTAAAACAAACTTCTCTGCTTGTCGTTTGACCTAACATGAAGCAATAAGCAGATGCTCAGGAAAAATATTATATGCCAAATCAAAACAATCATGTTATTAAGTATCATTGTGATATCCATGATCTGAAATCAACATAAAAACCCTCCTAGCTGAAATGGCAGCTGAATAATACATTTTTAGAAAAGAATTAATCTTGTACTAATGATACCTGATTAGCTAGCATTGCAGGAGAAATTCTACCACCACCATTTTCAAAGCATTTGGGACAGCACAGCTTGCGCCAGAAATTGTAGTCAGATTCCTCCGTACCTAAGCTGGCTGGCTTTTCATTTCCCAGCACACAAATAGATTTGAACACAGGTTGGCAGTCAAATGTACCAGAGCAGCTGGGGCATGACAAGACCAATGACTCACATCCCCGATACCTGCATTTAATTTTATCACATCCAATCCATTAATAACTACTGTAACTTGTATGTCTGAAAAAACATGCTAAACAGAAACGGTTAAGTGTTGACAAAAAGAAAGCTGTCCCGTCTCAAATTAACATCACAACAATTAACTTATACTTTAGAAACAAGTTATACCTCTCCTCATCATCACCAGCAAATAAGAGTGAGCTTGTAGGATCGTCACTTACAGCTTCACTTGATTTATGTTGAAACTGTAAACGTCAATGCAAAAGAACAGTTGATATCAAAAATAATTAAAATAAATCACCTGCCTCCGAATGCTGAGACAAACCAAAAAGTTTTACCTTTGATGTGTCAAGCCCTAAACAGTCAGCCAGCCTTTCAGGGCTTGTGCCCTGAATTGATGCACAAAGGCGTGATACCACGGGATGAATCTGCACGGAGAAAGAAAATACTTAATCAGATCAGTTCAGAACTCAGTAACCATTGCTATTTATGAAATTAGGTACTAAACTGCAAGGCACCTGTTGTGACAAATAGTAATCAATATCAATTAGCCATGTCCCCTGTTCTTGTTTTAGCTCATCAGGATGTCTGGCACGTTGAGCAATTCCCGTCGCACTGCCTGAACTACCACCCTACTCAAAAAAGAAAATAATATTAATAAAATACAAAGAAGTAAACCTGTGCATGACAAAACTTCAAATACCCAATGTAAACATATTTCAAGGTTATTTCAGTGGGCCTTTGATTGAGAGCATTAAAATAACAAACCTGTTCACAGCAAATTATATAAGGGATTGTATCACCAACAGAGCAACCAGAGGTGTAACCTTGTTGCTTCAATCTTTGTGCCACCTGTATGTTGATCAAGAAAGTTATCCTCGGAATTGAGTAGATCAAACATAGACTGGATCATTTTAAGTAAAGGAAATTAAAAAATAGTTTGTACTCACAAGAACATGTGGCTGGTTTTTGGCATCAGGATATGCTTCGGGTGGTTTAGTCAATGTCTTTGTAATGACATATTTTTCCAGTGCTACTTGTCCGTTCCTCATTTCTTCTTGTGCCTGTATAAATACCAACATTCAATGGTTGGCTGGAAAAATAAACCTCATACTTCAATTTTATCAAAAGTTCAAAGGTAGGGAATAATCCAATAAAAAGAAGTGTCATCCAATAAACTCTGTAGAAAATAATAAGTGAATACTGTTATGTGTTATTCCTCAGCTCAAGGCTGGTTTAAATAGGAAGAGTACAAACATAAAAGGAAATAATAGATAGGCTTAGAATCTCCTAGAAATAACAAACTAGGAAACTAAATATTTTCCAACACCCCACCTCAAGTTGGTGCATAGATATCTATCATGCCCAACTTGCCGATCAAATGCTCAAAGGTGGGTCTTGCTAAGCTTTTGGTCAAGATATTTGCAGTTTGCTGACTCGAAGTTACAAAAGGTAGACATATGATTCCGGCATCTAACTTCTCTTTTATGAAATGCTGATCGATCTCAATATGCTTGGTTCTGTCATGTTGAACTGGGTTATGAGCTATGCTAATAGCGGCTTTACTGTCAGAGTATAATTTCAATGGAAGCTCAATTTTCATTTTCATCTTAAGCTCTTCTAGGACTTTGTGGATCCATAATCCTTCACAAATACCTTGAGCCATAGCTCTAAACGCAGCTTCTGCACTACTTCTTGCTACAACTCCTTGTTTCTTGCTCCTCCATGTCACAAGATTACCCCAAACATAGGTACAATATCCGGAGGTTGATCTTCTGTCAGTGACTGAACCTGCCCAATCAGCATCGGTAAAGATAGACACATTTCTTTCATTAGTCTTCTTAAAAAATAATCTCTTTCCAGGATTTGCTTTCAAATATCGCAGTATCCTATAGACTGCCTCAAGATGTTCCTCAAAAGGAGAATGCATAAACTGACTTACTACACTAACCGAGAAAGCAATGTCAGGTCTAGTGTGTGCCAAATAAATCAGTTTCCCAACCAATCTCTGGTACCTTTCAGTATCAACAGGAACACTACCTTCTTCCCAAAGTTTTGCATTAGGATCCATGGGAGTATCTGCTGGTCGACATCCACTCATTCATGTTTCTTTCAATAAATCTAGAATGTATTTTTGCTGGGAAACTACAATACCATCTTTTGATCGAGCAACCTCCATACCAAGAAAATATCTCATGGATCCCAAGTCCTTGATTTCAAAGTCTAATGCTAATTTCTCTTTTACTCTTGTCATTTCAACTATATCATCTCCAGTAAGGACGATATCATCAACATAAACAATTAGGACAGCAATTTTTCCATCTTGGGAGAACTTTGTGAACAAGGTGTGGTCAGCTTGTCCTTGAATGTACCCTTGTTTCTTCATGGAATAAGTGAACTTTTCAAACCAAGCTCTAGGAGACTGCTTTAATCCATACAAAGACTTATTTAGTTTGCATACATTTGATCCAAACTTGTCTTCAAAGCCAGGAGGAATGTCCATATATACTTCTTCTTCTAAATCACCATTGAGAAAAGCATTCTTAACATCCAACTGATGTAGGGGTCAATCTAAGTTAGCAGCAAGAGACAAGAGAATTCTGACAGTGTTCAATTTTGCAACAGGAGCAAAAGTCTCTGAGTAGTCTATACCATAGGTTTGGGTAAAACCCTTAGCCACCAATCGAGCCTTGTACCTTTTGATTGACCCATCTGAATTATACTTCACAGTAAACACCCATTTGCATCCAACCGTCTTCTTGCCATCCGGTAGTGTCATAACACTCCAGGTTTTGTTCTTTTCAAGAGCTTTCATCTCCTCAAGTACAGCTTCCCTCCACTTTGGAACTTCTAGAGCAACCTGTACATTTTTTGAAATCTCTACACTAGATAATTTTGAGGTAAAGGCAGAAAAAGACAAAGACAAATTTGAATATGATATAAAATTGGACAATGGGTATTTAGTGCAAGATCTAACAGGTTTTCTAATAGCCACAGGATCATCGATATCGGGATACAAAATACGACTCTCAGAAACAGAGATAGACTTACCTTTTCTTTTTTTAGGAAGTTGATCATCCCCCGGTTCAGATTCATGACAGTGTTGAGATGTGGACTCATCACTTTCTTTGTGATTCTTTCTCAAAAAAACCTTTCCTTTCCAAGTCTTGTTTCCTGCTTCAAACCTATTATCTTTATATGACTCATTATTTTGTGGCATTTCAATTAGATCATCATTATCATTGTTTTCAAGATTCTCATTGTTTTCTTCATGAGAAAATGTAGGCTCGGATTCACCAAGCTCACTACTCATAACAGGAGTAGGATTAGATAAAGAATCATGGCCATTTTTCGTTGGTGCAGAAGTATAAGTCTTAGAACTTTGTGATACCGGCAAAGATAAATTATTAAAAAAACTCATGTCCTCAGTTTGAAACGAGTTAAAAAAACTCATGTCCTCAGTTTGAGACGAATCTTCATTTAAATTTCCCCCCTGAAGATGCGGTTCAAGTTTGCTAATATTCTTATGTTCATGAACAAATGCAGTGCAACCAAAGATTTTTAAGGTCAAATCGTTTGAAACACGATCATTAGGAAAACATTCTTTGAAAATATGAATTGGAGTTTTAAAATTAAGAACTTTGGAGGGCACTCTGTTAATTAAGTATGCAGCAGTTAAAACTGCTTCACCCCACAAATAATTTGGTACTTTACTTGCGAAAAGTAAAGCTCTAGCCACCTCCAACAAGTGCCTATTTTTTCTTTCTGCAACTCCATTTTGTTGGGAAGTGTTAGGGCATGAACTTTGATGCACAATTCCATTTTCACGAAAAAAATCACTCAACATTGTGTTAAAATATTCTTTGCCGTTATCACTTCTAAATACTTGAATATTTGTTTGAAATTGATTTTGCACCATTTTAACAAAATCTTTTACGGCCTGACAAACGTCAGATTTCCCCTTTAACAAGTACACCCAACAAACTCTTGAGTGATCATCTATAAATGTGATAAACCATTTTTTATGAGAAAGTGTACTCGTTCGGTTAGGGCCCCAAACATCACTGTGAATAACAGAAAAAAGTTTTGATGGTTTGTAGGGCTGTAATGAAAAATGAGAACGATCATGTTTTGCAAATTCACATGCTTCACATTTAAACAAAGATAAATCCTTATTACGAAATAACTCAGGAAATAAGTGTTTTAAATAAGGAAAACTAGGATGACCTAATCGTGAATGCCATAACATAACATCATCATTATTATTATTCAGAACTAAAAAAGATTCAAAGCATGAACTTATTGGTTTGGAAGGTAGTTGTGATTCAGGTTCAATGTCGAAGTAGTAGAGTCCTCCACTCTCCTTAGCACTACCAATCATCTTCCCCGAGTTCAAATCCTGAAAAACACAATGAGTACGAAAAAAATTAGTTTGACAATTTCTATCTTGGGCTAATTTACTGACAGACATGAGACTACAAGATAGATTTGGGACATGAAGAACATCTTTAAGGGTTAGACTTGGAGACAACACAACCGAACCTTTACCCGCAATGGCTGAAAAGGATCCATCCGCAATTTTTATTTTATGGTTACCTGCACATGGACTATAAGAAGAAAACAGAGTAGAATCACCTGTCATGTGATCACTTGCACCCGAATCTACTATCCAAGCACGACTGGGACTGACACTAAAAAGGGCAGAAGTACCTTTGGGGGCAACAGAGCCAGAAAGAGTGTTAGATTCAAGAATTTTGTACAGTCTGTCTAGTTGTTCCATCGTGAATGAAAGCTAAATTGAAGAAGACTGATGCTCTTGATCAGAATTACTGGCTTTGAATGTATGACTCTCACCTCCACCTTTGTTCTTCTGATTTGAAGGTCGCGGAAGACCATGTAATTTCCAACATTGAAAAATAGTATGTCCCAAACGATGACAATATTTGCATTCACGACGGTATTTGAAAGTGGAATATCGTCGTCGAGAATAAAAAAACGTCATAATTAATAATCTTAGCCAAGTAGTACCGGAAGCAGCAAAGAAAAATTAACACCGGTGAACAGTACTCGTGAACAGCAACCACGTGAACAGTACGCGTGAACAGTACCAGCAAATGAACAGTGTATATGAACAGTATCACGGGTGAACAGTGCCGCACACAAAATCAGTTGTCGTGGTCAGATTGTAAACACGACGGCGGCTAGGGTTTTGCGGAAGCGAGACCCCCAAAATCGGGAGCTCTCGATACCATGTAGAAAATAATAAGTGAATAATGTTATGTGTTATTCATCAACTCAAGGCTGGTTTAAATAGGAAGAGTACAAACATAAAAGGAAATAATAGATAGGCTTAGAATCTCCTAGAAATAACAAACTAGGAAACTAAATATTTTCCAACAAACTCCAATGCCTTCTCCTATGATTAAAAATTAATTAGACCAATAAAAACAAGTGTCATCCACTAATGATAAATCCAATCAAATTTGGATGTGTATCATGGCATCTGGGCGACAAACCACCATGCAATAGCATTTGACTCTTCGGCAAGGTGTAGACTGTAAAGACCCCAATGACCCAAGAAGCGTCTTCCTTTTAAATTCTCCAATCACATGATTGGTTATTAAAAGCAAATGTTTGATACTACAAGACATCACAGTTTACCTTCATGAGAGAGTTGTGAATTAATTCGACGACATCTTCGCATGACCTGTAAGCATGGAAGCCATAATATTAAGTTGCCAGATAAATGAGTAAATATTGCATCTGGGATAGCCGGATTGTGCAATAGTAACATACCCTCCCGACAAAATTTGAGTCAGGCAAAAATCTCCTAAATCTTTCGCTAATAAGCTCCAGTCACGGCGGACAATATCAAGACCTTTGCGTTCAATAACCTGCACCATACATTAATCCCACTGGCATGGCATGTTCTTCTAAGATGTTAGATAATGCAAAATAATAAGATAAGCATACCTCATATGGGGTGCCATCTTTAAACTGCACCTTAACAGCTGCATATTTCTTTTTCTTGAGAAGTAGCATCCTCTTATACAAACCATCAAGATCAATTTCTAAGCACCTATATTTCTTATTTACCTAATGACAAATTAAAGGAGAAATCACCGCTCAGAGGATCATTAGATCAAAATCGAAAAATATGAAGGAAAAACACCATATATTCTTCAAACATGCAAACATGCCAAAATCATCTGTAATAGCAAATAGTGCAAAATAATAAGGTAAGACCTCATTGCAGCAGTTCAAAGTTTACATAGCAAACTCGCCGATGGCAAGAAACAAGAAATACAAACATTTTAAACTTTAAATGCGCTTTAAAATTTCAAGTCTAGAAAAAATCACTAAATATATTCCATTTCCATTTCACGGGGGAATAAAAGGCTATAAAACTTTGCCTCTAACATACCATGCGGCAGAAGTTAAGCAGAAAGGTGAGGTAAAAATCAACCCAATTACCACAAGTTCATCATATACGTTCAAAGGAACTTCACAAAGCAAATAGTCGAATCTTACCTCTTGAATGACTTTCTTTGATATTGAAGTTGCTTTTGCAATATCATCTAGCCCACTGTAAACCATTATTGAATCAGTATCACCATAGATCACCTATAAGACAGTACAATAATTAAGAGCTAATACCACAACCAATCAAATCAAATATTTCATATGCATAATAAAATCAAACAATACTTCAAGAAGCAGTGCAGTAGAAATAACCTCTAAATTCAAGTTATTTTGAACAAGATCAACAGTACTTTGTAGAATCTCCCTTCCCTGTATGACATCAAACATGTAAATGAAAATGCACATGTCTGGGACTATATTTGAGTGTATGGTAATCACTGGTTTTGCAGAACAAGCCAACATATTCTTCTTACTTGTAGGGTTATGAGCTCAGCCAGCGGCTTTGCATAAAATCTTGAATTGGAAAATCCCAGGCATCCATACATACTGCGTAAAAAAAAAAAAATATTGTTGCAGAAGGAAGAACAAAACATCAATTTTGGGCACTCGGAACTAGATGCTAGGAAAAACCAAGTTAAAAACCTGTTTGCAGTAAGCTTCAGTGCTTGCTGCTGAATGTCCAGTTGCTGACGTTTAAGACCAGATGCAGTTTTCATCCATGTCTTTACATCTCGCCTCCACTTAACAAGCTTTTTCAGCAACTAGCACAACAAATAAAAAAAAAATAAACACATGCATCTAATGCGGTCTCCAGGAGAGAAGGGGGGGGGGGTTAAATTGCATTGATAAAACAAGTGAAAAACAGACATGCTAATTTGACCAATGTAAATCCTTGCCAATAAATATTCAAACACTACAGAAGTGCATTCTGACAGAATTGTAAATCAGCATTTTCTAGAGAATTTAAATTGTTTATCATAAATAGCTCTGTTTGAGAAGTGAAAAGAACAATTTTTAAACCTGTCACTCATTTCTCCAACTCTAACTAACCAGGACGGCCATGGCATTACCTTACTTATATGCTATACCCAGAAGTGACTTTATTTCCATCTGGCTCAATCACATTCCCCATTTGGAATAGTGAGGTAATAATCATATAAAAGATGGTCACATACTATTTTGATGCTAAAAAAATCCACCATGGTACTAGAAAATAGTAAAATAGAGATGTCATTGTAAATATTGTTTTTCTCTGGGGAATTTTTCACCACCTTCAACGGAATATTTCATCATAACAATCATGACAACTAGATTGTGAATCCTTTCCAAATTTTATGGTATTTCAAACACTGAAAATTCTGCAAATCCTCGCTAAAAAGCTGGAAACAAACAAGATGGGGACAACTCAATAAAATCTAATTTCACATAAAAATATCCAAACAACAAAATTGTAAATCTCAAAATATCATCTCCATTTTCCAAACAAGAAACAGAAGATATTTTAGCATAAATGCAACATTAACTCAAATGAAATTGGACCTCGTTAACAAATACAACTTCCATGCACCCAAAAAAAGACAACTGAGTTGTGAAAGCTGCAATATAGTAAACTACGATAGCATTGTAGACACATCAAACCTGAAGTTCAAAAGAATCTAACAAGTCCTATAATCCTGGAAAAATTATTTTAAAGATAATCTGTTTGTATCCGTGCAGTTTTACCTCTGGCAAGACTCCAGTTGTTTTACTGGATGGCAGACAAGGAAAAGATCCATCGGTGGATCTTTCAACAGTTGTGAAGCAGATATTATATTCCTGCAATGCAGTTCAGTAAGTTGCAAACAGAAGAAACTGCCATAAATTATACCATTAGAGACAAAGCAGACAAGTAAATAAAATAGACAAAAATGCCAATGGAGAGTGAAAGTGTTGTCAAAACCAGAAGCATATTTTGAAGAGAATATTATCAACCTGAATGATAGAAGGGTATAGACTGTTGAAATCCAGAAGTAATATATATTTGTCGTATAGAGTATAGACCCTTCTTAGGCTCTAAAACCAGTCCTCCAGCATATGAAGCAGCCTTTTTGTTTTTCTTGTAATCACTTTCAGAAGCCTCATTATGATAGTTTGCATCGTTAATATCTGCATCATCAAGGTTGCCACCGTCGACGCCATGAGTTACTCTGCGTTTTGTCAACTTTGTTTCTTTTGCGTTATTAGAAAACTTGTCTGGAACAATATATTTCTTTTTATGGAACTCATGCAACAAAAGATACTCCACCCTCTGTGCCCGGGCACCCTGAAATAGAAAACAATAGACGTGGGTTCTGACTGCTACATCATGTACAATACCAAATTAAGCCAGCAAATAAATGCGACAGGGGCTCACCTGAAGAGTTTTCCCCCACAGATTGCCACTTATATTAGTCAACTGGCGTGTGAGCGGAAGGACACTCAAATAAAACATGAGTTCCATGGACAACCATGCATCCGTTTCACCATATTCAATCTGACCAAATCAAGAATACTATGACAACCAGGATAGAAGTATGTAATATAATTATCATGTTTGATTGATCAATATGCCAGATGGAAGTCGTAAGTTGCTAGACCCACACCAATTTCTCAAAATAATTAGTTAAGATGCCTTAACTTAATCAACATAGATTCTGCATTATTCATTATGGTCATTAGATACTCTGCAGTACGACTACAAACTACTTCCAGCACTTATCATTTTGACGTGTCAACAACTCAAATAGTAGGCCAGAAGCATTATCAAGTTCAAGCTAGTGCTAATATCAATAATAGTACAATGCAAAGCAAGAGAAAATAAAGGTCTAACATCAACAACCATGACAACTACCATATGTCATTATCTATGAGTGCAGCCAATCGCATAATGTATCTAGATTTTTTGTGATGCAGAAAATCAGAAATAAAAAAAGATCCATAGCTATGAAATGCTAATCATTGGAAAAATTAACTCATGTTTAACCCGCACAATGAGTGCCTCAAGTAGCTCATCACCAATTTTTTTTATAAAAAAAGGAAGAAAGAACTGTTCAGGGACAGTGGCACCTACTAGCTCCATCAGGGATTTTGCAGTTTGAAACATTTTTGGAACGTCATGTGGAGCAACTTCCTTCCGAGACTGGCTCAGCTGTGTTTTTGCAAGATGGGTTAAAGAATAACTAACCTGGAAGAACCAATGAAAGTAGTTAGTAAGAAATAAAAAGAAAAACCAAAATTCCTGCTTGGTAAGATTTCTCGACAAATACTTTACCTCCTTTAATAGATCACGGGAACACAAATATGTATCACAAAGAAGCCGACCGGCAACACAAGACATGATAGCAGGATCAGCTCCAAAACCAAATGTTTTGCCTCTTCTATCAAGCTTAGGCATCGTAGAACGGTTAAGACGACCCAGTTTAGACCACATGCTGCTTGGTACTCTGCAAGCCTGCAAAAGTTTTTCTTTGTATTTAAGGTGCCGCATCTTCTTTGTAGTGTAAAATGCAAGTTGATGTATGATGAAAAGAAAATGAGCAATTGTATTGGGAATAGGAAATTCAAAAGAAAGCTTGAAGTTGCAGTGCTTAGAAAGTCAGACACAAATTCAGTCCTCGATATGAAATGCAATACTTCATTTAATTTAATAATTATCCAAAGTTGCATCATAATCAACTCTGAAAACAAAACTTTGGTCTTACATGATTCTCATACTACTTTCCGCCAAGTCCAAACAATTTGAACCAACTCTTTATCATCAAAGATATCATACATTTGAAAACAAAGAATAATGAAAAAGGATATAAACTGAAAGAAACAATTCAGTTAATTTCTATTCAATGTGAAAACATTTCAGAGAAGCAGCCAAATTCACACCTGAGATCTGTGGAGAAGAACATCTAGATCGAATCCAGAAATATTATGTCCAACAAGAACGTCGCTATCCATTTTGTGTAATTGCAACATTAGACGATTTAACAAAGCTCTTTCACTGAAAACAAATTAATTAAATGTCAGACCTGGAAGGATTCATATGATATTCAAGCAAAATCTTGCTATTTCCCATTACATTAGCATAATATTTGAACTCTAAGGACGACATTTGGTTGTGCATAGAAGTAAAATGCTCAAACTATTAACAAGTCTTTTAAAGTTTCCACCTGCTTTCAACACAAAGAACATGTGACCCCGCTTTTAGGTTTCTGTCTGTGACCTCTTTATTGAATCCCATTGGAAATATATTCCCATCAAGTTTGCGAATAACAGTAAAATGGGTCAGCATTCCAGGTCTTTTCCACTCTGAAGCCAGCATGGGAGTGTCAATCTAAAAAGCCAAACACAAAAGGTTGCTGTTGATCATATTTCTACCTTAACAACAACTTATATAGTATAGAAAAACTAGTAGATATTCGTAAAGCTGATAATAATATTCAAGCTGTCAATGAGGATATGCACAGATATATTCACACACAAAACCTTTACAAGTATTAAGTTCAAGCTTCAATTTGCTTTAAGCTTCATGAAATACAAAGAAAATTCAGCCTAATGCCTATTGTAACAGCTCAGATGATTATCCACAAGCACAGTCAAACCAATTATCGGATTTTGTAAGCAGAAGTGTGCTAGATTATTAAGAATTTAGTATATATGCAATCATCATAAGTTCCAACATATTGTGAAAGGTTCAAAAGAAATAATTAAATTTGTATTCTTCTGGTTTGTTGAATATTGAACATTACCTTACAACAAACAATATTACATTGGTCTAAATATTTAAACACGTGAAACTGAGTATAATTGCCTGAAGCTTAAAGCTCTGTATTGGCACAAGTCCATGTTACAACAAGAGAACATGAGATCAAATTGAGTCGTAGTTACCCATTCTGAACACCCATATAAATCAATACCCACATTAACTGAATAAAAGATTGTGGGTTTTAATAAATTAAATCCATTTGTAAAAAGTTGTCAGTGACCACAGGTTTAGTAGTTCATTCACCACGTATGCATCATTACCATTCAAAATATACAAAATCTATTAAAACCTGAGTTTGAAATGTATGTAGCTATCAGTATTCTTATCAGGTGAAAAGAAATATCTAACATATATAACTGACAAAGCAATGATAACTATCCCAACCATAATAAACTCAACAAGCATATTGACAGAAATCAAGCCTTCCTGGAAAATAATAAATTGGCATATGAAATTATGCATTCACAGGTGCTGGTAGGCATGCACATATCATTGCACTTTGACCTCATGAGAAAAGATAACCTGTGTTATATGTAACAAAATCAAAGTGATGGCAATAAATCTAAACACTGTTGAAAGAACTGAAAACAACCTTAACCATATTGCAACTAACAACAGATGCAGATACAATTTCATTTGTGTTCTGTTTTTCATTTATCGTGGTTTTCAAGTTTATCGCCGTGACAACCACAGGCGGAATCACGAGAGTGATTTTTGAGGAAGATGAAGAAGAAACCCTGATGTCTTTAGGAGAGTCAACGGTCACTTCAAATTTGCACCAGCTAACCTGTAAGCACAAACAAGCTGCTAAGATTTAAAAAAGAAAAGGAGGCCTGTGTATAGAGGGGGAAAACATATCATATATGTTACTTATTAGAGTTCATAACAAAATCTCACCCTTTGGGAAGCTGAGCAGGTAGTGAAGTTTGAAACTTGCAGCCATGAAGGCCCCTTAATCTTTCTTTTAATCAGAAATAGCTCAAGTGCACTGCAGGTGGGGTACAGTCAGTTCATCTGTTTTACTGACAGAATTTGTTGTTTAATTTAAGGACACTTTTTGACACAGGTTCGGGAATTTTAGCACTGACAAATCATTTTGGAAAGCTTGGAATTACTGAACATAAATGTTTCAGTGGAACAGATTTTTTAAGTACCATGACAGACAAAATAAACACATCCAAAAATAATGTGTTCCCAAATTTCAGAAAGGCTAATTCAATAATATCCCTTCGAGAGTGCATACTTCAATTATAAGCAAAACATCACAGCATGACAATACCTGCTTCGAGCTCCAAGAAGAGCACAGAAACTTTCTCCTTTGAGGTCTACTGGAAGTGCTTTATCCTGCAATGGTTACAATATTTGTAGTAAACATTGAAACGAATTACACGCATACAAACTCGTGAGGAAATAATGAAGAAGTACTTTGAAATTTTCAAATTTAAATTGAGAATGTAAATACTATGTACCTTGAAGGGATAATTTATTTTCACCACATAATTTTCACCTGCAGGAATGTCAGATCGTTCAAATGCATATTTCCTCTGCAAAAATGAGCATGGAGTTAAAATAGAAAGACAAGCAAAAATATTATATACAAAGGCATCACATAACTCATTTAAGCATTTGAGGCATCCAAAATTTATTAATCAGCAAACCTTAACAGGTGCCATGCTAAAGGTAGAAACGCCCAGATCCACCAGATGTTTTGCTACCTCGTTCTTTGTATCAGATACTGCATCCTGCAACAGAAATTAGGTAAGAAATTCAAACTTACATAAAATAAGAACAAAAATTATATAAATTTATGCAAGATGTCGACAAAGTAAACACTTACTTGAAGCTTTTTACGGAAATCTGCAGGAGAAATTCGAGACTCTTGGACATCTTTCTCAAGCTTTATCATCTCATCAATGGAATGCAAAGGGTGACTTGGAATTGCATAGACACATCTTTGCATGTTCTTCACAACAACACAGCAACTCTGATACAAATTCCCTGCTTTGACCTAATTATCAACAAGAATATTAATAGTCAAAATCATTTTCCTTATTCAAGTTAGAGTAATTGGCAAAAATGAGTAACTGACTGTTTCCTGCAACCCAGCTTTCTGTTGGCCAAGTCCCAAAAACAAAGCTAAAAAAATCAACTTCACAATGACTCGACAACTAGCCATGTTGGTAGACATTGGCACCAGAAAACTAACATCTTACATGTGAATAAAAACATGTGCGGTGGCATGCATCATTTAAATTTTTTATGACTCAGTAACTGCCCAAGGATCGACTAATTTGAGAGACACCAAAAAGGTACTTCAGAAAGATTTGTTCTCATCTCACATGAGTAATTCAAAGGATAAAAATTTATATTTGATAGGATTAAGGATGAGTATTAGGGTACCATGATAGTTGAAAACATATGAATGGGAAAAAAAATATCTTGTACACTTTAGAGCGAACAACTAAGAACTATCAATCAATGGCTTCGGCAACCTATTTACAGTAGTCAAGGCACAAGAACATGAAATAGTAAGGGAATTCACAAATAGTAAGGGAATTCATAAAATGTCACAATCTTCTCAAAGGAATCAACAAAAATTATAATGATATGAGAACTTAAAAAGCAAAATTGCTAGTTAAAAACAGAAAACTTAAATAGTAACAAGGGAAATACATCAATTCAATTCAAAACCACTAAATTACCTTCCCAAACAAATAAAGAGTACCCATATTGGCTCCATAATACTCCTCATAAGCATCAAGTATGTAGAAAGGCAGTGATCCCTCCATCTCCAAATTGAACTCCGAATGTTGTTGATTATTCGAATCAGCAACATTTATCTCCCCACCTCCACCAGCACCACTCCTCGCTGCCTGCCAACCAACAGTAGCACACAACTTTGGGTCCACCGCTTCTTGATTAACTTTCGCATTCAAAGTGAAACCCTCCTTTTTAATAACAGGTTTTGCTTCCATCTCATCCTTTTTCGCCTTCACCGGTTTCTCTTCAACTAAATTCCCATTACTTGAAGGGCAATCATTAGGTTGTTCCACCACCATTTTCTCCTCATCATCATTTTCCGAACATCGATTCACTTGTACTTCACATTTTTGCTCTAACCCTAACCTAGATCCATTATCCTTATCCTTATTAACATTAACAGATTCAGTGTCAACATTAGCAATTACAAAATTATTTCGTTGCGAAGAAGAAACTCTTACAGCTTCACTAGAGGGATTAATCCGAGTAGCATCATTGACAATAGAAGACGAATTCGATTGAAGTTTTCTCCGGCTAAGTTTATCCGTCTCGTCCGGCGCAAACTCCTTGAGAACCTCGTCAACGAGGCTCTCACAAGCCTTATCATCTCTGCTCTTCTTGAAAACAGCAGAAGTGAACATAGACGACACTCTCTGTCCACCCATCATGGCAGCAGCGGCAGAGAGTTTAGCAGCAACAGAAGAAGAAGAAGTGCGTTTAGTTTGAGAAGCTTCTTTCTTCCGTTTAGGTTTCTCCGATTCACCTTCGGATTCATCATCGGTGAGGGAGAAACCGGCTTTAGACCAATCCTCTTCTTCGCCTTCATCGCCGTAACCGATTCCTTGATCGTCGACGATGAAGGAGCGAGCTTGATCGCGGCGGCTAGCGACTAGTGCATTGTATTCATCTTCGGGGATTGTGTCGTAAATAGGGTTTTCTAACCTGATTTGAGGGAGGGCGGCGTCGGATCGGGGACCGCCAGATCGGCGGGATCTGAGAAGCTCTAATGCTTGGCTCCGGGCGGTGGCGTCAGGTCCTCTTGTTGGCCTTCGTTTCCTGCTTGATGAGCCATCTTCGTCCGCCATCTCTCTCTCTCTCTCTAAACTCGGTGAACTGTGGTGGTTTCAGAAATGAATGAGAATTTTACTGTTTAAGAACAACGCGGGAAATCGTATCGCTTTTGGCGCGCTTAAAAAACAAAAATATTTGTGATTTTCACCTTAAAATGCTGAATTGCATTTTTGACTCATAATAAATATTGCAATAGTACCATTTTGGCTCTCTTTGTTTTTTCGTGACTTTTGGATTTTTAATGGTTGCCCGTTTGTTTGTGATATCATTATATGGTCTTCTCTTTCATTCAAATGTTACGTGAGTTTATTTATTGATTTAGCATCTAATACTTGTAACTAACTAGCGTGATATACAATTGAGAGTGAATGAAATTTATAAATAAAGTTTCAATTTTCTAGTGTAGTATTATGAAATTTTCTACATTTTTTTTTAAGTAGTTTAATAACCAAAATTTTACCTCTTAAAATAAATATATGGGGAATCTTTTACAGGCGAAAGGTGGAACCCAACCAAGTAGGGGTGCAAGATGAATATTCAGATGTAGGACTAACAAGTTCAAACAGGGCAGCTATATGCTTAGAGCATAATTATTTGTCGTCTCTTATCTGACTATGAACGTTACTTGTCAGGACCATATGAATAATTGGCAATGAAAGTCATTCTCAAACTTGAAACCGTTTCTTACTGCATGAACGACCATTACCTTGCTTTTGCTCCATTAAAAACAATATAATATTAAAACATTAAAACTACATACTTTTAACCATATGAATGTTATTTATGTGGGGTCTAATGAGATCCATTTTAGAATTTTTGATGGGTTATATGGATATTTGAAAAAATGGAGTTGGGTTTTAAATATTTGGAAAGTGTGAAATAATATAAAAAAATATGTGGGACTCATTTAAAGAATGCAAATAGGTTGTATGGATAATGATGCTCGTACAAACCCAATTCATAAATTCTAAATCCTTGAAGGTGGGGAATTTATTTTGGTGCTCCCCACCCTTCTCCTATGTACGCCCTACTCCTCTTTCGTTATCTAAATAAATAATAAATATTATAAAAATGAGAAATTTCAAAAATCATCATCTGTTACTTAACTAGCAGACTAGTCGATAGTCAATTTTGTGGCCATAATTAAAGACCTGTCAAGTGGCCAATTTTGATTGGCCACTTTTGCTGCCATAATATTGTGTTGGCCAATCAAAAGCCTTAAAACAACTCTTCTCCACTTCTCTCCTGTCGTTCACACATCTCCACTTCTCATCTCGTATATTTTATTCTTCTATTTATTTTTTCATTTTTAGTTTGTTTAATTTTTGTTAGTTTTTGTGATTTCTTGTGTAAACAATCGCATGGTCGTCATTGGTTAGTCATAACAGTCTCATCGATGTTCTATAAAGATGATGATGGGGATCGTTATGTGATGTGGACGGAGTTGCTTCCACCTACAATAAAGGATCTCACCAAGTGATTCTTGAATCGAAGTGACAAATAAAATGAGAAAAGATAGAAACAAAGATGGATTTGGGAAAGGAGATGGTAGAAGAAGGCGTCACAATCATGAAGGTTGATAAGCCATTAGGATTCGCTATTTTATAGAGGTCAAAAACATATGTAATCCATATTATATATACTGAAAATGAAAGACAAAAAAAATAAATCAAAACTTGTTGATTTTCATTGTAAATGTATTGCATTAACAATATGATTTTTTATCTTAAGTATAATTTAATTCACAGCTTATTTTATATTTGGCCACACCAGTATACAATGTTTGAACCCGTCCATGATGGCCGGATCGGTATACCCTTTGTAGTGACTTGTTATTTTGTTTTGAGAGATAGCTACCATAGATAACTGTTGAGGAACCCTCCCCCGCCAAAACGTGAATACTACGGACCAGCAGGATGTTGTAAGAGCATCAAATCCAATCTTGAATACTACCATAACAAAAAACGTGGTTTCCAATTTGAACCCCCCAACTACGATTGGGAAGGAGCTGAAATTAGGCATGACAATGGGTCGGAGACAGGTTTTGCCCTCCCCAAACCCAAACCCATAAAGTTCGGGTTTCCCCAAACCCATCCCAAATTCGAGCGGGGATAAAAATGATAACCCCAAACCCATACCCAACGGGGATCGGGTATCCCCATCGGATTTCGGGTATCCCCATTGCGCCTCTTTCCACATGAATTTAGATTATATTTGTTGGTGTTTTGATTGGCTACATTTTTGCAAAAGCCAACCAGCCAGATGCTGGACTGAGGTGCTGTAGCATCATAGTACAGCATACTGATGCTCTGTTTTCGTGCAGAATTTTTATTTCAAATCTCAGTCAAGATTTGCTTCAATTATATATTCAAGCACGTGCGCTTGGGCAAAACGAGCCTTGCTCAGCAAGTTTTATTGAAGTCGGCCGAAGGAATGTTATTTAAAACAAAAATATAATATTTTTGGCGTTTTTTTTTGTTTGGTACAACATGAAACAAACAAATTATATTTTTGAAATTAATTTAGGGTTGGGCCGCAATTCCTACAGCTGTACATGTCTGAAGACCTAACTTGGACATCAAGACAATTGAAGACTATAAATATGTGAAGCCTCAAGCCTTTACAACTCATGTATTCTAAACCGTGTTTTTTACAAAGTGTGAGTTTTTAAGGTTTAGAGTTTGTGTCTTTTGTCAGCCTTTCTTGTGTCACTTTGATGCAAGTTTAGGACTGTGTTTTTATTGTTAATTGTAAGCTACTCCTAAGCTTTGAAGCACGGAGTTAGTGTGTGTGATTCACTCATAAGCTTTTAAGCAAGAGTGTGGTCTAGTTTCTAGGAGAGTGTCTCCATCCTGATTATTATTATTGACAGCAACATAGTATGTGTTGTTAGAAGGAATTTGGGACGGGGTCTCATTATCTAAGAGGTTCTTAGGTAGGATTGCACGGGTAGTGTCTAGGTGATAAGTCAAGTACCGGGTGTTGGTCGAGGGCTTTGAACTAGAGCTATTATAGTGGATTCATTCCTGGATTGGTATCCCCAGAGTAGGTGACGTTGCACTGAACTGGGTTAACAACTATCTGTCTTATTTATTATTCTGCAATTTATTTATTTATTTCCTGTGTTCTGCGACTGTCTTGCTGCAACGTATGCTATAGCATCTTGTGCAGCATTGTGTTCACTGCGTGCCAGATTTCAATATTTTATTGAAAAAAAAGTTAAATGTCCAAAATTATTTTCTCTCAACAATATTTTTTTATATAAAGAAAAAAATTTAGAGAAAATGGTTTGTTTAATACTCAAATTAAAATAAAAAATAAATATATGAACGTAATTTAAAAGATTGTTTAAGCGTTTCTAATTTAAAAGAGGTGAAATCTAATTTTTACTATAAGCGGGGCGGGTTCGGGATGAGTATCAATGTACCAATTACCCGCCCCAAACCCATCTTTTGAAATCGGGGAAAACCCAAACCCGAACCAAAACCCAGTCAACTCGGATTTTCCCCATCAAAGCAGATATGATTTGGGTGGGTACCCGCATGTATGAGTTTTATTGTCATGCCTAGCTGAAATTACTTTATATCAAAACTGACCAAAAATCAGATTAAACTTGTGGCGAAAAAAAAGAAAAAAGAAGAAGGTGGTTTCGTGTGATTTGTGACCTCACGCATTCACACCAGAACAGTGGTTGAGTTGAGCTAAGCTTGGGTTGTGGGGACCCGTAAAAGTTAAGCCAAACAAAACCCTTGTGCACATTGAATTCTCTTCTTGTTCACGCAACAAACACACAAAAACATTAAATATTTTATGATCTTGGTAGCATGGGTAGATCTTGTCGTTATTAGCTTTGTGAGGATTAATCTAGGAACCTGAGCTCTCCCTAAACCCTCTGCTGGTCCACACCGGACCGGACCACTATTGTATATTCCTAACCTAACTAATCTTTTTTATATGTACACAATCACCATATTCTTTGAAAAATGAAAATGACATCTCTGTTTGCCATCTGTATTCTTCACGCCATGCCCGCAGCTTCCCCTATGTCACTTTGAGATTCGATTCGGCTGACACCTTTCCTCCCATTTTGAGATTTTAAACATTTATAAGAGTAGTATAATCATATTGGTTATAATATTATTCGTGACTTGTAAACTATATACTACATGAGTAGCTTGTGCATGTTAGACTTGACCGTAGTATAGTAATAGTACTTTGATTACTTAAGATAAGAAGCTTAATTCTTTCATTGTCCTTTTTTTATAACACTCGTTTTAATTTTTTAAAGGCATTAATTTTTTTTATCAACATGTTTTAAGTAAATAGGTTATTTTTCCTTCTAAAATCTCTAATAAACAATAGTATTAGCTATCTCATTATCTCTTTTGAAAGATAAAATTATAAAAATAATACTCTCTAATTTTTATTATAAGAAAAGTTTACTTTTTAGGTACATAGAATGTACATCAAACATTCTACTTTGCATTGAAATACGTAAAGTTAACTAAAAATACATCTTTTCATAAAAGGACAATATAATAATTGTAATAGGTAAAAAATACATATTTATTATACTACAAACTTTTTTTAATAAGGCGTGAAAATTTACTAAGAGAGCTCATATCAAGGGACGGAGTGAGCATGTGCCAAGAAATATAAAATTACTCAATTCAAATAATACTAGTACAACATTACTTTTGAGTTAATAGTCAAGTCATCAAATGAAATGTGATATGAGATATACTTTTTCCAGTTGCTCTTATAACCTAATAATGTTTACATTTTAAGTTTATTAGAAAATTGATTAATTTACTCTATATTACAGATTAGAAAATTTATTAATTTACTCTATAATACATACACCTATTTTTCTATAAGTCTAAAAAATAATTGTTTACTTATAATAATAACCGGATAAATATTAATCTAATAGTCAGACTTGTTAAATCAACATAACTTATTAATCCAATATTAAAAACTTCATAATAAAAAGTTCTAACTTCAAACTACTATTATTATAAGAAAAAATTATCTATTTTAAACTAATTAATACTACTTTCCTAATATACTCTTATTTAATTCTATTTTATTTTAGACATTTATTTGATTTTTACACTTTTCAAAATAGATAATCTAGTAAACTTAACATATATTTTACATTAAATCAAGAAACACCGTGTAAACAATTTTTTTTGTTGTTTTTTTTTACTTATATTTGTGTGCGGAGGAGGGAGCATCAAATTTTGAAACATTGATGTGAAAAAATAAAAAATGTAAGGAAACAAGACAAATTGTGTCTGGATATTAACAATAATAACAAAAAAAGCAGAGCTACTGTATTTTTCTAGTTCGAAGTTTGAAGCAGAAACAGAACGCTACATTACATTACTATTCCTTCTGATTTCACACACACACGACTATCAAGAATCAACCATGGCATCTCTAACTCCCGGCGTACTCGCAAAGCTTCTACAAAACGCCGGAAACAGAGTAACAAACGAACACCGTCAACCACTTCTTCAAGTAACAGAAATCATTCCTCGTCTCCTTTCCGAAGACACGTGGCAACCCAACACTGGCTACTTTCTCAAACTCTCTGACTCTCTCCATTCCGCTTACGTCTCCGTCTCCGATTCCGACTCCGAGTTAATCCGTTCAAACAAACTTCAACTCGGTCAGTTCGTTTACGTAACTCGCTTTGACTCCGACGATTCTTCTTCTGTTCCACTTGTTTCTGGTTTGAACCCTCTTCCTAAAAGAAGAGCATGTGTTGTTGGTAACCCTATTGATTTGGTTTCTACTGATTGTTTACATGTTCATACTCCTTCAAAACCAAACAACAATGTTAAGATTAACAAGAACAAGAACAAGAAGAAAGAGAATAATGGGTCACATTCTAATGTGAACAAGAACAATGACAAGGACAAGAACAAGAACATGAATGTGAACAACAACAATGTTGTTGTTGAAATGAGGAGGTTCAGTTTGGATTCTGCTACAAGAAGGGTTTGGGATCATCGTTCTGTTGTTTCTAAAACTAAACCTTCTTCACCATCTTCAACTTCTAGATTCAACTTCAATAAATCTACCCCTACTTCACCCAATGTATTTTTCTCCTCTTTTTTATTTTTCAATTTTTTTTCAATTGGGTGGTGTTTTTATAGATTAAAAATGAAATATTTGTTTTGGATAATGCTATTTCATGTTAATGATGTTGAATTATGAGGGCCCTATCACTTTTTAAAATGCTCTTTTATGTCTGTTCAATTGGACCCATCCACCAGTGTTGTTTTTTTCTTCAAGCTTATAAAAACCCTTTCAATTGGTAAATATTTTGGTTAGTGTAGGATTCTGCATAATTTACAATCTGCAGTATATAGATTTTTTTTTTTTTTTTTAAATATTTTTTTGATGATATTTATATTTTTGCTGGTAAAAAATATTAACTTTTTAGTATTTATTTTTAATTTATTTTCTTTAATTATTTAATGTGGTACATTGATGATGAACCTTTGTTGGTGTAGGTCATAGACAGGAAGGTTTCTTTGAAAACTAATTCTCCTTCTCCATTGAAGTCTCCAACAACTTCAATTATCTCACCATTGAAGAACAAAGATGAGAACTTGTGTCCCAAAATGACAGGCACACCTCCTAGGAAAAGTACTATTATTACTCCTAAGTCACCATGTGTTGGCAATGACACTGTTCCAAGCAAACTTGTTAAGGTACCAATACCATTGAATTTCAAAACATGGTATGACAAGTCTGGATCTTGGGATAATCTTCCACCACCCATTTGTAATCTGGGGAAGGTGTGTATATTACTAACTTCATTCTTTTATGTTAGCTTTGGAAATTTGATTGAGTCATTTTATTCTAAATTTTTGTAACCCTTTTTTTCAGCAAGTTGTAACTCATAGGAATGTTGCTTTTTTGGCTGCTGTGAGATCTCTTGAAGAAGCATCTGCTGCAGATACTGTGCTTCAATGCATGTGGTACTTATTTTGTCTCAATTTTATTGCCCTTCCTTTCTTACATACCGTATTATAAAGATTCCTTATGGTACTTCATATCCTTGGCTACAAATTTTTATGCCATTTTAACCTAGGAAGCACGGACACTAACACGTCGATACCGATAATAATTTGAGGAAATGACACTGATGCGTGTCTGTCACTGGAATACACCTAATCCGAGGAGTGTCTGTGCTTCATGGATTTTAACCCTTAGGTTTCTTTCACATTAGATAATACATGCTTCTTGACCCAAAAGAATATTTTGTATACTTACCTTTGGCCCTTCTAATTTAACCTCTCTAAGCGTGTGTTT
Source organism: Trifolium pratense (assembly GCF_020283565.1). Lineage (NCBI taxonomy): Eukaryota > Viridiplantae > Streptophyta > Magnoliopsida > Fabales > Fabaceae > Trifolium > Trifolium pratense. Next base: position 37,924,724 of record NC_060065.1, read on the forward strand.
GGTTCTGCGGCGGAGAGAATTAATTTTGGCAGAATTGATTCTGTAAAATTGATTCTGGCCAAAATTGATTTTAAGCTGAAGTGGTTTATGTTTGGATATATTCATGAAAAAGTGAGTTGAACAAAAAAATTGAGTGTAAAAATCAATTCTAGAATCAGAAGCTACGATTTCTAGCTTCAAGTAGAATCAATTCTGGAGGCAGAATCAATTCTACTTTTAAGAAACCAAACAAGTCAGAATCAATTCTACACGTTCAGAATCAATTCTGGATACTCCAGAATTGAAACCAAACATACACTAAATTGAGGAACCAAGGCATCTCTTTAACAAGATATCATATACTTACCTAGGTTATATCGGCGCTGTAAAGTAGCAGAATTTGAACAAATTGTTATTGTTCGATAAGCTTATGAGCTATGTAATACAAAGTGCCATCAAATGGTGGCTATAACACTGTAGCTGCTTTTAGCATAGTAGAATTTGAACACCGTTATTTTCTGCGATTGACAACAATAATGATTTATCTTCTTATTTCTAGTCTCCCAAAGGATAGATATGCCAATCAAAGCTGAGAAAACACAAATAAAATAGAAATAGTTTTGGAATGCTGTGTGCTGTTTATTTATCTAGTTTGTGGCTGTGATTCCTATTTTGGACTGCTTAAGTTTGTTGCTTTTTCTTTAATTTATGCGTAGTTAGATTATAGCATATTTCCCCTTAAATAATGATGTAATGAATTCTTACAATCAGAATTATTTAATGTATTGTTCTCTCAACATCTGAATTTTGATTAGTTTGTTAGTGTGCTACAATACAAGAAACTAGAAAGTTGCAACATTTTAGTGACTATAGGGCATAGGCTATAGCAGTACTACTTGAACAAATATAGCAGTACTACTTTGTTTAATAGTGACTATAGCAGCGGCACTATAACACTGCAGTATAACAGAATTTGAACAAACCACTATTTTTCATGATCCACAATTGACAACACTGATTTCAACTGTAATTTTTTTTTCAAGCTAGTAAAGTTGAAGTCATCGATCAGTTGATCACATTACACCATTGTCAATTGTAGATATTGGAACTAGAATTTGAAGGAAATTTCTCCGTTTGCTACTAATGTTATCATTTATTTTCTCTCGTACAAATGTGAAGTTGTTTCTGTGACCCATAATTGCATTGACTAAGATAATAACAAAATATCCTCTTTTCAGCTTGTTTTCCGAACTCTGCGAGTCTCGCCAGACACTTCCAGCTGGATTACTTGTGAAGCAGTTTCTGGAACTTCATCTGAGTTTGCAGAGAGTAACAATGGTATTTGATTCCTTACTTTCCGCACTTCCTGAAACAAAGCCAAGCAGCCACACTACTATACAGTCTCTAGTGGAAGACACATGCAAAGTTCCAACTCGCAAGAATGCTACATTTTGGGTTCAAGCTGCCTTAGATACCGATCTTTCTAAATTCAATCTATACAAAACACAAGAAAAAAGCGAGGCTTTGAATGGTGAGAGGTGTCATTATGTTGTCATCGAGAATTCTCACAAGGAAATGAATACCGAAGAATCCACTGTTCCAAACAAACAAAGTCGCGTAACACAAGCACATCCCTTACAAAATTCAACTGGTAAAAAAATTTCTTCTTCGAAGCGGAATCTCTTGGTAGCCAAGAGTAAGGATGCAGAGAAGCAGGATCAATCAAAAGAAAGTGAACAAAAAGCGGCTGCAAATCTGGCAGAAAAACTGCTCGTGGCTTCACGTGAATGGTTCCTGAAATACTTGGAGGAATCTATAAGTAACGAATTTGGTTTGAAAAATGAAGAGAACAGTGAAGTTGCATGTCTTCTTGGTCAGCTCAGAAAGGTGAATCATTGGTTAGATAATTTGGTTGATGTAGGTAAAGTTGATCATAGGGTAGAGAAGTTGAGGAAAAGTTTGTACCGGTTTCTACTTGAGCATGTTAATTCTGCAGTTGCGTCTAGTTAGTGAATATAGTGCTACAAGAACTAACAGTATGGAAAAAAATGGAGCATACTATTCTGAACTGACTCTGCTTTGGATAGCTAACAATATCTGAATTTTGAACAGCTCCTGTTGGTTTTGTTTGGTATAACCGACCACTTAGGAGTAAATATCACACCTTTTGTCAATAATCTAACTTTGTCAATCAATGAAGTTATGCTCAATATTAGGCAATTTTAACCTGTATTCTGTCTGTCAACTCTATATATTGTTATTTATTGCCTTGTTGGTATATAATCTGTCGGTGTTTTCTGAACCTTGAGGTGTCTGCCTGACCCTAATGAGTCTCGGAACCAAACTCACCTAAACTTTTGTTTATAAAAAAAATTTGGATTAGTGTTCTGGTCATTTGCTTCCAAACAATGTCTGGCATCCATTAGAACAAATTCACTTTCTTTACATCATATGGCTATCTATATTGCCTAGGTACGAGTACCCCGATATGAGATATTTTAAAAATCTAAGGTACAGGTAAAGAATATCAAAATAATTAGTATTTTGTAGTGAATTTTTTCATTGTCTTCACTATTTTCATGAAAAGTGAGAAATAATTAAAATATAATTAAAAATTAAAACATTTCATGCTATTTTTTCATTACCTGCACATTTTGGTCGTATCCACCACCGATCCAACCCGAATCAACTAAATAAAAATATATACATATTACCCAACAAGGACGGTAAGCGTATCCGGTACTAGTGTGTATCCAGATCCGGAACAAGTACTTCATCATTTTAGGAGTAATCATAATTCGTCGGCAGTAAATTATTTTTTCACATCAAAGACTTAAAAAAGAAACAAAGTGAGACAAACTGAATATTTATAAAGTTCAAGAAACAAAGTGAGAAGCTACATCAAGACTTAAAAACAAAATGCTTCTTCTAATGCGAAATCAAAAGGAATCATCATCCACATTTATTAATTTTGCAAAAGGTAATCTTTACATGATGAAGTTGATCTTTGAAGCTTTGTTGATTCCTCAGCAATAGTTGAAGTTCCCATGCTTTTCATTCCTTTACAAGATTTCATGTGTTTGTGCATTTTCTCTGGCTTGAATGATTTCCCACATTGCCTGCATGCATCATCAACTTCTATTTATGGTCTTATCTTTCATAATCACAATTAATTACACAAAATTTAATGTGTAATTATAAATATGGGCCTATAAAGTTGCAAGATATATTTAGCTATTAAGTAATATTAATATACTAGCCCATGCAGCCAATAGTTGGTAAACATCATAATCTAGCAATCAATGTCAACTTATAGTTTATATTTCTTTTAGAGAAAAAACATTATTTTAATTTTTGACAATATATAATAGTCACGCTAGTAGAATCTTGACCCTATTGGCTTTTCTAGTTGAAACTTTGCCAGTTGTAGACTTGTAGTTTTAGGACATAAGTCATATATTTTTAATTTTGTGTTACTTACCAAACCTACTTACCAAACATACTAGTCAACACCTATGTAGCTTCAATGTTTTAGATTAAGGAGTGTTCGATAAGTGTCTCTGTCCGATATATGTTTATGTCTGAAATAGACATAGACACGATACGTCTATTTACATGTTTTGGATTATGTGCAGTCACCGACTGCATGCAGTCGTGTAGTCACGACTCTCTGATTGTCCGACCGAGTTAAATCTTGATTGGACAGTCTAAAATTTTATCACTGAAACTTTACATTTTATAAAATCTAAATATTCTTTATTATGGACTGTCTGATCAAGGTCAGAAATCCATGACCGCACGATTGCACGCAGTCAGTGATTGCACATAATCCAAATACCTATTTTATTTACATTAAATTACTTTCATTTTCTCAAATTAATATTGGTGTCTGCATGTCATAGTGTCGTGTATCATGTATGATGTCTATATCAATGTTTGGTAGATCAACATTATTGATATTCAACTTGTGTGCTATAAAATATATTTCATGTTGTTTTCTCATTAGATATTGTTGAAATGCTAACAATTGATATTATAGTACTAAAGTTTCATGTTCAATGACTTACGAGCAAAATGGTCCACCAAATGGTTTATAAGAAGTTTGACTCATTAACTCACTTAGCTTTTTCCTCCCCCTGTGTATTTCCTCTCCATCACAGCTTTTTCTGTAAAAAGAAACAGGAAATTAAATCAACAAAAGCACCAACCAAATAATGTTTTCATTTAAATTGGTCATGGTTATGTCATTGCATTTAATTTTGCTAATAATCATAGTAATATATGGCTAATGTAACCAAAATCATGGTAGCATTGGATTCTCAAAGACCCTTTTAGGCATGCTTAGGGTCTGTGACTGCTATTATGGCCACAATATCATAGTCACACGTTGCTAATGCAACCAAATCACGGTAGCATTGGATTGACAAAGACGTCAATATTGTGGCCGTAATCGCAGTCACAAACCCTTTTTAAAAATGCTTAAAAGGGTCTTGATTATGAGTATTCTAAGCTTAATTTATGATACAATTTCTCACCTGGCTCCAAAATGTTCATTTTGATCATGATAATTCCAAGGAGTCCCAAAACACCTAGCTGACCCTCCCAATTTATCCCCCTTACAAATCTCACCCCTTTTTTCTGTCACATTGTTAGTCTCCTTAGACAGAGTTTTTTGAGCAAGATTCATAGAGAGAAAAGCAGCATCATTTGTTGCAACATTTCCACAACCAATCCAATTTCTGAACACACTAGTAACTCTTGTAGAATTGCTTCTTATTTTAGTAAAAGAAGATTGAGATTGTGATGAAGTTGATGATGTCGGAGTAGAAAACCTCGAATCAGGAGGCGTAGTATCGGTTTTGTTATTATGTCCAACTTTTTTACCTTTCTTGCTCATCAAGTTATGATACAAAGAAGGAAGTGAGAAAGCTTCAAACTTCTCATGATTCTTTTCAATCAAACCTTCTTTTCCATTACCTAAAAGCTTCTCTTCTTCAACTTTAGAACAAGAATCATCATCGGTCACCGATGATCTATCCGAGCTGAAAACCAATGAATCTTGACTTACTTCTGATGACCCTTGATTTAGATTATTCTTTTTTGTATCAGTTTCTTTCTGAATTTCAGTTTTTTCGTCTGATAAAGACGGTTTGTTTTGCCGCTTTTGTTCGTCCTCTTCAACTTTTACTTTCTCAGCAAGTATATCAGTATCATTTTTCTTTTCATTAACTGAATTAATTGAATGAGTTTCTGCAATAGCCAAAAAAAAGTGTACAACTTAATGATTCTTGATTAACATTCTAAGCAAAAATTACATAATAAGGTAAAAATGTACATAGGCATAGAAATTAGTGATGGATTATATAATCATATATTTAATGTATGATTATGTTAAAGTACATACCAAAAGGGGTAGTGTGGATTTGTGATCCTTTGAGGACATATTCATTATCAGAAATGGGGGTTATAAGGTCATCATCCATTAAATCTTGCCACACATATCCACTCTTGTACCTCCTACACTTCAATAATAATTGTTAGTTACAAAAATTGATTATGGATATACATATATAGTTAAAGGTTAAAAAAATGAGGTGGAGAAAAATGTACTAAAGTAAGAAAGTAAAGATTAAGAAGGGTATGTATGATTCAACAACCTTTTGTAGGACCAAGCATAGGATTCAGGCAAGTCTTTTCCTCTCAATTCACCTAGCCATCTCTTAATATCTTTTCAAGAAAGAAAAAAAAAAGTGTCATTTTAGACTCATAAGTAATTGACAGAATGTAATAACATTACACGTTTGTGTACTACCACGGTGCAACTATAGGCCTCTAGCGCGCACTACCTATAGCTGCTATTTGACGACTCTGTACTAAATTGCGTATCACAGAACAATAACAGTTTGTTAAAATTCAACTACACTATACTGTCTCTGGTCTCGTCTCGTGTATAAGCAAACATTATTTTTTCAGGTTCATTAATTAACTGATACATCAGTTAATCAATGAACCTGAAAAAAGAATATTTGCTTATATATGAGACTGGAGGGAGTATCTACTATTTGACAACTCTTTATACTAACTTGTATATCGCAAAACAATAACAGTGTGTTAAAATTCCACTACGCTATATCGGCTATTTGATAACACTATGAATGACATTATGAGAGAAGATGTGAAAACAAGATGTACTAAAGTCAGAGCCAGAACAGAAAGAACAGAAAAAACAAGTAATTGCGACATCATAGTTCTAAATTGCAGCTGCTGTCGCATTTGCAGTTACAACTTTGAACCTTGATATAAAGGCAAAATGCAGGCAAATGCGGCCATAATTATGATAATGATATCGTTGCAGATACCTCTAAAACCTTTTTATTGCGGCTGTGGACCGCAGTTCAGAACTATGTGTAACAGACTAATAATCATAACACATTAATAAATAACATTATGACTTATGAGTAACAGAAAAAAACCAGCTGTACTAAAAATCAGAGCCAGAACATAACAACAAATTGAATGAATTTTGCACCTCTAAGATAAACACCATTTCGAGTAAGATGAAGAACACGAATAAGATGAGGATGTTCTGCATGACCACCTAAGTGACTAAGAAAGTAGATTATATGAAGCCTTCTAACTTCTCCACCTTTTGCTTCCATACTTGTTTCTGATCTTGTTCTGTTGTTGTTCTTATCTTTGCTGCAAAAAACACCAACAAAACAAACTCAACACAAAGACACCAAAAACTCCAAACAATTGACTCTTCTTTTGTAGCACAAAATTAACAATCAAATTACTATGATTCAAATTACTATATAATAATACTACTACTAAGAAAAAACAACTAACATGGGAAAACTCAAAAGAGATCTTTGTCTCTCTGCCGGCATGCTGCAAAAAGAACTGTTACCAAAACATATAAACTTTTACAACATTATAACATAACATATAAAATATTAATTTATCAATCATATCATATAATATAATGTAATTATGTAAAGCAGGCCTAGAGCTACATAACATAACAACTAACAAGAACTTTATTGTAAAAAAAAAACGTACATATAAAATTAAAGAATGAGAATCATTGAGAGTAGAGAAATGTAAGAAAGTGATTGGTTTGTGTAGTAAGTAGTTACCTATTTTGTAGCAAAGAATGATGCAGAGAGAGAAAGAAAAATGTGATTGAGAAAATTGACCTGGTTTGCAGCTATATTATATAAACACTTGGTTACAAGCTTCAAAGGATTATCTAATTTCTCGTGATTTAACAAATATATACAATTAATGTGTAGTAACCACCTTTTGACTCATAATTATTTTTTTTATTTTTTTTATTTTGGTACATTGACTAAATATTATTATTCCTAAAAAGTTCATTTCTGTTTTCTTCTTTTTGTGTTTTTTCTTTTATAAGCTTCCTTGTGTTATTTTTATTGAAAGGAACCTTAGTATTGTTTTTATTATTATTATTATTACTATTTTTTTTTATTATTAACTCTCCGGTTTTCGAGTTAAGAAAATTTCGTATACAAAGTAAGAAAAATCTGACCAAAAATTATTTTCAAGTAGAAAAGGAAGAACAACCGTTTGACTTTGACACTCAAGGTGACGGGTTTGGCCGGGTAACATAATGGAAATGTATTGTTGGACTTGTATTCATTTTTCGTTTTGCTTAATACTACTCAGCTTTTGACTCAAATATTATTATTTCCAAAAAGTTCGTTATTGTTTTCCTCTTTTTGTATTTTTCCTTTTATAAGATTTCTTTTCTGTTATTATTTCCTTATAATTTTTTTTTTCAAAGGAATTTATAATGTTTTTTTGAAAGGAATTTATAATGTTTTTTTTTTGGGTAGAAATCACACATTTTTAATATGTTCAAATTATTTTTTAATTTATTATTATCTTTTGAGAAATTAATAATTGTTTTATTTTATCCTCCAAAACAATATTGTACTGCTGCTGCATATTGTTTTTTTTTATCCTTTTATCAAATAAACATACGAGTTTTTTTTTTTGGTTTTCGTAGCAAGTGGGTTGGCCCATTGAACCGTCTTACTATCAAGTATTTAGTATTTGGTTCACTGAACCGTCTAATTTGTTCAAGAATGCATCATTGATTAAAAAAAATCACCCACCTTAATTTAGATCTAAAAATTCATGATACATACAAGTGTTAGATGAAATTACCAGTTACATATATAAAATGAAAAGAAATGGATATAAAACCCACATATTCATATATTCTGCTAACACAAAGATGCACCAAACATGCAAACCAAAGTAAAAGAAAAATATTGAACAAAAACAAATTTGACTTTTTTCAGGATAATTATTATACAAAACAATGATAGAAAATTCTTGAAAGAAAAACTTCAAACATAATAATCCAGAAAAGCAAAACATATTGACCTTTTCATGATGTCGAGATCCTCCTCCTTTGTATGGTGTGTGTGGCTTTGTTGTAATTCCATTGCAATTGGATCGTTAACAAACAAGGCTTGTCTTAACCCTTTTGTCCTTCTCATTCAACATGATAGTGCAATTTTCATTGGAAAAGATGGGACTTATAAATTAGTAGTTGAAGGAAGTGTACACACTAGGAAGGTCATAATTCTCCAAAAACAAATCAATTTGAGATTTGATACCATCAAAATAAAAAATAACTTTTTTGTTTATCATGTAAAAGTAGAAGTGCTGTGATACAAGTGATAGATAGTTTTGAGTCCTTAAATATTTGTTTTAGGGTTCGATCTTTGACAGATGTTATGAAAAATTATTTGTTTAAATGTTCAGTTGTGATTGACGCTGAACTTGGTAGGAAAGAACTATGGTTTGATCCCAACAACTGCGATCGGAGGAGCTGAAACCACTTGATGCCAGAACTAACCCCGAACCAGATTAAACTGGTGGGAAAAACCAAAAATTAGGTTAACTCTTTAAATAAATATCAATTATTTGTAAAATTTAGTCTTTACACTTATATATGTGATGATATTTTTTTGGATTACTGCATGAAGATCTTACGAGAAAAAATATATAGATAGAAATTTCTATAGCGGTTTAATATGATGACTACTGATCACCATTAAAATATGTCACAAAATGTCTTCACGATCTTTACCAAACAAATAAAAAATCTTCATGATTATGCATTAAATGGAAGTTAATTTCTTAATTACATGTTTTTTCTAATCAAACTCTTAACTGCACGTTAAGTCAAATAAATTGAATAATAATTACTTATTTATACTCAAAACAGTAAAATTAGAAAAATGATCTACGTATGTGTTTGGTTCTGCGGTAGACAGAATTGATTTTAACGGAATTGAGTTTGACAGAATTGATTTTGATAAAATTGAGTTTGATATAATTGATTTATGTTTGGATATATTCATACAAAAGTGAGTTAAACAAATAATTTGAGTGTAAAAATCAATTCTAGAATGAGAAGCTACAATTTATAGCTTCAAGCAGAATCCATTCTGAAGGCAGAATCAATTATACTTTTGAGGAACCAAATAAGTCAGAATCCATTCTACATGTCCAGAATCAATTCTGGCCGCTCCAGAATTGAAACCAAACATATACTACTTGACCAAAAAATAAAATAAAATAAAATAAAATGAAGTAATGAGTAGTAAAAAACAATGAATTTGTCCAAAAAAAAAAGTTTATTTATTATTCAACATTTAGCATTACTGTAAAAAAAATCTTTTATAAAACATAAAAGATTTATTGCCACAGTGGTTGCTATTTAGCAACTGTTGTTTTAAAAAACTTTTAGCAACTGCGTGCGTTACCCTATTTTTTAAGAAAATACATAGTTGAGTTATTTTTATGAAAAAAATATAATGATTTGTCATTTAGTTATTTAATTTTAACAAATAAAAAAATAACTTGGACAACCCACAATCTAACCAAAATCAGCCCGAAAATTTGTAGGTTTACCCAACCCGATCTAATATTATAACATGTGATTATTTTATTGGACCCAATCTAAAATATCATATGTGGTTCGAGTTTTGATTTGGGTCAAACTCAATCCAATACGTCCACCCCTAAACTTAATAGCTCGTGATTAGGTAACAGACCATATTACTATTAGGTAATCGCTTCTATCAATTTTGGATTAGCAACTTATGAAAATACGTGGATGAATATTTATTGTAGCATTGTGGCTCATAGCAATTGGAATTAAGAATGATGATAATAGGGTCAGCAGAAATGGAAATTTCGCCGCTTAAATATAAGTCATAATCAGGTGGTGTTGACAATTCAACAACCTTCTCAATAAAAACACACTCTTCCCTACCAACGGAAGTCTAGCGAATTAGACTTCTGATTAAAGAGGTACACATTCACATTTGTTTTTCGGCTGGTTATCTTTTGCGCAAAACTACAGAGATTAATTTTGTGAAATTTAAATGAGTGACAAATTTTCACTAAGAGTTTTAATACTGTTGCTTGCCCAAGCTAAAAATCAAATCCAAAACCTTAATTAAGTTAGAGAATATTCGCGTCATCTCATCTAAGTGTAATTGGGTTACACACATTTAGTATTTGACATATTATTAATAAGATTACATTTTGTAAAGGAAAACTAACAAAAAAAATTAATATCCTCCATAACAAAATATAAATAAAAAAAAACTAGAAGGGCTCTAGAGTCTAGACATTGATCCAACAGCTTTGTAGTTGCTTCATGTGTCACTAATTTAGTAATTTTGTATCTAAATTCGTCATTACTTTAGTTGTTAAGTACTTCTGTCTATTAGACTTATTAATTATTAATTAGTTATAACTACTTTAACTACTTCTGTTATGGGTTAGTTTATTTTGTTACGTCTTACTGCATCTACGATGAAAGTTCTTTCCTCTAATAAGTACACGTTAAATAGAAATATCCATTGTGGCATAAGAAAATTGGGTGCTTATATAGAGAGAAGTGTACGTTGAATATATAGTTGTGTTGTTGAAGTTTATTTGAAGTCCCATATTACTTAGATTTTTGGGCTGTTAAGTATATAAATAAATATTTGAGGACAATAAAGAGGGCAACACTAGGGTAGAGCGTTGGTGGTTAAAATTTGCTCTCTCCTTGCATTGGATTCTGAAGTTGTGGTGCGACCCTTGTTTTGTGAAGGGCTATCAATGACCCTCCTTTTTTTAGTTTCATTTTACAGGGTAGAGTATTATAGTATGGGTAGAGTATTAGTATCTATTTATGTGATTCTATGAAGATTAGGGATGACAATATGTAGGGTATGTGTAGAGTATTATAGTATCTGTCTTTGTACCTACAGTTCGAAGAAATACTCATACTTAAACTTATACTCGTATGGATACCAATCTTAGTACGCGTACCCGTACTCTCTGGGTACTTAAGTACCCATACATGAACCCCTATACATTGTCATCTAACTATAAGTTAAAAGCACTGTGAAAAATATGAGATAAATTGATAAATTAAAAATAGATTAAAAACACACTGAATTGATATCATACCCATACCCTACAAACTTATACTCGCATTGATATCATACCCAAACAAACTTATAACATTTCATTCATAATTATAGTATCAATACAATTAAAAATAGATTAAAAACATTGTGAAAATAATGGGATAAAGCTGCTCATGCAAGAATATCCTATTAATACTTTAATAATAAACAAAGTTTCAATAAATCAACAATAAATAAATAAATAGATGAGTCACCGTTCATCACCTTTCCAAAAATCCTTCTGTTTTGGACCTTTAGGCCCTTCATTTGGACCCCAATTCATCTCATAGTTAAGCCAAGGTGGCTCACTAATCACTGACCCTAAATATTCAGCAGCAACTATTTCAAACCCTTTTGCCATATCCATAACCAGATCACTTTTACCTGCATCATTCCTTATACCAAACCCTCTAACACCTTGCATAACACATCCTGGCCTAGGAAACAAAGCATGACCATGCAATGAAGAATAAACCAAAGGCCTATTACCATTTTGAAACTCAAGTTCACATGAATCAACCCATTGACCCTTACTATGTTGTGATAAATAAACTTTCCATAACTCTCCATTAAAATTACTTACCCTTAATGTCACATGCTCCCAATCCCCCACATGTTCACCTTTAGTCCTTAATGGAATGTTTAAAAATGCCACTTTTGCTCTTGCACCCCCATTAAATGGATAGAAAATCCACATGACTAAATCAGTGAAAGTTCCTCCTAACATTGGTTTCACATGAATATAAGCTTTTGAACTTTGTAAATCTCCTTTTTTAACTCTTTCTCTCTCAGCTTCGTCCATAGGCAGGTCCAACCAATAACTGGATCTGTCTATGGATGAACATCCCTGAGGGAGGTTCGATCCCGTTGATTCTATTGGACTTTCACTAATGACACCCTTTCTTTTCTCATTGAGTAATCCTCCATTATTAAAAAACCATTCCACAGATGAAGGAAGGTACTTTTCCATAGGATGTAAGTACATATATGGAGAGTAAGTTTTGATCAATGTCTCAATTTGGTGTAAACTAGGCATTGAAGAAAATCTATTAGCATTGGTATTTTTCAAACAAACAATAGGCAAAGTTTTAGATTTTGTCCTTCCATTTTGAGCTAGGAAGGTTCCTACATAAACACCTTTAGCTTCAATGTCTCTCTTGATTGGTCTAACTTCATAAACATTGAACCTCTTTTTTTCTGTTCTCCAAAGCTTCATTGACTTGTATTTGACACATTCATCTGTTAAGTCTGATCTAACACACATGATTCTGTCTAATGAAGGCTTGTCTTGTGAGGTAGTGACAACATGGCCAACAACATTATAGTTACTAGGTGCTATTGGCAACCAAATATGGCATTGTTCATCTTGTTTGTTTTGTAGAGATTTTATGTTACATACCAATTTGTAATCGAGTGGTTTCTTCAAAGCTTCATTCGTGGTTGAACTTGAAGAGTTATCTTTAGCTACAAGAATCCAACCATGAAGAGGCTTGTTGTTAGGTTGGCAGTAACATCCTAGCATGAAGAAGCCTTCAGATAGAGATGTTGGTTCAAAAAATGTAACTCCAAGATCATCTGGTCCACCTTCATAGGTTGTCCAAATTTTGTTGAATGTTGATATTTGTGATACTAGTAATCCACCACCAAGGTCAATGATGCCAGTAGCAAATCCATCACCTACAAAACACAACAAAAATGATCAAAAACTGCAATATAAAGGTTTTGTAACGGCAATTGCGACCTCATCAGTCGTATTTGCCCACATTTTGTCACAATATTAAGGTTTGTAGCATAACCTCGACTGCAACAAACGCCACAATTTAGAACCATGGAGTTAGTTAGTCACCATGCTTATCGTGTTAGCGTGGTTTTAAATTCCGGTTGCAGTTGTGATTAGACTGCAAACCTTTATATTGTGGCAAAATGCAGCTGACGGTCATAATTGAGGTTGCGATTCCTTTGCAAAGACCTCAAAATCCTTTATATTTAGGCCGGAATTGTAGTTGCAAACCGCAATTTAAAACCATGTTTATTAGTTATCAGAGTGTATATATTGAAAAAACGGAATAGGTGCATAAATCATGTGATTCATACCTGGTGGCCAAACGGGTATTTCAGCAGGAAGCTTAAATGTGGTTTCAATGAGTGAAATTTTCTTCTTCTTGGAGTTGTTAAAAGAACTCGCCATTGCTTAGTGTTGTATAGGTGCAGGTTGAATGTTATCAGTTATCCAATATATATTGACTATTGTTACATAAAATTTAGAAGAGGTGCACTTTGCAAAAAGCATATTCTTTTCTTGAAACTTTGCTGGAAAAAAATGTTTCTTAAGATGAATATAGTAGCAATATAACAAAATAAAAATCCTTGAAATATGAAAAAGTGATATGCCATAATTATCCCCTACTTTATATAAATGATCAAGCACATTCCTTGCTTGGTCTTTGAGAGATACTTTCTAAGAAGAATAATTTTTTCATTAAGAAAATATTATTTTCATTACTATCCTAGATGCTAGATGGCATAACTAAACCGTATCGAATTACAGAAGAAATCAATAGACCGAGGAAGGAAAATATATTTATGAACCAAAGAAGGTTTAATTAGGTGAAAGGAGACCTTGTAATCATGCATAATCAATAGACTGAGGAAGGAAAATATATTTATGGACAAATGCTAGAATGTAGTGGAATTGAAAGTGCAACGAGCGTAGCAAGAGCACTTGCCCTTCGGGCTTGGCTCATTCGTATGCTGGGTTACGCCTAGGATGGTTGGGGCCTGGGGGATGCAGAGGCGAAGCATCCACAGTAGGGAGAGCGCCTGCCCTTCGGGCTTCCCTGATTCAAATTCTTCAAAGATTAGTAGTTAGCTTCTTTTCGACTATAAATAGATTCATATACAAACAAGTCAAACATGTGCTAGTATATTAATAGATGATTTTATTCAATTTGTAATGTCTCAAAGCAGGAAAAAGTTTGCAATAATGGACTATCAAATTATCAAATTAAGACTATCAAATTAAAAGTTAGCAAATCTTGTTGAATTTCTTTCAATATGCATAAATTCTACTTTTAAAGGCTTTGTATAACAGTATATTCTACTAAAATTTATATCTCTCAATCTTCGAGGCAATGATTGCACAACGATTTGGTTTCACAAGATGACGCGTATAGACTGTGCTAGTGCTAGATCATTCGGTGTGTCTACTGAAGACAAAGCACTTATACCAGGAAGTAGCCATCTTTCTCTATAGAAGGTAAAAACAGTTTGAGGCCAAGGATCGAAAAATATGAAATACTGAAGAAAAGCAATTGATCTAAAAGTGGAACTTCGTCAAAATTACAATGTCTAATTAGCATAACACAAGCAACTGATCTTACTTTGTTTGAAACAAAGTTCATAACAAATCATGATAGTTTCATTATTCAATTCTTTACTACCTTAGGTGTTAAATGATAATCTTCAATTTTTCATTTTATTGATGTTTACTCTATGATTTGAAGTTGTTCAAAAGATCATTCATTGTTTACAAATTTCTTGATTATATGTGTATCAAGGAATGCAAAGGTCAAGTATTAAATTAATTTGGAGCTATATATATTATTACTGTTTTCATTTAATCTAATTTTTACAAATTAAACAAAAACACTAGCCCCTTACACAATTACACCATTAACATTATTCTCAATCAATTTGAACCTTATAAGAATCAATCTAACTAAAAATCTCTACACAAATTCAAACTTCATCACCATTCCAACTACCTTTTTCCTTTGGACCATTTGGTCCTTCCTCACCCAACATTTCTTTTGGTAAACCTCTAACAATGTTTTCAAAAACATCTTTTAGCTTCCCAGGCAAAAACTTCTCCACAGCCTTCAATTCATCATCTAGCTTATAATCAATATGTGGACCCCACTCCCTAAAAAAGTTCAACCATGCTGGCTCAATAACTTGAGACCCTAAATAATCTGCAGAAACCAATACAAATTTTCCCATATCCATAACATTGTTACCTTTATCAGTATCATCTCTCGCACCGACTCCACTTTTTCCTAGTAGATTAAGACCGGCGTGTGGATAATGTGCATGACCATGCAATGAAGCATAAACAACAGGTCTTCTTGTTGGAAAATTGAAATCATTGCTACCACCATTTTGAAACTCAAGTTGAGATGAATCAAGCCATTGACCTTTATTATGTTGTGAGAAATAAATTTGATATAATTGACCATCTAAGTTACATACTCTTAATGTTACATGCTCCCAATCACCAACATGTTGACCTATTTTTCCTAACTTAATATTTATAAACTTTACTTTTGCTCTTGCAGGTCCATTGTAAGGGTAGAAAACCCACATGGCGAAATCAGTGAATGTTCCTCCAAACACTGGTTTCACATGTACATAAGTTTCAGCACTTTCAAGATTACCTTGTTTGACTCTATCTTTGTTTGCATCATCAACAGGTAGGTCTATCCAATAGGCACCATCGTTGTTAGGATCTTGAGGAAGGTTAGTTCCATTTTGTGCAATTGGAACAGGATTTGATACGTCGTCTTTCTTGTATAGCAAGGCACCATTGGAGAAAAACCAATTGACTGAAGAAGGTAAGTATTGTTCATCAGGATGTAAGTATAGAATTGGAGAGTAAACTTGAAGTACTGCCTCAATTTGTTTTTCATTAGGCATGATTTGTGTTAAAGATTTGAGATTCTTCAAACATGAAATTGATGGAGGGTTAGTATTCTCGCCTCTTTGTGCAACAAAGGAGCCTATGCGAACACCGGGAGCTTGAGGTCCTCTATTGCTTGGTCTAATATCATAGAAATTGAGGTCATTTGATCCCCAAATCCACGAAGCAGTCTCGCATTGTTCTGTGAGGTTTGCTAGGACACACATGACTTTTTCAGTGGACGGCTTGTCTGGTGTTTTGGTGACAACTTGGCCTACAGCTTTGTAGCCATCAGGCGGTGTTGGTAGCCAAATATACAAAGTAGAATCTTGATTACCGGAGATGGATGAGGTGTCCGCTACTAGTGTGTAATCAACTGGTGGTTTTAAAGTCGGTGTTTTAGTGGTACCTAATGTAATATCTTTTGCTGCAAGAAAATATCCGAAAAGAGGTTTGTTGTTGGGTTGGCTGTAGCTACCTAAAACAGAAAATCCGTAGCTCATTCCTGTTGGTTCATAGACTGAGGCGCCTTGATCATCCGGTCCACCATCGTACACGCCCCAAACTTTGCTGAATGATGTTACTAGTTCCAAATGCAGGTCACCTAGATCGATGATAGATCGATCTCCAAAACCGTTACCTACATGTTACAATTCGATCAACACTTGCTATAGTTAGCTTGCATTCACTAGAATATATTACAAGATGACAGAAAATTGACATCACATAAAGGATATATACCTTCTGGCCAAGAAGTTGGTTCAATAGGAATCTTGAATTTGTAGTCAATTGGGCGAGAACGGGATCGAGTTTGATTGGATCGGGTTCGATTTTTCTTGATGATCTTATTATTCTCTGCAAGAAAAAACATATGGTAAGACAATAACACGGTGTGATAGGCTTGGAGAATAAAAACTTTGGCATGATCAAGTGCATATAACAGTAAAATAGAGAGAAAATATCATGCAACTACATTTATTTTGCATAAAAATATGTTAAGTTTCATAAAATAAAAAACTCTAAAAGTTCACACCAATAATAAATACTGCAGGTTCCTCTAAGTTGGAACTTACACTTCAAGTTACTTGTACCGTTAATCACGTGCACTAAATTGAGAACCACTTTGTTTGCATTTTTTTTAGGTTACTGTATATGAAGTTTCTACTATCGTAAGTGATGATGACTAATCTTCATTGGGGAACCTGTGGGACATATAAAGTGGGTTCTCCCACCCCAATCAAATTTTTTCCATACGCATGAGCTAGGAATCGAACCACCGACCACATGGTTAAGGAGAACAAGACAAGCCTTACCACTTGAACCAATGCATATTTTATTTTATGCTAAAAATATTATATATAATAAATAATACATTAACCATGCATTGGCTAAAAAATACTTAGGAAAAAAAGTTATAAACTTGACAAAAAAAAAAGATATTTTATAAGAAATTTAAAATAAAATATTTTATATTTTTTTTTCAAATGTCTTTCAACGACTTATAAATTAGCTAGAAAAAGATTAAGGAAATTAATTTTTTTTATTATAAAACATTTTATAAATTAACATTATGACACAACTTAATATATACTAGTAGTCAACATTTTCTCAAAACAATAAAATGTAATTTTTGTTTTTCTAAATAATAAAATGTAATTATTAAGAGATAGTAAAACTTTATTTTTGTTAACAACTTAACAATAACAAATAACAATAGTAAAACTTTGTTACCAAAAAAATAATAACAATAGTAAAACTTTGTGTATTATATATATTTTTTGGTACATAACTTTGTGAATTATATTAAATTTGTATAAATATGATCTTTAAATGTGGAGAATTATTGAATTCCGATCTTGAATTTTAGACCACTTCTTATGAGAGTCCCTATGGCACCAATTCAGTTGTCCTTACGAAATCATTAGAGTTTTAAATATGTAATATTAAGATGTTTCCATGAAAAAAAATGTAATGATTTGCGAAAAGGTACATGTGAGGGCCGATGGGAATCAGAGCAGATTCTCTCCAGTTTGATTTTCACTGGAGGGAGTAAATTTTGTATGCTGGCCATTGATTCATTTTATAATTAAATAATAATCTTGGAATAGTAAAACACATGTGGTGGAGATTAAACATGAGGAAATTTACACTGAAGAGAATCTGCTCGATGGGAATGGATTCCCTCCGATGATTTTTTTCTCCATTTTTATCAATGGTTATATCTTAATTAACCTTCAAATCCATCGTTATCTTTTGTAAAAAAAAAAATCAATTGTCGTCTTTTTTTTGATTGATCCATCCTCATCTTTTATTTATAATTTTTTTTTTTAAAATCTCCATATCCGACCCTAAGATCGACTGATCCATCATCATCTTTTATTTATAAATTTATATCTTATTTTCTCTCATAATTGATGCAACAATTAAAAAAAACTCGAGAAACACAATGGAGAGAATCCATTTCCACATTGTACACAAAATATACACAATAATTAACTTGTTAACACATTGATCATATTTTGTAAAAAAAAAAAAAACACATTGATCATGTATATCACCAATTTATGTATCTAAATGTGAACAGAACAAACAAGCCAATATCCAAGAAATTAAAGTATAATAAAAAAGATAACGTAACAATAGCATATAGATCAGAAAAGTACCTGAAATTTGACCCATTGGTGCAGCAGCTCTAGGAACCCCCATTGCTTCAATTGCCATGAAAAGCACAATACATACCCAAAAAATCCCCACATTCACCCCCATTTTTTTATATTCCCTTTCTTTCCACAATCTTATCAACTAGCTTGAAAGTTCTAACACTTTTGCTTATTGAAATTACAAGAAAAGGATAAAGTTGTTAGTCGTAAATGGAGCAAAGCTGCACTCTCCAGATCGGATATTGATACTCCTCAAAATATTTTTTTTTGAAGGAATACTCCTCAATACTTGATTGTGTCCTATAAATATAAATGTTTGTATTGGATTTTGGATAGAATATTCCACCTCACTATCTCTCCCTTATTAAATTGGGTATTTTTTAAAACGTATAGCATTATTATATGTTTGCTCAAATCTCATTTCCCACTTTTTGTAATCTTGATTCCTAATATGTTTTATTTTTTTTCTATGTTCTCTTCTATTTTTTTGAATTGAATAGTACTTTTAGTTTTTTCTAGTGTATATACATCCTTTGTTCCTTTCATTAATAATAGAGTGAAAGAAAATAAAATAGAGTAATAATAATAATGTAACGGAAGACATTACACAATTGGAGTGCATTGTAGTAGTATTGTTCAGTACGAGGATGTGTTGAGTCAACAACAAAAAATAGTTACTACTACCAGCTAGGATCATGCGTGATGTCGGTTATTATTTATGACGTAGTAAGTTTCCTTATTACTAGGAATGGTAAGTTACTTAAACACAATTAAATATCATGTGCTAAATACGGATGTTATGGCTGGACTCTGATATCCTTAGTGTAATATTTAATGATATAAAAAAATATATATTTATTTTTTATTATTGTAACGATATGAGAGAAATTAAAACAACCCCTGAGCATATTTTTGTCAGTTGAGATGTCACATTTTATATGTAGTAAAGAATTATGCTATTCATTACGAATGTCAAGCACCACGAAACACAAGAATACTTACGTGGCTACTAACAATTGGTTTATAATAAAATATAAAATATTTAAAAATGGAAATATATCAATTCGGGCTGGACAGAAATCACCACGTTTGGGGTCGTGTTTTTCGTTTTCGTATGATTCATCATTTCTCGAGTATAAATTTCAAATGCTCCATGTACCAAAAAAAAAAATTCAAATGCTCAAGCTATTCATTTTAAAAAGTGAAATTCTTTGTTATGGGGAGAATGAGTTTTCCAACCCTTTGGAGGAAGTGGATTAAAGAATGTGTGTGTACGGCAACTGCTTCGGTTTTGGTTAACGGTAGTCCGACTGACGAGTTTCCTCTCGAGAGGGGTTTAAGGCAGGGTGATCTGTTATCTCCTTTCATTTTTTTGCTGGCGGCAGAGGGCTTACATGTGTTGATGGAAGCCATGGTGGAGCGCAATATGTTTATGGGGTATAGTGTGGGTGAGCTTGCGCAAGTGTCGGTGTCGCATCTTCAGTTTGCTGATGATACGTTGCTGATGGGGACTAAGAGTTGGGCGAACGTCCGGGCTCTGCGGGCTGTCCTTGTATTGTTCGAGTCTTTGTCTGGTTTGCGAGTGAATTTTCATAAAAGCATGCTGGTTGGGGTTAACATCCCTGACTCTTGGTTAGGGGAGGCGGCGTCAGCTCTGTGCTGTAGAGTAGGAAAGATCCCTTTCCTTTACTTGGGTCTTCCTATTGGGGGTGATCCGAGGCGTTTATGTTTTTGGGAACCGGTTTTGGATCGTCTAAAGAATCGTTTATCGGGTTGGAGGAGCCGATTTCTCTCTATTGGTGGTCGCTTAGTTTTGCTTAAATCTGTGTTGACTTCTTTGCCTGTCTATGCTCTTTCTTTCTTTAAAGCCCCCTCAGGTACTATCTCTTCTATTGAATCTATCTTGATTAAATTTTTTTGGGGGGGAAGTGAAGATCTTAGGAAAGTGTCTTGGATTTAATTGGAATACTATTTGCTTGCGTAAGGAGTATGGGGGTTTGGGGGTTAGGCAGTTGAGGGAGTTCAATCTGGCCCTGTTGGGCAAGTGGTGTTGGAGGTTGTTACGGGGTGGAGAGAGGTAGGTTGTGCGAGGGTGGCGCGCGTGGGTCGACTTGGTGGAGGGAGTTAGCGCGCATTCGGGATGGTGGAGGTGAGGCAGGGAGAGGGTGGTTTAGAGAGTATGTTCTGAGACAGGTGGGGGATGGTTCAGATACTTTTTTCTGGACTGACCCCTGGGTGGATGGTACTTCGTTGCGGGACCGATACGGGCGGCTGTTTGACCTGGCAGAAAACAAATCGGCTACAGTGGCTGAGATGTTTATGCGTGGGTGGGGGGCAGGAGGGGAGGCGTGGGAGTGGCGGCGTCAGTTGAGGGCGTGGGAGGAGGAGATGTTGGGGGAGTGTCAGGCTTTTCTACTTACCATCTCCTTGCAGGATCATGTTTCAGATAGGTGGCAGTGGCGGGCTGACCTGGATGATGGTTACACGGTTCGTAGTGCTTATCAGCTTCTGACGACTCAGGATGCCGTTACTTTGGATGCTGCGTCAGGTCTTATATGGCATCGTCAGGTTCCTTTGAAGGTTTCCATTTGTGCCTGGCGACTATTACGGGACAGGTTACCTACCAAAGCAAACCTGGTTACTCGAGGGATTTTATCTACGGAGGCTCACCTTTGTACTTCTGGTTGCGGAGAGGTTGAGTCGGCTCAGCACTTGTTCCTCTCTTGCAGCTTCTTTGGCCCCCTTTGGTCTCTTGTCAGCTCCTGGATTGGCTCTTCTATGGTGACTGTTCAGACTCTTTCAGATCACTTTGTTCGGTTTACAGACTCAGCAGGTGGTTCTCGAGCACGCCGTTCTTTTATGCAGCTCATATGGCTTGCTTGTGTTTGGGTTGTGTGGACTGAAAGAAATCATCGCTTGTTCAAGGGCTCAGCAAACACGATACATCATATGTTGGACAAGATCAAGACGTTTTCTTATAGGTGGTTGAAAGTGACGAGTTGTACTTTAGCTTTGAACTGCCATAGGTGATGGTCTAGTCCTTTGCTCTGCTTGGGCCTTGTTTAGTTTCTTTTGGTTCCTGTTTTTTGGACTTCAGTTGTAACCTTGTTTAGTCTTTTTGGCACGTCTTGTGCTAATAGACTATTTATATATATATATATATATATATATATATCTCATTTTGGCTTGTTCAAAAAAAAAAAGTGAAATTCTTGCCACTAAATTATTAGACAAATAAAAACAGCCATCAACACAACCACTATGTTCCTTCAAAAAAAAAAAAATACAACCACTATGTTTGACTATGATTATAAAATTTATTTAAACTAGTGGGCCAGGCAAGCGCGTTCCGCGCCTGCCTGTGTCTAACTTATGTAAAAAAAATGCTTGATGTTATAATGAGTTTTTTAATAAAAGACTTTTGCTACTAAAAAAAAGTGTCTTATGTTATGGTTAGTTTGTTAATAAAAGATTTTTGTTGCTACTAAAAAAAATCAAGGGTATTATTGGTATTATTGTTAAGTGTTATTTCAAATGATAGTGAAGGGCAAAATGGACCAAGGAAAAATCCAGCCCAAACTCCCCTATCCCCTTTATATATTGTTATAGATAAAAGAGAAAAGGGAATAAATAGAAACTGTAGTAGTATTTTAATAGAAATTGGTGAAACAAATTAATAGAAATTGAGAAAAAGAAAATATTTTAAAAAATTGAGTCAACAATAATTAAAATTCATTTTGACTTTTTCTTAATAAGTAGAATTTTTTTTAAAAGGAAATGGACAAAAAAGTTAAAAGAAATAAAAATATTAATTATTAAGCAATAAAATATGTATAAAAAGTTACTTTATAATCAGTAAAGTATTTGTCAAAAAATATGTATAAAAAGTTACTTTATAAGCAATAAAATTCGATTTCCTTACATATTTTTTGGATGGTTAAAATGGAATTACCTTGATTAAATCATTATTAAATTTCTTTATGATTTGACCAAAGAAACGTAATCGAATCGCAATTAACCTCGAATCGCAATTAACCTGATAATATTTAAAAAACAAAAACAAAAAATCTCGACTGCAACATATACATAGTAAATAAAATATAAAATAAAATATTTATCCTTTAGTTAAAAATATAAAATAAACAATTTAGTGATTTACCCAAGAATACATGGTCAATCTTATAGACCTATACAAAAATGGTTTAAAAGTGAACCCTTAACATTTTTAGTGAAAAAGTTGAATTTTACAATAATAAAAAATGAAAAGAATTA
The DNA here is from genome assembly GCF_020283565.1 of Trifolium pratense. NCBI lineage: Eukaryota > Viridiplantae > Streptophyta > Magnoliopsida > Fabales > Fabaceae > Trifolium > Trifolium pratense. The sequence continues at coordinate 37,947,820 of NC_060065.1, forward strand.
CTTTCTTAAAAAATATTAAAAATGGGAAGAACTACTTTTAGACAGAGTCCAACACCACTAAAAAATCAAGGGCATAATAAAAAAAACAATTAAATAATACATATTTTTTCCATGATAAATTAAAATATAAACAAATTCATATTTTAGGTTCATTATATAATAAATATAATCTAAATATAAACAGATTCATTAATTATGCAATAAACCATAAAAATTATTTTGTTTATATTTTATCATTGAAGAATACTCCTGTAAACTTTTAACATACAAAAATTATTTTTTAAATACATTGAATAATCAACGTATTTAATAATTTATTTTATTTTTATATTAAAATGGATGTAATGCAGCGAAACCTTTCTTCACGAATACAGTTTCAAAAAGTGAGTAAACTACACTTTTTTTTAAGGAGTAAACTACATTTTCACTCATTTCTTATTCTTTCCATTTATTCAATTATAAAAGTTTTTAAATGTTTTTGGGTGTATAAAAGATATTTGGACTCACTTAATGTCACACTTTTTAATTTATATTCCCAAAACTATATAGTAATGGAGGAAATAGAAAGAATTGGAAATAGAGAGGATCCTAACTCCACTTTTATTATCTTAAAAAATCAATATAAATAAAAAACTTGTCTTGTCGCTTTGTTCCGATCTCATCTTTAACCCACCATTACCTCTGTTTCTTCATGTGTGAAAGTGTGATGATAACCTATGAAGTCCGGATACGTGACACGATACCGATACGATATGACACCGTTACGAGAAAATTTTCCGATACGATATGGCTGGGATACCTTATTTAAAAATTAGATTTAAAATTAAATATATAAATGCACAATATATAAACACAACTAAAATCGATAATGATAAAAAACTAACATTCAAATTATTCAAAATGAGCAAACAAGTGACAATTACATATCTTAAGTTAAGTACTACCCAAAAAGGGAGTGAGATGAGTAACTTAATTGGTTAACTTAGTTGAGCTAAGAGTTAATGAGTTTGAGGTCCAGAGTTTAAGTCTAACAATTTGCTTATAAAAAAAGTACTACCCAAAAATGACAACACGAATTTTATCGGTCTCATCTCTTACGTTTTCATTATAAGAGAACATTAATTGTCCGATACTTCTCTGATACGATACTTCTCCGATACGTGTATCGGAAAGTATCAGACGAGTATCGGTATCGAGTACGTATCAGACACGATACTTCGTCATTTTTGGAATATCGAGGCTTCACAGCTGATAACATTATCTGGAGAGATGAATAAAGGTTGCGCACTTTGCTTTGCAGTGGTTTGGTTGCCGCTTTGGTCAAAATTAATTTCAAATCTTTAAAGTCTGGCCAGTCCCACTTAATATTAGGGATGACAATTTGACCCATACCTAGCGGGTACCCGCAAAAAATACCCATAACGGGTAGGGTAAAAACCCGCAATTTTGGGTACGGACATGAATATGGGTAATTACCCGCAAAAAATAACGGGTATGGGTGCGGGTACGGGTACCTTAGTACCCACCCCGCCCCATACCCACGTAATATATATTTGTTTATTTTATATATATTATTATATAATAACATATGTATATGAATTTAAAAAAATACAACACTATTAAACTATTACATATTTTTAATAAAAATGTTTATTTATAATATAATATAAATATAATGTGAATATGTCAACAAAGATATGAACTTTAACATGAGGTTAGTAAAAATTTTGTTTATAATTTTCATGAGTCAATATTAAATTTTTTAAAAAAGTTTAATTATATTAAAATGAAATGATATTTCATAATTGATCGATTTATTTTTAGCAAAAATGCGGGTAACAGGTACGGATATGAGTACTTAAGTACTCATAGGATATGAGGATGGGTACAAAGGTTGTTACCCACGCGGGTATGAGGATAAGTACGGATATTTTTTTAAACTGCGGTTATGGAGATGGGTACTATACCACCTTACCCATACCCTACCCATTGTCATCCCTACTTAATATATAAGCGTCAAGTTTTTTTTTTTGACAGAATAAGGCAAGCATCAAGCTAAATTATAATTATTTTTAGTCAAAAAAAAAGCTAAATTATAATTATGCTGATAAATTTAATTAATTGCTATAAACGGAAATAGATTAGCATTTCTCTTTCTAAGTTTATTATGCTAAGTTAATTAGAGATCTATCTGCTTATAAAAAAAATAAAAAATAGAGATCTATCCTAGTTAGTTAGAAACTCTTTTTGCAAACTAATTGTTATTGTTAGTTAGTTCAGTGGTGATTGACACAAATTTAATATAGAGAGAATTACAGTTCGATTCTCACAACTACGAATGAGAAAGGACTGAAATCACTTGATGCCAAAACTAATCTCAAACCAAATTAAAGTTTTGGTTAAAGGAAAAAAAAACTCTTATTGCTATGTGGTGGAAATAGTTGTAATTGAATTTGCATTCATTTTCATCAATACATATAACATTGATCCCACTGATGTCAAAATTGAGTGTTAATTCGTAAACTCGTAAATGTAAACTCGATTTTTTGTAAAATCGTGAAAAAAAAGAGTTTATCTGAGTAAACTCGGGCGAGTTTACTTTTTTTTTTTCAAACCTTTTTCCCTTTATGACCCAGTTTCATGTTTTTCGGCCTATTAGACAAACTTCCTACACTTTTTGGAAAAAAAACCGCTATGTTATTGTTTGGAAACTCGAACGTCAAAGTTTCACTATCTTTTTTTCTCAAATAACTATTTGTTATAAACTAATGTAAATAGGAGCAATAGTATAGATTAAGAAGAGAGAAAAGAGAGAAAGAATAGTTCATGTTATTCACCACTAGGATTAGCGTTACAATATAGTGATACATAGTATCTATATATAGGTAAACATATTGGGCCAATTACATGGGCCAGGACATCCACTAATAATATTCATAACACTCCCCCTTGGATGTCCATCGAGGATATGCCTCATTAAAACCTTTACTAGAAAAAACCCGGTGGGAAAAAAATTCTAGTGAAGGAAAAAGAGTACAACATCCTTTGTGTTTGAACTGCCTCATTAAAAACCTTACCAGGAAAACCCAATGGGACAAAACCATGGTTAAGGGAAAAAGAGTGCAGAACACAATTATATATCCCCCTCATGAAGACAATTATATCTGAGACGAATAAGAGCAATTAATCTTCAATATAGTTGATCAGAAGCTTTACTTGATGATGACTTTGTAGAAAGATTTGATTCTTCTTCTTTAATATAATCTTCTCTGAATTAGCTGTTGATGCAGTATTATCTTCTTCAAATTTCTTGTATGTGTAGAATCACAAACTTCAACAAAACCACACTCTGAACTTTCTGAATGTAGTGTTAAAACTTCCACATAATCGGATGATATTGTTGTATCTCTAAGATACAAATTATATACTTGACTTTGCTCCAATATCTTTGAGTTTATTGATACCATCACATACATAATTAGCAAAATGCAATAGTGTTCTCAATTGAACTAAAATATGGTCCTTCAAGACCAATTCAAGTAAGTGATCATTTTCTTGAGACATGAAATTGTTCACATCAAGTGACAATAAATTATATTTGTTAATATCAAATATATTTCATTTCAAACTTTTCTTTAATCAATAGATTTCAAGAACTCTTCGAGAGTTTATGTCATCATATAACAAATTCATTTCCAAAGTGACTTATTCATTTCATTAAGTCATCTCTTCGATAGTTTGAAATGTATCTCTCGTGGAAATTAAATTCTTCATGGAGTTTTATATAATTCACACTAACAAGTGAGCCATACAAATATATCGTGACACATTTTTCAAATAAATTGAATTTTCCATGTGTTAATAAACTTAATCAAGTAAGAGAAGGATTTTGATTTCACTTCAGGTGAATATTTCTTTTCACATTCAATGGCAAACTTTTACCAATATGCTTGAATAAAAAGTCAAGCTTTTAATATTTTTATTTCAAAATTTTTTATTCACACGAAAATTAATTCGTATCTCATCACTTTTACATCTTCAGATGTATGGACTGCTGGTCCTAAAATCATCACTTTGCAAAGTAACTTTAATTACATAGCAATTGTGTTTTCATTTAGACAATCATTGTCTATAATTCTCAATAGAATTTAGTTCATGATCCTCATTAACTCCTTTCACAAATAGCGCTATATTATATATAAAATATCGTCAACGTTGACTTTCTTTCGGTTCCATCATATTCCATTTGTGACATAATTTTCATTCATGACATAATTCGTCGAGATCTCTTTATTATCATAAATTTTAGGTACCTGAGAAGTTCTTCTGGAACTTAAAACTCAATTATGTCAAATACTCTTTTGACAGTTTCATATCCTCACTTGGGTCATCTTTCTTTTTAGCTCATTTTCTTATTTGAGGATTTTTTTTCATTGGAACCGATTGATCTACCACGCTTCAGGGTGGTTAAAATTCATTTGCAATATAAGACTGTCCATCAGGGACATCCATTTTGATCGGAGCATTAACAGCTGATAGTTGATTTCATAAACTTTGCAAATGATTTATCTTTTGAACTTCTTGTTCAAACTATTTTATATGAGGATCAATGTGAGATAATAACATTAATTTATTTCAAGTGATTCATTTGAACTTCTGGTTCATATTTTTCAGCTGCTTATTCTCCCCCCTAATATTGGGAAAATTAATTCATCACTTGAAAATCAGCCTACATGGCTGTAAATAATTCTCCAATTTTTTGGCTCAAGGTGATTTATAATAGATGGAGATTCATATCAAATACATTTTCCCAATATTCTTTAAGAACCGTTTAAATGCATTTTATTGGAGCAATTGCACATACACAACACATCCAAAAATGCTTATATGGGAATCATGTTTATAAACAAAGTTCAAATTGTAAATTAGGGGAGAACTTTATAATAACTAGTTGGCTTGATGCGAATTAGTATCTCAATATACATGTTTGAATGTTCCCAAAATATAAATTAGAAGTTATGATCTCATAAGTATCAGTCATGTGCTTACTTTAGACGTCTAAAGAATGGATCTTCTAGTCCATTTCTGTATGATCATATTCTATTCGATATCGATTTCAATTGACATACGATACTTATCAAATATTTTCTAAGAATTTAGAAAATAAGATCTTAGCAAAACTATTTGAGAAAACAAACTCACAAACTTCTGGTTGTGAGTAAACATGCATGTGACCAATTTAGTTGATGCATCAATTCAAGTCACAAAATATCTAAATGGTCCAAAATCTCAAATTATCAATTTCTTTTGGGAATTAGTAACCGATAAAAATTATTAGAATGAAGGAACTTCGGGCCCTTCAATATATATTTATAGTTTTTTTTTTCGCATCATAAATCCGGGATGACCCAACCGGTATTGCCAACAATAAATTTAATATGATTTGTAAACTTCTGGTTTACAATAATTTGTGCTTCAATTGCATTATTATATATAAAAGTGTAGTATAAACTTCTGGTTTATAACTTTTTCATTACACTTAATTTATCCAAAATATGTGTAGTAATATAGAGATATCCAACATCTCTTCATTTCTTGTTTCCATATTGATATTCATATATGAATGATAAGGAGATTATACTTATGCAATCAATTGTTCTGCAAATCAACATCTCCCTTATTATTGGGCTGAATTGTTACTATTGTCATTTATGTCCGTTTAAAAACGTTTCATCATATTAGCGAGTAAATGCCCTTACCAATCATTTGTACATTTATATAAATGAGCTCCAAGCAAACTTCAGGTTGCCACTCGAATTCTTCCTTGCAAATGGAGCCAATAAACTTTGATGACTTTACAAGTCATCTCAAATAGCCACAAATCAACGGCAAACCAATATATAATAATAATAAAACTCTAATAATAAATCAATGCAAGGATAATTTAATACTCAATTGTCTTAATAATTCCTCAAAATAATAATTTCAATAACAGTTTGCAAGTGAGCATTCAAATAACAACAAGACAATATAAAATTTACAAAATATTCATATAAATAACATTTTGTGTAATAATTATCGTAAAAAAAAACATTTGGTGTAATAATTAACAAAATTGAGCCTAAAATAAATTTCCAAATAGAACACTTTAACAAAATAATTAACATTAGTGTTACAACTTTTAAAGTAAAAGAGAGTTTCTCATATAATATTTTAGGCTCAAATCGTGAGATTATATAGTTTAAAATTATATATGATTCCCAGTTCTCACATTCAATCAACACCAAATATTTAAAAATTTCACAAAATAAATTCAAATCCCATAAACCAAGGATATGATATTAATATCAAACAAATATTCTTGAATTGAATATATAAAAAAATATTCTGGGTATAAATTATAATTAAATTTATTTCCTAAAGAAAAAAAGATATGATTAAGGTATGAATTATAATTTTATTTCCAAAAGAAAAAAAATATCAATTAAATTGATTTATTATGGAAGAAAAATATTTTCTTAATAAGACACAATTCATACCTTAAGCATTGTAGTAGCAGAATAATAACACATAGTACAAAGTTATCGTATAAAATAAAATGAATAAAGTATTAAGTCATGCACACCTTTTATTTTAGTAACATTCAAACTTAGTATATGAAAGTAACAGGAAACATCACAATTGTCAAAAATAATGTAAATAAATAATACCTTAATTCATGATTTAAAAGGTCAAGTTGATTTCATCTTGCAAAAATCCCAAAAGTAATAGGTAGTATCACAATTACAAAAATTTGGCTAATAGAAATCACAAAAGAAATTAAACGATATGATATTTCAATTGATATTTGAAAATTTGTCAAATCAACTAATTTTATTTTCAAAACAAATCATTTAATTTCAAATGAATCAATCATAATACTTCCTTAACAGATAATGTAATAAATTGAAAATAATAAAAGAAAGAAATAAAAGGCATTAAATTGTTTTCAATGAGATTGATTGACCAAATTAACATATGAATGACATATGAAAAATCAATATGAAGATTTGTCTTAATTTATAATTTAGAAATAAAAGGCATTCAATGTTATATTTGGAAATAGTATTAAATATGAAGATTTGTCTTAATTTAGAATTTTTAACGGAAAAATCAATACGACCATTGACCTTGTTTTTAAGGTTATATTACTGCAGGCCGTAAAAACAAACGGTGCGATTCATGCTCCATGCTTTCTGTGAAATTTACTTAGCAATTGAATTTTACAATTTTATCCATTGAGTTCTTCAGGAACTATATAATAAATCACTATCAATTTACAATCCTTCAAGGATGTAGGAATATTGAATTCATCTAGAATTCATTGAAGAGAAAAAAAAAAATTGTTTTATTAGTTCTTCAGGAACTATATAACACATAAAAGTATTTTGATGTGCAATCCATTAGGGATGCATGGTGATAAATGGTGATATTTCGTAAGTTCTTCAAGAACAAAATTAATTGTTTTCTAAGTTCTTCGGGAACTAAGATTATGAATTCTTCGGGAATTCATGTATTAAATGTCTAAGTTCTTCAGGAACTAAGAATAGGCCTAGGTTCTTTAGGAACCAAGATTATGAATTCTTCGGGAATTCATGTATTAACTTTCTATGTTCTTCAGGAACCAAGATTATGAATTCTTAAATATGTTTATGTTCTTTTGGATGATCAAAGTGTCGATGTTTCACCATACAGGTGTCGGTCACGAAGCATAATGATGCTTCACCAGACTATTGTCGGTCACGAAACTCAAACAATATCAAACATCCAAGATACATATTATAAATAAATAAATAATTGATCAACATTTTATGTAATATTAATGATCAAAGTGTTATGCTTCACCATACAAATGTCGGATATCACGAAGCGTAAACAACATTGAATCAATTAAATACATAAAGGAATGATGCTTATTTATTTATTTATTTATTTTATTTTTATTATTATTATTTGATCTTTATAAGTATACAAGGTTCAAACGATTCATAATCATATAATAATCAAAAATAAAAACTACTTGTGATTTCATAAAAATAGAATAAGAATTGCGTACCTCAGTTGGTAAGCTCGTGCTGATAACGTGTTATAAACTAATGTAAATAGGAGCAATAGTATAGATTAAGAAGAGAGAAAAGAGAGAAAGAATAGTTCATGTTATTCACCACTAGGATTAGCGTTACAATATAGTGATACATAGTATCTATATATAGGTAAACATATTGGGCCAATTACATGGGCCAGGACATCCACTAATAATATTCATAACACTATTCTTTTTCTTCACTATGATTTTTTTACTTTCATTTTCATCTAAACTTTGAAACTTCAAGCTAGCAATAAAGCTCAATCCTTCAAAGCAAGTTTGATGCAAGTTTATGTATTTTGATGAAAGGTTATGGACATGGTGCTATATTTATATGGTAATTTGGTATATATTGCCTTTATAACTAAGTTAATATTTTGAAATATTGACATTTTTGTAGTATTATATTAGTATATATATATATTATATACATTTTAGGTAAACTCGTACGAGTTTACATGTCGAGTTTACCTAGGCAAAACGAGTTAAGGTAAAAACTCAATTCTGACTACCTTAATTGATCCAATACAAAAAGTTATGTTAATAATTATTCTAAAGGCATTACTTAAGTTTTGTAAAAAAAAAGCATTACTTAAGGACACTATATTTAAAATTTTCTTGTTTTGATGTATACACAACACAAAAACAAGAAGTGACTATCAAATCCTCTCACTACTAGACTAAATCTTGTGGCTTTATTCTCGGTCCACAAGAATCAATATAACTAAAAAAGTCTACCAAATTCAAACTTCATCACCACTCCAATTATTCATTACCTTTGAACCTGCACACTTAATGTTTCCATGTTTTGCCTAAGTGTGGGTTGTTAGAGGGCCAAAGGCTAAGGTCATTTGATGTTTCATTGTTTATAAATCTCTACGCATATCCTTATTTTGTGTACTAAGAAATGCTAATAAGGTACAAGAATTTGGAGTTATAATTATTGGTTCCATACTTCATCACTAAGAATAAATATAACTAAAAAAAAGTGTACAAAATTCAAAATTCATCACCACTCCAATTAATCTTTGCCTTTGGACCTGTTGGCCCTTCCTCTCCAAACACTTCTTTTGGTAAACCCCTAATAATTTTTTCAAAACCATCTTTTAGCTTCCCAATCAAAAGCTTCTCAGCATTCTTCAATTCATCATCTACATTATAGTCCACATGTGGACCCCATCCCCTAAAAAAATTCAACCATGCTGGCTCTTTAACTTGAGACCCCAAATAATCTGCAGAAACCAATACAAATTTTCCCATATCCATAACATTGTTACCTTTATCAGTATCATCTCTTACACCTACACCATTTTTCCCTAGTAGAACAAGACCAGCATGTGGATATGCTGCATGACCATGATATGAAGCATAAACAACAGGTCTTTTATCATTTTGAAACTCGAGTTGCGATGAATCAATCCATTGACCACTACCATGTTGCGAGAAAAAAACTTGCCATAATTGACCATCTAAGTTACTTACTCTTAATGTCACATGCTCCCAATCACCAACATGTTCGCCTAATCTTCCAAATTTGACGGTTACGAACTCTACTTTTGCTCTTCCAGGTCCATTAAAAGGGTAGAAAATCCACATTGCAATATCAGTGAATGTTCCTCCATACATTGGTTTCACATGTACATAAGATTCTGCACTTTGTAGATTACCTTTCTTGACTCTCTCTTTGTTTGCGACATTGGCAGGTAGGTCTAGCCAATAGGCACCATCAGTGTTAGGATCTTGAGGAAGGTTAGTTCCATTTTGTGCTATTGGAACAGGATTTGACTCGTCGCCTTTCTTGTATAGTAAGGCACCATTGGAGAAAAACCAATTAACCGAGGAAGGTAAGTATTCTTCAGCAGAATTTAAGTATAGAAATGGAGAGTAAGATTGGAGTATTGCCTCGATTTGCTTTTTATTCGGCATGATTTTTGATATAGCATTGAGATTCTTCAAACATGAAATTGATGGAGGGTTAGTGTTTCCACCGTTTTGTGCAATGAAGGTACCAACACGAACACCGGGAGCTTGAGTTCCTCTATTGATTGGTCTAACATCATAGAAATTTAAGTTGTTTGATCCCCATATCCACGAAGAAGACTCGCATTGGTCTGTGAGGTCGGATCTTACACACATGATTTTGTTAAGTGAAGGTTTATCTTGTGTTGTGGTGACAACATGGCCTAAAGCTTTGTAGCCATTTGGTGGTATTGGTAACCAAATATACAAAGTGGAATCTTTTGTAGCCGTGTTCGACACAAGTGTGTAATCAACCGGCGGTTTTAATGTTTTATTTGTGGTACTTGAAGAAACATCCTTTGCTACAAGAACATATCCAAAAAGAGGTTTGTTGTTTGGTTGGCTGTAGCTACCTAACATAGAGAATCCTTGAGGTATTCCTGTTGGTTCGTACACGGAGACGCCTTGGTTTTCCGGGCCACCGTCGTATGCACCCCATACTTTGCTGAAATTTGATGCTTGAGACACTTGCAGCCCACCTAGATTGAGGACTCCGCCTGCAAATCCGTTACCTGCGTGTCGCAATTCAACACTAGGTATAATTAATCTGCATTCACTAGAATAGAATGTACCTTATTTAAGAGGACAGAAAATGAAAATCACATAATGGTTACCTTCTGGCCAAGAAGTTGGTGTAATTGGAAGCTTGAATGTGTAGTCAATGGGGCGAGAGCGGGACGGGGGTCGCTTTTTCCTGAAGATGCTCTTTTTGCCGAAGATGCTCTTATTCTCTGCATACAAAAACATGGTAAGACAATTACATGCTCTTATTCTCTGCATACAAAAACATGGTAAGACAATTACATGACGTGTCTAACTCATCTTACAAAATCCGACTTGTAAGGTGATGAGTGTCTTACCTATAAATTCTTTTTTAGACCTTATCTATTTTCAATGTATGATTTGGAGATGAACTACTAGTTTGGCTACATAAATAATCTTCTAAATATTGTTGAACTTCCATTATACACCAAGCTGCTCAATCAATTAAGGACTAGTTTCTGTGTGTGAATCTGATTTCCGTTAAGAATCTATGAGACATCAAAATTAATCTTGCATGAAACATCTTGTGGTTGTGAAATTATCATTATCATCATTGTATATTTATTTTTGAAAAAATAAAATAAAATACATCTATCATGATATGATATAGAATTGGATAAATATAATGGTACACATTTATGTTATCATGTGTGTGATGCCGATGCGCATAAACAGGATAACATTATTACTCTATTGTAATATAATATTTTTGATACACATGCACCTCATAATACATGATATGATATATATCATATTTAAAAGACCAAATTATTCTATGAAACAATTATATATTAGCTTTCCAAAATTTATTTGTAATACTTTTAATTTCATAAATTAACAAAAAATACTAAAATTATTAAATAATTATTATAATAAACAATTTCATTTTTATTTTAAAATAATGAGGAATTAAATAAATCTATAGTATATTTTAATTTAAAATTGACGATTTTACTCACTCAAGTTTATGGTATAAATTTTTAATTAGTTTATGGGATATGAAGTATAGGAATATAAACAAGGATAGGGGGTGTACATCATTATTTGTAGGGAGGCCCGGATAACATAGTTAAGCCCATTTTGTCAAAGGTTTTTTGAGAATTTCTTTTCACACCCCGTACTACTTCTCACACGCCTCCCATTTTGAGGAAAAACTTTTAAAATGGTGTAGTTTTTTTTTTTTTTTTTGTGTAAACATCAGGATTAAAATCTGATCCGTGAGGAGAATATTTTTTGCTATACATGGTTCATAATCATTGATTATTGTTAAACTATATGCATAAAAGATCTTGCGTGCACGTTATTAACGATAAACCTAACTTGAAGTGTAAGTTCCAACTAGAGGAACCCGTGTGTAGGTTATTATCGTACGAGTTGTCTTAAAGTGAGGCATTGTTATTTCAACAATCGTTGTTAATTTACCTAACACAAATAAAAATTAACCACATGTAATAATATACATACATATAAGAATCTCGGACGTGCGATGATTTATAAGTAGAAATGTTCTCAAGTCCTGATCCTACATGTCGGTTTTAAAGGATTTTGTTAGGTCAAAAACCCAATTCTAACATTCACAGACAAAGAAGATAATTTTTAGGTGGAACCTACGCTACTCCTTGATAATATTTAAAAATACAAATCACATAAGTAAATTTACATGTGTATCCGTGAGTTTAGCTCAATTGACAGAAGCATTATAGAAACTGACGTTCGAATCCCGAACACCTCCCTTTATCTACATTAACTTATCCAAGGTGAAATTTTTAGCCACTTAACTACTTGTTTAAAAAAATAAAAATTTACATGTTGTATCCGGAATTGATTTTTAATCGACTTTTATTTTACTTGCATATAGTTGTAGCTTGTATTGAGATGAATACACAAGTGTAGTAAAAACCTAATTTTTACTCTCAAGATAATTTTTAAAGATGAACCTATAAAAAAAAGTTAAGCATACACCATCGTTTCGTTTGGTTCAAGTATATATCATATCCAACTATTTATGTATCGAAGTGTCGTATTCTCGTAGTTTCTTCACCAAACACCTCAAAAGGTATATACCTGTTTTTAATATTATTTTTTACGGTTTCCCCAATGTTAATTGTTCTTATTATCTCTGTATCTATAATAATCTATAATGTGAACAAAACAGAACAAACACGGCAATCTCAAAAGCAAACAATGAATAAAACTGAAAACAAAAAATAAATAAATAAAAAAAGAAGATAAAGTAACAATGGCATATAGATCAGAAAAGTACCTGAAATAGGATCCATTGGTGCAGCAGCTATAGAAACTCCCATTGCTTGAATTGCCACGAAAAGCACAACAAAAACACAAAAAATCCCCACATTCACATTCACACCCATTTTAATATTTCCTTCCACAAACTCAGATCTCTAAAACACAACACAACTCAACTCAACTAGATCTATTTTGTTCTCACCCTTGAAAGTTGTAACACTTTTACTTATTGAATTGAAGTTAGCACAAAAAGCATAAAGTTGTTAGTGGTGGTTAGGTTGATATTCAACTCTGTCTGTCCTATAAATATATAAATGGTTTGTGTTGGATTTGGGTTAGATCCACTCACTCACTGTCTCTCATTATTTTTTTTATTGGTTTTTCTTTTGATAATTGAATACTTTTTGGCTTTTTCTTGTGTATGCTACTATTGTCCCTTTCATGAATCACGGATAAAAGTTAAAGGTTATGTATATCATGGGAAGAACAGTAGTGAAAGAAAAGCATGAATTAATGGACAAATAAAAAATGAAATAAATATGTAATGGAAGACACTACATAAATAAATGGAGTAATTGTCAGTTATTTATTGTCAAAAAAAAAAAAGGAATTGTCAGTTATTATGACGTAAATTATTTGCTTATTGCTAGGAAGGGTAAGTTACTACTTAAACGGAATTAATTATCATGTGTTAATTACAATGTTACAAATTCAACAACTTGACTGTGATATGAGTAAAAAAATGAGGATTAGTGTAACTAATTTGAAAAAAAGGAAACTACTAATTGAATTGTAACCTGATTTTTTTTATTTTTTTTTTAAATATGGATTGGAACATAGTAGAAGAAAATACAACAAAGAAGAAACAATTTACCCAAAATGAAATTAAAGCTTTTAACATAAATTTCTGGAGTGGCTGACCTATTGAACAGTTTTTGGGGTGATCCCACCTCATATTATTCTTCACCCTTCTTTCTTTTTATGCTTTTCTAAGCTATAGAAAATTCTTTACTTACCTCTCTTATCTAAATCGAATAAACTAACAGGACCAGCAATGCAAGCAGATTCTGAAGTTCTCATACTCAAAAAATGGTAAAGTCTCGTGTCTGATGTGTACTCGATACCGATACTCATCCAATACACGTATCGGAGAAGTATCGTATTAGAGAAGTATCGATAATTAATATTATTTTTTAAAATAAAATATAACCAATACTTGTCAGATACTTCTCTGATACTCGTATCGGTCGAAAAAGTATCGGCATATCGGGCAATTAATTCTCTTTGATGATGAAAACGTGAGAGAGAAGACTGATACAATTCATATTTTCTCTTAATTATTATTGAATGTTAGAATATGATGTTACCAACTATGTCTTTATTAGTTTTTCTCTTTGTCATGACTTGAACTCTGGACCTCTAACTTCTTAACCCTTAGCTCAACTAGCTTAACCAATTGAGCTACCTATCCCACCACTTTTTGGGTAGTACTTAACTTAATATATGTAGTTGTCACTTATTTTCTTATTTTGAGTAATTTGCATGTTAATTTTTATCATTATCGATTTTAGTTATGCTTATATATTGTGCATTTATATATTTAGCTTTAACTTTAATTTTTAAATAACGTATCCCGACGTATCGTATCGGGAATTTTGAAAATTTTCCCGTATCGGTATCGTATCGGTATCATGTCACGTATCAGGACTTCATATCCCTTTGAGAGGGGATAATAAATTGTAGGTGAGTTCTACTCTACCGCGAAGATATTTACTCATCAACCAATAAGAATAAACCACATAAGAGAATTTGCGTGTGGTACTCACAACTAATTTGTACAAAACTTTTGGATTTTTATATGTGTATTTTCACATGATTTGTTCTTAGGGAGCTTCTACGTTATATTGAAATAATTCGAATGTCCTCGTACATTAAGTCGTTAAATCAATAACCTCCATCCATGTATTCCACAATCTCCATCTATTTTGTTAAATGGAGAATTTTCATTGGTCTACTATATTTCGTGATGCATTCGCAATTAGTTTCTTCGCTGTACATATCAATGCTCTAATTTCACATATGTTATTTGGGCACTTGTTGACTTGTTTAGCAACTAATCTTATAAAAGAAAAAATTCAATTTATTGTAAATACTATTAGATAACATGTTTTTGAGTACTATCATAGCTACTTTGACCTATTTTCATTGTATTTTATAGATTCAACGATCAAAGGATACTTGAGCAATCCAAGCTACTTCCTCCGACTTTATTTATAAGCAAAAGTTACTTTTTAGATTCATTGAACAACCGATGTATCTAGCTTAGATATAGGCTAAATACACCAGTTGTTCAATGAATCTAAAAAGTAATTTTTGCTTATAAATAAGGCCGGATGGAGTAAATTAGAATGTATGGAAATTCGAGACAAGTCAATTCGCTAGGTGAGCTGAAAACGAAGCAAATCAGAAGGTTGAAGAGAATTTTAAAAGCAAATTCACTAAGCAAGCATCAATTGGCTTAGCGAATAAAAACATCTTAGTGATCTCGAGATGAGCTGATATTTTCTCTCTCAAAGAAATATCTTTTTACTAAGGGAACCACCTATTTGCTTATAGCAATAGTGATCTCGAGATGAGCTTATTGATGAAAAGTTACGATATAAAAATTGCCTGGAAAAAAATCAAAAATTTAAAATAAAAGGATAACTATAAAAATAATTTGTATATGTGCTACATACAAAAATATTTGATTTTTGTAGTTTAAGAAAAAAACGTGGGAGAAGTAACAAATAAAATTGGGCAATTTGAATTTGCGTTACATAAAAAAATATTTTATTTTGTAGATAAAAAAAGAAGTGGGAGAAGTAACAAATAAAGTTTGTAATTTGAATTTGGGTTACATACAAAAAGTTGGATTTGTAGTTAAAAAAAAGAACGTGCGAGAACTAACAAATAAAGTGAGTTTATTTGAATTTGGGTTACATAAAAAAGGGAGTGGTTATGGTGCATAAGTTTTTTCCTTATGCATCATGCATAAATAATGAAAATTGCTTAACGCACCCCTAAATTGCTTAGCGCCCCCCCATATACTTAGTGCACCTCCCAAATTTTCTCGCGCGCCCCCAATTTTTTCTCTCGCACCCCCTCAAATTTTCTCGCGCGCCCCCCAAAACCATTTTTGTTGTGGAATGGTTTGACATTAGATGTACTTATAATGCCAAAACCATTTTTACTGTCGAATGGTTTTAGAGGGTTGTAATCCAAAACCATTCTACTTGTGGAATGGTTTTATGTGTTATTTACGTTGGGGGTGGGGGGCGCACATTGCAATTTGGGGGGCGCGCAAAGCAATTTGGGGGGCGCACTAGCAATTTGGGGGGCACTAAGTAAACTAGGGGGCAATAAGCAATCTAGGGGGTGTGCTAAGCAAATTGGGGGCGCATTAAGCAAACTGGGGGGCACGCTAAGCAATCTGGGGTATTTATGCGTGGTGTGCATAAGCAAGGCTTATGCACCATAACTTATGCCGACGAAATAAGACAATTTTTTTTTTTTTGACTTATAAGAAAATTGATTTTTATTTAATAAAAAATTGAATTTGTATAAAGTGAAGAAATTTGAATTTGGGTTACATACAAAAAATTGGATTTGTAGATAAAAAGAAGAAATAAACGTGGGAATTTGTGGATAAAAAGAAGAAAACAAAGTGGGAGAAGTAACAAATAAAATGATGTTTTGTGTTTGTAATTGGACATTTAACTCATATTGATTATGTGGTGTTTACAAAATATATCAAATGAATTGATATGACTTAGTGGTAAAAGTAATGAGAATTGTAATTGAAATGTCATGGGTTCGAATCTTGTTGAGATTTTTTTTTTAAAACATATAAGACACCGATACCGCTACATATTTATAAAGCATATAAATTGAGAATCAAAATATATACATGTAAATTTAATTTGAGCAAGTTATTTTTTTAAAAAATTTTAAAACAAGATACGATAGTATTTTACCTTTATTTATCCATCTACGATCGAAAAAACTAAAAATATCGTAATCAAAATGTAATGTCTTCAATCCCTCATTGATCAATATTGTTGTTTCTACACATATTTTTGGGACACTTGTCCGACACGTGTCATACAAGTGTCTTACATGTGTCAGACACCTATCAAAGTAGTGTCAAACTAAAGGAAAAATTAAATTTTTTCCGACACAGATATGAGCTATCCAACACGTGTCGGACGAGTGTCGGACACCGAAAAGTATCGGACACTGCGACACGCCTAATCATAGAGGTGTCGGTGCTTCCTAGTTAGATTTAGCCGGAGACATTTCAACTTATATATATATATATATATATATATATATATATATATATATATATAAAGATATAAAGATAAAGATTAATTCTATACAAATTCATATAAATGTCAAATTCATACGTCCAGTTCAATTGGCAGAATATTAAATTATATATGCAGGGAATTGAGGTTCGAATTCCGGTCATCCCATTTATTCACCTTAAGGGTGAAATTTCTATCTACTAAACTACTTAATAGAATAAAAAAAGTCAAATTCATGCAATTCACATGTACAACACACATATTTTAATAATAATAAAAAAGAGCTTCTACGGTACATATGAAAAATTTCAATGTATCGGTACATTAGATCGATTAATTAATAAATTAACAAATATTTTATAAATAAAAAACTATTTGTCGATCATTGTATTTTAGAGATGATAATTTCATAAGAAAAAACACAAGTTTAATGTTTTATAAGCATTATACTAACTTTTTTTACATTTTTTCATTAAAAAATTCAATAATAACTATTATGAGTGTTAATAAGTTCAAAAAAATATAAAATTTTATTTTTTCTCAATTTTGATAAATAGTAGTTAGCTATTATAATATTTTAAATGATAGAAAAATGATTTTTTTCGAAAAAATATTAATTTACTTAGTAATTTAATGATCTAATGTACCAGTATATTGTAATTGTTCATATGTACCATAGAATTTGCCAAAAAAATATATGTATGTGTGTATACTTGTTGTTAACCAATTCCATTAGATAAACATGACAAGTAAGTCCTTTAACAAACAACTTAGTGTGTAAGTGAAGTTAAACAATGGTTAGAAGCTTTATCTATGTAGCCAAATTTGTTTCCTTGTACGACACATCATTGAAGTATCCCATGTTTTTAATTTTTAATTTTATATGAAGAGAGTTTCCTATCTTCACACTTTTGTCCTCAAAGGAATACATTTCTTGCAAATATCGCTATTTCCTACATAAATATTGCCAAATACCATCATGTACATTTACACATTAATTCTTCTCTTGAAATCTCAGACAACATGGATAATTGTTTTTCCACATTTTGTGTAAAGAATCTCTTCAAGAAAAAGCAATCCCTCTCTCGCCCCATTGATATCATATTCAAGCTTCTAAACACTCCCACAGCTTGGCCACCAGGTATTCATTATATTTTTCTCCTGCAAATATGCCACTTTTTATTCTCATTTTGTTTTCTTCGATTCGTTAGGTAGTTTAGTGCCTAGAATTTTACATTTTAAAGGGGAATAAATCGAGTGTCTAGGATTCGAATCCTAGCTTCTGCATATAAAATGTGACGTCCCTACTGACTGAACTAACTAAGACAACAACTTTTTTACTTTTAGTCCAAAAAAATACTTTTTGGTTTTAATTTTTACAAATATACATTTTTGTTTTTGGTCCAAGTAGTTTCTTTTAGATTTAAAAAAAACAAAGAATTATATTGAAAATATTTGATTTCAGTCATTCAAATCCTGATTTCATAAAAATAAAAGGCTTAAATGTAGTTTTGCCCCCTGTTTTGATTAAATCGGAATTTTACCTCCCCTATTTTAAAACGCGGACTTTTACCCCTCTGTTTTATAATTTTTTGGATTTTGCCCCACCTAAAATTCTGCTTTCGAGTCACAACTTTAAAGCTTTGCACACAACTCAATTTGGATCAATAATTCACCAAACGAATATCGAAATGACCGTAATCGAGTTATCTTTCCACAGAATCAAACCCCACTAAATTTGGAGTTACAAAAATAGATTAATTACCGTTTTGGTGAAAGTATGTCCCCCAAAATTCTGCACAAAATCTGCTTTCGAGTCACAACTTAAAAGCTTCTCACACAACTCAATTTGGATCAATAATTTACCAAACGGATACCGAAATGACCATAATCGAGTTAGCTTTCCACAGAATCAAACCTCACTAAATTTGGAGTTACAAAGAGAGATTAATTACCGTTTTAGTGAAGATTTGTCCAGTTACTAATTTTGCAGAAATCTACTTATGACCTTCAAATTGAACATCGTCTACCAAACACATCGTAACTCCAAATTTTACGAAATTTAAATGACAACAAGGGTAATTTCGTTAGCTTTCCGGACATGTAAATACTATTGAAAAATGAGCTACAGGGTGAGAGACATGACAAAAATACCAGTAGTAGTTCCATATAATAATTGATTTGGACAGACCTTCACTAAAATGATAATTAATCTCTCTCTGGAACTCCAAATTTAGTGGTGTTTGATTATGTGGAAAACTAACTCGATTGCGGTCATTTCGGTATCAGTTTGGTGAATTATGGATCCAAATGGAATTCTGTGTGAAGTTTTGAAGTTGTGACTCGAAAGCAGATTTTGTGCAGAATTTTGGGGGACATACCTTCACTAAAATGGTAATTAATCTCTCTTTGTAACTCCAAATTTATTGAGGTTTGATTCTATGGAAAGATAACTCGATTACGGTCATTTTGGTATATGTTTGGTGAATTATTAATTCAAATTGAGTTGTGTGCGACGCTTTGAAGTTGTGACTCGAATGCAGAATTTTAGGGGGGGGAATCCAAAAAATTATAAAACAGGGGAGTAAAAATCCGATTTAATCAAAACAGGGGGTATTTAAGCCAAAATAAAATGAATATTACACAAATATATGTATACATTAGATTTTTTTTTTTATATATTAGAAAGATTAATTCCTACATGAACAAATTTTGTCAGAACTAAAGAAATTTCAAGACTAAAAACAAAAAGTTGTATATTTACAAGAATTATAAAGAAAAAAAAATCTTTATAGAGATTAAAAGAAAAAAGTGATATATTTAAATATTACAAAAACATAATTGAACCTATTATATATTCTAGTAAATGCATGCTGATTATAGCTAGTGTTGGATTGCCAAATACAGGTAATGGTTTTGCTAGTGGAGTCATTGATCTAGGTGGGTTACAAGTGTCACAAGTATCAACATTTAACAAAATTTGGGCTACCTATGATGGTGGCCCAGATAATCAAGGTTCAACAATCTTTGAACCAACAGAAATACCTCAAGGATTCTCTATGTTGGGTAGCTACTCCCAATCCAACAACAAACCTCTTTTTGGATATGTTCTTGTAGCAAAGGATGTTTCTTCAAGTACCACCAATAGCACTTTAAAGAAACCAATTGATTACACACTTGTATTAGACACTTCATCTATTAAGATTAATCAAGACACCACATGTTATATTTGGTTACCAATAGCACCTAATGGATACAAGGCTTTAGGCCATGTTGTCACCACAACACAAGACAAACCTTCACTCGACAAAATCAAGTGCGTCAGATCGGACCTCACAGATCAATGCGAGTCTTCTTTGTGGATATGGGGATTCAACGATTTCAATTTTTACGATGTTAGACCAATCAATAGAGGAACTCAAGCTCCCGGTGTTCACGTTGGCACATTCGTTGCACAAAATGTTGGAAATACTAACCCTCCATCAATTTCATGTTTGAAAAATCTCAATTCTTTAACACAAATCATGCCGAATCTACTACAAATTAATTCGATACTTGAAAATTACTCTCCAATAATGTACCTTCATCCTGATGAAGAATACTTACCTTCCTCAGTCAATTGGTTTTTCTTCAATGGTGCCTTACTATACAAGAAAGGTAAAGAATCAAATCCTATTCCAATTGCACCAAATGGTATTAACCTCCCTCAAGATCCTAACAATGATGGTACCTATTGGCTAGACCTACCTGCTGATGATACAAACAAAGAAAGGGTCAAAAAAGGAAATTTACAAAGTGCTGAATCTTATGTACATGTAAAACCAATGCTTGGAGGAACCTTCACTGATTTTGCCATGTGGGTTTTCTACCCTTTCAATGGACCAGGAAGAGCAAAAGTAAAGTTCATAAATGTTAAATTAGGAAAAATAGGTGAACATGTTGGTGATTGGGAACATGTGACATTACGAGTAAGTAACTTGGATGGTAAGTTATGGAAAATTTACTTTTCACAACATAGTAAAGGTCAATGGATTGATTGTTCTCAACTTGAGTTTCAAAATGATGATAACAATAAAAGACCAATTGTTTATTCTTCACTGCATGGTCATGCATCATATCCATATGAAGGATTAGTTTTGCAAGGGAAAAATGGAATAGGTATTAGAAATGATAGTGCTAAGAGTGAAATGGTTATGGATTTGAAGAAATTAGTATTGGTTTCTGCTGAGTATTTGGGACCTTTTGTTATTGAGCCATCTTGGTTGAATTATTTTAGGGAATGGGGTCCAAAGATTGATTATAATTTAGATGAGGAATTGAGGAAAGTTGAGAAGTTATTGCCTTGGAAGCTAAAAGATGCATTTGAAAAGATTATTAGGAGTTTACCAGATGAAGTATTGGGAGAGGAAGGACCTACAGGTCCAAAGGTGAAGTATAATTGGACTGGAGATGAAGTTTAAATATATTATGCTTACAATGATTCTTATATATATATATGTATTAATGTATATACTTCAAAATTTGATACAGATTAATGTTATTGGTGAAATTAAATTGTGTATTACATAGAATTATAAGTGGTCGGTTTTATAAGAATAGAATAGATTAGATATAACAATCTATTATGATATCAGAATTTATCAATATTAATGTCACATCAAATTAAATAGAAATAAACTTAATAGTGCTGTGACAAGAGAATGTGTGTTGAGAAAAACTCAAGTTGCAAATTGAAAAGAGGGTTTGAAAAAAATTCATACAGAAATATAAAGATTCATGATCTACAAAATTTCAAGTAGCAGCAAATTGAGAATAGATATCATCAAACTCATTTTTCCTAAAGTGCGCCGGCATAACAGCAGTGGTGGAGCCAGGACCTTGGTTCAGAGGATGCAGACTACTAAAATTTACAACTATAATATTTGAACACTTTTCATTCTTTCAGTACATTCAATGCCACATTTTATTTCTATATATATCTCTCTTCCTAACACATTGCTCTTTTCCTTATATATTTCTCACTAAAGAAGTATACACTCATCTTGGTGTACACCAAATATATATTTTTTTATAATTAATTTATAGGATGTAATAAGTCGGTTTAGTTCGACTTTTTGAAAGTAAAAAATATTCAGTTTGATTTTTGTAAAATTTTCATACGAAATTTGGACCAAACCAATAAAAAAAAATAGTTTTAGTTTAATTTAATCGAGTTGAGATTTGTCAAAATAGAGTATTATTTAAATTTATGTAAAAAAAAAGAAGAGTATTATTTAAATTTTAAAGCAAACGCACCAAATAAGCCACCGAGCAGGAGTACAACATAATATGAATTTTAGCAACACTCGACTGCACACTAGCTCCAAGAGATAACATACTACAATTTGATGACATTATATCATTCATGAAACACTCACAATTAAAACAAAGGTTCAAAATAGCATAACTTCAAATAACAAAAATAAAAATAAAACTTCAATGACTAAGAACTATATTAAAAGAAGTCGTGGATGTGAAGGTTGAAGAGGAAACTTGCTACTTAGTTTCTAGCCCTTAACTGGCGGTTGTTGTTGTTGTGGTGCTGGTGCATGGAAGGCCCCGAAGTGACGACTTAGATGTAAACTCCTAGGTAGGTTAGAGTGCGGCACGGGTCCAGGGACAACGCCGCCTGGGTAATTCGGAACACCAGACCCATAATCATCCAAGTTAGGCTCTTGATCTTGAGCAAATATTGTTAAGGAGCACACCAAAATTAGGATTAATACTAGGGCTTTTGCCATTGTTGAATAGAGAGACTTGATGATTTCACAAGGTTGGAAGGGTTAGGTTATTTATAGTGGAAAAGGTGAGACATTAATTTAATTTGAAGATCTGAAAACGTATGGGCCCGTTTGGTGCACAGGATAAGAGACAGAATAGGATAACTGTATCATATCCTGCCGCAATCCAGTGTTTGATGATACAGCAGGATATGATAAGTTAATCCTGAAGCTTATCCTATCCTGTTTCTCTAGTTATAATTCTTATCCTGAATTTGAGCTGGGTTACCAGCAGGATAGGATAAGAAGAAACAAAAATTACTGATTTATTTTATAAAATATATTTTAAAATACATAAAATAAAATTAATAAAATATAAATAATAAAATAATTAATTTTTAAATATATATGTGATTTTCTCACAGGGATAATTTTGTAATTTATATATTCTAAAAAATCAAAATTTTACTAAAATTACAATATTTTAAATTAAAATGATTATTAAAAAATTGACAAATAGGGATATTAATTTAAATTTTATAAAAAATTAAATATAACTCTTTTGCAATAGTAGTTTTATTATTTACGTATGAGATATATCATATATTTATTTGGCTTATCTAACATGTATATATTATTGAGTTATTTATTTGATCATGATTCATATAAAAAATTAAACTTGATTATTTTCTCATGATTTTTATTTTAAATTATATAAAGTTATTTGATTACTTATTTATATTTTTTATTTATAAAATTCAAAGTATTACAAAATAATTTTTTAAAAATAATAATTGTTTTACAAGAGTAATTTTGTCAATTAAATATGTTATATATCTTATCATATTATTATGAGCAAGTATGTATTAAAAACAAAATATAATAGTTATCATGTTTGTTATCCTGTGTGCACCAAACATAGGATATGATAACTGAGTATAACTGTTATCCTGCTGTTATCCTATCCTTATCCTGTTTTATATCCTATCCTGTTACTATGCTATCCTGCGCACCAAACGGGCCCATATTGTCATCAAATTTGAACTTTAGTAAACAAAAAAAAAAATTGCACTTTAAAATTTGAAATATCTATTTTTAGAAATTATTTGACATTAATTTTATAAAAAATATATATAATAATATTTGATATGATATGACATTTTTTTTTTTTACTCATGCTAATAGATATGACTTTGATGATATGATTTTTTATTTTTGTTAAATTTGGTGTGATAAACAAATTTTTACATCGAATCTTTTAAACTAGTAAACTAATCTTAAATATTCTAAACACATCTTTAAAATTTTAAACAGAAATATAAATATAAACTATATTTAAATCTAAAATCTTAAAAAAAAAAATAGGCATTATTCTCAATATTTAATTCTTCATTTTGAATGCATTTAAATAAGAACAGCTCATACTACCAAAAAAAAAAGCACAGCTCAAAATATTTGCATGATATTTGATTCTTGTCACTCCCTCACACACACATATAGTGTACAGTTAAAAAAAAAAATCTATAATATGTAAAAAACCAAGGTTATTTGCCTTTCTATCTTCTCTCCTCATTCAACCTCATGCATATGACATTTAATGTGGTTATTACAATTAATGACTCTACTAATTCTAATTATATATATAAAAAACGTAATATTATTGTTCAAATATTTTTTTTAACTTTATGTAGATTCTTTATGTTTTAATTTATTTATTTTGATATTAATAAAATAATAGTAAATTATTGACAAAATAAATTGTTATTATTATTATTTTATAATAAAATGGAATATGCCTTATATTCTTTTTTTTAAAACAGTAATATTCTAATATGCCTTATTTCAAAAAGGAATGAAATATGCCTTATATTAAATTGCCTACTTTTGTACCAAAAAAAAAAAAAAATTGCCTACTTAAAAAGGAAATAATTCATAATGAAATAATTCTAATTAATTAAAATATTCGATTTAAAAATAATTTTTCAAAAGAAATAATTTTTCTATCATTTAAAATATTATAATAGCTAACTACTATTTATCAAAATTGAGAAAAAATAAAATTTTATATTTTTTTGAACTTTTTAACACTCATTATTATTGAATTTTTAATGAAAAAATGTAAAAAAGTTAGTATAATGCTTATAAAACATTAAACTTGTGTTTTTTCTTATGGAATTATCATCTCTAAAATACAATGATCGACAATTAGTTTTTTATTTATAAAATAATTGTTAATTTATTAATTAATCGATCTAATGTACCGGTACATTGAAATTTTCATATGTACCGTAGAAGCTCCTTTTTTTTATTATTAAAATATGTGTGTTGTACCTGTGAATTGCATGAATTTGACATTTTTTATTCTATTAAGTAGTTTAGTAGATAGAAATTTCACCCTTAAGGTGAATAAATGGGATGACCGGAATTCGAACCTCAATTCCCTGCATATATAATTCAATATTCTACCAACTGAACTGGACGTAGGTGTGTCGCGGTGTCCGATACTTGTCGGTGTCCGACACTCGTATGACACTCGTCCGACACGTGTCGGATAGCTCATATCTGTGTCGGAAAAAATTTAATTTTTCCTTTAGTTTGACACTACTTTGATAGGTGTCCGACACATGTAAGACACTTGAATGACACGTGTCGGACAAATGTCCCAAAAATATGTGTAGAAACAACAATATTGATCAATGAGGGATTGAAGACATTACATTTTGATTACGATATTTTTAGTTTTTTCGATCGTAGATGGATAAATTAAGGTAAAATACTATCGTATCTTGTTTTAATTTTTTTTTAAAAAATAACTTGCTCAAATTAAATTTACATGTATATATTTTGATTCTCAATTTATATGTTTTATAAATATGTAGCGGTATCGGTGTCTTATATGTTTTATAAAAAAAGTCTCAACAGGATTCAAACCCATGACATTTCAGTTACAGTTCTCATTACTTTTACCACTAAGCCATATCAATTCATTTGATATATTTTGTAAACACCACATAATTAATATGAGTTAAATGTCCAATTACAAACACAAAACATCACTTTATTTGTTACTTCTCCCACTTTGTTTTCTTCTTTTGATCCACAAATTCCCAAGTTTATTTCTTCTTTTTATCTACAACTACAAATCCAATTTTTTGTATGTAACCCAAATTCAAATTTCTTCACTTTATACAAATTCAATTTTTTATTAAATAAAAATCAATTGTCTTAAAAGTAAAAAAAAAAATTGTCTTATTTCGTCTACCACTTTTTTTTTATTTCTTTTTATCTACAAATCCCACATTTTTTTAATTTACAAATTCAATTTTTTTTTATGTAACCCAAATTCAAATAAACTCACTTTATTTGTTAGTTCTCGCACGTTCTTTTTTTTTTAACTACAAATCCAACTTTTTGTATGTAACCCAAATTCAAATTACAAACTTTATTTGTTACTTCTCCCACTTCTTTTTTTATCTACAAAATAAAATATTTTTTTATGTAACGCAAATTCAAATTGCCCAATTTTATTTGTTACTTCTCCCACGTTTTTTTTCTTAATCTACAAAAATCAAATATTTTTGTATGTAGCACATATACAAATTATTTTTATAGTTATCCTTTTATTTTAAATTTTTGATATTTTTCCAGGCAATTTTTATATAGTAACTTTTCATCAATAAGCTCATCTCGAGATCACTATTGCTATAAGCAAACAGGTGGTTCCCTTAGTAAAAAGATATTTCTTTAAGAGAGAAAATATCAGCTCATCTCGAGATCACTAAGATGTTTTTATTCGCTAAGCCAATTGATGCTTGCTTAGTGAATTTGCTTTTAAAAGTCTCTTCAACCTTCTGATTTGCTTCGTTTTCAGCTCACCTAGCGAATTGACTTGTCTTGAATTTCCAAACATTCTAATTTACTTCATCCGGTCTTATTTATAAGCAAAAATTACTTTTTAGATTCATTGAACAACTGATGTATTTAGCCTATATCTAAGCTAGATACATCGGTTGTTCAATGAATCTAAAAAGTAACCTTTACTTATAAATAAAGTCAGAGGAAGTAGCTTGTATTGCTCAAGTATCCTTTGATCGTTAAATCTATAAAATACAATGAAAATAGGTCAAAGTAGCTATGATAGTACTCAAAAACATGTTATCTAATAGTATTTACAATAAATTGAATTTTTCTTTTATAAGATTAGTTGCTAAACAAGTCAACATCAATATCTCCTCTCTTAATTATTATTGAATGTTAGAATATGATGTTACCAACTATGTCTTTATTAGTTTTTCTCTTTGTCATGATTTGAACTCTGGACCTCTAACTCCTTAACCCTTAGCTCAACTAGCTTAACCAATTGAGCTACTTATCCCACCACTTTTTAGGTAGTACTTAACTTAATATATGTAATTGTCACTTGTTTTCTTATTTTGAGTAATTTGCATGTTAATTTTTATCATTATCGATTTTAGTTATGCTTATATATTGTGCATTTATATATTTAACTTTAACTTTAATTTTTAAATAACGTATCCCGACGTATCGTATCGGGAATTTTGAAAAATTTTCCGTATCGATATCGTATCAGTATCATGTCACGTATCAGGACTTCATACGTGACATGATACCGATACGATATCGATACGGAAAAATTTTCAAAATTCCCGATACGATACGTCGGGATACGTTATTTAAAAATTAAAGTTAAAGTTAAATATATAAATGCACAATATATAAGCATAACTAAAATCGATAATGATAAAAATTAACATGCAAATTACTCAAAATAAGAAAACAAGTGACAATTACATATATTAAGTTAAGTACTACCTAAAAAGTGGTGGGATAAGTAGCTCAATTGGTTAAGCTAGTTGAGCTAAGGGTTAAGGAGTTAGAGGTCCAGAGTTCAAGTCATGACAAAGAGAAAAACTAATAAAGACATAGTTGGTAACATCATATTCTAACATTCAATAATAATTAAGAGAGGAGACTGATGTTGACTTGTTTAGCAACTAATCTTATAAAAGAAAAATTCAATTTATTGTAAATACTATTAGATAACATGTTTTTGAGTACTATCATAGCTACTTTGACCTATTTTCATTGTATTTTATAGATTTAACGATCAAAGGATACTTGAACAATACAAGCTACTTCCTCCGACTTTATTTATAAGCAAAAATTACTTTTTAGATTCATTGAACAACCGATGTATCTGGCTTAGATATAGGCTAAATACATCAGTTGTTCAATGAATCTAAAAAGTAATTTTTGCTTATAAATAAGGCCGAATGAAGTAAATTAGAATGTTTGGAAATTCGAGACAAGTCAATTCGCTAGATGAGCTGAAAACGAAGCAAATCAGAAGGTTGAAGAGAATTTTAAAAGCAAATTCACTAAACAAGCATCAATTGGCTTAGCGAATAAAAACATCTTAGTGATCTCGAGATGAGCTGATATTTTCTCTCTTAAAGAAATATCTTTTTACTAAGGGAACCACCTGTTTGCTTATAGCAATAGTGATCTCGAGATGAGGTTATTGATGAAAAGTTACGATATAAAAATTGCCTGGAAAAATATCAAAAATTTAAAATAAAAGGATAACTATAAAAATAATTTGTATATGTGCTACATACAAAAATATTTGATTTTTGTAGATTAAGAAAAAAACGTGGGAGAAGTAACAAATAAAATTGGGCAATTTGAATTTGCGTTACATAAAAAAATATTTTATTTTGTAGATAAAAAAAGAAGTGGGAGAAGTAACAAATAAAGTTTGTAATTTGAATTTGGGTTACATATAAAAAGTTGGATTTGTAGTTAAAAAAAAGAACGTGCGAGAACTAACAAATAAAGTTAGTTTATTTGAATTTGGGTTACATAAAAAAAATTGAATTTGTAAATTAAAAAAATGGGGGATTTGTAGATAAAAAGAAATAAAAAAAAAAGTGGTAGACGAAATAAGACAATTTTTTTTTTACTTATAAGACAATTGATTTTTATTTAATAAAAAATTGAATTTGTATAAAGTGAAGAAATTTGAATTTGGGTTACATACAAAAAATTGGATTTGTAGATAAAAAGAAGAAATAAACGTGGGAATTTGTGGATCAAAAGAAGAAAACAAAGTGGGAGAAGTAACAAATAAAGTGATGTTTTGTGTTTGTAATTGGACATTTAACTCATTGATTATGTGGTGTTTACAAAATATATCAAATGAATTGATATGGCTTAGTGGTAAAAGTAATGAGAACTGTAACTGAAATGTCATGGGTTTGAATCCTGTTGAGACTTTTTTTATAAAACATATAAGACACCGATACCGCTACATATTTATAAAACATATAAATTGAGAATCAAAATATATACATGTAAATTTAATTTGAGCAAGTTATTTTTTTAAAAAAATTTAAAACAAGATACGATAGTATTTTACCTTTATTTATCCATCTACGATCGAAAAAACTAAAAATATCGTAATCAAAATGTAATGTCTTCAATCCCTCATTGATCAATATTGTTGTTTCTACACATATTTTTTCCGACACGTATTTCTACACATATTTCTACACTTGTCCGACACGTATCATACAAGTGTCTTACATGTGTCGGACACCTATCAAAGTAGTGTCAAACTAAAGGAAAAATTAAATTTTTTCCGACACAGATATGAGCTATCCGACACGTGTCGGACGAGTGTCATACGAGTGTCGGACACCGACAAGTATCGGACACCGCGACACACCTAATCATAGAGGTGTCGGTGCTTCCTAGTTAGATTTACCTGGAGACATTACAACTTATATATATATATATATATATATAAAGATATAAAGATAAAGATTAATTCTATACAAATTCCATATAAATGTCAAATTCATACGTCTAGTTCAGTTGGTAGAATATTGAATTATATATGCAGGGAATTGAGGTTCGAATTCCGATCATCCCATTTATTCACCTTAAGGGTGAAATTTCTATCTACTAAACTACTTAATAGAATAAAAAATGTCAAATTCATGCAATTCACATGTACAACACACATATTTTAATAATAATAAAAAAGGAGCTTCTACGGTACATATGAAAAATTTCAATATACCGGTTCATTAGATCGATTAATTAATAAATTAACAATTATTTTATAAATAAAAAACTAATTGTTGATCATTGTATTTTAGAGATGATAATTCCATAAGAAAAAACACAAGTTTAATGTTTTATAAGCATTATACTAACTTTTTTACATTTTTCCATTAAAAAATTCAATAATAATGAGTGTTAAAAAGTTCAAAAAAATATAAAATTTTATTTTTTCTAAATTTTGATAAATAGTAGTTAGCTATTATAATATTTTAAATGATAGAAAACTGATTTCTTTTTGAAATTTTTTTCAATGTCACATTATTCATATCTCCATTTCTCTCTCTCTCTCTCTCTCTCTCTCTATATATATATATATATATATATATATATATATATATATATATATATATATGATCTTTGTGTGAATACTACAACTCACAATTTTTCAAATCTTTTCTTTTAGTTATTTCTCTTAGTTATTTTCATTGTTATTTATTTACTTGAATTACTTGAATTTTTAATTTATTCTCTCTTTTATCAATCATGTTTGTTGTCTTTATAATTTTCTTCAACTTTTTCTTCTTTATTCTATTATTTTGTTGATCATTCTCTCTTCTTCTATTTTTCAGGAATGTGATCATAAAGAAAGATATGAAAAGAAGATAAGCGTCTTTTTAATCTCAAGATCACTTTGAGATGTCACAAAGTCGAAAACAACAATCGTTGATGAATGATTTCATAAGGGCATTCTTTTTATCTAAACTTTTTTAGAGAGATGAACTATAAAATATATGCATGTTAGTTAAAAAATGGTTTTGAGAAAATGAACTATAGATAGTAAACTAGTAGTGTTATATAGTCTTAACTAGACAATATTTGCAGGGGAAGGACATTTGCATTTTCTTAATTTTAGAAACCTGTTAAAAGCTGTAAAGTTTTTTTTTAACAGGTGATGACAAATCGTCACACTCTCTATTCCATGCCTATTTTAGCAACATTAGATACATTTTAGTAGGTTTTTAGCAATAAATATGAGAGAAATCTAACCATTAGCTTGATTACTTGATTTGCAAGGAAACAGGAAAAACTGCAGGAAATGAAGGATTTTCACTACGCTGGGGGCGTAGCCCATCACGCGCCGCGTGATGGAGCTCACAGGGAGCCAGGATTTTTACTCTGATCACGCGCGGCGTGATACTTGACTACGCGCGGCGTGATGCTTGGTTCAGGAACTGGGTTGCTCTCTGACTTGACTACGCGCGGCGTGATACCTGACCACGCGCGGCGTGAAGTCTTGATTGAAGATGAAGATTGCCTCTGACTTGATCACGCGCCGCGTGATTCTGTTACCACGCGCGGCGCAGTTGATGAAATTGCAACCACGCGCGGCGTGGTGAATCTGGCGCGCGGCGTGGTTGCGTTCTGTATATATATTTTCTGCATAATTCTGTTTTCGGGTTGGAAAATTCTGCGAAATTGGACTACATTCTGGTCTTGGAACTTGAAGATCGTGATTCACACTCCAGTGGAGAGCTCTAAGCGCATCAGATCATGGATTCACAAGCCGTGGCGATGAAGCGAGGAAGCGAACGAAGATCGATGAGGAGCTAAACTCCTTGGAGGTAGGATCTAGGATAGTCTAGAATGTAGGGAGATCATATGTAATCTGCTATTTGTGTAAGAATCTACTCAGTTCATAGTGATTAATTTGATGCAATTCAATGTTTAATGCTTTACAATCCTTCATTAGTGTTGTAATGATTTTGAGTTAAGTCACGTGCGAGAGTATTGATTTAATGTCTGAACTGAATTGTATTGAGCGCTCGAGTGTCTCCGGTCGAGAGATTGAGGCATAGAGTGTAGCGAACGATTGACGCGCGTTAAGATCATTCGTTGTAGGTAGCTTCCGCCCGAGAGATCGGGGGAGTATCGACAACGAATAGAGTGGATTTTGACAAGAGATTGCGATTCACTAATTTGTCGACCTAGTTGTTAACACTTGAGTAGATTCCTATGATATAGTAGATTGCATGTGGTTGAACTATAGACTAGGCGATTCCGATGATTCTACCTCGCTTTTCCATTATATCAAGCATATTTTCTAGCAATTCATTACTCAACATACCCCCAATTTATGTGTATTTTCTGTATAATGTCTATGAACACCATTCGATTAGTTTGATCACGCAATCCCTGTGGATCGATATTTTTATTACTACGTGATTTTCGTGCACTTGCGAAATTTATCATCAAGTTTTTGGCGCCGTTGCCGGGGATTGTGATTGATTCAACTAGGCAATAGTGTTCATATTTTCTGTGTTTGTTTGATTATTTTCTGTTTTATATTTTTCTCCCGGAGCGTTCTACTTGTGTGTTTCATTGTGCATGCGGAGAACAGGTCCTCAAGAGCTGCAATTTGATCCGGAG
Source organism: Trifolium pratense (assembly GCF_020283565.1). NCBI lineage: Eukaryota > Viridiplantae > Streptophyta > Magnoliopsida > Fabales > Fabaceae > Trifolium > Trifolium pratense. Next base: position 37,980,378 of record NC_060065.1, read on the forward strand.
ATTGAAAAGACAGCTCGCGCAATTCGAAAGGCAACAAGGGAAGCTCAAGCTTCAAGGGGAACAGCTTTGCTAAGGGATACACCGGACTGTCAAGGAAGGACTGCAGAAACGATGGAAGAAGAACAGGTTCCACCGGTTCCTCAACCGCCAAGGCGTACCCTTGGTGATTATGGAAGGAGAGACAACGATGCGTTGGCAAATCAAGGCTTTCAGCCGGCGAATCCTGTCTCATTCGACATCAAGAACACGGTCCTTTCCGCCTTAAAAGAGAATCCGTATTCAGGTTCGGAAGCTCAATGTCCGAATTTACACTTGTCTCACTTCTATGAAGCATGCGACTATACTGATCCACCGGGGGTGAGCGAATCGGACAAAAGACTGAGGTTATTCAAGCATTCTCTCACCGGCCGTGCTAAAGATTGGTTAGACACGATACCAGCCGGAACAATTGAGACTTGGAGACAGCTGGAGCGGAAGTTCTTAGATCGTTACTTCCCTATTCATAAGTTTCTAGAAAGGAGGGCTGAAATTAGCAACTTCGAACAAGCGGATGGTGAGACATTGTATGATGCTTGGGAGAGGTTCAAAGTTTGTCTTAAAAGGTGCCCGAATCACGGTTTCGATGGCCACAATCAGATGCAAATGTTTACACAAGGTTTGAGGGCTCAAACGCGAATGATACTTGACGCATCAGCCGGTGGTTCGTTGAAAAACCGTGACGAAACTGAAGCAAGAGAATTGGTTGAAAGCATGGCTCAAAACGAGTATAGAGCTACTAATGATAGAGGAGCCAAAAAGAAAGGCGGGGTGTTGGAATTGGATACTCAAACTGCATTATTGGCACAGCAAAAGCTCATAACTAGCCAAATGGAAGCAATGATGAAGTTGCTGTCCAATCCACAAATTCAATCTTCTCCAATAGGTAAAATTGACAATGTGCGCTGTGATTTTTGTTTGCAGGACCACCCTAATGGCGGATGCTTCCCGGAGGGTTCAGAGGAGGCTCGCTACTTGGCCAATTTTCGGAAGCCGTACAACAATAACAACAACGGTTCCGGGTGGGGGAATGGTATGCAAAGTCAAGGTGCACAGCCACAGCAGCAAAGGCCTCCATCAAGGATGGAAGAGACTCTAAATCAGTTCATGCTCATGACCCAAAGCAACTTTGAAGCGATGAAATCGAGTCAAGCAACCTCTAATAAGAATCATGAAGCTTCTATAAAGAATCTTGAGGTGCAAATGGGGCAGCTGTCAAGACAGTTTTCGATGTTGCAAAACCAAGGAGGTTTCGGTGGAAACACTCATGATAATCCGAAAAATGAAACTTGCAATGGAATCACTTTGAGGAGTAGAGAGATACCGGAAAGGCCAGCTGTAGAGAAGCCCTTGAAAAAGAAGGTCATTGAGGGAGAAGTTGAAAATAAGCAAGAGGTCGTAGTCGAAAATGAGAGATATGAGGGAGAAGTAGAAAAAGAAACTATGACCAAGGAAGTTGAGATTAGTGAGGATGAAATAGAAGAAGTTGAAAAACAGAGGGAAAGAAAAGAAAAAGAGAGTAAGAAGGTTGAGAAAGGTAAAGGAGTTGACGAATCGCCATATGCTAGGATGCCTTTTCCTAGGAGAAAGAAAGTGAAGAGTCTTGAGCGGGAGAAGGAGTTCAAGAAGTTCATGAAGGTGTTGAACAAGCTTGAGATGGCTATACCGTTAGTTGAGGCTTTGGAGCAAATGCCGAGTTATGCTAAGTTTTTGAAGGAGCTGCTCACAAAGAAGAGAAAACCATTGGATGATGAAATGGTAAGTATGACGGAGGAGTGCAGCGCCCTCATTCAACGGAAGTTACCGCAGAAAAAGAAAGATCCGGGGAGCTTTACAATTCCATGTTCCATTGGAACACTCACCATTGGAAAAGCTTTGTGTGATTTGGGTGCTAGCATTAATTTGATGCCGTTATCGATGATGAAGAAGATACCGGGAGCTGTAGCAAAGCCGACAAAGATGAGTCTCTCTTTGGCGGATCGATCGGTTGTGCATCCTGAAGGCATCCTCCATGATGTGTTGGTTAAAGTTGCTGGGTTTGTGTTTCCCGCGGATTTTGTGGTCTTAGACATAGAAGAAACTAGAGAGTGGGAACCTTTGCTGCTTGGTAGACCCTTTTTAGCAACTAGCCGTGCCCTAATCGATGTAGAGATGGGCGAACTCATGCTAAGGACCGATGACCAGCAGGTGACATTCAATGTCTTTGATAAGATGGAGTGTGATGATGGTGACCCCCAATGTTTTAAAATCCAGGTTTATGATCATATTGTTAAACATGCGCTTAAGTTACCTTGGAATGCACACTACTTGCCACATGGTGGCACTTCTTCTCCGTGACCCTTAGGGGCATGGAACGTCAAGCATCGGGACGTTAAACAAGCGCTGGTTGGGAGGCAACCCAACGGTTTTTAACGTTTTAGTGTGTTTTCTCTTGAAGTATGTAGGTCGGTGTGTAGCAGAAGCAAGGACGAAAGCAAAACAGGGCAGAACAGAGTTCTACCACGCCGGGGGCGCAGTACAATCGCGCGCGGCGTGATCCTTCATCACAGAGGAGGAAGTTTTCAGAAGGCATTACGCGCGGCGTAGGGGTATATCACGCGCTGCGTGAAGACTGGAGAAATATGGAGTCTCTGACTAAGTGGTTACGCGCCGCGTGATGGTGATTACGCGCGGCGTGGTCTGTTTGAAAGAAGTTCTTGACCGTTACAATTGGTACTACGCGCGGCGTAGCAGGGGTCACGCGCGGCGTGGTTACACAGGAAAGCGTGTCAAATTTGAATTTCTTCATCTTCTCAACCACTCCATCCGTCCCATCATCAATTCACACGGTCTCCCACACGGAAACCTCCAGTAACAACCCATTTTCACTCTCCAAACTCCTCCAATTTCACTTCTAATCACCTCCAATTATCCATTTCATTCACATTCACATTACACCCATATCACCCACTCCTAATTCCACTACAAATCCCTCATTTCATCTCATTTCACCATTCTCCCATATTTACCTATTTCAATCTTTACAATATCACCATGTTGACTAGGCTAACCGGAAAGGGAAAGAAGAAGAGTGATGCTAACCCACCACAAGAGCCTCCGAAGAAACCAAGAACGAAGATGAGTGCAAGCAAGGGCCAATCTTCTCGGGCGGCTCAAGCATCTCCTCCTCGCCGGAGCAATGCGACTCGACCACAGGTTCATCCCCACTTCATCAGTGAAGTTCATGAAAAAAGGTACTCCCAAATTCGAACTTTCACTATTAATCAAGAGAAGGGTTTTGGGGAAGATTTGTTGAAGGGTGTAGCCGAGTTAGGGAATGAGATAAGGTCTAGGGGATGGGAGAGATTTAATAACTTGATGATTAAAGATGAAATGAATCCTGGAAATTAGATGTGGGCTAGAGAATTCTTTGCAAATGCCTATTTACCGGATCAACCTATGTTTCCGGAGTATGTTTCTGTGGTTAGGGGTGTTAAAGTGAGCTATTCTTTTGAAACGATAAATAATCTGCTTGGTTGTGCTGCTGGTGGTGTGTGTGAACTTTTGCGTGATAGAGAGAGGATTGACAAGAGTGGGATCGAAGTTAGGGAGGAACTAAAGAATATTGTGTGTCGTCCGGGGGCAATGTGGTTAGCCCATTCAGCAGCTTCCCTCCCTAGAAGGTTGAGCTTAACAAGTTTCAATCCGGTTCACCGAGCTTGGGGTGAATTTTGGTTGAAAAATGTGAGGGTTGTTGGCAACAATTCAGAAATTCAGCTGGATAATGCGCACGCGGTCCGATTGTTGGTGGAAGGGAAGTTTATTAATCTTGGGTATTGGTTACAAAAAGATCTTCATGAGATAGCCAATCATCCGAATCCGACCTTTACTTTGGGACATTGTAATCTCATCGCCGCTTTGTGTAGGGCGAATAATGTTCCCATGAATGTGCAAGAAGGTGACTTACATCCCGTCCGTCCACTATCTTTATCTTATTTCATCAAAAAGTTTGAGAGAGGACCTATTGTGCCCCGTGGTGAGGGGAATGCTGCAAGAGAGGAAGCCTTAAGGGAAGAAGAAGAAATTAACAGGTTTGAAGAAGGTAATCATCCGGATCAACAAGGGGATCCGGCAAATGAGTATCACGATATACCAGCTCAAGATCCTCCTCGGTACTCTCATGATATGAACCAGCTGGCTTCAATGTTGCATCAAATGGAAATTTCTCAATATTCCGGGCTGCCGAATCTCTACTTTGATACCGCCTCTTCCATGTACACCGAGGCGATGACTTACCGGTCTACCTTCCCTCCTCCCACCTTTGGGACTTTGTATCCCATTGATACTGATTGGGAAGCTCATCAGGCGAGGGAGCTGAACTCATTTCAGGCCAGACAAGCATATAATTCGGGTCTGAGAACTTCGGAGTTGGCCGAGATCGAGAGGCGACGCCGGGTTGAGCAGGATGAGGCTGCTGCAATGGAAAGGGAAATGCTGGATGTGGATGGGCTGAATTTGAATTTGAATAGCCCGTTCACAAACTACTTCACTGGCCAGCCGGATGATGCGGTTTGATGTTGCTGTGATGATGTTCTGATCTGCTGCTGCTACTACTACTACTTTATCTCTATCTTTACTTAATTGTCTTTTAATTGTTTGGTTTGTAATAATATTTGATGTTGCTTGGATATTGGCTGGATGTTTTATTTTGTACTTGAATTTGAATCTCCTTTGTTTAATGGTGGAATGATTTTTACCTCTAGAGTTTGTTTCAATAGTTTGGCATGTTCTTTCTAGTTACTTGAGTATCAATTACTTGATTTTCTCCGTGTGTGATATGTGAAACTTGCAGTGCAATAGCTTGTTGCACTCATGTGATCAAGAGGCAAAGGAAGGGAACACACACTTTTTGACCGGTTCTTTGGTTCGACCCAACCGAGAGGTATTGAGCCAAACAATCCCTTTTCTTCTATGTGTGATATCCACTCTTGTATTGTCTCTCGATTTTGCGTGTCGTCTTTGTATTTGATTGGTACTTTTGTAGCACACACGAGGCATGTTTCTTGGTACCTTTGAGCCTTTCTATCCACCCTTACTTATACTTATCCTTTGCTTAACCAATTTGAGCTGAAAAAGAAAATGTTATTTTTGCAAAACCTTAAGAAATTTTTGATGAAAAAAGGAATGACTTTCTTGGAGGTTAGGCACCTAATTGGTGGTTGATGCGCATTGCTCACCACTAAGTTTGGGGTTGCTCTTTGGAATTAGCAACAAATAAAGTTTGGGGTGAGGGTACTAGAGAACTTACAAAAAGTTTTGATTTGAAAAATTGAGAAAATTTCAAGAAGTTACAAGGCTTTAAGTGATAGATATGATTGAAAAAAAAAAAAAAAACAATGAAAAAAAGAGATGAAAAAAAAAATTAGAAAAGAAGTACTAAAAGAAGTGATAGCCTTGAATTAAAAAAAAAATTTTTGCAAAACTTTGTTTGTTGATTTGAAAAAGTTCTCTAGTCCACTATAGTTCAAAAGGGTGGGGTGTATGACAATGTTTTTTGACTAATAGGGGGATCTAACTCCAAGTTTTTCTACTACTTATCCAAAAATGTCACCATCCACCCTAGCCAAGCCACGTTATAACCCTAAAAGTCCTCTAATGTGTGTGCACAAAGTGAACCGAATGAATTCTTAGATTACTTGCAAAATTATTGTTGACTTGCATTGATGTGTTGATTTGAGTGAAGTACCAAAAACTGAAGAGTGCATGTGAGTAGTGTGATGAAATCATAGAGCTTTGGTCAAAAAGTGTGAACTACTTGAAAATGTCTTGCGGGAACAATTGTGCAATTGAGCATTGTTTGCAGGTGGATCATTGATCATCAGGTGAGTCTCACGTATGTATGATTCGAGTGAATTTAAGGAAAATGCCAAGGTCTTGACACAAAAGCTTGAGGTAGAAGTTGTTTCCTTGAGGACAAGGAAAGGTTCAAGTTTGGGGTTGTGATGACAAATCGTCACACTCTCTATTCCATGCCTATTTTAGCAACATTAGATACATTTTAGTAGGTTTTTAGCAATAAATATGAGAGAAATCTAACCATTAGCTTGATTACTTGATTTGCAAGGAAACAGGAAAAACTGCAGGAAATGAAGGATTTTCACTACGCTGGGGGCGTAGCCCATCACGCGCCGCGTGATGGAGCTCACAGGGAGCCAGGATTTTTACTCTGATCACGCGCGGCGTGATACTTGACTACGCGCGGCGTGATGCTTGGTTCAGGAACTGGGTTGCTCTCTGACTTGACTACGCGCGGCGTGATACCTGACCACGCGCGGCGTGAAGTCTTGATTGAAGATGAAGATTGCCTCTGACTTGATCACGCGCCGCGTGATTCTGTTACCACGCGCGGCGCAGTTGATGAAATTGCAACCACGCGCGGCGTGGTGAATCTGGCGCGCGGCGTGGTTGCGTTCTGTATATATATTTTCTGCATAATTCTGTTTTCGGGTTGGAAAATTCTGCGAAATTGGACTACATTCTGGTCTTGGAACTTGAAGATCGTGATTCACACTCCAGTGGAGAGCTCTAAGCGCATCAGATCATGGATTCACAAGCCGTGGCGATGAAGCGAGGAAGCGAACGAAGATCGATGAGGAGCTAAACTCCTTGGAGGTAGGATCTAGGATAGTCTAGAATGTAGGGAGATCATATGTAATCTGCTATTTGTGTAAGAATCTACTCAGTTCATAGTGATTAATTTGATGCAATTCAATGTTTAATGCTTTACAATCCTTCATTAGTGTTGTAATGATTTTGAGTTAAGTCACGTGCGAGAGTATTGATTTAATGTCTGAACTGAATTGTATTGAGCGCTCGAGTGTCTCCGGTCGAGAGATTGAGGCATAGAGTGTAGCGAACGATTGACGCGCGTTAAGATCATTCGTTGTAGGTAGCTTCCGCCCGAGAGATCGGGGGAGTATCGACAACGAATAGAGTGGATTTTGACAAGAGATTGCGATTCACTAATTTGTCGACCTAGTTGTTAACACTTGAGTAGATTCCTATGATATAGTAGATTGCATGTGGTTGAACTATAGACTAGGCGATTCCGATGATTCTACCTCGCTTTTCCATTATATCAAGCATATTTTCTAGCAATTCATTACTCAACATACCCCCAATTTATGTGTATTTTCTGTATAATGTCTATGAACACCATTCGATTAGTTTGATCACGCAATCCCTGTGGATCGATATTTTTATTACTACGTGATTTTCGTGCACTTGCGAAATTTATCATCAACAGGCAAATATATTATTAATAAATCAGGTGACTAACAAAGACCAATAAAAAGATGTTACAAAACAAGGTGTTGTATATAAGCCGTAAAGTCTAACAAAGCTAAGAGCCTATTTTGGATGGTAGTAGTTTGGTGCATATGGAACACTAGAAACAAAGTTGTTTTCATGGGAGAATGCAAGAATATTGAGAACATTTTGTGGGGCCTCAAATTAACTTTTTAATTTGGATGCTAATAGTGTTTATTCTTTTGCTTGATAGTGTAATAATCCTATTAGTTGTCTTCATTGTTAATAATTTGTTGTAATCGGTTGAAATACCTCTTCCTGCATCTTATTTTGATTTTGCCTATATCAAAAAAAAAAACTAACCACATTTGTTGTCAAATATTAATTAATAAAATTATTTATGTGTACATCGGTCAATTTCTGGCATTTTTTTTTCTTTGGTGCCTTAAAAAAAGGTTTCCTCTTTAATATTTGATTGAAAGTTTTCTCTTTACATTCAACTACTCACTCCGTTCCATATTATAAGAAAAAAAAATCACTTTTTTATGTCCAAAATTATAAGCAAAAAAAACTAACTTTTATCATTTTCAAGATTTACTTTTATTTATTCTCATAAAATTGCATTTAATTTACTCTCTCTCCTATTTCCTCAATAATAAATAACCAATAAAAATTCTTTTTACATCTTCCCATAAAACTTATTTCAAGAAAAACACAAAAAATCATACTTCAAATCATCATATTCCACTTTTCTTAATAAGTGTGAAATTTTTTTTTTGCTTATATTATGGGATGGAGGGAGTATGATAGAAATTTGCATTTATTTTTTTTTACAAAAATTTGCATATATAACAAGTTTTTTTTGCTAAAAAAACAAGTTTATTTTTCGGTACCAAAATATTATCACATATAACAAGCTAATTATTACTGACCACCATCATCTACGTTACATTTAATAGACCAGACAAATATATTTCCCTAAATAAAAAATTCTTATAGTTTTTTTGGTACAAAAAAATCTTATACTTTTTTCAGTCAAAAAAAAATCTTATACTTAATACCGTAAAATAATCTTTTATAAACAAAATAAAAATTTGAAAATCACAAGATAATGCATCATCTCCATTGATTTTGGTGTAATGAAAATCCCTTTAAATTAATTTGAATTGCTGGTAATTCTGCCGATTCAATGCACCAAAAAAATCAAGAGTTATTAATACTTAGGTATATGAACAATGGTGACTGTGTAATTGAAATCGGCGAGGAGAAGATATATTTTCAAACTTTGCTACGTTATATATTGAACAAGGAAACCAGAGAATTAGGTTTTTGAATTATTGAAATTGAAATCAATAGGATTGATCGAGTGAAAAGAATACACCGTAATTAAATAGAATTGTGTTAATTTAGAAACTATTATGAGCCTTAGATTAAATAAAATATACGGTTGAGATTTGGTGTCAAACTATTACGAGCCTTAGATTAAATAAAATATACGGTGCTTATAAAAAAAATATACGATTGAGATTTGGTATCAAACTAAACTTTGGCACCTGCTGTCGACGAATCCTTACTCATTTTATAATATTATTGACTTTCTTCAAAAGATTATGCAAAATTAAACTGAAATAATAAAAAAATTACTTAATATTTCGGCACTAGCATTTTCGGCATTTCTGCCAGTTGAGTTAGGATTTGTGGACTGAGAGCTCATATTTTTACTCATACATATTAATACATAGACCTATTTTTTGTATTTTTTTATGGGGTCTATATATGTTTTTTTTTTTATTTTTAATTTATACGAGATCTATTTTTTTAATTTATACATGGACTATATTTATATTAATATATTAATACACGGTCTATTTTTATTTTATAATTTATATCGGGCCGGTAGTTTTACTCATGTATTAATATGAGTACTATATTTTTATTCAAATATTAATACATAGACCTATTATTTTAAAACTTTATACAATATACAAGGTTCTATATTTATTTTTGTTCATGCATTTATTTTAGGGAGTATATATTTAGCTTATCTAGAGATAATTCTAGGTCTCAGGATGAGAATAGATGAGTATATATATAGAAAGTGATGATTCTTTAGAAATGTAGAGTGGCCTATATAAGCCTAGGAATAACAAGTTGGGGCGAGATATCCTCACCACAATGTGAAGATGACCGTTCCACCTATTCAGGGACATATATCTCACATGGACTATAATTTTGGTCCTCAATCTCCTGAGGTTTGACGGAGTTCATGCTTACCCCTTCTTCCATTTAGGGAAATATCTTCACCAGACCCTCTATCCCGACGGGCCTTTCATCATTTTTAGGCGAACAACCCACTTAGGCGAGTTAGGTCTTATGCGATGATGCCCCGATATTTTGTCCAGTACAATTTTATATTGAGGGTATTGATGTGGAAATTAACTAATATAAGATAATTTTTTTAGGTTATTTTTGTTTCATATTTATTTTACTATAGATATTATGAGATTAATTTAACTCTTTTTTTTTGTTTGCTTGGAGGCCTTCAAGAGTATATATTTTACTCATATATTAAGGGACATGCGTTATTTTTCTATAATTTATATGAGGGTCTACTTTTTTATTTACTTACATGGGGTTATATTTATATTCATATATTAATACGGGGCCTATTTTTATTTTGTAATTTATGTAGATTTTTTTTTGTAATTTATATGACACTTATATTTTTACTCATATTATCAGGAGTAGGGATGGCAATTTGACACATCCCCAATGGGCGCCCACAAAAAAACCCACGACGGATAGGGTAAAAACCCGTATGTTGGGTACAGGCACGGGTATAGGTAATTACCCATAAATATGAGCGGGTATTGGTGCGGGTACGGGTACCTTAGTACCCACCCTGCGCCATACCCACAAAATATTTATTTTTTTATTTTATTTATATTATTATATAATAATATATATGTATATCAATTTTAAAAAATTAAACTCTTATACATTTTTAATAAAAATGTTTATTTATAAGATTATGCAAATCCAATGTGAATATGTCAACAAATATATGAATTTTAACATGAGGTTAGTAATGATTTTGTTTATAATTTTTTATTAAAATGATATGATTTTTTATAATTGATCAATTTATTTTTCGCAAAAATGCGGGTAACGGGTACGGGTATGGGTACTTAGGTGTCCATAGAGTATGGGCACAGGTACAAAGGTTGTTACCCATGCAGGGTTTGGGGACGAGTATATGTATTTTTTTTTAAACTGCGGGTATGAAGATGAGTACTATAGTACCATACTCATACTCTACCCATTGTCATGCCTAATCAAGAGGATATTGACATGTACAATTAAATGATATAAGTTATACATGGTTCTATATTTATTTAATATTTTGTTTCATATTTATTTTACTAATGATATTATGAGGAATATTTTTGTAATTTATATGAGGCTTATTTTTTTTACACATATATTAATATAAGGCTTATATTTTTACTCATATAATAATACAAGGGACTATTTTTTTTTTTGTTAATTAATATGGGGACTACTATTCGGTTCAAACTTTAAAAAGTAAATTTTCACTTGAAGTGTTGTCTACTTAAACTTTGGTTAGTCTCTTCTACTTCAAATTCTATTGTGTAATATTTTTTGAGTTCAATGAAGATGCACTGACAATGTAAAATAATTTTACACTATCATGTAATAAAAAATTGTCAATTTGACATGTCATATCAAGAAAGTGGGGTGAAGTGACGGAAAACATGGTTGTTATTGGTTGACAATATAAAATTATTTTACACCTTTAGTGCATTCATTTTTCTCATATTTTTGATGTCGTTTTCGTTTTCTTTTAAATTATGATTTTTTTTTCCAGTTTTCTTATGAACTTAAATCAAGCGAGTTTTAAAATCGGACTAAACCGGTTGGTCCGATCAGTTGAACGGTGTCTATGTCCGATCCATATCGGGTTGAAAACTGATATACTACAAAATTTTAAAATTGGAAAAATCGAAGAAAAAAATTGCCGTTTCGATTTACGTCCCTTAGTTTTAATCTATTTCTTTTTGTCTTAATAAAAGTTTAGCATAAAATTAAACAAAAAAAAATAGCATAAAAAAAATTAATTTCAAAATAAAGAATAATAATATATAAATCACACATTAATTGTTAAATTTGTAAAAATCAATTAGGCCTTTCTAGCCCGTGCTTGGCACGGGTGTCCATACTAGTATAATATAAACGGCACAATTAAAAAAAAATATAGATATGGTAATTTCTATATTTTTTTTTTGAAGACAACAAGTTCATAGCATTTCATTAATCAATAAGTGTTCAATACAATTTGGTTTGTCAACCAATATTTGGGGACTAGCTACACATGTGGCCGCTTTAGCTAAACTATGAGCAACCTCATTTGCTTGCCTCCTAATAAACTCAACACTAGAGTTAACATAAAAAGCGTTGAAAAGTCTTCTACAATGTGAGATGATTTCTCCAAACTCGGTAACATCATGATTATTTGAATGGAAACCATCTATCACCAACTTCGAGTCAAGTTCAAAATCCACCGGTCCTAAATTTAATTTATGAACCCAAGATAGCGCTGACAAGAAGCCAAGAGCTTCGCCGACACGAACATCACAAATTGGTGAGAATTGATCAAGCTTTGCTAACACATAAGCGCCTTTCTCATCTCGAATACAAACACCTATCCCAACTCTATTATTATGCGATGAAAAAGAGGCATCAATATTACATTTCACTCGCCCATTGGCCAGCTTGGTCCATTTAATCTCAGTAGTCGTACGCTGCCCCATCACATCAGGTCTAGCCTGCTGCATAGCGAACCAGTCATTAATCAAGGCAGCAGCTCGTGAAAAGACAAAGTTTTGTGCGTCAATCACATTGTTCCAAATACGGTTGTTCCTTTGCTTCCAAATACTCCAAATAACACATGCCATGAGTGAAGCATCCTCATTAGAGAGTTGTTGCAGCAAATCAAAGATTAAATTTGACGCTGCATAATTATTGTGCAGTGCTGCTATAATTTTATTTCCAAAACTGCACATACTCCAAACATTTCTGCTACTCGGACAATCAAAGAAAACGTGGCGGTTGTCTTCATCATGATCATTGCAAAGAGAACATACAGTTGTGCAATTCACACCTCTACTCTGAAGGTTTACACGAGTTGGGACACACCGACGACAAATATGCCATAACAGATTTCTAACTCGCGGCGGAGCTTTTAACTTCCAAATCAAATTCCAAGTGCCGTCCATCTTAAGATGAGATGTATCTAATAGTTCTTGCACACACAAACGATATGCACTTCTAACTGAGTACTCACCGTTTTTCTCCATGCGCCAAATATGTTTGTCCTCCACCACAGAATCGAACAAAGGAGTGTGTAAAACTTTATCTATACCACTAGAATCAAGTAGAGTAGTGAGAAGAGGAAGATTCCAACCCTTTATATCAGGAAGAATCACATCTGCCACTACTAAATGACCTGCTAAAGACACTTCAGTTTGCTGCAGCTGTAAAGACGATGCATCAAATAACCAATTTTCATTAAGTAGTGGAATATTATTGCCACTTCCAATCGTCCATCGACTACCTGCTCTAAGTAAAAATTTGGAGTTACAAATACTCCTCCAGACAAAACTAGGATTGTGACCCACCTTTGATTCAAAGAACTCACAACCAGGAAAATATTTTGCTTTATAGAGTTTAGAATTCAAAATATCCGGATTTGACATAATACGCCAACCTTGCTTTCCCATTAATGCTAGATTAAAAGCAGTGAGGTTTTTGAAACCCATCCCACCATCATTTTTATGCATGGAAAGTTTATCCCATGACATCCAATGGATACCTTTGTTACGAGCTCCTGAGTGACCCCACCAAAAAGAGTTCATCATTTTTTCGATTTCATCACATAGGGAAGAAGGAATAGTAAAAATACTCATAAAATAAGTCGGAATTGACTGAAGGACTGATTTGATAAGAACTTCACGCCCCGCTTTTGACAGGCTTTTACTACTCTAGGAATTAATTTTCTTCCACACTCTATCCTTGATAAAGCTGAAGATAGCTTTTTTACTTCTTCCAATCATGGATGGCAACCCCAAGTATTTGCCGGTACCGAGGACAACATGAACCCCAAGACAATTAGCAATAGAATCTCGGACTCCTCCTAACACATTCCGGCTGCAGAAAATTTCAGATTTTTGAAAATTGATAGCTTGACCAGAAGCTGCCTCATAAGTTTCTAAAATGTTTTTCATTGCCTCTGCTTCGTTACTACTAGCTCGGAAAAATAAGAAACAATCATCTGCAAATAAAAGATGAGAAATGATAGGCGCATTACGACAAATTTTGATGCCATGAATATCACCTCGAGCCTCTGCCTTTCTGATAAGAGCTGACAACCCTTCTGCACAAATAATGAAAAGATACGGGGAAAGCGGATCTCCTTGTCGAAGTCCTCTACTCGGTGTGATAGGCCCTGCTACATTATTATTCACAAGAACAGAATAATCAACTAATTCTACACACATCATAATCCACTTAATCCAATGAGTACAAAATCCCATCTTTTGCATAACTCCACGTAAATAATTCCACTCAATTCTGTCATATGCTTTACTGATATCAAGTTTAAGTGCCACATCACCAATCTTACCTTTTGTCTTCGTTTTCATATAATGCACCACTTCTATGGCTACCATCGCATTATCTAAAATAGAACGGTTGGGAACAAAAGCAGACTGGTTATTAGAAATGAACTTGCTCAAAATAGACTTCAACCTGTTTGCCAAAACTTTTGCTACTAATTTATAGATGACATTACAAAGAGAGATAGGTCGCCAGTCTTTCATAGATTGTTGAGAATCTCCTTTAGGAATTAGAGCAATATTTGTCAGATTTAGTGTTGAAGGAAAAACACCTGTCATGAGCCACATACAACATTCATTGAAAATATCTTGCCCACAAATGTGCCAAAAGTGCTGGTAAAACCCCGAATTAAAATCATCAGGTCCGGGACATTTGTCTGGATGCATAGAAAACATAGCTTCTCTGAACTCTTCTAAGGTAAAAGGTTCAGTCAATAAAGTATTATCTTCAGACAGAATAGATTCATCAATAATGTTAACAACATGCTCAATGGTACTATGTTGTTTGGTAAAGATATCAACAAAATAATCTCGAGCAACCTCACACAAGTCTGAATTATTTGTGATCAGATTACCTGATGAATCCAGCAAAGAGTTAATACGATTGACTTTCCGCCTAGACGTTGCAGCCGCATGGAAGAACTTTGTATTCAAGTCACCATCACGTAACCAATGTGTCTTTGCACGCTGACGCCAATAAGCATCTTCTTGGACTAGTAATTGAGACATACGCTGCCTCAAAGAATTAAAATAATTCACATTTTCAGAATTCACCTTACTCCGTACCTGTTCAATTTTCTTCCGGCAAGTGTCAATGTCACGTCTGAGGCGCTGAAAGTGATTCTTGTTCCAAGTTGTAAGGTCCGACGCACACATATCCAACTTCTTCAATACTTGATGATCACCATAAGAGAGCCAACGATTAGAGACAAAATCACTGAAGTCTGGATCAACAAGCCAAGCATTCTCAAACTTGAAACGGGAACGATTTCTACTAATGCGATTTTCAGGTTCACGAACTAACAAAATGGGATAATGATCAGAGGCTGGAGCAGGAAAGTTCTCTATAATAGCAGTAGGGAATTTTTGAAACCAAGCGTCATTGGCGAGTGCTCTATCAAGCCTCTCCTCCACTGCTCGAAAGGTACCAAGGCTCTTGAACCAAGTGAAGGGATAAGCTTCCATATGAATATCTACTAACCTTGAATCCAAAACAGCGGATCGAAAACCATTTATTAGCCAGGGAGCTCTGTCATTCCTGCCTTTCTTCTCTGACGGTAAAAGAATGTCATTAAAGTCACCAAGGATGCACCAAGGGAGATTAGAGCTCTGTGATAGTTGTCTCAAGAAATTCCAAGAATCCCTTCTTCTACCACTACCAGGAAAACCATAGAAGCCAGTTAGCCTCCAATTACCATTCATGTTATCCTCCACTTCCACATCGACATGATTAGAAGAATAAGTAATGACAGAACAATGAAAAGAGGACCGCCACATAAGAGCTAATCCACCCCCTCTACCTTCACGATCAACAGAGATGCAAGAGTCAAAGCCCAACATACAACGCAATACCTCCATTTTACTAGATATGGATATAGTTTCGCTGATGAATAAGACATCCGGTTTATACACACGGACGAGGTACTTAAGACCAGGAACTGTACGCGGGTGACCTATTCCCCGACAGTTCCATAAACACACCACAGTTACCAACCAGATATCTTGTTTCATGTTCAAGAGCCATAATATCCTCTTCAATTGCGACTATACTAAGCCAAACAACTTATGATATAAAATGAAATGGAAACACCATCAGTCAATTATATTAGATTCAACTTTCAATTAAAGGAAAATCAGCAAGTTCTCAACAAAAGAGGAGAAAATTCCACCAACTAGTAGTTTCCAGACGTAAGCAAATCAAAGATGAATTAGAGATTCCAATTATCAATTAAACTAAAAACAAGCGACCACAACAAGAATCAGCTTACTGATGAAAGGAGATCTTGCGGAATCGAAGACGAAAATGCTCACAGGGGAACCCAATTGAAGCAACCCAGGAGCGACAACCATATAGCAAAATTAGACTTGAAAGACATCATTATACCATGAGGCAGGAAGAGATGATTGAATCTTCCATACGGTGAAGAAATTTGAAGTCTTCTAATAGTTGTACCTTGGTTTTTATGGTAATTTCTATATGTATCCAATAAAAGTGTAAGCATGTTTGTAACAAAAAAAAAAAAAGTGTAAGCATGTTGACAAAATATATATTTTTTTATGGTGTGTTTCATCTGCTGAGAAATAAGGGACTAAACAAAACAATTTCTGTTGTACTGTGTTTGATCTTAAAACTGTTCCTGGTGCTGGAAAAACTGGAGGCCAAAGGACAGGAAAAAAACTGAAACTCTTGTCCCCACAGAACCACGGAACAACTTTTTGTCCTCATCACAAGTTGTTTAAATTTTAAAATAACATTTTGTCCAAACACCATACAACACAAAGTTTTAGGTTGAAATCACTCGTCTTGATCTTTTTTATTTTCTGTATACTGTAAATAAGTGATTTCCACATAATTTTAGGTTTTATTTTAGTTTTCTTCTTTTTGAATGAACGAATATCGTTATGTTTTTGTAAAATAAAATAAAATGAACCAAAACAACTTTTAAGAGAAGTTGTTGAAATGAACTTTGAAATGGCTTTTCGGAAGTTTCTTGTACATGCACACTGTTCGAATCCTAATTACTACTTTATATATTTTTTTTATGTGTTTAATTTTTTCATCTATTAAATTTTTGGCGAGATGTTCTTATATATACTACCTTCGTCCCAAAATGAGTGAGTCATTTTGACTATATACACTATTCACATATCTTACTTTGACCCTATATTTTTCTACGAATAAATAAAAATAAATATTAGCATATAAGATGTTGTTGGATTCATCTCGATGAGCATTTTCAAAATATCATATTTTTATAATTTTTACTATTATACAATTAAAAATATTAATCGTCAAAGTTATGGATTGACATGCATGCAATCAACTGACTTACTCATTATGGGACGGAGGGAGTAGTAGTTAATGCTCTGCATTTTTTCTTGTAAAATAAAAAAAATGCTCTGCATTTATTTATTTATTTACGTCTCAGGTTTGTTTCCGCGAGATTTTTTTTTCTTATATAGATCTTCTATCCATTCTCTAGTGTTGTGGATCTAGGGCCGTTGTCCTCTTCACCTCCGTCGTATAGCTTTTAGACCAAAAAAAAAAAAAAAATGGGGCCAAACGTCCCTTAATTTCATAAAGCACATTTGTGTCCGATTTGTTTGTGTTTGTTTGCTTACAAAGTTAATTAGTGTTATATATTTGTTTGTTTGTGTTTGTTTGTCGACGAAGTGTTCAATGACCGCTGATTTAGAAAAGTATCTTACATCCTTACAAGTAAGTTATATATGAAGAATAAAATATCCACTTAGGTTAGTAAAAAAAAAATCCACTTAGGTTATGTCAATTAAGTATTTTAGAGCCCGTTTGGTGTACATGATAGAGAGCCAGGATATGATAAAAATATCCTATCCTACTCAAATTCCTTGTTTGGTGCACCAATTGGAAATGATAAAATAAACCTATTACTTATCCTATCTTGTTGAGCTTTTGTAATTTTATGATCTGTTTGGTGCACATGATAATAAGAGAGAGGATATGATAACTGTATTTTAGTCCCGTGTTTGGTGACACAAGACTATTTTTGGTGATGTGCATGTTATGGTTAATACTGCCGAGAAAAACTTGCAACAAATACAAAACCAAATTCAAATCAATGGTCCGTCTGACTTGCTGCTTGATAATGAGAAAAGAGCACATGCTGAGTATGAAACTGCTCTGAGCAAACAAGAAACCTTTTGGAAAGAAAAAACCAATCTTAACTGGCATTTAGAAGGAGATAGGAATAATAAATACTTCCACAAAATCGCTAAAATCAAATCTTCTACCAAAACTATAACCTCCTTACAAGATGGTGAACTTGTTCTTATTGACCAAAGTCAAATATCTCATCATGTGGTTAATTATTATAAAAATCTTTTTTGTTCTAACAATGTTTTGCAGGAACCTTTGCTTGCAGAAGAGGTAATTCCAAATTTGATCAATGAGGATATCAATGCAGTGATGACTATGTTGCCCTCTCATCAAGAAATCAAATCAGCTGTTTTTGCTTTAAATAAAGATAGTGCTCCTGGGCCTGAAGGTTTCGGTGCTTTCTTTTTTCAA
This sequence comes from Trifolium pratense, assembly GCF_020283565.1. Taxonomy (NCBI): domain Eukaryota; kingdom Viridiplantae; phylum Streptophyta; class Magnoliopsida; order Fabales; family Fabaceae; genus Trifolium; species Trifolium pratense. Next base: position 37,998,663 of record NC_060065.1, read on the forward strand.
CACTATTGGGAGATTGTCAAGATTGATGTCTTCAATGCTGTTTTGGAGTTCTTCACAACAAGTTGGATCTTGCCAGGTTTTAACTCAAATATTATTACTCTTCTGCCTAAGACCTCAAATGCTACCTCAATTGATCAGTATAGACCTATAGCCATGGCTAATTTCAAATTTAAAGTGATTTCCAAGATTATTGCTGTCAGGTTAGCCAATATCTTGCCTTTTATCATCTCTAAAGAACAAATGGGCTTTATACATGATAGGAACATCAAGGACTGTCTTTGTATTGCTTCTGAAGCAGTTAACTTACTCCATAATAAAGCTTTTGGTGGTAATTTATCCCTCAAGATTGATATTTCTAAAGCTTTTGATACTTTAGAGTGGTCCTTTTTGTTGAAGGTGCTAAACAGGTTTGGTTTTAATGAGAAGTTTTGCAACTGGATCCATGTTATTCTAAAATCAGCATTCCTCTCTATTTCCATCAATGGTAAGTCAGAAGGATATTTCAATTGCTCTAGAGGCGTGAGACAAGGGGACCCACTCTCTCCTCTTCTCTTCTGCATTGCTGAAGATGTTTTGAGCAGAAGCATTTCAAAGCTAGTTCTTGAAGGAAAGTTGGATCTCATCAAGGGTACTAGGCACCTTAGTGTCCCTTCTCATACTTTTTATGCTGACGATTTAATGGTTTTTTGTAAAGGTAAGCTAGCTGGTATCGAAGCTCTCAAGGGGTTATTTGACATGTATGCATCTCGATCTGGTCAAATTATAAACACAGAAAAATCAACCATTTATTCTGGCTCTATTACTCAAGGCAGACTTGCTCTAATAGTTAACTTGTTGAACTTCAAATTAGGCTCTCTACCTTTTAATTATCTGGGTGTCCCTTTGTTTAAAGGTAAGCCTAAAGCTAGTTTGTTGCAGCCTATTGCAGATAAAATTCATTCCAAATTGTCAGCTTGGAAGGCATCACTCTTATCCATAGCTGGTAGTGTACAATTAGTAAAATCTGTCATTCAAAGTATTCTTCTCTACAACATTACTCTCTACTCTTGGCCTGTCTCTCTGATCAAGAAAATTGAGAAACTTATGAAGAATTTTATTTGGAGTGGTGATGTTGATAAAAAGAAATTAGTCACATTTGCTTGGAAAAAGATATGCAGACCACTTTCTCAAGGAGTCTTGAACCTTAGATCTTTAACAAGTTTGAACAAAGCTGCTAATCTTAAGCTTTGTTGGTCCTTCATCAACTCACAATGCTCTTGGGCTAAACTTTTACAAGCTAGAGTCTTGAGGGGCAAGAAAGTTATTCAACATCACATATTTTCTTCTCTTTGGAGCAGCATAAAGGAGGAAATCAACACTATTTTTGACAACTCAATTTGGCTGGTTGGAGATGGGAAAGATATCAATTTCTGGAATGACAATTGGTGTGGTTCAATTTTATCCGATTTTTTCAACATACCCTCTCACATCAGTCAAAATCTTACCTCTACTGTCAGTGATTACATTTACAATGGGGAGTGGTATTTACCTCAGCAACTTCCTCAACATTTTAATGCTCTTAGCTCACTTGTTCACCAAGTAACCATCCCTATCGAACCAGCTAAAGACAAACTTCTATGGAAACATACAGATACAGGTGACATGCAACTTGCAGATGCTTACTCTTTCAATTTGCAGCAGTTGCAGGATTTGCATTGGGCAAAAGTCATTTGGAACTCAACTATTCCACCCTCCAAATCTCTTCTTGCTTGGAGGCTTATGCACAACAAAATGCCAACAGATGATAATCTCAAAATTACAGGTTGTGCATTACCTTCTATGTGTAGTTTGTGTTGCAAAAAGGAGGAGTCCTCTTTTCACATTTTCTTTGAATGTGAATTTGCTATCAAAATTTGGTCTTGGTTTGCAAATAGTTTGAATTTGGTGCTGCAGTTTAATTCAATGGAGGATATGTAGAAGGTTTGTGACATCAATTGGTCCCCTCAATGCAAGGTTGTCATCACTTCAGCTCTTGTTAATCTCCTTAATTCAATTTGGGTTGCTAGAAATCAGGTTAGATTTAGTAATGGTCAGGCCAACTGGAAATCTTCCATTTCTATGATCATTGCCAATACTTCCATGCCAGGTAATAATTCCAAAATGACTTCTTCCAATTCTATTAGAGACTTTATCATTTTTAAAAAAATTCAATGTATCCACTCATCACCCAAGAAATCATGTTGTTAAAGAAATTATATGGATGCCCCCTTTGATTAATTGGACAAAATGTAACATAGATGGTGCTGCAAAAGAGAATCCAGGATTAGCTGGTTGTGGAGGAATTTTTAGAAACCATGTTGCAGAAATGCTATACTGTTTTGCTGAACCTCTAGGAATTGCAACTTCCTTTCAAGCTGAACTATGTGCAGTCATGACTGCAATTGAGGTTGCGCACAAAATGAAGTGGCATAATCTATGGATTGAATCGGACTCAGCTCTTGTAGTGCTCGCCTTTCACAAGTCCAGCATTGTGGTTACTTGGAATTTAATGAACAGATGGAGAAATGTCATGTCTCTCTTCAAGCAGATGAATGGCATTGTGACTCACATTTATAGAGAAGGGAATCAAGTTGCAGACAGTCTTGCAAATCATGGTTGTACTTTGTCTTCTTTCACTTTTTGGTACCATGCTCCTGATTTTATTAAAGTTAGTATGTTGAACAACAAACTAGGTGTGCCAAGTTTTAGAGTTTGTACTTGATGGAGTTTTAGTTTATGTCCCCTCCACAGTGTTTCCTTTTTTCTTCTTTAATCTATTTTGGGTTGGTTAAAAAAAAAAATGATATGATAAGTTAATCTTGTAGCTTATCCTATCATGTCTCTCTAGTTAAAATTCTTATCCTGAATTTGAATTGGGTTACCAGCAGGATATGATAATATATTTTTTTACTGATTTATTCTATAAAAAATATTTACAAATAAAAAAATGAAAATTAATAAAATAATTTGATAGTAAATTAATAATAAAATAATTAATTTTAAAATATACATGTGATTTTCTCACAAGGGTAATTTTGTAATTTACATAATCTAAAAAAATCAAAATTATACTAAAATTACAATATTTTAAAGTAAACTAATTATTAAAAAATCGTAAAATATGGATACTAATTTAAATTTTATAAGAAATTAAATATAATTATTTTGCAATGGTATTTTTATTATTTACGTATAAGATATATCATATATTTATTTAGCTTATCTAACATGTATATATCATTGGGTTATTTATTTGATCATGATTCATATAAAAAAAATTAAACTTTATTATTTTCTCATATTTTTTATTTAAAACTATATAAAGTTATTTGATTACTTATTTATATTTTTTATTTAAAAAATTCAAAGTATTACAAAGTAATTTTAAAAAAATAACAATTGATTTACAATGGTAATTTTGTCATTTAAATATATTATATATATTATCATATTATTATGATATGAGCAAGTATGTATTAAAAACATGATATAATAGTTATCATGTGTGCACCAAACACAAGATATGATAACTGATGATAACTGTTATCCTGCTGATATCATATCCTATCCTTATCATGTTTTATATCCTATCATATCATTATCCTATCCTGCGCACCAAACAATCCTTTAATCCTTATTTTAAACTGGGTTAGCAACATGATAATATAAGCAAATCATATAACTCACGCCAGCAGCCTCTTCAAATCCTGTTGAATGCATTTTATGAATTTTTTATTCGTTTTTTTTCCACCAGATCCATACGTGTTGCTTTGCTACATGCTAGATTGGGCAAGGGCAACCCATATTAATCTTCATCTGATTTGATTTTTTATTATATTTGATATTTTATTATTATTTTATACTAATAGATATTATTTACTCCTATTGAATATTTGATGTTTAAGTAAAAAAACTTATTCAGCTTATTCATCCCATTTTTTATACCAATTAAAATATTAAATCATTTTATTTTATAAAAAATGTGTATACTAATTTTATTTTTCTTAATGTTAATTAAAAATATAAAATTATTTGTTTTATAAAAAATGTATTTGCTTTCCAAAAATATTTTTTTTCATTTAAATATAACATGTATGTATTTTATCATGTCAATATCAAGTATGGACCAAATATCGGATATGATAAGATAATGATATCCCCTTTCTTATCATGTGTGCACCAAACACATGATAGGATATGTGTTTATCCTGTCACTATCATATCCTATCTTTATCCAGCTTCTTATCATATCCTATCGTTATCATATCCTGCGCACCAAACGGACCCTTATATAATAGAGGATTAATCAAATATCAAAAAAAGAGTATAAAAAAAAATAGAGGATTAATCCTGATAAAAAAAATAGAGGATTAATTGTCACGTAATTAGTAGCTGTAATAGTTATCAAAAATATTATTTGTAGGGTTTGAATTTGAACTCAGGATTTTTTAATTCTTCAAACTTAAGTGTTTGAATCTAACACTATATTATTTTAAAAAACTCAAGGTTTTTTTTTTTGCATAATTAGAAGCTTAGTTGATAGTTGTCGGTAATATTATTTGTAGAGACTTGAATTAAAATTCGCATTTTTTGACTTCTTCAAACATGTGTCTGCAGGTCTAACCATTAGATTACTTTAGGAAATAAATAAATGTGAATTAACTAGTTTTATCTAAATTTGTAGAGACTTGGATTTAAACTCGCGGTTTTATCTAGATGACTCTCTGTGAGTCTAAATATTAAATTATTTTGTCTTATAATTGTAGTTCAAATAGTAGCTATCACAGACATTATTGAAGTGGCCGGAGTTCTAACCCCGGATTTCACACTTCTTAACATTTAAATGAGTGAGAGTCTAGCCACTAGGTTACTTAAAAAAAAGTTATTTTAGAAAATAAATAAATGAGAATTAATTAGTTTTATCTAAATTTTAATAGGTGTTAATATTTAAATTAAGTTAACTATATAAACAATAAAGACTTATAAGACGGCAAGCTATATACTATTTTGGCTGATGCAAAATAAAAGAATTTTACCAACATAGTGTGACATAAGTAGTAGCTACTTGAATCCTTTAACTATTTGGTCTTGAGTTTGATTTCTGGTCGATGGCTCGATGTGTATGGATGAATATTTGTTGGAAGAAATCAATCCATTTAATGAATTTCAGTTATTTCGAGAATGAATTAGTTTATGCAGTTGTGCGCAAAAGATATCTTTAGTTTATAAAAAAAAAATAAGATAAAGGAAATTTCATAAGATTTAACTCTTTAATAGTATCAAACCAGCACCCATTGACACTCATTACAATCCCTATTCCATAGTAGGTAAAATTTAAAAGGAAAAACTTGGAACCACTCGGCCACACTCCCTTTCCCGGGCCAAGGCCCCAAGCCGACTTGGAAACAATAGACAATGATTAGTCCTAATTAGCATCTACAATTCTCTCTCATTACCCTTCAAAAAGAAAGGGTCATGCTAAACAGTGTCCCGGGATACTTGTTAAGCATATCAAAAAAGGAAATAAAAAATAAAATTAATATTGAAAAGATAATTTTTTATACTTTTGAGTTATTGAATGCACGTATTTCGAGACCGAGTTTCTATTTTTAAATGCTTAATCAGTGTCGGGACACTATTTAGCATTTTCCAAAAAAGAAGGTGTGCTAATTTCTTCCTAATCCTAATTATTCAATGAACAATAATTAGCACCATATGGCAAATGAAGTGAGCCGGCCCAATTATATAGTAAAGCTGACACTGGTTAATTAATATCAAAGTGAACCCAAACACAAGTGTTTTGGCCGGCAACTCTTTTCCATAATCAAGTTTTAAATAATCCATATGGCTATGGCTCAAACGCAATGCAACCAAAATGGGAGGGACAGGAATAAAACTCATTGTTTGTAATTACTCTTAAATGTACAAAAATCATATCTTAATGTTTTAAATTGTCCTATTTGCTATGTTTTCCCACGTATACTATATACTATTGTAATGTAATTTGTACGTCAAGCAACGTTTGCAATGTCAAGTTTAAACTCCTAGAAATAGGTCATATATAATCAACCTTGTTAAATTAAAATAAGGTTTTTTGTACACTAGTCACTACCCTTCATAATGAGGGGATCTTTATCCAACAAGCAGTTGCGGAGCTAGCCCAAAAAATTGGGAAGAGCCGTTATAAATATAAATCGAATAAGCAAAAAAAAATGCTAAAAAAAAAACGTTGAGGGTGTGTCTAATATGAATATCTAAAAAAATAGTTAATAGGTGGACCATTACCATTTTTTAAAAATAAATTTTTAAAATATATTATGAAATATATTTATGTCAATTCATGGGTAAACTTCATACTTTTAAATTAGTTCTTGTATTGAAGTTTATAATATCACATGAAACTACTCTCCAACAAAACTTTAAATTTTTTAACAAAAGATCGATCAAACATGAATTTTTATACACTAAAACTCTATTTTAAATAAAAATTTAAGTACTTTTTCTCAAAAATATATACGTACTTGAATACTTTGACAAAATAAAATACACATGTAAAAACATCTATAAATTATTAAACAATAAAATATTAGAAGGGATGTTTCAAAAAGTAAATTAAGAAGACACATAAATTATTAATAATAGAGTTTTTTTTTTTTTTGCAAAACAATTTATAGGAGGTTAATAACTTTGTAAATTCGAATGTCAACTTCCAAATAGAGGGGTTTCAAACCCCCACAAACTGGAAAGTAGTAAAAATACACAAACTATTTAGCGGGGGATCTAAACCGCCGCTAAATAATATAACTATGAAAAAAAGTAAACTTTTTAGGGCGGCTCGTGGCCCTGCCCAGCCCATGAGGGGCTCCGCCCTTGCCAAGAAGTTATATGCATGTGAAATAAAAAATTGTTATAAGTAACTTGTAGATACGACATGTAAATCTATTTATGTGACTTGTTTTCATTAATTGTTGGATAAATACCCCAAATTATCAAAAAGTAGAGTACACATCACCGTTAAAAAGACCTTGTCCCCCCAAAAAATTATTTCTTAAATTGAAAATGTCCAATTAATCTTGTCTGTCCTGAAACTTTGTTAGTTTTTTTTTTTGACAAATGAAACTTTGTTAGTTATTTGTTTCATCCTCCCTATTTGAACTTCCTCGAGTATTGGAGTTCCTTCTTTGGGCTCATTCTCAATATTGGGGCATTCTTCAATGTGGGCTTTGGCTTAATGGGTGAGATTTATGTTTGCCAGCCTACTCGTTTCCTCGCGCGCCTTACGAATTTATCAAAATACTATCGTCTGTTACTTAGGTAGCGGACACCCCCAGAAAATACCCTACCTTTATAACGTCTTATACTTAAATAGAGAACGATGTTTTTCAAAAATTTCTCATTTTTATAATGTCCGCTAAGTAACCTACTTAAGTAGCGAAAGAATAAAACGAAAAAGATGTAGGACGCGCAAAAAACTAGCTGGGTGACAATTACTAATGGGGTTGTATGACTTGTATCACAAAGACCCCAAAGTTGGGTGTGCGTTGTTTGTTAACTTGATTAACTTCAAAAATAATGAATTTGATCCAGAATTTAATTCGTCCCTAGCTATAAAATATTTAAAAAAAAAACAATTTCTTTATCTTTTACTGTAATATATAATATAATAAATCTCACCAAAAAAAATATATAATATAATAAATTCAAAATTAGGAAAATTAGGGAGATTATCCCTAAATTAGTCCTCAATAAAAAAAATGAGGCATGGGTATTTTTTTATTTTTATTTTTAATTTGCTCTAATATTTAGAGTATTTTAGATAACTTGTACATTGGACAAAAAGTTGTGCTATGATTTAGTGAGAGAGAAATATTTCTGTTTTTGTCATGTCCCCTGCCTCTTAGTTTGTCTGGTCCTTAAAACAGTTTTACAATAAAATACAATAAAACGCGCACACTAGACTATAAATTATTTTTTAGCATATCAAACACACAGACTATAAAATTACACATATGTTAACACAATTTGCCCGAAATTACACATTAGTTACACGTTTATCTCACTGCATTGCCGGTTTATTAAGAACTTATTTGCTAAATTTTAAGCCATATTTGGAATATATTTGTCAATAATTGTAAATATACATAAAATAAGATTCCTGACATTATACTAGTTTTGAAATCAGTCTAATTTTGTCCCTAGCATGTTAAATCAATTTGATCTATTAAATCAATAGTTAGGTGGTTTAGTAGTGATTTACGCTGAACTTGGTATAGGGAGGATCACAGTTTGATCCCCGCAACTTCAAATGGAAAGAGATCGATTAAACTGGTGGTAAAAACATCAATTAAAATTATTTTTAAACCAAAAAAAACTTATAAAATTATTATTTTTCTTACAAAAATCATATCCATTTTAAAATAAGTTAAGTGTTAAAAAAAGTATTTAAAGTTTAATAAAAAAGAGTATCTCATGATCGTAGCTCAATTGGTAAGAATATTTTAATTTATCTACATTATCATAGTTTGAACTCAGTATCTCTACTTATTTATCTAAAGAGCTGAATTCCCGATTTTGACCATAAAAAAAGAAAAAGTATAAAAGTATAATTTTCCACTATGAGCAGAACAAACAAAAAAAACAAACAAACAAGCACTGAAAAACAAAGAAGCAGCTGTCCTAAACTAAAGAAGAAAGTTCTTCTTGTTGAAACTTAAACTAAAAGTCATTAAATTCTCAATATCACACACATCCTCATCATCTCTACCATGCAAATCCTCCATAAATACCCCACACAACTCAATTGCATTATTCCCAAACAGTAACAGTAACAGTAACAAACACCATCATGCTACCACTACTGTTACTATTACTATCTCTGTTGTGTTCAATTTCAACAACACTAAACGCACAGTCAACAACAACAATCAACGTTTGGCCTAAACCAACAAACCTCACATGGACCCCACCACACCAAACAACACTCCTTTCTCCAACATTCACCATAATCACCACCACCTCACACCAAAACAACCACCTCACCGCCGCCATAAACCGCTACACAAACCTCATCAAAACAGAACACCACCGTCCGTTAATTCCCCCAACAAAAAACCTCTCAAACAACCTACCTCCGTTACAGTTACTAACAGTAACCGTAACGGAGCTAAACGCCGAACTAACTCACGGCACCGACGAATCCTACACGCTTACAGTTACATCTCCTAACGCAACTCTAACAGCCGTAACGGCTTTTGGCGTAATTCGAGGACTGGAGACATTCTCACAGCTGGCGTGGGGGAATCCAACGCGAGTGGCGGTTGATGTGCGTGTAACCGACGCGCCATTGTACGGTCATAGAGGGATTATGTTGGATACTTCTAGAAACTATTATCCAGTGAAGGATTTGTTGAGGACAATTGAAGCGATGAGTATGAATAAATTGAACGTGTTTCATTGGCATATAACTGATTCTCATTCGTTTCCTTTGGTTGTTCCTTCCGAACCATTGTTGGCTGAGAAAGGTGCTTATGATGTTAATATGGTTTATACGGTGGATGATGTGAAAAGGATTGTTGACTTTGGGCTTGATCGTGGTGTTCGTGTTTTGCCTGAGATTGATTCGCCTGGTTAGTTCAATTTTCCATCTTAATTACTACTTTACTTACTATATTGCGATTAGAGAGAATGATTCAAAAATCTCTTGAAAAAAGTTCATGGAGGGTCAAATAGAGAAATATTTGAATGAGACATTAAAAGAGTCAGAGATCTATTTGAGAGGAAGTTACTGATACAATAACTAATTTGTTTTTGGTAACTAACAAGTTTGGTCCTTAATTTCGTAAGGTGTTGTTGTTCTAGTTCTTTACATGTATCAAAATTGAAAACACAATTACATTTGGACTGATTATCGAATTTGTTTTTACTAAGTTAAACTAATTTTCGAATCTGTTTTACTTTAGTCAATTTAATCTTAAAATTATTAACAAAATGTAAGGACTATAGTGACAGTGTCTCACATACTGGTTCAATCGTCCTCAACAAATCAAAACATACATTTTTATGACCGTCTGATCAAGGACTGCGAGACTGCAGTACATTTTTCGTGTAGTTCCTCATGCAAATAATAAAATGGCGTTACTAAAATGTGGCCTACATATTGAAAACAATAGAATTTTTTATATTGAAAAGGAAGAAGTATTGTTTTTCCTTAAAAAAAAGCAGGACATCTCTTTTGTTTTATGTTGTTGTTTGTATTTGTTTCCTAACTTTGTAGTATTGAAGATTGTTAGAGTAAAGAACATCGTTGAACTAATTACTAATAAATTAATAATTGCCGTTCGTTTGATTACTACTATGCCTTTTTTTGTCTGTATGTTTGTCAGGTCAAGGAATTAAATTAGATTTGTGTGAATAACGGTACTGATTAACTAATTAATTAGTGATAATAGCTTTGTAAGCTGCATCAGATTCTACAATAGTCTACTTGTTTAATATTTTCACAGATTCAAAGACTTCTCAATTGGTTTTGTGCCTTTTATGTGCTAATTTTGTTTGTCAACTCATAAATTGGTGTATAATATTGCAGTACATGAAAAAAGTGTGTTGAAATTACCTCAAACATCGATCATGTGACGGTTATAGTATGAAGTATTGAAGTATCTCTTATACTTTGACTTATCATGCGAATTTCATATTCCAAGTTAGAAATTCAGCACAAAGAAACAGAAAACTAAACATTGTAATCATAAGACCAATTAAATTAACAAAAAAAATGAGGCTTTTTGTATGATGTCTGACTTTAGAACATTCTTATTCTTATTGAAAAACATATTTTTCTCTTCATCTTTCACATGATTTAGCTTTACAAACCATTGATTCTTTAAATTATGATGAATATTGACAGATAAGAATTTCTTATATGCAGGGCATACAGGATCTTGGGCCTTGGCCTACCCTGACATTGTAACATGTGCCAATATGTTCTGGTGGCCAGCCGAAAGGGATTGGCCGGATCGTCTTGCTTCGGAACCAGGAACAGGTCATTTGAATCCCTTAAACCCCAAGACCTACCAAGTCTTAAAGAATGTCATCCGCTACGTAACCACAATGTTCCCGGAACAATTTTACCATTCTGGTGCTGATGAAGTCATACCAGGTTGCTGGAAAACCGATCCAACAATTCAGAAATTTCTATCAAATGGCGGAACTCTCAACCAAGTTCTCGAGACGTTTATCAACAAAACTCTCCCTTACATTGTATCCCTCAACCGCACCGTTGTCTATTGGGAAGACGTTCTATTTGACGACACAGTCCATGTTCCACCAACGCTTCTACCTAAAGAACATGTGATTTTGCAGACATGGAACAATGGGCATAATAACACTAAAAGGATAGTATCTAATGGATACCGTGCCATTGTCTCGTCATCCAAATTCTATTATCTCGATTGTGGACACGGTGACTTTACTGGAAATAATAGTGCTTATGACAACCAAACAGGATCCGACGCAAACAATGGTGGCTCTTGGTGTGGACCTTTTAAAACATGGCAAACTATATACAATTATGATATTGCATATGGACTGACCGAAGATGAAGCAAAATTGGTTTTGGGCGGGGAGGTATCACTGTGGTCAGAACAAGCCGATGAAACCGTTTTGGATTCACGAATTTGGCCTAGAACTTCTGCAATGGCTGAGTCGTTGTGGTCAGGTAATAGGGATGAAAAGGGTATGAAGAGATATGCAGAGGCAACAGATAGATTGAATGAATGGAGAAGCAGAATGGTGAATAGAGGTATAGGGGCTGAGCCTATTCAGCCACTTTGGTGTATTCGGAACCCTGGTATGTGCAACACAGTACATGCAATATAGTGTGTGTTTGGAGAGCGTCGGATTCACGGTGCCACCGCACGTCTATCGCAAAGCTAGAACTACTAGCTTCACACAGACTGCGTGTCTTGTGTTTTCACCGCGTTTCCAAACACATTTGTAGTTAGTTTAGTTGGATGTGCATTCCTCTTTTGTTACCTTAAAAGAAAGAAAAATAGCTATTCAGAGTATACCTTTATTAGGTCTATAGTAGTGTCCAACTGTTGTGTGAGCCTAATGAAAATTTATTGTTCTGTTATTTGAGATTGTAGTTGTTGAACAATATTACATGCATTTGAACATTGAGTTTGAAAAATCAAAAGAATGTTTGATTGTTTTCATGAGCTTTAATATTTCTTGACTTCAATTGATGTTGAAAGTAGTTCTATGATTAAATGTGAACCAAATGCTGCCTCTAGCAGCATAATGATATTAGATCAACATGTAATTAATATAACAATGAGAATGTTGAATTACTACCAATGATGAATTTTACTATCCTTTTAACTTGTGACTCACTGTTCTCACTGACCAGTTAAAACTTAATTGAAACAACCTCTTAAACTTTTGAACGAATTTATTAAATTATGAACCGAGCAAGAATAAATAGTTAAGATTACAGATTTGCAATGGAAAAACTAAATTGAAGATTGAGCATGTTGTATGATCTGTTATACAGTTAATCAGACACCTGATGACAAATAATTAAAAGTCTCTCTAAAAGTGGGAGGTGTCACATATCTAGGGGAATAGGCTCTTAGGTAAAAAAAAACTACGATTAAGAAAAGACATAAACAACAATAGGTTTTGTTGTTTGTTGTAAGACTATGTATTAATTCGGAGTAATGAGTGTTCTTTTCCTTTCCTAAATTGGTACTCTCCTGAGTATGTGTGGTTTCACCGAACTAGGTAAACAATTGTGTCCTTTACAACCTTTCTTTATTGCTTTTAGTATTTTATTCCGCGTTTCCAAAATACAACGCAATCAAGACTCTCTAACACTTAAACTCTATGATACAAAATTTGCAAGAATTCCTAAGTGTTTACAATGCTTTTGATTTTGACAAAGTATAAGCGCTTTTCAGAGGCTGATGAGTCGTGTTGATAATTCAATTGATGCCTCTATATATAGGCAGATAGAAATAGATCTGTTGAAGATGACCATTGCAATCTGGGTAATAACTACTCCAAGCTTTAATGAGGAGAACTAATGTCTTTACATTCCTGGCAAAAGGGCAACTTCTATGACAGCGACGTTGTACTTTCTTCCTTCCTCTTTGTCAACTCTGATGTGAACCTCTGAGACTCCAAAGGCAGACTTTCAGAGTCTACTACTCAAGTTGGCTTTCAGCTTCTCTTTTTCATGTTCAAGTGGATGTAAACTATATTTTTCAATCCTGCACACTTGAACAAATATTAGTAACATCAATAATCAATTGTTCTTTTATACTTTGTTATCATCAAAATCATTAGAGAGAGTTTTAACAAAACCAATTTTGTTCTAACAATATTTGTTCTCGATTGTAGTTTTAGATAATCAATTTCTTATTTTTCTCATATCTTAACTAGAAAAAGCAAGAGAAACAACGATAATCGATTTTGTTTTGTTACTGTTAGAAACTTAGATTTAAGCAAATTTCTTTCTTACTAAATGTGTTTGAAGATGATGAGCAATAATATGACGGATATTTGTTGGGTTTCAAGATCAGCGTTCATCAATTTTTTGTAGAGTTTCTCAACAATATTGCTAAGTTTTAAATTACTACTAAAATTATTTTGTTTTTATTAAAAAGGAAAATGTAGTTTTAAATGAAAATTTAAATTGCTTAAAAAAAATGAAAATTTAAATGGAAATACTAATTAAAAAATACAAGTAAGCAATTTTACACAGTCCGCATCTATCAATCATATTCTCATATGCATCCCTATGATATGATTATCACATATCAATCATATTCTCTTATGTTATGATGATCACATATCGATCATATCCATCCTTATGTTGTGATGCACCCACATAACATTTCTTAATAATAGCACCTACTAAATGAAAGCCAAAAATAAACGTGCATAAGCAATAAGGGAACAAGCAATCAAAACATCATCTAGCAAGCAAGCAAGCACACTCGCGCAATTGAAAGATACCAAGCGAGCAAAATATCATGCAACAAGCTAGCAAACACACTATTCTATATTGCCATGTTGGGAAAACGTCATCTAGCAATCAAAAACATCATCTAGCAAGCAAGAAAGCACACTCACGCAATTGAAAGATACCAAGCGAGCAAAATATCATGCAAGAAACAAGCAAACACACTATTCTATATTGCCTTGTTGGGAAAACACATCTAGCAAGCAAGCAAGCACACTCATGCAATTGAAAGACAACATGCGAGCAAAATATCATTCAACAAACAAGCAAACACACTATTCTATATTGCCTTGTTGAGAAAACGTGCAAAGGCTGGTGTCGTTGAGTAAACGTGCAAGCAAAGGCAAAAAACGTGTATCGGGTGTTGTTATGCATATATATAGACCTGTTTGGTTTCGCCAAACAAATTGTAGGACTAAAAGAATAACTTAGTAACTTACATCAATTTTGAGAAAAACAAAATTAAAATGGAATGCTTGCTAATGGTTTCTTTGGCACTATGGAGCATGCTTATGATAACTGTCTTGGCATATGATTCTGTTGAATATGTAAATTGATTTTGGGTTTGTTAGTTTTGGGCCTTAGGAAGTTTAAGCCCAAATTTAGTAATAAGTAGTATGTCTAAAGAATGTTCTAGAGATATGTAGAAATAAGTAGAAGTCATAGTAGAAAATGTATGTAGAAGTATAGAGAAGTTTGTAGAACTCTCTCTTAGAAGTATGTAGAAGAGTCTCTAGGAGTATGTAGAACTCTCCCTTGAAGACTATAAATAGGGGAGAGGTAGTCATCTGTAAACCAAGCCAAAAATTACAAACACTCAATAATATAAGTAGCATTCCCTTCCAACAAGTTTTATATCCTCTCTCAAATACTTAAACACTTTCTCCACCTATTAAAGCTTCCTTCCAACAAAGTGGTATCAAGAGCTTGAAGGTCCTCCTAAAGATGGCGAATAATGGTGTTCCTCTCCAAGTCCCGATGCTCACAAAGAGCAACTACGACAATTGGAGTCTGAGAATGGTGGCTCTCCTTGGCGCACACGACGTGTGGGAGATAGTCGAGAAAGGCCTTGTAATCCCGGAGAATGAAGGTACTCTATCTCAAACTCAAAAGGATAGTTTGAGAGACTCAAGGAAGAGAGACAAGAAGGCTCTCTGTCTAATCTATCAAGGATTAGATGAAGACACGTTCGAGAAGGTCTCGGGAGCAACGACGGCTAAAGAAGCATGGGAGAAACTTCGAACTTCTTACAAGGGAGCCGATCAAGTAAAGAAGGTACGTCTTCAAACACTAAGAGGAGAGTTTGAAGCTTTGCATATGAAAGAAGGTGAACTTATCTCTGATTACTTCTCAAGAGTTTTGACGGTTACTAATAATCTAAAAAGAAACGGAGAGAAGTATGATGATGTAAGAATCATGGAGAAAGTTCTTAGATCGGTAGATCCAAAGTTTGAGCATATTGTCACCGTCATCGAAGAGACAAAAGATTTAGAGGACATGACAATGGAGCAACTTCTTGGGTCGTTGCAAGCTTATGAGGAAAAGAAGAAGAAGAAGGAAGATAACGAGGAGCAAGTACTCAAGACACGACTCGATTCACCTAGAGAAGAACATGGTCGGAGCAACCAAAGACGAGGTGGCGCTCGAGAACGTGGACGTGGTCGTGGATATGGAGGCGGACGAGGTTGGAGGCCTAATGATGACAACAACCAAAGAGGAGAAATCTCATCAAGAGGTCGTGGGAGAGGATCTCTAAAACCAAGGTACGATAAGTCACGGGTTAAATGCTATAATTGTGAGAAGTTTGGGCATTATGCTTTCGAATGTAGAGCTCCTAGCAATCATAGAGTTGAAGAGAAGGCCAACTATGTTGAAGAAATAAACCAAGAAGATGGAACATTATTGTTGGCACACAAAGATAATGAAAGAGGTGGAGATAATCAATGGTACCTTGATAGCGGTGCAAGCAACCATATGTGTGGGCGAAGAAGCATGTTCGTAGAGTTAGACGAATCAGTGAACGGGAACGTGGCTTTCGGAGATGAATCAAAAGTTGCAGTGAAAGGTAAAGGAAACATTCTCATCCGTTTAAAAAATGGGGATCATCAATTTATTTCCAATGTTTACTATGTGCCAAACATGAAGAGCAACATCTTGAGTCTAGGACAACTCTTAGAGAAAGGTTATGACATTCAATTGAAAAATAATAATCTTTCTATAAGAGATCATTCAAACAAGTTCATTGCTAAGGTGCCAATGTCAAGAAATAGAATGTTTGTGCTCAACATACAAAATGATGTTGCGCAATGTCTCAAAATGTGCTACAAAGAAGAGTCATGGCTTTGGCATCTTCGATTTGGGCATCTTAATTTTGGAGGATTAGAGTTGCTCTCTAAGAAGGAAATGGTTAGAGGATTGCCTTACATCAACCACCCCAATCAAGTATGTGAAGGATGTTTACTTGGAAAGCAGTTCAAAATGAGCTTCCCTAAGGAGTCAAGCTCAAGAGCGCAAAAGCCGTTGGAGCTCATACATACAGATGTGTGCGGTCCGATCAAGCCAAGATCACTCGGTAAGAGTAACTACTTCCTTCTCTTTATTGACAATTTTTCAAGAAAAACATGGGTATACTTTTTGAAGGAGAAATCAGAAGTGTTTGAAAACTTCAAAAAGTTTAAAGCCTTGGTTGAGAAGGAAAGTGGCCTCATGATTAAAGCAATAAGATCCGACCGAGGAGGAGAGTTTACTTCAAACGAATTCCTTAAGTATTGTGAAGACAATGGCATTCGACGACAACTGACGGTACCAAGATCCCCTCAACAAAATGGAGTGGCAGAGAGAAAGAACAGGACAATCCTTGAGATGGCGAGGAGCATGCTAAAAAGCAAGAGACTACCAAAGGAACTATGGGCAGAAGCTGTTGCGTGCGCTGTTTATCTATCAAACCGTTCTCCGACAAGAAGCGTGTTGGGAAAAACACCACAAGAAGCATGGAGTGGAAGAAAGCCTGGAATTTCCCATCTAAGAGTCTTTGGAAGCATAGCTCACGCTCATATACCGGACGAGAAAAGAAGCAAACTAGATGACAAAAGTGAAAAGTACATCTTCATTGGTTACGACGCCAACTCCAAAGGCTATAAGCTCTATAATCCTGATACCGGGAAGACTATCATTAGTCGAAATGTCATTTTCGATGAAGAAGGAGAGTGGGATTGGAAAACGAGTAATAAGGACTACAACTTCTTTCCACAATTTGAAGAAGATGATGTGGAACCAGAGGAATCAAGAGAAGATCTTGCTACTCAGCCGGTTTCACCAACCCCGAGTTCTGAAGAAGGAGAAAGCTCAAGTGAAAAGACTCCTCACTTTAGAAGTTTGCAAGAGATTTACGAGGTAACCGAAAATCAAGACAATCTTACTCTTTTCTGTCTATTTGCGGATTGCGAGCCCATGAACTTCCAAGAAGCATTCGAGAAGAAGACTTGGAGAACTGCCATGGACGAAGAGATCAAGGCGATAAAGAAGAATGAAACATGGGAGTTGGTCTCACTTCCAAAAGGGCACAAGGCGATCGGTGTGAAGTGAGTGTATAAAGCAAAGAAAAACTCCAAAGGAGAAGTTGAAAGATACAAGGCAAGATTGGTGGCAAAAGGATACAGTCAAAGAGCCGGCATCGATTATGACGAGGTATTCGCTCCAGTTGCTCGATTAGAAACTGTTAGACTAATCATTTCATTGGCAGCTCAAAACAAGTGGAAGATACATCAAATGGATGTCAAGTCAGCCTTCTTAAATGGGGTCCTTGACGAAGAAGTCTACATTGAGCAACCACAAGGCTACGAAGTCAAGGGAGAAGAAGAAAAGGTCTTGAAGCTAAAGAAGGCACTCTACGGGTTGAAACAAGCCCCAAGAGCTTGGAATGCTCGAATTGACAAGTATTTCCAAGATAAGAACTTCATCAAATGCCCATATGAGCACGCACTCTATATCAAAGCGAAAGGCGGAGATATTTTGATTGTGTGCTTATATGTAGATGACTTGATCTTCACGGGGAACAATCCAACCATGTTTGAAGAGTTCAAGAAAGAGATGACGAAGGAGTTCGAGATGACCGACATTGGATTAATGTCTTACTATCTCGGCATTGAAGTGAAACAAGAGGATCATGGAATCCTAATCACTCAGGAAGGTTATGCTAAGGAGGTACTCAAGAAGTTCAAGATGGATGATGCAAACCCAGTTAGCACGCCAATGGAATGTGGAATCAAGTTATCAAAGCACGAGGAAGGTGAAATAGTGGATCCATCACTCTTTAAGAGCTTGGTTGGAAGCTTACGATATTTAACATGCACGAGGCCTGACATCTTGTATGCGGTCGGAGTTGTAAGTCGATACATGGAGCATCCAACAACAACTCATCTTAAGGCGGCAAAGAGGATTCTTCGCTACATCAAAGGTACAACAAACTTAGGCTTGTACTACTCTGTTTCTGATGATTACAAGCTCGTTGGATATAGCGATAGTGACTGGGGAGGAGACGTGGATGACCGAAAAAGTACAAGCGGCTTTGTTTTCTATATTGGAAACACAGCTTTCACATGGATGTCAAAGAAACAACCGATTGTCACTCTTTCCACATGTGAGGCGGAATACGTGGCGGCCACTTCGTGTGTTTGTCATGCAATCTGGTTGAGAAACCTATTAAAGGAGTTGAGTTTGCCGCAAAAGGAGCCGACCAAGATATTCGTGGACAACAAGTCAGCAATAGCTTTGGCAAAGAACCCAGTCTTCCATGATCGAAGTAAGCACATTGACACACGCTACCACTATATTAGAGAGTGTGTTTCTAACAATGATGTGAAGTTGGAATACGTGAAGACAGATGACCAAGTAGCTGATATCTTCACCAAACCTCTCAAGCGTGAACACTTTGTCAAATTAAGATATTTACTTGGAGTAGCAAAATCAAGTTTAAGGGGGGGTGTTGAATATGTAAATTGATTTTGGGTTTGTTAGTTTTGGGCCTTAGGAAGTTTAAGCCCAAATTTAGTAATAAGTAGTATGTCTAAAGAATGTTCTAGAGATATGTAGAAATAAGTAGAAGTCATAGTAGAAAATGTATGTAGAAGTATAGAGAAGTTTGTAGAACTCTCTCTTAGAAGTATGTAGAAGAGTCTCTAGGAGTATGTAGAACTCTCCCTTGAAGACTATAAATAGGGGAGAGGTAGTCATCTGTAAACCAAGCCAAAAATTACAAACACTCAATAATATAAGTAGCATTCCCTTCCAACAAGTTTTATATCCTCTCTCAAATACTTAAACACTTTCTCCACCTATTAAAGCTTCCTTCCAACAGATTCGCAGAGCCAACCATTATTTTCTGCAATATTTGTGTTTGGAGACTTGTTAGTCGATAACGGGAATAACAACAAACTCCACTCTATTGCAAAAGCCAACTATATGCCTTACGGCATTGATTTTCCAGGGGTTCATCCAAGCCCAACTGGAAGATTTTCTAACGGCAAAACAATAGTGGATTTTCTCGATAACCTACTTCTCTGATTACCGAAAACAAGATACTAAAAGATAAATTATTATGCACTGACATTGCAGTTTAATTTGTAGGTGAAATGGTAGGAATTCCTTTATTGCCGCCCTTTGCAGATATCATAGAACAAAATATTGACATTTCCAGGGGAGTAAACTTTGCTTCAGCCAGTTCTGGGATACTTAATGAGACAGGGAGAAATCTGGTAATCTTTGTGCTAACTAGTTTGTATCTTTTTAGATTTTAATTTTATGTGTTTTTATTAAATTGTTATCTGGCCACAGGGGGAACGCATTAGCTTTAGCCACCAGGTGCGTAATTTTGAAAGAACACTAAGTCAGATGAAGACCTTGATGAAGGATGAGAATTTAAGTCAGTACTTGGCAAACTCATTGGCAATAGTGATTCAGGGCAATAATGATTACATAAACAACTATCTCATGCCTGGATTTTATGGTACTAGCTTTGTGTACAACCCAAAAACCTTTGCTGACATCCTCATAGAGAATTACAAAAGGCATATATTGGTAATTTATTTAGTAACTTACACTCTTGTTGAAAATTGAATAGATTCTAGTAGTCTACTATTAACATATCTGTAAAATAAGAAATACGTAAAGTATTACTATTATATATGTTACAGGACCTTCATAGTCTGGGGCTGAGAAAGTTCTTTCTAGCAGCGATTGGGCCACTTGGTTGTACCATATCAAATATCTCAAGGCATGAACCCTCCAGGACAGTGTTGTTCTAATATCAACGACATGGTTGTCTTGTTCAATACTTTGTTGAGATCTTTGGTGGATCAACTGAACACAATGTACGTAGATTCAATTTTTGTATATGGTGATACTTATCAAGTTTTCAATGAGTTGATTGAAGATCCGGATAGCTATGGTAAGAACTACGAAGTTCATGACCATAATTTCTATTTAAATAATAGTATAATAAGATTATAGTATATATGATCTAGTCATGATTTGTTGATATATATGATGATTTTATTTCTACTACAGGGTTCACAGTAAGTGATGCAGCATGTTGTGGCTTTGGAAGGAACAAAGCACAAATAAATTGTTTGCCAATGACTAATATATGCCCAAATAGAGACCAATATGTTTTTTGGGATCCCTTTCATCCAACCCAAGCTGTGAGCAAAATTATGGCTAATAAGGCTTTTAATGGACCGCCCTCTGTTTGCCACCCAATTAATGTGATCCAGATGGCACAAAAGCATTTACCACCAGGTCAAAACAATGCCTCAAGCATGCTCTAACAAGACTGCCTATTCATTACTTAAAATAAAAACACTGCCTATTCTGTACACAAAAGAAATATCGACCTTTTGGTTCAAGATAAAAAGTACTACCATTTTTTTTTGTTTTGTCAAAATAAGTAGTAGTAGAATTTAAGAGGGGCTTTTGAACGTCTATTGTATAAAAATATAGTAGAATTTATAGAGATACAGGCTTGCTACTACCGAAGAGGAAATCGTAAAAGATAAAATAAAATACAGCAGTCTCATCCTTAAAATGCTATGTCAAGCACTAATATATTCTTATCCTTAAATTGATAAAATTTTGAGTTGGTTAGATCTGGAAAAATTAAATATTTAACAGAATAGTAAATACAAATTTTTAAGGAATTAAACAATTTTTTTTTCACCATCGATCAGTTGAATTTTGTTCGGGGTCAGTTCTGACATTAAGTAGTTTCAGCCTTCTCCCGATCACAATTACGGGGAATCGAACCACGGTTCTTCCTACCAAGTTCAGCGTCAATCACCATTGAACCAACTAACGATTGATATGAAATTAAACAACTTATTGTTTTGTATGTTTTTATCCTTAAAATTTAATGTCCAGCACTAATACATTCTTATTCTTAAATTGATAAAATTCTGAATTAGTTGGATTTGCAAAAATTAAGTATTTAACATAATAGAAAAATATGAATTTTTAAGAAATTAGTATTTTGGTAGAAAAAAAAGATAAATTGTTTTATTATATGATGTTTGGTAAAAAAATAATAATTAGTATTTTGATATTTTAGACAACTTGTATTTTGATACGTATATACTTTTCATTGTTTATATTTATACAATACGACAACCAGAATTTTATCAATATAAGAATAAGAATGTCGTATAGAGGTAGTGAGACTCACCAACATAGTGTGACACAAGTGGTAGATATATAGTTGGGTCCCTTAAATGGGTTTGATCCCCGACCGGTGCGTATGGACAAACATTTGTTGGAAGAGGTCAACCCCTTAAATGGATCTCAGTTACCTCGAGGGGATTAGTCTCTGCAGTTATGCACAGAGGATACCTTTGATTGAGAGGTCAACCCCTTCAATGAATCTTAGTTACCTCGAGGGAATTAGTCTTTACAGTTACGCGCGGAGGATACTTTTGATTTTTTTTTTAAAAAAGTAGTGAGACTCACAGTAATTGCATGCACTTTAATTTTAAAACTAAATACTCCTCCCGTCTTAATTCGATTGACACAGTTGATTGTTGTGCACTATTCACACATATTGTTTTGACCTTATTTTTCTACTAATAAACAAAAAAAAAATATTAGCATATAAGATGTTGTTTAATTTTTCTCGATGAGTATTGTCAAAATATCAAATTTTTATAATTTTTACTATTATACAATTAAAAATATTAATCGTCAAAATTATACATCGGCATACGTGAAAAAACAAAAGTATGATAAGCAAAACAAAAGTATGATAAGCAAAACAAAAATACATGCTCAAAACAATTTTTCCCGATTAATTATTCTTCTTTCTTAAGACTCCTATATATAAAAGTATGATAAGCAAAACAAAAATACATGCTCAAAACTATCTACGTAATTTTTCATAATTGATAACAATGAAAATCATAGCAATTACTGAATTGCTTCTTCTTTTCTTACTTGTTTCATCATCTGAGGCAATGATAGAGTCATGTGAAAGTGTGAATGAACACCTTACACCATGTCTAACCTACCTTGCAGGTATGACTTACAAACCACGTCCTTTTTGTTGTGAAGGAGCTAAAAATATTGTGTTATTGGCATCAAAAAGTATTGAGGATAAAAGGATAGCTTGTAATTGTGTCAAGACTTTAGCACAGATTCTAATACCAAAGGCACAGAATGCCATTGATCTCCCAAAGAAATGTGGAGTCCAATTTCCCTTCGAAATTTCTGCAACCATTGATTGCTCTAGGTAAAGTTATTTCAACTACTAATGTAAATTTATGGTAACCAAATTAACATAATCTTTGATAGTTATATTCTCAGATCATATTAATGATTTGAATTGGGTAAAAGTAGTCTTTTCTTTTTTTTTTGTCAAGTAATCTAATGCTAGAAAATTCACCATAAAGGTGAATAAGTGGAGTGTTTTGGGTTCGAACCCGAGCTCCTGCACATATCGTGCGATGTCCCTACCAACTGAACTAAGTTCACGGAGACGGATAGAAGTAGTCATTCTAACTATGAAACGGAAGTAATATTCGAATATTTTTAGACTTTTAAAATGATTTAAGTGTGATATTTGAATATTGAAGTATTATATATAGGACTATTTATCATATTTTTTTACCTTTTTTTGTTGCTAAGTAGGAGGCCATTAGGCCGAATGACAACCCCCAGGAGGGTGAGGAAGAAATATGGGAAAAATTTTCATCCCACCTACTCACTTTCTCACCCACCCCTTATTTTTTCCATTTTTGTCCTTGGTCAAAAAATTCGGAACGCGTTTTCCGAATTTTTTTTGCCTTTAAAAACAACTTCGAAATGTGTTTTCTGAATTTTCTCTAAATTTGAACTAAAAAAATTCGGAAAAAGTGTTCCGAATTTTTTGACCAATAGCAAAAATGGAAAAACAGGAGGTGGGTGAGAAAGTGAGTGGGTGGGATGAGAAATTTTCGAAATATAAAACCCGTAGGTATGGAGAGAGTGAGTTACAATCCAGTCCATCACTTGATTTTCTAGCCCTTCAAAATAGTCCTCTCCAAAACCAACTCACTAATAAAGTCTCTTCATCCTCATATAAGAAAGAGTCTCTTAATTTTAATAATACCTTTCAAATTTTGTTACTTTTTAAAACCATTGAAATTTATACATAATTATTCTTATATATCAGATTTTTGTTCAGAATATATATATTTTTAGCTTGATCCTCTTTGGTTAAAAAATTAAAATATCTTTGTATATAATTTAAAATCTTTTTTTTGCTCTTGTGATTAAATTTATTTATTTTTTGTTAGACAATGAAGTGGTTACTAATTCCACCTTATCGATTGAGCTAATTAAGATTACGGGGGCTGTGATTTAATTTATTTATTTTTCTACGTTAAGTGATTTTAATTTTCTAAATTTAATAAACATTTGCACAGCTTAAAAGTCAATATTTGTTCTTTTATTCTTTTAATTAATAAACTAGTTAATAAACTAATATTTTTTTAGTAAAAAAATTAACTAATATTTTATTATCCGATAAATTAAGAACATCTAAACATCATACTTCCGTCCTCTGCATATAGGTCTAATAAACTAGTATGCCATATTGCATATATATTTCAATATGTAAGTAACTGTTTTCCTTTACAATATTGTTGCAGGGTTATCTAAAAGTCAGAACCGAGGGTTGTTCTTGGATGCAGCCAGTTAAGGGAATATGAATGACCTTTTCATGACAATCAATAGCATTAATAAATAAAAAATCCTATAGTGATAAAACATATATATAAAAGTATTAATATGCTTACTTGCTCCAAGGAATCCTTTTTGTAGCCATCAATTTTTGCATGAAATTTATTATATAAATGTAATGTTTGGAATTTAAATGCAACTTGAAAGTTTCTCTTATTATTCTTATAACTTGCATTTCGATCGCTTGGTCAAAAATAAATATTTATTGTATTTTGTATATTTTAATTTTAAAATTAATTATCAAACTCAGATTTATCTCTTTCAAAATGAAAGTCACTAGGTTTGGTCTAGTGGTAAGGGGTTTGAGTAGTACGTTATAGGCCCTGAGTTCGATTATCAGCTCATTGTAAAAATAAAATAAAAAATAAAAATTTCATTGTTGAGTGTGTAAGTTTTCCATATTGAGAAGATCAATTGTGATCTCATTCATAGGAGGAGTCAAATATTGTTAGATATGGTTTTGGACCATGATGGCTCAATTATATTGTTTTAGTACTCTCTAGTTATAAGAAACAAAAGTCTTTTTTTTCCTTCCTTTTTATAAGAAATTTTGATTAATTTTTTAAATGTATTAAATGTGTAATTTCACTTGTGCCTTTATTTATTATAATGGAGGGATCTAATTATACCGACGTAACATTTAACGAATCCATATTTTACAAAACTCACCATTGGATTTAAAGTGTATATGATATAGATCACATATGTTAAATTTTACAAAAATCTAAAATTGTTTGATATCTTATTGAGATCGACCAAGATTAACGATTTATGTGTTTTTAATGAATACCGTTAATCTTAATTTGTTTCAATAACATATCAAACGATTTTAGATTTTTATACAATACATACATGATCTATATGATATAAACTTTAAATCCAACGGTGAATTTTGTAAAATTTATATTCTTTAAAGTGTTATTAACGGTGATAGATCCAAAAACTTATTACTGCGAGGACCGGAAATAAGAATATAATAAAACTAATGTATATATTTATAATAATATTAATATATTAATAATATGCAAATATAAAAAAATTATTATTCATCCTTAAATATGTTCTTTGTTAATCATTTTGATTCCCAAATGTATGTTCATTTGTAAGTTTAGTCCTCAAATGTGGTTTATGTTGGTCAATTTTGTCAAAAAAATTACTAATAAAAGATGCATTTGAGAAAGGTTTTGTAATTTTAATACAGTATATTCACAACATATCATATATTTTGGAACCAAATCACCGTTTACTCTTTTCACACACACACACATATATATATATATATATATATATATATATATATATATATATATATATATATATTTGTGCGTGTGTTTTTACAATATTATAATGTTAATTAATTCATATATGTGTAACATTAAAATGCGTGAATGAGTAGTTAAATCTTAAGAGTATATAATACATATAACATCCATATAGGGGTATCGGCCACTTTATGCCCCCAATCTGAGTCCCTTCTTGGTTATTAAGTGGTATAACATTACTCAAATATTAATGTTATACTGGTGTAATTGATCACTGCCCATATATATATAATCCAATAGACTTCTCAGCACAAAGAGTGCTAAGAGAGACTATGAGAGTTTACAAAAGGTCGAAACAGAAAAAACACCATGAAGAAAACAAAATTGGTCGATATCCAAACAAAACAATGGGCTCGATCACCAACTATGATAGTTTGCAACCACCATTAAAAATAAATTTTAACTTTGTCTAACATCTTTATATACTAAAGGATCAGTTGTTTTTGAAATCCTTTTTACTAACCCTAATTTCTTGTCCAACCAATTCTCTACATCTGTTTCTTCTGGCCAATCACATCTTGCCATGCCATTTAGGGTTTCAATTCATTTTAGGGTTCCATTAGGGTTCAATGTTCCAGATGTACACCTAAATAAATTCTTGAACATGGCATGCTATTCCTATTTTATTATGAGGTTTAAGATGAGGTTTTAAGTCTATGTCCATGGCCATCGCAATCTATAATGACATCTAGTGCTTAGAGTATTTTTGTTTGTAGTGATGTATCATAATATCGATGTATGCATCATCAACAAGAAACCTATATTCGTGTATCTATGCATCGATGCATTGCCAATCAACCAATACGCATTCATTGATCCATTCTACATCCAATGTGTCTCTCTTGGGAATGATAAATTATTTACTTCACACCTTCTAATATCATGTTATGTAATCATTCATATTCAACTACTCTCATTGGCTGCACATCTTTCTTGGAACTAAGCAAGCTTCTTCTATCCTTCTACATCCACAATTTGCCAACAAATGTCTGCATTCTTCTTCTCTCACCGAATTCCTCCTCTCTCTTCATTAAATGTTTGTTCTTTGCATTCATTCAAGCACATTATACCGAGTTCATTTTTTTCCCTTTCATTCAAGAAGAAACTTCACTCTTTCTTATCATGTCTACCACCAGTCACTCTTTCATCAACTGCGCAACTTACCTGGATGTTGAATCTGCGCAAGAAATTGATGAGGCCCAAGGTTCATGTGTGCATAAGATACTCAGCAACATCCATACTTTCCATATGGAGTATGATCCTCATAATGTATGTCTTCTTTTATAGTCTCCTTTCCTTTTATCATAATGCTACTTGACCAGGCTTATGTGATATGTTAGTGTTTTTATTGGTGGAAGAAAAAACATGGTGACTAAAAATTTCGCAGGTTTGTGTGCTGTTTTATTGTTTTGGTGCTTTTATGCTATAGTGAAAACCATTTTCTATTTCCTACTTCAGAAAATTACATGTATCTAATATTGTCTTTAGGTTGGTTGGTGTTAATAGCATATCTGGAATTATATTTTAGCCTTTGTTGCTATTTTATTTTTCCATTTTGATTCATTGTTCCTTGCTAATTTTTTGTTTCATGATTTTGGTTTGAAATTGCATCCAATTGATTCATGAGTTTTAATTACTTGTGGTTTTCTATGTTTATCATCATGCCACTTGACTAGGCTTACGTGACATGTTATTGTTTTTACTTATTCCATATAATACTTAGCATTCTAAATTGACATGAAATTTGTTATTTTCTCTGTCCACAGAGGTTAGGAAGATTGCCTAAATGTTTTGTTCGTGAGTTTGGTGATTTGATTGGTGCAAGTGTCATTCTAAAGGATCCTAATAATAATGAGATCCAAGTTCGGGTCTTGAAAACAACATCTAATGACATGTATTTTGAGCAAGGATGGTTGGTTCTTAGGGACTTCTACGACATATGGTTTGGAGCGTGGCTTACTTTTACATATGTTAATCCCAATCTTTTGGCCATAAGTCTTACAACCAGATGGGGCATTGATGTTAAGTATCCTTTCCATGATCCTCCGCATAAATTTATGTTGGCAAACACCATTATTAGTGGCAATATTGGGTCATCTTCATCTCTCCCGTCTTCCTCCAATGGTTCCTTTGTCCATTCCTACCTTAAGAAATTGACCTTATATGATGTTGAATCTGGATTCTTGGTATATATATGATCTATTTTTTAAAGTTGTAACATTATCAATAAATTTTGTGCTAATTGATGGTTATATTGTTCTTCTTACACAGGTGTTGCCCTGGTATGGCTTTGGTGAATTTGCCTTCGCATTTACTTTCAATGAATTGGTGCTGGTTGATCATACCGGACGTCGCTATCCATGTCGCATACAGTTTACTGTGGATTCTAATGGTGAGCTAGCTTGCAAAGTTTTTGGTCGTTGGATGGACTTCTGCAGAAAACATTACTTGTCAGAGATGGTTCTTATTTACCCCTATATATCTCCCAGCAGTATTTTGTGGCCTTCCCTTGAGTTATGTATGTGTAATTTTTGGATTTTTTTGTTCTCTATGAGTATGCCAATATGTGTAGGCCTAAGATTTTGTATGAACCTTCCAATAACAATTGATGTTTTGACTCTATAATTTACAGTTGTATCTTTAATTATTGCTCTTTTCTCATTCATTGATATTTGTCAGCTATTAATCCTTCTAATAGTAGAATGTATGGTTTTGACCTTCTAATTATTTGCTCGATTACTTCTAATATAACACTCTATAATCTTGGGTTCACTTTTGTAATTTTTCTGAAGTTTCTACCTGCAACTAATAAGCCCAGGCTCTTTGTTATACAAACATAGCTTGCAAACCAAAGAATGGATGTGGGGGGCGTACATGTGTAGGAAATAATTGTAAGACAATCACCCTAAATAAACAGATTTTCAGTTTCTTGGCCTGTAAGTTATAGACTAATATTGTTTTTGTATGCGCCCTAACTATCAGTTTCTTGGCCTGCAAGTTATCTGATTTTTTAACCTACAACTTATAAGTTCAAGTTCTTTGTTACTATATGCTAACTTGCAAATCAAATAATGGGGGTGGGGGGGCTTACATGTGTATAAAAAATGTTTCTTGACCTACAAGTTATAGTCAATGTTGTTTTTTGTATACACCCTAACTAGCAGTGGTGGGAAAAAAAATTATTTTTAGAGATAATGCTGACTTAATAAGTGTCTCATTGAGTCATCATCACCAATCTCTTGACCTGCAAGTATATGGTTCTTTCAAATAAATGGTGGGGGATGCATATATGTGTAAAAAAAAAACCTTTTACAAAAATCCTTTTCATTCGTACATAGCCAGCAGTTTCTTGGGCTGCAAGTTTTTTACATGCACACCTAAATAACACTGGTGGGAGAGACATTCATGTGTGAAAAAATTGCTTTTGATAATGATCCTCATTTAACAATCTGCATTTAAATAAATCCCTACCTTTCTCATTCTTTATGCTTGTCTGATAGCATCAATAAGTATATATCAGTACTTTGAACTATATATACAGAGTCCCAATTTTCCATGTTCATGGTTTGATTCAAAATTTCATTTCTACCATGGACCCATTCAACTATGTATTGAGACATTCATGGATGGCAAAAATATATTTGGTCATTGACATATTTTAATTATATTCATCCTCTTTTTTATGTATGGATGAATGAGCAATTTGAGTATTTCCCTCTGTTTTATATCAAACTTTTTCGATGACTTCCTATTTAATTGATGATGGTAATTCATATTTTAAATAAACTGTAGTTGATATACCAAGCTTCCCTTCCAATTGTGTTGACTCAAAATCATTTGGAAATTGGTGAACTAGATCACGAACCTACTTCCTTAGTTGTCCATCCACCTATGTTATTTGTTCATAGTTTTTTATTATGAATTCCATTGTTGGTGTTTAATTTTTGGTTATTTGTTCATAGATTTTGATCAAGTGGTAGTTGAAGAATTTGATCAACTCTTGCTTTATCAGTTGGAAACGACGTTGGAACACCAAGGGAAGATATAATCATCGACCTACCTGAACCACTTGATTAGCTGATTAAACTACCAATTGCATATATTGTTAATTTGTTACAAAACATTTGCTGCAATTTGTGTGGCTGCCTATACAAATTCCATCTTATGCAAGATTGAAGTTTCTTAGTAATTTCTGCCACCTTTATTTTGCCCAATGGGATAGTGTAGAGTGACTTTAGATGCCAAGCCTATCTAGGTAGTAATGTCATTATTATACCCTATTATTCATTTAGCTTCCATATTTATTGCAAGTGTTTTGGGAATATAAACTTCCATTTGCTTTCTTTGAGGATCACGCATGTGGTGTGTGAACAGCTAACCTATTACAAGCTTGCATATCATTAATAACCTATGGTTCGAATTTTTTGCCTACCAAGACACACTTTCATTATTGCCTTGCCATACATTATGGTTGGCACTCTCATTAACCAATTCAATACTCATTTTATACATCTTATTGAGATTTATCTGATAGATATATATCTGTTATATATTGAATTCGGATGATATAGTTTTTTACTTTGCAGGTTCCTACATTTAAATCAGCTTATCTTGCCTTACATTTAAATCTAAAAATTGCAAAACTTACATCAAAGATTACATATATTCTCATGTTTCATCTGATATATATATCAGTTACATGACCATGTGTTTTTATTCAGCTTGATTGTAATTCACACCTAAATTAATGACATTAACTATAATTCATTGCCCTGCACACTTTTAATGACTTGCTTACAAGGCTATACAAAGAATACGGATGGTCTTCCATGATGACAAGAACAGGGTATATGGAGTACAATCCCATGAAGGTAAGCAATGCTGTTTTTTTTTTGGATGTTTTTTGGGTACCAAGTATGTAGTTGTAGTAAAAAATTGTGAGGGTGTTTTATCCAAGACATTCTTAATTGACATACTTGAATGAGCTCATAGTGATTATTTCCAGCTTGAATGAGCTGTTTTGTTTTGTTGTTCATTTCATGGCCTTTCCATTCTCTTGCTTTTAATAGACATTTTTAATTTCCAGAATTGAATGATCTCATAGTGTGTCTTATCAGTCTGATCTATCTATTTTGCTTTGTTGATCATTTCACGGCCTTTTCATTTCCTTGCTGTTAATATTGTGATAATTGTGTTAATGGATGTCAACTTATACATTATATTTCAAAATAAGCTAGCATGCTTAAATGAACTCAGATTTACCTAACTTGGTCTATACACATCACTTCTTTGATCATTTCATACTATAAGACAAGATAGGGTGTAGTATTTTACACAAATCATTTTTAATTACCAATTTGAGTGAACTCAACCTTGCTAATGGCCTCTTCATTGACACATTGATTTCTAAATAAGTTAGCAAATATATTGTGAACATTTTAGCCAACTTTCATCCATTCTCCCCCTCTTAGTGCTGTGGTTATAATGTAGAAGTCAGCAAGTGTATCTCTATGCATCACACCCTAAAAATGACAAATATGAACAATATTAACAATCTGTCTGCAAATTGAAGCTGCATCTCTTTCACTGTATTTCCCTTTAGCAATTTAGCAATAATCCTAAAGTTGATCACCAACACAAAGTTCCATAACAACATGAAATGATTTTTTATCCTCATAAGCACCTTTAAATTCAACAATATTTGGTTTTCCACTCATATGTTGCATGATTTGAATCTCTTTCTTTATTTCTTCTTTTTTCGGCTTTACTAACAAATTTTCAGTTTGGAATTGACTTGCAAGCATAGATAAGTCACACCACATTTTCCTCTCCCTAATTCTTCCCCAAGTTTGTAAATTTTTCTTGCATCTTCAAATTGTTTACCTAGGATTGTGTCTGTATCTGGTCTTTTAACATCAAACTGTTCACCTAGGATTGTGTTTGCATCTGGTCTTTTTGTGTTTGGCCTTTTAATATCAAATTCTTTACCTATTTAGCATATATTTTGCTTTGTTGGACATTTAAAGGTCTCTTCATTCTCTTCCTCTTAATATTGTGGTTATTATGTAGAATCGAGGGAAACTACCAGAAATTTATGCACGTGTCATTGGTCAGTACATTGGTGATACAGTTTTCTTACAGGACATCAACGAAAATCAAATCCAAGTAGTTGTACTCAAAAAGAACAATTCAGAAATTTATTTAACTCATGGTTGGTCTCGATTAAGAGATTTCTATAACATCAATGATGGTGCTTGGATTACTCTTTTGTTGATCAGTCCTTTTGTTTTTTTCATCCGGGTTCGATACATTACTGTCATGGAGATCACCTATCCTCATAAAACTCCTCCATATAAGCTAATGTTGGAAAAACCTTTCCTTGAAGCAACTTCAAATGGACCTATTCCCTACTTTGTTCTCCCAAAAGTTTTTTCACACAGTCTTGAGAAAACTCTCACTATTCCTGATGTCCAAACTGGGACTTTGGTATGTTTCATTTCTCATGCTACAAGATCATCAATACTTTTTATTCATCACTAAAATGTTGTTTAATTATTCAACAGACGCTCTATTGGAGAGGTTTCTGTCAAAATGCATTACCTAATGAGGAGACTCAACTCAGATTAATTGACTGGCTTGACAATACATGGAATCACTGTGATCTCAAGTTTGTCAATAGTCCTTATATCAGCTGTAAGATTTCAGGCCAATGGGGTGATGTTTGCAAGGTGCATAATTTGGCTAAGGATGTAATTGTTAAATTTGGCGTCACCGAGGCATCCAACAATAGGACCATCTACTTTAAGCTCGCTCCTTTCATTGGTGTTAGAACTACCTTACATGCTCCTTCAACATCCAGCAACCGGAAGAAATTCTACCAGAGCCAGCACTATTACATGCTCTAGATTTCCTACTACCTATCTTTTGGAACTTTTTATGTAATATGTGGAACAAAATTGAATTTGTCTGCTTTTTGAGGTTCTTCATCTTGCTTAGAGTGTAACTCTCTAACAAAGACATGCTCTTTTAAATGCCATTTTGGACTATTTTAGTTACTATGCTTTGTAGGGAATATTATGATATAAATGATATTTTGGACTATTTTGATTACTATGCTTTGTAGGAAATATTATGATATAAATGACATTTTGGACTATTTTGATCAAAACCATATAGTTCTTTTTAGCTTAGGAAATGTTATGATATAAATGACATTTTGTACTATTTTGATCAAAACCATATAGTTCTTTTTAGCTTACTTTGATTCATATCGACCATGATTGGCAGCGACCATGGTTGTTATATAAATGAGGTCACTACAAACCCGTGCATCGCACGGGTCGGTTACTAGTTTGAAGTAAGGATTAAATAAAATTTGTCCAAAATTTTAACCATCAAAAAATTAAATTAAATCTTTAACGAGACTACCTTTTCGGTACACAAAAAAGCACGACCTTTTGGACAAAATTAAATAAAATTGATAAATATAATGTTTTGTTAGTACTGAAAAGGAGGGAAATAAAAAAAAAAAAAAATACAATTGCAAGAAAGCTGAGGAGATATTATTCTTCTATTTAGAATTTTTGTTAAAATTATAGTTTAAAAAGGATAAAAATAGTGAGGACTAAAAGATAGTGGCAAGTTTGTAAAAAACAAATAGTACGTAGCCAGGATTAAAAGATCCAATAAAAAATGAATTAATTTAAGTGGTAGAAGTTTGAACTTTAAGTATGTAGTCATGAGTTTGATTTTTGACCGCTCATGTGTTTGAATGCTCCATAAATTCTTCGACGGAGATTAATTACCGTTATGAGCAATAGAAACTTTATACCTATAACATGGTATGTAACCCACAAAAATAACTAAAAAGATCGACTATAAATACTCCGTCTGTCTCAAAATATAAGATCTCCTTTGACTATTGCATGTATGTCAACGCATAATTTTAATCGCTAATATCTTTGATTCTCTATCAGTAAAAATTATAAAAACTAGATATGTTGAAAATACTCATCAAAACAAATCAAACAAGATCTTATTTACTAATATTTAAATCCATATATTATTAAAAAAACACAGTCAAAATAAAATAAATGAATAATGTCATTTAATCAAATTAGCTCTTATAAAATGGGACGGAGGGAGTATAAAAGTAGAATAATTAATCATATTTGAATATCATCGAGAATATTAGTTAGCACACATCGTTCAAAATATTAAAAATTTAAAGATGATTAAACAAATTTGAATTTAATTAATAGAGACTAATATCATGCACCAACATAGTATGACACAAGTGGTAGATACTTGGGTTCCTTAACTATTTGGTCGCATATGTTCCATTATATTTTACAGGACTAAAGTTAAAAAAGTTATGTCGTTAGTATAGTTTAGTTGATAGGGACATTGTATGTAAAATGCAGGGACCGAGGTTCGAACTCTGGTACTTTCACTATTTCACTTTAAAAGTGAATTTCTAGCCATTATGTTGCATGACAAAAAAAAAAGTTATAAAAAAAAAAAAAAAAAACTTATTTAAACATTTTTTTTTCAAAATGGGTCAATATATAATTATTTAGTATTTTCTCCTGGGCATTCAACACATAACCTCAATCTGCTTTAAGTGTAATTTTTTTTTTGTTGGCATTTGCCATGTTCTCAAGGGAAGTAGACTCTAATAATTCAGAGTTCAGTCACGAGGTTTGGAAAGCCTGACCAAAAATTATTTCGCCTAGAAATCGAACTTAGATTCTCCCAACCATCACGAGGGAGCTTATTAAATTTTTGAACTTACCTATCATTTCATCCTATTCACAACCCTATATATAAAACCGAGAATCAAAACACAAGCTCAAAATTAGCTACTATTTTGCTTGCAAAAAAAAAAATGAAAACTTCATGTGTGGCTGCTTCTTCAACAACAGCTATTTTATTGCTTCTTCTCCTATTTATATCATCATCCAAGGCCAAATTAGTCTGTAACGATGTGATAACATACCTTACACCATGCATACCCTACCTTAAAGGGGTAGATCCTACACCATCTTTTACTTGTTGTGAAGGAGCTAAAAATATTGTGTTAGTTGCAAATGCAAGCATGGAGGATAAAATGTTCACTTGTGATTGTCTTAAGCAAACGGCAGCGTTTATAAATCCAAAGCCAGATAGAGCCAATGATCTTCCAAACAAATGTAGAGTTAGATTCCCCTTCGAAATTTCTTCAACCTTTGATTGCTCTAGGTAAAGTTATTTCAATTCTACTACTAATTACTTTTTTTTTTTTTGGGTAAAGATTCTTCTACTAATTAGTCCTTAAAAGATACTAGATCGATCCTTACAAGTTTTAGTATACTAGTGAATTTTATAGTAAAAAATATTCCCTCCGTTTTTTTAAGAGTGATTTTAGAACAGTAACACTAAATTAACAAAATGTATTTTTGAACGTTATCTTCCTATTATACCCTAATTTTAACCCACCAATAAATTTCTATTTTTTTACACACTTTCTCTTGCCAAAAAATTTAATATATTATGACCAATCGTTAGTTGGTTCGATTGTGATTGTCAGATTGGCGCTAAACTTGGTAGGGAGAACCACGGTTCGATCCCTCGCAACTACGATCGGGAGGGGCTAGAACCACTTGATGTCAGAACTGGCCCTTAAACCAGATTAAACTGGTGATGAAAATATAAAAAAAATTATGTACAAAAAAAATAAATATTTAATATGTTATGTAAGAAAAAAAAAACTTTAGTTTTCCAAATATATAGCATTAATTTGTTTTATTGAAAAATATAAGACTAGTTGACAATGAGTATAATCGACAAATCATACCATTAAAATACCAAAATGATAATTAAATAGGAATGTTAAATTCAACATAATTAAAATGACACTTAAAAAAAACGAAAGGAGTAAAATATAAGAGAGAAAATGTGTAATTAATATATTTATCAAAAATGGTAAATGTTTATTTTAATTAGTATCTAAGCACAAACTCACAAAGGGTGTCTAGTTTTTAACTAATAAAAAAAATACAAAGTATTTGACATTCTAGCGGAATAGACCTTGTGCGTTTGATTTGTAAAATAGTAAGAACTGGACATAACAGTATATGACAGAACAAAACTATACTTGAGAGATATAGGGCAATAATATTTTTATATTCGAAAATAAAATGAATATTTTCGTATTTTTTATAGTTGTATTGTGGACACAAAGTTGTCATGTGGTTCAGTGAGGGACAAAAATTCTTGTTTTTGTCCTATCCCTTGCTGCCTAATTTGTCTAGTCTCATAACCTGTTTCAAATCAAACAGGGTACAGCAAAAGTTGTTCAGTTCAGTCCCCTGTTTTTTAGCAAATCAAACGCACGTCTTAAGTCACCACCAAGCATTTTTTTTACGGGTGTACAATGGTTGTAGGATTGGCTACGTTGTAGAGTATTTATCCATCAATCAATAAAAATAAGCCACATTTAGTGGATTTGCATGTAGTACCCACAACTATCTTGTAACAAACTTTTGAATTTGCATATGTGAATTCATATGTTCTTATGTTCTTATTGGTTAATGGTTAAATACTCTCAAATTATGAAGGGATAGAGTAGGCCTCAGCTCGGATTAATTATATTTACACTGATCTATAAGTTTGAAGATTAATCTATTCTTTTTTTACAAGGAACTTTATGTTTCTTAAAATGTTTGAAAATTAACTAATTCATTTTTTTTTCTTTCTACTTGCAATTGGCTTGATAAAGATATAAATTGTATTTGCCGGTTTTATTTTAAAATTTATCGTCCAAATTTTTTTAATAGATATTCATCACTTTCAAAATGAAATTTTAGGGAAATCTGTTGAGTGAGGGTGTGCTGATTAGTGATTAGCCTTTTCTTCAATATAGGCCACATTCTCTTCTCCTTCTACATTCTCTACAAGGAAGCTAATCGGTGTGATTTTGTTTGCTAACAATAGCAATTACTTTGTTATCATAAAAATTAAAATAAAAAAAAAAGGAAAAAATTGGTTGTTGAGATGTGAAAATTGAGAAAACATGAGATGGAAAAAATGGAGACAAATCTATTTTTGAGGGTGTGCATATTTATTTTTATATTAATTTTTATAAAATTGGTTTATAAGATACGTTTTGTCACTTTTTACAATACGTATCTTTTAAGATTTATCCTTATCCTACGTGGGGTTTGAGCTTTTTATTCGATACACTTTCACACGCTTATCATTATTCGGGCTTAGTACATATGTGACTATAAATAGTGAGTGACTCATATTGATAAACCCATATTGGATTATTATAAGCTTTTAGGGGTCATTCTCACATTTTAGCTATTGCCTTCTTTATAAGCTCTTTTTAGACCTTATCTTTACATAGGAACTTGGTTGTGTCGTATTCTTCGTCTTCTTTTTTATCAACCTCTTCAAATAAAGCAGCAAATAAAAATAGAAAAGAAATAAACAAAAGATAAATTAGGTTAAGAAGATGAAAAAAACGCCACAACAAAGAATGATCGATAAGCCTAGCTATAATATGATAAGGTATCTATTGATAAAGTTCACTTAGTTTTCCAATCCAAGAAGGTGATATTCTCGCCCACCATCGTCATATAAGAGAACAATTCTATTTCATATTTCATATTAAACTTAAAAATTGTGAGTGTTACAACTTACAAGTATTTAAGGAAAGACCCCTATTCTTTTTTAAATGGGCCATTATACCAATTTACCTTTTAGACCCGCCACTTGGATTCACTAAATTTGTTTTTCTTAAATTCTCCTACATTCAAGTAAAAATGAATTAAAAGAGAGAAAATATTGTATATCTATGTACATTTATGTATATTGTAAAGATCAAAATACCTTAGAATTTTGTCTAAATGTAAGAAATTTAGGAAACTATGAATTTATAGAATCCAAATCCCATAAACACCTTGTGCAAATATTAAATTGATCAATCTCTATTGTCCCGTGAGCTTAGCTCAGTTGACAAATATATTGTATCTCTTATATTCTAAAGCTTGTTCCGCCAAGCTAGCCTTAAACCTAATTTTTTTTCCCGCTCTTTTTAATGCAGCTTGATATTAAAAAAGTACAAATTTGTCAAACATGGGAATCAAATCCACCAGCCTTGCTTACAACAAAGTCTTTTAACCACTAAAGCATCTGCTTCAATTGTGATTAAATTTATGAATCTCATCTCTTAACCCTCTTAACCACTAGACCTAATAAGAAATTACTATTAAAAATAAAGATTAATAATATATATAGTAACGTTACTGTAAGAGATACTATTTGTATTAGAATATATAGATAGATTAATAATATATAGTAACGTTACACGTTGATATATATACTATTAGAATAGATGAGAAATCACAAAAGTTATTTTTTTTAACCGGATATATTAATTCTTACTATATATTATTAATTCTTATTATCTCTTATATTCTAAGTTTGTTCCGAAATGCTAACCATAAACCTAATTCTTTTCCCTCTCTTTTTAGAGCAGTTTTATATTAAAAAAAATACAAATTTGTCTAACATGGAAATCAAACCTGCCTCCCTTGTGTACAATAAAGTCTTTCAACCACTAAAGCATGTTCTTCAATTGTGATTAACGTTAGGAATCTCATCTCTTAACCCTCACTATCAATTAACTTTAATCTATGCGTATCAATTAATGTTTGGTTGCTAAAAAAAAATTATTTGCGTCTATAATAAGCTAGCCCACATTCTTAATTTTGCTATCAATTAATCTTAATCTATGTGTATCAATCAATGTTTGGTTGCTAAATTTTTTTTATTTTGCCCCAATAATAAGCCAACCCACATTCTTAATTCATGCGTGTCAATCAACGTTTGTCTGCTAAAAAATATTGTTTTGCGCCTATAATAAGCATAATTTTTGCACCGCACATGTTGGAAAATTTTACATTAGAAAATTCTTAGTTAACTAATCTTCGTCGATTAAATGAAAATTTGTTTATTAGTTTTGTAATTTTTTTTAAAATATTTTTTTCAACCCGTTACCTAATTTTCAACCTTAATTCTTTGGGACACCTTTCATTTTTTACATTAAACTAAATAAATTTTCACTAGAAACTTCCACTATTTAATTCAATTCCAAATATTTCAAATATACAATTCCAAAATAAATTTAAAAAGATACGAATAAAACTTTCAATGTAGTTTATAAGAAAATATTTCGTAATATAACATAATTTCTGTTGTATGAATTTTATCCAAGTATTTTTTATTGTTACATATTACGGCTGAATAGACCCGTGCACCGCACGGGTCGAAGTTCTAGTTATATATGTAGAGGTTGAGGTTCAAATGCCGGTCATCTCATTTATTTATCCACCTTAATGGTAGAATTTCTAACCACTATAGATTACTTGAAAAAAAAATTGATCAATTTATTATAATTTATATCTAAGAACTACTATTTTCCTCTTTAAATATAAATCTTAAGATTTTTCTTTGTCCCTTTTTATAAGACCCATTTCAAATTTTCAATTGCATTCATTATTTCTTTACCATCACATCCCTTATTTTAGTGCTTATTTTTCTACACTTTGTAATAAATACTCTAAATAAAAATTTAACTAACTCTCTCTGAAACATAAAATTGTAAAAATAATATATCAATTATCAAGAAATTTAATACCACAATCCATTTTCTTAATCTTTGTAATATTTAAAGAAATTTTATATTTAGGGACCGACGTAGTAACATGTTATATACATTCAAATAAATGACTGTAAGGTGTATTTTTTTCCTATTTTCAAATTTCAATCTATTGTTGGCCTTGAAATAAATCTGTGTATAACTATTTGCAGCATTTTTGTTGGGGATGGCAAAAGTTAAAACTGTAAATTGAAACCATTTGTCAGGTTAAGAGGAGGAACAAAAGGAAGAATGAACAGCGTCCAAGCAAAACTGGAAGAAAAAAAAAAGGAGGGTGTGGGTGTTCCTTTAGATCATCCACAATGGAGCACTCCATTTTTTAGTACTTAAATGGTCCCACATAGACACATCATCAATTTATTATTTTTTTAATAATAGTACCTAATAGGTACTCAACCCCTCCAATTGAGCATTTCTTAAAAAGTTCTAAAATAGGTCCCATCAATAACTTCACATCATTACAATATATTTAATTATCTATTTTATAATATAAATTGATTGAATTAATGATAAAATTACAAAATTAGTATGGACTATTTTTTTTATAATTAGAAAAAATAATTAAAATTCGAAATTTAATTTAAAATAATATTGCCAAATTTTAAGAATTACATAATTTAAAAATAATTTAAAATAATTAATAAAATGGTAATTTTGAGAGGAGTAGAATCCTTCAATTTGGTTTTGATTTATATGATAGGAGTATTTATTTTTTTCCAACGGTAAAAAGAAACAAACAATGTGTGAACGGCTTGCTGACCGTGAAAAGATAATAACAAATGGCCCATGGATGCTATTTGATCATTACTTGGCTGTAGCACGATGGACTCCTGACTTTGCCTCTCCGCATGCTAAAGTGGAGAAGACACTGGTATGGATCAGATTCCCAGGCCTTAATTTACTGTACTATGATGAAAGTGTTCTCTTGGGTCTGGCTTCTGTTGTCGGCACACCGGTCAAGGTAGACACGAATACATTGTCGGTGGAGAGAGGCCGATTTGCTAGAATCTGCGTGGAGATTGATCTTACTTTGCCGGTGGTTGGAAAGGTCAATGTAAATGGACATTGGTACAATGTTCAATATGAAGGCCTACACATTATTTGCGGCGGATGTGGATGTTATGGTCATCACACTCGCGATTGTACGAAAACAACGATGCTACCCAATAAAAAAATAGCGGTAGTGGCGACGCAAGGTGGAGCGCCGGTCGGAGATGTAAGGAGAGAGAAATCGGTGTCGGAGCCCAACAAGGAAAGCGGCGCTGATAATTTGGAAACAAATGCTGCGAAAATTAATGTTGTACATGGTGATTGGCTAGTTGTCCAGCGCAGGAAAAAAAACAACAAAAAAAACAATCCTAGTCAACCATCATCATCGCTGGAAACTAATAGGCTTAATGATATTGACTATAAAAAAGGAAAAGAATCTTCAACTACCTTAAAGGGATTACATGACAATAATGTTGCAGGAGTGGGACCCAATAGAATTTCTTCTAGTACCAAAAAAAGAAGACTTGACAAAAGTGGCTCCTTGGAAACATGTCACTTCTCTAGAAGGCAAGACCCACACACTAAAGACAAAACAGGACCAAAAGTGGGCCCCAACGTGGACACAAAGACAAAGGCCATGGTTGGGCCTAGTTACAATTTTGGCCCAAATGCTAAAGACCACATGCAAACTGTTCTTCACAACCCAAACAGTACGAGCTCGAATTTGGAGCCAGCGACCAGCAATTCTCAGCGCAGTATGCAAGAGAAATCAGTTCCAACTTTTGATGAAACCACTAGGCTTGTTGTCATGGGAGAAGGAAGTACCCAAGAGGACGAACGTATTCCAGAATCTCCCATTGATTGGGAGTCGGTTAAGTAACCTTTGTGTATGACTTTCTTTGTTTCCTCCATCTCTCCCTTTTGATGATAGGATTCAAAGAGGTCACTGTGCTGTCCTGGAATATCTGGGGTGCAGCAAATAAAAAAGCAAAACGACATTTAATAGATTTAATTAAGAAACACTCTCCTACTTTCTTAATTATTATGGAAACTCACATTGGTTTTCATAAGATAAAGTCTTTCTGGAATAAAACTGGTTATATGTGTGTTCATCATGTGGATGCTCGCGGCCACTCTGGGGGTATCTGGATACTCAAACAAATTGGTAGCAACATTGTTTCGTTTGTTCATGAGGTTTTTATGGATACTATTACAATTAAACTCTCTCTTGGAAATTCTGTTTGGTTCCTCACCGGCATCTACGCAAGCCCTACTTACACGTCGAGATTAGAGTTGTGGAATCACCTTATCGATTTAAAAAAGAATATCAACAAGCCCTGGTTATTGATGGGAGATTTCAATGAAATTGTCCACCCTAGTGAGCAGAAGGGTGGTAATTTTTCTCATTCAAGAGCGGCAACGTTGTTGAATGTTATGGATAAGTGTAACTTGGTGGACATTGGCATGACCGGTGGAAGTTTCACTTGGAATAGGCCTTGTACGGGCAATCGTATGGTATACAGGAGGCTGGATAGGGCGCTAGCTGATGTTTCATGGCGCATGGCTTTTTCGGATGCTTACCTTGAAGTGTTATGTAAGTTCCACTCAGATCATAACCCCCTTATCCTGCGGTGTGGCATTCCACTGCACAATGATGGGCCTCGACCCTTTCGGTTTGAGGCAGCTTGGATCACTCACCCAAACTACTCTGATATTGTCCAAACGGCTTGGGGGAAATCACCAGATAACTTTATTTCTTGTCTTCACAATGTCCAACAAGACTCTCTT
Organism: Trifolium pratense; assembly: GCF_020283565.1. NCBI lineage: Eukaryota > Viridiplantae > Streptophyta > Magnoliopsida > Fabales > Fabaceae > Trifolium > Trifolium pratense. Next base: position 38,040,769 of record NC_060065.1, read on the forward strand.
CGCTTCAACACAGAAATTTTTGGTAACATCAGAAAGAGGAAAAACCAAATTGAACGAAGATTGAAAGGAATTCAGCAAACTCTAGAAAGGATTGATTCAGCTAGACTTATATATATTCAGAGGGAGCTTCAACAAGAATATGATACAATCCTTGGTCAAGAAGAAATTCATTGGTATCAAAAGGCCCGTGATGATTGGATTAAGTTGGGGGACCGTAACACTAAATTCTTCCACACAAAAACTATTATTCGGAGGAAGAGGAATAAAATTCATGGTCTTCACCTTCCTAATGGCATTTGGTGTAATGATGATACGATCCTTAGACAAGAAGCACAAACCTATTTTAAGAACTTTTTTTGTTCTCAAACTCCTTTAGCATCTGGTGAGTTGAATGGTTTACCTTTGGCTCCGATTCTTAATGAAGAAGCGTATCAGTCTCTCTCTAGTCAGGTGACGAGAGATGAGGTTACACAAGCTTTGAATCAAATGCACCCTTTCAAGGCTCCAGGTCCTGACGGCTTCCAAGGTATTTTCTTCAAACAATATTGGCATATAGTTGGGGATGATGTTGTTCGCATTATCTCAACTGCTTTTGATACCGGAAGTTTCCATCCTTCCATCTCTGAGACTCTTATTGCTCTAATTCCCAAGGTTGATTGTCCAAACAATTTTAAGGAACTCCGACCTATCAGTCTTTGCAATACAGTTTATAAGCTTATTACGAAGATAATGGTAAACAGATTGCGCCCTCACCTAAACCAGATTGTAGGACCCTTCCAAAGTAGCTTTTTACCTGGGAAAGGAACAACTGATAATGCTATCATCCTCCAAGAAGCTATTCATTCTATGAGAAAGTCCAAAAGAAAGAAAGGAGATATGGTGTTCAAAATAGATCTCGAAAAGGCATACGACAATGTCAACTGGGAGTTCCTAGAGTTCTGCTTGCAAAGGAATGGCTTCCCTCCCACTATCATCAAGTTGATCATGTTTTGTGTTTCGAGCTCCTCTATGTCTATCATGTGGAATGGTCGTCGGCTTCCTAACTTCACTCCAACAAAAGGGCTCCGTCAAGGTGATCCGTTATCTCCTTACCTCTTTGTTTTGTGCATGGAATGCTTGTCTCAGGTTATTATCAAGGCAGTGAACGATGGCTTATGGAAACCGGTGAGACTTTCTAGAAATGGTCCACCCCTTTCTCATTTATTTTTTGCGGATGATATCCTCCTTTTTGCCAAGGCTACCAAGTCTCAAGCTTTGAATGTAGCTACCACTTTGACTCATTTTGCTAGTTTTTCGGGTCTTAAGGTTAATGCTACTAAGTCCAAGGTGTTCTTCTCTTCCTCCACTAAGAGAGGAAAAATGACTTCCATTGTTACCAGCACAGGAATTAGCCGCACTCATTCTCTCGAAAAATATTTGGGGTTCCCTATGATGCATGGCCGCCTCCAACGTAAGGATTATGAGTTCCTTGAGGAGAAAATCAGCCACAGGCTAGCTAGTTGGCAACATAATTTATTGAATAAGGCTGGCCGCATGACTCTTGTAAAATCTGTGTTGAATTCGATTCCTAATTACTATATGCAGGTGGCCTGGTTGCCTCAGTCAACGTGCGAGACAATTGATAGAATGGCGCGGAATTTTTTATGGAAAGGTAACTCTTCTACTGGTGTTCATCTTGTTAGCTGGGACAAGATCACTAGACCTAAAAAATTAGGCGGTCTTGGAATTAGGAAGTCTAGAGAGGCTAACACGGCGCTGTTGGGCAAATTGGTTTGGAGTATACATCAAAATTGTGATTCTCTATGGGTTCAGGTGCTTAAACACAAGTATATAAACAATGGCAGTTTTATTACCATGACCAAGAAGCCAGGATCAGTTACTTGGAATGCTATCATGAAAGCCCTTTTGGCTCTCAGAGATGGTTTTGAATTTCGCTTGGGTAATGGTAATTCCTCTTTCTGGTTCTCTAATTGGTCTGGCACTGGTAAATTAGCAGATAAGGTCTTGTATGTGGATATCCATGATTTAGAAATGAGTGTCAAAGATGTCTACACTGATGGGAATTGGAATTTTAATATGCTTTATACAAATATTCCTACTGCTGTTACAGATCACCTAAAAATGATTCCTGTGTGTTTGAATTCTCAAGTGGCCGATTGTTATACCTGGAAAGGTAATCTTAATGGTATTTATTCAGCCCGTGATGGATATTTTTGGCTCAATAGAAATGAGTTTGCTGGAAGTGATACAGATAGTATATCTTGGACTTGGTTATGGAATATTTCTGCTCCGGAAAAACTCAAATTCTTTCTTTGGACTGCTCTACACAATTCTCTTCCCACTAGAGAAATGCTTTGTCATCGCAACATGCTTCAGGCAAACCATTGTCCTCGGTGTAACCAAGAAATCGAGACGACTTTGCACTGCTTGAGAGATTGTGATTTCGCAGTCCGACTCTGGCACTCTATTGGTTTCATAGACCAGTCTTTTTACCGGGAGAATGATTTGTACAATTGGCTGAGGATTGGCATACAAGGCAAGTCTGTCTTTATGTTTTTAGCTGCAGTTTGGTGGTTATGGCGCGCCAGGAATCTCTTGTGCTTAGCAAATGAGTTAGTGTCTCTGATTACTCTTAGGATGTGGACGGAAAACTATGCGCATCTGTTATTTAGATGCTTCTTTAAGCAAGCTACAGTTCCGGATACTAAGTGGGTAAGGTGGAATGCCCATCGGGGTTCTGGTATGATTTTGAATGTTGATGGGAGTAGTCTTGGAAATCCTGGCATCTCAGGTTTTGGGGGCTTAATTCGAAACAATGATGGCATGTGGATTCATGGTTTTGCTGGAAACATAGGTTTCTCTAACATACTTCACGCGGAGCTTTTGGCTATCTACTATGGCTTAGTCATGGCGTGGGAGTTTGGGATCACAGAGTTGTGGTGCTACTCAGACTCTAAGGTGGCAATCAAGTTGATATCAGAATCTGTTAATGATTGGCATCACTATGCAGCTATTCTCTATAACATAAAGGAGTATCTTGCTAGAGATTGGAGGATCCATATAGTTCACACCTTCCGGGAGGGCAATGCATGCGCTGACTACCTTGCAAAATTTGGAGCTGCCAATCCTGAGGCTTATTCTCCTATAGTTGATCCCCCAATTGGAATGAATCTTCTCCTGCTAGCTGATGCTTGTGGGACTTTCTTTTCTAGATAATTTGTTTTTTCTTTTCTTTTGTTTCTTCTACTTGTACCAAAAAAAAAACAATGACTACCAACGTCTATATATGGTTGACATTAAATTTTTATGCCAATTTAAAAGTTGTGATTTTTTATTTTTTGAATATATTAAATAAAGTGGGTCCCATAAAAAGAAGAGAGAGAGAGAGAGAGTTCTTATATTAGAATTGGTACATATTAAGTACTAAAATGTGTTGTGCTCCAATGATAGTACCTAATAAGTACCATGAGTACCTAATAGGTACTACACCATTGAAGATGGTCTAAGGTTCAATATAAGAAATATAATCTTGATCATTTATTCTAATTAAATTATTCATTAATATTCAAACTCTCATCTCTTCCAATAAGATATGTCCTCTCTATATATAACTAGTATCCGGACCCGTGCCAAGCACGGGTAAAATGAGACTACAAAAAATAATATTTTAATATTAAAATTTTCAAAATTCTTAAATAAAAAGAATATAAATATAGGATATCGTATTAATATATGAATATAAATATAAATCCGGTGTAAATCTCAATGTAAAAATATAGACTCGTGTGTAAACTTTTTTTAAGAAAAAAACTAAACAAACAAAAAAAATTTAAATTCGATAGTAAAATAAATATGAAACAAAAATACCCTAAAGAAATTATCATAATATATCTTATATTAGTTAATTTTCACATCAATATCCTCCGAATAAAATAAATATAGAACCTAGTATATATTATAAATAAAAAATATGTCTCTGTATTAATATATGAACAAACATACGGTTCCTATAATAATATATTTTTTTGGTATTCGTTTATCAAAAATATATACTTTTTGGTATTTACCATCTTGTTCTTAGGGGAAGAATTCTCTGATAATTAATAGTTCGACCGCCATATACATATATATCCCCAAATAATACATGTGCAAAATTCTCACATAAATAAAAAAATAGATCATATATAAATAACAAAATAAAAATAACACATGCCACATAAAAATACAAAAAAAAATAGGTCTATGTATTAATATATGAGTAAAAGTATAAAATCCCGTATAAATGTCTTAAAATAAAAGTATATAACCACGATAAAAAAATATAACAAATAAAATAGATAAAAAAAAGGAAAATTAATAAAAAAAATAGGAGAATGTCTTAAAATCCCGTATAAATGTCTTAAAATACTTGTACTATTTTCCTCCTTTTTTTTTTGAACAATTCTCTTCCTCCTCTTTATTGTTGGTCTTCTCTTTTTTATTTTGGTACAAATTATTGGTGTTCTCTAAATAAATAAAAAATTAATACAGAAAATAATCTTAACGTAATCAAATAAATTTAATCCAATCTAAGAAAAGAATATCATTGATCCCGTCAAGTTCTATCGCAACCAACTTGGTTTTAATTCATTCCTTTCATAGTCTTGCTATACATCTGCAAATAAAATATAATAAATGATTAAATCCAATATAAAACATTGCTTTGGATATTTTTACGGTACAATAAATATAATAAAATTAATGTTTGCAATAAAAAGAATATTCCTTTACAATATGAATTTTCTGTACAACTATTAATAGAATGTTGCATCGCCTATTTCATTATAGAATGTTTTTAATCCAATTTTGCATATTATTAGTATTAATGGTACAACTATATATCATCAATTGTCTATGTAGAATTTGAATTTTTGGTTTCTCATGTGAATTAATTGTCAAAGCCATATGAGAAGAGAAACCTTTTGGACATGCCATGTGTACAAAATTCTTTGAAAAAAAGGACTCAAATTACGGGTAAAAACGTGTTTGTAAATTCTTGTTCCCATGAAACTTATTTCAATTAGAACACAAAAATTCATATTTTAAATTATTCTATTTTACTTTTCTTAATAAGTATGAATTTTTTTATTTATTTATAATATAAAGCGAGGGAAAATTTCAATACTACTATGAATTATTTTTCTCAAATTTAACTTCCCGTTTATCCACTACTTTTTTTTTACTGATTATATATAGTACTTTCTTACTAAATCTCTTTTTTAAATACTTTTTCTTTCGTCATTGTAGTATTTTCTTACCAATTTTTTTTTAATCAATCCTTACCAAATATTTTGAGAAAGGATTAATACTCAAATTATAGCATTTAAAGCATTTAATTATATTAAAAAATATTATATTTTTTCTCTCAAATATATTTGGTTTATTAGTAATTTTTTAAAAAAAATTGTAAAAAAAATGATATATTATTAGTAAAGATCAATAAATTGCAGCTTTTTACATTGAATGATATTGATGTTGCTTACGTGAATTTATTGTCAAAATCATATGGGAAGAAAATCACTATCGAAATGTCATGTGTACAAAAGTCTCTGAAAAACAGCTATCAAATAATATATCAATAGATTCCAATAGCAATTGACGTTGCAATTAGAAAGAAATGACCATTGCTTATTGTGAAATTTGAATCAGAATGTATAATGATAAAATAAATGATCATTGCTCTGTTTCCTTTTATTTTTTTGAAGCAGAATAATGATAGAAAGATCAACTTTGTAATTAATTTGATTATGATAATAATGTCAAAACAATGCTTGAAGAGAATTGATATGAGTGTGTCATGTGTACTCTATATATATATATATAGCAAAATAATGTTGATACAAACTTAGAGAAAAAACACAATCAATTAAAGGAAATCATTAATCATTAATAACATAATAATTTACGTTAATGCTAATATTTCATTTTACATCAATATTTCATGGTATTAAGGAATAAAATACGGAGTATTTCATTGTATTAAGGAATGAATGCATTTAAATGTTACAGAAGGTAACCTATTTCAAATCAAAAACATTAATGAAAAATCATTGAGAAATTGATGAAAAATCATTTAAATGGTCTTTGTATTTCATTATATTAAGGTTATTAATTAAATTTTGTCAAATATATATATATATATATAATTATAAAACCAACTTAACACATTTTAAATAATAATTGTTAGTATGAAACTTCACCTACATCTAAAAAATATATATTATAGTGAATTTATAATACTCAACTAATTATTATGATATTACTTGTATTGTTGTTTGATAGATATAATTTCAAAACAAAAATCATCAGAATGTTAATACCAAAGAAAATATGTACCACTGAATAATTCATGCATCTTTGTTATATATTTCAATGATCTTATTTAAATTTTTTTTAATTTCATCTTCCTAATTTTTTTACCCATAATTTCATCTTTCTATCATTTTATCTTCATTATTATATACAATTTCTTATGAAAATCTTAATTTCATGTGAACAAAAATTTCGTTTAAAAAATATTGACTTCAAAACCATGGACAAATGAAAATTTTTTTATTAAAAATTCACATTCACAAATTTTTAATGGCCCACTTGTCAATGCCCTTTATTTTATAGTATCAAAACGACTTGGTGACATAGTTGAAAATTATGAACTCTCTAAAATGTTAACTTTGTATCTGAGTGTTAATTGTTGTCTCACACCAAATGATTAAAATCTAGTATATTATTCAATTGAAGTGAGACATGAGCCTTATTCAAATAGGGTAGATCTAGTGACATCAATCAACCACTTAATAATACCACAAAAATTTTATAGACATATACTAACATACATAAACAATGCTAGACCAAAAATGAATTCCTCGTCAGGCTTGAATGTATTTGTAAATAACATGGGTGAACCCTTTGCATTGAACTTGAGAAACAATAACAGTAAAATCTAAAATGCCATTAAAATCTGATATTTAGTCATGGATAGAATAGGAGTAAATCCTTGAAAATTGAAAAAGGGAGGGTCATCTCATCTCATCTCATATAAAAATTAAAGATATAGCACTATCATTTGAACAAAAACAAAAAGCATTATCATTTGACAATATACTTTTGAATCTTTCATATTACTTGATAGCTTTGAAGAGTAATTCCTGCAAGAATTGATACATAAGATCTACTCGCAGAGCAAAAGTGTTCCATGTGGAACAAAGCTACATATTTCAAAAAGAATTAAGTTAGCACAAAATTATTATTGCATATCTCTAAAAAAAAATTAGTCAATGTTGCACAAATAGAGAACTACAAATCATGTTTTAAAATAGAAAAGGAAACACGATAATACATCTAAATGGTAGTAGCATGATATGAAATCATCCGGTGTATAGCTCATCATTACTGAGAATTGGTTCTATTATCAATTCAAAGACAGTGAAAAAAAATTAAAAAAGCACAATATACATTATCAAAGGATGAGGTGCAACAAAGGTAGATGAAGACTCAAATTATACACATATTATACTGGTATTTGAGCAACAATTTTAGCAATTTAAAAGTTAGTGGCTCTCTACCATTGCACATTATAGCGGCCTTGTCAGAAGCTTTTTTTTTAAAACAGCAAAATGTTATTATAAGCTCTTACATAGCACATGAGTACTAAAAAGAGAGCAAAATGGTAATACAAATGAATGCACAAAGCAGTTAAGTAGAAAAAAGCCAAACAAAACAATACTCATACACTGATACACCCACACACCACGCCACTCCAAAACAACTAACAGACCTCGACAGAGAAACAATAAACCAAGTACTAAATGAATTACAACACAACAAACAACACCACATGACAGTAAAAAGCAGACCGCAAGCAAAAACACTGAGATCAGCAAAACAAAAACACAGACGCTTTAAATTTCGAAAAATAATAAGACCTTGAAGATTCTGCTATGCTGCTGAATATCCCAAATTTTATATATAAGCATTGTGATCTCTATAACAAAAGCACCTTTAACAATTGTTTCTTTGAAACATGCATCTTAATTTGACATGTTTTAAACTAATTATTTAAAATATATATCTAAAACATGCATGTTCTAGATGAACAATATAAGCATATCTTATGATCAAACCAAATAAGGTTAACAATTGTGCAATAAAAAAGATCAAAAGAAATAAAGTGTCTATTGGTAAAACAACTACAAAGTATAGTTACATATGTGCGGAATTTATACCTAACAGCCATGATGCCAAATCCAGCTCGAAAACTCAATACCAATTTTTTGAAACGGTGCTAAAAATATAAAAGCAGAAAACTGAAATTTTAATATGAATGAAATTAATCAAAAAAAGAACCCCAAAAATGGGCCAAATGTGAATTTAGAACATGAATTTCAATTGCCACAATAGAAATCACTGTAGTCAAACTGATAAGATTTAGATGAAATAGATTTAAGACATTCAACAAAAGGGCTCATAGTCAAGCCAATATATTTAGTCTAAATGTTCATACACTATGAGAAAATGACCAAATAGAGTAAACCACAGATGATGCATAAGTTTTAAGGGTGTAGAAAAAAGAGAGCCTACCTTATTACCTGTGGACAAAAAATAATTCAAAATAGAGAAAGAATTTAGCCAGTACATATTGGAATATATGTTTATATTGACCTACTTATAAAATTCATTCACTTAATATTATCAATAAAAGTCATAATCTCACATAAATAACACCTTTTAAAGGACAGCTAAGAAGCAAATTTAAGGTCATTAGAACCTAGAATTGCAATTGTATAAACATGAAAACAGAAATTATGGTGGTAATTAATTAATAGCCGTTGGGCAGCACAATCATAAGACCAAATGCAATGAAAATACAATCATAATGAACGAACAAAATAAACATATGTATTGCAAGATCAATAATTTAAAAAATGAATAACTCACATCAAATATGCTGATGTTCGAAATACAAAGACTTCTAAACGATGACTTTTAAGTATGCCATAAAGGTGTAATAAGTTCAAATATGTAGACAGTGGCAAATTAGACAAAACAGATCAATTTAACCACATTCAATAGTGGAAGGAACATGATTGTACCATGAACTATTATGCTTCAAAAGAGAATCCCATAAATTAAGCTACAAATTTTATTATATCTAATGAAATTTTAAATGTGATCATTAAGCTAAAATTCATTTATTCTAAAATTCTAAATAATAAACCTTAAATAAAGAAAAGAAGGAATGACAAAACAAACCTGCCTGCTCGACCGTGTAATCTTTGTTTCAGAAGAGGATTTTGAAGCAGCATGCAGCCCATTATTTTCTACGTACCTTCACAGAGATTGGAAAAGTAAAGTGCAAATATAATAAAAACATCGTTGATATATTTTATGATTAAAATTAGAAAGGGCAAGATGGAAGGGAAATGAAGACATACGATATTAAATCTGAGCCATCCCATATTGATTGAATGACTACCTGAATGCGTGAATGTGTGGACCTGCAAAAGCAACGATTGACATGTTTATCCTCAAACACCATGTTTATCCTCAGACAATGGTTTGCTAAAGTGATGACCGTCAAATTGTTGTTCTCTGCCTACTGTAGAATGAAAAATAAGAGCAAAATAAAGTAATTAGCAAACAATAAAGGAAGAGAAAATTTAAATAATATTTGTTATAAACTGAATGCAGTAAAAATAAGTGGAATGAGAATTGAGCTTTGACACTTAAACACAGCAGTAGAAGGCCAAAAAAAAATTATCAATGCAAAAAATAAAAGATTGAAACACACGCTTGATTATTTTCTTCAATTTACTGTAATGTTAAACTGCCTCTAACAATCAAAACATTAACTCCAGTGCTGGAATATTCAACATGAAACTGTCCTGAAACATCACCAATATTCAATACAAACAAATAGAAGAATAAAAAAATCAGAACAAAGGCAAGAATCGATTTACTTTGATACTTGACAAAAACGAAAATACAGAGCAATTATGAGAGAAAAATGAAAACAAAATCATTGATAGTCACTCAGCTGTACCGTTTGACAGATAAAGGACAACGACCCTAACTTAGGATCATGAAGGTTTGATGAAGAAATCAACGCAAGGAAACGACAGCAAGAATGGAGAGGATGCAAGTAGGATGATAGTACCTGGGCCGGCGGCACTTTGATTCAATGACGATAGTGCTAAGAGGGAGATGATGATATGCTTAGGGTTTTAAAAAAGCAGCACCAATGCCGACAAACTATTGAGTGAGATTAGGCATTTGAAAAACATCTTAGTGTATTTTTTTTCTTTTAAAAATTGGCCTAATTATGGCATTGAAGGCTAAATCATTGTGAGGGCATGGTTACCTTGAGTACACCACGTGGCAAGAGAGATTCAAATCGGTGTGGCTTATTAATATTTATAGATGACTTTGGAGTTGGAGCAGCGACGCGAGATCCTAATGAACATAAAGCACAGATCAATAAGAAACTAACTCCCACTACTGATAGTAGTTGAACTGTCAGTTCTTTCAAAAGCTTAAGATAAGCCATATATCATGTATCCATCAAAGACAAATGTATAATGTGTAAGAAGAATATATATCTAAACATAAAATTAAGTTTAAATAAAACAAAATGACATACAGTATTATTCAAATCATTCAAAGACAAATGTATAATGTGAAATGCTGTCAATGCTACATATGATGATAGACAAACCACTTGAGCAACAAACTTGTCGAGCACCGATCTACAAATACTGTGAGGACATCATTATTCATAACTATATTGGTTTTCCTACCAAGTTCCCCCTAACAGCAAGTTCCAATATAGGTGAGAAAGCAATTACTTAATGGCATTTGCCTCGCATAATTCTCAAAGCATGTTGTTGCCAACCAAGGTGTAGCTCAACCTATTACAATAAGGTCTTACCACAAACAACCACTTGTTTAAAATGGTTTGATTAATGAATCTAAACTGACAAAAATACATGTAATAATGCAACTAATAAATAGATAAAATTTGAAGTGAAGAAAATATGAAAAGTCATGAGAAAATATGTAAAGAATCTTAAGAATGAAGAAATATAGAGCAGTATGTAGAAAAATGGTAAGTCACATTCACCAAAAAATCTGAGGTCACCAACTTTTTTTTCTTTCATTTCTCGTGGTGCAACGCAATGCTATAAAAGCACTGTTAATTTCACTACTCTAACAAATATGTTATGATAGTAGCTCCAAATATTATTCAATTTTGATCAAAACGAACCTCCAAGAACTTACCAAAAACTATATATACTAAGTTTAGGCCAGAAATCAGCCAATCTTTTACAAAAGAAACGTGCTCTGCAGCAATGGAAAAGTGAAAAATGAATGAAGCTAACAATGGAAAAGACATAACAATTAGAATGAGATGAGAAGTGGTGTTACCGGAAATGAAGGAAGAAGAAGAAGAAGGGATGCGAAGAGAAGATGCCTGGTGGCTGAAGAACCTAGGGAAGACGTGGCTGGGTGAACCTCTGCCGCTCATATTTGAAAAAAGTGACTAAATGTGAAGCTTTGAAAATGATTCAACTTGAAATAAATAAATAGAATAAAATGATGTAGAAATACAAAACTTATATCAACATCTGTAGGTCAATGATCCTATGAGAAAACATTCCATCATTCCTCAAAAACAAAAGATACTGTGGTACATCCTCATCAAGCATAGTACCAATAACACAAAATAAAGCATCAAATTATATATATTAGAAATGTAACACAATAAGTAATTACTAATATCATTACATATGAGGAACTGGTGGTCTATTTGTTGCTATAATAATAAAGCTACTCATTCAAAATCATCCTAAATATGTTATTAAGACGAAAAATCAAGAAATTAGCAAAGCAATTTGAAAAAAGTGGGAACACTAATGTAATTACCTGAAGCCATATGTCATTCTATCAATTACTTTGAAATCCTCTTTCATATGAAAAAGATCCCAAATATAATTCCTGCAATTTCCCTTGAATTCACTTTCTCCATCATCGTCATTTGATTCAAGAAGCCAAGGAATATGAAATATTTGATTGTAGCTTAATCATTTGAATCACGTTCCTTTTTCACGAAAACATCATTGTTGCATTTGTTAGAGAAAAAGCACTGAGGATAGGAACATGATGATTTTTAGCCTCATATCCCTCTCCTAAAATTGAAATACTTTGTGAAATTTGTCCAATGGCGGCAGGCAGGTAACCAAGGATTTAAGTTGAAGAGAATAGTTTAGGGTTACTGAGAGGAGAATTAGAGAGAAAAATTTATTTGACACGAATTGTCAACGATTAATTAATAAATTAAAGCACAAATTAAGGGTATGATGGAAGACGATTTGAAACGGTGATGCGGAAGATATGATCAGTGTAGTAATGACATTTATGGTCAAATGAAGGAGAGGCTTGCATTGAGAGGAGAGAGAAAGGGAAATATGTCTGGCTTATTACATATTATAGATTATAGATTAACAATGAATTTTGGTGCATATTGTTTTGTTATTATGTTTATGTTAATTCCTAAAACCCAAGAGCCTGATTATGAGCTATTTGACTTGCTTGAATGATGGAGACAAATATATGAATATCAAGAAAGTATGTTTCGATGGTATTATTTAGAAATTACCATTTATGGAAGATAAGATGAATGATTTTTTTTTTCTTTGTCAATGGTATTATTTAGTAATTACCATTTATGACGTGGCATAAATGATATCAAAACTGATGATACGGTATTTTATTTAAGGTACCGTATCATCAATTTAATATCATCAATTTTAGTTTAAAAAATTAATATATGAGGGACTACTTATTAATAATATATGATACCCAAAGTGGTATCAGTATCACAATTAGATCAAAATATGTATGAGTTGCATAAATATATTACATGGCATTGTAGGGGTCACTTGTTAGTAATGTATAATACTCAAAGTGGAATTACCATTGGAGATATTCTAAGTACAAGTAATTTAATATTAATAATGAAACTAAGTACAAATAATTTTGTCATGTGAGCTTAACTAGTTGATAAGGAGAAATATTGGATTATATATGCACCGAGCGGCGTTCGAATCCTGGACATCCGACTTATACACCTTATGGGAGGAATTTCTAACCACTAAGATACTTTACAAAAAAATATACAAGTAATTTTAATACAAGAAAAATACTAGGGATATTTAAGTAATTTTACCAATTGTTTAGCGGGTATGGATATCCACGAACACGGATAGTATTAAACCCACATCTGTATTCGTCAAACACACGGATAATTGAAATATCCATTTATTTTGTCCGCAGATATCCACTAAGTTATCCGCTCTGTACCCATGATGGATTTTATTCGCAGATATTAGTGGGTATGGATTTTTTTGTCATCCCTATACAGAGGTATTATACTTTTGCATCGTTCTTTGAATCTTTTTATATATGGAATCCGTCCAACGGAGTTCACAGACAAATACCTTTGTCTACTATTGATTCCAATTTAAATGCAAATTGTTTGTATGGTTTTGGGTTTGATCAGTCAAGTCAAGAGATGATTATTTGGTGCTTTCAATGTCCTATGATACTAACGCAAACGATATGTTGTCTCATTTAGGGTTTTTCTCATTGAGCAATAATATGTGGAAGGAAATTGAGGGTACTGCCCATTTACCCTCAAGTCGAGTCACTCTTAAATGAGACTATCCATTTATTGGGTTTTCGATATGACATAAGGTTAATTAATCTGTTGAACACAGTTTGTGATCAAGATATGATGATTTTGGATTAAAAATAGAACTTTTTAAATAAATAGGTAAACTCTAATTATGTATATATAATTCAGCTCAAGTTAAAATTAGAATTTGAACTCAAAGTTTAAACTTGTGCAAGAGGAAGGTTTAATCTGAGACACAGTGCCAGCCCGGAATGATTTAGGAGAGTAAAGACTAATAACATTATTACCAATGTTAATAGGTCTTGAGTTTTGTGTATAAAAGTTTAGTTATACATTAGCATTGGTAGTTAGACACCATGGAGCCAAACAATATTTAACAAATTCGCCACTCCAAAAGGAAAATCATCATTGCTCGCTCTTATGGCATTTTAACAAGTAAATCATATGAAAAACAAAATGACTATAATATAAATATCATAAGGAACGAGCCAAAATTCATGTTATCAAATGTCGCAGGACTTGCTGCAATTGTCATTACCTTCTGGACCGTTTTTCTTCTCTTCGTTCAGATTCGTATCTTCCTTTAGATTCTGATCGATCAGTATCATTTCTATACGATCTGTTATCTTGCTTCCTATCATGATCTTCTCTTGACCTTGGCACAGATTCATCATCAGTGTGCCTTCTTGATCTCCTCTCTTCCCTGTTACCATGTTCACTCGACTTGCTTCGTAAATCATCAACATCCTGCCTACTTGGTCTTTTGTCATCTCTTACATCAGAATCTCTTGACTTGGACTCAAGCACAATATCATCTCGCTTTGTTGACCTCCTGTCTTCCCTTCTGTTATCTCTTGGCTCAGGTTCCCTACCATCGTAACCACCCCTTGATTTTTTTTCTTCTCTCCTATGTCGATCTTCTCTTAACCGATGTTCAAATTCATCGTCATCGTGCCTTCTTGGTCCCTTTGCTTCTCTTCTACTGGTATTTTCCTCTCTTCTATCACTTCGCTTGGATTGGTTGTCTAATTCCCTCCCATTGCCATGGGCTATGGAGCGTGAATCTACGTCTCTAGTTTCTGGAATGCGATTTGATTGGTTGTTGTCATATCTTCTTTCTTTCTTGGGACCATCATATTTGTCATTATCCCATTTTGCATTGCCATTCTCACCCCAACCAGTATTTGCAGCTCTCTACAAAAGGATAACACGGTCAGTGAAAGAACTGAAAACATACAATAGGGTTAGAGAAAAACCAATTTTTATAACATAAACAACTTTAAAACTTCAACCATAAGGCATAAGCAAAGAAAAACCAACCATAAACTATACAAAAAAGATAAAATCGGGAAGAGAAGCATCAAAGAATTACTACACAACAGGGGGTGATGAAGACAAATAAATTCAGATTTCAATTAATGAGATCTTAGAAGGCATGTCAAAAGTTATGCAGTAGTATGTTGGAACCCGGAAATGCAAGTATATGAAATGTGTTTATTGACCAGAAATGGAGCAAAAGCTCTTACAATGGAAAATAGTAAAATGTAGAAGAAAATAAATTCCAATCTTCCCTTTGAGCTAAGCTCCTCAAAGAAAGACTCTTTCTTTGCCTAACCATAATGGTTCCAACTAAAATCTTTCATACCCACTACCATTCACTCACCACACTTTTTATAATATTAAGGCATAACAAACTTGCCAACTAAGTACTCTAGCACACTCTTTATTTTCCATATATCCTCATCCCTTTACTACAATAATAACCCTATTCCATTATCCCTCATACTCAGGTCTCTATCATATAATCAGCAAACTCATGCTTAATGACTGTTTCAATTTTTATTTTCATTGCTTAGGTTATAGCTGGGAGATGCAAACATCAGTCCTACTACTGACAACAAGCTACAAAATCTAATTCAGCAAGTTCAGTGAAAGATATATGCTAACGTGGTGCCATTTTATCAAATCTAATCCTTATGTTGATATTAGATCTTGGTTATTGAATCATAATCAAAACCTGGTTGCAATTCAGTTGCAACTTTATCATGGTTGGAATTAGTATTTCTTAGAATTTGGGTTGGGCCTAACTCAACCATACAAAACTGGAAGCTGGTGGTCTGGAAGCTAGGGATTAGAAGTGGACTTCTATTAGGTGGTGTCTGTCGTGAGGATTACATATCTTCAGACCATCGCTTATCCAATGTGGGACTATTTTAACAGTTTTATTACATTAACATATTTAGAAATGCACCAGATATCAGATAGAGAATTAAAATTCATATTCCTATTCCAAGTTTTCAACTGCACGGCATATGCAGACTGAGGTTTGGAACCAAAAGAAATTAGTAATTTTAATCATGTTTTAATGTCTAATAACTGGTAATCTTTCTGTACTTCATAAGGGTTTATCATAGAGTAAGGTCACTGCAAGAGCAGCAAAAGAGCTTATTGGGTATTACAGGGGACATTCAGAAGAGCTTACATGGACTTGTCTTATATCATAAACACTTGAGTATACATTTGAAAGAGCTTACTAAAATACGATATGACAAGTCCATAAGCTGGATTTAGCTTATTTTCATAAGCTCCCTAGAGTAGCTTATATAAACAAGTCATACAAAGAACTTATACAAAGTTTCTCCTTTTCCCCTCCTCGATTGTAGAAACAATTTGTGCATAAATATTTTGCGATAAGCCCTTAATTAAGATGAATAATACCATAACGCCCCCAATAGCATAATAGAAACAAACTACAGCTTAGAGATACCATGTTGAAATAAACGCAAAAAACGGTGCCATGCAATTCAGTTACAACTTCAAATAAAGTTCAGTGTAAAGTTATATCCTATTCCATTCCTAATCATCAAAATCAAGTAGCAGAATATTGGTTATCAAACTTCAGTGGTGACTAATAAATTCAATGTTCAACTTTTTCACCAACCATTCTGCACCGTTCTACTTGTTTCCCATCATTATATGGTTTCAGAGTAAAGGGAAAATAGGGTTCTCTGGTATTGTGCTCTTTTGACTGGATCATGATTCCAGAATCTTGCTCGAAGTTTCTATGTTCAAAAGCTTAAATAAACCATTTTTCTTTTCTTACTTCCTTGTGGGTTCTTACGATGCAAACAGAGGAATACACACATGAAAAATACCAGAACAAGAACAATGATGATATTAATAGTCAAGTGAGCTGAAAAAATCAATAAAAATAACAAAAGAATGCTCCAACCACTGGAATTCAGAAAAGAACACATTAAATCACAGAGCAGCAGCTTTTCACAATGGGAATAGCCAAATAGCTCTTAATCACCGAAATAAAAATTAACATTTATAACCCCAGGAAAAAAAATCCCCTTCCTATAAAATCCTTCCTCCTGTTAACTAACTTTCTTATATGGCACCCATACCCTCAATTCACTCCTTTCCTGGAATATTATTTTCTTCATCGACACATAAAACCCAATTCCTTTGGCCCACAATCATAACTCTTATGATGACTATCAATTGGACTAGCATATATTCCTACTCATGGGTTTTCAAGGGTCTATTTAGGTCAGTCAAATAATGGAACTAAGTTACCGTATCGAGGTCATGTTACTACTCTACTCTCTTTCCTCTGGAATACATTCAAGGTCAAAGAGGATTTCTGATCTTCCTCCAGCTTAGATTTCTTTCTTTCTAAGATGAACTATGAGTTAAGAAGATCTGTTGACACTAGTCTTGGCATACTCATAAAAATTAACAACTTTTAATAATAGTGAGTCCAACCGTTACATTAAGAAATTCAATCAAAACTACAAAATTTGGTACAAATAAAAATCTAATTGGTACTCCCTCCGTCCCAAAATATAAGGGAAAATTGGTCAACCAAAGTTGATGTATCTAGTCCAAATTTTTAACCAAATACATCAACTTTCTTTGACCAATTTTCCCTTATATTTTGGGACAGAGTAGTACTTCATTGCACTAGTTTTTTGTGAAACGGCTTCATTGCACTACTTTTATTTTAATGTAAGTATGATACTTGAAATATAATTTTTCTAACCAGTGCTAATCCAGAAAATGAAAATATTTATTGAAAAATGCTCCCTTATAGGTAATATAAATGCTGCATTTCTCTATAAAAAGTTTCAAATTTTTTAATTCCCCACCCAGTGTCTAGGAACTAGTTATCAGTTACCTTAAAATATAAATAAATATGTATCCAAAACAAGATTATATAACTACAAATGTCTAAATAATCTAGCAATCGGTATGCTTAATCGTGAAAGAATGTCACATGGTTCAACAATTAAGGTTGTGGGCGTGTAGCATCTAACTAGAAATAATCAACTTACTAGCTAAAATACAGAACTTTTAATGTTAGCAAAACACAGATCAACAACTCAAGCAAATACTCTCTAAACCAATAAAAAATTCCATTCCCATAATCAAACAAGAACACCTCATTCAAATAATCCAAAAAGCATTGCATATTAACACTTCAACTATGTTTTACAATGTTCGAATTCTCATGATAAGGTCATCGGAGCAGTAGCACTAGCATATATAACTATTAATAGACAATTTAAAAACAAATTAAGAATTCAAAATATTTTCGCATTATTATAAATGCTTCTCTTACTTGCTCATCATGAGAAAATTTGCATCCAGCTCCACGAGTACATTCCCCTCTTTGGAAAGCTCGACAAACACCACGGGCCTCCCTTTTCTGCCGCTCGGTCTCTTCATCTTCCTCTTCCTTCTTCTTATACTTATCAACATGATCCACCCTAATAATTCTACCTAAAACCTGAGCTCCATTTAAATTATCTAAGACACAAAAATCAAACATTACAAAGTAATTCAGCATTAGATCCCTGAACAAAAAAGATGACCGAAGACTAATTATTTATTTTGGTCCTTAAAAGTGTGGTGTTGTCACAATAGTCCTTAAAAGTATCAAAATTACAAAACCATAAACAAATGCGTCTTTCAAATAGTCAGTTTGGTCCTCAAATAGGTCTTTTGTTAGTTACGTTGATCCTCGATTGTGACTCCCGTTAGTCAATTTGATCCATAAAATTACATGACATACAAGAAATGACACATTTGGGAATGTTTATGTAATTTCAATACATATAGGGATTATAGTGACAAAGTCTCACACATTTAAGGACCAAATTAACCTTTTACTCAGTTTAATCAAATGAAAAAATATAAAACTAAAAACAGATTTTTTTACAATTATAGGATAGAGAGACTAACCAACAGCAAGATTAGTACTTCTTTGATCTTCATATGCAATAAAAGCAAATCCCTTTGATTTGCCAGTACCTTTGTCTCTAACTAAATTAACATCAACAACCTCCCCATATCTGGACATCACCAAAAACAAATAAAATTCACATCTTCAAAACACAAATCACAGTAACAAAAAAAAAATGCAAGAAAAGATTACATACTCAGCAAAAACAGCTAGTAAATCACCCTCAGTGAGATCAAAGGGAATACCACCAACAAAAACATAAGCAGAATCTTTGTATTTAGTGTGCCACGAAGCTTCTTCGGTGATGTTTAAAGCAGCTTCTTTTGAATTGATTTGTTGAATCCGTTTCACTAGTGTTAATGGGTTCATGTCTATTTAACTACAAAACAAAAAGAAAAAACAGAGAGAACGAGGGCAAAAGTTAAAGTAAAGTATAAGAATAAGTTGGGATTTATGTCAAACAGGTTGTGTGCAATAAAATGAGATTGAATTTTAAGTTAGAATTCAGAAAAGAACAGTAGAAAGATTATTATTCAATATATAGTGATCGATACGTGTTATAGATATAGTTGGGAATGAGTGAAAATAGGGGAGAAAGAACCCTAATTTATACCTGCGATATGGTTCTGCAGAGGAAGCTGGTGCTTGGGGGAGTTGTGATAGCTCAGGAGACGAGACGAGACGAGACGTATGAAGAAACTATGAACTAAAGGGGAAGGAAATTTTATGAAAACCTGTCTTTGTCTGGGATCTAGTTGTCACCTCTTTCCCAACTAAAAAAGTTCGAGTAAAAATACCACAAAAAATAAAATTTATCAACCGTTTACACTAAACTCTGGTTGTATCTTTAAATTTTATTGGAGCACAAAAATTACGATAAAACAACATTTGCACAAATTTTTTACTTACTAAATAAAAAAAAATCACATATCAAATATTAACAAGCAAATCTAAAAAAATTTATATATATTATCCAGAAGTATACAATATATAAGAATTCTTGTGCTTTAGATATTTTTTTTTACAATAGATCATTACAAAATTAAGATTGCTAAAAACTGAAAAAAGGTAAATCTCCAAACAAACTTGCAGCACCTTAATAGCATACAACTGCATCATGAAAGTGTCTACAAATATGACAAAATAAAAGTATCCGGAATATTCATACTCCCGAATCTGAAACGTTGGCGTCCAAGTCTTCATCAGATATGTAATGAGTTGATGTAGATATGTCAATTTGAATCCACGAAACACCGTACTAAAATAAAAAATCAACAAACGCCGCACAAAACGACGATAAACACAACGCCGCACAAGACGACCACAAACAAACGCCGCACAAAACGATCACAAACTTAAAAAGCAAAAAACAAAGAAGCAAATCTATGTGAATAATCACTTATTTAAATGAAAAGAAAAAGAAAAGCAATTTAGAGGGGTGATTTTAGGATGAAATCCTTGGTGGATTTTTTTTTTTTTATAAGCAAACAATATATTATAAAGGAATACAAAGGGGTACTCAATCACTTACAATATAAAGCAAATTATAGTATGTTTTGAAGACATACAATGGGATCTAATCACCATTCAGAAAAAGATGACTTACGGCCAAAACGACCCCTAAACCAAAACCAAGAAAAAGTTTTAGTATCATCTGAATAAACCAAATCCTTGGTGGATGAACAAAAAGAATAAACTAGGGTTTAGGAGAGGGACGACCGCTGTTTGAGAAGAAGAACTTGTGCTTTAAATATTTGTAAATTTGTCATTAGAACATATCACCCCCACCACCATATAGGAGGATATAGGTTGTGAATTAACTAATGTCGTCCACCATAGCGTCTCTGTCGATTTTGAAATGAACTTAAAGCCTCTACAAATTCATCCTTCCCAAAATCAGGCCAAAGTTTTTGATTAAAGAAAAATTCTGTATATGCCAATTGCCATAATAAGAAATTACTAACTCTAAGTTCTCCACTGGTCCGTATTAGTAAATCAGGATAAGGAAACTCAGTACAATTAGTTTCAAGTTCCTTTTCAATTATGTTTTCATTTATTTCTTCCAAATGGAGAAGCCCATCTTGCACTTTCTTGGCTACACTTTTACATGCTTGGACTACATCATATTTTCCACTATAGCTTACTGCCAAAATAAGTTGGAATTTTGGATTCTCCTTTGTAGTTTCCTCAGCATTAGCTATCATACTTTTCAAAGACTTGGGGAGTTTTGATGTATCTCCAATTACAGATATTTGAATACCTTTCCTGTTACAAGCTTACAAAAAATTCATCTTCATTAATTATAATTATAATATAATTAAGGGGGAAAATAGAAATGAAAATAATGTGTCTTTATATTTATAGTACATGAAATGAAAGTACATAATAATTAAATATTCATTAATTATTATCTAATTTATTTTTTAAAGGTGCACCCAATATGATTCTCTACAAAAATAATTTAAAGTTGAACTCTTACTGTTTGTAGTAAATTTTAAAAAAGGATTACATCTCTTTTCCTTTTTTATTATTATAATTATAAAATTTGTTATTTTACTATAATTAAAAATGATAAGGATCACCCTTAGACCATTTTTTATAATAACCATTTTTTAAAATTCTATTATACATACAAGCCATCTTTTAACTGTTTTCAAAATTCTTTGCATTTTTCTACCAAAAAAAAATAAAAAATATTTGCATTTTATTATATACAAAAGTTCTTTTCATTTTTCTCTCAATAGCTCTCGGTTTCTTGAAAAATAGAGACAATATATGGTACCAACAAAAATAAAAAAAATAGAAATTATATTATCCTAAATTAATTAGGGTAGTAAGAGTTTGACACCTCTTGCATTCTTCAACTTGCGAAAGTATTGATCTTTCAAAAAGGTTCAACAAGAATTCAGTTTCCACCTGCACCACCACCATCACGAAGCAAAACTCAATAAAATTATTAAACCACCATCAACAACATGTCATGTTAATCAAAGTGATCTAAAATAAGAATTAAAATTAATTAATGACCTTGGGCCGAATCCAATTATCCATAGAGAATGCGAAAACAGTGAGAACCTTTATTCCCCAACCATAACACAACTTCACTATCCTTTTGAATGATTGTGTTCCGGCTACATGGCCCGCGGACGTTGGCAATCCTTTCATCTTCGCCCATCTCCCATTCCCGTCCATAATCACTGCCACATGCTTCGGCATCAGCTCCGGCTGCAACTCTACCGGCAATGGATCCACTTCTAAAAAATCTTCATCCACAAAAATTTCCCCGTCCGCCTCATCTTGAAAAGCATCCACAAAAATTTCCCCGCCCGCCTCATCTTGAAAAGCTACAACACTAGTACCTCGTTTTGTAATAGAGTTAGACAAATATCGGTGACAAACTTGAAACCTAGTCATCCCGCTATAAGCGGAATAAGTAGTTGATGTCTTTGGCAAAGAAGTTATTAAAGTTTTCTCTAATGGAATAGGGAGTCTTAACGAAAACATGTTAGCAAGTAATAATAACATGAATAGGTTAGTGATAACGGGTTTCTTAGACTGATGTGGAATGGAAGGTGCTTATTTTTACGTACTCCTTAATGTAGTAATGTATAGGCATAAAATTAATGTAATTATTTATAAAAAAAATAAATAGAAAAGGACAAGATTGTGTTGTTGAAACTTGATTGGGTGTTCAGTATCGTAGCGCTTAAACTAAAGGGAAACGAATGGCTCTAACAAAGTGATGGATGCATATTGCAAACTACCACATCAGTCATTTGGACAACTCAACTTTTGAATGGATTATAAGACAATCTTTTTACGTGTTTGATGGTCGATGTACTGGCCAATTAGTTTTGTATATTTTTTTTTGGATTTTTACCACTAGTATCTGATTTACTGGACCGCATAACTGGTTCAGTGATTTGTTCTGGTTTCAGTTTCTTCTGATCGTAGTTATTGCGGATCAAACTGTGATTATCTCCACCAAATTTAGCGTCAATTATCATTAGACCAACTAATTAGTTTCTTGTGCTTTTGTATATACTTTGTGGTGTGCCGTGTTTAGTTTCTTGTGAGTTTTACCACTAGTATCTGTCTAGTGGACCGCATAACTGGTTCAATGATTTGTTCTGGTTTCAGTCTCTTCTGATCGTAGTTATTGCGGATCAAACTGTGATTATTCTCACCAAATTTAGCGTCAATTATCATTAAACCAACTAATTAATTTCTTGTGCTTTTGTATATACTTTGTGGTGTGCCGTGTTTAATTTTGCAATAAAGAAGATGGTTTTTTTGTGATTATACTCACGTGAATGAATTAAAGAAAACTTTGAATCAAAGGTGAACATGTCTAGAGTAGGACAAAACCAAATAAAATGGCTTTCAGTCCGTTACTGACATTTTATGGGCCTAGGCCAAACATAATAAAAAAAATTCTTTCATTTAATATAATAACATTAATACATAATAGTAGATTTACAAAATACATTGTACCAAAAAAAAAATATTTATGGATTTTTATTGTACCATCAAAATTAACGGTTTATTGATTTTTATTGAATACCGTTAATTTTGATAGGCCTCAATAACATATCAAATGATTGTAAAAAAAAAACTAAAAATTTATGGATGATCTAAACGATATAAACTTTTTATCCAGTAGTGGATTTTGTAAAATTCGTATTCGTTATAAAAATATCGAAGACTTGTGCACCATGCACCACTTAATCAAGTGATGCATGTTAGAAAAATTATACCTGTGTAACATTTGAGTAATGTTACACCGACATTTGAGTAATGTTACACCGCTCAATAACGCTTTAACGAATACAAATTTTACAAAATCCACCGTTTGATTGAAATTTTATATCGTATAGAACATCTATGTTAAATTTTATAAAAATCTAAAATTGTTTGATATGTTATTAAGATAGATCAAGATTAATGGTATTCAATAAAAACGCATTAACCATTAATCTTGATCAGTCTCGATAACATATCGAACAATATAAGCTTTCAATCAAACGGTGGATTTTGTAAAATTTGTATTCGTTAAAGCGTTATTGAGCGGTGTAACATTAGTCAAATGTTACACCGGTGTAATTTGATCCCTCCCCCTCCCCTCTATATATATATATGTGTGTGTGTGTGTGTGTGGAGATAATTACACAATGGGTGGAAGGTAAGCGGGCAACGAACTACGCCGCTAAGTTTTTTGGATGACAAAATCAATCATCCTAAAACCCACATTCATTGACCTAGGAGACATAATATTACTATGCATCACTTTTTGGACTCTCCTAAGGAGATTCACATCCTCTAATACTAGGAAGCAATTATAATTTATTTTTTAACAAAGTTTAGATTTTAAAAGACAAATCTTATGTGTATTTATTTGCGGTGTTGTTCTTCACTTGAATTGAACTTTTTATGATGATATAATATACTTTGAAAATATATAGGTTTGAATTATAGATAATTATAATTATTTAAATTTTAAATGAACACAAATACATATACATACTCATGTTCACATTTAGACCAAACAAACAAACTTTTGGAGAAATTAACTTTTGACCCCAAAAAAAATTCAAACCAACGTGATTATAAAAAAAAAAAAAAAAATTCAAACCAACGTGGTATTGTCTTCATAGTCCATAGATTTTCTTCACAAGCTTATCCAATGAAAAGAGAATCATCTGCATATTGCAAAAGTGAGACCGTCACCTATGAACCAACTTTGAAGCCTTGAAAAAATCCCAAAGAAACCGCCCTTTGTGATAGTGCCGTCAACCCCTCCGCTACTAAGAGGAAAGAACGGCGCCAATGGGTCATCTTGTTTAAGACCCCTAATAACAAGTGGCCCAACGAATTTTAGAGAAAGCTATGGTACCATTTTAGAATTAAAAGTAGAACCTAACTCAATCTCTACTTATAAATCTGTTTATAAACATATATTCAGGTCACCTCACATCTAATACAAAGAGTGAGATAATAGATAAGTAGAAAATCTTGGTATAAATGTTAATATGAGAAAGATACATTCTAGTAGATGATTTGCACACTTAAGTATTTGTTAAGAAGTGTCACATCGGATGTGTGATGGTATGAATATGAGTTTATAAGTAAAATGTAATCTTCACCTAATAAGTCGATTTTGTAATGTTCAGTTAGACTCAACTTTCAATTTTAAGATGGTATCAGAGCATCTCCAAAATCCGTTGGGCGATCCGCTATTGGGTTACCCATCATTTATATCCACACACCAACCTAATAGTTTTGGGCGTGTGGGTTTTGTATGGTTGAGTTAACCTAACTCCCAATTCTAAGATGGTATTAGAGTACCTTCAAGATCTGTTGGGCGACCAATCATTTATATCGAAACACCAAGCCCAATAGTGTTGGGCGTGAGGGGGTGTGTTAAAAAGTTCTACATCAAATGTGGGATGACTTGAATATGAGTTTATATAACTTATAAGTAAGAGACAATCCTCACCTTTTAAACCGCTTTTGTAGGGTTGGTTAGGCCCAACTTCCAATTTTATGAGTACCAACTTAAATTGTTTCTCCATTAAGTGATTGCAAGTTCACGGGAACAACCATATTTGATTAGCTTCACAAAACCTATCATGATTCATAACTTGATCTACAATATTCTCACAACTGTTTAAGCATCCTATAATTTTTTCCTAGCTTCCTTCTCTTATCCTCACCAATTCCATAACCAATGAAAGAACCACACATTTTCTTCGTTCAGGCATAGATCACACAGTTTCTACAATACTTTGTGAATTTTCCCTTTGAGGGAGGGGGTGTGTTTCATGTCCTCCAACTGAGCTCACCTATTTTGACTGGTATCACAACTTTTGTACCATGTGTGAGTATCATTGGGGTTTCTCCACTTGTTGTGTGGGGTGTGGTCCTATAACCCCACATTACATGGTGTAGTTCTTCGGCCCAATTGCCCTTTGCGTTCGGTATGCTCATTTATTTGCTGATGTTCAACTGAAGCGAAATGTTGCTTAATATTGAAGTCCTTCAATATCTTTTACATTTTCTTGTCCGTGAAATAATGAAATGAATGTTGATATACTTAAGACCTAGTTGTGTGTAATTTTTAAGTGATAATAATTATCATTTCATTAAAAAAAAAATGAATGCTGTTATTGTGATGGCAAAACTTTCCTAAACCAACTAAATTTTAACAAACTCAAGGTTTCAATCAACATATAATAATTGTAGTTACGGAAGTGGTGATTAGCCAAGCAAATGTATCTATCAAAAGTAATAGCTACGTTAATATGCACCGATATTTGAATTTGATAGGAAGTACCACTGTTCATCCCATAACTGTAATCGAAAGGGAGTTTGAACCATTTAATATCAGAACAGGCCTCCAAAAACTATATTAGATGGTACAGTGAGTCGGATACTGAAAATAAAATAAAATAAAAAACTCGCAGTTGTGTGTAATTTCTAAGTGATAATTATCATTTCATTTAAAAAAGAAGAAGGAATATCAATAATTAATTGGTTCAGTGGTGATTGCCGCTGAACTTGGTATGGATGACTATGATTCGACCCCCATAACTGCGATCGAGAGGGAGCTGAAACCACTTGATTTCATAACTGACACCGAATCAAATTAAACTGGTAGTAAAAAATAATGAATGCCGATATTGTGATGGCAAGACTTTCCTAGACCAAGTATAAAAAAAAACATTTCTTAGACGAATACTATTTTTTATTTTTTTACACATCCTAGACCAATACTATTATAATATAATGTATGGTTGAGATATCAATTTGAGGGGGCCTATATTACTGTGTTTTTTTCTTCATATAGAAAAGGTACACGTGATCTCGTGACGTTAACTTAATTGGCAGGATTATATATTTAGGAGGTTTGAGTTCAAATGCAGATCATCTCACTTATCCACCTTAAGGACCCGATTGGTTCGAGGTGGATGGAGGAGAGGGAGTTGAGGGGGTAATCTTGACAAAAAAAAAAATTCATTTTATGAAATCATTTTTTCAAAAAAGAAAAACGTTTTTTATTCTTGAAAAAAAGAAACAAAATTTAAAAACAATTTTTTTAAAAATGTTCCCTCAAAATTTAAAATGTTCTATGAATTTAAAATATTCCTTTTGTCAATTTAAAACATTTTTTTTAACCAATCAAATCTCTCTAATAATTGAGATTTTTTTTTTCAAGAATAAAAAACTTTTTTTAAAAAAAAAATGATTTAATACAAAGAAATATTTTTTTGTCAAGATTACCCCCCTCCCCTCCCCTCCATCTACCTCGAACTAATCGAATCTTAAGGGTGAAATTTTTAGCAACTAAATTACTTAGAAAAAAAACACATTTTTCTTCCTAAATAGAACCACTTTTATTTTAACAATAGAACCACTTTCTTTTAATCGCTAAATACAACAGCTGTCATTTATAAAAGGAAAAATGGTAAGCATTTTCCAATTAAAATACATCTCCATTACGAGTTATTAATTTGTTATTAAGCTACTCCATCACTCCTTAATTATAAGCAAAAATTTACTTTTATGATTCATTGAATAATTGATGTATCTGGTCTGTATTACGACCAAAATCATCACTTTTTCAATGAATCTGAAAAGTTGATTTTTGTATATAATTAAGGAGGAAATGAGTAATTAAAAGTGGTGTGACTAAGATGATCCATTGCAATCAGGAGGGGTTAGAATTACTTAATGTCAGAACTAATCTTCAAACCAGATTACGTGTAGTCCAGTAAACCGGATACTGGTGGTGAAAACTAAAAAAATTAAAAAATGAAATTATCAAAATCTCTTAGTAATCAAATTTAGAGATCCTCTAAATTGACGGAGCACTCTAAATGTTAACTTCCAGTACAATTAATAGTTTTCTCTTAAGCAGGTAGAATGATCAAATTCTTAGAGAAGCAGAAAACATGAAAACAAATAATAGTTTGCTCCAATGAACTTGCACAATCTTATTTTACTTGTTGAAACTGAATAACCCCTTCTTCAGTACTTCCACCTAACTTTGAATTTTGATGAAATCCAAAAAAAATATCAAAATAATATTCCCTCCAAACTTATATATAAGAAACATTATACACTTTTTAGATTGATCTACCTAGACAATAATATAGTCTAAAATCTAAATACATAAATTCTACTATGAATCTAAAAAGTGATATGTTTCTTTTATATAGCACCGGAGGAAATATATTTCTTCTTTATTGCAGTGCACCACATTCACCCAATTAATACAAAATAATAATAATAATAATAATAATAATAATAATAATAATAATAATAATTTAATTTTAGTCCCTTCACTTATGGTATTTTTTTAGTTTTATTTTCTCTAATTATTTTTAGGTTTAGTCCATACAAAATTTAAAACTATTATTTAGTCTCTGACGTCATATGTAACCCAATATAATCAGTCACGTTGTACCGTATGGCGTCATATCTAACAATTTTTGAGTTTGTTGGATTAAATTCAAACAAAAATATCGTACAGAGACTTAAAAAAAAATTGTGATTGTGAGACTATAATCACATTTATACCATAAAAAAACTACTTTACTTGCAAATTTTAGCTTCCTCTAAAACTCCTATAAATGGTGAAAAATAACAAATACAAATGCACATCAATTTCACATATTCTTTTAGTAACCATGAAATCATCTTCAATAACATTTGTTGCTCTTGTTCTTCTCATCCTTGTAGCATCAAAATCAGAGGCTGCAATTTCATGCAGTGATGTGATTAAGAATTTGAAACCTTGTGTTAGCTACTTGGTTAGTGGAAGTGGACAACCACCAGCTGCATGTTGCTCTGGAGCTAAAGCTCTTGCCTCTGCTACATCAACTTCAGAGGATAAAAAAACTGCTTGCAACTGCATCAAATCCACTTCTAAGAGTGTTAAAATTAACTCACAATTGGCTCGAGCTCTTCCAGGAAACTGTGGAATTAGCACTCCAATCAATATCTCCCCAGATGCTGATTGTTCCAAGTAAAAATCTTAAATTACATGCTTCACAAATATGTTTTTATTATTATGTTAATAGACTATTTTTTTTTGTCCGGTATCTTATTAGTTAGAATTTAATTTGACTTATTAAAGTGAATAAGTGGGAAAAGTCGTTATTCGAACCTCAAATCCCACATAGAACAATCGGCTTGTAAGGTGGGGATTATTTCTTATTTATAAACTCTTGTTCAGGCTAATTAACATTCGATGTGAGACTTCTTAACACATCCCCTGACGCCCAATGAGCTTGGTGCGTGGATATAAATTGTGGGTTGCCCGAAAACAGGCAGCCCAATGGATCTTAGAGTCTTTGATACCATCTTAGAATTGGGTATTGACCTAACTCAACCCTACAAAATCGGCTTGTAAAGTGATGATTGCTTCTTACTTATAAACTCCTGTTCAGGCGAATTTTCATCCGATGTGGAACTTTTTAACGGTCTTTATCAACTGAGTTATGCATGCTAACAAAAATTAATTTCTAAGTTAGCAACAAAAAATCAATAATTTTAATGGAAAATTGGTTTGTCTCTCAATTGAACGATTTTAAAAATAAAACTCAGATTTTTTAAGTGTATCGTTATTTTTTAATATATATATAATATAGTTACTAACTCTACCAATACTAAAATGATTAATTAAACATATATTTTGTTCCTCTCATGTTTTGCTTTGCCAATTATTGGTTTCCATTTTAACAAATTTTCAAACTAATATATGATTTTTGTTTTGTTGCTGTATCTTTTGCAGGATCGGTTAATTGAAACTTGGAAGTTGGAATTGGAGGACCATGTTGAACATTTTTCTGCAACTATATGTATCGGGAATATTATATATTTTGTACTAATAAATATATAGTAATCTACTTATGTGGATTTCTGTATTATGTTTATGATTGTGATTCTTCAATACGTTGTACGAATGTTGTTCACAATTTCATAAATATTTGTTCTTTTTCTATAGTAAGAATTATTCTTTTAAAACCATAACTTAATTTGAAATATTAATTTAGTTTTTTAATTTTTTGTGATATTTTAGTTTTTTCCTATATTTGGGTATAGATTTCAAGTTTTAAATTTATGATTTTTTTTCTATGCACTCTTAATCATAAATATATGTTATGTTTCAAAAGAAAACAATAAATTTGAAGCTTAAAAAATCATATGCAAATGTGTCAAAACAAAAAAAAATCATATGCAAATATGGATGAAAAGCAAAAAATAACAAAAAAATGGTAAAAAACCAAAACATTTTTGTCCATCACTAAACTACAACACAACTTTTTGTTCCAAGTACAAGTTGTCTAAAGTATTAAAATATCATTTTTTTTAGTTAATTTTTTGAGATTCTAATGTGTAGACTAGAGCTGTCAAAATGGGCTAGCCCGAATGGGCCGGCCCGTCAAGCCCAATTTTTTCCCGGGCTCGGGCATTGAAAATCCTAGCCCGAATTATTTCCGGGCTTTTTAGCCCGGCCCGACAAAGCCCGATTAAAATATGGGCTAGCCCGAATGGGCCGTGGGCGGCCCGCAAGCCCGAAAAAATTAAAATTAAAAAAATGAAATAAAATAAAATATAAATATAAATAATTTGTTTTGGATGATTTGAAATTAGTTTGTAATATAAATTATAAAACACCGTCCGTTACTTAAGTAGCAGACGAGTAAAAATAGGGCACCCAAGAAACTCGTAGGTAGCGGATGAGTAAAAATAGGTCGTGCGAGAAACTCGTACGTAGTGGATGAAAAAAATAGGGCGCGCGAGAAACTCGTACGTAGCGGATGAGTAAAAATAGGGCGCGCGAGAAAGTCGTAGGTAGTGGATGAGTAAAAATATGACGCATGAGAAACTCGTAAGTAGCGGATGCGTAAAAATAGGGCGCGAGAAACTCGTACGTAGTGGATGAATAAAAATAGGGCGCTTGAGAAACTCGTACGTAGCGGAAGAGTAAAAATAGGGCGCGCGAGAAAGTCGTAGGTAGCGGATGAGTAAAAATATGATGCGCGAGAAACTCGTAGGTAGTGGATGAGTAAAAATATGGCGCGTGAGAAACTCGTAGATAGGGGATGAGTAAAAATATGGCGCGCGAGAATTATTATATATATATATATATATATATATATATATATATATATATATATATATATATATATATATATATATATATATATAGCGGATGAGTAAAAAATAGGACGCGCGAGAGTTATTAATGTTATTTACATGGTTGAGTTTGAGCACTAAAAGTAAAAAAAAAAAAAAAAAACGGGCCGGCCCGAAAGCCCGACTACCCGTACCGGGCCAGGCTCGGGCACTAATTTTGGTAGCCCGTTTTTTATCCGGGCTTTTTAGCCCGGCCCGACAAAACCCGGAGCCCGACCGGGCCGGCCCGAAATTGTCCGGGCCGCCCGTTTTGACAGCTCTAGTGTAGATCTAGCTTTATAGACATAGTTATATTTTTCTATAATTTATTGATGCTTTTCAAAACATAATTATTTATATTGTCAAGAAAATATGTCAATTTTAATAAATAATGGTATGTATGAAAAATTAAGTTTGATTTATACACACGATAGCGCAATATGAATAGGCTGGAAGTTTAAACTCTGAATTCTCCACTTTTGTAAACCTCAATTGTGAGTCGGGTCACTTGGCTACTTGACAAAAAATAAAAATAAATAGAGTTGAGTACATTTTTTTGTCCCTACTTAAAATAATTGAAATTTTGGTCCTTATTTTAAAATTTAGTTTTCTAAAACGTTAATGTCCACCCAACCATATTCCTTTTAGAAATTTTGATCCTCATTTTTCACTTAAGGGTTTCTCACATTGGGTTCAACGTCATTTATTGTTTTCCAAAAGTTAACTCTTCATATAAAAAAAAAATGCTTAAATGCAGTTTTGGTCTACCAAGTTTCACAATTGCTTGATTTTGGTCTCCATGTTTTAATTTCTTGATTTTAATCCCCTAAGTTTCACAATTGCTCGAGTTTAGCCCTCAAAGTTTCAATTGCTCGATTTTTGCCCCCCAAGTTTACCTCATTTTGCATTTGCTAGCTCGCCGTTGAATTTTTTATTAAAAAAATTAAAATATAATAATATTTGCTTTTATAAAAATGTATTAAAAATTGTTTTTTTTAATAAAAGGTTTAATAATTGGGAGCCCCTAATATGGTCCCCATTTTCTTGGGTGCATTGGTAAACCTCTCAAATTGACTTGCTACAACAGGTATCTGTATTTTATTGGTCGATGGGTCCCACAAAAGCTAAGAAACAAAAAAGCTTATTTGTTAGGTGAGGAAGGTTAATTACATTTATGCCCTCGTATTTAAGCCTAAACTAGGTGAAAATCATCTTCAACCTCTATTATTTGCAGAAGGATGGGGAAGAAAAATTGGGTTTATCAAGTTATTTGAACCCGAAAATCAAACAATATCTCTATTGATGTCCTTATCATGTTTCCATCATCTTCAACCTCTATTTTATTGTTTATATGATAAATACATGCTTCTCTTTGTAAAATATCTTGTGTTTGGTTTTGCTCCAACAAATGGGCTAAAAGTGTTCACTTCCAAATTGGAGACCATCTAAGTAATTATCACTTTTTCAAGAACAACATCATCAATTGTGATTCCGACGAACTCGAGTGGAAAGGTGTCTTCGTCGGCGAATCAATTGCTATTTTTCATTATTCCGATATTGAATACATCAGTTATGATTTTGTCGGAGAACAAACCAAGGAAAACAACCATGGATCCTGCGTGAAGATGATTTTGAGACAATAGAGGATGAAGATGATTTTGATTTTTGACCTAGATGAGTTAGATCTAAATTTTAGTATAAGGATATAAAGGTAATCAACCACTCTCACTTAATAAAAAAATAAGCTTTTTATTTTTCAACTTTTGTGGGACCTAGTGACCAATAATATACAGATACCTATTGTAGTAGGTCAGTTGGAGAGGTTCACCGGTGGACCAAAAACAATGAGGGCCATATTAGGGGCTCCCTTAATAATTATTTTTTATTTTAAAAAAAAATTACAAAGTTTTTAAAAAATAGTTCATAATTTTTTTTTTGGGTTAAATGCAGTTTTGGCCCCCCACATTTCAATTGCTTGATTTTAACCCCCTAAGTTTCACAATTGCTTAATTTTAGCCCTCCAAGTTTCAATTGCTCGATTTTGGCCCCCCAAGTTTACCCCCTTTTGCATTTGTCAGCCCCCCATTGACTTTTTTGACTAAAAATTGTTTATGTGACATTTTTTAAAAATTAAAAATATGTTTTAAATAAAAAATAATAATAATATTTGCTTTTATAAAAATGTATTAAAAATTGTTTTTTTAATAAAAGGTTTAATAATTATTTTTTATTTAAAAAAAAGTTTACAAAGTTTTTAAAAAATAGTTCATAAAATGTTTTTTTACTTTTTTATATAACAAAATTATTTTATAAACTACATATAATAAAAAATATATTTTATAATTTAGTTTTTAAAAAACAATTTGTAATTTATTTATTTTTTTTTAAATACTTATTTAATTTTAAAATGCCACGTAACCAATTTTTAATCAAAATATTCAACGGGGGCTAGCAAATGCAAAAGGGGGTAAACTTGGGAGGCCAAAATCGAGCAATTGAAATTTGGAGGGCTAAAATCAAGCAATTGTGAAACTTAGGGGGTTAAAATCAAGCAATCGAAACGTGGGGGACCAAAATCAAGCAATTGTGAAACTTGGGGGGCCAAAACTACAATTAAGCTTTTTTTTTTTACATTTTTATGTAACAAAATTATTTTATAAACTACATATAATAAAAAAAATTATAATTTAGTTTTTAAAAAACAATTTGTAATTTATTTATTTTTAAATACTTATTTAATTTTAAAATATCACATAAGCAAATTTTAGTCAAAAAAGTCAACAGGGGGCTAGCAAATGCAAAAGGGATAAACTTGAGGGGCCAAAATCGAGCAATTGAAACCTGAAAGGCTATAATCGAGCAATTGTGAAACTTAGGGGTTAAAATCAAGCAATTGAAATATGGGGGGCCAAAATCTCCATTTAATATAGATCTATGTGTTATGTTCTTCTAAACTCAAAAATCTCCAAATTATAATTAAACCTATAAATGATTTGTCAACAAATTTGGGATTTTTAAGAAAAAAAAATTCTGGAAATTAATTCCATAAATTTTCATATGCATCTTGTCACTTTATTATTACTTTAGTGTATCAAATTGGAAAAGAACAAAAGGAAACCTAGCAACCCTTGCTCAATCATCTTGCTTCTACATGTATATCATAGCACTTCCAATCTTAATAATTTTTAGGGATAATGATATATTTAGGGTTTTTGAGTTTATAAGAACATAATATATAGATCTATATTATATGAAGGTGTATTGAGTTTCTTATTATTATTTTTTTAATTTAAGGAAGAAATGAAGATAAGAAGAAATTGATCTTTTTTTGAATTTTTTTATTTTTTTAATAGAAATATTTTTTTAAAATAAATTATCTAATGTGTGCCACATCATTATTTTTTAATAAAAAAATGAGAAAAATGACTAAAATGTTACAAATATATAAGATAAAGGACTTATATGTTATAAATAAAAGATAAAGAACCAAAGTGTTACAAATAAATAAAATAAATGACTTATGGTGTAATTTTGCATATTATAAATATGAATACCAAAAATTATTTAGAAAATATGCAAGTACATCTGAGTTGATTAAAAGAAGGACCAAAAGTTATGACACAACTCTTTTGTGTTTTTTTTTTTACTCGAGACAAGCGACCAAAAATTGCTGAAATTTCTTATAAAGACCGGAAACAAAATTCGAGATATTTATAGGACCAAAAATTTATTTATTTTCAAAAATCAAATATTCAAAATAACATATTTTCAATGATTGTCTTCTTGTTGTCTTTTCACTTAGTTGTGGGTTTTTTTTCTTTTCAGTAATGGTTTATCCTGCTGTGTGAACGTAGCTCTTTGGGATGCAGTACGGTCCTTGTTTCCTCAGGAAGTTAAATCGCGGAAAGTAACAATTGATGCCTTAAACAGATCAAAAAATTCAAGTCCACAACCATATGAAAATTCTAGTTGTTCTTTGGATGACATTTTAGGTTATGCAAACATTGTGTTTCTAGGCATTATTGCTTGTTCATTGCCAGTCGTGGCATATATTGCACTAAGGGACGGACATGGGGAAACAAATATATAT
The DNA here is from genome assembly GCF_020283565.1 of Trifolium pratense. NCBI lineage: Eukaryota > Viridiplantae > Streptophyta > Magnoliopsida > Fabales > Fabaceae > Trifolium > Trifolium pratense. The sequence goes on from NC_060065.1 coordinate 38,076,022, forward strand.
ATATATATATATATATATATTAAAGAAAAATGGAAGATCCATTTGCTGGAAGCCTGGAACACAATTTGCTTTTACTGAACAGCTTCAAGGACAACTTCCACTGCCAGCAAAGGAAGACCAAATGCTTCATGTGCATGCTCTTACAAGTATGGTTTTTCTCTCTTTTTTCAATCAATAGTACACCAATTTTATTTTTTTACCTCATTACTAGAGTACATGCGGACCCATGTGTTTTGTCAATCACCGCCGCCACATTTCTCACACATAACGAGGTACAAGGTATTTTCATTCTCTATTTTTCTGTTCAAACCATAGAAACCTAAGACTCGATGATTTTGTTATAGAAAAATTCTTCTGAGAAACCCAAAGCTTACTGTGCAACCAGAACAGCCAATGCAACCCCAACCAGCACCGCCAGTGCAACCCCAGCCAGAACAGCCTACTGTGCAACCCCGGCCAGAACAACCAGTGCAATCCCAGCCAGAACATCCTACTGTGCAACCAGAACAGCCTACTGTGCAACCAGAAATGGTTGACATCAGGACCCCTGTGTTCAGTCACAAGGCCTTCATGTTGAACACGGTCAGCAGCAAGTTGAAACATGAACTTTCCAGCATTTAGGCGAATATCAATATTAGATCGAACTACTTGAATAGGTAATGGTTGTTCGTAGTTGGCTGAAATGTATAGATGGTACAAATACTCAAAATTTGAGTATATTGTAGTTCATGCTAAAAAGGTAAGAGTGTCTAACGGCAGAGGTTGCGTGGCCTGTTCTGACTAAGTAACTGCCTCTGCTTGCTGAGTAACTTCCTCTGCTTGCTGGGGTTGCACGGGCTGTTCTGGCTGCACAGTGCAACCATAACAGCCCGTGCAACTCCAGCAAGCAGAGGCAATTACTCAACAAACCAGTTACTCAGGCAGAACAGGTCGCGCAACCCTGCCGTTAGACACTCTTACCTTTTCAGCATGGCGTACAATATACTCAAATTTTGAGTATTTGTACCGTTTATACATTTCAGCCAGCTACGAACAACCATTACCTATTCAAGCAGTTCGATCTAATATTGATATTCGCCTAAATGCTGGAAAGTTCATGTTTCAACTTGTTGCTGACCGTGTTCAACATGAAGGCCTTGTGACCGAACACAGGGGTCCTGATGTCAACCATTTCTGGTTGCATAGTAGGCTGTTCTGGTTGCACAGTAGGATGTTCTGGCTGGGATTGCACTGGTTGTTCTGGCCGGGATTGCACAGTAGGCTGTTCTGGCTGGGGTTGCACTGGCGGTGCTGGCTGGGGTTGCATTGGCTGTTCTGGTTGCACAGTAAGCTTTGGGTTTCTCAGAAGAATTTTTCTATAACAAAATCATCGAGTCTTAGGTTTCTATGGTTTGAACAGAAAAATAAAAAATAGAGAATGAAAATACCTTGTACCTCATGTGTGAGAAATGTGGCGGCGGTGATTGACAAAACACATGGGTCCGCATGTACTCTAGTAATGAGGTAAAAAAATAAAATTTGTGTACTATTGATTGAAAAATGAATGAAAAAAGAGAGAAAAACCATACTTGTAAGAGCATGCAAAGGAAGCATTTGGTCTTCCTTTGCTGGCAGTGGCAGTGGAAGCTGTGGTGGAAGTTGTCCTTGCAGCTGTTCAGTAAAAGCAAATTGTGTTCCAGGCTTACAGCAAATGGATCTTCCATTTTTTTAAGGAAAGTCAAAATAGGAAAGAAAAAAAAACAGGTGTCAAAGCTATGAGACATGCCACATAAGAAAGTAGCTTTCATTAAATGACAAAAATTTAGCTCTTTTGGGTAATATTTTCAAATTTCAAAAGAAAGGAGTTATTTATAACTAATGACAAAGAGCATAACACTTCCTTATGAGGTATTTTATTTTTACTTATTTTCTTTATGACTTTAGTCATTATTGAAATCTATTGATTCTTTGTTCATTTCTTAAAACAAAAAAAAATGATTTAGATTCGTATGCTCACTTTTATTGAAAAGGGACTAAATATGCATCTATTTGGAACTTTGCTCAAAGCTCCATTTTGGAGAGAGTAGTTTAATTACATGGCTTATAGTTTATTATACTCTGGAACTTTGGTCAAGGCTCAGTTTATTTATACATGACCTACAATGAAAACCTTTCCTACCAACCTACCTACCTATCTACCTATCTATCTATCTATCTATCTATCTATCTATCTATCTATCTATCTATCTATGACTTTGTTCTTCAAATTACTACTTTTCAGTTAATGCCACTGGTTTGATAAGCGCTTGCTAAATAATGAATTAAAATTTTCAATTAAAAAGTCAGAAACACATAAACTAACTAACTAACTCATCCAAACAATTAAGCCTCATAATAGCTGAAAATCAGCACAGATTGAAATTTTTCAGTTAATGCCACTGGTTTGATAAGCGCTTGCTAAATAATGAATTAAAATTTTCAATTAAAAAGTCAGAAACACATAAACTAACTAACTAACTCATCCAAACAATTAAGCCTCATAATAGCTGAAAATCAGCACAGATTGAAATTTGATATACACAGGGAAATATAAAATACAGTGTATCAAAAGAAACCAAGCATAAATCGATTGATAGAGCGAAGTAAATTGAAATTGGAATGAAATTGATGTTTGAACACAATCGATTTAACAATAGTCTGAACACAAAGAAAAAACATAGATCTGAGGAATTCTTACCGTGAAAGAGACGTTGCGGTGATTGCGATTGTGAGAAATGAAGAAATCTTCCGCTGCAATAAGCGAGTTGGAAGACGAGAAACACAAACAGTTACGTTCATAACCGATGAAATTGAATTGAAATTGATGTTTGAACACAATGGATTTAACAATAGTTTGAACACAGAGATCTATCTAAACAAAGATCTGAGGAATTCTTACCGTGAAAGAGACGTTGCGGTGGTTGCGAACGTGAGAAATGAAGAAATCTTCCGCTGCAATAAGCAGATTTGGAAGAGCAGAAACACAGAGTTCTGTTCTTCTCCGAAAACGGTTAGAGGTCGCAGATAGTATAGCATCCTTCGTCGTGTTCATTGTCTCCTTCTCAGTTTGGTTTTTTTCTCTTTCAGTAAACTACTAAATGAAAGAATGAATCTCAGATGGAGAGAAAGCCTTCATTGAAGAGAAAGCCTTCATTGAAGACAATGATAAACTATAATTACTTCTAGGAGAATGTTAACATGTGCATATATGACACATGTTAAGGTAGTAAAAATAGAAATTATGTCTTAGAATTTGTGCATTTTAACTTTTCAAGCATTAAATATCTTGTATTCTATATTAAGATACCTTATCATATGCCCTATATGCACATGTTAACAAGACCTTTACTTCTATACCCCTTATTTATTTTTTTATTTTATTTTATATTACCAAAACACATTTAATTTATTCACATTTTTGTCAAGTATGTCTAATGACTAAAAAATTCATCTTAAACATGTTTGACACCAACTATACCAACCAAATCTTCTTGTGCCGCCAAGGACACATTACGACTGATAAACACTTAAGACTTAAACATAATAATTTCATGACATGAGGCTTGTTCATATGTATGTAGAGAGTTAATATCCTCTCCATTTTTCATCTTCTCTAGTTTTAAGTTTACAATAATGTGACATTTGGTGGATCCAACTATCTCTTATATTTTAAGTTTATTCCGATAAGCTAACCCTAAACCTAATCATTTTTCCTCTCATTTTGACCCTAATTTATTTCAAATAAAATATTAAAAAAATACTTTAACAAGAATTGAACTCGTGACCTTTAATAATTATTTGATGCATTTACCACTAGGCTACATCAATCAATCTGATATAATTTGGTAACCTACATGTAATAAATATGAAATCAATGTTTAATTTTGTTTAAATAGAAATCAACCCCATTTTTTTTTACAACTCCAATTTTTTTATGTAATACACATTCAATTTCTTTTTATACAAATCTTTTTTTTTTAAAAAAATAGAAATCAATTAATTTATTTCCTCACATTTTTCTCCCATTTTTTACATTAATTAATTTCCATTGAATTCTTGCAATATTCAGTTCCAAATTAATTTAAATAAGATGCGTTATAGATTTGCATTTGAGTTATATATATATATATATATATATATATATATATATATATATATATATATATATATATATATATATATATATTTCATTCATTTTATATATCGTAGTCATCTCAAGTTCAACTATTTTAGTGATTGTTATATTTTTTTCTTATTCACTTCATTTAGTAACTGTTTTTTTTATGGTATAATAGGATCATTAGATCTAAATTTCATAACGGATGAAAACAAATATACCAATGATGTATTTTTTGTCACATTTTTTTGTTTTTGTTTTCATCACCGGTATCCGGCGCACTGTTACTCCAAATTTTCATATATTTTTTAATATTAAAATTTTTCAATCGTATTTTCTATTGTTACATATTACATCTAATCAGACCCGTGCGTGCACGGGTCGTAACTCGCAAGTTCTAGTTTAATATATATATTTGAAAACAATTCAAGACTATAATAATAGAGAGGGCAAATCGAGAGAGAAAATGGAGAGGACCCTAACTCGTATGTAGAATACTCAAAAATCAGTTTACCTCAGCAACATTAACACTGCAAAATAAGAAACTATCATTCTTTAAAAAACCCAACATACTCTTAAAAAAAAAAGTTTAATTAGTCATCTATACCTATATATAAAGAGGATAAAAAAAAATTCATAATACCAACAATACCCTTAACTTTTTTTTTAGCAGCAAAATTTTTTTATTAACAAACTCACCATAATATTAGACATGTTTTTGTCTAGCAGTAAAAATCTTTTATTAACAAACTAACCGTAACATAAGATTTTTTTTTTACACGCGCCTTTCTGGCCGCTAGTTCTTTAATAATGTTTTTTTAGCTTGCTAGTATTTTTTTTACTTGCTAATATATAATTTTTTTTTCATTACTTTGGATATCTCTTTTTTTTTTTTTTGAATAATACTTTGTATATCTCTGTATGTTTATATAAATATTTTTTTGCATTTTATTATTCTTATTAAGATAAGAATTACCTTTTAATTTTCATTAATATTTTTGACAGAATCTAATCTAATTAATAATAATTTGGATTATTGTTATTATTTCGAAAAATATATAAAACCCAACCCATCAGTGAAAAATAGGGTTTATAAAATTGACAAAGAGGAGAAAAGAATTTGTCGAACAAAGAAGAGAAAAGTAGGAAAAAAGGGAAAATCGGTATGTGACTTTCTCTAAATATTAATTGCTTTTCGTATGGAATATTATTATTATTATTATCATTCCATTATGCCATTTTTTGTTGCTACTGATTTTTACTTGTGGTGTTAGAATTATGTAATTGATATTTGTGAATCTGTATGTTCCTCTGAAACCGTCTCTTCAAGATGAATGAATAAAAGGATCATAAAATAATGAATCTGTTTTGTTTAATAATTTTTTTCTGTTCATTCCGTACTTGCAATGTCATACAATTATGATAATTGAAATTGACCAAATTTTATAATGTCATGTTGATAAAACTTATGTTTGATGAAGCTGAAAACTTCAGAACTAGAATATTTGATCTAAATTATGACATTTGATTTCATCATTCTCTAATTTACATAACCCCTGTCCTCAACATAGTTATTGAAGATTGAATATCTCGAGATGAGTTCTGATTTGTCGTCCGCCACTTCTGTTCTCCGTTGCACCGATGAACTTGTCAAGAAGTTCTTATGCCCGGTAAGAAGATCCTTGTGATGTTTTTACTATTCTAGGTTTATACATTGTTGCTATGTAATAACTTTGATTTTGTTCATTATAATAGATTTGTGCGGAGATATATTTTGAGCCATGTACCACTCCTTGTGGACACAGGTGCGCATCAAACACACGATATAAATACCACACTAGTCTTAATTCTATAACTATGTTAGATATTTTTCATCCCAAGTTTAGTTTCTAATTACATCAACTTATCAATTTTCTAATTAAAAATATCCATTCTTTTAGTTTTTGCAAAGAGTGTTTGCAATCTTCCATGGCTATGTCTGCCACAGACCTAAATTGCCCTATATGCGGGGGATCAATAAGGTATTCATAAAGTGATTAATTTTTTCAAAATCAAATATTCAAAATAACATAATTTTAATGTATTTTTGTCTTTTTTTTCTTGCAGTAATGGATTATCCTACTGTGTGAATGTAGCTCTTTGGAACGCAGTTCAGTTCTTATTTCCTCAGGAAGTTAAATCGCGGAAAGTAACCGATGCCTTAAATAGATCGAAAAATTTAAGTGCACAACCATATAAAAATTCTACTCGTTCTTGGCCTCCATTGAATGGTGTTTTTTATTATATAAATCTATTGAATGATGGTTTAGATATTATAAGCCGTGTGATGTTAGGCTTGTTTGTTATTGCACTGCCTTACATGACATATGTTGTATTCGAGAAAGACTTTCGTTAATAAACACAGTTAGTGTAATTTTTTTTTTAGTATTGTCAATCAGTCAGTATAAAGTTTACCATTCGTTAGTTGGTTCATACAATCCACTTGATTCATATAATGTTTATCCACACACATGGGTCATCCATACAATCCACTTGTCTTGGAAACTCATGCCATATGTTTCAAAACTCTTCTCAAGTATCTCATTCAACTCAATCATATACCTTACTAATGTCGATATTTAAGCTACTTTAGATGATGTATTAGTTCAATAGCCACCATGACAATATCCAAGATAGATCTATTCACCGTAAAACTTGACTTCTCTTCATAAATAAACTTATTTAACACCACTTTCAGCCTATTCGTAAGAATTTTTGACATGATTTTATAGATAACATTGCACAAAGAAATAGACCGGAGATCTTTCATATTCGTAGGATTGTTTCCCTTTGGAATTTGATACTATTAACATCATTTAAGTGATTTGGAAATTCACCTCGCTCGAGCTATGAAACACTTATGATACATCATTCGGACCTGGAGCCTTATCAGAATTCCAAAAAAGTTTAAAGAAAGATGGGTTCAAGTCATTCGGACCTAGAGCCTTATCGGAATCGGAATGTGTCTCATGTCAATTGTAAACATATATTGTTGTCTTCTAGATTTATTTTCTAGTCTGAATCATAATCACCATGAACATGCTCGATCAAATTTTGACGATAGCTACTCGCCACTTCGCCTTGCACATATGAAATAATAAATAATTAAGAGTGATTTTTTTTTTTGTGATAGACAAATATTAATAGTTATTAAATTAATATTTTTATTCCACCAAAGTTTGAACAATGGAGTCTTTTGGAGGGTTGGTCCTAGCCAAGGGCGTCAAGACCCTTAACATTAGAGCTGTGAAATTGGGCTGGTCCAGCCCGATGGGCTAGACTATATATGTGGGTCAGCTTGGCCCGGCTTAATTATTTATGGGCTACACATTTAAGAGTCCGACCCGGTCCACATGGGTCATATGGGCTAATGGGCCAGTCAGACCCATTTCATTTTATTTTTTTCTCTGTTTATTCAATATTTTTTATGTCAATTTGATGTATTAGTTCTCATAATTATCAATTTTATTGAGATATAATTGGATGCAAGTGTAAATAATTTTTAGATCATCACTAAATATCAATTAAACTCTAGTTTGATTCCTAAAAAAATTAAATCAAATTAATAGATCACAAATTTACTTTTTTTTAAAAAGTTTTAGGTAAATATAACCTATTTTATTAAGCTTACACAATTAACTATATTTTTTATAATAATTATTCAATTAGATGATATTTTTTTATATTTTAATTGCTATTATTTTTACAAAAGTGTCATTTTTTTTATAATGGGTCAGTCTGAAGCCCGATGGGCTAGCCCAGCCCAGACCAATTTTTACATGGACTAATGGGCTTGGGCTAAAAGGCCCGCTTGCATTTGGGCCATGTTTTTTGAAACTCGATCCGCCCAAGCTCATGGGCTAATGGGCCGGCCTATTAGTCCGGTCCAATCTTGACAACTCTACTTAACATATGCCCTCCAAATTAGGGGGACCTCAAATTTGTTGGATATTTTCAAAATATTAATTTGAAATGTCTTAAGTATTTGTAACTATGGACAACGTTGCCATTGGTGAAGTCGTTGTGTATATGAGTTAATTTATTTCCTCACAGAAGGGTTAGTTGGGAACCACAAGGACAAAAATGACGTTAATTTTATATAATGGAGTAATAAATGATTTGTCATATTTCAATTCTTAATTGTGATATTTGTAATCATATACTATGATATCTGTATTTTAGTATTCGAATAATAAAATTGATTCTCTTAACCTACAATTTTTCTTTTTATCATTTTTTCATTTTATTTTTTGTAATATTCTTCACTTCATCTTTTTAATTGTATTGTGGATAGACATATGGCGATCAACATGTTACAGAGGAGCGATGGACTGTTCGGGATAACTCAAATTTAATTTTTGAATGAAACAATTTATCGATCGGACTTTATTTATTTTACGACTGAACTTCAGATTAGTTGACCTCCTTACCCTAGAAACAGGAGGATTAACAAAAAAAAAATGTTACAGAGGAGGGAATATTGTCACCGTGAAAGAAAAGAAGCCAATTGTTTGAGATTAATATGCATTCATTGTCATGTTAATAAAAACGTGACAATCAAGGTCATTTACGTTAGGTAAGAGTAATTTAATTGAAAGAATTAATGTGCAATCAAGGTCATTTACGTTAGAGAATAACAAGTGAATGAGTAATAACGAATGTCGTGACTTAGAAGTAAAGGTTTTACAATCCTAAAGAATTAAACTATACTCATATGGACTTAAATTTTCAGGAGTTCTTTTTTTTTTGCCCCCTGTTTAGGAATTATTAACTATATCAGGGAATTAAAACCTGATTATGAACAAAAATGTAAGAAATGAGAATCAATAATAGGGAAAAGTGTAAAGTATATTGATCATAAATGCACCATATATATAGGTGTGAAGGTTACAACAAAAGGAATGGTTACTTATCACTCAAGCAACCTAACAACCTCCTAACAATATTAACTAACCTGACTGTCACATATTAACAATATTAACTAAGTGTAAAAGCGATTAAATAAGGGTATACTAGGAATAGTAGTATTAATTAGTTTAAAAGTAGTTGATTTTTGCTTATATTTGTGTCCAAAATTTGAAGTGTTTTTTTTTCTCTTATATTTGTGTCCGGAGGGAGTATTAGTTAGTTACACAATGTTACTTGCACACCAAGTAACCGTAAAATACACCTATACAACTTCTAGTTCTAGTTTGAATTATAAACCAATTAACCAAATGAGCTGAACTGAATTGCTCGTGAACCTTAAACGAGTTGAACTCGAGCTAAAAAAATGTTCGTAACGAATTTGAGCCGAATTTCGAGCTAAACCGATTCTTATCGAGTCAAGTCGAGCTCAAGTGGGTTCGACTCGACTTGTTTCTAGCCCTAGATGCTAGTTTGATAGCTTCAAGGAGAGCCATACCTTCTACTTCAATAACAGAGAGTTTGAGTTTAGCAAGCTTCCAAGATGTTTGTGCAAGAATAAACTGGCCCTCATTGTTGCGAAAACAGCAGGCTGCTGTTGTATCATTCTCGTTCAAGTAAAAACCGGCATCGACGTTACATTTGAGTCATCCTACCGTTGGTCTTTCCAAACACAACCACAGCTGAACTGGCGGCTCATTACTTCTCTGTATACGCATCTGTTGAGTCTCAAACCACAACTGCCGCGCACCTAGTGACTACTGCCCAATCTGTACAGCAGTAGAGAGTGGTCATTCCATATTTTATCATTTCTATTTTGCTAACGATACCACAAGTGCATAGCAACTCGCCCAGCCATGTTCCTTTCCTCCTTACTGCATACATCCAAGTATCCAACAGCAAACAAGAGATAGAATTGAAATTATGCAGTCGATTATATACTACAGCTCCTAAACCCGCGACTGCCCAGCTGTCACGTATCAAGGAACACATGAAAAAAGAGTGCAAATCATCTTCCTGTTCTGCATTACATAAAGGACAAATCGGAGAGAAATCGACTCGCCGTTGTATGTTTATAATAACCAGACACGCACTGAAATGCATCCCATACAAATGCGCCAAAGATCATGTCACGCTACTGAGTTTGGATCACACCATAAACGAAAAAATATATAGCTACATATCTCAGCACCATCAAAACATAAAACAAGAAAGATAGTAGAGAAATGAATCCTACCAAACAATTTTAGTCAGTGAAGAATGAATATCATTTATCAAATACTTTTCCTTAGTTAAATTACATTTTTCACTTGAGTCATATGATAATAACATCTCCTACATCATCACAATATATAAATCTAGGATTTCAATCTGAGGGTTGTGACCACAATTGGATTTCTAACAACATGCTTCTTCACATCCATCCAAGATAGATATCCGAAATCCACTTCCTTTATTTTGTAGTTGCTGCAATTTCAATCCTCAACTTGTAGGGTAACTTCAATCCTTTACTTCCTTGTAGGTTTTATGGTAATCATTTTCAATTCTTAATTTATTTTATAACTTTCTTCCTTTCCCTGAGGATTGGCCAGTCAAGAACACTAGGGTTCATGTAATAAATTTAGGGAGAACTTAATTTCAAAATAATAACTTATGAACTATTAAATCTTATTTACTTATATTTTTATACATTCTTTGATTTATCACCACTTCAACAGCATCAACGGAGAGGAGGACGATGAGTATGAGGAGCACTTGCCACATGCGTGTAAATTTGGTCTCACCAGAGGATGGACAAACGCCAATCCAGTTCGTAAGGTTGATGATTGGTTTCTTCCATACGATGTGGACTAGGCGTGTTAATTATCAATGTGAGTGAAGATCCTCACTTTTTCCCATTTGACGCTCACATGCGGATATTGTTTTTATGTAGTACGTTGACAAAAATAGTTTGAGAATTGGAACGAGATCAAAGTATGTTGATGTTCACTATAAAAATAATATAGAATAAACAATTGTTTTTATATTGACGGAACCCTATAGAGTCATGTAACAAAAACGAAAGGGAGATACGAATAGGAAGAGAGAATTTCTCGGTAGGGATGACAATGGGTAGGGTATGGGTAGGGTACTATAGTACTCATCCCCATACCCGCAGATTGAAAAAATACCCGTACCCATCCCCATACCCGCGTGGGTAACAACTTTTTCCCCCGTCCTCATACCCTATGGGTACCTAGGTACCCATACTCGTTACCCGCATTTTTACTAAAAATAAATTGATCAATTATAAAATATCATATAATTTTAATAGAATTAAAAAAATTTCAAAGATTTTAATATTGACTAATGAAAATTATAAACAAAATTATTACTAACTTTATGTTAAAGTTCATATTTATGTTAAATATTCACATTATTTTTATACTATGTTATAAATAAATATTTTTATTAAAAATATGTAATAGTTTAGTAGAGTTGTATTGTTTTAAATTGATTTACATATATTATAATATAATAATATAAATAAAATAAATAAATATATATTATGCGGGTATGGGGCGGGGTGGGTACTAAGGTACCCGTACCCGCACCCATAGCCGTTCATTTTTGCGGGTAATTACCCATACCCGTGCCCGTACCCAAAATGCAGGTTTTTACCCTACCCGTTGTGGGTAATTTTTGCGGGTACCCTCTGGGTATGGGTCAAATTGTCATCTCTATTTCTCGGTGGTTAAAATGAGAAATGAGGAGCAAAGTTGTACAAAAAGAAGAAATTAAATAAAAAATTTAAGTTTAATTGCAACAATAGAGAAAGTATGCTTCTGCTATATATTTCAGTACAACAGAGCAAGTATTTCCTTAATTGGAAACAAAACTATCTTCAAAATTAGAAGCTCACTGAGAACAGATCCATCATCCATGTGCCCTAGATGTCATCTGGACAAGTTGGAGGTTTTGACTACTTCTCTACATGCGAATGAGGAAAACTGATGTCTTGTTTGTAAGTAGTTTACTCCTTCACCAAACCCTTCAAAATGTTGATATTTATGTTCTTTAGTGAGTGATACTTTGTTCATGCTGTGTGGTTTAAATCGAAGAAACCTTCCATTTGTTTCTCAGGAGATTGAAGAAATCTCTATGCTGTAGTGATACTTAACTTTGTTCATTCTGTTGTTTACTTCTTCACCAAACCCTTAAAAACCTTCCATATTAGGAAACCTTCTTCTCAATCTCAATTCTCAAACACATTTTCAACCATCATGACTCCTCATATGTTGTTATGTTACCTTACAACATTGTTTCACTTGATTTTCATCACATTAGCTCAAACCGATAACTATATCATTTTCATGAACATATCAGCCATGCCTAAACCATTCTTAACACAACACACATGGTACATTTCCACTCTTTCCTCTGCTTTAGAGAACCCTCAACTCACACCAACAACAACCAACAATCTCATTTCTTCAAAGTTAATTTACACCTACACACATGTCATCAATGGTTTCAGTGTTAACCTTTCTCCAAAAGAACATCAAGCTTTGAGAAATTCACCCGGATACATTTCATCTGTAAAAGATTTACAGATGAAACTAGACACTACATATTCCCCTAAATTCCTTGGTCTCAATCCCAAAGTAGGTGCTTGGCCTCATTCAGAATTTGGTAAAGGTATAGTTATTGGTTTGGTTGACACCGGAATTTGGCCAGAGAGTAAAAGCTTCACAGATAACAAAATGTCCAATATTCCTTCAAAATGGAAAGGACACTGTGAAGATAGCATTCACTTCAATTCATCCATCTGTAACAAAAAATTCATCGGAGCTAAATTCTTCAACAGAGGATTATTAGCACATGATCCCAATGCAACCTTAGGTTTAAACTCCACACGTGACACACTAGGTCACGGAACCCACACTTCGTCAACAGCAGCCGGAAGCAGAGTTGATAATGCATCTTTCTTTGGTTATGCAGCTGGAACAGCTTCAGGAGTTGCTCCGAATTCGCATGTCGCAATGTATAAGGTTGTATGGAAAGAAGGTTTTTTTTCATCTGACGCAATAGCTGCAATTGATGCTGCAATATCAGACGGTGTTGAATGTTGATATTCTTTCATTATCATTTGGGTCTACAAAATTTGTACCTTTGTATGAAGATCCACTAGCCATAGCAACATTTGCAGCTATGACAAAAGGTGTTTTTGTCTCGTGTGCAGCTGGAAATAGCGGTCCTGACCTTGAAACTCTTCACAATGGAATGCCTTGGGTGATAACTGCTGCCGCTGGTACTATGGATAGAGATTTTCAAGGGACTCTTACACTTGGAAATGGTAACAAAGTAATGGGATTTTCTCTTTATTTAGGAACATTTTCTTCACATAATGTTCCGATTGTTTTCATGGGTTTATGTGACAATGTTAACGAATTGAAAAAAGTGAAGAGAATGATTGTGGTGTGTGAAGACAAGAATGGAACTAGCCTTTCTTATCAACCTGGTAATTTGGGTGTAGCAAACGTTTATGGAGCTGTTTTGATTTCAAATGTGGCAGACACATACTATTCATCAGATGATTACACAATCCGTTTCCAAAATAGTTTGGCAGCCATCTTTGTTGATCCAATACATGGGGAAATCATCAAAGCCTACATCAAGAGGTATAACAACTCTAAGCACTCTTCGATAGCAAGCATGTCTTTTAGGAAAACAGGTTTTGGTGTGAAAACAGCACCTAGTGTTGATTCTTACAGTTCAAGAGGGCCATCGTATAGCTGTCGATTTGTGTTGAAACCAGATATTACTGCACCCGGGACTTCGATCTTAGCGGCATGACCTTCAAATGTCACGGTGGCGCAAAAATATTTTAGAGATTTCAATTTGGATAGCGGAACATCTATGGCATGTCCTCATGTTGCTGGTGTTGCGGCGCTTGTGAAAGGCGCACACCGTAATTGGAGCCCTGCAGCTGTTCGGTCGGCAATAATGACAACATCGGACATATTGGATAATAATAAGGAACACATCAAAGACATTGAAACAGGTAATAGAGCAACCCCTTTTGCATTGGGAGCTGGGCATGTTAATCCAAATCGAGCACTTAACCCGGGACTTGTTTATGATGTTGGTCTACAAGATTATGTTAATCTTCTTTGTGCACTCAACTTCACACAGAAAAACATCACAGCCATTACAAGATCCTCTTCCTATGATTGCTCTAAACCTTCATTGGATCTTAACTACCCTTCTTTTATTGCATTTTTCAATGGTGAAAATTCTTCGTCAAAGACAATACAAGAATTTTATAGAACAGTTACCAATGTTGGCGAGGGACAAGCAACTTATGTTGCTAGCATTACTGCAATCGAAGGGTTTCGTGCCACTGCTATCCCAAACAAGTTGGTGTTCAATGAGAAGAATGAGAAGCTAAGCTACAAGTTGAGGATTGAAGTTGCAGCAACTACAAAATTAAAGGAAGTGGATTTCGGATATCTAACTTGGATGGATAGGAAGCAGCATGTTGTTAGGAGTCCAATTGTGGTCACAACCCTCAAATTGAAATCCTAGATTTTTATATTGTGGTGATGTAGGAGATGTTATTGTCATATGATTTAAGTGAAAAAAAATGTAGTTTAACTAAGGAAGTATTTGATAAATGATATTCATTCTTCACTGACTAAATTGTTTAGTAGGAGATGTTATTATGTTGTTTATATGTAATTTCATTTCTCAACTATCTTTCTTGTTTTATGTTTTGATGGTGCTGAGATATGTAGCTATATATCTTTTCTTTTATGGTGTGATCCAAACATAGTAGCTTACATAAATAGGCACTGAATGTGTTTATCAGTCTGATGGGTCGATCCTTTTTCACAGCATTGTGAAGTAATATGGGGAAATAAATAAGTGTTAAAAGGTGAGAATATTGTAAGGTTGAATCTAGTGTGGTCTCTTTTGGTTGCATACGATTATGCAGGAATTCAGGCCAGTATTTCAACCGGATGCTACTGTGAATTGGTCCTCCATTTGGCAGATTATTTCTCCTCCGAAAGCGAGACATGTTCTTTGGCGCATTTATAAGGGATGCATTCCAATGCGTGTCCGGTTATTATGTAATGCAGAACTGGAAGATGGTTTGCAATCTTTTTTCACATGTTCCTTGATACGCGACAGCAGGGCAGTTGCGGGTTTGGGAGCTGTAGTATATAATCGACAACACAATTTCAATTTTTTCTCTTTGTTTTCTGTCGGATGTATACAGTAAGGAGGAAAGGAACATGGCTGGGCGAGTTGCTATGCACTTGTGGTATCTTTAGCAAAATACAAATGATAAAATATGGAATGACCACACTCTTACTGCTGTACATATCGGGCAGCAGTCTCTAGGCGTGCGTGGCAGTCGTGGTTCGAGGCTCAACAGATGTGTATACAGAGATGTAATGAGCTGCCGGTTCAGCCGTGGTTGTGTTGGGAAAGACCAATGGTAGGATGGCTCAAATGCAATGTCGAAGCCAGTTTTTACTTGAACGAGAATACTACAACAGCAGCCTGTTGTTTTTGTGACAAGGGCTGGGAGAGCTGGGATTTTGGAGTTTTGTCAGATGTCTCCAGAACTTCTGTATGATGACTTCAATGAGTGATATGACTTTGTTCCACCTTGTTGATACTTGCTTATTGAAATCAACAAGTTTTCGTAGGTCTCTGATGCCATTGTCATCTCCTTCTAATATGGAAAAAGTATTTCTGAGTTTGAGATAACTTCATCTTTGTGCACTGAAACTTGAGATATGTGTTTCCTCCATTCTTTGAGGCACTCTCAAGTCATTCTCATGTCTTTGAGGCAACATTATTATCAAGTTTGTTCTGATGTGTTCATCAAAATAAATTTGTTAGAAAACAAAATACATCAAAATAAAAAATGCTATAAGTTCTATTAAGTTTATTATCATCAAACAATCAACTTAAAAAGACACTGATTCTCCTCAACAAACTTTGTGACAACGATGACAAATTTGGGATTGTTACAGGACTTTTTTTTTTTTTTTTGAAGAAGGTTACAAGACTTAAATTGGATTGCCATGAAATTATGGGGTACCACAATGTGATTTTTCAGTTGGATTGAAATGATGGGCACCACAAAAACCCTTCAGACTTGAAGGATTTTTACTATATCATCCGTACTGAAGGATAAAGAGGAGTAACAAGGAGTCTAGCTACCGAAGGTTGATCAAACCTAGACAATATACGACGAACATTCCACTCCTTAGAGTCATTTTCCATAAGATCAGAAACCCGAAAACCATAATAAATCAAATCATTATTATTGACTGGTACAAGAGGAAGACAAAATTTTCATTCCAAAGTGGAATATTATTACCATCTGCATCCTGCTCTAAGTATAAATTTAGAGTTGCAAATACTCCTCTTGACAAAACTTGGATTATGCCCAAGACTAGATTCAAGAAATTCACAATGTGGAAAATATTTATCCTTGTATAATTTAGCAAAAAGAGTGTTGGCACTAGTCGGAATCTGCCAACCTTGTTTACCTAACATAGCTAGATTGAAACCTGAAAGATTTTTGAAACCTACACCTCCATCATTCATATGCATAGATAATTTATCCGAAGACAACCAATAAAACATTCACATTTTTTTCAATCTCATCACATAGAGAAGAAATGATAACAAAAATAGTCCGTTAAGAGAATTAATTATGTTATTATTTATGTTATTCGAATATCAAAATATAGATATTCATATATGATTAGGAATTGAAATATGACAAATCATTTATTACACCAATAGAATAAATAATTTAACATCATTTTTGTTCTTGTGGTTTCCAAGTGGCCCATCTGTGAGGAAATTCGTCAATAATTTGAACAAGTTGATCTGGTTTTATGACCCATCGAATTGCCTGATTATATAATAAGTCTTTTTTGGGATCAAATGCAATGATAGTAGCCTTTAAAGATTTCCAAGAAGCATTACATGTCAAAACCTTGCCGAAGGGGACAACAGTGACATGTTCTTGGTGTGATGGTAATACAAATGTTTCTATTCCACAATCAAAGTACACATCTGAAGGCATTGCACTAACGAAGCTAATTTCAATTCCTTGAACTTCATCATGCTTGGCATCAATTGAGGCAACAAACACAAGAGAAAGGAAGAGGGCAACATAGCATTTCACTAACATTTTGAAGTAATTGATTCAAATGTACACTATGAGGCTAATGCCCACACACACATATTTATAATTATCCAACTTTAGTAGATATATAATTATTATTGTTTCAAATTGAAAATAAAAAACAATATTGTTTTCAAAATAGTAATGTTTTCATTTTCATTAAATATATCCAATATATGAATTTTGACTAAAATTATTTTATAAGGTATTCATTAATATGATTTTTTACCAAAATTATTTTGACTTTAGGCATAAAGATTGAATCGAAAACCTTCAACACAGTTAAATGAATATTTTGAAGTAAAAATATTATTGGGAGGGGCTAAAACAACTTATGTCATAACTACTGCACCCGTGACTTCGATCTTAGCGGCATGGCCTTCAAATGTCACGGTGGCGCAAAAATATTTTAGAGATTTTAATTTGAATAGCGGAACATCTATGACATGTCCTCATGTTACTGGTGTTGTGGCGCTTGTGAAAGGTATTCATTAATATGATTTTTTACCAAAATTATTTTGACTTTAGGCATAAAGATTGAATTAAAAACCTTTAACACAGTGAAATGAATATTTGGAGTAAAAATATTATTGGTAGGGGCTGAAACGAATAACTTTTTTTTTTTTTTGGTAAACGAATAACTTTTTTTTTACTCACCATAGTACACACTTCCATAATTTTTGCCTTTCCATAATATTTGCTCACCATGGGATTGATTTCCTTGATTGTCTGCTATTGCCAAATTACTCTTTGACATCATGGCAAAAAAAAAAAATTACTCTTTCATATTAAAGGTCGTTATTAGCTTCCAAATTTGTTTATTCTCATACTCACGTAAATGACCCTTGCACATTGATTCTTTCATTTAAATTTAGGTGGATTATTGAATTATCTGGGAGGACACAATTTGATCCTCCGCAACTACAATAAAGATGAGACTGGAATCACTTGATATCATAAATAACCCTAAACTAGATTAGGCAATCGAGTGTGTCGGATACTGGTGGTGAAAAAAAAAACGAATAAATTATTCAGTACAATCTTATTTGGATATATATCGGTAAACTGCCAAGGTCAAAAAATTTCGTATATTTACAAATAATATTTATTAATTTTTTAGACATTAAAATTTATATATTGGATACATTTAATGAAAATGAAAACATTACATTTTTTGAAAAAAAATTGTTGTTATTTTCAATTTTAAACCTAATATACTAATTAAAATTGGATTATAAATATGTGTGTGTGGGCATTAGACTCATAATGTACATTTGAATCAATTACTTCAAAATGTTAGTGAAATGCTATGTTGCCCTCTTCCTTTCTCTTGTGTTTGTTGCCTCAATTGATGCCAAGCATCAAGAAAATTACCAAGCCAATTAAAATTACCTTCGTGAATGAGATGCAAAATCTGTGAACTTTGATTGTGGAGAAAGAGGAACATTTGTATTAGGATCACAACACGATGAAATTGAGGCTCCTGCCATCAACGTTTTAATATGTCATGCTTCTTGGAATCATTCAAAGGCTACTATCACTGCCCTTGATCCCAACAAGGACTTAATATTTAATCAGGATATCTATTGGCACATAGGACCAAATGCAATTATTCAAACTATTGACTTAGACCATCTCCAATGGTGTAGTACCTATTAAATACTTATTAGGTACTACTATTGGAGTACCACCCATTGATTACTTATTAGGTACTACTTCTAAGGCCTAGGTACGTTGTTTGTGTATAAGGTTTCAGATAAACATTTGATAAATTTTTTTTTGGTTTACAGTGAGTTAGGGATCGAACCCAGGACCTATAACGTACTACCCAAACTCCTCACCACTAGACCAAACCTAGTGTCTTTAGATAAATATTTGATAATTAGTTACAAAGAGTTGTTTCTCTTTCTAAATTTTTTATTCTTCTTTTTATCAAGGGTCCAACTTTTAATATTAGAACCGAACCTCTAGTTCAAACTAAATGAGCTAACCAATCTAGTAAAAGTCAATAAGTCATACTTATCTTTGTTTTTGGAGATGTGTATTTATGCATGTAGTTTTAATCATGTTGTGAAAATGTGTATTTATGATGATTTTGCAAAATATGAATAGAGAGCACTATAAAAGTTTGTCCGAAAATATAGGAGCTCAAAATTTGATTTTTAGGTCAAAATATTCGTTACTTTTATCTTCTTTTTTATTTATTTAGAAAATTCATATTTAATTCGTCTCGTTTTAAAAAACACTAAAGTTTTGTAAATGGACTTTTTATATCAATCAAGACATGCTTGATTGTCGAAATTTAAATTCATAAGTATTTGTTAGTTCAACTAGAAACATTATATTGCCACAAGTATAACTTGGTTTTTTGAGCCACAAGTAATCCAACTAGTTGATATCGAACTATTATATTGCCAAAAGTTTGAATCCTATATGTGACATTCCAATTAGGTGGTATTGAATTCTTTGAAGGAAAATTTGTTTTCCTTAGTTGCAGTCGGTAGGATTACTTTTCTTGACAAATCACGTTCGGTAGAATTAGTTGAGATTTAATTGTCCTTTCATATGAATTAATATTCTTGTTCCTACAAAAAAATGTGATGGTGACACTTAGCCATAATTTGCTCTATGTCTAAGCTTTGGAAGATGAGATTATGTGAGTAAAAGTGTGTCCCTTCTCCCTTGGGTTCCATCGCCTTTTTTTATAGGCCTAATAGATACCTGGCATAGCGAAAAAGACTCGGGAATGGGGGAGTGGCAGGTTCCGAGATAGCCGACGGTGCAAGTGCCACATGACCTGATATTATCGGGGAGAGGCGTTATCCCAACACCATGTCCCTCTGTATCCTGAGGGCTTCTGTGTTCAATGTACATTCCCTAAGAATATGGGCTTTTCGTCCCTCAGACCCGTGTGGGCCTCCCAGCTTTTGGACAGGCTTGGCCCAATGGTTAGGGCGCGTTGTAGCCCACTAGGTGGTGGGAAATTTGCCCAGTGCAATTCTTAAGTAACTGTTAGTTCGGTTAGTTGAGATTTAACCATTAGATTATCAAAATTAAAATTTCTAAGTATCTACTATCTATCATTCCAATTAAGTGATATTGAACAATCTAATTAAAATATGAGTTAATATCGGCGCTAGCAGTTGAGTTAGGATTTTTGAAAAATTAGTCGGTTAGTAGGGTTAAATATGATTTAATAAGGAAAAAACTTAGGGCTTGTTGGATTGACTTATTTTTTAGCCTATGCAAATAAATAAGTTTTTATGTATTATTCATAAGCTTGTCAAAGTATTTATGAAAAAAAGCTTATGAAGATACAATTTTCTAATATAAAAGTTTATTTATTTGTATAAAATATATTTTATAAGCTAAAAAATAGAAGCAAAATAAAGTTTGGTCCATTATTTATTTGTAAAAGTTATTTTTTATAAGCTCAAAAATAAGTTATTAAAAATTTATTCAAAAAAAAAGTAAAATAAAAACTGGTCCATGAGGTATTAGAACCCATGAGCATAAATGAACAAAACATACAACTTACCAACAAGACAAATGACCATTTTGTTAATTAAATTTGTTTGTTATTTTATTACATTAATATTTTGTT
This sequence comes from Trifolium pratense, assembly GCF_020283565.1. Lineage (NCBI taxonomy): Eukaryota > Viridiplantae > Streptophyta > Magnoliopsida > Fabales > Fabaceae > Trifolium > Trifolium pratense. Next base: position 38,096,902 of record NC_060065.1, read on the forward strand.
TTATATATATAATAAAAGAGAGCATAAGCTAATACTAAAACAACATCCCTATAATGTCATTCCGCCGTCACGCACGGCAAACAAAAATCAACGATATCTTTTAATTTTGATTTTTTTTCGAGAAATACAACTATTCTAAGCAAAAATCAACACCTTTCAACTTCGATTGTCTTCATAAATACTACCATTCGAAACAAAAATTAACAACACCTTTCTACTTTAATTTTCTTCTAAAATACTATTTTTCAAAACAAAAATTAACATCTTTCAACTTTAATTTTCAGAAATACGACTCTTCAATATATAATCATGGTATCATGACAAATATACGGTTTCTATTCTCAATTTTTTGTCTTAAAACTAATTAAGCTAGTTCAAATTTATCATGAGATTTCTATTCTCTTTAATTTTCAGTTCCAAAATTTTTCAGTTTCGTGTTTCACCCTAACCCCACTAGCAAACACAAAAATAAGGGCAATTTTCTATGATCCTTAATAATTAATTAATAAACCTATAACAAAAAAATCCAACACCCACAGCCTAAAACAAAAAAAAAATCCAATACCCAGACATTGAAAAACCACGAAATTGCATATATCAAATAAAAACATAAACTTTAAGAGAAATTGAAAGAAAGAGATCAGAATGAATTCAAGGAGTGCTATAATTACAAAAAATAATAGAAATCGATGAAGAAAAAAATACACATATTAAAAGTTAAAACCCTGTATAAATGAGAATCCAAGATTGAAAGAGAGAGACACGATATTTTACTTTCTTTTTTAAGGTTTCTAAATTACAATAATTTTCATTTTGAGTTTTTATGTATTATTCATAAGCTTGTCAAAGTATTTATGAAAAAAAGCTTATGAAGATACAATTTTCTAATATAAAAGTTTATTTATTTGTATAAAATATATTTTATAAGCTAAAAAATAGAAGCAAAATAAAGTTTGGTCCATTATTTATTTGTAAAAGTTATTTTTTATAAGCTCAAAAATAAGTTATTAAAAATTTATTCAAAAAAAAAGTAAAATAAAAACTGGTCCATGAGTTATTAGAACCCATGAGCATAAATGAACAAAACATACAACTTACCAACAAGACAAATGACCATTTTGTTAATTAAATTTGTTTGTTATTTTATTACATTAATGTTTTGTTTTATATATATAATATATAATAAAAGAGAGCATAAGCTAATACTAAAACAACATCCCTATAATGTCATTCCGCCGTCGCGCACGGCAAACAAAAATCAACGATATCTTTTAATTTTGATTTTTTTTTCGAGAAATACAACTATTCTAAGCAAAAATCAACACCTTTCAACTTCGATTGTCTTCATAAATACTACCATTCGAAACAAAAATTAACAACACCTTTCTACTTTAATTTTCTTCTAAAATACTATTTTTCTAAACAAAAATTAACATCTTTTAACTTTAATTTTCAGAAATACGACTCTTCAATATATAATCATGGTATCATGACAAATATACGGTTTCTATTCTCAATTTTTTGTCTTAAAACTAATTAAGCTAGTTCAAATTTATCATGAGATTTCTATTCTCTTTAATTTTCAGTTCCAAAATTTTTCAGTTTCGTGTTTCACCCTAACCCCACTAGCAAACACAAAAATAAGGGCAATTTTCTATGATCCTTAATAATTAATTAATAAACCTATAACAAAAAAATTCAACACCCACAGCCTAAAACAAAAAAAAAATCCAATACCCAGACATTGAAAAACCACGAAATTGCATATATCAAATAAAAACATAAACTTTAAGAGAAATTGAAAGAAAGAGATCAGAATGAATTCAAGGAGTGCTATAATTACAAAAAATAATAGAAATCGATGAAGAAAAAAATACACATATTAAAAGTTAAAACCCTGTATAAATGAGAATCCAAGATTGAAAGAGAGAGACACGATATTTTACTTTCTTTTTTAAGGTTTCTAAATTACAATAATTTTCATTTTGAATTTTTTGTAATTTAAAATAGTAATTTAGAAAACTTATATTTAAATAAATCTTTAAATAACATGTTAAATTATCATTACACGTGAATCAATTAAAATTATACACCTCAACAATGTACACATCCACATAAGATGTGTATCAGAATGCTCACCGTTATTCTAACCAAATTTCAAATAATAGAAAAGGTAGATTTTAGGCATAATTAGTTATTTGGTCCCTTAAAGACATTTTAAGTTTCATAATGGTCCCTTAAAGAAAAAAAAGTTCGAATTGGTCCCTTAAAGATATTTCCGTTAGCCAAAAAAGTCCATTCCGTTAATTTTTAACATTAAATGTATAAGGTGGACCAACAATGTAAATGGTCCACCATAGATCTCAGTATAACTTTTAATTATAATCATTCGATCTTTGTTTTAAAACATATACCTTTGGATCTTGCAAATCTATAAAATATTATAGTGAACCACCAACACTTGATTCATCACCTATCTTAATATTATTCGTAAAAATAAAAATAAAAAAATCATCAGACAAAAACAACATTTTCATCTCCTTCTTCATCTTCATTCAGGAGATCAGAAAACCCAGAAATTCATAAATGAAAAATATCAAATCTTTATCAGGAAAACAAAAAAAAAAAATCAAATCTTTATCAAGCAAACAAAAAAAATCAAAATCTTCCCACAAACCCAGATCCACCACAAAATCAAAATCTTTCTTTCCGCAAACCCAAATCCACCAGAAAAACATAACGTAAAACAAAATTTGAATCTTCCCACAAACCCAGATCCACCACCACCATGTTCTGTTTCAACCTTGGGACACCAATTTCTGTTTCAACCTAACAACTCTTCCCCTCTCTCACAATCCCCTTCACCACCACCAAGTTTAACTCTCAATTCTTTGACAGCGGCGACATAACGGTTACAAGGAAAAAATGAGGAGCAAGGATAATAAAGCATTAGCTTAAATCTCTTATAGATAAAAGGTCACAAGGATACTACTATACGTCTATACCTTGATACTTGTCGAGCATAATAATGTTCCTCACACCTAGGACAATATACTTGTTTGATGAGTTTCCTATGTGAGATGATTAGGAAAAAAATTTAGTTTTGATTTTTAATTTTTCGGATTTTTTATATGAAGATAATGAATTTTATGGAGATGATGATGAAGATGAACAAGGAAGATGAAAAAAAGAGAAAAAAATTAGGTGTTGGTGGTTCACTATTAAATTACATAGACTTTACAAGATTCAATTGTTTATATTTTGATAAAATGATCAAATGGTTAAATTTTAAAATTTTATTGAAGTCTATGGTGGACCCTATGTATGTTGGTTCACCTTATTGAAGTCCATGTCATCTATTCAAAAGTTAACGTCAAAATCTAACGGAAGGGACTAAAATGACAAACAAATATGTCTTTAAGGGACCAAAACAAAACTTTTTTTCTTTAAGGGACCATTGTAAAACCTAAAATGTCTTTAAGGGACCATTTAACTAATTAAGCCTAGATTTTACGTGTGAGTGCCCATTTTTTTCCCATCCCTACATCTAGGGGTGGACAGGGCCCGAAAAACCGGCCCAGCCCGCTGTAACCGAAAAAAATAAATCGAGTTGGGTCGGTTTCTAACAGTGAAACGGGTTTACGGGTCCAAAACACGGGTTCACATGACTTAAGATGGGCCGGTTCGGTTCAATAATTTACATCCATGGGTACCCGAACCGATCCGCATATGTATATGACAGTACAGAACGACATACACTCACACATGGTATCAGTGTGTCACAGTCACAACTTTAGTAGCATTTTGATAAGAGTGTAACAATGTCTTTTCCTTTCTTTATTATTTTACTGAGTGATAGTGACTTTTCAGTAGGATAGCTACTACTACTAGTACTTTTAATAATGTTTTAACAAAGATATATAGGTACTGCCTACCATGTTCAGTAAAAACAAATGTTCAATGGTTTATACGTTGCAAAATTTACTCTTATTAACCAGTAGAAATAAAAACTAGTATAATAAAGAAAAGGAAAAAAAGAAAGAAATGATCTCTCTTTGAAACTCTACCACCACCACCACCAGCACAAATCTCACAATACATGGCTCCCATTTCATCCTCTTCATCTTGTACCAAAAAACCTCACAATACATTGCTCCGGAAAAAATATGATGGTCGTACTACATCTTCTTTATTTCGTTTTAACTCTGAAACAACATGCAACCACGATTGAACTACAAAGTTGTGCAATAGTCTCTTCATCCTCCTCCCACTTCTTCTTCTTCATAATCTGAAATCTCATCTTTTTTCTGTTTCAAGTTTTGTTGGTTGATGGATTGAAGATACAAATCTAGATCTGAGGGTTCATATGTATTTTATTTTGTATTGTGAATCAATTTTTTTTTTCTTTTTCTGGATTTGCAAATTTCTTTTGCTAGTTGTTTGTTCTTACCCGCATAAACCCAGTCGTGCAACCCGCGAACCGAATTACCCGAAACCGCCATAACCGAAGTCCAAAAATGGTTCGATTTGGGTTGCGTTTCCCCACCCGTGGATTGGGCCGGGTTGAGGTTTTGGGCCTATGCCGACCCAACCCGGCCCGTTGTCAATTTTTCGGATTTTTTATATGAAGATAATGAATTTTATGGAGATGATGATGAAGATGAACAAGGAAGATGAAAAAAAGAGAAAAAATTAGGTGTTGGTGGTTCACTATTAAATTACATAGACTTTACAAGATTCAATTGTTTAGATTTTGATAAAATGATCAAATGGTTAAATTTTAAAATTTTATTGAAGTCTATGGTGGACCCTATGTATGTTGGTTCACCTTATTGAAGTCCATGTCATCTATTCAAAAGTTAACGTCAAAATCTAACGGAAGGGACTAAAATGACAAACAAATATGTCTTTAAGGGACCAAAACGAAACTTTTTTTCTTTAAGGGACCATTGTAAAACCTAAAATGTCTTTAAGGGACCATTTAACTAATTAAACCTAGATTTTACGTGTGAGTGCCCATTTTTTTCCCATCCCTACATCCACCTTGAAACCACTCAATAAGTGGTTTGCTCGTGAACCACATTACCCCACCATACTTTAACTAATAATCCATCAATTTTGCAACAAAGCTTTGATGTGACACAATTAGGACCCGGTCCAATCCTATTTACTCACATGTGCATGCATCTCAATTTTTTGTTTCCACCTTTAATTTATTCAATTAAAATGCCACACACTAATGCCAAAACTTATGGTATCAAAGAAATTTTTTTCCCAACACTCACAAGTCACAAGCAAAGAAAAAAATCATAAGTTAATATTTTTATTAAGACAACTTTTCATTAATCAAACATGGTACCAAAATAAATAAATAAATACATACTGAACTGTCCAATACTAGAGAATATTCTGGTCACATTAACATCAAACCAGCTTTTCCAGCTCCAGAGAATGGAGCAGACAAATACAACAAATATTTATATATATAAACAGAGAAATCAATTATGAAACATTTTTTTGTCAATCTAAGAAACCCATCACCCTTTTTCTCCAACAATTTTTGGAGACCTCAACGAGAATTTTGAGCTTCATTATACCACAAGTTACTAGCTATACTTGATCAATTCAAAAGATAACACCCTAGTTTGAGTTTTAACTTTTTTTTCTTTTAGTTCTTAAAGTTTCAGCCATGGTTTTAAATTGCGATCCACAACTGCAATTGCGGCCGCAATGTAAAAGATTTTGTAGTCTCCGCAACGACATTGCAACCATATTTTCCCACAATATTAAGATTCGTAGCGTAACTGCAACTGCGACTGCAATTTAAAACCATGATTTTAACAATAAAGATCACGGGCAACCAGGGTTTCGACCTGGACCACCGTAATAGAAGTAGGTGCCCCAATCACCAGCACTACCAGTTTTGACATTATAGCAGTTATCTTTTTCAGTGTAAGTACCAAGATCTTTAGGAGCCCTTAACTTGTTGTCAGCATCAACAACCTGAATATTCTTGAAATAACTAGCTTTGCCAAAACCTTCATCAGGGAAATGTCCACTTCCCATTTGTGTTGAGGTGTGTTGTCCATCAGATTCAGAGTTTACAACTTCTCCTCCCCATTCAATCATTGAAGCACTATCAGTTAGATAAGAGAATAATGGAGCTGGCCAGTATCCAAGAACATGGTCATTCCCAAATTGCATCCACCAGTTTCCCTCTTTTGGGTCCTACACATTAGTTTTTATTGACTTTATTGACAACATTAGATGGCATTGATACATATTAAATTCATGGAAAACATGATATCATGTGACTTTTTAGTACTCCCTCGGGTCATATACATAATCAAAAATCTCCTTTTCAGATTCATTGAATAATTGATGTATAAGATCGATATTATGAACTAGATACATCAGTTATTTAATAAACCTGAAAAAAAAAATCTTTGTATATATATGAAACCGGAGAAAGCAACTTTTAATCCTGATCCGGCATGTGTGAGCCACACACGGTTTCAAATTTCCTGCAGCATAGATTCCACGCATTCATGCAATCAACAATCAGCAGCTTAAAGTCATTAGAATAAGATTGGACGGCTCCAATATCGAGTTAGCTTTTTGTGCTTATTCACCTAAATTAAAACCGTTCCTTCCGATCTTGATCCAATATTACTAAGTTGTTCACTGAATGAATGCATAGAATCTTTGGCTGCAGTGAATGTGAATTTGTACACACAAACCCAAAGAGAAACACATTTATGCATTACATACATTCACACATTAAACACACACATAATATGTCAGAGATTCTCTAGATTCAGAATTAAATAATTTGCATGTACAAAACAATTATATCAACATAATTATTGTAATGTTGTTTGTTAAGTGTGGGGTATATTGTCTTTCTATAATGTCCAATAACAAAAGATAACATATAAAAGATTAAATGAGATGTACCTTCCAAACCAAGATGCTTATATCATATTGTGAAGAACCATAGTTAGAAAGTGGGGATATACTTGCTCCAAGGGCTATATCATTGTTAATTTGAATAAAGCCAGAGCAAAAAAGATTATAACAACCAGTTGCTTGATATGCATCACTCTGTCAGATTAATGTAACAATTTCATGAAATGAATGAGAAACTATAGACAATATTATTAATTATAAGAAAGTACAAAATGAGGTGATTGAATATGGAACTCACTGTCCAATAAGTGAAGAGTCTAGTGTTATTGTCACCATACAAATCAGGGCTGACCTAATCGTTGAAAGAGCAGAAAAGACAGAAACATGAAATTAGAAGATAAGTCATAAATCATATCTTTCTTTTCAAAAATATTAATAAACAAATAAATTAAAGCGGCACTAAATGTCATTCTATGATGATCTCCGAAACCTGTGAAAATTTGAACTCAATCACTTAAAGTTAATAAGGTTAAAATTTTACCACTGAACTGACACCTCATAGACGGATGGATTTGAATATTATTTTTCGGACATAAGATGACAATTTTATGGAAATTGAAATAATACCTGCCAGCCTGCTTCAATGCTGTTGAGATCTTGACCAAAGGCACCAGCCAAAATCCAAATTTGAGACAGGCTAAACTCATTAGGTTGTTGAATTTTTGGGTCCCAAACGTTTATGGTTGCCTTTGCTCCATAGAAATTTCCTCCCTCCACATATGCTATGGCATGCTAATTGCTCCAAGGAAATAAAATCAAAATTAATAAATCAAATACATAAAATCAAGAGAGAAATATAACAACCAATGCATTTTCATGGTATGTATATAAGGCCAGTTACATAGATCAAATGACATACTAATGTCTCATTATAAACAATTCTCGAAATTGAACAATTCAATTGTAGTGTAAAGTAACTAATATCAATAATTAATAAATTAATTAATCATCGATATTACATGCACGTGCATAACAAGTCATCGGCGTGTTAAAATATCAACCCTTAAATTTTCTATTGAGATTACACACTTTACCCTCCATTCACTTTTCTCAACCCTTGATAAAAAACAACTTTTATTTGTTACTTTTGTACCAACTTTTTACTTTTGCACTATAAACTCACCAAATAGGAAATGCACACAATCCATAATACTTGGATTGACCATAGTTAGAAACCTCTCCATTCACGCAGTCAACACATCGGTGGTGGCAGTTGGATTGAGATGAGACAATCTAGATTTCGAGTTTGATATTTTAAATTAGTAAAAAGAACAAATTTTCCATTGAAATCTGGGTCATCTAATTTCAACCTAAAGGTCACCGATGTGCTGACCCCCTCAATGCATGATAAGGAATCCAAATCCCATTTTAATGGCTTCAAAATAAAATAAGAATAAAAAATGAGAATAATTTCTTTGTAACTGCTAGAGTACTACTACTACTTGAATTGAATTTCCTGTAGGTGCATCATAAGTATCATGGTAGTGACAGTACCTGATGACCACTCTGAGCAGAGAAAATGTCAGGTAGAGGTTTTGCAGGTTTTGGCTGAGGGGTACTTTTGTGCTTCTTCTTTCCAAAATTTTGAACAGAGCTAGCCCTTAATATATCATTTTTTTTGGTCCTTCTAATAGGGATTGTTCCTTCAGAACACCTTCCATTTTTGTGCCAAAGCTGAGTTATAGGCTTTGATTTTGAAGATACTTTGCTCTCTCCAAAAATTTTCCCTTCTGGATGGAAATTTGGCCTCACCTACATCACAAATTCAAACCATGAACCAAATGACCCTTAAAAGAAAGATGCAACAAATGAAAACTAAGCCAAATCATGATTTACTATGAAGCATGAACACACAGACATAGACACCGGATACGACACCGACACTATAGTAATTTGAGAAAATAACACAATTCAATGTAATTCATAAGTGTCAGTGTCCGACGCCGGAATATGCCTAATCCAAGTAGTGTCTGTGCTTCATAAGAATTTTGAATTTTAATGAGAAAGCAAAGTAGTAATTCACCTGAATCTTGTGATTTTTTAGTTCAGGATGATCAAAAGCTGGTTGGTTTGAAACAGGAACACAGTCAATAGTATCTCCATCAGGACTCTGCTTTCACAAACACAAATGTACACACAAGTTACAAGTACTCTTGAAAAAATTAAACCATGTTTATATTGTCCAGAAACATCTAAGAACTTAATCAATTATAGTAATTCTTACAAAAAAAACTACAAAAGAGTGTCACCAATAAAAAGAATATACTAAGATTATGTTCAAATTTCAAATTGAAAGAACACAAGAGCAAAAGGACTAAAAGAAGCTCCCAACTCCCAAGGATTAAAGTTCCTTACAAACCCAAAAAGTTCATTTTTTTACAAATCCCAATTAGAAAGAGAAAGAAAAAAACAGTTATGTAATCAATGCAAAAAGTGGAAAAATGATAAAAGTAAACAAAAAGTAAACAAAAATGAGTGGCAGTGAGAAATGAAAAAAAAATAAAAACTCTACCTTGATGGTCTTAACAGGTGGCCTGTTCAAATTCTTCAAGTGTTTCTGAACCTCAAGTTTCTGAATTGAACCACCATCACTACCACCGCTGTTTCCGCCGGCGGTGGTGCTGATGGTGGCTCTACCAGCACAAGTGAAAGGAACCAACAAAACCAACAAGAACAAGCAAAATCCAAAATTGGCCTCCATTAAAACTCCTCCAAATGCAAAAGCATGCAACTTTATGAGAATTCTCAAGTGGGTATTGAAGAAAATTCAATACAAAGACTAATGAACCTAAAGGGTCACCAAAAAACAATGAAAGGATTTATATTTTTTTATATAAAGCATATACAATTAAATGAATTGTTATGTTATGCTAATAAAAGCATAATAAATAATCTTAAAATTCTTTTGTCATTACTTGTTTCTATTATCCCTTAACCTTAACCCAATTTTGAAGCTTATCCTACGCACCTCACCAACAACAAACAACAATAACAAGCACCTCCTTTTGTTATTGTTCTTTTTCACATAAAAATACAAACAAAAAAAGTGTGGTTTGACACTTTGACAAAGGTATAGAAAAAAAAATGGGGTCCCTTTGATCAAATTTTTATTTTTATTTTCCTATGATGGTGTTCTTTATTTGTAGTTTTGTTCCTCAGAAGACAACAAAATCAACTGCCGACGATTGTAAGAGGGGTATTATGGGAATATAATTAAGGAGAGAGAAGGAATAAAAAGTTTGTGGAAATGGATGGTGGTGTGTTATCCATTCAAATTCTATTGTATATTTTGAACAGAGTTGAGTTGAGGTTCCACTAACTTACTTACTCACAGTGGTAGGAGAGAGAGAGAGAGAGAGAGAGAGAGAGAGAGAGAGAGTATTTTTGTTGTGTGTGTAGAGAGAGAGACCATGTTAGTTGTTTCTTCCCGCTACTACTACTATGGACATAATATATGAAATTACTTTGTTGTCCTTTGGAGTCACGAGATTACAAATCCCATATGATTCCTTTCTCACTCATTGTCTTTGTTGTTTTCCCTCTTAGTACTAGTACTAGCTAACTATGGATGAAGAAAATGGTTAAATGGAAATAGGTGGATTCATTTTTGTTTTCTATTAATAATTTAATTAAGCACCTAATTTTTTTGGTTTTCATGAATAAAGATAATAGGAACTATTGGATACAACTAAGAGTTGAGATTCAAACATACATTTGTCTAGTAAGAATCTAATTACTATTTTTTTTCCATTGGTTATAAATGTAAGAGCTTAAGCTTTTTTTCTTTTTTTTAACAAAAGAGGACCAAGCTCCATAAGAACAAAACTACCAAATTACATTAACATTCCTTGGCATATAAGTTTCGGACATGTAATTAAACAAAAAATGACTTTAAGTTCTTAGGGGGGGTTTTCAAAAATATTACATTAAAAGAACTCTGGTTGAGACTAAAATTGGCTAAACAATTCGTGATTAGATTGCCTTCATGCCATTTATGTGCTTAAAACAAACTTGCCAATTCAAGTCTATGAGGTCACGAATTCGACGAATTAGTATATGAGTCTTTCCGTTGAGCTTACAACTTCGTGTTACCATATCTGCTATAAGTCTAGAGTCACTTTCAACAATAAACTAAGTAAAACATTTAATTTTTGCAAGTTGCATTCATGTATAAATGTCCCACATTTCAGTATGGAGGGCACCTCAATCTCCAATCTTATGTATAAATCCCACCAGCTAACATCTACCAGAGTCTCGAATAAGTCCACTGCAGCCTACAAGATCCATTGACTCCTTATAAGCTCGATCACAATTGAGTTTAATCCAATCTTCTTGAGGTTGTTTCTGACCAATATAAATGGTATCTTGATGCCTAAACCAACCATTCGAAGGACTATGCCCATAAGTCTCAATCTCCCTAGTCATCTCGAGGATAGATTGGTCTGGACTTTGTGGGCGTTGAAATCTTGCTTAAAAAATTGTTTAGTTTCTTCAGTTTCAAAGTTGCCAGCAAACCACCATGAAGACAAATTTTCATCTCCCTTCCTTCTCATCCTGATGATTTCCATAAATGTTCACGAAGATTCAATCCCTACAAATTCTATTCCCATGTTTATTTATCTTAAAATGAAGTTATGGTCCCTTATTTCAATTTTTTCCTTTGGTTCACTAGTTATTAATTAAGTAGCTAAATATAGAAAAATATTTTAAAAATTGTGTAGTCAATTTCTTAAAAATAAAAAAAATTCTTTTAAATTAAAAATAATTTTGAAAATTTTAAAATATTAAACATGTTGGTTCAAAAAAAAATATTAAACATGTTAAAATCAATTTTACAATCTTAAAATCAAATTAACCCGTGTTAGCTATTGTGGTGAGATTTCATATCAAACATTCATGGTTTTTAAATTTTTATGGTGGATTTGCTTTAGGAACTTGAGAAATAATAGTTGAACTCCGACCAAGCACATGTTTGCTTAGCTAGCCAGGCCAATTTTGAGAGTTCTAGCTTACAATGTATATCAACACACTCTGGCAACTAACTTAATTGTATGAAAAGTTCAAAAATAAAGTCAATTTGATAGGTTGCAATAAGTCCTACATATGTTGTATTAAAATTAGCTAGAGTGACTAATTCTTATTTCTTGGCTTAGTTTCCATATATTTGAGTTTATTCATTCATATATTGAACTTTTGGTAATTATTGAAATGCATTAAGTTTGTTTCATTAAAAAAAAAACACTATTGTAAAACTATATGAATTATTATGAAGGTACATAAACATTTAGTGTAAGTTGTCTTACATAAAGCTATTGGGTACATACAGGGCCATTTTATTTTTCCAGTGTGTGACTGTGATTTCTTGTCCCACAAATAACACACTTCATAATTCATAAATCATAAAATGTTCAAGTGAGGCCTATTTATAATAATCAGTGGAATGACATACAATATATATTAATGATTAAGATCAAGAAAAATTTTGTCAGTAATTACAATATCGTGTATGTTAGTATTAAAACTGGCGCGTTGACTTTGGTCAACATTGACGGTGATGGTCAACACTCCCTTACGGTCGTCTACCATACCACCAACCAACTATAGTATCCGAACCAAACCGATTAATTTGGTTCAGTTTTATTTTTTTAAAACACCAAAAATCAAACTAAACTGAATCAATCAAGATTCCATTGATTCAAACATTGAATTCACCCAAAACCAATCCAAATCGATCCAATTATACTCTTAAAAATGAATATATGATTTTTTTTTTAATTACGAGTACAAGAATGCGTACTATAATAGTATATCCTACCCATTATCCTCAAACAAAGTCTACAACATTTAATTGAATGTTTTTTTTTCTTTTCTTAATTGCAGTTTTAACCCCTCAAGTTTCACAATTGTGCGATTTTGGCCTCTCAAGTTTCAATTGTGCGATTTTAACCCCATAAGTTTGACAATTGTGCGATTTTGCCCCCCAAGTTTCAACTGTGCGAATTTGGCCCCCCAAGATTACTCTTTTTTGCATTTGCTAGCCTCCCGTTAAATTTTTTTTTTTACTAAAAGGTTGAATATATAATTGTTATTTTTTAAAAAATAAAGTTTACAAAGTTTAAAAAATTAGTTAAATAATTATTTTTAAAACTTTATAAACTTTTTTAAAAAAAACTTATTATTCAACCTTTTATTAAAAAAATTTAATACATTTTAAAAATTTTAAGACATATTTTAAATTTTAATTTTTTATAAAAATATTTAAAATTTCATGAACTGTTTTTTTTTAAAAAAATAATAAAGATTAAACCTTTTAAAAATTAATACGATATTTTTTAAAACTTTTTTTTTAAATGCCACATAAGCAATTTTTAGTCAAAAAAATTAAGGGGGATAACAAATGCAAAAGGGGATAAACTTGGGGGCCAAAATTGCACAATTGAAACTTGGGGAGTCAAAATCGCATAATTGAAACCTGAAGGGCAAAAATCGCACAATTGTGAAACTTGGGAGTCGAAAACTACAATTAAGCTTCTTTTTTTCTTCTAGTAATTGAATGGTTATTATTATTATTATGTATTATGTAATAATAACAACATGGGATAATCCTTAAAAAAACATGGGAATAAAGATTCTTTTAGATATAGTAGGTGGTTACCGGTTAATAATTGGCTCAATCACTTTTATTAAAAATTGTGACAATTACAAATTAAAATGGGTCAAAAAAAATAATAATTGGGTTATGTTTATCATATGCAGGCAAAAGTGGAATAATATGTGATGGGCAAAGAGCTAACTGCTTGATTGATGACAATTTTCACATGTTTACTGTGTAATTTAGGTTACATTTGAATTAATTTATTTTTGAGATTATGCAAACAGCTTATACAATTTTTATATATTATTATAAGTTTGTCAATGTAGTTTATGATAAAATAGATAATAAAAATACAATTTTCACTAATGTTAACTTATAAAATAACATAAAACATGTCATATGGCCGGATACCAAGTTTTCAAACAAAAAAAAAAGCATAAAACCTAATTTATATTGCATAAGCTCTTTGCATAAGCTCAAAAATAAGCTAATTCAAACGGGGCCGTATAGTTGTAAATGGAATACTTGTGAAAATATGTGATGTATGATGATTTTTCTTAATTACAGTTATGATTTTTTTGTCAGTAATCTAGTAGGTAGGAAATTCACCTTAAAGGTGAATAAGTGGAGTGTTTTGAGTTCAAACCTCGACTCCTACACATATAGGGGATGTTGTTTGGGTTAACTTATTTTTGAGCTTATGCAAAAAGCTTATGCAATTTTTATGTATGATTATAAATTTGTCAAGATAGTTTATGATAAAATAGCTTATAAAAATACAATTTTCACTAGTGTGAACTTATAAAATAACATAAAACCTAATTTATATTGTATAAGTTGTTTGCATAAACTCAAAAATAAGCTAATCCAAACCGACTCATAGTGCGATATTTCTGCCAATTGAGTTAAGCTCACGGGGACTGGTTTTTTTATATTTTATTTAGTCACATAATTGATTCCTCGTTTTAAAAATTATTCAATTTTGATATTTTATTTTTTTTGTCAAGTCAATTTTGGTATTTTATCATTAGTTTTGTGATTAAAAACGGTGATGCAACATATTTAGTTTTAAAAAGGACTCATTTAGCACATTTAAAATTCAGACAAAATAAATAGTTTTCATATTTTATAGTTAAGAATCTATATTATTTTTGTTGTATACACAAGTCATAATTAAATACTACTTAAAACTCTTACATAACTCTATGTGTGGACAAAGATGTCTAATATCCGGGACCAATACTATATTTGGGTGTGCGGTGACATTATACCTTCAAATTTTGGCAGAACTTTGGAGGTCTCAATTAATAATAGACTATGATATTTGTGTGTACAAAGTTCTTATTTTAAATTCTAATATTACTTAGTCAAAAAAATAAATTCTAATATTACCAATTTTTTTTTGCATAATTTTTATTTTTGTCATTTCAAATTAAATAAAACCGTTAAATTTAAATTCAATCTTTTTGCAGCAGATTTAATCATGATTAAAATATGCATTTGTTTATGTTATTTGAAAATGATAATTATTATTTTTATATTATTTATAATTTAAATAGAAGATATTTTTAAACAATAAATTGCGTTTTTTATTATGTCCCATTTTTAATATTCAAATACGACCTCCAAATAGTGTGGGTCATATGGCTAATATCTAATTTATATTGAAAAAAATTATAAAATTTTCTTCTTTTTTTTTTAATTCCTGCACCGTGCACTAGTTAAGAATTTAAATTTAAATATGTTTTTTTCAAGTATTGTGTGACCATATAAAAATATAAATTTTAATTTTCTTTTAATGTATAATTTTTTTTAGGAGAATATTAATACGTGTCTTGAGGACGCATGTTAAAAAGATAAATATTATAATATTTTATTAGAATTTGTAAATTTAAATTTTAAACATTGAATATTTTTTATCATTAAATGTTAAATTTTCACTTTTAAGTAGTGGTAATATGACCATTTCTTTTATTTCTCTTTTTAATTCCTTAACTAGTAATTTAAAACACCGTTAGCAAGACCTTATCAGCTATTTCGTGATCCATCATCTCTTACTATTCTTTCTGTTGAAAAAAGAGCTTAAAAATAGTTCTCGATTATAGGAAGATATTGGAGAAATAGTCCTCAATGATTTTGGTGATTAATTCCATTGACCTTTTTTTAACCAATTTTGGAGGCTACCTCTCTCCTTTAGCATGAAGGTCTTGCACCACTAATGACATCTACTTTTGTTTAAGCTTCACAGCTGGAATGAGAGAAAATCATCATCTAAAGATTTTTTTTCTAAAAAATAGTTTAGGGGTTAGAATTTGACAAAAAAAAAAAAATACTTTTTAAAACAAATGAATGTATCAAAAATGTAAACCTTGATCTCTATAATCACATGCAATTTCCTTACTTTTTTGAACAAATATCAAGAAAAATAATTATGGAAAGTTTGAAATTTTAATCCATAAAATCAAAATATAAGTTAAAACTTGGCTGGACTACAAAATTGGGCAATACATTACACAGATATTGTAGGGTGAGATGAGTATTTCAACTATGCTAGTTGAGCTGAGAATTAAGGAGTTGGAGGTATAGAGTTTAAATCCTGACAAAAAAATAAAAAACTAACATAATATTGTAAGTTCGGAACATATTTTTCAATTTTTTTCCTATTAAAAATAATATTTAGACTAGAAAAATTCATAAAATACATTTTGAATTCTGCGGAGATAAAAGAGTGTTTGAAAGAGGGAAGAAAAAATTTCTACATATTGAAATGTGCATAATGGGCAATACATTAGGCAGATATTGAGACGGGCCTTAATTTGTTAACCGAATTTAATTTTTTTGCTTTAGTTCGAAAGAGTCTAATGAGGAAATAAACACCTTTTAAATGTAAAAAATAAAGATTTAAACTAAAAAAAATGTAAAAAATATAGATAAAACTCAACTGAAATTAAGACACTACTTTTCAAATAGCGAGTCCTATTTAGTTGTTTACCATTCATAAATCTGCTTCTTTGTTACAAGCTTGACTTCTCAAGGATTTTACAAGCTTGAGATCTCATCCCTCTACCACTTAAACATTTCAATTCTTATAAGCTTATAAATCACCTCATTCTCACCCATGCAAGGATTATTGCAGAGCCTTAAATTCTCAGATTTAAGGACATACATAGTTTCTTTTTATATCCTTCCTCTCAAGATGATCCCTTAAAATAAAATAATTGATTTCACATTAGTTCTGTTAAATATGCTTGGATCTCATTCCCAAAAGATAGCTCATAGGGTGAGATTGCCCTCACATATTTATATACTTCACATCTCGGGAACCTAAGCAATGTGAGACTTCCAACACAACAACACAACAATCAACATATTCAACACCCACCCTCACGCCTAGCGTGTCCTGGGTCAAATGATCACATTGTAGTTTTTAACCCGGCTCTGATACCATGTTAAATATGCTTGGATCTCATCCCAAAAGCTAGCTCATAGGGTGAGATTGCCCTCACATATTTATACACTTCACATCACGGGAACCTAAGCAATGTGGGACTTCCAACACAACAATCAACATATTCAACAAGTTCCTTAGTTCCTTAATGAATAAAAGTTTCACTTTAATTCCTTAAAGATATATTTGTTTGCCACATTGATCCCTTTCTATTTGTTTTTTGCCAAAAACATTAACTTTTGCAGATGTGGCAAATTGGTGGCATTGTTGTGTTGCAGAGAGGAAATATTTTCGTTAAAAAAAATGAAGAGAAAATGATAGATTTTACTCATCTATCATCCCCTCTCTCTCTCTCTCTCTCTCTCTCTCTATTTTCTTTCTAAATTTTGGAGAGAGATAGAAACAAAATGTGGTAATAGAGACGGAGAGCAAGCATGACAACGGGGTGGGGATGAATTTTGCCCTCCCCAACTCGAAATCCATAAAGTCCGGGTTTCTCCAAATTCATCCCAATTCCAAGCGGGAATAAAAAATATAACCTCAAACCCATACCCAACGGGGATCAGGTATCTCTATGAGGTTCGGGTATCCCCGTTAGGCCTCTTTCCACATGAATTTTGATATTTTTTTATTAAAAAAAAATTAATAACACAAAATTATTTTATTTCAACAATATTTTTTTTAAATAAAGAAAAGAAATTGAGAAAATGGTTTATTTATTACTCAAATTAAAATAAACATATGAAGTAATTTAAGAGATTGTTTAAGAGTTTTTTAATTTAAAATAGGTAAAATATAATTTTAATATAAGCGGGGCAGATTCAGGGACGAGTTCGAGGTGAGTATCAATGCTCCTATTATCTGTCCCAACCCCGTCTTTTGAAATCGGGGAAAACCCAAACCCAAACCCAAATCCAGTCAACTCGGATTTTCCCCGTCAAAGCGGGTAGGATTTTGACGGGTACCGCGAACATGAGTTTTATGATGTTTTCTCTCTAGGCCTCCCATGTATCATTTATATCCCCAAATATTTCAATTTTGCCCTTGCTAAAAACTTCGGTTCGCAGAAGCCGAAGTTTTTTCTAGTTTAAATTCAGGGAAAATTCGGTTAACAGAAACCGAATTTTTTTTTCAAGGCATAAAAAAAATGGTTCGTAGCAACTGAAGTTTTTATTGAAGGGCAAAAAAGTAAAATACAGGGGGGAAAAGAACCATGGGAGGCCTAAAGAGAAAACATCGAGTTTTATTACCATGCCTAATGGAGAGAATGATAGAAGGAGATCCAAGTCCGATAGATGTAGAGAAAATGGAAAGAGATAATCAAATTTGCCTATACCCTACCCTACCACAACACTAATATTGATTACTTTAGAAAGTTCTCAACATAATATTGTTTAATAAGTACTATATATTAATGAAATAAAATGACCAATATAACTAGTGATTATCGAATAGCATGGAGAAGTAAATTTTAATTACACAAAGAATAGTAGTGTTTCATACCCTAGAGTATTTGAATGAGAAGTCATTATCAACAATTTTAAGTTTGGATTTAACTTAATAATACAAACATTGTTAAAATTCTTGAATAAGAACTTTGTCACCTATATAATCCTAGGCCTATTCATTTTATAGCTTGTGCCCATAATCTATAAAGAAAAAAGATATTCCCTACTCTAGTTCAAGAAAGGGTCAATATAAACATAAAACGTGTGTGGGGAAAAAATGATGTAGCTTTATTTTGCCTAACTTTTTTTGACAATGTAGCATGTGGGGATTCAAGTTAGTTAGCCAAAATCTGGCCTTAGCTGTCTTTCATATTCATAATTCAAGATCAAACTAAAATAGCCATATAGCTATGACTTTAGGAGTGGTTAGGTTGCAAGATTGCAAGTCAGCCCCCACTTCTTTTTGAATTACACTAGTCCTATATTGCACTTTGCTGCTAGTCAATATTGCTCTAAACAGATGCTCTCCACAAAAAACTCCGTCAATAGATGCAAATTGACATCCTATTAAAAAAAACCGTCCCTACTTGAGCTATCGGAGCCCAACTCTCACTCAATCTTTTACGTACCTAAAAATAATTATATTAATTAAACGTAAATATTTGTAAAGAGAATATATTATTATATTTTATCATTAATTTCATAAATATTTATTTATTTCGATTATTAGTATCAAACTATTAAAAACATTCTGTTAAAAATATATTAAAAAACATGTTTTAGGCCAATTAAAAAATCGGTGTTGGGCCTAATTAAAAAATCTGCTTTGGACCAATGCACCAATTGAATTTTTCATTTTTATGATTAATAGATATTTGATTTTTTCCTCTCTAAACCCCCCATGTTTCTTGCAGGCCCCTTGGAATTCCCATTTTGCCCTCATATTTTTTGGAAAATATTATCCAAAATTTATATATTTTTGGAATCTATTTTCCAAAATAGACTAAAATGTAGTTTTCAGATCTATCTTTTTTCAATAACATTCCAGTGTTTCAGATTCTATTTTTCAAAAAGTTAACTATTTTGAAAAATGTTTTTCAAAAATTCAAATATTTCGAAATGCAGAATCCCAAATTGCTTTGAAAAACATTTTCCAAAGTTATTTTAGAAAACGTTCTTTGAAATCCTGTTATCTGTGATTAGAACCGCAAATTTGCTATTCTAACCTGATTTTTCATCAATCTCAATAATAAAAAAAATTGAAATACATCAAAAGTAGCATACAATAAAAGGTGTATAACAGACTTGCTGTAAAACATCATGCTTGTCTGCAAGTGTCCATAAACAATAACTCACATCCATCAACACGATTATATTTTGGATTATGTTTGGAGATTGATTAGTGTTAAAAACATGATAAAAATGATTGAGAGTGATGAAAAATCAAGTTAGACCAGCAAATTTGTGGTTCTGATAACATATAACTGAATTTCAGGAAACTTTTTCCGAAATAGTTAACTTTTTAGAAAATAGAATCCGAAACACTGGAATGTGAATGAAAAAATATAGATCTAAAAACCACATTTTAGTCTATTTTGGAAAATGGATTCCAAAAAAATATAAATTTTGAAAAACATTTTCCAAAAACTATTTATGAGGGCAAAATTGGAATTTCAGGATGGCTGGAAGAAACAGGGGGGTGGAAAGAGAAAAATTCTAGATATTTTTGATCCATCTAATATTATTAACATTCAAATTTATGATGGTTGCTTTTTGTATGGACCCCGGACTGCTTTTCTACGTAGTAGGCAATTCCAAAAACTATTTATGAGGACAAAATTGGAATTTCGGGGGGGGGGGGGGCTGGGAGAAACATGGGGGGTGGAAAGAGAAAAATTCTAGATATTTTTGATCCATCTAATATTATTACCATTCAAATTTATGATTGTTGCTCTTTGTAATGACCCGGACCCCTTTTTTACGTAGTAGACAATTTTGACGTTGTACCTTACGATTTTCTCTACTCCCATATTTAGTAGAATTTTTGCCTTCCGTGGAAATCGAACCACATACCATGATTGGTCAAGAGTTGAGTTTATTCCGAGACAAGAAGGTTGATTATAGTCTAACTAAAGCTTTATCTTTAACCACTTTTTGTTGAAATATGTTAAGTGTGAGTTAAAATTCTACATTAGATGGAAGAGTTGAGATTGTACAATATATAAGTGAGATGCCCTGTAAATTGAATGTCTTTAAGATTTTGAATGAAAATGTGGGTGTTTATCACACTTGTGTAATTGTTCCTTAACTCAATACGGTGATCCAATCTAGTGAAGTTTTCCCTAGGACCCAACGATGATATAAGTCCCGATTCAACTTGATGGATGAGCAATGAAATTGTCTCACATTTAAAAGAATATGTTAAGATATACAGTATGAGGTGTGTGTTATCCAACTATTTTAGAGTTTAATTGTGTAAGGTGTATATTATCTAAATGTGTTCTGCTATATATGATTAGAGACAAAAAGTACATTTGGGCTTCTTTACAAATGACAATTTTGATATATTTAAGAATTACACTGACAAAATTTAAAGACAAAAATATTTGTTTATTTCGACATAAATCAAGAAAGAAAATGAAGATTTACACTTAATGTTGTTGCGCAAAATTGTTAATTTAGAGCCTTAATGTTGTTCCATCAACGATCTGCCAGGGCATGAGCGCCGCCTCTCAATTCTCCATCAACAAACAACATTTTCTCATTCAATTTTCAAATTGGTGCACACTATTGCATATCATCATCAAAATCCTATTGGTCATCATGGATTTGGCTTGGTCAAGCATGGCCTTTCATGCTATAGAGTGTGAATTAAATTATGGGGATAAACAACCATCCCCTTGTCTTTCACGTGAATTAAATTATGGGGATAAACAACCATCCCAACGTGATGTTAGCATGCCAGGCAACAATTCTTCATCAGCCGTTGGTGCAAAAATTGCGACGGCAAACCATCAATTGACGGGTATTAACGGAGATGCAGCAACAGATGCCGCGAATTTGAAAAAAATATATTTTACTCAAGCCTTAAGTAATGCTTATGCTTATGATGTGCCAATTAGCCAACTTCCGAAACCTAGCTTAAAAGGAGATGATGTTGCTATATATTAAAATCCCTCAAGAGGAATATAAGGCGGGCTTGGAAGATTGTCAAAATCACTTTCACGGTAGATGGTTGTTATCAAAGGGTGATCCACCTCTCACACTTCAAGACTTGCGTGCCAAATCTTATCTTAATCTTAATCTTATCTTAATAATATACAAACTCAAAACCATGTTAGGGAAAGAAAGCTTATTTGTCCACCTCTAACCACATTCTTGCCAAATCATCATTAATTAATATTACTTTCATTCCATATTTAGCTTATGGTGCCAACTTGGATGCTTGAGTTGGAAGAAAAATTTAAATTTTGAATTTCCCTCTTCTTTTGGTTTTGTTGGGTCTTATTTTTGCATTCAAACAAGTGAAAAACTGATCTGGCCCAGTTGTTGAAGCTTATTCCTCTCTGACTCTTATCAGTACACTCCCAGCGGATTTTATGGCTTTAATCGATATCTCTTCAACGTTGAACAGAACAGAGCAACCAAATTCAAATTTCCCCTTCAATCTCTCACTCTGTTCTTTATCTTCTCTCATTTTTTTTGGATTGCTTCATTTCTCCTTCTCTTTTGACAAATCCAGCAACGGGAAAGAATGAGGAATCATCGCACACGTCGGAGGCGAGAAAGAATGAGTAATCAGCATACACAAAGACGTTAAGGTAAGCTGAATGTCATTTATGTTTTGGATTTAATTTTTTGATTGTGAATGTGAACACTCACAAAGTGCTTGATGAAATGTCTCAATATGAAAACCAGGCTTTGTGGTATTCTTCTTCAATGTTGAGTATTCTTTCATTATTTGTTCAATTTATGCTTCCAACATAAGAGATTATTCGAACCCGATCTCATTTTCATTTCAGGAAAGAAAGTTCTTAGAAAGTTCTTAGGTGACAGATGGGTTCCTCTGTGTTTAAAGGAATTTGATCCCTTTTAGGAAAGAAAGTTCTTAAAACTCATAAAGGTCTCAAACTTTTGGTCATTTTGTCTCAATATGAAAGTTCTCATTTTGTTTTTTTTTTTTTTTTGCATCAATTCATTTCTTTCTTGGTGCTTGAAATATGCAGGAGCTAAAAGTAATGGAAATAAGAAAAATTATAGCTTTCTGGGATTTTGTTCATCAATCATTTCATAAAGGATGTTTCAGGTAACATAAAGCATATGCAATTTTAGGTAACACATGAAGCATGAGATTAAATATGTATTTACTATTATAAACATAAAGCAAAAACAATTTCAGGAAACACATGATTGAATGTTTAAGAAACATGAGATTAATTGCTTTTGTGAACTTCTCAATACTTTTTTAATACTTTTTTTATGTGTTTACATGGAGTTTTGATAACATCTTTAATTATAAAATTTCTTATGATAATTCTTTTGATTTTTTCCCCTTCTTTGAGTTAACCACACGGCAACAATATCTTTTTTGCCCTTATTTCTTCTATTCTTCAATCTGTTTTATGTTTTAGTTTTGATTCGATTTCATTTTTTTTTCCTGTTTATTGATTTTGATTTCGCATGAGATTGACTGTTCATTTCCTATGTAATTCTTATAATCCATGAGATTGGGTAGTGCTTTGTGTCAAGACGGTTAGTATTGAAGTTGTAAGAGGGTTGTTGGTTTGCTGCATTTATTCCATTTGCTTACCTTCATAACATGGCCTTAATTGTGTACATTAGGCAACTACCCATAACCTAGCCAACTTTCGAATAAACCAATGCAAAAAATCTATATGAAGTCACTTCTTTTTATGAGCTATGAAATATAGTAGTGAATGTACTTCTTTAATGATTTCCACTTTGAGTTTCTATGAATCTAATTAAGCAGTGTTAACAAGAATGTCAAATTGTTGCAGATGTGTACAACTAATGGTACAAAGTCAAATGTACACAAAGGTTGTTTTTGAAGGTTCGAGAAAGATAGCAAGATCGCCATGGTGCAAAAGTAGAAACGATATACCGAATTTTTAACTTCATATATCAGCAATTAGATTGCTGGCTGTTATAAGCCAATTGAATATACTTGGCATTGAAACACCAAGCAAAAAAAACACTTTGGTTATAGTAGTCTTAGTAGATAATATTATTGTTAACTTCACCTGATAGAATAAAAGTTCAAAATACATATTGTTCATTATTTTATTTTTTTATTGAGTTTTGGTTTGATAGTTTGCTTTGTAAGAGTCTTTAACATAGTAAGCAAAGAGAGGGGTATTATGTAACTTTAGTATAATTAAGTTCCAAATTTATTTTAGAAAAAATATGGGCGGCGTCCCGGAAGGGTTATGTTTATGCATATATCAACTTTGTTAAATATTATAGAGGGATGATGTTATGTAACTTTATGATAATTAAGTTTCAAGTTTTATATCTAGAAAAAACACGGTAGGCATCCCAGAAAGGTTATGTTTATGCGTGTATCGACTTTGTTAATATTTGATTTGATTGAATATAGTAATTTGTACTTCATACTTCCTGTTAAATGATAAGAGTAACTAACAAGTATGCCATCTAAATTGAGGGGTGAAACTAAAACACAACATTTTGCCATTTGATTGAATTTAGTTAGTAATTTAATTTGTACTATATGCTTCCCGTAATTCTTAATGGTAACCAAGAAATATTTTATCTAAATTGAGGGGTGAAACTAAGAAACAATATTTTGCCATTTTATTTATCACAAATTTATATAGCATTTGCAAATTGATAATTGTGTACGAAATTACTAAAAGGCGGTGTTTCCCGTGCGTTAGCACGGGCACCAGAACTAGTTATCTAATATTTGGAAACCTTTGGGAAGATGGGGCATTGTCTCTTTAGGTAAGGGATTCTATGAATTTAAATTCTCTTCGATAGAAGACATTCGAAGTGTTCGTGCAGTGACATCATGGAGTCTTAAACCGGGATTTATCAAATTATTTGCTTGGTCTCCAAATTTCAACCCAAAAAATTTTAAGCAAACAAACTCAATGTTGGGTTCGTTTCTTGAGTCTTCCTCAAGAATACTGGCGTCCGAAGATTCTATTTTCTATTGCTAATGGCCTTGGAACACCGGTAAGTCTCGATGCTTTTACAAGTAAGAGTTTTTTTGATAGATCCTTTGGACATTTTGCAAGAGTTCTAATTGATATTGATCTGTCTGCTAAAATAAAAAATAGAATTTGGGTTGAAAGAGAAGGTTATGCTTTTCTTGTTAATGTGGAATATGAGAATCTTCCACTCTTTTATACACATTGTCAATGTATTGGTCATAGCTTTTCTTCTTGTAAATTTAATGCTAAATCGGATAAAGAGAAAATGGTACTTCCAGAAAAGCCAAGACGTAACGTCAGCAAATACTTTCCTATTCAAAAAGAGGTTTTGGCTAATGGAAAAGAGGGTCAAGTGGATCATGCTGAAGTTGTTATTATTCCTGATTCTATCGATCAATCAGCTTTGTATGGAATAAACAATGTGTCTGCCCAAAAATGTGTTGATAATAATCCTCTTTTAGGATTTGTGGATTCCAATACACTAAGAACCATTGTTGATGGGGAGGTTATTAGTGTTGATAAGTTACAACAGGAAGACATGTGTCCTCCAATGAATGGTAAAGATCATGAGAATCAGACGGATGTTGATGTTGCTACATTACTAATTTGGAGCAGCAAAATGGGGATGATGTTGCCATGGCTACTGCTCCGGAAAGGCAGAATGTTGTTCCTGGGAGGAAGAACAACACTGATTTTAATCATAGAGCTTCTGAGGAAGTCCTAGAAGATGAAATAACGCGGGCTAATACCGATACCGCACAACATAATGCACGAATCATGGATCCAGATATGCCAGAGTTAATCTCTGACTCGGTAGAGGAAGTAGTAGCTGAAACTCAAACTATTTTGCAAACTATTTTGACGATATGGAGAAAATAAATCAAGCATGGGAAAGTAGAACAAGTAACAATACCGAAGAGGAAGTTCCATTCACTCCGTACGTGTCTAAGAAAACTAAAAAACAAAGCCTACGGATTGCGCGCAGCCTTGAGAGTTATCCTAGCCGGTCTAGGGGTCCACCTCCACGATACTCTCCATGATCCTTTCTGAGAGTTTTCTAGTCAAACATGGAAGTATGGCTAGTCAACTTCTCTTGGGTTCGATCAATCTAGAGGTTTTCTTTCGTGGGAAACCTTGCCTCATGTCCTCTTTGAAGACTAGTTTATGTATAGTCTCCCTAATTTTGGATTTGTTTTTGTTCGTTTTTTTTTTTGTTTTTGCTTTTGTTATTTTTGTTCTTTTATTTATCTTTCTTTTGTTTTTTATCTGGGTAAGGTTTGGTCCCCCACTTTGTATAGTTTCCCCTTTTTGTTTATATATTATATATGAGCAAAGAAGTATAGGATTAGTGCTACTAGATGTCTCTATGATGTTTATTAGTCTCTATGATGTCTCTTAATACTCTTAATTTACCTAAAAAAAAAAAAAAGAAAATATAAACACGACAAACCATACTGTAGTTGAAGAAGTTTGAATTATTATTGATGTGTTTGTTTAAGTTTTAAAAAAAAATATTTTGTTTTGAAAATTTTTAGAGATTTTTAAAAAAATTTAAAGCTACTTTCCATTTGTTTATCATAACAAAAAAATAAAAATAAATTTTGGAGTTAAAAATGATTCTTGAAAATTTTAGGATTATCTTACACTTAGGTTCCTTTATTTTTTTAAAAAAAATAGATTCTTGAAAATTATTAGGATTAACTTTTCATTTTGGAGTTAAAAATGAATTTTTTTTTTCAAAAAATCTATAACAAGCTATCAAAATGATAAAATAGATATTTTTTTTTTAAAAAAAATAGATTTTTTCTTAAGAAATCTAAAACAGACAGACCCTATGTCTTTTGGTTTGCCTATGGTCAAGGAAGTGATGATGAAAGAAATTAAAAATTGAAAACACATGATAAGTGTGTTGTAGACTGTTTTTATTTGTGATTATTTTTTTTCTGCTGTCTTTTTAATTGGACTCTTGTTTTTGTGGATAAGTCAAGTTCAAAATACATTTAAAATAAATGAAGGATCAATACGTACATGATTACTCAAGAGTATTTTGTGAGCATAATAACTAGCCTTGGTTAATTTAATTTGTAGAATAGATTTTTGGTTCTAGAGAACCTAATAGCAAAACTAACATTGTAAAGAAATAGGAAATTGCAAATATAAGCTCACGCCCTAGCTAACATATCAAATATAGTCTTCGTCATAGTCATAACCACCGTCCACCATCATCGTCATCATCACCACGAGTAACCTAACACACGAGTTTATGCGGCAGGAGCATAGTCATAACCACCATCATCGTCATCATCACCTTCCCTATATGCAATTGGTGCGGAATTTCCATTCCCAGTGTGATAATCTTCTTGAATGCAATCTACACATGTACAAACAAACGATTCACCTTCAATGCATGCAAGCTTAATGCACCTTGGGGAAATGGCCATGGAAAGTGATTGTCTTGAAATATGAGTTGAAAAGAAGATAATGGAATTGGCTATGAGTTGCTAATTAAGCTATATATATAGTTGTGTGAATTGAGTTGAGATTAGAGAGTTGTTGTTTTTATAACAAGAAGAAAAGTTGTTGGAGTTGTTCTTCCACAAGAATGATACAAAGGGAGTGTGGATTTCATGATTAGGGTGTGTGCATAACTCATTACCTGCATGTGTGATGCAATCTTGTGCAGCCACATCGTCAATTTGTCTTTACAAATAAGCATACACGTTGGAAAATGCAGCAAAGAATCAAGAATAACAAAATAGAATGTTTGCGTGGATGCATCATGGTTGGGACATATAATATTTTGATTCTTTCATTTTAAAGGTACCTTACCCTTTACTCAATTGTTTTCTAGCTTTTCGAATCACAAAGGGGCACAAAACTTTCAAATAAGTATGTTGATTAATCAGCATATTCTTTCACTTGTTTTTGATGAGCTTCTGGGCTCAGCATAAAACTATTTGTTTTTGAGCTTGAAAATATAGGAAAAAGGCTCTTTAGTCCTTCATTTTGCTTCTAGGATTCCCAAAAATAAAAAAAATACTCCTGAATTTCGTCCCAGTTAGGTTTGTATCCTACGTTCCAAAATCAAATTAGTTTTGGAAGCTACAATCCAAAATCGCTTAATTTCACAAGTTGCGTTTCGAAATGATCCAATATAGATGAAAACCCATAATTCATTGTTTCATTGATCAATTACGATATGGAATGTATTCCGATATATAACAAAAAGAGAAGTTGTTGGAGTTCTAGGTGTGAGCATTCCTTGTGTGTGATGCGATTAAGGCTAGTCCAAGCATTAAGCGGTCCAAACTGTTGATTTAGGTCGCCAATAAAATAACAATTTTTTAAAAGCAAGTTAGACTTCCAAAAGAATGAATAATTGTGAATACAATCAAACATTGTCAATACAAGGGATAAATTCTCAACTTTATGGTCTATTTTGTTCAAAAGAGGGGATAAATTTTAATGGAGGAAAGGGTAGGAAGAAAGGGTAAGGGGAGATATTTTTCTTAATTAAATATATGTTTGGTTTAAAGGAAAGGAAGAAAGAAGAAGTGAGAATCAACTATAAATTAATTGGTCTAAGTGGTAAAGATCTTGGTGCCCTTAAGCATGTGGTCAGGGTTCGATTCTTGACTCATGCGTATGAAAGAACTCACCTTGTGTGCCCCACAGATTCCCCGACAGAGATTAGTCATCACTAACAGTGGTGAAAACTTCGTACCAATATCATGGTAACCCATAAAAAAAGTGAGAGATACTTTAATTAAATAAGTATATAATTTGATATTTGGTTTTTAGCGGAATACCCCCACATAAGGATCAAACCAGTGACGAAGTCCCGTCACCCACTCTTTTAATCACACCCTATGAGAACCAATCAGAGGCTACCTCAGCAGAATCCCCTAAATGAGAAATATCTTTCCACCAGAGGGAAGCCCCCTAAAACCATATGGACGACCTCCAAAATAAGCCGATGGATACAGAAGACCATATCTAACGAAAATAATATCTCCCTATCCCGTACCCCGGACAACACCATCCATCTCCACTTACCTAGTAAAGCTAGATTCACATCACGAAGATCTCTAATACCTAACCCTCATTCGATTTTGGCCTACAGAACTTTTTCCCATCTTAGACAATCTTGCGATCAAGGGGTCTGGTTATGGTGCATAAGCCAAACTTATGCATCATGCATAAGCTTGCTTCCTACACCCCAGCCCATTTGCTTCCTACACCCAAGTCCCCAACATAATTGTTTCGTACACCTCAGCTCATTTCGTCATACACCCCCAACATAATTGTTTCGTACACCCCAACCCATTTCGTCATACAACCCCCCCCCCCCCCCCCCCCCAACATAATTGCTTCGTATACCCCAGCTCATTTCGTCATACACCCCGAAGCCCATCTCCAAACTAATTGCAACTACCGGTTATCATTTCTAAATCATCATCACCGTCACTGAAATCATCATTCATCGCCATCACAGAACTCATCACAATCGCCGGCCACACCACAACATTACGGGAATCATCATTCATCGCCAAGTTCGAGATTAGTGATTGAAAATGGTTTCTTAATAGTATAACAATTCTTAATAATAATTTCATTGTTCATTTATTTTATTAGAAGCCATTACACAATTATTTTGGTTTCACATACAAGACTATCAAAACCATTAAACCATAATTATTTTGGTTTCAAAGTGATTTTGAAAAAGCTAAACAAAGACAGAAATTCATTTTACAACGGAAGAAACAAAACCATTAGACAATTATTTTGGTTTCACATAGAAGACTATCAAAACCATTAAACCATATTTATGGTTTCAGTAATCATCATTATTTAAAACAATTTAACAATAATAATGATTTCAGTGTATAACATCTTGAAACCATTTAACCAATATTAAGGATTTAAAAATCTATTTTACCCTCATAGTCAATATTAATGGTTTAACAATACTAATGATTATATAAAACCATTTAACAATACTAATGATTTCAGTGTATAACATCTTTAAACCATTTAACATACCAAATAGGATGAGATTCCGAAAATACAAAATAGGATTAATATTAGTTTGTCTAGCTTAGCGTTCGAGGGATGAGCGGATGTAAACCCGCCGGTCCCCTTTTTACTCCAATTTTATTTATTAATTTTATTTGCGGAAGACAAACAACCGGAAGACAAAGTGCACGACAATCGTTCGGTCATTCGAGGGATGAGCGGATTAAACCCGCCGGTCCCCTTTTAAATCCAAATTATTTAATTACAATTTATTTTTTAGGTTTTTATCATTTTTTATTTTATTTTTTGGTTTAAATTATACAAATTAAATAAATTAGATAATAATAAAAAAAAAACAAATAACATCACAGGGATGCAGAAAGTAAGCAGGAGAGGTGCAGGTAGTAGGAAATAATCCAGGCCCGAACCACAAGAAGGCCCAGAGCGCAGCAACAAACAAAACAAACAAGGGAATGATCTGGGCTGTTTGATTAATCAAACGGCTCATGCATGATCAGGAGGGTGGAAGCACTAAGGCCACTTGATCAAGGATCAAAGGCTAAAATGGAATGGCGCGTGGAAGTAACGTTGCAGGTGCGCGCAGAGGATCAACGCCTATTCTTATGCACCATGCATAAGGAAATGCCTTATGCACCATAACTTTTGCCGCAAATAAGATGTTCAATTTGTATCGACGAATATTTTTAAAATATAAATTTTTCATAATTTATAATAAAAAATAATTAAAAATATTAGTAATCAAAGTTATGCATCGACATATATTTAGAAATTTAAAATGACAAATAAAAAGAAATGGAAGAGTATAAAATTGGGGACCAATATTGTAATTTACGATCAGATAAAAATTTGATTATATGCAAGGCAGTAATGAATAGGGGTGCTCAAATCCAAACCAATCCAAATAAAAACCGAAAACCGATCCAAAAAAAACCGAAAACCGCAAAAAACCGAAGTTTTTTGGATGTGTTTGGATGTTCTTTTGTGAAAACCGCTGGATCGGATCGGATTTCGGATTGATTTCTTAAAACCGATCCAAACCAAACCAAACCGCATACATATATTTTAATATTTATTTATCCTTTTATTAGTATAAATATATATTATTGCATTAACCTTTTTTCATTTTAAATTTTGTTAATACTATATGTTAGTTTAATTTAATCTATTTTAAATTTTGTTAATACTATATGTTAGTTTAATTTAATCTATTTTTTTTTTACTTTTTGTATGTTTTGAATATAATTGGTAATTGTCATTCCAAAATATTAATTTTCAATATATTATATGTTATATTTTACATCAAACTTAATATTTATTTTGTCAAAAATGTCAAACTATTATTTTGTAGCATTTTTTATAATATTTATATTTATTAAAAAAATTATAATTTATAATTTGGATATCCAAAAACCGATCCAAATTAAACCGCATAATATTGGATCGGATTGGATCGGATTTTTTTTATTTGTCATCCAAAACCGAACCAAACCGCAAATGAATTTATTTTTGGATCGGATGAGTTTTTGCCTCAAAACCGATCCAAACCGAACCGCGAGCACCCCTAGTAATGATGATTAATGATACCCACATGATGAAATTAGTGTAAACAAATGACAAAAGAAAATGAATGATTAGTAAAGGTTGGTTGTAAAGCCACGCTGTGTTAGGCTTTATCCTATGCTTCAAGGTCCCACTCCCACAAACAATCACACCTCATAACCTCCTTTTTCTCATATGAAATGAAATGAAATAATACATAAGCTAAGAAAAACTTGTACTCTTTCTTTGCATTTTCTAACCGTCCTTCGAAGATTCTAGACACTGATATCGATCCAGATAGTTGGGAAATCCCAAGTTAATTTGTTGCAGTCATACAATTCATATCATCCACCATCTTAAAATGGGAGTTAGCTTTAACTTAATTTTTATAAAACCGATTTATAAGGTAAAGATCGTGATTGTTCAAAAAAAAAAAAAAGATAAATATTGTCTCTTACTTAGTGTAGAAAAGTACTAAAGTTAAAACGAACTGAACTAAAAAAATTGAACTATAACTAATAGTTTTGAAATTGAATTGAAACAATTCAGTTCGATTCATAATTACTATCAGTTTGGTCTGGTTTCGTTCGCTTTAATAGTTCAGTTCGCTTTAGTGAAAATTTAGTTATGATTTGGCTTAGAAACATAAAACCAAACAACTTTAACAGTTTGGTTCTGTTCAAAAGACAAACAGTTCAATTCAATTACTATAATTTTTAAAAATAATTTGATTCAGTTCGATTCGATTTTCCTCCATATCCGAATCATACCCACTGTTACACCTGACTCCATCAGAATTCACAACATCAATTAAAAATAAAAATATCATGTCAAAAAAATTAAATTCAAGATTATCAGCTGGACGGTGGTTCATTCTTAAGCAACAATGACCCCACTTATGTGATCATGTAGCAGACTGCACACACATGAATTGAATATTCTCATATTTCTTTTTTATACTTTTAAGGATTAAATTAATATTAGTTTTGTTTTCAAAGAAAAGTTAAATATGTTTTTTTTTTTACTTAAGTTAAATATGTTTTATTCATAATAAAATTGGGACTTTATTTGACCTAAAATAAAATAAAATTGGGACTTTATAAATTTACTCCTTGTTTAAAGTTTATTCAATTTTAGTCTTTATATTAAATTTTATAAAAAAAAAAATAGTGTTTTTTTACACGTATTATACTTTTCCAACACTTTAATGCCTCCAACTTAGGTCACAAGCAAACGTTACCAAACTCGGCAAAATAGTATTTTTTTTAACAATAAAAAAGTAGTGGTTTTAGTCTCTATATTTTTTACACAACTTTCCTTCACTGATAATTATATGTTAGACACGTTGATATTTAAACTTTAATTTGTTATGTTGTGATATTTTAAAATTTTGTTAGATCATTTTCCGTTGGTGATTTTTCCTATAAAGTCAATATATATATTTTTTTTTGGTAAGGAGGTTAAAAAAGAAAGAAAATTAAAACGAGAAATTATTCACGAAGAAAGAAAGGTTCGCATTGCGTCGTTTATAAGAAGATCATGAACGCCTTACGAAGGAGAAGCATAAGTCAAGTAGTCGGCATGCGAGGAGACTCCAAGTTTAGTGAAAAAATCTACACATTGATTATCCTCTCTAAATGTGTGATAGAGAGAAATATTGATTATAGATATTTGATACAACATTAATCCAGATATGAAGATAGAGAATCATAAAATTTAAAATACGATATAGTAAAAAGATAGTTTAATAAAAAAATAAATTTAAAATTAAATATATAAATGCACAATATATAAAAATAACTAAAACTGATGATACATAAACATAAACAAACATTTACATTATTACTGAAATTATCGAATCAAGTAACAGTTACACATCTTATATCGAACATGATACTTAGACAATACCGAACATGTTTAATGTTTGTCGGATACAATATCTAACAAGATACTTAGACTATTTTAGAGTATCGAGATTTTGATATTTTTGCATTTAATCTCTGTAAAAACAAAATAAGAACTAAAATTAAAATAAAAAATTTATTTAAGGAATAAACTTGAAAAAAAATATTGAATTCTATAGACACTAAAAATGATATTTAGTTTACTTTTTTGGTGCCATGTCATCATCTGTCGTGGAAGGAGCAAAAGAAAAAGGTACATGTTGAGACTGAGGAAGAAAAGTGGTAATGTGAGGTGAGGTGTTTTTTGATACAACTTTAATTAGCTTTAAGGACTTATTATACCACCCTGCCATTTTCTCTTCTCCTTTCCTTTTGGACATTCCTTTCTGCTTTCTAAGTTTTTGCTAAAACCATTACCATTCTTTCATCTTGGTCTAGTTCCTCAATCCACAATTTGATGATCAGAAGAATATAGCATCATGGTTAGTTTCTGAATTATGAGTTTAAGTTTTCTTTGTATTATTGTTCTTTTTAATTTTTGTTGTTGGATCATATATTATTAACTTTGTTTTGATTGTTCAGGGAACACCTGTGAACATCATTGTTGGATCACAGGTTTGGGTTGAGGATCCTGAGATTGCTTGGATTGATGGCGAGGTTACACAAATCAATGGCACAAATGCTACCATTATTACCACAGATGGTAAAACTGTAAGATTTTAACTTGATCATCAAACTTGATTACAAATACGAACACTGAACACGACACTGACACGTAAGCACTTTTAGTAATTTAAGAAAATGAAAGTGATTGAATGTAACTAACTACATATGTATTGGGCCGGTGACAGACACTTACATGTGTCAGTCACCAGACACGCCTTCGATCTGAAATGTCAGTGCATCATAGTTTAGGAAACTTGTTAAATTACAGGTGTTTAACAGATAGGTGAAGAATTTTGATCTTTGACTAGAATAGATCATAGAATGAATACTTTGGATCCAAATGATGGAAATGGAATAACTTGAAGTAAGAATCAGTACCATCAATCTGAAATCCTAGGACAGATTCTCCAACAACAATTATCAGCTTCGTCACCGATTTCAAACCAAATAGCACATATCTAACCAAAATTCTGGCCCAAAGTTAACATTCCCCTTCCAAAAATGTATCACTATACTCATAACTTTGATGCTTGAAGTGCAAGAATAAACAAGCATATATATTATATACTAAACATTAGGATTATCCTCAATTTCAGGTTGTGGCAGAAATTTCAAGTATATACCCAAAAGATACAGAAGCACCACCTGCAGGGGTTGATGACATGACCAAGCTCGCATACCTCCATGAACCCGGAGTCCTGTATAACCTTCTGTGTCGTTTTTCACTCAATGAGATATATGTAAGTCACAACGAGATAATCAACTTGTCAATATATATTTTTGAGTTAAATATGCTTTAGTCTCTATAATTATCTAAAATTATATTTAGTACTTATAGACACTTCTCAGTGCCTATAAATTACTAAACTGCATGATTTCGGTCCCTAAAGAAGGATAAGAATATGCGGTTTAGTAATTTGTAGAGAATGAAAAGTGTGTATAAGGACTAAAAATATAATTCTAGATAATTATATGGACTAAAGGAAAAGAGAAACATCTGACTATGATTAATGAAATAAGCAGACGTATACCGGGAATATTTTAATTGCGGTGAATCCTTTCCGAAGACTTCCACATTTGTATGACAGCCATATGATGGAGCAGTACAAAGGAGCAGCATTTGGAGAGCTTAGTCCTCACCTTTTTGCTGTAGCAGACACTTGTTACAGGTATAGATCAATGTAGAAATAGATTTCGTGTTTGTCACAAGTAACAAAGAAATCAATTTATTATAGATGGTAAAGTTAACTAGTTTAATATATCAGGGCAATGATAAATGAAAATGGAAGTCAATCTATTTTGGTCAGTGGAGAAAGTGGAGCTGGTAAAACCGAGACGACTAAAATGTTAATGAGATATCTAGCTTTCATGGGAGGGAGATCGAATACCGAAGGAAGAACAGTAGAACAACAGGTTTTGGAGGTGAGCTTGAACTATTAAACTACAAAGTTACAAATTTGTTTCTTGGTTAACTAAAATAAGGTATACATAGTCATTACATTATAAATTCTTCAGTCCAATCCAGTGTTAGAAGCATTTGGAAATGCCAAAACTGTCAAAAACAACAACTCAAGGTAAATATTGTACAGATATTTTCTAAGGCCATAATTTCCGTTTGAGTTTTGCCTTACAAAATTTTTGGATTTTTTGGCAGTCGTTTTGGTAAATTTGTTGAAATTCAATTTGACAAGAATGGGAAGATTTCTGGAGCTGCAATCCGCACGTACCTCCTCGAACGATCACGAGTTTGCCAAGTTTCTGATCCGGAGAGAAACTATCATTGCTTTTACATGCTTTGTGCTGCTCCACAAGAGGTAACCTCTTTATAATATATGACTAAGGGTTAAACGAGTTGAAAGGACCGGATTCCTAACCCTGGCACAGGAGAAAATACTAACAGTTAAAATTTGATTGATAGGATGTCAAGAAGTACAAGTTAGGGGATCCAAGACAATTCCGCTATCTTAATCAATCAAGCTGTTATGAAGTGTCAAATGTAGACGACGCGAAGGAATACTTGGAAACAAGAAATGCAATGGACATTGTAGGCATCAACCAGGATGAACAGGTATTAGGCGACAGTGTATGTATCACATATTAGTTAGTGTTTATCAAGTCGTCGTGATCAATTAAAATTCTCTCTACAGGATGCTATCTTTCGTGTCGTAGCTGCAATCTTACATCTTGGAAACATTGACTTCGTCAAAGGGAATGAATTTGATTCATCCAAATTGAAAGACGAAAAATCACTCTACCACCTCCGAACAGTTGCAGAATTATTCATGTACAAGCAAGCTTTGATCCTACTGTCAAATTCAAATAATTCCTAAACTTCAACTTCATTGTATTTTGACATGTTTTTGTTCAGGTGTGATGAGAAATCACTAGAAGACTCACTTTGCCAGCGCGTCATTGTTACCCCTGATGGCAACATTACAAAACCACTAGATCCAGATGCAGCATCTTTGAGCCGAGACGCTCTGGCGAAGACTGTGTACTCCAGATTGTTTGATTGGTAATTAACCATGTATTTGAACTGCGTTAAATATGTAATAAAGGATAACAGTGCATAGGGTAACTTTGTCAAAGTTGACACAGATACCGTATACAAGGAGTGACATATTCGTTATGCATTCTTATAATATGGCAGGATTGTCGATAAGATTAACAGTTCAATTGGTCAAGATTCTAATGCAGTTAGCTTAATAGGAGTCCTCGACATTTATGGATTCGAAAGCTTCAAAATCAACAGGTATGTATGTTAATTATATTTGTCAGAAAGAAAATTTATACATCGCTATATTAGAATTTTTATTTGTTCTACATTTACAGTTTTGAGCAACTATGCATCAACTTAACAAATGAGAAGTTGCAACAACATTTTAATCAGGCAAGGTTATAACGATCTCAATATCGCTTTCACATCATTGTTGCTGCAAATGTATAATAATATAGAAATGGAACTGTTTCAATTTCAACAGCATGTATTCAAGATGGAGCAAGAAGAGTACACAAAGGAGGAAATTGATTGGAGCTATGTAGAATTTGTTGATAATCAGGATGTTCTTGATCTTATTGAGAAGGTAATTACTAATTAGAGACTAATCAGTGGTGGATCCACCGCCCGGCCAGCTCGGGCACTTGCCCAGGCTCTGGTAAAAAAATTTGGTATTTTAGGGGTTAGTTTAGGGCAAAACTGAGATATTTAGGGGTTGGTTTAGGGTAAAACTGAGATTGTTTTTGTTCAAACCTGAGATTTTTCAGTGCAAAACTGAGATGTTTGTTTAAACCTGAGATTTTGCCTAGGCTTTATAAATTTTCTGGCTGCGCCACTGAGACTAATTATGTATCAACATTGATTGTGCAAGACCTTGTCTACAAGATATGTTGTGAAACTATTTATTTTTCCTGCATGCAGAAACCTGGTGGAATTATTGCTCTTCTTGATGAAGCTTGGTATGTCATTTCTCACTCAAAAAGCTTTCAATACATAAAAATTTAAAAAATATACACATATTTTCTTAAGCAAAAAAAAAACAAAAGAAAATTTAATCATATTCTTATTTGCGCAGCATGTTCCCGAAGTCAACACACGAGACTTTTGCACAAAAAATGTACCAGACATACAAAGCACACAAACGGTTCAGCAAGCCAAAACTTTCTCGGACAGACTTCATAGTTAACCACTATGCCGGAGATGTAAGTTGAGTAAATTCTAAATATTTTCGTCATATGTATATCCGGTTAAAAATGAAAGATGATAATTTCTTGTCACAAATACTTTTGATGTATATAGGTCACATACCAAGCAGATTATTTTCTTGATAAGAATAAAGATTATGTTGTAGCAGAACATCAAGCTCTTTTATGCGCTTCAAAGTGCACATTTGTTGCTAATCTTTTCCCTCC
The DNA here is from genome assembly GCF_020283565.1 of Trifolium pratense. NCBI lineage: Eukaryota > Viridiplantae > Streptophyta > Magnoliopsida > Fabales > Fabaceae > Trifolium > Trifolium pratense. Next base: position 38,134,611 of record NC_060065.1, read on the forward strand.
TTTACCCGAGGAAACATCAAAGCAATCAAAATTTTCTTCCATTGGTTCACAGTTTAAGGTAACCATGTTTTACAACAGCGATTTGTTCCTCATGTTTCGTGAAACTCTCAATCCATCATGAATTACTTATGAATCAAATTTTAATATCCAGCAACAACTGCAATCTCTCATGGAGACACTGAGCACCACAGAACCGCATTACATAAGATGTGTGAAACCAAACACAGTTTTGCAGCCAGGAATATTTGAGAACTTCAATGTCTTAAACCAGTTAAGATGTGGGGTGAGTTTCAGTTTTCTTGTTGTCAATTATATATATGACTGTTTAGTGAATTTGAGAAGATTTTGCTTATTAACATTTACATCGTTATTGCTCTTTCAGGGAGTACTTGAGGCAATAAGGATAAGTTGTGCCGGATATCCAACTAAAAGAACATTTGAAGAGTTCCTTGATCGATTTGGAATGCTAGCCCCTGATGTCCTTGACGGGTATATATTAGTCTAGTACTTCCTACGGACTTAAATATAAGCAAAATCGAACATGTATCTGGAATAAAGACATGTTCATTTTTTCTCATATTTAAGACCATAGTAGTACACAAGAAAATGAATAATGTTTATGTTTTTGTTTTAACTTTGATCGTTACCTTCAAGAAAGTGGAGTAAGAATGATGAGTCGAAGATGTAATACAAGTATTCTTATGTTCATTTGCTTGAAGCTTCACTTGAAAATAACAATAGGAATAATCTATTGTGTAGCTTATATCATAGATAAACTATATCACTCATTGTTCTACAAGATATATTTTGAACTTTGCAAACACATGATAAATAATGCTTTTTTCTGTGTAGCTCGGACGAGAAAAAGGCATCTATTGCCATATGTGATAAGATGAACTTAAAGGGTTATCAAGTAAGTCTATAGAAGCAAAAGGCATAATTATCACCAAAAAATAATCAAGATTTATGTTATAAGTTGTAATTTATTTCCTCTAATCTTTTTTTTTTCTTTCTCTCAATCAGATGGGGAAAACAAAGGTGTTTCTTAGAGCTGGTCAGATGGCTGAATTAGATGCACGAAGAGCCGAAGTCTTAGCTAAAGCAGCTAGACTCATACAGAGACAAATCCGAACACATTTAGCACGAAAAGAGTTTATCACCATGAAAAAGGCCACAATTCGTATTCAGAAGATTTGGAGAGGTTGCATTTCTTCACAAAGAAGTAACTTGTATGTTTAGTACATGTTCGTTCTCCCGTTGCTTAACTGACTTAAGTTACTTTTCTTTACGCTTCTTATATCAGCAAAAATTGCTCGGGAAATCTATGAGGATATGAAGAGAGAATCAGCTTCTATCCGGATACAGAAATATGCGCGTGCACATAGAGCAAGAGTGTATTATACATCATTACAAGCATCAGCTATTGTTATTCAATCAGGTTTGAGAGCATTAGCCGCACGAAACGAATATAGGTACAGAAGAAGAACAAAAGCTTCAACGAAAATTCAGGTAAAGACAACTTCAGAAGGAATACATAAGACCACCATAGGTCATAAATCATGACAGATATTGAAATGTTTATCTAAATTATCATCAATTAAAATTTAAAGAAGCTTGGGATACAAGATAGCAAAATAACAATTATTTCTACTTCTATTTTACATTGATAATTCTTAATTATTCAAATTTATTTATTCTTACAGACACAATGGAGAAAAGTACAAGCTCTTTGTAGTTACAAGCAGCAGAAGAAATCAACTCTTACTCTTCAATGTCTGTGGAGAGCTAAAGTAGCACGAAAAGAGCTCAGAAAGCTTAAAATGGCGAGTCTCGCTTCTTTGTATCATTTTCCAGAATTTTATTCCAATTCTTATAGAATATCTATAGTAACAGTTTGAAATTGTTGTGCAGGCTGCAAGGGAAACTGGGGCACTTAAGGAAGCAAAAGACAAATTGGAGAAACGTGTCGAGGAACTTACATGGAGACTAGATTTTGAAAAGCACTTGAGGGTATGTATGAACTCTCAAATAGGTTACCATGATAAACACTAAATGTATTCAACTAAAAAAGTTCATTTCAGTAATCGAAGTTGATTTTGAGTTGTTTGATCGTCGCTTCATCCTAGTTTGAGCGGTTGAACTATGGCCTGGAGGTCTTGCCAGTTCCATATCCAGTTCGATTCTTAAAACATTGATCAAAATCAAGATCCGACTTTGAAATTAAAATTAAAATACAAATGATTTCTCAAATATAACAGATCTTTATTTTGATTCAAAAGAAAGTTTCAAGTTTCTTTTAACATTTTCATTCGTTGATTAACATTAGAGAGCATACTATTCAATATATTAGTGATAAGAGAAACCTTGTCCTTGATTATTCATGCATATTTTTTCCAACCACATATAACCTAGAAAAAATAAAATGCAGGTTGACCTTGAAGAAGCTAAGGGGCTAGAGATTGCAAAATTACAAAATGCATTACAAGAAATGCAAGGTCAGCTAGATGAAGCTCATTCTGCAATTATACATGAAAAAGAAGCAGCAAAAATAGCAATTGAACAAGCACCACCGGTAATAAAAGAGGTACCTGTTGTGGATAACACCAAGCTGGAGTTACTCACAAATAAAAATGTGGAGCTTGAGGTAAATCTGATATTTAGAATATTTTACTTTCAACATTAACAATTATGAAGCCGAGTAATTAATTATATTGAAGTTGTTAAAATGCAGAGTGAAGTAGAAGAGCTGAAAAAGAGGATCAAAGATTTTGAAGAAAGGTACATAGAAATTGAAAAGGAGAATCAAGCAAGGCTTAAAGAGACAGAAGAAGCACAGCTTAAAGCAACACAACTTCAGGAGACTATTGAAAGGTTGTTAAAAAATAATTAGCCACAAATATCTCTACGATCATAAACTGACATGCATTGACTATCTAATTTTTTGTTTCTACAGATTAGAATCGAGTTTGTCAAACCTTGAGTCGGAGAACCAGGTTCTTTGCCAGCAGGCTTTGGTAGAATCAAAAAATGAAGATCTCTCTGAAGAGATTAAAATGTAAGACCGAATATATTATTTTTATCATCTATTATTATTTTTCTGCTCTTGGATGCTATATTAAGATTGAAGGTGTGGACGGTGTCTGACACGTGTAATTGTCAAACACGACACCAGCACATGTGGACGTTCAAACAGTTCCGTATCTATTTGTCAGTGTCATGTTCTATGTCTGTGTTAGTGCTTCATACCTTGAATGTATCTATGTGTCAGTGTCGTGTTCTATGTTCGTGTCTGTAGTATAAAATAGTTTTTGAAAAATCAAATGATATCAACAGGTCTATGAAAATCATGATAAATTGTTCCTTTCATTCGTATTAGGAAGGATTATTGAAATATAAAACTAAAACTAACATATAGTTAATATTCTCTAAGTAAATTTCATAATTGATATCCTGATAATTAATTACATTGACATAAAAATACTGAAACTCCATACTGTTTCCAGCCTCAAGGGTCAGATTGAAAATCTCGAATCGGAGAATGAAACTCTACGGAGCGAAGCAGCAGCTGCTATAGAACAGAAAGTTCATCCTGAAAAAGTAGAAACTGATCAGGAAGTGGCTGTTGTACAACAGATTCAACCAAAAGTTGCTGCAGATAATGTGACAGCACAAATCAAGGTACACACTAAAATTGATCTTTTCCAAAATTTCGACGGAATCATTTCATTATGTGACGATATATTTTTTGATGCTACAGGAATCGGACAATGGAAATCATATAGAAGAAGAATTGCATGCAAGAAAAGTATTTCAAAATTACTACATTTATTCTTTAAGATCTTATTAGGGAGCTTGTTGATTTGAAATAATTTAATTATGTTTCCAGGAACCAAGAGCACCTGTTTCCTTTCTTACAAAGCAAAGATCACTCACAGATAGGCAGCAGGTATGTTTTAGAGACAAAATCTCTCTTTTGTAAGATAGTTTTGAAATAGAGATTTTGAGAGAACAAGAAGTTGCACATCAATATAAATAGTACTTTACAATTTTCATCTCTCTTGTAAACAGGAAAGTCATGATGCATTGCTCAAGTGTCTTGTGGAAGATAAGCGTTTTGAGAAAAACAGACCGGCGGTTTCTTGTATTGTTTATAAAACACTTCTTCATTGGAGATCCTTTGAAGCAGAGAAGACACATATATTTGATAAAATTACTCACACTATTCGATCATCAATAGAGGTAAAGTCTACTCTTCCATTCAACAACTTCAATGCACTCTTAGTTTTTGAGCCTAACTCAACCGTGACAAAATCGTTCTGATGATTTCCTATGTTTTACAAACTCTATTTAGTAAATAGAATGATTAAAATAGTTATCAACTCATAATGTTGTGTGAAATCAAATTACCATTTTATTTTTTCTTGCAGAGTCAAGAAGGAATTAATGATCTAGCCTATTGGCTTTCAACAACATCAACACTTTTGTTTTATCTACATTGTACACTCAAGGTCAGCAACAACACAAATAAGGCATTTTCGCGTAATCGAAACTCGCCTGCTACATTATTTGGAAAAATGGCACAAGTAAGCTTTCAGGAAACTGCAAAACTTAAGTGCATTAAATCAGATTTAATTCATATACACTATCATCGTAAATATGTTTTACACTATCAAACAATCATAATCGTCAGGGTTTACGTTCATCTTCAATGGGCATTGGGATATCAAGTGGATACAGTGGGATGGTGGAGAAGCCAAATGATCAATCTAAAGTTGAAGCCAAGTATCCGGCTATTCTTTTTAAGCAACACTTAACTGCATATGTGGAGAAGATATATGGAATGATCCGTGATAGTTTAAAGAAAGAGATTAGTCCATTCTTAAATCTGTGTATCCAGGTAATAAATATGTTTATGAAAAACTTGCGCAACAAGAAATTGGATATTGGTTGATTAGGGCAGCGTTTAAAGAAATTAATCGGGTTTATGTTTATAAGCATTTAAACATATGTTTTGGAGAATGTACGAACATAGTTTATCACATGTCTATCAGTTTTTAGCTTATTTCAATAAGCTCTACGCCTGTTTGGGTTGACTTATTTGAATTTATCGACCTGAGTGAGCTGATAGAAACAATTCATAACAAGTCCATAAACCTTATTTCCATACGCTCTTCAGAATATCTGTCAGAAAAGAAAAAAAAAGCTCTTTAGAATAATTTATGAAACAACTTATAACTTATACTTACCAAAAAACTTATAACTTATATGAAAAAAGTTTGATTTTATTTAATCTTTTGTTTTAGAAACAGTTTATATATAAGCACTTAAGTAAACTGTTTATCCAAATAGGGTCTATAGCTTATAAAAAGAGCTTTCAACTTATATGAAAACAGTTTAACTTAATTCCATCTTGGATAAGTGTTTATATAATAAAGACTTATCTAATAAATGCTTAATTAAGTTGTTTATCCAAACACATTTTTTATTAATCTCTGACCACAATTGACAGGCACCCAGATCCATAAGAACCAGATCAATAAGAGGGTCATCTAGAAACATCCATTCAAATATAGTTGCAAAACAACAAGCATTGCATATGCACTGGAAAGGCATTGTGAGCAAGTTAGATCATGTCTTAGCTATATTATCTGACAACTATGTAAGCAGGAATCACTCTCCTAATTGCTTAGGTAAGGTTGTGCTTATCAAAGAAGAGATTTCTCAATATTCTACATTTTGTGATTTCAGGTTCCTCCTATGATAACAAGGAAGATATTTAGTCAGGTTTTCTCATACATGAATGTTCAACTCTTTAATAGGTGAAAAAAAGTTCCACTTAATTTCACTTAAGACGTTGGACTAGTAATTGTTGATTCAACTTTATTTTATACAGATTCTCATAAAGTTATGATAATTATGGTTTCGCAGTTTGTTGCTTCGTCGTGAGTGCTGCTCCTTTAGCAATGGAGAATATTTGAAGGCAGGTTTGCATGAGTTGGAACTATGGTGTCTCAAAGCCACAGATCAGGTAATTTCAAATATTTTCCATAGCTTAGGTTTCATGACTAAGCCAAAATGCACAAGTTCAACACTCGTTTTCAACATATTTTCTTTGGCCTTTTTGATTTCTTTGCAGATTGCAGGGTCATCTTGGGATGAACTCAAACATATACGCCAAAGTGTTGGATTTCTGGTATACTTTATCTGATAATGATTAAAGATAATGATTCAATCTTTAGTTCCCCTTTCCTCGATTTTGAATTTCTAAATTCCTTTGTCTATGCAGGTCTTGCATCAAAAGACTCAAAAATCTTTGGACGAGATCACAAATGAGCTATGTCCGGTAATTTTTTTCTTACAGACAAATATTAGTATTTTCTCTTTTATCAGGATTCGAACTACAGTCCCTTGATAAAATTGAGGTCATTAAATTTAACCATGTGTTGGTGTATCCGAAAATGGATACGACTTTAATTTAAAGTGTTAGTGCTACATAGAATGGCTCGAACCAATGTAACCTATTATTTCTTTTATAATTTTTCACTCTATCAGGTGTTAAGTATTCCACAAATATATCGCATTGGAACTATGTTCTGGGATGACAAGTATGGAACACAAGGATTATCTCCAGAGGCAATTCCTTATCTCCTCAATCATGTTTACCTTTGCTGCATAATTGTTGTGCTTGTGCACATTTTTTCTAAACTATTGCTTTCATTTGAAGTATGATTATATGATATCTTGTGAACAATCTCATTACTTCCCTAGATATCATTCATAGCATTATTAAACATTTTTAATATCTAATTTGTATATTCGTTCAAATTTACAGGTCATTAGCCGAATGAGAGTACTTATGACAGAAGACTCAACAAACATACTGAATAACTCATTCCTTCTAGAAGTGGAATCGAGGTAATTATTCAATTAACATAATCCTGGACCCATTTTGGCTTTTCCTACTTTACATTCAAGTTCTAAAGTCACTTTCCAATTCCATTCTTGCACAAAATTCAGCATTCCATTCTTAATGGAGGAGTTGTTTCGGTCCATGAGCGACATCCGAATATCAGATATGGATGTGGATCCACCAACAATCCTTAGACAGAGATCTGATTTCCAGTTCTTGTTGCAGCACATTGATAGTGAAAGTTTGGCTGTTGGCATATAGTTATATTTTTTCTGATTTTTTCATTGATTTAATTTGGGTTTGGTTTGTTGAGAGTAATTCAATGGTGAGTGAGGTGAAGCACTGTAATTAGTTTATAACATTTTTTCTAATTTTTTCATTTGTTTTTGTGAAGATTCAATTTTTTGAAATTTTTTTGTAAGGCTTCTTGTCAAGGAAAGAAAGGCCACAGTGAATTTTGACAATGTTAATGAAATGAAGGAAAGTTTTGGGTTTTAGTTCAATTTGCAAATTTAACAATATTATTTATTGTAATTTTGTTAAAATGGAAGATGAAACTAGCAGGATGGAGCAATTCTAATATATGCTCTTTGTTGTGCCGGCTTCATTGTCCTCTGTTCGACGGTGTAGTTCCTTCTCCCTCACCTCTGCTTCCTTTCTTATCTGATCATGCTCCGCCAGTCTTGCCTAGTGCAATGCACCTCGCTTCTTCAATTCCTTCACCACCGTTAAAAGTTGCTCAATCACAGCATTAAAAGTTCCTTTGCCGGTGATATTCGTCATTTGACTGCTGCTTAAAGCCGATGCTATTTCGAGTGGTTGATGATGTCAGTTAGTGGAGCGAGGTCATCAGAGAATTTTATCGTAGCTCCACGGTGTGTGCCAATGTTCCGGTCTAGAAAACAAGTATCACATAACATTAGTGTTTTTGTTTAGTTATAGATCACTATTTAACTCACTAGTATCTAAGCCATTTCATACACTATTTTTTTTGCGTAAACCGATATCATCTGCATGAAACTGCATAGACTAATCCCTTGAGTTTTGTGGAATCCAAATGGACGGCAAACTCAGTTTTACACAATTAACTCTGTATATTTGAGTAATCACCAATCCATGTTAGCCGAGGGCAAGTTAAAGTTGCAATTATAACGGTATTTTCAATTTGGATCCAAAACCCAAGTTGTTTAAACTTTTAGTGAATTTGGATAAATTTATCTTGATGTTAAACCTGCTTCATTGATGATCATTTAATGTGTGTGAAAATCATGCACCAATAGTCGTAAACAAAATTGATCTTCATGTAACAATTGTTAGTTGGTTCAGTGGTGATTGATGTTGACTTGATAGGAAGACCACGGTTCGATCCCCACAACTTCAATTTAGTCCCTTAGTTAACTTTCCGTTAAGTGACCATTAGTAGTCCCTAAACTATAAAAATACTTCAATTTAGCCCTAAACTATCTTAAAAAACAACAACAGAGTCCCTAAACTATGATAAAAAGCTACAAAATCATCCTTAACAACACAACCCCAAAGAAAAATTTAGTCCCTAAACTAAAAGACATGCCTAAAAAAGGCCAATACAGCCGAAGTCAAGCCATAGAGGCACCAAGAGCCAAAATAACCCATCAGCCCCTACAAAACCAAGAGCAAAACACCACCAAAATAACTCAGCAGAACTTAACCATAATTTAAACCATAAACCATTCATTCATTACATAAGTCAACAAATTCAGCCAAAGTTACAAACTTCATCTCTACAGCCAACCTAACTTCCCCAAATTGAGTTTCAGCATTGAATTGTGGATATATAACAACATGAATAAGAGATGGTAATAATATAGATGGTAATAATATAAGAGACAATGGTTAGACAACCCTCTCATCCGGACCACCTGAATACAATTGGGCCACGTTAGACACCACTCACCAGAGAGCAAGAACCTATCCAAAGACTCATCGAGAGTTTGTCCCCTTTAAACCAGGTAAACTTACGACCACTTAGCGGGAGGTCAATCAAGGTATTATCATCAATAAAACGATTAAAAGAGATGTATTCCAGGGGACGCTGACCACCACTGACCAAGCGTCGTTCATCTATGCTCCGGACAGCATTAAAATCCCCGCAGACACACAGCCTAACCCTCCCTAACGATTGAATCCTCACCGATAACGAGTCCCACAGCTCTTGTTTCGCCCCAGAGTCACAAGAAGCATAAACGTTTGCCACTGAAAACTCGTCACCAGACTAAGGGATAATTGTGGCTGATCCTCTGCACATGGGGACCCCACCACACTGTAAACCATAATATTCCTTTATATATATGTGTTGGTGTACTCACTCCCAATGTACACACACTTTTTACCCTAATTTAGGACATTTTCTCGCCTCATTCATTTATTGACTTTAGCGTTAGAGTGCTAACATTATTGTTGCAAGTACATTTCCCCTCAAATACTAGGATATCACACCAATCATCATCAAACACATAATATTCTGGTCTGAGCATCCAATTCATGAGTGACATAACGGAACACATGGTTGATATTGATTGATAGTGTAAAACTTGTGCATATTCTTTTTCTAAAAAAAAACAATAAAGTTTTCATTTTGAGGGAAAATAAGGTGGTTGTGTGCAACAGACATATAGAATTGAGGTTGAATTTATCCCTTTGAGTTGTGAGCAGTGAGCACAACTGACGCAACAATGAGAGGCTGCGCATTGCCGTTAACCATCAACTTGTTACCTTTTCTTCATCACATTCATTCATTCCCATCATCTCACTCTTTCACCATTCACAATCCAACGCCAATACTCTCTACAATCCATCTTCATCGTCACCGATTCCCTTCAATTTTACTTCATGCCCAACAACAACAACAACACCAACCACATCATGATGAAGAACAAAGCTTTCAAGTATTAACATCTTTGAAAACTGATTACAATGATATCATGATAGTTGATACCCCTAAATCTAGAATGCTTCTCCTTGATTCATCTCGTACTCACTCACTCTCCCTCTCTGTTTGTTTCTGTGTTTTTTCTGTTTTAAGTCTGAATAAATGTTTATTAAAGTTTCAAACTTTATCTCATGGTTGAACTTGGTCTGAAAATTATTCAAATGGGGTCTTAACATTTTTTAATTTATTTCGTTTTTGAGCACATTTTTCTTGAGAACTATGCAATGTGTGAATGAACTGATTTGTCAGAATTTCTTTTTTCTGTTGCAGATAATGTTCATAGCATTCTTTACAAGGACACAAAATGGACTAATTCCTACTGGGTATGTAACTTTGCCAATATTGTTTTGATTTTCTCTATCTATAGTTGTATTGTTTATATATATGTTTGTTACATTTTTAAATCAAAACATTAACTTGAGTCCATTGGAGTTTCTAGTCTGGGAAAATTTGTTGGCATAGGGAACATTGTCAAATTGTCTTAGAATTTGAGTTGAGTTTAACTCAACCTACAAAATTAGCTTGTAAGGTGAGGACTTCCCAAACTTTATAACTTATAAACACAACTTAGGCCATTTTTGAATGTGTTGGAGGCTGCCATGAAGAGAACCCAGATGCCGCAATTAGGCGGCTTGTGGTGGACCGCAATTATGGCAGAATTTCCAACAGTTTGTCAGTGTTATTAAACTATTTCTTGGGCAAAATTTATCATGCTTTAATGGTAAAAGATGTTGGAAATTCCGCTTTCATTGTGGTCCGTCCGCCCCTTGCTGCCTAAATGCGGCATTTGGGTTGCCTTCATTGAAGCCTCCAACACCTTCATTGTGTTGGGTGTGAAGGGGTGAATTTAGTCCCACATTGCCTATGTAGTATTTATAAGGCTTGGGAAGCCCTCACCTTATAAGCTGTTTTTGTAAGGTTGACTCAAGTCCAACCCAAATTCTAGGAGAGGTCTTTCGTAAATTTGTTATGCAACAGTTAGATGCACTGATGATAATCATATATAATGGTAATAAGAATCTTTTGCCTACGGTTTGAGCTATTATGCCTAAAGTATCTCCATATTATATAATAATCTTCATTTTATTTTAAAATCTTGAAATTCGCCTCCTAGTCATATAAGCTTCTACAGTGATTTATCTCGAGATATCATATTCTTTGAGAATGAAGATATTTACAGACAACTCTATAAGTTTTATCATTCCTAAATATCTTCAAGGCTTTCTATTGTGTTACATCAAACAGGATGAATTTGCCAGCTTGCCAGCCATTGTTCCAGAAGGTCCCATTGCTATCTTAGGTTTGGTAATTTCTTAATCTTAAGATGGTGTATATATTGTCTTGGTGAATTTATAAACCTATGGAATTCCTTAAAAATCAATGATATTGTAAGTAATATACTAATATATCATACATTCGTACTTCTTTTTAAAATGTCAGGGTGGTGGAACTGCTGCTCATCTGATGCTTGAATTGTGGCCTTCACTGCAACTTGAAGGCTGGGAGATTGATGACATTGTAAGTTTGTAACAATGCTTCTTTTCTTAGATAAGATCTTGTATAAATTAACCACCTAGGCTATTTCATGTGTCAGTTTCCTTATTCAATATATATCGACTATTTTGTAACATATTGGATTCATTAATTTCTGCACAAAAGTAATATCAAAATTGAAACATTATAGATAAAATAACAAACATGACATTTGTACTTGGATATGATTTAGTATTTTTATTTGATCTTGGGATGTAAATTCACATTGTTCACCGGTGTTTTGGGATTTAGATATGGAAGGCCTTTTCATTGTTAGTCAAACTATAGCTGACATGATAAAGTTAAGGAACTTTTATGTTGTAACTAAGAACGCAATGAAGTGGTTAACGGTTATAATCTAACAACTTCTGTGACTGGATACTTTTATGCCTTTTCTAGTGGTTGATGCGGTGTTCAATTTGTGTTTCAAAATTGCATACTGCTTTAATATTTTACATGTTAGAGAAAATTGAAGATATCAACTCTATTATTTTAGTTGTGGTGAATGGTTTGTGGTATTGGGAAGGGATACATTTCAAATAGAATGATGTGCTTCATTAAATGAGTTAAATTCGAAATAAATACAAGATGATACTAGGTGCAATTTTATTCTGTTTTAGATTATGTGAATTTATGTTTAATGCTTTGAATTAAATTCCATGTCTTGTTATCTTACTATATTTACACTTTGATTAAATCCATAATATGGATGTTCTCACCGAAATTTGTTTTTTCTTGAAAACCAAATATGTAGTTGATCGATAAAGCAAGAGATTACTTTGGATTATCTGATTTGGAGAAGACAACAGAAGACGGTGGCATTCTAAATGTTCATATTGGCGATGTCTTTGCTCCCTCGGAGGATTTGCACAAAAGATATGCCGGTGAGTTTTATTCTCATTGCATATTGCCTAATTTTCATATATCTATAGGTAGTCAAAATATTTTCTACAGCTTATACCTCTGACTAGGAACAAAAATGTTGTGTATAAGTGGGAGACACCCCTTACCTAACAACAATGTTGTCAATTGCGGATCACAGAAAATAGCAGTTTGTACAAATTCCACTATGAAACAGTGCTATAGCGTATTTTGGAACAATAGTGGTTTGTGCAAATTCCGCTATGCTATAGTGACAATTAAACAACATTGCAGTTGAATTAAGTCCAACCCAATTTTTAAAACTTTTTGATTTCTGAGAGTCTCTCCTCTCACACAAAGGCAAAGCTACCAAATTGCAGAATTAGTCCCTCTATTCGTTTTTTCTGGAAAGGAATTAGTATCTTTAATCTGATTTCTTCCTATATATTTAACTGACCAATCTAACTAACTAATTGACTACTGTTGTCCTTGTTCTTCCACATCCTAACATAATGGTGCAAAGCAAAATTCAATTGATAACATTAATGCATCATTAATGGTTCAATTGATCATGTTGATGCATCATTATTTCATGCAGTAGTTATAAACCATTTAGACATTCCTTTTCTCCTTAACTATTTAACGTGGATATTATTCTGATAGTCTAAGCTAACTTATATATTTTAACAATTTTCAGGAATTGTAGTTGACTTGTTCTCTGATGGGAAAGTTTTGCCTCAGCTGCAAGAGGTATGTATTAGTTTTCAACCTCGCAGATTTGCAAGTTCTAGGTCATTACGAAGTTTTCCTTGGAAAAATGACAAATTTTAGGCATTGCTGATATCATAATAGTAGTGTCAAGTTATTGGGATTGGCTCTTTATATGTTTTTAATTGTTCTTCCTAGTAACTCAATTATTACACCGTTTTCTTCATTTATACTATTGTTTAGGCCATTTATTTATAGGGTATTGGAAGATCAGAACGAGTCCTTTAAATGTTGCAAAACAAAACTTTAGGTCTGGCAACTTCTACTTGTAATCCAACTGATTTAATTTTTTTCTTGAGAAATCAAGGGAATGAAAGTGATGAAAAAAAAGAACTTTTACTATCGCAAGGCATGGTTGCATTATTTTTCATTGTTTGTCTGGCAGGTTAGTACTTGGTTGGAATTACATGATAGATTGATGGCTAATGGTCGTTTTATGGTGAACTGTGGCGGCATCGATAGAAGTAGTGATACAGAAAATTTATCAAATGATGAGGCATGGTTATTAAATTCGGCAATAAGAGCATTATCTAAAGCATTTCCTGGACAAGTAAGCTTCGTTTTCTGGTTCTTCATCACTTGATGTATAGCACTTCTTATAGAAGATGGGCTAAAAAAAACTTGAAATCGTTATTATAAGCTTCTGTTTTCTTTACCCTTAGTATCGTTAAGTGAAAAATATAAAAACCAAGCCGGATTTCTAAATAATCTTTGAAACTAAAAACCTTGGTTCTATTTTAGAAGCATTTTGAAATGTTAATTTCAGGGACTAAATTTTCAACCCCTACAATTTTTGCAATTAAAATGGCGAATACGGTGACTTTTTAATGCCCTATTTGAAAAAGCTCAATATCTGTTTGCATTTATCAGCTAAGTTGGAAGAGAATGCCAAAGGAATGCGGTGAAAATTATATGGCACTTACAGGACCGTTGCCTGATCTGAAATCCTGGTCTGATAATGTCCCTTCTCCTTTGAGCACGAGAGTGATGGATTGGAGACCTTGTGGAATGATTTCTAGAATTTGATCATCATTACTTCATAGTTAATGTGAAAATATGTCTTGTAGTTAAAGAAGTTAAATTATTTTGAGAATATTTCAAACTAGTGTCCTGACATTTAATGTGCATGCATAGTGTGACACTCTTAACACCTCATTCGAACAAAGCGTAATAAAACAAACCATAGAATATAAAATCCAGGGTCTCCAAAGAAAACATGAGGAATACTAAAAATGAAATAAAAAACATAACTTGTCTCTGAAGTCACATGATCCGAGTTAGAATCGCAAAAACTCAAATTCAATTAATTGCTTATGAACAACCTAAACTACTATCCATAGTTAAGATGATATACAAAGACAACAACATCATAATATCATATCATACATAGCAATAAATCATGTTAACAATGCTCGATGATGCATTTAAGAGTCCAAGCCGATTGAGACCTCCAGACCTGACTCATATGCATGCAAGGCTAGGAATCACCACCCTTCATGACTTCCACTGCCTCACATCTGGCTCCCATGCGATCATGGGACTAACCGCAATCATCATGTGAACAATGATGACACATTGTTATCATCACATAATCAACTTCATTATAATGTTAGCATTTTAAGATCACTGATTTAACTCATTAGTATCTAAGCCATTTCATACACAATTCATCCTAACTTACAATATTTATCTCTGTCCTTTCTTAATCAACTGCACTATGCTATATAACTAGTGTTAACTGTTAAGTAGGGGCAGTCCAATTATTTCTGCAGTATCCAAGGGTTTCTTAAATTCCCCAAGTCATATCAATATATCATAACTTGCACAACACTCTAACACCATTAAACAAGTGAAACTACACAATTTGAGAATTGTGAATCGATACACAGGATATGCTGTATAAAACTGATTGTATGTACTATGTTTTGGATATCGCATTCAATGCAATTATATTCCATTTGTAGTGGAGTTAAAGGATGCATTCTTTTGGTGGGAGATTAATTTAGTAAACAAATTTCTTGTTGCATTTTACACAATTAACTCTGCATATTGAGTAATCACCAATTCATGTTAGCAGAGGTTAAGTTAAGGTTGTATTCATAAATCATAACAGTTCCTGAGTTCATTTATCCAATTTTCAATTTGGATCCAAAATCCAGCAAGTTGTTTAAATATTGATGGTTGCTCTCCCTCCCAAATTGACCAGAATCCTCCCATGTGCCATGTCCTCCCATCTACCGGAAGATATCTTTCGGGAGTACAAATTTTACCGGAAAATTTCTCCTAGTAGTACAAATGTTGCCGGGAGATCTCTTCCGGTAGTGAATCTTACTAGAAGAGATCTCCCAGTAGTGTTTTTCTAGTGTAAGCAATTTAGGGGGCGAAGAGCAACCATCTTAAATATTTTAGCGAATTTTGTAGCTATTGCAACTTTGTAGTTGTTTTTCTGTTGTTGCTAGTTAATTTTAAAATTTCTCAATATGTCCTTGTTACTGGTACTTGCATTTAACAGCTTTTGATTTTTCAACTGCTTTGGTAAGTATATGACTCACCCTACAAGGGCTTGTGCCAAATTTCGCCACCTGTGAAAACTTTACTAGTTGGTAATGTTCTTTGAGTTTGAGGTATTTTTTAGTTTTGGAGATTCTTTGAAATTTTAACTTGTGTAAACTTTTTTAGTATAAAAAAAGTACTATAAAAAGACTTTTCCAGCTATTAATGAATCTTATAAAAATAAATTGAGAAGTGTTAGATGGGTTAAAGATATAGTTAGTTAGTAATTAGGAGGATTAGTTAGTAGTTTGTTGATGCCTATATATAGGCTTTGATATAATCTTCTCTCATTTTTTCATTTGTAATATTTTTCCTTCATCAATATTATACACTTTTAAACTATTTTCTCTCATTCTTCCATGAATGTCATGTTTCTTAACATGGTATCAAAACCTCTCCACGATTTGTTGGGCCACCTGTTATCAGATTTTTGTTATCGGGTCCACCGTTTATATGCACGCACCAAGCCCAATAGTGCTGGCGTGAGGGGGTGTGTTAAGAAGTCTCACATCGCTTGAGAGATGACCTGAATCTGAATATGTGTTTATAAAGTTATGACAATTTTCACCTTACAAGCCGGTTTTGTAAGAATGAGTTAGGTCCAACACCCATTTCTAAGATGGTTTATTATTTTATGTATGATCATTAAAAAATTTATAGTGAAGATATATTTTTTATCTCTTACAAATTTCTGACGGGTCAACTTAGTCCTATAAAAAATAAAAGTTAAATTTTATGTCTTACAAATATAGTGAAGATATATTTTTTATGTCTTACAAATATTTTTATACCAAGGACAAATTAATCTCCAATTTATTAAAGATTGAATTGTCCCATAAAAAATTTGTAAAGGATTCACTCAAATTTATATTAAGCAAATAATTGTAAAATTTATTCTAGTACATCAAAAAGTTTTAATATAAACTACTCTTATCAACCTACGAAGATATCTTTATTTAAAGACAAAATCGTGAGTGCTTACCTAAAAGCCATCAATACTTCAAAAAAGTGATCAACATGTTTGAAGTCGAAATAAAAATCATTTGATATTAATTTTATAATGGGAAGAAACAACCTTCTCACCTTCTTTAAAAAGGATAATCACATAATGCATTGATCTTTCACAATATTTTAACCAATGAATTTTTCTCTTTAAACCCCGATGTTTCTTTTAGCCCCCTTGCAATTTCCATTTTGCCCTCATAATTTTTCGGAAAATGTTTTCCAAAATTTATATTTTTTTGGAATCTATTTTCCAAAATAAACTAAAATGTAGTTTTCATATCTATATTTTTTCATTCACATTCCAGTACTTCATATTCTATTTTCCAAAATGTTAACTATCTTGGAAAACATTTTTCAAAAATTCAAATATTTCGGAACGCAGAATCCGAAATTGCTTCAGAAAACATTTTCCAAAGTTATTTTGGAAAACGTTTTTCTGAAATCCTGTTATATGTGAACAGAACCGCAAATTTGCTATTCTAACCTGATTTTTCATCAATCTCAATCATTTTTTAGCAAATCAAACGCACTCAATAATAAAAAAAAATTAAAAAGGTTGAAATACATAAGAAGTAGCATACAATAAAATGTGTATAACAAGTTTGCTGTAAAACATCATGTTTGTCTGCAAGTGTACATAACCAATAAAGTCACATCTATCAACACGATTATATTTTGGATTATGTTTGGAGATTGATTAGTGTGATGAAAAATCAGGTTAGACTAGCAAATTATCGGTTCTGATAACAGTTTACAAGATTTCGGAAAATGTTTTCCAAAATTACTTTGGAAAACATTTTACAAGGCATTTTCGGATTTTGCATTCCGAATTATTTGAATTTTCGGAAAATATTTTCTGAAATAGTTAACTTTTTGGAAAATAGAATTCAAAATACTTGAATGTGAATGAAAAAAAGATAGATATGAAAACTACATTTTAGTCTATTATGAAAAATAGATTCCAAAAAAATATAAATTTTGGAAAACATTTTTCAAAAACTATTTATGAGGGTAAAATTAGAATTTCAGGGACCGGAAGAAAACATGGGGTTAAAATTGGTCATTTGTTATTAATGTTCACTTTAAAATTAGTTTTGTAAAGTGTCAAAAAGTCCTTTTATGGACACATTGATCTTACTGTTAAACCTGCTTCATTGACCATCATATGATGTGTGTGAAAATCATGCACCAATTGTTGTAAACAAGAAAGTTGAGAATACGGCTTTCAATTTCAATGTCTCCAAAAGCTATGTCAAGAAACGGCGTTTTTGTACCTTTTTGGATTTTTATTCCAATTCTCAATTTTATAGATAGACATGTATTTGAATATTAGTTTACTATATTTGAGGAGGAATCCTAATATGATGAGTCAATATATAGCAATTTAATGTTTAAAATTATAATTTATCAAAAAAAAAAGTTTAAAATTATAATCATCAATCACATTGATCATTTTGGGTCTGCCGATTTAACTTTAAAAATTGTCCCAAAATCAATGGACTATTAACAAAGATTTTTAATATCAAAATTTTCTCTTAGAATTTTGCTAATAACTTGCACCAATTAAGAAAAACAAAAGAATTTTGCTATAATAACTTGTTTCCAACGAGAGGACTGGTATTTTGCCTTCAAGTACAAACACTCCAAATAGTAGTTTAGCAATTCATGTATCCACCGCAAAAACAAAGAGGCGCAATCGTAATATTATTAGATTGAACACCTTCTTTCAGATTTGAACATAGGACTTCACAATTGTATGTATGTAAATTTTAGTGGTGTTTGTTGTCGGTTCATCTTCATACAAAAAATAATAGAAAATCATCTTTATGATAGATGGCATTATATATTATTATAGTAAAAAAGATGAAGTGAAGATTATCTTGTTTTAAGCCAATATAATGATCATAAATGAAGGTTATAATTAATTAATTTCCATTCATATAATGCATCAACTATTGAAATTGTGTTATTACAACTAGCATGAGCAGCAAGTTAAGCTGTCCATGGAATCAATAACATAACCCTTAATGAAGTACTGCATTTAGATCTTACGCCAAACCAACCATATGGGAGATCGATTCTCATATATATATATATATATATATATATATATATATATATATATATATATATATATATATATATATATATATATATATATATATATCCTTTAACTCAAAAATATTAATGTTATGCAGTGTTCGTAAAGGTAACGGCACCAAAACTAGCAAGCAAGATGCATGTGTATAATAATACTACTATATAGTACTTTACCAAAAAAAATACTACTATATAGTATATATAGTATGTACATAATATATCAAATTTGTACGTAGTAGCTAGGGCAAATTTATAATGAGCATATAAAAAGCTATATATAATGTGTGATTTATTGATTACATTCATCTACGTGATTGACCAGCTAGCACAAATAATGTGAGTCATTAACATTTCTCATCATGTGAAATATTTGAGGTTGCGTGGGAATCCATTTGGTGAATGAATTATGTGTGTGTATAAGATAGAGTCATATATATTGAATTGAAACAACGCCATTCAGATCCCGGTTTTGCATCTATTTTGTTATATGAATTTATTTATTTATATGATCGAGACATTGAATTGTGTATTTTGTGTTGGATTGGCACGTGTATAAGCCACGGACTTTAAGGAATTTTGCTTTCCCTTTTATACCCTCACTCGTATTAGTATTCTCTAATTTTTTAAATTTTTTTTTTGTATTACAAAGGCAAGAATGAGAACACTAATGTTTTTTGGATAATTCTCTCTCTCCTACTCTCATTATAATTTTATTCTCTCTCTCCTTCTCTAACTTTATGATTTTTATTACAAAAGAAGAAAAAAAAGTTGTCTCAAAAAATTGTTCCAATAACATTACTCAAATGAGAAATATGGATTCACATTTAAGTATAAATATAAAAAAAAGAAATATTCACATTTAAGAGAAATAAGGATTCGCATTTAAGTATTAATTTTTTTTTTCGTCAAAAAAAAAAGAAGAGAAATATGGATCCACATTTCGAGCTTATCAACTTGATCCACGTATTTTTTTTTTAAAAAGTTGCTTTTACATTTTTATAAGCTCTATTATTAAAAAAAAGTGTCATAGTCATTTCATTTTTTATTTTTTTTACACAGTCATTTCATATGTTGTAATGTAGATTTGAGCGTAATTTAATCTAAGCTTAATTGCAGTTTTGGTCCTCCTAGCACATATTTTGTCTAAAATATGATGATATAATATGTTTTAAATTAACTTTATGAATGATTTTTCTTACAATTTCATCAATATTGGTATTTTCAAATCATCAGATCATATGCCACGTTATTTAAAACATATCACATCTCCAATTTATAGTTAAAAATTATGATAGGGAGACCAAAACTATCGAATTTTAAAATAGGGGGACCAATTCTAGAAAATGGTGAAAATAAGGAGACCAAAACTACAATTAAGTCTTTAACCTACTAATTTGTATGTATAACTTAGACGGTAAAAGATTTCATGGTTATTTAATATATTGGACTGTAGATTTAAATGTGTAAAATATTACTCTTTTATACACTTATTGTGACAGAGCCAAAAATTAAACTTATGAGGGGCCAAATTTAAAAGTATAATTTAGTAAAGAAAAAATTAAGTTTTCAAAACATAATATATAGCAATTGTAAGATAAATTTAAAGTTAATATTGTGATTCTGCGTTTTATGGGTCACTTTTTTTAAATTGGAATCTTTGGCCACTATATTTTCACATTTATTGTAATAAAATTGAGGATAAAAAAATAAAACTAAACTAATAATATAATGACATATACTGATATAAATAAAATATAAAAAAATAATTAGGGGGGTGGGTGTGTGAATTATGCCATTTGAATTTATTTTTTTTAAAAAAAATAGTACTAATTTATTTTAGAAGATGAAAACTCGGTTAAACTTTATTCTATAAACATAAGAGGGTTTTGTGAACATAAATAAATAAAACACATCAAGATAGCAAAATTGAGACCAATTTAAGGAATTGGCCCTCCAAATAATTATTTTAACAACAATGGATCGATGGAACCATATATACAAAATATTAAGTGTGGTTTAAAAACATAATTTTTTTTTTTGAAGACTGATAAAAACATAGTTAACACTTCATAAATTATACTAGGAGTATATGCCGGACACAAATAGTTTGGTGCCTTTCATTTGGCATAATAATTTAAGATATACGTACTAATTAACGTGTAGTGTACGGTTGAAATTCTATCTATTAGTCCTTGGATGCTGTCTACAAGTATGACAAAAATTTAATTTACATTTTGGATTAGATGAGTTACAAAGACAATGTGGTCAAGGACAAGTTGGTTTTATCCTTGTATCATGTACTAGCAAACAAATTTGGTCTCAAGTATGATCCATATGTGAGTCAAAAAAAGTAATCACCATATGTTGCCTTCTCTTTCCAAGGAACATAATATATAAATAAAAATGTATTTCTTATTTATGAAATCATAAGGAAAAATAGAATGGTACAAATGAGCCAGAAAATAAGCAAAATGACAATTAGAGATTAAAAGAGTAATAATCAAGACAAAATTACACAAACTACAAACAAATAAAACTCGGATCAAATACATTCAAAGATTCTTTAAATTTCTTAAGTATTAAATAACTAATTTTTTGCTGCATCGTTACCCTTTTAGTTATCTTATTCTTACAAAAATACTAATGCGGTTGTTAATTCTTATGTTAACCATTCAATCTAATGTGTACTATGAGACCCTGACAGTTGAGACCTAACTGAAAGAAATGATAACTGAAAAGAGGATAACAGTGTAACAAGTTAAAAACTTAAATGACTTATTTGTTACCTAAAATTTTTTTTTTTGACACGAATGTTACCTAAAATATTTAAAGAACCTATTTACCTACAAATCTTAAAGGACTTAACTAAACGTAAAATTTAAAGACTCCAAAAAAAACATTTAAAACTTGTGGGGTTGAAATTGTAATTTCTGTTTGATTAATTAATTATTTGATTATTTTATCACCACCTAGGATCCGGAATCATGGTGTGCATAATCCATAGGCAGCCCTGCTCAAAAAAAAAAAATCCATAGGCAGCCATCATCGTAGAAAACCCAAAAGATTTAAAATTAAGTAATCAATGAACTAATATTGCGTACGTTTCATAGGATCATATAATTAGAACCCCTAGGTTTGACACTTGCACTAAATTTGATGCAAATTCTTCACTTTTATGAGCATGCATGATTCAAGGCTAACCGTAAGATTTTCATATTTTGATTAGTGGACTTCAGCTTTATAAACGCTTAGTTAACGTGATCATAATAGATTAATTAACTAAGTGGTTAGTGTCCGACTTTTTGATCATAATAGATTTTTTTTTCTGACTTTCGTGCACATAATTTGGCGGAAGTCTTCAACCTTTCATAGAAGGTGGGTAGTGTCTTTTGCTATGATGCTGGGTCCGGACCCCTCTATACATGAGTTAGAGTACTCCTTGTATTCCTTTTAATAATATTATTTTACTTATAAAAAAAATTATCTAAGTGGTTGAGCTTGAAGTCTTGAACTAATAATTGAGTGTTAAGAGCTCACATTTTGTTGAAAGGAGGCCCGAAAGCATATGTATATATTTTTACCTTATAAATCAATTTTATAGAATTGAATTAAGAAAACATAAAAAAAAGAATTTAAAATAATGTCAAAACTTTTGTAAGATTTATTGGGCCATCTACTCCAACATTTATATTCATGCATCAAACTTTAGTTTTGGGCATGAGAATATGTATTAAGAGTCTCATTCATATAAACTAATGTTGTAAGCTTAAATTATGTTCGACTCTAGTTGTAGTAGTTCCAATCTTAGTTTTTTTCTTTTGTCAAATAAATGGAGTTTAAGCCCATATTTGATCAAACTTTATTTAATTATCTCTCATCCAATTTTAAATTATTTAAATTATTGAAAACATTGTTCTAAATAATATTGGTGGGTTAACAAAGAAAATCTTTGAAGCCACTAGGTTTGGTCTAGTGGTGAGGGGTTTGGGCAGTACGCTATAGGTCATGGATTCGATCCCTAGCTCATTGTAAACCAAGAAAAAAAAACAAAGAAAATCTTTTAATTACAAATAGTTAGTTGGTTTAATGGTGATTAACGCTGAACTTGATAGGCAGGATTGCGGTTCAATCTCCCATAACTACGATCGGGAGGAGACTGAAACTACTTGATGTCAAAAATCCATAATTGACCACAAACTATATTAGGTGGTCCACTGGGTCGGATATTAGTGGAGAAAAAAAAACTTTTAATTATCAATTAGCTTATTGGTTTGTACAAGCCGAAAAATAGGACAGGCCGCCCTCTTTAACATATTTCAAATCCAAATATATTTTGGAATTGCGAATCATGTGATAATACTTAAATAATATATAGTATCTTTTTATAATAAATAATGACCTATCAAAAAATTTTATAATAATTCTTTTTTTTTTTTTGGACAAAATGGATTTTAACGAGTTTTGGTTAGCACAAGGTATACCAAACAGAACATTAAGAGTCTACAAGAAATAGGACTACATAAATGTTAATTAAACAATGCCCAGACAAACAAAGGAGTTCGACCACCACTGATGTCAGTTTATACCGAGATTCACAATATATGATTTCATCCACCATAGCAAATGAACTTTTACTTTTTCGAGCATTTGATGACATGTACTTTCCTTAGCCTTGAATAAACGATTGTTTCGCTCATGGCACACCACCCAAATGCTACGTAACCAAAGAAGCTGCAGGAAAGAACGACGAGTCAGCCGAGGATTTGCCAATCCAAACTCTAAACAAGCCTCACATGGGTGCAATAACCGGGCAAGAGAGAAACAAATGTTGAGCTGTTTCCACTCCCCCGCAGCCAATCGCACAAAAATGAGAATCTTGAATAATAATGTGCAGCCTTACCAAGTTGTTTTTGTTGGGTCATCACGAGGGGGCAGCCGGGGATCATCCACATTGGGCTTAAGAACAACTCTACAAGTGAGTTGGACACCACACTCTTACCCAAAACCTTAAGGTGTTAGGTTTATGGGTCATCTCACTTATAAAGTGTTCAACCTCCACTTTTCTAAGCAATATGGGACTTAACCACTCACACTTACTATAACAGTTTTTGGTTAGCAAACTGTTTCTAAGTAACCTCCAAGTCAGAACGGAAACTTTCAAAGAATTACAATAATTGTTTGAAACAGAAGAATTACAATAAAAGATCTATAGTTTTTATTTATTTATTTATTTATTTATTTCAATTACAAGGGAAACAATATCTATCTACATCTATATAGTTGTAATAATATTGATATTATAATAGTTATAAGTGCATGTATTGAGAATATTGGAATGAACAGAAAATGCCACTATCATTCTTTTTTGACTTTGACTAGTCCACATGGGATTGATTGAAGACATACATATTTTCATATTATTAATTAAATGGAAAGTGTAATAAACAAAAAGAATAAAACAAAATCCACATTTTGTTCTATTACCAATTTACATGTAAAATGAAAGAAAAAAACAAAATAAGTTACTGTACCTACCTATGACAGTTAAGCTAATTTTCTTCATTGTAATGAGGCGAAAATTTGGAGTAAGGTCTCCCATTCAACGGACATTTACCAAAGACCCAATTTAATAAATTTTAATTATAAACATTTGATATATACACTCCTTCTGTCCCAAAATATAAGAAAAAATTGGTTAAAAAAAGTTGATATATTGATCAAAGAATGATGTATTGCAAACCATCTCAACTCAATTTTTGCACGGAAAAATTGCAAACCCTCCTCCCATGACTCACAACTACCATAACCCTAAACCTATAAGAATAGAGTTGTTGTGGTGAACAAAACTCAATATAACTGTTCATATTTATAATAACTTTCTACTTCTTTTTTTTCTTCCAACTACTCGATGTGGGATTCTTGGATGAATACCCATTTTGGCCCAACACTTTTAGATACTACTACATCCGTCCCTAATTATAAGACCATGTTTGACAAAACTGTACTATTCATTTACCTTGTTTTGACCGTATATTTTTAATAATATATAAATGTAAATATTAATATATAAGATCTTGTTCAATTTGTTTTGATGAGTATTTTCAAAATGTTAAGTTTTTATAATTTTCAATATATTAGTGATCAAAATTGTGCATTGATATACGTGCAGTGGTCAAATAGAGTCTTATAATTAGGGACGGAGGTAGTAAATGTGAGTAATTTTCATAATTAAAATTTAAACATTAATTGGAGAAATTAGTTCTTTCAGCCAGATTCAATATCACAGTATAACATTAAATCTGTTTAACTTTTTTTTTTGTCAAGCCAATTATTAAAATATTTTTACACTAATGCATATAAGTTAAAATTTTATTATATTAAGAAAATAAATCACTCTTGTACCAACAAAACAAATAAAATAAATCACTGAATTAAAAAACTTACAACAATAAAAGGGTGAAGAGCAAGGTCTATATAGTCCTCTAACTCCTAATTAGTCTACCATAGTGATATCATCGTCATCATGATGATCATAACACAGCTATTTAGCAACTCATAATATATTCAATATTTTAATCCTTGAATTCATGATCTTCTTCTTCATCTTATGTTACAGAAATATATACATGAATAAAATATAATTATCATATATTTCTGTGCCCATTCCTGGTTGTCAGTCCTTGTATGAGAAGCTAGCAAGCATTTGCACTAATCCACAAATCTCTCTCTCTCTCTCTCTCTCTCTCTCTCTCTCTCTCTCTCTCTCTTTCTTAAAACCCACGTCCGTGCCCTTCAAGCTAAGAAACAGTGTAACCTAAGCTTGTTTTCTTCTTTGTCTTCTTTCCTTTGTCCTCTAAGGATTCATCTTGCTTATCACATAAGGTTTGTTTTCTTTCTTCATTTTCTCATCAAACCTTAACCATCTTTCATATATAGTTTCTTTTCTCTTCTCTTGCTTAGCTATGAGTTATGAAGTCTTAGCTTAAATTAAATCATAAGTTATAACTTTCATAGTTTTTGACTTCTTGTTTTAGTTATTAGTCTTCAAATTCACATATATGTTTTGTTACATAAGATAAAAAGTATTAACAGAGAATTGAGCATCAAGGGTTTTCTTTGTTTTTTCTTTTGGTTCTTCATTTAGTTTCATTAAACTAAATTAAAATTTTTTATAAAAGAAAAACAAAATATAGTGCATGTTTTTGACATATGCATACAAAACTATATCAAGATTATTTTTCTTTTATTTTTTTCCACTCATTTTTACTTATATATATTCTTTATGATGTTCAGTTTACTTGATTGATCCATTCCATGCACGTAGCAAATTAAAGAATGGAAATGAAACATTTCAACATAGCATTTATGTTTGTTGATCTTTGTTCAAACAAATCCATGAATATAAGGCATACATATTCCTGTTTTTCTGCTGTTTATAAGGTCTTGTGTTCTAAATATTTACATGGTGATGATGTAAAAGGAAGCATGGATAAAAGTCCTACTTATTCATGTTCTTGTAAGTTGTTCCTAGCTAAAGTCAAATATCTTAATCACTTCAAAAAATCATGCATGGAATAAAAGGTCTAGATTTTCTAAACTAGTCAGAAAAAGTTATCTACCTTTTATAGGATCTTCCTAGGGTTAATTAGCTCTCATATTCATATTCCACATGTCATTTGAATTCTCATGAAGATCATAGTTTTAATTCCTAAATTCTTGTTAATTTCATTTGTTAACATTGACTAATGATATCTGTAATAACTCTATTTTTTTCAAATGACAAATGAAATCAGTAAAATAGAGTTAAGAAAAAAACATTGCTTCAAACATTTCTTCTACTTTTTTCTTAACTCTATTTTACTGAACTCATGTTTGAAATTCGCTAGCTAGACCTTGTAAATTGTATGATATAGTTCTAAATTACGCTCCAGAGTTACAACATAACAAATTTAGAAGTTTCTGCAACAACAGTGTAACAATTGTAGCCATATCAGCTGCACTTTTTTTTCTCTATTTGATTGCAGTATAAAAATTTGCAGCGTAACTTAAATCGTAAATTAGAACCATAGTGTATGGTCTTGGACAATATTATATATAATTTTGTAAGTTCATCTCAATTTTATAAATAAAAAGTACAAGTTTGACAGTGAAAATGAAGACCATAATATATAATCTCGAGATTATCAATCTTTGGCCACTATTTTTGAATTTCTACATCATGGACTAATAGTATAGTTCAGATTCACACCTGCTATAATACCCCAAAATATTGATTTTATGAGAATAAAACTGTTTCATTAACATTTAATTATACAAGAAATCAAATAGTATATCATTTTAATCCAAATAGATCCTTCTTATTCTTTGTTCTTCCACAGGTAACAGAATAAAATACCTATAAGCAGGACAGAATGATGCAAGGAAGTGGAGAATTGACAGTTCCTCCAGGGTTCAGGTTCCACCCTACTGATGAGGAGCTTCTTTACTATTATCTAAGGAAGAAAGTTTCTTATGAAGCCATTGATCTTGATGTTATTAGAGAAGTTGATCTCAATAGACTTGAGCCTTGGGATCTCAAAGGTACTACACTACTTCAAATCATCATTGTCTCATAATTTTTGTTTCTTCTAAGCTTCTCATAATCACTTATTTAGCATCATAAATACTGATAAAATCAAAGGGTTGTCTAGTAAGTATATAGAGTAGAGTACACTTTATATGATATGATTTTATGATCATAGGATAAATAAAAACTAGAAGAGTTTATTGAAAATGCACCGACTAATGTGGTCTTGCTATCGTCCAATCATATCTCACTATTGCGCCATCAACTTATTATATTACTTCTCAGTTCTCATAATATCTCAACAAAGATATAGATATGATTGAATGACAGCATAAATCATTTTGACACCGTCAATACATATCCATGAACTCAAGCTAATGTTAACTTTAACTACACTTGTAAGTTGTATGTAATATTTACCTATCAATCATTGACACGGACACCAGACATAAAACGACATATTAATATTGATAAAAAATTACATACAATTTCTTGTTTAGGTGTTTGTCTATTAATAAAATTTGCTGATTCAAAAAAAAATATTGATAATAATTTTAAAAATATATGTAATTAAATATAATTACATGTGCCACTGGATATGTCTTTATTATGAAGAGTCTGTGTTATATATGTCACGAATATCGAGGCCTAACTCATCCTTACAAAACCGGCTTGTAAGGTGAGGATTGTCTCATCTTTATAAACTCTTCTCAATAATCCTATCTATCCGATGTGGGACTAAATCCCACCAAGTGTTGGCCGCTAACACACCCTCTCACGCTTCAGCCCGGCCCAATGGGCCTGAAGCGTGAACGATGTCGGAAGCCCAACGATAGACCCGATAGGCTCTGATACCATGTCACGAATATCGAGACCTAAGTGAGGATTGCCTCTTTTTATAAACTCTTCTCAAGAATCCTATCTGTCCGATGTGGGACTAAATCCCACCAAGTGTTGGCCGCTAACAATATATTGCCGGAGTTTTTCTTGTAAGATGAACTAGTTAAACACCAAAGTAAATTTCTTTTGTGTTGAATGATTTATTGCAGATAAGTGTAGGATTGGATCAGGGCCACAAAATGAATGGTATTTCTTCAGCCACAAGGACAAGAAATACCCAACAGGAACAAGAACAAATAGAGCAACAACAGCTGGGTTTTGGAAAGCAACAGGAAGGGACAAAGCCATATATCACACCAATTCCAAAAGGATTGGAATGAGGAAAACTTTAGTCTTTTACACTGGACGTGCTCCTCATGGCCATAAAACTGATTGGATCATGCATGAGTACCGTCTTGATGATGATGATACTGCTGAAGTTCAGGTCAGAAAATCACTATGCATTAACTTTTATGTGTTCTTGTTATTCCCTTGCGTTTGATCTACTAAAAAATAGGGGACTGGACATATTTTGTTGTACCCTGTTTGATTTGAAACTGGTTATGAGATTGGACAAATTAGGTAGCAAAGGACAGGACAAAAACAAGATTTTTTGTCCCTCACTGAACCACGGGACAACTTTTTGTCCACAGTACAACTATAAAAAATACGAAAACACCCATTTTATTTTCGAATATAAAAATATTATCGTCATATATCTCTTCGATACAGTTTTGTCTTATCTTGTATTATCTTGTTCTGTACTGTTTTGTCCGGTCCTTGTTTTTTAATGCCCCCTTTTGGTAATTGGTACATCGATGTAACAAAATAAAATAAGTTAGGAAAATACCGGTTAGTACGAAACATAGATTGAAGAAAATAAAGAATAACACTAACCTCTACCCATGATTTCTGTCAAAAGCCAAAATTATATTGTTTTAATATTTAAAAATTATTTGTAACTGGCAGCTTCTCTCTATCGCGTGTTTCGTTGTTTTAGTCATCCGTACTAAATAGCAACACTCAATAAGTTATTACAAGTTCATTTTACTTTTTAGAAATTAAAATATTTATATCATCAAATTTCATTGTCTTGTAGTGCTAAAAGTTTGTCCTTATAAGCTTAAGAACATATTATTCATGACTTTTTTGTCAAGTAGTTTAATAGTTATAAATTCATGTTTTTGTCAGAGTATGAACACCGATCTCTGCATATTTCTTGTAATGTACTTACCAACTGAATTATGCTCACGAGGACGTTATTCGTGCTTTCTTTAATTAAAAATAATTTGACCCCTTTTGAGTTTAGTGATTATATAGATTAGCATTATGAATTTTATTTATAAATGCATTGAATCATATCCAATGGTGTCACATTTTATATTATTTATTTTTAAATTATGTCAAATTAAATATTCTTAAGCAATGAGATGTGATATTGAATACACATTTTTACACTAAATTCTTTTTAGTTTTTGGTCTATTTTTTTATATTCTTAATATGTATCAAATATGTGATCTATCATCTAAGCATCTCATTATTATTTATTTTTATTTTTCAGGAAGATGGATGGGTGGTATGTAGGGTATTCAAAAAGAAAAACACAACCAGAGGCTACCAACAAGAAATTGAAGAAGAAGATCACATAATTAACCACATGAGATCAACAAATAATCAAAACCATTTTCTTGAGCCAAAACATCAACATCATCACCACATGCAACAATTAGGACTATATGATTACAACAATAACACCACCTTTGATGGTACAATTCATCTACCACAATTATTCAGTCCAGAATCATCAGCACTAGCACCGCCACCACCACCGCCACCAACTTCCTTTCATAATTCATCAATGGATATTCTTGAATGTTCTCAAAACTTGTTGAGACTCACAACAACTACTCCTAATCTCATGCAACAACATCAAGGAGAAAGGTTGAATATCAATGGTGGTGATTGGTCATTCTTGGATAAACTACTTGCATCTCATAATGGAATGGATCATAATCTAAGAAACAAATTATGTAACACTTCTAATAATCATCAAGCTGCAGCTGCTTCTGTTGGATCAACTTCTGCTCAGAAATTTCCATTTCATTACCTTGGTTGTGAGCCTCATGATATTATGAAATTTTCAAAGTAATTAATTAAGGTTATGATGATGGCCTTAATTATTATTAATATGTGTTATACATAAGTGAAGAGGAGAGAAATTTGGTTTCTAGTATAAGTTTTTTTCTTCTGTTAGATAATACTATTTGAAATTCCACGTATTAATTAATTTAGTTAATTATTATTATTATTATTATTATTTCTTTTGAGTATGAATTGTATATATTATATGCATCTGTTATACAAGTTGCATGACTAATCATTGTTGTTATATTGATTGAAATGAACCCAATTACATAAAAATTAAGGAGTGGTCACACTTAACCATACACAAATGGTTTCAATTTACGGATACACAATCACGGCTGCAATATTGCTGATGTGGTAGTCTTTACAACAACATCACATTAGAATTGTCGTGTGATCTTCAATCATGTGTAAAGTTTCATTGTAACCCGCATCAAATGATTTTAATCATATTCGTTCAAATCTTTTGATCGAGATTGAGGTTATTTTAGGCAAAAAAAAATTTAAAAAAAAGTTGAAAATATGCAAATAAATTATGAAGAGAAAAGATAACGGTGAAAAATAAAAGATGCGACGGATAGAGAGAGAAGTTGATGTTTTTTTCCTATTAAAAGGTGGACATTCATTAGTCCCATAAATCCTAGCTCAACTGGTAAAAATGTCGAAATTGTTAGGCCGGATATCATGACCCGGGTTCGAACTCAAGATCTCACAATTATTAATTTTAGTGGATTACCACTTCATCATCTAAGACGGAAAAAAAAAATAGACATTCATTACCCTACAACTTTCTTTAACCAACTTTTGTTTATAATCAAAAACGAAAAAATATATAATTAGGCCAACATTGTGTTGTTTGTTTGTTTCTTTCTTTAATAATCATTGGTGACTTCTTAGCATATATTTGTAGTATATTTATAATTTTATAATAATAACAAAATTAATATTTTATTTAAAAATTACAAAAACTTGTAAGGGGTTCATGGCATTTGAAACGTTTCATAGAGGTTTCAGACTGTCTTAATTTTTTTTAAGACATGTCGTAACAACTTTTTTTATTTTGATGAGATGTCTTAACAGCTTAATAGTAAAATCTACTCCTATGGTTTACATAAATAAAAATAAAGAAAACACTAAAATTAGAATAGCAATCTATTCATAACCAACAATTAGAATAAAAAATAAGTTAAAATTCCTTCCAAAGAGATAACATACTACAACTTGATGACGTTATATCATCCATGAAACACTCACAATTAAAACAAAGTCATTACCAGCTAATGAAGCACATAGTTGAAGGACAATACTTTGGCAAAGTAATATCAGGTAAAACAAATAATTAAATAAATATCCTCCAATTTTATGTAAATTATGAATTTAACATCAATATATTTCAAATTAATTATTTAGTCATATCATATTTTATACATTAGTCATATTCTAACAAAGCTATATGAATAAAAAAAAAAAACTATGTAAGCTATATGAATATATATATATATGCAACTTCTATTATGAAACTCTATTAAGGTAGGCTATTTATGTGCTTCTAGGACTCTCATTGCACACTTGAATACTATAAGCTATGAACAAATTTGTCAAAATTTCTATTTTATATTATACTTATTTTTGGGTTGAAAAAATAAACCATTGGCGAATATAAATCGCATTAGTCCCTTTTTAAGTGACTTATAAGCATGATATATGAACTCTAATGACTAATAAAAAACTCTAATTATTTTAGGTTTAGTTGGATCAGTAATAGTTAGTTTAGTACCTGAATTTCAAACTGCAGACTTGCATGTAGGGCTACAACAGTGCAACTAATGGTGAACAGATGCTCATACTTTTGCGAATTTTTGACATGAGGTCCTGTCACTACTAGAAAAAATTCAGATTAGGACGGAATTTTGGGACGGAATATTTTTTCGTCACAAAACAATATAATTGGGACGGAATTTGCGACAATATTCTGTCCCCAACGTTTTTTCTAAAGGATATATATTATCTTGCGACATAAATTATTTCTGTCTCAATCTCGTGACAGAATTTATATTTCTGTCCCAAATTTAAGATGAAAGTATGTTTTCCGTCTCAAATCAGTTTTATTTTTTTCAGTCCAAGTATTAAATTTCTTCTTCTTATAATTTTCTTTTAACTTTTCAGAGGATAGAACACGAGATAAGTGAGAACCCTAAGTACCTCTCTCGCGCCGCCGTCACCTGAGTTCTAGATCTGCATCGCTCCTTTTTCCGCCTCAAGCTTCATCCCACTCCTCCATCTCTCCATTCCTCCATGTGTTGATAAATTTGTTGTTTCTTCTAGATTTACTAGCAATCTTCAACAATTCTCGATTTCAATCTGTGTTTTGATTTCTTCTACTTGTTTGATTGTTTCTATTCTTAGATCTAACTGATGTTTTGATTTATCATCCTAGTCGTTCTCCTTCCGTGTCTCCGGCGTGTCTGCGACGTTGCTCCTTGCGTCTCAGCTTCCTATTTCTGGCGGTGCTTTTCGTTCCTCCTGTTGCTGGCAAACCAAAAGAAGGTTGTGATAATTTTTCTGTATTTTTAAATTTTTATATATAATATATTGTTGTGTATCTCTGCAATGCATATCCTTTCATGTTTATCCTTTTATGACTTTGTAAGGATTTCCCCATTGAACAGACGACAATGAGTAGTAGGATTTGTCTTTGGTGATTATGGCAAAACTTTCAGGTACAATTTTGCATTCCCTAAGTCATAATACTCTTTTGTTTTGCTCAAATTAGTTTTGCCAATATGCATAATTTCTAGTTGATGATTCTGGTTATTTTATTATATCTATAAGCTCCTTAGTCCTTAAATAATTTAGTCAATTGCTCAAAAAATTGGAAAATTAAATTGGGCTTAAGTTTAGCTATGTATGTATTTTGTCAATTGAATCTTCATTCATGGTGGGATATTGAATATGAACACTTACCCTTTTAATTTGAGACTTCATTTTAATGGTCTGTGTTTTCCTCATTTGTTAATTTGATTGTTTAAATTTCTATGGATCTTAAGTGTTTGTATAAAGAGAATGAAAGCACAAATAATTATATTGTTGTGCATGCATTTGGAATTATAAGCTCATTCCTTGTTTTTCATAGTATACAAAGATAATTGGAATTTTGATTCAAATTCTTAATGGTTCTTCCAACATTTGTTGAAAGTTCAAAACCATTCCTTAGGACATTGCTTTGCTTTTTTTGTTTCTTAGGACATTTCACAAACCACATGATGATTTTATCAAAGGAAATCTCACAATCAACCATTGTTCATATGTGATTCCATCAACTTGTCTACTATTCTTATAGAAGGAAGAACATCAAGTTTTTCTTGGTTCAAGTATAGTTTGTATAGATCTGTGCAAAATATTGTACTTTATTTGTCTTGAATTTTTATGTAACAGTTCTTCCATTGGTGTAATTGTTGTTGGATATTGTTGTGGGTTTAATTTAATGAAATATAAAAGCTTTGCGTTTATGATCAACTTTTTTTTTTGTTATTCAGACTTGATTAACATATATGAATTTTTATTAATCATTATTTTGTAATTATTGATGTTTATAAAAAAATTAATTTCATAGAAAAGCTATATAAAAATTGCGACGGAAATTTTAAATCCGTCACGAATTTAGGGACGGATTGAAAGAATCCTTCAAAAAAAATTATTAATTTCTGTCCCAAATTCTGTCCCAAATATGCGACGGAATTAAATATTCCGTCCCAAATGAATTGCGACGAGCGAATTGCGACGAAATATTTTTGTCACAAATTCCGTCCCAAAAATATTTTGGGACGGAATTTTCAACTATTGTGTGACATATTTTTCCGTCCCAAATGAATTTTTTTCTAGTAGTGTGTGCATCTTCTTGAGTATTTTGACTCCCAGTTTGTTTTCATCATCTGTTCAATTCTAAAGTATAAGATTTTTTCATACACAAGTTCTTGGTATTTTTACTTTAACAACAATGCAACATTAATAACTTTTCATCCTTCCTTTCAGGCTAAAACATCTCCATAACATCCTCACATGAATCATCTTCATTTGTGTTGTATTATTTTACTATAACAATAATAATAATAATAATAATAATAATAATAATAATAATAATAATAATAATAATTGTGAAAATTATGAATAAGAAACATTTACTATTTCCAACAATAATAATGATAATTAATCTTAAATGCATATATAAATATTCAAGCTATTCATGACAATAGTTATTTATATTTTTATTCCTATTCCTATCTCAATTATCATTCATAACAGCCAGAGTTAATGACTATTGTTTCTTCATCTTCACATTAGAAAATCAATCTCTCAAGTTTGTAACCGCAGTAGTTATAAAATATATTTAAGCCTCTTAATATTTATTGCCCATAAAAAGGAAAAAAAAAAACTCTGAACCAGTCTCTCCTAATATTTAAGCCTCTTAATATTGATTTTGCTGTGTCTGTTTTTTATAAGTATACAATTGTGTATAATTTTCAAACTAAGAAACTGTTAATGGGTTAATTATTGAAGCCATTTAACAACACTAGTGGTTTCATTGGATGTACTAAATGATTTCAATAACTTCATGAAAACATTAGTCTTGTTAAATGGTTTCATTATGTTGTTTCTTAAATAGTTTAGCATTGCAACATACTTTTGTCTGTAGCATTATGTTGTTTCTCATATTGTGTTTCAGTTTTACTGTGCTACATGGTTAATAGTTTTTCCCTTTAGCTTTGTTTATATGGAATGACATAAATCAATGTATAGTGAATGTGTTCTCTGAGTAGTGTTGTTCTGCCATGGGTTGGATTTTTTGTTGTGCAGTATTGATTATCTTATTGATTGAAATTTATTTGACTTGTGGGATTTCATTGTGTTTCATTTTCATTTGTTATATTTTTGGTTTTTTTGATGTGGGAATGATTTTCATTGATGCAGATTGAAAAATCTAAGGTGGTAGATTTTCTATCAACCTTCAGCCTTGGACTATCACAGTCGGATGACTCAAAAGCTTCATCATCGCGTAGTTTTAGACAACTGAGGGGGGAAATGGAAGAGGCAAAAGGAAATGAAAAGAAAAGAAGCAACATAACAAAACTGAGGGGGAAGGAAGTTTGGATGATGATGAAAATGTAAAGGATAAAAAGCTGAAGAAAGGTACTGAACCTGAGCAGAGATTGAGACACAAAATGAATATTCCTAAGGAGGAGTGTCATTTTTATTTAAATTAAATTGTACAGAATGAGTGCCATTTTTCTTTAAATTAAATTGTATACCATAACAAAAGCATGGATGTTAGAGAAAGGGAAATTAAAGTATGAAGAAAATTTATTTTTCTTTTGTGTACCACTCTTGATTTTGGTTTTCAGACTTATTATTTTCAATATTATAACCTTAGTTTTGAATATTATTAGTCTATGATGGATTTGTACACTAAAACCATTTATCAAGAATAATGGTTTCAGTAAGTTATACACTGAAACCATTACTCTTGTCAAATGGTTTCAGTTACATATACACTTTTGATAAAAGGTTTAGGAACTTTCATTAGTTGAAACCTACTTAAGGATGGTCTCCCAACATAAGAAAGATAAGGATGGTCTTCGAATCAACCCATTTGAAGGACGTGCATTTGAATCCAACACATCACCTCTCTCTCGAAACATGGGTTCATGGGTTGATTCGAAGACACTTCTCCTCTCTCCGAATCCAACACATTTTAATCTTTCTCAACTTAATTATAAATGTATTTGAACGACATTAACTATTAAGCAGAACCATTTTGAAAAAACCTCTCGCCACTTTCGAAATTTAATTTTTCTTTTGTGTGCCTCAGTCGATGTTATTTTTGATATGCAAACCATTGAAATTCATAAACAATACACGATATTTATCGGTTGAGGTAAAACATATTAACTAATCAATGTTATTGATTAGTAGGCAAAAATGATATTTAGAAATGATTAATAGAACTCAAATATCTATCATTTACGTCACATGTTATTAATGGCGTGTCAACTTTATTTCTCTCGTAAAAAATCACCCTAAGTTTATCGTGGTGGTGCAATTGTTAAAGAAATCATCAAAATTCCTTCTCTCGATAAGGTTCAAACCCTAGTTTTTCTCTTCTACAAGTTCTCACATTCTGTTTAAACATATACTGTATTGAATTGTAACCACCAACCAGTTTACTACAATATCGCCCACTTACCTATGTCAACTTCATGTACTAAAAATTGCTAGACAATAATTTTTGCCTTTACTATCTTCAATTGAAAAAATGTAACAACAATAGCAAGGAACTAAGGATGAAAAACCTTTGTCATCATCATTTCATGAATATGCAATGCCTCTACATCAACAAACCCGCGCCCGCCCCTCCTTGTTACCGTGATTTCTAAGAAGCTACAAAATCAAGCTTCTCCATTACCATCGTTTTCACAAACGAACTGCACATCCAAACAAATGCTTAAGAATTTTTTTGGACACTTGTCCGACATGTGTTGTAGGAGTGCCATACAAGTGTCTAAGTGTTAGACACCGACATGCCTAATCATAGAAGTATCCATACTTCATAGGTTTTGCATTTTGTTAACGAGAGACGCACCAGTTCAGTTCAATTTTGAGACCAGTAGTTAGCAGCACATAAATGAGCATTGTAGCATCCATTTTCAATCATCATTCAGAAAAGAATCAACAATTACACAAAATAATCTTTTGGTATTTGAATTGAATCATTGAATCAAACAACAGTGTGAAAAAAACAATACACCATAATCTCTCATTTTGATATTCTCCATTTTCTATTCCTATTCCCCATTACAATTTGTGCAACAGGAGAACAAGTCCTTAACTTCTCAACCCAAAATTTCACATCCTCTTTTCCCAATTTCAAACTCATCATCAAAACAACACCAAACAGAAACCCTAAAAACCAATTTTTTATGGCTTTATTTCTCAACAACAAAGAAATTGAAGAAATTCCAATCATACAGAACAATGAGCTCAAAAACAGATCCAATTCTGAAATTCTCCATGACCACAAACCTGCAACACAGATAATGACAAACAGTTTAAGTTTTTCATTGAACCTCCCTTATCTCTCATATGTTCCATTGAAAAGATAATGACAAAAAGTTTGTCAATGTTCCAGTTTGCAAAGTTGAATCTCATGTGAACAGTTGATAGAATACAGTTCAAAATGAATCATAATACAAGAAATTAAAGGCCGAAACAGTGATTATTGAAGTAGAATGTCAGTGAGTTGTATCTTGCTCCCTACTCAGTACCCACCCCAAGTAATGAAGTTCAAACAAAGCTCCTCATTACTCCCTGTAGACACACTACTATTAGACAAAAATAGTATGGTATAGTAAGATATCAATGGTTAGGACATTCTCTACTTTGAAGATATCAATATGCCATATGTTCTCTTTCCACACCTTTTGCTACCATCGTAGGAACTTAGCATGTTTCTTGTCTTGTGGGCAGTAGAATGGAAGGTCTTCTGGGCAGTAGACTGGAAGACCATCATATCCCATTATAACTAAAGCACACACAGCCTTCTTAAGTTGTCTATAAACCTTGATGTTGGTTGAAGTTTCTCCTTCGAGTATTCCACTGAGAACTTCATAATATATATGTCCATCGAAGGTGACTTCATGAGATTCACTAAGTGGAAAGACTACCACGTTTACGCTTTGTATTGCACCTTTCGTAAAATTCCCGGCAAAGCAAGTGTTGATCATCACTGTTAGTGTCGCTTCCAGCGGCACTTTCGGCATGAATTTTGTAGACAAAAAATGATCCGTTATAAATTTAGAATCGGAAGTCCAAATTCCAAATTTATCAACTTCAAACTCAATGGAATGTCCCGCTATATACACAAAAAGTATATCTTGTGCATTAGCTTCTTCAACTAACAATGTTAGTTGTCTTTGAATTGCCACTTTTGTTGGATGCGTATACTTGTTGGTGTCACACAGTATCGTGATATCTTGGTCTATGAAATTGAAGTTTTCCATTAAAATTGTTTTCATCCCTTCGACTTCATCTAAGGTATGCAACAGTCTATCTTCTCCAAACTTGTAATACATCACCCCAATTAAAACTGCCTTTTTTCTTGGCACAGCTGGTGTGTTTTCAGCACTTCTTCCTCCACTACTTTCTGCCTTGGTTGTCTTTCGTTTTTTACGACGACCTTGCTGCATAGCCTTTAGCATGAGTAACTTTGTATGGCTTGATCTCTTGTTCAAATACATTCTAACTTGATCATCTGTAATAGCATAATACATGCAGGTGAGACGACTATGTGAAATGTATCTTAGCAGGATAGAAATGGACTAAAAGAAGACATGCAGGTGAGACGACTATGTAAAATGTATATTAGCAGGATATATACTTAGGCGCATAGCTAAATTTGTACTCCTACCAAGCACCCTCCTAAAGTCTTAGCAGAGTTGTAAAGATAAGATGTCTAAGTGCATGGTCATTTATTTTATCATTGAATCAGCATATAAAATGAATTACCTTCGGCTGCATAAACAGGATGAGACACCAGTGTAATATGACTGCTTCCAAAGCTCCTCAGCCTCAACAGCAATTTATTAAAATGAATTAGAATGAAGAAGGCGAATCCTGTTTCCAATAATAAGGTGAATCCTTTTGCCAATAATGTTCCTCCGTCAACCATAAAAGCTATTCCTCCACGACCCATGGGGATCTTCTCATGTTTTCTCACAAAGTTTTCATTGGCATTTGCCTGAGTTGTGTGTGGGCAACTGCTACTGTGCTCAACTATAACATATTCAAAAGGAAATTCCCAGAGAGGAGAGTCACCCAATGGATATAACTTACTCCCTCCAATCCTATATCAAGTAGAGTATGAATGTTCATTATATATATCATATCTAAGAAAGAAATTGCAGGTGATCAAACTGGTAATACTTATTATCACTAACCATAAGTTTGGTATGGTCTGGACATTTTCTGGAAGAATACCACTAAACAGATTCTGTTGAATGTTCCTGATAAAATAGAAAAATTAGTAAATGTCTGAGCAAAAACTGAAATAAAAATCCTACAACTATTACATATAGCACCTGAGTGCAAGATATTTAGTTAAGGTAAAGCTTGATTATTAGCTGGGGCTAAGCAAAAGTAACAAATTGATGTCAATTAAGGTAGGTCTTATAAGACTCCAATGCTAGCTGCCATTAGTTCAAGCATAAAAGAAACTGTGCTATAAACTAAGGCTAATGTAATGCACTTGGGTGTTTTATTCTCCAGCTACTTCCCCTTCAGCATGAATACAAAATAGACTTTACTAGTCTTATGGAAGTAACATGCTTTACATGATCAAAAAATATATTTCACAGGTAACCCTTGCAAGTACATATACACATAGTTGTTCAAGGAATTCTTAAGCAACACTCAAAGCTATCTAGCTTTTGGCTTATTTTTATTTCTA
The DNA here is from genome assembly GCF_020283565.1 of Trifolium pratense. Classification (NCBI taxonomy): domain Eukaryota; kingdom Viridiplantae; phylum Streptophyta; class Magnoliopsida; order Fabales; family Fabaceae; genus Trifolium; species Trifolium pratense. The sequence continues at coordinate 38,174,399 of NC_060065.1, forward strand.
GTATAGTTTCTATTATTACTTAGTCCATACTACTTTTGCCTTTGTCAATTATTAAAATTGGTGAGTTTTAAATTGGCTTCATCTTAGTCAGTTATTAAATGCATGCAGAGAGGCTAAAGTTTCAGTCGAAAACATACATTTTTTCCAGGTTATCTAAGCCAGTGAACACATTGCCAACGAGTCCAAACAAGAAATTGTGGCTTAAATTCCTACAAGAGAAGAAGCGATAATTTCACAGCCACTTTAGAGATGAATCACTATCTCATACTAACAAAAATGAAAATGTACTAAAATCAAAAGTATTTGACTCACAGATGCCTTAGTTTCTTCGTTGTTGATAAAGAATGGGAGATATTTTTGCTCAAATAGATGCAGCAAGCCATGTTCCTGGAATAAAATTGAGTCGTCAGAAAAAACCCATTGCTCAAGACACAAGCACTCATAGAATGACTCATGAAGTAATATAACAAACAGAACACTAGGCTTACATATGAGTGGAATTGGGAAGCAGACTGTATGGTATTGGTATCACACCCACTATGTTGTGAGAGCTGACATCACTAATTAAATAAACAAGAATGTATAACTAAGTAAATAACATATGTTACAGTAAACCAGAAAAACTTAAAACAGCATAGTGGCTTCATCTTAGTCAATTATTAAATGCATGCAGAGATGCTAAAGTTTCATAGAAAACAAACATTTCTTCCAGGTTATCTAAGCCAGTGAACACATTGCCAATGGGTCCAAATAAGAAAGTGTGACTTAAATTCCTGCAAGAGAAGAAGGGATTATTTCACAGCCATTTTAGAGGAATCACTATATCATACTAAAAAAATGAGAATGTACTAAAATCAAAAGTATTTGACTCACAGATGCCTTAGTTTCTTCGTTGTTGATAATGACTGACGGATATTTTTGCACAAATAGATGCAGCAAGCCATGTTCCTGAATAAAATTGAGTCATCAGAAAAACCAACTGCTCAAGACACAAGCACACATAGAATCGGCTCATTAAGTAATATATATAACAAGCAGAACAATAGCCTTACATATGTGTGGCATTGGGAGGCAGACGGAATGGTATTGGTATCACACCCACTATGTTGTTAGAGCAGACATCACTAAATAAACCAGAATAACTAAGTAAATCACATATATGTTACAGTAAACCAGAAATCGTTGTATTTATATGTATAACTACGTAAATGACACATAGTGGCAAAATTAGTGTATGTAACTTGTACCAAAACACTGAATAAAATCACAATATCTCAGGAGTAAGAAAATAGAAGTTCAGTGCACGAAATTTTCCTTCCATTACTACCTATGTAGAGTGCATACATTGATTCATGCATGAAACTTACAGAAGTAAATCTGATTATGAAAAGTTCCATTCCTTCCACACAATAATCAAACTTACAGATGTTGCAAGTTTTGTAGATTGTGGAGCAAGCCTCCAACTCCTTTCCATCCTTGGAGCACCGGTGAGTAGTTCAAGGTCTTGTGTAGGTCCTTCACTGCTAATTAAAAAGAAATTAATTACAACCTTGTTTTAGGAACTAATTCAAATTGAACGGTGGATTCTAAGAAAATCATGTATAGAAGAAATTAATTCCATGGGAGGAATCTGCCAAAGGATTAGTTCCTAAAACAAGGTTGTAATTAATTCCATGTATGAAAAAGAAATTAATTACAACCTTGTTTTAGGAACATTATAGAAGAAATTAAAATCAGTTCAAAGGAACATACCATGTGAGGAATCTGCCAAAGAAATCAAAATCACGAAGAAGATGAAACGTGCAATGTAACCAGACGCCATATCTGCAAATGACTGAAACCAAAATTCAAAAAAGGAAAAATAAATAAAATTAGGAACCCTAACCTATAACCAGAGTAATCACAACTCTTAATTCAAAATGCAAATATGAAATACTATATATTATTAACTGGAATTCAAGATTATGATTAGAAAAGAAGGGGGAAAAAATGTAAGCGAAGAATATCAAAATCAAATTCAATGAACTTAGTTCTTCCTTGGCGAAGTAGCGATTGAAATGAATTATGATTCTGAGATCGAGTGTATTCTGAGATCAATTACCTTCGTCAAACAAATTCCATATCAAGAACACTACATAGATCAATTTTCTAGCAATCAACGAAAAGAGTGTTACCTGATGATTCTGCGATAAAGGTTGGGAATCGCAAATGCAAATTCAAACTTGTGGTACACGTTTGGAAAGATCTTGGAAGGTTAAAAGCAAACAAGATAGAATGAAGGAGAGAGTGAGAGCGCAAACTTCAAAATTCAATTTGAGCAGTGGAGGGAGGAATAATGCGCTAGTTAGTTACTAACTATATGCTAATGTGTCTTTTAGAATGGTCCAACTAGACTTCTCCACCAATGGTACAATACTTTTAGCCTTTGATTTAATATTTAAAATATCCAAAGGCTGTGATGCAAGAATGTACACTTGCTTTTTTGGTGACTACTATAAACAAAACAAAACAAAACAAAACAAAAACTTTTGTATATAGAATTCACAAGTCACAATTCAACGAAAAGGATTTTTTGGGATTTGGATTCGGTGCAGTTGGACTGCATGCAGTCAGTGCATATGGACCGTCCGATTGAAATCAGATTTTATGACTAATTTTAGTTGTTTATAAAAAGCTTATATTCTAGATCATCCGATCTAAATTTGAAGGTGATTAATGGGCCGACTGCACTGCAGTCATTGTTTCCCGACTGCACACAACCCAAATCCGATTTTTTGACATAGTTTCCTGCTGTAGTAAATTTGAGCCGTTCATTTATGATCAGACGGTACATATTACACACAGTTTTATATCCAAAATAATACATTGGAAAGTTTCTTTCACTAAAGTTTCACGACTTTTGGAAATACTAAGGTTTAAAGATTAAAAAAAAATGAAGTAGAGATGAAGTCATGAGGTGTGTTTGGTTGTGAGAAGAAAGTGAAAAGAGAGAAATTGGTGAGAGAGAGTCTGAGAAGAGAGAAATAGGTGAGAAATATAGTAGATTTGATGCATCGATTGGAATAAGAGAAAATACAAATAAATAGAAGAGAGAGAAAAGTGTGGTTGATTTTTAAAAAGACAAAAATAACCTTGTATTTTATTTTAATATAATTTAGTCATTAATTTATCACCAACACAACAACGTTACTATTCACGTTTTTGGCAATAGATGAATACAAGGAGTCAAGGACAAAATTGGAACACAGTAACTGTTTTTTATTCTCTCGCCTGTTTGTTTCTCCTCATAAGAGAGAAGACTCTAAAATTAGTGGGTCCCATGTATTTTAACTCTCTCCCCTCTTTCTCATCACAACCAAACAAGAGAAAAAGTGATATTCTCTTCAATCTCTCTCTCTCTCTCTTCAAATTCTCTCTCTTCTTTTGATATTCATTCTTTGATATATCATGTATTTGCATAGTTATGCTTTATATTTAGGGTTAATGTAATGGGCTTTGAGACTTATGAGGTGTATTAGATTGACATTTTATAAGATTGTCCTTGCTTTTAAGATTCTTTAAAATATATTTTATAATAATCATGATTTTTCAATTTGGATTTTGATGGAATTATGGCAAATATCTTTTATTATAATGATGATTTTTCAATTTTTATTTTGAAAGATTTTATGAATTTTTAAAATTTGAAAGGATTCATGATTTTTTGTATTTTATAAAAGTCGTGACGAAACATTCATTTAATGTCACATCAAAATCAACTTAGGAGATTGATTGAAATTAGGTGAATTCTTCGGTACACGTATTATGTGGACGTGTACTGGTACACGTATTATGTGGAATTATGGCAAGCATTTAATACAAATTTTATTTCTTTATTAAGTTTTTTTATTTTAAACACTATTTTTTAATATTTGCACATGTATCCTTCACATAATATTAATGATAATCTCAACTGAAGCAAATATGGAAGATTTGTTCCAAAATTAAACTAAAAAAACTGGACTTTTTTTTTTGAACCAAACAAACTTACTGCATTTCATTAAATATCAAAAGTTCAATACATGAAGGAATAATCTCAAATCTACGGAAACCAGTCCACGAATTGGCCGCCCTAGCTAATGTGTGAGCAACCGAATTCACTTGTCTCCTAATAAACTTAACTTCAAAGTTCACACATGATAACATAACAAGGATAATTTCATTAACGATCGAAAGAAACTCTGAATTGCCACGTCGTTTGGTACGAATAGCATCAACCAACACTTGAGAGTCACTTTCAAACTGAACCCTTTCAAGACCTCTACTCTTAGCTTCATTCATTGCTTGCAATAGTGTCCATGCTTCACCCTCCTCTGTTGATAAGGTCAGTTGCTGCCACTGCGTAATAAAAAAACTGGACTTAAACATATTTATTAGTTTAACAGAAAGTAATAAAACAAAAAATTATGCTTGACGAAAAATAATGATATTGCGGACTGTGAAGAGGAAAAACAAGGTTTTGAATACTTACTTAAAGGTCCGTGCGGCGTGAATGGATATACGCGAGAAAGAAGCATATGGCAATGAGAACTCACAGCGGCAACACGACAGTGGTTCTGCGTGAAAACAGCACCCCTTTACAAAGTACCCCTTTAACAAGAGAGAAGACCAATTTCCCAATTAAACCCTAAAAATAGAAGATTAAACAACAGAGAAGAGAAGAAAATCCTAAAAATCAATTTTTCGGAGTGAAAGAAAAACGACGCCGTGGAGAGAGGCGGCGCCGCCGGAATTAGGAAAATGAAGACCAGAGAAGAGAATTGTCTCTGCACGAGAGAGAGAAATAAAGTTTCAGAAGAAAGAGTGGCTTATAAAAAAAAAAAGAAAGAGTTTTGAATTTTTAACAAATTACTGAAACATTATTTCAAGATTTAAAAATTACAATTATTCCTATGGTGTCATTTTGAAATTTTTGTAAATTAAAAGAGTAATTTACAAAACTTATATTTAAATAAAGTTTGAAATGACATGTTAAACTATCATTACACGTGGACAAATTAAAATTATACAACTTAGCGGTGTACCGGTACACGTCCACATAATATGTGTACCGGAGTGTTCACATTTTCAATAATAGTTCTTAATAAGCACTAAATCCCTCCAACCCAGCACCTCTTCAAAAGTTCTAAATGGGTCCCGTCAATAACTCCATCACAATAATTTTTTTTTTTTACTAATCAATAATTTATTATTTAATAATTCATATTTTATACTATTAAATTAATTGGATTATAAAATTACAAAATTAATATGTACTCCCTCCGTCCCAAAATATAAGGGAAAATTGGTCAACTAAAGTTGATGTATCTAGTCCAAATTTTTAACCAAATACATCAACTTTCTTTGACCAATTTTCCCTTATATTTTGGGACAGAGTAGTACTATTTTTTTATAATTCAAAATAATAATTAAAATTCGAAAATTAATTTAAAATAATATTGCCAAATTTAAAAATTACATAATTAAAAAATAATTTAAAATAACATTACATAATTTTAAAAATAACTAATTTTGTTGATCGTCATGCCCAAAACATTGTCAAATATGCTCGATAAGATCATGTTGAAGTTGAAGATGAGTTCGTCTATCTTAAATTTGTGCTATTCTTTGAAGGTATGGTGCGAGATTTGAATGAGAACCATTATGTGTGTCACTTGTTGAAACATCATTGTTGAGATGTTGATCATAAGAATAATTAATTAAATGACCAGCGTACGTGTGTCGTTCATCTTCCATAATCATGTTATGCAATATATGGTGTATGTTGGTATTGTATGAATTAATACTAGCCAAGCATCAACGCCCTTTGGTTTGGTATTAATTTTTTTTTGCAACAAATTTATGTTTGAAGTACTCCTATACTACTATATTAATTAATTATTTAATTATTAATAATATCTAAAAGTAAGCGGGTCCCGTAAAAAAATATATTTTAATGAAAACTAAGATGGGCCCCAGAGAAGAGAGAAAATTCTTATTTAAGAATCGGTTCCTATTAAGAATTCAAAAGTGTACTGCTCTAATGATAGATCTTATTAAGAACTGATTCTTAATAGTATAAGATCCACCATTGGAGATGGTCTAAGTTTCTAGGAAGAGGTAAAGTTGCATTTGTCTGGTGGGTTTACCCGAATGGCACATGATAGATTAACTTATTAAATTATAGCCGAAAGATATAATTAAAATCTATGGTCGACAATTGGTGTAACAATTTTAATACCAAGGATATTAAAGTAATTTTAAATTTTTTCGGTGGTGACCATTGCCCAGCCTAGGCCCGTACCAACGCATGCACTTAGGGATGACAATGGGTGCCCATGAGTGAAGGTTTTGCAATCCACGTCAAAAATAAACACCCAAACACAAAGGTTATTTGGGTGGCAAATCAAAACTCACGCTCACGCCAATTGAGTTCGGGCTTTTCCACCCAAACCAAAAACCCATAGTTAAAACACGCATAATTAATTAATTACCTACCAAAACTCGGCCCGAATTATTTTTGATAAAATGACAAAGTACAAATACAAACAAATGACAAAATAACATAGTTTAACATAATTTGCAAATGACAAAATACAATACAAAATATCAAAGTTCAACATAATATATATACATAGATTTAATTAGATAATTTCACATATATTTGAATGGGTGCATGGATTTCGGGTGTGAGTTTGAGTGTTTCCAAACCCACGCCCATAGTTTCGGGTGTCATCCAAACTCAAACTCAGTTAACTCGAGTTTCGCCCATTGACTTGAGTTTGAGTTCGGGTGGGCCTGTCGAGTTTGAATTTTCCTGTCATCTCTACCTACACTTGGACTAATTTCAACTACATGCATTAATTTTCGTGTTTTTTTTTTCTTTCTCTTTCTCTCCTACCAAACAAGTCCATAAGATTTGCTCTGAATTTGAATTATTTATTATTATTATTAGGCTTAAATATGCAAAAGGTCCCTGTACTTACGGGTCATCTGAGTTTTAGTCCCTGCATTTGGAAAAAAAACAAAACACACGCAATCAAACCGCCGGTTTCGGAAAACCGTCGGTTCAGCGGTTTTTCTGGTTTTTAGTGGTTCATTCCGGTTTAACTACATGTCCGGTCCAACATTTAAACCAGACCGGAGACCCATCCGGTTCACGGTTTGACCGGTCCAACCGGCCGATTTGGTCTGGTTTTTAAAACACTGAGCCCGTACCAACGCATGGACTAATATTTTTTATTTTTTTTGGTCTCGGAAGAAGTGATAATCCACTAAAATTAAACTCACAAATAATTGTGAAATTCCGGGTTCGAACCCGGGTCACGGCGTCCGGCCTAACAATTTTAGCATTTTTGCGGGTCTAATTATATAATTATATGCATTAATTTTTATTGACTCCTACCAAACAAGTCCATAAGATTTGCTCTGAATTTGAAATATTTATTATTTTTTTAAAATTGAAGTTTAAATTAGGTGTGTGTATTATGAGGCAGCCTATAAATAATCTAAAAAAGCGTGCGCTATTCAGATCTTCTTCACCAAAGTTTTCATCATCTCCCCTTCGTCAAACCCTAACCTTGCCGTAATAAAAAAAAACCCCTAACCTTCCCATCCACCCAAACCCAGCCACCGCGCCGCCGCTCCTCCAGTGACAACCACAGCCACCGTCTCCTCTCTCTCTCTCTCCGAAACTAAAGGGAATAAAAGAGAAAATCAAAATTCTAGGTTAATTGTTCAATTTTTTCCTTTTCTAATTGGTAATTTCTTCTTCTTTTATTCATTATTTATTGTCCAATTTGTTGTTATTGTTGTTGGAACACTGAACAGGAATAAGGACGTTGTTGTTGATGATGTTGTTGTTGTTGATGATTCAAACTAAATAAGGATTTTGTTGTTTTTTTTACGGTAAAAGATTTTAATGATATTTCTAGAATTATATCCTATATTCTCTTAATTTTATTTGGAGGAAAAATGATATGCTCTACTATAAAATAGTTTTATGCTGTCGAGCAATCACAACCATATTTTCTGTGTTTGGTGAATTTAGCTTTTGTAACTGCAAAATGACAAGTGGGTAGTTATTATTATTTTTTTGAATAGAAGTGGCTTTTTATTATAATTTTTAAAAAATCATACATAGATATAATACAGGTAAATATGGAATAAAATATAAAATTAAGAGGCTATTTGAAATAGGCCGTTTATTATAATTTTCAAAAAATCATAAATAAACCTATAAGCTTGTAGGCTATTTTGAAATAGCATCTCAAAAAATGCTATAAGCCCGACGCTAACTTCTGGGGCTTATAAAAAAAAAGAGGCTAACTTATGGGGCTTACCAAACACATCTAACTTATTGTTGGTTATTTATTACTTCAAAAAATGCGACTTTTTTAAGCATCTAAAAAGTATTTAGATGATATTGATTAATTAGAATATAACCTTTTATTTATGTTAGTTACACTATAAATAACTATTTTTGAAGTTGTTGATTGTATTTGTAATTTAAATAGATGATGTTCTCTTAAAAAATTGAAATTTTTATTAAGGGTCCATTTTAATACTTCCAAAATGTCAGGACCTTCTCCGGCTATCCCCTCTCATTCAAGAATCAGAACAACTACAATGGATCTCAAAAAATCAGTAAGGTGCCAAGAAGATGTTGCACTCACCATCACAAAGCATTTACTCTTAAAACAAGATTTTCAGCAAAAGAACCTTGTCTTTTCTCCCTTGTCTCTCTTTGTTGTTCTTAGCGTCGTGGCAGCTGGATCAGAAGGCCATTCTCTCGACCAACTTCTTTCCTTCCTTCAATTTGACTCCATTGACAATCTAATTGCATTCTTCTCTCAACTCGTTGCTCTGTTCTCTGACGATCGTATGTGTTTTATCAATGGAATGTGGGCTGATGAATCAATTCCCCTCTCTCATTCTTTTAAACAACTTGTGGCCACTCATTACAACACCACTTTGGCTTCAGTTGATTTTAAGACTAAGGTACGTACTATCACTTTCACTTTCATATTATACATACATCTTAAAGGGAATTCCGCTTATGCGGTGTTTTTGTTTGTTTTGTAGCTACTCTTTAATTCCTCCAACCAAACATTATGGAAATGTTTCTCAAGAAAACTATTCATTTTGATTTTGATTTTGATGTTTTTTGAAGGGTGGTCAAGCATGTCGTGACGTTAATTTGTGGGTTGAGAAAGAGACAAATGGCCTTATCACAAAGCTTCTTCATCCTAGTATGGTAAGCAATTCAACCGAACTTGTCTTTGCAAATGCATTGTGCTTCAACGGTGTATGGGAACACATGTTTATGCCTATATCAGTTCCGGCTGGTTTTCACCTCTTAAATGGCACCAAAGTCATTGCTCCCTTCATGCTTAGCAAGCAGAGGGAGCACTTTATTGGTATTTTTGATGGTTTCAAAGTACTACGTCTTTCTTATAAACAAGGCAGGGATGAAACTCTTCGGTTCTCCATGTACATTTTCCTTCCGAATGCAAAAGATGGACTTTTGGCATTAATTGAAAAGCTAGCTTCAGAATCTGATTTTTTGAAAGACAAGTTCCCTCAGCGGAAAGTGGAAGTACGTCGATTTACTATTCCAAAATTCAAGATTTCTTTTTCATTTGAAGCTTCTAATGTTCTGCACGAGTTGGGAATGATTTCACCTTTCGTTCTCACAAAAGTGGTAGAGGGAATGAACCCTCCTTTGGGCGTGGAAAGCATATATCACAATGCTTTCATTGAGGTAAATGAAAAAGGCACCATAGCTTCAGCAAACACAATTATGCGGGCAGCAAGAGGTAAACGTTGTGCCACCCCTACAGACTTTGTAGCTGACCACCCTTTCCTCTTCTTAATTAGAGAAGATTTCAGCGGAACAATTCTCTTTATTGGTCAGGTTCTCAATCCTCTTGATGGTGCAAATGAACCTACGATTAGCAAATAGCATCTTTCTAGCTTGCATATTGGTGGAACTCAATCTCATTTAGAAAGGTTAGGGACGGAGCTAGCAGAGGCCTACATTTTTTAATTTTCGTTTAATACTAATTTATTATTTTGTCAAAAAATATATTATTCTATTATTATTAGTTTAATTTTTCTTTTGGTCCCTCTATTTTATTAAACTCGTGAGAATGAACTTAATGATAAAATATCACTTAAGACTAAAAATTGATTTTTTTAAATGTAAAAGTCACAATTTTTATGAAAAAAATTTGCATGATTTGATATCAAAATTTCAATAAATGTGAAAATAGAAGGGGTAAAAAGTTTAAAAGTAGTCATTACCAAAATCAAACAACAATTGACATTTTGAATGTTTGGGTTCAATACTGCCAATTTTTAAAGCTAGAACATGTATTATCCTCCTATTTAAATTTTTTCGGCGGGATTGAATGTGCTTAGAAATTGGAAGATGAGCTGTTTAGTAGATACTAAATTATGTCTTTTTCTTACTAAATTATGTAATTTTTTTTCTGTTATTATTTAAGTGGAGAAGGGCACAATAAAAGAAAGCTGAGAGTTGGATTTATATTTAGGGTCATATCATTAAAATACTACAATTCTGCAAGTAATGTTTACACAAACGCATCATAAAAACATGAGATAAATTGATTAATAATACCAACAATGAATTTGTACAAGTGTCAAGGGTTTTGAGTTCCTTAAGCAAGTAGTTAGGCTTTGATTTCTACCTCTTATGTATGAAAAAAAAATTGGTTGAAAGGTAAATATTCACAGGCACTCTGATCGACATTGGTTGAGATTGGTCACCATTTGTGAATCTAAGTATTTGTCCTAATTCTGATCAATTTAGAAAGGCAAATAGCAACTTAGAATTATTGTCCAAAGTTGAACCATGCTGACTCTTTACACCTCTAACCTTCAGTACATAATTCACATTTTTTACATTAGCAAGAAACGCATTGTGAGGGAAAACCCTCTGCTTTGCATATCTTCCAAAATCAAATTCTCCTTCAAAAATTACATAAAACCAAACTCATTGATAAAGATACCATAAAGGACTGGACTAGGGCTCACTTTGTTTTCTACCATCTTATATTTAAATCCAAATATACTTTTTTTATCTTAAACTATGCACAACTTATTAATCATGCCATTGTAAGTAACAACACCGGGTAAAACTCACTGCTCATCAATTTAAGAACAGTTTATTCAACACTACAACCCTTAAAATATTGACTAGTAGACAACAGCAAATGTTGGAAAATGAGAAGTGAAAGGTGCAGAAGAGAAAGAGGGAGAAGACAGAAGAGAGTTGGCCTATGGGGAGAAATAAGGTTAGGAGGAAGAGAACCGTCAATTTGATCCTTAATTGGGATATTTGCATCATGCGATGTAGAACCCAGATCAAGTGCTACCTCACCCACGTATTATTGTAGAATAACGAAAACAATAAACTTTAATGGCGGGAGCCGCCACGCATCATCCTCGTAGAATAACAAGCCACCGTGAAGATAATGTAAGCATAGAGACCAGATGTAATGTATATGTAGAAATTCATCTAACCAGTTGTCAATAACGATCTTGATCATTTTTTATTTTTATCTAAACATCTAATGGTAAATTTTGATTTCACATTGGTTATTTTTATATTTTCACTCATCCAAAATATTGTAATTTATAACGAGTAACATAAAAGAGAACATAACAAATTAAATCAATCTCTATTCACAGAAAATTCAAATATTTGAAAGAAAGTGGAAATATGCTGTTGGTTCCCAGAAAGGAAAAAAAGTAATCCTTAAACAGCTTTCCCGTTTGACATTTGGGTTGCTTCAGCATAATCATGGCATTGAATAACCAGAAACACCCACTTGTTACACAACAGCTGCAGATGTTAAATGAAGCATCCACACAACCTGAATATCTGATTTGAGAGAGGAGGAAATGTGCATCAGGCCATATAAACATCATGTTACCCCCCGTAGAGGACATATATCCATCACAAATCTCAGACTGCATAATATAAGATGAATAATAATATATGCACAATTAAATACCTGTTTCAAAGTGTTAACAACACTCTGGGAATACACACTCGACAGTGAAGTGGTATACAAATTTAGCCCAAAGATGAGCTTCGAAGACAGCCAACTTCTCATGAGTATCAAAAGTGGGTCTTGGAGCGCTTGATGTTAGAAAAATAATCAAACAAAATAAGCAACCAGTCAGGTAAAATGAAATCGCCAGAAGTCCATGCAGACTTCAGATGCTGGGAGTGAAACATGGTCAGAAAATCTATATTGAAATTTTCAGAGTTAATATCAACAGAAATTGAATGCAATTATTTGCAACTAGCAGAGACTGAGTTAATAATGACAGCTCCCATTCTAAGAGTCAAATGAATTGAAACATTCACAGTAACCTATTAAATAATTTGCAAACCATGAGTTCAAAATGAAAAGTTTTTAAAACACAAGATACAAAAAAAAAACAAAATGCTGGGGGGAAATGGAACCTAAGAAATCTTATCCTTCAAAAATCAATCAGACCTACCCTATTTGTGTCTCTTGAGATTTGAGAAGAACCAAAGAAACCAATCCACATATAATTAAGCTAAAAATAATATATGATTACCACCTAAAAAAGACTAGAACAACAATAATAACCTGTGATCACAGTGATTAAGCTATTACAAATTGCTGGCAGAGTGAGGAACTTGGTCATTAAGGTCAAATTCAGACAATGAGAAGCCCAGTAGTAGCTTTAAGTCAAAAGAGGTAGGGATAAAAAGGGACAAGCACAAGGTTGCCCTGCTTATAGTGCCCAGTTCCAACTGGAAAACTACAGTTGCATATTTGCAAAATACCATCAAACAAAAACATAACTAGTGCCCACTGCCTTCAACATAATAATTACTGTTTAGAACTGTACAAACTTCATATTAAAAGAGTTGTCCAAATTGACACAAGATCTAATTTTGCTCACAACTCATTTTTGACAGCATTGAAATTCGGTGCATAAATTTTGTATCATATAATGTGATGGCAACCATAAAGAAAGGTGTAGCATATTGCATACATCAGCGCTGAACTGCATTCTTCAGGAAATTTGTCATGGAGGATCTTTAGTTCCCAACTCAACGATGTGTGCGCAAACAGGATCTTGCAATAGGTCAAAATGATGTCAGCTGGAGTGTCAAAAAATATCAGCCATTTATGAAACTGTTCTCCCATAAGAAATAGATGCAATATAGAGGTTCTTTGCCCATTTTTCCTGCAGCGAAAATATATCAAATAAGCATGTAGTAACGTTGATTAACAATAAATACATGAAAATCGGGCACTATTTTCACCTTAACATGAGTACTAGGAAAATCAGATGTGCGGAGCGTTTCTTGAGTTTCATCAGGTGGTTTTCTTCTCGGGACACTTAAAATAAAAGCAGCTTGATCAGGCGTCGCGGCAGTTGCAGTAATGCGATAATTGTTTTCCCACCTTCGATGAATACCTTCACTAGGGTACAGGAAATCAAGTTCCACAACCTAGCATCAAGTTTAGAGAAAAAAATACGTACATCAGATAGAATTCATCACTGTCACAAGATTTTCAATCTAAAACATACAGAAAAAAAAACCTGGTCTGAAAATCCAGCACCACGGGACATTACAATTGCCCATCTACTGCCAGCAGTGGCCATAGCAGTGACATAAAATCCTTCTCTCCATTTTTTGTTGATCCACTTAAATGGAAATGAGTCACTGACTTTATAGGATTGTTGAGTGTATTGGGTCCCTATAAGGAAAGGCAGATCACCAATAAAAATGAGACAAATTTAAACACGGCACACTGGTCAAATTATGCAAAGCATTTCATCATCAAATTCAAGCTAACTATAGCCATCCCAAATATATAATGTACCAAGAATAGGACTTTAACCTTTTGACATTACAACCAATGAGGACCCATTACTAGCTCCAGCTATGGCACTGATGTAATAATTCTTATCCCACTGTTCCATAATCCATTCCTGTAAAACAGATTCGAGATTTGTCAAACTCAGTGTTATCAAATAACAGTCATGGCGGCGCCATTGTGGGTATCAGTGGCAGTTTTAGGCTATCAGCCATGGCCCATTTTGGCCAATATTGCGGGATTTTCTGCCATACTCCAATATGGCAGCCGGTATGGCGGAATTTTGGCTCTAAGCCACGGTCCGCCATCGACAACACTGGTCAAATTGTATAAACTTCAAAATGACATACAATACAAAATATTTAATATAATATAACATAAACAAACATATCACTAAAATTAGATACATTGGATAATAGCACAACTGAAACATAAAAATTAATCAACCTTGTGAAGAAAACTGGAAGAGAGTTCATAAACTTGTGCTGTGAAACCAGTGCCTGCATCCATAATGAGCGCCCAAAGATTCGCACAAGAAGCCACACTGCTAATAAATAAACCATCTTCATTTCCTTTTACAATGTGTTGGGAAAGCCGCTCATCAGACACATTGTAATGATACCTACGCCAAAATATAAAAAGTTAAAACCGGGAAAACTAGACATCAACAGCAAAATATCTTGTCATGTCAGCACAAAACCTTTGTTTCATTGGTCTACGAGCATTATAAACACTAATCCACTGTGTTGCTGGCAGTCCCATTCGGACCTTCTTCTTTGGTTGTTCATCGTCATCCTCTTCCATGATCAATCGTCCTCTCTTTTGCCCAACCTGACATATGAGCTTCACAACACAAACCCATTGAAGGTTTTTAAGAGTTGGGCTCTGAATCAACAAATGATAGAACACATCTAAAGTGTAATAGAGTACGTACCTTCTGAGCACCCTCGGTATTTAGTGGCCTAATGGCGGGATTTGGACCCACAATTCCATCAAAAAGGGATATATATTTAGCATAATTTGGTTCTTCATCATACTTCAAATTCACTACATATTCAACAAACTGCCGGAAAGGGGCAGGACAAAAACAACACAAAGCTTCGGGAGAAGTTGCCATCTTTTTCTTGCAGACAAGAAATCCTTTATTTTCTCCCTGTAACAAACTGTTTCATAAGAATCGTGCTTTTATTTTAGTAATAGCAATAAAATAATTAATTTTAAACAAGATAACCTGATATCCTTGCCAAGGTAACCGACCACGAAGAAGGAAGACAAGTGTGTAAGCAAGAGATTCTAAGTCATCTCTCCTGCTACCTGTTCTACCAAGATGTGCATGCACACTGGCATAACGAACTGTGCCCCTGCGCAAAAATATGATACACAGAATTAGTCAAAACCCACAAATTAAATTAAATAAGGTTTATAGAAGTTAAATAAAGAACTGACCTAAATACATCTGGGCGTTGATCATATTCAACATGAAGGCCAGTTGAACTATCACGCCACCGAGTTGCTGTGTCAAATAAATGGGAGTCAGGTCAGTAACAAATGATGGATTGTAATCCAGCTAACACTCCAATGGAAACTGCATCAAATCTGAATGCTGATGATGAAGGCAAATCTGTGAATAGCACTCACTTGGTAGGAAGCCTTAGATATGCTTGCAATTCAAGGCCAGATATATGTCATAGTGTAGGGATTGTCAGCAGATTTATGCAATCACCTAAACTGTCACATATGCAAGCAGTGAAGAGAATCCTAAGATACCTACAGGGCACAATTGACTATGGTGTTTTGTACACCAAAACAGATGAGAACCAAAAGAAGCTTGTTGGTTATTGTGACTCTGACTGGTCAGGTGATAAAGTTGAAAGAAGAAGCACAATGGGATACATCTTCACATTGTTCAATTGTCCAATCTCATGGAGTTCAAAAAAGCAAAGTGTAGTTGCCTTATCCACATGTGAAGCAGAATACATTTCTGCCTGCAATGCTGCTTGCCAAGGAATCTGGTTGCTAGCATTACTGCAGGAAATGAAGATTAATATTGAACAGGAAGTAGAGCTAATGGTTGACAACAAATCAGCCATTAATTTGGCCAAAAACCCTATAGCTCATGGAAGAAGCAAACATATAGAAACAAAGTTTCACTTTTTGAGAGATCAAGTTACAAAGGGGAAGATCAAAATGACTTACTGCAACACAGAAAAGCAAATGGCAGATGTGCTCACTAAGCCATTGAAGATTGATAGATTCAAGGATTTAAGAAGAATGATGAATGTTCAAAGCCTTGGGACTTTGAATTAAAGGGGTGTGTTGAGAATAATTCAAAGTTAGTGAAAATTGAGTTAGTTTGGTTGTTACAAAAGCTGTTACTTGCTTTACAAGTAAAACAGAATTAGTTAGTGTGTAGGTTAGTTAGTTGAGTTAACTGCTATGTTAATAAGTAACCATAGTTGGTTAATGCTAACTCATTGGTTTTGTGTATAAAAACCATACTACACCATTGTAAAGTGACATCAATTGATCATTAATGAAGTTACCCCCTTTCTCTCATTCTTTCTCACAATTTGTTCATTTACATTCATTGTTCATAGTTCTAACATATTTCACTTGTGAGGCTGCTCAAGGGTGTACGTGAGCCGAATTGAATTGTGTTTAGCCAAAATTAAAACTCGAACCATATATTTCGGATTGGATAAATCCACTTATTTTCGAATTGAATAGTAGGTTACCCAAACTATTTTTTGTTTTAAATATTAAACTATTGGCTTTTATTTGATATTTGAGTTTGTCACACTATATTAATGTAGAAAATTTATTGAAAATTAAATATTTAAAAATTTCTTATATAATATTGTTAAAATATAAGTGGAATTATTGTGTTAATTATTTATTGTAAACTTATTTATTCAATTTTTAATGTTTCAGTGACAAATAATGGTCCCAGGTATATTTTTAATAAAAAATTAGAAATTTTATTAGGAATATTTAGGGTAATTTAGTAAGTTTGATACTAATTAACTTTATTATATTATTATTAATGGTTAGTAGTAAACTTTGTACTAATATTGTTTATATTTCGTTTATAAAAAGAAATTGTTTATTTTTTTTAATGAAAAATATTGTTTATGTTTTTTTTTATTAGTAAAAAAATGTTTATTTTTTAGAGTATTTTTTTATTTCTATATTTTTATTTTTATGTGGTTTCTTCTTATTTTTTTATTATTTTTTTTCCTATTTTTATTTTTATGTATAGATTGTTATGTTTTGTTCTTATTTACAATCTGTTTTGTTCATATATTTAGCGTATCATCTTTCTTTATATATTTTTTAAATTATAATGAAGGATATAAAACTTGCAACATGATTAAAAATAATAAGGATAAATTAGTAATTTTGGTGGTAATCGATTTTAATATATTAGTAATAGATGACTAATAGTTAAACAAACCTACCACCACCACCACCACCACCACCACCACCACCACCACCACCACCACCACCACCACCACCACCACCACCACCACCACCACCACCACCACCACCACCACCACCACCACCGATCACTAGTAAATCAACAAATTAATTAGTGGTTTTAGTAAGATCAAGATGATATATAGTATTATTTTTTGACGCAATGATATATAGTATTATTAGAGAAAAGTTAACTTGAGAACTTATGAAACCTATATATTTGGAAAGATCAAGATGATATATAGTAAATCAACAAATTGATTCTTTTGTTGGAGTTTAATTACTAAATTTTCGGATTTTATTTTTAAATTTTAGAATTTTAGTAGATAAAAAGGAGTCAACAACAAAGAGCAAAAAGAAAAGAGAAAAGTTTTTACAAAAAAAGAAAAGAGAAAACTCAACAAGAAGACTTTGACTATAAATTAATATTTTGCTTCCTTCATTAAAATTTGTTGATCTTTAAACACTTGTTGTATTATATATACTAATTTTTCATATTGTATTTCCTATAAGTTTCAAATCTTGGACTGACATTTTTCACTCCATTAATAGATATTTTTTTAAATTATGAACATATAAAAATAATAATAAAACTCATAGTTAAAAAAGTAAAAAGTTACATCAACATATATATACAATATACGAAGAAAGAGAGGCACAACAAATGTAACAACTCACATTTTTATACTTATACCATGACAACATTGAGGAAATTGTCTCTTCTCTTGATAACCTTAACAATTGTCTTCTCTATTTCAACAACATCACAATCTATCATTCAAAATTTTCTCAATTGTTTTTCTCAATCCTTGATTTCTCCTACCTCTGATGTCATTTACACACAAAATAACACCTCATTCTTAACTATCCTCAACAAGAAGATACATAACAAGAGATTTAAGACAGCAACAACACCGAAACCTTTGGCAATTATAACTGCAAAAGAAAGTTCCCATGTTCAAGTAACACTTAAATGTGCCAAAAGTAACAACATTCAGATTAGAATTCGAAGCGGCGGCCACGACTACGAAGGTTCCTCATATGTATCAGATGTGCCTTTTGTTATAATTGACTTGCTTCATCTCAATTCAATTTATGTCAATTTACAAGAAGAAACTGCATGGGTTGAATCAGGTGCAACAACTGGTAAGATTTATTATACCATTGCAAAGAAAAACAATTCTCTTGCATTCCCAGCAGGGGTCTGTTTTTCTGTGGGTGCGGGTGGTCATTTTTCTGGTGGTGGGTATGGAAATTTGATGAGGAAATTTGGTCTTTCTATTGATAATATTATTGACGCAAAAATTGTTGATGTCAATGGTAATATACTTGATAGAAAATCAATGGGAGAAGATCTTTTTTGGGCTATAAGAGGTGGTGGTGGTGCTAGTTTTGGTGTTATTCTTTCATGGAAACTTAAATTGGTTCAAGTAACTCCACAAGTTACTGTTTTCAATGTGAAAAGGAATGTGAGTGATGGTGCAACTGATGTTGTTTACAAATGGCAATTAATTGCACCAAAATTGCATAAAGATCTTTTCATTAGAGTGCAGCCTAATGTTGTTCAAATTGGTCAAGAGGGTAAAAAGGCAGTGCAAGTTAGTTTCATTGGACAATTTTTGGGGACAGTTGAAAAGCTTTTACCATTGGTGAGTGAGAGTTTTCCTGAATTGGGTTTGAAGAAAAGTGAGTGCATTTCTATGCCTTGGATTAATTCCACATTTTTTTGGTATGATATGCCAATTGGTACTCCTCTTGAAACTATGTTGAATGAACCAAATTATCCTCAACCAAATTACTTTAAATTTAAATCAGATTATGTAAAGAAACCTATTCCAAAAGAAGCTATAGAATCTATTTGGAAATTGATGATTGAGGGTGAGACTTTGCATATGCAATGGAATCCTTACGGTGGAAGGATGGAAGAGATATTGTCATCAGAAACACCGTTTCCTCATAGAGCAGGGAACTTGTTCTTGATTCAGTACATTAATACTTGGATTGAACAATCTCCTGAAGTTATTGATCGTCATGTGAATTTTTCAAGGTTGTTTTACAAATTCATGACGCCTTATGTTTCAAATTCTCCGAGGGAGGCATTCCTCAATTATAGAGATGGTGATATTGGTGCCAATCATCCAAGTAATGTAACAACAATTGAAATTTCTAGAACTTATGGAAGCAAGTATTTTAAAGAAAATTTTGAAAGACTAGTTAATGTGAAAACTAAGGTTGATCCTGAGAATTTTTTCAGATATGAACAAAGTATACCTATTAGGTCACACTAAAGTCAAATATAGTGTGATAGTTAAATAAATAAACAGTATATTACAAAGCTTTTGTGTGGACACACTGGGTTAAGTCTATGTCCCCCAATTTTTGTAATATTTTTATTTTCTACTTTTTAATAATAATATGACCTATAGCTAGAGGACACAGAAAGATAGAGATGTTTGCCCTTACCTTGATGTCTAAATGCTCTTAATTTAACAAAAGAAGAAAAATCTTATTAGATTGCATATACCGTTTTAGGTTCTTTATTCCAATTCTCTATTTCTTATAGAAGATGTTAACTTACTCCCACCTGAACATATGATATAGGACATAGATTAACAAGCCCACTACCACCGCTTATAAAAAAAAAAGCCCACTCCCACTACATTTTTACTAAAAACTCAACTTCTATTATTTTGAACTAATATTAGCTAGACATACATAAATGATTTTCTTAATTTCCACAATTATTGATTGAGCCATTGAAGCGTTGTAGTCCTATTAGTTGTTGTCGGCCTAATGAGGGGTGAACCAAATTTTTACACTAAAAAAAACTCTGATTTCTAGAAATCAAATTTTTTTACTTGCTAGAAGGGTGAAAAATAAACATGGGGACCTAATGAGAAGCCAACATTAGGCATACCACATACAACAAGCAATTACAAGGTAGAACCAATATGGGCCTGACAGCTTGCTAAGCAAGTAACACGGACAAGGCCCAATAGAAAACACTAAGATGCTTTCTCTCCCGAAACCCCGTGGTTCTTTTATACCCCCCAATATTCCAATTTTGTCATTGCAGAAAAATCCGATTCGTAGAAACCAAATTTTTTCTAGTGCAAATTCAGAGTAAATTTCGGTTTTTAGAAACCGAAATTTGTTTTCAAGGCAAACAAAACTTCGGTTTCTACAAACCGAAGTTTTTTCAAGGGTAAAATTGAAAATTCAGGGGGTATAAAAGAAACACGGGGGTCGGGAGAAAAAACATTAAATACTAAAACTAGCTTGATCTAACAAAAAAAAGTTTTCTTTCTTTATTTAATGAATCTAGAAAGATGAGTGCCTCTTATAAAAAGGACTAGATGAAGTATCTTAGTATATTTATGTTTTAATTAAACGAATAAATTATGGAAAAAGTGGAAACTATCAAAACAATTTAATTTAGGCTTAAATACAGTTTTAACCCCCTAAGTTTCACAATTGCTTGATTTTGGCCCCCCACATTTCAATTGCTTGATTTTAACCCCCTAAGTTTCATAATTGCTTGATTTTAGCCCTCCAAGTTTCAATTGCTCGATTTTGGCCCCCCAAGTTTACCCCTTTTGCATTTGCTAGCCCTCTGTTGACTTTTTTGACTAAAAATTGCTTATGTGACATTTAAAGAAAAAATTAAAAATATGTTTTAAATAAAAAAAATTAAAAAATAATAATATTTGCTTTTATAAAAATGTATTAAAAATTGTTTTTTTTAATAAAAGGTTTAATAATTATTTTTTATTTAAAAAAAAGTTTACAAAGTTTTTAAAAAATAGTTCATAAAATGTTTTTTTTACTTTTTTATATAACAAAATTATTTTATAAACTACATATAATAAAAAATATTTTATAATTTAGTTTTTAAAAAACAATTTGTAATTTATTTATTTATTTTTAAATACTTATTTAATTTTATACTTATTTAATTTTAAAATGCCACATAACCAATTTTTAAACAAAATATTCAACGGGGGGCTAGCAAATGCAAAATAGGGTAAACTTGGGGGAACAAAATCGAGCAATTGAAACTTGGAGGGCTAAAATCAAGCAATTGTGAAACTTAGGGGGTTAAAATCAAGCGATTGAAACGTGGGGGACCAAAATCAAGCAATTGTAAAACTTAGGGGTCCAAAACTGCATTTAAGCCTAAATTAAATTGTTTTGATAGTTTCCACTTTTTCCATAATTTATTTGTTTAATTAAAACATAAATATACTAAGATACTTCATCTAGTCCTTTTTATAAGAGGCACTCATCTTTCTAGATTCATTAAATAATTAATGTGTAATGCATTATTTAATAAATTAGATACGTTAATCTAATCTATATAAGAAAGTTGATTGTTTTAGAAAACTCACAAATAACCTTGCTTCAAATGTTGACATGTGTCTAAAGTAAGATTATTTGATGTCCAAAATTTGTGTAACTAAACTAATATTGCTGCAAACCGAGCCATATTGTGAGCCAACCAAGACATTTTGTAAACTTGTGAGAGAAAAAGTTACTTTTTGGCAAGCCATGGTTACATGGAAACAAATTTGGTTGCTTTTGAAATCAAGCCATTTTTTATGCCAAAAATTAAATGCATTTGTCACATGTCATTGTCATCTTTTCAACTTTATCATACACTTATCCAATGGATCATACTTATATTCAACTCTTTATTTTCCCATCAAAGAACAATTTGAAATTTGAATAACAAATTTCATGAATTATATTCTTTATTACTTCTCATTTCTCTCTCATTTTATACATTTTTTTTTGGAATAAAATATAATCTATACATTTTACATGGGATAAATTCTATCTGATATAAATTTTAACTATGATACAAATTATCACTGATAAAAATTTCAAAAAAATTGTCATATATGAGACTAATTTTAACTATTTGTTTTTTTTAAAAAAAAAACTACTTTACACGGGATAAGTTATAACTGACATAAATTTTAACTATCATATAAGGTTTAAATAATCACTGATAAAAATTTAAAACTAATTATCAAATGTGAGACAAGTTATAACGAATAAAAATTTCAAAAAAACTATTTTACACGAGATAAGTTATAACTGACATAAATTTCCAAATAACCATCATATACGGGACAAATTATCACTGATAAAAAATTCAAAACAATTATCATATGTGAGACAAATATTACTTAACTTTTTTTCAAAAAAAACTATTTTACACGGGATAAATTATATCTGACATAAATTTTAACTACCATATACTGGATAACTTTAATATGAAAATTTACATTAATCTATACTTAAATAATTATAATGTACTAAATAAATCAAACATTGTTGTACCAAAAAAAAAAAACAAAAACTGGATAAAATATGCTATCAGATACAAGACAAATTATAACTGATAAAAAATTCAAAATAATTATCATATATACTAATTAAATCATACGCGGGAAAAAAATACAATATTGATTCAAATACGAAAAAAAGTATTTATAAGTACAAATTATATACATTGGTAAAAAAAATATGCTTTCGCATATGGGATCAATTATAACTTATAAAAATCTTAAAATTGCTATTATATATACTAAATAAATCATTAAGCATTAATGAAAATCTTCTGCTTTTTTTGAAATGACTGTCATAATGCAATATTTTATTTTCTTAATTTTAATTAGCAAAATGTAACTTAAAAAAATATCGGTGTAACGATACGACCCGTGCGATAGCACGGGTCTATTACTAATTATTTAATAAATCTAGAAATGTGTAATTAGGGTTGGGAATAGGCCAGGCGGCCTACAGAAGCCTTCGGCCTGTCCTGTATAAGCTTGGTCTGGTTATTAAAAATGACAGGCTTAGGCTTTGAAAACGGTCTGTTTACATAAATAGGACAGGCTTAGGCTTCTAAAAAGGCCTACGAAGCCTAATAGGCAGGCATGTTTATAATAATTATTATTTATATCCTATAAAAAAATATTATTTATATAAATACAAAATATCAGAGAATTTTTTTTTTTTAACAAAACAGAGAAAATATATTTGTTTTTATATTTCACGCATATAAATTAAAAGTAGAAACCCTACCTACATTCCATCTCCATTCTCTCGAGCAAGTAGCAACTCATCCTATATTTTGGTTGTTGGCTTGTTGCTGACTACACTTAGCAAACAATTTGTATTATGGCGACTTTGTCGTAATCGTATTTGTTATTTTAGTAATTTTTAATTATTGTGCTAATCATATTATTAGTTTTTTCTTAATGTTGTAGAAATTATAAAAATTTAAATGTGAACTTTTTAAGGCCTGTTTAGCCTATTTAAAAAGACTATATAGAGAAGCTTTAATGTAACCCAGACTTTAAAATAGGCTACAAGGCCAGGCCAGACTTTTAAAAGGCTCAGGCTAGGCAAAAAAAAATAATATTTGATAGACCGCAGGCCAGACTCAGGCCTGAAGAAAAATCGTAGGCCAAGCTCAGGCCTATCAAGGCCTGGCCTGTTCCCAACTCTATGTGTAATGCCTCTTATAAAAAAAGACCGTAGAGATTTGACAAAAAAAAAAAGACCATAGAGAGCATAGTATAATATCATTGAAGTATATTTCAAAAGCAATAAATACTCCTTAAAGTATTTGAAAATGTCATAATTTCTGCTAATGAAATTGATTTTGAAATGAATATAGAACCTAAGTTTCGTGAAAAACGTATTATTCATAAAAAGAAAAAATTTGATGAGTTTGTTGACAATGATTTTTTTTGCATTTACTCCTCTTAATATTTATTGCAATACTATTTTTTCTAGATTCCTTAACTCTTATTTCTTAATTATGGTTATTTACTCACTCATTGTATTAATGTAAACTTTTAATTTACAATAGTTGGACAGTTACAATTTTAATTAATTTTCCTATTAAATTTAAAAATAACTTTATTATAACAACCTTTGAAGTACTTTTTTTCTATCCTTAATTGTCGTGTATATAACTATATGATTTCATACAAGGCTACTACATGTTTGTGGTACAAATTTTGGATTTTGGGTCTTTGTCATTTTCTCTAAACAACTCTTCGGTGATGCATTTTCAATTATGTGTTGTAGTTTTTCCCTCTCTTTCATGTCTGTCTTATGTCTTGGCTCTTCATTGGTTATTATGGCATGGTAGGAACTAATTAAAGTTACTCTATTATATAAAAATTGGGCAAATTATAAAATAAAATTTTAATTTTTAATGTAAATACAACTACATTTTTATATAATAGCTAACCTTTACGGACATGCTAATGCAATTGTAGAAAGAGAATTTTCATTTCGGTAAACGAAATCTATTATAATATAATGATAGGAAAAAATGAAATAGAAATGAAAGAGACAATGTTTAAGAATAACAAATGATTGTTACCAATTAATTGAGGGAAAAGAAGAGTTAGTGGTGATTACTTATTAGTATAATTGAAAGGATAACTCTGTCCTTACATATTCTTTATATTAAGTTGACATCATTAGCCATATTTATTCATTTTTTATTTTTTTATTTTTTTATTTTTATTTTATCAAATTCATAAGGAAAAAAGAAAAAGATATTATGAATTGAGGATTATAAATGCTAGAGGTTTAAGATAAAATCCCTTATTTATCTGAAGAATATTAGAACAAATATGATTTATTTTCTCTTTTAAAAAATATATTCTTTTATTAAAAATGTTCTTTTGAAGTCTAGCTCAAATATAAAATTTGACAAAGTTGATTTCAAAGCTCTTTAAATGTCTATTTTTTGTATTGTCAAATAAAAACACTATATATTTACCTAAAAATACTAATTGAGTTTATAAAGGTCAAAGACAAGTGTCTATATTTTTTATATAATAATATTATTATTATTATTATTATTATTATTATTAATTAATAAAGAGATTGAAATATAATTAAGATAAAGTTAAAGAGAATTGAGAGAGAAAATGCGAGAAACATAGAGAGGATAGTGGATATAAGTCAATGTCGATCCTTAAAAATATATTAGTAGACTATACTATAGTATGTCTTTATGACAAAGTTTTTTTCTTTATGATAAGTCGATGTGAATTCATGATGTGAACCGTAAGCTACCAAAATAATATCAAACCGATCAAAATTAAAATGAATAAGATATTCATTTTTAGTGCAGTATCTTTTCGCATGCTTAGCAAACTCATAATCTCATCGTTTTGTTTGATCAGCGATATGACAAATTTATTCAAGCAGAATGACAATGAAATGTTTTGGTAATATTGCGACTTTGATATGAAGATTACATCTTTCATTTTAATAGTGTTTTGACTTTAATTTGAAATATATTTAGAGGATTCAAAATATATTTAATAACCCTATAAAATACTATTTACACTACACATGCATGCAAAGTTGTTTCGAAAGTTCTTTGAATATTTAGTCTAATATAAAAAGTCTCTTTAAAGTATAAAAAAATTAATACTTCAAAATAATTTACGATTAATTAACATGTCATCTTATTCTTATAAATTAAAGGTTAAGACAAGTATCAACCATTTTTTCATATAAAATAATAATGAGATTGAAGTATAATTAAGATAAAGATAGAGAGATACAAAGAATGATAGATATAGAGAATGTATTAAAATGATCCACTATATTTTCATAAAAACAAAAAATACATTAAAATAAAAATTACACTAATTTGAAGATATATAAATCAAACCCAAAAAAAATAAGATTAATAAAACAAATTTTTAATATAATACACTAATCGAATGCACTTCTATTAATTTCTATATACACCTGAATGACACATTGTCTTTGTTTAAAACAATTTTTATCTACCTATCTATCTATCTATCTATCTATATTATAGATTCACTTGAATGGAGAAAAAAAATTAAAAATACTTTAAAAGTCACTTTTATAATCGAAGAATAATTCAACACATCTAAAAAAATTATCATTTTCAATACAATTTATTATAAAACGCAACTTTTTTTTAAAACATTCTAATCAAACCCGTGCAACGCACGGGTTGAACACCTAGTTGTTATAGATATAGTATATAATAGATATAGATGAAAAAACCATAAAAAAAAAAGAGAGGAAGTTAAGGCCAATTATGAAATAATTAAAAAACCATAAAGGAAGTTAAGGGCAAAATGGACCCAAAAAAATCCGGCCCAAACTCCCTTATCCCCTTTATATATTGTTATAGATATAGTATATAATAGATATAGATGAAAAAACCATAAAAAAAAAAAAAAGAGGAAGTTAAGGGCAATTATGGAATAATTAAAAAATCATAAAGGAAGTTAAGGGCAAAATGGACAAAAAAAAATCCAGCTCAAACTCCCTTATCCCCTTTATATATTGTTATAGATATATTGTTATAGATAAACATAAGTCATTAAATATGCAGTTAAGCCTTAATGTTATTATATTAAATTCAATAATTTTTGCCTGTTTCTCAAGTAGACAATTGGTTAAGGAGTCACTTTGCAAACTAGAGGTACTTGGTTCGAAACTTCACATTAGCAAAAAAAAAATACAATAATTCTTTCCTCACATTTAGCTTGAGTCTATAGAATGTCATGAATGAGAGTGAAATAAGCCAACAAAATTTTGGAAAAATTATCTTATATATTAGAACATAGATAATAAGTATATAAGTTATAAGTTTGTAGTATTTACCGTTAGAATTAGAGATACACAAATTGGAAAAGAGAAAGACGGCTAGGGTTTTCAATAGAATATCATTGCATTAGCTTAACATTACAAAAAGTTACAAGAGAATATATATAAAACCTAATTGACTATAAATTAATAGGCTCAATAACATAACCTATTATTTTATTATCTAACACCTACTCTCGAACTCGTTATGCATCAACAAGAAGCATCATGAGTTTGTCAAACAAAATACAAAAAACTTATTTGATCAAAACATTAAGGCTTAACTGAATATTTAAAGTATATCATTAAAGTAACTGCATATTTGATCATTCTAATGTCTGGTCCATCGTTTTTATCAAATAAGTATAAGCCTTAATGTCAAATTACTATTGGTTAATACATTTTAATCTATCAGTACATCATAATCTTAATTAGCTATAAAAATGAGGAGGATAGTTTCTATTTTCAAAGAACATCAACAATCATCATCGTTAGAGTTTTGAAAAATCTTCTGTTACCAATTAGCATATCATTGTATTACCTCTCTTGGTGTCATGGACCTAATTAAGGACTTGGATTGGCATAAGTTAATATATTTTTATATAATATGTAGGCTTCCTTCATTTTAAGTCGTGAGGCTAATAGAATGAATAATAAGGTGCATATGTTTTTTCAACCCATAGACATATGCTCATGCTCTAATTAATAATAGTAACCCTAACAATAGTAACCCTAATTAACTTGTCTCAATAAAAATTTCACAATATTTCTTAGATACTATTTGACCTAACTTTTACTTTTAATATAACAATATTTTACTTCTAATATTATTTAACACGAAAGAAGAACAAAAGCCATCATTTTGCAAACATTTTAGCAGTCGTCCAATTGTGTACGTACTTAAGGGCATAAGTTATGGTGCATAAGCCTTGCTTATGCACACCATGCATAAACACCCCAGATTGCTTAGCGCGCCCCCAGTTTGTTTAATGCGCCTCCCATATTGCTTAGGGTGCCCCCTAGATTGCTTATCGCCCCCCAGTTTACTTAACGCGCCCCCCAAATTGCTAAGCACGCCCCCCACCCCCAACATAAATAACACAAAACCATTCCACAAGTACATCTAATGTGAAACCATTCCACAACAAAAATGGTTTTGGGGGGTGCGCGAGAAAATTTGGGGGTGCGCTAAGTATATGGGGGGGCACTAAGCAATTTGGGGGGGGGTGTTAAGCAATTTTCATTATTTATGCATGGTGCATAAGGAAAAAGCTTATGCACCATAACCACTCCCGTATGTTTCAATTAACCAGTTGTAAACATAACATTTTTTTCTTTTCTTGTTCTCATCACTTATGTGTGGGACTTTTTATTTTTTATTTTGTTTCATTTTAATCCTTAAGTTATTTGAATATTGGACAAATTAATCTTTTATATATGTTATAAATTTAGACAATTTAATTCTCTTATTAGCAATCAAAATATCTTATTATTTATAATTTAAGAGACTAAAGTATTCAAAATTTATAACTTATGAGACCAAAATAAAACAAAAAAAAAAAGGTTATATAATAATGTCGCACACCTTTTATTTATTAAATTAAACATCAGTACACACATGGCGCGCTCCTAACCCACGAACTCCGCTCCTAACTCACGACCTCCGATGACCACGAGAATTTACTAATAAAAATGGTAAACAACAAATATTAGAACATATACATTTAAATAACAAAGCAAAAATTTTAACTTTAAAAACACTTACCACTTTTTGGATGGAGATATGAAAATGACATTACTTTTTTAAAAATACACAAACTGTTAAAATTTTTCTTTATTAAAAATAATTTTTTAAATTTTTCTTTTTTAAAAATAAGAATATAAATATACTGTTTTTTTGAAAAAAAAATACTTATTTTAAAAAAAATATTACTGTTTTCGAAATAAACAAAATTAAATATATATTTTTAATTTTTTTTTACAAAAACAATAATTTTTATACTTAGTGATAAGAAAATATTAGTAACAAATTACAAAGTATTAATTAATAACTATTACTAAGTATACGGTAAAAAAAAAACTATCACTAAGTATTATAAATTAAAATTACGGAGGGTGTATTGGATTGAGATTTTATGAGACAATTTTGGCAAAAAAAGTCTTGATGATTTTATGAGATTTTGTTGGACTATATTGATTTTGTGAGATTTTAAAGACTTTTTTACAAAGACTTTTTTACAATCAAGATTTTTAACACATGATTTGAATGGATTTTGAGAGATTTTTTCAAAAGACTTGGGTTTGATTAGAATGTTTTAAAAAAAAGTTGCGTTTTATAATAAATTGTATTGAAAATGATAATTTTTTTAGATGTGTTGAATTATTCTTCGATTATAAAAGTGACTTTTAAAATATTTTTAATTTTTTTTCTCCATTCAAGTGAATCTATAATATAGATAGATAGATAGATAGATAGGTAGATAAAAATTGTTTTAAACAAAGACAATGTGTCATTCAGGTGTATATAGAAATTAATAGAAGTGCATTCGATTAGTGTATTATATTAAAAATTTGTTTTATTAATCTTATTTTTTTTGGGTTTGATTTATATATCTTCAAATTAGTGTAATTTTTATTTTAATGTATTTTTTGTTTTTATGAAAATATAGTGGATCATTTTAATACATTCTCTATATCTATCATTCTTTGTATCTCTCTATCTTTATCTTAATTATACTTCAATCTCATTATTATTTTATATGAAAAAATGGTTGATACTTGTCTTAACCTTTAATTTATAAGAATAAGATGACATGTTAATTAATCGTAAATTATTTTGAAGTATTAATTTTTTTATACTTTAAAGAGACTTTTTATATTAGACTAAATATTCAAAGAACTTTCGAAACAACTTTGCATGCATGTGTAGTGTAAATAGTATTTTATAGGGTTATTAAATATATTTTGAATCCTCTAAATATATTTCAAATTAAAGTCAAAACACTATTAAAATGAAAGATGTAATCTTCATATCAAAGTCGCAATATTACCAAAACATTTCATTGTCATTCTGCTTGAATAAATTTGTCATATCGCTGATCAAACAAAACGATGAGATTATGAGTTTGCTAAGCATGCGAAAAGATACTGCACTAAAAATGAATATCTTATTCATTTTAATTTTGATCGGTTTGATATTATTTTGGTAGCTTACGGTTCACATCATGAATTCACATCGACTTATCATAAAGAAAAAAACTTTGTCATAAAGACATACTATAGTATAGTCTACTAATATATTTTTAAGGATCGACATTGACTTATATCCACTATCCTCTCTATGTTTCTCGCATTTTCTCTCTCAATTCTCTTTAACTTTATCTTAATTATATTTCAATCTCTTTATTAATTAATAATAATAATAATAATAATAATAATAATATTATTATATAAAAAATATAGACACTTGTCTTTGACCTTTATAAACTCAATTAGTATTTTTAGGTAAATATATAGTGTTTTTATTTGACAATACAAAAAATAGACATTTAAAGAGCTTTGAAATCAACTTTGTCAAATTTTATATTTGAGCTAGACTTCAAAAGAACATTTTTAATAAAAGAATATATTTTTTAAAAGAGAAAATAAATCATATTTGTTCTAATATTCTTCAGATAAATAAGGGATTTTATCTTAAACCTCTAGCATTTATAATCCTCAATTCATAATATCTTTTTCTTTTTTCCTTATGAATTTGATAAAATAAAAATAAAAAAATAAAAAAATAAAAAATGAATAAATATGGCTAATGATGTCAACTTAATATAAAGAATATGTAAGGACAGAGTTATCCTTTCAATTATACTAATAAGTAATCACCACTAACTCTTCTTTTCCCTCAATTAATTGGTAACAATCATTTGTTATTCTTAAACATTGTCTCTTTCATTTCTATTTCATTTTTTCCTATCATTATATTATAATAGATTTCGTTTACCGAAATGAAAATTCTCTTTCTACAATTGCATTAGCATGTCCGTAAAGGTTAGCTATTATATAAAAATGTAGTTGTATTTACATTAAAAATTAAAATTTTATTTTATAATTTGCCCAATTTTTATATAATAGAGTAACTTTAATTAGTTCCTACCATGCCATAATAACCAATGAAGAGCCAAGACATAAGACAGACATGAAAGAGAGGGAAAAACTACAACACATAATTGAAAATGCATCACCGAAGAGTTGTTTAGAGAAAATGATAAAGACCCAAAATCCAAAATTTGTACCACAAACATGTAGTAGCCTTGTATGAAATCATATAGTTATATACACGACAATTAAGGATAGAAAAAAAGTACTTCAAAGGTTGTTATAATAAAGTTATTTTTAAATTTAATAGGAAAATTAATTAAAATTGTAACTGTCCAACTATTGTAAATTAAAAGTTTACATGAATACAATGAGTGAGTAAATAACCATAATTAAGAAATAAGAGTTAAGGAATCTAGAAAAAATAGTATTGCAAAGGTTGGTGTGAGAAAGTTATTTTTTAAAAATCCATCTCTACATAAGGCAAAATATTTTTAAGATAGATTTCAACCTCATTAGTTAGACAAAAAGTGGCTTCTCTGCCACGGATTAGTTTGACAAAAAGTATGTTAGTACCACATATACTAAAGCTCTCAATGACAATATTTATTGTTGACATAGACGTTTGGTCTATACCATCAAAAACAATAGAATGAGATCTTGTCATAACCGTATAAACTTCACATCATATTTAACATGAATTTCTCAAAAAGCATCTGTTAAAAAATCAGTACCACAAATATACTTTATAAAAATTGATTTTAAATTCGGTACCACACTTACTAAAGCTCCCAATGGCTATATTTCATGTTAACAATAGATATATAGTTTATACCTTCGTAAGAAACAATAGAATAAGATCATTACAAATGTATAAAAATATTATGTTACAAATTAAAATTCTAAGTAAATTATATCTCTTCAACATCTCAAGAACTAAAAACATAAATTACAAAAAGGAAAAAGAGAAATAGTATATTATCTCTTCTGTCACCTTTCAAAGATGTTCACTAACGAAAAAATGAGATACAGAGGCGCAATCTGGTGATCTGCAAACACAAAAAAAAGAGTCAAATCATTTTATTTTAAAATGTTATGCATCAAAACTAAAAGCAAAATTGCAAAAATAAAAAGAAATGGGTTTCAATGGAAGACATGAAGGTGTTCTCTAATTATATGATCTTTCAAACCTTATCAGTTACATATATGAGGCAATTAGAGGAGCTAAACAATTACATAACTTTGACTCTAAAATGTATGTATATATCTTTAAATGTTTTGCGTGACATATTTGATTGGCAACCTTGTTTCGTCCTACAGCTCATCAGCTTATGGCAACCTTGTTTCATCCTACTTCTTCATTGATTAGATTTAGCACCACACATGAAGTGAAAATTTGTGAAAAATCATTTCGTTCAATGCAAAGAAGGAAAAAAGAGTATATACAATAACTTTAGTAGAAATGAAGAACAAAATAAATAACTTTAGAAATACCTTTTCATTGATTAACACCACAACTGAAGTAAAACATTATTTCTTTCACCCTGAAAATGAAAAGGAAAAAAAAAAGTGAGAGAGAAATCAATATACAACAATTTTAGTCCAAATGAACATAGTAGTTTCAATAGCACCATGGAAAGGTGGATGGTGGTGGCTATATATAGTGACAATGAATCTGAAAAATTGTGCATTAAATATTTTCATTTTGTAAGTTATATTTGGAGGAATGTTAAGAGATACATCTAATTAGTGTAATTAAAGAGTTGAAGAGTGTTTTAAGTTTTTAAGTTCTAACAATCTTTTATTTTTATTTTTATTTTTTTTAGAATTGAAGGAGTATTTTTTTTTTTTACGGGAAGGGATGCATAATAGACTAATGCATTAAAATATATTAGGATTGATTAGTGTAAGATAAAAATTCATTAAAATATTTAATTAGTGTAAAATTAATGCAATAAATTAAGAAAATGGGAAGAAGAATTTTAAAGGTCAAGAATGAAAAACGTGAAGAATTTTTCTATTTCAAAGAGTTATATAGTCTATATATTATTATATATTTAATGAATAATGAGAAAGTTAATTGAGGGTTACATTAGAAAGTACATATAAGCATGCAATGTAATGATATATGACACATAAGCATCAACTATTGCTTAGAAAAAAGAAAAAAATGAGAAGCTTTGTAGTGACGACACATCAGCAAAAAAAAGTTTGCTTTACAATTATATAATATAATATATATATATATAGATATAGATAGATACTACTTCTAAATGGATAAAACTTCTAAAGGGATGCATAATAGACTAATGCATTAAAATATATTAGGATTGATTAGTGTAAGATAAAAATTCATTAAAATATTTAATTAGTGTAAAATTAATGCAATAAATTAAGAAAATGGGAAGAAGAATTTTAAAGGTCAAGAATGAAAAACGTGAAGAATTTTTCTATTTCAAAGAGTTATATAGTCTATATATTATTATATATTTAATGAATAATGAGAAAGTTAATTGAGGGTTACATTAGAAAGTACATATAAGCATGCAATGTAATGATATATGACACATAAGCATCAACTATTGCTTAGAAAAAAGAAAAAAATGAGAAGCTTTGTAGTGACGACACATCAGCAAAAAAAAGTTTGCTTTACAATTATATATATAGATAGATAGATATAGATAGATAAGTTAAAATTCCTTCCAAAGAGATAACATACTACAACTTGATGACGTTATATCATCCATGAAACACTCACAATTAAAACAAAGGTTCAAAATAACATAAGTTCAAATAACAAAAATAAAAATAAAACTTCAATGACTAAGAACTATATTAAAAGAAGTCGTGGATGTGAAGGTTGAAGAGGAAACTTGCTACTTAGTTTCTAGCCCTTAACTGGCGGTTGTTGTTGTTGTGGTGCTGGTGCATGGAAGGCCCCGAAGTGACGACTTAGATGTAAACTCCTAGGTAGGTTAGAGTGCGGCACGGGTCCGGGGACAACGCCGACTGGGTAATTCGGAATATCTGGCCTATAATCATCCAAGTTAGGCTCTTGATCTTGAGCAAATATTGTTAAGGAGCACACCAAAAATAGGATTAATACTAGGGCTTTTGCCATTGTTGAATAGAGAGACTTGATGATTTCACAAGGGTGGAAGGGTTAGGTTATTTATAGTAGAAAAGGTGAGACATTAATTTAATTTGAAGATCTGACGAAGTATATTCTCATCAAATTTACACTTTAAAATTTCAAATTTCTATTTTTAGAAATTATTTGACATTAATTTTATAAAAAAATATATAATATTTGATATGATATGACATTAATTTTTTTCTTTTTTTACTCAGGCTAATAGATATGACTTTGATGATATGATTTATTTATTTATTTTTTGTGAAATTTGGTGTAATATATTTTTATATAGATAATTCTCTCATATTTTTTCTCATATATTATTCATAAATACTAGTATAACTTACCCGTGCATTGCACGGGTTAATATTCAAGTAAAAATATAAATTATTAAAAATTTATTATTCTGGTACCAAAAAAATAAATTATTATTAGTGTGCAAAATTATATTAGCATGAAATTGAACAGGGAGGAGAAGTGTCTCCCGCTTCCCGTGTTTTCTCTTTCATTCCCGTATAAATTTTGAAAATTATTATTTTATTGTATAAAATTATATTACTATGGAATTGAACATGGTGGAGAGTGAAGTCTCGCTTCCCGTATTTTCTCTCTCATCCCCGTATAAATTACGGAAAAAATTATGGTAATGTATTAATATATAAATATATGTCTCATGTAAATTACCAAAAGGTTATGCATGTGTATTAATATATGAGTATAAAATTTTAGCCACATAGGAATTGAAAAAATAATATGATACCATATAAGACTTGGATCATTGAGAGGTTGCCACTTATGAGTTGGACTATGAGAGAGAAACTCTCAAAAATAGAATTTATGAATTTAAAAAACATGACTAAAAAGGAAATTTTGAAATGTCGAATAATTAATTATTTTTCTTACAGTACGGACTAAATAGTTACATACATATTTTTTTTTTGGATTGCAAAAGGGGCTAGCGCCCAATACATACAAATTATTATTGGGTCTAATTTTAGTACAAATTTAATGCATTTTGAATAAATATAGAATGCTTTTAAAGTCACATACATTATCTCTTTGTTTAGTTAGATCTTGTGTGTGATTTATTTCATAATAATATGCACTGAATATGGTTTATATTTCTTCGGATCGTTCTAACATTGAGCCATTCTTTACAATTAAAAGGATAATAAATTTTCATAATATTGATTAAAACAATATTACAATATATTGTAAAGACGTTACTTACTGAAAGAAATGTTTGAACATGCAAAATATTTCTCTAAAAATAAGCTACATACACATATGCCGGTTACAAAGTAATTGATATACATTAAAAATAATGAGTAAAAAATAGAGTACAATATTTATCAATAATAGTATAATTTTTTTTTTATAAATATGATTTAAACCAAAAATACATATATGAATAACAATTTTTTTTTTAATAAGTAAACTTTATAATTGATAAACACCAGCAAAAAAAAAAGAATAACACTTGATTATTTATATTACAAAAATTAAAACAAACTAATTATACGATCAACACATATTTCCTCATAACAAATAGAGTATACAAGATCAAATCGTAAATACATGTTACAAAGATAGATGAATGATATTTTGGCTTCTTTAAAAAAATAGTTTAAAAAGAAAGATGAATAATGTTTGACTTTAGAGAAAAAAATGATTTCTCTTTTTTATTTTGAATCCTCTTGTCGATAGTCTTGTCTCCCGTGTACGTCTTCTATTAGTTTTAGGAAATCAATGCACAATTAGTATGTCCTTCAAACCACCACCAAGTGTCTCATTGTCGCAAAAAAATACGGACACTACAACAAAACTGCTTTTTAGCGTCGGCCTAAATGAGATGCTAAATGGCCAGAAACGAACGCTACGTAGTTCTTAGCGTCTACTTAGCGTCTGTGTCGGGATAGACACTTAAATGCCTGAAGCTAGACAGTTGCGTCCAGTAGACGCTATTTAGCATCTGTCACGTTAGACGCCAAGGGGACACTACTAACATGTACATAAGGCAGACGCTACTAGCATCAGCTTGTGATAGACGCTACAGATATATATTTGCATTATAAAACGTCACTGGTAGAGTCCACTTTGGCAGACTCTAAGTGTAGAGTTTGCCCTTGATGGATGCTATATATTAATTTTTGAATTACATAACGTCTGCTAAAAGGTGATTTTTTTTTTTTTTTAAATATATATATTCATCAATTCTTAACATAAACATCTATTTCTCATATATATATATAGAATCTCAACAAAAAGGTCTACATCCATTTAAATTCATCAATTCTTAACATGACCATCTATTTCTCGTATATAACCATATATATAAAATGTCAACAAAAAGGTCTACATCCATCGAAATAACAACCCACAAAATATATGACCCACCAAAATATCCCACAAAATATATAACCTATCAAAATAGCTCTTAAACTTACTATCAAAATAACCCACAAAATCAAGCATCTTCCTCTTCATCAACCGATTGATCATCCAATTCATTATCATAATGAGGATGAGAACTCTGACGAGAATGACCACTACAGGAGGCCGTCTCCAAAGCCATCATGCGACTTTGGAATTCTTTAAACTTTATTTCCAATGATCTGGTTCTCGCAGTTGACGCAGCAGCCTCGGCTCTAGCAGCATCAGCATCTGCACGTGCTGAGCAACCTCAGCTCTAGCAGCCTCAGCATCTGCACGTGCTGCAGCAGCCTCAGCTCTAGCAGCTTCAATGATCTGGTTCTCTGCCCTATTGTGAGGTGCCTCTGCCTCATAAATCAATTTTTTATACTTAAGGTTTTTAGCCAAGTGTCTAGTACCATAACATCTTCCCCCGAGACTTACCCTTGGAAACATCTTTCCATATTTGAATTCTTTGCGATCCATCAACCTCTTGAATGTCACGAGTAGCACCACCATCAGTTTGTGTCACTTTGGCCAAATTTTCATGATATTCAGCCTGTAAATCAATATGAGACCAACATCAATAACAATATGATTTTGTTTTTCACTTATGTCAAAAAAATGTTACTAGACACAAGTCCAATAATTTTAACAGACAAAAGGAGTTGCAGTGCAATAAACTTTCAATGTGGATTCTTGTAACCAGCACAAATATATAATAACAAACTAAACTTTCTTCACTAGGCAAAGTTGGCAACATGAACTACTCTATGTCATAATGTCCTTTATCATAATTAAATCAAAGTCTATTAAACATATGATGCAACAAGACAAGTGTAACCAGCACAGATACATAATTTCTACTGTCCAAACAAAGACTAAGAACAAAATTGCAGCAGCTGTGCAAAATTCTGCCACATCCCAATAGCAGCAAGACTTTTCTTAAAATATATAGATAAATAGACTCCTCCAAACTTTAAAGATAATAAAGGTGGGAAAGTTTGTTCTATAACCTGCCTAATCGCTGCAGCAGCCACATCTGCCGGAGAAAAGTCTGGAAAAGTTTGTTCTATAACCAAGGCTCTTGTTTTATTTTCTTTTTAAAATACCATCCACGAAAGGCACATATATTGGTATAAAATATATCAAAAAATCATTATCTTTTACAGTAGCTACCATAATTTCTCATAACCATAATCTCTACCAATATACTCATTAAAACCAAAGTCCAAAGAAAGTGAAGTGTCAACGGCATAAAATAATATACTCATTATAATCAAAGATAAAGTGAAGTGTCAAAGGCATATTGAGAATTTGTCACACTATTTAACTCAACTGAACTCTGCTTCTCAAAAGAGTAATGTCTTTTTTGTTTTACCAAAGACATTGTACCATATTTCAGCATGGTAAAAGAATAGAAGAAACATAACATTCTGAGTTTATATGAATGCCCTGCGAATACAAAATTATAAGATTAAACATTGAACATCATTATAATTGTTGCATCTCAAATCAATAATGTATAAAGATATACAAGAAGGAAATAAAGAAAAAAGGAAATGCCACAATCACATGGAAGCAAATATCATTTCAGATGCAACAGAAATACCTCTGTTACTTCCAATTGATGATAATGGAAAACAGAACACAAAGAAGCATTGAAGTAAGAAATCATGAGCATATAACCACCCACACTAAATCATGAGAATTCAAACGTTTGCCGCATTTTTGATGAAATGTGGTTTTAATTTGTTGCGCGTGGTGGGATACCCATGAAGCTAACATCAGAAATAATAAAATAATAATTTGTTACATAGGCTCAACAAAGTCATCAAATCACCACAAAATTATCAAATCACCACAAAATTAATTATGTCTTACTCCAAATCTTTCAAACCAAATTGTTTTATCTTTTTCTAGGGTGATATCACTATAGCAAGTGATATTGTCTGAAAAAGTTGGTTCTATAACACGCCTAATCGCTGCAGCAGCCACATCGCTTGGAGTAAACCTAAGAACCCATTAAGCAATTCAAATGAAAAGTCAAATCATGCAATTCAAATGACACAAAACAGTTCCAACGGTCTACAAGAGTTCCAACACTACTTCAATTTGAATTAACATGGAATTTTAACTAAATTATGAGCAATCATAATAAAATTAGTGACTTAATTTAACATAAGTTTAATCATATGATCTTACCCAGTATAAATACGACGTATAATGAGCTTCCCACAAGCATCTTTATCATGGTTGTTCCCCTCCTCATTTTCTTATTGGTCCCCCTCCTCATCCTCTTGTTAGGCAAATCATTCAAACCCCAAATATAGATATTATCAACAAAAATAAAAAAAATTATGCCAAACAAAATAAAATGATTTACTCCTTGAGAGGCATTTTATCAAACAGATACAAGACAATAAGGTGGGTAGAAAAATCAGAACAAAATTAATTTGTAACTCAAAGATTATTGTGTTGTCATCAGTTCATGTTCATCTCTTGTTTGACCCATAAAATGCGATATAGAAACAAGCTAAAGAGAAACAACATGCAATCAATCAATACATTGGAACGACAGAGAGATAAAGTTACTACATACCTTGGAAATGCAAAGAACGACAGAGACGTCCGGCGGAGGGGTTGTGGTTCTTCGACGGAGTAGGGTTTGAAGGAGAACATCCGAGAGATTGACGGATTGTGCTTCCAGATTAAACAGCGGCGGAGGAGAATAAACGGTGGCGGAGGAGATTGAACAGCGGAGGAGGATTGAACGGCGGCGTATTGTGCGATTAGGTGTTGGAATCGTCTCACTCATTTTGCTTTTCGTTTTAGCCAAATGTTATGTTTTTGGGAAAATATGTGTGTTAAGAAACAAATTTGTGAAAAAAAATTAAGATATAAAATTTAAAATGTTATTATAAGAGTGGGAATGAAAAAAATGTGGGAAAATGAAAATTTGTGAAAAATATTGGGCACTTAACAATTAGTTTCTTTTTTATATTTAATTTAATTAAATATAGAGTCCGCCACAACAGATGCTAAGGCTATGCATTTTTTCTTTTTTCCATAGCGTCTCATAGTGTCCCAAAAGACAGACTCTATATTTGATTATTCAATTAAAATTTAAATTTAAAATAAAAACACAGTAGCGTCTGTCATGCAGACTCAAATGAGACGCTAGTAGCGTCCGTGTCGGGGCGGACGCTAAATATTTTGAAGCTAAACAACAGTTTTGTTGTAGTGGGAGTATACATAAGAGTTATGGAAAATTAGAGGAAAGGACAATGATTACAAATAATATATAGTTTTTTTTACTGCAACAAATAATATATAGTTAGCACAATAAAAACAAAACATTAAAATATTTAGAAAAATATGTTAAAGACATGCAACCATTTTTTGTAGCGCTATAAAACTCGAAATAACACTGTTATAGAAATGCACGGTATCGAAGTTGTATATATTCCTGAATTTTTTTTTTTTGGAATAACACTATTATGGAAGTGCACCGTCCCGAAGTTGTATATATTCCTGCAAAAAACAAACAAAACATTAGTCAATTATGCTTTAGGATGAAATTACAAATTAAGTGAGAAAACATGCAAAAAGAAAAAAACTTAGAAGGAATATCAGAATGATGTGAGGAATGTTGTGAGTTGTAATATTTATAGCAAAAAATACCATCAATCTTATCAAATATTTCTAAAATTAACTAATGAGAATTAATTACAATTCTTTTGGACTTGATAATGTAACTTTTTTTGTTTGACGTGATTTTTTTTTATTCCAATATATTTTATTTCTTATTATGATAATGATGCTTTTATAATACATTTATGAAGAATTTTAATAGTTTGTTGACCAATATTTTTAAATATGTCTATATATGGAGATGTAATAAAGTCTATTTTTTATTTATTTATAATCATTTGCATGATTTTCCTTTTTTAAGAATCCCCTTTGCATTGCATTCAGTCAAAGAGAGAATCCCTTTTTCATGATTTTTTGTTTTTGGTCATGACCCTTTTCATGACTTCTATTTCTTATTTCTTATAATTCTTTAATTAGATTTTTATAAATCATTCAAATTAGACTTTTTTATTAATATTTTTGAAATGTGAAAGATTTAAAAAATAATTTTTTTTTACTAATTTTTTTGAAAATATAAATGTTATACTTGATTATATATTAATTATATATTCAAAAATAAAACATTACCTCCCATAAAAACTATTATAAGTGCTTATTATATTACCTCCTATAAAAATAAAACATTACCTCAATAACAATTCATAAAAAAATTTCTTTACATTATTTTTTATTTTGCTTATTTTTTAATATATAGAATAATACAATATTTTTAAATTAAATTATAATACGAATTTTTTAAAATAGTAAATATTAATTTTATTACGAAATTTAAACGTTTCATATTCTAAAATATTTTAAAATAGTAATCAAAATCAAAATAATTTTAAAAATAGATCATTTTTTAAAAAAATGTTGAGGCTAAAAAGTACAATCAAAATAGATCATTTTACAAAATCTATTATTTATTAGTTTGGGAGTTTCTCTCTCCATTAAATAAAATCACTAAATTATTTTGAAGTAAAAAGATGAAAATCATTAAAGAATGACTAAGAGAAAGTATAATAATGACACGTCAGATAGAGAAGCATTGGAGAATGCCACGCATGCGTAGGATGAATGTGATATTGCCACGTTAGAAAATTGCATGGAGAGAGAAACTCTCAAACTAATAAATAATAGATATGCCTATCTATAAATAGAGCTACAAGAAAAATAAATTTTTACGTCAAATCTTTTAAACTAATAAACTAATCTTAAATATTCTAAACACATGCATCTTTAAAATTCTAAACAGAAATATAAATATAAACTATAATTAAATCTAAATTCTTCAAAGATATTTAAGCATTATTCTCAACAATTTGATTCTTCATTTTGAACGCATTTAAATAAGCATGATCTAGGAAGCACCGACACTCCTCATATTATGCGTGTCCGTGTCGGACACGTGTCTGTGTCCGTGTTCGACACTGACACTTATGATTACACTAAATTATGTCATTTTTTCAAAAACAATTATCGGTGTCGACGTGTTAGTGTCTGTGTCGTGTCCGGTGTCCATGTCCGTGCTTCATAGAGCATGATAGCTCAAAATATTTGCATGATATTTGATCCTTGCACTACTTGTGCACCCCCCCCCCCCCCCAACATTCCAATTTACCCCTTCGCTACTTAGGACGTGAGTGTGTAAATAGAAAAAAGTGGAGAAAAAAGAGTTCGCATTTTAGAAGGCAAACTACGAACTGGGTCAGTTCGCATCCTAGGATGTAAACCTTATAAAAAATCAATTTTTTTTGTCCCCTTCACCCTTCTCTCATCTCCCATGAAACAATTTTGAATGAAACATAGTTCGCAAGTTAAAGTAACAATTGTAGCCTTATCAGCTCTTGTTATTTTGATACATGTCTATTGTAAGTATAAATGTAAACTTGGTCATATCAAATAAAACAATTCATTATAACTATCTTTACGGTGTGTGTGATTGGTCGATAATGTTACTGCAGTGGCAAATTAAATTATGATATCAGATATTAGCCACATTTTTATAATGTTCATTAGTTAAAGTGCAAACTGGGTTCGCACTCTAAATAGCGAACTGTATTTCAGTTTGCACCCTATTTTGCGAGTGACAATT
Organism: Trifolium pratense; assembly: GCF_020283565.1. Classification (NCBI taxonomy): domain Eukaryota; kingdom Viridiplantae; phylum Streptophyta; class Magnoliopsida; order Fabales; family Fabaceae; genus Trifolium; species Trifolium pratense. Next base: position 38,216,832 of record NC_060065.1, read on the forward strand.
TTATTTGACTCAAACCTAATGTTTGTGCTCCATGAATGAAAATATTATCAAATATGTTAAATAAGATATTCACTCGCAAAATAGGGTCCGAACAGTGCTCGCATTCTAGAATGCAAGGAGATTATTTTGGTGATTTCAGGGGGCGCAAAAAGTAAATCTCTAAATAAATTCCTTAATTTCACCACCTTTGGGAGAACCGGTATTGGGTTATAAACTTGATTGGTAAATTGGACTTATCAAATATGTTTGGCCCAATTAACTATCTCTTACTTTGTGAAATTCTTTACCCACTCCTATAGTTCTGTTGCGCCTCCAAAATGATTATTTTTGCAAAATATTTCCCTTTCAAGTTTTAAAATTTAGATAACAAAAAATCAATTTTACACATCTAGATTTTAGAATTTAAATTCCCTTATATATATATGGTTCGAAGTCCTCTTATAGCAAAAACCAATTTCAAAATTTTTTCACATCTGAATTTTAAAATTGAATGTATAAAAAAATTATTTTAATTACAATCTAGATTTTAAAATAATATATAAATTGCACTTTTCAAAAATTTGACAGATTGAATTTTTACACATTCATGAATCATGATAGAAAACAATTTATATTTTATTTTCTTACAAAAACGAGTTAGACAAATATTACTATTATTAACCAAAAGTTTCATTTGAATTGTACCAAAAAAGAAAGTTACATTTGATTGTTGAATTAAGTTTCTTTGGTCTTTTATATTTCTAAACATCTTTTTTCTTTTTTTTTGTATATTTTCAAAGTACAATTATAAAGACTAATCTCTCACATCTTGTGAGAATCAAATAAATAATAAAACCTCTAAAAATTTTAACGTTGATGTATGTCAAAATTTTGGGATCGAATAAATGACCTTAGTTTCTATTATGTATTATTTGCATTTGTTCTTTAACAAGAAAAAGCATTTTTTTTTGTTCAACAAGTGTCACATATGGGTGACAATAGCATCAACAATTTCCTTAGCAAATGAAATTCTAAGCTTTTTGTTTTTCATTAAATCAACCAATTTGTTACTCTCTCGTACAAACTAGATAGTTCATACTCAATAGTCAACGTAACGTGTGGGAATCTAGACTTTAAAAGATGATGATAGGACAGGGCTCCAAAAAAATGGATGTCTAATTCCATCTTTTCAAGCAAAAGAAAGAAATGTCCAATGTGATACACAATCCCTCCTATCCATCTCAAAGGGCAATGTGCTCCAATAAGAAAGATAAGTGATAACTGAATTTGATAATATATAGAAGTTAGTTGATTTTACTATATTGAGAAGAGTTAGGTATCTCTCCAACATATGATAAAGATTTTTAACCCTCATAGTGTGTAGATATTTATGTTTAATTTGGGAGCTTAAAAGGCAAGGAACGTCAATGTAAATTAATTTTACACCGATAATCAATAAAAATGGTTCAATTTTAATTTTGTCATATTAAAAAAAGTGAAGTTAATATCACCAAAAAAAAGTGAAGTTAAATGAGATGACGTGACAAAAAATATAATTGTGATTAGTTGATAGTGTATATATTTATTTTTCTCTTAATTTGGTGCCAACAAACATTATATTGTAGTTGAATGAATCATTGTTCCAACATGTTTCCAACTTCTATTCCACCAATCTTTACAATTAATTTTCTTTTTACTTTTGAAACTCTAAATGTTATTTGGTTACCTTTTTGTTCATAAGCTAAGAACTATTTTGTATGCCAAAGGGAATGAAGTTTCCTTAAACAATTGATGTGGGTTCAATACTCTTTCTTATCACTAGCTATAATTTTGACTGTGTATACTTACACATATTTTGAACGCAACATATATGCTTTACTTTGTGAGAAATTTAGTAGGTTTTTTCGTTGTGTTATTGATAAAGATGTGTCTATGGCGGAGATGGTGGGTGGGGCGTGAGTGGGTGGTTAGAGTTCAAGGTGGTCATAGAAATGTTGCTCTTTGTTGGATAACATTTTTTACATGATAATATGGATGATAAGTGGTCTTCGAGGCTCGAAAATGATGAAGAGTTTTCTATCAAATGTGTTTTTGGAATATTGGTCGAGGACGTCATGGAAGAAACGATGACTCTTTAGGATTTAGTTTGGAATAAAGTGGTTTTGTTGAAAATATCTCTTTTGCATGACATTTGTTGAATAATATAGACTTCCAACAAAGAATAATTTGCAAAACCGGCATGTAATGCGAAAATTGCTATCATTTATCTCGCAATTGATGTGACCTTTCTTAACATCTTTCCTATGGTGTCTCTTTTATTGGTCTCAAGGAATTGTAAATGAGAAGATAATTACCAGTCGGATGAAAAATCAAATGTGGTGGTATATAACTCAAAGCAAAAGTGTACCGCCTTTCCTTGATCTTCATCGGTGCTGACTTATGTGTTTTAATTAGCCACGTTGTGAGTTTTTTATTTTTGGGAGTGGTTTTGATCCTCGTAACTATTTTCTATTCTTGATACGCCTTGTGCTAAAATAGCTTTAGATTTATAATATAATTAATATTTTGGATTTTTATTTTTTTAAAAAAAAAAAAAGACATTCTTAAGTAGATTAGACTATTTTTATTTTTCATATGCCTAAGTAGGTCTATGTCTTGTTTTGTCGGTGAATAATGTGATCAAATATACACCACAAAATAGTATTGTACATGTTGTGTGCCATATTTATGCTTTTACTCCACTTTGACATTCTGATTATGCGTATTATCTTATGGACCCCTATAAGATAGGTGCCACTGCATTGCATTTTATCATATGTCACGCACTTTGATCAAAAAATAAATAATCATATGTCACACTGCAATATACACATTACTACTATTACACGGTAAATGGAAATAACATCCATTCATCTATACTATAGTCTAGAAACCACATTAGTATAGATTCTATAATATATCCTAATACTATTATATATAGGCTTTGTCTAACATGCACCACTTGATTAAGTGGTGTATGGTGCACAAGTTTTCGATATTTTTATAATGAATACGAATTTTACAAAATCCACCGTTGGATGGAAAGTTTATATCGTTTAGATCATCCATACATTTTTTAAATTTTTTTTGAAAATCATTTGATATGTTATTGAGACCCATCAAGATTAACGGTATTCAATAAAAATCCATAAACCGTTAATTTTGATGGGTCTCAATAACATATCAAATGATTTTCAATTTTTTTTTAAAAAATTTATGGATGATCTATACGATATAAACTTTCAATCCAATAGTGGATTTTGTAAAATTCATATTCGTTATAGTGTTGCCGGTGACTTGTGCATGGTGCACAACTTAAGAGACTTGTGCACCATAGACTTTGCCTTATATATATAGTAAATGCATGTTAAGCTTAACACGAACTATTGGAAACATTGTTTGTGTCAACTAAAATTAATTTTTTAAATTTTTTAAAAGAGATTATGTGTAGTTCATGGACTTTGTCCTCGATGGTTTTTTTTTTTTAACTCTAGGTAATTTGTCCTTGATAATCGTATTGTTGAATTTTGTTTGAACCACGATCCATTTAGGTAATCGTATTGTTAAAGGTATGCAGTTGCTTAATCATTCTCATATTTCTAATTTCAGTTTTAAATTAGGATGTTTTTATCTTAATGAAGTTATTCATTGTAACAAAGGCTGTTCATTGTGACCTAATAGGGAATCTGCCCTAATAGGGAATCTGAAAATGTTTCCTGCATTTTGTCCATAGACCTGTCTTATAATAATCTCAGCCTAGGAAATGTTCCTGATTGGATCAGAAGCAAGGAACTTACATTCAGTTGTTCTTTTGTGATTTATCTTAGAAAGGTATTTTTGGGATTTATATAGAATTTTCACCAATAACTTAGAAAATCATTTGTTGGCTAATAAGAATTTTCACCAACATCTCATGCTCTACATTGAATAGTACAAAAAAAGGAGAGAAAAAGCATGAAAGAAGACAAGCTGAAAAAGAAAAAAAAAAAAAAAACAAGGTTAGCCACGGTTATAAGTGTGGCTACGTTTAACGGATGATTTAGCCACGGCTACAACCGTAGCCAAATCAATTTTCTTATTTCCATAACAACTATTTTGCCATGGTTTGACCGTGGCTAATTGATAAAAAGCCATGGTTGTAAAATCGTTACCACACTCTTTATTGCCGTCGCAAAAATCAAATATAGCCGTGGCTAAATTTGGTGACGTCGGTATAAGCCACCCTCAAAATTATCATGGCAAACTTTATTAGCCACGGTCTAAGGCACTTTTAGCTACGGTTTTGACAGTGGGTAAATGGTGAATTTTTTGCAGTGGTATAATTTTAGGAAACATTTAGCACAAACACTTTTTTTTTATGCAAGCACAAACATCTTTTAAGAAACAGGTAGTGTGGAAAAAGTAACATCATTTAATACATACATAGATAGAGCGTGTGTGATTAATATTTGCCAACTCTCTTGTCAGATTTTTTTTTTTTTGTGCCCTCCACCCTTCTCGCGGGCTTTGCTCATTCTTTATATTTTTTTTTTAATTCGTGGTTCATAGAAGAAAGGAGTCCCGATAATTTTACGGTGTTTTCTTAACGTTTGAATTAACCAAATCAGACGAAATGATTTGTACCAAAAATATTAATATTTTTTAAAAAACTCTCTTAAATATTATATATTTTTTCTTTTAAAACTCTTTCAAATATTATATTATTTTTTATATAAAAAAAAACTCTTTTAAAACTCTTGATTGTTTTCTATTTGATTTTATTTAAATAAGTAATATCCACACACTTTTTAGGTTTTATTCGAGTTTTCTCTCATGTGATTGTTTCATCTGGTGTTGTTTTAATCCCGTCTTAGTGCGGAGTATTTGTTTTTGTTTATCTCGTCTTAGTACGGTGTTTGTCCCGTCTTATTACTGTGTTTGTTCTTTGTTCAAATTTGCAGGTTTGTTTCGATTCAAATCCAGTGCAGGTTCAATGACTTTAGCATCATCAACGTTGCAGATCCGAATACATGATTATTCGGGACATTTGAAGTTTGTCAAATCAATCGTAGGCTTTGTCAATAAGTCATTTTATGTTATTAACTCTGATGTTGTGAGCCTGTTTGCTGATTCATCCTCATTAGTTTTTAGCGAAATTGAATATGTAATTAAAATAAAAATCAAGAGAGTTTTTGCGTCAAAAAAAAAAAAAAAACTCTCAAATAAATATATTTTACCTTTATTAAAATAATTAGGCTTAACCCAATTTCTTTTGAATACTATAGATAATGTTTCCAACCTAAGTTGCAGAAAAGCATACATCTGATAGCGTATATTATCTGGAAAAAAAATTGACATTTTAGATTTATTAAAAAAAATAATCTATCTATAGACTGTATTATAATTAAATATATTATTTTTTTAATGATTCTAAAAGATCAATTTTTACTTATAATAAACCTGGAGAGAGTACACTTTTAATAATAATAATAATATATATATATATATATATATATATATATATATATATATATATATATATATATATATATATATATATGAGTCAGGATCCGTTGACACCAACTAGTTTGACACCAAATGTTACACCTCTCAATAACGTTTTAACCGATATAAATTTTATAAAATCCACCGTTGGATTGAAAGTTTACATCATATAGATCATTTGTGTAAAATTTCAAATAAATCCAAAATCATTTGATATGTTATTGAGATACATCAAAATTAACGGTTTTTGTATTTTTTTAAATGCCGTTAATCTTTATGTGTCTCAATAGCATATCAAATGATTTTGGATTTGTCTGAAATTTTACACAAATGATCTATATGATGTAAACTTTCAATCCAACGGTGGATTTTATAAAATTTATATCGGTTAAAACGTTATTGAGAGGTGTAACATTTGGTGTCAAACTAGTTGGTGTCAACGGATCCTGACTCTATATAAACGGCATTTAAAAAAATACAAAAACCGTTAATTTTGATGTATCTCAATAACATATCAAATGATTTTGGATTTATTTGAAATTTTACACAAATGATCTATATGATGTAAACTTTCAATCCAACGGTGGATTTTATAAAATTTATATCGGTTAAAACGTTATTGAGAGGTGTAACATTTGGTGTCAAACTAGTTGGTGTCAACGGATCCTGACTCATATATATATATATATATATATATATATATATATATATATATATGGGGAGAGGGATCAAATTACACCGGTGTAACATTTGAGTAATGTTACACCGCTCAATAACGCTTTAACGAATACAAATTTTACAAAATTCACCGTTGGATTGAAAGTTTATATCATATAGATCATTCATGTTCAATTCTATAAAAATCTAAAATTATTTGATATGTTATTGAGATTGATCAAGCTTAACGGTATTCAATAAAAACACATAAAGCGTTAATCTTGATCGATCTCAATAACATATCAAATGATTTTAGATTTTTGTAAAATTGAACATGGATGATCTAAATGATATAAACTTTCAATCCAACGGTGAATTTTGTAAAATTTGTATTCGTTGAAGCGTTATTGAGCGGTGTAATATTACTCAAATGTTATACCGGTGTAATTTGATCTCTCCCTATATATATATTTCACATAACTAATTATTGTATTAAAAAGAAATTAAAATTAAAATGATAAAATTTTCAACCTAGAATCCCTAAACCCAATATGAAGTCAAGGGTGAAGTAGAAAGGAAAAGGAACACAGATCGAAAATTGATAAAAGAAAAGGGGACATGTAAAGGATGATGACTATGTGGTAGGCCGGAGAACGAAAATGGCATCGCCTGAGGTGCTCTCGAAAAGGAAAGGAGAACGACGTGGCGAAAAAGCTGGAGACAGAGAGAGATCGTAAACGAAGAAGAAAGACGGCGGAACTTAAAAGAAGGATACGACGGCTGGAAAGGTGAAAGAGCTGGAGAGACAACAGGAAGAAGAAGCAACGCGCTCAAGAATTGTGAATGTGATAGTGGAGGAGAGAGAAAATTGAATGGAATGATAATGCCACATTACAATCACATGATTCTAATCCTACTCCTTCATTTAAATCTAATGGTTGTCATTCATTCTCATATTCTCATATATCTTTATCATTCTCATAGTATACATCCTCTATATATATATATTTAAACAAAATTTAAAGCAACAAAGAAGGGGGATTGAGAAATTTTCAATATTATGTTTATGTTGTTAATTGACCAATAAAAATCCTCACCAACTCAAGAATGCTTGTTGCTGCTCTTATGACCTGCTGACTCCCCATCTACGTGTATGGATAAAACTTTTAAAAATGAATACAATTTCTCATCAACCAAAAAATATTTTTTAATTCAAAATCATGACGAAGGATTGAAAAGGCACTACAAGAAAAACCCTTTTTTTTGGCAGAATTATTCCCTCACTAAGTGCATTAATCCCTCACTAACTAACAATTTAGTGGCAGAACAGGTCTGCCACTAAAACGCCCGTCACTAAATTTTGTGGCGGAAACATCCGCCAGTAAATGCGTGATAACATATGTGTCAGTAAAGCTGTAGATTCCTTTAACTTAGTGGCGGAAAAGTCCGTCAGTAAGTTTATGTTTTTATTTTAATATATAATTAGTGTTTTAAATTAATTATTTTTCAGAAAATTCAGAAATTATATTTTGGAATATATATAAAAGTTTTATTTGTTTGCGGTTTGGAATCTTCTTCCCCGTCGAACACACTACTCAACCAAATTGGTTTCAAATCTAATACCATGTAAGAATTGAATCGATTCTTGCCTTTTCATTGATATTCTTTGCTGTAATATACAATATTGTTTACACATATATTTGAAAACTAATCAATACACATATATTGAGATATTCTAATAAAACCAAACAAAAATATATAATTCATAACTAAATATGAACATTAAAACGTTTTTGAAATATCTCAATTATTTTGATTTTTCTCAAATCTTATGTTTCTACAAAGAAGAAAGAAGCTGCAATCAATTCATGAAAAAATCAGCACCTTTATTTTTCAAGCTATTGGTTTGTATATTTTTCTTTACATTACTTTCAACTCAACCAAAAAGTAACAGATCTGAGAGAGCAAGGAGGTAGAGAAGAGGGATGAGTGTCAGATCTGGAATCGACGAAACAAAGTCACGATGGCGAGAGAGAAGAGAACCCGTTCTGTTCTGGTGCGGCGTCAGTCTCGACTCCCATGGATCTTTGTGGAACAACGATGGTGGTTCAAACATGGATGAAGAAGAGTGTTCATTTTTTTTTTTTTCATGAGTTTTGAGTTGAGAGAAATTGTTTTATTCATGGGTTTTTGAGTTTACATGTAAACAACCTAATGGGATTTAGAATGAGTTTTTCAGTGAGTTATTTGAAGGGAGTAGCAGAATGAGTTTTGCCAAGCATAAAATGAAAAATGGTTTAAGATGGTTTTGCCAAAACATAAATGAAAATGTGGTACTTATTAGTGGTACACGTTTTGGCTGTCAAAAACGAGGAAAAAAAAAGTGGTACACATTCTGGCGGAAACATTCCGCCACAAACTCTTTCCATTCTTTTTTAATGATATTTTATATTTTCTGACGGATAAATCCGCCAATATATATGTCACGATTGTTTTATTTATTTATTTATTTCTTGGTAAAGTTATTGGCGGTTTTATATTACTTTGTGGCGGAATTTTCTGCCAAAAATTTTGTGGTGGATTTTTCCGCCAATAAGTTATTTTAAATTTTGTTTGTAAATGAAGGTTTTCTTGTAGTGAGGTCACAAATTTAAGTCGCGACTTCATAAGCATGCTCACAAATCACAATACACACATCATTCCTAGTTGTACATATGTCCAACTTCTGTGCGTAATGCATGCACGTCTAGATAACTAAGTTTTTTTTTTTTAACATTAATTAGCGTTCATATGCATCACATGATAACTATGACATCTCAATTATGTTGGCAACTCATAATCATCACATATCATTTGCAGCCCTCTAATAAATTTATTAAAAAGAAAGAAAAAAAATACAAACTTGGGGGGATTAGACCAAAACCCAAGGAAACAATAATATAGGGAACCTGCCACTGCCTTATTAAAAATTTTTCCTGAAAAATCCCAATGGATAAAACCAAGGATAATGGAAAAAGAGTGCAGTGGAACACTATCCCATTAAATTATTAATATAATCTCTTTGAACACTAGGCGGAACACTATCCCACCAGAAAAAACCAATAACATTGATTCCTAAAGCAGTCATTCTATCTGCACAACAGTTCCCTTCACAATAAATGTGAGTGACTCTAAAATGCATGGTTTTAGTCAACTCCAAGCAATTGAATCATCTATTACGGAGCTTCCAAGGAACAATGAGGGAGGACTTAAAAGCTAAATTAACCAAATGTGTATCAGATTCAAGCCAAAGATTGTTCCACCCTTTTGAATGAGAGATCTCGATGGCATTCATAACACCTATAAGTTCAGCATAGAGGGCGTAAGAGTTTCCAATATTAATAGAAAAACCTCCAAGAAAAGTATCATTGTAATCTCTAAAAAGACCCCCACAAGAAGCAAGATCAGGGCTACCCGGCGCTGAACCATCCGTGTTGCATTTAACCCAATTATAAAGCGGAGGATGCCACCATACTTTAATGATAGGTGCTTTGGGATGATGGACACTGACATTAAAAGCTTTCAAAATGACGAATTCCTGCATAGAAATGAAAGAATCTTTTTTAGATAAATTGTCAGATAAAGAAACATTGGAGATTATTGTGTTGACCGCAGATCTCCAATAGATAGATTTTCCCTCAAACCTGTGTTGGTTCCTGTACCACCATATAGTATTAAAAATATTAATAACTACAGCAATAACAACAATTTTACATTGAGAGTTCCAATATTTGTTACAAATATAAAAAATAGAACTAACAGTACTCGTGTCAATTTGCAAAGAAATAACAGAGGCAAACCAATGCCAAATAGCCTTAGAAAAACGACAATCGCAAAAAATATGATGTATGGTTTCAGCATACTCCCCACAAAGATCGCATTTTGAGACAATATAACAACCTCTATGAGAGAGAAGATCATCCGTAGGTAATCTATTATGCATAATTCTCCACATCAAACAAGATTTAGAAGGAGGAATATCCTCACCAAATAGTTTTGGTCCAAGGAATGTGTTGCCCTTTAGGCCTGTAAAACAAGTAAGCATCTTTAAAAGAAAGGACCCCACTATCAGAATGAATCCATCTCAACTCATCATTAGCTTTAGTAATGGAAATAGTGACAGAATTTAATAAAGTCACCAAATTAGGATAGATCGAAGTAATAGAGTGAGGAATAAGTCAATGGTCATTAGCAATAAAGTCAGCCGCCTTAGCCTGTAAATGAGCATGGGAATGTTGAGGAATATTCAAAAGGTCCACTAAAGGGTCACCCACCCAAGAATCTGTCCAGAAATTAATCTGATCACCCTTGCCAAGTGATGAATCCTCATCAGTCGTTATTTTTAGAGTCTTTTTAATTAAGTTTTTAATATGATTTTATTAGTTTAGTGTTTAATTTAGAATCATTTTAAATAAATTGCAAATTTTGGTTTATTGAGTCAATTAAATTTTTTTCTCTATTAAAATAATATTTGGTGTAGTTTCTATTTTCTTGATTCAATTTAATAGGTGTATGGTTAAGTGTGGTACAAATAGTAAAAGAAGAGAAATACTTTGAAAAAGCTAGGCCAATTACAAGAAGAAAACATGGGTCATTTGCCTTGACCCAAAACCAAGAAGAAAGGGAATTAGGTAGGCACTTGAAAAAGGGGATTGAAGGACATCACCAAGTTGCCAACAAGTATTATTAGTAACATTAGATATATGATGCTTGATACCTGACCAAATTGAAGAAGAAATATGATAATCAATAATACCATAACTACGCATCACCCTAGCTCTAAGAAGGGACACCCAATGATTAGAAGAGGTAAACAGCTCCCAACACAATTTAAGATTTGCTGTTTCGTTAATATGTCTTAAAGAACGAAGACCAAGCTCTCCTTCATTGGTGGGAGTGCAAACTTTATTCCAAGCAACAGTAACTAATTTACGTTGATCTACATTACCACTCCAAATGAAATTTCTAATCCACCTGTCAACATCTTTCAAAAGATTAATAGGCCAAACATATATCATGAAACTATAGATCAAAATTCCATGAATAATACTCTTCACAATTTGAACTCTTCCTGCAATGGATAAAAGAGAGGCTTTACAAGCAGCTAATTTAGCTTTAATTCTATCCGCAATCGGTTGAAGATGACAAACTTTTGGCTCTCCTTTAAAAATAGGCACACCAAGATAAATAAAAGTCAAAGTTCCAACAGAGAAACCCAACATATCAGCAATTCTATCAACTCTAGTGGCAGAAATAGAACCAACATAGAAAGTGGACTTAGATGGGTTAATGATTTGCCAAGAAGCTTCTCCATAACGTTGAAAAAGTCTCTTAAGAACATTAATATTAGCTTGAGATGCCCTGCAAAAAATCATAACATCGTCAGCATAAAGAATATGAGAGGGAACCGAATTACCACGAGTTCCAGGAATAAGCCGAAGAGTTTCATCATCAACAAGTTTTGAAATGCTTCTGCTTAAAACTTCATCTGCTAAACAAAAAAGAAGAGGAGATAGTGGATCCCCTTGACGAACCCCTCTTCTGCAAGTAAAGTAATCGGATGGCCGACCATTGATAACAATCGATAAACAAGCTGAATGAAGAATCACTTTGATCCAATTACAAAACACAGGACTAAAACCAAAAGTGTGAAGCACTTTTAGGAGAAAGTCCCGGTCTAAAGTGTCAAAAGCCTTTCTAATATCAATCTTCATGGCAAGATTACTAAGTTTATTTTGAGAGTTTCTCATTATGCATGGCAACAGAGTAGAAACGGATTTTGCTTTGGTCATCTCCAAATTTGATTAGATTTGGGTATCTCCATGTTCGTCTTAATTTTTATGGAAATAAAAAATAGAATTTTAAATTCATACCCAATTGAGTTTGGGTATCCTCGCCCTATATATATACATGAACTTGTATTACATTTTTTATTTTTGTTGTTAAAGTACCTAATTTAAGACTCGTTTTAAAAATAAAATTAAATAGATAAACGTAATTTAAGAGATTGTTGAAAGGTTTTTTAGTTAAGAAAATTAGAAAATATAATTTTAATGCAAACAGAACAGATTCGGAGACGGGTTTCAGTGTCCCCGTCAGCCATCACCTTCCTACTCATCGCCTTTTAAAATCGGAGAAAATTCAAATTCAATAAACTAAGGTTTGTTTCGTCAAAATCAGAGCGTATTCGAATAGTTACCGACGGAAAATGACGAGTACGAGATTTGTTGACATGCCTATTTCTCTCATATAAGTTCATTATTCATTAGATAATCATTTTTGAGACACGATTGCACATTAATTGTGATTATTTCTTTCAATAGAGATTTTGAACAATTAACCATGTCGTAAGACCAAACTTCAGTTGATATTAATACTTCCGCCATAACAAAATAACCGACCTTTTTAAAAAAAATAAAAAATAAAATATATCCCAAAGTAATTTATCTTTTCAATATTCAATAGAACATTAAATACTTTTCAATATCTACAAAGAACTCTATATATGTATAGGATTCATTGAGAAATAACCTACTACGTTTCAACAAAATAATTCATAGTGAATTATTTCTCTTACTAACAATTAAAAAAAAAATTTAGCACTAACTATAAATCAGTTAATTTAACTAAATTTTAAAGTGCTACTGCATAACCATAACTAAATTAACTACAAGTCTTCTTTTCTTAATTGAACAATAATTCATAGTGCAGCAACACTTACTAAAGAATCCAATCACCTCATAGTTGATTGAAACGTGCTCATGATAATAAACTTGTTTGTGTGCCGGTGCTTGTAAATTAGTTAATTATAACAAAAAGTTAATCTTCTTTTAAGGCATAACAAATGTTAAATCAAAGTAACTATGGATATAGAAGGTATTGTCAAAAAACACTATGGATATAGTAAAATATTTCAATATCTAATGTAGTATATTCATTGTCTAGCAAATATATATGTACTTTCACTAACTCTAATAGTCAAACTGTATCCAAAAAACAACCACAGAAAATCATATATAGTCAAAGATTTCTATCATCCTTTGCCGCTTAACAAAAGGTATGGTAAATTAAAATTAGGCTTAAAAAAATGAATTTTCTGCTTAAAAAATTGTAAAACAAATTCAGCAAACATAAAATAAAATTGGTGAACTGGTACAATTTCATAACTAGGGATCCTCTCCATTTCCCAAAAGAAATGGTGTTGTCCATTACTATAGTTTTGACATAAATAAATAATATAAATGTATATTTTTCGAAAATTTGTGTGTGTGTGTGAGAACGGATTTATTAATTCATATATAACAAGTTAAATTCATTAATTCATATTATTACTATATTCGTCAAGAAAAAATTAAATTTATATTGTTATGAATAATAATTTGTAATGAATGTCTATTATTGTGTAGGTTTTCTTGTTCCCTAAATGTGTTCTATAAATATGATCTCTTTGTTACAATGTAATGTACACCTTGAAGTATAATGATATAATACAAGAGTCTATTTTCTCTTATCTTTCTCTCCTTCATCTCTTCTCTTCTATATTCTTCCTCATGTTTAGAATAGTTCATAACATATATATAATTATTACTATATTTTTTTGTCATGTTTTTTTTTTTGACTTATTTTTTTGTCATGTTATTACTATATTTCTTAATATAAATATAAAAACATATATTTAATTAAAAATGGTCCGACCAATTGAACCTTGAACCAGTAAGCTCACTGGTTTAATGACCGGTCCGGTTCTGACAACCTTGATAATAACTAATGAAAATTATTTTTACATCTTCCTATAAAATTTGTTCCAAGAAAAATGCAAAATGACGTACTCCAAATTATCATATTTTTATTTTTATTTTTAATACGTGTGATTTTTTTTTTGCTGAAGATAGTATACTAGTAGAAAAAGAAATCCAAGTTTTATTTTTGGATACGAACACTTAAAGAAGTAGTCCAACTATATCATAAAATTTAGACTTAATTATACTTTTGGTCCCTTATCTTTATTTTAAATTTTAAGTTGGTTCCTTATCTTTTAAAAGTTTCAAGTTGGTCCCTATTTTTTAAAAGTTTCATGTAATTAAGCCTATAATTTAAATATTTGTTGACTCAATGGTTAAGATGAACATCAACTATATATCCTAATTACATTTACTCCACCAAATTATATGTTATTTTGAAAGAAAAAAATTATATCAAATTATGAGTCACTTTCTATTATCAATAAAGAATTTAATGTAATTTTTCTTAGTATACTCTGAACTACTTATTACTCTATCTTATTTTAATTTTTCAATTTATTTTTTCCTAATCATAAATGAAGGATAATTTTGTAAATTAACTCATAATTTATTTTTTTATATAACATTAATTACATTTCTTAATATACGTAAAAGTGTCAAAGTGACATATACCCCCTCCATTCCAAAAATTATGGTACGGACGGAGTAAATGAAAAGAAAAAATTAAGTCTATGTAAGCGTAGTTAATTTAATTGATAAAGACAATGCATGAAATATATTAAACGGAGTTTAAATCCTAACGTAACCACTTTCTCAGTCCAAAAATATATACAAAAGTTAGTCAATAAAAATGAATGTATTTGGGATAAATTTAAAATCAAATACATCAAGTTTATTTGACTCATTTTTTGTTATATTTTAAAACGAAAGGAGTACTTGTGAAATTCTAACCACTAAATTGCTTCGAATAATTGATAAAAAAAAAAAAAAAAAACAAGTTTAGCTCGCTTTTCGGTGCACCGATTATTTCAATAAAAAAATAGAGTAAATGGTAATGTATCAATCTAATGCCACACTCACATGCGAGTCAGGAACCAGAACACAAGAAAATGCAGCAGTTGCATGTGGATTGTCTTTGTTCTTATGTGTTTCTTATAAAAATGAAAATAAAACAAAGCCACATAGAAGCGTGCAGGTCCAATAAAGACAAAACAATATCTTTGGGATTGGTCAAATTGGATTATTTTTTACTACAAAACAAATTACATAAGTATTATTATTATTATTTTTACTATTTATGATAAACAAAATATTATTACTATTTTGTACAACATTCATGCATGCATGTCTTGATTTTACTCTTAACCTTCTCTTTAGATTTTGAACAATTGAATTTAATAACGTGTTATGACAAAAAAATTGTGACCAATTACTATACAGCATGTGACATCAAAGGTATCTTAACAAACTCCCATGTGAATATCAAATCAATCTTAACAAACTTAAACGGTTGATCAATTATTGTTTAGGAAGTTATAGTTAGTTTATTTAGAGTGGAATATTGAATCAATATTTTAAATATATCAAGTGCATGTGAAATTTGGGAATGGATTCCCTCATGTTTAATTTTAGTCATTTTGAATCTCAACCTTTAATTTAATATATATGTGCAATGACATATAAGGTATTTATAAATGGAGAAAGATGGATAGAATTATAGACAGGGACTTGTGCAAAATTCTATCGAACGAGGTTGAAAAAAAAAGGTAATAATAAATATTACATAAAATAAGTGTAATTTTATTCTATATAAAAAATGTCATAGTATAATATAGGGTTAAATATGTTTTTGCTACCTATCTCAACTCAAATTTTGTTTTTAGTCCATATAAAAAATTTTAACAAGTTTTGTTCCCTCAAATATTTTTTGTTATGATTTTTGGTCTTACTTTTCAGTTAATTCGTGTATATCATTCAAAATTTTAATTTTTTTTACGCGGTCATGTTTAGTAATATATATTTTTAAAAGGGTCATGTTTAGTATATTATATGAATCTCTTTTCCAAAATTTTAAATTTTTTAACAAGGGATTAATTAAATATGATTTTTTTTATTTTTTGCGGTTAAAAATTCATAAATAATTCATCGTATGTTAAAAAATTTCAAACTTTTGTGTGAAGTGTTCTTGCAATATTATGAATATAAAAAATCATTCAAAAATATGAAAGTACACGAGAGTTGATTAAAAGTAAAGAGCAAAAGTTATAAAAGAAAATATTTAAGGGACCTTAAATTACTGAAATTGTTTATAGGGACTAAAAACAAATTTTGATATATTTATAGGGTACAAAAACTTTTTAACCCTATAATATATAATTTTATATATAATATAAATAATAAACTATATAATTGTGGCTATTAAATTATATATATAATAGCCAAACAAATAGTACAAAAAGAACTAGGGCACAACAAAAAACACACTACCTCATATCATCCATAAAAAATGGCAGTGGTCGTCAACACCAAAACATCAAAAGGTTGAACCAACTACTAATTCATATAATTGAATTTCTGTTTAAGGCACCATCAAGATAATAATTAATTTGATATGATACACATCTCAACCAAATGAGATTAAACCGCCTTCATGCCACAACATAATGCTACCACAAAGTCCACAATAAAATTGTGCATGAGACAAGATACAATTGGACAAATCGTATAATCTAAATATAAAAGCCATTAGATTTGGTATATAGTGATAAAGGGTTTGAAAAATATGTTAGAGGTCTTAGATTTGATCCTCGACACTATTGTAAATAAAAAAAAATACAATCTATAAAAGCTTAAAGAGTATCTTGATATAACTCTACGCCTAATAAGATTATCGTTCCTGTATAAATTTCATTATTCAAAATGTTGCTATTGGACTTTTCATGTGTCTCTAATGCATTGCACTATTGCATTGGCTAGGCTCATCCCACCAAAAAGAAGAAAAAAAAATAAAAATAAAAAATTATTCAAAATCTTCAAACATAAAGGAACACCTTGAAAAAAATCACCTTGTTCCAATATTGTCACAAAAATGAGGAACTACATTGATCTCTAATGACTTCCATATACATCAACCTTCCAATGAGGGTGATTTCACAAAACATTGAAGCTTGCTTCTCCTCCCTAATTTATATATGTTCTATCTTTTTTATGTCCATGGTCTTGCTTAATTATTCCTATATTGATATGGAGAACATATTACGATATATATAAAATAATGAATACATGATGCTCTCTAATAAATGATTAACTACTTTACCAAAAAATATTAACTACCAAACTATACTAACTAAATCCTAAGGGAGTTTAACGAGCTAATCAATCAATATTTATGTTATAAGTATTGTTGCATGCGTATTTAATAGTGATTAATCTTCGTTGAAGATCAATTAAACACGATAGTCAGTTGGTGATTGTTGACCAAGCCACTTAATTGTGATTTATTAATCGAGTCTTTTATTACTCAGACCAATCACATGTTAGTCGACACAAGGATCGAGTTTAACCAACATGTTAATCTTACTTAATGAATATTAGAAAATAATCATATATAGTACTTTTGCCGTGAGTCTAAAGGCAACAATAACTAAGATATGGATTTGTTAATTAATCAACCAAAAGCAACAATTAGAAAATAGAGATAAGATTTGGTTTAGCTTATAATATATCCAAATAAAAAGGTCAGAGATGTAACCTAAGTAAGGGATAATATAAAATAAAACACAAGATGAACGTAATCTAAGGAAGTAGGGTCTATCTATGCAATTAAACATAGGAAACAATATTAGCCTTTCATTTTCAACATTTTGGGGGGCAAGTTGGCAATAGCATCAAAAACAAAGGCCAATAGCCGCATGGTCTTGTGCTTAAATTGTGTCTCTTTCTTTTTAGTTAATTTCTAATTAGGTTTGCCATGTGTTGCTTTATACACTCTTTATTCAAAACTATTATTTGTCTTGTGTGAATGAATGACTCTAATATGGAACAATATTGCCTTTTTATCTTTGATTCGATATTTCTTTTATTGGAAAACCAATAAAAGGTCTAAGTTGAAATAAGTGGGAAGGAATCTGATACATACCTCAAAATGGGTTTTCAAAATGTTCTTTCATATTGTCTAAATAAAATATTATTTTATTATTTTGAGAGAGAGAGAGAGATATTCACCATTATCCTTAGAAGCTAATTTAGCTAAACATATCATATTAGAATTACGACCTTAATATATATTTTGGAATACTAGATTTTATATTAGAATTTATATTTTGTGTTGAATCAAAAATTGCAAATCTTTTTATGTAATTTAAGCATACTAACTAGCATACGTTGATTTTTGAAATTATTAAAGATATTATTATAGAACAAATCATCGATTTAATTTTTTTTTTTCAATTTAAGATGTTATAGGGATTAAATTTAACTATTTACATATAATTTGGGGACTAAATTGATTAATTTTACATATTAATTTTAGATATTATATTTTATATATTTATATAATTTGGTTAGGGTTTAAATTGGAGAGACCGTGATAATTTATGAACTAAATTGAAAATTTATTTATTATTAATTATATAATATATAATATAAATAGGAGGTCGCAAAAAGTTACGATTTATGAAAGGTCATATTAGGCTTCAAGATATAACTTAAATCTTTTTTATTTTTTATTTTGAAAGATATAACTTAAATCTGATTAGCCTATTACCTCAATATTAGTCTATAACATCAAATTGTTTATTTAAGTACGCTAGATTAACATGTCATATCATATTTTCAAAAATGTCAGTCTCGACTTAAAATGTATGTTTGCTTATTATTGTTTGGTCCATTTCGAAATGGCAGAGTTTCTCAATGATATCATTTCTTGATTTCTAAATGGACCAAACAATTGCTAACTAAATAATATTATTTTTTGATTGGAAATAAATAATATTATTCCTCTTAGTAAAAAAACATAGTATTATTCTTTGCTACAACACGTACCAAACCGGTCATAAAAAAGACCAGCAAAATTGTAAACACATATAAATATGAAATTGGATTCTCTCACATAATTGAAGAATCCAGTTGAATTTTAACCATTCATTCTTTTATTTTCTTTTTCTTTTTTCTTTTTATACAGATAAAACATTCAGTAAAAAAAAAAATGATGGGCATATATGAGGATTGCTCTGCCTCTCGTAAAGTTGTCACAGGAGACGATCTATTCTCTCCAATTATATCCATATTTAAAGAAAAAAATTAAAAAATTTCATCCAATCCAAAATATCATATATACCAGACACCCACCTTGGCCTAATATATTATTGGTGTTATGGTGGTTCACCTTCGTAAGTGGTCTATTGTGGATCAATGTTTAAAATTTTAAAAAATACTAATGACAGTAGATAATACCCCTTTTCAAAAAAAGACAGTAGATAATAATCCTCTTTAAAAATAAAAAAAATTATGACTTTCATCGTCTTTACGACTAAAATAATAATATAATTGATGTCAGTTTAGTACAAGTTACATATTTATGTTCTGTTGTTTTAATCGAACCAATATCAATAAAGTCATTATTTCAACCGTAAAATTGAAAATGACCATTAACTTATACTTCCGAACAACATGCAACGTATATCGTTGATAAAATTTTAAATATTTTCTAAATACTGGTCCATAATAGATAACTAATTAAAAAAGTGGTCCATATTAAGTAACAATAACGAAATTTGTTGGAACATGTATAAATGTGATTGGAATATGGAAGAATAAACACTCAAGTCTTGGGACTTAGAGAAATTGAAAAAGTGGGTGAAGTCTCACATTGTTAAAACGCACTCACTACCCTTGAACATGTGGAGGACCAGAGACTACCCTTGAACATCACATGTGTGCGATGTCGTTGTCGACTCAGATCGGATCCATCCGAGCTTGGACTTTGGTGATGTATTATTTTTTTTGGTTACACCAATTAAAGAAGGGTCATGCTAAACAGCTCCCCCGAGATACTAGTTTAGCATACTAAAAAAGTAAACAAATGACAAAATTATTGATGAGAGATGATAACTTTTTATATCTTTAAAGTATTGAATACACAATTTACAAGATAAAATTTCCATATTTATATCCTTAACTAGTGCTCTGGGGCATTGTTTAGCATTTTTCATTAATTAGCTACCGTGCGTGAAACACATGTTAAATTTGCGCTGATTCAGTGATAATCTCGTATGAAACAACCGATCCATTAGTGTTTGATCCGGTCTGTTTTTGTTCCACTTTATCATAACGGATATCACTCATGTATATATGTTAGGAGCACGTTTATTGTTTGTTCCCCACAAATCGATCAATTTTTTACGAATCGGATCCATTTTTAACTTATAAGCTTTCCTATTTTCTCTCATGACTCATCTATAAATAAAGATCTTCAGTCAGTTTACAACTCACTCCAAACTTCTAAATTTTGAATTCTCTGTGTTTTCTCTCTATTCTTTTCATCTCAATTTTTTTTTCATAAATAAGGGTGCTCTCGGTTCCATTATCAATTGTTCTTAGTATCAAATACAGGTGGTATTTATACCATTATTAAAATTGTAATTCTTGATTTATATCTACGGTGTAGTAGTTATTCAGTCTCAATATTAAATTGAGCTATTTTATTTTGGGGACTTCGTGATTGATCGTTTGCCTTACACGAATTTTATTTGGGCGAGTCGTGGACTAGTGCCGCCAAATGTTTTAACTCTTAAAATGAGCTGCCCAGTAAATTGTGGACTAGTGCCGCGAAATGTTATCTTGTAAATTTTCATACACAATTTCCATAAAATTTCCATTTGGCGGCACTAGTCCACAATAAAGCATCTTAAAAAGAGCGGTCTAATCCACGATCGGCCCAAATAATTTTTTCAATGGCATATTTTTGAATTTTTTTTTTTAAATCTAAAAACAACAAAATTAAAGTCGAGTGTTTTTATTACTTCTGTTGTTACATAAGTATTGCTGAGCTAAAATATAAAATCAGCAATGTGGGTAAATATTTTTTTTTTTTTTTTTTTTGGTAGAGATGTGGGTAAATATTTTAACCCTTGTCAAAGAAATGGAACATACCAATCGACCAGCTTAGATACACGTACTAAGTACGTGGCATGTTCGTTATCATCTCCCTTTCACTATAGATAGAGTATCTTTTACTAGTAAAAGGAAGGTTGAATTGCTCATAGGCCTTCATTGTGATGATGTGGCACCTCTAAAAAAACTCCATATTTTTATTGAAAATTTACCAACTTCTCTTAATTATTATTAAAAATATCTAAAATAAAATTTATCCTCCACAAATTAAATTTCATGTCTAATGATTAATACATGAATAGAAAAAGAAACCCCCATAATTCCAAAAGACTATATTTTGGCATATATAAAATGATAAATATGGATTAATAGAAAACGTAAATGACTAAATAATTAAGAGTAACCTAAATATCCATATACTTGCCCAAATAAAAAACTTAATTCGTATATATGGATCAATAAAACATTCATACGTAAAAACTAAAAAAATATATTCATATGTCACTAAAATATGTACATATAAATTATATGTATATATAATTTTTAGTATTGGTATTAAATATATATAATCTAATTTTCTAAAAAAACCAAGATAAATCATATTAATATATTATTACACATTGCAAGAGGTTAAATCAACAATCAAACGATTAGCTTATCAAAAAAAAAAACAATCAAACGATTAATTACAAGGGATAAAAACAATTATGATTGACCCTTAGGTATTCATATGATGCAACTATAACTGCAAAATTATTATTATTATATTATACAATTAACCCTCATGATTGTTGGAGTTCCTTTCAATAATTATATATAAAAAAAAATTGTATGTTTTACCACAATGGTCTTTATAAATATTGATACTCACACATCACTACTTGCCCATGGTCTCATATTTTGTAATCTTATTTTTTTTCTTTTTTGTGTTTTCTAACCTTCTTTGTAGTAATTTCATCAAGTGATGTCTACTCTTGAGTAAATCAACTACACTATCTTATTGTTTCAAGGAAAAATGTAATTCTATTTTCAAATGTATTTTCCACATTGTTTTTGGGATAGGTTCTTTTTTTTCTTTCAAATATAGCAATGAAATGTATATTCAAGAATAACATTGCGACAATGAAAAATATATATAACTGCAATTTCTTAACTTTTTTTTAGTGGTACTTGGTTTTAATAGAGAAGATTTGGAAATGTAATACAAGTTGGTCGTATGAAGCAAATTTGGAAGAATTTAATCTCTACTTGGTTAGAGGTGTTTTCATATGCTTAATCATCTTGGTTAGGATTCAAATAAGTGGATTGGGCTGGTACGAAGGTTTTCAAGTTTGCAATTGAGCTAAGTTGTATTTTAATTTCTTTATTACTTTTAGAATAAACTCATTTAAGTCACTAAGAAAAATCGTAAGATTCCATTTAGTTTCTAAGACAAATATTTTGTTTGATTGATGAAGGAAAAGTGGCGTAGCAATTTAGTCACTACTTTACAATTTATACTTTTTTATTACAACAACATTTTAACTACTAATTTTGATATTCCATTGCTTAAAAAGACACATAAAATTAAAGATGCAAACAAATTAAAGAGAGGATAGTGGCATAAACCTCACTAAGAAAAATAAAATTAAACCAAAATAGAAAAGAAAAAGAATTAAGCATATGGTGAAAATGATAAACGAAACCACTAGCTAAATAATTCTGACAAATAAAAGGCAAATAAATCTTAATAAGTAATATAAAATGTTATATTATATTTATCTATTTTATTATTTAAATTACTCTCTAAGCATAATAGTATTTAGGAGATAAGATATTATAGTTATGAGTGAGTACATAGTGAGATAGTCTTAAGAATAAGATGACATGTTGAATGTTAAATTCTTATAATATCATGCAAACTAAAAAAAGAAGAATAGTATTTCTTAATCTTTGTACTTTCGAACAGGTGGAGGGTGTTGAAGCCCTAGATTTAGACCCCCAAAAATAATTTTTTGGTAAAGGATTTAGGCCCCAAATTTTTTTTATCACCTTTATACTATAAGAAAAGTTTACAATCTCTATTAAAAAACCTTTTCATCATCTCTTTTAATTAAATTAAATCATTTTAATTTTAATTATCTTTAATTAAATCATTTTAATTTTAATTATCAATATATCAAATTATCACTATATAACTTCTTACACAAGGGACCAACTAACTAAAATGAAAAATTAAATTAAAGGGACCAACTACAAAATATTCATGACTATTGAAATTCTTTCAATACTAATAAAAAAAACGTGTATCTCTCTTCATTGCATAGTTAATTGGTTCCTAAATGAAAAATTTAATTAAAAGGGACCAATATAACCACAAAATATATTCTTTCAATACTAAGAAAGAAAAAAAAAAGGGTCTAAGACTATTGGAATTCTCTTCATTTCATAGTTAATTGGTCCCTAAATGACAAATGAAAAATTTAATCAAAAGGGACCAACTATCGATATCGATTTATACATATCCATTAGAATTATCAAAAATTGGATGGATTTTCAAAAGAAATTGGATGTGGCACTCTATAAAAAAAGTTTACAATCTCTATTAAAATCTTTTCATATTTCATATAATAGAGTTATTCTAATAATAAATAATAAAAAATAATAATATATTAAAAAAAAAAACTAACACAATTTATTGTTGTTGAATTGAGACAAAAATGAATTGCAAGCAATGAAAGGTGGAACGATGCATCATGTTATTGTTTTATTAATTGCATTGCAATATATTATTAAAATATATATTGTATGTTACAATTCCCTATTAATGCAATTGAAAACAAAGAATTCTTGGAGACACTAATATTGAATATGTAAATTTAGCTAATTATCAAACACAAGCTCTATATAAAGTTAACCCAAAAGCTAATTATCACCACCATATTGAATATGTAAATTTACATTGAAGTCTAGCATCTATGTTTTAACAAAATTTTAATTTATCTATCTCATGGCAAAAATTCTATGGTTTCTTTGTCTGACATCTCCATGAGAAAAAGTTATGCATCTTCACCTTCCATATGTTAAAGTTACACATTATAGTATCTTGAATTGATTTAAAAGCTATCGTGTGCATATATATAGTTACATCATAAGTATATTGGTTTTTGTCCTTGGTAGGTGATGGTGTCTAACCTCTTAGAATATCAGGTATGTCTACATGTGATTGATTAAGAAATTGATATACATATATGTGATAGTTGCCTATTAATATGTTTGTAAATTGGAATTTTTCTACTACTCTGAGTTTAGAACATCTCTAATAATTTTTTATATTTCTTTTTTAGGTTGGATATTTTTTTAAATATCAACCGGTGTTTTAATCGATGATTAATTAAACTTTGAGTTGAATCGATTAATATGAATATGACTATTTTTTCATGTGAAGGAGGAGAACAGGATAAAACATACTTCTATTTTTGCTTACGTTGCATCTTTGCTCCTTATAAAGCCTATGAAATGACACCTCATGTAAGGATGTGTATTTAACTCTAATGGGAGTTTGTAAACCATCATTTTTTTTATTGATATAATGTTTGTAATTAGACAACTTTTCTTTTTCATTTATTATTTTATTAGTCTAATGTTTTAGCTTATTTGTTTTTTATTTTCTTTTTCATTTATTATTTTATATAAGGAGAAGATTTGTATAAAAAATTGTTGATTAATAGGAATATAATTATTTTTTTTCATGTGAATAAGTTGAAGAGGATAAAAGAGACTTCTATTTATTGATTTTGAAGTGCCTTAAAATTTATATAGATCGAGGGTATATTGATGTTGGAGGCATTCAATTAAAAGAGGACAATCCAAATAATTTAGAAATATAAATATGTGTCTCATTTTTAAATATTATATTGTCTACAATGTGTAGGTGATCTACTTGATCTCGATCAAGAGAAATATAGAAACAAAAACAAAGTAGAAATTAAAATAAGTTTTTTTTTTTGTAGTTGACACTCAAGTCATGCAGTTCTTATAATTGTAATACATGCAAGAAGTATATTGATTCAACTTGACTTAGAGGTTGTCCAAATATATAATCTTCATGCATTTATCGTATAACATTTGCCTAATCCTGGATGGTTCAATATGAATATATATATGAATTTTAATAGACGGTCCTATTTTAATCTACGCATGTCATCTTATTCTTACAACCATAAAATGAATCGATGAAAAGAATTGTGCTAAATATTTTTTCCTCCCACTTAGAATTGTACTAAAAACTTTCTAAATTAAATTAAAAAAAGACAAAAATTATTAAATAAAAATTGTTGATGCTCATTTGTCAAAATAAATTTTAGAAATTATTAAAACCGTAGATGTTAAAATATATTTACATATATTTAGAAAATATAATCACACATATATTTAAACATATTTACACACAACTAAAATTCACCAATAATTCAAAAATTATTAATTTAATTTACATAATAATATAATTTTTTGGATAAATTAAGTACATATTCTAAAAGATTGTTTACGTTACGGCTGAAAATAAAATAGTGGAATATTTATAAGAATAAGATGACATTTCTTTAAGCAAATAAGAAGATGACACATGTTAAATCTTAAATTCATCTATAAGACTTTCTTTACCTTAACCAAATAACTAAACCTAAATTCAAATATATAAAATCTTCGTCCAAACTTATATATTAACAACAACAAATATTCGAGTTTATATAATATAATAAGAAAAATAAAATAAATGTTCAAGAAAATATTAAATAAGAGGGACAAAAAATAACAATAATTTTGAAGAGACACAAACCTCACCAAGAAAAAGAAAAACAAACCAAAAACAAAAGGACCAAGCAAAAAAAAATGTGAACCAAACAATAGACTAAAAAATTGGGACTAATAAAGTTGGAATAAAATTTCACCAAGTGAATAGTGAGAATAAACTCCAAGAGAACGAGAGATGAGTAAGTAGATAAGCTATTTGGAACCTTAAATTGCATAGAACGTAGTAAGCAAATACACTATTTGATACATAATTTTCAAAAAATGAGATCACAAGGAACAAATAGGCAAAGCCACCATATATGAATCATATTCTATAATCAAAACTTATTTTAACATTTCTCATGAGCAATATTGTCTACAAGTATAATTAGGTATGCCTCCAACTCTTATTGAAAATAATAAAATAAGGAATACATCAAAAATAAAAAACAAAGTGACATTTGACTATAAAATTGCAACTCATATAAAGAAAATTAAAATCTTATATGATTACACTAATAAAATAAAAAATGATACATCCTTTCAAACTTATGAAATATTATAAGAGATCAATTACATTAAAATATAAACAAACTACGATATAATAAAAAATCTAATATTTCTAAACAACCTTTTTTTTACTCATATACTAATATTAAACATAATCATATTTTAAAATAATATATATTATTTAACTATATGTGATTATAGTTATCACAATCATTATTTTTTTATTTATAAAAATATTTTAATTATATATTTTAATCGAACCCGTGCAACGCACGGGTTTCAACCTCTATAGTATATATAATTCACATGTCCTTGTATGTTTATTCTTTTTGAACAGTCCTTTTACGATATTAATGAAGAGATTATGAAAGCTCTTGAGCTCTTAAATAAGTATAGTCATAAGTTTAATTTCTTGCAATATTTTTGTATGAAATAATTCATTGAAGGGGGAAAAATTCACTTTATATATATGTTCTCCAACAAAAATTAGATAATACTAAATCGTGGTAACAATTTCATATAACTAACATGATAATCAAATCAAAATAATAAAATAAAAATTAATTGTGTCACTTTCATACTATGTTGTGGTCTGAAGCGGGAAAGTGGGCGGGGATTTATCCAGCCCCATATAACGTGTGTCATCATGCCCTAATATTTGGTGGTATTCTTGGTAGAGGAGAAGCAGCTGTGATTTGGTTATCGTTTTTTTTTTTTTTCATCATAGTATCTAGTCCATAAATTTAATTTAATTTAATTTAGGAGTTACTTCTATGATTAAGTGATTTCAACTCTTTCCCAATTACAATTGTGAGTTATGGTGTGTTTGGAGCATATAAACACGATAACCAATTTATTGAAAGTCCTTGGAAGGCCTTAATTTTAGTTGTAATTTAATTTCTTGGAAGTCTATGTTGTAATTTCTTGAAAGTCTATGTTTGAATTTTCTTGGAAGACCTTAATTTTAGTTGTAATTTAATTCAAAGTCTATTGTGAAATTTAATTTCTTAAATTTGCAAATTATTTTCAAATGTGTTGCGGGTTTGAGTTTGGGTGAAAAAAAACCGAACCCAATGGGTGTGGGCGTGGGTGTTGTTTTGCCACCCGAACAGGCTTTGGGTTTGGGTGATGATTTTGGGTGTGGGTTTATTAAGTGTCAAACCCGCACTCATGGGCGCCCGTTGTCATCCCTAGTTATTAGTGTGTGGTATGAGATTTTCAAATAGTTAGGAGTGGTGATTGTGATGCCACCAAATCTCTTTTATCTTTTTGATATGGTTAACGCGGTGACTTTTTCCAAAAAATCTAGAAACGGATTTTTGTTGGTGTGGCATGCATGCGGCTATTTGGTTAATTTGGAGAATGCGGAGGTATTGATAGGTTAAAAATTAGCCGAATGAGCCATGGGAATTAGCCGAGGAGGTAAAAGTCCTTTCTTGGAAGTGGAGTATTGATAGGTTAAAAATAGCCCCCTGTCTTTTGTATGAGTGGAAGTGGGAACCGGGTATTTGTTTTAACAGTTAGTTGTACCCAGTTTTTTGGTGCTTTAGTGCGTTGGAAGGGGTTTGCTGTGTTGTTTTGGCCTTTCCCTGGTTTTGCGCTATTAGCTTTGTTTTTCTGTGTTGTGTTGTTTTTAGCTTCATGCTACAGTGTTGCTTGGTGTTTCTCGCCTCTGTTTTAGGCTGTGAAGCCCCTATACTCCAAAAATGGCGAAGTATCGTGTCTGATACGTACTCGATACTGATATTCGTCTGATACTCTCCGATACACGTATCGAAAAAGTATCGGAAATTAATATTATTTTTTAAAAAATAATAATAACCGATACGTGTCAGATACTTCTCCGATACACGTATCGGAAAAATATCGGACAATTAATGCTCTTTGATGATGAAAATGTAGGAAAGGAGACTGATACAATTTGTGTTTTCTCTTAAGTATTGAATGTTAGAGTATGATGTTACCAACTATGTCTTTGGGTAGTACGTATTTTTTTTATAAGCAAATTGTTAGTATATTATATTGTTATGTTAGTTATTCTCCTTGTCATGACTTGAATCCTGGATCTCCAACTCCTTAACTCTTAGCTCAACTAATTAACCAGTTAAGTTACTCATCTCACTCTCCTTTTTGGATAGTATTTAACTTAAGATATGTAATTGTTCTGGGCCGAGCTTAGAGCTCGAGCATCAGAGGGTGTCGAACACATATACCATCCGAGCACGTCCTAACGGTCAAATACCCTTGCGTATTGTAACGGCCGCAAACCGGAATGATGAGCATTTACTGCACATCAAGGCCTCCAAGCCGTTTTCCGGCAGCCACTTGATGGCCATTAATGTCATCAAGGGCCTTAGCCCAGCGCTGGGGGCTATATATATGCATCTCCACTTCATTTGCAAGGTACGCATTTTTATAGCTAAGAAAACCTTACACACATACTGACTTGAGCGTCGGAGTGCCTGCAGGTACACAACCCCCCTCCGCTCCAACAGGGGTCTCAAACGCTCTCAACCACCGCAAAACGCCGGCGAAGTCGCATCATTCTGATCATCACGATCAGTGGCGCCGTCTATGGGGAACATAGTTTCCCTGTTTATTCAAACCAAAAACTAAAAAACTTCCTCAAAACACCCTTTCACGACCAATGGCTGGCGTTAACAACCACCAAATCCCGGAACACGTGGCGGAGAACAACGCTCAACCAATGGACTACGCGCCGTACCACCCGCTGGACGACCAGTTCGCCTCCGTAACGGAAGATGGCCAAGGAGGGCAAGACGCACACTACGAGCCCTACAACCCAGAAGAACCGCAGATCCCTGTGGCTACCCCGCCACAGGCGACTCCGGCAGTGGCTATCCCACCGGGAATCCCCATGCAAGAAATGATGGCTGCGCTGGTCAATGCAATCAACCGCCAGTCGGACTTATTGCTGCAGCAGAACCAGCGATACGAGCAGCAGAATCAAAGGCTCGAGCAGCAAAGCCGTCGCATCGACGCAATCGCTGAATCGAGGGTCACGGCGCAAGCTCGCCCAGCTCGCCGTTCACCCACACCTGTGAGGAGCAGAACCTTCTTCAGGTCACGCTCACCACCTCGCCACAGAAGCGAAAGGAGGTCGAGCCCAAGGAGAAACGAGGCAATATCTCGAAACTCCACCCCACCGAGGAGATATTCCCCTAGAAGGGACAACCCTCCTCGCCGCCAAAGGAACCGATCCCCGGAAGAAAGGGACAATCACCAAGGCCCCCTCTCCCGAAGGATCCGAGAACTCCCCCTGCCGGTCGGACTCGAAAAACCACCGGCAATGGATACCTACGATGGCTCGACGGATCCAGACGAGCACATCGAAAATCTTGATGCTCTCCTCGAGTACAGGAATGTACGAGGCTCTATCAAGTGTAAGCTCTTTCCCACGACCCTGAGGAAAGGCGCTATGGCTTGGTACAAGAGCTTGGCGCCAGGATCCATAGACTCTTGGTCGGACCTGTGCGCCCGCTTCCGGGCTCACTTTACTTCCTCGAGGCGTCACCCAAAAACTGAAGCGACCCTCGAAGCCATTATTCAAGGTGAGAACGAGCCTCTTAGGGCCTACCTCGAACGGTTCAACAAGGCAGCCGTGGAAGTGAAGGTCGATGAGAGCATGAAGCTGTATCTCCTCGACAGGGGATTACATCCAGACATCGACTTTGCTAAAGCTGTCGGTATCGAAGAGCCGAAAACGCTGGATGCATTCTTCGAAAAAGCGAAGAAGTACATTACTTACGAGGAGAAACAAAGGGCCAAAGATATAAGAAGGCCTAAAAGTCAAGAAAAAACCAGGAACCATGAAAGGGACGAAGCTGGAACCTC
Source organism: Trifolium pratense (assembly GCF_020283565.1). Classification (NCBI taxonomy): domain Eukaryota; kingdom Viridiplantae; phylum Streptophyta; class Magnoliopsida; order Fabales; family Fabaceae; genus Trifolium; species Trifolium pratense. Next base: position 38,247,023 of record NC_060065.1, read on the forward strand.
GCGAAGAGGTAACGAAAAGCAAAAGGAGGAAAGGATTAAAGATTCCAAACCTCCTCGGGGAAAATTCACAACATACACTCCACTGAATGCGTCAAGAGATCGCATTTTCGCCGAAGTCTCCGCTGCGGACTTCAAAAAGGCTGGGATCCACTTCCCAAGACAGCAGCCCATGAAGGCAAATACTGATAGGACAAAATTTTGTCGCTATCATAAAAGCCATGGACACGTCACCGAGGACTGTGTCCACTTAAAAGATGCCATCGAGATTCTGATACAAAAGGGTTATGCCCGAAGATATGTTCAGAACGACGAACAAGCACAACAACAACCAAGGCGGGAGCCTCAAGAGGTCGCAATGGCCATTGATGTTCCTGAGCAGGAAAACAGAGGCATCGTCCCTCAGGCGCTCGCCATCTCAACACCTGAAATTCCACTCCCATCCCCGGGGTCAGACGAGGGAGCGCTCATGAGGCATTTCAACGCCCACCTGAATGGCTCATGGGAAAATTTCCCAAAAGCACTGGTGATAACAGGTGGAGGGCTAAACAAAATCACCCTCGGATCGGTAAAAAGGAAGTTCGAGGAGCTGGAAAACGTTTGCTCGGTGGCTCCCATCACCGTCACCAAACCTGAGGAAGACTCCGACCCGCTGGCCTTCTACAAATCAGAAGTTCCTGGGGGCTCACCAAACTATCAGATACCACTGTTGGTAAGGGCTCGCATGGCAAACTTCGACGTCCACCGCATCCTCGTAGATCAGGGGAGCTCGTGCGACGTAATGTACTCGGGGCTATTCAAAACTCTACAGCTGTCGGAGAAGAACTTGGTTCCATATGTAGGACCCGACCTTCAGGGGTTCAATGGGTCGACTACCAAACCTTGGGGATACGTGGACCTCATCGTCACCTTCGGCGAGGAAAAAGCTATGAAATCCGTGAGGACGCAATTCATGGTCGTCGACTGTCCCTCGCTGTACAACTGCATCATCGGCAGAACTACTTTAGCGGAGCTATTTGCTGTGTCGTCCACTGTTCACTTGAAGCTGAAATACTACACACTGGACGGCCAGGTCGCCACCATCAACGGCGACATAGCTGCTGCGAGGAGATGCTTCGAGGCTGCAGCGAAGAATCTGAGCACCGTGGCAACCCCCAAGAAAACTGAAAAGAAAAATCCGGGGGTAAACACTATTGGAGGTTCCGTCGACATCGACGCTCGACTCACAAAAAAGGAGCATTAAGAAGAAAAATAGAAGGACCTCGCTGATGCTGAAAAGAAAATCTACCGCCCCATCCCGGACGGAGATTTCGAACTGGTGCCCTTGGGCGAAGACCCCCTCAAAGGGATCAAGATTGGAACTGGACTCCCCGACTTGGTCAAAAAGCAGCTGATCGCCTGCCTTAAGGACAATGCTGAACTGTTCGCCTGGAGCGCTGCAGAGATGCCTGGTATCGACCCTGAGGTCGCTTGTCACCAGTTGACTTTAGATCCTAGGGCTAGTGCCGTTGTTCAGCGGCGTAGGAAGCAGTCTCCCGAAAAAGCGGAGGCTGCCGAAAAAGCTGTAAAAGACCTCCTCGAGGCAAATTTCATTTCGGAAGCTAGGTATACCACCTGGCTATCCAATGTTGTACTTGTTAAGAAATCGAATGGAAAATGGCGCATGTGTGTTGATTATACCGATCTTAATAGGGCTTGCCCTAAAGACGCTTACCCTTTACCTAACATAGACAAATTAGTAGATAATTCATCAGGATTTAAATTACTATCGTTTATGGATGCGTACTCGGGTTATAATCAAATAAAAATGGCTGAAATCGATAAAAAGAAAACAGCGTTTATGACCGAATCCGGTAATTATTATTACAACGTAATGCCTTTCGGGCTTAAAAACGCAGGCGCCACATACCAAAGGATGATGAACAAAGTCTTCAATAATGAAATCGGTGACATGCTCGAAGTCTACATGGATGATATGATCGTCAAATCCGAAGAGGAAGTCGATCATACAGCCCATCTAAAAAGAGTGTTCGACCAAGCGAGAAAGTATAACATGAGATTCAATCCTGAAAAATGCACGTTCGGCGTAAAAGCTGGGAAATTCCTCGGGTTTTACTTAACCGAAAGAGGAATCGAAGCTAACCCCGATAAATGCAGAGCATTCTTTGAATTCCCTACACCGGACTCAAAGAAATCAATCCAATCATTAAACGGGATGCTCACAGCCTTATCTCGTTTTGTCGCAAAATCCGCTCAACGCGCGCTACCTTTATTCAAATTACTTCGAAAAGAATCCGCATTTGAATGGACAAAAGAATGCGAGGATGCGCTACAACATTTAAAACGAGCACTATCCGAACCTCCAGTCCTAACACGACCCAACGAAGGGGAAACATTATATCTTTATCTCGCCGTAGCATCGGAGGCCATCAGCGCCGTTCTCATAAGAGAAACCGAGCAAGGGCAAAAACCCGTCTATTTCGTGAGTAAGGCTCTGCAAGGACCAGAACTCCGGTATTTACAGATTGAAAAAACGGCCTTAGAAGTAGTCATGGCCGCGAGGAAACTAAGACACTATTTCTTATCTCACTCCATCGTTGTCCGGACTGATCAACCAATTAAGCAACTCCTCGCGAGGCCAGATATGACAGGACGAATGCTAAAATGGTCGCTCGAGTTGTCCGAATTCGAAATCTTTTTCGAAAGCAGAAAGGCTTTAAAAGCCCAAGTGCTAGCAGACTTCATAGCCGAAATGACCACGTCGTCTACCCCGGATAAAAACAAATGGACCATCTTCGTAGATGGATCCTCAAATCCACAAGGGAGTGGCGCAGGTATCATACTCGAAAGCGGTGAGGGAGTGCTCATAGAAGTTTCACTCGAACTCGCCTTTCCAACCACAAACAATCAAGCCGAATACGAAGCTTTCTTGGCAGGATTAAGGTTGGCTCAGGATATGGAAGCCGAGGAAATTAAGATATTCACGGATTCACAGCTCGTCGCATCACAAATAACCGGGGAATACCAAACAAAAGACGAGCGACTCACGGAATATTTAAACTTGATCAAAGAAAAATTAACCAAATTCAGACAAACCGAAATCAAGCACGTTTCTCGCGAACACAATGCAAGAGCAGATATCTTATCAAAGCTCGCAAGCACTAAGAAAAAGAAAGGCGGAAATCAATCGCTTATTCAGGAAACGCTATCCAAACCAAGCATAGTAAAACCCACCGAGGTATTCCTGATATGCGAGATCGACGCCAACAGCTGGATGACACCCGTGTTCGAATTTCTGAACACTGGAAACCTCCCACTTGACAAGAAGGAGGCGGCTAAGGTAAAAAGGAGAGCTTGCGCATATGTAATCCTAAATGGAAAAATGTACCGCCGAGGATTTTCCATCCCTCTGCTAAGGTGTGTCGAGGAAAGCGAGGTAGCCTCGATCCTCGGCGAGATCCACGAAGGAATAAACGGTCAACACATCGGTGGACGCTCCTTGGCCAGAAAGGCCTTGCGAGCAGGATTCTATTGGCCTACCATGCAAGCAGACGCAAAAGAGCATGTCAAAAAATGCGACAAATGCCAACGCCACGCCGATATGCACTTGGCCCCTCCAAACGAGCTAAAGACGCTATCGTCCCCGTGGCCGTTTTCTTGGTGGGGGATGGACCTCTTAGGACCGTTTCCAACGGCAGCAGGACAAAATAAATACTTAATAGTAGCTGTCGACTACTTCACGAAATGGATCGAAGCCGAACCTCTCGCCCACATCACAACATTCAACGTGTTGCGATTCTTCAAACGCAATATACTTGCGAGGTTTGGAATCCCCCAAGTTGTCGTTACAGATAACGGGACTCAATTCACGGACAAGAAAGTGCGAGAATTCATGGCAAAAATAGGTACGACCCAACATTTCACCTCTGTCGAACACCCTCAAACGAACGGCCAAGCTGAAGCTGCAAATAGGGTTATACTACGAGGACTCAAAAGAAGGTTGGATGAAGCAAAGGGAAAATGGACAGAAGAACTACACAGCGTACTCTGGTCCTACCGAACCACTCCACATTCTACAACAGGAGAAACGCCCTTCCGACTGACGTACGGAACAGAGGCCGTAATTCCAGTAGAAACCGGAGCATCATCCTTCCGAACGGAAGTACCCCTTGAAGGGGAGGACAACCACGAAATGCTCAGAGAGGAACTCGACCTCTTGGAGGAACTCCGAGACGGCGCGGCCCTCCGAGAAGCTACTTTGAAACAAAAAATAGCAAAACGGCATGACAAAAAGGTCATCAAGCGAGAATTTGACATTGGGACACTAATACTTCGACGCAACCAAAAAGATTCTCGCGAAGGTAAACTCGCGGCAAATTGGGAGGGACCTTATCGTGTCCGAGCCAAAACCGAAAACGGTGCCTATTATTTGGAAGATCTTTACGGAAAAGAAGTTCCTCGACCTTGGAATGCCGAAAAGCTCAAACAATACTACAGTTGAGGGGAGCTCAAAACCATCCCTCAACGAAGGCTGTGTCTTCGCCCATGAGAAGCACGCCTATACAACGGAGGAGTGCTTAGGTACGAGCATGAATCTTAAAATATAAAACAAAGTCGAGACGTTTTGAGCTCGATGATGTTGGCGAGGAAAGCTCTAGACCACGGAGCACCATCGTCATAGTACACGCCCGGTAGAACCCCAGCTCGCGATGGGATGTTCACACCCCGAGGAGGAAAGCTTAACAACAGCCCCTCTCCTCGTTGTTAGTTTGGATAAACATCTCCAAACACTTAGAATGGTCCCCCACACCTTCTAAGCCCGGCATCTAGATGGTACCAGCTACCACAACGATGACCACCGTCCAAACACACACTAGCGCGAAGAGACGAGTAGTTCGGCGTATAGAATGTTTGGAAAATTACCAAGTTAAAAACCTCAAGATTGGTCGAACATAAACAAAAGGCATCAAGCATACGGATCGTCACAACGAAAAGATAATCAAAGCGCGAACCTAAAAGCATTGAGCGTGCAAACGATCGATTCGACATTCAGAGGAAATTAAGAGCATCGCCATACAAACCCTAAATCTAGATGAGATAAAGGTAAAAGAGCAGGTGGATAAATAAAAGTGCTGAAATATAAAGACCACGAGGGGCCATAATTGTCAATTACATCAATAGGGGCAAGCACCCGAACAAAATAAAGAAAGAAAAACAAATTTACACTTCATCATCATCAGGAGTAACAATAGCTCCATCCCGCACCTCCTTCTCCTCATCTAAACCCTCCTCGATCAAGCTAGGGTTGAGAATCCTGAGCTGAGCCACTGCGTTGTTGAAGCTAAAAGCTGCAGCAGCCACCATGTTGGACTCAAGCTCCTGGATCTTGGCGAGCAAATCAGCACGAGAGGAGGAAGCATACTCCCCTTGAGGATCGAGCTCCTTCTCCCGATCTTCAACAACCCCGGTGACTTGGAGCCTCTCCAACTTCCCTGTCAGCTCGCCAATCATAGCCTTCTGCTCCTCAACCTTCTGCACAGCACTGTCCCTCTCCTCCGAAACCGTCTTGAGCCTATCCTCCGCTTCCTTAAGGTTGGCCGAGAGGGTCTTGCGCTCTTCCCTGAACACCTCGCAGGAGGCCTCGGATTCTGCCAACCTCCGCTGCAACAAAGGCAACTCCTTGCGAGCTTCATTCCTTTCCTCCAAATACTTGCACTCCCGACCATTCAAAAAAGTCGCCACCTCGACTAATTTGAGCAGAGCCATGGATTGGGCGGCAATTTCAGTCCGGAGAGCTTCGGGACCCATATCCGAGAGGATGGCCTCATCCGCTGGATCAATCTTCACTTTGGTCTCTCCGGTCAGCAGTCTATCATGAGCATAGATTGGAGGAAGGACGAAATCGTCGGCAGGAACACCAGCGGACAACCTGTGAGGTCCTCGGCGAGGAGGATCATCCTGGCCAGAAAGATCCACTACCTCAAGCTCTTGACGAGAAGAGGTTTCCTCCTCCAATCGGATCCTTTTCGAGCGATCCATGTTAGAGGTTGTGGGAGACTGAGGGGCAGAAGATGTTGTAGCAGCACTGCTCGCCTCCCTCTTGTTCTTGGCAGCACGAGCTTTGCGGAGAGCAGCAGACCCACTGGTCATTGTACCTACACAAATCAGAGCAACAGTAAGCAAAACAGAAGGCGAGCAAATAAAAGAGGCGAAAACAGTTGGTAAGAAATAAATAAAAGAAAGCTACAAGCATACTCCAAAAAACGGTCAATTCCTCCGAGGTGTCGCAAGCGAGCAACTCTTTCGTAGCGATCACCTTCGGGCAGGTCAACCTTCGACCATCTTCCCCAAGCAAAGGCTCGCCATTCGAGTCACTCAGAAGGAACGGAGGCAAGCCCTCCACAAACTCTAATAATTTTTTATAGTCAGCTCTCTCCTCAGCTGACAACACTCCCAGCGTAAACACAAATTCTTTGGTCGACATGGAATAATGATCCCTGCGCCAATAGAAAGGAAATCTGGCAAAATCCTCCTCGATAGGGAGCCCCTGCTCGTCAAGCACTTCCTGTCCCAGCTCATCAATTCGATGCCCCATACGAACGAAATTGTTCCAACCTTTCGTCGTTATTGGCCTAACTCCATAAAAAACGGACTTGAACCCCTGTACCGACTCGTCGAACATATCAAAGAGGCGTTTCCGTTGCCTCAAAGAAACCCATCCATGCTTGGTGCCCGGTACTGGGACTCCCTTCGCGAGCTTCCCTTTCGCCTGTTCCCCCCGAGGACAGCTCCGTTGAAGGCCAAAGTGGTAGAAAAACAAAGGCAAGGTGGGACCCAGACCCAAATACTCAGCGGTCTTTTCGAAAGCCTTGATAAAGGCCAACGAGTTCGGGTGAAGTTGAGAAGGGGCTAACCGAAGATGCCGAAAGATGGACACTTCCAGATCGGTGAAGGGCAGCCGAATTCCCAGATGCTTGAAGGCAATCTCGTACATGGGAATCGTCCCCCAAGCCCAATTGCTGCAGATCCTATGACGAGCAGTAGGAATCCGCACTTCAAAATCCTCGGTAGGAGGAGTCTGTATATCCGTACACATCGTCTCTGGGATGTCACTCTCGCAATTCTGATAAACCGACTCTGTCTCTCTAGGTTCATCCGCCACCCACGAAAGGTCGGCTCGGATACGAATTGACGAGGATGGCTGTTGATCTATAAACGAGACTTGACTTTGAGATCCCTCAGCCATCTAAAGAAAAACCTGAAAAAGCAGAGGAAGGAAAAGTGAATTCGACATTCAAATCCACCCTTCCACCGCCAAATCAAGTGAAAGGGCGAGGATCTCAACAAAAGCCTACGCGAAAACGGAAAGGGATAAAATAATCTCTCCGGGCGCTAAGTTCATACAAACGACCGAGCACGAAACGCATGTGGTGCTCGACACTGTTCTAAGCCAAAACCCAACCGTCAGTTGGTAAAAACAGCGATTTCTCGCCGGAAAACCGCGAAAAACCCCTCTTTTGGGGGGAAAAGGGTGCTAGTCACCACCTACAACCTTCAAAAAGACTACCCAAGCTACACAGGAAACAAAACTACAAACCCCCACCGCGTAACTAACTACACAATCCAAGCAAAATTGTAAAATCCAAAACAAAATCTTCAAAGATTTAAAAGGATAAAACACTTACTTGTTGATTAAATGAAGATAGGAGCAAGGAGTTTGTAGTAGGAAAGCGGAAGAAGACCAAAACCACCAAAGGAAGCTTGAAACGGAGAGGAAAAATGATGGAGAAAGAGAGTAAGAAACTGTAAAGTTTCAAACGAAAAAAACCTCCCTCCTATATATAGGCCAACGCGTCCGTACAAGAAAACCTGCGCCGCTTCCATCTGAACCACAGGATCAATCCAACGGTCCGGATCAATCACGATCAAGTGGTCCAGATTTAATCTCAGGAGAAACGAAAAGGCGCGAAAATCCAACGGTTCAAGTCGACCTCGAGATTCAAATCTCAGTTATAGACACTCAAGTGCTATGTAAATAGTCTTTACACGTGGCGAGAGGAAACGAAGCGACTCGTCCTTTCAAGTCACATCTGTCTGCTCGCGCAAATCTCGCGAAATCCAAGACACCACATCCCGAGAAAATCGCAACCAAAAAAGGTAATGCAAGATCCTCGGAACCCATTCCCCTTATTTCTTTGCTAAAAATACGGGGAAGGCCGCAGCAACCGAATAAGAACACCGCGCTCCTCGACAAATTCGTAAAGTCGAAAACATGCTCGAAAAAAGGAGTACGGTTTTCAACCGAAAGTCCGCTCGGAATCGTTCAGAAAATCCGCGACATTATTAAATTAAGAGCATACATAAAGCGTGAACGCAAATAAAATGTGCTCGAAATATTTAAAGTAAAAACGGTCTATTAATGATAGTCCATTACAAAGGGAAGAGGATTACAAGGGGAACCGAGCACCTAATCCTCATGCTCGGAACCTGAGCTAATTGCGGAATCCGAATCAGTCCACAGCACCTCCTCTGGCCATATCTTAGCCTCTTTCCCAGCCTGGGACCCTCCTTCACCAGAGGCAGGGCCAGGAGGATAGAGGTGGGGAGATTGACGAGCCCTCAGGAACTCCTCGATTGCCCCAATGAAATCCGCCGATTCGTCGGAACTTGAGGTATCAGAAGTATCCGAGGAAGGGAACATCACCTTAGCTTCTTTCCCCTTTTGAGAACGAGCCGGTGCAGGCTTAGGAACTTCCGCTCTCTTTTTCCCTCTTCGAGACTCAGAACCATCAGCAACAACCTTCTTGGAATCCCTATTATCCATCGCTAGCCTTCAAACTCAGGATATGGGAAGCCAAAGGATAAGCAAGTATTTATAGCAAAACTTGCCGCCCAAAGGACCAGTCACCACACCTGACATCCCATAAATGCGAGAGGCGGCTGCAGAAACCTAGGATTGACCACTTGGAATAAACGATTTTCCCTTTCCAAAGCTTGACTTTGACCACAGGGACACTGCGAAAATTCAGCTGCCCAACTCGGATCTGTTACGTTCGGCAAATCGAGATGAATCGATAAAGCTTCAAGTCATTACCCTCGCCTACGAGCATAACGACTTGGGGGGCTCCTGTTCTGGGCCGAGCTTAGAGCTCGAGCATCAGAGGGTGTCGAACACATATACCATCCGAGCACGTCCTAACGGTCAAATACCCTTGCGTATTGTAACGGCCGCAAACCGGAATGATGAGCATTTACTGCACATCAAGGCCTCCAAGCCGTTTTCCGGCAGCCACTTGATGGCCATTAATGTCATCAAGGGCCTTAGCCCAGCGCTGGGGGCTATATATATGCATCTCCACTTCATTTGCAAGGTACGCATTTTTATAGCTAAGAAAACCTTACACACATACTGACTTGAGCGTCGGAGTGCCTGCAGGTACACAACCCCCCTCCGCTCCAACAGGGGTCTCAAACGCTCTCAACCACCGCAAAACGCCGGCGAAGTCGCATCATTCTGATCATCACGATCAGTAATTGTACTTGTTTACTCAATTTGAGTAATTTGAATGTTAATTTTTTTATCATTATCGATTTTAATTATGTTTGTATATTGTACATTTATATATACTTAATTTTAAATTTAATTTTTAAATAACGTATCGCAGTCATATCGTATCGAGAATTTTGAAAATTTTCCCGTATCGCCGTATCGGTGTCGTATCATATTGGTGTCGTGTCAAGTATCGGGGCTTCATATGTTTTTGGTGTGTGGAGCTTGCTTTTATTGTATTGTTTCCTTCCCTTCTTGGTATTTCTCATACCTTGTTTGTGGTTCTAATAAAATTTGCAGTTTATAAAAAAAAATATAGTGAAATTGAGACTGTTAAACAAATAATAAATATATAGTGTTTTTTTTTTTTACTAAAAATATACAGTGAAATTTAATAACTTGAAAATTTTATTGTGTGTATTATAACAAATTTAATCAGTATCTCGTGACACTGTTTACCATGATACTAGAAGTCGAATAAGTACCTTTCAGTGAATAAATGCATATGAACATAAGGTCAATTCTAACATGAAATAGTGAATGAAGTGGTGCATGGTGCACAAGTGTCGAATAATAACATTATAATAAGTACGAATTTTACAAAATTTATCGTTGGATTGAAAGATTATATCATATAAATCATCCATAATTTTTTTAGAGAAATTGAAAATCATTTGATATGCTATTATGACCCATCAAAATCATCGGTATTCAATAAAAACTCATAAACCGTTAATTTTGATGGGTCTTAATACCATATCAAATGATTTTCAATTTTCTAAAAAAAATTATGGATGATCTATATGATATAATCTTTCAATTCAATAATGAATTTTTGAATTTTATAAAATTCGTATTCGTTATAATGTTATTTGATAATTGTGCACGATGTATGACTTCATGTCTTCATTCACTCTTTCATATTAAAAAAAAGTCATGAAGAGAATGCAATTAAGACACCCTGAAAGTCCTATTAAAAACACGTACGACACCCTTACGGGCAGGCTCAGGCACACACACAAAAAGAAAAAGATACCCTCAAATTAAGTTCCTTATCGCACGATTTTCATGAATCAAATTTTTAACCTCATTTTATATAATTCATTTTGCTTGGTAGTGCCTCAAGTACTAATAGTGCCTCAAGTACTCCAACTAGCTAAAAATATAATCTAAATTGAAATGTGCGATTTTTGTCCCCCTAGTTTCAAACGACTAATATTGGTCTCCCATGTTTCTTAATTGTGCGTTTGAAAGGAGCAATCCAATTAGAAAACGTATGTTTTAAGCATCTCAACCTAGTGTAACACAAGGAGCTTTCGTCGAACTTTCTGCAATTGAAATATTAGAGCAAAGATGATGACATTTTAAAAATAAAATAAAAAAACTCATGTGACCCTTTCAACAGTTTTTTTGTCAAAATAGTTAACAGAGACCAAAAAATGCAAAAGGGGGCAAATGTGGGGGATTAAAATCGCTCGTTTGAAATTAGGGGGACAAAAATCGCACAATTATGAAACGTGGGGACCAAAATCGCTCGTTTGAAACTAGGGGGACCAAAATCGCACGATTAAAAAATGTGAGGACCAAAACTGCAATTTAGCGAAAAATATATTAGAACTTGTGTAGTTAATATTTATATGATATAAAAACATTGTTGTTAATACAAAATTTTTCTTCTTTAAATCTTAACTAATGTTTGCGGGATACTAATTAGCTAAAAAAAAACTCATTTTAAGTTTCATACAACTAATTAATGATCGTTACAATATCAGTTAGAGATATTGTCTGTAATATACATGAATTGGAGATGTTAATGAAGGGAATGAAAAAATTGTGTCAATCAAGTTTCTTAAAAATATTACATTGATTTCGATCAATTAAAAAAAGAGTCTTAGAGAGAAGTATTCAGAAAAGAGTATTGTTAGCACTTTTTTCAACTAAAACATGAACTAATGATAAAATCCACTTTCACCCAAAAAAAATGTAACAATAAAAATACATTGATGTGTCAGTCTTTATGATTTATCGAAAAATAATAGAAATTATAAAATTTTATTTGATTATTTTAAAAAAAGTACTATTATGTTATTTGATTTGTAACAAAGAATAAAACTGCAAATAAAAAAAAATAAGGGTAGAATTGGATGAAAAAATATTACATAAAGTATAGATGTTTTAAAAATCCAATCATTTAATGTTGTTTTTAATTAGATTTCAAAAAACATTTTTTAGAAACCGAAAATATTATTGAATTGAGTCGTGGACTAGCACTACAAGAAAACATAATATTACTGACCAAACTTATTGAGGGTTTTTAGCCCTCAGTAATGCATTTGTGGGTTATTGAAGGCTAGGAGCCGTCAGTATTGCTTCTTGAAGAACGAAATAATTTAAAACGGTACTATTACGCATTAGTGACGGTGTCAGGCCGTCAGTAATGTATGCGAAATTAAGACGGTGCCAGGCCGTCAGTAAATATATAGCCGTTGCGCAATTAAGACGGTCCTGGGCCGTCAGTAATGCAGACAGCAATTACGACGGTCCCAGGCCGTCAGTAATGTTATGAACCGTTGCGCAATTAAGACGGATTATGGCCGTCAGTAATGCGTATTTGAATTTTAAATTCCAACGGTTGTATATTACTACTCCTATATATTACTACTCCTTCACTTCATTTTTTCATTTCCATTCTCTCTCTAAATTTTCTCTAACTTCTCTCTTAAATTTTCTCTAATTTCATACTTTCAACTTAATCTCCATACAAAAAGTGGTAAGTGTTTGTGTTTTACTTTTACGAATTTAAAATTTTTGTTTTGTTATTTAAATGTATATGTTCTAATATTTGTTGTTTACCATTTTTAATAGCAAGTCTTATTCTCTTGAGAAGCGGAGTTCGTGGGCTAGGTGCGCGCCAAGTAAGAATCTACTCGGCACCCAAGTAAGTAACGTAATTTTAATTTATATAGTGATAGTTTTTTTTTACCGTATACTTAGTAATAGTTATTAATTAATACTTTGTAATTTGTTACTAATATTTTCTTATCACTATGTATAAAAGTTATTGTTTTTGTAAAAAAAATTAAAAAAATATATTTAATTTTGTTTATTTCGAAAACAGAATTATTTTTTTTAAATAAGTATTTTTTTTTTCAAAAAAACAGTATATTTATATTCTTTTTTTAAAAAACGAAATTTAAAAAAAAAAAATTTAAAAAAGAAATTTTTTAACAGTTTGTGTATTTTTAAAAAAGTAATGTAATTTTCATATCTCCATCTAAAAAGTGGTAAGTGTTTGTGTTTTACTTTTAAAGTTAAAATTTTTACTTTGTTATTTAAATGTATATGTTCTAATATTTTGTTGTTTACAATTTTTATTAGCAAATTCTCGTGGTCATCGGAGGTCGTGGGTTAGGAGCGGAGTTTGTGGTTAGGAGCGCGCGCCAAGTAAGACTCTACCCGGCACCCAAGTAAGTAATATATGTAATTTTAATTTATAATATTTAGTGATAGTTTTATTTTTACCGTACACTTAGAAATAGTTACTAGCATTTTATTATTACTATGTATTTAAAAAAAGAAAAACAATTATATTTTAAAAAATTATAATATATATGTTAAAAAGTCGGTAGTTTTGTCAACTAAAAAACTTAGTATTTTTTAGATTTAATAAACCATAAACTTTAAAAATAAAATGTTAAAAGTTTATATGTTATTGTTGAGTAGACATATATATATGTCCAAAATACTTTTGAAAAATAAAGTAATAAATTTAATACATTGATCTAATTATATATTAATTAAACTACGCAGATATGGATTTTACCAATCGTAATTGGATGTACGATAGACATAATCCTGGAAAGAGGGGCCGGGTTAAAGAGGAATTTAAAATAGGGGTCGAAATGTTTATCAATACAGTAAAATATAATGACATTGTGATACGTGAAGGGGGAATTAGATGTCCGTGTGTACTTTGTCGATGTACAAGAATACGGAGCGAAGATGAAATTAGGTCTCATTTATATAAAAAGGGATTCCAACCTAATTATTGGGTTTGGTCAAGTCATGGCGAGGGATGTTCCACAACTGTTCCCGTGAATCAAAATCGTGCTTCAAGCAGTGTTTTTCAGCCCGTTGTTGTTCCCGAATATTATCATCAGCATTATGATCCGTTTAATGAGATGGACAATATGATAACTAATGCCCTTGGGTTTAATACGCCGATTTATGTGCCAAATGATGTCGACGACCCTGCTGATGATGAATATGACGCTGATGTTAACGTCGAGAGACCAAATGAGGAAGCCCAGCGATTTTTTGATCTTTTGAAAGAGACAAATACACCGTTGTGTGAAGGCTCTCGAGACTCAAAGTTAACGGTGTGTATTAGACTTTTGGGTATCAAGTCTGAATGTCTTGTTTCAGAATACACCATGGACTTGATAACGAAACTGATGTTGGATATAACAATAGACCGTCCTCTTGATTTGCCAAAAAATTATTACGAAGCAAGACAATTGGTTGCAAAGTTAGGACTCGGAGCGAAGAGAATTGACTGTTGTGTTAACGGGTGTATGTTGTACTATAGCAACGAATTTGGTGTAGATGACGGTGCATTACTTGAATGTAAATTTTGTCAAGAACCAAGATATCGTGTAACAAGAAATTCACGGTCAGTCAGAAGGAAGCCAATCCCAAGAAAGGCGATGTTCTATTTACCCATAATACCAAGGTTGCAAAGGTTGTATGCATCGATGCAAACTGCCAGTAAAATGACATGGCATCGTGAAAACTATGAAAGGAGAAAAATGTCAGGTGAGTTGCGACATCCTTCTGATGGAATGGCTTGGAAGCATTTTGATCAAGTTTATCCCGACTTTGCTTCGGAGCCACGGAATGTCCGACTTGGGTTATGCTCAGATGGATTTACACCATATACTCAAGTATCAGCCACTCCATATTCATGTTGGCCTGTTCTGATTACCCCGTACAATCTTCCTCCTGATATGTGCATGTCAAAACCTTACATGTTTTTAGCCGCTGTAATACCAGGCCCATCTAGTCCAACTGTTGGTATTGATATCTATTTACAACCTTTGATTGATGATTTGAAGAGATTGTGGAACGGTGTTGCGACGTATGATATCAACCAAAAACGAAATTTCAATATGAGAGGAGCTTTGATGTGGACCATTAATGATTTTCCTGCATATGAGATGTTGTCTGGATGGGGGACACATGGTAAACTAGGATGTCCTATTTGCATGATGGACACCAAAGCGTTTTGGTTACACAACGGTGGGAAGGCTACTTGGTTTGACTGTCATCGTCGGTTCTTGCCTACTGATCATCCGTTTAGAAGAAATAAAAATGCTTTTGTTCATGGTGAGACCGAGACTCGTGATCCACCAGATTATTTGACATCCCGACAAGTCTGGAACAAAGTGAAAGATATTCCAAAGGTTGAGGTTGTAGGTGGTGTTGCATCTAAACCGCGTGGTTATGGACAAACACACAACTGGACAAAAAGAAGTATCTTTTGGGATCTGCCGTATTGGAAAGACAACCGTTTACGTCACAACCTTGATGTTATGCATATTGAGAAAAATGTGTTTGAAAATATTTTTAACACTGTCATGAATGTCAAAGGAAAAACGAAAGATAATGACAACGCGAGGAGAGACATAGGGTTGTATTGCAAACGTAACGAACTGTTGTTGGTGGAGACATCTAACGGCAAACTTCTTAAACCTCGTGCAAACTATACTTTATCTCCTGAAGAAGCAAAATCTGTTTGTCGATGGGTAAAAGAAGTGAAGATGCCGGACGGTTATTCGTCGAATTTGGCGAGATGCGATGATGTTGACCATGGAAGGATGCGTGGGATGAAAAGTCATGATTGTCATGTTTTTTTCCAGACTTTACTTCCGATTGCATTTAGTTCTTTACCCCAACATGTATTGAATCCGCTTATTGAAATCAGTCAATTTTTCAAGAATTTGTGTTCGACAACGCTAAGAGAGGCTGATCTCATCAAGATGGAAAATGACATTCCACTGATCTTGTGTAAGTTGGAGAGAATATTTCCTCCTGCCTTGTTTGATTCTATGGAGCATGTTGTGGTGCATCTTGCATACGAGGCTAGGCTTGGTAGGCCAGTTCAATATAGATGGATGTACCCGTTCGAAAGGTTCATGGGTTATGCAAAACGTGCCGTGAAAAACAAAGCTAGGGTCGAAGGCTCAATTTGTGCAACATAATTACACCGCGAAACAATTTACTTTTGTTCGCATTACTTCAAAGACACGTTGTCATCAAGCCATATTCGCAATGAAACTGAAACATCTCGGCCTGTGAGAATTCACCCATTAAACATGTCAATATTCAGCTTGCCTGGTCGTAATGGTGGTGGTGAGAAAGTGTTGTATCCTGGTGACAAAGTTCTCTATTCGGCGCATGTTCACTTGCTGATTAATTGCAATGAAGTCGAGCCATATTTACAATGAGTATTTTTAATTAGTTAATAAATAATTATTTATTCCAATTAAGTTCGCTTATATGATAAATTAATTGGAATATATATGATAATTATTATTAAGAATTTGTGTTTAATAAATTAATTGGATATATATGATAATTATTCTTAACTAATATATATATATATATATTGTGCAGTTTGCAACCCCAAAATCCGGCGAATAAGGCAATCAATAATGCATTGAAATCCAAATTCCAGGCTCCATATCTCAACTGGACGGAGGTCAGGGCAGATGAGCGTGGATATCAACAATTTTGGAATGGCTTCAGGGTACGTTTTTATTTATAATTACTTTTTTATCCAATCAATTTTGTTACTAAACATATATTTACTAATTTATTAACAATTTTTCTTTATTTTTCGTAGTCGCAAGTAACTTGGCTGAATCACCACACAACGGCTATTGAGCGTATATTCAACAAAAAAGCCACCAAGCGTCTGTCGACCTTACTTTTTGAAGCGCGGAAAAAGATTAAAAAGGATCCTTCAAAACCACCACTTTGGCTCGCTGGCAATTCATACCCTATGATGTGCCGCAGATGGGAAGAGGAAGAGTATATTGCAAAGTGTATAAAGAACAAAGCCAACAGAAATACTGATGAAGCCAATCGTGCGTGCGTACACTCTGGAGGGTCTAAATCTGCCGGAACGCTTCGTCTTGAGTTCATCCAACAATTTGGTCGTCCACCCACCTTTATGGAGATGAATGACATGATGCACCGGTATGCAGATTCCGGTCAGTGGACGGGGGCAAGGGCGCAAGAAGTGTCGGTAAGTATTTAATTATATATATTATTTATTATTTATTTCGTATAACATTATTTTTTAAACATTATATAATTATATCTAAACATTATAATTAATTAATTATAAATTTTTTTTAATTTATTGTAGAGGTTGACGCAAATTTGGGTTGAAGAATATAATGCAAGCCAACTACGACTACCACCTCATAGGCGAGATAATGAAGATGTTCGTCGAAACAAGATGTCGTTGGCTTTTGTTAAGAATGCTGGTGGTGCGACTCGAGGTCGCAAATTCGCTGCTGGGTGTACATCTTCTCTATATGCAAGTGACCCAACTGGTTTGAGAGATGTCACTTACACATCTTCATCTTCATCGAGTACAGGACGCTCTCGTCCAACTCAAAGAGAGGAAACCGATGATGAGTATGAAGCGCGAATGAGGGCCACGTATAGAGAAGAATTCCGCGATGAGTTCGAAGCATCATTTGATGACCGGGTGGACCTACGGGTCCAACATATATTGCAGGAATTCTTTGCGCAGCAGAGGGCGCCGGCGGGGGGGGGGGGTTGGATCATCATCTCAGGCTTCGGCACGACAAAATCAAAATGCCGGTGAACAAGAATATCGACCGGATTTGAGTAGCATGGTTAATTTGAATCAGCTGCCGGAGTACCGAGAGGGTGATCCAGTACTGAGTATGAGCATAGAGGATATGAGTCAGATGCTTAATGAACCAGTTCATTTACAATTTTTTGATCCTACTGGGCAAACAAGTGGAAGCAGTAGTGACAGAAGCGGTAGAAATAATCAACAAACTGCTTTCACCGAATACCAGAGATCATTAAATCCACAACAAGACTTCATAATCCCACATGAAAACCCAAATCAACCCCAAGGCAACTTCTTCCCAAATCAAGCCCCAATTAACTTCGTTCATAGGCCTGTGGCACGACCTCCTTCGCGAACGTCACTCCCCGGAGTCGTAATACACGAGGGAGGTAGAGGCCGAGGCCGAGGAAGGTCGCGTCAGCCAACAGACACTGGCAAGGGGAAGCGACCACTATATCAGCCGTCTGACCAACGTTGATGTGTAATTTTAATAATCTGTTGTTGATTATTATTTGTTTAATTGTTTTCTTTTTGTAATGACAATATTATCATTATATTTAATTATGCTTATGTTAAGTATTTTTATTATGCTTTTTATTAAATTTTAATTTTAATATTTTTTTAATTATTTATTATGCAGTATATTTTTTGTTTTAAAAAATTAATATTAATTTTTTTAAAAAAAAATTAATAATTTAATTATTTAAAAATCAAATACTGATTTTTAAATAATTAAATTATTAATTTTTTTTTTAAATCGTTCAACATTACTGACGGCTCTAGGCCGTCACAATGTGTGAAAAGAACATGTCATACTGACGGCTCCAGGCCGTCACAAATGCGTGGCCTTTTGAATTGACCGGTGTGTATTATTGACGGCTCCAGGCCGTCAGTAACGTTATTGACGGTCCTGGGCCGTCAGTAACCATTACTGGCGAGCTAATTACAGAGGGCCCAAGGCCGTCAGTAATGCATGCATTTTAGACGAAATTTGTGCATTACTGAGGGCCAAAGGCCCTCAGTAAATGCATGTTTTCTTGTAGTGTAGATCACATTCTTTAAGACGTTTCGTGACATGTTTAAAGTAGTGCACGACGTTCCTAAGATCAAACATTCTTGATAAACTAGGTTTTCCATTGCATAGTAGAAAACTATTCTAGAATTACATAAATTTTACTTTTATTATGTTTTTAAATATAATTTCTTGATTAAAATAAGATCATTTCTTTTCATTTTTTTATAGAGAAAAATATCATTTCTTGATTTTACAAAATCTATTTTTTTTATTAAGTAGTCTAATAGCAAGAAATTTACCCATTAAAGTGAATAAATGGAGAATCGTGAGTTCAATCCTTACATATTTTATGATGTCTCTACCAACTAAATTATGTTCACATAGACAAAATCTATAACTATTTAGGCTAAATTGCACTTTTGGCCCCTTAAGTTTCAGAAAGTTGCGATTTTGGTCCCCTATATTTCAAAATAGCACTTTTGGCCCCCTAAGTTTCAGGAAGTTGCAATTTTGACCCCCTATGTTTCAAAATAGCACTTTTGGCCCCCTAAATTTCAAAAAGTTGCTATTTTGGCCTCCTATGTTTCAAAATAGCAATTTTGGCCCCCTATGTTTACCCCTTTTGCAAAATGAAAGTTCAAGACACTTTTCTAAATGGAAGTTCAAGACACTTTTCTAAATCAAAATGACATAACAAATCAAGTCATTACATATATGAAGTCATTACATAATTAAAAAGACATAACAAAAAGCACGAAGAGTTTTCAATTTCCATTGTTTCCTATTTTTGGATTTGGAATTAGGTTTTTTTTTTTTTTTTACGTATAGTGAAAAATCCTTTTGAATAAACGTCACGAAGTATTTGGTTAATTCTTTAGGATTTGAGATTATATATGTGTGTTAGTGAAAGAATAAATTTTAATTTTTTTTTTGAACGTAGTGAAAGAATAAATTTAAAGCATGTGACTTCTTCCTTTTATTTTTTTATTCTTTTAGTTTTTTTAATTATAAGATGACAAAAAAATGTTGACGTGGCAGCTGAGTCACTTAAGTGACTTGCCACATCAACTTTGACTCGATCAAAATTGACCTTTTGCAAAAGGGGTAAAGATAGGGGCCAAAAGTGCTATTTTGAAACATAGGTGGCCAAAATCGCAACTACTGAAACTTAGGGGGCCAAAATTGCTATTTTGAAACATAGGGGGCCAAAATCGCAACTTTTTGAAACTTAGGGGGCTATAAGTGCTATTTTGAAACATAAGGGGCCAAAATTGCAAGTTTCTGAAACTTAGGGGGCCAAAAGTGCAATTTAGCCAACTATTTATTCCTTTAATTATATATGAACACAATATTTTGCAAGAGGGAAAATAATTAATTAATAGGGATATATATATATATATATATATATATATATATATATATATATATATATGCGATTTTTTTATACTGTGTATAAGTTAAATAGTCTTACACCATGAATAAATGTGTTTTTAACCATCGAAATAATAAGTTTTATGATATTTCATTTGATCTAAAGATTGAATTTATTGATTCAATTGAAGAAGCGATTTGGGTATGATGCAAAACTTATTTCACTTATACATCATAGAATTAGCCTAAAGCAAAAACGAAATTATTCAACAATTACATTCTATTAAAGAGTTATCATCGTCTATCAAATCTCTCAAACAATATTTTGAGTTCAAGTATCGTGGATTAAAAAATGTAGTTATAAAGGGACACTCCACTAAAAATGGTGAGTCAAGTTTCCCCAATAAAAATTAATTACCAACAAAGTCAATTAATATTTCATCACAATAATATCATAATTAAAAAAACAGAGTTGTTAATCAATAGGAGTTGAATCTAACAGAAAAATTAAATTTTACGATAAGTCCAACTTAAAAAATACACATGTTTAATATTCTACATGTTTTTATATCAATAGTTAGTTGGTTCAATGGTGATTAACGATTGATTTGGTAAGAATGTCAACGGTTCAATCTCTTGCAACTGTGATTGGAAAATGGTTGAAATCACTTGATTCAAGAATTGATCCTCAAATCAAATTAAGTGGTTCTATATAGAGGCGTGAATAGGTCAGACCGGCCTACATGGGCCTATAGCCTAGTCTACACAGGCTTAAGCCAGGCTAGTCTATTTCATTAAATAGATTAGGCCAAGACTTTTTATAAGTCTATTTATCTAAAATGGCACAGCCGCAGGCAGAGCCGGGTATACGGACCAAGGTCCGCGGGCCAACCCGTTTAACCCGCAGTCCGCACGGACTTAAGACCAAATTTTTTTGGCCCGTTTACATTTTTGCCCGTGTGGGTTGGACCGTTAAAACCGCGGGTTATGCGGGTTAAATCCGCGGGTTAGCCCGTGGCCCGCCTTCTTTTTTTTATATAATTAATTACAAAATTTATATGAGATATAAATAACTTGGTCCATGTCCAAATTCAACTTTTTTAACCACAAAAAAAAAAAAACTTAGTCTAAACTCTAATTATAAAAAGCAACAACACACTCCAATTTTATTCAAGTAGACAACAACACAAAATATCAGGATTCAGGCATGTTCTTCTACTTATAATATTTTGTTCTTTTTCACTATCTTTTACTTTGTCTTAGCTGTATATACATTTGCTAGTATTTAAATGATACATGTCCAAATGGGTAGTTATTTTTCTTGGGGGTATTTTCCGCTATTATGTTTTGAATAATTTGGTTACCTTGATGTGATTTAGTTAAGTTGAATCTGTTAATCTGTTTATGCTGTTTTTGGGTACATGTAGAAAGTTTTTCTCACTAAAGTGGACGGTACAAAAATGACGATAAGAATTAGTTGAATTATTTTAGTTGCATTACTTACAAAGAGAAGATAGATAAACTCAATGATATCAGAAACTTTATTTATTTTTATTTGTTAGTTATTATATGTTATAACATAAAATTATTAATAATATATTTTTTTAAGCTTTCATTATATAAATATTTTACTAATTTAGTTTATTTTTTGAAAAAGTGATTTTTTTTTTTTTGGTAATAGTCCGCGGGTTAACCGTTTAACCCGCGGGCTTATGCGGACCGGACTCGGGCTTAATATTATAACTCGTTTATATTTGCCGACGGGCTTGTTCGCCCCGTTTAATATGCGGGTTTATGCGGGGTGGGTTAAACGGGGCGGGCTAGCCCGCATACCCAGCTCTAGCCGCAGGCCATTAAAAAAAGCATTTGAGGCCTACAAGGTCGGCCTATTTAAGTTAATATGAAGAATACTTTTACTAAGATTATTATTTATATATTAAAATTTGTACTTTGATTAAATTAAAAATCTATTAACTTTTTAAGTAGTTTAAATTTATTAATATACATTAGTTTTTAACATACAGTATATAAATGTATTATTATAAACTATAATTGAAATATGATGACATATATAGTCAAATTCTCTAAAATATCATGTTAAATATCAAAAGGAACATGATTTATTAGTTCATAAGTATATTTAAAAATAAATATAATTATTTATTTAAATATATTCATATGAAATAAGCTTTTAAACAGGCTAACAAGCCATATCAGACTTTCGAAAGGCCAGACTCAGGCCTAAAAATTAAACTTATGATAGGCCACATACTAGACTCATGCCTTCAATTTTTTGACAGGTCAGATTCGGGCTTGGCAAAACTTAGTTCGACCTAGCCTATTCTCACTTCTAGTCCTATAGTGACGAGAAAAACAACATTCTACATGTATTCAAATATTATTATCTTCGACTAAAAAAAGTAAAAAATAAAACACTTTTTCTTACCCAACAACCATGAATAGAACCTCTAAACAATATATTAATAGTGATATTGGTTGCTTCAACCGAAAAAAAGCACTTTTTTTTTGTTTAATTTCATTGACCTAATCCAAATATCCAATAACTAACCTTAAAAGGACCATTTCAAAAACTAAAATAAAAAACTAACCATAAAAGGTGGAGGGAATTTTTAATTTCAACATATCAAAATATATTAATATTTTATCTTGAGTGATAAATTTTTTTAAAGGACTAAATTTATGTGTAGAATGTGTAAAATTTTCTTTCCTTTGTCAAGTAATTTTGTTGATACAAATTCACTATTTTAGAAGAATATATTGGGAGTTCTGGATTTGAGGATGAATTCTTAGGTATATAATCTAATGTTTCTAGTAATCGAATTATGCTTAAAGAATCAACCGTGTAAGACTTTAGCTTATCAAAAAAAAAAAAAACGTGTAAAACTTTATTAAATAAGACATTGAACTTAAATGGTTAATAAGCTCTCCTTATAACAAATTATTCGAGAGCGCACGAATTCGATTGGAAACCATATTTTTAATAATTTTTCTATTATAACATAAAATTCAAATAAAATCATTGAAGCAACTATTTTAGATTAATTCTTAAAATATTTAGATTTGTCTCATAAAATTTAGTTATCAACCGCAGAGATGTTGATATGTAGTGGTTGGAGTTTAAATTAGAGATTCAATATTTTTCCATATATAAAATGTGAGACTAAGATTATTACATGTGGTTGAAGTTGCCGAGTATTGCTTTAACTTCAAACTACCATAGCTGATGGTCTAATCATTTACTCTGTTTGGGCTTTGTATGATTTTTATTTATGTTTTCTCTTTTTGACTTGTTGTAAACTTTGGTACACCTTGTGCTCAGGAGATTGTTTTTGTTAATATACGTCTCATTTTGGCTTGTTAAAAAAAATGTGAGACTAAGACTAGATTTCTTAGGAAATTTTTTTTTAAACAAATGGTCACCGTGAGCTTAGCTCATTTGATAGGGATATTACATTTTATGTGCAGTAGCCAAGGTTCGAATCCGGACACTCTATTTATTCACCTTTATAATGTGGAATTCTTAGCCGATAGGCTACTTAAATAAAAAAAATATTTTTTAATTTTATTTTTTATTTAATTTTTGGGATTTTGGTTCTTTTTAAAGTTGAAAGGTGAAGCCTCATCTTCCATGTTCACCCGCCGCCTGTTAGAAGAAGAAGAAGAAAAAGAAGAAGAGAGAAAACAGAAAAGGGTGCATTTTTCCACCCTTTTCCCTAACCAAAATTCTTCTTCATTTTCCAATTTCAATACCAATTTCAAATCCTTCAAAACCATTCACTCTCATTCATTTTTTGTTTGATTTGAGCCATTACAAAGATTAATACTTTTTCTCACTTTTTTGAAGAATTTTTCCATTTTGAGTAACCCTTTTGAAAACTGATAATAACCCAGTTACAGAAATTGTTCTAAGAAGAAAGAGAGAGAGAAAAGCAAGAACCTTTGTAAAACCCGTCATTGTAAACAAGGTTCCTAATTATTCTCTCCCCTTGTGGGGTTGTTGTTGAAACTTTCTTCTTTTTTCTATTTTTTGTTTATTTTACTAATTTCATATCATTTTTTTCTCTTATGATATCTATGTAATGTCTGTCACTGCCAATATATATCTTATCCGAATCAAATTCACTTTGTATTTTCATTTTGCATTGTGTTTTTTGTACTGTTGTTGTCATCATTCTTAGTTTTATCAGAGCAACAAAATAAGGATTAGTGTAAGATGTTTAGTATATAAGTACTACCTTAGTGGTTTAGTTCTATTGACAACACTATATACATGTCTGTTTTTTTATGGTCATAGGTTGTGTTGTTGTTATTGTTGTTGTTTTGTCTTATTACTCATATTTGGTGTTTGTTCTTGTTTTGTGCATTTTGCTTGGGACAATTTCAGTAACCAAGTAAAAAGGGAAGAAAAATGAAGTATGTGTTGGTGACTGGTGGTGTTGTGAGTGGACTTGGGAAAGGAGTTACTGCTAGTAGTATTGGACTCCTCCTTCAAGCTTGCGGTCTTCGAGTTACTTCTATCAAGATTGGTATTGAACTCTACCTCTCTGACACACACACACGCGCGCGCACGCACCATGATATGTACATATGTACATGGTTTTAAATTGCGTTATGAATCTTTATATTGTGGCAAAATGCTTCTAATGAGGTCGAAATTGAAGTTGTGATGTCGTTGCAGAGACCTCAAAATCATTTATATTGCGGCTATAATTGCTGTTATGGACCACAATTTAAAGCTATGCATATATAGTACATATAAATCACATAGATACACACATCTGTGTAATCTATGTAATTATGTATTATGTATATGTATTTATCTATGAAATTGCCATTTAATTGATTGGCTCAATGGATGGATAACCATCCCTTGGTTACACATAAAGTTTCATTTGATTCGAACTTTTGTTGTACAAAAAGGGTATTTTTTTTCTTTTTCTTTATTTGATATACAAAAGGGACTAGTTTGCTCTTATTTATTTGTTGAAGTATTTTTTTTCTTTGATATAAAGGAGCAGCTCCAATTTTATGCTCAGTTTTTTCTCTCAAATTCTATAAGAAAACAAAATATTATCTTTCTAGTTTAATATTACTTTATGTAAAGGACATGTTCTTGTTTTAATTTTGTTTGAATTTATTTATCATTTGTAGATCCCTACCTGAACACTGATGCAGGGACAATGTCTCCTTTTGAACATGGAGAAGTGTTTGTCCTCGATGACGGTGGTGAGGTAAAAAGATATATATTTTTTCTATCCTAAGATGCAAATTATAGCGACATGCCATTGGCCATTACGTAAATCTAATTGTGTTGTTGTTTCCTCTTAATCGCTCTTTTCTTTTTTGTCATTTTTTACATGAAAGTACAGACAAATTTAACTTTTGTTTGTTCACTCAGGTGGGTTTGACTCTATTTTTCAGTTCGCAATTTAATTCTTTCTTTTATATGTTATGAAGGTTGACCTTGATCTTGGAAACTATGAACGTTTCTTGGACATCAAATTGACTCGCGACAATAATATCACTACTGGAAAAATATATCAGGTGAACAAACAAACGGCCTTTACATATAATTTTTTTTTTATTTGTTTTTTTGACTTATCATGCCTAATGTATTATTGGATTTTTCATTTCAATGTTTTTAGTCTGTTATTGAGAAGGAGCGAAGAGGAGATTATCTTGGAAAGACTGTTCAGGTATGTTTAATCATTTCAATTTTTTCTTTGAATATTTCTTTTTTTTTAATTGTTGTTGGTGCCTTGGTTTTCAATTTGTATTTGCTTTATTTGTAGGTTGTTCCACACATAACAGATGCCATCCAAGATTGGATCGAGCGTGTAGCAAAGATACCAGTTGATGGAAAAGAAGGACCTGCTGATGTTTGTGTCATCGAATTAGGTGGAACTATAGGTATGTTAATATACTCACAGCTAATAGGTTTTTGATTTTCCGTACTATTAAAATTCCATTATCCATTCAAATTTTTCTATATTTAAATTTTAAGGAAAAAAACACAGGTTTGGTAGAAGAAGAATTTCAAAATGGTTTCTATTTTGTAAATAGTGAGAAAACAGTACTAATATAGTATTTTGAAGCCTTTATTTAATTAAAATGACCAAAATAATTTTCCTTTGATGCAGGGGATATTGAGTCTATGCCTTTTATTGAAGCACTTGGCCAATTTTCATACCGTGTAGGCCCTGGCAACTTCTGTTTGGTTCATGTCAGTCTGGTTCCTATTCTACACGTTGTCGGCGAACAGGTATTTTGTAAACTATGTCATCAGTTTTGCAATATTATTCTAATTAGAAATGACCGAGAAGTAAAATTGATTCAAGTTGTGCTAGTACAAAATAGAAATTTTGTTGATGGCGTCTTTACAACTGGTATGATCAAAATTCAAACACTTATATGGAGTTTTAATCTGCAGAAAACAAAGCCAACTCAGCACAGTGTTCGTCAACTTAGAGGATTAGGTTTATTCCCTAATCTTCTTGCTTGTCGCTGTTCAAAGGTATGCCTTCTGTCCTTATTTCGGTTTTTATTGTTCTGCTGGTTCCATTTGATGACGATTAAATAATTTATATTTAATTTTACTCGTCCTTTTTGCCAGGAACTTGACGATAATACTAAGGCAAAACTTGCTCAATTTTGTCATGTGCCGGTAATGTGACATTATTGTTTTCAACTGACTTTGCTTATCACAAAAAGCCTTACAAAGTTACTAATAATCCTCAACACTGTTTTGTATTTGCAGTTACCAAACGTACTTACTCTCCATGATGTTCCAAATATTTGGCACATTCCTTTGCTTTTGAAAGTAAGTGATTCTATGGTTGTCTTCTATGACTGCAGCAAGAACTATATTTATGAAGTTCAATTTTGTTGAAAACTGCATGTTTTTCATTGAGTGGTTTAATTTGTGAAAGTTTCTGATTTTTCTTTCTTTTGGATTTATTTTTCA
This sequence comes from Trifolium pratense, assembly GCF_020283565.1. Taxonomy (NCBI): domain Eukaryota; kingdom Viridiplantae; phylum Streptophyta; class Magnoliopsida; order Fabales; family Fabaceae; genus Trifolium; species Trifolium pratense. Next base: position 38,273,835 of record NC_060065.1, read on the forward strand.
CAAATAGGACCAGAAGGCGCATGAGTCAATCCTGAAAGAATTAAACCTGCCAGGGTTTGTTTAACAAAACTCATTCCTTTTTGTATTGGTTTATAATATCATACAATACACGTGAACCGAATCGATAATGACCTTGTTATGCTATAGCAGTAAACTTACGTTTCTTCTTTCGTTGAACTAATGACCTTGTTATTGCAGTGTTGCTACGGAGCCTAATTTGAAGGAGTGGACCCTCAGGACAAAGATTTATGACAAATGTCATGAAACTGTAAGTCTCAAACATCTCAAATATATCATAAAGGTTAAAAGATCAACATATGAATAGATATATCGACAAGTGTTGATCTCACGACTATTCTGTATCCCGCAGGTTAGAATTGCTATGGTGGGAAAGTACACTGGCCTTTCAGATGCATATCTTTCTGTTCTGAAGGTAATTTTCTCGTAATCATTTGCGTTCACTTCATGCATTCTCTGCAACTTTCTTCTTCCGTACTTGATGTTAAAAACGGGTGTATTGAATTTTTTGGTCCAAAACATTATTAAACTGAATTTTGATAAACGATAAGCTAATATTCTGTTTTTTGTATAGGCACTTTTGCATGCTTCTGTTGCTCACAATCGTAAACTTATTGTCGACTGGGTTCCAGCTGGTGATCTTGAAGATGTTACATATGGAGAGGTGATTAATAATGTTTCAGTTATACAAAAATGTTGTTAAGTTTATGATTTTTACAATAACCTTCTGATGATTAATGTAACTGCAGGATCCAACTGCTTATAGAGCTGCATGGAGTCTTTTGAAGGTTTTCTACTATTTAAATTGAATGCATTTTCTTCAACTTTTCTAATCAAATGCTATCGTTTTATTTAAATAACTGTATCTAAGTGCAATTATTTACCGGTAAATGGACTTCGCTACAGGGTGCTAATGGAGTTCTAGTTCCAGGAGGTTTTGGAGATAGAGGAGTGCAAGGGAAAATTCTTGCTGCTAAGTATGCTCGAGAAAATAATGTTCCATATCTCGGCATTTGCTTGGGGATGCAAATTGCTGTTATTGAGTTTGCACGATCTGTTCTCGGTCTGCTTGATGCTACCAGTACAGAATTCGATCCTGAAACCAAGACTCCATGTGTCATATTTATGCCAGAAGTATATTCTCTTGTACTCTTGCACCGATTGATAACAGCGTTACTTTGAGAACCTAGTTAAACTTAGTTTTATTTCATTGATTGATAGGGTTCAAAGACACATATGGGAGGAACTATGCGTCTTGGTTCAAGGACAACTTACTTCCAAGTTGCTGACTGCAAATCTGCAAAATTGTAAGAATTAAGAAATCAAGCATACTTGCACATATATAGATTATTATAGATTATTCAAAAGAAAGATCACTTTTTAATTCGTTTTAATTTGGTTATTTAAGCTTTCCAAACGGGCCCTTAATATGTTTTGGAATTCATGATAGGTATGGAAATGTAAGCTCTGTTGATGAGCGTCATCGGCATAGATATGAGGTAAATTGTGTTTGTTAGCTGAAATTTTCTTTGCGGGAAAAAGTTCAACAGTAGTCCCTAAATGTAATTGTTATGATGTATGTACAGGTTAATCCTGACATGGTCTCTCAGCTAGAGAGTGCTGGTCTATCTTTTGTCGGCAAAGATGAAACCGGATGTCGCATGGAGGTGTGTATTTACATGAAATTGCAATGGCATGTGGCATGGATCTTATGATTTGTGCAAAAATAATAATTATAATTTTTGTAATTATTTTCATGAGTGCAGATAGTTGAACTGGCTAGCCATCCTTTTTTTATTGGCGTTCAGTTTCACCCTGAGTTCAAGTCGAGACCAGGGAAACCTTCTCCACTCTTCTCAGGTATTTTATCTATTCAAAATCATTTATTGTTGTCATGTCAATTGCAACAACCATTTTTTTCTTCTTCCGTGGAATGACTTATTACTTATTTTATTTCATTGTCCATCAAATTTGTCATTGTGGTTTTTGGTGGCGCTATTTACTTGGCTATCATCGATGAACCCTTATTAGGGTTGAATTTTACATGAAACTTAATGCCATTTGTCTTGAGACACTTTCCATCTCACAACTATCTGTGATACTTCAATCGTGTTTTGATTAAACGTATATCTTTATGTTTAACATGGATGCCTAAAGCTTAGTTTAAAAGTTTAAATCGTCATGTCAAAATCTCTCATTTATCATGTAGTATAACAAGGACTCCACATTCATTCTTGATTATCGCAGTAAATGGTTCGATTACATTTTCTAGACATAGTTTGATTAATGAGTGATCATCGAGTTACACACTAAACATAATTATTGCCTTGTTAATAAAACAGGATTAATAGAAGCAGCTTGTGAACCAAAGAGGACAGTTACAATGCTGAGCAACGGCCATGCCAAGTTACCTATTGGAATATATAACAACGGACACTCGCCAATCCTGAAACCACATCAAAATGGAAATGGCTTCATATCATCAAAATCCAATGGATCCTTAAAAGGTGTGTTCACCAACGGCAATGGAGTGTACGTGGACGGTAGTTGTTAGCTGTCCTTGTTTTCTACCTTTGAATAAATGATGGCATAACTATATCCAACGACATTATGGTTTGTCCTCAGTCGGTCACATTGTACAGTTAGTGAGTGGATAGGTCTTTTTAGCTAGGGACTTGTCTTTCATTATGAAACCAAAATTTTTGAGTCTAACAAACTTTTATTGTTTCCTAATAGTATGGTTGTGCTGTGGTGTGGCAATTGCAGCCACCATTTATTTCACTTTTTTTGGTCAAATACTTTGGCCAAAACTTCACTCACTTATTGATGAGGATCATGCCAAATATTTGGGCTTTGGTGGCTTTTTCTTTGCTATTTAGGGTTTTTTTCTTCCAAGTATACAAGCTTGAAGGTGTAAAATTACTTTCAACCAAATGTCTTGTTTTGAGTGGTTATTAATGTAAACTCTTATGAACATTCAAGTTGAATTTTGTTTGGGGAAATGTCTTTTATCTTTCTTGATTTTGTATTTAAATTGTCAGATGAAAGTGTTAGACCATAAATTGTGTAGGTTCCCTTACCTAGAAGATACCTATGAAACAAAGGACAATGAAAGAAGAATAGAGATGTAGTTGCTTCTTTTTGCTTGTATCTCAATCCTCTATTAAAATGTATTAAGGCAAGGGCCTGTTTGGATATATAGCTTGTTTGTAGTTTATAGCACAAACACTTATAATGATAAACTCTTGTGTATAAGTTTACATAAGCTATTTTTATTGCAAAAAATAAAGATAAATTGATTTTTTTTTTGGTCAGAAAAGATAAATTGATTTTATATATGCTATGAGCGGTTTTCATAAGCTATATGAAAGAACTTGTGGAAATAAGCTAAAATAAACTTTTAATGATAAACTCTTGAGTATAAGTTTACATAAGCTATTTTTTTTTATTGCAAAAGATAAATTGTTTTCATATATGTTACTCGTTGTTTTTATAAACTATATGGAAGGATTTAGCTTCCCTTCACAACCAGTCCCATATCAAATTAGCCGAAATAGGATTCGTTTTGGCTAGAGCGCCCTGTGTGAAAATTGTCACAAGTCTCAACTTTATGTTAGTATATCAACTCAATTAAGTTGTCAATCCAAATAGACTCTATCTGTTTCATTTTAACAAAAAACTCAAATGTATTTAATCTAGATGCATTTTTTTACATAATCCTTATAAAATTGATAGAGCTTATGGATGAAATTGTGAAAATAAGCCGAAACAAACTTGTGAAACTTATGAAAATTGTCATAAGCCTAAAAAAAAGAAAACTATGCCAGTATACAAATTCAATTAAGTCGTCAATCCAAACAAACTCTACCTGTTTCATTTTATTTGTCGTTTAAGTTAATGTACATACTCTTCCAGGGTTTAAATATTAAATAAAAATTCAAATGAATTTAAATTAGATATTTAAAGGTAAAAGAATTGATTGATAAAAATGTCCTTATTTTAGTGAAAATTAGGTTGAACAATTATTAATGAGAAGAATGAGACATTATAGTCAATATTCTCTGGATATTCTTGCAACACAATTTGAAACAAGTATATATATCAAACTGTAGAATGTAATGGTGGGAGCAATTCAACTGTGAATAGAATAGTGTTTACAACTTATACAACTGTTTTTTCATGTATTAAACATGGTTTAAATTGCATAAGTCTTTGATTGATCCAATTTATGGTTGTAAACAAAATATTAGTATTTATAGGTTTTTTATAATTGTAAATTGAACCAATTAAAAGACTTCTCCAATTTAAACCATATTTAAGACAATTTTTTATTTTTTTTATAGAAATCATTCAAATCGAATTAAACTGGATGTTATTTTAGTCTTTGAATCAAATGAATTTTGACTTCTTTTCACGCTACCCGAGTCTTACACTTGCCTCATGACCTTCTAATTCTACCCCCCATAACGTAGGATACGAGTGTGTAAATAACAAAAATTGGGGAAAAAACGGTTCACATTAGGATGCAAATCATATAAAATTTATTATTTTTGTATCTCTCACTCTTCCTTCACCCCTATCTGCTAATTAAGTAACAAACTCAAATGCAATTTTTTTTTATTTTTAGATTTTACGCCCCCTTGAATTTAATACTTAAGTAGAGAATGAGATATTTTTAAAATTTTCGAAAAGACGCAAAAAAAAAAATCATGAATTTTTATATAAAAATTGAATTGATCCAAACCGTACTACAAACAAAACACTCCAACTTATTTCCCTCAAGTCAATTATGCCATCCATTTCCCTCAGGTCAATTATGTCATCTATTTGTTTGAACTTGAAGTGAATAATTGTCAAGTCAGGTTGGATCCAGAGAAAATGGCAATTCTGGTTGAATCCTGTCTAGGAACCAAAGGGTCCATACCATTCATAATTGCACAAATTCAAAAACCTGTCTGAAATATATTGGACCCATTTTTTATCCAACTGTTGCTAAATCCTCCCATGTCCTAATGTTGAGTTTGACATCTAAGAGATTCCTTAACATGAATTAGACTTCTACCATGAATATCACTGACAACAAGATTATCATACTATAATCTTTGTACCAAACAATTGACATATGCAAGTTGTGTGCTCCACAAGGCACAAATTTGTTCAAAAATAAAAAGAATTTCTTTCGGCGCCTTCTAGATTTTCTCGCGTGCTATGCTAATTTCCATTTTTATCATTCTGCTACTTAAGTAGAAAATATTATAAAAATGAGAAATTTAACAGCTCCTGCTATTCTCTACTTAATTGGCGAACTTAGTTCTCTACTTAAGTAGCAAAAGTGTAAAATCTTAAAATTTTCAGGATTTTACATTGTTCTCTACCCGAGTAGAGAATTGTGTTATAGCTACTCATCACAAGTGTCTATTTAATAAAGATCATCGTTTATTCAAATTCACACATTGGACAACAATTGGATCAAGTAGTTACTAAAAATCATCGTTTCTGCATAGAAGAATTGGATAAGCAGGCGAGTCATATATGATCTCAGACATTAAGCATATTTTTCATTGACCAACAAGACTCCAATTTAACTCTACTTATCGTTATGCAACCTGAGTTATGATATTATTAACTATAGTACTTGATCTATCTATATGAGTTGCTAATTAGTCAAGTAGCTAACACAGTTCTTTAATTAAGTAGAAAACATGTAAAATCCTAAGAATTTCAAGATTTTACATGTCCGCTACTTAAGCAGAGAACTACATAGGTGTCAAATTTCTTAGTTTTATAATTTCCGCTACTTAAGTAAAAAAAGGTAAAAATGGGCGCGCGAGAAACACGGAGTTGCCACAAGAAATTCCTAAAATAAAAAGGTAAGTAGATAATTTGTAATCTTAAAAGTTAATTTTACTTGTAATAATGAAAATAATTGAGTCAGAAGAAAATAATTGAGTCAAAAGAAAAATGAAAACAATTCCTTTATCTCTATTTCTTTTCAATCCAAATATGTCTTGGTCAATATTAAAGATTAATATAGGAGTAGATAGCTATAATGATCTTTGTTCAATAGTGTGAAAAGTCTGTTCAACTTGTGTATGTGAAAAGTCACTCGTACCTTTCTTAACCCCATTATTATACCAAGGGAGATAATTTGGTTTTTTTGGGTCTCTTACATAAAAGTGTTTTTCAAGTAAGTTAAGAACATATTCTTCAGAAAAAGAAAAAAAAAAAAAGGTAAGTTAAAAACATGTTAAGAAACTTATAATAGAAAAAAGAGAAAAGTCCAATGTCTTTTGGCTTGTTCTGATTGATATTTGATGTGATCCCAAAATTTGTTCAAAAGGCGAAGTTATTCAGACACATTTATACATTCAACAATCTCAAAATTTGAATAATGTGAAACTCCAAATAAACTACAAATAACTTCAATATTTACTTTCATGCATATTATGAGTTTGAGTCCAATTTTCACATTGCAATGTTTAACATGGCAAACAAGTTTCAATCTCATCGCAAAAAATAACTCAAAGAGTGAGAATGCACAAATATATTTATACACCCAACAACCCAAAAATTTAAACAATATGAAACTTCAAACAAGAGCTAAGCCACCGCGGGATGCTAGTTGCTAATAGGGGTTGCTAGTTACAATAGCCACTTTTTCTACACAACCTATATAAATCACCATTCCACGCACCAGCCAAGGAATAACACTTCAAACCCTAGACTTGTGTGAGTAAAGTAGTGGATAAATACTCTTAAAAAAGCATAAGAAAAAAAATGGATTTATTAGAAAAGGGGTGCAAATAGAAACTCTCAAGCTGGGTGTTTTGGGGGTGGGGAGGACGCGTAATAAGTGGGGGTGGGGGAAAGAATTTCACACTTATTTATGAGGCTTACTTTTGCCACCCTACCGATTTTCAGGCGCACCCTACGAAATTACCAAAATACCTCCGTCCGTTACTTAAGTAGCGAACAAAATTTATCAATTTTATAACATCCGCTATTTAAGTAACGGAATAGTAAAATGGGAAATGCACTGGGTGTGCGAGTAACCGATAGGTGGCAAAATTAAATCTCCTTATTTATAGGTCAATCCATCCTCCTTGATGAACATGAGGCCGTAGAGAAAGGTTTGGAACATGCGAGAGAAGCTCAAACCCATCAACTAATGGATAAACCAATGGGAATTTCTTTGAGACTTACTTTTGTCACCCTACTGTTTCTAGGGCGCGCCCTACGAAATTACCAATATATCCCGTCCGCTACTTAAGTAGCGGATGTTATTATAACATAAAAATAAAATTCATGAAATTAAGAGGAAAGAATAAAACCCAAAAGATTCAAAGGCTTCAATCTCTTCTCTGTTTCCAAAAACTCCTTTGTACAACATCCTAATTTGTAATCAAAGAGCTCTATTTATAATACCTTTTCGATTCCAGATTGCTTCATGTGTAAGCATTCTTTTCTCTCGCCGCCACACAACCACCCACTTGATCTTGTGTTTTCAGACTTTCTTCAACTTGCAATCCCAATTTTGTTGTACCTCTGTCCGCGACTTAGCAGCGGTTACACACCAAAGACACCCTACCAGACTTAACTCACACTTGCCACAACACTTAAGTAGTGGACGACATTTACAAAATTTCTAAATAAAATTCTCATTTTTATAACGTCCGCTGCTTAACTAACGAAAGGATAAAAATAGAAACGCGTAGGACGCCGAGAAATAGGTAGGGCGGCAAAAGAAAATCTCATAAATCTATCCCCATTATCAACCACAAATTCATGCCGAACTTCAACTCAGAAGATTGAAATATAGACGAAAAAATTTAATCCCAGTAAATGCAACAATCAGAATCAAATAAAAACCGCAAGAAATCAAGCAAAAATTTCCATTAAATCAAAATTATGTACATGATAGAATCATGCTTCAGTCCCCATGAGCTTAGCTCAATTGGTTGGGACATCAGCATTTTATATGCAGGAGCCAGGGTTCGAACCCTGGACACTCCACTTATCCATCTTTAAAGGTGGAATTTCAAGCCACTAGGCTACCTGACCAAAAAAAAGAATCATGCTTCAGGGTAGCATACTGTATTCATCTCACCAAAACAGAATTCTTAGAATCATGCAAACTGTTTTTCCCAGTTTTTACTATTTACATACTCTCATCCTACTTGCGAGAGGGGAGTATTGGAAGACCATGGGGTGTGGGACTCAAGGGACGCAAGAAAAAGTCAAGTGAGAAAGGAAGACACTAACAATTTTTATAGTCTTTTATTCATGTTATAGTACCATCCTGTAATTCACAAATAGAGTTCAATAGGTTTTCAAAATCATCTGAGAAACCCTTTTACATTCATGATTTATAGTGCATTTAAATTGAATGAACAAAATTAACACGCACATCTCTCTTAGATGCATATTCCCTCCGTGACAAAATATAAACAAAATTGGCATTTTTAGGTTCATTGCATAGTTGATGTATTTGAACTATATTATAAACCAAATACGTTAATTATGTGATGAATCTAAAACGGTGAATTTGCTTATATTTTGTCACGGAAGGAGTACCTACGTTCAAATTTTTTACGAAAAGAACAGCAAGCCTAACTTTATAAAAAGCATTCTTCTATGAGTGTTTCTATAAAAATGTCCATAAAACTTGAATGTTATAACAATTAACAACTAGTTTCTGGAGAAAATCTATATGTTGACATCCATATTCCAAAAAATTATGGGTCAATGAATTTGAAGTATAGATGTCAAAACCGAACGTAACCCTGCGACAATCATACATCTCTAAACTTTTAAAGAGGATTCACGTCTAGTGGGTTCAACGCGCCAATTTGTCTGTTCATTGTCAGAATCATTTGTAGATATGCGTAGGATTCTGTCGTGGAACTCAGATAAGGTCGATCGATGACCAACACTGATGTATGTTATGCCTGCTGCTTCAATCTTTTCGTACAAATAAGCCTGTAACACAAAAACCACAAGATAATGAATCACTACCAAGTACAATAAATCCTTTTACAAATTCGCTCAACTATTGTCTATTCGGATTTTGTTGACTTTATATTTTATTAACAACTTTTCAGCAAAAAGTTCTCTATAAATACTTCCAAGTACTTTATTATATACTAAAAAGGCGAGTAGCAATGTTTCAAGCCCGGAATTCAATAAATACTTCCAAGAATACCTCATTGGCTTCATCAAGTGCGCTTGTCGATTCATCCAATAGAGCAAGTTGAGGTTTTGAAAGCAAAAGACGAGCAAACGCGAGACGTTGCTGCTCTCCCAGAGAAAGAACACTAGACCATTCATGTGTTGAATCCAAACCGAATCGAGCCAATATGTAGCCAAGACGAACATCCTCTAAGATCTTTTTCAGCTCATCTGTTTTTGGCTTCACAAGTTCACTATTCATATCATCTGAGTTTGACAAGAATGGAAGCACATCTGCATAACAATTTTCAGTCAATCAGGAAACTATATGCATTTTTCCAGCTAACCTACTAATAATATACATTTTAATTAGATAACATTAATAGTTTTCTTTGACATAGTTATGTGATTAATTCAGCTCTTCAATGATAATTTAGTGAGACAATATTCTTAGGAAAGATGGATAATACTTAATAGGAACTTGTTGCAACCTAAAAGTTAATGCTCCTGACTTTATCATTTTAATTTTATATGTTCCTATCATGAATTGAATTCAGTAATATTGATTTACTTAAACATAAGTTAATTAACTGAAATTTATTAACCCGTTCTGATAAACACATTACAATGAATTCGAAAGGAACATCTTTGCAAGATTCTGTATGGATATAGCTCCATTTAATTTATCTCAATGACTGTTATTTAGAAAGATGTTTTCTTTGATGAAGGTTTTCGGATTGTTTAGACAGAGAGTTTACCACCCCCCCCCCCCCCCCCCCCCCCCCCCCCCCCTCCAGGTCCAATGGAGCTGGAGCATGGACAATATGGGCAACCAACAACGGAGAACGGACCTAGGATATACTCTTATACCACCATCTTTGAATTTGAGTTTGGCCTAACTCAACCCCACGAAACCGATTTGAAAGGTGAGGACTGCCCAAACTCTATAAACACTAGTTAGGCCATCATATCTCAATGCGTTGTGCGACTAAACCAGCCCAATGCACCTAACATGATGATGTTGTTGTAGGATGCAATGAAGGCAACCCAAATTCCGCAACAAGGTGGAACTTCCAACTCTTCCTCATCATTGAGCATCTCATCTCCTATGTCAGACCTAAAATTTCTCTATCACCGTAGTCTCAACAATAGTATTTGCAAAAGAATTTAGTAAAACAATATATTTAGGTGTGCAAGGAAAAGGAACTAGAAATCACATACTTTTTTGCTTATTACTATCTGATGTGGGAACTACATCATCACCCCAAGTTGGATAAAGTAATTGTTGACGAAGAGTACCCAAAACCATGTATGGCTTTTGAGGTAGGAAAAAAATTCCGGATTTTCTGCTGATGGATTTTCCACGGTTTTCAGGTATATCAGGAGTTGTATTCACATCTGAACTAATAGATTTCTCGGCGTCTTCGCCTTTTACATAGTAAATGATCTTTCCAGTTCCAAATTTCCATAGACCAGCCATAACTCTTAATAAAGAAGTTTTGCCACTTCCACTTGGTCCTGTTATCTGTTAAAATGGTTATATTTAGAAATGCATGATTACATAGTCCTATGGATTTTATATGTTTGCAGTTAGGGGGAGATTGATGTCTTACAAGTAAATTATCTTTTGCCTTGATTGCCAATGACAGGCCTGTAATAAGTGTCGAATCACTTGGTGTCTTCAGAAACAAATTTTCTACCTCCAGTAATGTTTCATGTTTCTCTTGTGGAGTTGATCCATTAGATTCCAGTGAAGATGAACTTATAAAGTCTTTGTAAATAATATCTATGTCTTCCAAAGAATCAGAGAGAGATTTAGAGTTGCTTCTATCCAAAATATCGTCAAATTCACCTGCATAAATATTAAAAAAAGTGTTAACCAATCTCATAGTAACGGACTAAAAATAGGATCAAGTGAACTGATAGACTTTTATTGAAAAAGCATCCCTGATCATTATCAATGTGATACAGAACCAGAGACAAGCAATGATACAACGGAACTCTATCGAGTCTCAAATTCTCATGTATTCATTTCAAAAGACCTAGTTCTCTTCCTCCGAATTCTTATTCTATGTTAAAACCAACCCTTTAGTGGATTCTAATGGATTATTTTGATCCATCCATTAGCATTCAAATCCATCCTTAATTGTGTTTTTAAGGAAATAAAAACATTCAGAATAACTTGCATTTTATTGTTTCAACGTAGTATTAATAATTTCCTCCCAAATTTGACCTCAAATAAATCATGTGCATCACTTCCAAGTCACTATATTCCATTAGCATTATGACAACGGCTACTCAAACAGGTTTTTTTTTAAGATTTAGTATTATGACAACGGCTCCTCAAACAGTTAACAAGGACAATTTAGTAAAATTGTTCTGTTCATGATGTTATTTACTCCCTCCGCCCCTTATTATAAGACCCACTTTTGAGATTTCATTGCCCCTTATTAAAAGACCTTTTCAAAATTCCACATGCATTAATGATTTATTTGTTTTACAAAAATGCCCCTATTAATTACCATTCTCTCTCTCTCTCATGATATCAATAATTATAAGGGTAATTGTGTAAAAGAATATTTTTGACAAATTAAAGCTACAACTACTTTTCTTAATATCTGTAAATTTTGCAAGTGGGACTTATAACAAGGGACGGACGGAGTATTGTTTTTCTTAATCCTTGTGAAATACCTTAAACTACTAATAATTTGAAATGGATAGAGACATAGAGTATCTACTTTTCTAACTAACAAACTAAGTAACTGTCAATACAGTTTTCAACTTACTATGTATGTTCTAACTAAGTGTTAATATGTGGGGAAAGTGTCAGGCAACTTACTATATCTTACATAAATTATTATAATGTAACAGGAAAGATAAGGGAAAAAGAATGATGTACCTAACCGATTAATGACAGCAGAAAAAGCACTTATAGCTTGAAACTGGTACACAATGAGAGAAAAGTCACCAAGGATGTGATTAAAAGCAGAGACTGACTGGTTAATGACACCAAACTCGATTTTTCCAGAGAAATACATGGGAGCAACAACAGCAGCAGGAAGAATTTGAATGCCATAGCGGTAACCATTGGTGAAGAACTCTAGATTTCTAGAAGAAATCAGCAATTGCTGTAAAGAAAGAAATTATAAGTTAAGTTATTCATCATCGTGTTAACATATGGTAGATGATGAAACTTCATTATTTAACTTCAGAAAGAAAACGAATGATAATGCAACAAGGTGACATTTGGCAGTGAAATAACAATCATGCTTAGATTTCAAACGAAATATTCTGTCAACTACCTATACATTGAAGTCAAGAACTCAAAATAGTTCATATTGATTCAGTTTTTTCAGTCAAGAAAAATAAAACATACAAATCAGCATTACATTATGCGCTGCTTATTTTCTGCTGATTAAAGAAAACCTAGAAGTTTATGAGGGAAATATCTATACAATAAAAACTCAAGAAACAATGTAAATTGGACTAACAATAGATAACAGTATAGTGTGATATTTATAACCCTTCAAGCCCAGTAGAATGAAGGTACTGAGGTCACAATGAAAGCATCATGTGGTATCCATGATGGAATATAGAGTTTCCAACATAAGAAGAAAAATCTTACAGTTAGATTTTCGAAAGCACTTTTGAAGCGCTGCAGAAGAAGTTGCATCTCACTCTCTTCACCACCATAGAAAGCAATTGATTCAGCATTTTCACGAACCCGTACAAGTCCATAACGAAAGTCTGCTTCTTTTTTCTCTTGCAAGAAATTTAAAGTCACCAGTCCCTATCATTTTTGTCATAACCAGTAAATGAAAATGGAACTATCTACAAGTTTCTCTTAGAAATTTTTGCCTCAATTTAAAACTATTGATAGAAAGAGAAAAAAAAGACTATTACCCTTCCAAGGAAAACACTGATGGCTGTACCACCAATAGAGTATACGAGAAGAACGACAAATAGTGGAGGATATATTCCATACAAGATGTTACTGAATGAGATCAAGTCTATGGCAGCATTAAAGAGTGCCAAAGAGAAAGAAAGGGCTGTTCCGGTGAAAGAACTTAGATCATCAACAATTCGCTGGTCTGGATTATCAATAATTGACTGTGATTGAATTTTATAGAATGTCTGATCCTTCAAGTAGCGATCCATGTAATACCTCGTCATCCAAGACCTCCATCTCAATGAAAGAGTTTCTCTTGCATAGTCTCTCAATACAAAAAACTGGTACATAATGACAAACAAGGTTAGAAAAATAGGCAGAGGCATCTATAGAGCTTGTATACAATCATTCTAGAAAAATTTACAAAAATGAAAAAGACAAAGAACATCAGGGTAATTGTTTCACAAATCTACATGTACTTGGTGATAGCTTCTCCAAAAAGAACTAAGCAATTAATTAAGAACTTTATTAAGATTGCTAATGAACAATAGTTACATAGTTTCCTTGCATTATGTTTCATTTTTATCTGGGCCAAAGTTTTCATTTACTTGGTATTAGAGGGAACTGAAGGAGTTATTGACCAGGGTTCAAACCCCAGCAATTCAGCGAAGGAGAAAATAATGCAGGAATTTGTTTATTTCAAGACCAATTACAGATTTGGAAGAAATGCAGACACGATTGAGAAATGGAAATACTCCCTCCGGTCTCAAATATTACAAGCAAAGATACCTTTTTTAGGTTCATTGAATAACTGATGTATCTGGTCTATATTATAGACCAGATATATGAAACCAGAGGGAGTATTTCCGTAAAGATCAAAGGAGGAAGAATAATTATAGTGTCTAAGTTTCCCTAAGCAAAATTATGATATCTATGTCATATTATGACGGATGAAGCCCCAAAAAAATGAAAAGGCGTGAGTGACTATTAAAGTCAAATATAGTCCCCAAAAACTATGATGTCAAAGTCCAATTAGGCTGCATTAGATGAAAATGTTCATCATTCTAAGAACTAAATCAAAGTCTAGCAGAAACTATACCTAAGAAAGTGCAGCAATGTGCTCACCGGGATTCCTCCAACAAAGCCACCCAAGTAGTAAAGTAGCTGCTTTGTAAATTGCTCTTGATCCTTATCTTGCATTAATAAACTTAAACAGGTTCAGTTTATTATTGCCACTTCATACTAGAGTAAATAATGCATTAAACAAAAAACAGCAGAAAAATGCATATAAAACCAAATTATGTAAAGCTCAAATAGATGCAAATGGACGGTAGAGGAATGCTAGCATCATATTATTTTAAGACACTCATTAACATGGTTTTGAGTTGCGGTTGCAGGCGCATTTGTAGTTATGCCGCAAACCTTCATATTGTAGGAAAATGTAGACGATTCAGTCAAAATTATGGTTGTAATGTTGTTGTGGAGATATGAAATTCCTTTATAATGCATAATGCATCTGCAATAGTGGTTGCATACCGCAATTTAAAACCACACTCTAACAAACTTTCTATAATTAGTTCATTCTCTAAACAGTTATACTTTAGGGTCATGCTAAACAGTGTCCCCGAGGCACTTGTTAAGCATACTAAAAATGGAAATAAAAGTTAAAATTAATGATTGTAAAGTTACTTTTTACACTTTTAAGGTGTTGAATGCACAAGTTCCAAGACAAAATTTCCTTATTAATAAGTTTAACACTGTTAAGGATTTTCCTATACTTTATTATAGGAAAATTTTAAACTCTGCGCCTCATTCTCAAACTCCTACGAGTGTCACACAACTCAACCACTTGACCTACGCCTTGCGACAGTTATACCAATAGTAATAATAAAATGTACTCCCTCTGGTTTCATATGTAAGCAAAGATTCATTTTTTAGATTCATTGAATAACTAATGTATGGTTCATATTATAGATCAGATATACCCATTATTCAATGAACCTGAAAAAGGAATGTTTGCTTATATATGAGACTGGAGAGAGTATTTGCATTCATATTGGAAGATAGCAAAAATCAATAATGTCCATTTGTACAATACAATACAACACATAAACTTACTGGCAAGTGCATTATAGAAGTCTCTCCCTAGAAAACTGAAACCAACACTAATTCCAGTGGTAGCCAAAGTGAGAGCAAAAACACCAGCAAGCTGCAATCTTGCTTGAACCTTATCATCAGAACTCCAATAAGGAGCTGCCACTTTCCAGAACCTTCTAAAAATTGTCTGAAGATCAGGATTCTCACCTTGTCCACCCACGACCACACCATCACTTCCTTCTCCCACTTCCTCATCTTTCTGCAAAATCATCAACAAAAGTTTCAAACTTTATAACATAAACAATGACCCATCAACATAATCTTCAACAAAATCAACAAAAAAAAGCAAGAAGAAAGAAAACCTTATCTGGGTCAGTTTGCAATGGAGATTTTCCTGATTCATCATCAGAAAAAGTTCTACATTTGTTCAAATTATTATTCCTTCTCTTGAAAGATCTTCTATTGGAAATAGGCATAATGGGCAATTGTGAAAAATTGTTAAGGAAAGTAAAACCTTGATGAAGTTGCACATGGTGATTGAATGAATGGTTTTTTGATTTATATGAAAAAATGAAAAGTGGTTTTGCTATTTGTTGAGTCAGCAAAATCATTTTTATTAATTGTTTTTTAATTAATCACTTTTCTGGGTATTCTTAAATTTGGTCTAAAACAATAAAAACATGTAACATATCAATGTTTGGTTTGGCTTTGTTTTCGTGAAACCAAAGATATAGGCAACATTATCGTATGTGTGCAGTGTGGTGAGTGACTGAGGAAGAAAATTGGGAGGTGAAGTGATTATTGCTTAATTATTATCCGTAAGGTGTGATTTTGTGTGATCCATATATTGCCACGCAAGGAATGTTAAGCTTCAATAGCCATCAACTAGACCAATGCATGCTTGTTACAAGTTCAAAATTAATTCTTGTTTAAGTGTATCATACAAGTGGTAAATACTTGAACTCTTTAATTATTTAGTTATGAGTTCGATCTCCGACCGTATATATAAATATGTATTTGATGAAAGATGTCAATTCTTTAAATGAATTTTAATTATCTGGAGTTAGTCTTTGCATTTGTGCCCGAAAGATATCTTTAATTTGTGAAAAAAGTAATTCTTATTTGCTTTGAA
The DNA here is from genome assembly GCF_020283565.1 of Trifolium pratense. Classification (NCBI taxonomy): domain Eukaryota; kingdom Viridiplantae; phylum Streptophyta; class Magnoliopsida; order Fabales; family Fabaceae; genus Trifolium; species Trifolium pratense. Next base: position 38,290,139 of record NC_060065.1, read on the forward strand.
AATGTCTCTCAGTTTGAGTTTTAGATTTTCTAAAAATTATAAATAAAAAAATAAAAAAAACAAAGAAAAGCGTATTGTGTAAGGAAACTCGTCTAACATGGATTCAGTTTAAAGATGGATCGTACTATCTTTAGTAAATTTTAATAAAATATTTTGTTACACGTGAATTGACTTAAAAACATAGAACAAAAATCAAGACGGAAAATATTTGGAGAGTAAAAATTGTTTAAAATAAAATATAGAACTAAAAACGAAATTTGAAATATTTATAAAGATAAATGTACTTCTGAGTATTTTCTGCCAAAGTAATATCAAATTTAAGTCATAATATCTTAATGAGACTTATAATCATAGACTTAAAATTAAGTTGATTTTGTTTTAAAATTACTTTTATTATTTAAGGTATGATATGATCTATATGCGTACTTCTTAAGATCATATTTTAGAATTTACAGACTTTCCTTTGTTTAAATCATTGATTCAGATAATTTTGGTTAATTTCCTCCAAAACTTTTTCATTTGAATCATGAGGTTGTGAAACTTTCAGATCATTCTCATTAATTTTCTCCAATGTATTTTTACTTGAATCACAAGGTTTTGGAACTTCAAGTTCGTCATGCAGCATTATCATCACTTAATTCTTCAAAATTTCCATCCATCTGTTCAGTCTGCCGCTGAAGTGATTCTATAACATCCATCATTTCTCTGTTAACCTATATAAAGAACATAAAGAAAACGTTATTTTAAAGGCTTTGCTAGAGAATAATTCATTCTGTATTTGATGGTGCAAATACAAATTTTGATAGCAATATAATTGTCAATCACATTACAAATCGACATCATCATTCAAACCCTAAGAATAGTGATAATAACCCCACCTTAAATTTCTTGAAAAGATGTGATGCATTACCTGTGGATTTTGAAGAAAATCAGCAATATCATTAGAACACGAAGGGCATCTTATAATGTTCTTCAATGATCGCAAAGTGCGTCCATTTTCATAAATTCTCTTCTTGATATAACTTTGGCCAGAAAAGGCATCCTCCAAGCATGTTTTGCAGAAGTTGTGAGCACAAGGAGTAGTAAGAGGCAAAACTAACACCTTGCGACATATATTGCAACCAAATTCTGCATACACACAAAAATATAACAGAGGAAATTTTTTTTTTGATTACCAAGTATATTGTTAATGTGTTGGTAACAACTTCAAATATCAATGAACTAATTGCAAAAAAAAAAAAAAACAAGGGTTAGGGGTTATCTATACATGAGACACCAATGAGCATATACCTTTCAAAATCCTCTCTTTTAGTTTTAAAGACACTTTCTTTGTTTTTGGCTTAAAATCTCTGATTATTGTTCCATCAACAGGGTTCACAATGGTCGCCTTTTTCTTACTTTTTGGTGGAGGTTTCTTCCACAACCAACAACCTTTTTCCTCCTGAAATTTATTCAAAATGACAGCTAAGAGAGCTTCCAAAAATCTATAGAAAAGAAAATGTCACTAAAAATACCCAAGCAACATTAATTTTTTCCTGAAATCTAGCTTAAGCGAAGTACAAATAATTTGTCTAACAAAATACAAAAATAATATCAAGCAAACGATAAAGAAACATAATACGTAATATTTGTAAGAAACGCTTCAAAACATCAACAAATATGAGAAAATCACATTAGTAGACAACACGTACATCATAGTCCCATGACGGAACACCCTTCCTTTCAGTTATATCAATTGCATCCTTCAACTCTTTAATTTTAGGCAATGGACGGGGGCGATCTCCATATAAATCACTATATTTCATCAAAATATATTCAAGTCATATACCATATATTCACTAAAACATAGATAGGAAAAATTAAAATGGCTTAACTACACATTTGTCCTCTTACGTTTATTTTAGGTTTCAATTTGATCCTTTACGTTTAAAACGTATCAATTTGGTCTCTTACGTTTTTACCATTTGCATTAGTTAGTCCTTTTCGTCAGTTTTGTCACATGTGGCAACCAGTTTGCATATGTGGATAGACACGTTGACACTTGGACACACTGACACGTGTATAGTTCAAACGGTGTTAGTGACAAAATTAATGGAAATGACTAAATTGAAACCTAATGGAAACGTTAGGGACCAAATTGATACTTTTTAGACGTAAGGGACCAAATTGAAACCTAAAATTAACATAAGAGACCAAATGTGTAGTTAAACCAATTAAAATTGAAGAAAGACAACCAACCTTGTCCATGGGGCTGGCTCATTGTCACATCTCACAAATAAGTATCTACAAACTTTGTGACCCTATCACATCACATAAAGATTAAAAGTGAATAATAAAGTTTGGAAAATAGTATATCGATCAAATTATTATAATAAGGACGATGGTGAATTATTATATTAAATTGATACACTCACATGTATTCCATTCTTACGCCAACATTTCTCTATTCTATAAATACCATCGTATCGCACTCCAACTTCCGGTGCATAAAACGAACATTTCTCCTTGTGAGACCTGCACAAAACAATTGAATTGCAAATACAACACGAAGAATTCATACAATTCACGCAATTTTCAATCAAAACAAATCACATAGCAAAAAAAGTGAGCCGTTCTAGTTTCTAACATCGAAGGATGATTCCAATTTCATCAATGAAATAATAAAATTTTAATCTAATTCTTGAATTTGAAAAATTTCAATCACATTATTTTCTATGAAACAATTTTAAGATTAAATTGACTAATTCAAATAGGCTAATATAATAGAAGATTTTAAATTGAAGAGACTATTTTAAATTGTTAATATTTTCGAGGACTAAATTAATATAATTTCATTTAATTGACAAATTGTTGTTTCATGCTTTTAGATTACTAATTATTAGATAGAAAAGAAAAACAAACCTAACAACTCGAACAGGATACCCTTTAAGGCAACTAATTCTCAACGCCTGATTCATGTAATCAAATGTTTGATCAAAGGAATGTTGTTTGTTTATGCGCTTGTTTCCACTAAGGTCTCTTCCACCACTTCCAGTGTAAAGGAACCATTCACCATGATCTTCATCATCAATGTAACCTCCCGAAAGAGCAACAGATTGTGAGCCGTGATTACTCTGACCAGCAATTCCAGCAACGTGAGGAAAATGAGCACCCCATTGTCTACATTCCATCCTATCTGACCATGTATCACCCACAACAACACCACGATTCCTTATTGGATCATTCTCTGCAAGGATCGGTCCAAAATGATCGGATGGAATTGTCACAAATATTTTACCACAACATGCATTTGCCTTCCCAGCTTTCTTTGCTCGCTCTGTAGTGAATGCTGTGTTAGGACGGTCATCATTGTGCATAAAGCAAGGTGCATTCTTAGTTGCAATGTCTATGCTTTCTCTTATTCCCTCTGATCTCGCCAATTTTGCTAATCGAATTGCGATCGCTAGCTGTGAGTTAATACGAGGATGACTAGCAATCTTTGATGGAATTGTGCTCCTACATTTAGCACACACATGTTTTCCTTTTCCAATCCACTTCTCAAAACACCTAAGGCAAAAGTTATGCCCACAAGGCGTCTGAAAGAAAAATATAACAAACGAATTTGAAATATTTAAACAAAGAACAAATTATTCTTATATCTATTTATCTTGAATGACGATCCTCAACGATATGCAATAAAAAAAAGGCTTAAATATCACATTCGTCCCTTTTTAGTCCTTGTATTGTTTTTTTTATTTAAAAAAATGTCCCTGAATGTGCGAATCTTGTTGATTTTTGTCCATCTCGTTAAACAACGACTGCATTTGTAGCTAATTGGTAGCTAATTGGTAACTAATTATTTACCAATTAGCTACAAACGCAACCGGGAAGGACGGAAATCAACAAGATTTACACATTCATGGACATTTTTAAAAGAAAAACAATACAGGGACTACAACCAAAAAAACGCGTACATACGGGGACGAATGTGATATTTAAGCCTAAAAAAAATTATACTTATAGTTATATTTTCAATCATTTTTTCAGATTCATCCAAAAACACAATATATCTACTAATTTTAATAAGTAAAATAATATAAAAAAACTAACCGTGATGGGTCTCTCTAGTAATTGCATACAGAAGGAGCAATTTAAGGTTCCATCAAAGATATCAAGCATGCCATTACTTTTATTCTTATCTAAATGTGGTTTAGATGATCCACCTACAAGTTTTTGGCGCTTTATTGCCTTTTCTACCTCAGTGAGTGAAATATCAGATTGAATAGCTTGAATGGCAGAAATAAGGTTTTCGGCTAGAGGCGGAGCATGGTTGTTTTGTTGGGGTTGACAACAGTCTGGGCAGTCCCAATCAAAGAAAGTGGTGGGAGGGACTGGAAGACAAAGGATGTGCCAGGGAGTGGCGCATGTCCGACATGGTGAAATTTCAATGTTGGGAGGATTTTGCTTACAGACCATGCAGTGGCCATCATAGTCACAGGGAAGCTGCATCGTTTGGTTCGATCGTGATGTAATTGAGTGGCCAGTCATGTGTCATTTGATTCTGAACCATATTTATATATCTAATCATTAATTTTTAAAAGCATATAGTTTAAAAGTCATTCATTATAAATATTTATCAGCATATTTGAATGGTCAGTTATTATGGTCTATATTAAATGCATCCATTTTTATTAGAGATTAATTTGTATATAAAAAAAAAAAATCTACAATATAATTATTTGTGAATTAGTTAACATATAAAAGTGCACGTGACATGTTAGAAATAGACAAAAAAAATATTGTTCTCATGGCGAATTAATGTATTTATCTTGAATGCATTTCATTATGTTAGCTTATTATTTGCTTTTGTCTATCAGTATTTAGTATCATGAATAGTCAAATGATTTGAATCAATATATATATATATATATATATATATATATATATATATATATGAGAAAACACATGTCTCCTTGATTTTGTTCATTACAAATTGGGTTGATCAAGAACATTTATTTGCTAATTTAACTAGTATGTGTGAACAAGAAAATGAAGAATACAATATTTTGCTTGTAATTTTATGATAATGAATCTTCGTTATTTCGTAAATACAAATGCAACTTATAAATTTCCACAACCTAGAACCACAAACAATGCCTCTGATTCTTCCATAATTAATGCACAATATTAGTTAAATCTAGATTGTCTTTTTCTTAACAATTACAGTATTGTAGTTAAATCGTGTTTGTAATTTAGTTAGTTATTTAATGATTGAGTAGTTAATTACTATGTTTTAACAGTAATAACAATAGTCGACGTGAGACTTGTGTGTATATAAAAGATTAGCAGTCATAATTAAAGAAAAGTGTGAATCATAATTACTACTTTCTCTCTACATAGTCTTGTTACTCTCTACTTTTCCTTCTTTGTAAAATATTATGAGTTTTTCAATTCAAATGGTTGGTATCTAAATCTCGGTTCCTTACTATGAATTTGTGTACCTGTGTTTTTGCATTTCATAATTTGTTGCTTCAATTTATCGTGTATGACTATGTTTAATAAATTCTTTGAGATAACGGATAAATTAAAACTTAAACTCAGTTAAATCTCCAAAAAAATCACTATACCCATGCCTTATAGTGCAGTGGAAGATTTTGTATTCTCTACCCTCCACGTGCCCAAATACATACCTACCCTCTAATGAAAACCTACTAATTGGTGTTGCCTTAATGGAAACTACGACAACAACTGAGTGAAGGAAAGGTATGTTGGTAATCAGGTGAGGAAATATGGATAGAGTTCCTTGTGAAAGCTCGAACTACAGAATCTCAATTCCATGCATGCGATATAAGTGCTCAAGTTATTGACAAAATCTGTTAATGTTTCTGAGGGAATTTGGTTCTTAATTTCAAATCCGTATTTCTTCTTCTATGTCCAAAACCAAACTCTCATCACTATACTAAATAAGGCCGGTGATACTAGTGAAAGAAATTCCTCTTCTGTGAAATTTACCATCAATGATGATAAATAAATCAACTCAATGAAGCTGAATGGTAAAGTAAAGAGAACAACTTTCCAAAAGCTTTTATTTCGTACAAGCAGCATGACAATTGAAATTAGAAATGTTGTCATAACCATATCAAGAAAGCTTTTATTTCGTATAAATGTCAAAAATCATGTAAAAACTAGTACAGAATATCATTTCTTCATTTCATTCTTAAAAGAGGTAAAATAATTAGATTGCTAAAAAACATGGTTATACCTGAGATATATATACACCTTCCTCATTCCTGTATTCCTTGCCGTCATATGTCTAGACCTTTTAGATTAGGCAACCTCAAATGGATTTGTGCGATATAATTGGATCTACACACTATTGCCTTTTAAAATTGACATACAATTAATGTTGGAAGTGCAATTCAACGAGACTTATAACATAAGTTATGTGCTAAATACTAAATTGGACTATGTTTAAGTGAAAACGGTTCAAGTTGTTTCTTCATCACAAACACGGTGTAAGGAATGTATGCATACCCGAAAAATCCTTCGGTTGAATCATCTCCAGCATCTGCTAGAATGGCATCACCACCTGCATGTTCCTCCACATATGAGGTAACATCGTATACCTACAATGAGTTGAAACCCAAAAAATGTAAACTCTCTGGATCAGTCATTACAAAGGTAAAAGTGCAAATTTCAGAAAATTAAGTAATCAAGCTAGGATTTAATGTTGAAGAAATGATTTGATATGAAAGAATAGTATATTCGTAAAAGACTATACCCTGTTCTTGATGATTATTCAGCAATCTGTTCTTTTGTTATGCAATGTTACTTCAGTTTTCTTATAGGATTTTGATGTCTGCAAGCAAAATACAGTGTACATTAAACTAAACTAAAACACTTAATCTTAAAACAAAAAGCACTCAAGTGTGACGAAGAAGTTCCAGAGGCGGTGATGGACGATAAAAAAACAACCAATTCCAATCAAAACAAAGTTCCTACAATTACACATACACAGATAGTGATAGTGATAGTGAGCAGTTTCTGCAATTACACCTACACAAATAGTAATAGAACAAAATCACACCAGAAACAAAAATGTATTATCAGCTAAAGGACCATCAAACAATCCATAATTCCATAAATCCATTAAATTCAAAAAAAATAAATGGATTAAAGTGAAATAATCAGAGATTGAACAAGAGTTTGAAGCTAATTCAAGCTGGTATCACATTCAAACAAATTATATACAGAAAACCCTAATTCAAAGTGGAAATTGAACAAAATATATCCAATTGGTATCACATTCAAACAAATCATATACAGAGAAACCCTAATTCAAATTAGAAATTGAACAAAATTGAGAAAGCGTTGAAGAAATCGAGAAAACGAAATCGATGTATTACTTGACGGCGGAGGGAGAGAAGTTCATCGTGGAAGGAGTGAAGCTCGCGGCGGAGGGAGAGGAGTTCGGCGGGTTTCGCCTTCACGTTTTCTTCGTGAAAAATGAAAAGGAAAGAAAAAGAGAAAGAAAGGAAAAGCGCGAGAAATAAAAATTGGAAACTTTTTATCAAATTTGGGGGGTTTTGATAAACCGCGGCAAAACAACCGCCGGTAAATGGCGTATTTTTTACCTCTTTACTTAATCATTTAGGTTAAAAGACTCAAGAAATGCTAATTGTTATTGAGATACTCTCTCTTTTTGTCATAATTTGAACCACAAAACTTTAGTAGGATGAGAAAAATGTTTATACAACAAAGTAAATAAAAAAAGGAAAAGTATCAAATTAAGTACCATTGTCATTGGTCTTAAGTACACATCATAGTAATTTCTCATTAAGCCTGAAGTGTTATTCTTAAACTCAAATATAGTAACTGTCCATTAAAAGATAGTGGGACCGATGTATTGATCGCATTGTAATGGACAAAAGTTATATAAAGCACTACAATTCATTGGTTTTGGTTTCCTAAGCCTGACACTCTTTCAGTTAAACTAACACCAACAAAGTGAGATTGTAGAAGATTTAGATGAGCCTCACCGTCCTTAAGCAAGAGTAGTACTCAAGCAAGAACAATCTTCAAGCAAGAGCAATGGCCGGAGGTATTTTGACTATTTAATTCCATTTTCTTTTCTGCTATTTAAGTAGAATTTCGTTTGTGAAAATCATAAAAAATTTAACATTTGGTATCGGAGCCATTTAACCTTCGCCTTGCAATTTCCGTGTTCTGATTTTGCGGTTTAGGTGTATCCGAATTTTTCCAATTTCATATCTTTTAGCAATCATCAATTGTGTACTAATATGATCAATAACAATTATTTGATCCTTAACACGTTTTTTTTTTATATAAAACATTAATGTGCTCCCTTACAACTTAGTACTTAATGTTAATATACTTGCTATGACTTTCACTTTTGTTATTCTTAACTATAAAAATTGTAGCTGAATTATCACAATACACATTTAGTGGTAAATTTTTTTTTGAATTTACAATTTTCAACCCAAAAATAAAACTCTTCGTCCATACACCATGTGATATAGCCTAAAAAAAATGTGAACTCGGCTTTCATTGTGAAAGTGACGATCAAGATCTACGTTGCGCTTTTTCAAGAAACAACTTCATCGACTAACATCAAATGTAACCATGTGCTAATAAAGTTATGAATCAAAGTAACTATTGACCTCTAAATTTTCAGTTCGGTATATATAAGCATGTAGTACGTCTTTGGTTCTTTAAAGGTACCTCATTACTTTCTTTACATCTCTCCAGTAATTCATACATGTATTACTCTAATATTTGTCTAACATCCCAATTACAAATACAATATATGTCGTGTGTGTACCCGAGCATACATTGGGCTTCCAATAGCGGAAACATGACCCGAGCATACATTGGGCTTCCAATAGCGGAAACATGTGGACTATTAGTGTCTGTCTCTAATCTTTCACAGCCAGCACTATCGTGTACATCTCCTTTTCGTACGTGGGATAGTTTTAGACAGCTATATTATGGGACTCAACCGCTTGATAGTGTATTTAGTTTGGTTCTGCTTTAGATGATCTTTTTTATTTCATTTTTAATTAATAGCTTTTGAAACACTATTTTTTCTTCATTCAAATTGGCTATGGATTATTTTTTCTTATTTGATTTCTATATTATTTTGTATTTTTTTTTTTCAAATTAAAAGAAAAAAAACTTCCAAATGAAAATAAAAAAGGAAAAATAAATTCTCAATTTATATGAAAAATAAAGAGAAAAAAACTTCCAAATGATAAATAAAAAAGGAGAGTACCAACTAGCAGCTTATCAACCACCGAACACAGACTCATGTTGGCGATGCCAAGTTATTTGTCGATGGGTCCTCAGAAGTACAATACGTGTCACTATAGTTTGTTCTTCTTCAGAGTCTCGCTTCAGCTCAATAAGCATCTATTGCTAATTAGTTTGTTCTATCTTAATTTTTCTTGAATGTCTTGTGTACTTAAGGCATATGGCAATGATACGTAATTTGAGGTAAAGAATAACGCACTTCTGGCAATGGTGCGTAATTTGATATTTTGGTTCATGGCTCAGGCCTAATATCTAGGCATCGTGCCACATTTCCAAAAAAAACATGCCACATTAGCTTTTTTTAAAGTTAACCGTCAATATTAAAAGTGGTGACGAAAGTGACTAATAAATCGTAGAGTCAAAGACTATTTAGTTTTTTTTGTCAGAACCAAACTGAGAACGAGTTAGGCACTGAGTAAAATGAATGATTACGAGTTACGCACCGAGTAAAATGATTGTTTTCCCTTTAAAATAAAAGCCAGCCACAATAAAGAAAAAGGATTCCAATAAGAAGAACTTGGTATTTGGTACATAATAAACCACAATTTCTTCCTTTTTATTCCACAAACTATTAAGCACATACATGATTAGAACTACACATTATTGCCCCATTCCTAAAATTTCTAACATAATAAAAAAAACATAACAAAAGAGAGTGGCTGAATCATGAACAAGAACCATGATGTATGTGTATTAATTAGCCAGTGCCAGTGAGTCCAAGATCTTGCTTATTGTCATCTTTACCAGGACCAAAGACAGGACCACCTTTACCAGCAGGATCATGAACCTTCTCTTCTAACTTATCAACTTGAATGCTACCTTGATCCTCCTTTGAAAGCAAATCAGTTCTTGTACGATTTTGTCCTCCTTCTATTGATTCATATGTTGTTGCTGTTTTTGACTCTTTTGGTTGTGCTCCTTGTGCCCCTGACATATCCTTCACTTTTATATTTCTCCTAGCTAGCTAGATACTTTAGTTCCTTCAAATCTTCTGAAAGTTCCTTCAAATCTTACTTATGATATATTTTTCACTCTTTTATATGGTCATTTATTTATTCATATAGTAGGAGTTAGATAACAATATTAATCCAGGTGTTATGTTAACATGCCATGAATCTACACGTGTGTCATGACTTGTGCCAAATGTCACTTTTAACATTCTTGTGTCAAGAACAGGAAATTATCAACGGATTTGGATATTTGCAATTTTTTCACTCATATTTTCTTACCTTTTTTCGATCTATTAGATCATAAAAGAAGAGAGAAAGGTGAAAAAATTGAATGCATAACTAATATCAGTATAACATAATCAACATGAAAAAATCCGAGGAGATGACACAATTCTAGCTTAACCGAGATCCTGATTTGATGTGCCACTTGAAAATGCGATAATGTTAAAATTTTTAGGGAAAATTTGCCACTTATTTATGTCCTACAAAGCTCGAGGAATTAGTCTTTACAATTATGTGAAAAAGATACCCGGTTTATATCAAAAATAAATAAAAAATAATCAATAACCAATATAAAAGAAAAAGTTGGAGAAAATCCAAATCCATTATCAACATCTCTTTGTAGTTGATTTCAGGTGAAGTTAGAACTTAGAATTTGTACTGTCTAATTTTAGAATTGAGTGTTACACTTAAATTTATTATTCAAATTACTTTTATATATATATTCAAAATAAATTACTTTATTTTCAACTCAATCTGCACACTTATGAATTTTATTTATTTATTTTTTATTTATAATAGAATTGAGAATCGAACTTACGTCCTCTAATTACCTAAACCCCTCACCACTAAATCAAATTTAATGGTCTGTACATTTATCAATTAAACTTATTGGAAAATTAAGATTAAGATTAAGATTTAGAGATTGGTATTTGTGAATTAGTTCATAATTCATATGATTGTCGAGAGTGAAAGTGTTTTTAATGGAGGAGCGTTTTGAAAAGAAAAAAATAATTAAAGAAATTCAAATTTTTCTAACTTTTCTTTTTTGGATGATTAATCTGAAGAATTTTTAAAATGATGAGAAATTATGAAGTGTTTTGTCTAATTTAAATTTAACGAATTTTAAATGGAACATAAAAGCCAGGAATTCAAATTCCTTCATAATTTTTAAATTTGCTTATTTTGTTTCCATTTGATAAAAAATAAATAAATACTCTATGATAAATAAACATAATATTTTTGTAGAATAAAGAAAGAAAACAAACATAAATTTAGCTATTAGTTATTACTGACTTAACATTTCTCTTTCTCTCTCTTTGATTTTCATTTCTATAATAACCTATTCAATATAAGATATAACAATATGAAATAATTCATCAAAAAATCAAGACTTTACTTAAAATTATACACAGCCAATCCAACCAAAAATCCAAGTAAACCACCAGCTACCACTTCAACCTCAGTATGACCAACAGATTCTTTTAGTGGCAGAAAACCATCAGCAACAAACTTTGAGATTTCTTTTGCATCTTCTGAGAATAACTCAGAGGATAATAGTAGCTCCTCATCACTTTGCCTTATCTTGCCTTCTGATTTAACTGCTACAAATGCATTAGCAGTGGTTTCTTGGGACACAAGGGACTTCTCATGACTTACTTTTGGTGGATTGGATGATCCAGGTTGAGAGTTGATCAAAGAATCTCCATGTTTGGAATGTAAATAGTTGATATGAAGTTGGAGAAGTAGTTTGTTCATTGTCCTTGCATGAATCCCTACTTCTCTTCTTACACCCTGCAAATCAAAATAGCCAGTCTTAATTGTCGGCCAAATAGGTCAACCAGTCACTCTCGTTGATATAACAAGAACAATCATGTTCTATAAACAGAAATAGAATGATAAAAGGGTAACTTTTTAGATAATATAACTTACGATATAAGTGCTTATGTATTAGTTATTTCTAGACAGACGATAAAATAAAGTCAAACTATTTTCATAAGCTATTCTGAAGAACTTGTGGAAATAACTGAAAATAGATTATAGATATATCATACGCTGATTTCGTAAGCTCTCTCAAACAGTCTCGCAAGCACTTATATTAGTAGCCAAATTCAAACAAGCCAATCAAAACAAACTCTAATTCAAAAGAACCCGTAAGTTTTCATCTGTGGTAGCAATGTTCCTAAGGAAAAGTTGTGTCTGCTAGAACTAAGGACAACATTTTGTTATAGTGAGGAATAATTATTATATAGTTAATACTAGTAAACACATGATTGTTAAAAAATGAAAAACAATTACTCAAAATTCATAAAATGTTCATAATTAGAAATAAAATTCCTAAGTCTTAAGAAAAACATACATCTCCTTTTATTCCTATTTGATGTCTTTTGGCCCTAGTAATGCAGTTGTTTTCTTACAAAAAACACATGAAACTCTCCTCCTATCCTTCTTGTCCTTCAAACTATTCCTCTTCGATGCGATGCGAACGTTATCCTCACTTTGTTTAAAATAATCAGAAGCAACTGGGCCACTTGTTGATGATGGTTGAGAATTAGTAGGAGTTGTCATAGCTGTTGGAGACAGAGCCAAAAACAAAAACGAAATAGAGGGAGGGGCTGCAAACCAGAGAAAGAGGCAACACAAAACCCAAAAAAATAAAATAAAATAATAATAAACAGAGGGGGAAGGAACAAAGCAGAAAAAGAGAAAACACAAAAAAGAGAGGGAGCGAGAGAAGTGAAGCAAAACAGAAACAGAGGCTGAGAACCAGACCAGAGCGGAAGCAGCGAAGAAGACGCTAGGGCGGTGTGGCTGAGGACAGTGGAAGCTGGGAACAGAAGTTTGCGTGCAGAGATGCGTTCGCATGAGAAGCGTGCACATGAGAAGTAAATAAGGGTGTTCAGAAGGGGTTTAGCTTAATTTTTGCGCCAAAACCCAAAATTACACTTGTGACGGATCAATTTTAAGGGTAATTTGGACTATTTCTTTCATCTATGTTCCACAACATCCCACCACAATCGCAGCTACGATGACTGTTACTCAATTCTAGAACGCTACACTACACTGCGACTCGACGCATCACCACAATAGTGACACTACTTTCTGTTATTGACAATATAGTGTACAATGAACAATAAAAGGCAAGACTAGCAGGCAATGCATACATGAAATATCCATTTATATGTGATATGGCTAGAATATGATTTATATGCCGCAAGGATTGTTGGAGGTTGTCAATAGGATAGCCCATGAAGGCTCTTAGCACATTATATCGAGAAATCAATTTTTATTTGCAACATAAGGTCGGTAAATGAGCATATCCAGATCTATATGCCGGCTCCATCATATCAAACTATCAACCCTCTTTAAGGACATTTTAATCTGAGAACTTGGGCTATGTTTCCATCATTTTGTACTCGAATCAAAATCGTCAAATACAACAGCATTCTTCCATTTGTTAGGGTCGGCTACATGGATCAATCGTCTCCATAAAGTTCTGGAAGCATTACACAGAATATACTTGTGATGTCTATTACCAGGTCTGAGATAACAAATTTCATACTATAATTTCTCTCCGACTTGCAACCCCAAGTGACACCCTTTCCTTTCATTCTTTGTAGAACCTTCATTCATTAAGTTTTCTATAGGTTGAAATGTTAATGAAATGTAGAAAAATGAGACTGTTAGTAGGCTGCCTACTAGACATGTATATGTCAGACGCAACGCAGGCCCAAATAACTAGGCCCATACATGTTTGTTAGTGTGTTGTGTGTTTAAATAGAATAAAGATGACATGCGTAAACCATTCGGTTATTGATATTTTCGGTTTAGGAAAGGGAGCGACTAGGCTCTCTTATATCCTAGAGGTTGCAACTTACAGTTCCTGTTTGTAAATCTGTAACCATCTTTCTATGTAAGTTAATCATAGAGTGTACTACCTTGGTCATCAATATACTACTATTATCTATCACATTATAAGCGTTAGAATCCAAAGCCCTGTCAGAGACAGAAAAAGTACCTCATACGATATTGTTAACTCAGTAGTTAGATCATCTTATAATATCTTTAACAGTGAAAATTGATATATTGCATTTTGAGTTTGAGTGAGGGTCGCTACTCCTTGTAATCTTCATCATTGATCATTGTGAAATTTTATCTGTTCACTGTAGGTGGAACCTTGTTAAATTATGTCTTTTTTTTACTCCGTAGTTTTTTAGTGCTTCTGGTTATTAAAAATGTTCTACCAACATTCAAAGTTCCAGAAACATAACATCTCTCATAAAGGCAAAACAAAAGAGGCTATAAATGAAAAATTTGAATTACTTAAGGCCATAGTAAGGAGGAGACCGTTAAAAGGACCGAATGACTAGAAATATATGAATCACCTCATCCATATAAGTTGGGGATGGAGTCAATTCGCTAATCAATCGAGATTTAATAGGATACCGGCCAACCAAATAAATAAGTTCCCCCATTGTTTCTATGGCCCAATACAAGGAGTGTGCCTTTTGCAGGTACCGCCCCCTTCGAACCACTACCGCTGCAGAGGTCATCCAACACTGCCAGAGATCCACCACCGTCAACCTCCTCCGAGGTTGATTTATGTTTACAGATGAGATCAAACACCAGGGTAAGAATTCCAGAAATAGTTTGATCGTTAATTAGACAAATGATATAATGATGATACTCAATATCTTAGAATATCTTAATTTTAACCCAGCCAAAGATTCCTTCAGTAAGTTTAACATATTCTATCGAGCCCCGTATAGTTTCTCAAATAGACCTCGCAAATTGTAGGTTTATTCTAAGTACAGTTAAATCCTGACAATAGTTTAAAGGGCATACAAAACTTGATGGAAAGCACTACATTTTGATGGTATACGAATACATAAAGTAAATAACATACAAAACTTGATGGAAAGCACTACATTTTGAGAAAAGAACATCACACCTGAGCATCATACATAACTAGACCAGCATAGACAACTGCAAGACCAAAAATGGGATCTGAGAGGCCTCTGCATTTGGATAAAAAAAAACAGTTAAAAACAATACCAAGAAGAATTATATTTTTAAGAAAATTGCAATATCAAAAGGGTACAGAGAAAAATGCCATGAACGATACACAACTGAATTATGTTACCTCTCAAGGCCAAGGAGTGTTGCACAAGCCACTGTTGCCTATATCGAAAGGAAGATGTAAACAACTATGTGAGAATGAAATCAAAACTCCACTATGTAAAAATCTACAAATTCACGTGGCAAAATGAAATGAAAGTAGGAATTAAGGGACTCAAGGTCATACAGAAGAGTGTGACGATGGAAACCCTCCAGCTTGAACAAGAGCCTTGATATCAAACTCTTTGCCATATAGAAACACAGAAGTAAATGGCTTAGAAAGTTGCCCAATTGCCATTGAAACTACAGCTGCAATCAGAACCTTAACAGCAAAATATCACAAATGAGAACACAAATTAAAATTTTGGTTAGACCTAACTAGACCCTAGAAAATCGGCTTGAAAGACGAGGGATGTCTCCCCACTTATAAACACTTTTTTCAAGCTATATCAGATCCAATCTGGACTGATAGCGCACCCTCCACGCCCAAGATGTGAGCCGAGTGACCGGATAGTGAGTACAATTAGCCTAACGGATCTTTGATAGACTCTGATACCATCTTAAAATTTGGGTTAAGCCTAGTTTAATCCTATAAAACTTGTGTGTAATATGAGGGTGTCTCCTACTTATAAACACATTTTCACACACTTTTTCATGTCATATCTCATCTAATTGGAACTCTTAGCTAAGCTTAAAAAAAATATTAAAAAAATAGGCTTAAAAATATTAAAAATATTCTGCAAAATGGTGAAAATAAAGTAACAAAACTGCAATTAAGCCTAAAAAATAAAATAAAAAACTTGACAGAAACCCAGAATTTGTAAGGACATAAAAACAACAAAAATGGAAAAGGGTTACCTTATTATGAGCAATTGGAGCAATGTCATTGAAAATACCAGAACCAAGAGAAGAAATTCTAAAGGTAGAAGCTTTAGCCTTTCTAGGAAAATTGAAAGAGAATTTTTGCTGGTGAAGAAGTGGGTTTCTTTGTTTAAGTGAAGGAAATTGAGAGGAAGGAATGACACAGAAGTTTGATTGTTGCAATAACATCATCATCGTTTGTATCAAAGTAAACCGTGAAAAATGTTTTGTTAAGATAACATTCTGTTAAGTTCTGATCAGAACTTGTTTCATTCTGTGAATCTGAGTGGATAGTGTGTTAGCTTATGAATCAACCCAACCCTGTTGCTTGTGCAGTTCACAAAGCTTGTGTCGTTATGCAGAAAATGAAGGGAAATAAATTTCAAATAAGACAAAACACTTTTTAAAAAATAAAAATTTAGGGAAGAAAATGTTTTTTTTACTAAAAATTTAGACAAAAAGACTACTGTGTCCGTACCTTCGTTAAATATGGAATTGGATTATGGCAGTCGACTGACTTTTCTGTGTAGTTGTTTTATAATCGTCCGATCACAATCACAGACGATTTAAATAAATACAGTCAACAAATGTAATTTTTAAATAATGATGGTCCGATTTTGATCGGACGGCTATAAATGACCTGACTGCATGGAGTTCAAGTTCGTTAAATATAAGATGACTAAATAACGAGTATAAAAAATTTAGTAATAATAATAAATTCATTGATGTTCGGTATTGCTTTTACAATTTTTTATTTAAAAAGAGAGAATTTATTTATGTTTTATGATTTATCAAAATATTTATTGTAAGCTATAGAAAAAGAGATAGAATAATCATGTTTGGTAAAATAACAATTAATCTTGTTGAAAAATTGAAGATGATCTTATAAAAAGGGGCAAGAAGAATTTCTAACTGGATCTTATAATTAGGGCATTTTACCGTCCTTATTAAAGATTTTAAACTCAGCCTATTAAGATTACAAAGCTAAATTTTTTATCATTATGCTAACACTTCAAGCATAAAAAAGGCTAAAGACTTTGGGGGACGTTTGAATATAACTTATTTTTTAGCTTATGAAAATAGTTTATACAAAAATAACATAAATTTGTCCTATAACAAAAATTGCATCTTTATAAGATTTTTTTTTCATAAAGGGACCAAAATGTAGTTGTTCTTTTCTATTCATGGAAGAAAAGGTAAGGTTTTATTTTTCTTTTTCAGTGTAATCCATCCATTTTCCTTTCTTCATGTGTTTTTATGTGTAACAAACACTAGAAAAGTTCATGACTTTCATGTTTTAATTCTTGCTTTTTCTTTCATTAGAGCATCTTTAATGGGATGATCTAAAATGGGGAGACTAAGTTACTTTTTATGGGGACAAATTGTCATGTAGGATTTAAAGAATTTATAGATGATTTAAGTAGTTTTTATTATTTTTTTTGTGTGCATTTTAACCTTTCAAGCATTAAATTTTTTGTATCATTAAATGTTAAATTTCTATATTAAGATACCTTAACATGTGTTCTATATGCACATGTTAACAAGACCCAGGAGAATGTTAACATGTGCAGGAATCAAAAATAGAAATTATGCTTTAGAATTTGTGAATTTTAACCTTTCAAGCATTAAATTTTTTGTATCATTAAATGTTAAATTTCTATATTAAGATACCTTAACATGTGCTCTATATGCACATGTTAACAAGACCTTTAATAATAATATCTCTTAATTACCAAAATCATGCGAGTTGGTTGGGGGTCTCTATAATAATAACCTTCATTCAAGAATATTAACTTTGGATGGAACATCATTTGTCCAAAGTTGATTCAACATATTCACTACGTTACGATCAATCATCATAGAGTCGACACATATAATAATATATGATTTTAATATAGATGTACTCATAATGTAAAATAATTTTATACGATCATCTAATTAAAAACTACAATAAATTTGTCATGTCATATTAAATAGATTGATGTGGTGTGATGTGACGGAAAACATAGTTATGATTTATTATCGTTAGCGATACTAATCTCAGTCGGAGAATCTTGCAAGATGTGAGTTCTCCTCTCTCGATCTATTTGGATCAATTTTTTGTTTTTGCTATAATTTTTTTTTCTATTTATAAATTTAGAGATCATTTGGATTTATTTCCAAATATAAGTGGAACCAACCAGCACATGATAAAAAAGGAAGTGTTGAAAACTTGAAACAAAACAGACCAACACGTTTGTTTATTAGAATGAATGAATTCTATATATATATAGATTCTAGATTCTAGATCAGTACAACTTCAGATGCGGGCATCAGGCGTTGAAAATTAAGCCCACCGCCACTTCTCTGTGTCTGCTGAATTCTCACTTCCACGCAAACCAGAAATGGGGTTTCACAAAATAACGGTTCACAATCCCATCGTCGAAATGGATGGTATGTTATGTTTTTATACTTACTCTCATGTTTTTGATCATTGCTAATGCTAACAACTGTGTCAAACTCTTTTCTTTTATTTCTCTATCACTCATTCATAATTGCAAATATGATGATGATGATGATGATGATGATGATGATGATGATAAAGTTTTCTGCTTTATTAATCATGGATAATTGGAATCAAATGGGTCATAATTCCTATTATCCTTTTTTTTGTTTGTTTATATGATCAGAAATTATATTTTCAACTTTCATACACTAATTTGACAACAATTTGAATGTTTAACGCAGTTCAAACATGTGGTTATTTAGTTCAACACAACTCATTAGCGACAATTATCAATGTCGTTAACATACATGTGTTCAAATATACATTTGAACACCGCCCCAACTGCGATTGGGAGGGGCTGAAACCACTTTATGCCAGAACTGACCCCCCAACCAGATTAGGCGGTCCAGTGGGCCGGATACCGGTGGTGAAAACCAAAATAAAGATATACATTTGAATATCCTGGTTAAATTAACGTTCAAAATTGTGCTTAATTGTAGTCGATAGAGTTGCAACAACTTGTAATATCGATTATTCTTGTATTTAAATTGTGTTAACCATCTAAGTTATTGTCGAAATTTGTTGTTCTATTTTTGTGTCAAACCAACACGCCCACGGCTATTATTATGAGATTTAGTCACTACTGAGAATCAAGTTCAAATGGATAATGGGAGTGTGTCATCCTAAAACAATGTATCTGGTGATTCATTTGATGTTTACTGTTCCTGTGGTTAATAGGTATCACAACAGAAAGCATGATTTCGTTGACTTCCACTTTCTTTCTCTAAATATCAATCTTTCATTGTCTTGCAGGAGATGAAATGACAAGAGTAATTTGGAGAATGATAAAAGATAAGGTAGTTATGTTATGTTTTCTTGCATTATCTTGTTGAATCGGATCAGACATGCTTATTGTTAATAGACATGGTACAGAAGAGAGGATCGGGAGAAGAGTGAAATTGCTATTTGATTGAATGAGTAAAAAGTTATTGCATCAATCCATTTATAGGCGTTTTTTTTTTTTACTAAATCCATTTATAGGCGTTAACAAACTAGGAACTAAACTACCTATCAACATACTAACTAGTAATCGCTAGCTAACTATATATCTCGAAGTCTTATTCTTTATTTTGTGTTTTTACATTTTGCAGCTTATTTTCCCTTTTCTGGAGCTGGATATTAAGTATTTTGACCTTGGCCTTCCTCATCGAGATGCCACTGATGATAGAGTTACCATTGAAAGTGCCGAAGCTACACTAAAGTATGTGCTCTAATAGTTCCCATGAGTCTTTTTTTTTCCTTGTCTTTGCTTGAGATTGTGTATCATTTTGTTGTTGCTATCAGTATTATACTGTTCTTGCTTTTCCTTCAATATTCATTTGTTTTTTACCCATGATTGTTGTTATGATCTAGAGTTGCAATACTGTTAAATCTTTACATCCCTGTCCTGTTTATTTCTTGATCCGAAAATAGCTTGAAAGGTTCAGTGCATATTCAGGCTTACAGATGTCTTTTCTTATTCAAAATTGCCTTGAAATTCTGAAAAGACTACACATGTATTACTTTAGGGCGCTTTTGTTTCATGTTATATAAATATACTCCTGGGAACATACATGACAGAATGAATATTTCAATGGTAGAGTAACATTCCATCGGAATTCCACCTTAATGGCTGGAATGTAGTTTTTCATTATGCTGTGCATTTGTTTCTAACACGAGGATAACTAAACTAGAATTGTGATGCCCCCAGAGTGTTAATCTAGCAGTAGATGAACCATTCATCTCATCAAATCTTGAAATTGAGTCGCAGCCATAGTTCTTTGGCATGTTTTATTTATATCCATGTTACACATTAAATCATTATGAGGGCATCTAATTATCAAATTCTGGAAATTTTTGCCAGATTTTCCACCAGATGTGTTAGTATAAAACGGTGGAATAGTTAATGATAAAAAAAGTCTGAATTTAATGGAGATGAAGACTAAATATTTAATTTGCTCAATACTATACATAAAATGCCTGGAATACTGTTAGAATATCAAAATTAGACAGAAAAAATGCAAGTGTTTTGGTCCATGCCCCCTTCCCCCTTCACTTTCTTCTTAATTCTTCTTTTATTTTTTAATAACAATCTTTGGTATGCTGCAAATGGTTGGGGCTAACTGAGGTTCTAATCTAGTTGGGATCGCTGTTGTCACAGTGACGCTTCTGTATACCATTCTGTGTTTAAAAAAAGTTCTGTGGAGTATAGGTTTTAATGTTTTCATTTACTGTGTTAAATGTTGAGCAATACTCTCTTACCGTCTTACACGAGGCCTCCTAATATACCATGAGGTTTATTTCCCTTTCATTGTAGGTATAATGTAGCTATCAAATGTGCAACTATTACTCCAGGTATCATAATTATTCTTATCTGGAATGACGTGTGACTTTTCATGTCACCTTAACTTAAGGTCGTGTACGGTGTACCAACATGTTGCCTATGTGTTCATTGAAATTCACATCCAAGGGTTTTATTTTTCATAGATGAAGGCCGTGTCAAGGAATTTAACTTAAAACAAATGTGGAAGAGTCCAAATGGGACAATCCGGAACATTTTAAATGGTAATTAAACTTTCTGAAGCTTTTTGCAACCATGTTTTATGTTCCGAGTTCTTAATTGACATCTGTGGGAACTATCATTCTATATCCTTACAGGTACAGTTTTTAGAGAGCCAATCATCTGTAAAAACATTCCTCGGCTTGTTACAGGTTCCTAAATAATTAGAACTTATTTGATATCTGAATTTTGCTTTATGATTGAAAATGTTAATTACTGGATATTGTTTAGGCTGGACGAAGCCAATATGCATTGGAAGACATGCTTTCGGAGACCAATATCGTGCAACTGATGCAGTTATAAAAGGCCCAGGGAAGCTAAAATTGGTGTTCGGTAAAGTCAATAACCTGTCAACCAAAGATCAAACTTTGACTTCTGTTCGATTTCTAGAAGACTTAAAAGTTTGAGATCTATAAATTTAAAGTATCTTACAATTATTTTTTTTGCGCTTTGCAGCACCTGGTGGACATGAAGAAACTAAAGAGCTAGAGGTGTATAACTTCACTGGTGCTGGAGGTGTAGCTTTGGCCATGTATAATACCGACGAGGTTTGCATCTGAACTATGCTTTTTTATTATTATTTTCTCTCTGAAAACTATTTTAACTACACCGCCAATGATAAATTATGTGGTATTTGGTCTTGAAACAGTCCATTCGAGCTTTTGCTGAGGCTTCAATGAACATTGCTCATGAGAAAAAATGGCCTCTCTATCTTAGCACTAAAAATACCATTCTAAAAAAATATGATGGAAGGTATACTGTTATATTTGATGTTAATTTTTCATATTTCACGACTCGTCAATTAATTGAGATACTATTTTAATTGTAGTTGTTATACACCGAAGCACATGTCTAACTCTTCTTTTTATGAAGATTCAAAGATATTTTCCAGGAAGTTTATGACAGCCAATGGAGTCAGAAATTTAAATCTGCAGGAATATGGTTAGATGAATTTCTTGTCATGCTTGTCAAAAACTTTCATTTCATAATCAGATTGATAATTTCACATTCTTGATTCTTAGGTATGAACATCGTCTTATAGATGATATGGTTGCGTATGCTCTTAAAAGTGATGGAGGTTATGTATGGGCTTGCAAGAATTATGATGGGGATGTGCAGAGTGATTTCATAGCGCAAGGTGTTGATTCTTAGTTCTTGAAAGTTTTGTAACTTTTGTTGCTTTTGTTATGAAAATAGATGGCCAAGGTTTAGCATTAATATGATCTGAAAAATAGTTTCTATTTAACAGGATTTGGTTCTCTTGGATTGATGACATCAATACTGGTATTGCTTTTCTAACCCTTTTCACTGTTTCAGTTTTCCCTTCACACATATCGTTTTATTGTGTTTGTATCCGTCTTTTCTTTGGTTACATATCTGGCATGGATGTTCAAAAAGCTAAAATTCGCAACAGGTTTGCCCCGATGGGAAAACAATTGAAGCAGAGGCAGCTCATGGTACTGTTACCCGTCATTTTCGGGTTCACCAGAAGGGTGCTGAAACAAGTACTAACAGTATTGCTTCAATTTTTGCTTGGTCACAAGGTCTTGCACATAGGTAAGCATTGAAGTTGAAACTCATGATTTATTTTTCTTCATACCATAATCCATAGAATTTGATCTTTTTCCTTTGTAGTTTTAGCTAATACTCCTTCCGGTCCCTTTTATAAGAAACAACTCACTTTTTAGATTCATTAAATAACTGATGTATCTGATCTTTAATATAGACCAGATACATCAATTATTCAATGACCCTAAAAAGTCAATTGTTTCTTATAAAAACAACCGGAGGTAGTAATACATATGGCGAGCTGAGTAGATTAAGGGGCTATTTATTTGTGTTTTTTCTAAGAAGCTTTTTTAAAAATTTAAAAACATGTTTGAAAAACAATTTCGCAATAGATGAGAATGCTATAATAGATGCGCAAATTCTAGATGAGATAGAATTAGGAATGATAGCATCAGAAAGAGAGTTAGAGTAGCATCTATCGTAGAAAAGATGGTTGAACCTCAAGTTAGGTAATTGGACATGTTTAGAGAAGATCGATCACTAGATTTTATAGTGAGGAAAATAGATCAGATGGACGGTAGCCCAATTGCTAGAGGCAGAGGAAGACCAAGAAAAACTGTAGAAGAAACTATTAAGAAAGACCTAGAAATCAATGGTTTGGATTAAGATATTATATGTGATAGAGCACTAAGGCATTATTTCATTCATGTAGCCGACCTGACCTAGTGAGATAAGTTTTGATCATTGTTTTATATTTGTACATAAAACAAATTAAAAGAAAAGTTTTACATTTTGTAAATATTAATGAAAAGATATCTTTTGTTAAACTAAATGGTAAAACAGGTGTTTTTTTTGTTTCAAATATATTTTAAAAGCTTTTTAAAAACAACCTAACTTTTGCAGAGCAAAGTTGGATGGAAATGAAAGATTGCTGGACTTCACGGAGAAACTTGAAGCGGCTTGCATTGGAACAGTTGAATTGGGAAAAATGACAAAGGATCTTGCGCTTCTTGTTCACGGACCCAAGTAATTTCTTGCCCTGTGATAGTTCTTTCGGAATGTTAACTTCCTTTAGCTAACAAATCAAAATTACTTACTTGCTCTTTATTTTGTTGTAGGGTTTCTAGGTCGCACTATTTGAATACTGAGGAATTCATTGATGCTGTAGCCGAGGAGCTGAGAACAAGATTAACTACACAAGCAAAGTTGTAGAGTTCATCTTTTTCTTTTGGTCTACTTTAATTCTATTAGATTGGACTATTACTTGGGTTTAAGCATTTATTATGCCGAGTTTTGGATTTTGAGTATGGTTGTTTGAATAAAAAATGGAAGAAGTTGGGTGGGGAGAATATTCAGGTCAGGATGTTGCAGATACTGGACAGACACAACATTGACAACAGGAAGAATCATGCCTTAGGGACTACACCTTTCCTTATGATTTACTTAAAATAAGCACTTCCTAGACCTGAATTTCACCCCTTATCATAGATAGAAAAGCTTGGTATTCACAAAGAATTCAAGGGTCTCGTAGAATTTTCAACTGATTTTGGGTTTTCCAAGTTCTAAAAGAGGAGCTAGTTATTCCCTATCTTATGTTCTGTTGTTATAGATATTTTAATATTTGAGAAAATTATTACTGAAGCATTATATGATATTTTTTTTTTTCCTTTTCTTTAGAATATGAAAGTTGGTATATTTGCTTTTTTTTTTTTTGAACAAGCCAAAATGATACTCCCTCCGTCCCAAAATATAAGTAAAAGTTAGTCAACAAAAGTGAATGTATTTGGTCCAAATGTTGAACCAAATACATGAAATTTGTTTGACTCACTTTTGCTTATATTTTGGGGCGGAGTATATATTAACAAAACAGTCCCCTCAGCACAAGAAGTGTCGAGGTAGACTAAAAGTTAAGTGGTATATTTGCTAAGCTAAGTTGGTATATTTGCTAAGTTGAGACCAAGCCCAAAATACCACAAATCCAAGGATCAAATGGCCAAAATAATGACTTAGGGATAGGTTTGATATTAACTAGGGTTAAATATGTTTTTCCCCTATAAATATAGCGAATTTTTATTTTCGTCCCTACAAATTTTATGTTTTGTTTTTAGTCTCTAATGATGAATTTATGTTCATTTTAATGACAAATTTATACAAATAGGACCGACTCTATTTTTATTGTCAAGCATCTTAGTAACTAAAATTTCACTTTTTAAGATGAATAAGTGTAAGTATCAAGGTTCGAAGCTCGGTCTCTGCATATTACATGCAATGTTCCTACCAATTGAGTTATGCTTACGTGGATAGACCAACCCTAATTAACTCCCTCAAATTATAACAAGTAATCTAGGACTAAAAAGGATTTCAAATATCAACCACAAAGGAAAAATAGATTGATACATAGGAAAGGCATAAATTGTTAAGCTAGAAGTACAATGAGAACAAATCCAATATTTTTTTTTTGTATTTATTCCTTTGGTTTCTAGGAGAATGGAGACCTCAATAATCCAGAATTCAGTTGCGATGTAAGTAAATCCTGATCAGAAATTCAATAAATACTCATCGAGGCAAATTAAACATCTTATATCATAATATTTGTTTTTATATATTACTAGAAAAGTACGATAAAAGTAGATTATATGAATAGTGCGCACGATTCCCGAACGACAAATAAAAAGGAACGGAGGAGTAACAATTAATTTTATATGAGGATTACCGATGGAAAGGGTTGTGCGGATTCCCTATATTCCTCTCATAAATACACATTAGTATTCACTAACAATTAATTTTATGAGATGACTATAGGGAATCCACGCAACCCTTTAATGTGGTATATGAGAGGGGTATAGGAAATATGCACAAATATTTGATGCAGTCTAGTGGATATATTTAATGTCTTTCCATTAGTAATTATAACGTGTATGTATGTATGTATGAGATGAGTATATGAAATTCGCACAACCCTTCCCATTGGTAATCCTCGTTTAAAATTAATTGTTAGTGGATAATAATATGTATTTATGAGAGAAGTATAGGGAATCCGCACAACCCTTTCCATTGGTAATCCTAATATAAAATTAATTGTTAGTAAATACTAATACTTTCTCTGGTCCTTAATGTAAGAAAATTTTTACTTTTTAGATTCATAGAATGATTGATGTATTTGGTCTAAAAAATGGACCAAATACATCAATAATTCCATGAATCTAGAAACCAAAAGTTTTCTTATATAATAATGGACTAAAGGAGTATGTATTTATGAGAGGAGTATAGGGAATCCACACAACCCTTTAATGTGGTATATGAGAGAGGGGTACATGAAATACGCACAAACATTTAATGCAGTCTAGTGAATATTTAATGTCTTTCCATTGGTAATTCTAACGTGTACTCCCTTCGATTTTAAATATAAGCAAAAGTCAAAACGTATTTGGCTCAAATTTTAGACTAAATACGTTTTGACTTTTGCTTATATTTAAGATCGGTTGGATTATTTATGAGATGAGTATAGGGAATAGGCACAAGCATTTAATTTGGTCTCAGCTTTTGGGTCTATAAACATAGTTCCTCATTGAACATGTGTTTTTATTTAAGACAAAGATGAGCAATGCAAGAGATTCTTCTTTCCAACTTGTAGTCTTGGTTGTTTTTTTCACAATTCTCTTTAGAGTTAATGTATGAGGTTTGGGCAATGCCAATTTTTCTTGTTATATTACTGATTGGTCAAAAAGTTCAAATAACTAGTCAGCTCCCCGTGCGTTCGGGGTTTTGTGGAACGTCATTTATATGTCAATCATGGTTGTTGTCAATCATGGATATTGTTGATCATGATAAATTAAACATAATTAAGTGGACTAAGTAGTAATATTCAAGGGATAATATAAAGGTTCACAAACGCCAAGCCAAATTTTACAGTGGAGCTTTCAAGACCCGTGCCGTGACATGTATAAATTAAGTTGGTCAAATTTTCTTATGAGTAGTATGTTTACATGATGAAATTAAAAATCATTCATATAATCATTGATAATAAAATCAAGAAGTAAATTGCATTGTTACATCCAAAAGAGTAAACAAACTTAAAAACCAAATTATAAGTACAATACAAAAGTGAACCACCATATTGTCGGATCGCTCAGTCAATTATAAATTTTACTCAGTAATAATTCATAATAGTGATTTTAAAACTTTTATCAGCAAAAAAATTGTCATGTCCCCGTGAATTATAAATTTTTATAAGTAATACCATATATATTTCAATCATGGATGTTGTTAATCAAGTGAGTTAGGTATAATCTATCATTGTAAATATAGATGCAAATCATATGAACACAACAAAATTTGGATAAGTATTCAAAAGATAATAGAAGTCAAGTTGGATACTAACATAAACAACATAAAATTAAAAACAAACAAACACATTTCATCGTAAGAATGATAGTTTGAATTTGATACAGAGGAAAACCTACAACATAAAAAGACCGTCATAATAACATGAATCAAGTGAAACATCACACCGAGTTTTACAATGGAGTCTCCAAGACCCGTGACATGTATAAAAACTTTACACTGATAATGCATACAAATTAAACTCTTATTTTAAAATTTATGTAAGTTAAGAAAGAGAGTTGAGTGAATATGGCTTAGAAGAAGTAGAGGAATCTACATTTTGCAAATGACCATTAGTGAATAGATGAATATGTGAGACCGGTTAGAATGACATAACATGATTGGAACACCATATCTATTTGGCACAAATTTTTATTAGCGATAAAAAATATCATCTCTCCGGTCAATTATAAATTTTTTTATCAGTAATAACTTGTTATAGTTATTCTAAAACTTTTGTTAGCGATCAAAATTGTCATCTCCCCGCGAATAATAATTTTTTATAAACAATAACTTGTAATAGTGATTTTAAAAGTTTTATTAGCGATCAAAATTGTCATCTACCCGTGAATAATAATTTTTTATCAGTAATAACTTGTAATAGTGATTTTAAAAGTTTTATCAGCGATCAAAATTGTCATCTCTCAGTGAAGGCAATAGTTGCGATGGAGATGATGATTGTTGATTTAAATTGGAGATTAGTTAATTTACCGAAGCACTTACTCTATGTATTTTCTTGTTTAATCAAATCTTGCTCATGTATACATAGAAGCCTTCTTGTTCATAAAAATAGTCTCAATTCAATTTTTTACAAACCACTCATATATTTCATGTTCATCAAAAGAAGCTAAAAAAAATGACAAACCAAACACTTGCACTATGAAACTCAAACTCATAGGTTTCCATCTTGGAAAGTATGCATGACTCTCTTTTCAATGATTTCATGCTAATCAAATATGTTCAAAAAATAGGGAGGATTCTTTTTTCTCTTGTCATTGGTTTCAAGCTGTAACAAATATACAAATTTATTAGTATTAGCAAAAATAAAGCCACAATATTGTACTCAAAGTTAAAATAAAGCCATAATATATTAGCATATGATAGTTAAAAAAAATTGTTAAGACTTGATATACGATTTTATTTATAAAAATGTTAATATTAATATGTGTCCTAAAGGGACATATTATATAGCAACATTTTTTTTCAAAATTGTGTAATTAACTTTTTAAAAATGGATTTTTTATATTGTTTAATGCAAATTCATATCCAATAAGTAGAAACTATTCGCATAACAAACACATCATAATAATTAATATTACTTTAATTTATATAATAATTATAATATTTTATTTGATTAAAATATATGTTAAAAAATTTAAAAATAGACAGCAGCTGCAGAAGCAGCGCTGCCCCCTCCCCCAATTTCAGTTTCTTGGTTTTTTTTTTAATTATTAATAATCATAAATAATTAACAGATTAAAGAGAAAAAATGGGAAAAAGCAAGAACAACAACAGTAAGCATAAAAATAAATAAAATCTGGTACAGTAAGCCTAAAAAAAATAGGAAGCAACACTAAAAAATAGCAACAAATGTCCTATATTTTTGCACCAAGCATCAAATTAAATTATGCTACATCAATAATTAGCTACAAAACATGAAATAGCAGTAAAAAAATAAAAACAACAACGAATTCAATGAATAAAAACATTAACTTGCAAGACAACAAAACAGCAAACATGCATATAAAAAAACTGGCTCAGCAAGCAGCACTGCAAAATCTCTGGCACAAGAAGCACCACAAAACAACATAAAAAATAGAAACAAACAGGATGAATTTTTTTTTACTAAAACAGAGAAGAAAGAAAAAACCAAGCATGTGTTTGTGTTTATGGGGAGTACTCTTGAAAGTAACATCATTCTTACCAACCATAAATTTTTCAAAAACATAAGCACATCCTTCTTCAAGTTGATCCTTAAATTGGGAGATCAAATTTTTCCTAACAGTTGCATGAATTGAGTCACCCTATATAAAAATAAAGAGATTCATAGAAAGTTAGATTAATTGAAACTAAATTGGCAAAGAAAGCGTAAGAATGAAAATGTAAATCTACCCTTTCATCAAGAAAAATCATATGCATAAAAGATGTTCACCTGAGTTAGTCATCTTTGTGTCAAGAGAGATGATGGTTGATTTGGTGGTGATAGATGAGTTGATTGGTGGTATTTATAGAGAAACATGGATACAATATGTTGGACACATGGAATGTTGCATGGAAGATACAGGGAGAAATCTTCCATAGAAGACACATGGAAGATTGCATGAAAGGAATTTGCAGGTCTTCTGATCATAAATAAAATTTTTAGATTTTTAATTTTTAATAAGAGGGGACACATGAAAGATTGCATGAAAAGAATGTGAAGATCTCTGACACTGAAATTTGCAGTCTTCTCATCTGATCTGTCAAAGAAGGTGAGTAGGGTTAGAATTAGGTTTTGTATTATAGGGTTAGAATTAGGTTTGGTATTAGGTTTGGAAAAAGGTTTGGAAAAATGGGTTATTAGGTTTGGTATTAGGTTTGGGTGAATTAGGGTTAGTGAATTAGGCTTGGATGGGTTCATAATTTATAAAGATGGAAGATTTTTCAATAATTTGTTTAATTAATCAACAAAATTATTTTTAACACAATCTAGTTACAAACTATGTTTACAAACTTGATCAACTACAAACTACTAAGAGCATTTGAATGAGATAGTAAGGGTCTCTTTCAACATAACCATAGGTCCTTAGTTCAAATCCAGCCTTAGGATTGCATCTATGTTTAATCTCTTGAGGGAGAGATTTGTCACTCACTATTGTCCTACCCAACTTGATGAATTAATCTCTCCAGTTGCGCATAAAGGATAACTGGTTTAAAAAACAAATCAACTAGAACCTAACGATATCTAAAATTATGCAAACTCAAAGCTTTGATTTTTTTGGTTAAATATTTTTTTAGTCACTATTTTTTTTATTTTTAACATAATATAATGAAAGGATTCTTTCATTGCAAACTACGAAGATGTGTTATGAGCGTATAGCGAACTACTTGCCTTTTACTAAAGAATATCGTGTGCACGTTACTAAAAGCAACATACACTAATTTTTAGAAGTCCTCTCTTTATTGAGGGGTCTGCAATATCGGTTTCATTTTTTTATTTCATCAGCATGGGCATTTGGTATATCGCAGTTTAGTCTTAATGGTCGATATATAGGAATGAAAATGTTTTTAAGGTCAGAAAATCAAGTTGATATATAGTTTCCATCTTGGATTAGATTACGTGTTGATTCTGGTAACTAACCATGAATTGGTGGAAGTTGTAAGGGTCTTTGACCACTTAAGTAGGTGGTCAGAGGTTAGATTTTCAAGTCCCGCGTAAGGAAAAAAATCTAGTTGGGAGGAAAGAATCCACCTTGTGTACTCCAAAGATTGACCGATAGAAATTAGTCCACTAACGACGGTGGACAATTTGTATCATATGGTAAAAAAAAGTTTGATTTAGGGACTGCTTTTCTTCAGCAAATCTTCATTAACGTACGTCTTTTTCATCTTGGTGTTCAGTCCACGCTTTTGCATTACGCTTTTTTTTCTGACAATAACAAACTTAACTTATATCATTAATAATATTAGTAGCTATACAATTTGGCATCAAATCAAACACACGAGGACTAGCCGATATATAGCCGCCTTAGCTAACTTATGGGCTACCATATTAGCTTGCCTCCTAGAGAACTCAACCAACGAGTTTGAACATAATCAAAGATAGGCCGACAACAAACTGTGCCACCAACCATCTTTGGATGACAAAATCAATCATCATTAAAACTACATCTAGAGACCTAAGCGACACAACATTGTTATGTATGACTCTTTGAACTTTTCAGAAGATCCACAACCTCTGGTGCAAGGAAGCCAAAAGTGTCAGATGCAAATGGTATAATAGCATGTTGATTGTCAAAACATAATAGGTAAAGAAGTCATACTCCATTGAAGGTCCTCAAAGAAAGGACTTCCACCAAACACAATGTCTTCAACCGCACCTTGCAACTCTTTATCAAACTAAATAGTTGTATCTCCAACCACAATGTCTTCAACCGCACTTTCCAACTCTTTATCAAACTAAATAGTTGTATATATCTTCCATGTGAATTGGCTGACACGTCTTTAGGTCGAAAAAAAGTTTGGTGATACTTATGCATGATCGAAGTAGAAGAAGTTCAATTTATGGATCTTTTAACTGAGAAAGAAAATGCATTACCTCAATAGTCCTGACAACTCTTTTCATGGTCACCCCCTCGATAAAACCTTTATATTGACTAACAGACCCTCCAAGAAATTTTGGCCCAAACACCGGCCTCCCAATATCCGAAGGGAACAACCTATCACGAAGTTTAGGTCCATCACATGAAAGTCAAACGATCTCAGTCTTACGAATATTCAAATCAAGACCCAATCCTGGATAGACGAAGACTTGACAAGTGTAGGACAGACACATTGGCGAAGCGATAAATCGAATTCAAATAATATTAAAGACAAAAAATATAATCCTCAAATAATATCCATTTTATATGTAGAAAAGATATATAACAAATTCTAATAAAGATATAGTTTGGAACTTCTTAGAACAATACTAAAAACACAAAAAAGAGACTAAGAAGAAAAAATAATTTTTTTAATGAATTTACATGTATGTGTTTACAATGATTAGTTCACTGATATGCCTTCAAATTTTTCTCATGGGGAAAGAAGAGGTTACACTTTGTACAACAAATTTTGTCAAAAAAAGTATATATATTTAAATATCCAAATATGTATTTTTCTGCTAAAAATACTCAAAATCTACATAAGAATTATCAGTTGAATTTTTGCATTTTTTATCACTAGGAATTTTATCACTAGCAATTTCTGGCATCTTCTTATCAGCAACTGGTGGTGGTGCTGTTTCTTTTTTAGCATACTTTGAAAAGTCTATCATATCTGGTATATGTGGTGGTGTTGCACTTCTAACTAGAGCCCAATTCACTCCTTCAAAAAATGGATGCTGTTTTATTTCTGTTGCTCCTCTTTTGTATGCAATTCTCTTCTGAGGTTCCTTCACCAACAATCCTCTAATAAGATCTTTAGCCACAGGACTAATTTGAGGACTATCTGGAAACCTTAATGGCTGTCCAACAACATTGAATAGTGTTGCTTTATATCCTGCGCCTTTAAAAGGCGTTGCACCGTGCAACAATTCGTACAAGAAGATTCCGAAAGTCCACCAATCTACTGCACTACCATGTCCTTCTCCTTTGATGATTTCAGGTGCAAGATATTCATGTGTACCTACAAAAGACATTGATCTCACATTGGTTGGTTCTGCCATTAGTTCGGGAAGACGGTTTCCGTTAACCAGTAGACCGAAGTCTGATTTTGCCTTCCGATTCTTTTTTGAAGGTAAAATCCGAGGGAAGAAGCCTGTTGATGGCTGAGCAGCTGCTTGGTCATCATTTAATATACTTCCATAATCACTGCCGCTGCCGCTTGCTGCGTGAGTAGATGAAGACTTGACAAGTGTAGGACAGACAGAGCAGCGAAGCGATAAATCAAAATCTGAGAGCATGATGTGACCTTCATCTCTAACTAAAAGATTCTCTGGCTTTAAGTCTCTGTATACAATGCCAAGCATGTGTAGGTACTCGAGAGCTAACAAAACCTCGGAAGCATAGAACCTATCACAAGTGATTTGAACATTAGATTCTTGATCTACAAACTGAATTCATAAATATTAGAATCTATATGTAGTTATAGTTTATGAAGCACCTACACATACATCAGACACAACACTGGTAATAGTTTAAAAAAATAAAAGTAATTGAATGTAAGTATGTAACCGCATGTGTCAGTTTCAGGTTGTGTCAGACACTGACATGTGTCGGACACGGGATAAGCCACCAATATGAATTTTTGTACTACATAGGTTTTTTTTTTGGCGTTAACCCTCTGGTTCCCGGGGAAGGGGCCCCTGGCAATCCAGAGTTCAGCCGGGAGGTAAGTAAGGCCTAGCCAAGAATGGTTCCCACCAGGAATCGAACAGAAAAGAAAATGCAGCAAACATAGTCAACAAACCTTGCAGCTTCTTCAGTGAAACACTTATTTGGTTGTTTCTGTCGAAGCGAATGAAGATCACCGCCACTACAGTACTCCATAACGAGACAGTAAAACTTATCAGTTTCAAAGTAAGAATACAAAGTAGGCAAAAAGGGATGATCAAGAAGACCAAGAATCTCCCTTTCAGTTTGTGATCTAAGAAGTTTGTTTCTACTTATAAGAGCAGCCTTGTCCATTACTTTCATAGCAAAATGAGCATCAGTTCCTTTAAGTTCGACAAGATACACACTTCCAATGTCTCCATAACCGATACGCTTAAGAAGTCGAAAATGGCTAAGATTAAGAGGACCATTTTTCAAAGCCATGTTAATTGCATCCCACCTAACATCACCACCAGTATGTGGCCTAATGTTTGAAGAACAACTTGTGCTCTCTAAACTGTCGCTGCGTGAGCTAGTTCCACTTCCAGGTCCACTTTGACTGTTGTTCTTTGTATGAGTAGGCATACCCTTTGAAATTCCTGGAGTTGGAGGATCAGCACTTATAGGCATCTTTGTCCTTGGACTTTGTTTTGTAAAAGCATCAGAAATGTTTTTGTTTGGTGGAGTTATTTTCTGTGGTCGAGTTTTATTTGTAAATTTTTCATCTGTTTTAGAAACTTGATCCATATCTTTAGTAGCTTCACTTGATGAATAATCATTTGTGAATGCACCTTTTCCTTCTTGATTCGCCTTTTTGGAATAAGTTGGCGAATTGTTTCCCGAACTTGGATAACTATGAACACTGTGTTTTGCCTCAGAATGATTTGTTTCATGAGATTCTTCTGATATATTGTGATTCTTCTGATAACTATGATGAACATTGTGTTTTGTCTCAGAATGTTCATCCGATCTATTGTGATTCATCTGCATATATGAAAAAAAAACAAATTATCAAATTTTCACAGTCATGAATAATTTGATCGAATTCTTTCCAAAATAATTATTATCATATCCATGTTTTAAATTGTGGTCTGCAACTGTGGCCGCAATATAAATGATTTTGAGGTCTCCACAACGGTATCACAACTGCAGTTTTGACCAATGCAGATGCATTTTCCCTCATTATAAAAGTTTGCAACATATCTGCAACCGCGGTCGCAACCACAACGGTCATATCTTTACTTAAGAAACCATGGATTAGTTGCGATTGATCTGATAAGCAATTATGCATGTGTGAAAACAAACAATGATATGAAACTCTTACCTCTGGATGATCAGGCATTTTGATAGGCATTGACGCTATGAATGTGCAACACAATGACACCACCTAAGAGAATTTCTGGAAGGAAAAAAAATTGAAAATTGGTTATGGAATCATACATGAGAATGTTGTGATTTTAACATGATTTTGTATCTAAAACTAAAAAAAAAAATGACATAATGTATCCACAAACTTAGACAAAAAGTACTAAGATCTTGTTTATTGTCTATAATATGAAACAACAATTGTATCCACAAACTTGTACAATGATGTAGTTTAATTTCTTCTTGTGAGAAAATATGTACAAATTAATAGAGAAAAATAAGCTTTAGTTTTTAACATGCATGATGCCATGATATAAAAGTCAAGAGCATAAAGAACAAATCAGTAAATTCATGGTATCCACGTTATGGAATGTAATTTAGACAACAATACATAGTCAAAGACAAATTATGTAGATACCTTATAGATTCTACCAATCATTTGTAACAAAAAAAAAACAAATTATTAATAAAAAGAGAAACATAAACAAATAAA
Organism: Trifolium pratense; assembly: GCF_020283565.1. Lineage (NCBI taxonomy): Eukaryota > Viridiplantae > Streptophyta > Magnoliopsida > Fabales > Fabaceae > Trifolium > Trifolium pratense. The sequence continues at coordinate 38,325,261 of NC_060065.1, forward strand.
ACATATATATGTGTGACAATGATATGTTCGGAAACCGTCATGCAGTAACTGTTGTAATCTGTCCGATCATGATCAACGGTTAAAATTGATTTTTGAATGTTTGATTTAGATCGTCTGACATTTTCCTACAACAGGCAATCCAAATCCGATACGTTCCTAACCTTTAAGACATGTTGAAGATTGATGTGACAAAAAAAAGAGATTTGAAGGAAAGCAATATACAAACCTTAAAGATAGAAATGGCATCAACCCTTGTAACACACCTAAGGTTATGTAAGAGCTAATAACAATAATGTTTCAGCTGCATGGTCAAATGAATATAACATCTAAATTACTTTTGAAGAAGAAAAAGAGAGAAATTATGTATAGGAAAAAAGAGGAACAAGGTTGTTTGGTTAATGAAAGAAATGACATATGGATATTGAAAATGAGCTGGTTGTTGAATGGAACCTAACAACCTATCATCAAAAAAACACTTGAGATTCATATCTTGTGTGAGAGGAAATTGTGGAAAAAAGAGGTTGAAGATAGTAACATAACTACAATTAGGAAAAACCAATATTTTATATATAGAAAATGGTAAATAAAAAAACTATATGAAAATTAATTTGTTTTTATTTTAAGTACAGTGATTTCACAGATTAGCATGATGGATTTTGAGAGAGAGAAAAGAGAGGAAATGGTCACAAGTGTATGGAAAAAGAATGGATAGGCGACATATTCTCTCTGAAATGTAAATAGGAGTTTAACTGCCTCTCCTCTCTCCTATCTGCCCACTCTTACTATGTCCTTAATATTGACAACTTCATGTTATGCCGTCAACACCACCATACCATGTAAAAATATCATTAATTTTTATTTATTTTTTTCATTTCAATTATGAGTTTAGTTTATATTATGATATTATTATGTAAAATATTTGTTTAGCTCAGTTGGTAGGAACATTACATTATATATGGAGGATCAGGATTCAAACTCTTATTCACCTTAAGGGTGAAATTTCTAACCACCAGACTACTTACTAAATAAAAAAAAACTGAGACATACATGTGTAAAATTATTTTATATAGTTTTATACATTCAAACTAAAATTTTGACATATTGATCTTTTAAGAATTTTCATTATAAATAAAAATACATGTGACTGTGCCCATCCGCCGGAGAAAACAGAATCGGCTATGTATCAATGAAATCTCATCATCCATAAATAATGAATTGGTGTGGTATATTCAAATTACACCACTCAATATTTTTATCAAAAAATAGCATTACAAACTGTTAAATTGAAAATTTATATCTTGCCATTCAGCTATACTAAAATTAACGTAATTTAATAAAATCGCAAAAGACATTAATTTTTTGGTACCATTATGGACAGTTTGAACCACTACCTGAAAATGAATTTCAGATGATAGTGGTTGTTTAAGAGCTAGGACAAAATGATGTGTTAAGAATCTTAAGATGGTGGTTGATGTTCCCCAATTATAGTGAATAATTAAATACAAGAACCATGAGATGATGTAACAGCCATTTAGTGCATCTAATTCTAACCAGACCAAGTAATAAGTCTAACCACTGTCTTGGAGGTCAATATCATAGAAGTTAGCTGCCCCCATGGAGAAAAAACATTAAGGAAAAAATGGGTTTTAAGCAATGGTGAAAAAAAAGATTTTATGGTGTATCATTATGTATGTTAACTCATCAAGCAAACATTTTAAGGCAACTAGGAGGCTTTGTTTCTAATGAATCTCAGAGCTAATTAACTAATGTGCTTAAGCATAGTTTATGTAGCTCTCAACTCAAATTAAAATATCAATAGCTAAAATGGTACTGACTTCCAATAATTGTGATATTTTTATATGAATAATTCCAAATAAAAAATGTAAAATTAGCTGTCCATAAAAATGAGGTAGCATAAAAGTTTCACATAAAATTAAATAGATATACATGAACCCAGTAAAAATCCAACATTTAAGGGGAAAATACTTCCACTTGAAACACATGTGAAACATCTTGTAATAATCCCTCCAATCTTTGCCATTGACAACATTAAGGGTCAATCCCTTGCAAATCTTTGCCATTGACAACATTAAGGGTCAACCTTTGCCATTGTAGGCAACATTGTCTCATTTATTTGCAAGAGATTGATTCCACAAACCTACAACCTCCTAGTCACACAGACAATTCTGTCTCTAACCTTGTTCAAAAAAAAAAAATCTGTCTCTAACCATTGCGTCAAGATTCGCTATCACATAACAAAAGAATACAACAATCTACTTATAAACTAAAGATATCTTACATCAAGTGAGACGTGCAAGCAACATTGATATAGATTCTCAAGTCTCAACTATGGTTGTGTCTCTTGAATAGTCTTTTGCGCAGAAGAAGAATAATGGGATTCAAGCTCTTTCAGGCTAGCTGCAGCTTCCTCTCCAATTCTAGATAATGTATGGTCTGTTTTTTCTGCCAGTTGGTTAAACTCAACCCTTCTTTGTTCTACATGGTCATTAAGGGAAGCAAATCCTGAAAATATTGCAGTTTGCTTCAGCTCCGACACCAATTTAAGTAGAGAATCAGCTGCTTGGACCTGCATCATTCATCAATAAGCAAATAGAACATATCTCAATAGCGAGTAAAAGTTGAAATTGGCAGAACAATGGAGAAAAGCAATTATTATTCAACTATATCTAATAAGTGTTGCTTAAAATGTGCTTCCCAAAATAATGACACCTCCGGTGATATCAGACACAATCCACCACTCTTATAGGTAGCAAACAAATTTCTCTCCATAGTAACACTTAGAATTTAAATGCACAAAACCCATAAAAAAGATACTGGTAAAGAAGCTTAAGAAGTAACATTGTTGTGGTCTTACCATCCTAGCAGCACGCATCTCCATCATAAAAGCTTCCTGTGAATTTCTAACAGGCGGATCATTTACCTGCAAGAGTGCAAGTTTGTATGAAGTTAACAAGTAACAAAAGAACATTATGCACATATGTTTTGGCGTGTCAGGCAATCTAAACAATTGTGTTTGACAAGAAGAAAGAACTAGTCGATCAGAAGAGTACACTATTTTCTTGGAGTTACTACAAAAACTAAGTCTGTTGTTACTTATTTACCATCAAATTAAAGACACAAATGTTTACTAAGACTCTTACACTCAGGGCCATTTATGGATCATAAACTTGAGAATGTTGATGAAACAAACACTATTTCCTTTTTCCAAGATAAAGCCAACTCAAATAATAAATCTGATATTGGCATTCTCAATAGACCATGTTTACCTTTATCCTTAAATCTCATCCTAACCTTCTGTTATACCTGTGTAAACAAGTGGCATATACCTGAAAATATTCAATTGCAACATAATACACATCCTCAATGAAGATGACATCTCCCAAGTTATTTTAAGATAGATTATTGCATAGGTGATTCCTTCATCATGATGTCTTTTACTGTTCCTTTAACCGCGTCTTCTCATTGTTTCAACCTCTTAATGGATGAGAACAGTGAACAAACACATTATATATGCTTTTTCCAGCATAATTGATTCTACAAGACAAATAAGCCACTCATCCTTAGTGTCCTCGTCTCTCACTCGCTCTTTTTTTACCCTTTAATTTATTCAGTATCTCCGTGTCACATACAATTCACAGCCGACTCATCCCATATACCTTCAAGGACAATGTATAACTTGCTTTTATAAATATAATTACATAGTCGCATGCATTTAGTATAATTACAAAAAAATCAAGCAGATAGCAAAACATTACTTCTAAATGGCACTCATAATGTGTACTGTTCAAAAACCATCATTGGGTTTGGGATAAAAACAAAATTCTCAATTCTAAAAACTGACGCATAAACGAAATTCCAGGATAGTTTGATATCATCAGCACCATTGTGCAAGATGCAATACATGGTGTTCGACACCAACACGAATGATTACATTGAATTATGTCATGTTCTTAAATTATTATGGGTGTCGACGTGTCAATGTCCGTGTTGTGTTCGGTGTTTGTGCTTCATAATTACACAATACATGGATCATGACTTATCAAATCAATAAAATTCATATGGCAACAAAACGGGACTCAAGTCCACATGTACAAAGAAAAACCGAATTTCCATACTAATTAAATTATGGATGAATTATATACCAATAACCACATCCATATGGCATCTCAGTGTTCATACTTGCTTCCACTTGAAGACACGGTTAAAATGGCAATTACAGAAAATGATGGTATACACATACCCTGGCAACATTGACAAGGTGGCTGAAATTGTCAACGATGTTGGCAATATCACCTTCCACTCTCTGCAACAATGTCTTCTGTTTTTGAGCAGCTGCTGCCGCCGCTGCTGCAGTGGGCCCACTGCCGCCTGGTCCACCTTTGTTCATTTTCTCCTTCTCCCCTCTGTGATGAAATTTTGAAGAACAAGAAAGAGAGACACTCAAAACTCAGCTTCCAGCACAAATAGGGTGCACATTATATGATAAAAATAAAAATCTTGCTTGGAGGCAGGTGAAGGGAAATGAAATTTACTCAACTATTCAAATTAGAATAAAAATTTAAAAGTACAAAAGAAAACTATTTTCTAAAAGCTTAAAATTAAAAATATATGTATATAATTAATCTTAACAAAATATGAAAATTATAATAAAGTTTATAATTATTTGAAAATTATAATTATGTTTATAATATTATATGTGTAAACTAAAAGTACCTCTATTTTCTTTATAAAATGTAGTAATTCGAGAAAATGTAATATATTATTTTGAAAATTGCAGCACTTGATTTTTTTTGAAAGAAAACTTGCAGTGCTAAATACAGTAAGGAACTCCTATTATATTATTACCCTCTGATCTACAAGAAAAATTAAAATAAAACTCTGGTAATAGCTAAAGGTAAAACAAAGTGCGGCATGGTAAATTTGGAATGGAATTTATCAAAGAAAGAACAATACAAAATATACAGTACAAATAACAGTCTCAATTGTTTACCTCAGAGGGGCCGACTGACAAGTTAATGAACAAAGTGGTGAAAAGGAAAAATGTTCCTTGTGAATTTAAATGGTGATAGCAATGTCTTTATCTGCAATAGGTCATACATAGCGACTGAATTAGAATAGTCAAGCATCAAAAATAAAAAATAAGAAACAATGTTAAAAAAAGAAGTTGAACAAGACATGAAAACCAATTTGGAACAAAATAAACAGAAAGTAATTCCTACAAAGATTATGATTAAAGACACCAGAAACTATATGATCATCTTACTTGATGATGAAATGTCCGATAAATAAAAAAGCAGACCATTTAACATACTTATGAAAGGAACTGCAGATTATATGTATGGCATGTAAGTATCAGCAACATGAAAAAGCATTGCCATTCGATAGTCAGTACTTAATTGGAGCAATCCATTACCAGAACAAGCACCCAGTCAAAACATAAAACATCTTAGCATTTGTACATTGCACCTTTCATAAGCTATCTTCGCATGCATCTCCAACATCCACAATTCTTAACAGAGCAGCAATATTCCATAAATCTTACAATAGTTAAAGGCCTTATAAACCGTGACCAACCCTAAGTCAATGCTATCTCGATTCTCTCAACCAAGTAGCTCGTACAAAAGTCCTACCATTATATCTCTAACAAAACAGGACTTAAGAAAGCAAAAGTTTAAGATAAATCGGGGGTACTCCCTTTATTCCTCTTTAAGTGTCATTATTTTAGACTTTTTTATTTTTTTATTTGTCGTTTTCAAAGTTCAACGCAGTATTAACTATTGAGTTATCAAAATAATACCTAACCAAGAATACCAAAAAAATAATAATACCTAACCAAACATACAATAGCGTATAGAAGCAACATGATCAGATGAAATTAATTGACTCATTCCCTTTAAAATTAACAATGTATCACAAATTAAACAGTGACGCTATAGTCTCTGAATGTATTAAAATTACAAAAACATATATGTCTTCGTCTTTTTTTTTTTTTTTCACCACCAGTATCCGGCTCACTGGACCGCCTAATCTGGTTCGGAGGTTAGTTCTGACATCCAGCCCCCTCCCGATCGCAGTTGCGGGAATCAAACTGTGGTCCTCCCTACCAAGTCTAGTGCCAATCACAACTGGACCAACTAACAATTGGTATATGACTTGTCTTTTGTTAGTAATTTCAAAGACTAAACTAACTAACAGAACATACATTGAATTGAAGACATATTCGCTAACTAAACTCACTAAGGAAAGACTCATGTTTATTTTTTCATATATTTTTCCCCAATTTCATATATTCTTCTTACTCCATTAAAACACAAGAATCAAGATACATCTCAATTTCTCACAAAAACTACACTACTAATTGATTTTCTCATTCAACTAAAAATGTTTTGATTTCAAGAATCATTAATATGAACAAGATGAGTTCAACAAGCAGAGCATGGGTAGCTGCAGCCAGTGTTGGAGTTGTGAAATTGTGAATTTTAGTTTCAAATTTCAAAAACCCCAAATTGTGAAATTGTTATTTTTACCTTTGTTTCCACTTCAATGGAGTCTACTGGTGACTGAGAACAGGGCGCCGCCGGTCGGTGGGTCGGTGGATGGCCGTCGATCGCGTGGAAGTGTGGTTAAGAGTCGTTCACTTTCCGTTCTTCTCTTCACGCGGCTTTCCTTCTATTTCTTTTTTTTTGGTACATTATTTCTTTTCTTTTTTACCGTGTGGATTGTGGAGATTCGAATGGGAAAGATCTTTTTCGAGTAAACTTTAAATTTTAAAATTCGTTAAATACTTTCGAAATTTGAAAATAGCTAAATATCTAATGAAATTATAAACCGTCAATTAAATTCTCTTGAAGTGGACTCTGACCGGTAGTCTCAAGGATAATTTGATTGACTTTTTATAATTTCAAGGAGGTATTTGCCTATTTCTAAATTTCATAAGATATTTGACGAATTTTAAAATTTCATGGGGTATTTGACAGTTTACTCGTTGTTTTCTGCTATGTTTGGTTGAGATTTTTGTTAGGGGAGGGGATGAAATATTTTATGGCATTGTTTGGTAAGCCTAATAAGTTAGCTTATAGTTTATTGGACTAGTTCATAAGTTTTATTGATAAAAAATGAGAAGTGTTTAGTAATGAACTTCTCTAACTAACTTATAGCGTTTTTTATATGTTATTTCAACTAGCGTTTGAGCTTATAACTTATAATTTTTATATTTTATCTCATTTTTACCCTTATTATTTTCATTTTATTATACTTTGACTCTGTTTGGGTAAGGCTTCAAAACGAGCTTATAGCTTATAAGCTCATATAACCTTTATTAGCCTTATGTATATTAGAGAAACTGGCTTGTCAAAAAAAAATTCTCCACTATTCAGCTATAAGCTAGCTTGTCAACTAAGTTATCAGCTATCAACGATAAACTATTTTTAGTTATTAACTATAAGCTAACTTTTTAGCTACTGACTTTTCAGTCATCAGCTAGCTTATAGCTTATTTATACCAAACGGATGATGTATAAAGTTTGTGTCGTTCAGCTTTTTAAGGAGGGGAGGAAATGAGAGAGAATATCAAGCAATTTTGTGTTCTCCAAATTGGGAGGGGAGGGACTCTATTATAATTATCATATATCAAACAATAATATTTCAGTGATAAGTAATTTTATATCGAGATTCGAGACTAATTTCGCTATAATAAAAAAAATTGCGGCAATACCGCAACCTGTGCGTAAGCTCGGTATTATAATATTCAGAGGTGACTTGGAGGCATGTGTGAGGTGTGCGACGGCATAGGGCCTCAAAATTTTGAGGGCCTCAACTCAAAATTTTGAGGTCCTATAATATTACTTATATATTATTTATACCTATAAAATATCATATGTATATTAATAGATTAATTTTTTAGGCCCTAAAATAATGATAATTTATTTGTTTACAAGAATGTTTTTTTTATATTATATGCAATTTAAATCGATAATTTTTTAAAAATTTTTTTTATTAAGGGGTCACTTTTATATTTTGCACAGAGTCTCCTAAAACTCGGAGACGCCCTGATACTAGTAATAATACATTAAAATTAATATGTTATTATACATCTTACACTAGTAATATACTTTAAAATTAATATGTTTTTTTTTTTTTGGTACATGACTTTAAAATTAATATGTTATTATACATTGTGTGAATGTAACGTATCATTAAAATACATTTAGAAGGAATTTTGGGAACGTAAAATAATAAGTCTTAGCAAGAACGGTTATTTATTGATAAGCCCTCTTTGTAACCAAAAAATAAAAAGAACAGTTATTTATTAATTTTTAATTCATGCATTTAACTTTAGTTACGAAAATAATTCATGCATTATCTTCCTTAGTCATTTTAAATAGCCTATTGTATAAGGTTCTACTTGTCAACCTACCAAAATATAATGGCAACCCATATTAATTCTCTCGTTTTTATTTTTGCAATTTTGTGCATTGCTTCGGTGATTGCAGGTAACAAATTAATTGTTTTATGTAAATGTATATAATATATTTGAAATGCAAAATATTTAACATGAATCTTAGATAATAATTCTGATAGTGTGTTAATTGGTTGTAATAGTGGCCGATGTGACAGACAAAGGAACTTGCTCTTTTTTGGGAGCATGTCCGGATGGACAACAAGCTTGTTTCAATTTTTGTAAATCAACAGGATATCCTAAAGGTGGTAGTTGTGCAAAAGATACGGGCATTTGTTGTTGCAATGCTTGAGCAAATTTTTATTTGATAATTCTACTATTTATATCAATGTAATCTTTAATATTTTCATAAAACTAAGTTGAAATATAATATTATGATTTAAATTAAAAATAATATATGTGATTTTCTTTATTGATGAAAACTTATCTTTTATATTATAGTAGTTATGAATGAATTATCTAAAAGTGACCATTTTAGATTGAATAATAAATTGCTCTTCATTGAGCGAGATTGAGGCCACAAGGGCGTTATTATAGATTAAAGACATTAAGGGTCCGTTTGGTGCGCAGGATAGCATAGTGACAGGATATGATATAAAACAGGATATGGATATGATAGGATAACAACAGAATAACAGTTATACTCAGTTATCATATCCTGTATTTGGTGCACACAGGATAACAAACATGATAACTATTATATTTTGTTTTTAATACATACTTGCTCATAATAATATGATAAGATATATAACATATTAAATTGACAAAATTACTATTGTAAAACAATTGTTATTTTTTTAAAATTATTTTGTAATACTTTAAATTTTATAAATAAAAAATATAAATAAGTAATCAAATAACTTTATATAATTTAAAATAAAAATCATGAGAAAATAATCAAGTTTAATTTTTTATGAATCATGATCAAATAAATAACTCAATAATATATACATGTTAGATAAGCCAAATAAATATATGATATATCTCATACGTAAATAATAAAACTACTATTGCAAAAGAATTATATTTAATTTTTTATAAAATTTAAATTAATATCCCTATTTGTCAATTTTTTTAATAATCATTTTACTTTAAAATATTGTAATTTTAGTAAAATTTTGATTTTTTAGAATATATAAATTACAAAATTACCCATATGAGAAAATCACATATATATTTAAAAATTAATTATTTTATTATTTATATTTTATTAATTTTATTTTATGTATTTTAAAATATATTTTATAAAATAAATCAGTAATTTTTTTTCTTATCCTATCCTGCCGGTAACCCAGCTCAAATTCAGGATAAGAATTATAACTAGAGAGACAGGATAGGATAAGCTTCACGATTAACTTATCATATCCTGCTGTATCACCAAACACTGGATTACGGCAGGATATGATACAGTTATCCTATCCTGTCTCTTATCTTGTGCACCAAACGGGCCCTAAGATATGAAATTAGGAGACAAAAACATAGATAAAATCTCCTTTTTTTTTAACCTATCACGGTCGTGGCGCACCAACATTGGAGGTGGCAGGGTCTATTGTGTGACCCTGGAGCTATTGTCAAGCATGCCACAACAGTGGCACAACAACACTGGACGTGGCAGGGTCCTACGATGTGTAAAATCTTGAATTTTCCTGTGGTCAATTTTTAGTGACGGTTTCTTGATCTTTTAGCTACACTATGACTTAATTTGTATTAGTTTACTACTTTCTTTTTATTAACGGATGTCTTCCATTAAAAACTTTAACATGTTAAACCGGTGGAATATATTGGTTGAAATCAATAGTTTGTTTGATGAAATGAGTATCTACCATGGGTCGAGATTCATCGTAAACATCCATGGATTGAACCAATATTGAACTATACAAGGGTGATACGATCTATGTCTTGTGTTCAATATAGATATAAAGGGAAAATGAGTAATTATGCAAATGATCGTTATCACGGAAAAATTTCATCATATTACATGACATTCTGGTCACTTTAGTAGTAGTGATGTATTACAAGATAGATGAAACATGAATCACACACATAGGACAGATAGATGATAGATTAAATAAGACTTATTTGTAATTAAATTGATAAGTAAGATTTATTATTTAATTATGAAATAAGAGAACCACAACACACCATAAAGTACACTGCACTTAAGGAAGTGAGTATATAAATAGAGTACATTTTTGTGCTGAGTTTTTCACCTAAAAGTTAAATAGAAATCTGGAAACCTTAGTCGCTCTCTAAATTTTGTTCGTGTGGATGAGTAAAGGCATCTCTGCACTTGCTTTACTCGTGATCGATCGAATCATTTTTGACATCTCCTTGACATTTCAAGAGGCAAACACACGAATCCCCTTTAGTGAATTTTTGTGCTTACGAAATCCATGGTAACAGGTTTATTCTGCTCTAGAGTATGATATTAAAAGAATTTTAATAGTCTATCTCTAGAAAAACCCAACATCAAGTGCCTTATTTCCATACAAACATTGTGAGTTAAAGGATAACTATAAACTTGGTTAATAGCTACTTCACGAATTATGTTTAGGGACACGAGTGACCTAGATGAGATTTGCAGAAGAAATATTTGTAGGCCTCTTGATGGAATATGGCTGAAAAAATGCATGGCTATGCTAAACTATGTCAATATATGATATTGGCCATAGTTGTCAATAAGTGTATTCTGCGATCAACAAACACAATATTAAACTACACAAAGGATGACATGATTTATGTCTTGTGTTCAATATGATATAGAGTGAAAAGGGATAAATATACACATGATCTTTATCATAGAAATTTTTTGTCAGATCACATGACATTCTCGTCGTTTGGGTGACAACGACTTATTAATATAGATGATAATCGATGTTTATAATATTAAATGTGTGATTTAATATTATTGTCAACGTTGCAAGAACCTACAGGGTCACACACATTGAACATATATAAAATAATAAGTAACACTCATTAGTAATTAAATATTCAGCTGCAAAGGTTTTGCGCTACAAGAGGTAAACATCTATTCACTTATTCATGTTCATTCTTAATGATCCATGGAGGGAAATTTTCAAATTATCCGTTGCATTTTTATTTTATTGTTATTGCAATTTTCCTTCAACTCGTCCATGGAGGCATGAATTGCGTTGAGATCCCCATTCTCATGAATGAGAGATGAAGCTCAAACCATCTCGTTTACTGTCAGATGTGGCCGACTAACAATCTTTACCGCGATCCCATGGTAGGCGCCAAACGTTCTTGCTAAAACTATGAAGTCTTAGAGGTGCCAAATGTACTAGATATTCCTGTTTCAATTATATACTTGTCCTTGCCTCCTAACTTTCTATCACATTTGGGTTCATGCTTTCTACCCACGATCCTTTGCATTGTCAGTTGTTCCGCCGCCTTTCTTACCTCTGTCCAAGCCTTTGAGGTTGTTCGAGGATATCCGATTGTGGGGTTGAGCTCACCTAATATCTTGAATCTACCTCGTAGACAGGATAATCTCGAGTTCGAACTTATATACTTTATACTCTAAGCCCACGAGAATATAACGGTCCAATTATACTTACAGGTCATCAAATAATTTTTGAAATACTTTAAATAAAAAAATAAAATAAAAAAAGTTATTTAAAAATTAGAAATCACATAAATGAGCTAAATTAATTCATTTATGTATTAAGGCCTACATATGAGTTTTATAATGAATTTGCATGTTTATAAATGCCATCCTTCTAAAAAATTACTTTAAAAATATTACATATAAACTATAAAAAAAAAAAGTATGTTCAACGAAAAATGTTCAATTAAAATCTCATTTTAAATTACTTATTTATTAATTTTTAAGTCATGCATTAAATATAGTCAAAAAATAATTCATGCATTAACTTCTTTAGTCATCTTAAATAGCCTATTGTAAGGTGTTACATGCTAACCTATCAAAACACAATGGCAACTCGCATCAATTCTCTCTTTTTTATCTTTGCAATTATGTGCACTGTTTCAGTCATGGTTGCAGGTAACAAATTAGTTTCATTAGTAAACCTTATTATGTTTTTAATGAAATGACTTAATATCTAGGAAGCACCGACACTCCTCAGATTAGGCATGTCCGTGTCGGACATATGTCGGTGTCCGTGTCCGACACTGACACTTATGATTACACTAAATTATGTTATTTTTTAAAAAAATTTATCGGTATCGAAGTGTCGGTGTTTGTGTTTTAAAAATTTACAAGCTATGTCTTCATGCAAAATATTTCTCTTTAATATCTAATTTATTGTATCAGTGGCCGATGTGACAAACAAAGGAACTTGCTCTCTTTTGGGAGCATGTCCAGATGGACAACGAGCTTGTTTCAAATTTTGTATATCAACAGGATACCCTAAAGGTGGTAGCTGTGCAAAAGATACGAGTATTTGTTGTTGCAATCGTTAAAGAGATTTTTGTTTAATAATTGTATTATTTCAATAAATTTATACAACTATGTATGTATGTGTGTGTGGGGCCTTTAATATTTTCATAAAAATAAGTTAAAAATTATTTTTATTAAAAATAAGTTAATAAAAATAATTTTTTGAATTTTATAAAAATTTGTGGAATTGATCTACTCAATGATATCTTTGAATTAAACAGTTAGATTGAATAAATATAATGCTGATATCGAGTTATTAAGCGGAGTAAGTCAATGAAAACTTACTCCTAGAGTCAACGGATCCCTCCTCGTAATAAATTGCTCTTGTTCATGCAAACTTGGTATTTATATCCAGTGGCAAAATTTGCTTGGGATTGAGGTTTGATTCAGATCGTGAAAATAAATAAAACAATAAGTTTCATAAATTAAGTAAATACAAAGGGAAGAGATTAAAATATATTATTGTTTTTTTAGAATAAATTATATTATTGTTTAATAACGATTTAACGAATATAAATCTTTATTGGATTGAAACGTTATATTATTTAAAGGGTTATGTTAACTTGTGCCCTAAGGGCACATGTTAAGCTACCTAAAAATAGAAATAGAGCATTTAATGATAGAAAACATTTAATGTTTAGAGAATTGAATACACCACAAGTTCAATAAATTTTTTCCACATTTATTTTCTTAACATGTACCCTTAAGGGCACAAGTTAACATTCTCCTTATTTAAATTATCCATGTATGTTTTTTTAGTAGAACATACTTATAAACATTTCATTATTCAAAATGTGTTCAATATAATAAAACATTTCAACCAAAATTTGGGACTAGTATATAGTTGTCTTATTTAAACTATGAGCAACCTTATTTGTTTATTAGTCAATGTTGTATTGTTATTTTTAGAAAATTCATAACTACTGTAATAATAAAGTATAATTTTTCGTTAATAAAGAAAAATCAGGATCATATTATTTTTAATTCAAATTATAATATTGATTTTTCAACTTATTTTTATGAAAATAGTATATTTTTTTGTTTACGATGAGCTGAGAATCGAACTCAGAACCTAGAGCGTACTACCCAAACTCCTAACCACTAAACCAAACTTAATGGCTTATTAAACAAAAATCTCTTCAAGAATGGCAACAACAGCTGCCACCTATATAATTATAACAACTGTCACCTTTGGCTTAGAAGATGGGGGATCATACCTGTACCAACAGCATTGTGATTAGGTTTGGCGCAAATTTGACATTGAATTTTACCAAGTGTTAGGCGCGTATTGCGCTCTGCCACGACCTCTAGCTCTTCCTTTGCCACACCCTCTTCCACGGTTAGCGTTGACATTATAGTGCTCAGTGCCTGAATCTTGAACTTCAGTATCAGAATTGGTGTTGTTGTGCTTGATTTCCATTTGAGCTACATTGGCTAAGACACTTGGATTTGTAAGTTCTTGACGAAACTTTTCGAATTATGCCTCTTCAAGAAGGAGCAAAGCTTCAACATCTTCCATTGTTGGTGTATCGAAACGACTGTATACCATCTTTACAAATGGTTTGAATTCTTATGATAATCCTGGATTGCATCCACTTGTTCTTGCTCAGATACGACATCTCCAATAGCAATTAGTGAATTAACAATGGATTTAATATGGAGAAGATATTCATTTACCGATCTTGCAAATTTCTTTGTATTCTTGAGTTCATATCTTAATTGTCTGTCGACCTCGTGATTTGAAAACGGAATTGAAATACTTGTGGATCTTGTCCCAAACTTCATGTGAGTGCTTGCAGCTTAAGACACAAGGAAGGAAGAACACCATCAGTGAAGGTGGAGAGAAGCCAAGTGAAGAGGGTTTGATCTTTGAATAACCACTTCTGGTACTCATCGAAGTTCTTTCCGTCCAATCGATCGGTAACAGAGACGTATTGTAACGGAATTTCAAGATTAACAACGTACCGGTGAAGGTTGTGTGCAGTGATGACGCCATTGACTTGTTGACACCATAGGAGAAAGTTTTCTTTGACAGTGAGAGTGAGTTAGACCTGATTTCGATAAATCTTTAGTGGTGCTCGGAAGATCGACGGTGGTGGTTTTGGCCAGAATTTCCTCCGTGGATTGCTCAGACGCCATTGGAGAAGACAAAGAGAATCTTCGATCATGGTACGAAAGCAAGAAATCTTGAACCCTAGAAACTCAGTGATACCATGTTAGAAAACTTAGAGAAATTTTGTGAAACTTTTCATTTTTGAAATTGTTATTCCATTGTTGATGAAAACAGTAAATGCAAGCTCTTAAATAGAGCTGCATATACATGACAAGTGGCAGTGCCACTCCAACAAACTCTAACTACTCATAGTGCCATGTCAGCAGAGCTAAACTAACCTCTAACAATCTAATGCCACATTAGTATTAGTTAAACTAACTAAATCTAGTTCTTACATTTAGTTACATTGTGAATACAAGTCTTATACTCTAATAGAGATCCACTGAAGGACTGATTTAATAACAACTTCACGTCCCATCTTTGACAAGAAACGGGCACATTCCGTGCTCGTTTGTGTGATCCGTATTTTTTATTCTGCTAACGTGTATATATTTGACCATTATGTTGGAAAAAAATCATTTGAAAAATACACACATTGTAGTAGAAATAAGACAAAAAAAAATTCAGCACTATAAGTAATACAAAAAACTTAAAATACAAACATGTTAGCAATAAAAACCAAAGAAGAAGCTATGAAACCACTTGAAAAATAGAAACATTGTAGCATAAATTGAAAGAAAAAAGAAAACAAAAATTATATTCTTTTTCCCAAATACTCCAATAGAAAGCACTTGCTCCGTGTATATGTTTGTTGATCTCATGATCATACATTAATTTGTGAAGACAAACATTCACATTATCCATACTTGAATGAAACTTTGAATAGAAAATTGCATCCTACAAAAATAAACGTTCACATTTACTCCTTTTTTTTTGTCATCGACAACGCTGCTTAACTTGAAGGTTGAACATAAATTCAATCAAGAGTTAACAAAACATCACTAAAATGTAAGGACTTGATATTCTTATATACAACTTTAATCATTAGGTAATTCAAGAGATGAATAATCTTATATTTTCCATCTAACCATGACATAAAGGAATGATTTAACACGCCATAAAGGCAAAAAATTACAAATAATATACTACTAAGAAAATGCATTTGTTTGACCCTATAAAAAAATGCACATGTTAATTTAAAATATGCTCACAGCTACTCATAACATTTGTTTGTTCACGCCATTATTTTCTTCACCATCTTCATTGTGAGTGATTTGAGACTGCAATTTCCTATTGAACTTATATTTAAAGAAAACGATAACCTATAGTATTGATTTGATAAATTATTCCAAAGTGGATTGTTAAAATATTTAAAAGGAAAAGGGCTAACATTTTATCAAGTAATCAACTTTCACATACACAACCTATAAAAATTCCTCCTATGCATGATAAACTTTATGAAATCAAGAAATATTATACTTTTTGAACATTAGATTTACTAAACAAAAAAAAAATCAAAAAAAAAATTATTGAATAGGAAAAGTAACTAAAAATTGAGTAGTACTAAAAGAAAGACAAACAATAAGATAACATAAGAAACTCATTAAACCAATCGAAAAATACAAAGAAAAACATGTACATCTTTCACATCATTATAGAAGACTACTTTTTTATCTCTCACTCTCGCTCTTTGTCTATATCTTTGTATTTGTTGCCTCCACCTGTCGTCTCCATTCCAATCCTTCAATTGTCTCTCCTGAGTCATCCCTTTTATGGTAGTTAATTATTACTTTTCTCTTTAATTATCTTTATTTTTCATGCACCATTAGTCTCAAAATTTCCTTTTATAATATCAAAAGAAATTAACGTTCTGTCAGGTTTGACTAAAAAAAAAATATACACATGTCAATCAATTCAACATGAAAATTAAAAATGAAAACTTAACCAATAGTAATCTAATATAAATTTCAATGTTTGATACCACATACTCAACTCTCAAACTTTAAATTTGGGAGAAAAAAATTTGTTCACACCAAAACATTTAAAGTAAAATAAAAAGGTCATCCCAAATACGGTTTACATCAAGATTCAAATCAAAATTCAATGAAAAGAATTTGAACAAAAAAAACACTACTGATTTTTATTTTTTGCAAAAGAAAGAAAAATTATGGTAAGAAAAACAAAATAACAACGTTGAGAAAAACAAATGAATAGTTAAATATAATGAGTTCTTTATAATTAAAAGTAAAAACAACTCCATGAGTTAATCTTCTTCCCAACTTTATCCTTAATAAAAAATTCAATTCACTTGATGCTGAAAATAAATCTGAGAACCATGAAATTGCTGCTAGACATAACATAAACGAATTACACATGTCACTTTATTGATTGAGTAAAAACTACACTATCAGAATTCTACATGATGATACAAAGCATTCTTAACCACTTTATTAGATTATTAAACTTTTAACAATCTATACTCTATCTCAACAAAATTATCAATTCTGATAGATTGGAAATGCAATTATGAATCAATAATCACTACAAGCAACAACACATGATTAAACTTTAAGACAAAGCATTGACATAAGAATTGATAATCATTAAGCAGAAGCTGTGATGCACTGGATTGCTTGTTTGCATATACCAGTCATTGTTGCTTCAGGTCCATAAACCTGAAAAGAGAGTCAAATATATCAGAGAAAGTTACTCAGAAACAATTTTCTGAATCAATATCAAATTGTTTGTTAAAAAAAATCAATGAAGACATGTTATATAACCAACCTCAATAGGGATTCCAATTTCCTCTCCAAGTGCCCTCATTTTCGCGAGACCCCTTTGGTAGTTAGGACCTCCTCGCCTCACATAGATGTACATATTTGCTTCTTTTAGCTTTTGTTCCTGGTTTGAAATAGCTCAAACAATCAATTAAGGTTTTGTTTGATATAGTTTTAAAACAAATCATTTTTTTAGTAAATAATCACTTATAAGAGTTTCCAATTGTTTGCTATCATAATAAAAAAAAATGAGAATTTGAATAAAAATCTAAAAAGGTTTATGACGATAAGGCTAACCTTCTCCTTCAAAGCACGAATTATGCCACTGAATGTAGCAGCAACATCAGTGAAGTTAGCTATTCCTCCTCCAATCACGAGAGCTCGCTTTTGGCCATCCGGATTTGCAGTTGCACACTGCAAAGAGATAATCATGGATACAGTGTCACTATAATATCGGTTTCAAAGTGGCATGCATTTGATAAACAATGAAATGTTTTTGATTAATTGGTTATAGAAAGCATAATGCTAAATCTATAAATAAATAACACTATAATAGAATGCACAAAGTTGAGATAAGAATTATTTACATCAATTACAACTCTGGCATACTGTAAGACCTCGTCTTCCTTAGGTGCACCACTGTATTCTGCATAATTTCCAAGCTCTGGAGCATAACCAAGATCTCCAACCTATTATAATAAATTTGTTTAAAAAAAATTAGTCGCTTAAAGTTGCAAGAGTTCAAAATGAACTTAGTTTTGAAGAAATAGAAACACGTACTGTGTCAGCATAGATTACACTGGCACCTCCTCCGGCTACCATAGTCCAAATTCGGCCCATTGGGTTTAGCACTGTGAATTTTAAAGACGCACTTGTCTGCATAAAGAAGACGTTCCAACAAAACATCCGAAGATTAGCATATCTCTACTTAATAAGAACCAAATTGTTTAAGATTAGCAACTTAGGGACAAAGTTATAAATGAACTGAATTGGAATGTAGGTACATGTGAAAGTAAATTTGTTCACCTTTTCATCTAATCCATGAATGAAAGATTCGGTAGAACTCATAACCCTTCCAAATGGCAATGGAAATTCAATGTTTCCCCATCTGAAAAAAGAACATTCGTGATCATTTATAAATGTTAATCATGAAATATCACGGTTTCTCAGTTCTAAGTGGTTAGTTAGAGATGCGATATTCATCCTTTAAATAAAATTAATATTCTTGAGAGGGACAAAAACTCACTTCTTGAAGTTCTTGAAAGCAGCAGTGTCATCTAACTCTCCTCTCATATCCAAAGGATAAGGCTTTCCATTGACCAAAGTGAAAGGATTCATCTCTAAGAATGTGAAATCCAGATCTAACATGATAGGAAAAAAGAACAAAAAATTTTAAAATTTAAAATGAAGTGTTAATTAAGCTGTCATCACAAGCACATTTGATGTCCTGTAAATGGATATTTCATACTATACCTTGAAATATATTGAAAATCACCTTGAGAAATTCCTCAATTTCTCCCTTGACCTGTAACCATGAAAGAAAAACTAATAAGTATTTGAAACAACTTATCCACCAACAAAAAAGTATTAGTTATACAATAAGTAGGACTGACACTTCAGATTAAAGGCGTGTCCAGTGTCTGACACAGACGGTAGACACCAATGGTTACATCAAACTATTCCAGGTGTCAACTGTCAGTGTCGCGTCTGTGTCAGTGCTTTGTAGATAATAACCAACGCAGAAAGCTGGAAAACATTTTAGTTTAAAAAAGTACCATAGTTGACATGTTCATAGAATAAGAAACTAACAGAGTGAATATACCTCTAAGGGGAGGGTTGCAATAAGTGCTGATATATTGTCTGATGTAAGAGATTCCCCTGTTGGAATAAATACAGTCTTAACCTGAAATATTGACAAACCACTTTGTAGCTTATATGGGATTATAAGGAAACAAATGAGCAGAATTTGCATTACAGGGGGTAAACCGAAATTCGTCAACATTGCAGGGGGGTAAACACTATTTAACCCTAAAATTTATAGGTAAAGAAAATAGTCATCCTGTTACCTTATCCCAGTTCTCTTCAATATCAATTCCTCCACATTCAGAAAAGCTAATACTGTT
The DNA here is from genome assembly GCF_020283565.1 of Trifolium pratense. Classification (NCBI taxonomy): domain Eukaryota; kingdom Viridiplantae; phylum Streptophyta; class Magnoliopsida; order Fabales; family Fabaceae; genus Trifolium; species Trifolium pratense. Next base: position 38,345,112 of record NC_060065.1, read on the forward strand.
TCCTAGTCTCTCTGAGACAATGTTAAGGTAATACTCTTCATTATGTGGGATGAAAGGTTCAACAATGAAAGTTGTTATAGGTCCTTTGCATCCACCCATCTCAACCTACATTTTAGAGAAAGGTGTGATAAAAAATTTAAGGCTGAACATGAAGTACTAGAAAAATTGATCAAAAAATAGTTCTAAGGTTTTGAGGACAGAGGAGAAAAAGCACCTCTTTTCCAAGACGCTCTTTCACGAAACCAGCAACTTCAGCCAAATCCAGATTCAAGGCAACCAAACCGCTTTTTCCACGTTTTCCAAATAGCATGTCAGGTTTCACAACCAATTTTGAAGATGAAAGCCATGGTTCCTTCTCTACTAGTTCATTGATATCAGTTGATTCAATAACCTGAAGAATAAAACAAAAACACCCAATACCTTTAGATCATCTCAAGATTCAACTTTTTCAATGTGAAAAATGCACTTTTTCACAAATCACAATTGCATATACCATCCTAGCAATACAGCTCAAAACAAAAAATTTGTTGTCAAATTGGAGATAGACAATAGTGACTTCTGAATTAACAAATTTTAGATCATATGAGTATTAAACCTTTAGAGCACAAACTTGTACAAAAAAAAATGGGTTACTCCTGAGCTGAAAGTCAGAGACTAATATCTCGAGATACATAGATCCTAAGAGACTAACAACATATGTTTTTCCATACACATTACACACTAGTCAAGGATCGAACTCTCGACTACATGCTCAACTCAAGAGACTTGTTATCTATCAGCGCGTCACACCAAGTTGGTAACTTGTATATACTTTTACACATCATAAGACAGTAACGAGTCCATGACGTGCTATCTAAGAGTTTAGTTATGTAACCACAACGGATGGAGGTCAAATCCCCTCAGAGACAATTGTAAAATAGACATCAGTGTCACTTTAACTAATAATAAATTTCATCTTCTTGAACCATTTTCAAAAAACAAATAAGATGGTAACAATAATCATATCATGTAGTATAACTTAACAATAATCATATCATGTAGTAACTTATAACTTATAAGGTACTACAAACTTCAATGTAAGTGAGCAACAAACCAAACAAGACCTTAAGATTTAGAGCAAAACCAACAAAAACAAGAACTATATAGAATGCTTACTTGAGCAGACTTAAGTGGCAACTCCTGTCCAGAGATTCTCTTAAAATGTTCTTTCAACAACCTCTTAGAATCATACTCTCTAATCTTCTTACGTGCCATTAAATCTTCAACACAAATTCTTCACTTGAAAAACAAAACAACCAAAACCCAGATCAAATCAGCTCAAAGGGTCCTCAAAAATACAATCAAAATCAAATTTTTCAAACACCCAAAATAAAACCACAATTACACACATGAACATGAACAATGAAAGAGATTGAAATGAGAGGGAGAGAATGTAGTTACCGTTAGAGAGAGAAAACAGATCAATGGAGAAGAAGGTGAAGGATAGGTAGATCCAATTGTGAATGAGAATGTGCTTTGTTGTTGGTGATGAATCTATGCTGTATTTATAGAAGTTAGGAAAAAGAAGACATTAGAAAATGAAACTGAAAAATGGGGATATGTTGGGTATTACGAAATTGTTTAGTTTATTTATTGACAGCTATGTTATTATAATAATCTCTCGTGCATTGCACGAGGTGAGCGCGAGATGTATAATCTTGAACACCAGATTTATAAACCTTAACAATCACTTTTTTAATATGGAAAATGCATGCCTTTTAGAAATATTCTTAAATGGTTGCATACCAAATAAATTGCATTTGGTCATAATCACAAAAAGTAAAATAAGTATTCAACAAAATAAATAGATAACATTTATTTTTTAAATTATTAAATGATATAATAGTTTTTGTGAATGTGACCAAATGCAATTTATTTGATCATGTGACCATGTAAGAATATCTCTGCCTTTTATTAGACAGTTTACAGTTACTTTAGGAGTGCTCGCGGTTCGATTTTGATGAAAAACTCGCTCGATTAAATTGATGCAAAAACTCCTTCGATTAAAAAATAAATTTACTTGTGGTTTTTTTTTATGACAAATTAAAAAATTTGATCAAATTCAATGTAATTTTATGTGGTTTAACTTGAATCGGTTTTTGGATATTCAAATTGCAAAAATGTTTTGCTAACGAATGTCTTTGGCTTACTCTTTAAGCATTTAATTCAAAGAAATTATTTATTCAAAAAATAAAATATTTCAATTTTCAATGTATTGACTTGACACATTTTCATGAAAATTTCATAAAAATTTACTCCCTCTAGTCTTAATTATAAAAAAAAATTGACATTTTTAGATACATTCAAAGTTTGATGTATCTAGATTATAATATAGACTAAATATGTAACGACCCAAATTTATTATTCACTATGTAAGTGTTTAATTATTTGGTGACGTGATTTTAAATAAGATATAGTAACTTTAAATTATTTATCGAGAACTTTAGTTAACGCGCAAGTTGGGCCAAGCAATTGGGCTTGAGGTCAATTGGGCCTTGTGAGCTAGAGGGGGGTGCTATTTAGCCCTTGTAGTGAGAGAAAGTCTCACTTTTTCTTGTTCTTGGAGAAGTAGAGAGAATGGAGAGCAAGAGGGGAGCTAGTAAGAGAGTAGAATTCATATTCATGGGTGATACGAGAAAGGGGAGAATGTCGATTTCTCCTTACCCGAATTTTCTCCACCCCATTTTCGTTTTAGTTTGGACGAGTTTTTCTTAATGGAAATCGAATCTAAGGTTCATGACATGTTTAATATACTCTTAGCATGATATATGAACGAATTTAATGAGTAAAAACGAAATTTGTAGATGTTTGAACTCAAGAACATTGTGTTTTTGTGAGTTTTGAGTAAAAGTGATAAATCTTTACTTTTTCGATGTTTATGATGTAGATCTATGAAACAACCCATCATTTTGTGTGTAGACATGTTGTCGCACTTGAATATAAACTTATTTGGGATTTATAACATGAAAAATGGAATTTTTGGGTGAATTTGAGTGAAAAACGCAAGGTTTGAGCATTCATGTCATGAGGCTATCGCCACTGCTTAATTAGGTGTTTATAACCATGATTAATTGTATTGTGATGAATTGTTTATTATATGTGTGAAATATAATTGTTGTTAATTGTGTTGATGATGTTTATTTAAATGTCAAAGAAGAATATTAAGGTGTTGTTAATCAACTTAATAAAGAAGATATTAGAATTATGTTATTGGAGCCACAATTTTAAATCAGAACCTATAGCACAAGAAATGCCACTCTGGATCAAAACAGTATGATCCTTCACGGTACATAATATATTATTAGATTCCAATCACTTTAGAAAATTTGAATTATATCATTGAAATTTGAATATACATTCATGTGCTAGTGATAATTACAAAAAGTTGGGGTAGTATTGCAACATCAACCCATGATATGGAACCGGATTCCGTGCAGTCATGCAGTCGGTCACTTTATGGCCGTCCGATCAAGATCCGACGATCATGATTTAACAACTGTATTTTTACTGTATTTATTTAAATCGTCCGATCGTGATTGGACGGCTATCAAGTAACTGCACTGAAAATTTGAATGCACCTAATCCAAGATCGGACGATTATCAAGTGACTGCACTGAAAATTCGAATGCAACTAATGCAATTTCCCGATGCTATATGTTGTTGTTTTCAAAGTCCAATGTTGTCTTTATATGGTTTTTATATTTATGATTCAATTCATCTTTAACTTATTTTTAAACTTATACAAAATAATTTACTTAAATAAATAATTTTTTATGTATTATTTATAAGTTTGTGAAAATAATTTTTTTATCAATATAGTTTATAAAAAAATACAATTTCCATTAGTAAGAACTACTTATGAGTTAATTGGTCAAAAAAAAAAAAACTACTTATGAATTAACATAATCTTATTTATTTGATCATAAACTTAAAAATAAACTAATTCAACCAAACCCTAATAATCTAATTATAGTACTTTGTTTACCCACCAAATACATATATGGAAAAGGCTAACAAGTCTCCTCGTGACACTCTTTAAACATTTCATTTAAAAAAAATATTTACTCAAAAAGTTAAATATTTTAATTTTCATTACATTCACTTAACACATTTTCATAATTTTTTTATAAAACTTTACTATTTAAAGCGCTTAAAAAATACTAACACTCGTTAGTAAGACCCATAATATACCCATCAAATATTGGATACATACTTTGTTTGATGACTGTTGTGGGATTTCTTGCCATGACAAAAGTTATGGTGCATAAGGAATTTCCTTATGCATGGTGCATAAGCCAAAAAAAATAAATTAAAGGACTCTTGTGCATGGGCATTTCCTTATGCGGATCCAGTGCACGCGCGCATACCGTAGAACTCTTGTTACAGGCCGTTGATTTCCATCAGACAGCCAAGATTCTGCAGCATCCTGATCTCATCAAGACTGTCTGATCAATCAGACGGCCCATATCATCCCCCTGATTTTTGTTTGTTGCTGCGCCCCTCCTGCTAGCTGCACCCCTCCTGATTACTTTCTACACCGCTGCGATGTTATTTGTTTTTTTTATTTATTCATATAATTTGTTTAATTTAAACCAAAAAGTATAAAATAATAAAAACTTAAAAAATAATTTGTAATAAATAAAATGTGGATTAAAAGAGGACCGACGGGTTTACATCTGATCATCCCTCGAATGACCGAACGCTGGTCATGCACTTTGTCTATCGGTTGTTTGTCTTTCGCAAATAAAATTAATAAATAAAATTGGATTAAAAAGGGGACCAACGGGTTTACATCCGCTCATCCCTCGAATAATCGAACGATAAAGCTAGACAAACTAATATTAATCCTATTTGGTATTTTCGGAATCTCATCCTATTTGGTATGTTAAATCGTTTCAAGATATTACACATTGAAACCATTAGTATTGTTAAATGGTTTTTTTTTTAAAACTTGGTATCCGGCCTTAGGACCGACTAATCCAAGGGGACCAATCCCACCGCCCACTTGCGGGGGCCCCATTTAAAGCCAGAGTTTTTTTGCTCTGTATGGACTTGGCCCACCGAAATTGGCACCAGTGGGAATCGAACCTGAGACCTTGAGAGGAGCATACTCCAAGGGCCCAAGCCAACACCACTCGACCAACCCCAAGTGGGTTTTGTTAAATGGTTTTATATAAATACTAAGGTGAGAGAAACATATATATATATATATATATATATATATATATATATATATATATATATATATATATACTATTTATGCAATATTATTCTTGAAACCATTATGCTGGTTAAATGGTTTCAGAGTGTTAAACAGTGAAACCATTTGTATTGTAAAATGGTTTCATGTGTTTACTGAAACCAATATTGTGTTTTTATGGTTTTAAAAATCCTAGAAACCATTATGCTGGTTAAATGGTTTCAGATAGTTATACACTGCAACCATTTGTATTGTAAAATGGTTTTACACTAAATGATTTAATGATTTTAAATACTGATTATTACTGAAACCATAAGTATGGTTTAATGGTTTTGATAGTTTTCTATGTGAAACCAAAATAGTTGTCCAATGATTTTGTAATAAAACAAAAAATCAATGGTTTCGTCTAATGATTTATGTTAATTGTAATAAATTAAACCATAATTACAATACATATTTTAGTATGTAATTTTAAATTAAAATATGACTATATAATCATCCAACACAATTAATTGAAAATAGATTCTAATAATATGTATTTCAAAGGAACAAAAGTTATTTAATTGGAAATGGGGGGCGCGTTAGAAATTTGGGGGATGCGCTAGAAATATGGAGGAGGAAAAAAAACTGGGGGGCACGCTAGAAATATGGGGGAGGAAAAAAAACTGGAGGGCTCGTAAGAAATTTAGGGGAGAAAAAGAAAAAAATTGGGGGGTGCGCTAAGCAAATAGGGGCGCGCGAGTAATATGGCAGCATATGGGGGGTGCACAGAGTAAATGGGGGCGCGCACAGAGTAAATGGGGTGGCATATGGGGGTGCGTGGAGTAAATGGGGAGTGCGTTGAGTACTTTTCATTGTTTATACATGATGCACATGGAAGAAGCTTATGCACCATAACCACACCCTAGTGTAGTGAATTATATATATATTCATCACATGCTTAATATTTTGTGAAGATTACAAAAGCTTGGTAGGATCCGAGGCCACTACCACTATTATGTTTAACATGGATTTGGGTAACACCAGATCATAAAATCAAGGGTAACCCCATATCACAACTTAAATTTGGTAGTAAAATATTAACACATCTATTTGCTTCACGATAGAAATGTTGAATTTTAATTTCCCAATGCAAAGACCTTAAATGCGACGAACTAGACTCCAATAGCATTTTAGTAACTATTTGAGAATCAACATGTAACTCAACATAACGGAAACTAAGCCTTGTCGCATACTCCAACCCTTCCAAAACTCCCCATCACTTCGCAATACAAACACTACTACTCCCAACAAATTTAGTAAAACCACCCTGCCACTCTCCACAATTTCCACGGATAAGTTTTCCACATCCAACTCTATTTTTTTCCTTGCAAAATCCATCTGTATTCAGTTGAACCTATCCCTCTTGCGGAGACAACCACTTAATAGAAACTTTCACTATTTAAAAATTTATTTCACATGAACATATTTAAATAAGTAATATATCTATATTTAACTCTCTTTTGACGATATTTTATAGAATTTGATTATATATGACAATAATTTTTTTTTTGGACAAAATATGACAACAAATTTCCATTACAGTTTATAATAATATATTTATATATGTGAAGAATTAATCCAGAATAATAAATTTAAATTAGTGAAAATGTTAATAAATTTATAATTTAATACAAAATTTAATATATAATAATAATTGTCATAAAAATATTATTAATATATTTACTTAGTATGCCGATCTATTAAGCCTAAATTTTACCTATGCATATAAAATTCGAAACCATAAAATTCACGGGTCATTCCAAATTCTACCTCTAATTATATTTATTTTTGAAACATATTTCTAATTATACTTCCTCCGACCTCATATGTAAGCAAAAATAATTTTTTAGATTAATTGGAAAATTGATATATTGAGTCTAAAATATACACCAAAAGGAGTACTTGACAAAGATAGTTACGTAAAAACATACTACTTTTCTCTAATTTATGTATTTATTTATATATTTCTTAATCTGCATAAAATAATCAAATATGTAGCTCATTCATTATTGTGTGATTCACATGGAGGATCAATTAATACTCTTATAAAGACCACAGAAGGGAGTGGTACTGTATCAAACAATCTGAAATGGCCAATTCTGAGTGGTCTCAAATTCTGTTCATAATATTGGGAACCCTTTTCATATGCAACATCAATTTTGCATTTGCAACAGACCCATTTCTTCAACAAAACAAAGACAGGGTTAATGAGGCACTCCCAGGTCAAAACTTCAACATCAACTTTAAACACTATTCTGGGTATATCACAGTGAACGAGGATGCTGATAGGACACTGTTTTACTGGTTCATTGAAGCAGATCATGTAGATCCTACTTCAAAACCACTGCTTCTATGGCTTAATGGTGGTCCTGGTTGTTCATCTATTGCTTATGGTGAAGCTGAGGAATTTGGTCCTTTTCATATTAATTCAAATGGCACCCTTTATCTTAATCCTTATTCTTGGAATCAAGGTGAGTTTTTTTTTTTGTTTTCCACACAGTATCCGGCCCACTGAACCCACTAATCTAATTCGGGGTCAGTTCTGACATTAAGTGGGTCCATCCTGTTTTGTTTAACCATTCAATACATGTATGTTTTGTAATTTTGTTATGTAAAATTGTTTCATTTGTGTTTTTATTTGTTTTGTTTTGTTGCAGTTGCCAACATTCTTTATATTGACTCTCCTATTGGAGTTGGATTTTCATATTCAAAGAATTCATCCGACATTCTCAACAGTGGTGATAAGAGGACAGGTAAGGCATCACATTTAAGTTGATTTTAGATTATTTCCATAATCTCTACAGGATAGCTTATGAAAGCATCCTATTTATAAGAAAAGAAATCAATTTAATAATTTATGTATAAGCGATTGATTAAATTTATTTATCCAAATATGGCGTAATGAACTAGCCCTATAGGATGTGCTCTCCTTTTAGGCTTATGCTCGTTCTATTCTCTCCAGGATAGCTTATGAAACCAACCTATTTATATGAAAACAATTTGATTTGATTTTATGTTTTGTTATATTAATAATTTATGCATAAGAACTTATATGATAAGCGATTAATTAAATGGTTTATCCAAACATGATTTAATGAAATAGTCCTATTGGATGAGTTCTCCTTATGGGTTTATGCTCACTATATTGGTACTTTTGTTGAGAGGCTGACCTCTAAGAAAGGGTTTGTCCCCAACGGTCTACTCTTTTTAGATGAGTACTCCTTTTGGATGCTCATGACGCTCCACCAACCGTTTTTCATGCATTCTAATTGAATCAAATTAAATTAATAATTCTTTATGTGCAGCTGAGGACAATCTCATATTTCTATTGAAATGGTTTGAGCGTTTTCCCCAGTATAAAGAAACTGAATTTTACATCGGTGGTGAAAGCTATGCAGGTAAATACAAAATGGTGAAACAGATAAGGACACTAATTTTCAAGTGTTTGAGTTCTCTGATTCTGGTTTTCCGTGTTTCAGGGCATTTTGTTCCCCAACTTAGCCAACTTATTGTCAAGCACAACTCAGCTACAAAACAAAATTCTATAAATCTGAAAGGTTACATGGTATGAAATACAATTTTGCATAAAAACTAGTAAAGATCCCATGCAAGATTGCATGAATGTGTTGAATAAATTGCGGAAAACAAAGGTGTGAAATTCCACCATGTGTCATTGGGAATAATATATATCTCTCTGCTTCAGGTAGGAAATGCTCTAACCGATGATTTCAATGATCAATTGGGGATTTTCCAGTTTATGTGGGCAACTGGTATGATTTCGGATCAAACATTCAAGCTCTTGAACCTACTATGTGATTTTCAGTCAGTCGAACACCCATCACAATCATGTCAAAAAATGTTGGATATTGCTGATGATGAATTGGGTAATATAGACCCATACAGTATTTTTACCCCTCCTTGCCATGGTAGTGCTAATCAGCGGCTTAAAAGAACGCTTGTGAGTCTACCTTTCTTGCTTCTACTATTGTTTTACTTGTTTTTTATCTTGTCTTTAAGGATCCTAATATTGCAAGTTTGCAACTAGGCACAATATTGAGCATAATTAGATTAGTTAATACTCCTTTTACTCTACTGAATTTTCAGTTTAGAGAATTAGAATATAATAACCAATCATTCACAAATTTTCAATTTCACTCTAAACTCTCAGCATTCTTGGAAATCTTCATGGTAGTGCAGAGCTTCTAATGTCATCACCATGGCAACCAATCCTTATATATCTAAACCATTTTCAGCATCACGACCTCTCAGATGCCTCATCTCCAGCCATTTTTAGCATCTTGGCCACCACACCTCATAACTCTTCTTTTTTGGCACACAATTCTTCTTTTCCCACACCGATGCATCATTCTCCCTCATGTACAAATCCAGTTCCATCGCTTTCCCCCTTATATGAAGGTCATTAGCAAAAAGGATGATCTAGAAAGACAGGAGGACGTGGACGTCATGGTAATTTCAGTTTCAAATAAGGAATGATGCCTCTATCTGTTACCGCAGGTACAAATACTGCGCATATGCTCCTCAGAAGCAGTTTGTGCTTTAGCAATTCATACCTCATGAGAATCCATTTCGGCATGTGAGCCTTCATTACTTAAAACCTTGTTTGTGTTGGTCAAATTTCAAATGATATAACGATGTTTAGTTTGAGTTTCACCACTTTCATCGAGTTGTTAAATCTTAAGTTAACCATCAGGTGCTAGTGTTTCCTTTTCTTCCTCTAGCTGTTTTGCAAATTCTTTATTGCTTTCAGATGCTTATTGTACCTTCTCACCATGCCCCCGGCACTGTAATTCATACACTTCCGCTTTGTTTCTCCTGTGGCATAATAATAGTTCCGTTCAGTTCAAACTTTCATATCCTTCAAAATGTACTCTAACTCTAATTTTTCAGTTACCAATTCCAATGAAAATATAGGAATGTTGTGTACGGACTCAATTCTTGTCCTTCTACTGCCATTTTCACTGAACCTCTTTAGCTTATTAATCGATTTATTTCATTAAACATAAATCTGAAACAATTTCCATCTTTAAATAGTTTCAGTCCATGATAGAACTTCAATTAAATAACAGAATCAAAGACAATGGCTGTCTCTATATGTTAATAGATCTGGATGATATAATTATCATAACTTTCCCCCCTACATTTGTGCAAAATTTTATCGACAAACTGAATTCTGTATTTGGTTGAAAACAGCCATTGGTGTATTTACTTGTTGTTGAGGGGAAACAAACCTCTTTTGATTCTATCTTTTATCTCAAGCTAAATATATATGGGATCTACTTCACAAGGCTGAAATGGATTCTGCCACAGGCATCTCAATGCCTCTGCCTGAAAATCTGAAGCTGTACCATTATGGGTCATTGATTATTTGGATGTTAATCAGTCATTACAGTCTTGGCTAGTATACCTTGGATATGTTTAGTTTGGAACGGCATGAGAGAAACATTAGAGAGATGTTTAACCTCTATACTAGAAAGTAGTATATTGTTTGAGGGTAAAAACAGCGCTGAGTTTGGAAATTACATTTTGCACCATGGAGGCAAAACCAGTGGTATGCCTTATATTACAATCATCGATATAGATCAGTATGTAGAGGCAGCATGCGAAAGTTTTGAGAATAAAAAAGGAGTGATCATATTTACTCTGAGAAGCAAAAGCCAATGTGAGTTTTTGTGAGCCTTTCATATTATGCTCTAGGGGTCTGTTAATGCTCCAGTTTTTTTGAGCCGTGCATATAGACAAGCCTGTCTATTTTGTTTGTCTAGAGGTGATAATTATCCCGCTAACAAAAATAGGTAGTGTTACGAGTCATGACTGACTGAGTTATCAGATTTTATTTTCATTATGTTTCAGTGTTTGGTGGAACTCCTAACCTTACATGACTTTGAAGAAAAATAAAGCATCGGCGCGTCTTGTAGAGGATGAATTTTGAAGGGCTAAATGGAATCTCAAGCTCATAACTTAATTGATAGCAACATTTTTCAAATAGAATAATTATATAACAATCCAATAGTAAACTCTTTCAATTGTATTTATTGCCTAATTACTGTCCCTAACTCCCAAAACGGATACGGATGCATATTCTCAACACTGTTAATAGAGTCCTGAATTACATGATTTTATAGTACAAATCCTTATTAATATTCTCTGTCATGTAACAGAGTGTTGGAAGACTCAGAAGTGTGTATGATCCTTGCACAGAGAAGCACAGCACTATATACTTCAATCGACCAGAGGTCCAGAAGATTCTACATGTTGATCCAGATCATAAACCTGCTAAATGGGAGACCTGCAAGTAATGCTCTTCAGTTATTTTTACAAATTTGCATATAGTGCTTTCTTGAATGTGGTTCTGGAAATACGTTCTTTATTCACTGCTGGACAAGATCAAACACCAAACAAAATGAGGTTTATCGTTTTGGTCTGTTTGGTTGGTGAAAGAAAAAAGAAAGTTCGCAACATTTTGTTGCTGTACTTTGTTTCATTTGATAATTGATAGTATATTCAGGGATCGTAGGCACAGTATAAAGTGCATCGCTATATTTCTTTCGCTGATTTTAACAAATTCTCCAATCTCAATATCAGAATCCACTTATTCTCATTCATTGCAGTGATGACGTATTTTCAAACTGGAAGGATTCACCTAGAACAGTGCTCGATATATATCGTGAACTTATTCCTACTGGCCTGCGAATATGGATGTTCAGGTTACTCCCATTTTATAATATCTACACATGCCTAAATATGTGCTTACTCATTCATCCACAGTGAATCGCTTATCATTTTCCTTAATAATTTTTGCCGGCAAAGTAGCATACTTTTTCTTGTGTTTCTTCAATTCGTCTGTCATTTCCAGTGGTAATACAGATTCTGTACTCCCGGTAACATCTACTCGCTATACCATAGCCGCTCTCAAGCTTCCAACTGTGAGCCCTTGGCGTGCATGGTATGATGACGGAGAGGTAAGTCGGTTATAATAGACAGAGAAATAGATATTTTCTGTTTATTTTCTATTCTCTCCTTTGTTAGCAGCTATTGTTCACTTCACATTCTCTTCATTGCATTGACATTGACATATAAATGAAATAAACAGGTAGGAGGATGGACTCAAGAGTACGCCGGACTCACGTTTGTAAACGTAAGGGGTGCAGGGCATGAAGTTCCTCTGCATAGACCAAAACTTGCTCTAATACTGTTCAAAGCCTTCTTAGCAGGAACTTCCATGCCAACTCTTGAACCACTCTCACTCACCGCCGCCTATTGATATGATTGATTCAAGTTTATGGTTGTTAAATTTCTGTTTTGTGTCTGTTTTCCATCAAACATTCATCAATAATATTATTCCGGTCCATGCTATGGAGCACAAGTTATTCTTACAGGAAATGCACGAGCGCTGATATGTCTTGTTTCTAAAGAAACATGAAGTGGTTATCTTATCTCCTACATCTGACAGAAATCGGGCGTCATGGAGTATGAAATAGCCAATCAAAATGTTTTGTTGACTTCTTCGATGCATTTCTATATTTATCGATTTTTTCTCTTCATAGAGTTGTACTCTAAAGAGAGCTTATTTAACGATGAAGTCGACTTGATTGATTAGCCTGACAGTTCTACTTACACAGGCACAATGGAACTGTAGGAACATAATAGACTAGTTTGTGTATTTTAGTGTGTGGAGGCTTATAATTCAAAAGTTCAAACCAATTATTATTATAAAAAAATTCAAACCAATAGGCTCAAACTCTCAAAAAAAAAAAAAAACTACAAAATATAAAAATATTGAAAATATATCCTCACAAACTTATTACAGTATAATTTTATTTATCACAATATAAAATTAACTAAATTTTATTTTTACTTGCAAGATAAGTATAAATTTTTTATGAAGATTGATTTGTGCAAATTGTAGGGACAAAAGAAACTAGGCTTAAATGTAGTTTTACCCCTGTTTTGAAAAATGTGGAATTTTATCCCCAATTTTATAATTTGTTGGATTTTGCTCCCATCAAAATTCTACACAAAATCTGCTTCTGAGCCTCAAGTTTAAAATTTCGCACAAAACTCAATTGATTAATTGATTTGGGTTCCGGATGATTTTAATTTGGCAAAATTACACTACAGGTCCTTTATCTTATTTTTTTGTAACACTTTGATCCTTTATCTTTTTTTTGTAACAATTTGGTCCTTTATCTTTTTTTTTGTAACACTTTGGTCTTTATCTTATTTATTTATAAAAAATAAAGGACCAAAATGTTACAAATAAAAAAAGATAAAGGACCAAACTGTTACAAAAAAAGGGATTAAAGTGTTACAAATAAAAAAAATAAAGGACTAAAATGTTACAAATAAAAGATAAAGGACCAAAGTGTTACAAAAAAAATAAAGGACCAAAGTGTTACAAAAAAAATAAGATAAAGGACCTGTAGTGTAATTTTGCCTTTTAATTTTTATTACGGGCCACACACTTGATGAAGATTCGATGCAAGAGAAGAGCCATAACAGTGAGAGGACACACGAGGAAGAAGGATTAGGTCATCGATTCCTAATTATCAACATGCAGATGAAGACAAAAAAATGTTGGAAATTAAGAAAAACAAAATTGAGCGAACGAGAGAATAAAATGAAGCTATAGATTTTGTCAAAAAACAAAAATAGAAGCTATAGATGTCACGTGCTCCCTTTTAAGTTGTTAAATAATAGCCTTTGGATTGCATTATTTTAACTGATCAGATTTGGTGTCATGTAAGCAAGCTCTCAACGAAGTGGATTAGAATTTTTTTTTAATAATAGGTTAAAAAAGATTAACTTGAATGCCAAGTAAGCAAATTCTCTGATTGAATGTCAACAAAGTGGGTTAGAGAAGTTTTTTTAATACTTTTTTTTTATAATGAGTAAGAGAAGATTGAATTGTTTTATAAAAAAATAAATTGAATGTCACGTAAGCAGCTTTTTAATTGAATGTCACCTAAACAATTTCTATTGAGAATGCACGAAAGAGCTCCGTAAGAATCTCCTAATGTATATAATAGAGATGAAGATAGGAATTTTCAATCAACGACATGTAAAGCTATACGTTATTTAAATTATGAACTTTTTGTGATGCCTACCATACATCGTCAATTTTAAACAATACATTCACCTTTTATTTAAACAAAATACTCTAGGTCTTGTTCCCAATCATAATTTTACACGTGTATTTTTTTATTCTCATTAAAAAATTACACTGTTAACAAACACCGCACTGAAGCTATATTCATCTTCCTCTTTGCGAATGGATTTTTTTATGCCATTTATCTTCAACTATGGGAACTCACCGCCATGAATACCTCACACCCACCATTGGATATTTTCATTCATCTCACAAAAACTCTCACCGCCATGAATAAGTCAATCCAATCCACTATAAGAACCAATGTTTTAAGAACCGGACCGGACCGGCCGGTTCAACCGGTTCAACCGGGAACCGAACACAGCAGCGGTCCGGGCTAGTGCTGAGAACCGGTAGTCTGCAGAACCGGAAAAAACTGCTTGAAACCGGTACGAGCCGTCCAGAACCGTTCGAACCGGGGGCGGTTTGAAAAAACCGGCCGGTTCGGAATCTTTTGAAAATTTAAAAAAAAAAAAATTTCAATTTTTTTTCGTTTTCTTTAATTAATATTTTTCTGAAGGAAACAAAGGAGTAGTAAGGAATTAATCCATAGCCTATATTGGAAAACCTATATTAAATACAATTTAATGCCTAGCCTATAATTTGAGTTTATTGGAAAACCTATTAAATACAATTGATACAATTTAATATAATTGATATACTTTTCTGATATGCATTGACCAGCATTGTTTACATGTCTACCTTATTGATATGCATTAATATGCATTCATTGATATCTTGATATTTGCCTTAATTGTATAATATATTCTTAATTCTTAACAAACAATTTTAAGTTTATATGATTATGTAAAGTTTATATGATTTTGTCCAATTTAAAGTTTAACAATTTATATGAATTATGAATTTCGAATTTATGTATAATTATTTGGTATAAATTATGCATTTTAGATTTATGATTTCTTTATTTTAAGTTTCTAAATTTTCTATTTTGTTAATGTTACTTTATTAATTTGTTTATTAGTTGTGAAATAAGAAAGTTATATGAACGGTTCAATATAAACGGTTTAATAACGATTGAACCGGTCCGACCGGTTGACCCTTGAATCAGTAGCCACACCGGTTCGACCTCCGGTCCGGTTCTTAAAACATTGATAAGAACTCATTTTTGTCATGTTTGCTACATTAAAAAATTAACAATACATTTACCGGAAAAAAAAGTTTTTGAATATAAAGTCTTTCAACAATAAATTAAAAAAATCATAAATAATTGAGTAAAAAAAGCAAAATAAAAATGCTCTATAAATATTTACCTTAGCCAACAAAATTATTTGTTGGCACCTCTGTATCCAACGTGATATTCATCCTATCAAAATCAAAAATAACAAATAAACATAAGCACAAAACCATAAATTATAGAAAAATGGTGTTTTGAAGCACGATTATAAGGAAATGGATTATGTGCAGTTTATTTTTCTATGCAGTCACTTTATAGTCGTCCGATCGTGATCTGACGGTTTAAACAAATGCAGTCAATTAATACAAATTTTAAATCATGACCGCCCGATCTTGATCGGACGACTATAAATTGCGTGAATGCAAGACTGCACCAACAAACCGACTGCACGAAATCTGGATCCCGATTTTTAAGGAATGAATTTAACAATTATGATGTGCACTAAGATTGCGGTTCTGTATATATAATAGAACATAGCTTTGTATAAGCTTATATATATCCGATTAATTTAGTTTTTTTTTACAGATTAATTTGTATATATCCAACAATCAATCCAACAAATAAGTGAGATACGAAGATTTGTTTTTATATGAAGTTTATTTTCCTTCTGTTTTTGTAAATCTTTTTTTGAGAAGATTTTTTTTTATTCTTTTTTTAATTTTTTTTTTGAGAAAGATTTAATTCAATCTCTCTAATTAAATGACACCTAAACAATTTCTATGAGAATGCACGAGAGAGCTCTGTGGGAATCTCGATATGTATATAATATAATAGAGATTTTAAATAATGACCGTCCGATCT
The DNA here is from genome assembly GCF_020283565.1 of Trifolium pratense. Taxonomy (NCBI): domain Eukaryota; kingdom Viridiplantae; phylum Streptophyta; class Magnoliopsida; order Fabales; family Fabaceae; genus Trifolium; species Trifolium pratense. Next base: position 38,361,555 of record NC_060065.1, read on the forward strand.
TGATCGGACGGCTATAAATAGCATGAGTGCACGACTGCACCAACAAACCGACAACACGGAATCCGGATCCTGATTATAAGGAATGAATTTAACAATTATGATGTGCACTAAGATTGCAGTTCTGTATATGTTATAGAACCTGTAACACCCCGAACTAACTACCCTTAAAAACGTGATCTTAAAAACTTCTTAAAGATAAGTAGCCGGAGCGCTACGGGAAAACATTTTATAAAACGATCGTGCACATGACACGAAACGTCGCAGCGGAAAACATAACATAAAGGATTTTCAAAGCAATGAACATGATAGTTCAAAAGATAATTCATTAACATAAAACATAAGTTAATATGTTCGCATCGATATACGACGGAATACAAACGATCCCCGACTCGATGTTACAAACTATCAGAGCACTAATATACATCTCAACCAATACTAAACTTAACAAAACTATACAAAGGTAGCCTACACTAGCTCCTCACCAAAAGTGCTCCACACCAAAACGATCTGCAGCTAAAACTCGTCGAAACCTTGACCTGAACACCTAAACCCCCAAAGGTCCAGCACATAACAAATAGGTAGAGAGTTAGTAAACATAATCACATACATACGAATATAGAAACGCACCTATATTCAACCTATCACGTATTACTAACTCACACACATGCCTCCATAAGCAATACACCAAATAACACATACTCACAAATACACAACCAGATAGTTTCACGTCGTTTCGGACAACACAAAGAACTCACATAACACATAACACATAATTGCACATTTACTCAAATGCGACTAATGCCAAACATTCAATGTCATGCCAACCTAGACACGACTAATGCATGTGGTACCATCTTCTTTATCAAGGAACTTACCATTGATATTCTTCTTTATTGGACAAGTCCAATATCCTTCTTTATCAGACAAGTCTGATATCCCTAAATAATGCATGAATTTATGAATGCCATGCATTTACCAAACATATGATAATCACTTAGCACGAAGCTACTGCTCACTACATGGATAACATAATCCATTAAACTTCTTTATCAGACAAACTGATATTCTTCTTTATCGGACAACCCGATATACAAAATACATATACTTCTTTGACATTTTATATAAATGCCATCACACAACACAATTATTAAACATATAATAATTCAAAACCAAAACAGAACCATGTTACAAGTGCCTAGATACACTTATAAACATCAACAACAATTGCTGTCGCAGAGGCCTTCGCTAAGCGAGGGCTTAGCGAGACATGGCGAACCTCACCAGGAAGTCACCTGCTCATGGCGAGCATTGGCGAGCTTCAGCGAACATGTTCGCTACAGCGAACTCCTGGTCGCTTAGCGAACTACACCAGAAAAATATCTGTTCTTGAGTTTTCCAAATGCGGTTTAACACTCAAATCCATCCAAAATACATTATAACATGTTATAAATGCATAACAAGTGATCAATCATGTATATACCATACATATATACATGTATTAACATTCACAAACACCAAAACACATCACACATACAAAATCATGCCAATTTCTTGCAAAATAAGCAAAGTTGCATAAACATGCAAAACAATCATCAAACATATACATATTCCCTCCTAGATGTTCATTAAGCATACTAAGATGAAAAGACATGTTTATGATAAAGAAACTTCACCCAAAACCCAAAGAAATTGGGTGAGAGAGTTTGGGAATGGAGGCTAGACACCTCCCCTCTCTTAGATCACCCAAACTTATGCTTAACCACTCTCACCTTAGATTGAATGATGATTCTTGGCCTCTAAATCTCTTCTCCTTGCTCGTGTTCTTCTTCTTGCTCTCCTAGCCAAAACCCTAGCTTAGCTTTGCTCTTGCTCACTCAAACTCAAAGAAATGAATTGTGATACTATTCATGGTTTTGACTTGGTTACTTATACTACTTTCTATTGTCATGAACCAAGCCCAATTGGCTTAGGCCCATTAAGCTCTCACACGCCCCAAGCCCACTAACATGGCAAAGGTTTCGCTCACAAACTTATGTTCGCGATAAATAATTATACGTCGCGTAAATAAATATTTAACACTAACCCAAAATATATGCAAATATATAAAATATCGATTTACTAAAAATCGGGTCGTTACAACTCTACCCCCCTTAAAAGAATTTCGCCCTCGAAATTACCTAAGAGATAAAACAGAGAACGAACCCTCAACGCGGCATCTTCGGTTTCTTGCATACCGGACTCTTGTGACCTTCCTCGCCACAATTGAAACAAAACACTTTCACCCGACAAGCATCGGCCTTGTGCCCAAACTGTCCACAATTGAAACACTTGTCGCTTTTCCTCGGGCAATCATATGACATATGACCCCGCTCTCCACATTTGTAACAACTTCCACTTCCTTGCTTCTTCTTTCCACTTCCATTGCCCTTGTTCTCATACGGCTTACCGCGATCCAAACCTTTTCCTTTCCTATCATTCAGAGCCTTATAGTAGTTGGTCTTGGCTTTGCTATCTTCATCACAAATCCTTGCCTTGGTCATAAGGGTCGGAAAATCCCTGATTTCAGAAAATCCAATCAAAAGCTTGATATCCGGACGAAGTCCACTCTCGAACTTGACACACTTATCCTCTTCGGCTCCCACCGTGTTGTAGTGTGGACTAAACACACACAAAGCTTCAAACTTAGCCGAATACTCGGCGACCGATAAATTTTCTTGCTTGAGCTCCATGAACTCGATCACTTTCTTATTCTTCACATCAGCCGGAAAGTACTTCCTTAAAAATTCCCTTTTGAAAGTTTCCCAAACGATAGCAACACCGTCCACTCCTATCCTGAGTCTCACATTCCTCCACCAAACGATTGCCTCCTCTCTAAGGGCGTAAGTTCCCAAAATAGTCTTGTTCTCCTCAGAACAACCCATTGCTTCAAAGATGATCTCAACCTCATCTAACCACTTGATAGCCCCCTCCGGGTTATAGCCCCCGGTAAACAGAGTTGGTTTATGCGACATAAACCTTTCCAATCTTTTCTCACTATCCCTTCCCGGGTCATTATCCCTTACCACCAATGTAGTCAAAGCAGCCAAAGCTTGTGCAATCTGAGCGTTGGTCCTAGCAGCAGCCATGATTCCTGAACGAATCACAACTCGACGTTAGAATGTATTAACAGTGTACCCAACACATGTTTCATACAAGAGAAAGAAAATCCTAATGGCTCACATGAACCGACCTGCTCTGATACCAACTATTGTAACACCCCGAACTAACTACCCTTAAAAACGTGATCTTAAAAACTTCTTAAAGATAAGTAGCCGGAGCGCTACGGGAAAACATTTTATAAAACGATCGTGCACATGACACGAAACGTCGCAGCGGAAAACATAACATAAAGGATTTTCAAAGCAATGAACATGATAGTTCAAAAGATAATTCATTAACATATAACATAAGTTAATATGTTCGCATCGATATACGACGGAATACAAACGATCCCCGACTCGATGTTACAAACTACCAGAGCACTAATATACATCTCAACCAATACTAAACTTAACAAAACTATACAAAGGTAGCCTACACTAGCTCCTCACCAAAAGTGCTCCACACCAAAACGATCTGCAGCTAAAACTCGTCGAAACCTTGACCTGAACACCTGAACCCCCAAAGGTCCAACACATAACAAATAGGTAGAGAGTTAGTAAACATAATCACATACATACGAATATAGAAACGCACCTATATTCAACCTATCACGTATTACTAACTCACACACATGCCTCCATAAGCAATACACCAAATAACACATACTCACAAATACACAACCAGATAGTTTCACGTCGTTTCGGACAACACAAAGAACTCACATAACACATAACACATAATTGCACATTTACTCAAATGCGACTAATGCCAAACATTCAATGTCATGCCAACCTAGACACGACTAATGCATGTGGTACCATCTTCTTTATCAAGGAACTTACCATTGATATTCTTCTTTATTGGACAAGTCCAATATCCTTCTTTATCAGACAAGTCTGATATCCCTAAATAATGCATGAATTTATGAATGCCATGCATTTACCAAACATATGATAATCACTTAGCACGAAGCTACTGCTCACTACATGGATAACATAATCCATTAAACTTCTTTATCAGACAAACTGATATTCTTCTTTATCGGACAACCCGATATACAAAATACATATACTTCTTTGACATTTTATATAAATGCCATCACACAACACAATTATTAAACATATAATAATTCAAAACCAAAACAGAACCATGTTACAAGTGCCTAGATACCCTTATAAACATCAACAACAATTGCTGTCGCAGAGGCCTTCGCTAAGCGAGGGCTTAGCGAGACATGGCGAACTGATGACAGCCAATCATTTGTTAATTTTAATTATTATTCTATAGTATTTTAGTTAGTTTTTAAGAGTATTGCATGGTCAAAGAGAAGAATTTATGAAGAAATTGACACATAAAAGAGTTTGAAGACAAAAGACCAAAGAAGAAAAAGACTTAGAAAAATATTCTAAGTTTTGAAGCTCAAAATTAGCATCCACTTTCTGTATTTTCCGCGACGCGATGCATGGTCCGTAGTGCTGCGATTTTGCTTTCTAATATCACATGACGTCAGCCTTACATCAGCACATGGAACACACCTTAATGGAGCATGACGTGTCATTCAATTATAGGGACGCGATTTTTGTTTATTAGTGGACGATCTTTTATGCTACAGCCTATATATATGACTACAAATTAGAAAGGGCATTATTACTTCCTGGGAGAGAGAAATACGTGCCGGCAGCAAAAGAGAAGAAGACTATTCTAGGGTTTCGCCGTCGCGGTCTTCATCGGTTATTCATGTATAATTTTCTTAACTCTTTTGTTATGTTAATTATTATTATGAGTAACTAATCTCATCAGATTAGGGATTTTAGATGATTCTCTGTGGAACTATTTGAACCATGTAACTACGTGTTCTTATTTATGCAATCAAAACTAATAGTTATTCAGTTAATTTCGTGTTTAATGCTTTTCTTTATTTGGCCAATATCGAATTGATTTCAAGAAATAATTCACTACTGACCCTAGGTTTTATTACTAGAACTAAATTAATTGTTTGCCAATCGTAATTGCTTTAGGAATAAAGAATTAGTTGGTATGATTGAGAATTTAACGTTCAATAACGCTTTTGATAATATTAGTTTCGCCTAAGGAATTAGGGTACTTTATTAGATAAAAGGGATCATGAGCCAAGGAATTGGACTTAATCTATTTTGTTAAATTATCGTAACTATTAGAGTTTGGTTGTTGAGAATTAGAACCTAGAGTACCAAATAGGGATACAGAGAGGATTCGAACAATCCTTAATCGCTTCGCTCCATTAAAAAGTCTTCGTCAAGTTATTGCAATTTTTATTTTAATTATTTTATAAACCAAATATATGCCAAGCATACCCCCTTATATTTATGACCTAAATACAATTCAATTGTTTTGTCGAGATTGAAACAATCCCTGCGGATACGAACTTTATAAATATTATTACTTAACGATAAGTTAGTACACTTGCTAATTTTGTCATCAAGTTTTTGGCGCCGTTGCCGGGGATTGTTGATTAATTTCAACAAGGCAATTTCGTTTTATTTAGGATTTATTTTAATTTTCGTTTTATTTATAAAAAAAAAATAAAAAAATTATTATAGCATACTTATTTCTATTATTTTTATTGTGCAGTGCTATTGAGGTATTTTTTGTTGTTTATGCGAGGTAAAAAGGTTGCAGGAGAGCTTCTTTTCGATCCTGAAATCGAGAAAACCGCAAAGGCAAACAGGAAAGCAGTACGGTTAGCTGCGACATCAGCAAGAAACACTTCAGGCGAAAGTTCTCAGTCTGAGGAAAGTAGTATGGCTGCACTTGATCCACCACCACCTCCTCCTCGAAGGACATTGGGTGACTATGGCCAGAGAAACAACGGAGAACTAGCAAATTTGGGTTTTCAACCAGTCAATCCGGTCTCTTTTGAAATAAAAAATTCAGTACTCAGCGCCCTCAAGGAGAATCAATACTCCGGGGCCGAATCGCAATGCCCGAATCTCCATCTGGCGCATTTCTATGAAGCATGTGACTACACAGATCCACCGAATGTATCAGAGTCAGCAAAGAGGTTAAGGCTTTTCAAATACTCTTTGACTGGAAGAGCAAAAGATTGGTTAGACACCATACCACCTAACACCATCAACACTTGGCAAGAGCTGGAAGTTAAGTTCCTAGATAGATACTTTCCCATTCACAAGTACCTTGACAGAAGAGCAGACATTACGAGCTTCGAGCAAGGGGACTCTGAAACATTGTATGATGCATGGGAAAGATTCAAGCTGTGTTTGAAGAAATGTCCGAAACATGGACTCGATAATCATGCTCAGATGCAACATTTCACTCAAGGACTGAGAGCTCAGACGAGAATGTTTTTGGATGCGTCGGCTGGCGGATCATTGAAAAATAAGGATGAGAGTGAAGCTAGGGAGTTAGTGGAATCGATGGCTCAAAATGAGTATAGAGTTCAGAATGATCGTGGAGCAAAGAAAAAGTCAGGCATGCTAGAACTTGATACTCAAACTGCTCTCCTAGCACAATCTACTTTGATGAATACCCAAATGGCAGCCATGTTGAAACACTTTACAAACTCCTCCAACTCTCAAATGCAAGTCATGGCAGCTCAAGATTTGAAATGTGATTTTTGTGGGCAGGGACATGCTAATGGTGAATGTTTTCCCGAAGGCTCAGAGGAAGCAAAGTACTTAGCTAATTTCAAGAGGAGCAACCCCAATCACAACCCGTATTCGAACACTTACAATCCGGGTTGGAGAGATCATCCAAACTTTGGTTGGGGAGGAAATCAAAACTCCAATCAATCTCAACAACAAACTCCACTTCAAAACAATCAACAAAGAAAACCATCACCCATGGAAGAAACTCTTGTGCAATTCATGAAGATGACCCAAGAGAATTTCGGAGCAATGAAGGCAAGCCAAGAACTCTCAAACAAAAATCATGAAGCATCTATAAGAAATTTGGAAACTCAAATTGGGCAATTGTCAAGGCAATTTACCGAAACACTAAATGGAGGTTTTGGTGGAAACACGGTAGATAATCCAAAAAATGAGAGTTGTAAGGCTATAGGTTTGAGAAGTAGAGTTGTTCCATCTGTAGTAGAAACTAAGAAAGAAAAGAAAAAAGAAGTAGAAGTAGAGAGTGGAAATAAGGGTGAGGGAGAAGTTGAAAATGAGTGGTTGATTGTTGATGAGGTTGAAGTTGAAAATGAGAGAGTTGAGGAAGAAAAAAGTGAGAATGGGGTTAAGGAAACTAGTGAGGGAGAAGTTGAAAAGAAAGAAAAATTGATTGATGAAGGTTCTATTCTGAGAAAAACTAAGAAACAAATTCTTGAAGACTGCGGTAAGGAGCAAGTCATTCCCCCTTATGTCAAATTGCCATACCCCCATTTGAAGAAAAAGAAAGACAAGGAAGAGGGTCAATTTAAAAAATTCATGGAGATGTTTACAAAGTTACAGGTCAATGTTCCTTTTGGTGAGGCATTGGAACAGATGCCAGTTTACGCAAAATTCATGAAAGATCTCTTGTCTGGAAAAAGGAAGCTGAAGGATGATGAAAACATTGCCTTGTCAGAAGAGTGTAGCGCTATTCTCCAAAGGAAGCTACCACCGAAATTGAAAGATCCTGGTAGTTTTACTATTCCATGTTCCATTGGTGAGTTGAAAATTGGAAGGGCTTTATGCGACTTGGGGGCAAGCATCAACCTGATGCCGTTGTCCATGATGAAGAAGTTAAAGTGTGGAGAACCGAAGCCAACAAGAATGACTTTGACATTGGCTGATCGATCCGTTACATACCCTTATGGGGTGCTAGAAGATGTGTTGGTTAAGGTAAATGACTTGCTTTTTCCAGCTGACTTTGTTATACTTGATATGGATGAGGACTCTGAGGTACCGTTGTTGTTGGGAAGACCTTTTTTGGCTACTGGTAGGGCACTTATTGATGTTGAGCTAGGAGAGTTAATGTTGAGATTTCAAGATGAACAGGTTATTTTCAATGTGTTTGAAGCTATGCGTCATCAAAATGAAAATCCTCAATGTTATCGGGTTGATGTTATTGAAAATATTGTTGAAGAAACCTCTCGAGTTGAGAAACCAGTTTTACCGATGGAAAATGTGATCGTTAACTCAATTACGTTAGTTGAAAAAGGCCAAGAAAAGGAGATTGAAGAGTGTGTGCGTCAGTTAGAAGCCTTGGAAGTTGATAAAGTGCAAAAGAAAATAGAGGATCTTAATGTTACAAGGTCGGGTGAATTAAAAGAAGAGGCGTCAGCACCATCTGCACCCGAGCTGAAGGAGTTACCAACACACCTCAAATATGTCTTTTTAAGCGAAAAATCTATGCATCCCGCTATCATCAGCAGTTCCTTGAATGCTTTGGAAGAAGAAAAACTCCTAAGAGTGCTTAGAGAAAATAAAAAAGCACTCGGGTGGAGCATATCTGACTTGAAGGGAATCAGTCCAGCCTACTGCATGCACAAGATCAAGTTAGAAGAGGAATTTAAACCTGTCGTCCAACCACAACGGCGACTGAATCCAACCATGAAAGATGTTGTGAAGAAAGAGGTTACAAAGTTGCTTGAAGCAGGGATGATCTATCCCATATCAGACAGTTCATGGGTAAGTCCGGTACATGTAGTCCCTAAAAAGGGAGGAATGACAGTCATCAGGAATGAAAAGAACGAGTTAATTCCAACTCGTACAGTTACTGGGTGGCGCATGTGCATAGACTACAGGAGGTTGAATCAAGCAACAAGGAAGGATCACTTTCCTTTACCTTATATGGATCAAATGTTAGAGAGGCTGGCTGGTCAAGCCTTTTATTGCTTCTTAGACGGTTACTCTGGCTACAATCAAATAGCTGTAGACCCGGCAGATCAAGAGAAAACAGCTTTCACATGTCCATACGGAGTATTTGCTTACCGGAGAATGCCTTTCGGCTTATGCAATGCTCCCGCTACTTTTCAAAGGTGCATGTTTTCTATCTTTTCTGATATGATTGAAAATTCCATTGAGATTTTTATGGATGACTTTTCTGTGTTTGGTAAAAGCTTTGATATTTGTCTTGCCCACTTAGATGTTGTTTTGAAGAGATGTGTCGACACTAATTTAGTATTAAATTGGGAAAAGTGTCATTTTATGGTTACCGAAGGAATAGTGTTAGGACACAAAATCTCTTCAAAAGGCATAGAAGTGGATAAAGCAAAAATTGAAGTTATAGAAAAATTACCACCTCCGATTAATGTGAAAGGGGTGCGGAGTTTTTTAGGCCACGCCGGTTTCTATCGACGTTTCATAAAGGACTTCTCAAAAATTGCTAAACCTTTGTGCAATCTCCTTGTGAAAGAGAATGATTTTAAATTTGATGATGCATGCTTGAATTCTTTTTCCATTATTAAAAATAAGTTGGTCACCGCGCCCGTAATCACAGCCCCTAATTGGGAATTACCTTTTGAACTTATGTGTGATGCCAGTGATTACGCGGTTGGAGCAGTGCTTGGCCAACGACACGCAAAATTTTTCCATGCTATATATTACGCGAGCAAAGTCCTTAATGAAAACCAAGTGAATTACTCCACAACTGAAAAGGAATTGCTTGCTGTAATATTTGCTTTGGAAAAGTTTCGCTCTTATTTAATTGGTTCGAAGGTTATTATTTTTACAGATCATGCAGCATTGAAGTTTCTACTCACAAAGGGGGATTCTAAACCCCGGTTACTTAGATGGATACTGTTGTTGCAAGAATTTGATATTGAGATCAAGGACAAGAAAGGGGTTGAGAATGTGGTAGCTGACCACCTCTCAAGGTTGGCAAACCCCGAAATAACGAAAAAGGAGAAAAGTATAGTAGCTGAGTTCCCAGATGAGCAGCTATTAACAGTGACTGAAAGACCATGGTTCGCAGACATGGCAAATTTTAAAGCAGGAAATTTAGTCCCAGATGATTATAGTTGGCAGCAGAGAAAGAAATTTTTCCAAGACGCTAAATTTTATCTTTGGGATGATCCATATTTATTTAAGGTAGGTCCTGACGGTTTGATAAGACGATGTGTTGCAGGTGAGGAAGCAAAAAGTATCATGTGGCATTGTCATAGTTCAGCTTACGGAGGCCACCATGGCGGAGAAAGAACTGCAGCAAAAATTCTTCAATGCGGTTTTTGGTGGCCTACCATGTTCAAGGATTGTGTTGAATTTGTAAAAAATTGTGATAAATGCCAACGAACAGGTAGTATTGCCATGAGGAATGAGATGCCCCAAAATGGAATTTTAGAGATTGAACCTTTCGATTGTTGGGGTATTGACTTCATGGGTCCTTTTCCCTCGTCTTATTCTAACCTTTACATTCTTGTTTGTGTTGATTATGTCACAAAGTGGGTTGAAGCAACTGCTTGTGTTGCTAATGATGCTCATACTGTTGTTAACTTCTTGAAAAAGAATGTTTTTGCTAGGTTCAGAGTACCCAGAATTTTGATCAGTGATGGGGGGAAGCATTTTTGCAACAAATACTTGGAAAGTGTGTTAGCTAAATACAATGTCAAACACAAAGTTGCTACCCCCTATCATCCACAAACATGTGGACAAGTTGAAGTATCCAACAGACAATTGAAACAAATCCTTGAGAAGACTGTTGCTAACTCAAGGAAAGATTGGGCAAAGAAGTTAGATGATGCGCTTTGGGCATATAGGACTGCATTCAAGACTCATCTTGGGTTGTCACCATATCAGTTGGTGTATGGAAAAGCATGTCATTTACCGGTGGAGCTAGAACACAAGGCCTATTGGGCGGTAAAATTTCTAAATTTTAATGAAAAAGCGGCAGGTAGGAAGAGGTTGCTGAAGTTGAACGAGTTGGAAGAGATTAGGCTGCAAGCTTATGAAAATGCAGTCATTTACAAGGAGAGGACCAAGAGGTATCATGATAAAAAATTGCTTAGAAAAGAGTTTTACCCGGGACAAAGCGTATTGTTATTTAATTCGAAATTGAAACTCTTTCCCGGTAAACTCAAATCTAAATGGTCAGGACCATATGTGATCAAAGAAGTTTTTTCTCATGGAGCGGTAAAATTAGAAGAGCCATTATCGAAGAGGACATTTAAAGTAAATGGCCAAAGAATTAAGCTCTACAATGGAGGCGAGATTCCTACTGAGAGGGTCTCATTGGTACTGAATGACCTTTAAGGTCAGCATTAGTCAAGCTAGTGACGGTAAAGAAGCGCTTGATGGGAGGCAACCCATCCGGTATGTTTTATTTCAATCTTTATTTTTAGTAAAAACAAAAAAAAAAAAAACAAAAAAAAAAGGAAAAAGAAAAAAGAACAAAAAAGAGAGACTATCAATGATGCCATCTGCTGACAATCCCTTGTGTTTCATCTTTCTGTTGTCTTGTTTATTATCAAGTTTAATGTTTTTATGTCTTTTCAGAATTGTCAGTGTGTTAATACCTGAATTTGCATGATGAAAATCTCCTAGACTTGCACATAAAAGAATAATTGCAGTGTGATTGCTCATGAAGTGCAACGGTTCAAGAGACAAAGAGACGAATTGGAAAGATGACGTTTTGCACGGTGTACTAGTTCAATCTTCAGATACCTCATCTGGTGAGCATATTGAGCCAAATAAATTCCACGGTATACTTTTTCTTTCACATCTTATGAGTGTATCCATGCTTTGTATATTTTCTAGAACTTGCAACTTTTCTCTACTGTTGATTGGTTTTACATTTTCACACATAGAGGCACATTTGTTTGGTACTCTGAGCCTTTTTCAAGCTACCCTGTTTATTATTTATCCGTTGCTAAACCATTTTGAGCCAAAAAAAAAAAATCTCTTTTCTTTCGGTGACATACCAAATTATAAGCCTTTTAGACCTTAAATTTTTTATCTGTTTGCCCTCCTTGGAGTTAGGTAGAAGCTTTAAATTTTCTTGTCATGGCATCATTTTAAGTTTGGGGTTGCTTCTGGAATTAGCAACATCTTAAGTTTGGGGTAGGGGTACTAGAGAACTTGAAAAGAAAAAAAAAAAGAGAATAATAAAGACTCACAAAAATAATGGAGTTTCTTAGAAAAAAAAAAATAAAGAGCCATTAAACATGAAAAATATTGGCATCTTCAAAAAGAAAGAAAAAAAATTGAAGGATAAGTTCTCTAAGTACCTAATTAACGATGAATTGAGTCCCAATAATGGTAATTTTTCAACAAGGAATAGTAGTGGATACCTAACTCCAATTTAGCCTACTTTTCCCAAAATTATCCCACCATTTACCTAAGCCAAGTTATAACCCTCAAGACCTCAAAAATGTGTGTGATGTATTTACTTTGATTGACGTTCAGAATTTTTTCAAGCTTATGGTAAAATAGCATTTGCATGTTGATGGAGTGAATACCCTATCAAAAAATTGAGTGAATTAGTGAGTGAGAGATAAGGTTGGACTTTGTACATTGTGTGGAACGGTCATTGGACCAAATTTGATTCAAGTCTTGGAAGCCAAAGTGTTGATTGAGCAGGATCACTGAAGTTAACACCGGTGGTTCTATTGCCGGATGAAGAGAAAAGGTTTATGAGATTTTTATCATTCAAATTAATTTGTTAATTCCCTGATAGTTTTGTTTTGACAGGCATGTCACTTGAGGACAAGTAACAGTTCAAGTTTGGGGTTGTGATGACAGCCAATCATTTGTTAATTTTAATTATTATTCTATAGTATTTTAGTTAGTTTTTAAGAGTATTGCATGGTCAAAGAGAAGAATTTATGAAGAAATTGACACATAAAAGAGTTTGAAGACAAAAGACCAAAGAAGAAAAAGACTTAGAAAAATATTCTAAGTTTTGAAGCTCAAAATTAGCATCCACTTTCTGTATTTTCCGCGACGCGATGCATGGTCCGTAGTGCTGCGATTTTGCTTTCTAATATCACATGACGTCAGCCTTACATCAGCACATGGAACACACCTTAATGGAGCATGACGTGTCATTCAATTATAGGGACGCGATTTTTGTTTATTAGTGGACGATCTTTTATGCTACAGCCTATATATATGACTACAAATTAGAAAGGGCATTATTACTTCCTGGGAGAGAGAAATACGTGCCGGCAGCAAAAGAGAAGAAGACTATTCTAGGGTTTCGCCGTCGCGGTCTTCATCGGTTATTCATGTATAATTTTCTTAACTCTTTTGTTATGTTAATTATTATTATGAGTAACTAATCTCATCAGATTAGGGATTTTAGATGATTCTCTGTGGAACTATTTGAACCATGTAACTACGTGTTCTTATTTATGCAATCAAAACTAATAGTTATTCAGTTAATTTCGTGTTTAATGCTTTTCTTTATTTGGCCAATATCGAATTGATTTCAAGAAATAATTCACTACTGACCCTAGGTTTTATTACTAGAACTAAATTAATTGTTTGCCAATCGTAATTGCTTTAGGAATAAAGAATTAGTTGGTATGATTGAGAATTTAACGTTCAATAACGCTTTTGATAATATTAGTTTCGCCTAAGGAATTAGGGTACTTTATTAGATAAAAGGGATCATGAGCCAAGGAATTGGACTTAATCTATTTTGTTAAATTATCGTAACTATTAGAGTTTGGTTGTTGAGAATTAGAACCTAGAGTACCAAATAGGGATACAGAGAGGATTCGAACAATCCTTAATCGCTTCGCTCCATTAAAAAGTCTTCGTCAAGTTATTGCAATTTTTATTTTAATTATTTTATAAACCAAATATATGCCAAGCATACCCCCTTATATTTATGACCTAAATACAATTCAATTGTTTTGTCGAGATTGAAACAATCCCTGCGGATACGAACTTTATAAATATTATTACTTAACGATAAGTTAGTACACTTGCTAATTTTGTCATCACGAACCTCACCAGGAAGTCACCTGCTCATGGCGAGCATTGGCGAGCTTCAGCGAACATGTTCGCTACAGCGAACTCCTGGTCGCTTAGCGAACTACACCAGAAAAATATCTGTTCTTGAGTTTTCCAAATGCGGTTTAACACTCAAATCCATCCAAAATACATTATAACATGTTATAAATGCATAACAAGTGATCAATCATGTATATACCATACATATATACATGTATTAACATTCACAAACACCAAAACACATCACACATACAAAATCATGCCAATTTCTTGCAAAATAAGCAAAGTTGCATAAACATGCAAAACAATCATCAAACATATACATATTCCCTCCTAGATGTTCATTAAGCATACTAAGATGAAAAGACATGTTTATGATAAAGAAACTTCACCCAAAACCCAAAGAAATTGGGTGAGAGAGTTTGGGAATGGAGGCTAGACACCTCCCCTCTCTTAGATCACCCAAGCTTATGCTTAACCACTCTCACCTTAGATTGAATGATGATTCTTGGCCTCTAAATCTCTTCTCCTTGCTCGTGTTCTTCTTCTTGCTCTCCTAGCCAAAACCCTAGCTTAGCTTTGCTCTTGCTCACTCAAACTCAAAGAAATGAATTGTGATACTATTCATGGTTTTGACTTGGTTACTTATACTACTTTCTATTGTCATGAACCAAGCCCAATTGGCTTAGGCCCATTAAGCTCTCACACGCCCCAAGCTCACTAACATGGCAAAGGTTTCGCTCACAAACTTATGTTCGCGATCTATGTTGCATGAGTACTCCATTTTAGACCGAGTACCGGTACCGGGTACGTACCGGGTACCGGTACGCGTATGGTACTCCCCCGGTACGTACCGACGCCGTACCTATTTTTTTTTTTTTTTTTTTGCAATGGGTACACGTGTGGTACACCTGTGGTACGCGCGTGGTACACCAATCCAAAAAAACATGATTTTTTTTCTTCTTTTTCTTTTATTATTAGTTTTTTTTAAGGAAGATTTACGTTTTTTATTTGTTTATAATATAAAGTAGCAACTATTGCTAAAAAACAATAACAAAGTAGCCGCCGAAATTATTCACTCATTCATTGAAAAGGAATAGACTAAATTCAAAGAGAGATAAAGATCTAGTTTTTATTCATACCAATCTTCGTCTTCTCTCAAGAAAGAGAAATATTAACACTTATAATGAAAGTGCAACAAAAATGTGGGATATTCGTAGAGATAAATGAGATTTATTTAATATATAGTTGATATTCTTGAAATCGCTAGTCTTTCTCGCGGTGAACCTAACTAGAGGTCACTCTTTTTAGTGATGATGAAGAGGGAAATTATTGACTTTTTTTGAGCTAATTGGTTTTTAATTTCATATTTTGATGTTTCGAACAATTTAAATTACATTTATAGTGTGGTGTGATCTTTTTTATGTTTAATTATTTGTTTTAACAATATAACTATATTATTTGATATATATAATTATATTTTAAAAAAAATTTATAGGGATGTACCCGTACCTTAGTTTTTCTAAAAATGACGTACCCCGTACCAGTACCGGTATCGGATACCGGTACCGTACCCGCACCCGGGCAACATAGTTCGCGATAAATAATTATACGTCGCGTAAATAAATATTTAACACTAACCCAAAATATATGCAAATATATAAAATATCGATTTACTAAAAATCGGGTCGTTACAGAACCTAGTTTTTTTTTCCCAATAATAGAACATAACTTTGTATGCCTGTTTCCTAGGTGGCCACTTGGTTGAGGAGTCACTTTGCAACCTAGAGGTACTTGGCTCGAAACTTAGCACTAGCAACAAAAAAAAAACATAATTTTGTATAAGCTTATATATATTCGATTAATTTAGTTGTTTTTTTTTTTTACAGATTAATTTGTATATATCCAACAATCAATCCAACAAATAAGTGAGAGACGAAGATTTTTTTTTATATGAAGATTTTTTCTTCTTCTGTTTTTGTAAATCTTTTTTTGAGAAGATTTTTTTATTCTTTTTTTAAAAATTTTATTCAATTGAATCTGTCTAATTAAATGACACCTAAACAATTTATATGAGAATGCACAAGAGAGCTCCGTGAAAATCTCGCTATGTATATAATAATAATAGAGATTTGCAGAACTTTTGTTGAATTTCACATCATTAGAGACTCCATAAATATTTGCACAAAAACTCACTTCCATTTTAGTTTCATGTAAACAAACATTAGGACTTTTCCCTGTCATCAAAGCTTTTGCTTTTTTTTTTTTTTCCTCTTTTACCATGCGTTTGATCCCCTAAAAAACATGGGACTGCAGTGGATAATTTTTGTTGTACCTTGTTCTATTTGAATCTGATTATGGGACTGGACAAATTATGTAGCAAGAGACATGACAAAAACAAGAATTTTTGTCCCTCACCGAACCACAGCACAATTTTTTGTCCACAGTACAATTATCAAAAATACGAAAAATACTTATTTTATTTTCGAATATAAAAATATTATCGCCCTATCGCTCTTCGGTACAGTTTTGTCCTGTCCTGTATAAGTATTATCTTGTTCTGTCCTGTACTGTTCTATCCGGTCATTGCTGTTTTACGAATCAAACACACCCTAATATTATAACAAAGGCCCCCCTTTTAACAAATGATCTTCTTGACAACTCATTCACACTTTTTGACAATATACACCAACTAAAAATTGTCACTCGCTACTTAGAGTACGAAAAGTACTGCTCACATCCTAGAAAGCGAGAGGGTTAGTTTGGTCATTTGAGGCTAACGATATCTGGGGGTGCGAAAAAATGGATTCTAAACATATATTATCACATGTTCAACACCAAAAAATTTTCTTTTTGAAAAAGAGGACAAAGCCCAACCAACTAACCAACATTTGATTCAGATCCTCTCCTATACTAATTGTAACTATTGGATCTCTGTTGTTGTTTTTCTATCCGGACCAATTTATTTTTCTTTATAATCTCAACCATTAGATTAAGGTAGAAGAGATGGTAAAACACATTAAGACATAAGGGGATACAAACTCACAAACGTTTCATTGTTTTATTTTTGTTTATTTTATTTATTTATTATTAGTTTTTGTTTTATTATAAAGTTTTTTTTTTAAAGATATAGTTGGTTAGTAATTAGGAGATTAGTTAGTAGTTTGTTGATCCCTATATATAGGCTTTGATGTAACATTTTACACTTGCTTTTCTCATTAGTAATATTTTTCCTTGGTCAATATTACACACTTTTGAGCTATTTTCTCTTCTTTTCCCATAAATGTCGTGTTTCTTAACATTTTTAAAGTGAGTAGATATGCATTGTCGATGTAAATGAATTTTATACTAAAAATTCAATTACATGATTTATTATTTTGTATCATATCATTTAAGTGGGACAATTATTTGATATTAGTTGATTGAGTAGGATGATACAATATAATATAATTTATCGGGAGGAGGCTGAAAACCACACTTAATGACAAAACTGATCCCCGAACCAGATTCAACTGGTGGTGAAAGACAAAAAAATAAAATAATTAGTTGATTGGTAAAATTATTTTACACAATTTGTAAAAAAAAAAATTATCCGTTTTTTTCGGATTTTTTTAAGTGTAGAAGCTAAATTTTAAAAGACATCGTTGCAATTATATGACCATGTAAAATTATTTTATATCTTTAATGGAAAGATTGAGAATATTATACTCCAAATCAACAATGTCAAATATTACAAAAAATAATATCTTTAATGCATATCCAATTTTCCTTTTAAATGGAGTACTAATAAATATCCTTAATTACAAAAAAGAATAAATTTTTTAGTCAAAACAATAAAAAAAATAATCAATTTTTTTTAACCACCGTATCTTACCTTACTTTACTGAAAGGGTATATACATATTATTATTGTGCTACCCTCTTTTCTTCTACAACACTCTCACTCTTCATTCTCAATAAATCTTGGCGGCTTCAGAGCCATATTAATCGCAATTTTTCTCATCTTCTTCTTCCAGAAACAAACCCTTCGATTCAACACAATGGTTAGTGTTTGTTTCTTTTTTTTTGTTTTTTATTTTTTGAAATTTGCCTACCAATGTTTTTTTTTGGTAAATAACGTACGAATGATTACGAACAATGAATGAGTTTGTCAACAACAAAAACAACAACATTGTACTTAATATACAAGGAATTTTAAGAATGTTTTTCCTTTTGTCTATTTTTTGTTAACTTTTTGTAAGTTAATTTTGGTAAAAATATGTTTTTTTTTTTGTGAATTCTGAATTAGGGTAAATGATGTATGCATGATTAAGGGGTTTAGAAAAGGGTTTTAATGGTGAAAGTTTTATTTTTTAAATTCTGTTGTTAATCTTGATTAAGAACATTGAACATTGATTTGAATGTGTCTGTAAAGTTAGCATTGTACTTTGTGGTTTTTGTGTAATCTATAAAATCAAATTAGATATTGAAATTGGAATTTTAAAAAGGTTTCTATGTCGTTAAAGTTTCTTGTTTGGTTTCAATATTATATTGATTTCATGAAATCTGAATGAACATGATATCAATCTATGTACTGTATCATGAATCAATTGTTTCGAATGCTTAAGATGTTAACTAAAAGGCATGATTGGTTTTATATCTAACACACTGCTTCATGTTTGAATGATTTTTTTTTTTTTTTTGCAGAATGGAAATTTTCGAAACAGTTATAGAGGTGGTTGGAATGGTACACCATATGACAATTACAGGCGGGAACAGTTTAACTACAATTACCAAATTCCTCATGATTGGCGTTTCTACTATGCTCATGATATGCACTTAACATATCAGACGCCGGCACACTACTATCCTGATATGAGGCCTTTACCGTATCAAGTGCCGGCACACTATGCTGGTAACAGTCACTTAACACATCAAAGGCCGCAACACTATGCTGATAAAAGGCACTTATCGAAGCAAAATCCGAAACACTCTGCTGATAAAAAGCCTCTGCCACAACAAACGCCCGAAGACTTTGCTGATAAAAAGCTCTCACCGCATAAAAAGCCGGAAGACTTTGCTGATAAAAGGAACTTACCGCATCAAAAGCCAGAAGACTATACTGATAACAAGTGCTTACCGCAACTATGTGAGCAATCAACGAAGCTTAAAACTTCAAAAGAACATCATGTGATTCAGAATTGTGCTTTGAAAAGAAATGATCAGCCGAACTCAATCTCAATGGACTTGCATTCCATCGCTGGTTCTAATACTAGTGCCTTGACTAAAGATACATGTTCCGGTTCTGATGCAATAGGAATAGCACCCCCACAAGGTCCTATGACTTCTCAAATTAACTCACAGACCAAAGTAAAAGAAGGGAAACAACATCATGAGGAGGTTCAGAATGGTGGTGTCAAAGACTGTGCTGCTAAGAAGTGCTTACCACGTCAAATGCCAAAACCAACTATTCCTTCTGATAAGAAGTGCTTACCACCTCAAATGCCAAAACCAACTATTCCTTCTGATAAGAAATGCTTACCACCTCAAATGCCAAAACCAACTATTCCTTCTGACAAGAAGTGCTTACCACCTCAAATGCCAAAACCAACTATTCCTTCTGATAAAAAGTGCTTACTACGCTGTGAAATTTGTCATGTTACGATTTCTCCCAATTGTGTTGAACAGCATAATAATGGAAGGAAACATCGAAGAAACTTAAAATCAAAGGAATGTAAAATTTCAAAAGGAGAAGTGAGTGGACATATTCAAAATTCTCAGATGAATCCGGTCCTTCAACCTAAGGAAGTTCCAAAATCTATGAAAGATGGGCGCCCTGTTGAAAATATGAGTCAATTCAGGTGCAAGGAAGTTCCAGCTGAAGGATGTAAGAAACTCGAGGATCAAGCTGTTGCAAAGGATCAAATGCCAAAACCAACTATTCCTTCTGATAAGAAGTGCTTACCACATCAAATGCCAAAACCAACTATTCCTTCTGATAAGAAGTGCATACCACATCAAATGCCAAAATCGACCATTCCTTCTGATAAGAAGTGCTTACCACCTCAAATGCCAAAACCAACTAATCCTTCTAAGAATAAGCGTGTACCACTCTGTGAAATTTGTCATGTTAGGGTTCCTTCCAAGGATATCGAACTGCATAATAATGGAAAGAAACATCGAAGAAACTTAAAATCAAAGGAATGTAAAATTTCACAAGGAAAAGTGAGTGGACTTGCTAAAAATTCTCAGATGAATGCAGTAGTTCAACCTAAGGAAGTTCCAAAATCTATGAAACTTGGGCGCCCTGTTGAAAATATGAGTCAGTTCAGGTGCAAGGAAGTTCCAGCTGAAGGATCTAAAAGGAAACTCGGGGATCAGACTGTTGCAAAGGATCACGGTTTCAAGGTAAAGAAATTGAAAAATGAGTCTCCTAGTTTCATGAACAAGAAAGTTCCAGCCGAAAAAAGGAAAGTCAGTGATAACACTGATGCAAAGGATCATGATTCCAACCCTGAGATTGGAGAAACATCAGGAGCTAAGTACATGAAGATGAATAGTGGGATAAGAAGGCCTGTGAAATCATCAAAATCTGAGTCTCCACATGTTTCAGCCTCACTGTCTAAAGAGTCCAAAGGCAAAGAACATCAGAAGTTTCAAAAAACCGTGGAAAAGAATGATCAGCCACAATCAACTCCGGTTGAGTTGAATGCCTCAGAAGGCTCTAATAGGAAAGAATCTACGAGTTGTGATTTTGCTGCAATACCACTACCACAAGTACCTATGAATTGTCCGGTATTCACACCATCACCAGCAGTGGAATCAAGTATTAAACCCTCAATTCAAACTGATTCACAGGTCGAAGTAGAAGGCAAAGAACATCACGGCGTTCAGTATTGTGGTGTCGAAACAAATGATCAGCCACAGTCAATCACAATGGAGCTTCATGCCAATGGAGGATCTGATATTAATACCTTGATCAAAGAAGATACATGTTCTGATTCTGGTGCAATAGTAATAATTCCATCACAATCACCTATTGCTTCTCAGGTGGCCACACCAGTAGCAGCAGTTGAATCAAGTTATGAACCCGAAAGTCCACAAGTTAAACAAACAGAAATGTCAGACGACAAAGTTCATAATGAGATTCAGGATCATACTGTTGATTCAAATGATCAGCAACAATCAATCTCAATGGAGTTGGACGACCCTGCTGGTTGTATGACTAACACTCAAACAGAAGTTGTGAATTCTGATTCAGCAGTAACAGGAATAGTTATAGACCCACTTGCATATGCACTGCCAGATGCAGTATGGTCAGGTTTTGAACCCCTAACTGATACTGAAATAGAACCTCAAGTATCGGAAGCCGTAGTATATAATGAGAGCCACCAACCTATCGACGAAATAGATATTGAACTGCCACCATCAGTTTCAATGGAGATTGATGCCGCTTCGGAGGTCAGTACTGAAACCGAAACTGCAGATGGAAGTCCTCAAGCTGAAGTGGAGATGGATGTTCTCGCTGATGAGTTGGGGATAATTCAGTTGCCTCAGGTGTCTGTTTGTCTTACATGTGGTGATGAAGGCTTTGAAGAGGCAATATTATATTGCTACAAATGTAAAGGTTATGCCATCCATAGGTACTTGTTACTTGCTCTTTCCATTCCATGTACTTGTAGCAAATTTTAATCACTTTTCTATGCTGCAAATTTACGATGCCATTTTATGAAGTTGTAGTTTCACGTTCGTAAATACATTTTGACCTTATACACCTCAATGTGTCATTTTCAGGTATTGTTTAGACGGGCCTGTGATTTTTACAGACGAAGTTATTTGGTTTTGTGCGGATTGTGAAGAAGCGGTAATAGACACAGATTATCCTGATCAAGTCACTTCAGATTCAGAAAAAGGTAAAGTTGATTGCAGCGACAGATGTGTGACGGTTGTTGATCCACAACCTATTGCTGATCCAACCTGGAGGTAAGAAACTTGTTTTGTAACTTCTGTTACCGACTTTTCGGTATTCAGTGAATTCAATGAATTTTTTGTAGCTTTAGGTCAAAAGCGTTGTCTGAATTTGAATTTTGTGGATAATAGGGGAAGTTTGCAGGTTTGCCACAAAAGCGATGATAAAATCACTAGACTAATGGCCCATTTGTCCACTTTAGCATGCCCTAAAGTTCTTGAGGAGACAAGACATCTCCCTAACGTGCTTTATGGAAACTTGCTTCAAAGATCAGCTGTGTGGCCTGCAAGCTTCACGAAATTTGGAACAAATAATCTGAGCATCGGCCTTTATTTATTTCCTCAGAATGAAAGGTGAATTTGGCACAAACTTTAGAACATGTTTGATTTGATAAAAGTTTTGTTTTTATTTCTTGTTTATAGAAATTTTACTTTTATATTTATTTTCAAGTATTTGTATAATTAAGACATAAAAAACAATATTTTTATGCACCGTCAGTCTGAACTAGATCCATACTGACATTCGATAATAATTCTCTATTTTGCCTCATCAATCCACTTTTGTAACTGTTTTTTAAAATTGATGGATGTCAGTGTAAAATTAAGTTACACGGACAGTTATGTTATGTCCACTATATGATAGCCTCTATATGATATATCCATGCTCATATTCAAATGAGTATTGAATTTAATATTATGTTTTTTTACAGCGCTGAGAGATATTATGACCAACTAGTTGATGAAATTATTTCCAACGACCTTGCCATAAGTGCTCAGTTTGAAAAATCTGAGCTTTTAATTTTTGCTTCTACAATGCTTCCAAGCCAATATAAGAGTGAGTTACATTACATTACATATATATACTGTTTCTTCATTTAAACTTCGTTGTTGGTTAATTGTGTCTAAATTTGAGTTACTAATTTTGCAGGATTTCAATCAAAGTATTACTTGTGGGGAATATTTAAAAGAAAACAAGCAGCAAGCACCATCAAAGATTCATGATTCTGGTTCTGTAAATGATGCTAGTGTCTTAACATGACATTAGTCTTTTGAGATATTCTTACTTAGTGGTGTTCTTTGTAATGTGTTATCTAACGAGGATGGGCTCAAACACAAAAAGAGAAGGGCAAACTTTAAAATGTTAAATCTTTGCATATTGCATCTGTTCTGGTTTTTGCTTTGTAATAAGGTCGGTATAAGAATTGCAGCGATGTTCCAAAAGTGCGGCGGTTGGGAAACGGGAAGTGTTATAGGATTGATTCACAGTTGCAGAATGTTGTGTGTGCTGTTTTCTTGTCAAGTATCGTCGTAGTGGTTGTATCTCATAATGCCTTGTCCGGAAGTCTCGGGTCTGAAGCTAGTTATGCTTCTCGCGCCCTTGATTTGTTAGTGGCATTGGCGAGAGATCCCATTGCCGGCGCGTAGTTGGTTCGAAAGTGGCGTGTTCTCGTTTCAGGCTGCGTGTAAATGGGTGCTTCAGTATCTGCTTGGCTGCTTCGCAAGTAGTGTTCAAATCGTTTGCGACACGGCAAGGGATCCCAATATGCTGCATAGAGTGGATGGGTTCACTGAGTGCTCTGCTTCAGGGCCTTCTGGTGTGGAGCTGTTTGTCGTTTTTTCATATGCAGGCATGGCTAATTGGTGTTTATCAGGTGCCGTCCTTTGGAACTGGTGTGCAGCTACTGTCTAATGAGTCTTAATATAATAGTGTTGCTTCATACCTTCTGTGTAATTGTACTGGTGTGGTGCATATAGCTTTTTGTGTAATGAGCTTCAATGAAATTATTAAAACTTGTGGTGCATATAGCTTTATCAATGAATTAATTAAAACTTGTCAATGAAGTCTGCATCTTCAATGAAATTATTAAAACTTGTCATTTTCTCTTCAATAAAATTATTTAAAAGAAAACAAGCAGCAAGCACCATCAAACAAGGTTGTTAGAATTGAGTTTTTACGTCAACTGATTTAGTTTAGGTGGAATCGAAACGTAAACTCAACTCGTATACTCGTAGAGTTTATGTCATATATATTTCTGATATTAAGAATTTTATTTTTAGTCTAGAAATTTAAGTGTGATGAATATTAATTAAAGAAAATATAAAAAAATTAATATATTATTTATTTTCAATTAAAAAATCTATTTTAAATATTAGATAATTTACATTCAATTGATTTTCTCTAATTCACATTAATATATCTTGTAAAGAATAATATATCTTTTATTTTTTTTTTCATGTATTAAATATGTCTCTTTAAATTATGCATGTGTCATGTAAGAATGACTATTATATATGATAGAAATATAAAGTGATTGTATTGTAAATTTTAACCCCTGTTATTTTATTTTTATGAAACCCCTATTACATTTATGTATCCATTATTTATCAAATAACTTATTATATTTAGATTGCATAAAATTTTGTACTCCCTCCGTCGCTAATTATAAGCAACCTTTCAATGAAAAAATTTGTCCCTAAATATAAGTCCATTTTCAATTCCCTAGACATATTTATTATTACTTTTTCAAACATAACCATACTTTACATTGAAATACGTAAAGTTAACTACAAACACATATTTTCACAAAGGACAATAAAGTAATTGTAATACCCAAAAATGAATTGTCCAGAGGAAGTATTTTTTGTTTTATTATTATATTGGCTTTAATGCAGTTTTGATCCCCCTATTTTGAAAAAACTGAACTTTTGATCCCCCTATTTTAAAACTCAGCACTTTTGATCCCCCTATTTTAGTTTTTTGTTAGTTTTAGTCCCCCACCTCAATTTGGTCAAACTTTTGCTTATGTGTCATGCTCACTGATGACGTGGCATTGTACATGTGGACAAACAATTTCCTTAGATAGTGTCCCGAGCCCCAATCTTTTGCTTCTTTGATTGCAGTGATGTAAACACGATCATCTTTAAGGAATCCCATTGCAAAACATGCATCTCTATAGGTCAAATATTGTGTGTCACCAATTTTTCTGACATCATCATAACAAGTTGTCCACATGTACAATGCCACGTCATCAGTGAGCATGACACATTAGCAAAAGTTTGACCAAATTGAGGTGGGAGACTAAAACTAACAAAAAACTAAAATAGGGGGATCAAAAGTGCTGAGTTTTAAAATAGGGGGATCAAAAGTTTAGTTTTTTCAAAATAGGGGGATCAAAACTGCATTAAAGCCTATTATATTTATGAGCTATAGGTAAGGAATGAGAAACTTCATATGTCAACATAGTTGAAATGTTGATCTTTCACTTGATGTTTAGATTTTTTGGCTTATATTTTTATTTATTTTTGTTGGATATGCCTTGAAATCTCAGTTACAAGAAGTCAGAAAAATCTTTGTTGAATCTTTTTGCATCTTTGATGTTTTGAAGATTTTTTGGGAAAAAAATATATTTTCTTGGAAGATACTTTGACTTGGATTTGTTTTATTTTAAAACAGATTTGTTACTAATTTTTGGCATATTATTTTTCTATAAATAGGGAGTGCTTTATTCATAGAAAAATTGAGAGAGAGAGAAAAAAGAGTAGAGATGTAGAGGCAAAGATTAGGGTTTGCCACCACACAAGGGCTAGGGTTTTAGAGAGGAAAAAGAGTTTTCTCTTGGTACAACTCTAGGGTGGGCGAACTATCTTTGTGGTACACCTTGGGAAACACTTATCAAATTGAGTCTCTTGGCCACGGGAAGAGATTCGGGTTTTGGGTAGAATTAGGATTAATTCTTGTAACCCAATTGGGAATTTCTTTGTAGCGTTACTCTTTGATATAGTGGAACGGAGGGGCTGCTCTCTCCCCCAGACTAGGTCATTATTGGACCGAACTGGGTAAACAAATTATCATGTTCTTTCTTCTCCTTTATCTTTTATCGGTTATTATTATTATTGCTTATTCCGCTTAATTATTTGGTTGCCGTTCTATTGCTCCACACATCAAGTTTTTATTGGTGTGATTTTAAGACGAATTCACAACAATTGGCGCCCACCGTGGGGCAATTAGAACAATTTGAAGTGAGCACCATGGGTTCTAAGTCGGATATCGAGGGACTTTCCGAAAACAATTTGGAATTGTTGAAAGTGAAGATGGAAGCAATTTTAATGTTCGGGATGATGGATAAAACATGGAGTGTTGTTATCCGGTGCCTCGAAGATAAAAGGTTAATGGAGATGGAGAAGAAGGTCGGCCTGGAGAGGCGGTGGTAATAATACTCAGGTTACTTCTGAAACAACAACTTTATTATTATGTAGAGGTGCTAGTGGAAGTTGAGAACCGGTGGAGTATTTGGGTCATGGACTTTTGATGCTCCTATCACATGTGTTCAAAGAATGAATACTTTGAGACTCTAGAGCTAGTTGAAGGTGGAGTTGTTCATCTTGAAAACGAAAAGCTTGAAGGTTCAAGGTATGGGTTCAGTTTGTCTTACGAAGTTTGACAATCGTGAGTTTCTTTACACGATGTGAGGTATGTTTCTGAACTTAGATGCAAAGATAGTTGGTCATGTATCTATAACTAGTGGTGACTCTTATAATGTGGTTGAGTTGTGGGACTTCGGGTGGACCTGTTAGTGACATGAGTTTAGTTGGACTAGTGAACAAGGTTTACTAGGTGTTGAACTGAACTGGAATTGTTGGAGACTAACAATAGCTTGAAGTATGTTTCAGAGGAGTTGAATATGTCTTGCGTGTTACAAGGTGGAGATCATGGTGGGTATACTTTGGTGGAAACTCAGTTTGAGGTGGAGTCTTCCAATAGTGGTAGACAGTCAACATTAGCTCTTGGCTATCTAATCGTAGATATGGAGGAGAGTGGTATTGTTGAACCAAAGGGGATGACCATGGAGACCTTGTGGATTATGTTTCAATTGTGGCTGAAGAAGTGCAAGACCTTGAGAGGATCTTCAGGGAGGCAATTGAAAGCAACAGGTGATCAGACTTGGTAACTTGTGAGACTGCTGGAGGTAGTTGGATACAAGGAGAGTTTGATGTTGCAGCTTGTGGAACCACCTAAAATTCCAAGGTTGGTTTGGAGCCAAGCAAAACTTCGAGAGTACGGAAGGCATTCCGGGGTCGAAGAGTGGTGAAGGCTTGTAGGGCTATCGCAAAATCCATGGATAGTCGAAGGCAAGCGATTCTTCAGGAGGATGGAAAAGGCACAATCCGGGGGCTGAAGAGGGATGGTAGAGCTTGTTGAGCTATCTAAAATGCCGATGATAGTGGGGAACAAGCGTTTCTTCAGGGAGGTACGAAGTTGACCACTTC
Organism: Trifolium pratense; assembly: GCF_020283565.1. Classification (NCBI taxonomy): domain Eukaryota; kingdom Viridiplantae; phylum Streptophyta; class Magnoliopsida; order Fabales; family Fabaceae; genus Trifolium; species Trifolium pratense. The sequence continues at coordinate 38,388,781 of NC_060065.1, forward strand.
GGAGTCTGAAGAGGGTGCGGTGAATCTTGTGGGGCTACCTAAAATCCTATGGTAGTGGGATGCAAGATCTTCATGAGAGCGGAAGGCATTCTGAGGATGAAGAGGGCGGTACAATCCGGTGATCTTGAATAAAAGATTCAAGATGGAGAGAGCAGCACGGTGGTTGATGGGATCACCATCGATTTAAAGGCAAGGTGGAGAATTGTTGGATATGCCTTGAAATCTCAGTTACAAGAAGTCAGAAAAATCTTTGTTGAATCTTTTTGCATCTTTGATGTTTTGAAGATTTTTTGGGAAAAAAATATATTTTCTTGGAAGATACTTTGACTTTGATTTGTTTTATTTTAAAACAGATTTGTTACTAATTTTTGGCATATTATTTTTCTATAAATAGGGAGTGCTTTATTCATAGAAAAATTGAGAGAGAGAGAGAAAAAAGAGTAGAGATGTAGAGGCAAAGATTAGGGTTTGCCACCACACAAGGGCTAGGGTTTTAGAGAGGAAAAAGAGTTTTCTCTTGGTACAACTCTAGGGTGGGCGAACTATCTTTGTGGTACACCTTGGGAAACACTTATCAAATTGAGTCTCTTGGCTACGGGAAGAGATTCGGGTTTTGGGTAGAATTAGGATTAATTCTTGTAACCCAATTGGGAATTTCTTTGTAGCGTTACTCTTTGATATAGTGGAACGGAGGGGCTGCTCTCTCCCCCAGACTAGGTCATTATTGGACCGAACTGGGTAAACAAATTATCATGTTCTTTCTTCTCCTTTATCTTTTATCGGTTATTATTATTATTGCTTATTCCGCTTAATTATTTGGTTGCCGTTCTATTGCTCCACACATCAAGTTTTTATTGGTGTGATTTTAAGACGAATTCACAACAATTGGCGCCCACCGTGGGGCAATTAGAACAATTTGAAGTGAGCACCATGGGTTCTAAGTCGGATATCGAGGGACTTTCCGAAAACAATTTGGAATTGTTGAAAGTGAAGATGGAAGCAATTTTAATGTTCGGGATGATGGATAAAACATGGAGTGTTGTTATCCGGTGCCTCGAAGATAAAAGGTTAATGGAGATGGAGAAGAAGGTCGGCCTGGAGAGGCGGTGGTAATAATACTCAGGTTACTTCTGAAACAACAACTTTATTATTATGTAGAGGTGCTAGTGGAAGTTGAGAACCGGTGGAGTATTTGGGTCATGGACTTTTGATGCTCCTATCACATGTGTTCAAAGAATGAATACTTTGAGACTCTAGAGCTAGTTGAAGGTGGAGTTGTTCATCTTGAAAACGAAAAGCTTGAAGGTTCAAGGTATGGGTTCAGTTTGTCTTACGAAGTTTGACAATCGTGAGTTTCTTTACACGATGTGAGGTATGTTTCTGAACTTAGATGCAAAGATAGTTGGTCATGTATCTATAACTAGTGGTGACTCTTATAATGTGGTTGAGTTGTGGGACTTCGGGTGGACCTGTTAGTGACATGAGTTTAGTTGGACTAGTGAACAAGGTTTACTAGGTGTTGAACTGAACTGGAATTGTTGGAGACTAACAATAGCTTGAAGTATGTTTCAGAGGAGTTGAATATGTCTTGCGTGTTACAAGGTGGAGATCATGGTGGGTATACTTTGGTGGAAACTCAGTTTGAGGTGGAGTCTTCCAATAGTGGTAGACAGTCAACATTAGCTCTTGGCTATCTAATCGTAGATATGGAGGAGAGTGGTATTGTTGAACCAAAGGGGATGACCATGGAGACCTTGTGGATTATGTTTCAATTGTGGCTGAAGAAGTGCAAGACCTTGAGAGGATCTTCAGGGAGGCAATTGAAAGCAACATGTGATCAGACTTGGTAACTTGTGAGACTGCTGGAGGTAGTTGGATACAAGGAGAGTTTGATGTTGCAGCTTGTGGAACCACCTAAAATTCCAAGGTTGGTTTGGAGCCAAGCAAAACTTCGAGAGTACGGAAGGCATTCCGGGGTCGAAGAGTGGTGAAGGCTTGTAGGGCTATCGCAAAATCCATGGATAGTCGAAGGCAAGCGATTCTTCAGGAGGATGGAAAAGGCACAATCCGGGGGCTGAAGAGGGATGGTAGAGCTTGTTGAGCTATCTAAAATGCCGATGATAGTGGGGAACAAGCGTTTCTTCAGGGAGGTACGAAGTTGACCACTTCGGAGTCTGAAGAGGGTGCGGTGAATCTTGTGGGGCTACCTAAAATCCTATGGTAGTGGGATGCAAGATCTTCATGAGAGCGGAAGACATTCCGAGGATGAAGAGGGAGGTACAATCCGGTGATCTTGAATAAAAGATTCAAGATGGAGAGAGCAGCACGGTGGTTGATGGGATCACCATCGATTTAAAGACAAGGTGGAGAATTGTTGGATATGCCTTGAAATCTCAGTTACAAGAAGTCAGAAAAATCTTTGTTGAATCTTTTTGCATCTTTGATGTTTTGAAGATTTTTTGGGAAAAAAATATATTTTCTTGGAAGATACTTTGACTTGGATTTGTTTTATTTTAAAACAGATTTGTTACTAATTTTTGGCATATTATTTTTCTATAAATAGGGAGTGCTTTATTCATAGAAAAATTGAGAGAGAGAGAAAAAAGAGTAGAGATGTAGAGGCAAAGATTAGGGTTTGCCACCACACAAGGGCTAGGGTTTTAGAGAGGAAAAAGAGTTTTCTCTTGGTACAACTCTAGGGTGGGCGAACTATCTTTGTGGTACACCTTGGGAAACACTTATCAAATTGAGTCTCTTGGCCACGGGAAGAGATTCGGGTTTTGGGTAGAATTAGGATTAATTCTTGTAACCCAATTGGGAATTTCTTTGTAGCGTTACTCTTTGATATAGTGGAACGGAGGGGCTGCTCTCTCCCCCAGACTAGGTCATTATTGGACCGAACTGGGTAAACAAATTATCATGTTCTTTCTTCTCCTTTATCTTTTATCGGTTATTATTATTATTGCTTATTCCGCTTAATTATTTGGTTGCCGTTCTATTGCTCCACACATCAAGTTTTTATTGGTGTGATTTTAAGACGAATTCACAACAATTGGCGCCCACCGTGGGGCAATTAGAACAATTTGAAGTGAGCACCATGGGTTCTAAGTCGGATATCGAGGGACTTTCCGAAAACAATTTGGAATTGTTGAAAGTGAAGATGGAAGCAATTTTAATGTTCGGGATGATGGATAAAACATGGAGTGTTGTTATCCGGTGCCTCGAAGATAAAAGGTTAATGGAGATGGAGAAGAAGGTCGGCCTGGAGAGGCGGTGGTAATAATACTCAGGTTACTTCTGAAACAACAACTTTATTATTATGTAGAGGTGCTAGTGGAAGTTGAGAACCGGTGGAGTATTTGGGTCATGGACTTTTGATGCTCCTATCACATGTGTTCAAAGAATGAATACTTTGAGACTCTAGAGCTAGTTGAAGGTGGAGTTGTTCATCTTGAAAACGAAAAGCTTGAAGGTTCAAGGTATGGGTTCAGTTTGTCTTACGAAGTTTGACAATCGTGAGTTTCTTTACACGATGTGAGGTATGTTTCTGAACTTAGATGCAAAGATAGTTGGTCATGTATCTATAACTAGTGGTGACTCTTATAATGTGGTTGAGTTGTGGGACTTCGGGTGGACCTGTTAGTGACATGAGTTTAGTTGGACTAGTGAACAAGGTTTACTAGGTGTTGAACTGAACTGGAATTGTTGGAGACTAACAATAGCTTGAAGTATGTTTCAGAGGAGTTGAATATGTCTTGCGTGTTACAAGGTGGAGATCATGGTGGGTATACTTTGGTGGAAACTCAGTTTGAGATGGAGTCTTCCAATAGTGGTAGACAGTCAACATTAGCTCTTGGCTATCTAATCGTAGATATGGAGGAGAGTGGTATTGTTGAACCAAAGGGGATGACCATGGAGACCTTGTGGATTATGTTTCAATTGTGGCTGAAGAAGTGCAAGACCTTGAGAGGATCTTCAGGGAGGCAATTGAAAGCAACAGGTGATCAGACTTGGTAACTTGTGAGACTGCTGGAGGTAGTTGGATACAAGGAGAGTTTGATGTTGCAGCTTGTGGAACCACCTAAAATTCCAAGGTTGGTTTGGAGCCAAGCAAAACTTCGAGAGTACGGAAGGCATTCCGGGGTCGAAGAGTGGTGAAGGCTTGTAGGGCTATCGCAAAATCCATGGATAGTCGAAGGCAAGCGATTCTTCAGGAGGATGGAAAAGGCACAATCCGGGGGCTGAAGAGGGATGGTAGAGCTTGTTGAGCTATCTAAAATGCCGATGATAGTGGGGAACAAGCGTTTCTTCAGGGAGGTACGAAGTTGACCACTTCGGAGTCTGAAGAGGGTGCGGTGAATCTTGTGGGGCTACCTAAAATCCTATGGTAGTGGGATGCAAGATCTTCATGAGAGCGGAAGGCATTCTGAGGATGAAGAGGGCGGTACAATCCGGTGATCTTGAATAAAAGATTCAAGATGGAGAGAGCAGCACGGTGGTTGATGGGATCACCATCGATTTAAAGGCAAGGTGGAGAATTGTTGGATATGCCTTGAAATCTCAGTTACAAGAAGTCAGAAAAATCTTTGTTGAATCTTTTTGCATCTTTGATGTTTTGAAGATTTTTTGGGAAAAAAATATATTTTCTTGGAAGATACTTTGACTTTGATTTGTTTTATTTTAAAACAGATTTGTTACTAATTTTTGGCATATTATTTTTCTATAAATAGGGAGTGCTTTATTCATAGAAAAATTGAGAGAGAGAGAGAAAAAAGAGTAGAGATGTAGAGGCAAAGATTAGGGTTTGCCACCACACAAGGGCTAGGGTTTTAGAGAGGAAAAAGAGTTTTCTCTTGGTACAACTCTAGGGTGGGCGAACTATCTTTGTGGTACACCTTGGGAAACACTTATCAAATTGAGTCTCTTGGCTACGGGAAGAGATTCGGGTTTTGGGTAGAATTAGGATTAATTCTTGTAACCCAATTGGGAATTTCTTTGTAGCGTTACTCTTTGATATAGTGGAACGGAGGGGCTGCTCTCTCCCCCAGACTAGGTCATTATTGGACCGAACTGGGTAAACAAATTATCATGTTCTTTCTTCTCCTTTATCTTTTATCGGTTATTATTATTATTGCTTATTCCGCTTAATTATTTGGTTGCCGTTCTATTGCTCCACACATCAAGTTTTTATTGGTGTGATTTTAAGACGAATTCACAACAATTGGCGCCCACCGTGGGGCAATTAGAACAATTTGAAGTGAGCACCATGGGTTCTAAGTCGGATATCGAGGGACTTTCCGAAAACAATTTGGAATTGTTGAAAGTGAAGATGGAAGCAATTTTAATGTTCGGGATGATGGATAAAACATGGAGTGTTGTTATCCGGTGCCTCGAAGATAAAAGGTTAATGGAGATGGAGAAGAAGGTCGGCCTGGAGAGGCGGTGGTAATAATACTCAGGTTACTTCTGAAACAACAACTTTATTATTATGTAGAGGTGCTAGTGGAAGTTGAGAACCGGTGGAGTATTTGGGTCATGGACTTTTGATGCTCCTATCACATGTGTTCAAAGAATGAATACTTTGAGACTCTAGAGCTAGTTGAAGGTGGAGTTGTTCATCTTGAAAACGAAAAGCTTGAAGGTTCAAGGTATGGGTTCAGTTTGTCTTACGAAGTTTGACAATCGTGAGTTTCTTTACACGATGTGAGGTATGTTTCTGAACTTAGATGCAAAGATAGTTGGTCATGTATCTATAACTAGTGGTGACTCTTATAATGTGGTTGAGTTGTGGGACTTCGGGTGGACCTGTTAGTGACATGAGTTTAGTTGGACTAGTGAACAAGGTTTACTAGGTGTTGAACTGAACTGGAATTGTTGGAGACTAACAATAGCTTGAAGTATGTTTCAGAGGAGTTGAATATGTCTTGCGTGTTACAAGGTGGAGATCATGGTGGGTATACTTTGGTGGAAACTCAGTTTGAGGTGGAGTCTTCCAATAGTGGTAGACAGTCAACATTAGCTCTTGGCTATCTAATCGTAGATATGGAGGAGAGTGGTATTGTTGAACCAAAGGGGATGACCATGGAGACCTTGTGGATTATGTTTCAATTGTGGCTGAAGAAGTGCAAGACCTTGAGAGGATCTTCAGGGAGGCAATTGAAAGCAACATGTGATCAGACTTGGTAACTTGTGAGACTGCTGGAGGTAGTTGGATACAAGGAGAGTTTGATGTTGCAGCTTGTGGAACCACCTAAAATTCCAAGGTTGGTTTGGAGCCAAGCAAAACTTCGAGAGTACGGAAGGCATTCCGGGGTCGAAGAGTGGTGAAGGCTTGTAGGGCTATCGCAAAATCCATGGATAGTCGAAGGCAAGCGATTCTTCAGGAGGATGGAAAAGGCACAATCCGGGGGCTGAAGAGGGATGGTAGAGCTTGTTGAGCTATCTAAAATGCCGATGATAGTGGGGAACAAGCGTTTCTTCAGGGAGGTACGAAGTTGACCACTTCGGAGTCTGAAGAGGGTGCGGTGAATCTTGTGGGGCTACCTAAAATCCTATGGTAGTGGGATGCAAGATCTTCATGAGAGCGGAAGACATTCCGAGGATGAAGAGGGAGGTACAATCCGGTGATCTTGAATAAAAGATTCAAGATGGAGAGAGCAGCACGGTGGTTGATGGGATCACCATCGATTTAAAGACAAGGTGGAGAATTGTTGGATATGCCTTGAAATCTCAGTTACAAGAAGTCAGAAAAATCTTTGTTGAATCTTTTTGCATCTTTGATGTTTTGAAGATTTTTTGGGAAAAAAATATATTTTCTTGGAAGATACTTTGACTTGGATTTGTTTTATTTTAAAACAGATTTGTTACTAATTTTTGGCATATTATTTTTCTATAAATAGGGAGTGCTTTATTCATAGAAAAATTGAGAGAGAGAGAAAAAAGAGTAGAGATGTAGAGGCAAAGATTAGGGTTTGCCACCACACAAGGGCTAGGGTTTTAAAGAGGAAAAAGAGTTTTCTCTTGGTACAACTCTAGGGTGGGTGAACTATCTTTGTGGTACACCTTGGGAAACACTTATCAAATTGAGTCTCTTGGCCACGGGAAGAGATTCGGGTTTTGGGTAGAATTAGGATTAATTCTTGTAACCCAATTGGGAATTTCTTTGTAGCGTTACTCTTTGATATAGTGGAACGGAGGGGCTGCTCTCTCCCCCAGACTAGGTCATTATTGGACCGAACTGGGTAAACAAATTATCATGTTCTTTCTTCTCCTTTATCTTTTATCGGTTATTATTATTATTGCTTATTCCGCTTAATTATTTGGTTGTCATTCTATTGCTCCACACATCAAGTTTTTATTGGTGTGATTTTAAGACGAATTCACAACAATTTCATATATTTATTTATTTTCAGTATGTACAGGGTAAAAGTTTCACACACTTATTCTTTGTAATGATGTTGACATAGTTTCTTTAATAAATAACAACAATAAAGAACCATCGAAAATATCTAACAAATTTGTTTTCAATATATTCAATTTATCTGATCTTTTTTATGGTTCTTCATATATTATTGATCTAACCTGTTGATCAGAGAAGGTGATGGTCAATCGGTTGAGCAATTCGTCCACCGGAGGGTGTGGGGGGTTGTACATGCAGGTGCTCCGATGCTTAAGTCAGTAAAAAGTACAAGAGATACTAGAGAGTGAAGAGAGAGAGTAAAGAATAGAATACCTGGCTCTCCTGCACAGGAGAGCTTATATAGTTGCCCCCGACGCTGGGCCAAAGGTTGGTCTAATGGGCTGGAACGAACCGGCCCAATAGATTCAACTGCCAAGATAGTCCCTGTATCGTAGGGGATGCGGTTATTCGCCCCTATCTTGGTTGGAGTTGTTCCGCTGTTAGTGGATAACGGATAAGCTCCTTGGCTGAGTCGTGGTTGGATGGATGAGCACATGTTTATCGTGTCGCGTAACCGTTACGTCGTGGAGGACACGTCATAGGCTGACGTGTCGGGGAAGCTCCCCTTATTGGGCTGTGCCCCAAATTCCGAGCAGGAGGGTCATTGGGCCAGCTCTTGGCCCAGTCCAGAACAATTGTTGTTATTTATTAAAGAAACTAATTATAATTATACAGTGACATTGTTATCTTTATATCTTTTTTGAGTGATTAAAATCATAAGAGTACCAACATTATATAACTAAAATCATATTATTACATTAGTAAAAAAAAATAAAAAATCATATTATTACAAGTAACATAGAATTATATCTCAACATAATTATTACGTTTAGATGCAGATACATACACCAACAATGCACTTAGGAATTATATAAGGGACGCACAAATTTCTCGGACAATCATAGTTTTTCTTGCATGGAGTATAATCTGTGATTTCAACTATAAAAAACAAATAAAATTTAACAAAAGGTGTTGAAAATATTGCGTATAAGATAATTTAGAAATTTTACAATGGTAAAAATTACTTACCGCAGTTAGTTACGACAAGAAAAAGAGAAATAAAAAGAATCAAAGCATAAAAACACTTTGAAATTCGAGTCATATTTTTCTCTTCTGCGTGAAATCAAATTGTTCGATCAATTTATAAGAAAAAAATTCACGCTTCGTTAACTTTAGTATAGTGCTTTAATTTTAACCCTTAGAATTTACAAAAAACCATTCATAAAATTGGAAATATTTTTAAATGTCTCTAAGATACATCAATGTGTCAAATTTATCACTTTCATTCACTCAATTGATCACTTAACTGTGTAAAGTACTCACATAAAAATCCTGATGATCATCTATAATGTTATTCTTCTTTTTTTTTTGTTAAATTTTTAATATATTTTTTAGTTCTATTTAGCCTTTCATGATAGAACACAATCATATCTAAAATAAAATAATAGTGATGAATCATGAAGAAATAAAACTAGTTGTAGAAATAATGCATCAAAGAAGTGACATCACATTTATGTGTAGCAAATTAAAATTCCCATAGGATAGTATTTCTTTAGGGACAAAATTACAAGATCAAAGGTAATACATACTGTATAAAATATGCAAATTACATAAGTTGAATAAACGTTGTGTTAAGCAAGAAAAAAAAAAGGAGAACTATTTGAAGTCAATGTCTTTGAGTCATATGTAAAATCTTTGTAGTTCGCATATTTATTTATTTTTTTAACGGCAAAATATATTAATAACTGAGTTTTTTTCGAGATGAACAAAGACCAGTAAAAAAGTAGCTACATAACAAATGTGCCGCATATAGACGGAACACCAAAAATAAACATCAAACCAAACACTTCCAAGCCCCAAAGAAGATACCAGCCCGACCCAAAAAGATGTCACAAGACACTAACTTTCGAACTCGAAGCAAAAATGTTCGGCCTATTTTGGCCGTGCCTGTGTGACACAAAGATTATTAATGTCAAGGTGATAAGGTACACATTTTGGCTCGCTAGTTTAGGTGGTGGAGACGTTGTAGTGTTATTTTAATCTTGCTAAGTAAGATGAATTTCAGTGAACAAATTTTTACAAATCAAATTAGTATAAATAGGCCACTTCACTTTAATTTTTTCAATCTTTGTTTTTAACCACCCAAATTAAAACTCTTTTAAAATTGTTCCTCAACATCCTAAGGCACTTTTTGTTTGACGATGAATTATGGTAAAAAAAAATAAAAATTCAAGACAATCCTAATATCTATATTTCTTTTTCTTTTTACAATGGATTCTATAAATGTTTAAAAAAAAGGCAAGGCTCCCGACCGGTGCATATGGAGAATTATTTGTTGAGATATGTCAACTCTTTAAATGAATCTCAGCTACTTCGAGTGGATTAATCTCTGTAGTTGCATGCAAAAGGTACATTTGGTTTAAATAAATAAAAAAAGCAAGGCAAATAAAAAAGTCAAATTAAAATATTTTGTTGTTATAGAGAATCAAACCGTGTACCTTTTAGGTTATATAGAGAAGACATGTAGGCGTCACATTTGATTAAATTATTGAAAAAATGCGAACATGGATACATATAAAATACTATAACGTTAATCGAAAATCATTTGATACATCAACCAGATACATCAAAATTAACGTCTTACGAACATTTAAAAAATGAGTTAATTTTGATGTATCTCATTGACATATCAAATGATTTCCGATTAATGTCATATTTTATAGACATGACCTATGTTATAGTATAGTTCAATCAAACGATCAATTTTATAAAACGATTATCCGGTTAAGAATTACCGGATGTGTCATATTTTTAAGTTTGATATCTTGGTGTCGTTTGATCCTTTCTATGATATTTTTTATAATATAAAAATATGATAATGATAATGATTATACATTGAATACGATGTCTATCTAAAGAAAATTTATTTATTTATTTTTTCTGATAATAAAAGAAAGTGTATTCAGTGCAATAGTCATGAATAACTTTAATAACAATTTTAGTCAAATAAAAAGTGTCTTATATATTGAAAAAAGAAAATAAAAGTAAAATATCCTTGTTAAAAAAAAAATTATAATTAAGGCCTGCGAGTATATTTAACATATCATACCAACATCACCTACCTAAGTCAAAAAACCTAGCATTTCTATGTCAAAAATGGTTGATTCAACAATTAAAATGCTCACCTTAGTTTTCTTTCTTGTCTTTGTTTCTCAAGGTAATGTTTTCTTCAAATTGATGAATTAAAACTTCTAGTAAATTTTATAATTTGATATTAATTTCATTAACTTATAACTTACAACACACTTATTATATTTTCTCCATTTTATATTAATTTCTCAGGCTATAGCAAATGTTCATTGAGTGATCTCTCCATAGTCCATATACCAACAACCCAACAGGAATTCATCAACAATTGTGCTAATTGTGTTCAAAAGAATGTCAAGATAAATTGTCCTAATTTTGAAACAGTTGAATATGTTGACCCTTCAATTTTTAATGTGTTAGGTAATGTTTGTATTGTTAATGGTGATAAGCCTATTGCAAAAAATGTTAATGTCACATTCAATTATGCTTGGCATAATTCATTTTCTTTAAGTCCAAATTCATCTGAGATTAGTTGTTAAATAGCAAAATGTTGATCTTGTAAACCTCGATGTCTTTTATGTAGCTTGATTTACAAGCACAATAAATAAAATTCCTATATTTACAAGCACCTAATTTTTTAATTAGTTTTACTTACCTCGCAGTTGAACTCCATTAGGACCTCATTTTGTAAGAATCAAAGGATTAACACAAAAAATAGATGATCTTAGCTTCATTTAAGAAAGTAAAACATTAGGATCAAAATCATACAAATTAAAATCTGGGGAATCAAAGTCATCTAATGGAAATATTTTGAGGATTAAGTAGTACTCATTCTCTCCCAAATTATAAGTAAAAAATTGGTCAAAAAAAATTGATGTATTTGATCAAATACACATCAACTTTTTTTAACCCATTTTTGCAATATTAATTTGGTCAAATTCATCAAAGAAGGAAATATTAATTTCTATTTAATTATTTTTCAAAAGTGATTAAAGATGGTATAATAAATATGAATAGAAAATTACAAATACTTTTTTGGAGGATGTTAACATGCGTTTTTATGGCACATGTTAAAGACGCAAATATAGAAATTATGTTTTGGAACTTGTGCATTTTTATTTTTCAAGCATTAAATTTTTTTTAATTATCAAATGTATAGAATTTCTATATTAAAATACTTTAACATATATTAAAATATAGAAATTATGTTTTGGAACTTGTGCATTTTTGTGTTTACTGTTGATTTTAGGGTTTTTGGCCGATTTTAGGTTTTTCGGCCAATTTTTTCGGATTATCGGCCGATTTTATGGTTTTCGGCCGATTTTAGGTTTTTCGGCCGATTTTATGGTTTATAGTCGATTTTAGGTTTTCAGCCGATTTATGGTTTTTGACCGATTTTTTCAGTTTTTCGGCCAATTTTTAGGTTTAGGGTCGATTTTATTAAAATAAATAAAATTAAATGAAGGAAATTCAATTACATTACCCAAACAAAGAATTTTACAATTGATGGAATTTCAACACTTTATCCAAACAATGGAATTTGAAAATCAAGGGAATTCAATTGAATCAATTGAATTGCTTAGTATTTAAAATCCCTTGAATTTCTAGAATCCCTCATCCAAACACACTCTTAGGGTACTTGTTAACGTGATTCCTACAAGTGGGCTTAAAGGGCTTAAATTGTATGGGCCGAGGTAGTAAAATAAAATAAAAAGAGAAAAGTTTACCTCACACCCCAGCAATCATATCCTCACCCCTACATTTAAAATAAACTACCTATTTTATCCTCATATATATAAACTATAATCCTTTAATTTTTTCACTTTTTCTCACAAATTTTCCAAAACACACAAGAGAGAACTGCAGTAAGTAACACAACATACACCAGAATACTTTTCTTAAGTTATTCGGTTTGTATAATTTTATTGGAAAACTATATTGAACATTTCCGATTCACATAATATTTAACTTTACAAGTATTGTGCAATACTTTTTTTCGATTTAAAAATTATTTTGAGAAAACTTTACAAATAGTTAGCCACAAGTCAACCGTGTTGTGGGTAAACATAGAATATTGAAATTTTGTCACTACCCCTAATTTGGACACTTTGTTTGGAAGGAAAGAAAGTGGGAGGAAAGAAAATTACGGAAATCGATGAATGAACTTAAACTAAATTTAGGTCCAAATTCGTTCATCGATTTCCGTAATTTTCTTTCATCTCTCTTTCTTTCCTTCAAACCAAACATAGTGTAACACTTTCATTCTGAAACAATACAAAAAACAATATAGCCCAGCAATAACTGGTAAGTAAACTCAATATAACTCATTCCTTGTTCAGAATCTAATCTCTTCCTAAAACTCGAGACATGTAAATTTGATGTCTTTTTACTCGTCACTTATGGTAGGAATTCGAAACATGTAAAAAATATTAAAAAAAATAAAAAGTGTATAATTATTGTATATTTGTTAGATAATGGTGTTTGAATAACATTTTTGGAAAAAAAACTATGTGAAAGTTGGAACTTTTCATTGTTGGACTTGAAATTCTGTTATATGTGCTTCATCTCACATTTTAATGGTCCTAAAATTCCTTCTCTATTTTTTGTGCTGGCAAAAAAAAAAAATTGATCCTTCTCTGTTTTTTGTTCTGCCACTTTCTTCTTGTTGTTTTCTATGTATTGCATTTACAACGGTCCAACTCAAATAAATATCTTTATTTTATTTTGATGATACTTTTTTTATGATATCTTGTTTTTCTTGTTTTCTTTCATATTTGGGAAGTTTACTCATTCAATTTATATTTGTTGTTTGCTCACATTATTTTCAATAACAGTTTTTTTATTCACATTCAACATTAATTAATTCTCACAAAATGAACCGATACAAGTGGTAAGTGTTTTAGTCCCCTTAAGCATGTAGTTAGAGATTTGATTTCTGGTTAATGCGTATTGAGAAATGACGCAGTACGGAAACGTGAAGGAAAAGCAAACGTTAATCCTGTTAGATAAAGGTTCTGGAATCCACCAGATTTCCGGAATCCACCAGAAAGAGTAACTAATCTAGAATTCACTAGACTTCCGGAATCAACCAGAAGGAGTAACTTTTTTTTTTGACAATAACAAAATGATATTCATTCATTCAAATTGATAGATTACATAAAAGACAACCACATAATCAACATCGCTAAAAACATAAAGGATGAATCTACGAACAAAACTCACAGCATCCGAGTTAATAGCATACAACGGCAAAATGCCTACAACAAATAATATGATAAAGTTAAAGTCACTGAAGTATCCATGCCTCCGGATCTGCAGCGTTGAAGCCCAAATCATTGGTTGAATCTGTAATTGACTGAAGCCGATCTTTTCAATAGAAATCAAATGAACACCGCAACAATACGGGACAACAAAAACGTCGCACAAGACGACGAACAACACAACGCCGCACTCAGACGGTCAAATCACAAAAAAGAAAACACAAAAAAAAAACTTGATCAATGTGAAGATCACTTATTTAAATAAAAAGAAAAGGAAAAACAATTATGATGGGTGATTTTGGGTCAAAAATTGACCCTAAAACCACGCCTCTTTGGTAGATAAAGAAAAAAAAAAACTAGGTTAAGGTGGGGGCGGCTATGAAGAAAAGGAGGAGTGATAATATACTTGTTTTTTTTTTATTTTGATTTTCAGTGATAGTAATTTTGTGAATAAAATAAAATAGGAGTTTACATTTAATGAGTTTATTTTAGGGTTCTTCTGGATCCATGGGCAAAGAAGCTTCAACAGAGAAGATCTCGATCTTTCACGATCTCACCGTCTTCTATCTCACATGAAGACATGTCTTCTTTAGCTAAATCAGCAAATTTATTTATGGCAAGTCTGTAACTCTTTTTACCATCACTGTTAAACACCTTGATATATTCTAGATTCTTCTTGAATATTTCTCTACGTTTGTTCATCTCTGTGGTACTTGAATATGTCTTACCATACTTCAATATCCAATCATGAAACACTTTATCAAGAGATGCTTCTTCTTCTGATAATGATTCCGAGAGTGTTGGTGGAGACTCATCAAGAGAGTAGGCACATGCCAAAAAGAAGGTCATCATGAAAAATGTACTCATTAGCAACTTCATTATTTTTGTAGGTAATTAAGATAGAAGAAGAAAAGAGGATTGATACCAGAAGGAGTAACTTGAAATCCACTAAATTTGAGAAAAATCTCTGTATTTTTATTAAATCAAAATGTTGCCTTCAAGGCTACAATAATTTAGCTTAAATAAGAGTGAAAAATAAAATTAACAAATCTCCTAAAAGATTATAAAAATAAAAACAACAAACCTAGCTAAATAAAAATTACAAATCTACCTAAAATATAAAAATAACTAACCTATGTGAAATATAAAAATAAGAAATCAACCTAAAATATAATAAAACTAAATCTAACTAAAATAATAATAATATACAGAAGAAATCCTCCTACATCAAGAAAATTTGGTTAGAAAGAGAAAATTCACCTTATGTGTCTCACATGTTGCTCGACGAAAATTAGTCATTGTTAACGACGGTGGGAACTTCGTACTAATATCATGGTAATAAAAAAAATGTTGATTCTCTGCATAGTACGAAGATCTCTTCCATGATGTGATGTAAATTATTTTAATGATTATTATCTATTTTGGAAAAAAATCATAAAATATTTGGTAGGAAAGGTGAGAGAATAAAAACGGGAAAATTGCCTCGTATGGTAGTTTTGAACCGACGTCAACGTAGGTTACTTGAATCCCAAGTTCTTTTTGTTTTTATTATAAAAACTAACTAAAGAGTCATCAAAATTCAAAAGACACAAAGGATGAAACATTGTTTATTAACGCGTCTCTCTATTCTTGGTCTTCCATCGTAGGTTTCCCTGTCTCTTAACCACTTCTTCAACTTATTTTTTGTTACTTTTCTTCTTCTTTGGTACACGTCGCAGTTTCTTCTCCATTCAACAGCGTCGTCAACTTCTCCGACAGGAAGGTATGTTTTTTCATTGGTTTTCTTACTAGTAACTACCGACATGATGAGATGTGATACTAAGATTGACATTGACATGTTGATACTGGTAATAAATTTTAAAAATTGAATAATTGATGAATGTAATCATGTGTTAGTATTGTACCAATGTAGAATATTACGAGTGTTAGTGTTTGACATTGAAAACGGACACACTTTTGATTCTCGATGATGTTGGTGATAAATGATTGATTTGCGTCTTCATTATATATAATTTAGTTGTTTTTTTTTTTCCTCTCAACAATTTAGTGCAATCGATGCATCAAATTACATGAGATATCATCACTATCAAATGATATATATTATTTCCCCAAAAATTGTAGTTAATTGTATAAATTTTTATTCAAATGTCATTCCCTTGGTTTCCATTGTTTCATGATGAAATTTTAAGATCATGTACCGGAATATATTTTTGAGTAATTCCTCTTCTCCCCCATTTAAATTGTTCAGAATCCCACCATTCACCGGAATATATCTTCCGGTAGTGTATTTTGTCTGTGTGAACAATACGGGAGAGAAGAGTAATCACCATATTTTTGTATTATGCGCGAAGTCTTTGCAAGTATATTAATTTCTACACGAATCTATGAATCACAATCATTCTCCTCCTTAACCTTTGAAGTTGTTAGAATGTTAGAATTTAATTAACTTATACTTATGTTTGATGCAGGTTTAATCTTCAAACCATACAAGTGTGGTAAAATTATCAAAATGGATAATAGGATTCATCTTTTTATTCTTATTTTGCTCTCTTTCTCATTAAGATGTGAATCATCATGGGGTTGGTTTTCATCATCAAAAGAGAGTCACTCTAATGAAAGGTCTTATGGAAATCAAGCAAATTTTAAAGGTTCAAGTGCTGAATTTTCAATTGAACCTTTCAATGACCCAAAAGGAATGAAATTAGTAGAGAATGCTAAGAATAAAATGGTTGGCTCAAATGCTTGTTGGCAAAATGCTTATCAACATCTTTTTGCTGGATGTTCCGAGATTTTGGCTGCGGATGAAAAAAGGTCTAGATTAGCGTGGCATCTAAGCGATTGTTTTCAACGAGATTCTGGTAGGGCTTCATTTCCTCAGTGTGACTCAAAAACATCAATTGCTTCATGCCTAAGAAACTTAGATGATCATGGTCATAAGGTTTACCTTGAATTCTACCTCGAAACCAACTCCATTTGCTATCAATTACAGTTAAGCGTGATTTCTTTTCCAAATCTTTTGTCAATAGTTCGATTTTTATAAGTGTTGTTTTTGCCTCAACTTTAACTAAGTTTTGTGTATTTGTATAGGACACATGCATTCAAACATGAAACTGAGAGACTTGTGACTGAATTGAAAAGTTCTGCTCAATATGTCGAGGATAAGTTAGATAGCATCGAAGAGAAATCGGATCATCTAATACAAGGTTCAAAACAAATTTCTGATTCTCTTGAACATGTCAATACTCACACACAATTAGTAGCTCAAACCGTTAAGAATGTGGAAAGTCATATCGACGTGGTATTAAAGCATTCAGAGAGTGTTTACGAGCAAACTACTAAAATAGCAGCATCACAATTACAACTACAAGAAGGACAAGAAGACATGAAAAGAAACTTAGACGACGGAGTAGCGTTGCTCAAGGAATCATATAGTTATTTAGGAAAAGAAATAGAAAAGTTAAGAGATGAAGCCATTGAGATTGAGAATGAAGTAATCAAAGTTGGAGATGCTATGTCATCAAAGATGAACACTTTACAAAGCAAAGCTGAAGATATTGGGAATATGGCAGGGATCTCATTAGATAAACAACAACAACTTTTAGATGGACAATCTACAGCTCTCAAGGGCTTAAATTCTTTGAATGAGGTTCAACTCAAAGCACTAGAAGAAAGCAGGTAAAATTCATTAAATGGCATAAATCTATATTCATAAACTTAATTTAGAAAAATGTTAACCTTTATAATTGATGAAATGTAGGAAAAGTCTACAATATTTTGCTGAGTATGGACATAAGCAACAAGAAGAGCTTATACAGCGGCAGGAACAAATGCAAGGACTTCACGATCGATTGATGGAAAATTCGAAATCAATATTATTTGCTCAGGTTTGTAACTTCTTGTGGACATGTTTTTGAGTGTTTATTCCATATACATATGAATCCTTAATAATTTTTTTTTACTATATAGGAATCCTTTGAAGCAAAGCAGGCTAACATGTTTGATGCTTTGGAGAAACTATTTGCTTTGCAAAATGCCATGTTGCTTGAATCAAGAGTTATTAAAGCTTTCTTCATTTATGCCTTATCAATGTTGGTGATTTTTATGTTGACTAGCACAAAACTAACGTACAATGTTAGGCCTTTACTTTACATTGGTAAGTACTCCCTCCATCCTCAATTATTTGCAAAAAATCTACTTTCCAGATTCATTGAATAACAGATGTATCTGATCTATATTATAGACCAAATACATCAGTCTAGTGCTTTTTTGGTTGTACATAACATGTTATGGACTGTTTATTTACAGAGCTTTGTGCTACTCTCGCGGTGGAAGTATTCATTATTCGTTTAACGAGTGACAACATGGAGCGACAAACATGGATAATAAACAAGATCCGGTTAATCTTCATGATAATTGCTTCGGTTCATCTTCTTTATGCAATTTTCACATACAAGTAAGTGTACAAACAACAATAGTTTGATATTTATATGGAGATTTTATTAAAAATAGAACAATGTAATAGAGAATTGGTTGTGAATATTTATGCAGGGACTTTGAAAGGATGAACTATCAAATGCTATTAACATTAGTTAATAACAACATTCAAAATAGAAAAGAGTCATCTTGGGACTATGATAGTGATGATGATGTAGATTGGTCTCAGTGGATAGATAGTGATTTATCTGATGATGTGAATTGCCTTGATGATCCGGACTTTATAATTCCAGAAGAAGTTGCAGAGAATTCAATGACAACTTCCACAGCTACAAAAAATTATAATCTACGCTCGCGCAACCGTTTACATTGATTCTTCCCAACAGCGCACAAACACATATATTGTGTACTATTTTTGTAGTAATTAGATCTTTGAAGTCATCTATGTAAATCATTTTATTTTGTTACTTTAATTTCATGATTAAGGATATGATATACTCTTGTATATGTAATGTAACGGTTAATGTGATTGTAGGTGAAGGTTAACATGCTGCTTGAGATAGACAAAATTTATTTTGAATTTTTATACAATTAAAACTGTAAATATTTTATAGTTTTCAGCTTCGGCTATTATTTTATCATATGATATGTTAATTCTAAAATTGTGGCTTATGAAGATGTGAAGTTGTACTGAGAAGCATAGACACATGTACACATAATTAGGTATTAGGTAGCACGTAGCATTTTGCAATGGGAGTTTATGTAAAAAAAAAAATGCCCTTATATTATAGTAAGCTTGTTAATAAAAGATTTTTACTGCTAAAATAAAAATTAAGAGTATTTTGGTATTATGAAAAGTCCACCTCAAAAAAATTTGTATCCTCTTTATATATAGGTATAGATATGTGAAGTCAACATATTAAAAATTAAAATATTTCATTTTTTGAATATATTATTTTCTTAAATGAAATGCTCTAGTGTCCGGGAGTATGTGTTAGCAAGACCCTTTGAATTCTAAAAAAAAAATACATATATTTCTATTTTGCTCATTACCACTGTGGACCGAACGAATAATAGATATATTTCAAAAAAAAAAAGAAGATTAATAGTCTTTTTTGCCAAAAAAAAACAATATTCATTCATTCAAATTGGTAGAGTACATCAATCAAAATCATTACATATTCAAATTCGTTAAAAGCTAAAAAGGACGATTCTGCGAAAAAGCTCACAACATCCGAATTAATATCATAAAACGCTACAAATATGACAAAGCCTACAAATAATAAAATCAAAGTGTCCGGAATAGTCATGCATACGGATCTGCAACGTTGACAGCTCTAAATTCATTGAATTTGTTCTGAATTTGGATTGAAACAAATTTGCAAATTTAAACAAAACAAACACCGTACAAAGAAGGGACAACCACCGTACGAAGATGGAATAAAAACAACTTCGCACCAAGGCGAGACAAAACGAAGAAATCACAAAGAAAAAACTCAAATAAAATATAAAATTATGTATAAATAACTTATTGAATTGAAAAGAAAAAAAAATAATCAATAGTGATGATTTCAAAAATTAATCCTAAATCATCCATTTCTATATATGAACCAAGAAAACAGCAAAAGTAGTAGTGTTAGTGGTGGCTGACTGGCTGGCAGCCAGAAGATTATTATGTGACAAAAAATTGTCATTTTCGTTAGTTTACTCACCAACACTCTTTGAACAATACACGTGTCAGTGTGTCGAAGTGCCACGTATCTGTCCACAAATGTAAATTGGCTGCCACATGTGACAAAATTGGTGGAAATACTAACTTGAAACGTAAAGTAAGGGACCAAATTGACACTTTTTAAAAGTAAGAGATCAAATTGATGCATAAAATAAACATATGAGACCAAATGCGTAGTTAATCCAAAAATAAAAATCCTCAAAACAAAAAAATTAAAACAGATAAACCCTCGTGTGGTTTTCTTCCAGAAGCTAGAATCTCTCTCACAGGCACACACGGACCAAAAAGAATCGCTCTCAAATTCGGATTATGCAACTCTCTCCTTCATTTCCTATCCTTAAAAGCCACAAAACATGACACCCAATTTCCCAAATTCAATTACTTTCCAGTTCATATCAGTTGGGTTCAGATTGTGTCGGTAGTTGCAACAAGTTTCTCACTTCTCTTCACACAGACAAAACTTAAAAAAAGGTTTCAAACTCTCTTCACAACCCTTAACTTGTTCTAAAGTTTCAATTTTTCATATGGGTTTTTCATGTTTTTATTGTTTGAAAACATTTTAGCAGCTATTAATATTATTGTCTTGTCCAATTTGGAGAAACAACATTGAATAAGGTTGTTGTTAGGGTTATTTTATTTTGAAACAAAGATGCAGTCTTTGGTTTCTGCAAAGTTTCTTTTGCTTGTTGGAGAATCATTCCCTATGAGAAGGGCTTTGTTGAATTCTAGGTTTGCTTGGTTTCATAGTAGTGTTCAATGTACGAGTCAGAATCATAGTGAATCTCTCACCCTTTCAAGCATTGGTATTAAAAGTGAAAAAATTGAAATTGAACCTAAGATTATAAGTGAATCAAAAAAAGTTAAGCCATTAGGTTTAACTTCTGAGGTTTTGAAGAGTAATAGAAAACCCTTTGGAATTGGTGACAAGAAAAGTGTCAGGGTTAAAGAGAAACAGAAAATAGATAATGCACCATTTGCTGCTAAGTCGTTTTCGGAACTTGGTATCCCAGATGTGTTGATTGAGAGGCTAGGAAAAGAGGGTTTCAATGTTCCGACTGATGTTCAGTCTGCTGCTGTTCCTACTATTTTGAAGAACCATGATGTTATAATTCAGTCGTATACGGGTTCGGGGAAAACATTGGCTTATCTCCTTCCTATATTGTCTGTTATTGGTCCGTTGAGAGGCGAAAATCGTGAAGGTGATGTTGATGGTGGTGAGGCTGGGAAGAAATCGGGAGTTGAAGCAGTGATTGTTGCTCCTTCTAGAGAGCTTGGAATGCAGATAGTGAGAGAGTTTGAGAAGATATTGGGAGTGGATAACAAGAAAGTGGTTCAGCAGCTTGTGGGAGGTGCGAACCGAACTAGGCAAGAAGAAGCTCTCAAGAAAAACAAACCTGCCATTGTTGTTGGTACACCTGGTAGGATAGCCGAGCTCAGTGCAAGTGGGAAGCTTCGCACTCACGGCTGTCAATATTTGGTATTAGATGAAGTTGATGAGCTCCTGTCATTCAATTTTCGTGAAGACATGCACAGGTTATTGGAGCATGTTGGGAGGAGATCGGGTGGAGACCTAAAATCAAATGCTAAAAAGGCCGAGCGTCAGCTAATTATGGTTTCTGCAACTGTGCCGTTTTCGGTTGTTAGGGCAGCTAAAAGTTGGGGTAGCGATCCGCTTCTTGTTCAAGCTAAGAAAATTGTACCACTTGAAACTTTGACTCCTGAGCCGGTCAATTTGTCACCGAACTCGAGTGCTAACTCCTCTAAGCCATCTAAGGCTGTGGTAGAGAGTCTACCTCCAGCGTTGAAACACTATTACTGTGTTGTGAGGTTGCAGCACAAAGTTGATACATTGAGAAAATGTATTCATGCATTGGATGCAAAATTTGTGATAGTTTTCATGAATCATACTAAGCAGCTAAAGGATGTTGTCTTCAAGCTCGAGGCCCGTGGCGTGAAAGCCGCAGAGTTACATGGTGATCTTGGGAAGCTTGGTAGGTCGACAACTCTGCAGAAGTTCAAGAACGGCGAGGTTAGAGTTCTTGTGACAAATGAATTATCAGCAAGAGGTTTAGATGTGGCAGAATGTGATCTTGTGGTTAATCTGGACTTACCGACAGATACAATTCACTATGCACACCGAGCTGGTCGAACTGGTCGGCTTGGTAGAAATGGCACAGTGCTAACCATATGTGAAGAGTCAGAGGTTTTTGTTGTGAGAAAATTGCAGAAGCAACTTGAAATACCGATAGAATGCTGTAATTTTGTCGAGGGAAATCTTGTTATCACCGAAGAAGAGACTACTCTAACCAGCGCTTCTTGAAGATGAGGTGTTATATTTTTGCAATTTATTTAGTTGACAATGCAGTTTCCATTTTGTGTTTCATTTTAGTTTACATTATATTCAATATAATTAGTATATACTGATAAAGGGAGCTGATATATGGTTCACAACAACTAATGCTTATTTAGTCAATTTGTTTCCACTCATTCACTATATTGAATTTTTGTCTACGAGATTGTTTTCTTTTCACTTTGTCTTATTCGTTTCTTAGTTTTTATCTATGAAGCCCAAATACTTCAAAAGTGGAAGAGTATTAGTGACATGTTTGATGCATATTTTATACTGATACTCGTCCGATACTTTTCAATATGTATCCAGATAGTAGCCAATAAATTTTTCATTCTTTTACAAACATTTTCCTAAATACTTCTTCTGTACGTTTTTGATATGTCTTGCCAACTTAAAACATGATGATAGTCGTTGGGATTTGAGATATGACAAGTCTGTTTCCATACATCATATCCCCCCTGAAACTTTCCATACATCATATCCCCCCTGAAGTATCCCCCCTGAAACATGATATGTCTTGCCAACTTAAAACATGATATGCACACAATTACAATCCCTTGCTGGTGATGAGGATCTATATAATGAGCTGACAATTTTTATTTTTTTTTCAGGGGGATATGATGTAAGGAATGTTACTACTCTTAAGCTATAAGCTATTTTTAGGCATTCTGTCTTTTCATACACCCCTGCTCACTCTCAACATTATTGGGCTTGAACATGGATAATTTGGTAGTTGATATGAACGATTAAACTTTGATATTATGATAAGTTTTTTAAATTGAAAATAACTCAAATCATTACAAAATCGTTTTGTAAAGTGAAAAGCTTCATTTTGAAACTAAAATATCAAAGCTTTTGTTTTGATAGGGAGTTCCTTCAAAGTGTATGCATTTGAAGCCTTGAAATAATTGTTAGTAGTTCAAAATGTAAGAATGTGTATTACAAATCCTCCAGTATATATGGGTAGAAAAGTGTTTGCAGGAGATGAAGTTATTACCCCTATATGAATAGGAAAAAAGACGTGGATTCTCGTGGTCGATGTCCCTGTGCAAAAGATATTGATAGGGCGGCCGTTAAGGTTCAAATGTTGGTTCAGCAATGCTATACACAACGAAGGAACCTTCCCAAAAATTTCATGATGCTGACATGTTGCTTTAGTAAATAGAGAGAATACTTTAAATTCGGATTTTACTGGAAAACATGGTTGGTCAATATATCGACTGCCAATTCGGGACACTTTTGCGAAGTAGTTTTTCGCTATATTTATCATTTTCCATGTTGGTTTGGTTCCCTCTAAATCCTCCGGTGCTGGTGTATTGAAGTCATTGACTTTGTTGTAGTTGCGATTAACTCTTACAATTTTCTTTAATATTTGGTAGGGAAATTATTTGTTACACCCCTAATTATCTGGTTTCTGTATAAGTCATCATCACTCCCATTTGAACCGGGATGGGCCTCTTCAAGAATCAGTGGACCTTGGGCTCTGATCTAGAACATGAACTCGTCGAAAAAATTTCCTCATACCCCTACAATTATCTCTCTACCCCAACAAACCATAGAAAATACTAATTTTGACCCTTTTGAAATTATACCCATTTACCTCCATGAGTTTTTCGGTGCCTTTAAAGATTTATCTGAAAAAGTATCACAACGGAAAGCTTGAGGAAAGTTTTCTGATTTTTTAACCACGGACGTTTTGCTATAGTTCGACTGTGGGTAAAACCTTTAGATCAAGTTTATGGCCAAATCTCAGAAAAATTCAAACTTATTGCTTTATAGTAGTAATGTTTTCTGTTTTATTTTATTTTTTTAGAGTAAGAAAATTGTTGATAAATCAAATTTTATGAAAAAAAATAGGTTTTAGATAATCGGGAGGTCTAGAGTTCAAGACTGTTAGTATTTTAAGAGGAAGTAAATGTAACAAGTGCACTTTGAAATGAATGTTATTTGGATTTTCAATATAGAATTAATTATTTTGCATCCTTTAATTAATTGAGATTATACTACTTCCAAAATATTACTCTTACATAATATACTCTCATCTCATATATATATATATATATATATATATATATATATATATATATATATATATATATATATATATATATATATATATATAGGGTGCTGCTAACTTAGACCCAGTTGGGTCTAAATTAGCAAAGTGCACCTTTTCAGTTGGACCAAAATACCCATTCTTTTTAATTAATTAACCAAATTACCATCAATGGACGCGGATCTAGTGTCGCGCGCGTACCGCAGGACCATGGTTACAGGCCGTTGATTTCCATCAGACAGCCAAGATCTGATCTCATCAAGACTGTCTGATCAATCAGACATTCCAGATCATCCGAATCCATCAGATTCCAGCGCGTGCACCACACTGGATTACACCCTGGAGAGAGAAGAATCTACTTTTTAAAAGCAGGACACGTGTCGCTGTCTGATTGGCTGGGCATGATTTTTTTCCATTTAATACTTTGAACTCAATTATTTCGTTGTAAATTAATTTTTTATTTTTTTTTATACCAAAATTCATAATTTTTTTTTCTCTACAAATAGAGACTTGGTTCGTTTGATTTGAACACAGAAAAAAAAACCCAATTTTTCACTACCTTAATCTCATTTTTCACTACCTTACATCAACTCACTGAAACCATTCTACCAGGAAAATGGTTTCAGATTACAACTCTCTGAAACCATTGTACCAGATAAATGGTTTCAGAAGCAAACACAATTAATAAATTACTCACTGAAACCATTCTACCAGTAAAATAGTTTCAGAGTACAACTATGTGCAACCATTCTACAAGCTAAATGGTTTCAGAAGCAAATAACTAATAATCAACTTACTGAAACCATTCTACCAGCAAAATGGTTTCAGATTACAACTCTCTGAAACCATTGTACCAGATAAATGGTTTCAGAAGCAAACACAATTAATAAATTACTCATTGAAATCATTCTACCAGTAAAATGGTTTCAGAATACAACTATGTGCAACCATTCTACCAGTAAAATGGTTTCAGAAGCAAACATTAGTTTTTAATTACCGTTTTATCTCATTTAATTAACTAAAAATAGTTTCAGGTCTCCAAAAATTTCATAAAATATACCAAAAGTTCCAGAATATTATCTACTATTTTCCTGGTATAATGGTTTCAGTGAGTTGGTTGAGTGGTGCGTGTTAAATTACAACACACAAGTAACGTATTTAGTAGACAAAAAATGAGATTAAGGTAGTGAAAAATTGCATTTTTTTTTCGGTGTCCAAATCAAACGAACCAAGTCTCTATTTGTAGAAAAAAAAAATTATGAATTTTGGTATAAAAATAAAAAAATAAAAAATTAATTTACAACGAAATAATTGAGTTCAAAGTATTAAATGAACAAAAATCACGTCCAGCCAACCATTGTGTGACACGTGTCCTACTTTTAAAAAGCAAATTTTTCTCTCTCCAGGGTGTAATCCAGTGTGGCGCACGTGCTGGAATCTGATGGATCAGGATGATCTGGGCTGTCTGATTGATCAGACAGTCTTGATGAGATCAGATCTTGGCTGTCTGATGGAAATCAACGGTCTGTAACCATGGTCCTTCGGTACGCGCGCGACACTGGATCCGCGTCTATTAATGGGTATTTTGGTTAATTAATTAAAAAGAATGAGTATTTTGGTCCAATTGAAAAGGTGCACCTTGCTAACTTAGACCTAACTAGGGTCTAAGTTAGAAAACCCCATATATATATTGTCAGATTTTATATTGGGCCTAACTCATCCCTAGAAAACCGGCTTGTAAGATGAGGGTTGCCAAAGCTATATAAACGCTACACAGGCCATATCTCTTAGCAATGTGGGACTAAATCCACCCCTTCACACCCAACACAATGAAGGTGTTGGAGGCTGCAATGAAGGCAACCCAAATGCCGCAATTAGGCAGATGGGGGCGGACCGCAATGAAGGCGGAATATCCAACACACCCCCTCACGCTCAGGCCCAATGGGCATGAAGCGTGGACGATGCGGGAAGCCCAACAATAGATCAAGGATAGGCTCTGATACCATGTCAAATTTTATATTGGGCCTAACTCATCCTCACAAAACCGGCTTGTAAGGTGAGGACTGCCACTTGCTTATAAACACTACACATGCCATATCTCTTAGCAATGTGGGACTAAATCCACCCCTTCACACCCAACACAATGAAGGTGTTGGAGGCTGCAATGAAGGCAACCCAAATGCCGCAATTAGGCAGATGGGGGCGGACCGCAATGAAGGCGGAATATCCAACACACCCCCTCACGCTCAGGCCCAATGGGCCTGAAGCGTGGATGATGCGGGAAGCCCAACAATAGATCTAGGATAGGCTCTGATACCATCTTAGAAATGGATATTGGGCCTAACTCATCCTTACAAAACCGGCTTGTAAGGTGAGGATTGCCTCTAGTATATAAACACTTAGTCAGGCCATCTCGCAACCGATGTGGGACTTCTTAACACACCCCCTCGCGTCCAGCGCTATTGGGCTTGGTACGCGGATATAAATGGTAGGTGGCCCGATATCGGGTGGCCCAACGGATCTTGGAGAGGCTCTGATACCATATTAGAACTTATGAGGCCTATACTCAACCACAAAAGCTAGCTTTTGTGGTTGAGTATAGGCCTCTAAAATTCTAATATGGTATCAGAGTCTATCCTAGATCCATTTGTTGTGGAGACCTCCCGTATTTAGGGCACCCGTTGTTGATTCCACGTTCCAGCTTGTTCAATTCTGGACGTGAGGGGGTGTGTTAGAAGTCCCACATTGGCTAGTGATATGTCATAGATAGTCTTTATAAATGTAGTGCAAACCTCAACTCACAAGCTAGCTTTTGTGGTTGAGTATAGGCCTCATAAGTTCTAATATATATATATATATATATATATATATATATATATATATATATATATATATATATATATATATATATATAAGTATAAAATGACTTTTTAAATTCATTATATACTAGATATATCACTTTTTCGATAAATTTATAATATTATTTTGTATTATATATTAAACCATAGATTTTTTTTCTTATAAAGCGAAGAGCAACTAGACATCAAGGACAAAGCAGATTCCGCCTCCATCATTTGCTTATATGTCCTTATTATATTAAATAAAGAAAAAAAAAGAAATATATACAAAATTGGGGGACATAAGCCTAACCCAATGTGTCCACACAAAAGCTCGTAGGACAAAAAATGCACCAACTTCTAATTAATTCTAAGACAAATGAACTGACCGTCAACATACAACGACCCACATACCTCCTACTCCCTGCCGTAAGCAGCAAACGATGGTGATTTTTTTAAGCTAAAGTGTTTGAAATCATGGAATGATACAAATGTTGAGATAAACCCGGCAAAAAGAGACCTCGCAATGAACCTCAGATGAATCAAATTTTGTTAAAGCAACTCATAACATGTCAAAAGTCAAATCAAGTGATGGTCAGTCAGCGGCGCCAAGTCTCACGAGCACAAGAATTTCCAAAAACACCAACGACTATTACCGTCAAGACGAAATACCTACATACGTAAATAAGGTTGTTTTTATACATCCTAAATAAAGTTAATTTAATAAAATTGTCGATTTTTTTTTTTACACATTTCTTAATACTTGTGTAAACTTTACTGTATATGTCATCATGAATCCATGATTCCTATTCATCATAAAGTGTTGAAGATGAAGAATGTTTCTAGAATTCAGATTTTGATTGGTGCTGCTGATAGATTCTTGCACGTCATTCCCCAATCCTTAAGCATATGAAGCAACATTAAATAAATAAATAAAATATAATTGCTTTGGAGTAGGTTCTTGCTGAATTTATGACTTTGAAGTATTGCACTTTGAATATATTGACCAATGACAAATGAGATGGGATCATGTTCTTTCCTGCACGCACCCATGTGCTCTTTATCATTTTTCTGTGGCCAGCCAGCTTGCAATATTGTTGCTATGTACCACTCTAATTATACTATATTAATTTAATTTATATAATACATAGATTGTCTCTGTTTTTCAACTCGAATCTTAAAATTAAAACATTCTTCCTCTTAAACAATAAACAAGGTTGATAATATTTGAATAAAAACAATATTAATTCAAAGAAGAGTAAGTATAATCATTGATATTTTGTCAAAAAAGTATATTAGTAGTTGATATTAGTTTAATAGTGCTTAAGGTCAAACTACAAATATATTAGTAATTGATAATCCCTCTATCTCAAGATAACTTACATATTTGTAGAAAAATTTGTCTCACAATTGTTGGCGCAGCTGGAAGTTAGGCTTCGATCACTCTGGATTCGATCACTTTGGCCTGCACAGGCCTAGCAAGCAAGCAAGGATACACGCGCGCGCTGCACTGTCACTCTGGCCACGCCAATGAGCACAGTTTCTGCAGGATCTACTATCCTTGTTGCTGCAACAATGGTGGATGAATGGAAAGAAAGAAAAGCACTTGATTAACAGAGGAAGAAGAAGAAGATTAGAGAAAAATAGAATCAGTTTTATTCATCCTCAATGGGGAAAAGTAGTTGGATTACAATCACTAATCATGAGCCTATTATTTATACTAGATCATCACAATGGTTGATGATTCTCTTAGGCCCTAACCAACTAACAACTTCCTAACTGACTCTAACACACTCTAACAACCTAGGTGAATCAAACACTAACTGACTCTAACAAACTACACTTAACAAACTAACTAACTTGCTTAAGAAGCAATTAGTTACACTTTCACTTTTGCTTAACTTGCACACCAAGTCAGCTTGCACAATATGAATTAACCATCTAGAGTCTTCTTAGATTCAACACACCCCCTTAATTCATGTTGTCCACTGTCTCAATTCCCATTTCACTTCTCAATTTTTCAAACACCTGCACTGTTACAGCCTTGGTTAACAAGTCTGCAACTTGCTCATCACTTCTGCAGTGCATTAGGGCCAAGTTACCATTGCTTACCTGCTCTCTTAAGTAATGGAACCTTAGCTCTATATGCTTGCTTCTTCCATGAGCAATAGGGTTCTTTGCAAGATTGATAGCAGACACATTGTCAATCTTCAAAGTAACTGTCTCACACTTGTCTTGACTGATCTCTTCGATTAGGTTTTTCAACCAAATAGCTTGACAAGTGCTGAGTGATGCTGCTATGTATTCAGCCTCACATGAGGATAAGGCCACTACAGGTTCCTTCTTTGAACACCATGATATTGGTGATCCACCATAGAAAAACATATAACCAGCAGTTGATTTTCTATCTTCATGGTCACCACACCAATTTGAATCTGTATAGCCCACTAGCTTGCATTCTCTATCTCTGTCACTTGCAGGGAACATAATACCATAGTTTATAGTCCCTTTCACATATCTCAATATCCTTTTTACTGCAATCAGGTGTGAACCTTTAGGCCTTTCCATAAACCTGCTAGCAATCCCTACACTGTAAGCCAAGTCTGGCCTTGTATTGCACAAGTACCTCAGAGAACCACTCAGCTTTCTATAGAATGTAGGGTCTACATCCTCTTCTTCTGCACACTTAGTTAGCTGTGACCTTGGCTCAGCAGGTGACAATGCAACATTGCATTTGTCCATCTCAAACTTCTTCAAAATCTCTGATGCATATCTAGTCTGGTGCATTAAGATTCCTTGCTCATTCCTTAGAAACTCAATGCCTAGAAAATATGTCATGAGGCCTAAATCTGTCATTTCAAACTCTTCCTTCAAGTCACCCTTGAACTCACTAATATAAGATTCATTGCTTCCTGTGATAAGCAAATCATCTACATATAGACAAATTATAATGACTCCCTTTGCAGCATCTTTCTTGACATACACTCCATGTTCTGTGACACATTTCTTAAACCCTATTTCATTTAAGAACTTGTCAATCCTTTTGTTCCAGGCTCTTGGAGCTTGTTTCAGACCATAGAGTGCCTTCTTAAGCTTATACACCTTAAGCTCTTGACCTTTCACTTCATAACCAGGTGGCTGGGCAACATACACTTCCTCTTCTATAGGACCATTCAGAAAAGCTGACTTCACATCCATTTGATACATTGGCCAATCATTTAGGTTAGCAAGAGCAGTTACTAACCTAATTGTTTCCATTCTAGTAACAGGTGCAAACACTTCATCATAGTCAATACCTTCTTTCTGAAGAAATCCCTTTGCCACTAGCCTTGCTTTGTATCTGGTTATCTCACCCTTTGAGTTCACTTTCAGCTTGTAAACCCACTTCACATCTATTGCTTTCTTTCTCTGTGGAAGATCCACCAGCTCCCATGTTTGATTGCTTTCAATCGAATCCAATTCTTCTTTCATAGCACCTCTCCACTTTTCACTTTGTAGAGCACTATGCACATCAATTGGTTCAGATTCAGCCATGAATGCTAAATGGATCAACTCACCATCATTGTTCACTTGACCATCTGAGTTCATTTCACACTCTTGTAATCTTGCTGGTAGAACTCTAGGCCTATTTGATCTTCTCACCTCAGGCACTGGCTGATTTACTTGTTCTTCACTAACTTCTTCAATCATCACACTAGTTGACTTCTTTCTGTCATTAGTGTTCCAGTCCCATTCCTTGAGTTCATCAATTATTACATCTCTACTGATCACCACATTGTTGTTGATTGGATCATAGAGTTTGTAACCTCCAGTTGAGTGATAACCAACCAATATCATCATTGTTGACTTATCATCCAACTTCTTCCTCAATTGATCTGGTGTGTGTTTGAAAACTAGTGAACCAAACACTCTCATATGATTCACATTTGGCTTGTGTCCTGACCAACATTCTTCTGGTGTGATACCCTTCAATCTCTTTGTAGGGCACCTGTTTAATGTATAAGTAGCAGTAGAAACTGCTTCACCCCATAACTCCTTAGGTAAATGCTTTCCCTTCAACATACACCTCACCATATCCATTATTGTTCTATTTTTTCTTTCAGCAGTCCCATTTTGCTGTGGAGTATATGGTGGGACTATGTCATGCACAATGCCTTCATTGTCACAGAATTTTGCAAATTCATGTGATACATACTCTCCACCCCCATCTGTTCTTAGGGTTTTGAGCCTCTTACCACTTTGTCTTTCAACTGTAGCTTTAAATTTCTTAAAAATTTCAAACACATCACTTTTCTTACTTATTGAGTAAGTCCATAGTTTTCTGCTAAAGTCATCTATGAAACTTACAAAGTACCTGTTACCTCCAATTGAGTTCACTTGCATTGGACCACATACATCTGAATACACCACTTCAAGTACACTATTGGTTTTACTTGCTGCATGCTTGCTGAAGCTCCCTCTGTGTTGCTTCGACTGCACACACTCTTCACAAATCTCTTCAGGCACTTGCAGGCTTGGCAAGCCTGTCACCATCTTTGATTTTTGCAGCAAGCTGAGGTCCTTGAAATTCAAGTGCCCCATTCTATAGTGCCATCTCCATTCTTCTCTGCTTGATGCAGTCATCAAGCACTTGTGATTCAGAACATTGAGCCCAATCTTGAATGTCCTATTCTTTGACATTTCAGTTTTCAACATCAAGTTACCTTTAGTGTTGTACACTTTCAGCAACCTATTCTCCATTACAATTCTGTAATCTTTCTCTAGCAATTGGCCTATACTGAGTAGATTACATTTCATACCTGGTATGTACAATACACCAGAAATCACTGAACACTTGCCATCCTTTCTTTTGATTGTTACATCACCAATGGCTTGTACTGCAAGACTGCTATTGTCTGCAAACTTGACATTGTGATTCTGAGTAGCTTTTAGGCTTGTGAACCAATCTTTCCTCCCTGTCATGTGTGTTGTACATCCAGTATCAAGATACCATTTCTCTTGAAGATCACTTTCATCTTTTGTAGTTACAAGAAACATAACTGAGCCTTCATCATCATCATCATTTCTAGCAATTTTGGCCTCAGCATCACTTGATTCCTCTCTAAATTTACATTCATCTGCAAAATGACCATAATTTTGGCAATTATAGCATTGTATGTGTTTCTTATCAAACTTGCCTCTTCCACCTCTTCCACCTCTTCCACCTCCATTGTAACCACCTCTACCACCATTGAACTGTTTCTTCTGATTTCCACCTCCTTTGGTATCTTGATTCTCTTTTCCATTTCCATTCTGATAACTATCTTTTCCCTTATTGCCTTGCCATTTTCCCTTTCCTTTCTTATTCTTGTTACCCTGCTGAACTTGTAATGCTACCTCACCATTGGATTTATCAGAATTTCTCTGATTCATCCTTTGCTCATGTGCTTCTAAAGACCCTTGCAGTTCCTCAACCTTGATAGTGTCAAGATCTTTAGACTCTTCTATTGCAGCTACCACATAGTCAAACTTAGGAGTTAAAGATCTCAGTATCTTTTCAACTCTCATTGTACCAGACACAATTTCACCACATGCTTTCATTTCATTAACTAATTTTGCAATTTTTGTAAAGAATTCACTTACAGTTTCTTTCTCTTCCATTTGTAGCTGTGCAAACTTGCTTCTTAGGGTTTGTAGCTTCACTTTCTTCACCTTCTGATCTCCAGCATAAGCTGTAGCCAAAATATCCCAAGCTTGCTTGGCTGATTCACAATCTCCAACCTTTTCAAAGATATCAGGGCTTACACTTTGATGAATTATGAACAATGCCTTGTAGTCTTTCTTCTTCAATTCTTTGTGTTGTGTTCTTTGAACCTCTGTTGCACCTTCTGAAAGTGATTCCACACCATTAATCACTTGATCCATCACATCTTGATAATTGAACAAGACTTTCATCTGTTTGCTCCAATTATCATAATTCTTTCCATCCAAGACTGGAAGATTCGCAGGGAATTGACCATTGTTAAAGGTTGCCATGGTTGAAGCACGAACCAGGCTCTTGATGCCAGATGTTGGCGCAGCTGGAAGCTAGGCTTCGATCACTCTGGATTCGATCACTTTGGCCTGCACAGGCCTAGCAAGCAAGCAAGGATACACGCGCGCGCTGCACTGTCACTCTGGCCACGCCAATGAGCACAGTTTCTGCAGGATCTACTATCCTTGTTGCTGCAACAATGGTGGATGAATGGAAAGAAAGAAAAGCACTTGATTAACAGAGGAAGAAGAAGAAGATTAGAGAAAAATAGAATCAGTTTTATTCATCCTCAATGGGGAAAAGTAGTTGGATTACAATCACTAATCATGAGCCTATTATTTATACTAGATCATCACAATGGTTGATGATTCTCTTAGGCCCTAACCAACTAACAACTTCCTAACTGACTCTAACACACTCTAACAACCTAGGTGAATCAAACACTAACTGACTCTAACAAACTACACTTAACAAACTAACTAACTTGCTTAAGAAGCAATTAGTTACACTTTCACTTTTGCTTAACTTGCACACCAAGTCAGCTTGCACAATATGAATTAACCATCTAGAGTCTTCTTAGATTCAACAACAATAACCGATCTATTATACCTTTCAACACAAAATTAATTATTTATTTTTTCAATTGAACACTCTAATTAATATTACTTGTATCATCACTTTCAACTTAAAATCTTTAGTTTTGAGTGTGGTGCAAGGAAATTATGAATTAGAAAGTACAATTGAAACAATGTGGGGCTATGCCCGTTTTATCCACATTTGTCTAGGGCTCTTTGCGGATGATCCCTAGGCAAATGTGGTCCTCTACAACCGAAATATCTCAACGGCGATTGTCTCAATGTTATACATACGTCAGCCGTATTAGAGCGTTGTGTTGTCTTGGTCTAGCACATAGCCCAACCCTAAACTATCTAGGTTCGTCTCCTTTATCCCTATTTGGTTATGCTCTCTAGAATCCACCGCATTATTTTCTAGTTCTAGGCTTTGTATGTCAATTGTCCATATCACTCAATATGTAATGGCATAAGCTCCCTCTAAATGTCATGTCATAAACCATGATGCCTCTAACATATCCACTGATTGCTTGGATGTAGCCGGTAAAACTACCAGTACTTGAGCAAAATTTCGAAATGTCAACCCTCTAGAAGATCCTACAAAATAAGAGTCTACACCAACTTCGAAACACTGGTATCAAAATTATATAAACAATGCGACCTCGCCCACTTCTCAATCTATGGAGAGCCGGGAACGTATTCAGAAAGTCGAGAACGTAGTGGTATGTCACACTCCCAGTGAATATCGTTGTCTAGTGAATATCGTCGGCATTGTTATACCCAATCTACAAGTTCTCAACACAACCCTCTTTTGCACCCTTGATAAAAACATCAAGATAGGCCTCAACTATACACTATCAATTTTCATGAAAAATAACTAACCGCGTTAATTGTTGAGTCAATTAGACAATTACATTTTCATTATTGTTTGCTATAATAAACGTCCTTTTTACTTTTTATGTAGGCATAATTGCATATCATAGATTAAACCAAGTTAGACAATTTCATTGAAAAATGTCTGTCACATTTGTTTTTGCCAATGACAACTCAAGATAGGCTCCACTCCTTCATTTTTTGTTTGATTAGTAGACGAAGTGACGATTATTACATAAATTCACATACACAATTATGAAATTTTAGATTCAAATTAAATAAAATTGTTCAATCTAATATTATTTGTATTTATCTGTTGAGCTTGAGCTATGTTTGACTGACACATCATTTTTTTTTTTAATTTAGCTTAATAATACACATCATATTTTGGAAATTATAATGTACTTCTTGTCGGAAATTGTTCATGGAATGCTAATGTACTTATGTGTATTACACTACTATAAAATAAATTAACATTTTATAAACAGAGTATCATGGAATTTTTGGATCAATTTGAGGAAAATGGTCGAAAATGTGTGTCCTAATTAGCATTTTAAAATTCACAAAACTTAATTCTCAACTACTTTCTTAGATTTCTAATCGACTTGCGTACATAATATAGTGGTTGCCAGTGTGACTCTCCTCTTAGTTTTATTATATATTACTCTGAAAAGAAAAAAAAAATGACAACATGTTTATAGAAAGTCTTGTAGACACCAAATATGTTACTTCAAGTGGTGAGAGGCTCGATTCTTCTTAAATAAGTCCCCAATACATTCAACTTATAATTTGAATTATTAGTTGGAATCTACAATCTTAGAAGATTAAATGATTTCTCATACAGTGTCAAAAAAAATATATTTCTCATACAATATTTTTTTACTCATACAATATTTTGTTGGGTTTCAAGTGTAAGTGGTTAAGTTACACATCGACCATGTACGAGAAGAATGTTAAATTTATAAGAGAGGTGATCCATTAACCTAATGCCTTAAGGTTTTGGGTTAGGATGTGGCGTCTCACTCTCTTGTGGTCCTGGAGCTTTGAGACTTAATTACAAAATGCTCGTTTGACCCAACTTATTTAAGATTTAAAAACTACTTTAAGAATAAAGTTGAAAATAAAAACTTTAAACTTAAAGTTGTTTGGTAATTTATTATTTTTTTAACTTAATTATCACTTTTAAGTTAAATCTATTTGGTATAATATTTTTATAAAAGTTTTGATATTTTAATATTTTAACACAAATTTAGCATAAATAATATGCTCATGAAATTCATGTTTTTTTAATAAAAAAAAATTATACTATGTAGAGACGTGAATTTTTTTTTTTTTACGGAATACATGGTTTTCATATAATGCAAATACAACATAATTATGGAAGACGTGAATTCTAAGAGTTTAGGAAATAGTCCATAATTTAAAATATAAACTTCAACAATTTTGTTTTCCAACAACCTAGTGGCTATTTTATGATAAACGATAATTCAAATTATTTTTTTTTAAACCCGAATGCCTTTGAATAGACTTAGGTCCGTTTGGCCTAGCTTTTTTTCCTCTTCTTTTTACTTAAAAATGGTGCCAATTTGGGTGGGCTAACACTACAAGAAAACATGTTTTTACTGACCAAACTTATTGAGGGCTAAAAGCCCTCAGTAATGCATTTGTGCAATATTGAAGGTCCAAGGCCGTCATAATGTAGTCTTGGAGAACGGAATTTAATTAAAAATGAACTATTAAGAATTACTGACGGTCCTGGGCCGTCAGTAAAGCAATTGGTATTGCAGACGGTCCCAGGCCGTCAGTATGTTGCTAGCCGTTAACCATTTCTGACGGTCCTGGGCCGTCAGTAAAGCATGTTAATTATGACGGTCCCAGGCCGTCAGTATGTACATAACCGTTGTGTGATTATGACGGTCCTGGGCCGTCTGTAATTGGCCAATTTTGAATTTTAAACTTAACGGTCAATAAAACTACTCCTATATATTACTACTCCTTCACTTCATTTTTTCATTTCCATTCTCTCTCTAAATTTTCTCTAACTTCTCTCTTAAATTTTCTCTAATTTCATACTTTCAACTTTTTTTTTTGACGAAATACTTTCAACTTAATCTCCAATTTCTCTAATTTTCTCTCTTAAGTGGTAAGTGTTTGTGTTTTACTTTTACGAATTTAAAATTTTTGTTTTGTTATTTAAATGTATATGTTCTAATATTTGTTGTTTACCATTATTAATAGCAAGTCTTATTCTCGTGAGGAGCGGAGTTCGTGGGCTAGGTGCGCGCCAAGTAAGAATCTACTCGGCACCCAAGTAAGTAACGTAATTTTAATCTATATAGTGATAGTTTTTTTTTATCATATACTTAGTAATATTTATATTTATAAACAGTATATTTATATTATTTTTTAAAAAAACGAAAATTTTTTTAAAAAAATTTATAAAAGAAATTTTTTAACAGTTTGTGTATTTTAAAAAAAGTGATGTAATTTTCATATTTCCATCTAAAAAGTGGTAAGTGTTTGTGTTTTACTTTTAAAGTTAAAATTTTTACTTTGTTATTTAAATGTATGTGTTCTAATATTTTTGTTTATTTCGAAAACAGAATTATTTTTTTTAAATAAGTATTTTTTTTTTCAAAAAAACAGTATATTTATATTATTTTTTAAAAAAACGAAATTTTTTTTAAAAAAATTTATAAAAGAAATTTTTTAACAGTTCGTGTATTTTTAAAAAAGTGATGTAATTTTCATATCTCCATCTAAACAGTGGTAAGTGTTTGTGTTTTACTTTTAAAGTTAAAATTTTTACTTTGTTATTTAAATGTATATGTTCTAATAATTTGTTATTTACAATTTTTATTAGCAAATTCTCGTGGTCATCGGAGGTCGTGGGTTAGGAGCGGAGTTTGTGGTTAGGAGCGCGCGCCAAGTAAGACTCTACCCGGCACCCAAGTAAGTAATATATGTAATTTTAATTTATAATATTTAGTGATAGTTTTATTTTTACCGTACACTTAGAAATAGTTACTAGCATTTTATTATTACTATGTATTTAAAAAAAGAAAAACAATTATATTTTAAAAAATTATAATATATATGTTAAAAAGTCGGTAGTTTTGTCAACTAAAAAACTTAGTATTTTTTAGATTTAATAAACCATAAACTTTAAAAATAAAATGTTAAAAGTTTATATGTTATTGTTGAGTAGACATATATATATGTCCAAAATACTTTTGAAAAATAAAGTAATAAATTTAATACATATATCGATCTAATTATATATTAATTAAACTATACAGATATGGATTTTAGCAATCGTAATTGGATGTACGATAGACATAATCCTGGAAAGAGGGGCCGGGTTAAAGAGGAATTTAAAATAGGGGTCGAAATGTTTATCAATACAGTAAAATATAATGACATTGTGATACGTGAAGGGGGACATTGTGATAATGTCGTTGGCTTTTGTTAAGAATGCTGGTGGTCCGACTCGAGGTCGCAAATTCGCTGCTGGGTGTACATCTTCTCTATATGCAAGTGACCCAACTGGTTTGAGAGATGTCACTTACACATCTTCATCTTCATCGAGTACAGGACGCTCTCGTCCAACTCAAAGAGAGGAAACCGATGATGAGTATGAAGCGCGAATGAGGGCCACGTATAGAGAAGAATTCCGCGATGAGTTCGAAGCATCATTTGATGACCGGGTGGACCTACGGGTCCAACATATATTGCAGGAATTCTTTGCGCAGCAGAGGGCGCCGGCGGGGGGGGGGGGGGGGGGTTGGATCATCATCTCAAGCTTCGGCACGACAAAATCAAAATGCCGGTGAACAAGAATATCGACCGGATTTGAGTAGCATGGTTAATTTGAATCAGCTGCCGGAGTACCGAGAGGGTGATCCAGTACTGAGTATGAGCATAGAGGATATGAGTCAGATGCTTAATGAACCAGTTCATTTACAATTTTTTGATCCTACTGGGCAAACAAGTGGAAGCAGTAGTGACGGAAGCGGTAGAAATAATCAACAAACTGCTTTCACCGAATACCAGAGATCATTAAATCCACAACAAGACTTCATAATCCCACATCCAAATCAACCCCAAGGCAACTTCTTCCCAAATCAAGCCCCAATTAACTTCGTTCATAGGCCTGTGGCACGACCTCCTTCGCGAACGTCACTCCCCGGAGTCGTAATACACGAGGGAGGTAGAGGCCGAGGCCGAGGAAGGTCGCGTCAGCCAACAGACACTGGCAAGGGGAAGCGACCACTATATCAGCCGCCTGACCAACGTTGATGTGTAATTTTAATAATCTGTTGTTGATTATTATTTGTTTAATTGTTTTCTTTTTGTAATGACAATATTATCATTATATTTAATTATGCTTATGTTAAGTATTTTTATTATGCTTTTTATTAAATTTTAATTTTAATATTTTTTAATTATTTATTATGCAGTATATTTTTTATTTTAAAAAATTAATATTAATTTTTTTTAAAAAAATTAATAATTTAATTATTTAAAAATCAAATACTGATTTTTAAATAATTAAATTATTTAAAAATCAAATACTGATTTTTAAATAATTAATATTTTTTAATTATTTATTATGCAGTATATTTTTTTTAAAAAAAAATTAATAATTTAATTATTTAAAAATCACTGATTTTTAAATAATTAAATTATTAATTTTTTTTTTTAATCAATAAACATTACTGACGGCTCCAGGCCGTCACAAATGTATGTGATACTGACGGTCCTGGGCCGTCACAAATGACAGGCGTTTTGAATTGACAGGTTAGCATTATTGACGGCTCCAGGCCGTCAGTAACGTTATTGACGGTCCTGGGCCGTCAGTAACCATTACTGGCGAGCTAATTACTGAGGGCCTTAGGCCGTCAGTAATGCATGCATTTTAGACGAAATTTGTGCATTACTGAGGGCCAAAGGCCCTCAGTAAATGCATGTTTTCTTGTAGTGTAATTTAGCTTCTTCAAAAAAAAAATTAGGCCAAACAACAATTTCTAAAAGCTATAGTAAAAAAAAAAACAGTTTCTATATTTTAGATAAAATGATAATATATTATCAAATATATCTTTTAACCCTATTATAATAAAAAACAACAACTTTTAACTCTTTTTTTTATAAAAAAAATTAAGATTTACCAAACAATTTTAAAAGAACTTCTACACCTAAAAAAAGCTAGGTCAAACAGGCCCTTACAATAGAAATCATAGTTATAACTAACTTATCATAAATTCATTATTATCATCTAAATTTA
Source organism: Trifolium pratense (assembly GCF_020283565.1). NCBI lineage: Eukaryota > Viridiplantae > Streptophyta > Magnoliopsida > Fabales > Fabaceae > Trifolium > Trifolium pratense. The sequence continues at coordinate 38,428,738 of NC_060065.1, forward strand.
AAAGATAATTATCCTAATAATAACAAACTTAAAAAAAAAATTACAACTTTAAAAAGATAACTATCATAATTTTTTTAAGTCACTTATATTGTGTTTTCTTCATTAAAAAAAAGGCACTTCTTATTTTAAGAACTTTATCAAAATTGTGTTTGACTCTACTTCTCCTTAAAAGAAGTAGAGAAGTAAAACATAAGTAGGGTCAAACGGATACAAAGTAGAAAACACTTTAATTTGACGTCTTTAAAATGTTGGGGAGTTCGTGGGAGCTCGGGAGAAACAACAGGGTCAATGCTTCAGGACCACAAGAGAGGGAGACACCACATCTCTACCCAAAATCTTAAGGGTCTGCTTGATCTGCAAAATATAAGTACTGGTAAGAACAATACAGGACAATACAAGACAGAACAACATGAGACAAACATTTAAGGTATTGAATAAACTTTGTGTTGTACGATGTTTGGTGGACAAAATGTTATTTTGACATTTTAGACAACTTGTGCAGAGGACAAAAAGTTGTCCTATGATTCTGTGGGGGACAAGAATTTCAGTTTTTGTCATGTCCTTTGACCCTCAGTTTGTCCAGTACCAGGAATAGTTATAAAATCAAATACAGTACAACAAAAGTTGTTCTGTCCAATCAATGGCGGAGCTAGGATATTTTCTCTGGGAGGGCCGTGTTTGTAAAAAAAAAAAAATTGATCGAAGGGCATGTTTGTATATAGATATATTTTTTTTTTACCATAATATATTATTCATCTATTAATGATGTAGTAATTTATTCTTTTTAATTTTAAATACAAAAATGGGCTTAAAAAAGCTAAACTGTCAATATTATAGTAGTATATTTTTAGTAGATCAAACGCACCCTAAAATATTAGTTTGATTATTTTTCGTTAATTTTTTTTCTTTTGTCGAAACTTTCTAATTTTCACAAATGTGATCTTGATAATCTGAAAATTGGTTGAGAGAAAAATATAGACGACTAAGAATATTTAAATCCATATCTTTTGAACGATTTATCCTTAATTGAAATTCATTAATCATGATCACAACAACTTGGTTTTCTTTTTTTTGGTACATCAACAACTTGGTTTTATTAGGGTAAATTAACCACTTGGTTTAGTTATTTTATTTTAGATACAAGAATAATTGTGCAAATTAAAAGTTTCTATACACATTTGAAATCTATTAAACTATTCCGTCATATACACATTTGATAGTCTTCAGCATTTGTAGGCAAACTCAATTTTATGTTTTTCTCTACAAGTTTCTACCGTCATATCTCTATATATTCATGCCCACACAATCTCATTTACGAGATTTATTCATTCTTTTGAATTTGTCACGAAAGAAAATGCACTGAATTTGATTGTGTTCCTACATAAGTGGATTTTAGATCATTCATTGTTCTTTTGACTTCGCATGTGATTTTGCATACGTATTACAAAATTTTGTAGTAAAGCGTTGCAAAAATAATTAATGCACAATAGAACCATGAAATAATATTTAAGGTGAATAAGTGGAGGTACCATATTTAAACCTCAATCCTTACATTTAACAATAATCTCTACCAACCGATTTATCTTCACAAAACAACAATCAAATCATTTAATATATAAAAAATAAAAATAAAATCAAGTTATCAAATCATTTAATATATAAAAAATAAAAATAAAATCAAGTTGCAGTATAAATAAATGAGCAGGAGTTGGTTAGCTAGTAGAATTATTATTATTTTTTTTTTTTGAGTACATAGCTAGTAGAAATTGTTAACTCTGTTTTTTACAAGCTGGCTTTCTAGTATAGTATGGCAAAAATAATATAAATTAATTCATACTAATTAATAATGATTTGAGAAAGGTCATTTACTTTTGGCAACAATGATATCTTTAGACTATAGCTAGTGTCATTGATATTGGATTCTATAGGAAAAGTGTGGTCCTTTCTTCAATTGAGATATATTTAGATGATTTGAAACAGTATTTAGTACGTGGTACGTTCAAATAATTGTTTCATTTATATAGAATAAAAATGATGGATTGGTATTATCACCTTTGATTAGGTGTATGAATCATTGAGAAATACGATCCAAATGAAAATTCTTGAATAATTGGTGGAACTCGAAAATTTATTTTGGATGAGACACCGAAAAAAACTATAATATATAAATTAAATATAAAAATTATTTATAAAAAAAATTAAATATAATAATTATATTGCATATATCAATATAAGTCGTAAAAAGTAGAAAAATATTATTTGAGAATACTAAAATGTTAACTTATGGCTCATAACTTATAAGCTTATATTGAAGAAAAAAAAATCTATTTGGTATTTCTGATGACCTTATAGCTTATTTATACTATCTTATAGTTTATTTTGATAAGCTAATTCAATTAGCTAATAACTTGTTATTTTTTATTTCAATTTTATTCAAATTATCTTACTTATAAAAATTAAATATGACAAAAATTTGTGAAATCTAAGAGCTTGGTTATGGCAAAAATTTATGGTATTTTTAAAAGTTAGTTTAGAGCAAAATTGAAATTTTTTGTTTGACTATTTATATATTATATCACATGTAATATTTTGTCTAGACTCTAAAATTTTTCTGACCCTGTCATTGACAGGAATCATTCTCAAGTTTTTTTTCTGCTCAACTATCTTCATTAGTTGGTCAACGTTCAGAGTAACAAAACAAAAAAATATTATCATAAAATAAAATAGAGTAACTAAAATGGGAGAATTTAATCCAAATACTCAACAAATATTTACTTATTTTTCGAAAATAAATAAATCATGATAGGGAAAGATATATTATCATAAGAAAAAAACAGAGTAACCAAAAGGCATTGCTAAAAAGTGACACCCACATAAAATATTATCCAGGGTGGTGATGATGAGGAACAAAACAAGCCTCCAAAACAGTCAGAGTACTGTGATAAATAAGTGTGTAATTAGCATTATGAAAGGGAACAAGACAAATTTGAAAACAAACAAACAAACAAACAAATAAAATAAACAAGAGGAAAGGGTTGAGGCCACGAGTAAGGAAAAGAGAGGAGAGTGGCACAAGAAAACAAATTAACTAACATCAACATAAAGTAAATCATCACTAATTATTATTGGCATCTCTAATCAATTATTAATTTTTAGTTTGTACTCCTTTCGTTTCAAATTAGTTGTCATTTTAGGAAAAAAAAATAAGAAATTAAGAAAATGTATTTTTGCACATTATTTTGTTATTATACACTTATTTTAATTCACCAATAAATTTTTTTTTCACACACTTTATCTTTCTAATAAATTTAATATATTATGTAAAAAAAAATTAATATGTTATATACAAAAAAAAATTAAAAAAATTAGTTTTCCAAATATATATTAAATTTTTTACCGTTTCAACAACAACTCCTAAGTATTTGGAATTTACACGAGTGTATAATAGATAAAATATAACCTTAAATTATCAAAATGACAAGTAATTTAAAATAATTTTTTTCTTTCTAAAACGACAAGTAATTTGAAACGGATGGAGTATAATTAACAACTCTTTTTTGTTCTTTGCTATTGAAAAATGGTTATGATTAATCCGATATAAAGTATACTTATCCATTCTATATCTTTTGATGCATTAAGCTTTAAATGTTGTTTGTTGTAAAATTCTAATGTCGAATTAATGTTATTTCCACTATACCCTTGGTTAGAAAAAGAGTTCTTTTTATGTAACCAAAAAAAAAAAAGAAAAAGAGTTCTTTTTGCTATAAAAAAAGAAGGCTTAAATATCACATTAGTCCCTGTATGTTCTCGGTTTTTTTGTTTTAGTCACTGTATGTTTTTTTTTTAAAAAAAAACAGTCCCTGCATGTCCAATTCTTTTTGGTTTTCGTCCCTACCCTCTCAAAAATGCTGATGTGGCTAACGACATGACATGTGGCATGCTGACGTGGAAAATGAAGGATCAAAACAAAACAAAAGTTATTATTGAAAGACCAAAACCAAAAAATAAAGTTTAAAATCCCTAAAATTAAAAAAAATAAAAAAATTGTTTTTACTTTTAACGTTTTTTAATTTTAAAAATAAAAAAAAAAGAATTTTTTTTATGTAAGACAAGTTATATTATTAACAACTTTTTAGTGCCTTAATGGTCACTTGTTATTAGTTTGTGCAATATTAAGGCTCCGTTTGAATTAACTTATTTTTGAGCTTATTCAAACAACTTATACAGTATAAATTAGGTTTTATGCTATTTTATAAGTTCACACTAGTGAAAATTGTATTGTATAAGCTATTTTATCATAAATGACGGTCGGCTCTGCAAGTGCACATAATCGCTACCAAGTAATAAAGTGATAAGTTTATCGTTCTCCACAGAGATTGTGCCAAGGTTACTAGTTTCGCTTACGAATATGGATAGTTGCATTCGCTTTGTTTGTTTAAGAAGGTATCTTTGCGGGTACTTCAGTAATATGCAGGAAATAAATTGCTGGAAAGTAAATAGCGGAAAATAAAAGGTGTGTGTGTGACCACACTGGGTGGTTAAGTGTGGTCGGATCCATCCCTTACTCCTGCTTGGTTGCTCAATTATTTCCCTCTTTTAGGATTTAGACTATTGAAAATAGGTGCAATATATTTATTATCTGTGCCTATTTATATTACAAGCTTATACAAAGCCTAGTTAAAGGTTACCCTACTTTGTTTAGACACCATGATCCAGAACTCCACTTTTTCGTTAAAACTTTGGTTTCATCGCCCTGGGGACCCCTAAATTATAAGTTGTCACGTTTTCCTAAAATTAGTCACCTACCCACAGGCATACTCTGCAAGGTAGAAATTAACGTTCTTTTACAATCCTATACTAAGACCACAGATACTGAATTTAATGCTCTCATGTAGGCCTTAGCACACTGTCCTTCGTTCGGGATTACTAGCTTAGTTTCCTATGCGATATCCACTAGGTCCTTAGATTTTATTCTAATGTGATCAATATTAAAATAACTAATACCAGACAATTGAAAGAGTTTAGAGTAGAAATAACTGAATTTATATAAATAACTAATATAAATATTACAACCAAGCTTTCGTAAGGGAGGTTCTCGACTCCACCTAACCTAGGAAAAATAAATTACAAAGACAAAAAGAAAAGAACCTTATTGGCCTTGGAGTTCCTTGGTCTCCTTGCCTCCTCCTTAGAGTTCTCCTACTTTAGAGTGAATATTCAAAGTATTGAATATTTTGGATTGTTTGTGAATGAATAATAGTGGAGGAATGAGGCTCTATTTAAAGTTTTACAGTTGAGTTTGGGCTTTTGCTGCGCATCCATCGCACCCATTATGGCCACGATGGCGTGTAATTTCGCCTCATCGTGGCCACGATGGATCCTATCGTGGTGCGATGGAAGATTTGATCAGGATTTTCTGCTTATTTTTCAAGTCATCATCGTGCCACGATGACAAGCCATCGTGCCACGATGGTAAAGATTTTCAACAGATTTTCTTTAATTTTATCTGTCTTCTCATCGCGCCATGCTGAGACTCATCGTGGGTACGATGGTGCGCTGCTTTATTCCATTTTTGTCTTTTTTTGCTGCTTTTTCCACTTTTCTTGCTGGTCCTTGTGTCTTCACTTTTCCCGATATTTGTTTGCTTTTGATCTTTAATTACTATAAAAACTACTCTAATCTATTACTAAAAACATCATATAATTGGCTGTCATCAATAAACTACCTTGACAAACTTATAATACTCCCTATTGGTGAATTAAAATAAAGGTATAATAAGAAAATAAGGTGCAAAAATACACTTTCTTAATATTTATTTTTTTCTAAAATGTCAAGTAATTTGAAACGGAGGGAGTAATACATTTTTTTTTTCTAAAATGTCAAGTAATTTAAAATAAGGTGCATTAAATTTTTTTTTTTTGTTTTGGTCCTTCGTTTTTCACGTCAGCATGTCATATGTCATGCTGTTAGCCACATCAACTTTTTTGAGAGGGGAGGGACGAAACCAAAAGGAATTGGACATGCAGGGACTGTTTTAAAAAAAAAACATACATGGACTAAAACTAAAAAACGGGAACATACAGGGACCAATGTGATATTTAAGCCAAAAAAGAAAAAGAAACATGACAAAAAAGAAAAGGGGAAATAGTCATTTTAGTCCCTGAATGTACAACTCGCTGTCACTCTGGTCCCTGCCTGAAGAAAAAATACAAAATAGTCCCTGACTCCACAATCCGTTAGTCAGTTTAGTCTCTGGCGTTTAAAATGACAGTTAACCTTACAAAAAAAGTTGATGTGACATTTTTTTGGGAACACATGGCACGTTGACTAGGCATTAGTTGGACATGTGGCATGATGATATGGCGAGGGACCAAAACGACAATACGAGGGACGAAAATGACAATATTTTTTTCTTCTTCATTTCTTCATCTTTTCTTCCTTTCATCCTTCTTCATCTTCTTCACCTTTTCATCTTCATACATTCATCAATAAGACACAAAATTTTAAATTCAACTTTATTAAAAAAATCATCAATAAAAAAATTACAAAATCTTCTAACAAAATCCCTAAATCTCAAAAGTTTTAAAGCGACTTTGTCTTTTCTCTCATCAACCGTCATCTAAATCCCACCCAACCCAAAACACATAACAATAGATCATCATAACATTGTTCATTTTTTCCAACTTTCATTCTTCTCTTTGATTTTTTCTCTTTTCTCAAATAGGAAAAGTGTCACCACCAGATTGTTCATCAATAGGAAAAAAGTCACCACCAGATTGGTCATCGGTAGAAAAAGAGTCACCACCGGATTGTTTGTTAGTGAATAAAGAGTCGCCATCGCATTGTACATTGTTGGGAAAAGAGTATTGTTTGTTGGCGGAAAAAATCTAGTGGTAAGCACGATGAACGATGAAACATAACAAAAACACACTGAAAAGCAGATATGGTGGCGTGCGCGTGAGACTTGCACGTCGGGACATTGGACAATTTGGCGTAGCTGAGAGCGGTGAAGTGAATTCATTTGAGAAAAGAGGAAAAATCAAAGAGAAGAATGAAAGTTGGAAAAGAGGAACAATATTATGATTATCTATTGTTATGTGTTTTGGGTTTGGTGGGATATTTTTTTTTTTTAATCAAAAGGTGGAAGCTAAGAGCTAACCACACCAAAACATTATATAAAGAGAGATAATAAAACAAGTACAAAAGGAGGGGGCCAAACCAAACTCCATTAAGCACGACAAATTCTAAAACTAGGCATTCCTAGTTTGTTCTTATCAAAACAGTCACTAATAAACAAAGGAGTATCATTCCAATACACAATGGAATTTAAGGACAAACCATGATTAGCCATAAGGTCAGCCACCTGATTTCCTTCTCTAAAAATATGAGTAACAATGCAATTCATTTGACTGATCATGAACAAAACATTTTTCCATCTATTCCTTAAAGCCCAAGAAACAGGTTTAGAAGGATTATTAAAAGTTGAAACTACAATGGTTGAATCTGATTCTAACCAAAGAGATCTCCAATTCTTCTGATAAGCAATTTCAATGGCTCTCATAGCACCACAAAGCTCAGCAAAAACAGAAGATGCAACACCAAAGGGCTCAGCAAATCCATAAATAAAATCAGCTTCATGATTCCTGAAAATACCACCACATGAAGCATTACCTGTATTTCCACAAGAAGCACCATCAATATTGCACTTTATCCAATTTAACAAAGGCGGCTGCCAGTATATTTCTTTGATAACTGGAACTTTTGGGTGATGGATAGTAATTCTAAACATCTTCAAAAAGATAAAATCTTTGATAGCATTAGAAGAAAGTTTACTAGTATTGTTACCAGTCAAAGAAGTATCAACTATGATCATGGATATAGCAGATTTTCAAGATATAACCGCATTATTGTACCTTGCTTGATTTCTTACTAACCAGATGGTGTTCAACAAATTAATGATTGCCGCAGTCAAAGTGACTTTACACTGAGGAGACCAATTCAAATCACAAAGTTTCCATATGTCCTCCATTGATGTGAATTGCAAAACCAAGTTTAAGCACCTAGCAAGCCAAGACCAGAGTTTAATTGCAAATTCACACTCAAAGAAAATATGAAAAGAGGATTCCACATGATTATTACAAAGATTGCACATAGAGGGAATTGAACAACCTCTAAGCATGAGATTCTCATCCGTTGGCACCTTATCATGCATAAGTCTCCAGACCAAAAGAGATTTAGATGGAGGTATATCAGGACTCCAAATGATTTTTGCCCAATGCAAGTCCTGATACTGTTGCATTTTAAATTGATAAGCTTCCTTGAGCTCCAAATCCCCAGAATCAGAATGTTTCCATAAGAGTTTGTCTTGAGATTGATCCATGGGGATTATAACTTGATGAACAATTGAAGTAAGATTGTCGAACGCCTGAGATAACTGAGGTGGAATATTCCATTGACCATTTAAGATGTAATCACTCACTGTAGAGGAAAGCAATTGACTAGTTTGAAATGGAATATTGAACTGAGAGAAAAGACAAAGTCGTTTTAAAATTTTTGAGATTTAGGGATTTTGTTAGAAGATTTTGTAATTTTTTTATTGATGATTTTTTTTTAAAAGTTGGATTTAAAATTTTGTGTCTTATTGATGAATGTATGAAGATGAAAAGGTGAAGAAGATGAAGAAGGATGAAAGGAAGAAAAGATGAAGAAATGAAGAAGAAAAAAATATTGTCATTTTGGTCCCTCGTATTGTCGTTTTGGTCCCTCGCCATATCATCAGGCCACATGTCCAACTAATGCCTAGTCAACGTGTCACGTGTCCCCAAAAAAATGCCACATCAGTCTTTTTTTGTAAGGTTAACGGTCATTTTAAACGTCAGAGACTAAAGTGACTAACGGATTGTAGAGTCGGGGACTATTTTATATTTTTTCTTCAGTCAGGGACCAGAATGACAGCGAATTGTACATTCAGGGACTAAAATGACTATTTCCCCTTATTTTTAGCATTTGATCGATAAATCTTACATTAGATCAATCATGATGTTACATATTATCCAATAATTAAACTTATTGATTTAATAATAAAAATAAAATCTCACTTTTACACCATAGACTCACCTCAAACATAATAATACTACTTCATTTTTCCTACACCAACATAAGTATAGTTATTTTTGCACATATAATCAAGAAATATGAGTAAGGATACAATAGATGCTTAACAAGAAAGTTGAAAAAACAAAGGTCCTACACTTTTTGTTTGTTCCTCTTAAAAATCTAACAACATTTATTTATATATATTTGTTACTTTGTTTTCCAACCCCCCCACACACACCTCTAAATTGTACCAATCTAACGACAAAAACCAGCAAAACACAAACTCCCTCTAAATTCTAGCCTCTTTTTTCTCTCTCTTTTTTTTTTCACCCTCTTGTTCACAATTTCATTTACAACCCATTATTCCATTTCATTTTGTGGTTCCAAAAACAAGAACAAGAACAAATATCAATCTATCTAATATCTCTCAATCTATCTCTATTATTCATTTTTTTTCATTAATATATGCAAATGAATAAGAAGTGGATGCAATGGATTACTCAAATTCTAATGACCCTTTTGTTGATTCAAATCATTGTTGTTCATAGCTTGAACAATGAGGAGGAAGGTGAGGATGAAGATGAGAGAATGAGTCTAGAACTTGTGCATAGACATGATTCTAGATTTGTTGATGATGTAGATCAAGTTGAAGCTGTAAAAGGGTTCCTTAGTAGAGATTTACAAAGAAGAGAAAGGATGAATGAAATAATGATAAGAAAAAGCCAAGGATTAAGTAGAAGAAAAAACATTGAAATGAAACCACAATTTCAATTACCAATGCTTTCAGGAAGAGATGAAAAACTTGGTGAGTATTTTGTTGATGTTGAAGTTGGAACACCAGGACAAAGTTTTTGGGTTATTGCTGATACAGGAAATGATTTAACATGGTTTAATTGTATGAAAAAGGTTCATAAGAGTAACCATGGTCATGGTGGTGGAAGACATAAACATAGAAGTCGAGGGTCACATACCAAGACAAGAACAAGAACAAGAACAAAATCAAGAACAAGAACATCAAAAAGGAGAAGAAGGGTTGGTACTAATAATCCTTGTCATGGTGTGTTTTGTCCACATCAATCTCATACATTTAAACAAGTTTCTTGTGCATCTAAAACTTGTAAGGAGGATCTAAGTGCTGTTTACTCTCTTCAAGAATGTCCTAGTCCTTCTGATCCTTGCCTTTATGATATCAGGTTTGTAAATTCATTTCCCTTTTGTTGTTATTTATTGTTGGGTTTTGGAAATTTTTTAATTTTAATGTTTAGTAGGTGTTTGCAAAATTTGTTCCCGTAAGTATAACTCAGTTAGCATGGACATTGCATGTTATTGCAGAGATCAGGGTTCCAATCTTGGTACTCCCATTTATTTACTTTAAAAAATGTGAAATTTTAACTATTAGACTATTTGACAAAAAAAAAAAAGTTTGGAAAATTTTTAATTTTAATGTTGAGTGGGGTGTTTGTGAAATTTAATTTTTATTTGTTTTATTCTTGAATTTTTAGCTTTTTGTTGCAAGAAAATTAATAGGATTTTTTTAAAGAAGAAAAATATTAGAACAATGGGATGAAATTTTCAACAGAAAGAAACATACTTCCTAATAATTGTCACATTTGCAAAATTACCCCTGTCATTTTAAATATTCACCACTTTATATTTATAAAAATAGAAATGTACTCATATATATATAAGAAAGGATAATTGGATAACCCAGTTATCTTTTATTTATTATTTTTTTTTAACTTGTATGAAATGATCAAGTGCCATGATTATTGTGGAATGAGAGAGTAATTTTATAAAAAATGTCAATTAAAGTTCTTTATTTTTTCTTTTTTATTTTGGAAAGAAAGTGTTTTCATTCCAATGAATTGGGCATGTGAGAGAGAAAAGAGAAGAGAAATTAAAGGCTGTCTTTTTGGACCTCACAGTTAGCTTCTGTTTTTGTGGGAAAGGGAGATGACAAATTAAGACAGTTGGGAAAGAGCATTTAATTTATTGAGTAGTGGAGTTTCATTTTTAAAATCAGCCAAAATATTTGGAACATGTCTCTTTTACTAATAGAGATGGTTTGAGTTTAGTTGCATTTTAATATTATTCTCTTCCTTTTTTTAGCATGGCTTAAATTTAAGCATTTCATGGCATTATTACTCTAGTCACTATCTCTATGGTATCCAAAGGTTTTCATTTAGTTTATAGGAGAATGTTAACTTGTGCCCTTAAGGGCACATGTTAAGAAGATAAATGTGGAAAAAATTTAATGAACTTGTAGTGTATTCAATTATCTAAACATTAAATGTTTTCTATCATTAAGTGTTATATTTCTATTTTTAGGTAGCTTAACATGTGTCCTTAGGGCACAAGTTAACATAACCCTAGTTTATAGGGTCATTTTAACAAGCTTTAGCATTTTCCAAATTTATAAGGTTGGTGTTTGTAATTTTCAAAGTTGATTTTATGATGCATTTGATTCTAGACGGTTAGATTTAGAGAGTTAAATTTTCTCTCTCTAAATTTAATAGTCTACAACAAATAAATCATATATCTGGATGTGGGGAACCTAGATTCTTTTAAATGATATTGTTAGTTGCACAATAATAACAATACCTTCTCTTTCTTTGCGGCCCAATTCAATCTCTACAAAAATGATATTCAAATTAATCCATAACATTTTGTTATTTTATTTTGCCACCTTACTCATTTTTTTGCGAGCCTTACAAAAGTAAAAAATACCCTTGTTCGCTACTTAGGTAGCGGATATACAAATAAAAAACCATATCAAATTTATTTTTTTATAACGTCCACTACTTAAATAGTGAAAGGGTAAAAATAAAAACTTGTAGAGCGCGCCAGAAGTAGTTAGGACGGAAAACAAGATCTCTAACATTTTTTATAAGGGCCCAATTCAATATTGACTCATTGCAAGAAATGGGCTGCAAAGAAAATATTGTGAATACCAAAACAAATCTGTAATTTTTTTTGCATTTCTTCTAAATTTTCCACTATGCATTACCAAAATAAATGTGCACTAAATTTTTAGTCAGCAAAGCATTTAAAGTTCTGATAGGAGTGATGGTACATTAATAAAAACCCTGTTTATAGTCATCATTAATCAAAGAGATAGTAAATGTGTTTGATTCTTTTATTTTCTTTTTTTAAAATTCAAAAATAAAAAACATAAGCCTTAATTAGAAAGTACTTAATACACAGACATAAGCACAAAAAGATGACCCAGCAACCATTCTTTCCAGCATCCAACCATTGGTTATAAATGAGAATTAATGTTGGTAGGTAGCATCACATGTCCCACATTTCTTCATCTATGGCATGTAGGAACACTACTCTCTTTGTTAAATCTGTGCCTGCAATTAGCCCAACCTTTTACTATGTTCACCTAGACAACCACATCTAGGTTTTATTTTTTCCTTCATATTTATTATTTCCAATCAGAACTAAACCAACTCTCTTCAATTATGATGTGTTTTCTTATGATATAAATTGTTTTAGAAAAATACTCCTCTAGCTATATTTATAAGTAAAATCCACTTTTCAGATTCATGAATAACCGATGTATATCTAAAAAGAAAATTTTTACTTATAGAAATGGCCGAAGGGAGTAGTGTTTTCGTTATTTAAATGTGTGAGACTCTGTCACCGTATGAATTCAGATTCCCTGCCATAAGGGAATTCTGCCATAGGGATACTGGTGGTTGTTTGATCTTTTGATGCATATGTTAATTTTAAATGTGTGAGCATGGATAATCCAAACATGCAAGGAATCTGAATTTGTGATTATAGTATTTGAATATATTGAAATTACAAAAATATTTTCAAGTGTGTCTTTTGTTAATAATTTTATAGACTAAACCGATCAATATAAAGACATAAAAGAGGATCAAACTAACTAACGAAATACACATTTTAATAATTTAGGAATTAGGATAGACACATTCAAGCACAAAAATATCTTATGTTACTATTTTATTTTGTCAGCATATGTGCAATTATTGTTTTTTCTTAAAAATCTTATCTTTGACAGCTATGCTGATGGATCATCTGCTGCTGGATTCTTTGGCACTGACACAATAACAGTAAACCTAACAAATGGAAGGAAAGGAAAGCTTCAAAATCTAACAATTGGATGCACACAATCAATGGCTAATAGTGTATCATTCACTGAAGACACAGGTGGAATATTAGGTTTAGGTTTGGCAAAAGATTCATTTGTTGAGAAAGCAGGTTTAGCATATGGTGCAAAATTCTCCTATTGTCTTGTTGACCATTTGAGTCACAAAGATGTTTCAAGCTACCTAACATTTGGAACACCAAAAGAAAAAGTGTTAACTAAAATGAAAAAAACAGAGCTTTTAATTTATCCACCATTTTATGGTGTGAATGTGATCGGCATCTCAATCGCCGATCAAATGTTGAAAATCCCACCTAAGGTTTGGAATTTTGATACTCAAGGAGGTATGATACTTGACTCAGGAACATCCTTAGCAACATTTGTTGTCGAAGCTTATGATCCGATTGTCAGCGCATTGGAAAAATCTTTGAAAAATGTGAAAAGGGTTGATAAGAGTATTAGTATTTTGGATTTTTGCTTTGATAGTGAAGGTTTTGATGAAAGTACTGTGCCAAGATTAGCTTTTCATTTTTCTGGAGGAGCAAGGTTTGAGCCACCAGTGAAGAGTTACATCATTGATGTTGGACCAATGATGAAATGTATTGGAATTGTGCCAATAAATGGAACTGGTGCTTCTGTTATTGGTAATATTTTGCAACAAAATCATCTTTGGGAATTTGATTTGGCTAATAACATTGTTGGATTTGCACCTTCTAAATGCAACTAGAACTCATTCTCTTGGAGAGTTACATTTGGTGTTTCTTAAGTTGGAATTGGATTATTATTTTTTAGATTTGTTCTTTTTTTCTTTTTCAAATGTTTGTAATATATTACATGTAAACTTGTATCATACATCTAATTTGAGTTTTTGTGATGTAATTGATTCAATGGTATGGATATATGTTGCATTCATACTCTCTTCCTTTATTCTTTTGTTTCAAATGAAAGATTACATTTTTCTTTTAAGCCTATTGATAAATCCTCATTTGTACATGTTATTTGAGCAATTTAAGGCGAAATCTAGGTAATAATGTAACAAAATTGATCACAATCAGTGGATAAAAGGTCAAATTGAAGTTGGAGTGTTGTGCAAGCAAGATTGGAAGTTTTGAGCATAAACCTGCGCCATGGCGCAGGAGTATTGCGCATGGCACAATTCAGCTTCTCAGGAGGACCAGAATTTCTGTCATCTGCGCCATGGCGCAGAAGGTCTGCGCATGGCGCAATTCAAGGAAGCAAAAGTTGGAAAATTTCTGTTCTCTGCGCCATGGCGCCGAGGGTCTGCACCATGGTTCAATAAGAAGAATTGAAGATAAGGTGAGTCTCTGGAGGCTGCGCCATGGCGCAGTGAGTCTGCGCCGTGGCGCAATTCGAAGTTTCAGAAGCTATTATTTCCCTGTTGGCTGCGCCATGGCGCAGAAGGGCTGCGCATGACGCAAGATCATAACTGCCAAATTGCGCAGTGGCGCAAGGGTTGCGCCGTGGCGCAGCTGCGTGATCTATTTAAGAAAAACAGAGTATGTTGTGTTCTGGTTCGGAATTTTGGAAGAAAAATTGAATCTCAAGCTGTGGATCTACGATTTTCGACCAGTTTCATATGCAATTCTTGCTGGGAAGATGGATTTGAAGAGATCTTCACCTTCTTTACTGGATTGGATGTTTAGGATGAGTCACTAGATGTATGCACATATGTCTCAACACTTGGCTAAAAGATGTTTTTGCAAAATGTAGCCAACATACAAAAACCCAACAACTTTAACCAGATTTTGATTTTTTTGATGTAAAATGGTTAAAGAAAGAGATGTGCATTATTACTCAAATTAATATATATATAAAGTGATATTTTGCTATTTTATTATGGTTTTAATTTTTCTTTTTTATGAAAACATCATTTAAATGTTTTTTGGGAGAATTCTGTCCTGAGTGTGTTCGCTATCTAGACAGCGAACTGCGTAGAGGGCAAACTACCACACCGTTCACTGCGTAGATTGCGAACATGGCGTTGCAGAATGGCAGAATGACAGTGAAGCAGAATTACATAATAACTAGAACTTTCGACCCGTGAACGCACGAGTCTGATTAAAAGGTATATAAAAAATTGGAGTAACATTAACCATTAGTTCAACAATAAATTTGGATAAATTTTCATACAACTGAAATTATGATATATTACGAAATACTTCCTTATAAACTACATTAGAAATTTTATTTGCATCTTCACTGTATTTGTCGATAATCAGAATCTTTAATCATTCTCTAGAAGTCACTCTTGAAGTTACAACATACAACTGACCATGTGAAAACACCGGCGACGAAAGATATATCTTAACATGTTTATGAGATTATCTTTACTCTTTATTTTAAATTTTGATTAAATATTAAAAGTTCACGGTGTGATCTTAAATTGAATTATGATTTGTTTGGCATAAAAGAATAGTGGTAACGAAGAAAGAAAAAAATGAGACATGCTTTGTTAATTTTTTTTAAAAAAATTGAATAAATATTTTTTTGTAATGGACGTGTAAAAATTATATTCCCATTTCGTCATATCCCAAATTTTTTTTATAATTGGTTTATGGTTAACTTATGTTGTCAAGAAAAATCATATACACATTTCGTCATATCCCAAAAAAAAATTATAATTGGTTTAGGTTTAACTTATGTTAGCAAACTTATAAGATAAGAGATAAGGGATGTTGTTGTTCAAATTTATTGAAAAACAGGGTTAATATATTAGAATTCCTAACTTTATCACGATTGAAGCACATGCTCTAGTGGTTGAAATGATTTATTATAAGCAAATGCAAGTTCGACATTGTAGACAAATTTGTATTTTTTTAAATATAAAGCTACAATAAAAAGATAGGAAAATCGAGAGGGAAAAGAATTAGGTTTAAGGTTAGCTTATGTTAGCAAGCTTATAATATAAGAGATGAGAGATATAAGAGATAAGAGATATAATTCAAATGCAAATCTATATAACGCATCTTATTTAAATTAATTTGGGATTGAATATTGCAAAAATCCAATGGAAAATTAATTAATGTAAAAACCGGAAGAAAAAATGAGAGGAAATAAATGAATTGAATTCTATTTAAACAAAAAAAAAAAGATTTGTATAAAAATAAATTGAATGTCTAATACATAAAAAAAAATGGAGTTGTATAAAAAAAACGGGGTTGATTTCTATTGAAACAAAATTAAGCATTGATTTTATATTTATTACATGTGGATTACCAAATTATGTTTGATTGATTGATGTAGCCTAGTGGCAAATGCATCAAATAATTCTTAAAGGTCATGTGTTCGATTCTTGTTGAGGTATTTTTTAACATTTTATTTTTGAATTAAATTAAGGTTAAAATGAGAGGGAAAATGATTAGATTTAGGGTTAGCATATCATAATAAGCTTAGAATATAAGAGATAATAACTTAATAACATTAAAATTTTGCATAACAATTGCAATAAGAGTACTTTTATTGATATCATTACAACGGAAAAACAAAATTACATTAGAGAAAAAATAATACATTAATACATCAAACAGGAAATACACGTAGAGCGAGATTTAGACAAAAATAATACATTATTAAGCCCCCCTTTTAAAGCATGGGACAGTCCCATTTGTGTATGGGAGAACTCCATTTGTGTGGTCCCAATTGTAAACTTAGTACCACCCACTAGTTTAGCCGGAGGGGATATTCGGTAAATCCTACCTGCCTCCACCTCTTTCCCACCGGCCATTTTGGTTATTCATAACATTCCCAAAAAAAAAACAACATAAACAACCTAATAACACGTATCAAAACTAAAATAAAAAATGAAAAATGAGAGAATGAGGATGAGTGGGAAGGAGAAAATGGTGGAGAAAATATGACAAAAATAGGTGCCTAGTTATAGAATTCTCAATGGCTGGAGAAATGGCACGGCCAAACATGTGTTCAATCACGTTTGGTCACGTGTCATTCTCCTTTGACTGCATGGGGGCTGGTTTTTCAGGTGTCGACCAGTTCGCTTCCTAGGAGGTGAATGCATCGGCTCGCTATGCAGTAATCAAACGATGTTTTAGCAGTTTTCGTCATTTTCCACACTTGCGATGCAAGTAGTGAAATGTGTCTCGGAATATCAGAGGCGCGCATGTCTCTCAGGGGGTGTGAGAAGTAAAACTCAAAAACAAAAACTTCCAAAATTGTTCGAGCCCAACCCAATAACCTGGATGTCCTGTCATTTCTTTTGAATATTTTCTTTTTTTGGTACAATTATTTGCATATTTTTATTTCAGTGTCAAATAAGTTGTACACGTGAACTCCATGTTGAAATCCAAATCGTGGCAAAGCTTGCTCTCTTTTTTTATTTTTTTTGATAGAGTGGCAAAGCTTGCTCTGCTCCTTTATTATATATAGAAAAATAATATTATTTTTTTCCGAAGAAATTGAAAGGGTTAATTGTAACCAAAAAAAAAAAGAAAAGAAAGGGTTAAATAAGTTTTAAGAGAAAATAATTTGTGTCAAAAAAAAAGTTTAAGAAAAAATAATATATACAATAATATTTTTTTTATAGATATATACAATAATATTATAAAATAATTTTACACTTTCTTTTATTCAATAGCAATTATGTAATTTTACACTTTCTTTTCCACTTTAAATATATGGCATGGTGAAATGTTAAATTTCTATTAAATGTCGGTATAAATTTAATTTACATGGACATAGTATATTCATTAAACTTAAGTTTTAAATTATATAAATATTTTAAATTTTTATTTTTAGTCATTATAAAAAATTTCAGTAACTTGTTATCTCTAAATATTTTTCGTATCATGATTTCTTATCTCTGTTTTTAAGTCAACTCTATATACTCTTCAAATTTTTTAATGAGTTTTTGTATTCATGTTTATAATAGGTTTAAATGCAGTTTTACCCTCTGTTTTGATTAAATCAGAATTTCACCCCCTTATTTTAAAATGCGGACTTTTACCCTCCTGTTTTATAATTTTTTGGATTTTGCCTCATTTTTTCTTTGTGTGTTCTGTTCTTTGTTTTCTCCCCCTATTTAACTTTCTATTTTTTAATTTATTTTGTTTTTCTATTAAACTTAAAATGTAATTTTCAATTTAAAAGTTGAATGAAAACTACATGTAAATATCCATGTCATCAAAAAACCTATTCAGCATACACAACTTTTTGAAAAACATCACATGAAAGAAAATGTGAAATGAGGATTCTCCAATAACACAACTAATAAATGCAACGCCGAGAATCAAAATGCAAAATTTCTTTCTTAGGAGCCAATTTACCAAAAATCTTCACAAAAAAAGTGACACCTTCAAAGGAACCACTTTATTCTGAGTTAACAAAGAGTAAGCCTCTTCACTATTTACATATCACTACTATGATCATCATTCCTCCTAGACATCTAAGCAACATACACACAACGATCAACCTATCAAAACAAGCCTAAAGAGACCCCCCTCGAGCCAAGGTTCCTCCCAAAAAAAGAATTTTTCCCATTACCCACCACTGTAACAAGATGATTATATTGAACCAATTTGTTAGTACCACTTTAATAAGTTGCTAGAGAATTAAATCGGATTGAAACCTAATAGAAGAAGTAAAATTAGAGTAAATTAAAAGAAGGCAAAAATCATAAAGCAGAAAAATTTGAGTAAAGCTAGGGCACAAAAGGGAAAAATCAGAAAACAAATCATACATCTACAAGGTGAACTGTGAAAATCAAACGAAGAACAACTCAACAAGTCTTTGAATCTTTGTGATGGCGAGGTAAAATCTGAACGACGAAAATGGTGGATCTGAAGAGTTGGTCTTGTTTAGGAAACAGATGGAAGAGAGAGGAAAACAATAGCTAAATTTCACAACGAAAGAGGGAATTGATGCGGCATATGAGGAAATTTCCGGCGAGGGAAGAGATAGATGTCATCAATATTTTCCGGCAAGGAAAAGTGAAACATTGGGGAAAGTGAAAATATTGGGGAAATTGGGAAAGAAAGAGTGAAAAAAATAAAGAGGAAAAACGTAAAATAAAACGCAAGTGTTGATTCTTATATGAAAACAACAGTTTATATTTTAGCCACAGCTTGACCAATAACTGTGGCTAATAGACCGTCACTAAATAATACTAAATTTTTTATAGTGATATTGTATTATATAATCAACTCTTTAAAAATTTAAAAAACATTTTAGAGATGACTCTAACAAGTATCTTTATGCAGTTATTATTAAACACTTTTAAATAACAACATAGTGTTGCTGGCCATTATATTCTACGCGAATTCCCCACGGAGTAAGCTGAGATGCCTTAACCCTTAAGCAAACACTGACTTTGACAATGCCACACAAACTAATATTTAACATTAATTCTCCAGATATTACTATATGAATTCAATTTTCTCTATATTCTCCTTATTTTTGTCTTTATTTTCCATCTTCTAGTGGATTCCTAGTCCCTATTTGTCACCATTGAAATATCCAAACTTCATTATTTATTTATTTTTGACAAAAATTCATTATTATTTTATTAAAAACTCAAAGCTAGCAAAAACCAACACGGCTTTGAAATATATAAATCAACTACGGAGCCACGGAGCCGGATTTCCATTTTTTAGGCCTCCAAAAAAAAAAATTATGGTAATAGCACTTGCCAAAAAATTGTGTGACTAAAACAAACAATGGGTTATTTGTTGTCGAAGCGTCAGTGTCAACTGTGAACTTACGTTTTAACCGTTTGCATTAGTTAGTTATTTCTGTCGATTTGGTCACATGTGGCAACCAGTTTGTATATGTGGACAAACACGTGGACACTTGGACACTTGGACACACTGATACGTGTATAGTTCAAACGGTGTTAGTGACAAAATTGAAACCTTATGGAAACGTGTGTATATATATATATATATATATATATATATATATATATATATATAGGGTTTGCTAATTTAGACCCACTTAAAAACATGAAGGTCTAAATTAGCAAGGTGCACATTTTTACTTTGGACAAAAAAACTTGATATTTAGTTATTTTCACTAGAAGATTGAGGATTAGTTAAGTAAATGTTATTAAATGTTTGTGCACTCATATGCTAATTTAGATCCACTTAATTATAAATATAAACAACCTAATTAAACAACTTAGCAAATCAAAAAGACAATTTTACATAATCCAAACATAATAGCTTAAGTATGTGAAAGTGATTCAACGGCTGCAGTGAACAATTCTTATTCCCAATCTTCAATTTCCTGCATTCATTCATACTAAATTGTTTAGACAACAACAAATAATATATTAGAATAAATAAATAAGAAAATAGAGATATTGACGTAGTAGGAGAAAGAATACGTCTCTTTTAAAATTAAGGGTAAATGTCTATTTACCCCTACAAAATTAGAGATTTTCGTTTAACCCCTGCGCGATTTTTTTTTTTCTGTTTACCCCCTGTAATGTGCAGATTCTCTCATTTTGCCCCCTAGGTGCAGAACGGGGCATCTGACCGTGCATTTGTGCTAATGTGACATGCACACATGAAAATACATTTAATTTATATTTATTTTTTAAAAAGCCATGTCAATTAATATTTTTTTAAAAGAATAATACAAAAAATTCTTAACACTTTATTATTTTTTTTTACTGCCAAAAAAAATTAAAAAAATAATAATTTTTAAAAAAAACAAAATACTTAAAACTTTATTATTCTTTTTTTAATAATTTTAAGAAATAATAAAAATTAAATTTAAAAAGAATTTTAACTAATAAATTTAAAAAATAATAAACTTATTTTTTTATTATTTTTACAAATTCATAAAACTTTAGTATTATTTTTTTTTAATAGTCAATTTTTTTTTTTTAAAAAAACATAATAATAAAGTTTTAAGAGTTTTTTTTATAAATAAAACTATTATTTTTTGGATAGTAAAAAAAATTATTAAAAAAAATATAACAATAAAGTTTTAAGAGATTTTTTTTATAAATAAAAATTATTATTTTTTGAAAAAAAAAAGTATTATTCTTTTTGACAGTCAAAAAAAATTATTAAAAAAATATTAATAAAGTTTTAAGAATTTTTTTAAACTTTTTATTTAAAAAAATAATTTATTAACTGACGTGGATTTTAAAAAATAAATGTAATTTAATGTATTTTCACGTGTGCATGCCACATAAGCAAAGATGCACCATGAGATGCCCAGTTGTCCATATAGAGGGAAAAATGAGAAAATTTTCACATTGTAGGGGGGTAAACAGAAAAAAAAATTGCACAGGAGGTAAACGAAAAATCTCTAATTTTGCAAGGGGGTAAACAGTCATTTACCCTAAAATTAATGAATACTTTAGAAATGAAAAATTGGGGGTTCAAATCAGTGTCAATGCGTCATGCATGAGTTAGCTTACATTCATAAAAATATAATAATTTTGGACTTTTCTTTTGTTAGAAATAATAATTTTAGACGTTAATGTACAAATATATGTATGTTATTATTGTCTTACTAATTATTTTATTTTGTTGCACAAATGAGATGATTTGTTTTTGTAAATAGTTCAATTAAACTATCAAGACAAAATTGTTCTAACGGCAGAGAGTAATCTCTTATGTGATGAAGAACCTAATCAAGACCGTATAAAAAGTAAAGCAACATATATCATAATCTTAGGTCTCGTTTCAATAAACATATCAAAAAGAGATTGATATAAAGAAGAGGTTAATCGCTTACGATGTGAAGAATTAAATCAAGTCGGCGTAAAAAGTAAAGCAGTTGAGACCACAATTTTTTTTTTGTATCAACTCTTAATTTATTTTTTTATTTCTATAAAAACAATTAAAATATTCAAAGAAACCTGACATAATAAAAGAGAGTAATATCTTACGGTGTGAAGAACTAAATCACGTCAACGTAAAAAGTAAAGCAATTGAGACGACAAAATCAATCCCGTGTAAAAATTAAAGCAATTGAGAGCATAATCTTAAGATCAACGTCTTAATTATTTTTGCAAAAAGTTCGATTAAAATTTCAAGAGTGATTTAATTTAACAGAAGGAAATAATCTCTTTCAGTATGAATAATTAAATCAAACTGTGTAAAAAGTAAAGCACTTTGGACCATAACCTTAGGCCTCACGTCTTGATTATTTTTGTAAAATGTTCAATGAAAATATTCAAAGAGATCTGATCTAACAGAAGAGGATAATGTCTGACGAAGTGAAGAACTAAATCAAACCGATGTAAGGTGTAACAAATAAAACAATTGAGATCATAATCTTAATTAGGTCTAACAACTTAATTATTTCGTAAAAAATCAATCAAAATATCCAGAGATCTAACGAAAGATGGTGATCTCTTACGGTGTAAAGAAATAATAAAGCTCGTGTAAAAAGTAAAGCAATTGAGACCATATTTTTAAGCCTCACGTCTTAATTATTTTTTGTAAGAAGTTCAGTTAAAATTTCAAAAGTGATTTGATCTAATAAAATAGGGTAATTTCTTACGTTGTTAAGAACTAAATAAAGTTCTTGTAAAAAGTTAAACAATTGAGATTATAACCTTAGATATTACATCTTAATTGAGACAACCTCTTTACAACCAAAAGTGTGTGTGACTTATAATTTGACTAAAAAATATATTCAATATTGTTTCTACATAATTTTTTAAATATATATATTAGGGTTTTTTGTTTATAAATTATAGATCGTAATTGTAATTAAAAAAGTAGCTCAGCATTAATCCATTACATTATGGAAAAAAAAACCAAAAAATATAAGATATATAACTAACTTAATTTTTATATAACAATCAAATTCTCATTTTATTTCCTACTATTTATCCTAATATTTATTTTATGTTACTTATCATAATCTTAATATGCACTAATCATTCATCATAATCCTAATATGAACTATTAGAAGCTATATAGTCTGAGCTACATTGTTTATTTGAATTATTTGTTTTGTTATCTTAATGTGTATCGATCGCTCATCCTAATCTTTTTTTTTTTTGTTTGACAATGCACTGAATAAATGGTAAAAAAACCCAATGTAATCTTGTATGTAATTCAAATTCAAGGCAATCCTAATATCTATATTTTTTTAACAACAGATTCAATAAATGTTAAAAAAAAAAGGAAAGACAAAAAAGAAAAATGAAAGTCAAATTAAAATATTTTGTTGTTAGTGGAATTGAATCATGTACTTTTTAGGTTATAAAGAAGGTCAAGTCTACCATGCACAAACTCCTAATATTGTGCATGGTGAACAAGTAATTATTTATATTATAACGAATACGAATTTTATAAAATTTATCGTTGGATTGAAATTAAAATCCGTTAATTTTGATGAGTCTCAATAACATATCAAATGATTTTCAAAAAATTTCAAAATTTTTATGAATGATCTATATGATATAAACTTTCAATCCAACGGTGGATTTTATAAAATTTGTATTCGTTATAATAAAAATGACCACTTGTCCACGATGCACAACATAAGAAGCTTGTGCATGTTAGACAAAGCTTGTAGAGAAGGCTTTGTCTAACATGAACTAGTGACTAATGTTGTGCATGGTGCACAAGTTTCCAATAACAATATAATAAATGCGAATTTTAAAAAATCCACCGTTGGATTGAAAGATTATATCATATATAAGATCCATAAATTTTTTTAGAGAAATTGAAAATCATTTGATATGCTATTGAGATCCATCAAGATTAACGGTTTATGAGTTTTTATTGAATACCGTTAATTTTGATGGGTCAATATCATATCAAATAATTTTCAATTTCTCTAAAAAAATTCATGGATGATCTATATGATATAATATTTCAATCTAGCGGTGAATTTTGTAAAATTCGTATTCGTTATAATGATATTGAAAACTTGTGCACCATGCACAACATTAGTCACTTATTCATGTAAGAATTGGCCTATTATTATTATTATTATTATTATTATTATTATTATAGTGCTACACCATAGTAAACTATATTTTTTTTATAAAAAAAAAAATGTATATTTTTAGCGACCATAGTAAAAACAAACTTATTATTTTATATATTTTAGAGTTGAATTTAGATCTCTAAACTGATGCTTAGACTATCTCCAATGATGTAGTAGCTATTAGGTATTTATGGTACTTATTAGGTACTATCATTGGAGTACCACCTATTTGAGTACCTATTAGGTACTACTTCTAAAATAAGAACTCTCTCCTCTTGGACCCACCTTATTTTTCATTAAAATATTATTTTCATGAGCTCACTTTATTTTATATATTCAATTTGAATTAATGGTACAAAAACACACAAAAAAAAAATTGTACCTCACAAAAGCACAATTTTTGAATTGGTATGCCTCTAAAAAAATTTAATGCCAACCATATAGACGTTGCTGCAATATTCGGTAAATAGAACCCAATATAATATGGGGTATTATTTAGCCGATGATATTTATCCACAATGGGCTACACTTGTCAAGACAATTCTAATGCCACAAGAAGATAAAAGAAAATTGTTTGCCCAACATCAAGAAGCAGCAAGAAATGACGTGGAGCGTGCATTTGGAGTGCTTCAATCTCGATTCGCAATTGTATGTGGTCCGGTGCGTAATTGGATACAATTAAAAATATATTATATGCATGCATTATATTGCATAGCATGATTGTGGAAGACGAACGACACACGTATGCTGGTCATTTTAATTATTCTTATGATCAGCCCCCAAACAATGATGTTTCAACAAGTGACACACATAATAGTCCTCATCCAAATCTCACACCATACTTTCAAAGAAGAGCACAAATTCAAGATAGGCGAGCTCATCTTCAACTTCAACATGATCTTGTCGAGCATATTCGTTAACGTTTTGGGCATGATGATCAACAAAATTAATTGTTTTTAAAATTATGTAATGTTATTTTAAATTATTTTTTAATTATGTAATTCTTAAAATTTGACAATATTATTTTAAATTAAATTTTGAATTTTAATTATTTTTGGAATTATAAAAAAAATAGTACATACTAATTTTGTAATTTTATCATTCAATCAATTTATATTATAAAATATATAATTAAATAATAAGTTATTGTAATGATGTGGAATTATTGATGAGACCCATTTTAGAACTTTTTAAGAAATGCTATATTGGAGGAGTTGAGTATCTATTAGGTACTATTATTAAAAAAATAATAAATTAGTGATGTGTCTATGTGAGACCCATTTAAGTATTCAAAATTGGAGTGCTCCATTGTGGATGCTCTTAGTTCGTTAATTTAAGCCATTTATAATAAATAAATAAAATCTCTAAATCGAACAATGTGTAAAGTGAAAAAATTGAGGACATTAAGGATTGTTGTTTTAATAAATTTTTATTTTTTTATGTACTTATAATATATATTTTTTATTCTAAGATCTATCAGATTTAAAACCGTATCTTAAAATATATTCTTATATTACTATTACTATGATCATTATATACCAGAATGTTCATCGTAAAATCTATACATATTTTATATCTATATATAAAAAGGATACAAAAAATTTGGTATGGACTTTTCATAATACCAACAACAATACTTTTTTTTAGCCGGAAAAAATCTTTTATTAACAAACTCACCAAAACATAAGGCATGTTTTTTTTTAGCAGCAAAAATCTTTTCACCATAACATAAGACATGATTTTCATTTTTTTTTACATAAATTTACATGATAGACTCAGACGACGCGAAACGCGTCCTGTCTAGCCACTAGTATTGAATAATTACTACACGTCACTTGTAAAGATATAGGTAAAAAAACTTCGGAAGAAGTAGTAGATCATTTAGTGATACTCTCTTCGTTCCTTTTTATTTATCATTTTGGAAAAAAATTATTTTAAATTATTAGTCGTTTTGATAATTTAATGTTATATTTTGTTTATATTTTGTCTTTTATAGAATCCTTTCAATAAAACTAATTAATGCTATATATTTGAAAAATAAAAGAATTTATTTTTTGGTACATAACATATTAAATTTGTTTTTTTTTTCCTGTACATAATATATTAAAGATACATGGGTATTATATTTAGAACGGACTCCCTTGATCTCGGGAACAACCCACTCCGGTTCAGAATCATTTAGGGAAAGAACAATGATTGCTTTCTTTCTACCCATCTCAGAGCAAAGACCATTGAAAGAAAGAGCACGAGAAAGGTCAAAACTAGAAGCACCGGACTTAGTAAAGACTACCTTCTCAAAGAAGAAATCTTAAATAGCAACCAACCCAGCTTATAAACACCAACAATCTCTCTCTCGCACTGATAAGATGAATGCAATAAACTAGAATAGAGGGTAGAATAGAACTGAATTTATTGAAGTCGGGGGTTCGAACCCGAAAAATTGATTAAAAGAAGGCAAGAGTCGGCGGAAAGGCGATCAGAGAGGAAGAACCGTTGTTGAGACAATCAAAACGGGAAGAAAATCCTTCCCCTACAGAACTCCCGCTTATTTATAAAGCAAAGGAAAGACCAACGATCCAAATTAGAGGAAATCCACAAATCAAAACCGACGGTCTGGATGACAACTTGGAAAACCATAAGTACTCAAATAACCTAAGTGTGACACTGCACACCGATATGCGAGTGCGACACTTATTTCTCCTCTTTGTGACTTAGGAACCAGGATACATGAAGTGCCACCTTCATTCACAAGAGAAGAACCTTTTATCCCGACCTCAAAGATATCAAATCCTCACTATATTCATAGCAAGGACTTGGGGGCAACTGTTCCGGACCGGACTAAAGTCCAATACACCAAGGCCCTTCGGCGTGAAGCTGAAATACATGCTATCAAGCATAAGATCAGCGCCCAAAGACAAGGACACCCACGTCCTAAATATCACATGGTATTGGCCAATAGGAATCTGGCATAGTACAAAAGTTGTCTTATTGCCATCCCCGCTCGCGTAGTGGAATCACTACTCTTCATGCATACTCATGCAAGGTTTGACCTATATATACAAGCATAACCCTAGTTATCAAGGTACACAATATTCACCCCAATTTCCATAGCATTTCACCTCTTTCAAATGCCGACTTAAGCGTCAAAGTGCTAACATTCTTGCAAATACCTTTCTACTTCGTGCTTGAGATTAAAGCCACCACTTCATCCACATGTCTAGTCATTGGAAATATATTTGTTCTGCCCATCCAAATTCCAAAGCAATATTAATTTTAAATCAATTGTTATCTAATCCTTAAGCAAATCCTAATAAATCAAATATAAATTATAAAAAAAATTAAAATACAAATTAGTTATAATAATTTAAATTTAAATTATAGTAATAAAAGTAAAAATACTAAATAATAGTATTAAATTCTCAACTTTAAATTTAATTTTGTTATCATGAATTTTGTTCTGATCTTCATTCAAAAACACGTCAGTATGCCGTGTAAACACTATCATTAAAATTTTATTTTTGGTATATCGTGTGAACGCTATTATTATTATATTATTTTATTTTTATATACTTCGTGACTACGCAATTATAAATATAGATTATTATTTATTTTTAATATGACTTTTTTACAATATTTTCAAAAAGATTTAAAATTATCATAAATGTAGCAATTATAAGCTTTTTGAATTGAATTTTACGCGGTTAGTTTCTGATGCAACATACCTAAAATTACAAATTAAGAAATCTCAAAAAGGAAAAAGTGAAAGCTGTAAAAAGTAAAAACTTTTTGAATTTTAATCTAATAATTAATTTTTTAATATAAATATAAAAAGATATTGACGTGGAACTTTCTAGACCGTCCCTTTTTCCTATTTTATAACAAAAAGATACCATTTTTCCTTTCTTCTTCTTCTTCTCTCCCATTCATTCATCAGCATCTCTTTATATAGACTCTCTGTTCAAAACAAAACAATATCTTCAAAAAACCAAAAACAAGATTATCTTTTTAAGGATATCCTCACCGTGTTTCTCGCCCTTATTATTTGTTTTTTCTTCATTTTTACACCAAATTCCATTTTTTTAGTGATTTTTTTCTTCGCAACCCACAATTCTAGTGACAAAAATAATTCATACCCAGATTTTCTTTTTCTTAAATATCTTCTGGGGTTTATTGTTTTTTCTTTTTTGTTTTTTTAAACCTTTCAAAATTTCATTTTTTCACCTTCTCAGTTGAAGAGACAAAAAAAAAAAACTTAATTTATAGTTTTAATTTTTTTTTTAACCTTTGGGTTTCTTAGTTAAGGGGTTTTAAGATTTTTTGTTGAAGTTGTATTCTGAGAGCCTTTGGATTATAGGTGTTACTTCTATGGCTGATGAATCGAAAAAAGGTATTCCATTTCTTCTAATTAGTTTTTATGGTTTTTGTGAGTTTAGATTCATAATTTCTTTCATTTTGATTATTTATGATTTATATATTGTGATTATTTATTTATTTTTGATAAAAATGAGATTTTTACTGTGTTGAAAATTTTCTGCTTTTTACAGCTGCAGATGAAATGAATAAGAAGAAGCTTCATGGTGATTCTTCAACTGCTGAGAATAACAATTCCAACATGGTAATTGCCATATCTTATTTCTATTGCATGTGATTCCAATTTCAATTTTTACATTTTTTTTTTTGTTGTTTTTGTTGAAGTTAACTGTTTCATTAGTTATGCATATGAGATATGAAGAATCTTATGTTTTTGTTTTCTTATTGGATTTGTATGTTATGATTAGGTTCCTTCAAAGGGTGGTGGAAGTTCACCACCATCTGAAGCAAGATCATGTGTATCATCATTAGGAGATGCTTCTGGAAGTTTCAAAGAAGGGGATGTGGATCATGAATACCAATTCACAGATCAGAATGTTCCTTATGCTGCTGGTAGTTATTATGGATACTACTATCCAGGTTAGTTTCCGATGGTCGAAGACCCTCCTTCCCTCGCCATTCATCATTGTTGTCAATTGCAGATCGCGGATAATAGTAGTTTGTTCTAATTCGGCTACGCTACAGCATCGCTATAGCTGCTATTTGACAACAGTATTGTAGAGCAATAGAGAATTGTTCAGATTCCGCTGCGCTATAGCGTCAATATAGCTGCTATTTGACAACATTGTTTTTCATTTAAATTGATTGTATATTTATGATTTCATTTCTTACGGTAGAATGATCACAGGTTATGGTGGTTTCTATGGAGAGCCAGAAAATCAAGGATATTATGTTGGTGCTGCTGATGCTGTGGATTTTCAGTATCCTGTAAGTTTCATGAGCTGGTTTATGGTTTTTTTGTCTTGATGATTCTGTTATTATGGTTCAGTCTTTCTATGTGGTTGACTTGTTGCATGTCTGAATCTGATTCAGTTATTTTTCATATGATGAGTGTGATTATAGTTTAGTCTTCCTATTCAGTTTTGTTTGTCATGATGATTGTGTGATTTTCGATATAGATACTTGAATCTGATAATTTGCATTGCATTAGGCAAGTTAGAAGAATCATATTCCATCATTTCATGTTTGAGAAATATGCATGCGTCTCCACGAATCATATTCTTAAGGCATATATCCTAAGGAAGTGTTGAATAGAAAAGAAAACTGTAATGATGATGTATGATGTCTTTTTAGCACATTTTGGATTCTATAACAGATTTGGGATTGCTTGGTTTTGGCTTGAAAATAACTAGTTAATGAAATTCTTCATTCATATTGTATCACTACTAACCCACTTTGGTTGGCCTAGTGGTGTTGGCTTGGGACTTTGGAGTGTGTTCCTCTCAAGGTCTCAGGTTCGATTCCCTCTGGTGCCAATTTCGGCGGGCTAATCCATAAAGAGAAAAAAACATTGGCTTTAAATGGGCCCCCCACAAGTGGACGGTGGGATTGGTCCCCTCGAATTAGTCGGTCCTTGGGCCGGATACCGAGTTTTAAAAAAAAAATTGTATCACTACTTTTTACCTGATATTATCTATGAAATCCGGTTAGATTCAAAGAAAATGTGGCTAGTAAAGAAGATTTCTTGAAATAATAACAATTCACTATGCAACTCTTTAATATGTTGTACAATTTATTTATGTAAATATCTTCTTTTTTTTTGTTGGTTTTATTTAGGTCATGCAAGCAGATAATGGATCTTATGTCTATCTCATGCCAGGATATCAGACTGGCTACTCTTCATACATTCCTGTGAATACACCTGGCGTCGATGGCCAGTATCAATTCTACCCTCCCGGTTCCGTCTATCAACAACCAATTGGATCCCCCGGCTATTTTCCAGCTTCTTTACCTTATGCTGAGTTATTTCCATCAACATACTCATGGGATTCATCTCTAACAACACAAGATGTATCACATGGGAATCGTTACAATGAATTCGCTGGTAAACCAAGCAGTAGATCTAATTTTTCTTCCCAGACTCATACCGGTAGTGGTGTGACGTCAAAGTCTGTGCCCTCATCTACTGTGAGCAACTCATCAGATGCGAAGGGTTCCTCACCATTATTAGATGTCTCATCAATTCATGTTAAGCGTAATCAGCCAAAACAAGCAAACAAGGTAACCTAGCTTCTGCAGTCTTTCGCCTTGTGTTTACTTTCCTTTGTTTATGTTTAAGTGTCGCTTTTGTAAAAAAAAATTGTTCCTATATATTTATCGTTTACAAAAGTTTAATGCAACGTTAACGATTATTTTGTCAATACTATTTATCGCACTTATTATCCAAGATTAGATTATTCTAATGAGCTTGTGGTGTTTCTTCAGGCATCCATATCTGGTCCAGTTCTCCATTCAGATACAATGGCAAAAGGTTCTTTGCCTGTCGCAAAGTTTTCTGCATACAATCAAGCAAAGAGTGGATTTCCCCATCAAAACAACTTGCATTATGCAAAAGCAAATACAAAGGGATGGGTTAGTACTGAAAAGCTGAAACTGAGAAGCAAGGTTAATGATCCGCTTAATGAGCAGAATCATGGTCCTAGAACAGCTAATGTGAAAGGTGAAGTAAATTCTGGAGCTAATTCTGCACGAACGGTGGCGGTCGATAAGAGTGGAAATGGTGACAGCAAAGTCAGGACAGATCAGTATAACCTTCCTGATTTTCCAACCACATATGATCATGCACTTTTCTTTGTCATCAAATCGTACAGCGAAGACGATGTCCACAAGAGCATCAAGTACAATGTATGGGCCAGTACTCCTAATGGGAATAAGAGGCTTGACAATGCGTTTCAGGATGCACAAAATCGAATGGAATCGAATGGAAGCAAGTGCCCTGTATTTCTTTTCTTCTCGGTATGCTATCAAATTTGAGTTAAATTTCGATTCTATTTCAAGAACTACATATCGCTCGCATCCGTGTTTTACTTTTGCTCATTTATTTATCTTCGAAAACCACAAATTCCTCACATCAATGCTTTTGGTAATTGTTTGTTTTCAGGTCAATGCTAGCGGTCAATTTTGTGGAGTAGCCGAGATGATCGGCCGAGTGGATTTCAACAAGAGTATGGATTTCTGGCAGCAAGATAAATGGAACGGATATTTCCCTGTCAAATGGCACATTATAAAGGACATTCCAAATCCTCAGCTACGGCATATTATACTCGAGAATAATGATCACAAGCCTGTAACAAACAGTAGAGACACACAAGAGGTTCGCATTTTTCACATTCTATTTAAGCAATAGTTTACCGAAAATTTCGTATTAATTTCTTCTGTATGCTCACTGTTGTCTTGAAATTTCCACTTTCCAGGTACATTTTCCGCAAGGTATTGAAATGCTGAACATTTTCAAGAACTATGTATCAAAAACATCGATACTGGAGGATTTTGATTTTTACGAAGGCCGTCAAAAAGTCATGCAGGAGAAGAAAATAAGACAACCTATGATGCATCATACCAATACACAGGTTTGATTTTACTCTTGTACCTTATTCTTATTCCAAAGTTCTTACTTCTTAGTAATGACAGCACACATTGATACCTATAAATCTTTTTTTGACATTATTGATCCATGGGTGCATGTGATTGTGGGACCACTTTGGCATAATTGTGTTTGGAGAAGGAATTGGAATTCTTTTAAAATATTTGATAAATGCTTAGTTGACAAATTATTCTAAACTTGATACCCTTTTTGGAATAATTTGGAGTTGAGAAATCTCATAAAGTAATAGATCTTTGTACATACATTGGAGCATGTTCTCTTATTTCTGACTTTAGTATTTCTCAATTTATTAATTTTAGTGTATTCTCAATTATTTATTTTAGTTTTGTGTCCAATAATTTTTTGAGTGGTCTAAGGCCCACCTTTTTAATTGTTACAATTATATCCTTCTCATCATTTATTTAAAACTCCCAATGCATCTCCATTAAACTCAAATTCTTTTATTTTTTATGAGAAAATAGAATATGCACTACCAGTGTAAAATAGTTTTACATTAACATCCAATGAGCATCTTGTATTCCGCCAAATCACAGAGTTATTTTGAAAGTAGTTATATGACATGATAGAATGATGATTTCTTATTATTGGATGACCGTGTAAGATTATTTTACATCATCATGGCATGCACATTAAACTCTTATTATATGCAATCATATTCCTTTGGGATGCTTTGATATCTTTGCTTATTATTTACACATAATTTTGTTTGCAGCATATAGATGACTTAACAAGTGCACTTGGATCAGTAGACATATCAACTGTAAAGAACATGGAGGACCCTAAATTGGCTGAGAAAGTGAATGACTGAAGAGAATGAAATCCTATGCTATTCGTGTGGACCTCACCATATCATCATGCATGCTGGTGCTATTCCTGAGCTATGAAGTAAGAGATCATGAATTTCAAGTCTGAAGTTCCAAAAAAAAAAAAAAAATCTTGCTGATGCTTTAAAAGGAAGAAAAATAATCTCATGAGAAAATGATAGTTGGTTTCAAAATTTTACAAAAAATACAAAGATGAAGTTTTAATGTTGGAAGGACAAGGTTATTGCTGTTACAAGGAAACATTTAGTTTTTAATTTTGTTTTGTTTTGTTTCTTTCTTTTTTTAGGGCACATAAAAGGTTTAGTTTGGTTCCTTGTTCTTGCTATTTTCTTTTCTTTACTTTTTTATTTTAAATTTTCCTTGTAGTTTTAGAATTTAAGAGTATAACAAATGCCTTGATTAGGACAGGTTGCCAGTAATATGTTGAAAATGATAGGTTGTCCAATGGATGATAGAGAAATTATTGGAATTGGAAAGTTTCTAACCAATCATAATTTGAGGCATATGTTATTTGTGGCATTAAAGACTGTATTATTATTATATGATGAAAATCAGTGGTCCATAGTAGGGGGCTCATTCACATCCAAACAGATCAAGATTAAAAAAAAGATATAAACGCAACAGATTTAACTATACATAAAACATCATAATTTTAAATATTCATCCAAAATTATTATCCAGAAACCACAAAATAAAATAATTATTCAGAAATTAATACAAATAACATCCTACTGAGTATCTGCATCCTTTGAAAAATGTAAGTGATGGTCTCCTTCTCAATCTCCTGCAAAACTACGTAAGGATGATAATCATGTGGTATGTTCCCATTAACCATCACTTCCTGTGTGATTTCACGGATGTGGCGCAGTGAAGCCACCAAATCAAATGTCCTCTCACCCTCAATTGGTTCCTCTTATGACCCAATAGCATCCAACTCCGTTGGCCTAGGCGGGCGGGTGGCAATGCAATGATATAAAGTGGTCATGTAATCTGTCGCAGTTAGCCATTGATACAGAGCAGGTTTGCCTAGCATGTTAGGAGTCAGGACCCAATCCAAGTATTGGGTGTACTGATGCTGAATTTGTTGTGGAGTGGTGGTGGGCGTAGAGCGATGTGTATGCTGTGGAATGGTTTGGACATAATCAAACTTGTGTAGGACCCTCTCATAACACATTAGACATCAGTTTACATCGTGTGGCAGCATCTGATCCATGGCCTTCATAATGGATTTCATGTTAGTATGTCCTTTTCTCATCATACTCATCATCCGCTTCCCTGCCGATGTCGATTGAAGTGGTGGTAGAACTAACACTACATAAAATTGTAATTAAATTAAATTACAATGATATATAATATTTTAACAAATAATTAATTTTTTTTTGAAGAAGCTAAATTAGTCCGCCTAAATTGACACCAAAGAGAATTGAACCTCAGACTTCAAAAGAAGCACACTCCCCCGTCTCAAGCCAATACCAATGCACCAATATAAGTGGGTTAATAATTTAAAAATATTGAATATGATTACCTTAAGCAATGTCAAATACTCTGCAAAATACTTGCACATTGGGACAATGGCATTGGTCAGCTCCCGATACATGAATGTCAGTGCAGCAGGACCTCACACGTAGGTGTCATCCAAAGGTCTCGGAAGTACTTCAGGAAGGTGACATCAACATAGTTTTTGGCTTTGTTGGAGAAGATGGCGGTGTCAACCGTTCGCTTGATTAACGTGTGCAAGTATACACAATTAATTTGCAGCAAGTAATAAGATAGAGTATCGTACATACATGGATTGTTTAAGGGAACTTCATTTCAATTTTCATCCAATTAATTCTTAGCTTATTAGTAGAAAGGTAACAAAATATCATTTACGGCCCGTTTGGTGCGCAGGATAGCATATGAACAGGATATGATAAAATGCTGGATAAGGATATGATAGGATAGCGATATGTATTTATCCTATCTTGTGTTTGGTGCACATTTGATATGAACATGATAAGATATATATTATATTTAAATGACAAAACTATCCTAACTATCATTAAAAAAAATACTCCTAAGAAACAAAAAAAAAAAAAAAAAAAAATCAGATTTTGGAACACTGCACAAACACAATTTCTTTTATTCAATATGCCAAATAAATAGGAACAAGACGAGTACAATTTATTCATGATGATTTGAACAACTTAATTTTTTTTAATCAACAGAAGAACAAAATAGGAATTGAAAAACAAAATTAACAAAATTAGGGGGAAATTAGGGCTTAGAAGCACATCAATTCTTAATAGAAGCAAACCGATCCATTGTGATTACAAACAAATAAATCTTGAATTGATACATGAAAGAAGGTGGAGTTGGGAGAAAAGTGGTTGTTGCAAATCAATTGTGGATTATTGTTACAAGTTCGAGTCAGAGAAAAAGGTAAAGAAGGGTTAGGAGAGAAAGAGGATGTGTTCATAGGGTTAGGAGAGAAAGAGGATATGTGAGAATGAACGAGAGTGAAATTGAAAAAAAAAAATAGGACGATGCAGTTTGCAGAGGTGGGAGTCGAAGAAGGTGTTTTGTGGAATAGAAAAATAAGCCGCGTGAAATTTATGCTATCAGATTGGTAACCCAGCTAAAAATAAGGATTAAAATAACAAAGGTTTGATAGAATAGGATTAGTAGTAGGTTTAATTTATCCTTTTCTTTTGGTGCACCAAACAAGAGATTCAAATATGATAGGATAGTGTTATCATATCCTGTCTCCATATCCCGCGCATCAAACGGGTCCTTAAAGATTTTAACAACAAAGAAATAACAATTAATTAAAATAGGGTTTTGGTGACAATAGTTGGAAAGTGTTGGAATAATGATTCATTTAACTAGGTTCAATGTTTGTGTGTGATTAGTGTTGTCATGGCTATCGTGAGCAATGCTTGCCTTATGGGGTATGTGTACAACGTTAGATAATAAAATGGGGATAACGTGGTTCCTATGTCTATGTCACGCTTAATTCATTTTAGTTCATAAATTCTTGCATGTATTCTCACTATGGCCTTGAGGCTTATGTCTAAGTCCTTGCATGTATTCATTAAATCAATTTATTATTATATGTCTCTTAACAATAAACTTTGTCTAATCCTAAGTTGATCATTCTGAGAATCAAACATACAACAATATAACAAATTAACTAAAAAGCATAACAACACACATCACATGAAATAATTCAAGCTTTAATGCCTCCCACTCTTCATAAATCTTGTCCCCCGGATTTATGTAGCACTCAAACTTTAACGCCCTCTCTTTTCTCGCAACCTCTTCATCAATTGCTGACCACAATAAACATAAACATCATAATCATCACTACAAAACCAGAAGATTCGCCTTGACATGTTACTCCATTATCTTCCACTTTTCAACCGCAGAAAAGACAAAACAATGATACACAAAGCAATTAGGAAATTAGATTAAGAAAGGTTCCGATATACTTATGCTTCAATATATATCTCTAAAATAGAACATTCCATATTTAGAGAAAAATAGAAAGTGTTTACACAAAGAGTTTAATTGATATGCATCGACGGTGTAAAATAGTTTTGCACAATCGTCCAATAAACAACCATTATTTTGCCATGTCATATAAAAAAAGTGGGGTGGAGTCGGGTGATGTGACGGAAAACATGGTTGGTATTGATTGACAGTGTAAATTTATTTTACACCGTCGGTCTATATCAATTAAATCCTTACACAAAAGTGTTGGTAGTCAGGAGAAGCATGAATCATGGCGCTGGATCAAATGGAGAGAAACAATATAGAAGGAAGTACCATGAATATAGCAGTTATTAATTAAAATTGTAATATAATGTGTGAAAATTGTGGGTTTTTTAATTGGTTATCTGTGTAAACTTCCATTACACGAACTGTTTACCATCTTTAAACTCAAATTTATTTATTTCAACAATGATTTTTGAAAAAAGTTTATACGCAAACATAATTGAAACATCTAATTTACCAAAAAAAAAATAATAATTAAAACATATAAATGATTATAAAAAAATCTCAAAAAGGTCCGCAAAATATTCATTTATTTTTCCTGTGCGTACATCTTAGGGTCCGTTTAGATTAACTTATTTTTGAGCTTATTCAAACAACTTATGCTAATAAAAATACAATTTTCTCTAGTGAGAACTTATAAAATAGCATAAAACCTAATTTATATTGCATAAGTTGTTTGCATAAGAACCCACTTGGGGTTGGTCGAGTGGTGTTGGCTTGGGCCCTTGGAGCATGCTCCTCTCAAGGTCTCATGTTCGATTCCTACTGGTGCCAATTTCGGTGGGCTAAGTCCATACAGAGCAAAAAAAACTCTGGCTCTAAATGGGGCCCCCACAAGTGGGCGGTGGGATTGGTCCCCTTGGATTAGTCGGTCCTAAGGCCGGATACCAAGTTTTCAAAAAAAAAAAAAAAGTTGTTTGCATAAGCTGAAAAACAAGCTAATCCAAACGGACCTTTAATATGGAATGCCATGAAAATACTATTCCTGGAAACCAAACATGTAAATTACTAAATCAGAAACCGATCTCAATTCAACATTAAGGTGTCAGGTCACAGTATAATGAACACAAAGTAGAAAGCGGAAACAAGTTCACAAAATTGTATTTACATAATAATAACTGTTTGCCCATTTACACCTACTCATAAGTAAACTGTTTTACCAGACGAGAGGAAGTCTACAAGTACTACTGCGTCATTAAAATTCAATTACTGATGGCATTGCATTTATGCATCACTAGATGGTGGTCTTCGTCCACGACCTCTTTGAAGCCGGCCACGGGGAGCTCTTCCACGACCTCTTCCTGCAGTGGTAAACACACTAGTTCCAGCTTGCCCTGCTTGTCTTAATTGAGCCATCTGTCGGGCTCGCTCGTGTATATTAATGGTAGTTGATGACATATCACTAATTGGTGATGATGGCTTTACCTCTTCTGTTTTAGAGGGGACACTGGTGGTCCCTTGCTTTGAAACAGGTAATTTAGAGGGACTGCTTTCTCCAACGCTACTCTGCAAATTACTCTCACTCACAACAGGTGCAGCCTCAGCTACTGGATCACTCTCAACTGCAATTGGTTCGTTATCAACTAATTTATCAGAACCATCAGCAGCATCCTCAACCAAGTCACCTTCATCATTCTTATCATCACTTGAAACCTCGGGCGAATTAATCTCACCGGCCTCTAAAGCATCATCATCACCCCTAGCAGGGGAAGGTTCAGGGGTTGCCTCCCGAGATTCTTGGTTTTCATCATCACAGCCACCCTCAGGATCTCCGGCTTCTTGCAACAACTCTCCCTCTTCTGTCTCACTATTCAGAGGCAATGTTGATTGTTGGTTGTCTATCTCAGTATGATCCCTCTGCATCTCATCAGATACCATTTTTGTCTCTGCAGGTTGATCCAGGTTCTCTTCTGAAATTCCAGTCTTGTCAGCTTGTAATTCATCTTGACTAGTGCCATCCAAGTGTGGTGGATCTTTAGAATCTTCATCCTTCCCAACATCTGTCTCATCATCATTTTGAGCCTCACTGACTTCCTCATTTTGGCCTTGTGGCAACTCACCACTTTCAAATGATTCTTCAGCAACTGGCTGACTGCTAGTAAATTCTGGGGTTGTAGAAGGTTGTTCTTCGCCACTCTTTTCTGGAGATTCAGATCCTTTAGGCTTCTTTAACAAAGGTGCTATTACATCAGAGCTCTTCTCACCAGGTGCAACAGATTCTTTGCGTAATTCGGATGTTGAGATAGGTGCAAGACGTTTCCGAGCCGCTGGTTGAGATGATGAAGCAAAATCGCTTTGGGTTTCTGTGTCAATAGATGGTCCAGGCTTGTTGCCCCCAAGTACTTCAACATCAGACATTTCAGTGTCACCTTGTGGCTCATCTGGCTTTACTAGTCGTGGCCTGACCAATCTCCTACCAATTTTACGAGTTTCCACACTAGATTTTGTAGGTCCAGGTCTTTTCTCACTATCTCCAGTGGCCTTAAGTGGCAAACTGCTTGTTACAGGGGCTGCCAAGGGTAATATGTTTGGGACATGAGTATGGACCAGAGAACCTGCCATAATGCGGTTATTCTATAAGTATAAGGACAACAAAACCATTATGCCATATTATTGAAAACTGCATTCTTTTTTGTTTCATTATTGAAAACTGCCATATTAACGATAAAGTAACCTGTAGCAGTTGCTGAACTATCTGGAACTGTTGATGCATCTCCAAGAGTCGCACGGCCACCAAACTCAACAAATACTGCATGAGCTTCCTTTTCAAAATTTTCAACAGCGGAGATATAAGGAGCAGAGATGTCATCAACAATGGATCCCGAAAGAAGTTGAGCAACATTGGTTCCCTAAGAAATAGAAAAGAAAACAAAAGAATAGCGAAAGAAAAAAAAAATTCATTAAAAATTATTGACCAATAAAAATATATAAATCTTAAAGAAACGTTTTGGTCCCATAAAAAAAGTGGTTTTTACTTGACCAAAAAAAAAAGGTTTTTAGGTTTAATTGTTTGCTTTTCTATTTTGTATTTTAAATTTCATCATTATTTTAAAAATCCAACTCCGCCTGGCAGCATGGCGCCACATCACCATACAATCAGAAACAATCTCCCCCCACCCTCCATTGAACTGGTTATTAACATTGGATAATTTTTCAGGTGTCCAATTTCCATTTTTCTTTGGTTTGGTTGCAGAAAAAAAATGCATTCCAGAAAACAATTTCTATTGTTGAAAAATCACTCCCCCTGCCCTCCACTGAACTGGTTAACGTGTAATTCTTCAGTTAGCTAGCATGAAAGTAGCACGTGGAAATGTAAAAGGGGTGGAGGTCATTTTCAGGTTACTGGAGACAGGTAGGATGCAGGTATGTAAATAAGGTGAAGAACAAGTAAGCAGGGACAGTCAAAAGTTATTCAAGCATAAATATAGTAGCATACAGTCAAGAAACATAAAATAATCAGAAATAATTCCAGCAAGCCATTGCATGTCCATCCCTCGGAATTAGTTCAGTTGAACAATATTTTTTTTATAAATCATTACCTCAGGAATATTGCCAACAATAATCTTAAGCTTTTCGACTTCATCAGACAACCGCTTTAGAGCCTCCTTATGCCTCTCAAGTTCATTAAGAAACTGTTTTTTCTCCTGAAAGTAAATAAACCAATAAGGTTGATAGAACTGGACAAAAAGTAAAGAAAACAAAATAAGATGGTCTCCTCAACTGTAAAGAATAAGATAATTATCAGTATTAATGGGGGAACTGGATACGTAACAAAATTAACCTTCTAATTATTAACAATAACAAAATTAAAATTTTCTGTAAGATACCAGAGCGGACCAGAATTACAAGTTAACCAGTTCATAATTTCAAGGCAAACTAACGAGATCCCTCTTATGTCACTCACGGTCATTTAAATAATTCTTTAATCACCTATCTCACTCTATGGGGCCTTGGATTGAGATTGTTGTGCTTTTGATAATATAAAAGGTATTTCCTCTCTCATCTAACATATCAACTCTAAAAACAACTCATCACGTTACCCCAATAAAGTTTGATTATTATTGAAATATCAACTTGATACAAAACAATCAATATTAATCCCTATTTATAGGGTGACGCAAACTCAAACCTAAATAAATAGAAAAATCAGGAAACATAATAATAATACCAACAACAACTAATATAAAAAATACAGTAGTTAAGCATCGAATTTGTATAAGAAATAAGAAGAAAAAAAAAGAAGCAGAAGACAAGCCAAAGGTAATATGGTGAGGCGGGAAATACATGCTCAACAATGTTGTAAGAGTCCATTATAGCCTTTTCACTTTTCAGTCGTTTATTTTTCTCCAGGGATTTGTCTTCCTTCTCTTTAGTTAATTCAGCTTTAACTTTCTCCACATATTTTTCCAGCATCTAGCCAACAGAAAATTGAATCACGTACAACAAAAATAAAAAGTTGAATCGGTTGTCTTCCTTCACCCTAAAAACAGGGAAACAATCCAAACCACTAACCTGTATTCTGGTGTCCTTTTCATGATTCATTCCTTGTTCGCCAGTTGTATCACTTGTTGATCTTTTCACTAATATACAGCATCCTACTTTAAAAATACATTCCACCAAAAAATAGTAAAAAGGTACAAAATCCAGAATGGACAGTTACCTTGTTTAATCTCATCTAATTGTCTAGAAAGTTGCTGATTCTCTTTTACTAGGTCTTCCTTTTCCCTTGACAACACATCAATCCTTTTCTGTGAGTATGAAAAAGAAAACAAAGGATGAGAACAAATGTGAAACCAAAAATATCAACAAAACTGTCCTATAATTTAATATATTCACCTTCAAATGGGCCTGCATTTTCCTATTCTTTTCCGCATCCTGTTTTAGGGTAGCCTGTTCAAACAACCATGTAACAGCATAAGTTTTTAAACAAAACAAACTTTTTCCTAAACATTTAAATTTAAGACAGAATATGTCAAAGACCTCAATTTTCGGAAACTCATTAATTCTCTTCTCTTTCTCCAAAAGCTCCAATTTGCAGTTTGAAAGGTTTTGCTCTAGACGTGACATAGATTCATGTTTTTTTGATAGAATTTTACCAGTGTCCTCAATCTGAGCATCCCTATCTCTTAGTTTATCCTGACCAAGAAAATGAAGATATTTCTTCAAATAGAGTATAAATAAATTGAAAACGTGTGTGTATTTGTGTGTATCTTGCTAATTGCATATATAGATCCAGAACCATCTATTCATTTTGTTTGACTTACAAACATGTTGAACATTTTAAAGAGTTAAATCATATTCAACACGGCAACTAGAATAATCCAACAGTAAAAAGAAAGGCAACACAACAAAGTTTGCATAATGATAATAAGAACAAAGAATTCAAGAACAAATTTTGAAATATATAGGGACCAATATACAAATTTAGAAAAATGAAAGGGATCAGTTTGAGAGTTAAAGCCATTTTTACTATAACAACCTGCAAATCTCTTACAAGTTTCTTCACTCGATCATAATCCTCCACGTCAACATTTTTACTCCTTTCAAGCAACTTAAGATGATACAACAGACAAAATAAATTAGAAATAGCAGTGAAGGTAGAGTTAAAAAGAATAAAAGTGTATACTCAATAAATTTCTTGTGTTTCAAAAGCAATACCTCAGAAACCTTGTGATTGAGATGTTCCTTTTCAATTTTTAGTGTTTCGATCTCTTTTTTATGACCTTCCAGCTCAATTTCCCTATCCCTTATAAGATTCTCTAGATTGTCTTTCTCGGCTCTTGCCTTTTCTGCTAGTTCACGCAATTTCTAACAAAAAAATCAACAAATAGTTTATAAGCAACAGGGGAACCGTGTGATACTGAGATGAGGTATTTATAGCTAGGTTATGAACAGCATTTCTATGAACTTCTTGAAATAACAACAGAATCAGCAGATCAAAATGGAAGTAAAATATCTATCTATACCTGGCATTCCTCAAAATTGTGCTTATTTTCTTCCCTGAGCTGCATATTACTCTCACGAAGCAAGTTTATTTCCCTGACCTGCAAATGATTTTTGCCAGGTAAAGATCATTGTCTTATACTATAATCAATAAGCATATATAATGAATAAATTTAGTTTCTGAAAATAGAGACATCAACCTGAAGCTGTAATGATTTGAATTCTTCTTCAGTGAACATAAATGATCTTGATTTTACACGCTGAGCTTCTAGAGATGCATTTGCAGATTCGGCTGCCTTCAAAGCACCCTCAAGCTACAGAGAAGTGATATATTGTTTAACATCTTCATAAGAAAGTAAGAGAAGAGATAGGAATGACTCCCCTAAGTTTGATGTGTAAAAAAATTTATTTCTATGTTTTGGTCTTCCATTGATTTATCAGATATTAATTGGTTAAATATGATATATCTTGATGGGTCCTGAAATATCCATATTGTGATCAATGGATGTTGGAAATCACATAGTGAATGTGCTTGAATAGTGTAGCCTATAGTTGAAAGAATCCATGATGGGTGGAACCATTCAACTCTTCATGAAAGGGTATGGTTTGATACCTTATGACTATTCATAAAAGAATTGCTAGAACCATTGTAACCCTTCATGAAAGGGTAGGTCCATTCCCCACTTTCTCTATAAATATATGTCTTGGAACATATGGACAATTGACTGAAATGACTTGAACGATTCCAATAACATTGTAACACATAACTCGTGTGAGAGATGTCATTGTATGCCTACCCATTGAGGGTACAGAAAGAAGGGGAGGAAGATCCTATCCTATAATCATTGGCGAGAGATACTACAAGGCATCAAAGCAATCTAAAGATCCTATCCTATAATCATCGATGAGAGATACTACAAGGCATCAAAGCAATCTAAAGATCCTATTCTATAATCATTGACGAGAGATACTACAAGGCATCAAAGCAATCTAAAGATCCTTTTCTCTTATCTTTATTTATGGTGTCCTAAATTCATGCAACTAGATCCAGGCTAATTGATCATGACATGATATACTATGTTTATGATTTCCGCAATTGTCATGATATGCTATATATGACATTAGAATACTTTCATTTATTTCATACATGATGTGCATAAGAAATATAATGAAACAGCATGTGTACAAATATTACCTGTGACTGTAATCGCAGCTTTTCCTGTTTTAACAACGAAACCTCTGTTTCTGCCTGTGATAGAAGAAAAATAGTATTCACAAACCCAAAAAATAACATACAACTGAAAGAAAGAGAGAATATCATAAACACAAGGGTATTTACAATTTCTTTTGAACGGCGGAGATAAATGACAACATTTTGAAGGCCAGCATCAGCAAATGTATCACTACTACTTCCAGGTGAAATACCAGTAGCATTACGCTCCTTCTCAGCCCATTGAATATGTAATGCCTCAAGTTGGCTATGTAGGATTTTATTCTGAAAATAAGTTGATGTAATTCATTGTGTAAATAAGATGGTGGCAACCAACATAGTACAAGAATGCATGTCTGATGACTATGGAATTCCATGTATTAATATAAATTACATATCATCGATGGGGACTCCCTACACGGCTTACGAGTAACATATTTATACTTAGTTCACCTAAACATGTGTGTTTCATCCAATTGGGCAAAGCGGAAATAGGATGTGATTATTGACAAGGAAATAAGAGGATACATAGACATTAGTGACTAAATTGCGTGACTAAAACAACTGCTACTTCCCTTGATAGCAAACCTATCACTCAAGTTCATGTAATAAACATACATGCCACACAAT
Organism: Trifolium pratense; assembly: GCF_020283565.1. Classification (NCBI taxonomy): domain Eukaryota; kingdom Viridiplantae; phylum Streptophyta; class Magnoliopsida; order Fabales; family Fabaceae; genus Trifolium; species Trifolium pratense. The sequence goes on from NC_060065.1 coordinate 38,473,011, forward strand.
ATGTAATTAATCACAATCTTATTGTAACACTTCAAAAGCAGTTACAGAGATTATTAGTTGGAACACTAATTCAGATTTATCAATATTCAATACATTATATATTAACCCAATCCATAAACATCGCATATCACACAAATCCATTGTTCCATAACAAGGACAAAAAACCACCACCTTCGTAACTAAAAATCAAATTATCAACAAGCATATCCTCTCACCAAATCATTGAGCAGTCCTTGAATCGTTTACCCAAACACATTCACACACAAATACACAAGGTTTGTCCATATTTTTTATTTATGCTAGCTTGAGAAATGAGTATGACTAGGTTAGTTATGGTAAGATTATCTGATGTATATTTTTATATTATTCCGTAGTAAATTCAAATAAACGACAATCTTCATGTTTATGTCCTGTTTCTTTTCCCTCTCCATACACACAATTTCATGCAAACGAAAAACAAGAATCTTTCTGAATTAAAGCACATAAAAAACGGTCAAATAGGATAATCTTAAAAACCTGTTCGTTGATTTCATTGTATTTCTTCTCAGCATCATACTTAGACTTCTCAAGTCTCGCCTTCTCCTCTTCCGACTTAGCCTTTAGTTCATTCTGGTAACACAATATATATGTGTTGAATTAGGATTACAACAAAGAGAGAAACCAATAAATAATGTCGTATTACAGCACAAATGACTTCGGAGTATATATGAAGTGCAATTAGCACTATCAGAAGCACAGCTTAAAATCTAAAACAGGGACAGTATGGAGTTTGAATTCAAGTGACCATTAAAATACAATAAATTCACAATGAAAACATTTTGAGATAAAAAAAATTGGGGAAGGAGGAAATTATATTAATTAAAGTGGAGATTTGAAGTTTGTTTCTTGAGGTTACAAAGTCAAACTCTTGCCACTGAGCTGACAGCAGGTAGACAATCACAATGAAAAAAATGTTTGATACAAAAGATAATGTTTCATTATATTGTCACATCGTCAATTGATGCAAACCAGAATGACGAAAAAGCAATTAACAGAGAATATTGGTCAAACACTTCATGGAGAACAGTCACTGATATTTATGATACAGATTTTTTTTTTAAAACTGCATGAAATCCAAGGATTAACGACGCAGACAATATGCTATGATAGTTTGATCAGTACACCAAAATAGCTTAAGAAAACCAGTAAACATACACAAGACTCAAAAACCACAATGAAGTTTTGAAATAAACAGAGAGAAACAATTAATATGCATTGTCCTTACAAATTGAGAATGAAACAGATAACTGAAATATTAAATGATGAGGAAATCGTACATTTTCAATTTTCTGAGCATCAGCTAATTTACGTAATTTAGATGCCTCCTCCTGCAGTGAAGCTAGCATTTCAGATGTTTTAGTCAACTCCTGAATAGTCTCTGACTGGAGAATAACCTGAAAAATACAAATCATCAAAGATTAGAAGCAAGGAAAAGAACGAAAGTTTTAGGAAGATGCAACTTTTGTCTCCAAAACTAGTCTTATTGGATAATGAACAAATTAGCCACTGCAGCAGAAAGAAATCATCGAATATGAATTAAGATGCTGTTCAGTTTTTTCACTATTTTCATTTCCAGATAAGAAAAAGATAAGGTCTATAAGAAAACAAGGCAAAGAAAAGAAACTTCTAAATAACAAATCGGTGCAGATTCCAATGCAAAGATCTATAAGAAAAACAATGTTAATGAACACATTATTAGAAAAACAATGTTAATGACTGATGATAGCCAATGCAAAGATCTATAAGAAAAACAATGTTAATGAAAACAGCTAATCCAGATTGTAAAGTAACCGTGGAAAATTACATTTAAAAATGACAACAAAAGCCAAAGTAAGAAGGTTTAATATTTTCCAACTACCTGAATTCAGATATTAGTCACAATTAAAAAAATCACAAAAGCCAATAAATCATGTAATCAAACAAACAACTCATGTATGCTATATAAATAAACAACTGTGTTCTAACTTGTCTTTCGTAATTCGTTTGAGCTGAACGCCATTTCTGATGTTCCTTGTCCAGGTGTTCTTTTAATCCAGATATCTGAATTTCCATCTCTGAAATTTGAGAACTGCATGCAGAAAATGTAAGTTCCATTTAACCAAAGAAGCGGTAAATGTTACAATGCACTACAAAGATACAACATACGTTTTCGATAAAATTTCTTCTTTGAGATTTGTTAGCTCAGCCAAAGCAGATGTCAGAGCCTCTTCCTTTCCAGCAGTTGCAGATACCACTGCTTCTGATATCAAACTAGATTCTTTTTCAAGCTCTGAAACCTTCTCTCTAAGTGAATGCACTTCAGCTTCTAGAGATTTCTTTGTATTGTCAACCTAAATGTGTTAACAATGATTGATTACAAACAAAATATATTTAGTGGGAACCCACTTGGGTTGGTGTATTGGTATTGGCTTGGGACCTGGGAGTGTGCTCCTCTTGAGGTCTGAGGTTTGATTCCCTCTGGTGCCAATTTGAGTGGGCTAATTTAGCTTCTTCAAAAAAAATATATATTTAGTGGGTTAAATTACACTTTTAGTCCCTCTAGTTTGGACTGTGTAATTTAGGTGGCTTAAGTTTTTTCAAGCTTAATGTCCCTCTATTTTAAATGTTTAGCAAATATAGTCCTATTATCATGATGGATATGAGATATAAATTAAGGTTTTTTTAAACAGATTGGACGAATTTGAGTATGAATATTTGGAAGAGATGGAGAAGACATCAATTGAAAAGTAGAGGGACTAAATTTGATCTAAAACGTTTTAGGAGCCAACTTCACTAGCAATAGTAGACAGACTAAAAATAAAATTAAGCCTATTTATTTTTATTTTTTAATTTTGGTATTCAATTAAGCCTATTTACAACAATAACAAATGGCATTTAAAATAGCTTTCAAAATTCAAGCATGCCAAAATACCTCTATCTTGTAGTCCTCATGTGCATTTTCTATTTGTTTCAATGCATCTTCATTCACCTCAGCGATGCTCTTATACTTCAATGTAAAATGTAAACAGGCGGTTAGTTTATTTATTTAAAAATTAAAAATCAAATATAAAAGAAAATAATATAATAATAACCTGCATCATGTGCGCTTTGTTAGCATGCACTTCTTCTTTCAGTTTCTCAATCTCTTCTTTTGCTGTTTGCAATTCAGCAACAACCTAGAGCAGGTTAAGAAAATAAATGTCAAACAGAAATACAACACAAGTCTAAAAACAGCAAATTCGTAGGAAATCACCAATGCATTGTAGAATAACTTCAACATAGAAAAGGAAAACGTAGGTGACCTTCGAAGTTTAGTCCTTATCCTGCACTCAGTTTTGGTCCCTACTGTTAAGACAATGTGAATTTTTGAATGATTTTTTCACAGGTATGTTTAGAACATCATAAAAAGTTCCTCCAGAACAAAAGGAGCTCAAAATTTAATTTCTAGGTCCTGATTTTCATTACTTTTATCTTGACCTTTTGCCATTTAAATAAACTTTATATTATATTTTAAACATGCCTATAAAACATCATTCAAAAATTTAAGAGTTTAATGATAATTAAACAAATTTAGATCTAGTAAGGACAAAAACTATGTGCTAGAAAAAATTTATAAGGACTAAACTTTGAATCTCCCCACTTTATAGGGACCAAAAACATATTTAACCCTTCTTTTATATATTCCTGGCAATTTTTTTAATAACCGAAATTTATAACTCAGATAACCGGATAGTAAATTCTTCAGTTTAGATTTTATAATATTAATGGTTTTAACTGCTTCATCCTAGATAGAAAAACCAAACATTATCATATGTGATATGTCAATCATTTTAGCTAGCAGAAAAACTAATGTTTTGTCCAAATTAAGTTATCTTAATTTGTAGGTATTAATGTTTTGTCCAAATACAATATACACACAAATACATATAAAATTCACAAATAAACGGAAGAGGGTTCACCCCAGTAATAAAAACAAATCCCTTTTCTAGTGCACTTTAATAAACTAAAAATACTGGTTTATTTTATAAAATGTAGAACAAGCAAATGCATAGCAATAGGGGTGAAATCAAGTTATAAAAATGTACACCCACCTCATCTCTAGATACAGTGGAAGGTCCATTCACTGCATCCATATTGACAAGCTACATTCAGTAATACAAGGTGTTAGAATCAACAGAAAAAATAATATAATAGCAGGAAAGAGACTATAGACAAATTCACTAAAACACCAATTAATAAAGAACACAGCACATATCAAGGATCTATCTGTAATGAACAATATACTTTACAAAAGGAGTATCATGTAGATATTACAAGAAGTTGAGAGAAAAGAGACACAGATCTGAAGTTTATATTACGTATGAATCATAATGTGTACACATGGTATTTTTATAGCAGTGAGGGTTAACATAACCTAGTATGTTGCAACTGACTACCTTAACAGCAGGGCCAACAGACTGAAGTTACAAAGAAAGCTCTTATTAGTAGTAAGGATTTCTTTAAGATGATTCTAGAAATGAATGAAATATGACCGGATAGATACTCAACCAGTTCATTAAGTTACACTTGCAGAAAAGAAAAATATCAATACTCCTCAAGCTTTTCATTCAATTTCTATAGTTTACAAGAGGTTTTCAATTTCTATCACAAATAATAATTTTTTTCATTTACTTAAACAAAGGGAACTTGAAAAAAACAAAATGATCCAAAACATTTGAACATGAGAAACATGGTATAATAATAATAATAATAATAATAATAATAATAATAATAATAATAATAAAAACAAACCTTCCCATCTGCAGAATCCATTTGTTTCTGAAGACTTGAGAGTTTTGCCTGTACATAAAAGACCAGTGATTTTCATTAGAACTGAACAATTAATAATAATAAATAATAATAATAATAATAATTTAATAATAATAATAGTAATAATAATATGTAAAGCCCACAAAAAAGAGCAACCAAAAAGATACCTCAGCCACAGCAGCCCTAGATTCTGCAGACGCAAGTGCACCCAGTGCATTAGTTAACTCTTTGCCCATATCCTCAACCTGTCTCAGAGAATTTTTCATGGTCTGGTCCCGATCAAGCGCAAGTCTCCGCACATTTTCTCTCTCTTCCTGTAACTCTTTCTTGGCCTCAGCCCATTCCCTCTGATACAGGACGATAGCAGTAACAAAAATCATTAAGAAATGCTGAATATGCACTCTAGAAGCATAAGTTCAACAACAGGAAAGAATATAGGACACATGACTTGACCTCTAAGTCTCTTTTCATATGTTTTTGTTGGAAAATATTTAGTTTCCTAGTTTGTTATTTCTAGGAGATTCTAAGCTTATCTATTATTTCCTTTTATGTTTGTACTCTTCCTATTTAAACCAGCCTTGAGCTGAGGAATAATACACAACAGTATTTACTTATTATTTTCTACATGGTATCGAGAGCTCCCGATTTTGGGGGTCTCGCTTCCGCAAAACCCTAGCCGCCGTCGTGTTTACAATCTGACCACGACGACTGATTTTGTGTGCGGCACTGTTCACACGTGGTACTGTTCACGCGCCACTGTTCATTTAAAATACTGTTCATCGGAGGCACTGTTCATACGTACTGTTCACGAGTACTGTTCACCGGCGTTACTTTTCTTTGCTGCTTCCGGTACTCCTTGGCTAAGATTATTAATTATGACGTTTTTTTATTCTCGACGACGATCATCCACTTTCAAATACCGTCGTGAATGCAAATATTGTCATCGTTTGGGACATACTATTTTTCAATGTTGGAAATTACATGGTCTTCCGCGACCTTCAAATCAGAAGAACAAAGGTGGAGGTGAGGGTCATACATTCCAAGCCAGTAATTCTGATCAAGAGCATCAGTCTTCTTCAATTCAGCTTTCATTCACGATGGAACAACTAGACAGACTGTACAAAATTCTTGAATCTAACACTCTTTCTGGCTCTGTTGCCCCCAAAGGTACTTCTGCCCTTTTTAGTGTCAGTCCCAGTCGTGCTTGGATAGTAGATTCGGGTGCAAGTGATCACATGACTGGTGATTCTACTCTGTTTTCTTCTTATAGTCCATGTGCAGGTAACCATAAAATAAAAATTGCGGATGGATCCTTTTCAGCCATTGCGGGTAAAGGTTCGGTTGTGTTGTCTCCAAGTCTAACCCTTAAAGATGTTCTTCATGTCCCAAATCTATCTTGTAGTCTCATGTCTGTCAGTAAATTAGCCCAAGATAGAAATTGTCAAACTAATTTTTTCCGTACTCATTGTGTTTTTCAGGATTTGAACTCGGGGAAGATGATTGGTAGTGCTAAGGAGAGTGGAGGACTCTACTACTTCGACATTGAACCTGAATCACAACTACCTTCCAAACCAATAAGTTCATGCTTTGAATCTTTTTTAGTTTTGAATAATAATAATGATGATGTTATGTTATGGCATTCACGATTAGGTCATCCTAGTTTTCCTTATTTAAAACACTTATTTCCTGAGTTATTTCGTAATAAGGATTTATCTTTGTTTAAATGTGAAGCATGTGAATTTGCAAAACATCATCGTTCTCATTTTCCATTACAGCCCTACAAACCATCAAAACCTTTTTCTGTTATTCACAGTGATGTTTGGGGCCCTAACCGAACGAGTACACTTTCTCATAAAAAATGGTTTATCACATTTATAGATGATCACTCAAGAGTTAGTTGGGTGTACTTGTTAAAAGGGAAATCTGACGTTTGTCAGGCCGTAAAAGATTTTGTTAAAATGGTGCAAAATCAATTTCAAACAAATATTCAAGTATTTAGAAGTGATAACGGCAAAGAATATTTTAACACAATGTTGAGTGATTTTTTTCGTGAAAATGGAATTGTGCATCAAAGTTCATGTCCTAACACTCCCCAACAAAATGGAGTTGCAGAAAGAAAAAATAGGCACTTGTTGGAGGTGGCTAGAGCTTTACTTTTCGCAAGTAAAGTACCAAATTATTTGTGGGATGAAGCAGTTTTAACTGCTGCATACTTAATTAACAGAGTGCCCTCCAAAGTTCTTAATTTTAAAACTCCAATTCATATTTTCAAAGAATGTTTTCCTAATGATCGTGTTTCAAACGATTTGACCTTAAAAATCTTTGGTTGCACTGCATTTGTTCATGAACATAAGAATATTAGCAAACTCGAACCGCGTGCTATAAAATGTGTTTTTGTTGGGTATTCTCCAACCCAGAAGGGATATAAATGTTTTGATCCAAAAAACCAGAAAATGTTTGTCACCATGGATGTTACATTCTTTGAAAACAAACCTTTTTTTGACACGCATCTTCAGGGGGGAAATTTAAATGAAGATTCGTCTCAAATTGAGGACATGAGTTTTTTTAACTCGTTTCAAACTGAGGACATGAGTTTTTTTAATAATTTATCTTTGCCGGTATCACAAAGTTCTAAGACTTACACTTCTGCACCAACGAAAAATGGCCATGATTTTTTATCTAATCCTACTCCTGTTATGAGTAGTGAGCTTGGTGAATCCGAGCCTACATTTTCTCATGAAGAAAACAATGAGAATCTTGAAAACATTGATAATGATGATCTAATTGAAATGCCACAAAATAATGAGTCATATAAAGATAATACGTTTGAAGCAGGAAACAAGACTTGGAAAGGAAAGGTTTTTGTGAGAAAGAATCACAAAGAAAGTGATGAGTCCACATCTCAACACTGTCATGAATCTGAACTGGGGGATGATCAACTTCCTAAAAAAAGAAAAGGTAAGTCTATCTCTGTTTCTGAGAGTCGTATTTTGTATCCTGATATCGATGATCCTGTGGCTGTTAGAAAACCTGTTAGATCTTGCACTAAATACCCATTGTCCAATTTTATATCATATTCAAATTTGTCTTCATCTTTTTCTGCCTTTACCTCAAAATTGTCTAGTGTAGAGATTCCAAAAAATGTACAGCTTGCTCTAGAAGTTCCAAAGTGGAGGGAAGCTGTACTTGAGGAGATGAAAGCTCTTGAAAAGAACAAAACCTGGAGTGTTATGACACTACCGGATGGCAAGAAGACGGTTGGATGCAAATGGGTGTTTACTGTGAAGTATAATTCAGATGGGTCAATCGAAAGGTACAAGGCTCGATTGGTGGCTAAGGGTTTTACTCAAACCTATGGTATAGACTACTCAGAGACTTTTGCTCCTGTTGCAAAATTGAACACTGTCAGAATTCTCTTGTCTCTTGCTGCTAACTTAGATTGGCCCCTACATCAGTTGGATGTTAAGAATGCTTTTCTCAATGGTGATTTAGAAGAAGAAGTATATATGGACATTCCTCCTGGCTTTGAAGACAAGTTTGGATCAAATGTATGCAAGCTAAATAAGTCTTTGTATGGATTAAAGCAGTCTCCTAGAGCTTGGTTTGAAAAGTTCACTTATTCCATGAAGAAACAAGGATACATTCAAGGACAAGCTGACCACACCTTGTTCACAAAGTTCTCCCAAGATGGAAAAATTGCTGTCCTAATTGTTTATGTTGATGATATCGTCCTTACTGGAGATGATATAGTTGAAATGGCAAGAGTAAAGGAGAAATTAGCATTAGACTTTGAAATCAAGGACTTGGGATCCATGAGATATTTTCTTGGTATGGAGGTTGCTCGATCAAAAGATGGTATTGTAGTTTCCCAGCAAAAATACATTCTAGATTTATTGAAAGAAACAGGAATGAGTGGATGTCGACCAGCAGATACTCCCATGGATCCTAATGCAAAACTTTGGGAAGAAGGTAGTGTTCCTGTTGATACTGGAAGGTACCAGAGATTGGTTGGGAAACTGATTTATTTGTCACACACTAGACCTGACATTGCTTTCTCGGTTAGTGTAGTAAGTCAGTTTATGCATTCTCCTTTTGAGGAACATCTTGAGGCAGTCTATAGGATACTGCGATATTTGAAAGCAAATCCCGGAAAGGGATTATTTTTTAAGAAGACTAATGAAAGAAATGTGTCTATCTTTACCGATGCTGATTGGGCAGGTTCAGTCACTGACAGAAGATCAACCTCCGGATATTGTACCTATGTTTGGGGTAATCTTGTGACATGGAGGAGCAAGAAACAAGGAGTTGTAGCAAGAAGTAATGCAGAAGCTGAGTTTAGAGCTATGGCTCAAGGTATTTGTGAAGGATTATGGATCCACAGAGTCCTAGAAGAGCTTAAGATGAAAATTGAGCTTCCATTGAAATTATACTCTGACAGTAAAGCCGCTATTAGCATAGCTCATAACCCAGTTCAACATGACAGAACCAAGCATATTGAGATCGATCGACATTTCATAAAAGAGAAGTTAGATGCCGGAATCATATGTCTACCTTTTGTAACTTCGAGTCAGCAAACTGCAGATATCTTGACCAAAAGCTTAGCAAGACCCACCTTTGAGCATTTGATCGGCAAGTTGGGCATGATAGATATCTATGCACCAACTTGAGGGGGGGTGTTGGAAAATATTTAGTTTCCTAGTTTGTTATTTCTAGGAGATTCTAAGCTTATCTATTATTTCCTTTTATGTTTGTACTCTTCCTATTTAAACCAGCCTTGAGCTGAGGAATAATACACAACAGTATTTACTTATTATTTTCTACAGTTTTTATTCTACTAGTTTCTCTGAGCCTTATCTCCCTTTCAAACCTTCATAAGCTCTATATGTACTCCCCGCATGACAATTTAGATCTACTACTATTTTCTCGTATTGATATTTCCTAAATTAAAACTTCTACATCTTCCCAATGTTTAACTTTATAACGTTCTTCAAACAATACATGAGGTGCATAAGCACTAATTACAGTAAAGGTGTTTTGTTCCTTTCTTACAATTCTTTAGGAAAATATATAATTCACCAGTTAATGGAGTGCTCATGAGAAAGAAGAAAAACCACCTCCAATTGCTTTGTATGTTCTTCTTGTTTTACCCTTTCAGCAACTCTTGCTTCCTAGAAATTAGAAAACAAATAGAACATTCATACAGAAATTATTGATGAAATAATAAAGTAGCACACATTGACAAGAATAATATACCTCTCGAACTTCTTCAGCACTTTGTATGGTACCCAACGTACCCTACAATGGAAAGAGTAAGAATATGCAAAACTTGTGAAATATAAAAAGTATTGAATACTGAATAATCCTGACCTGCAAGCGATACACCCTCTCAGATAAATTGCGAACCTCATCAGATGCTCTCTTTTCGGCATTTGATAAGACTTCCTTTTCACTCTTTAATGCCGACAACTGATATAACAGCAAATGAGTTCATTAAGAAAAAGATACAATTCAGTTCAAAGTTCTCAAAAACTTAGATAGAAAATATTTCACTTCAATAAAATCCCAACCTCCATAGAAAGTTTCCGAGAAAACTCCTCAGCAGCATTCAATGACTCTGAACTCTCCCGTAATTTCCGTTGGTAGTCGACAACTAGCTGAGAAAACTCCACATTTCTTGCTAAAATGCCTTTTGCTTCAGCATTCTATATTCCCATAAAAAACTCAAAAATAAGTACATTACAAGCATGCAAGAGCAAACCATTAGATATTACGGAGAAGTAATTGCCTGGTGTTCAAATTCCTTCATAAAGCTATCAAGCTGCTCTCTGACAAATTTTGCTTCTATTGCAATTTTGTCACGTTCTGATCGTAATACAATAATCTCACTCCTGAAAATACACAAATGTTTAGCCTAAGAAATTAGCTATGAAGCTAAAAAGAAAGCAAGCGGAATCATTAATAAAATACGAACAATGTAAATGAAGAGAAGAGGGAGTAGGGTGTTATAGTCTGACAAAGGCACAAAACAAAATTCTAACATGCAATAAGTGAAGACGGTCAGAAATTTTAAAACATTGTTGCATCAACTATGAGAGATATATCATATATGTAATGTAGAGCTGGAGGCTTAACCAGTTCAGTTATTTTAGTTGAACTGTTACAGCATGGGTACTTGGGAAGCTGTTTTAATAATTTCTCTCTATATACTATATATACATTACTATTCAATGTATCAAAAGTAATACTCAATGAAAATCAGTTATTGTTTATGAACACCATTAACCGAAAAGAGGAATAATGGTGCAAAAATAGTAGTTGCGGCATGTGAAATCAGGCAACTCACTATACAACTACACTATGTTGTCAATAGCAGTTGTAGCGGCTGCGATAGGCGCGTATCGGAAAATATGAGCCAGCCGCTGCTTCAGAGCATGGTGGAGTGGTGCTATGTGGTTTTGTAGGGTTCAGTTAGGCGCAACTCCCAATTCTAAGATGGTGTCAGAGCCTCTCCAAGATCCGTTGGGCCACCTGCTATCAGGTTTCCACTATCAAGCCACCCTCCATTTATATCCACGCACCAAGCCCAATAGTGTTGGGCGTGAGGGGTGTGTTAATGAAGTCCCACATCGGATGTGAGATGGCATGTGTATGGGTTTATAAAGTAGAGGCAATCCTCACCTTACAAGCCAGTTTTGTAGGGTTGAGTTAGAGCCAACTCCCAATTCTAAGATAAACGATAGCAATTTTTCGTCAAAAAAATAAACCATCGCAATTTAGTAACCTTACCTAGACTTTGCTAAATCATCCTCAAGACATCTTACACGCTCTGCAGCTTTTTCAAGAGACTTCTTAGAAACCTCCTATAATAATGAAAAAAATAATAAAATAAAAATATACTCCCCTAAAACAAGATACATACCATGAAGCCAACGTAAAACAATTAACACAAATAAAACAATTGCACACATTCTTAACAATTAATTGAAGTTCTTTGTTTCTGATATTCAAACCAAATATAAAGCAAATATGTTTTAACCCCCAAGGCTAAGCATATAAAATAAATACATGTGATTTCTTAAATGCAATAATTATATCCAAGCTCTTCCTCATCATCATGTTCGCTTTCTTTCCAACTAAACTCATTTTTTCTGTATCCTCCTTTTCTGTCTCTATGTTTTATGTCTGCCTCTGGGAGATCATAGAGAGGGTGAAACAAAGGGAGGAGGGAACTGCACAGAGAGGGTCTTTGAAATCACACAAAGGACCGTTGAATGAATGTTGAATGAATACAGAAGCACACCATTTAGGGTTTAGGAGGGCGGAAACAAAGGATTTTGGCGGAAATAAGAAGAAATCACCGAACTTGAGAACACTATTTGGCCACTACTTAGAGTCTCTTCTCAGGTACAAGACAACTGAAGGGGTTGCTACGAGTGATACTGGATACAAGGTGCATATTATTTATAAACCATTCATAAGATTTCACCTAATAAATTAAACTTGTATAATTGTATCCAACTGTCCTAACGGTATCTTTACCTGTGAACTTTCATTTGAAGTATTCATGTTGTTTCTTCCAACTTCTGCAGCAACTGAAAAATAAAGAATCAATATAAGGTAATGTGCCATTAATCTATGATCTAGACCTTTCTAACAATAATGAACTAAAAAGTGATGAAGCTAATTAACAATTATTTTACAAATGTAAAAAGTTTGTTTACAATACATTATCACATTTGATGCAAATTGGTAATTTTCACAAAATAACAGCAATACTTTATGTGCACATACACAACCAATATACTACCTCAGTCCTCCTTCCTAAATATAGAACTCCACTGAGGAAATAAAGAAAGTTGGCAGCAGAATTAATATGGTTAATTAAGATAGTATTTATTGTTAATTGCAGAAAAAGATGTAATGTATTTAGGGGTGTTAGTGAAGAAATAACTGAAATGGTTGAAAAATCAAATGGGGTCCTATAAAAAGGGACAAAGAAAATTCTGAAATGGGACTTATATTTAGGGATGAAGGTAGTAACAAGTAAAGAAACCTAAAACAACATAATTATATTATAGATATCTCCAAATCATAAAGGCAATAATAAGGACTTAATAGGAGGTTAAAAATTGTAACCAAACTATCCTATATATAGTACCCTCTCCGTTTTTTTAGATGTAATTTAAAGGTTATTTTATAGATATCAAGGAAATCAATAAATTGTTACTTTTGATAGAGTTATTTGCGGATCAAAGGCTTTGCCCCATGTTTGCATTTACTATGGTGAAACCTGTATTACCTTTGACCATTTATTGAAAAAACAATACAAAGAGGGGGGGGGGGGGGGGGGGGGGGGGGGGGGGGGGGGGGGGGGGGGGGGGGGGGGGGGTGAACAGATTTAGAGTCAGAGGCACCAAATAAATATTCATGCGACCTGCAAGAGCTTCTGAAGAATGGGTGTGAGATAAATGAAGACTATGCTCCTCCTCATACAACCTCTTATACATTGAAACCTACAAGAAGTAGTTGAAAGTAAAAATTCAGAGGCATGAATAATGAGAATAAGTAAGAATACTACAAAACAAGTGGGCCATAATAAATTGGAGGATTTAGTTTCGTAAGGGTTCTATCAGTCTTGTGTTTTGATCGCACCAGAGCCTGCAGGATCCTCTCTTTCAAACAAAACCCCAATTAGGAGGGAACCTTCCACTGTTGCTAAAATAAAAAATACTATAAATGCTTACAGAAGTATGAAGCGATTCAATCATCTGCCCTTGCTCTTCCGCTCTCTGCAGAACAACCGCAACTTTAGAAGCAGCTTCTTCAGTATGTTTTTTGAGTTCCATTTCAAGCTTTTCCTACAATTCAATTGTATATAATGAACATCATATAATCTAGGTGCTTTTATGTTCTGCAGCATAAAAATGGCAAAAAAATTATCTCCCAACAAACCTTGAATTCCACCTCCTGATTTTCAAGCTGTCCAGAGAGACTGCGTACAAGGCTTCTGAGTTGGACATTCTGCTCAACTAGTCCGTTAATGTCCTTGAAGGTTAACTGCATCCCAAATTGAATTGAATACTTGTAAGAATGAGATGAAGAAATTCAAAAACTACGATAAAAATAAATCCAAACAACTTACAAGGTGCTCTGATATGACACCGTCAGCTTCAGAATTTGTACTTGTTCTTAAAGAAGTATTGGTTACATTAACGTTGATATTATTACCAAATGACCCACAACGAACTTGGATGTCTTGGCATTCTTTCAAAAGTATTGTCACCTGTACGAAAGTTTGTCAATGAACCAACCCAGAAGCTGTGATAATAAAAATCATGACATTTACACTACAATGCAAACAAACTTAAATGATGGCCATTCAGAGACAACGTTTTTGCTACAAGAAATTACATCTTAATAAACTAGAACTAAACCTTCTAAAGCAAGAACCTGAAAAACAACATTATCATTTGGTTGAAGCTGGAATTTGCTGGTTTCTAAAAAAAGCTGTGTGCCAAAATCACGTTTGGGATTCAGGGATAGACATAAAGAGCACTTAACACAAATTCACAAAAATTGAACGTCAGGAAAATCCAACATTTAACATAATATAAACTGTAATGAAGTTATTGCTGTAGTTAGTTTTACTCATGATAATGAAGCGCTAAGGAAAATTCGGAAGACCAGCTTTTCATCTTTAAACAAGATACTTGCCAGAGGACTACTTTGGTCTTACTAAAGAATGCTAAAAATAAACATGAAGGTTATATTAAAAACTAATAAATAGGAAGAAACTAAAATGACCTAACACAAGGTTTTTATGAATCTGAAGTCCTTATGTAGCGATAGAAAAGAAAAGGGTGCCAAGTTAAGTCATTAGGATGCACAAAAAGAGAAGGGTCCATATTTCATATAATGACGTTATAAAGGATGCGCATTATTGGGTGACAAGTTTGCTAACTTGTGTGTGTAAAACAAAGGTTTTTCTAAAACAATTGGTTAACCAGAAGACTGTCTTCAGGTGTGTTTGAGACTCCGGTGTTACATTACATGTGATATGGCCTGAAAAAGTGTTTTTAAATAGGAGTCATTTTGTGCCTTACAAGCCAGTTTTGGAGGGTTGTGTTTGGGAACCCAAAATGTAAGATGGTATTAGTCTATTAGAGTTTACCCTAGACATATTCGACCACCCATTATCGGGCCACCCTGGTTACACTCCAGATCCCCAACCATTGGCACAAGGGGTATGTGTGTCTCTGTGTGTGTGTGTGTGTGTGTGTGTGTGTGTTTGAGAGAGTCCAACATTGGATGTTATACAACCATGTAACTGAGCCCTCCTTGTAGCATAGGCTTGATAGTTCTAGGTTTTTCAGAAGCACATTTGCATTAACAGTCACATTATTGCAGTGACAAGAATAACAAAAAAGAAGAGTTTAAACTAAGCTCAAGAGCAAACTGCTTCGTGACATACATATACATAGTAAACTACTACTATAAAATGAAAAGGACACTCCAGTTTACCTGTTTTCGAAGGTCATCAACTTCTTTATGGGCAAGATTATATTCACGTTCATGCCTTTTGAGGTCAGCCTGTAAAACATACAATCAGTGAATCTATATGCAACAAAAAAAAAAAGCAGATAAAATTGTATTACATACCTTCAGTTCCAGGATGGTTTTCTCTAAGTTAGAATTTTCGTTGAGGGAGTTTTGCAATTTTTGGTTCATCAAAGAGTATGCATCGGCCATCTTTTCATGTTCCACTGCATGAATGCCAATTATTTATTTTAGCAAAAAAGGTTTGGCACTGAATGTGACAGATAATACTTGCATAGCTAGTCTACAAAGTACACGCAGCTTTTTGTTGAACGTTTCTCATGATGAAATATGAATAAAATCATACGACATACAATGCCTATTGAAATTCCCAGAATGAACTACCTAATCATTGTATATTTAGTCCAAATAGAATTAAAAAACAACAAAACTACCACTATAAAAATGTGAATATACAGCTGCACTTGGGCAAATACAAAATTAACAATCACCCATTAAAAGCACCAAAGTAGTCAAAATCAATATTTAAATTAGGACCGGATATTGCCAGATTATAACTATGAAGAGTTCCACATTGGATGAGATAAGGCCTAAAAATGTGTTTATACAAGTGGTGGGTACTGGTAGTCTTCACCTTACAAATCAGATTTATGAGGGTTAAATTAGACCTAACTAAAATTCTAAGATATCAAAGTATGGTCCCGATGCAGGTAAAGCTTGAAAAATGTGTTTATTTAGTGATAAGTAGTCACTCACCCTTAAAAGCCGGTTTTGTAAGGTTGAGGTAGGCTCAACCCAATTGTTAACCAGGCTATCTAGGGTCACGCACAAGATGTCTAGTTCGAAACGTGAGGGAGTGTGCTAAGAGTCCCCCATTTGATGACATATAGCTTGCAAAAGACTTTATAAGTGGGAGACATCTATAAACTTACAAGTTGGTTTTGTAAGGGTTGAGTTAGACTCGACCCAAATTCTATGATAATATCAAAGCCTCTAAAATCCATTGGGTCACCCTCTATAGGACGATTGGGGTCATGCTCCAAATGTCCAATCCTGCGAGTGAGGGGCTATGTTAAGAGTCTCACATTAGATGAGACAAGGCCTAAATTGTGCTTATAAGTTATAAGTGGTGGGTAAGGTGGCAGACATCTTTTAGGAGATTTGCATGTGGAAGTTGTCAATGGGCTGGGGAATTTCTTCTAGTAGAAATCTAATTATAAGAAAAAAATTGGAGATTCTTTTGGTCCCATATATATGTATTATTTTTAAGTGAAATTTTTACCCTCATTTGAAAAAACAATCAAAAAGTTACAACAAGAAATAATTTCATTGATTTTAATGTTTTTTGGTTTTTCTTCTTATAATTGGAACCGCAGGGAGTATTTATTTAATTAAAAAAATGCAAAAAATCAAGATTCAGTTCTAACTTTTGACTCCTCATTGACCTTGCCAGTTGCCACACATAAAAAGGATAAAAAAGTGGACGGGATTTTATTATATTTTCTTCTCTCAGTAAACAAATTATTTACTGACTCATTCAACTCAACAAAAAGATGTACCTCTCTCATCCTCTATGGCTTCTGCTTTCTCCTCCAACTCGTATAGAACCTGAAACAATTTATAGAAGATTGTGTTGTCTTTCAATAAATATATGTATTTTTGTTTACATGTGTAATAAAAAATGATAGTGAATAAAAAAAAGAAAACATCATAGACAAGAGTCAATAATACTATCAACAAATGCCACAAAATGCACTACATATTTTAGCCAATTGTCATGTTCTGTTTCATTTTTAATATGCTTCAAACATCATGTCATGGGTCTCCTGTAAGCATGTACATCGCATTTGGGTGTTTACGCAAATTAAAAGTGAAATGAAACAGATCGCATGCAAATGGACATTACATACACACAATCAATTATTCAAGTCCTCCAATCAGAAAGTTCTGAATGAGAAGAGATAGGCGAGAAACTACGGATCAACACACATGAGATCCTCGTAAACAGAATAACTAACTACAATTAGAACTAGTAGTTGTCGTAGTTTGAAGAGAGGGAACTACATCTGGAGAAGTGTATTCAGTGTATTTGGATTTTGGACAGTTTTTAGAGAAAGGGAAATTGGTGTATTTGGACCAATGTTGTGAAGAGTCCAGGTCTCCAAAATTATCATGGAATTCTTTTTTCCTTACTCCAACCCCAACCTATCCTGGAAATTGGGAATTTTCTCAATCTCTTTAAATTTGGATCAAATTCTATCAAAATGCTTCTTCATAGTAACTAACTAGAACTTGACGGACATGAAGAATTATATGATAAATGTTTGCTTTAAATTCCCTCCGATCAATGTTATATGAAAAGATGATGAACATGAGTCATACCCGTTGCAAAATTCCCTCTGACTCCTTCCTTCCCAATTGTTCGTGTCGCAAAGCATCGACAGCCTCTTGGTATTTTGCATACATCTTTGCCAACTACGACAAATAGAAGGATACAGTAAGATTTACTTGTGCAAATCAAATGAGAGAACATGTCAAGAATTGAAAGTAAAATTTAAATAACTCACACTCCACCCATCTCGCAAAAGTGTAGCAGCTAATGCTGTTCCAGAAACCCCAACAGGGATTTTTGATATTAGCGCATTATTTTCTACATCCATGTTATCAGCTACAATAGGTGTCAGCCACCTGTGACAAAAAAGGAAGGTACTAAGAAATATGTTCCTAGAAGATAATCAAAGTAAGCACTGCCTTGATTAAGCATTTTTCTAAACTAAATATATCAGTTTCAATTACATAAGTTGATCTTGCACAAAATACCAAAACGAAACCTTACATTACCTTTCACTACTACTTCATAAAGAATCTCTATGAATCAGGAATTAAAACTAAGATACTCAATTTGAAAAGGATAACTACAATTTTCTTGCTCTACAAATTAAGAACTTGACCAAATTATCTTTAGTATAAACAGAGGTATTAGGTTAAGGTGTTGGAATACAGCAAATCTAACAATAATATTCAGATTACTATAGACAGTCATGTTTCTCTTTTTATCCTTTTTCCCACAAAGAAATTTAATTCATTTTTTTTAAATCTCGGTATCCGGCCTAAAGACCGACTAATCCAAGGGGTCCAATCCCACTATCAACTTGTGTGGGTCCCATTTAAAGCCAGAGCAAAGCTCTGTATAGACTAGCTCACTGAAATTGGCACCAAGGGAATCGAACTTGAGACCTTGAGAGGAGCACGTGCCAAGTTCCCCAAGCCAACACCAGTAGACCTTGAGAACTTCAATTATTAACATGGAATCCGTCAATAATATTTGTTAACGTTTTATTCTGACATCCCATATAAATAGAAAGATTTGTATTATACTTAGGATTACTGTTGTCAAATGGTGTGACCATGGTGACACCATGGCTGATTGCAGTGACAGATTTCCAATACATGCCAAAAAATGGTGGTGACATGGAGGATCTGTATGGCAGTCGCCAAACACGTGGCAACCACAGGGCAAGTGGCGAAAAATGATGGACCAGCCTTTAAAAAAAAACAAAAAAACAAAAGATTAACCTGGGTCATGTGAACCAATTCAAACCCAGACTGAGAAGGATGTGGAAATCTAATTATGAGAAGTAAGGTTTCCATATGATCCTTTATACCAGGGAAACTTTTTCCAAAAGTGTAACAAATATGTAAACATTCATTCCCAACCCATGTATTCTCGAGAATAGTATTCCTAAACCCAAGACAAACACCTCTGCCTCTAAACCCTAGACAAATATGACAGCCGGTATATGGTCTTCAACTTTTCGTACATACCATCTTTAGTAGGATTGAGTATGTTAGAAACTAAATCCTAATGTTTTCAAAGTGGAGGATCTCATTAATTTGTTGTTGCAGGCTTCTTCGTAGATCACCTTGACAATGATAAGGTGGTTGCCCGCATGGAAGGGTGCGGCAAAGAATTGTAGTAAATAATGTTCCCATTGTAGAAGCCATAGACATAATAATAAGAACAAATGCTATTTCTTGCATAGATTTTCTAGAGAAATCCAATAATGACTCAACCTCAGCCATTAAGAATTGCAGCAGCATCTAACCATGAGAATAACCTTAATATTTTATAGAAAATTAGTACCCATAGTTTATCGACTTTTGTAACCAGGGTTTAAGATTATCATTACTCCGATCACATGCAGATAAACCTCCCTTTTCTCTAATATATCTTGTACTGAAACACCTCATTGAATTACCATGGCAAATACTAAAGCCAAAGCAACTAGCATCAGTCAGGTCCAACAATCCACAGTGATCAGTATCTAAATCCAAAGTGATAACAATAACACTGAACATGGAGGGACGTCAAGCCTATTGTGTTGATCCACATAACTCTTTACATTCCTACTTTCAATTTCCACCAATGTCTAAACCTTATTCTTTCGGTTATAACAGATTAGAGTGTTTCAAACCAATCGATACAAATATTTGTGCACATTCTGGACATGAATATAGATACGTTCTTACTAATCACATGAATTGCATATATCCCTGCTGTGTGGCCAACCAATTCTTTGTTGACATCTAGATTTACAACTTGAATTTCGAATTATTTTCAGTTCATATTTGATATATATCAGCGTATGTTTTTCTTAGAATTGGGTATTAGGCCTAACTCAAATCTACAAAACCAGTTTGTAAGATTAGGATTGCCTCTTACTTATAAACCCTTGTTTCAGGCCGACGCACCTCCGATGTGGGACTTCTTAACACACCCCCTCACACCCAGGCCCAGCACTATTAGGCTTGGTGAGTGGATATATTTGGTAGGCGGCCCGATAGAGGGTGGCCCAACGGATCTTGGAGAGATACCATCTTAGAATTGGGCCTAACTCAACCCTATAAAACCAGCTTGTAAGGTGAGGATTGCCTCTTACTTATAAACCCTTGTTCATGCCAGCTCACATCCAATGTGGGACTTCTGAACAGTTTTTTTGCATATGCAACTTGTTTTTTACTTAAAAATATCCTATTTGAATTGATCATGTGTCTAACAATTCGAAATAAGATTCAAATCATAAATAAACGTCTTCTAGATTTTTGATAACCATGATTGTGACAGGCTTGCGGGACCTGTGAGAGATGAATAGTGAGGAATCGGCCAACCAATAACAAGAACACAAATTTGTGGGGAGGTGTAAGTAGTGGACAAGGCAATTATTCACAATGTTTGTTTAGGTAGATTTACAAAATAGAGAAATAAGAGAGAGATGGCAAAGAAATTGGATATTTCTATAGTTTGGATAAAGAGAGAAATAAGAAGAGAGAGAAATATAATGGTTAGTAACCGTAAAAAAAAAACTCTCTCCAGATTAGGCAAGAGGTGTGTGTCAAGAAGTGGAAATAAACAATTTTCCAATAATACCCCCATTCCACTAGTCTATTTTATGATAAAAAGGGTAAATTTGTGATTTTACCATTTTTATTAATTCGCTCTTCTCACTTTTCTATTCATCCAAACCACATAAAATTTCTACACATCTTCTCTTCTATCTCTCTTCTCTCTTATTTCTCTCTTCCCTATCTCTTTGGCACCCAAACATAGTGTCAAGGTTGTTTTGAGCATGCTTGTTGTCACTGAGCAGAGAAGGTTCTATTCTTAATATTTTCATTTGTTTATCTATTTCCCTACACTTTTCTACTAAAATTGGAGCTTTGATATCTGAACAACCCTATTATTATTTCTAACACTACAATCAAAATCTATGAAAATAACCATTGCTCAATATTATCAACAGTTAGAAGTGGGAACTATGTTATTCACCATGGGTAGGTTGCTTAAATATAGTGAGGGTTACTTCATCTTTCAAAGCAGAAGTGAAAGATTTTTGCATATTTCAGTCCTAGTTCAACTAACAAATGAGCATGAAATTCTATCTATTTATGATGTATCCTGCGGCTTGACATTTCCAGCTACTTAAGCGGAAAAAGCAGCCCGCACAAGAATGAGATGGAAATATGAGTATAGTCAAATTCCTCAAAATAACAAAAAGATCAAGAAAGACATACGGTTCAGTGGAGAAGCTTGTGAGTTGAAGATTGCTTAGTTCATTCATCTTCTTGGTTCTCTCAATATCAGCTTCACACTTCTGAAGCTTTTCTTTCAAATCCGCAGCCTCCTACAAGCACACAAATAGACATAAACTGAATAAAAAGTACATTTCGGCACATGAGAAAACAGCAACCAGATGTCATCTACGTAATCATCTTCTAGCATTACATATAATATTAAACTTTAAAAAATATAACAGCTTACAGAAAAATTGTAGCTAATAATACAAAAGGGGAAAGCAAACAAATACAGAACATTAGCACCTGGCTGACGAAGAATAAAATACCTTTTCAAACAGCTTTCTAGCAGAAAATTCCTTCTCAAGTCTGTCTTTGTAGTCATCTTCAACTTGCTTTAGGTGTGACTGCTTAAACACATGTAATATTACCAATAAGTATTCAAGCACTCTAATATGACAAATTCCAAACAAAGAGTGTAATAGAAAACAAACTTCACCTCCATCGCTTTTATAACACCCTCTAGGTCCGCTGCTTTTCTAGACCATTCCTCGGAACTCTCTTTGTAGAGCTCATTAAGCTTATTGACCTATTAACATTATATATTCAAATATTCAATTTAAAATTAAAATACATAATAAAAAAATAAAATACGCAACTTAACATTAATGCTCATTATCCTGAATAATACGTCAAACTTGTTAGGACCTAAAATGAGAATTTGGGTCCAAATGGGTATCAGCTACCCAAATTCATTGTGTGGTGGGTTTATGCCAAAACATAAGACTCGCTGGTTTTGAAGGATCTCTCATCAATCCTCATCGTTGTTGTACTTCACCTCTCTTTTCTATCATAAATTTATTTTATTATCAAAAAGAATACTATAGGATGTTTGATATTCTTAGAAACAATGCTGCCACAAAAACAGCGACCAAGAGAAATGAATGACTATGTATGACTTAAACCATTTAATTGTTGGTTATTACAGATTTCATTCAGCTAAGAGCATTGTGAAACTGTTCAGATTCTATAATGTAAACAACAGCTTTATGAGTATAACATTTCCTCCCTATAGACATATATCCTCCAGCATGGACAAACTATATGCAATACCACAATATACAACATATTCTCGACACGGTGATAAAGGACTTATTTACTAAGAGATTTTGACTGGCAAGCTGAAGTTTGAAATTTATTGTCAGGGAATAATATGGGTAAGGTAACCAACATTCACTCATAAGTAGTTAATAGCGCGGCCAGTAACGGCGCGATAGCATTGGAACCAGGCCACGACGGGAAGGTGTGGAGCAGATCAGACTGCAATCACAGCTGTTCGTAGGGTTTGCGCGGGTAGCAGTGGATCGAAGACGGGGCGTTGTTTTGAGACCATTTTCTTATTTTACAGCAAAAAACCGACATTGCCTCTAAAAGTTAGAATGTTTGAAGGGTATTTTGGGGTTTCACGTTTAATCCTAACCCTATTCTTTTTTTTCCTGCGAAGCGAAGAACTCAAACAGAACTTCAGTGTTTTCTGTGAGACACCGCATCGACCACCGTCCAGCAGCAGCAAGTCCTTTGTCCATTTGCTTGTTCTTGTTTCCTCCCATCCATTGTTTCCTCTTTTTCTTCTCTTCTTCCCTATTTCCTCCTTTTGTTTTGTTACTCTCTTTTTCATTTTTGAATGTTATTTGTTTTGCTTAATTTTTACTTTTATATTTCCTTTTATGTTATTTGTTTTGCTTCTATTTTTTACTCTGATTTTGTAACTTCTATTTTTCCTTTGATGTTATTTGTTTTGCTTTTTTTTTACGCTTCTTTTTTGTACTTCATTTGAAAAACAAATAAAGTTGATGAAAT
This sequence comes from Trifolium pratense, assembly GCF_020283565.1. Lineage (NCBI taxonomy): Eukaryota > Viridiplantae > Streptophyta > Magnoliopsida > Fabales > Fabaceae > Trifolium > Trifolium pratense. The sequence continues at coordinate 38,496,327 of NC_060065.1, forward strand.
ATTATTCCTTTGTAGACAACTCTTTTATTTGTAGACAACTCTGTTTACCTTGATTTTTTAGACTTGTGGATTTTTATTGCTATTAATGAGCGTTTAATGAATTTTGACAACATAGATTCACTCTACTGTTCACTTTGATTTTGCATGCAATGTAGTTAATGATAGAACAGAACACCAAGCAGCTACTCCAAAATACTCCAAAACACATTGATAGAAATGATGAAAACCACATTATAATTACTATGAATGCAAAATATGATTGCCTATGGATTAGATTTAGGATATAATTGCAAATTATTAACCTTTGGACATATGCTATGAATCTAACATGTCAGTTTATTTCCATTTTCAAGAATTGTAATTAAAAATGTAAATGTACAAAGGTTCTTTTCTTTTGTTAATTTGAATCTCCAACAGATTCCAATATTGTGCCACACAAAAAGACAAATCGTCATAGTCATGGGCTATATCCAATGCCTTATGCATATCAAAGAAATATTTGAAAGCGGAAAAAAATTGGGGTTATTTTGGGAAGGGGTTCATGTATGATAGAGCACTCACAGTTGAAAGTTCAGCAGATAATTGCTCTTCGTTGGCTGCAGCAGAATCTTTAGCTGATATTAATTCCTAGAAGAATATAAAAGCTCAATTAATCGGGGGTTTGGATGAAAGGAATCATACATCAAATTTTAAGATAAAGATGGAACGCTTTCAACCTCTTGCATAGACTTAAGCTTCATTTCTAGCTCCCTTACTCTATCCTTATTCCATTGTAGAGATTTAGAGCATTCACTGAACTGTCTTTCAACCTGAAAATGTAGACAAAAGATCAAATTACGATCAAACAAAAATAATAAAAGCAAATTAAATTCAAAGTAAATAGTAATTTCTTTTATTATAATTATATTAAATAATATTAAACTCACATCTGCAAGTTTGGAAGATATATCGGTTTCTGATTCTGTATGTTTTCTGCGCAACTCTAAGAAACTGTTAATTTTAGCAGTCAACTCCTCATTAAGCCAAGCATTCTGCCTCTCAACAATCTCCTTCTCCTGCTTACATGCATTAAATGGTTGTAGTGAAATGAAAATGTGAATTTGTGTTCACTCTAGACAAAAGGAGTAAATGTACAACAAAACAGGAGTAAATGTACAGCAAGCAATAGTTAAGAACAAAGAAGGCCAGACCATTTTAATGTCCAACTTTATTTACTATTAAAACAAATGGTAAATCAAAGAAAAGTTATAACGGACCTGCTGGAGGCGAGTGCAAGCAGCCCGGCATCTCCCCAATTCTGCCTCAACTTCACTAAAGCGTGCTTCCTTTTGGGCAGCATTTTCCGTCAAATGTACCTTCAACCACAACATTGAAACACAACCAAACACAAACATCAATACAAAGGCATTCACCAAAGAAACCAAACCAACTACAGCCACCAAAAAGCAGAAAAACTCACAATCTTATCAAGGTAACTCCTGATGGTTGTGTTCTTTTCACTAATCTCCAAATCCTTCTGTTCATTCACTTCAATCAACTGCCTCTTTGACTTGTGCAGCTCACTCAGTTCCGTCTTCAACCTCTCTATCTCTCTATCCTTCTCAACCTACAACACCCAAAATCAATCACATCAAAACGGCAACAACTAGCAACACTACACATGAATGCTGCTGATTTCAAATATTCTAAAACCTTGGGCTTGTTTTGAAAAAAATACTAAAAGAAATTTATCATAAACAGTTCATAAAACAAAATATAAGTTGACATTAGCTTCTCCAGTTCAATATTTTCAAAGCTCTCTCATGTAACTCTGTCTAAAACATCTAAGCTCCAAGAACTTTACCATAAACGAAATATCATAAACTTCATTTTAATTGAGAAACTACAAAAACTAGAAACTAGTCTAAACAAGACAATGATAACTTCAATATAAAATAGTACAAAAAATTCAAAGATTTTAAGTGAAAATAAATCATAAAATTATAAAAACAATTGAAAGTATGAACAATTATAACATGATTACTACAATTTCCAAGTGCAATGCTTCATTAACAATAATAACTAGCAACAGTAGAAAAAGATTAATTTCGATTGCTAAAGGTTTTCCAAACGCACCAATTGCAAATGAAATTGGTGATTCTTCGCTTGGGAATCAGAAAGGTCCCGGAGGTGTTGATCAAGCGAAGATTGGAGGCTGGCGGCATGGGATTCGAGCTTGGAGAACTCGGAAGAGAGGGAGAGATACTTCTGCTCAACGAGAGAGCAATTCTGCTCGGCGTTGATGTCGGAGGCATCAGCTTTAGCACGGACGGTGTCGAGTTCGTTGAGGAGGCCGCGGATGTAGGCGTCGGCTTTAGCGGCTACGGCGGTGGTATCGCCGGATAACCGCGAAAGTTCTTCATCGGAGATAAAGAGGGGCATATCGATTATGCCCTAATCGGAGAGTTCGTCAGAAATAGTGAATAAAAGAGAGAGAAAGAGAGAACGAGGGAAGTAGTGAGGATTTGAAGATGAATCGAAATGTAGGGAGGGTATATAGACGGAAATGATTTTCGATTGTTTGTTCGATTTTGCGGTTATTTTGTTTAATGGGCTTTTAGGCCCATCATAATTTTAAAATTAAAAGTAAAAAAAAAAAAACATTTGGCATCTCGCGCCCTACTCATTTTAATTTTTACATTTTCAGCTACTAATTTTAAATCTTTCGATTGTGTTTCAAAAAAAATAGCATACATCATAAAAATAGGAAAAATTGAGAAACCATCGTTCACTACTTATCTAGCGAACTGAATTTACCCCTCAATTTAACGTTTGGCCTCAATATGCTCCTGTTAATCCTTTGCCTGCTTAGGTTGCACACGATGTTGAAGCTCTTGTTGTGGTGCCTGTTCTTGCCGTGCAGAGTGATAACTCCGTTATTACAACTAAAATTGACTTAATTTAAGAAAGATTTAGATGACCTTTTGATGATTTTTAAGCTTAGAATAAGAGAATTTCATGGTTTTAATGAGTTGGTTTGTGTGGGAAGAAACAAGGAAAAGCTGTCAAAAAGTGTTGTTAAAGACCTAAACAGGGAAAAGCTGTCAAAAAAATTGTTGTTGAAAGGGTTGCGCCTAGCGCAGCATGGCCTGCGCCTAGTGCAATTAGGCTGTTGTTTTTCACCTTATCTTGTTGTAAGCTCACTACAAGAATACATTGATTTTCGACGGATTCAATATTCACTTACCGGTCATTTTGTCCGCCAGTAAGTTTGCGACAGTCTAAGCCACCGCAAAGTGAACAAAAGCCACTGCAAAATTAAAATATATTATTTCTGGTACGAACTGCCAACTTACTTGCGGCCTAAACCGCCGCAAAATAATCATTTGATTTATTGGCGGCTTAAACCGCCGCAAAAAACAAGCTGGCAGGTCTTGGAAATTGTTCCAGCACTTAGCGACTGCCTTGGCCGCCGGTAAGTGAAGAAAATTAAAAAGAAAAAGCTAGATCTCAAGTTGCAGGATACTGATTCCTTCCCATTTATCCATCTTCAATTTAATGATCCCGAAATTCGTCAACCAAAAATTGGTTCTTCAACTCCTTATTTAAACCCTTTTTTTTCCATCAAACTCATTTTAATTCATCAACCTGTAAGTGTAGTTTCTATTTCCCTCACACATCTTCTCCTAGTTCTAGTACGGATTTATCAAATTACATCTTCTACATCTTCGACTTCAGCCTCTATCAATGTTTATGAAGGCAATAGAAAAAATGTGTTTTGGGTAAAGTGAAAGCATAATTGATATTAGTTGTTTCAAAGGATGAAGCTTTTATGGTTTCATAAAAATTAAAAGAAATCCTGGAAAACATAAATCAAAGGGGCAGTAAAGTTGTGTTTTCAACAATTTTCCTAAACTTCACATTTCTCATGTTCTTTTAACTTTGGAGATAATTTCTTCTTCTTCTTTTGTCCCAGATCTAGTTGTTTCTTGTTTGTGTTCTTGTATTTGGATATGCTTAAATGGTTTTCATTTTTGTGGCAACCAAGTTATGTAATTAATCTCGTGACACCCAAAAACTAGCAAGTGTTGTTGGGATTTATGCAATTTTCTGGATCGGTAAAGAAGCAGATGAAGAAAATCCACAGGAAGAAGAAGATTGAGAAAGATGGAAAATGGAAATAAATATTTTTTTTAAAAAATAAATATTTAATTTTGCGGCTGTCTTGGCCGCCGGTAAGTTATCAAAAAGCATGTCAGATTGTCTCTTTACTTTGCGGCGGCCATGGCCGCCGGTAAGTGTTCAAAAGGCGTGTCAGACTGCGTCTTTACTTTGTGGGTGGTCCAGGGCACCGGTAAGTGTTACCAGCAACCATTTTTGCGGCCGATCATGACCGTCGGTAAATTCGTCACATTTTAAACTTTGTGGCCGTTTTTCCCACTTTGCGGGCGCCAAAAGCGGCCAGAAAATGGGGATTTTCTTGTAGTGGTTGCGCCTGGCGCGCAGCAGATCTGATAGGATGAGATCTATATATTGGAAATTGATTTTCTGGAGTTGGGTTACGAATTTTGGGACTAAAATTGATCATTAGAGCTCAATTGAAGTGAATTCAAGCAAGGATCAAAGGGTGGAAACACTCTAACAACTCTTGTCATGATGAATTCTTCTCTTCTCCTTCATGTAATTCCTGCTTTCACTATGATTTGCTAGATTCTTAGATTGGATTTCTAGGGGATTTTCATTGTACTTTGTTTGAACCATGTGAACTTGATTGTATGCAATTGGATTATGATCTAGTTTCAATTGATTATTTCTTGCACTTAATGCGTCATATAATTTGACGAAATTGTGTGATGTACTTAATAGTTGATTTATTATGAGAATGGAAATTAGCTATAAACCTATAAATGATTGAACAATTCATAATCACTTTTGAGATTTAGGTTTATTGATTGTGATTTAGGAATCAATGCTTGTGAAAATCTCACTTAAACACAAATTCACCCAAGAGATTGAGGAGTTGTGATTAAGTGAGAGGATTATTATCCAAGAGATTGAGAATAATCATTTTATTGATTCAATTTTAAAACTAGTTGAGTAATTCATGAGTATATAATACGATTCACCAAACAAATTACTATAAGATGAATCGAAGAGATCCAATCACCCGCCAACCGTTTGATAAAATTCCAATATTCGTTTTTAACAAATTCTTATGAACAAAACCCCCAAATATTCTTTTATTTTCTTTTAAGCATTGGTTCAAAGTTAAAGACAATTCTCGTGGACACGATATCTTAATTACCACTTGACGATAATTGTATACTTGCAATTTTTCTATCACAGAGCCAGCAGTTGATTCACCTATCTTTCGTCTAACGCGGTCCATTTCTGAACCATTAAACATACAACAAAAAACAACATCCATAAATATGTACAACATTATCACAAGTAAATTTCAATAACTTAAAAAAAATAAAAAATCAGCATTAGACATTATGGCTGCTACTTAGCGAAGTGAACCAATTCTCATAAGAAAAAAAAAGCGAAAAATGAGAAAATTCCGACCAAATGTGTACTAACCTCTTGCTTATTGACTTTAACAAATGAAGGGATTTCTATACAATGACATAATTTTAGAAAAAGTTGTTTTTTTCATATGTATATATCAATGCAAAATATTCACAATTTCTATTTTTTTTTTTTACAATTTTTTTTTCCTTAAAACAAAACCACAACTATTTATAATTAAAATAAATAATTCGCTTTTTAATACACATGTAATATATTAAACATAGAATTCAATGATTATCAACTTTGTCCAAATATTAGTTTAAAATTAATTATTGATGCACGTAGAGTATTATTTTAAAGTATGCAATTTAATTTTTTGATGATACAATTGATGTGTATATGACATATATTTTCCACTACAAGAAAATAACAAAATTATTGGCGGCCAAAAGCCTCCAAGAAGGGCTAAAATCCGTCAAAAATGAACGCATTCTTGGCAGCCTAAGTCCGACAGTAAAATCGTCATCAATAACCATTCTTGTGGCCTAGGACTCTCAATAACATTCTTGGCGGCCTAGGACCGCCAATAACCCTTGGTTAGAGAATTCTATGCATTCTCTCGCCCCCGAACTCTGGACTACTAGGGCCCCCTTCCCCTAGGAACCAGAGGGTGAAAATCAAAAGAATTCTATGCATTCTTGGCGGCTTAAGGTCGCCAATAATTAGGCGAATATATTTTTTTTAAATTAATTATTTAATTACTTAAAAATCAGAAATTTTAATTTTTAAATAATTAAATCATTTTTTTAAAAATACTTAGATTAATAATTTAATTATTTAAAAATTATAAATTGTTTATTATATAATTAATTACTTTTCTTAAACATTTTTCTAACATATATCTCTATTCTTTAAATATTAAATTTGCTCTATGTAAAAAAAGATTTTACTATTTTTTTAAAGTTAAAAAAAATATATAGCATTAGTTAAAAAAATTTGATTTTTCTCTGCTCTTTTAACTTTAAAGAATTTTACTTAAAACTAATATTTCTCTGCCGAAACAATTTACTACTTATGGAATTATAGGAACGATGTTTGCTTTGGCAATAGAGTACATAATACAAAAATAGAGGAAGAGATTATCAATACTATAGTGTATAGAGGCTGGAGAAGTCCTAAGCTTAGGGAGCATATTGCTCAGTTGCTTATCTAGTTTTTTTTTTTTTTCTCTCTTGGTTTTGGTTGTCCTGTTTAGATGGTTGGATCAGGTGATCACCTTGTAAAGATTTGTTTTTTGAATTAATAAAAAGTTTTCTTTGATTAAAAAAAAAAAACTAACATTTTTCTTAAATATTTCTCTATTTTTTTTTTTACACACATTTTTCTCTATTCTTTAGAAGAAAAAAACTTGAAAAATATGAAATTTTAGAGAGAAGAGGGAAATAGCAGTTTGAATTTCTGCATCCATACAATTATTGGCGGCCTTGAAGCGACAATAATTACTAACGGTCATGCATTCTTGGTGGCAATTAGTCGTTGCAAATTTTCTGGTAAAATTCTTGGCGGCCCCCGGCCCTCAATAACACATTTGTAAGACTTTTAAAAAATTGTGCCACTTCTTGGCGGTCCAGAGCCCTCAATAACGGATTTTGTAACTTATTGAGGGCTTAAAGACCCCAAAAAATTTCGTCAACAATATGAAGTTTTATTATAGTATTTGTACGTAGTATAATTTTTTTAACGACTCACACTCACTCAATTTTTTTTTCTTATTCCGCAACTGCCTCTATATGTTGATGTTCAAAGAAGCAACCAATGACAACTTTACATATGCAGGTTATCAGCTAATTTGGTTCGACTTATTGCTAATGGAGTTCAAGTGTGAGTTGGATAAGCCTTTGAAATTGCAAATTGACAACGGGTATGCAATTAATCCAGCAAAAAATTCAGTGGCACAAGGAAGGTCTAAGCACATTGAAACAAATTTTCACTTTATTAGAGAACAGTTATGAGTGTGAAGATACATATGGTGTACTTTCCTACTCAAGCTCAACTTGCTAATGGTTTTACCGAGGCATTGAAGCTAGACAGATTTAAAGTCCTAAGATAGAAATTAAGCATAGTGTTAGTGTCTTTGGAGGTTATGGATTAGGGAGGTGTCTTGTGTAACCAATCCATAACAACCATGTTTTTAGTTAGTTAAGTGTTTAGTGTCAATTATTTAGCTAGCAAATTCTACCTCTATAAATAAGGGTTGTAGTTTATTTTACTTCATAACTAATGAATGAGTGATTAACGCAATATTCATCGGAATGCTTAGTCACTTTCCAATCCACTTATACATATTGTATGGGGTGTGCACGCAAGAAAACCGTCTCAAAATTCGACTTCTAGGAGGCATTTCACGTCAAATTCCGTCTTCTATCTCTTTCATTCTATTTCATTGTTTGTGTTAGATTGTTTAGTGTACAAGAAAGTATCGCACCTAGGTTGAGCCTAAAACAGTGACGGTGCATTGCGTTCATCTTGCGCCTTTTTCGCGCAGTACCATTGTTGCACCTATGCTGCACCAACAATCCCAAGATTCTAGAATACTAATTTCCTTATATTACCAAAGGACCCCAAAATATTTTAAATGAAATATTACCCAACTTACCCTTCAACTTATCATAATTTACTTATGGAAAATGCTAAACAGTGCCCCGGGGGCACTGTTTAAGAAACCAATTATAGTAATATCATATTAAAGTTTGTGCAGTTAATGTCTCGAAAGTCTAAAAAGTATTATTTTCAATTTTAAAATTTCCTTTTTTAGTTTCTTTAACCAGTGCCCTGGGGGCACCCGTTAGCATGACCCTTTACTTATTTTACCCTAAAATATTGCTTTAGATTCTCACAACTTTTTTGTTTTTTTAGTAACATGTCTATTTTTCATAATTTATATTGCGGCTCATCTAAAGCAATTGATTTAAATATTTAATCATAAAATTGAGAATCTTCTTTGGCTTACCAGAATCAGTCAATTACAATTTCGAGGTAGAATTAATGGTACTGTTCAATATACAATTTGTGTTACATATCCCCTAACAAATTGGGCAAGTGCTTCTGCATGAATAAGTTCATGAAATGTGGGAGGGAACTTTGTTTATTGATTAAAGTTGCGATATTTTTGCATCGTGTCTCTTTCAAAACAAATGAATATTCCTTAATCTGATTTATCTTATCTTATTTATATTAATTCTTTTATAATTACTTAGCTTGAAAGTTAGAAAATGTCAGAAAAATAATCAAGTTGAGCAATGACCAATGATGCTTTGCTTGCTTATAGAGAATGTGAGAGCCTGAGAAAGCATGGATTTATCTTTTCTGCAAATTATGAATATTATACCGGTAAGTCAATAACCATTTGGTTTGACCAAACTAACATGCTTTTTTTTTTTTTTAATTTTTGGTGTATATTAGAGAACCATTTAAAAAGAATTGAGTTTTTTTTCTTGGTGAATAAAAAGAATTGAGTTTAAATAGTACTATATATTATATAATTCTTAATAAGACATGTTGACATCATTTTAGATTACAAACTCAATTTAAAGAGAATTAGGAAAATACTTTGGTTGTTAAATTGTTATTGTAGGGGTTTTGACCCAAATTTTTAATGAACATCACTCAAAGGCGCATGTTAGGAAGCCGCATCACTAGCACACATTATCAAATCTGCTCAACGTTCCATCACCACATGATTAAGATCACATGACGATCTTCAAATTGCGTCAAAAATCCCCCAATTGAATTTTTACTCAATTCTCATACATCCACAAGAGAAATTACACAAATTATACTCTAAAATATCATTTCACTTACCTTACTCAGAGATTAGAATTGAGTGTTAACGTGTTTGCATGTACAACACTCCCACCATTGATCTCAAGTCTCAACCATCATTCTTTGTCGCACTTCATCAACTCTCACTGTCAACCTCGGATGACAAATGTATGTGTATGTGTCCATATAAGGTTTTAAATTATGATTGTGATCCCGTAACAAATTGTTGTTATAAGACCTAAATCACGACCCCATATATGTTGTGGTCTAGATCACAATAACATAAATAAAATTAATTGGTACAATGTTAGTTATGGATGAATAGCTTGTAACAGGGGAGACTACCTCAGCACGTTTTAGAGTTTTTGGTATTGTCAACTACCTTACATTAATTGACTATTCATTCTGTTACTCTTTTCTCCCAAAAATTATTGTTAGTTAAGCCTCTTATAAATTCTTAAGCATTTGCAAGTTGTCCCACCTTTGCATGTGTACCCATGTTAAATGCTACTACAACATTAAAAATAGTAGCCATTAATTAGTTTAAAGTATATATGTTTGAAGTAACCAATTAGAAGAAAGAAATTAAAGGGAGCACATGGGATGGGAGAAATTAAAGTATATTTAATATATATATATATATATATATATATATATATATATATATATATATATATATATATATATATATATATATATATATATACTCCCTTCGTCCCAAATTATAAAGGAAAATAAAAAAATCACACTTATTAAGAAAAAGTAAAATATGAGAATTTGAAGTATGTTTTTGTGGGTTTTCCTTGGAATAAGTTGCATAGGAAGATGTAAAAACAATTTTTATTGGTTGTTGTTTATTGAGAAAATGAGTGAGAGAAGAAATTAAATGCAATTTGCATTTAATTTTATGAAAATAAGGAAAAAACATTCTTGAAAATGATTTTTTCTCTTATAATTTGGGACAAAAAAAATGGATTTTTTTCCCTTATAATTTGGGACAGAGGGAGTATGTACTTATCCTATGTTACTTATCCTATGTTGGATGTTATAACTGATTTTACTGCGTATCAATGTCTAAAATTATTAGAAAGTAAAAGTTCACGACTCTCATTGTCTTTATGGTTAAAAGTTAAAACAATAAAATCATTGCCGTCAATTTTATACGAATTATATCTTTACTTTCCATTGTTTTTATCAAATTGATATCAATTAAATCATTATCTCAATAACCCACTTGAATTGGTCTAGTGATGTGGCTTGAGATCTTGGAATTTGCTTATCTCAAGGTCTCATGTTTCATTCCCCTTTATGTCAATTTTGGTGGACTAATTCATATAAAATAAAAAAACTCTTTAAACGAGACTCTTGCAAGTGAACAGCGAGATTAATCCTCTCGAATTACTGAATCCTTGCGCTGAATACCAAATTTTTCAGAAAAAAAGTCATGATCTCAATTATAAAAATAAATATGATCATTAACTTATATTTTCAAACAAAAATATATTTCATCATTGAAATTTTAAATATCGGTCATAATAGACTAATTGCAAAGATGGTCATATCAAAATTGAAAAAATATATAATATAATATAAACTATTAGTAATGAAATACTGCATAAGCACATGACAAATGAATTGAAGTTCACTCAAAACATCCACACAACTCCAAAATATATTGAAAAGGGTATAGTATCATATTCACTCAAAGCCAAAAAGTTAGAGAATACGATAAAGATAAAATAACAACTTCATAAACAAAGCAAGGGGAAGGAAAATGAGTTTGTTGAAGATGGTCCCTACACACTCTTCAGCAAGTATCCCACACAGGCTGTTAAAGGGAACCAAATAATGCAAAGTCCTTATGGGTCACATGGTCTCTCTACAAAGTAAACTGACATCACACATGCCCTTGCTTCCCATTTGCACATGCACATGCACATGCTTACTGTTCCCTATCACTCCCACCACTTAAACGGATTTGGATTCGCTGCCGTAGAAAAATTATTATGTGTTTATATGCAGAAAATAATCTCGATTGTTAATTTGAAATCAGACAGCTAAAACAAGTTTTAAATGATCTCAGTCGCTACTTTGAAATTGGACAGTTGAGATTGTAAATCGTGTGATCTCAATCGTAAATTTGAGATCAAATGATTAAGGTTATACAGAACAAAATCAACTTTAAATGATCTCACGTAATTAAAATCGGAAACTATGTGATGAAGTTACTGCACCAAATTCGTTTCCTTAATAACACCATCCTAAACCTTTTAGGTCTCACAAATAACAATCATATTTTCATTTTTGAACTATGCAAATGAAAAAGCTTTAGCACACTCAAACTTAACATTGAAAATTCTCACAACATCTCACAAATCAGAAAGGAAAAAAAAAACTTTCAGACCTATCTAATATTATACACAACAATTAAGTTCAAAGTAAACTATAGTTAGCACATTAATTATATTACATATGCTCTTAAGCATACATAATAATAACTTTGAATTTATGTCTTGAGCTCTTGTAGGGTCAATTAATCTTCTTAAATAGGTGCCATTAAGGTGCATTGCAAGTGCCTGTGGCAAGTGATTAAGTGGTCATTTGTTAGGCCAGCTGCCTGCATAAATGAATGAACAACTGTTGGACCAACAAACCTAAAACCTCTCCTAATCATGTCTTTGCTTATGGTCTCTGATTTTGATGTCTTCACAGGAATCTTGTGGCCAAATTTGTATTGAGTTGAGATTGGTTTATGATTCACAAATCCCCAAATGTACTTGTCAAATGAACCAAAGCTTTTCTTTACCTGTTTAGCACAATTTTAAAGTAAATATTAAAACTTTGCTTTTATACATTAACCTATAAAAACCGCTTATTTCCATAATCTCTTCAGGATAGTTTATAAAAGCAGCTTATTGCTAATATGAAATCAGTTCAACTTTATTTTATCATTTATTATAGAAATAACTTATAGATAAACAACGCCTTTATATGTTGAGGACGCGAGTTCTACCCCTGCTGACCCCAACTTCGGATTAAAAAAAAAAAACTTATAGATAAACACTTATATGATAAACGTTTATAGCATATATACGCAATTTGCGAAATTTAGCTGCTTATTTATTGGGATAGGACCCTTGTGTTAAAATCAATTATGTTAAAAACAAAAGTAACTGATTTTTTGTTATGTTGTGATAAAATTGATAAGGTTTAAAATTTAGCAATGACCAATCAAGTCATGTGGGCCAGAAGCTAAAACTTATAACTTATTGGAACTTACTTGTTTGCAGCTTTTTTTTGTCAATGAGTGAATTATAAAAGAAAAAAACAATGAGAAGTGCAAAAAAACAATTAACTATTCTGTTCTTTTCTACTAGAATATCTCTCAAACTATTGCTTTGGAGGACATGATATGAAAAGAATGATGAAAAGGGAACATTTTTTTTACCTGTAAAATTTGGTTAGCATTATCAACAACTCCTCTAACTTTGCTTATTTCAATGCCATATTCTGAACTAATAGATATCATTTTCTTATCAGTCAAGTTTGCCACAATTTCTGCATCAAATTCTGAAAATGCAGCCCTGTACATAAATTTTAAATTAGTACTTGTTTCAAACAAATAATACTCCATCTTTGTAGATTCATTGAATAACCGATATATATCTGTATATGAAGACTTTTAGTATAATCAAACCTGAAATCTAGGCGTTTTTTCAAGGTTGAGGTCCAATCAGATCCAACTTGAGCACCACTTAAAATTAGAAGTTCAAACAACATCCTGAATATGGACAACAACATATATATAGATATATTTTGTCAGTCTAAATTCACCATCTGTCTCAGCAAATTCATGTCTATTGCAACTAGTTTATGTGTGTTTGTGAAGAGTGACACTTCAGATTGAAGGTGTGTTTTGGTGTCTGACACAACAAATGTTAGTGTCCAACACTGTCACATGTAATTATTCAATTTTCCTAATTTATTATCGATGTCAATATGTCAATCTCTCTGCATCATTTGTCTCGGCAAATACATGTTTTCTGCAATTAATTTATGTGTGTGTTTGTAGAGTTCTTAAACTAAAAATTGAAGACGTGTTTGATATATGACATGTATTAGTGTGTGACACGTTACTTCATATTGAAGTGTGTGTTCAATATCTAACATAGCATCGGTGTCTAACATCGACATGACACTGGTACATGTAATTAAGTTAAACTATATATATTTTTAAAATTATTACCGGTGTCTCAGTGATTCATAAGTGTGAGAGAGAGAGAGAATTAGGGGCTTACTTGTCATCATGAACCGGAACTCCCCATTCTTCATCATGATAAGCAATATAGATAGGATCTATTCATCAAAAGAGACATTTATATTAACACAACTAATCATATATGTGTTACTTTGGAAGTATAATCATGATTAAAATCAAACATTTTAAATGATTCGACGATAACAATTGTTCAACGGCGTAAAAAAATCTTTACCTGAATTGGCTGTGATAAAGCTGCATCTCTTCTCCTCTTCATTAGTAACCTTTGAATCCAAAACATTGGAAGGATCAATAGGAAAAACTCTTTCAAATTTAGCAGACTTTGATCTTCCATAATGAGCAATCTTCATTTTCCTTTGTGCCTGTTGAAGTGCCATTTGTTCCCTTCTCCCTGCAGCTATGGTTCCTGGTGAGTCAGTGATCAAAGAGGAAGAATAACTCAATGAAGTTTCAATACCAAAAGACCCTTCTTTAAAACTCTTTGATTTTTTCCTGTCTAAACTTGGAGTTTTCATTATGTTTTTAGGAATCACAAGCTTTTCACAGCTTAAATTCATTCCATTATTATCATTTCCTCTCTTTATAGCTAATGGTCTAGTAGGTGATTTTGGTTTAGGAGAAATTGGTGGTGTCAATGAAGTAGTAGTATAAGTAGTAGTAGAAGTCTTGTTTGGAAGTGGAAGTGGTGAAAGTGATTTTGGTGTTAATTTCTTAATTGAGTTTCTTCTTTCAAGATTTGGAACAACATGGTTACATGTTGGTTGAAGAACTGGCCTTCCATGATGAGATGGTGTTGTGGAAGATTCTATGCCAACAGTTACTTTAGCTTTGGAGCTACACATTTTTTGTTTTTGATTATGTTTAATTGAGAAGTGTGTGTGTGTGATTTAGAGGACTAATAATGTGATGGCAATGATAGAATGAAAAGAGAGAAGAGAGAGAGGAAATGTTGTTTGTGATGAGGGATTGGAGGGAGAGGGAAGAGAGGGATAGTAAGGTTTTATAAAATGTGGGGAAGGTAGGGACAGGTAAGAAGGAAGTTGTAACATGGGAAGGTGGGGATCTGCCATACAACCTCTTGTGAAGGGCATTACTTTTTGCAAACTATACCACGAGGAGTGATTCTATAATTTTGGACACTTGGCAATGTATCAAAGGTGATGAATCTTATTAATTGTTAATTAATGTTATGTTACGACATTTTTGTTTCAATCCTCTGGTGGTTCCACGAAGAAATAGACCCTAATAATTTAGAGATTGGCTGAAAGGCCAAGAGGTAAGTAAATTTTTTGTTTCAATCCTCTGGTGGTTTCACGGAGAAATAGACCCTAATAATTTAGAGATCGTCTGAAAGGCCAAAAGGTAAGTAAAGTTTCATTCAAGCTAGGGTTCGAACATGAATACTCATAATCGATTCATTTTTCGCTAAAATTTATTAATCACTTGAGTTTAATCGCTCTGAATAAATAATGAATTTGACATTAGAATTATTATGAGGTTTTAATTATTAGAGGAGAAATAGAATCAAGGAAGCTTGAAGGATGATTCGTTGGGTAAGATATTATATGATAATGCTACAAATCATGTTTTAATTTCTTGTATGTAACTTTTTATATTTTGATTATAGGGTAGATATGTGACTTGTGAAGGTATTTTTAGGTATTGGAGTAATGGATAAGAAAGGTTAAAGTGTAAGGAAAAAGATCAATCATTGGGTCCATTCCTTTTTATTATCTGTATGGAATCTCATTCTCTTTTTCTTTCTACCTATATTTATGTATGCATGAGAGTGTGCAAGCATATGGGGGTTAGAAATAGCACATGAAATCTTTTATGTGCACCATAACCATTACACATTATTGACCACTGACAACAAAGTATGGTGGTTTTTGGGATACAAATGGTGCGGTGACTTTAACTTAACTTAAGTGTATGTTTGGTTTCAATTTTGGAGCAGATAGAATTGATTCTAGACATGTAGAATTGATTCTGGCTTATTTGCTTTCTCAAAAGTAAAATTAATTCTGCCTCCAGAATTAATTCTACTTGAAGCTAGAAATCATAGCTTCTGATTTTAGAATTGATTTTTACACTCAAATTCTTTGTTCAACTCACTTTTGTATGAATATATTCAAACATAAATTAATTTTGTCAAACTCAATTCTATCAAAATCAATTCTGTCAAACTCAATTTTGTCAAAATCAATTCTATCAACAGCAGAACCAAACACATACTTATACATATACATAGTTTGTAGTTGAATTTTTATTACATCATCCATCGGAATCGAACTCAGATTCTTTTGAACAATTTATTATAGTGATAGTTCATTAATCACTTGAACTCAATACATTGATTATGTTACTCTTATCTTTATGACAACTCACAAGTCTTCAAATGACTCGCTATTTATTTTTTTAGTGAATATGGTTCGACCTTAGTTACATTTTAAAAAGTTTAATTAAATTAGTGCCACCATGTTTTCGTTAAAGTTATCGCGATTAAAAAAAAAAAAACTAAAAGCAAAAAGAGGATTAGAGCCAAAGGCATCTACCCTTAACTGCCTTTTGTAGTCTCCACTTCCTTGAAAATAAGAGAGCTTGAGATCATGTGAGACATTTTTTTGTAGTATTTCAATTAAACTTTTAGAAAAGATATTTTTCTCATTATTTTTTGTTCTTTCTTTGTTAAATCTGGTCCTTGAAAGCATAGTTTCATATGTTTTTATTTAAGTGGTCCTCCTTATTCATAATGAAAGGTATGATACTTTTTTTTTTTTGACGCAGAAAGGTATGATACTTGAGAGTTCTAATTAGTAGATTCAATCCTATTGCAATTTTGTCAATTGCATTGCGGTTTCAAACCGAACCTAAATGCATGTTTGATTGTAATGACTTTGAAAAATGTATAGAGGATTACTATAATTTTAACATTTTTTTTTAAAGTTTAACTAAATCAGTGCCATCGTGATTTCCTTAAAATTATTGCGATTCAAAGATGGACTTTGATCATAAAGAGGTGTGTTAATAGCATATATGAAGAGATTGGGTTGGCAAGCAGGAGGGAGTGGGTGGAGGTGGCGACGACACTATTGGGATTTAAGAGGGGTTTTTCAAAAGATTAATTCTCTTAGCGGAGCAATCTCAATGAACGGATATTGATTAAATCATTAATCACAAATCAAAGAATACAAAACCACAAGTTTATGTGTTTACCGAAGTGCAGAACCTTTGAAGTAGAGACTGTTTTTGATCTACTTAATCCACACGACCATAACTTCTCCAATGACCAGTGCTAGCCAATTCCACCAGAGATTCTGAGAGAATAGGGTTTAGTGAGCTGCAGCTAGGTTTCACTTTGTGAATTAGGTTAAACCTTACAAAACTTCATCACAACGGTTCTATTTATAGAACCACTTGTGTGGTCATCAAGTCAAGCACTTAAATGCACCGTACTTTACGGTCGACCGTATTTCTCTATTTTCATAAATTAAATAATAAGTCATACTTAATTATTTAATTACTAATAAGTCATACTTATTATTTTATAAATAAGTCTTACTTATTTATTTCTCTCATCTATCTGTCATTTGTGTGTGACCCTATAGGTTCTTGTAACGTTGACAATAATATTAAATCACATATTTAATATTATAAACAGTTAGCGGTATCTAGCAACACATCACTGCTACCCAAGTGACGAGAATGTCACGTGATTTGACGAAACCTTTCCGTGATAACGATCATGTGTATAATTACTCGTTTGCCCTTATATCTATATTGAACACAAGACATAGATCATGTCACCCTTGTATGGTTCAATATTTTATTTCTTGATCCCAAAATATACTGAGCAACGAATAAGCTCAATATCTCATATTGACTTAGTTCGACGTGGCCACACATTTTATCAGTCATATTCCATCAAGAGGTCTACAAATATTGCTCCTGTCATGTAGGAGGGGCAAATTTCATCTAGGTCACTCATGTCCCTCAACATGATTTGTGAAGTACCAATTAACCGACTTTATAGTCATCCTATTACGGACAATGTTTGAACGACAACTAAGCACTCTGCTCCACATCTAGCTAGGGTCCATATAGTGGTTTCAGGTCGAAGGGTGGTATACACCATTATCACTATGAGAATAACTTATGACACTTTTCATAACATATCATGTGATGAGGTCAGTCTACTTACATAATAGTATCTACGTTTTACTCTTATCTCATATCACAGTAAAGCTTGACTACAGATACTTTAAGAATAGTGTCCTTGTGTTTAATGAAGTCTCACTATTAAGTCACACTTAATGTTCCATTAAATAAACTAGCTATTCTAGGGACTTTATTAGTTTAAAACAAACATAATAAAGAAATGTCATATTATATATAATAAATATATAAATCAAAGTCACGATACAAAAGAAGATTCTATCAAAATAGATTGGTTTTTAGGGCTTACTCCAAGAGACACCTCTTTGCTTGGGAGGAGGGTTTGGTCGTGGAATGCTGTCTTTTGTTGGTGAATGTTGTTTTATAGGTTAATATGGTTGATCGATGACAATTGAAATTTGAATCCTCCTAATGGTTATACAGTTAGTAGGGTTTATCATTGGTTGACTTATCAGAATCTCATAGAATCAACGGCATGCAAGGAGATGATTTGAAACAAGTTGATCCCCATTAAAGTTTCAAACCGTGAGTAAATGCATGTTTGATTGCGATGATCTTAAAAACGTTACGGAGAGTTACCACAAATTTAACAAAAAAAAAAATACATTTTAAAAAGTTTAATTAAATCAGTGCCACCATAATTTCGTTAAAGTTATCGCGATTCAAAATATATATACATTAAATCTAAAAAGGGGATTAGAGCCAAATACATCTACCCTTAATAGTTATAATAGCCTTGTAGTCTCCACTTCCTTGAAAATAAGAGAGCTTGATATCATGTGAGACATTTTTTGTAGTATTTCAATGAACCTTTTAGAAAAATATGATCCTTGAAAGCATAGTTTCATATGTTTTTATTTAGTGGTCCTCCTTATTCATAATGAAAGATATGATCTTGAGAGTTGAGATAAAGAAATTTGGATTACAGCTTGGCTGATTCACTTCTTCATTAGAATACAAAACTTGCTTGCTTATGCCTAGATGAGTAGGCCATCATAGGTAGATCATTAGTTACAATCTTTGATATATGATCTTTATCTCACCAAACTAAGATATCTTGAATTTGCTGCACCTATAATTGGAAGGTTTTCATGATTTCATCTGTATTAAATTAAAAGTAACTGATAAAAATTAAGCATATGTAATTTTTCATCTGTATTATAAAAAAAAATTGACAAAAATTCACCAAAAAAAAATATGACAATTTTTAATTCTGAAAATTTTTTATGTATTCAATTTTAGTCCCTGCTAATTTTTCAAAATTTTTAAATTGTTTAATTATTTTTTTTTAACGTAAATTGTTTAATTATCTTAAAATTTTAGATTTTTGAATAATTTTTTTGCATATATATTTAGAATACTATAAAAAAACTATTTAGAAAATTTTAGAATTTTTTAAAATGAGAAGAATTAATTATGAATTTTTTAAAAGCAAAGGGATAAACTATATTTATTTAATCTTCTATTAATATATGATGATTCCATATATAGGAGTTAGCAAGACCAAAAAAAACAGTTACTTTTTTTTTGACGAATAATAATAAAAAAAAGACAGTTACTTTGAAAGCAAAGGGATAAACTAACATGAAAGTCAAGGTTTGGTATTATTCAATTGTTTAGTGGAGCAAATCAAAATATGGATTTCTTCCTTTTTCTATCCATTCTTTGACAGATCCATTGTCCAATTGGAATTTCAATACATACTAGACATTTTATTACTTCAATAGACATTTAGCCATTATTTTATGATTTTTAAACTCAGATTCCAGTTTGATTTGAAGTTCTTACCATAAAGCATTCCTTTTTTTAAAAAAATATTTTGGGGCTAAAAAGTGAGTATTAAGAATCTCATGGATTTTGTTGATGTCGAGAGAATCACTCAATTGTGAAAAGGAATTTTTCTTTATAAATTGCATATGTGAAGTCTGTTACATTATAATTTTTTTTTAATTGGCCAAAGAACCCTGTATTAAAAAACAACAATTTAAATTACAAGGTGTGCACAATCTAGATGCTAAGAAATTGTCATGATACAAAAAATAAGCCAAAAGCTACACAAATGCGAAGAAAAGTTATAAGTCGGACAAACCCAAACGAAGTAAAGGGTTAAAAATTCAAAAGGTAAACGAACAAACGAAATCTTTGAACTTCACCTATTGTATTTTTAATAGGTTTTGATGTATGTTTCAATTTGAATGAATAAATATTTATTTTTAGTAAAAAAAATAGTTGTTGCATTTTTTATATTGGCATCTTTGGCATTCACCGAGACATCCCATGTGATTATTATTTATGAAGAACCTCAAAATTCAATAATTGTTGATTAATAATGACTCCAAGATAAATACTTTCGTGTAATTTTTTCAAAGTGTTCATTATAAAAAGAATCGGAGAGAGTATGTCAAAATTAAAATGTTATATTAATAATGGTTCAAGTGGTAAGAATATTGATCCTCTTAAGCATGTGGTCAGAAGTTCGATTCCTAACTTATGCATATGAAGAAAATTCGATTGGATGAAGAGAACCCACTTTATGTGCCACACAAGTTACCCGATGGAAAATAGTCATCACTAACTATGATGGTAACTTTGTACCAAAATATGTGACTTGTCATTTTTTTATTGAAAACTTTTGTTGAGATATTGTTGAGATTAATCCTCCACTTATATGCCATGCCATTTTGCAACACACACGCTCTATAACTTTTTGTTCCTTCCAATTGATTTTGTTTTTCTTTCTTAGGATAAATAGCACATGATTCTAATTTCCTTGAAGCTTCTTCCATTTGAATCATTATGTTCCGAAATTGAACCAACACAACTTTTTTCTTTACCAATTTTAAAATTGTAAAATCTATCAACTCGTGCAAGGATTATTCTATCTTTGAAGCATGTGATGATAATTTCCCAGAAGCCTCCCATTTTCAATTATTTCGTTTTAATTCTCTACAATTGTCTATATTTACAATATTTTTTTTGAAACAGAAGCATCCCATTTACAATTGTCTATATTTACAATTTTTTAACCTTCAATTTTCAAGAAAATGGAAACTCAATAATTCAAAGTATGACAAAAAATTAAATAAAATATAACTAAAAAATTTTACGACTAAAATTTAAACTTAAATTATTCCAAAATATCTACATAAATATAACTAGAGTTTGTTATCCACGTTACCTCAATGATAGGTTTAACCTCAATCACTTTGATTTCTCATTTGTGCACTTTTATTTCAAATTAAAATATCTACACAAATATTATTTTTTTCTGCTCAAGAAATTGTATTTTCAATTAGTTTTTTCCTATAGAAATATATGTAAGTTATGTAGCTTCTAATTCTCTTCCACCATTGAAGCTAACAAGAAATGCAAGCCTTTTGAGGCTGGCAAATGTTGGATGTTAAATATGTAGAGCTGGAACATAATGTTTGTGGAGAATATCTTGTTGTCGTTCAAAACAGAAGGTTATATTATTTTGTTTGTTTTATGAGAAAGGTATCTTGCTTTAGCTGTATTATTTGTACATTATACTTTGTTCGTACAATTATATTTATGCGAACACTTCCATATTCCAGGAGCGCATGGAGTGTGTATTTGGTGCAGGTGGCGTAAGTAGTTACTACGTCTGTTACCATTGTCGTGTAGAATAAGCCTCTGCGAAGTAATAGATTGAATCTGGAGCACTTGAACCGCGTGCATTGGATCTTGATCCAGTCCAAAACAGTAACGGAAAAAGAACAATTTTGTAATCCATGTGTAATAACATCAAATACACAACTGTTATTTTAGTAGGGAGACTATTATCTTAGAACTTTCATATAGGAACTAGGTTCCTTATTATGTAACAACCGCTACTAGAAAACACCAAATTAGCCCCCAAAATTAGCATCGATCCTCGACACCGATGCTATTAACGTCGGTTTAACTCACACTAACCCCTACCTTTTTTTGTTTATTTTTATTAAAAAAATTAGTGTTGGCTGCTACGACGCTATTGTATAAAAGGTTCGACGCTATTATCTTTTTGCATTAAAATTAATTCTTTAAAAAATTTCCCTTTCTGTTTGTAAAAATAAAAAATTTCCCTTTCACTCACTCAAATAATAAATAAAATAGAAGACTAGAAAAATTTAAGAATTTATTCTTTAAAAAAACTCTTTTGTAGCAAACAATTCTCTTTCGCTCACTCGAATAATAAATAAAATTGAATACTGAGCCAATTTCAATTTGATTTATTTTTGAGCTTATAAAAATATCATATACAAATCAAATAAACTTTTATATTGCTTCTTAAGTCTTCACAAAAAAAATTGTGTTTTTATAAGCTGTATTTCATTATCCATCTTTAAAAGTTTATAGGGTCCGTTTGGATTTCGCTTATTTTTCATAAACCATCTTAAAAAGTTTATAGGGTCTGTTTGAATTTCGCTTATTTTTGAACTTATGAAAATAGTTTATGCAAACTACAGGGCCAGGCAGACGCATAACGCGCCTGCCTGTGTGTAACTTATGTCCCAAAAAAAAGATATGTCTAATGTTATGGTTAGTTTGTTAATAAAAAAAATTTTGCTGCTAAAAAAATGTGTCTTATGTTATGGTGAGTAGGGGTGCTCGCGGTACGGTTTGGTTCGGTTTTGAGTATAAAAGTCATCCTAACCACGAGATAAAAATGCATGCGGTTCCGTTTGGTTCAGTTCGTTTTTAAGTCATCCAAACCAAACCAATGTGGTTAGGGTTGGTTCAGTTTGTGCGGTTTATCACGATATAAAAAATATGACAATATTTCCAACTTGTTACAAAATAAACATATGAAATTTTAATTTATTTTATTGTTTACATGATACAATTTGCATATACAAAAATTGCATATACATAATAACTTATTTTTAATATCAACCGTATAGTTCTCGATCGCATGAAATGATATGTTTTGACTTCATCTCATTTGGGTTTGGTTGGGAATTTTGGGAATGTGATATATTTTGAAGCTTTAAGTGTTGATTCATGATTCTACGTGCTTATTCATGATTATTGAGTGTTTTGATTTGAGAAAAATGTTTGTTTTGATCATGGATGATGGTATTTGAACAAGTTTATGAGTTTTGTAAAAATGAGTAAAAATCCATGAGTTTTTTTTTTTTTGAAAACTTGGTATCCGACCTTAGGACCGACTAATCCAACTCATCAACACAACCATCAACTAATACAAAACAATTAACAAGTATACACTTATTAAATTACTCATAAACATCATTTAAAAACCAAGTAAATACTCTCAAGTCATGCTTCAATAAGTGAGAAATAAATTCAATCAAATAAGGATACGAAGTACATTAATTATATCTAAATCATGCCAACATATAAGCAACTTGTATAAACCAAGCCTTATGTCAGCAAACTAACTCCGTAAACGGAAAAATTGTGAAAAATAGGTTCCGACAAAAAAAGTAGTCAAAAAGTCAACCACAAAAAGGAACCGTCAAACAAAAGTTAGCGTCAGCTAGTGTTCGACGCAAAGCTACAGAATTTTGATAAAAAACGCAAAATGCTTCGGATTCTCAAAAATAATCACTTATTTTCACATATAAGCACTTATTTCGACTCAAAAACATACATACATCATTTACCATGCTTACATGTGATCAAAAGCACTTAAAACAACTTAAAATCATCAAACAACTCATATGATGATGAGTAATATAGTTGAGGATTTTGGATTATGTTATCCATATATCATTATGATGAATTATAGTTGAGTAGTATTATATGTTTGGTACTTGATCATTCATGCATTCCATTGATGCATTATAGTTGAACATCCTTTGTGATGATATTGTTGAGATGAATAATGCTAGCAACACACTCTTTAACAAACACACTCCAACACACTCTCTTTTATTGGTTGAAATTCACATGAGTCCCATAAAAAAATGTGGACCCATATAACTTTTATGGAACCCATGTGAATTTCAACCAATAAAAGAGAGTGTGTTGGAGTGTGTTTGTTAAAGAGTGTATTGCTAGCACTCCTCTGTTGAGATAGTTGAGATTTGGATTCGGTTGGTCCAATATAGTTGAGCTAGATGGTACCACATGCATTTAGTAAATGTTAAGGGAACATTTCATTGTTGAGACATTAACTTGCATTTAGGAGATGAAGGTGTTCATTCCTAATTGCTATATGATACTTGACATTAATGAATTGTACTTGATTAATTATGGTTTAACCTTGTATCTAATTGTGACGTGAGATTGTTGTAGTTTTGATGTCTAATTAATTAAAGTGTTTAGTATGCGTGATTACTTACACTATGTGAATTTCAATAACTAACTCTCTGTTATGTGTATGTGCTGGACTTTTGGGGGTCCAGATTCTCAAGTTATCTGTTTGTCAGTGTTCGAGTTGTTGGCGAAGCCCCGCTCTGATTGTGACATGGGGAAGAATTCATAGTCTATTATGTCGTCTCATTGAATCAAAAGTGTATATTTTATAAAAAGTAATTTTGTACAAGTGATGTTTACTAATTAATCTTATTAGTAGAATTTTAGTGAAGAATGTAACATCTTGAACTAATATTTTTTAATTTATTTTGACTTCGAGTCTTAAAGTTATTTTTATCCGCTTCTTATTTTGAAAAATAATTTTCTATGGTTAGAATGATTTAAATATTGGGTTTGGGTGTTACAATGTACACCCCTAGCAGTGTTAAATTAAAACTCTTAGGGAGAGTTTGCCACACATTTGAGTCACACAAGGCTCGAGGATTAGTCTCTACAGTTGTGCGCAGAGGATACCCCGTTTAAAAAAAATGTATAGGAGAGATTTTTTTAAATAAACAAACAAGATATTTGGTGTATCATTAATTCTATTGAGTATTGATGAAACAAATCAATTTTAAGATTTGCTCTTTTTTTTTCTTAAGATTTTATGACAATACAATGACTTTATTGGAATATTTTATATTATTTATCAGAATCTATTTGATGTATAATATTTGATAAATATATTATCAAAAAATAATAAATGATAAATATAAAATAGAATATAAAACATGATAATGATAAAATATAAGAGTTATCTCATGTGTTTGCTACACACTAATAACAAATAAGACAATATTATTTTACCATATCATATAATAAATGTGAGGGATTTATTTATTTATTTATTTTGGGATTTATGTCATATATTAATAGAGAAGTTAATATTGATGCTTTATATATATAATGCAAAAAAAATATGGTGAAAAAAATTGGTAAAAAAAGTAAGAAAAAAACATAGTTCGGAAAAAACGGAACTACAAAACAAATATGTCATATATAAGCGGGACACTCAAATAAAGTCAAAACCAGACATTAAAAGCATTTGGATTCGGTTTCTATATATAAGTCATCCAATAATTAAAGCATATTATAACCATTTTTTATTTTTTTATTCAATACATTAGGAAAAAAATAAAATAAAGATCCTACCAAAAAACTAAAATAAAATAAAGCTTATTATAACTTTGACCATTTTTTTATAAATCATATTATAACTTTGACCATTTTTTTATAAATCATATTATAACTTTGACCATTTTTAATTTTGATTCAATACATAGTAGTAAAAAAAACAAAAATTGAAACATATTAGTAAAAAATTTGATCAAATACAAATCATAAAAAAACCTTTACAAAATCATTTTCTTTTTTTTTTCGAGGTAAACACCAACAAATCCTACCAACCCATTGCTTCTCTCTCTTTCTCTAAAATTCAAATATAAAAAGGAGAGATTAGAGGTGACTATAGTTGCATGCATTAAAATGGCTAAAAGGGCAGTGCTAATAGGGTGCAACTATCCAGGAACAAAAGCTGAGCTAAAAGGGTGCATTAACGATGTGTGGAGGATGCACAAATGTCTCATTGAAAAATATGGATTCTCAGATGAGGATATCACTCTCCTCATTGACACTCACCGTTCTTACACCCAACCCACCGGAAAAAACATTCGATGTGCCATTTCAAAGATGGTTCGATCAGCTCAACCTGGTGACGTGCTCTTTGTCCACTATAGCGGTCATGGCACCCGTCTTCCTGCTGAGATCGGGGAGGACGATGATACTGGCTATGATGAGTGCATTGTTCCCACAGATATGAATCTCATCACTGGTATACTTTTTTATGTTTTCAATCTATTTTCATTTAAGAAAACTCAAGTCAATCAAATAATCTAGAGTTTGAGGCACGTTTTGTATTTTAACTTATGCATTATTTTTTTGTCTCAGATTTATTTATTTGCTTTATAATTTTGTTTTTGTTCAAACAATTGATCGTTTTAGGTACCATTTAATAAATCAATCATTTATTTAATATATTTTTGATTGATTTTTTATATTCTAAACCTTTTGGGTTTAAGATTAATTAAAAAAATTCGTAAACGTTGTTTAGCTGGTATAGGCTACTAGAAACATTATTATTTGAGAAATCGAGATTCGATCTCCAGAATTTAGCCACTAGGCTATTGAAAAGGTTAGGAAAAAAACTAATTAAAAAACTAATTTAGCCACTGCAAGTCTGCGATAAACGTTTGACATGTAAACAAAATATTGTGAAAGCAAAATCATATTTCATTGTTGTGGCTCTTTGTTATGCGATGCTAACTATCATTTTGGGTTGCCAAACAGATGAAGATTTCAGAGATTTTGTAAAAAGGGTACCTAAAGGTTGTAGGATCACAATTGTATCCGATTCTTGTCACAGCGGAGGATTGATAGAAGCGGCAAAGGAGCAAATAGGAGATAGTACAAAGGAAGGAGGACATAGTTCATCCTCAGGCTTCAAAAATTTACTTAAAAGAACTGTGGAAGATACCATGAAGTCTCGTGATATTGGAGAAAAACACGATCTTCATCATTGGGACCATAGCTATGTGAAGAATAGGTCTTTGCCACTTTCAACTCTTATTGAAATGCTAAAGCTGAAAACTGGAAAAGATGATATAGAAATTGGAGAATTAAGACCTACCCTATTTTATATCTTCGGGGAAGATGCTAGTCCTAAAGTGAAGAATTTCGTTAAGTTTGTTTTGAACAAACTTAAACATGGAGGTGGTGAGAATGAAGGTCATGGAGGAATTTTGGGGCTGGTGAACAATCTTGCTGAAGGGCTTCTTAAACATATGCTGCAGATTGACGACAATGAGGAAAACGAAAATCCTGTCGAGCCTGCAGAAGAAGCATATGCTACATCAACTAAGCACAACATTGTAGATAGTGGAATTCTACTGAGTGGTTGCCAAACTGATCAAACTTCAGCAGATGCAAGTCCTAATGGAAATTCTGATGAAGCTTATGGGGCGTTTAGTAATGCCATACAAGCTATAATTACGGGGAAAGATGTAGTTACAAATCGAGAGCTTATCTTGAAGGCTAGGAAGAAACTTCATAGGCAAGGTTATACTCAGAAGCCAGGACTGTATTGTAGTGACAATAATGTCGATGCTCCTTTTATATGTTGATTTGATAGTGATACAACTTGTGTTTGTTTGCAACTACTTTTATGAGTTTTTCACAATCAATGTTGCACAAAAGAAATATGTATTTTATGTTTTGTTATAAAATAATATGTAGCATTTGATTTTTCAATAATAATAATAATAATAATAATAATAATAATATGTAACATTCTACATAATCGAGTTCAGTAACATTCTACATAATCGAGTTCAGCAGTATTTCCCTATGTCAATGATCAACCATATAGAGATATAAAATTTTGAATTATACACAAAACTGGGTGATGTAATCAAAAGATTGAATTGGAGATTGCACAATGATGACATACGTCATTACACACAAATAAAGACCGTTTGCAAGAGTTTTTAGTAGAATTTGCACCAAATTCATGGAGGAATAATGCACTAGTATGAGAGTTTTTGTAAAGGAAGAAAATAGCTGAAGAATTGTAAAAAAAGAGCCAAATTTCCTGTTTTGCCGCCCCAGGCGAAATTTTCAGTGCCTGGGGCGAAATTTTGCAAATCAAGCAATATAAGCCACAAATCAAGCAAATTAATTAAAAAATAACATGCCTGATGCCTCAAACTCAAAGCGAAGGTTGTATGATCACAATTGTATTAGATTCTAGTCAGTGGACGATTGATTGAAGCAGCCAAGGAACAAATAATTCATCCTTAAGCTTCAAAAACTTCCTTAACAGAACTTTGGAAGATACCAAGTCTCGTGATAACTATGTTAAGAATAGGTCTTTGCCTCTTTTCAACTCTTATCGAAAAGCTAAAGCAGAAACACTGGGAAAGATGATATAGATATCGGAGAACTAAGACCTATACTATTTTATAACTTCGGGATGCTAGTCCTAAAGTGAAGAACTTCAATAAGTTTGTCTTGAACAAACTTTAAACAAAGAGGTGGTGAGAGTATAAGTCATGGCGGAATTTTGTGGCTGGTGAATAGTCTTTGCAGAAGAGCTTCTAAAATATATGCTGAATGACAGTGGTGAAGAAAACAAAAATGTTGTCGACTCAACACAAGAAGCATATACATTACATAGCAAACTTCGGCGAATGCATGTCCTAATGGAAATTCTGACAAAGCTGATGGGGCATTTTGCAATGCCATACAAGCTATAGTTGTAGGTAAAATGTAGCTACAAATCGAGAGGTTATCTTGAAGTCTAGGAAGAAACTTCATAGGCAAGGTTACACTCAAAAGCCAGGACTCTATTGTAGTGACAACAATGTTGATACTCCTTTTATATGCTGATTTTATAGTGATACAACTTATGTTTATTTGCAAACAAAATAATAATATGTAGCAAATATAACAATCAAGTTCATACATCATATGTGAAAGAAAATCCTATGTCAATGATCACCCATGTAGATATCCCATTTTTATTTATACACATAACTGGGTGATGAAATCAAAATATTTCAATGGAAATTGCACAACTGTGATGCATCTAAATGAGATAATTAAGAGCTTTTCTTTTCCACAAAATTCAGCAACAATCTTAAGCCAATACACCTAAAACAAAAACTGCTAGTGTGATTTTCAAAAACTGCTGGTGTCTCAGGTCAATCATCCAGTACTATAAACTGTGGCTGTGTTGTTAAACCTGCAGAAGATGTCAAAAGCAAATATATAAGTACACGCATCACCTTGGAAATAAGAATTTGACCAAAATTCAAAAAAAATCCGATATTTGCAACTAAGAATAATTAAGAAAAAAAATATTTAGCTTTTAACGTGCAGGTGTGCTTTTAAGAAAAGGTGGTAGGGATGGAGAGAAAAAGAAACAAACCTTCAAGCACAGTTGTAACTGCTGCATTAGGTACAAGAAGCCCAACTATACGTCTGTTATCTGATGATGTAGTTTCAACGCAAACAATGCGTATCCTCCTGTGAAATTGTTTGACCTGTACATATTTTTATTTGCATTATTATAAAATAATTATTATATTTCAAGCAAGGTGTAATGCTCCAATGATTAAACAATCCACCAGAGGCTCAACAGAATCAGCACATTTTTCATCAGGAATACAAATACCTGCTTAGAAAGAGCCGTTTGTATTTTTCCCCAAATAGGAACAATGACACCACATAAGACATTTACTTCTTGTAGTCTTGAGCCAACTGAACATGATTTACCATTCTTACAATTCGGACCATGCATGCACTGACAACAAAGGTAAGAAGTCATAATGTGAGATAATGTGAATTTAAAATTAGGACCATGCATGAAGGTGCAATTACGAGAAATAACGTATGGTATATAAACCTGTTTAGATGATGCTTCATAATCGTGTTCCCAACGAATTTTGGCCGCCTCTAAAGATGAAACTTTTGAATATTTTTTAGTTAATTCTGCCCGATGCATATCCCTACAATTGCATTGGAAAATGGGTAAACAAGAAAGTTAAACTAAAAGAAGGCCAAGTAACTGAAATACATACCGAGGTGATTCTCCGGTGGTGGGACGAACTATCTTATACATAGCTGAAGCAGAACTGGAATATAAAGAACAAACATAATGAGTTCAGTAAACTGTCATTAATTGAAATTGAATCGTTATACAAGTACGACAAAAATCAGAAACAATACCTTTCAAAAGCTAAAATAACATGACGTTTTCCCATAAACTCACTCTTGGACAGGTAGAAGCCGTCATCAGATGAACCAAATTCAGATTTCAGCTTCCCTTTCAACATGGTGTTCGCCAACTGATGTGTAAATGATATCAGTAAAATAGGTAAGTTAGAGTAAAGAAAAATTTAGTTAGGACATCTAAGAAAGAATATGCACCTCCCATGAAACTCCACGATCCAAGGAGAATGTGAACAAAACAGTTGAAGCCCCACTCATTTGATCAACATAGACTGTCTGCATCAGATAAAAGTTATACCGTCAGTCTTAAATACGAAAATGAGTGGCAGCAAGAAGTTTAGAACAAAACTAAATACCTTTGGAGTCCCTTGCAGTTCAATGACATTAGCTTTCAAGTGAACAATGCCTCTGTCAAGGCTACCTTCAATGCGAGCTTTTTGAACAAGAAGATCCAAGTTATTCACAAATAACTCAAATAGCCTGTTGATACAGAATAAATTAGTGTATTGAACAAAATGCTGAAAGTAAAAGCATCAAATCATTTCATTCACAAAATACAAACCTATTCTGAATCTCAGGAGCTATGCCCAAAATCCGGTTGAGAAATCGTCGAATAGCTTTTTTATTTTGGTTGCTTTTTTTAGAGTTTCCTTTAAATATAAGAAGTCAACATTTAATAATGAGGAAAAACACTGATAATGATGAAAACTGAAATATATTTTGATTAGATATCATATCACCATTATTATATACGACAAAAACAATGAATTACCAGTGGTTTCCATAGAAATTCCAACAGAATCAAGAGCAACTGTAGCCTGCCCATTAAAATCTTTGATTGTATCTGGACTGTCAGATAAGCATCCTGGAGGTACAACAACAGGAGGATCCTACATAACACTACTTTTATCAGTAGATGGATACGAGTAATTCATTTCCTATTAAACTGGAATTGCCAATATGCATATTTGTTATTTTCAACAAAAATTATATACCTGCTCCTTTATTGCTTTGTACAAATTCTCCAGAGCCCTCTTTCCATAATCATTCTCATAATTATATGCACTTAATGAAGGTCCAGCCCTGTAATGAATGCACGAACAATATCGGCTAAGATGTTAAAATATATCCATGGTGGCTCACTAGAAACACAAAACTGATAAATCCTACTTACCTGCGGTCCCCCTGAGTCAAAGCCCCAAGGGATTCTAATCTCATAGCAACAGTTGATGCAAATCGGCGTTCTCCACCAAGGTCTGAGAATAGTAATCTGAAGAACATTTTCAAGGATAAGAAATTGCATTAAACGACACTTATCACTGCAACAATTTCAAATAAGATTTATAGTGTTCTGTTTCCCACTTGGACCAAATTAATCAATAATGCTTAGTGACCTGTATTGTGGTGCTGAGACTTGATTTGATCTATGAGTTCTTCCAAACTGCTGAACTGCTCGGTCGGCACTCCATGGAAGTTCTAGTGTTATATGAACCCTTCTTTTCTATTTTGTTAAGGTCAAAGAAAACAAAAACAAAAACAAAAAACAAAATTAGCATAAAATAATTGTACAAAACCCATAAAAATAATACAAACAGTTTGATTACCTGATTTCTCACTCTTCTGTCTGCCTGCAAGGAAACGCCAGCTGATCCAGCTTCAGAGATGATAGCGACTAACTTCTTACCTTCCATGAAGAGCATTTTTTCATGCATGTTGACCATTTCGGCAGTGACATCTCTTCTAAAGGGAAAAACACAAAAAGTTAATTCAGCTAGAACGTGAATGTTTATCGATTAGATATGGAGACATTTTGCAACTCACGTATTTCGAGGCTCATAAACCACACCCTGTCCACTAGGGTCTCTCACAAGCCTTCCCTTCCTTCCTGTAATTTCTGCAACTATGTCTTGGCCTCCTAACTGGTCAATAATTTCATCCAAAGGATTGTTTGGAAGATCCAAAGCATGAATCCTCTCTAATATTTCTCTCTTGCACTCGATGGGTGTGCCAAAACTGCAGCAAACCGATAAAAATATTCCTCAGTTCCGTACTCTTTTTATTTTACGTAAAATGATAAATTATTCCATTTAAACCAGAGTGCCAAACTAAACAAATTATGTGCTAAACCTCTTTGGGAGTTTAATTTTGTTTGTTCCAGGAGGAGGATATTCGACAGTTTTATCCTTGCACAAACTACATGTCCATTCCTCAAGAGTAAAATCGCGAATTGGGGGCACCAAGCCTGACTGATGAGCGTATTTTCCACAGCGGGAACACTGCAACAAGTTTTCCCTTTCCTGCGAAGAAAATTACGTGAGTCCAACACATATGGCATCAAGGCAATTCAAGAAAGCTTATTCAGAGAATAATTAAATAAAAACTACCTCTTCTTTAATGCTAATTTCACATTTCTGAAACTCATCATAATCAGAGTCGGCAGCTGCATCAAATCAATGAGGAGTTTTTTATGTAATGAATACTACCATCACTACTTTAAAAGAATGTCAGAGATTCAAATCGTAAACAGTATTCATGTGCACGTGCGTGATAGCTAGCTCATGATTATAACAATACAAAAGAATAACTTGAGAAAGAAAACAAACCACTTTCATCCTCTTCTGAACCACTTTCATCCTCTTCTGGTCCGTAATCAGAATCAGAGACAGCTGTATCTAGTAAACGGTGAAATTAAAAAGGTATCATGTAATGGTATAGTGTACTGAATATTAAAATAGCACACTTCAGTAGTACATGAAAGGTTAATCAAAATTTGCTTGAAACTCACTTCCACATTCTTCGTCACTTTCAGCATCACTAGGAGGCTCCAATTTAGCTACTTTACTGACTCTAGATTTTGCTGAAACGGCAGGACCTGCAAAGTGCCTCTTCCTTCCAAGACTTCCGAGACCATCATCTACTATAATAGAATTGAAAATAAAAAATTGTTGTAAAGAATGTATTTTTACTTTTATTAATAGTAATTTTTCTTATTAGTAATAATTTGTATTCGGCTCATTATAAACACACTAGTGGTTATGCATTATTCATAACTTCGAAATATATTCAGTTTTCACAAAACTAATATCTGCGAAATAATGAAAAATAAATGAAACATTCATATCAAACACAGCACCTGGGAGAACTTCAGGCTTTTTCGGCCATGAGATATCATCTGGGTAATAATCTTCAACAAATTTTAGCATTAACTCACGAGGTCCAGAAATAAAGTCATCAAGTTCAGAGCCCTATCCAACACAATAAATAAATAACATAATGCAACTGAAATGCAGAAAATATTGTTATATAGGAAATTCAAAAGGATCCGAACTGTAATACAAACGTATTTTAAAACAGCATCCTCTGTCCTTGCTTCCCCGGTACTCTGCAGACCTATGACTACACACTTGTCTTCCATTAATGCTTGGTTCACCAGTCTCACTACAGTAGGGACTTTAGCAGACATACACAAGTGTCTAAAGAAGCGCTGCAATTTTACAAGGAAAATGGCCAATCCAAAAACCTTAGTAAATAATAAATCTTTAATAGGCATGACGAACTTGTCTCTAGGCACCAACTTAAACTTAATACCTGGTGCGCTGCCCAGTATAATCTCCATATTAGTCTTGGATTCTCTACTTTTAAAGATATAAAATTATTACGCAAATCCACCCAAACTTCTGTAGCCTTTTTATACACATCCTATGAAATTTGATAAAAACATTCATCATCAGGCTTGTTCACAAAAAAAAAAAAAACATTCATTATCAGATGAGCATACTGAAATCACCATTGTCTGAGATTGGCAATAGGCTCAAAGAAATTAGTTGTCATACCATCATTTTATCTTCTAATCTTGCTTCTATAATATCAA
This sequence comes from Trifolium pratense, assembly GCF_020283565.1. Taxonomy (NCBI): domain Eukaryota; kingdom Viridiplantae; phylum Streptophyta; class Magnoliopsida; order Fabales; family Fabaceae; genus Trifolium; species Trifolium pratense. Next base: position 38,530,076 of record NC_060065.1, read on the forward strand.
ACTCAGCACCCTTGTAGCTAAGCGTACGACATAAATACATGCCCCTGTAATTTGAAAAATGAAGCCGATTAATAAATACTTCCGATACATATAAGTGCATAATGCAAAGAGTGGGTGTGTTTGTAGAAATGTTATAACCTTGCTTTCAAGTCCATTGCAACTAGCTCTAGAGCTCCAACACCCCCTTTTTCAAGAGCCTCTGGATTCATCAACTCATTTATTAACTTTAAACAATTACAGGGTGAGGGACAAAGGCCACATGTAGGAAATATTTACTATTTTAAAAACAAAAAGATAAGAGAAAGACTGCTACCTAGAAAGTCATAAAAATCACTAAAATCAGTCCCTTCTCCCCAAAGGCCAAGTCGAACCATATAAGCCATATTGCGAGGTTCAGATGCTCCAGTAGCTGAACAATAAACAACACGAGCTTCAGGTAGTTGAGCCTGTCAAATTAGATTGAAAGAATTATTTCACTTTAAAATGAACAATTGACACAGTTAAATCCATACATGAATTGCCAAATCATAAAATACAAGCCTCGAAAAACCACAAATAACTCAAATATGAATTCCAAAATGCCAAAAAACCATTCAATCCATGCTAAAAATAAGGGGGGAAATGAATAAATCTAACTTAACAAACAGCTTAGAATTACTCAGTTAATAACATGGCATTGTCACACTGCTTGAATCATCAGCCTGGCTCACTTAGAATGTGTCTAAAGTTACACATATCAATATACAAAAATACACATAATGGAAAAAATTAGGGTCTCAAATGGTAAAATAAAAAAAAATCATATTAGCAGCTTTCTGTTACAGAGTAAGATGAACAAACCTGGATATCACGTACAGCTTGACCAGTTTTTGTTGAATCCATACCCGTTTCGGGAACCAAATTTTTTGCTTTATGACACTGTAATGAAGCCACTCACACTCTTTAGAAATAATATCACAAAAAATACCACTTAATAATAATATCCTTCAAACTTAAACAGTGGAAATACCAGTTTACACAAGGAACAATTTCAATTTAAAAAAATCTGATACCTCATCAAAAATTATAAGACCATCAAACCCAGTTCCACACCACTGTACAAGCTGTTGCAGACGGGAACGACCTTTGCTAGATGATGCTATCAGGCTACTGTATGTCAAGAAAATAACTCCCTCCCTAACTCCAACAGTGTCCGAGTCAAGCTTAGTATAAGGCAGTTTGTTCAAAGCATGCACTGGATAGATTCAAGAAAGAAATATATTTAAACTATCAAAGAGGTTAACTACATCATAGGACTTTAGTTACAAAAACACAGAAAACTTACCTTCAATGCAACTTGCACCCATATCATCCAAATCTCTTCTGGCGTCAAACTTCAAGTCTGAACCAATAGAAATCCACCTGTGTAGGATCATTGAAAAGAGTAAAATGAATTAAAAAGAACAAATGTGATCTCAATGCAAGTTGGTATGTGTGCTTGTACATTAAAGCACATTGAGAAGATGATACTAAAACTGTGATAGAGACTTACAAGGCTTTCTTCCTCCCATGGTGCCAGTTCTCCCAGATTAGCCCAGCGACTGTTCGACCTTTACCTACACCTGCTCCATCTCCAATAAAGAATCCAGCCCTAGCACCGTTGCGAATGTGTTGGAGATGTCTCTGCCATGTAAACAAAGTATCATACATATACCTAAAGTGTTATCAATTATCAATATTCAATCATGTGGTGAGAGAAACCTGACAAGCATAGACCAAAGTCTCAATCTGCAAGCATGACAAACTCTTGAAAAATTCCAACTCATCCTTAATCTTTGGAACATAAGTAGGCTCGGGTGGCTCTACTACAGACAAGGAAGATGTTTCCACAACTGGATCTGGGTGGGGAGGTCCGATAGATAGCTTTGATGGCCGCTGCATAACAAGAGACTTAGTATATGATAAATTAACCCAAAGAAAGTTTTAATGTAAATTGGTCTCTGGGTCTACAACTCACATAATCTGTAAATGTTTCTCCAGGCATACCACAGTCAGCTTCATCCTGTTCTACTTCTTTAACCAGCTGATAAAAAAACAAGAATGATAAATTCTTAGGTACATTGGAGTTTGGTTGGGTACTGGTACCCTATGGATTGAATTTTGACCACAGGTACAGTTCGCCAAAAATAGAAAGATATACAATAAAAATTTCCCGAAATGTCAAAACTTTAAAAGAAAATTGACAAACATTTATGGGGAAGTTAAAGAAAGAAATAAAATATAACAGAACATTATTTCCCTGAACTAACATTATAATTATTATTATTATTTTTTCACAACCAATTTAATCTGGTTCGGGGGTCAGTTCTGGCATCAAGTGGTTCCGGCCCCCTCCCGATCGCAGTTGCGGGGATCGAACCATGGTCCTCCCTACCAAGTTCGGCGCCAATCACAACTGAACCAACTAACGATTGGTAGAACTAACATTATTATAGATTATACATTATTCCTATTAATTAATTAATAATGAAATCAAAAGAAAATTCCAAAAGTGATTTTTTCCACCAATTAAGATACCCTCCAAATATAACTTGCACAACAAGTTAAGTAATCATTCTCTAAGCAACACAACATTCATTACATGAAATTCCATCAAATTCAAAATTAGGTCAAAATCAAATCACCAACAACAGTAAAAAAAAGTCATAATCAAAGTAAAAAAAAAAAAACCTCGTTAACATCTTCTTCACCATCATCACTATCATCAAGGTGAACGGAACAGTTAGGACAACAGTACTTCGAGCGGTTATTTGATACGTTAACGACAGCCAGACAAACCGGACATCGAAGCCAATCATCGGATTGATCAGTGGAGAAGTCGTCTGGCATTTCATATTTAGGATGTGGTAACTCCGAGTCCGTCACACGTAGTTTATGTTGCTGTGGAAAGAGGCTTTGTTGGATGCGCCAAACGGCGGCACGCGCCCTGAGAACGGCAGGAGGCGGTGTTTTCATACCGAGACGACGAGAGTGAGATTGAAGTTGTTGATATGAAGAAGAAGTGTGAGCGGAAGAAACGGTTTTTTTGTTGGCGGGTGTTTTCATCTTCTCCTTTAGTTTGCGGGAGAATTTTGTTGTTTCTTTCGGCATAGTAAGAGTTAATGGATTAATAAGTATTAGTTTATGAAATTGATTGATTAAGAGAAGAATAACAGAGAAGAAGTAAAAGAAGAGAGAATAGAGATGACGGAGAGCAGCGGGAAGAGAGAGAACAGAAGAAAGAAAAGAGAAAACCAAAGTATTGTATTTTTCTGTTTTACCGTGAAGTTTATATTATTGAAAAATTTAATAAATCTTTTTCCCAACTATTAATGGGTTTCCATTTACTGTAAAAAAAAAAAGGGTTTCCATTAAAGGTCTGTTTGGTAAAAATAAGCTATAAGCTAGCTGATAGTTGATAGCTAAAAAGCTGGCTGATTGAAATTAAAGTGTTTGGTAAAATTAGCTTTTAAAGTGGTTAATAAATATAAAATGACATAATTGATAGTGGGTAGTTTCTTTTTTAGAGTGGGTAGTTATTAAATTAAAGGGTAAAAATGGAATAAAGTGTAGAAAGCTATAAGTTATAAGCTCAAACGCTACTTGAAATAGCATCTGAAAAAAAGCTATAAGCTAGTAAAAAAAGTCTGTTACCAAACACCTCTAATTTTTTGAAACAAGCTGATAAGCTCATATAATAAGCTATAAGCTAGCTTATTTGTGTTACCAAACACACCCTAAAAGTAGTACTAATCAATTAACAGTATTAAATATTTTAGGATATTTTAGGGTTAAATATGATCCCTTTTGTTATGGCAAATTCTATGGTACATATGTTAATTTCTAATATACTGGTACATTAGATAATTAAATTAATAGATAAATGATTATTTTCTAAAGTAAATCATTTTTCTTATCATTAAAATAATTATAGTAACTATATATTATTCATCAAAACCGTCAAAAATATAAAAATCAATATTTTTTGGATTTTTATTCATCATAATAGTCAATATTGAATTTTTTTTAAAAAAAAATATTAGAAAATTATTATAATGCTTATAAAACAATAAAATTGTGTTTTTTCTTGTGATATTATTATTTCTAAAATACAATAATCGACTAATAGTTTTTTAATGCATAAAAATAATCGTTAATTTAACAATTTACTGACATGATGTACCAGTACAGTCAAATTATTCGAATGTACCGTAGAAGCTCCCTTTTGTTATTACAAAATAGTAATCTTCTAAATTTAGTTCTTATTTAATTTTTTTCTTTGCTTTAATGCACTTTTGATCCCCTATTTTGAAAAACCTGAACTTTTGATCTCATATTTTAAAACTCAACTTTTTGATCACCTTATTTTGAAAAACTTGAACTTTTGATCCCCTATTTTAAAAGTCAACTTTTTTTATCCCTATGGCAAGTATACCACTATGGCAATATTTTGATCCCTATGAACTTTTTGAACTTTTGATCCCCTGTCACAATATTTTCAACCACTATGGCAAGTATACCAATTATGATTAAGATTATGTGCAATAATTGATAAACTCCGTCGATTTTCATAGGAAAGATTTCATACAACAATTAAACACTATCAAATTACATTGCACAGTTTAAACAATTAAAAACCGATAATTAGAAATCTAGCAAATCATCAAATCATACATTTTCTTAGTGTTTTATTTTTTGAAAAAATTTACATTTTTTTATCCTAATTCAATATTTTTTACTAATTAACTAAACATGTTAACCATGTTCTTAGTGTTTTTTTTTACGGAAAGAAAAAAATCATTGGACTTAAAAGTTATTTTTTTTAACTAAACATGCTAAAAAAAATATAATTTTTTTATGACTTTCTGACTTAAAAGTTTGTTCATGTTGAAGAGTGTGATTGATCGTATTACTGCAAATATATATCAAGATGATATTTATGCAAATAGTAGTTGACTCCAAGTATATATCAACGTGACTATATTATTAATTACGAAAAAAAAATCACTGATTCACATTTGTTTCTTTTGCTAACAATATATCCTAACCTTTCCGGATCAAAGAAGATTGTTTTCTGAATGGGTTTTGGGTGTTGGCGATGGAGAAATTAAAGATGACAACGACGATGATTTAAAACTTGACATTCCATCAGACAAGCATAATTGTAGGGAAAATGTAGCTATACTTTGAGAGGATATCTTGAAGGCTAGGAAGAAACTTCATAGACAAGGTTACACTCAAAAGCTAGGACTCTAGTGTAGTGAAAAACAATGTTGATGCTCCTTTTATACGCTGGTTTGATGGTGATACAACTTATGTTTGTTTGCAAATACTTTTATGAGTTTCCCACAATCATTATTGCACATAAGAAATATGTAATATATATCTGGTTATAATGTGTAGCGTATGAATTTTCAAACAAAAAAAATAATGTGTAGCATATGTCATAATCGAGTTCATATATCATATGGGAAAGATAAGCCATCATTAGTATTTCCTTGTGTCAATGATCACCCATATAGATATACCATTTTGAATTTTACACAAAACTGGATGATGAAACCAAAAGATTGCAACGGTGATTGCACAACTTTGATGCATCTCAATGAGATCAGCGCTTTCCTATTCACAAATTTCAGCAACAAACTTAAGCCTAAACCTAAAACAAAAACTGCTAGTGATCTTTCAAGAAAGGGTAATATCTGGCTTCTCAGGTCAATCATCCAATTCTATAACCTGTGTTAAACCTACAGAAGGTGTACTTAAACCTGCAGAAGATGTCACCTGTGTTAAACCTACAGAAGGTGTACTTAAACCTGCAGAAGACGTCAAAAGAAAATATAAGTATACACATAACCTTGGAAATAAGAATTTGACCGAAATTCAAACAAAAGTATGATATTTGCAACTAAGAATAATTAAGAAAAAAGAATATTTAGATTTTAATGTGCAGGTGTGGTGGTAGGGATGTAGAGAAAAAGAAAGAAACCTTCAAGCACAGCTGTAACGGCTGCATTAGGTACAAGAAGCCCAACTATACGTCTGTTATCTGATGTAGTTTCAACGCAAACAATGTGTAACCTCCTATGAATTAGTCTGACCTGTATATATTTTTATTTGCATTATAAAATAATTATTATATTTTAAGCAAGGTGTAATGCTCCAATGATTAAACAATTTACCAGAGGCTCAACAGAATCAGCACATTTTTCATCAAAAAGAAGTTACTCAGTACCAAAGTTACTATAAAAGTTAGTTTTATCAATGTTATATCACAACAAGTTGATACATCATACCTGCTTAGAAAGAACGGTTTGTATTTTTCCCCAAAGAGGAAGAACGACACCACCTAAGACATTTACTTCTTGTAGTCTTGAGCCAACTGAACATGATTTACCATTCTTACATTTGGGACCATGCATGCACTGACAACAAAGGTAATATGTCAAAATGTGAGATACCGTGAATTAAAAAAATCTACATATTTTCTGACCCCATGACTGCACACATAAAACATAGAACACACATGAGTGCACAACAAAACATAAATCACATGCACTGATTAATGAGATTCGAAATCATGTTACATCGCAAGGTAGAATACAACTTTATCGTACAACCGCTAATAAATTTATGGTTCAGTTCTCTTAGAATTGAGAGTTGGATCTAACTCAACCCTACAAAACCGACTTGTAAGGTGAGGATTGCCTCTACTTTATAAACATATATTCAGGTCATCTCGCATCCGAGGTGAGACTTCTTAACACACCCCCTCGTGCCCAGCACTGTTGGGTTTGGGGCGCGAATATAAATGTTTTCTGGTTTTCTAGATCCGTCTTAACTGTAAGCTAGTCCCGTACTGTAGGGGATTATTAACAGTTCAATGTCTACTCTACTCTTAACAGTTTCCTTTGCATATGAAGATACAATTACAAGAAATAACCTAAACGGTATATATACCTGTTTAGATGAAACTTCATACTCGTGTTCCCAACTTATTTGGGCTGCTTCTAAAGATGAAACTTTTGAATATTTCTTAGTTAATTCTGCCAGATGCATATCCCTACAATTGCAGGGGAAAATGGGTAAACAAGAAAGTTATACTAAAAGAAGGCCAAGTAACTGAAATACATACCGAGGTGATTCTCCGGTGGTGGGACGAACTATCTTATACATAGCTGAAGCAGAACTGCAACACAAAGAAGAACAAACATAATGACTTCAGTAAACTGTCATTAATTGAAATTGAATCCTTATACAAGTATGACAAAAATCAGACACAATACCTTTCAAATGCTAAAATAACATGACGTTTTCCCATAAACTCACTGTTGGACTTGTAGAAGCCATCTCCAGATGAACCAAACTCAGCTTTCTGTTTCTCTTTCAGCATGGTATTCGCCAACTTATACGTAAATTATAATATTATATCAGTAAACTATGTATGTTAGAGGAAAGAAAAATTTAGTTAGGACATCTGAGAAAGCATATGCACCTCCCATGAAACCCCACGATCAAAGATGAATGTGAACAAAACAGTTGAAGCCCCACACATTTGATCAACATAGACTGTCTGCATCAGAGGAAAGTTACTGTCAGTCTTAAATACGAAAATGAGTGGCAGCAAGAAGTTTAGGACAAAAATAAATACCTTTGGAATCCCTTGCAGTTCAATGACATTAGCTTTCAAGTGAACAATGCCTCTGTCAAGGCTACCTTCAATGCGAGCTTTTTGAACAAGAAGATCCAAGTTATTCACAAATAACTCAAATAGCCTGTTGATACAGAATAAATTAGTGTATTGAACAAAATACAAACCTATTCTGAATCTCAGGAACTATTCCCAAAACAAAATACAAACCTATTCTGAATCTCAGGAACTATTCACAAAATCCGGTTGAGAACTCCTTCAATCCTATATGGAAATTGCAAGTATCCCATATGCAGTGAAAAGAGAAAACTTTATAACAAGAATAATCTTCTCTTTGGAAAGGAAGCACAATAATATTTCTTCCTTATGAAATTAATGTCGACATATTGTGAAGAGACATGGTGCAGTCACGATTGTGATTACATCACAAAGACATGCAGACAAATGTGGTCGTAATTGTATCATGATATAGTCACAGAGACCTAAATACCTTTGCTTTGCAATCTAAATTATTATTGCAATTAAAATTATTATTGCACCATCCTTGAAATCTTCCAATCAAACCCAACAAACAATACACTTTAATCATAAGAAATTTTGATCATCATAACCATCTAAAAAATTCACACATTGAAGTAATAAAGTTTGACCCAAAAAATTATCAAACAACTTCATCCCCTCCTTTAATTGTAGTAGCAGTTTGTATATCTCTTCTCTCTGAGGGTGAGAGTGATCTTCAGCATTGAATGCATAGACTTTATTTTTCACTTCTATCCAACTCCAACCAGGAACCTTTTTCACACCCCTCTCTCGCATCAGCCTAGTTACACTAGCCCTTTCATCCCACATTTTCAAACGCCCATACAGGTCAGAGAGCATAACATAAGTGCTATGATCCTCAGGCTCCACCTCTAGCAACGTTTTTGCCACATGACTAGCTAATTCAATATTACCACAACTTCTACATGCACCTAATAAAGTCCTCAACACCATTGCATCAGGTTCAAAAGGCATTGTTTCAACCAAAGCTTTTGCCTCCTCTAGATGCCCAGCCCGACCAAAGAGATCAACTGCACAAGCATAGTGCTCCATTCTTAGCGGAATATCAAAATTCGACTCCATAGACTGTATAATTTTGCGGCCTTCTTCTACTAGCCCATTATGACTACAAGCAGTGAGAACTGCAACAAATGTTATATGATCAGGTTTCACCTTTCTCTCTCTCATTAAGTAAAAGAGTTCAAGTGCAATCTTTCCTTGTCCGTGTTGTGCATACCCAAAGATGATCGAGTTCCAAACAATTGCAATGTCATTGGAAGTTGCTTCAAAACATTTCCTAGCATCTTCTATGACACCACATTTAGAATACATGAAGATCAATGAACTCCCGACATATTTATTGGTATCAAAGCCTACTTTAAGTGCCAAAACATGAACTTGTTGGCCTAGCTGCAGTGTTGCTAAATCTGAACAACATCTTATGACAGCTGAAAAGGTATAGTCGTCAATTTCTACACAAAGAGATCTCACCTGCACAAACAACCTCAAGGCATCCTCACTCCAACCAACCTGCACGTACCCCGCCAAAACCGAGTTCCACGTACAACAATCTTTAACATCCATGGAAAAGAAGACTCTCAATGCATCTTCCACGCACCTATTATCAAATGCAAGATACATGGCAATCAAAGCATTAGAAATAGGTACAGAAACCTGAAGCCCTCTTTTTATCACCAACCCATGTAAAGATTCTCTGCGGCTTTTATGCTCTTTGACAGAACAACCGCTGATAACACCAGTATAACTATAATCATCAGGCTCAAACCCACAACTTTGCATGTCAATGAAAATTTCAAACACTAGATCTTCTTTCTTGTGAAGCAAGTAAGCAGCAAGCATGGAATTCCACGTAACCAGATCACGACACGTGGCAGCACCATCGAACACTCTCTCAGCATCTTGTAGAGAACAACACTCTGAGTATGCCGTAATAATGGCATTGGTGACAATGCTAAGGGCCTCCAACCCATGTTTCATAATTTTACAATGCAGCTGCATTACCAGACTATAAAACTCAACACCATTGAGCAATGTCAAAAGTGGAGACACCGTGCCGTCGTCAATCCCAACACCCTCCAACTCCTGACATCTCAGCAACCAAAACGCCATTTCAAGATCACCAACTCGTGAATAACCAGCAATCAACGTGTTCCACGAAACGTAATTGCACTCCGGCATGTACCGAAACACAACCAATGCCTCATCAACTCTACCACACTTGGCATACATGTCAAGAAGTGCACTCCCCGAAAATACATTCTCAGTGAGCTTCATCTTAATCATAACCGAATGTAGTTGTTGCCCGAGCTCAAGTCTGCGAGCTCGAGCAACACCTTTGAGAATACTCCCAAACGTGTGGTTGTCAAATGTGTATCCGGAGATTCTCATGGCATTTAAAAGTTGCCATGTGGAATCCAGGTCGCCAGTGTTTACGTAACCTGAAACAACCGCATTCCATGATACAGTGTCTCTGCGAGGCATTTCGTCGAACAGTTGGTGAGCGAGGGGAAGGTTTGCGCATTTTGCATAGGTTGTTATGAGGTTGTTGGATATGTAGAGGTCTGCTATGGAACCTGACTTGATTGCTAGACAATGGGTTGCTTTGAGACAAGGCAATGAAATGGGTGAAGTTCGAATAAGGGAGTGCAGCCTCTGCATTCATTCATTCATTCGTGAATATATAATCAAAGTGAAGTGATGATTATATTGACGAGAATGTGTTTTCCAAAGAACAGATATTCTGCCAAATGAAAACACCGAGATGAACGATGATGCTAGCTGGGAAGTCGGAATTGAGAGAAAGACATTTTTATTTTTTATTTTTAAGGGAGAGAAAGAAGTTGCTGTGAAATCTTTGCGATATGTATGTGTGTCATCGGGTATATATATGTTGTAAATTAGGCAACTTTAGCTTGTAGACTACTGAATCATCATGGAAGTTGAAGTGTGAGTAAAAAATTTTAATCTTTAGCATGTATGAATTTTTATTTTTTAATTATTATATTGTATTTTTGTGTTCAGCAAGTCCATGATGTTTGATAGGAGTTGATGAAGGATACAAATCTCATCTTTTTGGACTTGGATTGGTTATGTATTCCTGCAGTCTTACTTAAAGCACCCTTTTTACGTCGGTCTATGATCCAACTCTTTACGAAGCAAATATTAGAGCATAAAAAGAAGGTGTTCTGGACTAGACTAATGCTAGTCCACCTAGACCCTCACAAAGTCCACATGGCTTGCCCAACCACCTCCATGTCAGCATGGCACAACCTCTCCACCAAGATAGGGTAAAATTACTACTCTACCCACTATCTAAGGGTAATATCTTGGCAGTCCCTCTTAATGGGCCTTGGCTAGTCCAGCCCATTAAGAGGACCTTTGGCCCAGAGCTGGGGGCTATAAATACTCTCCCTCTTGGGAGAGCAAGGTAGAACACTATTCATTATCATAATTACTCTCTCTCTCTAACTTCTCTCTAGTATCTCTTTTGCTCTCTATTCCTTGTCTGACTTTGGCATCGGAGCACCTGCAGGTACAACCTCCCCCTCCGTGGATCATCTGCTCGGATTACTGCCTACCACCTGCTCAACGGACTTCCAGCTGGCCTTCTACCTGTTCTGATCAACAGTTAAGATCAGTGGCGCCGACTGTGGGGATCTGAGTTCTCCCCTTCTTTGTTTCGAGCAAGTAAACCAAAGAACAAAACCAATCAATCACTTTTTCATCATGGCCAGTTCATCTCATTTCAACAATGACGTTGAGGACGCTGCTCCTCCATCTTCTCCCCGTCTGTCTCCTGCTCTCATCACTGACCTCCAGGCCCTCCCCGAGTCTGACCCTAGAGACGGGCAGGAAACTTCCTGGACTTCTGAGGACGGCGACTTGGTCGTCTTGACTGAGAAGCAGGCGGGGAAGCGCCCTCAGTCCGAGCAGGGCAAATCAGCAGAAACCGACTTGTCCACTGCCTCAGTTACCAATGCTGAACTAGCAGCACTCATAGCTGCCCTGAAGCAAACCACCGAAGCTCTCCAAGGCCAGAATCGCCGAATGGACGAGCAGAATCTGAGACTAGATCGCTTGGAAAGGAATCAGCGATTCTCAAGAAACAACTCTCCCCCGAGGAGAACTCCCACTTCTCAGTCCCCTCCTCGTCAGGAAACTGTCAGGCAACGACGACCTGCCCTTGAGAGGATTGAGCAGCCTGGCAAGAAAAGAGACCATGTCTCCCCTCCCCGCGAGGGTATATCTTCTCCAAATGTAAAAAAAGGAAAAATTGTGGACCGAACACCTCCTCGTCGTCATTCTCCCCAGGGACTCAGCTTGATGACCAAACAAGGGCAGCCAGTAAGCCGCAGCCATCACACTGACCAATTCTCCAGGAGCCCAACTCCTGATCGTAAGGGCTCACCTCCCCTAAACTCACATGAGAGTGACGAGGATGATCCCCGCTGCCCTTTATCTCACGACATACTTCAAGCACCCGTTCCAAAGGGATGTGAGCGACCACCTCCTCTCCCAGCTTATGATGGACTTTCTGACCCAGATGAACACATCGCATCAGTCAATGCTACCCTGAACTTCTTGAGGGTCAGCGGAGCAATTAGATGCAGAATATTTCCAACTACTCTGAGAAAGGGAGCCATGGCTTGATACCACAGCCTAGCTCCTCGCTCCATAACCTCATGGATGGATCTGTCCGACCAATTCCGCAGGCACTTCACTGCTTCCCGCAAGCAGCCAAAGACCGAAGCAGTCCTGGACGCCATCTTCCAAGCTGATAATGAATCTCTCCGCAGTTTCATAGAGAGGTTCAACAAAGAAGCCGTCCAGGTTGAAACAACTGATGACATGAAGAAATACCTGCTCCAAAGGGGCCTTAGGCCAAATTCTGACTTTGCAAAAGCCGTTGGAATCGAAAAACCGCGCACCTTTAGCGACCTACTCCTCAAATCTCAACCCTACATCCAATATGAAGAGCAACAAGCTGCAGATGCTGCCCGTTATGGGCGAGCAGGAAACAGTCAACCTGCTCCTCGGTCAAATGCTGAGCAGTTCAGCCGAGGAGGAGGAAGACGAAGAGGCGAAAGGCCTAGGGAACCCCGTGGACCTCCTAGCACGTTCAGCAATTATACTCCCCTTAGCAAAACCCAGGAAGAAATTTGGAAAGAGTGCAACTCAGCTGAGTTCACTAAAGCAGGAATTAAATTTCCAAGACAACAACCCACAAAGCCTGGCCAAGACAAGAGCAGGTACTGCAAGTACCACAAAGGTTACGGGCATCTGACTGACGACTGCATACAACTAAAAGACGCCATTGAAATTCTGATTAGAAATGGGCAAATCAAACAATATGTGAAGAGGGGCAATGCTCCCCGGGCAGAAGCTGCTGAGACCAGCAACACTGAAGAAGCTGCACCAGAAAAATCCGGGCACAAGCCAGTTGCCCTCGCCATCTCCAGAGCTGAAGACTTCTTTGTCCCTGACTACTTGGACGACACCTATGTTGCTCCCACACTGAACAAATGGGACGCACTTGCCCAAGCCATGGTTATCTCTGTTGGAGGTTTTGACAAACAGACTGTGGGATCCATCAAGAGAAAATTTGAAGAATTGATAGATGGCTCCTCCAACCTGAGTGCAACTTTGGATAAACCGAAAGGGCAATCAAAGCCCTTAGCCTTCTATATGGAAGAGCTGCCCGGTGGAACTGCAAACTCCCAGATACCCCTGCTCATCAGAGTGGACATGGCAAATATGGACGTCCGCAGGGTACTGGTCGACCAAGGAAGCTCCTGTGATATCATGTATTCCCAACTTTTCAAGACTCTGCAACTAGATGAAACCTACCTCACTCCTTATTTTGGATCTGATCTCTCCGGATTTAATGGAGCAACAACCAAGCCATGGGGCTATGTAGACCTGCTAGTCACCGTTGGCTCTGAAGAAACTGCAAAAACTATCAAAGTGAAATTCCTGGTAGTAGACTGCCCTTCTCTCTACCAGTGCATCCTGGGCCGAACAGCTATTGCTGACTTAATGGCTGTCCCTTCAACCGCCCACCTCAAGATGAAATATTATACTCATAAAGGCCAAGTTGCGACACTGCATGGAGACATTGAAGCTGCAAGGAGAGTCTTCAATGCGTCCTCCAAAGGAAATGAGTATATCGGGCAGCTCCCCGAGTCCAAGAAGTCCAAGGCAACAACTTCCCTGCCCTTGCCAGAAATCAGCTCCATTGACCTCGACAGCCGCTTTTCCAAACAGGAAAACAAAGATGAGAAGAAGCTCCGCAAGGAGAAGAAGGAAGACGACGAGGCAAGCCAAGAGCACCGTCGTCCAGTTCCAGACGGCGAGTTCGAGCTGATGCCCTTCGGAGAAGACCCGAGCAGGGCAGTGAAGATTGGGACCGGGCTCCCCGAACTTGCTAGGAAGCAACTTGAAGCCTGCTTGAAGGAAAATGCTGATCTGTTCGCCTGGCACGCTTCCGAGATGCCCGGCTTGGACCCCAACATAGCATGTCACCAGCTGACTATTGATCCCACTGCACTTCCCGTTGTACAACGTAGGCGTAGGCAGTCTCCTGAGAAATCGGAGGCTGCAGAAAAATGTGTAAAAGACCTCCTAGAGGCAAATTTTATTTCGGAGGCCAGGTATACAACCTGGCTGTCCAACGTTGTACTCGTCAAAAAATCTAATGGAAAGTGGAGGATGTGTTGCGACTATACCGATCTTAACAGGGCTTGCCCTAAAGACTCTTATCCCTTACCTTGCATTGATAGACTTGTTGATAATTCTTCTGGCTTTAAATTATTGTCTTTTATGGATGCTTATTCAGGTTATAACCAAATTCCAATGGCAGTAGCAGATAGAGAAAAAACAGCTTTCATGACCGAGTCGGGCAACTATTACTACAAGGTAATGCCCTTCGGTCTCAAAAATGCAGGAGCTACATACCAGCGAATGATGAACAAAGTCTTCCGAGGACAAATAGGAGACATGCTCGAGGTATACATGGACGACATGATCGTAAAATCCCCCGAGGAACTCGACCATGTCGTGCACCTTCGAAAGGTGTTCGAGCAGGCCAGGAAACACAACATGAGATTCAACCCAGAGAAGTGCACCTTCGGGGTCCGAGCAGGTAAATTCCTGGGATTTTACCTAACCGAGCGAGGAATTGAAGCCAACCCTGACAAGTGCAGAGCTTTTGCCGAGCTCCCCACTCCGAGCGATAAGAAGTCCATACAAACTCTTAATGGAATGCTAACATCGCTTTCCAGATTTGTATCCAAATCAGCACAACATGCACTCCCCTTTTTCAAACTACTAAAGAAAGAAGCAGTCTTCGAATGGACAGATGAATGCGAGCAAGCTCTCCAACATCTGAAAAAGGCCTTATCAGAGCCACCTGTCCTCTCACGACCAAGTGACGAGGAGGTATTATACCTGTACCTTTCCGTCGCCTCGGAGGCTGTAAGTGCAGCTCTTATTCGTGAGACGAACGAAGGGCAGAAACCAGTGTACTTTACAAGCAAAGCCTTGCAGGGTCCTGAACTAAGGTACCAACAAATTGAAAAAATAGCCCTTGCACTAGTTTATGCAGCGAGGAGACTAAGACATTATTTCTTGGCCCATACAATTGTGGTCCGAATAGACCAACCAATCAAGTCTTTGCTTGGCCGACCAGATATGGCGGGCAGGATGCTCAAATGGTCCCTCGAACTCTCAGAATTCGACATTCGTTACGAGAGCAGAAAAGCTCTAAAAGCCCAAGTCCTAGCTGACTTCGTCGCAGAGATGACGAGCTCCTCCCCTACAGTGGACGGAGCAGATAAATGGACAATCTTTGTAGACGGAGCATCAAGCGCTACAGGAGCAGGTGCAGGCATCATTCTTGAAAATGAGAATGGCTTACTAATCGAGGTCTCCCTAGCACTATCTTTCCCAACTTCAAACAACCAAGCAGAGTATGAAGCATTCCTCGCTGGACTACGTTTGGCCGAGGACTTGCAAGCCAAGGAGATAAAAATCTACACAGATTCGCAACTGGTCGCCTCACAGGTGCTAGGAGAGTATCAGACCAAGAATGATAACCTCTCTGAATACCTAGTGCTAGTAAAGGAAAAGATCACAAAGTTCAACTCTGTTGAAATATTACATGTTCCCCGCGAACACAACAAAAGGGCAGATATCCTGTCCAAACTGGCAAGCACAAAAAGGAAGGGCGGAAACAAATCTGTCATCCAAGAGATACTCCCTCGTCCAAGCATAGAAAAACCAAGCAGGGTTGTGGACGTAAACGTCATTGGCGACAAAGACTGTTGGATGACTCCAGTATACAACTTCCTCGAGCACGGAACTCTCCCTGACGACCAGAAACAAGCAGCTATAGTCAGACGAAGAGCCTGCTCCTATGTCATCCTTGATGGAAAATTATACAGGAGAGGATTTTCCATTCCTCTCCTGAAATGTGTGGACGAGGACACAGCAGATTACATCCTGCGCGAAGTCCATGAGGGCATTAACGCCCAGCACCTGGGAGGAAGGTCACTTGCCAGGAAAGCTTTACGAGCAGGGTACTATTGGCCTACTATGCAACAGGACGCCAAAGACCACGTAAAAAAATGTGACAAATGCCAAAGGCATGGAGATATGCACTTAGCTCCCCCTCGAGAGCTAAAATCTTTGTCTTCCCCCTGGCCCTTCGCCTGGTGGGGCATGGACTTACTTGGTCCTTTCACCAAAGGACTTTATCAAAATCGCTACCTAATAGTAGCAGTAGACTACTTCACGAAGTGGGTGGAAGCCGAACCCCTCTCCGACATCACATCACTTAGAGTCCTGCGCTTCTTCAAAAGAAATGTGCTAGCTAGATTCGGAATACCACAGGTGGTAGTCACAGACAACGGAACACAGTTTACAGACAAAGATTTTCAAGCATTCCTTGTTGCCCTGGGCACCAAGCAGCACTTCACATCGGTCGAGCACCCCCAAACCAACGGGCAAGCTGAAGCAGCCAACAGAGTGATCCTGAGAGGGTTACGAAGAAGACTTGACCAAAACAAAAAGAAATGGGTCGAAGAGCTTGACAATGTACTCTGGGCCTATCGAACAACCCCACACTCCACAACTGGAGAGACCCCCTTCCGAATGGTATACGGAACGGAGGCAGTTATCCCCGTAGAGATTGGGGAACCATCTCGTCGAACTGAACAACCTCTAGACGAGGAACAAAATGACGAAGCACTTCGAGAGGAGCTTGACCTCGTCGAAGAAATTCGAACAGGAGCTTCCTTAAAGGAGGCCACCCTGAAGCAGAAAATAGCTGCCCGTCATGACACCAAAGTCATCAAAAGAGAATTCGAGGTGGGCAGCCTCGTCCTAAGACGCAATGCAGACTCCCAGGATGGCAAACTTGCACCCAATTGGGAAGGACCATACCGCGTCATTGACAAAACAGAAAATGGTGCATACTATCTCGAGGACCTTCGAGGAAAGAAACTTCCCCGACCTTGGAACGCCCAAAAATTGAAACAATATTACAGCTAAGTTATTGCCACACTAAAAGGCTGCTCGCACTTCAGAACACAACGAATCGAGCACCTTAAACAACGGAGGGCACCATGGCACACGTGCTCATCTAAAACCATAGCAGGGGAACCAATTCACCATAAGGGAAATGGAACTCCTGCTAGACGAGGATAACTCTCGAAACGAGCCCATCGTCCCCGTGCCACGACCTAGCACCCAGCTCGCGATGGGAGGTTCAGGTTGCGAAGAAGGGTACACTAGCGTGCTTGTATTCGCGTAACTTAGAAACAACTCTAAGTGCTTATACAGTTCCCTAAACTGTTTAAGTCAAAACAGAGGAGACTACCCTCAATAAAACATGCTCAGTATCAAGCAGGGGAAATCTCCCCGGCAAAATAACAACGAGCGCAGCATTCATACATGCAAAAATATGATAAGCATACAAAACAGGCATAAAAATAAACAGGCAAAACTTAGCACACCAACTTGCTCGAATGAACATACCAGCATGCCCAGACGAGCACCCCAATAACGGGGACAAGCTCCCCGGCTCAGATTTTGAGCAATAAATTAGCATAAAATTTGGTAGGGACCAGACCTCCCCGGTTGAAATTTTTAACAACAAATTTTATGAAAAATTTTATAAGTTATGAGACGGGGAGGCTCCCCGGTTGAAATTTTTAACAACAAATTTCATGAAAAATTTTCTAAGTTATGAGACGGGGAGGCTCCCCGGTTGAAATTTTTAACAACAAATTTCATGAAAAATTTTATAAGTTATGAGACGGGGAGGCTCCCCGAATGAAATTTTAAACAACGAAATTTCTCCAAAATTTTCTAAGTTAAAAAGACGCTGAGGCTCCCCGGTTGAAATTTTAAACAACAAAATTTTGTAAAATTTTCTAAGTTAAAAAAGGAGGAAACATACACGCGAGCAGAAAATGTAAACATACATGCGAGCAGATATAGACGAGCAGTTATAAACAAGCATAGATAAATAAAACGGGCACCTGCCCGGAATTGTCATAAAAATCATACGGGGACAAAAGCCCACTTGTTCCAAAATTACAAACCATGGCTCAAAGGCCCCAAAAATTCAAAAAGACAAAATAAATTACAATAGAAAGGCCGGGGACATCTACTCCTCGCACCTATCTTCCTGCTCATGCACGTCATCTTGCTCATCTTCATGACCCTCCTCGAACACCCCCTCAGCATCTTCCTCCTCTTCATCAGAGTCGGCCAGGCCAGCCGGGATAACAATTTGGCCATCCTTGACCTGCCCGTTCACATGCATTCCCCGGGTCACCAACTCCACGTCAGGATTAAGGCACTTAATTTGCTGCACGGCATTCTCAAAGGCGTACTCAGTGCCCTCTACAAAGTCATGGGACAACTGAGCAATCACCTTGACCAAGTCTGCTCGGGTGGTCAACCCCTCGGCAGCCCTATGCTCGTTCTCGCCCGGCGCCATGGCGGCATTAAGCCTTTCAATTTCAGCCCGAGCAGCATCCAAATCCTCTCCCCTTTTACGGTGCTCGTCCAGCTGGTCACCCCAATGTTTTTGCTTCTCCTTTAGATCTTCCACAGCAATTTTGAGCTGGTTGATCCGACCTTTGGACCGCTCGTGCCTGGCCTGGGCAGTGTTCAGCTGCTCGACTAAGGACTCCCGCTCGTCACCAAGGACAAGGGAGCTCGAGACCATCCGCACCATAGCAGCCATGTCACGAGCATGCTGCTGCCTACGGGCCTCTGGTTCCTGGTCAAGAATAGCAACCCTTTCAGTTTCAAAGACCTCCGGAGGATACTTCTCAAAAAATTTGTCCACGGTAAAGCACCGAGGAACTGGAAACTTGCTGCATCCTCCCATGCCCGCATCTTCAACCGGGGGATCTTCTTCTCTTGTCCTCTTCGCTGGAGGAGGCCGGGGAGCTGAGGTAGGGGTGCCCGAACCAACACCCGAGGTCCCAATAACCTGCACGGAAGGGGTCCCCGGCCTCACTTCCTGGGAAGCCCTGGAAACAATCTTCTTTTTTCCTCGGCCAGACCTGCTCGCCTTCTCATCCTGCTTGGCCTTCAACATGCGCTCGGCAATGGTTTCCATTTCGTCTGCAAATAAAAGACGAACACGTTAGTAAAAGACGAGGAATGCACACAACAATAACATAAATTTTTCTAAGTTAAAAGGAAAGGAAACAATACCCAAGCACAGTTTAACCTCCCCGGCATTTTTGCACTTAAGGAGGGTCCTAGTATTAATGAGACGAGGAGAGGCCTTAGGCACCCCGTGTTCATCTCTTATGGTAACTCCCTTACGAGTCGTCCAGACCCCGGGAGTAAAACCGGCCACAAAGGTCTTCAGACTTTCGAAGGCAGCCATGTCCTCGGGAGACAAGTCTGCGTCCCCGGTTGTATATTCCTTAGGCTCCTTCAGGAAATGGGTGTACGACCAGCTTAACGGGAACTTAGGGACTGCCCGAACTATAACTTGCCCGCTGGCATCCTTACGGGCAACACCTTGCTCGTCCCTATCTTCCTCCAGCTCCATTAAACTCTCCCGGGCAGATGAAGACTCTGGCCGGACAACATAATACCTCTCTTTGAAATCCTTAACGGAATCCACAAACATTTTGAATAATTTAACATCCTCATGATGCTTTAATGAAACCCAATTCTGACGAGGTGCTCGCCCAACCTCCCTCGTCGGCTTACGCTGAATCTTGAAGATTCTAAAGAAAAGGGGAAGAGTGGGAAGAACGCCTTTATACGTACAGAGGTGCTCGAACCCCATAATAAAAGACCACGAGTTTGGATGCAGCTGCGACGGAGCCACCTGCAAGGCTTTAAGCACGCTGGCCGCAAAGGGGCTGAACGGCAGCCTGAGCCCCATCTCCTTAAATACAAATTCGTACATAGCGAAACCATGCCCGCCAAATGACGAGCACACCCGTTCACCCTCCCCGGGTATACGGGTCGACCAATTTTGAAGCCCGTCTGCTCTCTGCTGCTCGACGGTCGTATATAATCTTGGATCCTGGGAAGTAAGCGCCGAGGCTATTCCCCGGGGTTCTGGAGCAACCCAATCCAGCGCAGGATCGGTTATGCAGTCGACCAATGTATACTTCTCCGCACCCTGGCTTTCCACAACCTCCTCGGATTCTGACATTTTACAACCTGAAATGCAGCAAAAACAAAGTGAATTCGATGATCAAATCCACCCTTTCACCGCAATTCAAGTGAAAGGGCGCAGGATAGGACGAGGACGCTGTCCCCGACCAAAGCCCTTTTCAAATGGCAATTAAAACCAAACCGAGGAGGGTAGCCCAGGTGAAAGACGGGGAGATAAGCTTCCCGTCTTTGAATTTCAAACAACGAATTTCATGAAAAAATTCCTAAGTTAAAAGGGGAGAACATGCTCCCCAGCAATACAAACTATCTAAAGTTTCAAACGGCGAGATAGGCTCCCCGTCACTAGTTATCTAACCTAGAGTTTCAAAGGGGAGGAAATCTCCCCGGTACTAAGTTCATATGGTGCCCGGCACATTCATCCTAATGTTCATAAATTCATACATTCTTCATGAAAAAACGCCCAAAACTGGGCAGAAATGACAAAAAATGGATCTAAAGAGGAAAATTTGAAAGAATTACCTTGAATATGAGGAAAATCTGAGGAACGACTTGACTTGTGAATTGGAACTTCAGAGAGATTCGCAATTGAAGAGAGAGAGTGAAAAGTAAAAATGAAATTCACTCTCCTCCATTATATAGACCAAGCCAGGAAAGGGAAGAGACGCTTTGATCCAATGGTCCTTACACTCCCTCGTAAAAATCAAAGCAGTAAATGCACCCTTTCACATCCCCAATGAAAGAGGATGCTCGAATTTCACTCGAGCAAGTCCTCAAGCAAAAAGCTGCGCTTTGCAGAAAACCTCCTCGTTGCTAACTTCTTCGTCATAGCAACGAGCAACAATTCCTTTATCTCCTCGTCATAAATACGAGCAACAAATCCCTCTCGTAGTTATCTCCTCGCAGTAAATACGAGCAGAATACTGAATATCCTCGAGAAACCACTTCGAGCAAAACATTGCAGATACTTGCTGCGAGCAAGGCCTAGACGAGCAAGTTCCTCGTCCATATTTGTTCAAGAGAGGTTGCAAGGAAATTTCCTTCTGCACTTGGGCACACATCTAAAGTCATCACTCCTATGCCTAGGAGCAACGACTTGGGGGGCTCCTGTTCTGGACTAGACTAATGCTAGTCCACCTAGACCCTCACAAAGTCCACATGGCTTGCCCAACCACCTCCATGTCAGCATGGCACAACCTCTCCACCAAGATAGGGTAAAATTACTACTCTACCCACTATCTAAGGGTAATATCTTGGCAGTCCCTCTTAATGGGCCTTGGCTAGTCCAGCCCATTAAGAGGACCTTTGGCCCAGAGCTGGGGGCTATAAATACTCTCCCTCTTGGGAGAGCAAGGTAGAACACTATTCATTATCATAATTACTCTCTCTCTCTCTAACTTCTCTCTAGTATCTCTTTTGCTCTCTATTCCTTGTCTGACTTTGGCATCGGAGCACCTGCAGGTACAACCCCCCCCTCCGTGGATCATCTGCTCGGATTACTGCCTACCACCTGCTCAACGGACTTCCAGCTGGCCTTCTACCTGTTCTGATCAACAGTTAAGATCAGAAGGTGAAATTTTCAGTTTTCAAGTGTGCTGAGGAATCAGAAGCGTGTATTATATTGTATTCACTTCATAAAATATTCAACAAAATGAATAAAAAAATTCATTAAACACAATCATTAATGCTAGCATGTATGAATTTTAAACAAATATGTGAGTAGGGGTGTGCAAAAAATTTGGCTATCCTTAACCAAATTACTAACCAATCCATATCCAATATTAGTTTGCAAAATCCACTGTCTATCGGCGCTAGCTAGGCAAAGATGAAAGAGTTTCTTTTCGCGCCTCATATTTTTATGGTTTTCATTATCCGATCTATTGAATAATCTAATATACTTCGAAGTCAGTTCTGACATTAAGTGATTACAACTCTCTCCCGATCACGGGGATCGAACTGTGATACTCCCTATCAAGTCCAGTGTCAATCACCACCGAACTAACTAACGATTGGTTTTCGCTCCTCATATATTTCGGCGTCTGCCTTAAATTTTTGAAAAATACCCTTCTCAAAAGGGGTCACCACTTTACCTTTAGGGGTGTAAAATCTAAAAAAATACAATTTGATAGTTAAAGTACGAAGATGTAGTTTATATTGAGATATTTATGCCACTTAAAAAATAATAAATAAAAGGTTAAATTATTATTTTCATCTCTAGGTTAAATTGTTGGTTTATATTGGTCCCTAACTAATTTTTGTTTCTCTTTTTGTCAGTCATTTTGGTCTTTTCCGTCAATTTCTAACATCGATCAACATTGCAAATGATCCATCATATACCTCAATAATTGTTTTAATTTTAACTGTTTGATATTTTTATCAAAATCTAACACATTGAAATTTGCAAGTCTATAATATCTAATTGTGAACCACCACCTAATTTTTTTTTTAAAAACATGTGCAAGCATATACACTCTAAACTTACAACTAGTGATAAATAAGATATCACACCCTCGAGGATTGTTTAGGGGACTGTACTTAAACTCAAGTATGATTTTTTTTTAATCTCTTTTACTATCAAGCTCAAAAACCTACGAAAATAGTTGAAAGTAGCTAAACTAGCAAAGTTTCTAAGAAAACTTAATATTTACAAACTTTTGGGATTTTGCTTAAGATTACTTGTGAAACAAGTTAATAGGTGCATTAATATGTATATGTAAAATCGCCTAAACTTGCCACTTATCAAAACCAGTGATGCAATACTAGCTCAAAACAAGCTTCTCAACAAGACAGGATGTCAAAGCTTGAGGAACTTTAAATCAGTTCATACAAGTGTCCATGGCAAACCAGAAGAACACAAATACTTCCATCAAGAATTTGTAAGTTTAGATAGGACAGCAAAACAACTTGCTGACAACAAAACTGACACATTCATTGTTAACATTCAGAAATAATCCAAAGCAGCAGTGTAATGCAATCATTGGAATAGGAGATGAAGTTGAAGATAATGATGTTGAGGAGGAGGAGGAAAGATGGATAGAATTGTTGATTTTCTGTTCCGAGGTAGTAGTAAAATTGTGAAGGCAGAATATAATGATTTTGTTGATTGTTATTTATTGGTATTCAAATGTGATTACTTACTCATAATCTGAGCTCAAATTTTGGTGCCTCTTGATGTAAATGCTTTGTTCAACACAAAAAAAGACCCTAGTGTTTTCTATGTATATTCTTATATCTTAATAATAAGAGTACCATTTACCGTATAACGATTAGGGTGCGTTTGATTCGTAAAACAGCAAGAACTGAACAGAACAACACATAACAAAATAATACAAGACAGGACAAAACTGTACCGGAAAGATATAAGGCGATAATATACATTGGACAAAACTGTACCGGAAAGATATAAGGCGATAATATTTGGGGCTGGTGAACAATCTGTCGGAAGGGCTTCTGAAATATACATTGAATGACAGTGGTGAAGGAAATGAAAATGTTGTCGAGTCTATACAAGAAGCATATGCTACATTAACTAAGTGCAACATTGTAGATAGTGGAATTCTACATGGCAAACTTCGGGGAATGTAAATCCTAATGGGAATTCTAACGAAGCTGATGGAGTTTTTGCAATGCCATACAAGCATAATTGTAGGGAAAATGTAGCTATACTTTGAGAGGATATCTTGAAGGCTAGGAAGAAACTTCATAGACAAGGTTACACTCAAAAGCTAGGACTCTAGTGTAGTGAAAACAATGTTGATGCTCCTTTTATACGCTGGTTTGATGGTGTTTGTTTGCAAATACTTTTATGAGTTTCCCACAATCAATGTTGCACATAAGAAATATGTAATATATATCTGGTTATAATGTGTAGCGTATGAATTCTCAAACAAAAAAATAACGTGTAGCATATGTCATAATCGAGTTCATATATCATATGTGAAAGATAAGCCGTCATTAGTATTTCCTTGTGTCAATGATCACCCATATAGATATACCATTTTGAATTTTACACAAAACTGGATGATGAAACCAAAAGATTGCAACGGTGATTGCACAACTTTGATGCATCTCAATGAGATCAGCGCTTTCCTATTCACAAATTTCAGCAACAAACTTAAGCCTAAACCTAAAACAAAAACTGCTAGTGATCTTTCAAGAAAGGGTAATATCTGGTGTCTCAGGTCAATCATCCAATTCTATAACCTGTGTTAAACCTACAGAAGGTGTACTTAAACCTGCAGAAGATGTCACCTGTGTTAAACCTACAGAATGTGTACTTAAACCTGCAGA
This sequence comes from Trifolium pratense, assembly GCF_020283565.1. Classification (NCBI taxonomy): domain Eukaryota; kingdom Viridiplantae; phylum Streptophyta; class Magnoliopsida; order Fabales; family Fabaceae; genus Trifolium; species Trifolium pratense. The sequence goes on from NC_060065.1 coordinate 38,554,752, forward strand.
AGACGTCAAAAGAAAATATAAGTATACACATAACCTTGGAAATAAGAATTTGACCGAAATTCAAACAAAAGTATGATATTTGCAACTAAGAATAATTAAGAAAAAAGAATATTTAGCTTTTAATGTGCAGGTGTGGTGGTAGGGATGTAGAGAAAAAGAAAGAAACCTTCAAGCACAGCTGTAACGGCTGCATTAGGTACAAGAAGCCCAACTATACGTCTGTTATCTGATGTAGTTTCAACGCAAACAATGCGTAACCTCCTATGAATTAGTCTGACCTGTATATATTTTTATTTGCATTATAAAATAATTATTATATTTTAAGCAAGGTGTAATGCTCCAATGATTAAACAATTCACCAGAGGCTCGACAGAATCAGCACATTTTTCATCAAAAAGAAGTTACTCAGTACCAAAGTTACTATAAAAGTTAGTTTTATCAATGTTATATCACAACAAGTTGATACATCATACCTGCTTAGAAAGAACGGTTTGTGTTTTTCCCCAAAGAGGAAGAATGACACCACCTAAGACATTTACTTCTTGTAGTCTTGAGCCAACTGAACATGATTTACCATTCTTACATTTGGGACCATGCATGCACTGACAACAAAGGTAATATGTCAAAATGTGAGATACCGTGAATTAAAAAAATCTACATATTTTCTGACCCCATGACTGCACACATAAAACATAGAACACACATGAGTGCACAACAAAACATAAATCACATGCACTGATTAATGAGATTCGAAATCATGTTACATCGCAAGGTAGAATACAACTTTATCGTACAACCGCTAATACATTTATGGTTCCGTTCTCTTAGAATTGAGAGTTGGATCTAACTCAACCCTACAAAACCAACTTGTAAGGTGAGGATTGCCTCTACTTTATAAACATATATTCAGGCCATCTCGCATCCGAGGTGAGACTTCTTAACACACCCCCTCGCGCCTAGCACTGTTGGGTTTGGGGCGCGAATATAAATGTTTTCTGGTTTTCTAGATCCGTCTTAACTGTAAGCTAGTCCCGTACTGTAGGGGGTTATTAACAGTTCAATGTCTACTCTACTCTTATCAGTTTCCTTTGCATATGAAGATACAATTACAAGAAATAACCTAAACGGTATATATACCTGTTTAGATGAAACTTCATACTCGTGTTCCCAACTTATTTGGGCTGCTTCTAAAGATGAAACTTTTGAATATTTCTTAGTTAATTCTGCCAGATGCATATCCCTACAATTGCAGTGGAATATGGGTAAACAAGAAAGTTATACTAAAAGAAGGCCAAGTAACTGAAATACATACCGAGGTGATTCTCCGGTGGTGGGACGAACTATCTTATACATAGCTGAAGCAGAACTGCAACAGAAAGAAGAACAAACATAATGACTTCAGTAAACTGTCATTAATTGAAATTGAATCCTCATACAAGTATGACAAAAATCAGGAACAATACCTTTCAAATGCTAAAATAACATGGCGTTTTCCCATAAACTCACTGTTGGACTTGTAGAAGCCATCTCCAGATGAACCAAACTCAGCTTTCTGTTTCTCTTTCAGCATGGTATTCGCCAACTTATACGTAAATTATAATATTATATCAGTAAACTATGTATGTTAGAGGAAAGAAAAATTTAGTTAGGACATCTGAGAAAGCATATGCACCTCCCATGAAACCCCACGATCAAAGATGAATGTGAACAAAACAGTTGAAGCCCCACACATTTGATCAACATAGACTGTCTTCATCAGAGGAAAGTTACCGTCAGTCTTAAATACGAAAATGAGTGGCAGCAAGAAGTTTAGGACAAAAATAAATACCTTTGGAGTCCCTTGCAGTTCAATGACATTAGCTTTCAAGTGAACAATGCCTCTGTCAAGGCTACCTTCAATGCGAGCTTTTTGAACAAGAAGATCCAAGTTATTCACAAATAACTCAAATAGCCTGTTGATACAGAATAAATTAGTGTATTGAACAAAATGCTGAAAGTAAAAGCATCAAATCATTTCATTCACAAAATACAAACCTATTCTGAATCTCAGGAACTATTCCCAAAATCCGGTTGAGAAATCGTCTAACATCATTGTTAGCTTTCTTTTTTTTTGAAGAGGCATACCATCCAGAATCTTCATCATCTCCTTTAAATATAAAAAGTCAGCATTTAATAATGATGGAAAACACAGATAATTTGGTATCATAAACTTCACAACAGTCAACGATGAAAACTGAAACACATTATTATATACGTATTCAATCTAATATACGACATGGGAAGAAAACAATGAATTACCATGATTGGCGTCCATAGAAATTCCGACAGAATCAAGAGCAGATGTTGCCTGCTTACTAAAATCAGGATCCTACATAACACCACTGTTATCACCGATGTATATGAATAATTCAGATGTTGCCAATATGCACATTTGTTATTATACCTGCTCCATTATTCCTTTGTACAAATTCTCCAGAGCCCTCTTCCCATAATCATTCTCATAATTATATGCACTTAATGAAGGTCCAGCCCTGTAATGAATGCACAGACAACATCGGCTAAAATGTTAAAATTTATCCATGGTGGCACACTAGAAACACAAAACTGATAAATCCTACTTACCTGCGATCCCCCTGAGTCAAAGCCCCAAGGGATTCTAATCTCTTAGCTACAGATGATGCAAATCGGCGTTCTCCACCAAGGTTTGAGAATAGTAATCTGAAGAACATTTTCAAGGATAAGAAATTGGGTTAAACAAGTATACTATCTTAAGCAATATCAACGACGCTTTTCACTGCAACCATTTCAAATAAGATTTAAAGTGTTTTGTTTCCCTCTTAATCAATAATGCTAAGTGACCTGTATTCTGGTGCTGAGATTTGATTTGATCTATGAGTTCTTCCAAACTGCTGAATTGCTCGGTCGGCACTCCATGGAAGTTCGAGAGTTATATGAACCCTTCTTTTCTATTTCGTAATGTCAAAGAGAACAACGAAGCATAAAATAAGTGTAAAGCTCAAAAACTAATACAATATCAAAACCCAACAAAATAATACAACAGAAAAAGCTTCTGATATTTACGAACAGTTTGATTACCTGATTTCTCACTCTTTTGTCTGCCTGCAACGAGACGCCAGCTGATCCAGCTTCAGAGATGATAGCCACCAACTTCTTACCTTCCATGAAGAGCATTTTTTCATGCATGTTGACCATGTCCGCAGTGACATCTTTTCTAAAGGGTTAAAACACAAAAAGCTAATTCAGCTAGGGTCTGATAAACCATTTTTATCAATTAGATAGGAGACATTTTGCAACTCACGTATTTCGAGTCTGATAAACCACACCCATTCCGCTAGGGTCTCTCACAAGCATTCCTTTCCTTCCTGTAATTTCTGCAACTATGTCATGGCCTCCTAACTGCATCAAAAATTAATTTACAGAGTCTAGTAAAAGAACTATAATTTTCGGATAATCATATTTTGTAAGGTTCAAATTGTTATCTTCCTGGTGACAGAGGAAGATGAGGATGAATACATAAATGATCATTTACCTGGTCAATAATATCATCCAAGGGATTGTTTGGAAGATCCAAAGCACGAATTGTCTCTAATATTTGTTTCTTGCTCTCGATGGCTGTGTCGTAACTGCAGCAAAGCCGGTAAAAATATTCACCACTGCCATACTATTTTATTGAACATAAAATGATAAACTATGCCATTTAAACCAGAGTGCCAAACTAAACTAATTATGTTCTAAACCTCTTCGGGAGTTTAATTTTGTTTGTTCCAGGAGGGGGATAATTGACAGTTTTATCCTTGCACAAATTACATGCCCATTCCTCAAGAATAAAATCGCGAATTGGGGGCACCACGCATGTCTGATGAGCGTATTTTCCACAGAAGGAACACTGCAACAAGTTTTCCTTTTCCGGCAAAGAAAAATAGGCGAATCCAAGAATTAAATAAGGCAATTGAAGAATGTTTTTTCAGAGAATAATTAAATAAGAACTACCTCTTGAGTACTGCAAATTTCACATTTCTGAAATGCTTCATAATCAGAGTCGGCAGCTGCACCAAATCAAATGGTTCTCACGAGAAGTTTTTTATGTACTGAATACTACCATCACTACTTTAATATAACTTCAAACATTCAAATTGTAAACTTATGTACAAAAGAGAAATGCTTATTAATCTAGAATAACATGAGAAAGAAAACGCACCACTTTCATCCCCTTCTGGTCCGTAATCAGAATCACGGGCAACTGCATTAAGTCAACGGCGAAATTAAAAAGATATCATGTAATCTTGCTGTGTACTGAATATTAATAACACACCATCACTAGTACATGCAAAAGGTCAAACCAAAGTTTGCTTGAAACTCACTTTCATATGCTTCATCACTCTCAGCATCACTTGGAGGCTCCAACTTAGCTACTTTTCTGACTCTAGATTTTGCTGAAACGTCAGGACCTGCCAAGTGCCTCTTCCTTCGAGGCCTCTTTACACCATCATCTACTATAATAGAATTGAAAATAAAAACATGTTGTAAATAACTTAGTGTAAATAATGTATTTTTACTTTTATTAATAATAATTTTATTATTAGTAATAATTTGTATTCAGCTCATTAGTCAGACCCAGTAGGTTATAACTTCGAAATATATTCAGTTTTCACAAAACTAATAACTGGGAATTAATGAAAAATAAATGAAACGTTCATAACAAACAACACAGCACCTTGGAGAACTTCAGGCTTTTTCGGAAATGAGTAATCATCTGGAAAATAATCTTCAACAAATTTTAGCATCAACTCACGAGGTCCACAAATAAAGTCATCAAGTTCAGAGCCCTATCCAACACAATAAATAAATAACACAATGCAACTGAAATGCAGAAAATATTGTTATATAGGAAACAAAAAAGGATCCAAACAGTAATACACACGTATTTTGAAACAGCATCCTCCGTCCTTGCTTCCCCGGTACACTGCAGACCTATGACTACACACTTGTCTTCCATTACTGCTTGTTTCACCAGTCTCACTACAGCAGGGACTTTAGCAGACATACACAAGTGTCTAAAGAAGCGCTAAAATTTTACAAGGAAAGCGGACAATTCAAAAACTTAGTATATCATATAAATGTTTAATAGGCATGACGAACTTGTCTCTAGACACCAACTTAAACTTAATACCTGGTGCGTTGCCCAGTATAATCTCCATAGTACTCTAGTATTAGGTTTTTCAGGTAGGAGGTCAATGGCAGACTTCAATTTCTTACGCAAATCCACCCAAACTTCTGTAGCCTTTTTATACACATCCTATGAAATTTGATAAAAACATTCATCGTCAGATAAGCATACTGAATTCATAAGAAATTTGATAAGAACTGTCAAATTATACAAAATATAGACAACTACTGAAGAATGAGGCCTTCAATGGAAAACACTAGAGTATTGTCTACAATGGAAACAATGTATGATTATCACCCAATGGCTACAACATTGGATCAAGGGTGACCAACCACTAGGGTTGTATCACCCATCATAAGCATAATATGGGAGATTATGGTGCTATGTTCATAGAAATTAGTTGGCATACCGTCATTTTATCGTCTAATGTTGCTTCAATAATTTCAAACTCAGCACCCTTGTAGCTAAGCGTACGACATAAATACATGCCCCTGAAATTATAAAAATAAAAAAGAAGAATATATATTTCAGATACATATATAAGTACATAAGGCTGGGAGTGAGTGTGTTTGTAGAAATGTTATAACCTTGCTTTCATGTCCAATGCAACTAGCTCTAGAGCTCCAACACCCCCTTTGTCAAGAGCACCTGGATTCATCATAGGTATAAAACCATAACAATTAGGAAATATAGGTATAAAACGATAACAATTTACAAAATGTTCTATGTGATGCAGCAATATTAAGCTGAACTTAAATGTTGTAAATATGTGGCTCTACATTTGTAGTTATTTTAAGTTATTGTAATCTACCTATTAAACAGACCTATAAGGTGTTAAAAAAACAATCGGTAACCAAAAAAAGAATAATGATGTGCATCATTATTTGAGCAAGTGAATGTTCTTAAGCAAGTGTCAAAGTGTTTGCCCGTAGCAGTCCTCAAAATAAAATGTGAAGAAAAAAGATGACCAGTCATAGTTACTATTTTGAAAACAAAAAGAAAATAGAAAGACCACTACCTAGAAAATCATTAAAATCACGGAAATCAGTCCCATCTCCCCAAAGGCCAAGTCGAACCATATAAGCCATATTGCGAGGTTCAGATGCACCAGTAGCTGAGCAATAAATGACACGAGCTTCAGGTAGTTGATCCTGTCAAATTAGATTGAAAGAATTATTTCACTTTAAAATGAACATTGACAAAGTTAGAGTGCAAACACAAAGGAAGAGAAGGCATGAAGAGAAACAATGATATTAGAAGCTTTCCGTTACAGAGTAAGATGAACAAACCTGGATATCAAGTACAGCTTTACCAGTTTTTGTTGGTTTCATATTCTTTTCGGGAACCAGATTTTTTGCTTTATGACACTGTAATGAAGCCACTCACACTCTTTAGAAATACCACTTAATAATAATATCCTTCAAACTTAAACAGTGGAAATACCAATTTACACAGGAACAATTTCAATTTAAAAAAGTCTGATACCTCATCAAAAATTATAAGACCATCAAACCCAGGTCCACACCACTGCACAAGCTGTTGCATACGGGAACGACCTTTGCTAGATGATGCTATGAGGCTACTGTATGTCGAGAAAATAACTCCGTCCCTAACTCCAACAGTCTCCGAGTCAAGCTTAGTATAAGGCAGTTTGTTCAAAGCATGCACTGGATAGATTCAAGAAAGAAATATATTTAAATGCATAATAATTCTTGCAATATACAAAACACAATTACAAGAACTTTTCAATGAAACTGAATGTCTTCTCTCAGTGTTTAATGACCTTTATTTTATGCTAAGAGTATGACAATTAAGTTAACCTTTATTTTATAGGAATTTAGTTACACAAACCCAAAAAACATACCATCAATGCAACTTGCACCCATATCATCCAAATCTCTTCTGGCATCAAACTTCAAGTCTGAACCAATAGAAATCCACCTGTGTAAGATCATTGAAACAAGGAAAATGAATTAAAAAGAACAAATGAAATCTCAATCCAAGTTGTAATTACAAACAGCATGTGTGCCTGTACAATAAAGCACGTTGAAAAGATAATGCTCAAACTGTGACAGAGACTTACAAGGCTTTCTTCCTCCCATTGTTCCAGTTCTCCCAAATTAGCCCAGCAACTGTTCGACCTTTACCAACACCCGCTCCATCCCCAATAAAGAATCCAGCCCTAGTACCATCGGGAATGTGTTGAAGATGTCTCTGCCATGTAAACAAGTATCATACATATGATAGCTAAATTATTATCAATTATCAATATTCAATCATGTTCTGAGAGAAACCTGACTAGCATAAACCACAGTCTCAATCTGTAAGCATGACAAAGTCTTGAAATATTCCAACTCATCCTTAATCTTTGGAACATAAGTAGGCTCGGGTGGCTGCACAGCAGACAAGGAAGACGTTTCCACAATCGGATCTGGATGTGGAGGTCCGATAGATAGCTTTGATGGTCGCTGCATAACAAGAGACCTTGCTATTCAATAAATTAACTCAAATAAAGTTTTAATATAAATTGGTCTCGAGAATCAATAACTCACATAATCTGTAAATGTTTCTCCAGGCATACCACCATCAGCTTCATCTTGCTCTACTTCTTTAACCAGCTGATATATTTTCATATTGAAAGAAGCAACAAAGCATGAGATACAAATACAAGATAGTAAAAATCATGGTAAATTCTTAGCAGTACCATATATATAAAAATATGACATGACATTGAATTTTGCCTACAAGGTACTACTGTACTACTAGTGTACCCAACAAAACTCTTATCAATAATGAATTCAACAGAACATTCCAAAACGGCTTTCATACCAATTAAGAAACCCTCCAAAATATATCTTGTATAACAAGTTAAGTAATCATTCTCTAAGCAACACGACATTCATTACATGAAATTCCACCAAATTCAAAATTAGGTCAAAATCAAATAACCAACAATACTAAAAAAAAGCACAATCAAAGTAAAAAAAAAAAAAAAAACCTCGTTAACTTCTTCTTCACTATGATCATTGACATCAAGCTGAACGAAACAGCAGTTAGGACAACGGTTGGAGACATTATTCGGTAGTATGTTAATAAGAGCCATACAACACGGACACCGAGGGCGATCATCGTACGGATTGGTGGATAAGACGCCTGGCATTTGACGGTTAGGATGACTAGGTAAATTCGTCGCATCTTTTCTATGCTGTTGCCGCCGTGGGAAGAGCTTTTGTTGGAGGCGCAAAACGGCGGCACGCGCCCTGAGAACGGAAGGAGGAGGTGGTGGTGGCAGTTGTGAGTTAAAGAGACGTTGTTGATATGGAAAAGTAGAAGAAGAGTGAGCGGGAAAAACGGTTTTTTTGTTGGCGGGTCTTTTCATCTTCTTCTTCTTTTGTTGGTGGAATATTTTTGCTCTTTCTGTCGGCAGAGTGAGATTTAATTTAATGGATTAATAAGTGCTGGTTTATGAAATTGATTAAAACAAGAATAACAGAGAATAGAGATGACGGAGAAGACTTGACAAATAAGAATTTCAAAGGTTTTTAACAAATAAAAAAGATATGACGGAGATGAAGAGAGGGAAAAAAAAAAAAAGAGTATTGTGTTTTCTCTTTAACCGTTGAGTTTATTTTATTTAAAAATTAAATATAGAATGGGCCAATTTTTAATGGGCTTTCATTAATAATAGCACTACTAAATTATTGTCAACTTAGCTCAATTGGTAGGAATGTGACTTCTTTTCACATGCCTTGAGACACTCACGCGTCCCCCGACCTTTCAATTCTACCCCGTGCAAAGTAGGAAGCGAGCTAATAAAAATAGAAAAACTGATAAAAAAGCGTTTGTGTGCTACTCTGCTTGTGTGTAAATAGCAAAATCCGAAGGAAAAAAAAAAACAGTTCATTATAAAAATAAAAATTCTCCTCACCCAATAAGGTAACTATTAATATAATGTATTAATTAATAATAAATCTAAATGTACATATATAGGGCATTGCACCAACTAAGGAAGTAAATTATACACATAAATACAAAATATGAATTCACTTAATTACAATGGGTCAACGTGAGTGCATATTATTACACTTGTGATTTCAAGATTAAAGGGGGTGTTGTTTCACTTGTTGTTTAACTTGCATGATTTGCTCAAATCACTTGCACAGTGACGTGGCCACATTAAAGGGAATGTTTTTTTTTTTTTACAATAACAAAATGATATTCATTCATTCAAATTGATAGATTACATAAAAAAAACAACCACATAATCAACATCGCTAAAAACGTAAATGATGAATCTGCGAAAAAAACTCACAACATCCGAGTTAATAGCATACAACGGCAAAATACCTACAACAAATAATATGATAAAGTTAAAGTCACAGAAGTATCCATGCCTCCGGATCTGCAGCGTTGAAGCCCAAATCATTGGTTGAATCTGTAATTGACTGAAGCCGATCATTTCAATAGAAATCAAATGAACACCGCACAATACGGGACAACAAAAACATCGTACAAGACGACGAACAACACAACGCCGCACTCAGACGGAGAAATCACAAAAAAGAAAACACAAAAGAAAAACTTGATCAATGTGAAGATCACTCATTTAAATAAAGAATAAAAGGAAAAACAATTATGAGGGGTGATTTTGGGTCAAAAATTGACCCTAAAACAACCCCTCCTTGATAGATCAAGAAGAAAAAAAACTAAGTTAAGGTGGGGGCGGCGGCTATCGCTTTAGAGAATAATTTATTTTGGTGTGAAGGGGGAAATTTTCTTTTTCTTTTTAATGAGAATGGAATTATAATCTATTATTTATATGTTTAGGAGTTTCTCTCTCTTGATCACTTTCATATGTGGCATCCTCTCATTTATCATAATCTATGTGGCAACTTGTGAGAGCATGTTTTCCTATGTGGCAACATTTGACAACTTCAATAGAAATTATGTAATGTATGTACTCATATAAGAATTTTTTTTTTGTGTCATTCTCAATCAAAATTTAATGCTAATTCAAAAATAATCATTCAAAAGGAAACAATTGAATACATTTCAATTTTTTTAATGACAATGTCAATTTTTACTTTTTTTTTGTGTCCTTCTCAATCAAAATTTAATGCTAATTCAAAAATAATCATTCAAAAGGAAACAATTGAATACATTTCAATTTTTTTAATGACAATGTCAATTTTTACTTCTAATTTGATTATTTGATATTTTATTCATTATTATTATTATTACATTATTATTATTATATTATATTTTGGAAACAAAGTCATTTTGTCCCATAATTTGTCAATTAGATAATTGCTATTAAATGACATTTATAATTTCGATCTTCATTCTATTAATATAAATAGCTGTGATTTGCAACCGATTTCACACACTATTGCAATTCAAAATTATATTTTTTGCAATCTTTTATCTCTATTCTTTTTTTGGGTGATTTCACTCTCATTTCCTTCAACTTTTTCGTTGTTTTATTTTCTTCTTTCAATGTTTTTTTTTCAAGTTTAATATTATATAGTATATTTTTGTATTTTGATGTTATCCTTTTTTGAGCCTACAAGGAGATAATCTTCTTTTCTTATTTTACAGCAGGTGCCCGTCTTTTTTGTGTTTACAAGGAGATAATCTTCAACTTTTTCGTTGTTCTATTTTCTTATTTTCGAAGATGTTATGTGCATTTATATATATATATATATATATATATATATATATATATGGGATTTGCTAATGCACACCCACTGATTTTTATGAAGGTGTGTATTAGCAACGTACACCTTAAGGTGTATTTAACTACTTTTTAGTTATCATTTGCTAACACACACCTTCTAAAAATTAAGTAGGTGTATTATAGCAAATGCCTATAGGAGTTGCTAACGTACACCCACTTATTTTTTAGAAGGTGTGCATTAGCAACATGCACCTTAGGGTGTATTTAACTACTTTTTAGTTATAACTTGCTAACACACACCTTCTTAAAAATAAGCGGGTGTACGTTAGCAAAACCCTATATATATATATATATATATATATATATATATATATATATATATATATATATATATATATATATATAAGCTTTGTATTTAAATAATGTTTATGATTAATCATAATTATACTAATTTTGAGCTATAATTTTTTATTAGCAGGTCCATACGGAAGAACATATTGTTCGTTATTCAAATTAGGATTAGGTATTATCAACTGATGTTAGAGTTTTAAGTATTTATTTATATATTTTTTATATTTTATTGTCATTTTTTTTAATCATGTTTACATATTAAAAAACGCTTTGTTCATATTATTTTTTATTGGTGTAAATCATGCTTATAAATGTTTTTTTTACTATTATTAATAAATGTTGTACTCTTTTTTTACTCATTATTTTTTTGTTTGTCTAATTTTTCATGTGATATTTAACAAATATACTGATAAAATAATAGAAACTCCTCGAAGGACTATACTATAGAACGAATTGCTTATCAAAAAAAATTATATAGAACGAATTGGCCAAATGTGGAACTGAGAAATTGAAGACTTAATATGTTTCAAAACAAAATTGAAGGCTTAAAAATCTCTGAACAAAAATACTCACCTTAAAAGGAATATAAAAAAAAAATAAAAATAGTAATTTAATTATTCACAAAAAAAGTTATTCTTAAACTTCATACTTATCGAATAGAGAAAATGGTGTGATTGTCTGAAATATAAAAGGAATGAAGTAATTGACTTCATATATTATTTTTCTATTTTATTTTATAATTTTATTAATTTTATTAATAAAAAAAAGTTACATAGTGATTTATACCAAACATAATATTACAATAGGGGGTATTGATAAAAAATTAATCTACATGGAGGTATTAAGCAAAAAATAACTTACACGGGGCGAGACATACATTTGTAGATTTTATTATATAAAAAATACGATAAATATCAATTGAAAGTAAGGAAAGTAACAATTATTTTATATATAAAAAAAGAAAGAATTAAAAGCAATAATATCATGTATTACTTTGTTTTTATTTTCCAAACATCACTGTAAGATAAACAAATAGATAAATTTTTTAAAATTTGCACCATTAACAAATGAGATATGCATAAAAAAAAAGATATAAATTTTTTTTGTGTCAAGCAAATGACAAATAATTCTACTGTTCATTACACAAATGTGAAATTTTTTCACACGGGGACATGGGCTAAAATACTCCAGAAGAAAACAAATGTCTAAAGGAGAGAGATGACGATTAAGAACTAATATATATTAACCGTTAGATTAGTTTTTGCTTAATGACCTTTTTTATGAAAATAAAAGAACAAATATACGAACATGTGGATTGGGAACGGGGAGTGGAGTATCACTCTCCGTTCTACCATTTCTCCTTAAAATCTCCAAAATTTGGATCATTTATCATATTTAAATAAATTATTACATTAAATATAAAATTAATTTTACAAATAATTAAAAAAACAAAAAAATATTAAAAATTTAATAATCCATATTTTTCATGTGTCAAAAAAATATCTATATTTTTTATTGAATATTAACCCGTGCATTTGCACGGGTAAGTTATACTAGTGTTGTTTAATTTGCATGATTTGTTCTCTGTTTTATTTTTGTTTAGATTTGCATGATTAATTCATAGAATTAATTCATAGAATTAATTAATTGGAAAAAATATAGTTTGTTATTTTTTTTATCAAGTACATTAATGGTTAGAAAATTTACAAGTGAATAAGTAGAGTGTCTGGAGTTGGAATCCCGACTCTTACATATATATAGTGTGATGTCACTGCCAATTAAGTTAAGTTCACGATGACATATCGGGCATCTCATTTATCCCCTTAAGAATGGAAATTATAGGCACATGACTAAAATGATAATAATAGTGTTAAGGCTTAAATATCACATTGGTCCCTGTATGTTCCCGTTTTTTTGGTTTTAGTCCCTGTATGTTTTTTTTATAAAAAAAAAAAACAGTCCCTGCATGTCCAATTCCTTTTGGTTTTTGTCTCTCCCCTCTCAAAAATGCTGATGTGGCTAACGGCATGACATGTGGCATGCTGACGTGGCAAATGAAGGACCAAAACCAAAAAAAAATATTTCATGAAGGACCAAAACCAAAAAAACAAAATCGGAAAATCCCTAAAATAATTTTATTTTTTAAAAAAAATAAAAAAAAATTAACATTTTTTACTTTTAAAAAAACCAATTTTTTTTTCGAATAGAAAACAAAATTTTAAATAATATATATATATATATATATATATATATATATATAAGAGTGCTAAAATTTAAAATTCATAAGTCTATAATGTAAAAACTTTTTCACAATGTGCTAAAATTGGTTTAGAACATTCTAAAAAATCTGGCTATAATGACAGTGTGCTTAAAATTGCACATCAACTTAGGCCCCATTTGAATTAGTTTATTTTTGAGTTTATGCAAACAGTTTATTCAATTTTTATGTATTACTCCCTCCGTTTCAAATTACTTGACATTTTAGGAAAAAAAATAATATTAAGAAAGTGTATTTTGCACCTTATTTTCCTATTATACATTTATTTTAATTCACCAATAGGGAGTACGTATTATAAATTTGTCAAGGTAGTTTATGATAAAATAGCTTATAAAATAAAATTTTCACTAATGTGAACTTATAAAATAGCATAAAACCTAATTTATATTGTATAAGCTGTTTGAATAAGGTAAAAAATAAGTTAATCCAAACGGAGCCTTAATATTGCACAAACTAATAACAAGCGACCATTAAGGCACTAAAAAGTTGTTAATAATATAACTTGCCTTACGGGATTGGTTATTATACATAAGCTATCCTTATGCACCATGCATAAGTTACTTAGTGCACCCCCCAAATTACTTGTGCACCCCCCAAATTACTAGCACACCCCCAAATTTCTCATGCACCCCCCAAATTACTTGTGCACCCCCAAATTTCTCATGCACCCCCAAATTTCTCATGCACCCCCAAAATTTCTCGCACACCCCCAATATGACTTTTGCCCCCCAATTTTATTTTTTTGGTCCCCTCCACATTTCTAGCCTAAACCATTTTGTTGTGGGAATGGTTTCAGAGATATGCACTCCAAAACCATTAAGTGTATAAGATGGTTTTAGAGTACAACCCTATAATTAGAATACAAACAATAATTGTGATTTGAAACCATTTAACCAACATAATGGTTTCCAGAATTTTTAAAACCATATAAACACACATAAAACCATTTTACAATACAAATGGTTTCAGTGTATAACTATCTGAAACCATTTAACCAACATAATGGTTTCCAGAATTTTTAAAACCATAAAAACACACATAAAACCATTTTACAATACAAATGGTTTCAGTGTATAACTATCTGAAACCATTTAACCAGCATAATGGTTTCCAGAATTTTTGAAACCATAAAAACACACATAAAACCATTTTACAATACAAATGGTTTTAGTGTATAACTATCTGAAACCATTTAACTGGTTTTAAATAATGATTATAATTGTACCAAAAAAAACAATTATGATTCTAATTATAGGTTGTACTTCAAAACCATCTTATGCACTTAATGGTTTTGGAGTGTATATTTTTGAAACCATTCCCACAGCAAAATGGTTTAGGCTTGAAATATGGGGGGTTAAAAAAAAATTGGGCGCACAAGTCATCTGGGGGTGCGTGAAAAATTTTGGGGGGTGCGCTAGAAATTTGGGGGTGCGCGAGAAATTGGGGGGTGCATGAGAAATTTGGGGGGTGCACGAGAAATTTAGGGGTGCGCGAGTAATTTGGGGGGTACGTGAGAAATTTGGGGGGTGTGAGTGTGTGAGTTGAGATTGGCTAGGATTATTACATGTGGATGCTCAATCTAATGGATGTTATTGACTTATGTACCATGCATAAGGATTACACTTATGTATAATAACTTCTCCCTTGCCTTACATAAAGAAAAAAATTTGTTTTTTTATTTATTTTTAAAATTAAAAAACGTTAAAGTAAAAAAAAAAAATGTTTTAAAAAATTTAGGGATTTTAAACTTTATTTTTTGGTTTTGGTCCTTCAATAATAAATTTTTTTTGTTTTGGTCCTTCATTTGCCACGTCAGCATGCCACATGTCATGTCGTTAGCCACATCAGCATTTTTGAGATGGGAGGGACGAAAACCAAAAAAATTGGACATGCAAGGACTGTTTTAAAAAGAAAAAACATACAGGGATTAAAACCAAAAAACCGAGAACATATAAGGACTAATGTGATATTTAAGCCTAGTACTAATAATAACAATATTTAATATTTCTTAAAGTCTCTGTGAGCTTAGCTCAGTTGGTAGGGACATCGCACTATATGTCGCACTATATGTGTAGGAGCCCAGATTCGAAACCAAGACACTCCACTTATTCACATTTAGTTAGATTTTCTAGCCACTAGACTAGACTACTTGACAAAAAAAATTAATATTTTATTTTTTGATTAAATAAATTGATTTTTATTATTGTGACAACAGTTTTCCTTTTTCGATATAAGTCCTAAAACCCTAAGCACACATTACTATCCTTTTTCACAAAAGACATTTTTAATTTATCTTGTTTGTCAAGTTTTTAATCCTTCTTGTATATATTGCAGTATTTTGTTTTTCTCAAATTCTATACTGTTCGGATTTTAAAATTCAAACATGTGTTTAAGTTGTTTGGGTTTTAAATT
Source organism: Trifolium pratense (assembly GCF_020283565.1). NCBI lineage: Eukaryota > Viridiplantae > Streptophyta > Magnoliopsida > Fabales > Fabaceae > Trifolium > Trifolium pratense. The sequence goes on from NC_060065.1 coordinate 38,570,658, forward strand.
CTGAAATTTTTTTAGAGTTTTTTTTCTTAGATGTTTTCTCTTCCGAACCCTCGTGTTTTTTTTATACCCCATGAATTTCCAATTTTACTCTTGAAAAAACTTTAGTTTGTAAAAACTAGTTTTTTTGTCTTGAAAACAAATTTCGGTTTCTAAAAACCGAAATTTACTTTGAATTTGCACTGCAAACCAAATTTTTCTGCAATGGCAAAATTGGAATATTGACGATATAAAAGAATCACGGGGTCGAGAGAGAAAGCATCTTTTTCTTATGCTCTCTTGTTTTCTCTATAGGTTTTCTCTTCTTTTGTACAGGAATCACGTGGCCCGACACGATTGGGAGGAAGTACACTTTGATTATTTATTTTTCCATCTTAATTTACAATTTGTTTTTGGAAATGGATAATGTGCAGTCAAATTTTCAATGCACTCCTTTTATAGTCGTCTGATTACAATCGGATGGTTTAAATAAATTCTGTTAACAAATACAGTTTTAAATCATGACTGTTCGATCTTGATCGGACATCAAACAGTTATAAATGAAATGCCTGCACGACTGCGCCAAAAGTTCGAATGCATGGAATGTTGGTCCTTTATTTTTCTTTTTAATAATAAAAATTATTATAGAAATACATTAGATTTTCAATGAACCTAAAAAGTAAAGTTTCTCTTTGAGATTTAGAATCATAGAACCACGACTTTGTATCATATTGATACAAACTCAAACCATGTGTATCCCACTCAGTAGTGGCAACAACTTATGCTCAAATAAGGAAGTCTTCTCTCAAGAGATGGGAAATTCTAGGGAGGTCCACTTGGTGAAAATCATAAGTCTGAGGTAGGAAATCTAGGATATGGTCATATCCTAGTAATCGTAATAGGGTGATTATAATTATTGAAGTCCTTTTAAGGTTAGAAGGCAAAGTCAGTCTAGATAGCGTACCAAGTTGAGAGTGAACTAGTATAAAAATATTGTGTTGTATTCTCTCACCGTATATCTTCTATTTTACTTTGTGTGTGTTCTTTATGGTTTAACTGAAGTTAAATGTTTTGATAAAGAATTTAATTAACAATAAATTTAAAAAGCCTAAAAAATGGTAAACACAATTCAAACCTCTCATTTCTTGTATTTTCTAGTGCACCTTTGAATGTCTCCTTCACACCTATATATGTTCTTAGATAAGGATATCACAGTTTTCATCGTTCTTATCCTCAACCCACCAACAAGAACATTCAATTTAACACCGAAGATTTAGATAGCTCAACCAGTTGAGCTAAGGGTTAATTTTTTTAAAAAAAAAACTAAATTATCTCATCCAAATTGACATCAGAGTGAATCGAACTTGAGACCTCAAGGAGAAGCACACTCTCAGGTCCCAAACCAATATCATCAGACCAACCTAAATGGGGTTGAGGTAAGGGTTAAATTAAATAAGTTAAGGAGTTAACAAATTAAGATTCAAGTTCTAATGAAAAAAAAATAGGCTAAATTGCACTTATGGCCCCCTATGTTTCTGAAACTTGCAATTTTGGCCCCTTATATTTCAAAATAGCAGTTTTAGCCCCCTATGTTTACCCCATTTGCAAAAGGTCAATGCTGATGTAGCAAGTCAGTTAAGTGACTCAGCTGTCATATCAACTTTTTTGTCACTTATTATTTTAAAAAAAATAAAAAAAGAAAAAAGAAAAAAAATAGGAAGAAGTCACGTGAGGTGTGACTATCTTCTTTGTAAAAAAAATAAAAGTCAATCCTATATATTCAAAAATAGCAGTCGATGTTTTCCTATGGTATTCCATTTTCTCAAATCCAATAGTTCTTTTACTTGTTTGTCCAAATTAATTATCTTAATCTGGTCTATGTCCAAACCCTTTTTTAACTCATAAAATTTTCCATTCTTATATGTTGTTTCAGGGTCAAAAACAAAGTAACCGTTGTAGTGAAATTTTATCTTTAGCATGTGAGCCTCAGTTTCCCTAAATCAAATATAATAAAGAAATAAAGAAAACATATTTAAATAACAAAACAATTGACGTATACAAGACAAAAACTTGACCTACCAACACTTTAATATTTTTCCACCCACCATATTTAAATCACAAAACAAAGAAGTCATAGTATATAGACAAAAGACTTTAAGACATAATTGTCAGGAATCTTCATGTTACTTGAACCTTCAAGTGTTGCACCAATTACAGTCTTCATCTTCAAAACAAAATCAAACGGCTGAACTTTAGGGTTCAAAATTGAAATCAAACAAGAGAGAACGAAAAGCAACTTTTGATTTGGATATAGGATTTAAGAACGTAATTATTTGCGAAATCAAAGGAAGAAAGAACGAAATCATCGATAGAATTTGGATATAGGTTTCACGATTTGCATCATGGATTTGAGAAAATGGAATACCATAGAAAAAAACATCGTTTGCTATTTTTGGATATATAGGATTGACTTCTATTTTATTTTTTTTACAAAAGAAAGTCACACCTCACATGACTTCTTCCTATTTTTTTCTTTTTTATTTTTTTTTAAAAAAATAAGTGCAAAAAAGCCGATGTAGCAGCTGAGTCACTTAAGTGACTTGCCACATCAGCATTGACTTGGTCAAAATTGACCTTTTCTAAAATGGGGTAAACATAGGGGCCAAAACAGCTATTTTGAAATATAAGGGACCAAAATTGTAAGTTTCTGAAACATAAGGGCCAAAAGTGCAATTTAGCAAAAAAATACTAACATTAATAACTAATAATTAACTTCTTTTAAAAAAAAAAAAGAAAATATTATATTCCTCATGTCTAGCTAGCTAGGTTCGATCAGCTCAACTCAGTGACGTGCTCTTTATCCACTACAGACTACAGTGGTCATGGCACTAGTTCCCTGCCAAGCCCGGGGAGAAAGATGATACTGGCTATGATGAGTGCATTGTTTCCACATATATGAATCAGACCCTTTGGCAAGCGATGATAATTATTATTTTGGCTATCAAACAGATAAAGATTTCATGGAGTCTGTAGGAAAGGTACCTAAGGGTTGTAGGATCTCAATCATATCAAATTTCGTTACGGTGGTGATTTGATTGAAGCAACAAAGGAGCAAATAGGAGAGACCACAAGGGAAGAACAAAATTCATCCTCAGGCTTTAAAAACTTCGTTAACAAGAAATATATCATCAAGTCGTGTGACATAGGAGAGAAACATGTTGATCCTCATCATGTGTAACACTACTATGCGAAGAATATGTATTTGCCTCTTTGAATATGCTAGTCCTAAAATGAAGAATCTTCATTAAGTTTGTCTTTAAAACTTAAAAATGAAGTGGTGAGAGTGAAGGTTGTGGTGGAATTTTGAGGACGGTGAACAATCTTGCTAAAGAGCTTCTCAACAAACACTAAATGACAATGATGACGAAAAGAAAAATCATGCCAAGCTTAAACAAGCATATGCTACATCAACTAAGCGTAACATTTTAGATAGTGAAATTCTACTTGGTGGTTGCCAAACTGACCAAACCTTCAGCAGATGCAAGTCCTTAATGGAAGCTTATGGGGATTTTAGCAATGTCATACAGGCTATATAATATCAAGGACAGGTTGTGTTGTTCCAAATCGATAACTTATCCTAAAGGCCGAAAACAAACTTCAATAGCAGGGTAACACTCAAAAAATAGGACTCTATTGTAGTGATGACAATGTCAATGCTCCTCCTGTATGCTGATTTGATAGTGATACAACTTATGTTTGATAGTAGTACTTTTATGAGTTTCTCACCATCAATGTTGCACAAGAAATATGTACTTTACTTCTGGTTATAATGCGTAGCATATATGATATTAAAACAAAATAATAATGTGTGGAGTATGACACAATCGTGTTCATATATCGTATGTGAAAGTGAAGCCATCTATAGTATTTTCCTATGTTATTGATCACCCCATATACAACTATGAATTATAAACAACTGGATGATGTAATCAATAGATTGAACAACTGTGTGGTATCTCAGTGAGATATGAACTTTCCTTTCCGCAAAATTCAGTAACAAGCTTAAGCCTTTACCTAAAACAAAAACTGCTAGTGATCTTCAAAAAAGAGAGACGTCCGGTGTCTCAGGTCAATCATCCAGTTCTATAGGCCAATGTAAACCTACATATTATGTCAAAAGAAAATATTAGTATATGCATCACCTTGGAAAAAAAATCATTTGACCAATATTTAAACAGAAGTCTATTGACATATTTTCAACTAAATTACGAAGAAAAAAGAATATGATGTTTTCCATGTTGAAGCCTTCTAATGGAACAAAAGCCAATCCTTTCTGTTCGAGCATGAGTTTTATTGTTGCAAAATGTAAAAGGAGAAAGAAACATTATTCTCCTTATGAAGTTATGAGGATTGTCCTGTCAAAATGACACTGATTTTTCAGAATCAACTATTCTGGTATGTTTGCCAAAAAGAAACTATTCTGGTAAGCATTCATTCCTTTTTTTTAAAAAAAACTTGGTATCCGGCCTTAGACCGAGTAAGCATTCATCCCTAACTGAAACAACTTGTCATCGCACCAACATCATATAACAATAAAACCCTTTGGGATCCCTATTTTAAATTTAAAATTCTTGTAAACAGCAGAATTATAGAAAATAAACCATTGCAGAAAGGAAAACATCTAATCCTTTTGCACATGTGTATGCATGTCTGTATGTGCAAAAAAAAAAAAGAATTTCTTTAACAATCCACACCTAAAGGTAAATCAGTACTTAATGATTTTAAATTTGTATATGTTGAGCAATGTCCTTATCTTATCATATCCTTCTCAAACTCTCTTATCATATCAGTCTCTATTCTATTCTGACCACCAAACGGGCCCCTAAGTTATTAACTGAAAAGCATGACAACCATTTTTTTTAAGAATCCGAATATCAATCGTAATGGGAAATATTTCAATTTTCTTATATGAAAGCAAGTTCATGTGCAGGTTTGCTTTTAAGAAAAGGCGGTAGGTATGAAGGGAGAAGAAAGAAAGAACCTTCAAGCACAGTATCAACTGCTGCATTAGGTACAAGAAGCCCAACTATATGTCTGTTATCTGATGTAGTTTCAACACGAACAATGCGTAACCTCTTATGAATTTGTCGGACCTGTACATATTTTTATTTGCAGTTAGAAATCTTTTGCATTATAAAATAATAATTATATTTCAATTTTCAAGCAAGGTATAACGCTCCAATGATTAAGCAATCCACCAGAAGATCCACAGAATCAGCACATTTTTCATCAAAAAGAAGTTACTTAGTACCAAAAAGGTTACTATAAAAATTAGTTGGAATTATCATGTTATATCACAACAAAAACAATCTATCTATTACCATTTTCACACAGCTAACATCAATTCAAAAACGCAAATAATCAGATCTAAAAGATATCAAAAAGTGACAAGTGGATACACATGAATTAATATTTATTTTTTTGATACAATGAATTAATAATTTTAACATCTGCAAAATATTGTTCTTTCTCATGAATATTTATGAGTTGGTAAAATACCTGCTTAGAAAGAGCCATTTGTATTTTTCCCCAAACAGGAAGAATGACACCACCTAAGACATTTACTTCTTGTAGTCTTGAGCCAACTGAACAGAATTTACCAAGTTTACACTTGGGACCATGCATGCACTGACAACAAAGGTAAAACAGTCAAAATGTGAGATAATGTGAATTAAAATAGTTCAATATCTACTATGTTCTTATCAGTTACAATTACGAGAAATAACTTAAGGTATATATACCCGTTTAGATGAAGCTTCATAGTCGTCCTCCCAACCAATTTTGGCCGCCTCTAAAGATGAAACTTTTGAATATTTTCTAGTTAATTCTGCCAGATGCATATCCCTACAATTGCAGGGGAAAATAGGTTAAACAAGAAAATTAAACTAAAAGAAGGCCAAGTAACTGAAACACATACCGAGGCGATTCTCCGGTAGTTGGACGAACTATCTTATACATAGCCGGAGCAGAACTGGGACAGAAACAACAAACATAATGATATCAGTAAATGAAACCTTAATCTTTACTATGCATTTGACTGGGGACTGTGTCCCCTCAATATCAACAGATTCAGAAATTGAGAGACTAAATCAATCACAGATGCAAAATACACATATAAAAATAACTTTATTTAATTTCTCTGATCCTTAGTATGTATTTTAGTAAGAAATTTATCCCTTTCAGCCCTTATCCTTTTATCTCTGTGGTAATCGTGTTTATTCAACACATCCAAGAGATAGTCACAATCCATATTAGTCGTATGTAACATAACCTTAGTTGGAGTGTTGAGAAAATAAATAAATAAATAAATAAATAGACAGTTAAACCCGTGAAAGCCTTTTTAGGAAGTAAAATAGAACACATGAAATGTAAAATGTAGCAAAGGTATACTAATTCTAGTTTTGGAATGAAAATCAAGGGTCCATTAAATACAATAACAAAGAAATAAAGATAACATGTAATGTATAGGATTCAAGTGAGGCAAACAAAATAGAGCAATACTTCAAGTGTAATTTTATGTTTGTGACAGAAAAGAGCCACTCAAGCTTACAGCAAGTTCCAACTATAAAACATACAATGTTACATGGGACTAAATGTTGGGCAATTAATAGTCAATGGGAAAGAGATTATATAAATGCTGGACAAAATAAACTTTCATCCATTGAAATCAAATCATTATATAAACAAGTACAGAAAAAACAAGAAACAATACCTTTGAAATGCTAAAATTACATGACGTTTTCCCAACCACTCCCTCTTGGACTTGTAGAAGCCATCACCAGATGAGCCAAATCCAGCTTTTTGTGTCTCATTCAGCATGGTATTTGCCAACTGAAGCATAAATGATATCAGCAAAATATGTATGTAAGAGTAAAGCAAAACTTAGTTAGGACATCTGAGAAAGCATATACACCTCCCATGAAACCCCACGATCCAAGATGAATGTGTACAGAATAGTTGAAGCCCCACTCATTTGATCAACATAGACATTCTGCACCAAAGGAAAGTTATCTTCAGTCTTACATATTCTATACAGTAACATATGAAAATAAGTGGCAGCAAGAAGTTTAGGACAGAAATACATACTTTTGGAGTCCCTTTCAGTTTAATGATATTAGCTTTCAAGTCAATAATGCCTGTGTCAAGGTTACCTTCAATCCGAGCTTTTTGAACAAGAAGATCCAAGATATTCACAAATAACTCAAATAGCCTGTTGATACAGCAAAAGATAGTGTATAGAACAAAATGCTGAAAGTCGAATAGAAGCATCAAATCATTTCTTTCACAAAATACAAACCTATTCTGAGTCTCAGGAGCTATTCCCAAAATCCGGTTGAGAAATCGCCCAATATCATGTATGTCTTTATCATCAATGTGGCAAGATAGCCATCTAGGATCTATATCATCTCCTTTACATATAAGTAATCAACATTTAATAATGAGGAAAAACAGAGATAATGTGGCATCATAAAATTCACAACAGTCAATGATGAAACTGAAATGTATTTTGATTAGATATCATCGTTATTATACACCTATTCAATCTAATATTAGACAAGGGAAAACAGTGAATTACCATGACTGGCGTCCTTAAAAATTCCAACAGAAGCAATAGCAGCTTTTGCCTGCATAATAAAACCTTTGATTGTATCTGGTCTGTCAGATAAGCATCCTGGAGGTACAACGGGAAGAGGATCCTACATAATTATTTTTATCAGTAGATGGATTCGACTTGTTCGTTTCCTATTAAACTTATTGTCAATATGCACATTTTTTTTTTCAACAAAATTAGATACCAGCTCCATTATTCCTCTATACAAAACCATCAGAGCCCGCTTCCCATAAGCACTATCATAATTATATGCACTTAATGAAGGTCCAGCCCTGTAATGCACACAGGAACAACATCAGCTAAGATGTTAATATTATCCATGTCGGCTAACTGAAAACACAGCTTATGAGTCCAACTTACCTACGATCCCCTTGAGTCAAAGCTCCAAGGGATTCTAGTCTCTTGGCAACAGCTGATGCAAACCGGCGTTCTCCACCAAGGTTGGTAAATAGTAACCTGAAGAACATTTATAAGAATAAGAAATTGGGTCAAACAGGTATAACATTAACAACACCTGTCACTGCAACCATTTCAAATCAGATGTAATGTGCTTCCATCTTGGCTTAAAAAAAAATTCCATATCATAGTATCATACAGTTCACACCAGATAGTTTATATTGCTTTGCTATTTAAAAAAAAATAAAAAATCACACCATATAAGAACCTTAGGCAGAATGATTTAAAGGGTTCAGATGAGGATTGACTATTATATCTGGGTCATAGCAAGCCACTTATACGGAATGTATATTCTAGAAAGAGGTGGACAGTGAGAAAATTTTATGTCATGAGGAATTGGTAGAGAGTGGGGAGGCAGTTTTTGGGGAAACACGTTGAATTAAAATAAACCATCAATTTAATCCCTAAACTACCAGTCTCCAATTTATTCCCTAAATACAATATAAGTAACCCCTAAAGTATATGAAATATGTCAATTTAGTCCCTAAGCATATGAAAATCTATAAATTTAGTCCCTAAAATCTTAATGGCAAGGACTAAATTGACGGATTTTATATACTTCAACGATTATTTATTATATTTACAAAGTTTATGGACTAAATTGGAGAACAGCTGATAGGTTAGGGACTAAATTGATAGTTCTGCAAATTGAATGGTACCATTAATAAAACCATTCCAATTTTTCTGTTCTTTCTTAGTTAATATACCATTTTTTGTTTTCCTTCCGTCTCATATTATGTGACACATCTGAAATATTTTATTGTCTCGCTATTTGTCATTTTAGAACACTAATGAAGCATTAATTCCTTTCTTCCACTAATACTCTTATTTATTGTATGTCAATCCACCTAACTATTTTACAAATGAGGGTATTTAAGTCAATGAAACTCATTATATCATGAAAACTAGTACACTCAAAAATCAAATTAACCAATAATGCTTAGCATGCAAAATAACCTCAAAGGCTCAAACAACACTAAATTTGAGCTACATGCTCACCAGAGACAAAACAAACAGGTGGTAAAGGTATATATACAGAATTCAAAAACCAAATTAATCGATAATGCTTAGTGACCTGTATTCTGGTGCTGAGACTTGATTTGATCTATGAGTTCTTCCAAACTGCTGAATTGCTCGGTCGGCACTCCATGGAAGTTCTAGAGTTAAATGAACCCTTCTTTTCTATTTTGTAAAGGTCAAAGAGAACAAAACAGCAAATTAAGCATAAAATAATCGTAAAGTTCAAAAACTAATACAATATCACATGTTTCTGAGCAGAATATGTACAAAACCTGTAAAAATATTAGGACAGAAAAATATAATACAAACAGTTTGATTACCTGATTTCTCGCTCTTCTGTCTGCCTGCAACGAAACGCCAGCTGATCCAGCTTCAGAGATGATAGCCACTAACTTCTTACCTTCCATGAAGAGCATTTTTTCATTCATGTTGACCATCTCAGCAGTGACATCTTTTCTAAAGGGAAAAACACAAAACTAATTCAGCTAGCACGAATCAATGTTTATCGATTAGACATGGAGACATTTTGCAACTCACGTATTTCGAGTCTGATAAACCACACCCATTCCACTAGGGGCCCTCACAAGCATTCCTTTCCTTCCTGTAATTTCGGCAACTTTTTCATGGCCTCCTAACTGCATCAAAAAATCATTTAGAGAGTCTAGTAAAAGAACTATACTTTGGCATATAGTATTAATTGCAGAGCATAGAATCGCTACAACAAACATCTTTTCATAGCAGTTAATTCCTTAATTGGTATAGGACTAGCATTGACCAACAACTATACTTTATTGATAAGCATATTTCGTAAGGTTCAAGTTGTCATCTACCTGGTGAGAGTTAACAAAATGCTCTACAAAAGAAATTACCATCCAAGGGATGATAAATGATTATTTACCTGGTCAATAACATCATCCAAGGGATTGTTTGGAAGATCCAAAGCACGAATCATCTCTAATATTTTCTTCTTGTCATCTACGGCTATATCATAACTGCAGCAAACCCATAAAAATATTCATCACTGCCATACTCTTTTTATTTTAACTTTTTGTGCACTCATTTTTATTGATTTAAGAAATGGTAACTTACAGTTATTATAAAGCTAGTTATTGAACAGAAAATGATAAACTATGCCATTGAAACCAGAATGCCAAACTAAAACAAATTATCTAAGTTCTAAACCTCTTTTGCTGTTCAATTATGTTTGTTCCAGGAGGCAGATATTCAACAGTTTTATTCTTGCACAAATTACATGCCCATTCCTTAAGAATAATATCGCGAATTGGGGGCACCAAGCATGATTGATGAGCGTATTTTCCACAGCAAGAACACTGCAACAAGTTTTCCCTTTCCTGCAAAGAAAAATATGTGAATCCTACACATGGCATCAACACGATTCAAGATAGTTTTTTTTAGAGAATAGTTGAATAAAACCTACCTCTTCAGTACTGCAAATTTCACATTTCTGAAACTCGTCATAATCAGAGTCGGAAGATTCAACATCAGAGGCAGCTGCATCTAATCAATGGTAAAACCAAATCGTTCTCAGGAGGAGTTTTTATGTACTGAATACTACCATCACTGCTTTAAAAGAACTTCAGACATTTAAATCATAAAAAGCATTCACTTAGAAGTTCCACACTAAAAAGGTGAATTTATTTTCCTAACTTTTGTACAAAAGATAAATGCTTATTAATCTAGAATAACATGAGAAAGAAAACGCACCACTTTCATCCCCTTCTGGTCCGTAATCAGAATCAGAAGATTCAGGAACAGAGGCAGCTGCATCAAGTCAATGGTGAAATTAAAAAGGTATCATGTAATGTTGCTGTGTACTGAATATTACTCACAAACTTTAGATATTAATAATAAGCCTTCTTATATCACTACTCACAAACCACACCAAATTTCTACCTCAAATAGGCTGAAATGCACTGTACTCAAGTATGACAGAAAATGCACCGATTTCTTCCTCTTGCAGGTGCAGTACACAATACATTTAAGAGGTGGAATGACCAAAAAGAATAGATGTGGTGTCTAAAATTTATTTCCCCAATTTAATTCAAGGAAAAAATCCCTAGTAGCTAAGTAGCCATGGTGCTTCATTGTGCTTCTGTTTTGATCAAATTCATATCCTCAACTCTTACTTATTTATTCTCTTTTAATAACTTCTTTCTTTGAAAAAGGATGACAAAAATAATAGAATTTCAAAATAAATAATTTTAGTTTGTAACTTTGTATCAATTGAGTAACTACTTTAATAACACACAGTTGACCTACACCCTTTATCACCACATATAAAGGCTGAAAAGTGGTCTAAATTAATGCATTAGTAGAAACGGTTGCCATATGCACTTGAAGCACAACACAAAAAATGATATTTGCTGGAAACTCACTTTCAGATTCTTCATCACTGTCAGCATCACTAGGATGCAGCAACTTGGCTACTTTTCTGGCTCTAGATTTTCCTGAAACATCAGGACTTGCCAAGTGCCTCTTCCTTTGAAGCTCCTTTACACCATCATCTACCATAATAATAGAATTGAAAATAAAAATTACAAATTGCAAAATAATGAAAATAAATGAAACACTTATAATAAGAACGGCATGTAGATACCTGGGAGAAGTTCAGGCTTTTTTGGCAAAGGGTAATAATCTTCAACAAATTTTAGCATTAACTCACGAGGTCCAGAAATAAAGTCATCAAGTTCAGAACCCTGTCCAACACAATAAATAAATAAAACATATAATGCAACTGAAATGCAGGAACTGTTGTTGTATATGAAATGAAAAAGGATCCAAATAGTAATACACACGTATTTTGAAACAGCTTCCTCCGTCCTTGCTTCACCAGTACTCTGCAGACCTATCACTACACACTTGTCTTCTCTTAATGCTTGCTTCACCAGTCTCACTGCAGTTGGGACTTTAGCAGACATACACAAATGTCTAAAGAAGCGCTGCAATTTTACAAGGAAAGCGGACAATCCAAAAGAGTTAGTAAATAATAAATGTTTAATAGGCATGACGAACTTGTCTCTAGGCACCAACTTAAACTTAATACCTGGTGGGTTGCCCAGTATAATCTCCATAGTAGTCTAGTATTAGGTTTCTCAGGTAGGAGGGAAATGGTAGAAAGCAATTTCTGACGCAAATCCACCCAAACTTCTGTAGCCGTTTTATACGCATTCTATGAAATTTGATAAAAACACACATCAGATGAGCATACTGAATTCAATAGAAATTTGATAAGATTATAAATCACCAAATGAGAATACTGAAATCAAAAGACAAATGAATGTGTTATAAAAAATATAGACAACTGCAATTTTATAATTATATGAAGGGTGAGCAACGGCTAGGATTGTACTTCTTTGATTGAAGTAATGGGTGAGGAATCACTACATAAGCATACTATGGGAGATTATGGTGCAGGAACAATTGTCTGAGATTGGCAATTGATTACCCATCGGTTGCTGCTAATGCTTTTGAGATCAACCCATCACTTCTTGACGCATTCATATTTGCATATTGTTTACTTTGTTTTGTGCATGCATTTTTAGTTCAATTGGAAAAAATTATTTAATTTGGTTTAGTTTTTATGTAGATCGGGTAACTGCATCGGCCATTTATTATTTTGCAGGAATTGAGAACTTTAGTGTTGGAAAGGGACACGGACCACTTTGACCCTGAAGTATAAATAGGACTTAGAAACACTTGTTTAGGGTTCCAAAGATCAGACTTCTGGAGGTTTGCAGACTAGGGTCATGTCTTTAACTATTGTTTTGTATTATTGCACTGCCATGTCTTTATCAAAGCACTGCCCCTGAGAACCAACGTCCCAGTCGTTGTGCTCAAATACTTTACTTAGCCTTTCTAAGACACAGAGAGCAAACTCCAATATCATTTAATAAGAACCCAGGCATTTGAGAAACCCTTCTTTAAAAGCTAACTATCAATGGGGAAGAATCAAACCACCTAAATACTCCCCCGAGCATCCCATACTACTCGATGTGAGACTTAAGCACTCCTCTTGTTTGAGTGCCCTGTCTTGTGGTCGATGAAAGAAAATCAGTCATGGGCTATTTTTATGAAAAGGAGAAAGCAACAGAAGCAGTTCAACTACTACAGTAATATTTAAGGCATCGCCACATGCAACTATGGCATTTCATCCCGAAAACAAACATTCCACCACAAACATTTGGGAGTGGAGAGCCTTCACCCCAATGTATGCCCGCACAAGCCAGCAACTATTCACTATTAATTTGGTGATGGAATTTGTTTTTTTCATTTAATAATGTACAGAGGAGATTATTGACAAGAAATAACAAGTAATGGTAATAATAACTAACAAAGGAAAACAATCACCACTTCAGAATACAGACTATACAGTAAAGAGTATCCATCAATATGATCAAAGAAATTAGTCAGTCATACCGTCATTTTATCGTCTAATGTTGCTTCAATAACTTCAAACTCAGCACCCTTGTAGCTAAGCGTACGGCATAAATACATGCCCCTGAAATTCGAAAAATAAAGCACAATAAATATATATTTCACATACATATACAAGTGCATAAGGCGGAGTGGGTGTGTTTGTAGAAATATTGTAACCTTGCTTTCATGTCCATTGCAACTAGCTCTAGAGCTCCGACACCTCCTTTTTCAAGCGCATCTGGATACATCATCTCATTTATTAACAATTAAAGTGTGAGGGCCAAAATATATATATATATATATATATATATATGCAAACAAACAAATCATAACAATTTATAAAATGCCCTACGTGATGCAACAATAGTAAATTGAAATTAAATGTTGTAAATATGCCGCCGCGTTTGTAGTTGTTAGGCCTACATTTTCTAGTTATTGGTCGTCATTGAATTCAAACTATTAAACAGAGTTATTAGTGCATGTATTCTATTTGTGAAAATATTATTCAAAAATACCAATTAAAAATGGAAACCAAGTCAAACAGCCCCTTTTATGACTGATTGTCCTACTGATTCAAACATACTCTTAGGCTCTATTTGAGAGTTTACCAAGGGAGGGCTTTGAGAGGGGAAAAAAAAGGAGGAAAGAGAAAGGGAAAAAATTATAGTCCACCAACTTTAATGGAGGTTTACTTTTCTTCATAATACAAAATCCTCCTAATATGAGGGAACTCAAAAAGTGTCCTGGAGGAGGGGCTTCGAAGGCTTACAAAAATTCTTTGAATCCTTTCCATCTTTTTATAATAGTCTCAATTAAAAATATATTAATCAAACATACAAGCCATATATTGCAAGATTTCTCTCTCTCTCTCCTCCACTCCCTCCAAAGCCCTCCCAATCCATCCATCCACTCCAAAACGGCATTAGAGTTATATTTTCCAATCAATAGTATAACCTAAAATATCAAGGAGGTGCCAGTTGGTTAAAAATTATGAATAATTATCTCAATAAGTAGCAAGTTGCAGAAGGATAAAATATATATTTTTACTCATAAGGATAAAACAATCAGAAAATAAAAACCTGAACTACTCTTAATAATTGTCGTAATTTATTTTTTTCATAGTTAAACAAAATATGATAGTGTATCAAATCAAGGCAGTAAACTATTGATTTTATCTCCAATCTTAAAAAACCGTAACACCACCATTCATCCACCTCTTCACCATCTTTTTATAACTATCTACCTTTAGAGATGAATTTGGACACAATCGCAGAGGTGATTGTGAATGTAGGGAATCGAAAATGTTTTTTGGCCAAAGATAACATTTTTGGGTCAGTGTCTCAGGTGATAGAGGTTTCCCTTAGCACACCTCAAAATAAAATGTGAAGAAAAAAGATGACCAGTCATAGTTACTATTTTTTATTTTGAAAAGCAAAATGATTAGATCAAAGAAAGAACACTACCATGAAATTCACCAAAATCACTGAAAAAAGTGCCAACTCCCCAAAGGCCAAGTCGAACCATATAAGCCATATTGCGAGGTTCAGATGCACCAGTAGCTGAGCAATAAACAACACGAGCTTCAGGTAGTTGAGCCTGTCAAATTAGATTAAAGGAACTTAGGATAATCCATAAACTCAACTAATAATTACAAAATAATTTTAATTCATTTTAAAATGAACAGTGACACAGTTAGAGTGCAAACAAAAGGAAGAGAAGGCATGAAGAGAGACAACAGGGATGAGGTTTATCTTAAGAAACCTTTGTGGTTAACCGTATTTTAGTAGCTGTTTAAAAAAAGGGAACTTTAAAACACAACTTACATTCAAAGTTGTCAAAAGGTCGAGTCTATGCAAATTCAAAACTTACAGGTTTAAACAATGCAAAAATAAAATAAAAACACAATAGTGAAGCAAAAAACAAATGTAACAAAGTTAAATCATACATGCATGGCCAAATCATAAAATGCAAGCCTCGTAAAAACACAAATTACTCAAATATGAACTCTAAATGCCAAAAAGCCTTTTAATCCATGCTCAAAATGAGGAGAAAAAGAACAAGTCCAACTATCAAACAGCTTAGAATGACTTGGTTAATAACATGGCATTGTCATACTGCTTGAATCATCATCCTGGCTCGCTTATAGTGCAAGCTGTGTCTTATAGAAATACAAAATAAAACATGTCATCTTTGTAACTGCTTTATACAGTTCCTAAGTTTAGATATTGTTAATTTTTTGCCAAACTTTATTATTCATATATACAGCGACAAAAACCTTTTATGACCACATAAAGTCAAAAATGTATTGTTCACATCAAGAAATAATTAGGGGTTCGAATGGTAAAAGAAAAGAAACTATATATAATCTCTTGCCATAATGAATTGAATGCCTAACTCAACTTCCAATCAGTAGTATTTGTAGTAACAGAAAGAGTGATATTACAAGCTTTCAGTTACAGAGTAAGATGAACATACCTGGATATCAAGTACTGCTTCACCGGTTCTTGTTGACTTCTTACCCTTTTCAGGAACCAAATTCTTTGCTTTATGACACTGCAATGAAGCCACTCACACTATTTAGAAATAAAGAGTAAATAAATATATATATTAAACACTTTGTCAAAAACAATATATATAGTAAACACAAAAATACTTGAAACACCGCTTAATAATAATATACTTCAAGTTAAAGGGAGGAAATACCAATTTACACTAGGAATAATTGTGATTTAAAAAGTCAGATACCTCATCAAAAATTATAAGACCGTCAAACTTAGATCCACACCACTGCACAAGCTGCTGCATACGGGTACGCCCTTTGTCAGATGATGCTATGAGGCTACTGTATGTCAAGAAAATAACTCCCTCCCTAACTCCAACAGTCTTCGTGTCAAGCTTGGTATAAGGCAGCTTGTTCAAAGCATGCACTGGATAGATTCAAGAAATATATTTAAATGCATAAAAATTCTTGCAATATACAAAACACAATTACAAGAATTTTTCAATGAAGAATCTTAACCAATGAAGCCAAAAAAAACATCAGTAAAACATCAATTTTTGGATAAAATAAGAATTATCAGACACAAGAAAGTAAAACCAATAGGATGATAAGATATCCCGTAAATGAAAATGGAGGAAAATGTAAGGAGCAGAAAATAAATAGTGTTAAATACACCAGTCCCTTGAGGTATTTGCAATTGGAAGGAAAATGTCCTACAATGACATTGTGCCAATCTCCAAAGAGGTTCCATTACCCATATCCAAGCCGAGGTTAAACAGAATTCTTAAGATACGAGAATTTTACTTAACGATATATTGAGAATAACTATAAAAATATTGTTTCCTTACTTAGTGCTAGCACCAAATCTTACCTTCAATGCAACTTGCACCCATATCATCCAAATCTCTTCTGGCATCAAACTTCAAGTCTGAACCAACAGAAATCCACCTGTGTAGGATCATTGAAAAGAGAAAAATGAATTAAAAAGAACAAATGTGATCTCACTGCAAGTTGAAATTACAAACGGTATGTGTGCTGGTACATTAAAGCACGTTGAGAAGATAATGCTCAAACTGTGACAGAGACTTACAAGGCTTTCTTCCTCCCATGGTGCCAGTTCTCCCAGATTAGCCCAGCAACTGTTCGACCTTTACCTACACCCGCTCCATCTCCGATAAAGAATCCTGCCCTAGCACCATCTTGAATGTGTTGAAGGTGTCTCTGCCATGGAAACAATCATCATACATATGATAGATAAATTTAATTGTTTATTATCAATATTCAATCATGTGGTGAGAGAAACCTGACAAGCATAGACCAAAGTTTCAATCTGCAAGCATGACAAAGTCTTCAAACATTGCAACTCATCCTTAATCTTTGGATCATAAGTAGGCTCAGGTGGCTGCACTGCAGACAATGAAGATGTTTCCACAATCGGATCTGGATGTAGAGGTCCGATAGATAGCTTTGCTGGCCGCTGCATAACAAGAGACCTTGTTACTAGTAAAATGTACTATTTGATAAATTAACCCAAACAAAGTTTTAACATAAATTGCTATCTAGAATTTATAACTCACATAATCTGTAAATGTTTCTCCAGCCATACCACCATCATCTTCGTCCTGCTCCACCTCATTAAGCAGCTGATATATTTTAATATAGAAAAAAAAATGAGATAGAAATACAAGGATAGAATAAAAAATATACAATCAAAATTTCCAAAGACATCAGATCTTTAAAAGGAAAATGACAAACATAATCCCTGGGGAAGTTAAAGAAAGGAATAAAACATAACCGGATTGTTGGAGAAATTATATAAATAACAGAGGACAAAGCCATCCAATGATTTATTTTTACTTTATTAATCCTAATCCTCCTCCAACATATTTATAGGACAGGCTGTTATCCTACCATCTCTTTGGGATTCTGCTCATGGATTTATTGAAGTTGTTTCAAGGTTAGACTTGCAAGGGAACAATTGTTGCTCTAAAGGTTAAACTATTTTACTTTTCTCTATTGGTTTGATTGTACCTTTATGAGGATTTCAGATCATCCTATTTGTACTCTTTCATTTTGTATGAATTCTTTTTTATAAGCAAAGTAAGATATAAAACAATAGGAACAATAAAAACATTAAATTTAAGAAATATCCCTCTTGTAAATCATGCCTCCAAAGAGTCATTGATGTAGATGTTGCTTATACAACTTAAAATCGCTTCTTACTCACCTACAACTGAACACCAAGTCTCGTGGAAATCCAAAAATGATATACGAAGTTCAGTGTTACTCATGTATAACCGATTAAAGGAAAAATAAAATGTTTTGTCATTCATAGCATTGTTCCGAACAGCCACTCTTCAACACCCACAAACAACTTTGATTTTACAATGCATAAAAAACAAGCAGATCTAGATCCGTTCATATTTATTCCTCACCCCATACACATACACACACAAACACAATATTATAATTAGATACAGGAGCACAGAGACATTAGCACAACTATTGAGTTTATTTTAGCATATTTCCCTGAACTAACATTATTGGGCAGTGTCTATGGTTCAAAGGGCATATCTTGCACTATGCACAACCACAATAGACCAATTATAGGTAGTTTTTTTGGTTTCATAAATAGTTAAAAAAATAATAAAGACTAAATCTTAGCCATTGAATAAAAAAAATTAAATCCTAAGGCTATTAGGTCACTTATGCACAGTGCAAGACATATTCAAGTTGTGGATGTTAGACAAAGCCGCATTATTGTAGATTCTGCTTATCAAAATAATGAAATCAACAGATACACGTATTCATAAAACCAAATGTCTTATACGCCACTCATCAGTTAAGTCAACAACAACTACTTAACTTACCAAAACAGCATATGACGAGTTCATAAATTATTTTCATCTTAATTCCATAAGCTCTCCAAAATATAGCTTACGAAAACAGCTTATGGATTATTCAAACACAGTTTGAGTTTATTTTATCTTGTATACAATATAGCTTTCGTAAGCATGTATTTGCTACGAAGCACGAACACTCATCAGATTAGGCGTGTCTGACACCAGGACACGCGTCGGTGTCTGACACCGACACGACACCACTTATGACTACGCTGAATTATGTCATTTTATCTAATTATTATGAGTGTCGACTGTCACGAATATCGAGGCCTAACTCATCCTTACAAAACCGGCTTGTAAGGTGAGGATTGCCACCTCTTTATAAACTCTTCTCAAGAGTCCTATCTATCCGATGTGGGTCTAAATCCCACCGAGTGTTGGCCACTAACATCGACGTGCTTCATAGCTTATAAGATACTAATTGCTTACTCCATAAGCTGCGAAATAAGTTCCAAACAGCCGTAACATATAATAATAATAATAACAACAGTAACAACGGCAACAGCAACAACTACTACTACTACAAAAACAAAATGGCACACTCATTGATTAAGTCAACAGCAACTAATCAAAACGAACTCAAATAAACAATGAAAAATCAATCTTTCACAACGCAACATTCACTACATAAAATTTCCCCAATCTAAAAATTAGGTCAAAATCAAATCACAAACTACAGTCAAAAAAAAGTAACCAAAATCAAAAGCATTGAAACCTCATTGACGTCTTCACCATCAACATGAACATCAAGTTCAACGCGACACTGAGGACAAGGGAACTTCGCGAGTTTACTAGGACAGTTAACGAGAGCCTTACAAGCAGGACAGCGAATAGCGGCCGGATCGAGTGAGAAAACGTGTGGCATTTGACAGTTAGGACATGGTAGCTCCGTCACACCTTGCGCCGCGTGAAAGTATGTCCGGCAACCGGCGCAACGTGCCCTAACGGCGGGGAGAGGTGGTGGTTGCGGTTGTTGCAACATTTTGAGAGGAAGATAGTGGGAGAGAAGTTGAGAGAAGAAGGGTGAGCGCGAAAAATGGATTTGTTGGCGGGTCTTTTCATCTTCTTATAATGTGCGAGATGTGCGAGATTTTTTTTTTACTTTTTAGGGGAATATGAAGAGTTTAATAGTTTAAGGTAAAGAATAATCCTACCAACACACTCTTTAACAAATGAGGAGTGCTAGCAACACACTTTTTAATAAACACACTCCAACACACTTTCTTTTATTGGTTGAAATTCACATGGGTCCCATAAAAGTTATATGGATCCACATTTTTTTATGGGACCCATGTGAATTTCAACCAATAAAAGAAAGTGTGTTGGAGTGTGTTTGTTAAAGAGTGTGTTGCTAGCATTATTCTTAACAAATACACTTCAATATATTCTTTTTTATCGGTTGAAATTCACATGGGTCCCATAAAAAAATGTGGACCCATATAATTTTTATGGGACCCATATAAATTTTAATCAATAGAAGAGAGTGTGTTAGAGTGTGTTTGTTAAAGAGTGTGTTGCTAGCACTCCTCTTGTGGTAAATAAATACTCCATTTTAATTTTGGTTAAATAAGTTTATTTTCTCGAAGTGCTCAGTTTTATTGTTTTGGTTATTTTAAGTAAAAAAAAATTGAAATTTCAGGTTTAAAACTTTAAAAGCAAATGGCAGTGAAAGTAGCTGACACAGATATATGACATGAAAAAAGAAAAAATAGAAAAATGTCTTTTTTAATGTAAAAATGAATTTTGATTAAGAAAAATCAGATACAACACAAAGGTAACAATCCAGGGGCATATCCTCCAACCAAATATTACTGGGTTTTGTAAGGGTCAACTGGACTAAGGAACGAATTGGTCCAACCGTAAATTGGGGTCAATCGGTTTGGTCTGATTATTGGATTAGATATATAGTTGAATCTATGTGAATTGGTCAAAATCGAAAATAATTGATGAATCGGCAATTTTAAAAATTAGTCGGTTCAATGCTCAATTTTCAACATTGACAGCATTTTATATGTTAAAAAGATAGAAATATTGTCGGAAAGAATCGAACACACACCCTCATACTAAGAGTACTATTATCGGTGTAAAATTAGCGTGTCTACACATTTCCCACCAGTCATAATGCAATACTGCAAGAGATCTCATACTGCAATGGATATTCCCCTTATCAAGTTTGTTATTTTAGTCTATACACATTTTCAAAATAAGTAACATCTTTTTATTGTTTTCAAAATGCTAATTATATTTCCATACATCATTTGAGCAACGGATATATGCATTGAACGTTTTTTTTTTTTTACAATTAAATAGCAATGGTTTTTTTTTATATAATAAATAGTCCAACATTCACATCTATCCTAAATTTTAACTGTTTATTTTAAATCTTTTAAAAATATTCTTCAACACATTTCCTTTGTCATGAATCCTAATAACCACAATTTTAGGAAGTTGACACCGCGTTTTATTGGTCCATAACAAATTTTGAAGAAACTAGGGGAAGTTGTGTATAAGATCGCATTACCAACATCATCACGCGATCCATCGATCAACACCAACATTTCTGTCTCACTTTCCTCATTATGTTTCTGTACTTTCTTCAATTCGACAAACACAATGTATAATGTATTCGGTTGATGAATCTGCTGCCGATAAGCTGAAGGGGATTTGATGCGCTTAGTGGTGTGCATTCCAACTTTTTGTTGTTTTTCCCCACTCAAACAACTGATGTGTTGCTTTGCTTTGCCCTTTTTCCATTTCTCACTGCTATTTTATTCTTGATGATACTATAATAATTTGCAGTTGGATTAACATTTTCCTAAAGTTGGGTTCGAGATTTCTCTTCTTTCTTCCTCACAGCCTATCCTTCATTGTTAGTAGCTTAGCTAAACGAGAGTTTAAAGTCCTATCCCGGTTTCTTCGACAATAGAGTTACCCTAGGTTAGGGACCGATTTTGGCAAAGTGACTGACGAATGAAACTTTGAGGCACATGAACAGGTTTGTCAAATCTTTACAAAGCGTTTTTCTTTTTTATCAATTTCGTACTCTTAACTATGGTGGATGAAGTTGACAACCAATGGCAAATCGTGAAAGGTAGAAACAAGAAAGGATTTCAAAAGAAACTCGATATAACAACAACAAAATTCTCAATTAAGGAGCATCCAAACAATATTACGACGTATTTCTTTACAAATTTTTCGGATAGTTTCGGTGCAAACGCTATGCTCAGGGCTTTTCAATATTACAAGGATGTTACAGAGGTCGTTATCCCGGCCAACCGTGGTGTGGGAGGTCGCATATTTGTTTTTCCTAGGTTTTATCGTGTTGTTGACACCCGATGCTTTGAATCTGAATTGGATAGCATCATTGGACGTTAAAAGAGTTTTTTAAATCTATCGCATTTTCATCGTGTGGAGGGAGAAAGAAGGATTGATCGTGACCAGGTATGGAAGGAGGCTGGGAGGAATAACAAGGATGAAGGTCATCACATCAAAAAAAGTTTACCTCGGCCAACCATTGATGCTGAGCATCAGTCGCTGAAGCCTCACAACACGGTGACGAATTCTTATGTTAACATAGTCAAATCGAGAAGCATATCCAACAAGGGGGAATGATCTCAACATATTGTTTTTTCGTATGTGGCTGCCAAAGACAACATGGAGAGGATTCAGAAGGGGTTTATCGGGGTGGTGAATGTGTCAGGAATGTCTTATAACATCCAAAATAAGTTCCATGGGCATGGCTATTTTGGAGTTAAGGCTACCCCTTTAGGTTCCAGTTTAACTTTGTTAGAAAGCCAAGAGGATGGTGAAGTTCAAGCACTCTTGGAAGATGCTAAAAAATGAATGGATAAATGGTTTAAGGAGATACGACCTTGGAGTCCAAAAGATATAGATATTGAACGAACCATCTAGTTAAGGGTATATGGAATTCTTATTCATGATTGGAATGATCTCTTTTTCTCTCAATTAGTCAAACCTTGGGGTACTTTTATTAACGAGGATGAAGGAACTAGGAAGAAATATATGCCATCATACCAACTTGTCTCATGTTCCTTGTGCGCTAAATGTCCTAATCTAATATCTTCCTATCTGCAGGTAGATTCTATACATTTGTCATCTAACAAAAGATGGTTGTGTACATCATGGAGGAATTTCATATACCACCGTCGAGTGTTTGATTCAATATGAACACGACATTTTGCTTCACAACCACATCAAATACATGCTCTAGGTACTCTTTTCGACTAGTTGAAGTGTCGACTGTGTCATCTTCAACCCCTGTCTATAGCATACAAATGTTTGTTGAATTATTTCACTTTTTTTGCTCCTCAAAACTTTACTTTTCTTTCTACATATCCATGAAAACAAGCACACCAATTGTAGAATGCAAATGCCACCCCACGATCCAAAAAATGATATCTCATTAAATCTTTGTGACTTAATTGCTTAAAGTTGATCTTCGAGATGTCTTTCAAACTGTTAACAACGTAAAATTCACCAAAAATACATCCCCCTACACCTTCAATCGGACTACTTTCGGTATCATCTACATTGTCATTCCCAACTTCATCTTGCCCTTCATCTTCAGACAATAATATATTTTCCAATCCATAAATAAATGTATTTTTTATTATTATAACATAATTAACTAAAAGAAATGTGTTGGTGTTTCAAGTTGGCCGCATTTTGCTAAAACAAATATTCAAGCCAGATGTGGAGCAGAATGCTTCACCATCAAGTTCAAGCAAGATGTTGCATGGAATGCTTCAACATTGGATACCACATCCAGTGGGCCGGGCCTGATGTTTTTAATCTCGCGTGGAGTTCTTTTTATGGAAATCTCGCCTTTTTACTTTTGCACCAAGCAGCACGCCTTTCCTAATGTTCTAGAAGGCGGCCATGACCTAGTTTTGTTTCAGAATGAATCAACTATTTATGGAAACAAAACATTTGATTCAAGAATATTCCTTAAAGTAACTTCTGGACCTGCTGCGTTTTTGAAGCCCAATTCAAGACCTAGCTCGTGCTATATAAAGGAAGACTGAACCCTTGTGCAACTTACTGAAGCTGTAATTGAGTTTTACAAAGCGTGTGTTTAGGGTTTTAGTGTTGTTAATTGTGTTCCTCTTCTTGTATTACCCTGATGCAAGATTAAGGACTGTGTGTTACTGTGTTGTAATATCTCCAGAGCTTCTAAGCAAGGAGATAGTGTGTGTGAACCATTCCTAAGCTTTGAAGTACGGAATTGGTGAATGTTTAAGAAGTGTGTCTTCATATACAAGTTGTTACGTGTACGATCACAGTGGCTGTGATTAAGAGGAGTTGAGCGGAGGTTCTCATACCTAGGTGTGACTTAGGTAGAATATAGCACGGGTGGTGATTAGGTGAGAAGTCATAA
Source organism: Trifolium pratense (assembly GCF_020283565.1). Taxonomy (NCBI): domain Eukaryota; kingdom Viridiplantae; phylum Streptophyta; class Magnoliopsida; order Fabales; family Fabaceae; genus Trifolium; species Trifolium pratense. The sequence continues at coordinate 38,595,020 of NC_060065.1, forward strand.
ACGGGGCGTTTATTGAGGGCTTTGAACTAATCCTATCATAGTGGATTCACTCCTGGATTGGTATCCCCCAGAGTAGGCTGTTATGCTGAACTGGGTTAACAAATAACTGTGTTATTCTGTTTCGTGCATTTTATATTTCCTTATTGTTCGTCTAGTTCAGTGTTGAACACAGTGTTGGATCATCGGATCAAACATACAGTGTTGGAGCATCGTGTTCAACATCGTGTTACTAGTGTGCCAGAATTTCAATTGGTATCAGAGCAGGCACCCTGTTCTGGATTTAGGGTGAGCTCCAGGGAAAGTACTTTCTGGCGAAATGGACAAGGAAGGAGGAACAATTTCCAGACCGCCCCTACTGATAGGGCCTGAGAACTATGACTATTGGAAAGCTAAGATGATGGTTTTTCTTAAATCCATTGATAGCAGAACATGGAAAGCTATAGAAAATGGCTGGGAACCCCCAGTGGTCATTGATAAGGATGGAAAGAAAACCAGTGAAATCAAGCCTACAAAAGACTATTCTAAAGACGAGGATGACTTAGCTCTAGGAAACTCAAAAGCCTTATATGCCATATTCAATGGGGTGGACATCAACATGTTCAGACTTGTCAAACGATGCACTGTGGCTAAACATGCGTGGGAGATACTTAGGAAAGCACATGAAGGAACCAATAAGGTAAAGTTGTCCAAACTTCAGATGCTTCGCACAAACTTTGAAAATCTGAGTATGAAGGAAGAAGAGACTATTCATGATTTCCACATGAATATTTTAGAATTTGCAAATTCATTTAATGCCTTGGGAGAACCCATATCAGATGAAAAGCTTGTGAGCAAAATTCTCAGATCTCTACCAAAGAGGTTTGACATGAAAGTGACAGCAATTGAAGAATCTCAAGATCTGGTCAACATTCAAGTGGATGAACTAATAGGCTCACTTCAAACCTATGAGTTAGGCATGAATCAAAGAAAAGAAAAGAAAAATAAAAGTTTAGCCTTTGCCTCCAACACTAGAGAATATGAAGAATCAGATTTGGAGAGTGATGAAAGTTTGTCAGAAGCAATGGTCTTGCTAGGAAGACAATTCAACAGAATCGTGAAAAGAATGGACAAAAAGTCTAAGTTTAATGTGCCAAGCATCAAGCTCGACATCAACAAACAGACCAATGATCAAAGAAGGGCTAGAAGTGATGAGAAAACCAGTCAGTCAGAAGGGGTCCAGTGTCAAGAATGTGAAGGATATGGACACATCAAAGCTGAATGTCCTACCTTTCTGAAGAGACAAAAGAAAAGTCTGGCTATCACTTGGTCAGATGAGGATGACTCAGAGGAGGAAACTGAAAGTGGATCTGCAAAACATGTCAATGCGCTGACAGGTCTGTGTGAGTCTGATGCTGAATCATGTGATGAAACATCCTATGAAGAACTACTAGCTACCTACAAGGACCTATTCACCAGGAGCAATGAATTCTGCAAAGCCTTGGAAAAACAAAAGAAGGCGAATTGCCAACTACAGGCTGAGAAGAATGAATGTCTGGATATAATTAAGACTCTCAATAAAGAGATTGAAAAGCTGAATGAAGACTTGGAGCATGCTAGAAAACAAGTTAGAGTCTTTGCATCAGGAGAAGAAAAGTTTCAAGCCATGTTGTTAAAACAAAGTGCAGGTAAGAAACCTATTGGCTTTGACTATGAGATAGTGGATCAAGAAATGGGTTATAACAAAGCTACTATCACTACCCCCATTGATAAAACTTTTCCTGTTAGTGGTGGGTTACTACCTCCCCATCCTCCCACACATCAGGGAACTGACACATGGTTGAAACCCAAGCAGCATGTCCAGACTAACTCGATGCCTCAACATCCACCTCACCATCGATACAACGGGTCAAGATTTAGGACTAAAAGAAGGAATTGGAGGTGTCATTACTGTGGTAGGAAAGGGCACATCAGACCTTACTGCTACAAGCTGTATGGCTATCCACAGAATTCACGGTCACTTGAACCCAAATCTGAGAACGTGAATGTGAAGAAAGAGTGGAAGAAAAAGGAAGATTGTGTAAGCTTGATAGCTCATACATCTCTGCGGGCATCATCTAGACAAGATTGGTATTTTGACAGTGGATGCTCTAGACACATGACTGGAGTGGAAGGATATCTAGCCAATCTAAGATCCTATGCCACAAGTTTTGTAACTTTTGGAGATGGAGCTAAGGGAGAAATAAAAGGAATTGGGAACCTAATTGACAATTGGCTACCAAACTTAGATAATGTTCTGTTAGTTAAAGGACTTACAGCAAATTTGATTAGCATCAGTCAATTGTGTGACCAAGGCATGAAGGTGAACTTCACACAATCAGAATGTCTTGTTACAGATGGAGAAGGAAGACTGATAATGAAGGGAGTAAGGTCCAAAGACAATTATTACTTGTGGGTATCTGAAGAAGGAAATTATATGTCTACTTGTCTCATAAGCAAAAATGAGGAAGTCAAACTCTGGCATCAAAAGTTGGGTCACTTACATCTGAGAGGTTTGAAAAAGGTCATAGCAGAAGAAGCAATCAAGGGAAATCCAAAGCTCAAGATTGAGGAAGGAACTATATGTGGTGAGTGCCAAATAGGCAAGCAAACCATGGTGGCACATCCGAGGCTCCAACATCCGGTTACATCTAGAGCACTTGAACTATTACACATAGATCTGATGGCACCTTTGCAGACTGAAAATCTTGGTGGTAAAAGGTATGTTTTTGCTTTGGAAGATGATTTTTCTAGATTCACTTGGATAGATTTCCTTAGAGAAAAATCAGACAGCTTTGAAACTTTTAGAAACTTATGCTTACAACTTCAAAGAGAAAAGGAGGTTGTTATTGTAAGAATAAGAAGTGATCGTGGAAAAGAATTTGAGAATGCAAAATTCTTTGATTCCTGTGCATCAGAAGGCATTTTTCTTGGATACTCCACAAACAGCAGAGCTTACAGAGTTTATAACTCTAGAACTAAAGTTACCGTGGAATTAATGAATGTGGTAGTTGATGATGCATCATCAACCAAAACAGCAGATGTTGAATCATCCATTCAACAGTCATATGATATTGTATTTGATGAAGTTTCAGGTTCTAACAATGAATCTACTAATCCTAAATCAGAACCTGCCCGTGTCAACAAAGTCCCATTTATCAGGGATTTAGCTGAAGAAAATATTGTGAAGCTTGATCATGTTGCTATTGAAGAACAGGTGGCTGACATATTCAGTAAAGCATTGGATGTTGTTGAGTTTGAAAGGCTAAGGGGCAAATTAAGAATTTTCCTACATAAGGAATTGTAGCAGTTAAGGAGTTTTGAGCGTGCAACCACATTTTTCACTTCGATCCCACCAGTGATGCACGCTAATTCCGGGCAATCATCTCAAAATTGCCATAACCGTGTCATAACATGCAATCAACTCTCTTTCACCTACTGTCCCACTGATTGTGCTCTGTTTGAAGTTCAATTCAATCAAAAACTATTTTATTTCAATCAGATCGCCATGTCGAACTCTGATAATACTGTTGATGCTACTGTACAACCATTTGTAGTTGTGAATGATCATGTGGCTCCATCTGATAAGTCCATCTCTGATTCTGTTGTTGAGCTTGTTACTTTTTCTATCAAGGAGAACATTACTACACTTGATGTTGCACAGGATGTTGGAACATCCTCTGTCCAGCCTAATCCAAATGCTGCCACTATCACTGAGTCTTTTGGTGATAGTTGTGATTTTGAGGCTGCTACTGGAGATGAATTGCAGGACAAAGAAAACAATGATATTCCTGCTGATGTTATTGAAGACTCTAAAACAAAGGATAGTATAGAGAAAGTTGTCTCTCTTGGTGATAAAGATACTGAGTCTGAAAAGACAGTAAATGAAGAACAAGAGATGATTGATCTTGATGAGGTTGACTTCTTGGATGAACCTCAGCCAAAGACTGTTCATGGGAGATTGGAACAATGTTTTCTTATGCCCTTGTCATATTGTGCAAACAAGGGGAAATGTCTCTTTTGTGAATGTTGACTATGTGTTTGTTGTGATGGAGGTAGTAGATATGCTTTACAACTTATAACCTCTAGTTAGCTGGATGAAAAGAAGCTGTAGTTTGAGCGAATGATTCATGCTCTGAAGCTTGAAGAAGCTGCATTAGAAGCAACTGATGCAGGTGTTGATGAGAATCTGAGTGTTGATGCAGGTGGTGATAATGAGGAAGAAGACTCTGAGGTTGAAGATGAGGGAAATGATTCCCCAAGACAGTGCCTCTGTGTAATGTTTCTTTTGGATTTATTTTCCATGTGTGGGCTATGATCTAAATTTAAGCACCCTGTGTGCATCTGGACTGTGATATTCTGCACTATGTCTCTGGATTTTCTGCTATTTCTATGAAGACCCTATTTTGTCTAAAAAAGGGGGAGTAGTTGGTAGTTAGTAGTGTGCAGTATGTTGATGTGCTATCTGATGTTGCAACATCTGATATGTGTCGTAGTACTTATGTTTGCTCTGCAAGTATTAAGGGGGAGTAAGTTATGATATGCATGTGGTACTCGGATACTTTGTTCTGATATGCATTTTTTTTAGGGGGAGTAAAAATGCCTGATTAAATTTTTGTTCATCCTTGATTTTGAGGGGGAGTAAAAATGTTTGATTAAATTTTTGCTCATCTCTGATATTGAGGGGGAGTAGTATTTTTTAGTGAGCATGATGTGCTGACAGATGCTCTAACATCTGCTGTAGGCACGGTAGCAGTATGTGATGCATAGTATCTGATGTATGTGCTCTGCATATGTTCTGAATGTGTTTTGCATGAGTGGTGTGTGATGTTTTGATACTCTGTTATGCATGTCTTGAAGGGGAGTAGTTATCTGATGTTTCATGATGTGGTGCTTAATGTTGAGACATTTGTCCTTCCTGTTGTGGAGTGTAGTATATGTTACGTATAGCAATGCTGCTACATTTTTGTATGTGAAGTAATGCTTCTACTATTACAAGACTACGGATTGCTAGATACTAATATATGGATCTGTTATGCTTTGATACTCTGCACTATGGATTTCTGTGATACTCTTCTGTTTGGCATATTTTGTGGCTAAAAAGGGGGAGAGGTAAGTGTGCCTGATAGGTAAGTGTGCCTGATGTACTGCTTGTGCCTGATTGTCTGCTGAATCTGTGAAGAGTAGTGTTATGTGTTGTGGGTTGCCTTCTGTGGCGCAATGTTAGATGTTCTAATCGGTGTTGAATCATGTTACCTAATGCTCTGTTGAAAATGAACATCTTGCTTCCTGAGAGTCTATTTCTCTCAGCCATGAGGGAATTTATTTTTCCCCTGTGATTCTTTTTATGAGAATATTTTTCACTCCATTGGCGTTTTCCTGTGAGGCAAGTTGTGTTCACTATTCCGCTGTTGCATGCCTCTGTTATTCTTGTGTGATACGTCTATTTGCTATTTTCATCTGAGAAGTTCTATTGAAAACTGCATTTGAAGATGTTCTACTTTACTTCATGACTGTGTGCTTACGTTGATTTGAAGAAAGGTAGGTGATGTATCTCTCTAGATTGGTTGAAATGATCTTAGGTTGTTTTAGCCAAAAATTGCCAAAGGGGGAGATTGTTGGTGTTTCAAGTTGGCCGCATTTTGCTAAAACAAATATTCAAGCCAGATGTGGAGCAGAATGCTTCACCATCAAGTTCAAGCAAGATGTTGCATGGAATGCTTCAACATTGGATACCACATCCAGTGGGCCGGGCCTGATGTTTTTAATCTCGCGTGGAGTTCTTTTTATGGAAATCTCGCCTTTTTACTTTTGCACCAAGCAGCACGCCTTTCCTAATGTTCTAGAAGGCGGCCATGACCTAGTTTTGTTTCAGAATGAATCAACTATTTATGGAAACAAAACATTTGATTCAAGAATATTCCTTAAAGTAACTTCTGGACCTGCTGCGTTTTTGAAGCCCAATTCAAGACCTAGCTCGTGCTATATAAAGGAAGACTGAACCCTTGTGCAACTTACTGAAGCTGTAATTGAGTTTTACAAAGCGTGTGTTTAGGGTTTTAGTGTTGTTAATTGTGTTCCTCTTCTTGTATTACCCTGATGCAAGATTAAGGACTGTGTGTTACTGTGTTGTAATATCTCCAGAGCTTCTAAGCAAGGAGATAGTGTGTGTGAACCATTCCTAAGCTTTGAAGTACGGAATTGGTGAATGTTTAAGAAGTGTGTCTTCATATACAAGTTGTTACGTGTACGATCACAGTGGCTGTGATTAAGAGGAGTTGAGCGGAGGTTCTCATACCTAGGTGTGACTTAGGTAGAATATAGCACGGGTGGTGATTAGGTGAGAAGTCATAAACGGGGCGTTTATTGAGGGCTTTGAACTAATCCTATCATAGTGGATTCACTCCTGGATTGGTATCCCCCAGAGTAGGCTGTTATGCTGAACTGGGTTAACAAATAACTGTGTTATTCTGTTTCGTGCATTTTATATTTCCTTATTGTTCGTCTAGTTCAGTGTTGAACACAGTGTTGGATCATCGGATCAAACATACAGTGTTGGAGCATCGTGTTCAACATCGTGTTACTAGTGTGCCAGAATTTCAAAATGTATGACTGTCATATAATACATTACAAAAGTTCAATTATACCAAACAAAGTAATTATACACTTGTCTAACATAATTAACAACAAAATATACACTTTGCAAACAGAATTAATTGTACACACCTAATGCGATTCATCTTCATCACTCATTGAATTTGAACAAACTTCCACCATTTTCAATTACACCGATTCAAATAATAACATCTAATTGAGTTATTTTTTCAAAAAAGTTATGCAATAACACAAAACAATCAATAACATCCAATTCTACTTAAACTTCACACAGATCATCATGCAATAATCATAGATTAACAATATCTTACAAAAATACCTTAGATCTTCGATAGCTAAACTGAGTCAGACACATAAGACAAAAAATAATATTTGAAACTTCCGATAAATTGATGCTAACAACGACAACAAGGCGACGAAGACGAAAACATTACGACCAATAAATAAACAAGCAATTCATTTGAAGTTTAATCTTACCGATTTTTATTGATTGGATTTTCGTTTGATGTTGAACTACCTCAAAGGATGTTAAAGATAAAAACACGAAAAAATAAAAGTAACAAAAATGGGTTAGATGGGGATACAACTATTTTTCTTTTTCAAATTTTAATATTTATTGGATATGTAACAGGCTTTATGGTCTTGAGGAATCTTTGGATCAAACCTGTGATACCTAGTTTTTTCCATTGATCCAAGTTGAACAAATCAATGAATCGGTCCTGGCTAAACGATCCTTATTTTGGTATTGAATATTTATTGATTAATGAAATTTTTTGGTAAAAAAAATAAAAAATAATTTGGGTTAACATATTTTGATCCAGTAATGGGGTTAAAATTTATTGATTGAAAATGTGAAATTTTTAAAAGGGTGCTGCTAATATGTGCCATAAGGACACATAAGAGCGCATACTAATTAGCTATAATCTCACTTATTTTACTTTAAAAGGAGCAATAATCAACTTTTATAATTAAAACTACGGTCCACTATATTTAATTACTTCAAAGAATTGGTAATACATGCACCCCGAGCTGCTATATTTTTAAGTAATTTTTTTTTTCAAGTAGCCTAGTGGCTAGAGTCTCACACATTTAAATATGGAGAATTGTGGAATCCGGGGTTTGAACCCCGACCACTTCAATAATATCCCTAATAGCTATCATTTGAACTACACTTACGAGACTTTTAGTAACCTTTCTTATTATTTTTAAGATGAAAAAAAAATTAAATTATAAATTATAGAAAATTCCAAAATATATTTTTAAGTTAAAGAAAAAGGTCCAGCGTCATGTTTTTGTGAAAAAAAAAGTCTTGATGTTAGCGGACAAAAAAAAAATTCTAATGTAAGTGAGTGCAACATACTTTGGCTCTGTTTGGTAACACAAATAAGCTAGCTTATAGCTTATTATGAGTTTATAAGCTTGTTTCAAAAAAATTAGAGGTGTTTGGTAACAAGTTTTTTGTACTAGCTTATAGCTTTTTTTCAGATGCTATTTCAAGTAGCATTTGAGCTTATAGCTTATAGCTTTTTACACTTTATTCCATTTTTACCCTTTAATTTAATAACTACCCACTTTAAAAAATAAACTACCCACTATCAATTATGTAATTTTATATTTAATAACCACTTTAAAAGCTAATTTTACCAAACACTTTAATTTCAATAAGGCTCTGTTTGGTAACACAAATAAGGTAGCTTATAGCTTATTATATGAGCTTATAAGCTTGTTTCAAAAAATTAGAGGTGTTTGGTAACAAGCTTTTTGTACTAGCTTATAGCTTTTTTTCAGATGCTATTTCAAGTAGCATTTGAGCTTATAGCTTATAGCTTTTTACACTTTATTCCATTTTTACCCTTTAATTTAATAACTACCCACTCTAAAAAATAAACTACCCACTATCAATTATGTAATTTTATATTTAATAACCACTTTAAAAGCTAATTTTACCAAACACTTTAATTTCAATAAGCTAGCTTTTCAGCTATCAGCTATAAGCTAGCTTTTCAGCTATCAGCTAACTTATCAGCTATCAGCTAGCTTATAGCTTATTTTTACCAAACAGACCCTAAGTTAGCTTTTCAGCTATCAGCTATAAGCTAGCTTTTCAGCTATCAGGTAGCTTATCAGCTATCAGCTAGCTTATAGCTTATTTTTACCAAACAGACCCTTTATAAACACATTTGCCATGTTTTTTTTTTCTTTTCAACTTGCCATGTTTTAATTATCAATTTGGAATAAGTGAGATCATAGTTACTCCCTCCAATCATTTTTATAAGGAACGGTTTAAAAAAATTACACAGATCAAGAAAACACATTTAACATAATTATTTTTATTTAATACTTTTATTAATTTAAATTTATTCCATTATACTCTTATTTAATTATTCTTAATTAAACCAACTTACTTATTTTTAATATTTTCTATCATACAATAATAAATAAATACATAAGTGAAATTAAACATTTTTATTTTGACTAAGAAATTAAACGTTTAAAAATTGATCAAAGTTTTTTTTTTGTTACAAGAGAGAAAAGTCAAAATTTCTAAAAAAAATAGAAAAAATTTCACTGTTTCTTGGAGGGAGGGAGTAATTTAAAGCACGTGACAGGGCAGTGTTAGCATTTGCCATTTTCAAATGATGGATTTTCCTGAATGTTGTCACTTGTCATTGACCAATTTGAGGGATGGGAGTTTGCAACACCACCGGAAATCTCAGCATTCTCCACTCCACCACCAACTGGCTTCTTCTCAATCACGACCCGTCATCTCTCTTCTCTCACTCGCGATTGTTCATCTCCATGGAGTTTCTCTCTCATCTCCATCCAGCTTTCTTTCATCAGATCCTTTCACTACACTGTTTCACCATCTACATCGAACTTCTCTCTTAAGATCGTGCCTAGCTGGGTTTTCACCATTCATTGAAGCAGATTGATATAGGTAAATCCCTCATCTTTTAGTTTCTTTCATCTACTTTGCTTTTCAATCTCATTAAATTGTTGCTGTATTAGTGGATTCACTAGATTGTTTTTGTATTTTGTACAGATTGCAATTTGTTGATGTTTCATGTTTATGCCTAATTAGATTTCAATTTGCATTAGACTGTTTTTCAATCTCACTCATTCTATGTTTGGAGCTGTTTATTCATGGAAACAAATAATGAATGAAGCCATTACCATTAATTAAGGGGTAATGAAAAAGAAAAGTAGGAATGGGTGTTAAATATAGAAATATCTTTGGTTTTTAGTGTAGTTATGGTAATTTGAAAAGGTGAATGGATTTGAATTTTAGAAAAAATGCACCTGCATACTTTTTCAGTTCTTTGCCAGTTGCCACTAACCGTGAAACATATACACTCCTACAATAGTTAGTTGATTTAGTGGTGATTGGCGTTGTACTCGGTAGGGAGGACCACATTTCGATCCCCGCAAATACGATCGGGGCTGAAATCACTTGATGCCAGAACTGATACCCAAATCAGATTAGGCAATCCAATGGAACAGATACTGATGGTGAAAACAAAAAAAGAAAAGAAAAAGAAACACATACACTCCTCGGATTAGGCGTGTCCCGACGTCGGATACGCGTGGTGTCTGATACGACTGACATGACACCAACACTTACAATTACATTGAATTATGTCATTTTCTTATTCGATGTGTCAGTGTCCGTGTCATGTCTAGTGTCAGTGTCTGTGTATGTACTTCATAGGCAACTATGTATATCCCCTTTTAGGGAAATGAAATAATCTGTTGAGCTTTGATATGTACAAAATGATCATTAACATGTTCTTGCAATGTTTTACATATTTTGCATAGATGTTTCAAGCTCTGGCTATCAATTGGAGCGGCTGAATGCATCTTCATCTGCCACACCATGGACATATCTTCCTGTATATTCAACGTTGTTTTTCATTTTCTTGGTTGATGTTCTCTGGTACTGCTTACTCTTTTTTACTGTTTTTTTCTTTTTCATTCAATACAAAGCTTGTTTTAACATAAATGACAGCTTGGGCTCTAGATTTCATACTTTTCCGGTTTGAATTTATGGCATAATAAATCTTATCTGAACCTGTTTAGATTTAATTTTCATGAAGGCTGAAACAATCACTACTGTTTTTGTCATTTTATAGCCTGGGATGCAATGAATCTACTACTAGATTTGGGAATACACTAAAAGAAATCGTATGCCAGTGATTTTCCATGATGATGATGAGGACTAAAATTTTCTTCCTATGCAAAGGGGCTGACAGGTTAGCTTACAAAATTTATTGATCCTGCCTATGGTTCTAATTGCTGACAGCTCTAAAAGGAACACTTGAACATTTCTTCTCTCCCAAGAAAGAGTAATGTTCATCTTCCTAATAAGACTTCTTGTCCTTTTAATCCATTCATTTCCTTTATTACTTGCAGCAATAATTAGATTTCTTAAAATGCAGAGAGAAGGAATTGAGGGTAGGAGGAGTGTCTGGTGTAGTATGGTTGATTTGATTTTCTTGTTGATTCTTAGTTTGCAAAGTTTCATTTCTTGTTTGAGTCATGTTTTGGATTGTTAACTTGAGTTTTCACTGTTTTATAAACTGCTTTTTTTTTTTTCCAATCAATCTCTACATATTTGTAAAATAACGAAATCTTGGCAAATGTTTTTTCAACAACGCAAATTGTTTTAGTAATGGTTATAATAAACCACTTTTGAATACTCCCTCCGGTCCTTGTTATAAGGAACACTTTAAATTTTTTTTTTTGTCCTTTTTATAAGAAACTTTGATCAATTTTCAAATGTTTTAAATGTTTAATTTCACTTATGCCCTTATTGATTATGATAGAGAATATTAAAAATAAGTAAGTTAGTTGAATTAAGAGTAATTAAATAAGGGTATACATGGAATACATTTAAATTTATAAGAGTATTAAGTGAAAATAACTACGTAAAATGTGTTTCCTTGGTCTGTGTAATTTTTTCAAAGTGTTTCTTATAAAAAGGACCGGAGGGAGTATCATGTTAAGAAGTTCCACATTGGTTGCGAGATGACCTGAATATGTGTTTATAAGTGAGGGCAATTCTCACCTTACAAGCCGGTTTTGTAGGGTTGAGTTAGACCCAACTCTCAAATCTAAGATGGTATCAGAGTCTCTCTATGATCCACTGGGCCGCCTGCTAACGGGTTTTCGATTAGGCCATCCACCATTTATATCCGTGCTCCAAGCCTAATAGCACTAGGCGTGATGAGGTGTGCCAAGAAGTCCCACATCGGTTGCGAGATGACTAAAATTGCATTTAATACTTAAAAATAAAAAATAATTTTAATTTTTTTTTTATAATGAATAAAATTGCAGCATATAAAAGATATTTAACAATAATTTATAAAAGATATATTATATTAATATGTTTAAATTATTATCTTAAATATATATTTGATATAATTTTTTTTGAAGGAATATTTGATATAAATTTTATTATTAATTAAGCATGTCTTTTAATGTCTTTTTATATTTATCAACTAAGAAGATAGGTCAGGTTGAATAGATAGGAGTTCAGAAACCTTCTCCCGAAGTTACCGGGGCATTACCCACGGGTGTGGCCCACAAAAGTTACACTATCCAACCCAAAAAGTGGATTGGGTCGGGCAAGTGGGTGGATACGGATTTCAAAAATGAAAAACCCATAGGGGGTATTTGTTTCATGGATTATAAATTTATTTCCAGGAATGTGACTTTGGGAATCTTTAATTCCTATGTTTGTTTCAAGTTTTAAAAAATTATGCCTAGGAACTTTTTATTCCTTGGAATATAAATTACATGACTTTCCCACTTTTTATTCCCATGTTAAATGGTGGGAATCTTACATTCCCATGGGAATAAGAGGTAACCACCCATAACTCCCTACTCTCCCATTATTTTTAACTCATTTATTTTTTTATTTTAATATTTTAAAATATTAATTAATTTATTTTAAAAATGTTCCAAGGAACTTTATTTATTTACCAAACATATTGATAGGAATAATATTCCCAGCAATAATATTCCAAGGAATAATAATCCTAGGATTATAATTTTAATCCCCGAAACAAACACACCCATAAAAAAAAGTCGGGTTCCGGGTAAAACCGGACCCAACCCAAAAAACCCACTTACCCACTAGTGCTATGTTTTTCTAAATATTTTTTATGAAAATACTAAAGATTTTTCCATTTGATCATTAAATATTTTTATATTGAAAATAAGTTATACTATTTTTTAAGAAAATAGAAAGATTGAATAATTTTTATAAACAAATATGATAATTTATCGCACTATTTACAAAATAAAATAAAAAGCTAGAATAATTTTCATAAACATATATTATAATTCATCGTTTAGTCATTTGATATTAAAAAAAGCAAAAAAAAAATTATTTGGGTAGCAAACTATCTAACCAGTAAATTAGTGGGTTTAAACGAAAAATAGGTGATTATTTTTTATAGTGAAAAAAGTTACACTATTTTTCAAGAAAATACAATGGTTGAGTTATTTTTATTAAAAAATATGATGATTCGATATTTAAATATTTAATATAAAAAAAATTGAAAAGTAATTTGGGTAACCCACTACCCAACCCAATTCAACCCGGAAATTAGTGGATTTACCCAACCCGACCCAATGTTATAACGGGTGGTTATTTTCCTTGACCCAATCCGGAGTATCCTATGTGGTTCGGGTTTTGGTTTTGGTCAAACCCAACCCAATCCGGCCCACGTACACCCCTAGGTGTGGGGCTGGATTTCTATATAGTATATATACGCAGTCACACTTATTCTGGACTGTGTTACGATTTTTTAGAGACAGTTGAACCGTTAATTTTACCAAACACTTCAATTAACTTATCAGCTATTAGCCATCAGCTATCAATTATAAGCTACTATAAGCTATCAGCTAACTTAGTAGCCGTCCAATAATTTTGTCAAATAGAACATATAAGTTCCTTAACTAGCTGGTTAGCGTTTTTCTTGAACTTACAAACATTCTTACTTTACCGTAAGTCCAATTACCATAAATATAAAACTAGACCGTAAGTCCAATTACATTAATTTAAATACGCGTGAGTGTCAGGAAAATAATATCCATAACTAGGCAAGTATAATATCCATAACTAGGCCACCAGATGTTATATACTTTCCTTAAAAAAAAAATAATGTCATATAGTACTTTTTTTTTTAGTGATTTACTACTTACTGTATTTTTTTTTATAATGGAGCTGGTGATTGAACCTACGACCTCACAATTAAATTTGTGTTATTAAATTATATAAAAAAAAATCAGTTCTAACTGAACAATTTGTTCCCATCAGGAATCGAATTCGGGTTCTTCCGAACAATTCGTTCTAGATGTAACTCATTAACTGCTTGAACCTAATGTCTTGGTTTGATATATTATTTTTGTGAGAACTTTTGTTGGGAGACTGCTGCAAATACTCGAACAAGAAGAAGATGAAGACGAACATGATGATGGTGCACATAAATTCCAAAGCGTGTGTGAACACACTAAGCTTTAGGTTCGATTCGCCCCCACCAGTTTATGTAAACCGGATGCAAATGGGTTATAACCGACGAATCCCTTTCAGGATACTTTGAAATCCTTGACGTGACTTGCACATTCACACCAAGCGTATCGACAATGGTAGTTTACAAAACAAAGTTCCTTCAATGACTCTTGTGTACTAGAGAAAAGAAGAAATGACTTAGAATATTTTAGACAGAAGTTAGACTATGTAAACATGATTGGATGTTCTGATTGTGTGTCTTTTCTACCTCATGGGTGTCTCTATTTATAGAGAAACTCATATCATTTGATGAAGGGAAGCAATCCTTGAAAGATATAATGCAATGTTATATGAAACAATGCTACGATTCACTCTTGTCCTCAAAAGGTTCAAAGACTAAACCAATAGACACTATGTTTCAAACTAACCATTGCATCCTTTCAAGTATATTTTGGAAATTCTCTCACAATTTTTTGATAATATAAGTTTGACTAAACTGCGCTTTTGGCCCGTAATTTTTACAATCTTGCGATTTTGATTCCATAACTTTCATTATAGCATTTTTAACTCTAACTTTAGCCCCTTTTGTAAAAGATTGACTCTCATTGATTTTGACCAAATCAATACACACGTAGACAGTGACTCACATGCCACGTTAGCAAGTCAACACACATGGACATACCAACGTGACATGTGACTCACAGTCCCCATGTGCACTTACTTGGTCAAAATGACGGTCGGCCTTTTTCAAAAAGATCAAAGTTAGGGTCCAAAGATGCTATTATAAAAGTTAAAGCGACAAAATCGCAAGTTTGTAAAAGTTAGAGGGTAAAATTCACATTAACCTATAAATTTCTCATGTTTCTTATTCAATTATTATCATGATTTTTGTTGTATTTATTCAGAGTTATGAATCTTGTATCCCTATAAATTTGACGTTACAAATATTTTAGTCTTGTACATTAATTCTCACTCACGTCATATTTCACTAGCTACAATTATTTTTTTTTTGGTACATACACTAGCTAAAATTATATTTCTCCCTTTAGTAAAAAAAAATTATATTTCTCCCTATTGCTTTTCTCCTTTTAATAAACACTCCATAGTCCATAACTTTTCAGCATCTTATTAGGCAAAGAGAGAAAAGAATCAAATTTGTACAAATCTAACAAGCAAAATAAAGCGTCAAGACTAGAATCAGATACCAATATAGTATATAGTACATAGCAATTAACTATTTTCCTTTATTCTCTTAATTTTTTTTACCACTTTTATTTACATGATGATGATTTTCTAGGAACTACTCTTCCACCTTCCTCTGACTTTCGTTTATACCCTTAATTATTTTTTTATATCTTTTTAATGATGATCATAAAATTACGTTACATATATATACACACATCTAAATCTTTATATAAACACACACATATCTCAATCTTTAAGCTTGTTAAAAACTAGTTAAGAGTTCTGTGAAGAAAAAAGAAAACCTAGTTGAATTTGATTTGATGCTATGGGGAATCTAATGGGTAAAAATAAAAAGCGTGAGGCTCAAAATACTAGGAATGATGATGATAAAGGAAGAGGTGGAAGAATCACTTCATCCAATTTACCAACTCAAAAACCTCTCCCATTACCATTACCACAAGTTACTTCTTCAATGTCTAAGAAACCAACTCATAATTCTGGACAAAGTTCAAATACCAAGAAATCTACCAACAAGTATGGTTTGATTCCAGATAACTTCACCTCCCTTGAACAGGTATGTATGTTTCTCATCTAATTGCTTTTTTTTTTGTAATCACAGATATTAGTAGTTAATTATTATGTTATGTTAGAGAAAAGAGTTAATGTTTCTCTAATTACTTTTCTTAAATACTGAAGAATTTGTGCTAGTTCTTAAACCTTTCTTGTTGCAGTATTGCTACTTCTGTTGTCAGTTCATTCTCTCTGAGAAATTTATGGAAGTATTTTTTAAAAAAAATTGGTTTAGAATTTGTATATCAAACCATTAGGCCTAAAGTAATAAAAAAATAGATTATAGTAGTAGTAATCTGTCATGAAAAAATAGTAATCATAATTTCATTGCAACTCTTGTAAGCTATAATGTTATTGGCAAAGTGTTATTTTCATTGGATTTCATTTAATTTTCGTTACCCTTTTTTTTTTATAGGTTATTGCAGCCCTGAGGAAAGAAGGTTTAGAATCATCAAATCTCATCCTTGGGATTGATTTTACTAAGAGTAATGAGTGGACCGGTAAGTTGTAGTACTACATGATCAAAATTTGACCAAGTGATTCCATCATTAATCCATTGTTGAGAGCCATGATTAAGAGCCAATGTTTGCTATATATATGGTATATGGTTATATCAATGTTTTAAAAATCAAATTGAACATCAAACCGATAAGACTTTTGGGTTATGATTAAACTGTTTAAAACCGCTCGAAACAGGATGAAGCCACAAACGCACCGTTCACAATGTCAGTTCACGGTTCAACTGATTGAACCGTATGCTTTGAATTCTTAAACATTGGTTATAATTTCTTCTTTAAACGATTTTTTGAAGTGTTCCCTTAATGCATTCAATTTTTTTTAAGGAAAAAACTCATTCAATAAGAGAAGCCTTCATGCAATTGGAGATACACCTAACCCCTATGAGAAAGCCATCTCAATTGTTGGCAAGACTTTGGCTCCTTTTGATGATGACAACTTGATTCCATGCTTTGGCTTTGGTGATTGTAAGGCATCTAATCCTTATAAAGTAGAATAGTTTTTTTTTTCCAATTCAATTTATAGCTCAAATTTTTCCATTCATTATACAGCTACCACACATGATCAAGAAGTATTCAGCTTTCATAGTGATCATTCACCTTGCCATGGCTTTGAGGAAGTTTTGGCTTGCTACAAAAAAATAGTTCCAAACTTGAAACTCTCAGGTATATCATCTTTACTTTTATCTTAGTATTATTCTTATAAACTTATTGTAATCAATCAGTTCATTATGTTGCAATTGTTAGATGTAGACTACCTTTAATTTCGGTTAATTTTGAATGGAAAAACAATGTATAATTATAGTTAGGGATGCATCTATGACCACCATAGCGAATTTTCCCCTACCAGGATTTTGATAACTCAGTATGAACGACTTATTTATCCGTTTTTATTAACGACTTGCATGAGGACATCAAAGGATTTTAAATTTTTGGAATATGTAGTAAAAATTTATAGACATAATCTAAATGTTATAAACTTTCAATTCAACCGATAGTTTCGTAATGCATGTATCCAATAAAATGTCGTTAATCGGTATAATTTGATCTCTTATGAGTATTGCCTCCAAAACTTAAAATATGTAGATTGTAGTCTTTTGTTTTATGATAAATGGCTGAAGGAATAATTGGGTTTTGTGTGAAGGACCAACTTCTTATGCTCCTGTGATTGAAGCTGCCATAGACATAGTTGAGAAAAGTCATGGCCAATTCCACGTGTTGGTTATCATTGCAGATGGTCAGGTATATATAAAATGTTAATTTTACCTTGATTAATGCTTTCAACTGTTTGCATAAGTTTGTCAAATCATATTCATATATGAGATTTGTGATATTTTAAGGTTACAAGAAGTGTAGATTATGATGATAAGGAACTCAGTCCCCAAGAAGAGAAAACAATCAAAGCAATTGCTGATGCAAGGTAGAGACATAGTATAATTTTCGTTTATTTGGGGATTAATATGAAATTATACATTATCTTCCTATTGTTCTGTTTTTAAAGTACTTAAAAATGATTTCATCTGATTAATAACATTAATTTATATCTATATTTTTATTTTTTATTTATGATACAGTAAATATCCACTTGCTATAGTCCTGGTTGGAGTTGGCGATGGACCATGGGAAGACATGGAAAAGTTTGATGACAAAATTCCAGCACGCGATTTTGATAATTTTCAGGTATTACATAGCAATCTTACATTAAAATTGGGTATCATAAAGTCATAACATATTTCAATTCGTATCTGGTATTCCATACTTTTATATATGCAACTGATATTTTCAGCTAAATGTTAGTTATCGGATAATCTAACAGCTGAATTCTCCAGTCTTTAGATTAGTCTACCGACTGATATTTGACTAGAAGAACTGCAACATTCTTTTTCATCACGTGATCGCATATATTTTCATTATGTGCAGTTTGTTAATTTCACGAGGATCATGTCTAAAACCACAAGCCCCGACGAGAAAGAAGCAGCTTTTGCTCTGGCTGCTCTCATGGAGATTCCCTTCCAATACAAAGCATGTGTCGAATTTCGTAAACTTGGGTACAACGCTTAAACCTTAACCTATATTTTGCTACCTATTCTATAAAAAATATATTCTTTTAACGATGTGTGCCAGAATTTCACACATCTTTTTTCGTCATATTTTTCTATATGTCTGCAAACTTGCACGATATCTTTACTAGAACTACATGAAAAGTGAATGGACCTATAATATTAGTACTATACATTTGATTCATTATGTTGACAACTTTCTTTGAAACAATTCAATTTTTTTCGTCTCAACTGACACTAATTAAAATGATTAATTTTTTCTTGTTCTTTTTGTGTTTATGAATAACAGACGTGTGACAGGAACAGCAAAGAGAATAATTCCGAAACCTTCACCTGTTCCTTATTCTCGGCCTGCACCAAGCAATTCGCCAGCAGCAACCACAGACGAGCAAAATCAATCTGTTAGTATTAAATTAAAGCTTAAGCCACACTACATTATCTTCACTAATTATAATTTTAGTATGTTAAACCGGAGAATCCACTTCCTTTGGAGTGAACAATTTAGTTTAGAGTGATATATTTACTGATATTGAAAGAAAAAAAATCAGTGGTTGATATCGTAGTCCAACAACAGAATAAAAAAAGTGAATCAAATTTTTACCGAGACTAAAATTAAACATTCTTGATTAGAACCAATTCAGAATTCACCAACATATTAATCTCATTTTATATATAATTGTGTAACCATTGTAATTATGTAGGCCTGTCCTATTTGTCTGACCAATGCAAGGGATTTGGCGTTTGGATGTGGGCACATGGTGAGTTTATAACCACTTTGAATTTAGAGTAAATAATCAAACTAGTTCTAAAAGATAGTTATTTGAATTTGAAATTACAACATTCAAATCAAGTCTTTGACTGTTTAGTTGATCAATCAAATTAAACCTCAAGAAAGAAATTTCAGGGTTTAATTTGATCGATGAAATACACATGTTGCGACAATTTGATGGTAAAAAATCATTGAGGGGTATTTTGAAAGTATTATATCTTTTAGATAGTTATTTGATTATTTACTTTTAAAATTGTCTTAATTATTTCTCTAATTGTTTTTAGATTTAATTAAGTTTTTAACAATATTTTGTAATGCAGACTTGCAGAGATTGTGGATCAAGGTTAAGTAATTGTCCTATATGTAGAGTGAGGATTACTAGTCGTCTTAGAGTATATAATGGATGATTTTACAATGCATATGATGTACAAAAAATAGTTTGCATAACATATACAGTATATACTTTTTTCTACGGTAAGATATATATACTTAAATGTAGGGTTGATGGTATTGTTTCATGAGTGTGTTGAAAAGTTTAGATGTGTTTATGTAAGTTTGAACTCTCTCCCTTTCTAGTTGATCGTCTCTTTAAAAGTAACGAAAAATTCAATTTCATTTGCATTTTCTATGTTCATGGCACAATTAGCCTATGATCCTTTAGGACCCGTTTGATGCGCAAGATATGATAGTGACAGGATATGATATACAACAAGATAGTGATAGGATATGATATCAGCAGAATAACAGTTATCCTCAGTTATCCTATCATGTGTTTGTTGCACACATGATAACAAACATGATAACTATTATATCATATTTTTAATACATACTTGTTCACACCAATATGATAAGATACATAACATATTTAAATGGAAAAATTACCCTTGTAAAACAATTGTTATTTTTTTAAAATTATATTGTAATACTTTGAATTTTATAAATAAAAATATAAATAAGTAATCAAATATCTTTAAATTTTAAATACAAATCATGAGAAAATAAACAAATTAAGTTTTTTATATGAATCATGATCAAATAAATAACTCAATTATACATGTTAGATAAACTAAATAAATATATGATACATCTCATATGTAAATAATAAAACTACCATCACAAAAGAATTATATTTAAGTTGTTATTAAATTTAAATTAATATTCCTATTTTGCAATTTTTTAATAATTATTTTACTTTAAAATATTGTAATTTTAGGAGAATTTTGATTTTTTAGATTATATAAATTACAAAATTACCCTTGTGAGAAAATCACACACACACATATATTTAAAAATTAATTATTTTATTATTAATTTACTATCAAATTATTTTATTATTTATATTTTATTAATTTTCAATTTTTTATTTTAAAATATATTTTATAGAATAAATAAAAAAAAATTCTTATCATATCCTGCTGGTAACCCAGCTCAAATTCAGGATAAAAATTTTAACTAGAGAAACAGGATAGAATAAACTTCAGGATTAACTTATCATATCCCGCTGTGTCACCAAACACTGGATTGAGACATGATATGATACAATTATCCTATCATGTCTCTTATCCTGTGCACCAAACGGACCCTTAAAGTAATATTTGTTTGAATTGTAGTTTAAATTTTGACTAGTAAGATCCACCATTGTACCAGGAGTCCGGGATCCATATTGGATGATTCTAAGTAATTATTTTTTTTTCTATTTTTTTTTTGTCAAGTAGTATAGTGGCTAGAAATTTCACCCTTAATGTAGATAAGTCGGATGATAGGGGTTCGAACCCCGACCCACTACATATATATAATGTAATGTCCTGCCAATTGAGCTAAGTTCGTGGAACATTTATTGTTCTTTTTAATTCACATTAAAAATACTAATTTACAATTAATGTGAAACGAAGGAAATATACAATTTGTTTCTAAATCATGATGTTTGAGAGCATATTGTTGCAATTGAAAAATACAGTACTAGTTAGCATGCCTTGCGTTTGTACGAGTCAATAATTATACATCAATTATATTACATCTCTTTTGGCTGATAAATAAAGTAATTCATACGCGTAGAAACGAAAAATATTTAGGCATTATATTATTGACATTGTCTAATGTATTTCCACCAACTTATATAAACATGAAAGTACAAACAATTATATAAATTTCGATTTTTTTTTATAAACTACAATTAAAATGATATTTATTCATTATTTCTATATCTACTATATATCTATATCTATTCATTATTTCTTTTGTTGCAATTTAAAATTATATTAAAAGAAAATTTTAGTTAAAAAAATATATTCAACACATATATCTATGAAAAATATATTAAAAAAAAGAATTTAACTCGTGTAATAACACATATGCCTCCATTTAAAAAATCTCTTTTATTTTAAATTATAATAAATAATAAAGGGCAAAAATAAATTTTAGTTAAACAAAATAAGGGCGTAAATGATTAATAAAAAAAGGGCTTAAATGGAATTAAAAGTGATAAGGTATAAACTATAAGCTCTAACACTATAAAATAGCGCCTAAAAAAGAAGCTATAAACTAGTAAAATATGTTAGAACAAAATATATACGAATTAATATCTCGTTCATTGTGGTTTGATAATAATATAGCAAAGGGACAATTTATATACTAAATATGTGTTCAAGTGTTTAGGTGTAAGAAACATTACAACAAAATGAAAAGGATTAATGTATCCTCTATGTGTTCCCATGATCCTCTATAGAACAAGGTTAAGACAACACATGTTCTCATCCTCTAGACACCATATATGATCACAAAAAAGTCAAAGAGAGCGATTGTCCATCGCCTGGACAACAACATAAGACTTCGAGCGAAGAAAGTGCTAGTCTAAAATTGTCATTGAAATTCTGGTACACAGTAGACAAGTGTTGTCCACGATGTGCAGACACTTGTCGCAACACTTGTCTTAGCAGTAAGAACAATAAAACAGAGCATTAAAAACATATACTGAAAAGCATAAACGACACAAATAATTGTTAACCCAGTTCAGCCTAACAGCCTAATCTGGGGGATACCAATCCAGGAGGAAATTCACTATCAGCAGTATTAATTCGGAGCTAAACTCCCCCGTTTACAACTCCTCACTTAATCCCTACCCAATGACACATCTACCTAGGAACTCCTAGATATGAGACCCCGTCTCACTCCCCTCAACCTTACAACCAGTAAGGATTTCAATAACAACATAATGGAGACACTCTCCTTGACAAAGATGAAGACACACTTCAATAACATCACCACCTAGCCAACGACTAAGTTCACAATTTGGAGTTGCTTAAAAGCTTCCTCCAAATACAATACTCAACTCATTACCTACAGGTTTCTGAGTGAGGACATAGTGACCATCTCACAACCCGAGTGGTTCACTTTACACCAACTCTCCTAGAGAGTGGCTTAAAGACACGAAACTCTTAAAAGACTACATCTTTGATATTCTATTTTAGCTTCAAGTTTCGGTAAATAAAATAGGGTTAGCAGCACCCTTTAAATAGCAGAGCCTCGTGGGCTTTTCATAATGCTTCAGCTCCAATAAATCTTCTAGATGCAAAATATATATTTTTACCAAATCTTTATTTGCATCAAATATTCCTCCCATAAATATATTTGTTGTAAATATATTTTAAAATTAAATCTTCTAATCTTCTGGAAGCACAAAGATTTATTTGAAATAAATCTTTTATATTTTCTGCAGCAATCTTCACAAGATATATTTTTGAAACAAATATTATATTTTCTAAAAGTTATTTTATTCCTTTAGAAAATAGAACTAGGGTTCAGCTGCCTTCTGAAACACATTGATCACGTGCGCCTTGTTGAGTAAGAAACCACGAAACAATTCTTCAATCAAATCTTCGAAAGATTGAGTAGAAAATAAAAACGCTAGCTGGCGCGAACAATCAGACATACAAGTGTTGTTACATCTGTCGCAACACTTGGCGTAAGCACATATGTCTCAACACTTGGCTAAAAGATGTTTTTGCAAAATGTAGCCAACATACAAAAACCCAACAATCTCCCCCTTTGGCAAATTTTGGCTAAAACAATATTAGACCAGTATATAGAGAGATACAGTATTACCTTTCCTTCAAGTCAACATGATCACACAACTAGGAAAGAAAGTAACACATAGTAAGACTACTTCCAAGAGAGGTAAGTAGCATCAGAGGCATGCAATAGCAGGAATAAACACATATAGCCTCACAGAGCAGATAGAGAGAAATAAACTCTCATAGTGGATTCAAAGATAGGAGAAATAAACTCCTATAATCAGAGTACATCCATTCAACAAAAGATCATCAGGGAAAAATAAATTCCCACAAACATAGAACTAGGAAAAATAAATTCCCAGCCACCAGAGAATAAAGCCAAGATGTCTCAGCATCTGGCATCACACTTGTCACTTATTCATACTGCCACTCCCCCTGAATTTGTGCATGATAGAGCACAAGCATAC
Source organism: Trifolium pratense (assembly GCF_020283565.1). Lineage (NCBI taxonomy): Eukaryota > Viridiplantae > Streptophyta > Magnoliopsida > Fabales > Fabaceae > Trifolium > Trifolium pratense. The sequence goes on from NC_060065.1 coordinate 38,618,742, forward strand.
AATGTAGTCAACCATAGGAACTACAACATCCTTGTAATAGCAGAAGCATTCAATCAGAGTGATTAACGCCTAATGGTTGTTGTAGACACACATGTGTGCATTCATAAATAAGCATGTACAAGTTACCCATATTTCTATGAATGTAACTAACTAAGTCACCCATATTGCTATGAATGTGACCCAAATCACCCATATTTCTATGACTGTGATCCTAAGCATAAAAGTCATCCATATTTCTATGATTATGACTAAGCACGATGAATCATCCATATTTCTATGACTATGATTATGATCATGCCCTATGCTACAAATTTAAATGCTTTTTGGAATTCTTGCAACACATCACACAGAGCTGAAGGTAACATTTACTCCACTCAGACATAGGCCTAGAAGATTAACACATCAACAACATACACACCAGATGTCAGCACATCTGTCCACACATCACGCAGATAGATCTTACATATCACAGACCACTACTCCCCCTTTTTAGCCACAAATTCTGACAAATAAAGTCAGTGTGCATTAAACAAAAGAACAGAGGCATAGAGGTACCATAGTAGTATCAGAAGTGCAAGTTACATAACAGAGAGAACTAAACTCTCACAAAAGAACCACATAGGGAGAAATAAACTCCCACATACTGAGAAAAATAAATTCTCACACATCAGATCAGGATGTCTAGACATCAGGCATGACATCACACATCAGGAACATAACACTCCCACAACCATCAAGCACACTATCAGAGCATAAGCTATCAGAACACATTATCATGCTAGTCACACACTACTACTCCTCCTGAATAGCATTACTCCCCCTCAACACATGCATATATAGATAACTCACACTCCCCCTCAATACGAGCATAGAAGCATAAGAACATCAATACGAGCATAGAAGCATAAGAACAACAACTTCACCAAATGTAAGAACATCGGTCCACACATTTGTCCACACACACACTACTCCCCCTTTTTTTGGTCATAATTTTGACAAACATCATACATATCAGAACATAGGGTAGCAGACAAACGCTTCAGAGTGCACACAATACATACCATAATGCACATAAAGGTGCTAGAAATCCAGGGCCTAGCCCACACAATATACGGAGAACTTGCAAGCCTTTATCCACAATACCATAACCAAACTCCAACAGTATAACATGAAGATCATAAGTCATAAGGCATAAACTTATACCATCTTCATCACATCAACCTCCATAGTTAACACTCATAAAATAGACATTTTCCCCTTGTTTCCACAACATGACAAGAGCATGAGAAAACATTGTTCTTGGAAACAACATGTACCAACCGGCAGAGAAAACAATGTTAGGAACATGTGGTCCGACAAAAGAAATCTATAGTCAGAAGTCAAAGACACTCCCTTTTTGGCTTTGGAGTGCTTCTGATCTTTCAATCTCAAAGAGTTGTCTCATAATACTCTTAGAGATTACACCCATAAAGGTTATTAGTAGCTTCACCATAAACGTTGTAGTTTGCTTCATAGTCAAAAACATACTCACAAAAAATTCAGCTTCTCATAACATTATCTCCTTTAAAACATAAATTTCTATTTCTAGACATTTTCTTCAAAATGAATGAAACATTCTCTAAGAGGACAGAAGAGATGTCAACTTTCTTCCTGTCAAGTGACATGATGCCCAGAACAACATCCTCAATATTTGGCTCATAGTCAACCACATTCTGGCATTTTGGTGACAGATGTTGTACACAATGTTGGAACACTTGAGATAACACGATGTTGAGACAGATGTTACAACATCTCGTACCAGAACAAACAAGTTATTCAACACAGATGAGTATTATTCAGTTCCAATCTCAAGAGACATATACCAAAAGCATCTTCAACAATATATATATTGTCATCACATAAGAACATAAAACTAGAGGTTTCAGAAACAGGTCTGAAATAGTCACTTACCATAGTAGTAATCACTTTTGATCATCACATTATCGCATATGATCATAACACATCTGAACACATATAATACTTCTCAGCAGAATGCACATCCAAACAATCGTACCATGCTAGTTCTCTTTTTAGTCACACTTTGAGCAACAACTTTGGTTAAGTGGAAGATCATCAAGATCAGTTTCTTCTACCACATTCAAAACATCAATACTCCAAACCAACATTAGTTGATCTTCAACCTCATTAGATTGAGGACTCTCAGAACCATATAAGCATCAGTTTGGGGGATTGCAGAACAGGTTTCAACAACACTAACGGGTTGGTCCAGGATGTTTCAACATTCGATATGACATTAGACTTATGTTAGGTTCCTTTGGGGGACTCAACGACAACTTTAGTGAGGGATGACAAAGTGTCAGAACCAACAATCTTGGAAGATGACATATGCACAATTTCAACAACAATGTCATCAACAACAACATTCATACTAGATTGAAAGTTTCAGAGGTACATCTGACAAATGTTCCAACACTACCCACAACATTTGAACTGACAAAACCTTTAACATGAGTAACAACATTTGATTCGACATTAGGGGTTTTGATAGGTTCAAGATACAAACATGTCATAGTATGAGATTTATTGACAACAACAAAAGGATCACCATTCCTACCATTACTTTTGGGATTCATCTTTCGTCTTTGTTCTCTATTAGCCAAGATATGACATTTACTCCCAAACACATGGAAATATTTAACATTTGGTTTTCTCCCCTTCCAAAGCTCATAGAGGGTAGATGAGAACTCGTGCTAATTCTTCAGAGGAGCAGAAGTTAGAGAATTTAGCATTTTCAAATTCCTTCCGATGGTCACTTCTGATCCTGGCAATTACACCCTCCTTCTTTGTTTGGAGGCGTTGACAAAGGTCTTTGAAGACATTAAAATAAAATTTACCCAAGTAAATCTGGAGGAATCATCAACAACTACAAAGACATACTTCTTTCGACCAAGATTTCCAACTTGGATAGGTCTCATCAAATCAGCAATCATCTATTTTCTGGTCATGAACCCAGAACTTTTCGTGCCAGATGTTGCAACATTATGTGAGACATTTGTCCCTTCAACTAGTCTATAGTGCAATGTGAGAGGAGATTCCCTCTTACAGACAACATCAGAGCTGATCAAAATACTTGGATGCTGATCAAGAATAATACTACAAAGCACAGTGGGAAATGTTGTTGGCATCTTCACAGCCAAAGACTTAGCATGCTCAGCTTCAGGTTCTCCACTCCTGCCTAAAAACTTATTAATCACAGCAGGTGAAAATTCAACACATCAACCCATGTAAAAAAACCTTCATGAATTCTTTACTCAAAGGATCATCACAGTCTTTAGTTTCTTGAGAGCTCTACTAGACTCATTTAAGTCAGTTATCATTTGCTGCCTAGTTAGAGCACCAGCTTTTGCTGGACAGATGTACCAACACCTGCTGCAACATTTGTCCCTGCAAGCAGCCTTTGCTCAATATTCAGCTTTCCTTTTCTTTTACAAGGGACATCAGTGTCCAGAAGAATATTTGGATGTTGGTCAAGAACAATACCACACAGTAAAGTAGGAAATGCTATGGGTAGTTGTAGAGCAAAAGATTTAGCATGTTCCAAAGTGGCATAAAAGACATAAGCACCATAATCAAACCTGGCCTTAGTTCCAACAACATAAATGAACCTAGCCAATTCTTTGGCTACATTACTGGAATGAGTGGTAGGAACCCAATTAACAGCAGCAAATTGTTCTACAAATTTCATTATCTGTGACTTCCAGCTCAGCTACTTCCTCATCACTTCTTCTCAAAAATTTGTTAATTATGGAGGGAGAGAGATGAACACACTTACCTCTCACACAAACCTGCCCATACTCAGGGTTTTTAGGGTCATCACAATTGTCAGCAACATTCACTACAAATTCCCTTACCAGCTTATCAAAACAGTCACCTAGATCAGACACTGTTCTCATCAGACCTTCATTCCTTTCACACTTCTTCTGAATGTGTCACCAAATGTAGCTACACTTGTCTCCCTTTCAAAGTCTGATTTACTAGAAGGGGGTTCTTTCTTTTCAGACTCTTTTTCTTCTCCCCAGTAACAGATACATTATTACTCTTTGTCCTTGGTGGACCATAAAAAGGTTTCTTCCCAACAAATCTTGTCACCTTTCATGATTTAGATTTCTGTATTGACAGTTGTCACATTTTTACCAGCCCTACTTCTGATTCTTCCTACAACATTAGCACTAGGTGTCTTATCTAGTGACTTGTTACCAGCCACTATGTCATTCACAATGACAACATCAGGATCATCACCCACACTTTTGTCAATAGAAGGTTCTTTATCAGCAAACAAAGACCTAATACTCTCATCAGATTTAGAATAACCCATAACATTATTACCAGAGTTATTATCAGTCCTTACTACTACTGGAATTCTTTCTTGCTCAGTAGTATCCACCTGGTCAGGATTATCTTGATCATTCTTGCCTACACCAGTATCAGGTGCCACAAATGTATAAACATCTGGCACAACATTAGTCTCAAGAACAGTTTCCTTGATATACTCATCAATACAGTAACTATTGACCTTAGTAGAAGCATCAACAGCAGAATTAACATTTGCCGAAGAATTTAAATCATATTTCCCTTGATTAGCGTGCACCAGACAATGGAGAGAGAGATACAAGACATACCTTCTTTCACTTCAACAAAAACACACACCAGAGGCATGCAACAGCGTAATTGGGTTCACCGAGCCCACATAGCACATTGACAGACAGATATAAATTCTCACAAAAGAACATATTAGATCGGGATGACTAGATTCATAGCATAACACATCCACAAACATCACGACAAAGACTAGCACTCTACTAATCAGAGCATGAGCTGCAAGATCACCAACAGGCTAACTATCCTCAATATTTTTAGACACAATCTTCATACTCTCATCAGATTGAGAGTTCACAACACAGTGATCAGCAGAATTATTACCAGTCATAATTACTTTTGTAGTATTCTCTTTCTCAGTAGTATTCATCTGGTAAGAAATATCTGAAACATTATGATCTATTATAGTTTCAGGTGCTGCAGATGTATCAAAATATGTGGCAGTTGCAGGTGCCACAAATGTACCTACACTTGGTACAACATTTGTCTCAGGGATAGTTTCCTTGAGAGTTTCACCAACACAATCACTTGTGGCCTTAGTGGAAGCACCAAAGTCACAATTAACAACAGCAGGGGGACACAAGAGGATCAACCATCAGTAGTTGATTAACCTTCAATACCAGATCATCCACACATGTTTGAACAACACTCTAACCCTTTTACTTAACAAGGACACATCTTGATCAATGTCCTTGCAGAACCACACTCTGTATCATGACCTTTTGAATAGGCAAGATGTCATGCTTAATAGGTGTGAAGTCACTCACAAACTCCAAAACTTCTTAGTTTGCTTAAAAGCTTGACTAAGATTCTGATTATCAGCCCTTTTCTCGAGTGACTTGCAGTAGATAACCAAAGACAATTATCAGACCTCAATATCTGACAATATTTTGCTGCCCTTACATCCACTACTAGTGGAATCAATAGTCATGCATTGCTAGAGCATACTATTAAAGAAAGATCAGAACCTCCACATTCTGATTCACATAGGCAGATAAGCTTCTTCTGACCATACAACTTGAGCACTCCTATGCATAATTCCAAGCACCTTACATGCCCAACTGTCATCCAACACGATTCTGCATAATTTGCAGGTCAGATTTACCAACATCTGGGAGCACATCAGTCCCCTTCTCAGGTACCATAATAAGAGATCCTTTATCAAAGCCACTGGAGGTTGGCTTGTAGGATTGGAAGCAAAAATAAATTGCTCATAACTACCTTCAGATCTCTCTTCAACAAACTCATGTATGAGTGCCTTTATGAGTGGACTTGAGATCACCCTCAAGTATCGTTGGCATCTCCAACAAGTTAGTTGAACCTCACCAGAGGAGAACAGAGTGTAGCACACTCAAAACCACCAGGAGTTTTCCCATCATATATGTATGCAGCGGAATTCAAACCAGAAAACTCCTCAACAAACTTCAGGCACACCATAATGACCTTTGCACAAACTCCACACTTCAGGTGCAACAGGTTAACATAGGTTTGAAAATAAATCAAACCATACAGCAGCTCAACACCAAAGCTACACACCTTGCCATGAATAGTCCATCCCCCACTTCTAGGGACCATTCAAACAAATATGAACTTCTTCAAGTCCAAACAACTTTTCAGTATTCCGTACTTGTTCATAACCAGAAAGTATCTTCCCTAGGATCTCACCCAGATATAGAACAGGATGCCTGCTCTGATACCAATTGAAATTCTGGTACACAGTAGACAAGTGTTGTCCACGATGTGCAGACACTTGTCGCAACACTTGTCTTAGCAGTAAGAACAATAAAACAGAGCATTAAAAACATATACTGAAAAGCATAAACGACACAAATAATTGTTAACCCAGTTCAGCCTAACAACCTAATCTGGGGGATACCAATCCAGGAGGAAATTCACTATCAGCAGTATTAATTCGGAGCTAAACTCCCACATTTACAACTCCTCACTTAATCCCTACCCAATGACACTTCTACCTAGGAACTCCTAGATATGAGACCCCGTCTCACTCCCCTCAACCTTACAACCAGTAAGGATTTCAATAACAACATAATGGAGACACTCTCCTTGACAAAGATGAAGACACACTTCAATAACATCACCACCTAGCCAACGACTAAGTTCACAATTTGGAGTTGCTTAAAAGCTTCCTCCAAATACAATACTCAACTCATTACCTACAGGTTTCTGAGTGAGGACATAGTGACCATCTCACAACCCGAGTGGTTCACTTTACACCAACTCTCCTAGAGAGTGGCTTAAAGACACGAAACTCTTAAAAGACTACATCTTTGATATTCTATTTTAGCTTCAAGTTTCGGTAAATAAAATAGGGTTAGCAGCACCCTTTAAATAGCAGAGCCTCGTGGGCTTTCATAATGCTTCAGCTCCAATAAATCTTCTAGATGCAAAATATATATTTTTACCAAATCTTTATTTGCATCAAATATTCCTCCCATAAATATATTTGTTGTAAATATATTTTAAAATTAAATCTTCTAATCTTCTGGAAGCACAAAGATTTATTTGAAATAAATCTTTTATATTTTCTGCAGCAATCTTCACAAGATATATTTTTGAAACAAATATTATATTTTCTAAAAGTTATTTTATTCCTTTAGAAAATAGAACTAGGGTTCAGCTGCCTTCTGAAACACATTGATCACGTGCGCCTTGTTGAGTAAGAAACCACGAAACAATTCTTCAATCAAATCTTCGAAAGATTGAGTAGAAAATAAAAACGCTAGCTGGCGCGAACAATCAGAGATACAAGTGTTGTTACATCTGTCGCAACACTTGGCGTAAGCACATATGTCTCAACACTTGGCTAAAAGATGTTTTTGCAAAATGTAGCCAACATACAAAAACCCAACAGTCATCTTATAGACATCACATATGATAAGGAAAGTCAAGTCAACATTATATTATATCATCTAAACATTTGTCGAAGACTTCATCTTCTGAGCAACATAGATAATCAAGTAAAGTCAAGGTCAACACTTCAATCCATCAAAATGGACATATGTCAAAGACCTTATTATCTAGATTCATATATCTATTTGGTAAATAGCGGTCATCTATGCTATGCGATAATTACGTGTCTTAGTGATTTAGTCACACTTTACTCTTCTTGTGCTTTTTCAACGTTCCAATTCCAACAGAGCTTCAACGAACGCGAGTACCAATTCGCGGTTCGCCGGCAGACAGTTGAACGAATTACTATATAAATATGGGACACAGTTCAAACAGCAAGAAGAAATCTCCCAACAGCGACAAGTATGCTTTGATTCAAGATAACTTCACTTCCCTCGAACAGGTACGCGGTTCTCATCTAATTACTTTTTTCTAATCGCAAATATCACTAATTAATTATCAGCTACTTTTTTTTTTCTTTCTTTCTTGTAGAACATTATCAGTAGGTACTGTTAGAGAGAAGAGTTAGGCTCTGTTTGGTAAAAAATAAGCCAACTGATAACTGAAAAGCAAGCTAGCAGAATAAAATTAAAGTGTTTGCCAAATTTATCGTACAAAATGACATGAAAGTAGTTAGTGGGTAGTTTTTTGTTTTTTTTTTTGGTAAGTGTATAACTTTGTTACCAAACACTTCCATTTTTATCAAAGAAGCTTATAAGGTAGTCCAATAAGCTAACTTCTAGCTTATTGGACTTACCAAACACACGCTAATGTTTCATTGTAAACCCATTCCATCCCATAGGGTGTGTTTGTTTCGGGGATTAAAATTATAATCCTAGGATTATTATTCCTTGGAACATTATTGCTGGGAGTATTATTCCTATCAATGTGTTTGGTAAATAAATAAAGTTCCTTGGAACATTTTTAAAATAAATTCAATTAACATTTTAAAATATTAAAATAAAAAAATAAATGAGTTAAAAACAATGGGAGAGTGGGGAGTTATGAGTGGTTACATCTTATTCCCATGGGAATATAAGATTCCCACCATTTAACATGAGAATGAAAAGTGGGAAAGTCCTGTGTAATTTATATTCCAAGGAATAAAAAATTCCTAGGCATAATTTTTTAAAACTTGAAACAAACATAGGAATTAAAGATTCCCAAAGTCACATTCCTGGGAATAAATTTATAATCCAGGAAACAAACACCCCCATATAGTTTTGAGTGGAATGGAATACAAAAAATGAATGGAGTGGAATACAATTGGATTGGTGGTAAGTGTTAGATAATAAAATAATAGTTTATGTTATTGAGCCTGTTAGTTTAGAGTCCATTAGGTTTTATTATATATTCTCTAGTAACCTTTTTGTAATGTCAAGCTATTGGTATTCTATTGAAACCCTAGCCGTCTTTCTCTTTTCCTATTTGTGTATCTCTGATTCTAACAGTAAGGTCATGTTCCTCCAAGGCTCCAACTGAGTTAAATTTATTTTTTAAAAATTAAATAAAATTGGTTCAGAATTTATAAGAGTGAGATTCTTTTATATAAGAATGAGCAACATAAAAATCAAATCACGAGTCTTACAATTTTATTTTGTACAATTTTTTTTTGTTAACTCATGATAAAAATAAATAAATATTTACCTTTTTTAGAAAAAAAAATTAAGAATGTGCTACACAATTGCACTATCCAATAACCAAGTGCAACATTTTATTTTATGTCCAGAAATAATACATCCCAGTTGTTTCACTAACTACACCATCTAGTTATAATAAATTGGCTAGATTTTCCTGTAAAAAAAAAAAGTTGGCTAGATTATAATATGAGTCCTGTCCTCCAATTTATTTCAAAATTTATCGCAATGAGGCCGATTCTTCAAATCACATGTAGATGAAATTTGCAGTGGATTTCATTTAATCTTCATTGTCCTATTTTTATAGGTTATTGCTGCCCTGGGGAAATATGGTTTAGAATCATCAAATCTCATCCTTGGAATTGATTTCACAAAGAGTAATGAATGGACAGGTATTTAGTTATACTTGTAGTACACGATCAACATTTAACCAAGTGATTACATCATTAATATGTTGTTGAGAACCATGATTAAGAGTTAACGTTTTCTATATATGGTTTATGATTTGAGAGTTTTGGTTATAATCAATGTTTTAAAAATCAAATTGAACATCAAACTGACAAGACTTTTGGGTTATGATTTAACTGTTTAAAACCGCTCGAATTAGGATGAAGCCGCAAACGAATCGCTCAAATTAATTATAACTGAACCATAAACAATGTCAGCTCATTGTTCAACCGTTGAACCATATGGTTTGAATTTTAAAACATTGGTTATAATTTCTTCTTGAAATGATTTTTATTCTAAGTGTTCGTTCCCTTATGAAGCCAATGCACGTGTTTTTTTTAAGGCCAAAACTCATTCAATAGGAGAAGCCTTCATGCAATTGGAAATACACCCAACCCCTATGAGAAGGCCATCTCAATTGTTGGCAAGACTTTGGCTCCCTTTGGTCATGATAACTTGATTCCATGCTTTGGCTTTGGTGATTGTAAGGCATCTAATCCTTATAAAGTAGAACAGTTTTTTTATTCCAATTCAATTTATAGCTCAAATTTTACCATTCATTATACAGTTACCACACATGATCAAGAAGTATTCAGCTTTCATAGTGATCATTCACCTTGCCATGGCTTTGAGGAAGTTTTGGCTTGCTACAAAAAAATTGTTCCAAACTTGAAACTCTCAGGTATAACATCTTCACTTTTTATCTTAGTGTTATTCTTATAAGTTATAAACTTATTGCACTCAAATATGTAGATTGTGTAGTCTTTTGTTTTGTTTTAAGATAAATGGCTGAAGGAATAATTGGATTTTTTGTGAAGGACCAACTTCTTATGCTCCTGTGATTGAAGCTGCCATAGACATAGTTGAGAAAAGTCATGGCCAATTCCACGTGTTGGTTATCATTGCAGATGGTCAGGTATATATAAAATGTTAATTTTACCTTGATTAATGCTTTCAACTGTTTGCATATGTTTGTCAAATCATATTCATATATGAAATTTGTGTTATTTTAAGGTAACAAGAAGTGTAGATTATGATGATAAGGAACTCAGTCCCCAAGAAGAGAAAACAATCAAAGCAATTGCTGAAGCAAGGTAGAGACATAGTATAATTTTCGTTTATTTGGGGATTAATATGAAATTATACATTATTTTCCTATTGTTCTGTTTTTAAAGTACTTAAAAATGATTTCATCTGATTAATAACATTAATTTATATCTATATTTTTATTTTTTATTTATGATACAGTAAATATCCACTTGCTATAGTCCTGGTTGGAGTTGGCGATGGACCATGGGAAGACATGGAAAAGTTTGATGACAAAATTCCAGCACGCGATTTTGATAATTTTCAGGTATTACATAGCAATCTTACATTAAAATCGGGTATCATAAAGTCATAACATATTTGAATTCGTATCTGGTATTCTATACTTTTATATATGCAACTGATATTTTCAGCTAAATGTTAGTTATCGGATAATCTAACAGCTGAATTCTCCAGTCTTTAGATTAGTCTACCGACTGATATTTGACTAGAAGAACTGCAACATTCTTTTTCATCACGTGATCGCATATATTTTCATTATGTGCAGTTTGTTAATTTCACGGAGATCATGTCTAAATCCACAAGCCCCGACGAGAAAGAAGCAGCTTTTGCACTGGCTGCTCTCATGGAGATTCCCTTCCAATACAAGGCATGTGTTGAATTTCAAAAACTTGGGTATGATCTTTAAACCTTATCCTATGATTTTCTTCTCAAGTGACACTAATTAAAGTGATTAATTTTTTTCTTCTCAATTTGTGTTTATGAATAACAGACGTGTAAGAGGAAGAGCAAGTAGAATAGTTCCTAAACCTTCACCTGTTGAGCCAGCAGCAACCACAGATGCGCAAAATTAATCTGTAAGTATTTTTTTTTATGCAATCAATCTGTAAGTATTAAATAGAAACTTAAGCTGCACTACATTATCTTCACTAATTATATTTTGATGGAATGCAGACTTGTAGATTGTAGATCAAGGTTATTTCTCTATATGTAGAGTGCGGATTACTAGTCGAAATTGTCTCTTACAAAGTAATGAAAAATTCAATTTCATGGCACAATTAAGCTATGATCCCAATTTTTCCAGTTAAGTAATATGTGTTTGAATTGTAGTTTAAATTTTGACTAGTAAGATTCACTATTTTACTGGATCCATGGCTCTCCTCTAAGTAATTATTTATTGTTATTTTTCATTCGCATGAAAAAATATTAGATTCGCTATTGTTTCTAAATGATGATGTTTGAGAAAATCTATATATTGTTGCAATTGAGACTAATCTAAATTTATTGAGAGCAACTTTTATTTTATCTTTTATTTGATGTTTTCAAAATCACATTTTACGGAAAGGATAAATTCGAACAAGAACGATTTCTAAGAATCACAGAGGTGGAAAAATAACACCCAAGTTTATTTAGTAGTAGCTGATGGCCTGATGCACACAAAAATATTACCAATATATATATTGGTTCAAGAGCGATTTCCTTACATGCCAAATATAGAGTTTAAATTTATATTTAAAATAAAATAATATTAGGATTTACGATTTATATTTTAGTTTAGAATATTTAAAATTAGTTTGTTTGTTTTTCTTGTAGCTGTATATATATAGAATCATATATAATTGAATAATAATGAGAACAAGAGAATAAAAATATGAGAGTATTATTCTCAATATAACATTGTATATCAAAAAGTTTCCTCCGTATGAAAATATATTCCACCAAATTCTACATACATAAAAAACACAAAAAAATTATAAATGAATAATTCGTACTCTGTACACATTTAGTAATTTATTTGAGGTGTTCAATCGAAGATTGCTTATTAATGTTGTGGCAAGTGTGAGGTGAGTTAAGTATCACATTGTTTAGAAAAGTGAAAGTTGAATAATTCAGTGTGATGACCCATAATAAACATAATACCTTAAGATTTCTTAAATTGTTTGCATATGTTTGTCAAATCATATATTCATATAAAATTTGTTTGATTTTAAGGTTACAAAAAGTTTAGACTATGATGATAATGAACTCAGTCCTCATGAAGAGAAAACAATCAAAGCAATTGTTGATGCCAGGTATACATAGCTAATTTGTTGGAATCTCGAAAACTTGGGTAAGATTTTTAAACCTAACTAGTAATAGACCCGTGCTATCGCACGGGTCGTAACGTTACACGTATTTTTTTTTTAAGTTACACTTTGCTAAGTCCACATTTTTAAGTTACACTTTGCTAAGTCCACATTCCAAAAGTAATCAAATTCTATATTCATTAATATATTAAGTAGTATGATTATTTCAAAAATGATTAACATTAATAGTAATAAAACAGTGAATACCAATTAAAACATAGGCACAAATCATGGTTAATACAAAGATTTTAGTACAAATAAGTTAATGTATGGATACATATCAAGTTCAAATTTCAAACATACATTTTGTTACATAACCTAAAGTAGGCATCAAAACAAAGTAACATGCGCACATCGTGGATAAAAATGTCATTGTCAACCACTCGATTAGAACTTATACATCACTATAAGTTTCTGTTATTTTCTTTCCCGTGTAGTAATTTAGTTTTTATTTTATTTCTTTGCTTATCTAAATAAGTTTATATAATTTTTTTTTTTTAATATTTTTCTTATGTTGCATCTTCTTTCTTTTTCTATATAATCAAAACTTATAAAATAAAATAAGTTCATGAATGAGAAAGAGTTGATTTTTTTTTGTTACAGATTTGTTTTTCTTCTACATCTGAAGTTAAAACAAATTTTCTAGATCTCAAGCCACTGTCTTCATTCACGTGCATATCCCTCACCATCTCTTTCTCATTTTGCACTTTCAATATTTATACTCCTTGAGACCTACAAAACAAATCAGTGTCTCAAAATTTTTAATTCATTATTAAAAAAAGTTTTGAAGAATTTATACAACAATACAAAAAAATTTAAACTATTAAAAAAAAATTCTTTAATCTTAAACCTTCAAAATATAGTGAAAACAAAACATTTATTCATATGGATCAACAACCGTAACCAAAAAAAATCAAACTTTATTCAAAGTAGAAGAACTTCATCTTCTTTATTTTGCTTTTATCCATTTTTAACAATTGTTATACCGATTATTTTTAATAAAGAAGAAAAGACAAGTTATGTTAAAATAAGTGTAGAAAGAAAGAGACTATTGTTATACCAATAAAGTATAGTTGAAAACAAAAAAAAAAAAAAGAGCAGAGATCATTGTTGAATAAAAATATGGAGAAAGAATAGATCAAAAAGGATATTGTTTTTGTTTTGCTCACTAATCTAATTTCTGGCGTTTCTCTTCTTTCTTGGAACCCTTCACTTTCTTCACTTTCATTTAGTGGAACCTTCATCTTTTTTATTTTCATTATCTTCTCTTTCACAACGTTTTAGATTAATGTTGAGTTTTCCTATGCTTTTTATAGATCTGAAAAATAAAAAGAAAAGTAAGAAATAAATATGATATAAATCATAGAAATAAAAAGGAAGAAAATAAAAATTAATAAAATGAGTTTCATCATATCCATACCTTTGTAAAGAATAAATGAATTTCATTGCTTACTTTATTCTTGTAACATTAGAACAACTATTCTGCAAAAAGAAAAAGAAGAAGAATAGGAAACCAATATTAGTAAATTGAGAAGATTACAAAATATGATAAATGAAAAAAATATGAGATTGAAGAGTTAAAAGGTAAAGGAGAGAATGATGAGAGAGTATTGAGTGATATATATACTTGTTTAATTTGAAATTTGAAATTTGAAATTTGAATTTGAGAATTTGCCCCCAATAACTTTGTGTTGGTTACCGTGAGAGTGATGCTTTGAGAGGGAAGAAAATCAGTTTGGACAGTTTTTTGTTTCTTTCCTTGCAAAAGTAGTGATGTGACATAAAGTTTGCCATTGAGACAAAATTGGATCAGTTGGGAACAGGACAATGGCTTGGTTGGCTTGCACATCTGGTTACCTTTTGTCTCACAAAACATAAAAATGGCTTAGTTACTCATCAATATGGCTTAGTTTCTTCAACATTTAGTTCAATTTCAATTTTTTTGGACATCAAATACCCCTGTTTTGGACAGGTGGCAGGTTTTGAAGGATGGGCAACTTGGTCTTTACCAGGTACTATGAATTTCTTATATTGTAATTGATTTGTTGGAATCTTTCTTCGTCATTTTGCTCCATACGTTTGTCCAATCTTACACGAAAAGTGAAATAGAGCTATACTTTTGATTCATTATGGTGACAAACTTTCTTTCGAACAATGCAATTTTTTTTCTTTCAATAGTGCCACTATTTTAAAGTGATTAAAATAGTTCCTTTACTTTTGATTAATAGTTCCTTATTTTCGGCCTGTACCAAGCAATTCACCAGCATCAACCATAGATGAGCAAAATCAATCTGTAAGTATTAAATTGAAACTTAATAATTAAGTATTATCTTCACTAATTATGTTTTTAATTAGTACACGCCGCAGAATCAACTTCCTCTAAAGTGAACAATTTATATTAGAATGCTATACTAACAGATGATGAACATAAATCAATTATTGTTAGATATATTATGTAAATTAATGTGTCTATACCAAACAGAGTTCACTAAATATATATTAATTCTTAGTAAAACAAACTAAGAATTAATATATCTTCACTTTAGAGTAGTCGGATTCTAACTATATATTAGCACTAGAGAACACTAGGTTAATTTGATGTAGCAAAAAATATGGTTTTAAGAAGTTACTCCAATAAAAGTCCTTTTTCTTGACAAAGTTAAACATTAATGATTTTATTAGAAACAATTAATCAACATATTTATCTCATTTAAATTCTTTTATTAGTGATCATGTATATAATTTTTTTTGTTTTTGTCTATGACTACATTGAAGTTGCTATCAGATTTATGCAGGCTTGTCCTGTTTGTCTGACTAATACAAGGGATTTGGCGTTTGGATGTGGGCACATGGTAAGCTTAGCTTTTGAAATTATTAATATAACAAATGCTAAATGGAACCCCGAGATAATTGTTAAGAAAACGAAAATAACAATATATAAAACTTTTGTTTTTGTTTTCATTTTTATTTTGTTAACCATTGTCCTGAGGGGACTGTTTATCATGACCTATTTATTTGATTATTTACTTCTAAAATCATTATCGTCTTAATTATTTATCTAGATTTAATTACTTTTAACAATATTTTGGAATGCAGACTTGCAGAAATTGTGGATCATGGTTAAGCTATGTTGCCTAGGTACGGGTACGGTACCGGTATCCGGTACTGGTACTGGTACGCGGTACGACATTTTTAGAAAATTTAAGGTACGGGTACGTTAGTATAAAATATTAGAAAAATTATTTTTAAGTGAATTATTATCATCATGCTTTGAAGATTTAATTTTTTTTGTCTACGTCTCAACTATTTTCATAAAAAATGAGAGATAATTGAAATATAATAAAAAATTATAATAGTTTAAGAAATTTTTCAACAGCCAATATGTTTTTTCCCTATTCATCATCATAAATCAACCAAATAAAAATGGGTACGGAATCGGTACGTACCATACGAGTACCATAGTGTATCCGGTACTGATACGTACCCGGTACGGGTACTTCACCATTTTAGGAGTACCCATGCTACATAGTGGTTAAGTCATTGTCCTTTATGTCGAGTGAGGATCACTAGTCGTCTTAGAGTATATAATGGATGATTATTGTACAATGCATATGATGCACATAAAATAATTTGCATATATAAGTATATAATTAATGGTTAAGTCATTGTCCTTTATGTCTCTTTGAAGTCAATAACAATGGTGATTGCAAGTGCAACTGGTTGTGTACATGAGAGATTCTCAGTTTATCCAATTTTGTATTCCTATTCTAACGAATCTTCCTCACTCGGAGAAAATAAGAACAAAAAGCATAAAAAGAATTAAAGAAAATGAACTCGTTCAATTAGTCATATCTTATACCAGGTTTGTGTAATCAGATGAAGCATAAAACATTCAGATTTTGCATAGTTACAATCCAAAAAGGTTGAAGAAGGAAAAATATACAAAAAAGAAAAATGAAGACAATAAGCAATAAAAGGATAAGAGAAAAACAACAGAGTTTATAATTATAGGCTTATAGCCATTCTACAAATGCATGAGTTCCTCCTAGATGTCATAAATAACTAAACTTACAAAAACACAAATTATTAAAGGATCAGAGTAAAGCAATAGAGTTTATACAAAATAGTGGAGATATTGGAGATTACTATTTTCAATTTGGCAGAATTTCAGAATTTGATATATTGGAGATTTCATAAGTGGTTTGTATTCTTAAATCTATAGTAGATGATGTTAGATAGATAATATAACTACTCACACAATCAAAATAAGGTTGTTTATTGATTAGGCATGAAATAGAAATCCTTCCAAAACTTTTGGTCTACTATAAAACTAAACAAACAATCAATTGAGCAAATGTTATATACAACAAGAAACTACTGCCTTTGCCTAAGAATGAAGTTCTCCTCAGGTTGCTTTTGAAAAAAGATATGTGAAGCCTCTAACCAATGGCGACTAACCAAGAACTTATTATGTTGCGTTGCCCACCGGGTTTCCTTAGTTACAAATTCAGTAGCAACTACATGTGTCACAGTGGCGTCAGGATTTGTGTAACAAGTAGCTCCTAACCGCCTTGCCATGTTCTTGAGTGGTCGTAAATCACTACGAAAATTATGGCTGAAAACAATCACACATCCGCTTAAGACTTCACCTCTAAGTGATGATAAAACCTGGAAAACATGAATTGATTGCAAGAATAACATTATCAGAATAACACACTAGGATGACAAATTAAGCTTATATTTCCCAACACCAAAATGCAGGAACTAGAAGACATACAAGTATCAACAAGAGAGCTAGCTAACTACCTGCCTCACATCTCGATCAATAAGGTCTCCTTGAAGTTCCTACAAAATCCCGACATACAGTTTTAGAAACATATTAGAAATAATAACCTTTTTTTATCAGAAACACATCAGACATACATCAAAGAACGCGGAGTGGATTTGTTTGAGCACTTTGAGTATTTTGGAAAGTGCTCCATTTGTTTCATCTTCATCACTCTGCAATTCAGTAAGTGATTTGAATTTGTATCCAAATTCCTGACAACTTGATTTGAAAAAGAGGTATCTCTCCATCAACATCAGATTATCGTTGTGATTCGGCCATACCTACATCATTTATATTAGCAACATTTTCAAACATCTCAATAAAAGGAGTTCCTTTTAGTTTATAGATTCTCAAATGATAAAAAATGACATCTGAATCACTAAATGGATAGATCTTTAGCACATTGCAAACTATGAACTTGGTATATAGAGAATAAACTTTAGACGAATGATTCATTGCAATTCCAAAAAATCATTAAAATAAAAACACCCAAGTTAACCAATAATCAAGAAACTTCACTACATTAAAAACCTCACACAAGAAAGACGAGTCCAATATGATAGTAGTAGTAGTATTGAAAAGAGAATGTATAACTGGTGCTGTTCCAAATCAATTTTACTTTGCAATGCTGCTTCCAATGATTAAGAAGCTGTAAGTTCAAGCTTCCAATGATTTGGGAGATAGGGCATAAGAAGTAATAAATTAGTTTTTCCTTTGTTTGCATTTGATGTTTGCAGGAACTAAGAGTGGTAGAATGGCAATTAGTTTTTCAGTGCTAGGTTTCACATGCCCTATCTCCTACATCACATGATTATAAACTTCTTTGATTCATATTATATTATACAACTGTGTTTCATTGGTTCATAAAGATAATCCAGAAAAAAAAGTCAAAAACTAGCATTGAACTCACCTCTTCTTTATCATCAAGAATGAGGATAGCATTTTCTGTCCCCATCACAATATCCAGATCCTTCTTGTCCTTTTTAGTCCCATCATCTCGAGAAATTATCTTATCTTTGAAGTATTCCTCTTGAGGATCAAGCAGCTTGGCCATTTGTATTGCATACGGCCTATCACCCATGGTGTAGATGTACATTTCAAACATTTCACTTGCTTCTTTAAGAAATGTGCGGACAAAGGGCCTCAACTTGGTCATTAAATTCATACTCTCCGATATGAAGAGGCTACCTTTAGAGACATCAATTGTTTAGTCATATACAAGTTCAGGATGCCAGAATATATAAAAAAGCCATAAAATCCCAGAAGATCAAAGATAAAATCAAGAAACAGTTGTAAGAAAATGCACTCATGAGATCTATTTTAAAAATTATTGTCCATATAGGAAGAGATGCCAGTTTTAGGACATGAATCTACTCTATATATGACTTATGCTTTTCTATGCGGTGATATGCAGCTCGGTACTTGCAATTGCCGAATAATACAATGAGATCTGTCTTTAGTCTTTTAGAACCAAAGAACATGAACAAATGTTTATTTAGCAAATTTTTCGTAACGGAATTAAAGATAAAAAATGCATAAAGTCTGTTGCAACTTGCAAGCTTTCAAAATGCATTTAACAAACACAACTGTAAGATTAGACATTCTATAATAATAAGACATTGACAAACAAAGAAAGGTGTATAAGGCCAGCATTTCAGCAAAAGATGATCTAACCATAAAAAGGGAAAGTGGTATTTACCTTGTAGAGAACCTGCATTGGTGTTTAAAGCCATTTCTTCTGAGGTCAACCAAAAAAGGGAAGTGGTATTTAGCAGTGTGTGATCTAGGTCCAGAACCAAACAAAGCTTTCTATGATTTAATAAACTCTTCATGGTTCTGCTGCTCAATCTAGACATTTCGTCGCCTTCAAGTCTTAGTCCCTGAAAATACGAAAATGTTCAGATTTAACAATCATTGGTTGTGCGTATGGTAGGAAACAACAAAAATTCAAATGATAAGACAAAAAATAAAGAATAAAAATAGGATTTTATGGTAGTAAACTTCTATAGGCTCAATGTGGCTAATTTCCTTATTGAACTTTTTTGTTATAGTGCAGATATTTTATTCTACTAATATCCAATGTACCGATATTTTTTGAAAACACTACCTATTGCCATCCTTAACCATTCAGCACAGAAATACATATCCCAAAACAGTGGTGGTATAATGCTCTTCACAATACTTTTTGGTCAAGATCGATAAGAACCATTAAACCAGGAATTCGAAAATAGCGACATGCGGTAAGAACAACTATCCAAATCTAAATGAGTAGTACCACACAAGATAACCATTAGAAATAATGTGTACCTTTTGCATGTACCCAACTGTCAAACCATATTTCCCAGGCAAATTTTGCCCACAAGTTATACATATGCCTTCCATTGAGCCAGGGTGCAAACATCCATCTACCTCCATGGATGACACTGCCACGATTAACGCAGAGAGAGAGTTAGAGAAAGAGAGAGTTGCAACATTTTTAAGACAGAATGACAGTTGTGTGTGATTGTGTGTAATCATTAGTTCATTGCTCTATATTGTTTCATGGTGACGGGGAAAACGATTCAGTTAAAGCAGACAACATATAAGAATGTTAGTCTTAAAAATGGTTTAGTTTACTTGCTCTAAAGGAGAAACTGTGTGCAAATAAAGTTCTGAAAATTTACATGCATGTGCAGATTGAATCATGCTTCCTTCTGAAGTAGACGCCTCAGTTTCCCTTGCTTCCTTCTGAAGTAGACGCCTCAGTTTCCTTTTTGCTTCCTTATTGGTGCTTCTGAAGTGTAGACCCCTTCTTGAATGAAATTTGATCAGAAAACATGAAACAAGAAAAATATTCAAAGAATACATAATAGTTATCCCCAACATTTACTCCCATACAACACTGTGGTGCTTAATAATTACGTGGTATAATTTTCCTTTAAGCTTAAATGGTTCACAATTCCACCAACCAGAAAAATAAGTTTTCATACTTAAGCAAACCAGTGAGGATACTTAAAGCAAAAAAGATAAAACACACTGTCTTGCTATTGATCAATCAAATGACATTGAACTCACTATCCAAACCCAATTTTCAGATAAATCTATAAGCACCACGGAAATCTATATCAAAACAATGTTTAGTCCTCTAACAAATCATAAATTCATGAATAGGTCATATCTAATAAATTTCAATAAATTAGTAAAATCACATAATAATATGAAATAGGTGATGGAGAGCACCTGAAACTCTCTGACTGATCTTGGCTTTCAACTTCCATATCTGACAATGAGTCGGCTGAACTTGCATTTGCATCTACTACAAGCTCAATATAATCAGCAAATTCACCAGATGAATCTTCAGGAGAATTTTCCTCACCACTCATCTGTATTACAGCCATCCAATCCAACAAAACAAAATCAGAAAGGAATATCCATCATTGACCTCCCTCTCAAAATAGTAGTTCCACTACCCTTACCTTTACTCTTACAGGATCGCAAAATTCTAGAGATTTCTTTTCTTTTCGTGAAACAACGTTACGAGCTCTCACAGATTCTGGCTACAAGGAATATTAGGTTCAAATTTGTAAACTTAAGACAGAGAAAGAAAGTGAAATCAAGATTACACATAATCACATTTTCTCCTTTGTTCATTTATCAAATCAAGATTACATTTATCAAATCAAGACAAAAAAAAAACTATTAAAAAAATTGAAGAAAAGAAAACCAGATGCATCATATGATATACATAACAGAAAAATAGACTTTCTCCTTTCTACATTCCTCAAATCTACGGCAATACAGAATTGAATATATAAAACTTGAAAAGATCGTTCGAAAAGAATCCAAAATGTTAAAAATCATCATCCAAATAACAAGAAGTGATGTTTTTATGTGTGATTAAACTGTTACTGAAATTACGATCAGAGTTTTTTACGATCATGCTGCAAATGCATCACAATATCAAGAATTGAGAGATTGAACTGTTACCGGTTACAACCAGCATTGCATCAACAAGATACACAAAGAAAATTGAAAATGATGAATGGAAAAGATTGACAGAGAAAAAGATAAACAATCGAAATCAAGCTTAAGAATCAGTATAAACGGAAGAGATAAACTTGCCTGAACACTTTCACCGACGAGATTGCAGAAATGGAGTTCCGGTGAGGCAGTTACGGTGTTCCGGCGAGGCAGTTACAATGTTCCGGCAATGGCGCGTTTAGTTGAAGTTTTGGAGGGAAGAGTTTTCCTATTCGATTATTTGAACACCATTGTTCGTTGAAACGGTTATAAACACGTCATTATTTATATGCAGGACCCCACCGGTTCAAAATAAACTCACCGGTTCAGTTTTTCTTAAAACGTCAGAATCATCGAACCAGATTGATTTACTTTTCCAAAAATATAACCTAGATTTTACCTTTAGTAATAATTTGGTAATTTAAATAAAATTAATTTAAAATTAGAAGAATAAATGACTACATCAAAATTAGGAGTATCAATTTTATAGTGGTATAGGTATCATAAAAAATTTAATTATATTACTAATAAAATATTTATTATTTGATTGAATAAAAACGATAAAATTTGTCTCCATGAACATAATTCTGTCAGTAGAGATATATCACATTATATATATAGCTATCAGATTCGATTTCGAGATTCCTCACTTATTCATTTCGAGGGGTGAATTTTTAGTTACTAGACTACTTAAAAAAATTGTAACAAAAAAATAGAGGATAAAATTCTAAACTTTTTATTTATTTAAATAGTGGATAAAATTGAAAGAAAATTAGTGATATTAAAATTTGATATCACGTGTATAATGGCATGGGCCTAAACTCATAGATTGCCTGGCAAAAGGAAGTCCACTTCAAAACCACCGAAGTGGTCCAACAATGAGGTCCGACGTCATTATGATCTTCATTCTCCAGATTATCAAATAAAGATCTAAGAAGAACGAAGATGACAATCTGGAGCGCATCACTTTAAAGTCACACAATAAATAGGGGTTCATCCCCAAGTATGATCATCACACGAGAAAGGCGTGAAGATCAAAATACAGTACTCGAAATTCATATCATTGATCCAAATGATCTCTCTTATTCCAGACAAGAATAATAATATAAATAAGTAAAAGTCTGTTTACACTTATCAGATCACCATCATTATATATACACATCAACGTCATAATTAGATGTTGTACATTCAACATTATTTTTTTTTATAAAGTTTATATACAACATTATAACCTTATTCTCGGATGCTTATAATTTATTTTTCTTTCTCGCACATCAAATAAGTCAAGACTAAAATTTTTCAATTCATCTTGTATAACATCAAAAAGCCTGCTGTTAGTTTTATCTCTTACATTAAAAAAATACTGAAATTGATTTTTTAAATAAGGAGTTTCCGGTAATCATTTTCTTTCTCAATCAATCTTAGAGCGTTTTATCAATAGTTTGAAATTTTTGCATATTATGATTAATTCTCATCAAGTAGTCACACCGTTAAGTGTTAACATGTTTCATACTAGTTCATGCTCTTTAAGTATTTCCATCAACATGTCCCAACCACCAAAATCTTCATGTGCTAATTGACCTTTACTAATCCATGCATATTTTAAAAAATTTACAAAATATTTAATCAAGCTCTTTTAAATAAACGAGTCAATATTTATTACACTTCTCTTTAATAGAACTCTAATAAATAAATTAGCGATATCTGTCAACAAAAAAAATTAGCAGTAAAACATTTCAAATACTTATCTTTATACTAAATTAGCGATAGATAAATCTCCCTTAAGATATTTTTTATAGGTAATAAATTAATCATTTAGACTAAAAAAAATCTCACAATCTTAAATCAAATATATTTTAACAGATAATTTCATTATCAATATCAACATTTTCATCATCATCTATATTTTTTTTATAGATGTTGGTGATTCTCTATATTTTTCTCCAATTGTCTAATTACTAGAGTGACACGTTATAAATGCGAAGAAGTGAAGTCTTTGAAGTTTAAACTCCAATTTCAGAATAATATCTTTTGGTAGCTACCAATTGAGTTACTTTTTCATGATTGTGATTTTCTAACACCACTATTTGTGTCACTAGTTGTTGGCATGTCAATGATAGAGATTTCACATGATATATAAAGTTAAATTGTTCCGGACACTCTACTTATTTATTTTAGGGTCATGCTAAACAGTGTTTCCGGACACTTGTTAAGCATATTAAAAAAACAAAATAAAATAAAGTTAATGCTAAAAAGATAATTTTTTATAATGTGTTAAATGCACAAATTTTAAGACAAAACTTTCATATTAATATGCTTGACTACTATCCCGGTACTGTATACATTTTCCTTTATTTTAAAGGTAAAATTTTAATCACCAAGAGCTTATCATAAATTAAAACGGTTTCCTTCAGTTGCAGCCAGCCTCAAGCAAGTGTCTCTGCCATATATATATATATATATATATATATATATATATATATATATATATATATGATGAATCGTAGAGATAAAAATAAAATGGCCATGAGAAACCCACATGAAAGTTACTACTAAAATAGGCCAAAAGAGAAGAATATGAGCAATTTGTCTTTTATGCACAAACTAACATGTGTGGTCACACACCGAGCCAAATATTGAGAATCTAATTCTCTATTCTTGTATATCTTAGTTATATCCGATCCAACCACCGCCAGATCTAGTGAGTACATACTACACCTCACTTTTGTGAAATCCTCTTCTTCTTTTCATTGCTGGCTAAATTGATTGTGGTTTTAAAAATATTTTTTTTAAGGTTGAGTGACATTGAAGATGTAATATATAAATCTATTGTCATGAATAAATCACTAATTTTAAATGTTCTAGCATGATTTAATCGGTAGAAATATTGTAGTATACTGGGGAGTTTTAAACTCATAAACTCAGAATTCTTCACTTATTTATTTTAAAAGGTTAAATTTTAACTATTAAATTATTTGAAAAAAAAAACTCTAATTTTAAACCATCAAAACAATTTAGTAATATCACAGGTAAAAAAATTACACAATCAATGTGTAAAACAATTTAGGAAATCTTGTTTAGCTTTTTTTATGGTGTCCTTATACTTTTATTTTTTTTAGTAATCTAGTGACTAGAAATAATTCCACTCTTAAGATGAATAAATGCGATGATCGGAGTTCGAACTCCGATCTTCTGCATATAAAAGCAATATCCTGCCAACTGAATGAAGCTCACAGGACATGATGTCCTTATACCTATTAGGGTGTTTTAATAATATGTGATGGCTTGTTGTACATTTTATAATTCTTCGAAGAAATTAATTAGTTTTATTTTTTAACAAATAAAAATGGATCATATATATAAATCAGAGAATGAATAGTCTTCTCAGCACAAGGTGTGCCGAAAAAGACTACAAAGAGTTATACAAAATATCAATGAGCTGAACAACAAAAAACAACATTAGTCAATTCTTAGACATAACATAGGGTTCAACCACCAACTGTGTAAGTTTGCAACTAGGGTCACATTCGTCATCTTCAACCACCAAAAAGAGTAAAATTTGACTTTGTCCAATAGTTTGAGATAACATTTTTGCCGAATTACTGAATAGACGATGATTTCTTTCATTTCACAGAACCCAACACAAACAAGCCATATGAGCTGCAAAAATTACCGCCGTGCTCGATGACCACCTGCTACGTCAACGAACTAGATAAGATGATCAGATGGATTATGAGGGCCCACCGAAGAGAAACCAATCCATAGCCGAACCGACGACCATAAGGAGCCAAAAGTACCACAAGTGAAAAATACATGTTGAGCCGACTCAATATCTCCGCAAACAGACACGTAGAAGTGAGCTCCCGGTGAGATAATGCCTCGAGTTACCAAATTAGATTTCGTTGACAACCTGTTTGGCTGTTTCATACGAGTCTCAACGCAAAAATAAACACCATCAGAAAAAACCTGTTTGTGCTGCTCGAAGAAATTAGTTTGAATATCCCTTAGAGTCTCACATCAATAAATCTGTGTTTAAAACAAATTATAATTTCATTAAAACACATCTCTTTTATTATATGAAATGCAAGTGATCCACTTATAATTTACCCCATAAAAGAATGAGTATTATTGAATTTTTTTTTTTTTTTTTTTTTTGTAAATGAAAAAAGTGTTTTTAATACTATTCAATCACTAATTTTAGTATTTCTCACGAATTTTGTGACGAAATAATTGGTTATAAATTTTAATTTTTTCTGTGTGATTTTTGTCGCTATAGGTTTTTTTTAGTAGTGTAAATTTTTCCAGTCAATTGATTATTTAAAGCTTTTCCTAATTTGTGTAAAAAATAATAGTAGGGAATATTTATTTTTGCATCTTACACTTCCCTTCATTATGCTTTCATGCATTTGAGCACTTTATCATCCCAACAACTAAGATCGTGTGTGAAAGGTTGCATGGCTTTAACAACGATTCAACACATCTGTCTCTTGAGTTTTGTTTGTGATTTTGTTTTTATTAAAAAAACTAATAAAATAAAACCCGATGTGAGTGATAGAGCTAAGTAAAGTGTTATATATGTTATGTATAACTGGATCAGAATATAATAGGTATAGGTATTACTTTATTTATTAGGAGCATATATAGTGTTACTATAGTTCATTGGAGGTAATGAATAAGTTTGGAATCTCTTTAATTCTTTATGCAAATCAAAATCTTACTAATTTTCACACACACAATGTTACATGAAAAATTTGTGAAGTATAACAATAGAGAAAGTCTTTAAGCAAAAGATTTCAGAACCCTTTCTCTGTTAGTAGAACTATATGGAAGTGATTTTACACAACTCAATCGACGTCATTTTATGTTAAACTATAAAAAGCTAGTTAAGCAAAGATTTCAAACAGATATATAAAAGTTAGTCTCTAACCAATAAGAGAACGGAATAGCCGTTTTACTTGAATGTGATCATTCAAGAAAAGATATATGGACAAAAAGTATTTGACCTTGGCCCTTTAATTTTTTTACCATATATAAATTCTAGTTAATTAGTTCTATTTTGTAAACCTTAAAGACTCGTATTATTTGGGAATCGAGGCCGATAATAGTTTATAAACTATATCTCCAATCCACAATCCAACAAAATTAAGCCTTTGTAATTGACAATATCTCGAATGATGGTGTAACAAACTTGATTGGAAGATTAATTTCCGGTATACCTTATTTAAATATTGATCCCACCTTAGCCTCGACTTGGAGGCTACAAGCTACTATTCTGTTTAAAGTCCAACATTACTAATTAGGAATTGAAGATGAAGGTGGTGTGACAAATTTAAGGTCGAATTAATTATGTTCTTTTTTATCTTTTAGAGTGAGTTTGAATGAACCCGCCTTAGCCTCGACTAAGCTACTGTTCTCATACACCTTAAAGTCCCACATAGGTTGGAAATTGAGGGCGAAGGTGGTGTGATGGACTTGAGTGAACAAATTCTTTTTTAACTCTTAGAGTATGTTTCAATGAATGAATTTGTTGAGGTTATGTAATTTTAGCGGGCAATGCAACTTCATATATATAACATCTTGGACCGCTTTTAAGTATTAACGATTGTCTCCAAAAACCAATGCTCCTTTTTGTAGTAGTGCATTCAAAGAATAGAATAAATTATCGATCGTTCTTATGATATGTGCTACCAAGTATAAATCAATTTTATAAGTCATTCTTGAACCATACAATCACGTACTTGCATGGCCTCGAGATTTCTTTCATTATGATGTGATTAAATTTGGCTCATTCGTGTGTTATTTTTCTTAGAAATTGTTATGAGCTACTCATTCTCCTTATACGTGCACCGATGATGAATCCCTACCATTGTGATCTGTCTTAGATGTCACATGTATATTTTATTGTTTAAATATTAAGAATTTTTAAATGAAGGAATTATGAAATATTTTGTCAAAACTAACTTTATAATTCTTTCAAATTATGCAAATTGATTTCTACATATTTTATAAAAAGTAATATTAGCCCCTATTTGTTTTTCAAAATTTACAAATTGGACTCTATAAAATTTTAAAATTTGTAAATTAGTCATAAATTTTATTTTTGCAAATTGGTACTTCAACTTTTGAAATTCTCATTTTGGATAACTTTTCATTATATTTTTATACTTTTATACTTTTTGACAATATGCAACTCTTACTAATGCCTACTAATATTTAGTAAAAAATTTCAAAATCAAATTTTCACTTGGCTAGTACTACTAATTTGTAGTGTACATAATATGTGTGGGAGAAGGCCAGTCAAAGATTTTGTGTTGTAATGATTAAAGTGATTAAGATGTCTTTACTCATATGAAAATGATTTTTTTAAGGAAAGGACAATAAATAAACAAGGAACAAAGGAAATAGTAAAGAAAAAGTAAAGTTGATGGAAGGGAAAAAAAGAATTAAAGGGATAAAAATTATGAAAAGAAAAGAAAGACAGTGACTGTATGTATGACAGGTTGATTTGTTCAGATGCTTAGTGGGTCCATCTTGAAGTCATGAACTGATGAATGATAAAAGGGTTCTTTTCCATTTGGGCTAAAATTAGAAGGAATTTCTCATGGACCCACTATGGCCCATCAAGCTTTTTTATAGCTAAAAAAACTACACTACAATGGAATGAACAATCTCTTACTCTGATGTAAGAACAAAATATAACTTGAAAAGTCAATTAGATTTTTTAAAGAGATTCATTTTCACAAACTATCAATTATCAAGGTAAAAATATTTTACATTCTATAAATTATAATTATTGATATTCATAATTTTTTAATTTAATGATCTGATTTCATGATTTACACTGTATGTATAAATTATTATTATTTTTTTTTAAATTTGATATATTATCTATTGTCAAACATAACAAAATCTATCCCCACCCCGATATAGATTTATCTATTACTTTTCTTTGTACACATTAGTTTTTACCTTTATTTTTTATCTAATATATTTTTGTCCACTTTTGTTATTAAAATCGACCAAGAAGTTTCAAATTTCAAAAACATTCTTGTTCTTCTTCTTCAAATTTTACGTGATTTTAATTTTTGTTTATAATAACGCCGATGATTAATTTTTTACTGACCATCTTTAATGCGGTCGCTCCTCTCAAAACCATTTTTTTCTAGAACCTACAACCTTGCTTTATGGGATTTCAATACAGTTCAACTCAAACTAATATAATGTTGGTATATTATAATTTTAATTATATAAAATTTTGTTTTTATATTTATAGATAGTCCCTCCATCACAAATTATAAAGTAAAAGTGAATAAAACATGTTGGTATTGGTTTCAACCAAAATTCCCGTAAGCTTAGCTCAATTAGTAGCGACATCGTATTATATATGTAAGAGCCGTTATTCGAACTTCAGACATTCCACTTATTCATTTTTAAGGTGAAATTTTTAGCAACTAAACTACTTGATAAAAATAGATTTGAACAAAATAAATCAACATTTGTTTTGCTATAAATAAAAATAAATTTGAACAAAATAAATTAACATTTTTTTTACTATAATTTGGAACTAAGAGACTACTGATTAATTAACTAAAAACATATGTTTTTGCATCCTTTATAAATTGTCCTTGGATTGTCTCTTATCCCAACCCTACTCAAACAATCATGGTTTATTTAAAGACTAAATCAATATGGAAATGAGGCATGTGTCAAATTAAGAACGTACATTGTTAATTAAAAAATTAAAGCTGCAAAGTATCCTAGACATGTTACGAGAAGTTAGAATCCGAATGTCAAATACTTCATTTATTTATCTTTAAGGTGAAATTTCTATCTACTAATCTACGAGACAAAAAACATAATGCAATTTATACATTTAATTACAAAGCTGTTATTGCAATATTCTTTCACTTATTTTAACAATTTCTACTGTCAAAACAAAAATAAAAAAAATTCCTACATACTTTAAGTATAATATACGATTAGCTAGACAAGTAGTATTTTTGGTTTGCTTTTATATACGATGCGGTAGGAATACGCGGTTTCTTTAATCCAATATTCCAATATGTTGGACAAAGGGGTATCTATATCCTATGGTTTTCATAATCAAATATCTTTGTTCAGAAGACTAGTCACTATTTGTCACTAATTAAACTAATATAGGACCACATTTAGCAACATAAACTAATAAAAGTATAGGACAACAATACCTAGAATGATCGAGATTTAAATAAAATATGATATGATATGATGAGCTAATTGAGCTCTGGCCTCAAGAAGTTCATACAAAAAATTGTTTTGAATATAAAAATGTATGAAGCTAAATCTTGTTCTAGCTTTATTATTGTGTACAAAAGCATTCTCGCGTTTCACTTTTTCTTTTAAAATTTAGTGCATTTTTATATAATAATTTTAATTAATTGATGACAAAAAATTTGTGACCGACCCAAAAATAAGGCTATAACCCTTGTTTTACTTTTAGGCACCAACAATAAAATATTTTTCATTTGAAAACAGGGCCTCATATACAGAAAACAAATCTTATATATAAACATTTGTTTTAAGTCTTGGTTATTATTAAAAATTATAAGACAACACGCACCAAAAAAAAAGTACCAAAAAATAAAAATAAAAATTACTATAAGACAACTACCGCAACTCTTGATCCCAAGATGTAAAATTTAAAGATTATTTTCGATGGATTTTTAATGATAAAAGAGGCAAGAAATAAAAAAATAAATGTAACACCATGAAAGAGGTTATTTTGGTATTTTAGACAACTTGTGCAGAGGACAAAACGTTGTCCCGTGGTTCAGTGGGAGACAAGAATTTAGGTTTTTGTCTAGTCCTTTAGCCTCCAGTTTCTCCAGTCCTAAGAATAATTTTGAAATCAAACACAAGTTGTCCTGTTCAGTTCCTTATTTTTTAGCCGATCAAACGGGACCCTTAAGATATACACATTTCACTTAATTCATACACAATCATATTAAGATGCTACTGACTTGAGCGTTGAAGTACTAACATTTTTACAGGTATCCTTTTCCCATCGTTTCTGTAGCTCATAACCACCATTAAGAAAAGTTTTATCTCATCGGAGGAGCCATTTAATTCTGATACTTCAGATTAGTCTTTGTGTGTTGCTGTTTAATTTTTTTAATTACGCGATTTTTTATTTTGTTGTTTACTCTACTGCTTTTTGTTGTGGTAAGTGTGAGTTAAGTCTCACATTACTTAGAAAAGTGGAGGTTGAACACTTTATAAGTGAGTGAACCCATAAACTTAACATCTTAAGATTTTAGGTTTAAAGTATGGTATCCAACTCACTTAAATAATTATTCTTGAGCCCAATGTAGATGATCCCCGACTACCCCTCGTGACCCAACATTTTAACTGTGGTTGTTTCTTATGCTTTATTGTAATGTTTATATTGAATTATAGAACACCTTTGTTTAGTTGAGATCTCATTTCTCTATTATTGATTCTGCAAGCCAACAAGCTCTTAATTTTTGTAAAAAGTTACAGTGTGGTGCCTGAAATATTTTTTTAAAATAATTTTTGAAAAATTATTCAACAAAATGTAAGTGAATTTTATAATATGAAAGTCCTTATTTGTATGTAAAGTAAGGTTTAGCTAAAATGACAATGCTGTTATTATTAAACTGAACATTTCCACTTGAGTTTTACATTCAAAACATTGTAATTGTTGTGTTTTCAACTGTGTCAATAGTATTATAGATAATTGAGAAAATCGGAAGAATTGAGATATGAATCCTCTCTTTTTCTTTTCTCTCTTTTCCGCTACTAACTTTCTATCTCTCTCACTCTTCATTACATTAAAAAATAAAAAATATAATAGAGTAAGATTAATGATCTAATTTGGAAGACATAAGCTACCAAACTGCAGCTTTTACTGCAAGGTACGTAACCAGAAACTTTACGTATATGTAAATTCTCATATATGATAAGACTCTGTACATTAGTTTTTATCCTTCTATAATGAAAACCAGGGACATGCAGCTTTAGTACAATACATTGCACATGATGAACCAATACGTATAAGATTCTATATACATTCTTCTTTTTGCATGGAATGCTAGGATTCTAATTATGATAAAACACACCATGACATCATAAAATACATGCAATGCATATTTACTTTTTATTAATAAAAATTCTAGTGAGTTGAGTTTCAATAATTGATTAGGATGAATGAAAATCCAATAATTTAAAAAGTGTTTATAGAGATACATACATAGGTGCTCCTTTTCCGATCTGGATTGCCTACATTAAAAATATCACACAGTTAGCCGCTGTTTTAAATCATGACCGTTGATATTTAATCAGACGGCTGTAATTTTGCAGCACAAATTTCTATGATTTTTCACAGTTTAAGATCTCAACCACTCAGTTTTGATCGGACGGTTTTGGTCAACTACTGCGTGAAAACTGTGTAATAATGGACAGCAGGAAATCTGTTTCCCTCCTTATCCATCCTAAATTCTTCACATTGCTAATTTTAATTGTATCATTTTATGATTTGCGTTGAATTCTTATCAATCGAACTAATTGAAGTTGGAAAATACATGGATATATTATATACCTCAAACAAATAATTGAATACATGGGAGTTGGATATTTTCCCACAGTTACAACAAAGTGCTATAACTTATATGAGACGTCAAACGTCTGATCTCTGATCAGGAGCTAAAATGGTTTTATTTTATAAAACTATATTTTAAATTTAAACCATCTCATTTTAAGTCAACAATCATGAATGATTACAGCGTGCGTCATTATTTGATAGAGTGAATTCAAATCATATACATATATCTTTGGAGTAATGTTATGTAAACACAAATTTTAAACACAAAGTTGACAAATATACCATTTTACAATTTTTTAATCTGCTTCAATATGCGTGCACAAACTCAATTTATCTACTATGTCAAATACGTGTTTGGAAAACTGTGTTGAAATAACAGAGCTCTAACATTATAATGATGAAAGACATAAATACCATATGTTATGTGATTAAATACTAAATGTGACAGTATTATGGATTATTATATGGACGGTTTAGTAGGCCAATAAAAGCTTTTGAGAGGGACTCTGTTTTTTGTTAGTTTGTGAGCAGACAAAAGCAGAGAAGCTTCTTATCCTCTCCCTCTAGGTTTTCACACAATACCTTACACATAGAATCTCTTCAAAAGCCAAAGTTTTCAATTCCTTTTTACACTTTAGTCCTTCATTCTCCACCAAATTACACTTTAGCCCTTCATTTAGTAATATAATATACATAAAATTCAGGGGCAAAATATTCATTCTTTGATCACAACAGTGGCCTATTTAGTTCAATGTTACTCAAGCAAATTTAGTTCATATCTCTATCACCCTATTTCCAATCTCTCTCTCTCTCTCTCTCTCTCTCTCTCTCTCTCTCTCTCTCTCTCTCTAATATTCATCAAAAGTGTAATTGCAATGGCTCCAATGACTCTACCACCTGGATTCAGGTTCCACCCTACAGATGAAGAACTTGTAGCTTACTACTTGGAAAGAAAAATAACAGGTAGAACTATAGAGCTTGATATCATTGCAGAAGTTGATCTCTACAAATGTGAACCATGGGATTTACCAGGTACATTTCATACAATAAGATATAATCATCTCATGCATTCATATATACATCAAAGTTTTAAATTTTAGTTACGGAAGTAGAAATTGCAAGTGTCATGCGGGGTTGCAGAAACCTCATAATCCCCTATGTTGCGGGGTTGCATACTGCAATTTAAAACCATGATATACATATGAATACTAGTCACTTCCATGGTTTTAAATTGCAGACCGCAACATAATGGATTTTGAGGTATCTGCAATAGCACGATAACTGCAATTTCATATGCTTTGACTGCATTTTTCATATACTTTTTTTATTAATTAAGACCATATGATGACATAATCTTTAAAAATACAGAAAAATCATTTCTTCCAAGCAAGGACATGGAGTGGTATTTTTATAGTCCAAGAGATAGAAAATATCCAAATGGATCAAGAACAAATAGAGCAACAAGAGGTGGTTATTGGAAAGCAACTGGAAAAGATAGGGCAGTGAATTCTCAAAAGAGACAAGTTGGAATGAAGAAGACACTTGTTTATTACAAAGGTAGAGCACCTCATGGGATTAGAACCAATTGGGTTATGCATGAATATCGTCTCATTGAATCACATCCTGGTGCTTCTCTCTCTTCTTTGAAGGTATATAATGATTTTATATTTTTATGTATCTTTCATTTTTTTTAAGGACAAATATTACTACCCGTAACTTGTTAGTAATTTTTATAAGAAACAATCGAGTCAATAAAAATTGAGATATCTAGTTTATAATTTAGTTCAGATATATCAATTTTTGTTGATTCAATTGTCTGTTCTAAAAAAGACAAGAGGGAGTAGTAATTACTAATTAGAGATGTTACAATTATTTTTTTTGGTTTCATTAGATGTTACAATGTTAGGAATATTATTTTATTCTTCTATATTCATCCTCTTCTCTTTTTCTGGGTTGTTAGCTTTGTAATTTTGAGATTTTTAAAAAATATTACTTTAGAAATAAGTTAATTGAACTATGTTTTTGAAGAAAAAAAGAAGATAATATAAATACAAATAAAGGAGGAAACATTATATTTTGGTTGTTATGTAGTTGTATGCAAACAGTAAGGAAATGATTATTTTTTTGTCTGTATCAATTTTCTAAAAGTGTAATGGATAATAATTGGAATGTGTTGTCCTCATCTTAGGTGTTTATGTTAGTTATTTTTTAATTCAAAGATTTTTTGCTGCTTCATAAAAAAATTAATGTGTTGTCTCTAGAAGAAACCCTAAAAGGCCAAATATATTTTCATGAAATGAGACCAATAATTCAATAGAATGTTCTTCTAAGATTGATTTACATAAATGTTGTTGTCATTATCTGATCACAGTATAAAGTTCCATCACAGAATAAACTTATGAATATAGAGTAGCAAAAACTCATCTATGTTTTGAATCTTGTTCTACAAGAATGCACATGCCTACACTATATGTTCCTTTATTTTCTTTTTCTTTACATGATTTGCAAACTTTAATTTATCTTTAAAAAAAATAGCTTATGATCAAAATGTTATGATGAAAAATTCAGATCCATGTACTTACTATTACCATTCACCCTTTCCTTTTTCTAATCCCTTTCTGCTTTATTGTTTCTTACTCTTTTCTCCAATTGCACCTAATATCCCAAATGTTTAATTTTAGAGTTTATTTTGACATGTAAATATTTTTTACACTTTCAAGAAATTACGACAAATTATATATGTGACTTTGAAAATAGTTATAATGAAAGTCAAAACCTATTTAACGATGTCAGAATGGTATATATTTTTTTTTACACTAACAGCGTATTTGAATTGAATCTTTATTTTAGTCACCAAAAAACGTACCATTAATGTTATGAATTTTTTTTAGGATTCCTACTCGTTGTGTCGAATTTTCAAAAAGACAATTCAAATCCCAACAAAAAATAATGAGGAACAAGTTGAAGAAACAAAGAAGGAAATGATGTTAGAAGAACAAGTGCAAGGGGAAGACTCAAGTGGCACTGAAAATTCAAGAGAAATAATGGAAACTATGGATAAAAAAATTCTTAATCAAGATGAACATCCAAAATTTCTATGTGATGCTTCTTCTTCTGATGTCACTCAAGGAACATGTACACCAACAAATACATGTAATAATAATATAACCGATGATTTTCATGCACAATTTGCTTGTGATGAAGCAAATAGTTCAGCTATTTCTTATCCAATTGGAATTGGCTACCCCTCAAACTTATTTCAGGTAACATTTTAATTAAGATTTTATTCATATACTTGGTATAAAGATTTTTTTACGCAGTAGTGGATCCAGAAAAAATATAGAATTTGGACAAAAGTTCACATGTGTCTTAAGGTATAAATAGTTCAACAAAAAATTTTAATTTTATTTTAAACTAACCCCTAAAAATATCAAATTTTTTTTAAAGCCCGGGCAAATTTGTTGAGCCTTGGCTTCGGCCATGGTCATAAGCATTGATTGTGATTTGTTGACTCTGTAAAAATTTTCATACAAAGATCATCAAAATTAAAATCTTTATTTAAATACTTAAATTTTATTATAATCTTCATGCTTGTTTAGGTTTGTATTGTAGTACTATTCATTCACGTAGATGTGTCATGAACCTATTAGATTGTTAGGACTTAGGGGATATATATATATATATATATTATATAAAAGCAAAAGGGGGACATAGCATTGATCATTATTATATTGATCAGTAGATTGGTATATTAACTTTTCCTTTTTCTCCATGTTTGTAGCATTTATGCTCATGATGACTTCCTTTGCCTACTCTCATTTCCAGCCATATTCTGTTTTCTTAATCAAATTAAGTGCTTCATTATCATACCTCAAGTATTACATAAAATTATTAGAATTTAAATGATTTCTAGTTCTTAATTAATTAATTTGCACATTTGCATCGAACCCATAAAAAATTCTAAATTACAATGATAAAGTTAGATCACATGTATGTAACCGTAGTTCAGTTCGTATAATTATATGAAACACTATTCAGAAGATCGTTGATCGGAGTTCGGATCTCAGATTTTCTCATTTTTATTCACTTAAAATGTGTGAATTTAGTCAATAAATTAGATTAAAAAAAAAATAGAGGTACATAAACATAGATTTGTCTCTCATTATGTCAAAATTTAACATTTTTTTAATAGTATATTATCTAAGTAATTTTGCATATTTTTTAAACAAGCTAAGTAATTTTGCATATTATTTTTTATTATATTAATTTGGCCCACATAGCATATTTTTGAGTTTCTCTTTTGATCCTAAAGTGATGAAAGTTGGAAGTATGATGAAGCTCTCAATCTTTTTATAAAGCCCACTTCTAAAATTCACTTGGACTGACTCCAATTAGCTTTTCTTCACCATTCCCTATAATTTCTTTTGACTGACTATATACTCAAAACGTTTTCCAAAGTAAAGATCTCTTTACTCCTATTTTTCCTCAATGTTTGTTAGGTTTCAAAGATTAAAGCATTATACATATATACATCTTTACCTTTAATCACATTCTTTTATATCAATAATATATAGATCATTTCTAATTTTAGCAAAAGCTATAGTGATGTTACAACTATATTTCAACTATCTTTACAATATTTGTTGATTTCATGCGAGCAATATATGCATTTGATTGGGGACTTCAACTAGTTATTCAAATTTTTTCTTACAACCCTTAAATCAAGTACATCACTTTTTAATCTTTTTCTTTTAAACCTAAAGCCTCTAATAGTTGTAACCCTACTATTTTTTAGCCACTTGCACTATTCCCCAAATGTTACTTTAGTTCCAATTAATTTGGCATGAGTTATACATGCATATGTCTCTTCATAATTCATATATGTCACAACCTTAAGAAAAATTGAATTAACTACCAAATTTAGAGACGGAAAATATGATGTCTCTAATTTACTTCAGTAAATTGAGTGTCGAAAGGATTAGATAAAAATATCCATTTTTCTGTCGGTAATATTTGTCACTGATTTCACTTTTTTTTAGAACATACCTGAAAAATGTTAAAATAACAACATAAACTTAGATAAAAATATACAAAATCCGTCACTAATTTTGTTGTTAAATACTATCGACGTCAAATTTAAGTATTATTTTTTTTCGTCTTTAATTTCTGTCGTTATTTGAAATTCAAATGATCTCCCTAGCTACTTTTTAGTACATTGGTAT
Source organism: Trifolium pratense (assembly GCF_020283565.1). Taxonomy (NCBI): domain Eukaryota; kingdom Viridiplantae; phylum Streptophyta; class Magnoliopsida; order Fabales; family Fabaceae; genus Trifolium; species Trifolium pratense. The sequence goes on from NC_060065.1 coordinate 38,656,214, forward strand.
ATGGCATTAATTAATATAGTTTTTTTTTAAAATATTTTTTATGATGCAGGATATAGAAATACCTATGTATGGTGGTTTCCATAATCAATTTCCACAAACACCTTTTATGATTGAAGATTTTCCACAAATTGAGACAAAGTCAATATTGAAGCCAGATATGACTAATGATGACTGCTTTTTGTATGACAAATATAGAGACTGTATGAATGGAACACTAGAAGAAATCATCTCTTTATGTTCCTCTCAAGATCATTCTTTGGCTTTTCCTATGCTATAGAATGATTATTATACTAACATATAAAATGCATCACTAAAACTATAGTATATGAATTATATCATATATTACTTAATATTCATTGACACTTGAGAAACAATTGTGTTGGCTAAAATAACCACACAAATTGTTTTTTTTTCTTCTTTTTTTTCAGCCGAATAGTAAAGGCTACACTTGTAGATTATACTAGCCAAGGAGGCTAGCTAGATGGCATATTTTTCTTTGGTTTATGTTGTTTTTTTTTTTGTTTTAATAGGAGTTTTTCTTTTTCTATTTAAGACTTATTAGATTAGAATATTACATATAATCTTGTATGTTGGTGTTGAAATGTTTTGTATGCTATGGAAGCAATTAATGGATATATGGGAGAATTCATTTACAATTGTTATGCTTCAAAAGTGCTTAGCTTCAATATGTATTGGGAGCTAAAAAACAAATTAGCATGCCAAGAAATTTAGTCACACACTCAAGGATACAATAAAGGAAAATTAGAATAAACAAAGGTTATGAATGGTTTGACACCAAGTGGTTGCTTCAATAGATTGGCTCTACAACATTTGTATATTGAGAGCAATTCTTCCTTGGTCACAACTATTTAGTCACATATTATTTGGTGACATTCACATTAAAAAAAATTAGTAAGATATATAAATCAATTCAATATTGTATATTTTTAATATAATTAAATAATAATTTATTACTGTGACCAAATAAAATTTCTAAATGGTAAAGTCCACCTAAGTATTTTTCTTGTATTGAAAGGAAAAGGACTATATTAATTTTGCTAAGCCTTATTAATAAATTGTTTTGCAGTTCAAAAAAAAAAAGCACTATATTAATTCACTTACAGTAATATTAAACCACTATATTAAACCATATTTATTTTATACTTGCACTACTTTAATTCCCTTCAAAATTCTTAAATTTTTTCAAATTAAAATCAACACATATTTTAAAAATTGAAAATAAAAAATATATTACAAAATAAACACACCTTTAGTTTTCAGATGTTTTGAGTTTTTTAACCTATGCAAAGTTTCAAATTTTTTTAGTGAAGATGTAGATTTTCTTTTTTGATTTTTTAACCCTCTGATTCTCAAGGGAAGGGCCCCTGGTAATCCAGAGTTCGGTCGTGAGGTAAGTAAAGTCTGACTAAAAATTGTTCATACCAAAAATTAAATTATGGTTCTCCCGAACGATTTGTCCTAGGAGGAGCTCATTAACCACTTGAGTTCGATATCTTGACTATAAAAATGTATGTTTTGAAAGTTCTGTTGGGTGCTATTATTGATTCAAAAGCAACTTTCGTGAGTGGTTGCCATTGCATGGGTTGTTCCTAGTTCTGTTGGGTGTGGATAAAATATATATTAGCATGGGTTGCAATGGCTATAAAAAAGAGCAAAACAAAGACATAATGGGCTTTAGCCCAAAGGACCTATAAAACAAAAATATATCTAACAGAAATAAAGAGGATGCAAACAAAAACAAAAAGAAATAAAGAGGAAAAAAAAAACTCACAGATTTGAGGTGAATTCTAGATGTAATTATAGTCATAAAAGTAAAAAATTAGTAAAAAGGGTTTGGTAAATTTAGTTAGTCAACTTTGTGAAATTGTCATTCATTTGAGTAAACTAGTCACTTTCTCTGTTTTGTCACATTAGTAAAAAGAAAACTGTCACATTTACGATATTCTTTTTTCATTTTATTTCTTTTTTACTCCAACATACTTCAACGTGAAAGAAATTCTTTGGTATTGGAATTTGGACCTTATTGTCAACCAAGTTGTTTCTAAAGTTTCGTAAGGGTTAGTTCATCAAACATTTCAGATTGGGACACATCCATTTCTTTAAAGTTTCGTTTTGCGAAATTTTTAAGTTTGGAATTGGATGTTTACACTTCTGAAATTTGCATAAATATAAAAGTAAAACTGATATGATATTTTATGAACATTAACAATATATAACTATTATTTTAGGACCTAAAAATTAATCTATTAATATACCTCTGATATTTTATAGGTATAAATAATATTATAGGATCTCAAAATTTTGAGTTGAGACCCTCAAAATTTGGAGGCCCGATGCCGTCGCACATTCTGCACATGTGTGCAGGTCGCCCCTGCATAAAAATGCTAATCTGTTTTGCAGGTATATTTGCCATCACGATCACCACAGTGAGAACGTAACTCTAAATTAAAAAAACTATATATATATATTTTACGAATAATTTATTTAACCCCTCTTATTATTAATACATAGGAAACTCACCGATAATATATATGTACATAAATGTTATGAACATGAGAATTAAATCATGGTCTAAAAGTTCCATGCAAGTTCATCCATATAATCTAGATCATGAGATATAAATTCAGAGTTAAGTACACTCTCCAACAATCCAAAATCAAAGTTAGAATTCTCAAAACAACTATTCATTTCGATATCTTCCTTCTCATTATTAACTTCTTTGTCCTTCATTCCTTTCTCATCACATATCTTCTCCTTCTCTTTCTCAACTTGAGCTTTAATTCCTTCTTCAAATGTTGAATCTCTAAAATCATCATCTCTTGAAACCCAAATGCTATTCTCATTGCAAGAAGTAGAACACATGTTCGATATGTTCTCGGTTAATGATCGAGGTTGTTCTTGCTCGGAAACATAAAGTTGATCATTTGATATTACATTGAAAGATGTTTGATATTGGTTAGAGGGAGAAAATGTGGAAGGAGTTTGAAGTGAAGCAAAAGTTTGAGTTGTTTCAATGAGATTATTAGTATTTAGTGGCATTTGTGAACTAAGGATGAAAATGGAATTGGAATTTTGATATGATAAGTTGTTTCTCTTATGATGAGAAGAAGAAGAAAGTAAATTGTGAGTGTTTGGATCTAAGCCTTGAGAAATGAGTTTCTTTTTAATGCATGAGTTCCAAAAATTCTTCACTTCATTGTCGGTTCTACCAGGTAGATGCTTTGCTATTTGGGCCCATCTGCAGCAGACAAATAATGCATGCATTCATGAATATACAAGCACCTTTATTATATACTATTATAGATATTTTTCTCTCATATTTTTGTACTTGTAATTATCATTAGAATTTTTTTAATGATAAATATATTGTATATAAATATAGAAACGAAAACAGTACAAGATAAACTTCAGAAAAATGAAATGGTAGAATAAATATCGTGCCACGTAAATATAGTTCAGTGGGTATCTACATGTGACATTATTGGAGTGTCTGATATTCAAGATTTGTATTCTTCATTTTTCCACACTTAAAGTGTATGAGTTGACTGGACTATTTGATAAATAAAAAAGATCAAATTTATCTCACAAATTTTTCTACGGCTCAGTTTCAATCTCCGATAAAAACTAACCCACGACATTTTTATAAGGCAACAAATTAGTCTCTCAGTTATAAATTATAATGAGTCAAAAGTAGTCAATGACTAATTTGAAATTACTCCCTCCGTTCCAAATTGTAAGTCACCTTAGAAAAAAAATTGTACCAAATTATAAGTCACTTTACATTATCAATGAAACATTTAATGATAGTTTTCCTATTATACCCTTAATTATTTATTACTCTCTTTTCTTTCAATTATTCAATTTATTTTTTCTATATCATTAATGAAGGACAATTTTATAAACTAACTCATAATTTTTCTTTCCCATGATGACACATTGAATACATTTCTTAATTTGTGTAATTAAGAAATAAATTGTGAGGGAACATATGATGAGTGTTTGGTTTTATTTATTACTCATTACCTGTTTCCAAGAATTCTATGTATATCAATTATGATTTGTTCTTCTTCTACGGTGAAGGAACCTCTCTTTAGATCTGGCCTCAAATAGTTTGTCCATCTTAATCTGCAACTCTTACCACATCTCTGTAATCCTGCACATATACTATTGCGATATATCATTGCAGTATTGCATAAACCTCTAAAACTGTTATATTACGGCCACAATTTAGAACTATGGTAAGGGAAAAATTCATGCAAGCTATGAGTGGTAATAAGAAAGACACACAAACAAAAAAAATTTCACTGCGAGCGCATATTAGAATTTGGGAGGTCTATACTCAACCACAAAAGCCAGCTTGAACAATGTTGCAGAACCAAAACTTCTATATCGTAATACATCAAACTCGCAACAACATCAAAAGTCGCTATGTGACGAGCCAAATTATGGTTGCAAGTAGCAAAAAAACACTCATAATCAAAACCTTTAACACACTTTTAAAAAAAAATCAGAAAAAATCACACAAGTATAGAGAAAAGAGAGAAATAGAGTGCCTGCAAACTTTGGAACAGAACTCCAACTTTTATGTCCATGAGTAGTAATATAAGTAACAAGCTTATCATCTTCTTCAGGAGACCATAATCCTCTTTTGATTTTCTGTTTGTTACAACAACGATGTCCCATCTCACAAAAACACACTTTGAGACAATTTAGCATATGTGAGTTTTTTAGCACATCATTTATAAATAGAGAAACATTTTTACAATACAAAGACAAGAAAGTAAATGGGTCCCACTTTGTCATAATATCCAAAATCTAAAGTCACACTCTACATATGTATTTGTGGGACCATGTTACTAGAATGATTGACAAGTGCAAGTGATGAATCTTGAGCTAAATTTACACTCGTTATCAAAATTCGTTTAGGCATTTAATCAAACAAACATATGATAGTCCTTAATTAGCAAAGAAGAAAAATGTTTTTGCTTTTGAAAAGTGTTGAAAAATGCATAGTACAAAAAAACTTTGTTCATTCTTGTAATCAATGTAGTGAAACTTAATTGGGTTTTGACACTTTCATGTTTTTCGCTTTTTAAGTTTTTCTACTATTTTTCCCATAGTGTTGTCTCCAATAATGTTTCTACTATTTGTCCCATATATAGTATTTCCAATGAAATTATAATATTTAGGGATATCAATTTACAAACGTAAAAGAGGATATTCCTTACGAGGATCGCCTTCATATGTGCCACACAAATGAAAGTTGGAAAAAGTTCTTTGAAGTTTGAAGATGGAAATTATATCTTTCGTTCTGCGATAATCTGTTTCAATAGTTTATACATACACATTCTTTGTATGTTTTTTTTTTTTCTCTCTTTGATATCTTTATATGTTCATATACACAAATATTTTATATATATTATACTTATCAATCTTTTCACACAATATCAGTTTCAATTTATTTTATATGTGATGTTTATTATTATTATTATAACTTATAAGACTCAAAATAATATATCGATATTTTATTTATTTTTTGGATAATTTTATAAACAAAAATTTACTACTCATCATTAGATTGCAAATAATGTGGTTATTTTAATTATGTTGATGGAGTACTCACATGGAATACTAGTTTAAATATGTATTTTGGGATAATTTGGATTTGACTTATTTTTCAGCTTATAAAAATAACTTACGCAAATAAATAAACTTTTATCTTAATTCATAAGTTTTCACTAACAAAAATTGTGTCTTTATAAGTTGTCTTCATAACTTTTATGTTAATTCATAATTTTATGTAAATACATAAAATTTATTTAGTTGTATAAGTTGTCTCGTATAAACTCAAAAATAAGTCAATCCAAATAGACCATTTGTCTTTATATAATTATCAACTTTTGTTTTCCTAAAAAAGTTGTACTACCTTTTAGTACTGAAAATTATCGTACAAGTGGTTTTACTCCCATGTTATTAAGTCAATATATAATTTTGAATGATTTCTTTAGGCATTCTTAGGAATTTTAAAAAATTCTTCTACAAAAAAAATATAATAATAAATATGTCTACAAAAAAATATTTGAAAATTGAAAGATAATTAAACATATTTAGTTTTTTTTTCTCTCAAGTAATTTAGTGGCTAGAAATTTCACCTTATAGTTAAAAATATATTTTGTTTATTTTTACTTCTAATTACAAAATTATAATTTTGTTTTTTCTTTGCTTTTGTTTTCAAAGAATTGTGGAAATCTTTTTACTCTGTTTTCTGTTTAGATATTTGGAAACAAGAAAAAGTATAAAAACAAAGTGACAATTTTATAATAAAAAATAAATGGTTGATAAAAAAATTAGTGTACTTTATCTAAAATTTGAGACTCTAATTTGAGCCAAATAAATAAATTTTTATTGATTTAACGTTTTCTTATAAAGTAGTAAAAACAAATAATTTGTTTTTTGAAATCAAGCAAACACTTAACCACTTTTCTTCCCTTTAGACAGCTACTTGTCCATATTTTAAAAATTTTCGATCAACCTATAAATGGTCAAATATGACATGCACATGAAGAAACAGAATCATTAAATTAACGAAAGGAGAAAGAAAGAAAGAAGGTCCCATTGGCTAATGATGCAAATCACATTTGAAAAATGAGCTGGACTTAAAACTTCAGGTTCACTCATAATTTTGTGTCCTTATCTCAATGGTTATACTAATTAATTAATTGAGTGTCTTCTGTAGCCATATTGAAATTCAATATCATACTCCCTCCGTCCCAAAATATAAGGGAAAATTAGTCAAACAAAATTGATGTATTAGTCCAAATTCTTAACCAAATACATCAACTTTCATTGACCAATTTTCTCTTATATTTTGGGACGGAGGGGGTATTTATTAATCTTTTAAGAAAAATCCAATACCATTAATTTTACACTAAACATTGTGAAATCTTGTAAATGAATATACAAAACAGAAATCTTAGTCACCAAAACGGACACAATTGTACTTCAGCAATAGGAGAAACACATGAAAATGAATAATCTATTATCTATGTATATACTAAGACTTGCACGGTTAGATGTTGAAAAATAATGGTGTACCTAGTATGTCCATTTTGATGGCTCTATCAATTCTTCAAGAAAGTCTATATGATTTCTAAGAATCATTAATATGGCTTGACAAACACAAAAAATAAATTATTAAAATTAAACATTTCAATTTTCAATGGATTGACTTTACACATTTCCATAAAAATTCTATAAAAAACTTACTATTTAAGGGCTTAAAGAGTGCCCCGGAGCACTATTTAGCATTTGCCATTATTAAATGGCATTTTATTTTTTGTCTATCGAGTGTGAGTTAAGTTACATTGGTTTGAAGAGTTGGGTTGGGTTGACTACTAGCTTTATAAGTAAGAGGACCCATAAATTCAATGTCTTAAGATTTTGGGTGAAACTGTGGTGTTAAAGTTACTTGTGTGGTTGTTCAATGCCCAATGTCTCGATCCAGCCTAGTGAGGCTCCCTCGGTGGCCCAACAGTGGTATCAGAGTCTGGTCGTGGGAGAAATAAATGGTGATAGATCGTGCACATGGAGAGACTCACACTTGAGGAGAGATGTTGAGATCTATCAAGTGTGAGTTAAGTTTTACATTGGTTGGAAGAGTTGAGGTTAAACATTTTATAAGTGAGAAGACCCATAAATCGAATGCCTTAAAATTTTGGGTGAAAGTGAGGTAACAAAGTTACTTGTGTGGTCAGTAATGCCCAATGTGTCGATCCAGTCCGGTGAGGCTCCCCCTTCAGTGGCCCAACAGTGGTATCAAAGTCTGGTTGTGGGAGCAATAAATGAGTGGCGATGGATCACAGACATTGAGAGACTCACACTTGTGGGGAAATGTTGAGATCTATCAAGTGTGAGTTAAGATTTTGGGTGAAAGTGTTGTGTCAAATTAAAGTCACTTGTGTCGTTGTTCAATATTCATGTATATGTTTGGTTTGCAAAAATGGAATATAATTTGGAAGAGTTTCATATTAGATGTAATATAACTTGAAAATAAATTTGGTACGTTATGTCCTATGCTCCTATTCAAATAAAATTATAAGTTATACTATTTGTGATCCTTTTTGTAAGATATAATGATATATACGGGTCAATAATATAATTGATATATTTAGTTCATAATATAGAGGTCTTAGCTGGTGATCCACACTATAGAGATATTGAAAAATATCAAAATGTATTTAGCACTGTGGCAACGCACCAATTTTTTAAAGAATAATATTGATTTTATTTTATGGGTTTTATTAATGTGTCTTTTGTGGCACTCTTTTATCATTCTATTTAAAAAAATTATTTATTTAAAAAGTAAAATAATTTTGAATTTTTAATATGTTGACTTCACATATTTTCGTAAAAAATTCATAAAAATTTATTATTTAAAATGTTTAAAGAGTGTCTCGGGGACACTAATTAACATTTTACTTCTTTTATTTGTTTACTCAGACCGATATATATATAAAATTTAATTTTCCTACCAACTGCTCATAAGTACTATTTTATTTGTTTACCCCTATATCTTATTAAGAAAACAAGACAAAAATGGGACACACAAGACGACAAAAATCATTAAAATTTTGTAACCCGACAAATTATTGAATAGCTGCTGAAAGAAAAGTTATCGAAAGAAAAGTTGTTTTTATAGACACAAATCTATGGTACAACAATATCTATCTTTCCCCTTTTGGAATAAAATACTTCCTATGTCCCATTTTATAAGAATTTATTTGATTAAATATACTATTTATACGTGTTGTTTTTATCGTATTTTTCTAAAAATTTATAAATGTAAATATTATCATATAACATCTTGTTTGATTTGTTTCGATGAATATTTTTAAAATATCAAATTTCTATAATTTTTACTAATAGAGAATTGAAAATATTCGTAATTAAAATTATGTATTGGCATACGTGCAGTGGTGAATGAGTTCTTATATTTTAAGGCGGAGGGAGTAAGATTTATTATATGATGAAGAGGTACAATATCTACTATGAGAATAATTTTGACTTGAGTTATGTCGCTTAATTTACTTAGTATAATTAATATTAAATTTTTACTACTATGAAAAATTGAAATTATGAAAAATTAGGGGTGTTTATTATATGAAAATATTTATTATTTTTTCTTAAAATTAGTGTTAGTTTTTTTTTTTGTCAAGTAACCTAGTGGTTAAACTCACATATTTAAATGTGAAGAAATGTGGAATCTGGGGTTCAAACCCCCGTCACTCCAATAATATCCCTAGTAGCTATCATTTGAGCTACACTTATGAGACAAATTAGTGTTAGTTTTACTTATGTTAATAAAGAGATACCAAATTTTGGAAGTGAACAATTGTGTATATTTTTGAAAAATAATGAAAATGTCAAAATATTATTTTCATTATTTCTAAATACACATCATCTATAACTAGCATTTTTTCTTCATTCTTATAAAATAAAAAATAATAATTTACAAAGTAAACAGCCCTTTTTGAAAGAAAATGAAATCAGCAGCCGGATATTTTCGTCTCTAGCATATAGCGATATAAAATAGAGATCCATTTTAAATTTATTTTTTTGTTGTTTTCGTCTGTTCAAGGTAAGAATCTTGATAATTTGAAGTTCGACCGAAAGATAAGTAAAACCAAGAATTAAAATCGTAGACACGTCAATTGAAATATGTTAATATTATCATTATTTTAATTTAAATTTTTTTATAGATTAAAACCGCAAGATTTTAAAATAAATGAACCGATTTCATAAGTGATTTAATAAAAAAACAAAGACCAAAACTCTAATTAAGAAAATTCAATGAAAGATAAGATGTCTTCAACTCCCACAACAATTCAATATGCTAACAAGTAAATTGAAATCAAGATATGGAATTTACAAAGGGGGAACAAAAAGGTGAGGTAGTGATCGATGGAGCTGGTGAGGTTCCCTAGTAATAAACTAGCTATCATTACCATCCCATTGTTTCTTGCATTACTCAATTAAAGCAAAGTTTATAGCTTAATCACCGTTATAACAAATTAATATCCTTGCCTAGTGGATTCTATTCTTGTCTACTAGAAGAAGAATATGTGAATGAAATAGTGAAATTTTCACTCTCACCAAAAACTAAAAATACTAATATTTTTTGTTTCAAAATATAAATATTAGCGGAGAGATTAAATTCTACTAATGTAATATTTGAGTGATATTATACCGCTCATATAGATCATTCATGCTAAAACTTTCATAAATCTAAAATCATTTGCACAATTCAATTCGATGTGAGACTTCTTAACATACCCCATCACGTTCAGCATTATTGAATTTGGTGCACGAATATAAATGGTGCATGGTCTGATCAGAAACCTGATAGCATGCGGCCAACAGATATTGGAGGAGGCTCTGATACCATATTAGAATTGAAAATTGAGTCTAACCCAACTCTACAAAATTGACTTTTAAGGTGAAGATGACTCTACTTTATAAACATATATATTTTGGTAATCTCGCAACCGATGTGACACTTTTTAACATGTGAATTTTATAAAATTTGTATTAATTAAAATGTTATTAAGCGATGTAATATTATTCGAATCTTAAATCAAGAATGAAGTCTATATGAAGAAAATATCCTCTCCATCTGAAGACCAATTTCACTTTATTTTTTTCTCTTTATATATAAGATTTTATTATAAAATCTCATATGCATGATTTTTTTTACAAAAATACATTTAATTTACCGTTGAAAATGGGTAATTACATTTTCTTTCTCTCAAGATAAAAATAAATAAATAAAATTCGTATATATTTTGGACAAATTTATTATTTTAATACTTTTTTTAATACCTTTCATTTTTTTTACAGGAAGTCTATAATAAGAGATGATGGAGTATGACACGGTTAACTATGGATCATATTATGGCTTGCCGACATGGTTGTGGAAGTCGAATTTTAATGTTATTAATGACTAATGACTCTCATTGTGGAAATTTTATACACACAAATAAAGGAAAACTCACTTTAGAATATCATCATTGGCATAGTCAATTAAGGAAATTTTGATCATAAAATAAAGTAGCTTTAAGCTTTGTAACTATTTAAAGCATATCTATTGCCTTAATCATTAATATTCATGGTATTATTTTTTTAGAGTAACCGAAATTTTCTCCCTAACGTATTATCATATGAGCAGGTGGGTGTGAACATTTGAGACAAAATATGTTTTAGGATTCTTTTTAGTTTATTTAATTTAAAGATATAAAATAAAAGCAACAATCACTACAACATTTACGCTTTTAGACAACAGTTCAAAATTGTAGCCTAAACCATGAAAATTGTTGCCTAAAAGTATAGGGAACAGTTTCCACCCGTTTTATAAGCGAGCGTTACCTATTATCATGGAGGAGGCACAAACTCAAATCATATTTTATTTGGGCGCACACACTAATTCAAAAATTTAAATCAAAAGTAATATAATCACATCAACCAACATCATTTTTATTTATTTTCTCTTTAATTTTTGCTTGTTTATTATGTGAGTGTGCCTAACATCTCATATTTATATTTGTGTCTATCAAAGAATTTTTCCACGTTAAGAAGTGAACTTTTGTTAATATTTTTTTCTTTTTAGCCTCACTTTTTTATATTTCCCTTTTGATATTTTGCTTCGTTCTTTTTGTTAATAGTTTTGATATTTTGCATATAATTTTAATAGTCAATAAATATTATATTATCTGTTTTGTATGATTCTAATTTTAATAGTCAATGAATATTTTTTAGAACTTAGTTTATTACATAATTTCTAATTTGGTTTGAATTAGAAATTTTATGTCTAATGTACTAAAGTTTTTATTTTATATTGACGTTATGACATTTTATCTTTTTAATGTGTGAAACTAGGGAATATTGAGTAATAATTATATATTTTTATTTATATAATAATTAAAATATATATTTAATTTAAAATGATCCGACCCGGTTGAAGGTCGGTCCGACCAATTGAACCTTGAATCGGTAAGCTCACCGATTTGATGACCGGTCCGGTTCTGACAACATTGATAAAACCCAAAAAATTCCGTAAAAAAAAAAAAAAACTCAATAAATAGAGAAGAGTATAAGTGGTATTACACCCACAACTTAAACCATACTAATAAGATAATATCTACCTAAAAAATTTCTACAGGGTAATCAAATCACTCAGTTTATATAAACAAGGAGGCCAGACTTTTCTAGCCAAAAACCATTGGCAATAAAGATTTATGATATAGCTCCCTTCTCTTAGAATTCAGGGCTAACACAAATTTTTTTTTATATATAGTATTAATACTTCCACAGTTGGCATCTTGCGCGCAAGAGAAGTTTGAGCGTCTCTAACCTTTTAAATTATCCATAAATTAAAATTGTGCCAAAGCCAAGGTAATCAAAACCGGACCGGTCATCGAACCGGTGAGCTTACCGGTTCAAGGTTCAATTGGTCGGATCGGGGTTCAACCGGGTCGGACCGTTTTTAATGAAATATATTTTTTTTATTATATACACAAATTACAAAATTATTTATTATTTTTTCCTCCTAAAATTTATTATAATTTTTTTAACGCAAAACAATAGTATCATAATTTTTTTTTGTTACCATATATGTCAAAAGAAAAACCTTTACACGTAGTATACATTATAATAGTATTAGTATTATTTTCATGATAAAGTTAAAATGAATAACAAAAATGTAAAAGAAATATGTTAGATTTAATTTTTATGCGGGCTTTTTCATGTGTGTGTTTTCCTAATGTTATTTTTGGTCCAAGCCCACTTGTCCTCCTAACCCTAAATGCTTGGAATAAATAGAAATGAGAAACAAATCTTTCTCAAAACAACAGCAGCAGCCAAGCAGCCACACTCCTCCATATTCTCTCAAATCTCATCTTCAATTTCTTTCTATATTCTCTTAATACTCATCTCTAATTTCTTTGATTGATAAAGTGTGTCCTTCTCTGTTTGTTTATTCTTCTTCTTCTTTTTGGTACTATGCTTGTGTACATAACAAAACTCCATCTAGTATCAATATTCACTCACCATGGTTAATAGTCTCAAGCTTCCCAATTCAACAAAAAGTTCAACAAAATTGATATTTCATCCATCTAATCCATACTATTGCTATAAGTTAATTGCAAATCAATCATGGAGATAAAACCTTTATCAATTATTAAACAAATCATGTATATAAAAAATAAAACATTTTTTCTGTTTTGTTTTCCTTTTCCTCGCGTGTTTGTTTGTCCATGGTGTTTTTCATTAAAAAAAAAAAAAAAAACTAAAAATGCTGTGTTTTGACCCGTTTGAAAAAAGAAAAAAAACCAGAACCGCTAAACCGCCTCGGCCGGTTCACCGGTTTGGACCGGTTCCGAGCCGGTTCGAACGGTTTTTTTACCGGTTTTTTGCTGTCCGTTTTTCAGGCTTAACCGGACCGCTTTACCTCCCGGTTCACGGTCCGACCGGTCCGACCGGCCGGTTCGGTCCGGTTTTAACAACCTTGGCCAAAGCAACGACCTCTTACAAATTGAAATGACTATTAGAATTATCCTGGACTTCGGCCCTCTTTTATACAAAAAAAAAAAAACTATTAGAATTATCCACACTTTTGAAAGTGATTAATTCATTAGATGTTGCGGTTGCGTATAAAATAAAACATTTTTTGCACAATTTTTAAGAATAAATATTTTTTTTCATACGGATTTATCAAATGTTGATATAGATGGTCTCTTTTTGATGAGTGAACCTGAAGTGTGAGTCCATTCATTCATTCATTCATTCATTCATTCATTCATTCATTCATGAGAATGCTCTCCCTCAAAGTGTGAGTCCATCCATTCTTTATGAGAATGTCCCCTGATCAAAACGAAAGTTTTTTCATCCATACACTTGCACCGTCGTTGTTAGGAAGACTTTTGACATAAGGAGACAGTTAAAGCCAGTTCAACCATCGGTTGATACCACTGTTGGGTCATGAGGAGTCCTGAGATCATCACATTGATCTTGAACAACAACATAAGTGAGTTTGACACCACATCTTAATTCAAAATTTTAAGACATTAGGTTCAAGGTCATATCAATTATAAAGTGTTCAATATCCATTATTTTATCCAATGTGAAACTCAACTTACACTTAAAATACCAACACACTGAAAATAAGAACTTCATTTATTATCTCTTTAAATGTTATTTTTTTTTACCAAAATAAATTTAACTCATTTCATTAAACATTACAATTTCAATACAGGATGAAATATAATGATCATTAAAAGTTATTATTGTTGTATGTTTTGAACTTAATTTGTATATCCTCTCTTGTTGAGAGTAACCGTTTGATCAGAAATATTTTTTCTTGTATCGTCAAGGATGTTAAGTAATTCACCAAGCCTCTCATTTATTCTAATATATATATATATATATATATATATATATATATATATATATATATATATATATATATATATATATTATGTGATTTCTTCTATGATTTAATATGTCTTGGAGTCTCAATTGATGTAACAAGTGTAGCCGTCGGAATGACATATATAAACTATTACTATTAGGGAACAAACTATTAAATTCAATCCAATTAAATGACAAGTTATGAGATATATTATTGCCATAGCAGTTGAAAGCTTCGCATATACACTATGTTTGTTTGATTAAAATTCGGAAAAAGGTGGAGAAAACCGTATTTCAACCCTTAGAGAAACAAGAAAAGGCTACAGATAAATCATATGATGTTGAAGTGCATTAGTGAATAATCAATCTTGCACTTCGAAAATAGTGATATTCTAATGGAAATTATATAATTAAGGTGTTCTATAAACCCATGGTTGGTCTAGTGGTGTTGGTTTGAGTCTTTGAAATATGTTTCTCGTTTCAGTTTCGTTTTTTTTTTTCAGATGCCAATTTCGGTAGCCTAATTCTTACAAAGCGGAAAAAAAACTCTAATTTTAAATGAAGCTCCCGCTACTGGGCGGTGAGATTGGTCCCCTCAAATTAAAGTCGGATACCGAATATTGAAAAGGATAAAAATTATGGGGTTCTTTGGTCAAGTGGTTCTTCGACCCAAGTCAAGTCAAGTCCATCTAATTTATTTTTTTCCCATTTCAGGATGGCCATGCCGCTATCCGAGTTCTTTCAATCCCGACTGATTTACAATGCACTTTTGAGTATAAATAAATAATATTAGTCATTAAATAATAAATCAAATTAAGTGATTACTGGTTAGTGTTATTTTAGTCCTTCAAAATAATTTAGAAACGAAACGAATTTCTATGATTCTATAAAGAAAACTAAAACGTACCTTCCATGTTTTACACAGTTGATTTCTCGTAGAACTTTTTTAAAATTAACAAGATACATCTCAACTTGACTTAAACAAAACTCTTAACTAATTCCTTTTGTATAACATTCAGGCAGTGATCACATGCTAGAGATAGAGAAGAGAAAACAACACAAAAGATTTTATACAGCTTCCTCGCACAAACGAGAGTGGTTCAGTTCTCTTTTACTTTCAAGGGAGATCACTATAATCACAACTAATTACAATTGCCAAAACACCAAGTTATGACTTTCTTACCCAAGTACCTAACTTAGGACTTCCTTGCTCAGGTACCACGTAGACTTCAACTAACTTAAAACAAATTTAAGAAAGTTTACAAAGATTGAACACTTGATATACTATCAGAGGTGTTTACAAAATACAACACATGTTTTCTTGTAGTTAACCAATGCCTCGATATATATATATATATAGGCAGATAGAAAAAGATCTATTGAAAATGACCATTGAGAAGCTTGTTGGAACTTGCAAGCTGATTTCTGCATAGCCGTTTCAATCTGGGTAATAACCGTACCAAGCTTTGATGAGGAGAACTAATGTATTTACATTCCTGACAAAAGGACAACTGCTTCAACTGCTGTGATATCCAAGGGAGTTCTACGACGTTGTACTTTCTTCTTTCCTCTTTGTCAACTTTGATGTGAACCTCTGAGACTACAAATTCTGATCTTCCAAAGACAGACTTAATCAGAGTTTGTTGTTCACAGCCTCTAAAACTTTTCAACTTTTGAAGCATAGCTGCCTCTGAACGTCTTATTTAAGAGTTGGCTTTCAGCTTCTCTTTTTCACACGTTCAAGTGAATAATGATTAACTCTTTCAGTCATGCACACTTGAACAAATATCAGTAACATCAATTGTTCTTTTATATTTTGTTATTATCAAAACCATTAGAGAGAGATTTAACAAAATCAATTTTGTTCTAACAATAGATATCATGAAAGGTTAAACAACAATTAAAAGTTGGTTAAAATTAAATTCCAATTTTTTATTATTAAATAGTTTTTTACCTTGACTTCCTTAATAAGTTATCTGAAGGGACAAACACGATATATTTATTTACTTAAGAGACATTTAATAATTATTTTTAATTTAGGAATGGTTTTTACAACTCCTTAAGTGCTAAACAAAAATTATATTTTAGGAGATGATGAACTTTATAAAATGATCCAATCTTGTTCTATTTGTTATATCAAAAGAAGGGAAACTATGGCTGCAATTCTTAAGTTTATATATGCTATGTTTCTTTTTATTTCCTTATTTATGTTTCCAATGGCAATTGAAAGTAAAGCATTTTTTGAACCTGCAAATTTCCTATTATACTTCATATTTGTACACTATGTTTTGTAAAGATTTCTTAATATTATTTTATTCTCTTTTCTTGTTGCAGGTAAAAATTGTCAAACTGATGAAGAATGTTTAAAAAATTACAGATGCCCTCCTCATTTGAGTCTGCAGTGTATTCATGGTTGGTGTGAATGTGAGCCGCCAGTGGAGCAGCCAATAGAGACGCCGGTGGATCTTATTGAATAAGTTATTAACCTAGCAAAATATCTATGTAATAATAAAATCATATGTTGCAATCCATTTATTATGGTGCTACCAAGTTAATGTATTTCTGGACTTTAAGACTGTTGAAATAATAAAATAAAGTAATAAAGAATATTGTTTAGACTGTCTTCTTATTTCTTATCTCTAGAGGTATTACTCTTAGAATTGAGTATTGTGCATAACTCATCCTTACAAACCCGGCTTGTAAGGTGATGATTGCCTCTAGTATATAAACATTTAGTCAGGCCATCTCTCAACCGATGTGAGACTCTTAACACCCCCCCTCACGCTCAGCACTATTGGGCTTGGTGCGTGGATATAAACGATTGGTGGCCCGATAGCGGAAACCTGATAACAAGTGGCCCAACGAATCGTGGAGAGGCTCTGTTACCATCTTAGAATTGAGTATTGGGCCTAACTCATCCTTACAAAATTTTAGAATATCTTTAATATATAGAGGTCTTACATTTTTAAGAAAAGTTTTATTTTGATTTAGTACAACTCACTTTTCTAATGGATTAAACATCAGTTGCGACACAAAATAATTAGGCATGTGTATTTCCCTTTTACGAATTTGTGTTAGGTTGGTGCTGTCTTGATTTTTCTGTCATAGTATTTCTGGTTGCTTTGCTTCTGTTGTTTTGGCTGGGGTTTTTGTAGTTTGATTTTAACTGTTTGTGGTTGCTAGTGATGCATTTAGTTAAAAGATTTGTTTCAAAATTTGCAAATTTGTTTCAAAAGAGCATGAGTTCTTATTTTTCAATTACAAGACCTGGAAGACAATTATGTTGAATTTATACTTAAAATTAGTTTTGGAATTGGGTAATCAAAGAGCAATAGCAATTACATTTTTTTTATAAGCAAATGATAGATTAAATAAAAGGAAGTAGTATGGATGCTTCAACCATTACAAGAGATAGTTTAGATGCAGCATTAATTTATATCGTTAGAAATTGAAAGCTAAGAATTTAAAATTTGCTTCCTTCCGTATGTTTTAAAAATTTTAAATTGACCCCTATATTATTTTTAAAATTGTAAATTGACTCCTAAAAATTTTAAAAATTGTTAATTGGTCATTTGAATTTTTGAAAATTTGCAAATTAGTTCCTATTTTTCAAATTTAAAAATTGACCCAAAACATTAAAATTTATAAAAGTGACCCAAAATTGTTCACAATAAAATTTCCTATTACTCTATCCATACATGATAAGTGCCAAAAATTGGTAATTTTACATATATATTTTAGTCACTTATTGACTTGGTTTAAAAGTAATTTCATATAAAAAACTCAACTAATTGTAAATATTAGTTTTAAGTAGAAAATTAGTCACTTATGCTATTTTTACTTAATTCCAATACTTTTTGTAGGTAATTGTGGATCTAATGAATTTTAGAATGAAGGGTGATACTAATAGCTCAAGTTGGCAAGACTTATCACAATTTTATCCAAATTAAAGAGAGTTGGTCCATCACGTTAATACAAGTGATCATTTATGATATAAATTCTTTGGTCAAAAAGTATCTTACAAAAAGTGATAAGATAAGGCTAATTTGAAAAAGCTTCATGATTATGTCTCTTAAGATATTGGGATTAAGGAAACCCAAAGGGTGAAGAAAACTAAATGGGCGGTGAAGGAATTGCTATAAATAAGAGGCCATGAGCTTAAGGGAAAATGAATTCATTCACTCTTACAACAACACACAAAACTTCATGAGAGAGGGTGAAGGCAGAGGAGATTGAGAGCTACCAAGAAGAGCAGAGGAATCATCTTTATCATCTTTCCATCTCTTCTAGCTATGTATCGTAAGGTTATTATGTATAACTAATTCTCTCTTTTGTTGGGATTAGGTGTAAATTACTCTATTAGTATGTGTTTCTATTGATCATGGTTTTATATATGGTTTTAGTTGTCTCTCAATATTGATGTTATCTTTGTTTTCATTGTTTTAATATTTGATTTGAATTGTTATAGACATATACCTTTTGAATCTAAGAACTAGGATAATATTTATTGAACTCTAAATTCTAGACATAGATTTAGGTTTAATATTCACTTAGAGTATCGAATCTTAATGTTATTGTATTAATTGACGATCCGAGACATCGGTGGTTAATAGATGCAATAGATATCTCGGTGTTATCTGGACACGGAAACGTTCGACGAGCGATACGTGATAATATTGATAGATGACTAGAACCCGTGTAACTGATTAAGGGAATATGTATGAATGAGTGATTGAAATCTAATCCCAGCAATTTAATCTCTCTGTCAAATTAATCATCTTTACTACTTTCATGTATTTGCAACTTTCGTAATCAACCATCTTTGAAATTCTTTACTTGAAATTATATTAATTGTTGAACGGCATCGATATCGCATCAGTCCCTGTGGAGACGATAAAAACATACTTACTTTTGTACTTTCAACAAAATGGCGCCGTTGCCGGGGACTGGCGTTTAGATATTGGAGCATTGCAACAATTTATATTCTTTTAAGTATTTGTATATATTTGTTTATATTGTATAGTTTTTGCTTGTACTAATCCTCTTTGCTAGACAAAGAAAGTTGTTTTTCTTGTTTGTTGAATCCTTTTTCAGATTCCCCATTAAAAGTAAAACCATGACTGATCGTGGGTATTACAACTTCTATACTCCGGGTGAGTATGAATCATATCAACAGTTTCCTCCTTATAATTATGGGCAAACTTCAGAGGCTAGATTGGAGGAGACCATGATTAAATTCATGGAAATGCAACAGCAACAAAACCAACAGTGGCAACAACAGCTGCAACAGATGAATGAACAAATGCAACAGATGCAAGACCAGCACCAACAATATCTGAAAAACAGTCTTGCACGAGCCAAAAATTTGGAAAATCAGCTTGTTCAGTTGACTAAACAGTTAGCCAATAACAATTACCAAGGAGGAACATTTCAAACCAACACACAAACCACTCCTGACGAGAAAGATAATAATCCAATGAAAAATGAGGAAAGTGGAGAGAGTGTGAAAGATGTTGAAAACAATGAGGAAGAAAGAATGTGTGATGGATGTGGTGTAGAGAAAATAGTGGAAGAAATAGAGACACCAAAAGAAGTAGAACTTCCTCAAGAGTCACCATGTATTCAGAATACTAGCACTGTTGATAATGAAGAAGTGATGATGGCTGCAGAAGAAATTGAGGGATTACTTGACAAGGAAATATCAATTGAGCAAAAGAGGGAGATGGAGAACCAGACGTTGATTGATCGGGTAATAGACGAAATTTGTGCCTTGTTCAACAAAAAAGAATTGGGGAGGATATGGACTCCACAACATCTATATCTAAAGTTCATGGAGTTCCTCCCTAACCGAAGGAAAAAGACGGATGATGTTCTTTCCGTTTCGTTTTGGCCACCCTAACATCTCAGGCGTCGAGCTACCGACGTTAATCAAGCGCTTGTTGGGAGGCAACCCAATTTTCTATCTTTACCATTTAATTTTTGCAATTTATCATTTTAGTTTATTTAAGCATGTTTTGAAAGGTTGCTGGTAAGCCAAAACTGAACCTCTGGTGTGAAATTTTAAATTGTTTTGCTTTTCCTGTAATTCTTGCTAAGCCAGTTCAGCAGCTCAGTTTTTCTGTCACATTTCGCTAAGCGAAATTATTTTCGCTAAGCCAAAGATGCCAATCCTGTTTGTTTTAAAATAGAACAATCTCACTCATCCACTTTTCCTTATCTCTGTCCCTGCGTTTTTCTCAAGTCTCAGACCCAAAAGTTCTTTATCCTTCCATCTTTTGTATCACTACACCTCACAAAAATTTCTCTCCATCTCATTGATACTCAACTTTCAACCATGAAAAAGCTTAAATTTTTCCCATTCATCTCCAACATATTTTTGTTCTTCACTGTGCATCTTAATTCCAAGAGAAAAGGTATGAAATTTTTGTTTGCTTTTCAGGAATCTTAAAGTGAATACCCCCTTTTTGTTTTTAATGAACAACTTTCTTCACTAGTAAAACTTCTCTGGGTGATTATTAAGAGAATACAAATTAGGGTTTGAATGTGAATTAGGGATTTGAACCATTCATAAGATTCAGTTAGTCATAATTGTAAGTTGGTACTTATGAGTAATTAAGGGCTGTAGAATAGTGTTGAGTTGATCTCTCTTTGAATTAGAACTTTTGATTGAATTTGAATCAATTATGTGGAACATAATGATTTTGTTGATAAATCTAATTCTACTTGTTCTGGTGCATTTTACTGTGATTTGATACTAGACTATCATGTTGGTGGCTATGAGCATATGTTTCCATTATTGGGATTTAAAAGTCTTAAATCTTTGTGCATTCATAAGAATACTCTCATGCTTAAGATGTTGAATTGTTTTTGGTTCCAGTTCTGTCAGTTACAATTGTTTCAGATATGACACTTAGAGAAAAACTCAAGAAGCTGCACAAATGGCATGGCCTATGGAAAGGCCATTTTACTCGGAGGAGGTGAGAAGCTGCTGTTGGTACCAAGGAAGTGAAGAAGATCCAGACAACTGACAAGAGAAAGATAGACCGAGAAAGCTCTCCAAAACTCTGTGAAGTTTATTTTAAATA
The DNA here is from genome assembly GCF_020283565.1 of Trifolium pratense. Classification (NCBI taxonomy): domain Eukaryota; kingdom Viridiplantae; phylum Streptophyta; class Magnoliopsida; order Fabales; family Fabaceae; genus Trifolium; species Trifolium pratense. The sequence goes on from NC_060065.1 coordinate 38,677,780, forward strand.
GCTTTCGGTTAAATTTATGCTTTATCTTAATTTATATTTCTCTTGTGGTCTGAACAACATGTTGATGGTTGATTGAAAAAATGGTTCAAATTTTTGAAATTTTGAATACCATGTGCAGATGAATTGAAAAGTTTAGGTTTGTGATTAATCAAATTCAAATGCGTGATTAGAATAATTTTTTTTTAATTGCATTGTTTGAGGTCAAAATTTTGTGATTATCTTTGAATGATAGGATGAATTTGAACCAAGTAGCTTTATTCAATTTGATTTCATCCATTCCTTCTTAACATGATTAATTGATTTTGAATCACGTAGACCTAGCCGGGTGAGATTGTGTGAACCTTCCATTGTTTATATATTTGAGAGCCGGCAATTGTGTTTAACTCTGTTGATTTTAACTGAATCTTGCTATTACTTGATGTGTTTGAAGTCATGGAAATGATCAAGGTCATGTTTCTTTTTGAGTGATAACTACTTAAGCCAAAATAACCTACCTTGTGAGTTGTGTGATCCTTTGCTACCCCCCTTGAGCCAAAAATTTTGAAAATTTGTTTGTTTTGAACCCTTGAACCACAATAAAGAAAAACAATGACTTGACCCTTGTCTTAGGATGATTGAGCATTAAGTTTAAGTAGGGTTGAAAACAAGTTGGGGAGAAAAGAGGTTATTTGTTTGAAAAAAAAGAAAAAAGAAGTAGTTGAAAAACATGAGATGTTGAAGATGGTGATTGAAAAAGAAAAAAAGAAAAAGAAAAATATTGAAAGTCATTTGACACACAAATGAAAATCAAAGAAAATGTGTTACAAAAGAAAAAAAAAAAAAAGAATATAAATTGTGTCGAAACAAAAGAATTACCAAAAGAAAGAAAAATGGGGAAAGTGAAAGAGGATAAATAGCTTATGTGATGAAATTCTCAAGAATTATGCTCTCTTATCCTTAAGGCTTTTTGAATCCAAAGAAAAACAATGATTTCTTGTAGCCTAGCCCCATTACAAGCTTAAGAAAGACTTTAGTGATCCATGATTGATAGCATGTTTTGTGATTATGATGAGATGTATGTTTGAATTGATTTGTTGTGAACACATTGTTTGGATTGAGAGAAACACTACACCCTTGAGATGAAACACTTGTGAGTATTGTGATTCTAGTTGATTATCTTGTTGATTTGGAAAGATTGAAATCTTACTTGAATTTTGAAACTATTTCACATTCATGCTTTGATTCTTTGGTGACTATGAAGGTTTGATTTTGAACTTGCAATACATTGAATCATGCAAACTTGAAATGATTGAAATCCAAAGTTTTTGATTGATCATAAATCTTGATTGAATCATGCACTAATGATGTTTGAGCCATGCTTAAGAGAGTTTATTTTGGACTTTTGTTTGAGGACAAACAAAGTTCTAAGTTGGGGAGAGTTGATAAGTGCCAAAAATTGGTAATTTTACATATATATTTTAGTCACTTATTGACTTGGTTTAAAAGTAATTTCATATAAAAAACTCAACTAATTGTAAATATTAGTTTTAAGTAGAAAATTAGTCACTTATGCTATTTTTACTTAATTCCAATACTTTTTGTAGGTAATTGTGGATCTAATGAATTTTAGAATGAAGGGTGATACTAATAGCTCAAGTTGGCAAGACTTATCACAATTTTATCCAAATTAAAGAGAGTTGGTCCATCACGTTAATACAAGTGATCATTTATGATATAAATTCTTTGGTCAAAAAGTATCTTACAAAAAGTGATAAGATAAGGCTAATTTGAAAAAGCTTCATGATTATGTCTCTTAAGATATTGGGATTAAGGAAACCCAAAGGGTGAAGAAAACTAAATGGGCGGTGAAGGAATTGCTATAAATAAGAGGCCATGAGCTTAAGGGAAAATGAATTCATTCACTCTTACAACAACACACAAAACTTCATGAGAGAGGGTGAAGGCAGAGGAGATTGAGAGCTACCAAGAAGAGCAGAGGAATCATCTTTATCATCTTTCCATCTCTTCTAGCTATGTATCGTAAGGTTATTATGTATAACTAATTCTCTCTTTTGTTGGGATTAGGTGTAAATTACTCTATTAGTATGTGTTTCTATTGATCATGGTTTTATATATGGTTTTAGTTGTCTCTCAATATTGATGTTATCTTTGTTTTCATTGTTTTAATCTTTGATTTGAATTGTTATAGACATATACCTTTTGAATCTAAGAACTAGGATAATATTTATTGAACTCTAAATTCTAGACATAGATTTAGGTTTAATATTCACTTAGAGTATCGAATCTTAATGTTATTGTATTAATTGACGATCCGAGACATCGGTGGTTAATAGATGCAATAGATATCTCGGTGTTATCTGGACACGGAAACGTTCGACGAGCGATACGTGATAATATTGATAGATGACTAGAACCTGTGTAACTGATTAAGGGAATATGTATGAATGAGTGATTGAAATCTAATCCCAGCAATTTAATCTCTCTGTCAAATTAATCATCTTTACTACTTTCATGTATTTGCAACTTTCGTAATCAACCATCTTTGAAATCCTTTACTTGAAATTATATTAATTGTTGAACGGCATCGATATCGCATCAGTCCCTGTGGAGACGATAAAAACATACTTACTTTTGTACTTTCAACAATACACACACATTTAAAAAATAAGGTAATTTAAATACAATAATTTGAATTGCTTAGAATTTCAAATCATCTAAAATTTCTAATTACTCCATTCAAATTGTCGATATGTTTGGTTGGAGGAATGTTTTAAGGTAAAATATTGTTTTGGCGGAATATAATTTTTTTTTGTCTAAATTTCATTGTTTGATTATAATGGTTAATTTGTCTAAATTCTATTGTTTACTCCATTAGTTTGTCAAAGTTAAATTTAAGGAATTTCAAATGACACTAAAAAGCTAGAAATTTGAAATTCCTTCCTTCCATATATTTCAACATTTTCAAAATGATCCCTATTTTTTTTTCAAAAATTGTAAATTAGTCCCTAAAAATTTGCAAATTGGTCTTTAAAAGTTTAAAAATTGCAAATTGGTCCTTATTTTTCAAATTTTAAATTTGACGCACAACTTTTCAAATTTATAAAAATGACCACACATTTTAAAATGAATGTAATTTAAATACAATCATTTGAGTTACTTATAATTTCAAATCTTCTAAACTTTCTAATTACTTCATCAAAACATACTAGTTTTTTTTTTTAAGGTCTATTGACATAAGTGACCGTTCATTATTTTTTATTATTTTTTTATTAGGTAGTCTATAGTGACCAGAAATTCCACCAGCGTTCATTATTATTTATGCTTATCTATGAACATTTATGTTTTTTTTTAAACATGAACATTTATGTCTTATAGCTCAAAATAAAAAATATATAAAAGCCTAATTTTTATTACTCATAAAATTTAGGTTGGTCTTAGCTCAACCTTTACAAATGATCTGTTTTACATATAAAATTTTACAATCTCAAGTAGATTATTTGCAAGGACTACCTGTAACAGCACTTACAGGATAAAGATTAAAGGGTGCATCCCAAGCATAGGCAAATTGATTAGCATCATTTCCAACCAATGCATGACCATTAAATAAGAGGCAATTATCCCCTTGCTTAATAAGTATTGAACGGTCAATAGGATATGTAGAAGTAAAACCTCTACAATTCAATACTATTTGACTTTGTGGACATGTACACTTGTTGTATATTGTAACCTTGAATAGTTTTTTGCCTCCTACTATTGCCCCTGTCTCTTTTGTGACAACAAGAAGGCTTGCCAATGGACATGTAGCATAAGATCCTAAAAATATTTAGGGCAAAAAACTTATTAATTTTTCTTATTTAAAAAAAACATAGAAAAAAGAAATTTTTTGTATTAATAAAGGTGTTGAATTATTTCACATTTTACAACCCTCATATACATAAGATTTCAACTTCATTCCTCAAGATTATAAGGTCAAATTCATATATTACATAGTTGTAGCTTTGTGGACAAAAAAAATTCATAGGTATAACCATTATTTGTTACTTGAAGGAATTATCAAAACAACCTGCTATGTAGCACGGGTACTCCTAAAATGGTGAAGTACCCGTACCGGATACTCCATATGGTACTCGTATGGTACGTACCGATTCCGTATCCATTTTTATTTGGTTGATTAATTTATGATGATGAATACGGAAAAAACATTGTAAGGAAAATGATGAGCATTGTAAGGAAAATGATACCTGTGATGAGCATTGTAAGGAAAATGATGGAAATAAGAGACTTAGCGGTGGTTTCCATGGTGTTTGATTGCTGATTCTTATGCCTTATGTTGTCTAATTTATCTGTAAATCAATTATACCAAGTCCTAAGCAAGAAATATATATATATATATATATATATATATATATATATATATATATATATATATATATATATAGTGTTTTAATTAATATTTGTTTCATATAGTATACATATTTTTTATTAAAAAATAAAAAGAATGTATATTGACGTTGAATCATTTAATGCATTCAAAGTCAAAAAACTTTTTTTTTGATAATTTTAAATTTTTGACCGGTATTTTTTTAATAATATTGAACCCTACATTAGAGAATACCTTAAAAAACCATGCATAACATGTGAGATTAAGTTTTTTCTTTTTTTTTGGTCAAGAGATTATGTTTTTTCTATATATGAATAAAAGTATAATTTATTTTATAGTATTTAGTCAAATTTTTAAATTTTATTATTTTCATTAATTTTCACTTAAAATTTATAATATTATTATAATAATTTTTCCCATATTATATATTCAAAATTTGACATTCTAATTAATTTGTATGACTTAATTTATTAATAACTATTTTTTTTTTAAGCGAAGAGCACCTAGACATCAAGGGACAAAGTCGGCTTCACCCCCATTATTTGCATGTGGCTCCTTATTTTTTATATATATATATATATATATATATATATATATATATATATATATATATATATATATATATATATATATATATATATATATATATACAAAAATTGGGGGACATAAATTAAACCTAACCCGGTGAGTCCATAAAAAAGGACGTAGGACAATTAAGCATACCAACTTCTAGTTAATTCGAACAGAAAAAATAGAAGTTTTAAAAATTTGAGGCACCGTCTACATGAAAACGGTCCACACGTACTGTTGGGGAGTCCGGGGGAGCTCGGGAGAGGGAGACGCCACATCCCAACTGATGACAGCCAATTATATGATGTTTTTAGTAGTAATTGAGGATAATTTTAATAGTAATTGAAGCCCAAAAGCAAACAAATACCAGGAAAAGTGAATTTACAAGACCCATAAGCAAGAAAAGTGGAAAAAGCAGCAAAAAAGGGCAAAAATGTAATAAAGCAGCGCAACCATCGTGCCCACGATGAGTCTCAGCGTGGCGCGATGAGAAGGCGATTAAATTGAAGAAAATCTGCATAAAATATTTTCCATCGTGGCACGATGGCTTGTCATCGTGGCACGATGATGACTTGAAGAATACATAGAGAATCCTGAGAAGATCTTCCATTACACCACGATAGGATCCATCGTGGCCATGATGAGGCGAAAATACACGCCATCGTGGCCACAATGGGTGCGATGGATGCACAGAAAAAGCCCAAATCTAGCTGAAAAACTATAAATAGAGCCGGCTTAATTAGTAAATTGGTCCCTTAAAGACATTTTAGGTTTCACAATGGTCCCTTAAAGAAAAAAAGGTCCGGATTGGTCCCTTATTGATATCACCGTTATCCAGATTGGTCCCTTCTGTTAGTTAATTAACACTAAATATATTATGTGGATCAACATTGTAGGTGGTCCACCATATACCTCAATATATTTTTTAATCTTAACCATAAGATCTTTTTGAAGAAAAATAAATCATTAGATTTTGCATCTCCAGCGGATCTAACCGTGTACCATATCCTTCATCCTCCATCATTTCTTCATCTTCTTCCTCGTATCCTTCTTCATCTTCAACACCATTTTCATAACCTTCATAAAAAACTCAGATTTTTTTCTTCAAAACACAATTTTAGTTTCTTATTTTTTTTACAAATTGTTGAATCTTGGGTACAAAAAATGCCCCTAATCAAGAACAGTCACCAACGAAACAGGGGACAACACATAACCTGCAACAAAATCAAACAAAAAACTCCTACAATCAATGTCTCAATACTTTTCAATGTCTCAACAACTTCATGGAGAAACAGATCTATGTAGAAACAGATTTGAAGAAAAGATCTATGAAGAACATAGATCTTGTAGAAACTCAGATTTGAAGAATACATAAATCAAATGAAACCGAAATTGAGCATAGGTCGGGAATCACTCAAAATCGAACAAAAAAATCAAACAAAAATCGAAATCAAATGAAACCCATTCCCATTCCCAAGATCATGATTTTGGTTCTTGCAGAGATCTGATTTTGATGATGAAGTGTCATGTTGTTCTAGGTTGTTGTTCTTGATGATGTTCTTTTTTTAAACTATATGATGATGTTGAAACGATGATGATGATCTGAGTTTTTGTTGTTGTTGTTAAGTTTATGAAGATGAAGAATGAGGGGAGGTAGAAGATAAAACAAATTAGTTTGTGGTGGTTCATAGATATAATAGACCTGCAAGATCTAACGGTATCCATTGTGACAAAAAAGATCAAACGGTTAAAATTTAAAATGTAAATGAGGTCTACGGTGGATCACTGTATATATTGGCTCACCATAGTGCCACGTGTCAATAGTTAACGTTTTTTGGAAAAAATGGACGGAAAGGACTATTATGCGTAACGGTGATATCAATAAGGGACCAATCTGGACCTTTTTTTTTCTTTAAGGGACCATTGTGAAACCAAAAATGTCTTTAAGGTACTAATTGACTAATTAAGCCAATAGAGTCTCCTTCCTCCACTATTATTCATTCAGAAATATTGAGACATGTTCAATATTCACTCTAGAGTAGGAGAACTCTAAGGAGAAGGCAAGGAGGCTAAGGAACTCCAAGGCCAACAATGTTCTTTTCTTTCTGCTTTTGTAATTTATTTTTCCTAGGTTAGATGGAGTCCAGGAACTCCATTACGAATGCTTGGTTGTATAATTTATATATTTTGGGTATAAATTCAATTGTTTCTACTATAAACTCTTTTATTGTCTGATATTATGATTACTTTAATATTGATCACATTAGAATAAAATCTAAGGCCCTAGTGGATATCGCATAGGTGATGAATCTTCATCAATCACTATTTTTAGAGTCTTTAATTAAGTTTTTAAGATCATTTTATTAGTTTAGTGCTTAATTTAGAGTCATTTTAAATAAATTGCATTTTTTAGTTTATTGAGTCAATTAAGTATTTTTCTTTATTAATATTTCATTTTGTGTAGTTTCTATTTTGTGAAATTAGTAACATATTGTGTAGTGTGGGTGATGGCCAAAAAGGGAGTATATCATTTAATATGATGGGCTTGTGTACAATGAAAGGAAGACAACTTGGGCCTTATGTTGAAGTCATTACCCGAACCAAGGAAATGAAAAGGAAGGTTTCTTTGCAAATTGAGGGGATGGGCACTGTAGCGCGAGAGAAGGGAACGGAGGAATGAAACAGAATAGTGGTGGAGGATGAATTGAAACAAGCATCTCGCACACCAAGCCTGCACACTGTTACATGATTTTACCTTTATTTCATTGTTTCTTTAGTATGATGTCTAGCTAAATTCTCATGATTGGTCCTTAAGGAATTCTGATTATTATTTCTCCTGAACCATGTGATTATCATATGTTATGATCAATGAATTACGAAGTTAGTTTCTTCAATTTTTCCTTGTGCATCCTAGTGATTCTGGCTAGGCAAGATATGGTACTTAAGCGATCCTAGTGATCCACCTCTCTTACCTGGGAATCCCTGTGGTTGAATCTTTGCATACAAGAACAATCAAAAATACGGAAAATTGTCCTGCTAAAGGTATCTTCTTTAGTGTATGCAGGAAACAAATACTGAAGTCGTAGAATACAATCCTGAGCTAGAAAGAACCTACGAGCAAAGAGAAAGAAAGCAGCTATGGCAGCCGAACCTAGAGTAACGATGAGAGACTACTGCAAGAGATCCGACACGGAGCAGATATCTCTAGGTTTCCAACCAGCTGAACCGGTCAATTTTGACATTAAGGGAAACGTCCTAAAAGGATTACGAGAGAATCAGTTCGATGGGAGAACAAACAGAGACCCATGGGACCATCTGACCTAGTTCTCCGAGACCTATCAAATACAGAAAGTACCTGAAGGCATCACTGAAGGACAGAAAAAGCTTCGACTGTTCGCTTTTTCCTTGAGAGGTACAACAAAAGAATGGCTACAGTGCTTACCCAGTGGAACCATCTAGACGTGGAAGGAGCTGTAAGATAAGTTTCTGGAACAATTCTTCACTCACAACCAGTTTCCGAAGAGAAAGGCGGATATCATGAACTTCAAGCAACATGACAACAAAACACTAGGAGAGGCCTACGAGCGCTTCAACCTACAGAAAAGAAAGTGCCCTAACCATAGTCTCGATCTTATGGAGTTGATGCAAATCTTCACCGGAGGAATGCGCACACAACACATGATGCACCTTGACGCCTCAACTGGAGGATCGATCAATGCAAAGACCGCAGAAGAAGTTAAGGAGCTCATTGAACAAATGTGCCAAAACGAATACAACATGAGCAACGAGCGAACTTCTAAACTTGCTGGAATGCTACAACTGGACAAGGAGACTTCCTATTAGAAAGAGATAGACATACTAAACTTGCTGGAATGCATCAGGTTCCACCTTACATCCCCCAGCAACAGCAGTTCACAGATTATGAGCTAGCGATGGTTGCATCTACTTACGTGCAACATGTCAGGATGGATTGGGGACTACCACACTTCTCACCCCAGCTGATGGTTGCAGTTCAGGCTTACCTTGGATCTACTCTGGCACCACCATATAACCATCAGTACTCGGAGCAGGCTGATCTGACTGGCCACTTCCAGCGGCAGAGCACTCCACTGCTGGAGCACCAGAGCCATGTGCAGGACACATAGAGGGAGTACCGGCAGAGACACCCTCCAGCACCACATTATAAAGATGACTTGACGAGAGAACTGGAGGAGGCGCTCGATCAGATACCGGAGGAGAGCCCGACACTCATCAGCATTCTTTTTTTTAAAAAAAAAAAAAAATCAACCTCAGAAGAATTACTACCACCTACTAGGGGTGATCGTATCCGAACCAATCCAAAAGTAAAACCGCAAATCGAACCAAACCAAACCGAAAACCGCAAAAACCGCATTTGGTTTGGATGTATTTGGATGACTTTCTTACTGAACCGCAAACCGCAAAACCGCAAACCGCAAAAACCGCAAAAACCGCGGATAACCGCAAAAACCGCATTAAGTTACTATTATATATTTATATTCCAATATCGTAAAAGAAAATATATTTATATTCCAATATACATGCCCAATTACCAAGTCAGTCGACCAAATTAATCGAACTTCAAGTTGTTTTTATTTTTTGTACTGAAATTTTATTTTGGTGTTGTAATGTTATTTTAAATAAACAAATTTTATCGGTACCGTGATGTTATTTTGAAAATTTAATTTTTTTATATATTTAAAATTGTAAGTTACTATAATGTTATTTTGGATAAATAATTTTTGTTGGTACTACAATGTTATTTTGGAACTTCAATTTTTTATTTTTTTTTATGCTTAAAATTGTTCGGTACAATCATTATGTTTTAAACCGCACCAACCGAACCGATCCAAACCGCATTGGTTTGGTTTGGTTTGGTTTGGATGACTTTTTAAAAATCAACCGAACCAAACCGAACCGCATGCATTTTTATCTCGCGGTTAGGATGACTTTTATGCTCAAAACCGAACCAAACCGCACCGCGATCACCCCTACCACCTACATCATTATTTACATAGGGTCTTTTTCTCTTAAGTGCCCATTTCATATGGCAAGAACTTATTAAATCCATCTTTTGGGCTCATTATAAATTAAAAGTTGCTCCTGCTATATTCTTTCAAGATATTCCAATTCAAAATGAAATTTAAAAAGAATGGAAAACTTTACTAATGAAAAGAGATAGTAATTGATCAAAGGTGGTAGGGCAATTGATCTTAAGGTGTAGGGCAACCCCATGGGACCAGTGGTAGCATGGGAAAGAGATAGCTTAGCTGATGAACTCGATCGAGAGAATAAAAATAAAATAAAATAAAAAATTAATAACGACAAGAGAGAGTCCCAAAGCAATGTGGAATAAAGCAATAGACAGCCCAACATGCGAGTTTGGATTATTACAATAATGTCATTTTCTTTTGCCGTTCAACAGATAATATGTCCCTTTTGTCTCTTCCTCTTAACCTACTACTATTTCTAAATGTAATGTAGATTGTAATTGTAATATGGAAACAGATTATCTTTAAGTGTATAGTTATATTTTTCTTAAAACAAAATATAATTACATTGAATACCCAAAAAAATATAGTTACATTTCAAAGATGTATTTTAAAGTTTTGAGCTTTTTAAGTAAGTGGTCAGAAATTTAATCTCTAATTATTTTACATAGAACAAAATTTGGTTGATAAAGGAGTAGAGAACTTACTTTATGTGCCATATAATTTTTTCGACAAACAATAGTTACTATTAAATGACGATGGAAATTTCATGCCTGTAATAGCTACAACGAGAAAACAACACATCTATAATATAAAATTGAACATATTAATTAAACTAAGGGTCTTGCAAAGCGCTAAGAATGTTCCAAATGCCTATCACACCCGTTCAAAGGATGCAATTCCTCACTCTTATTAACAAATACCCTTTATTGGAATATTAGAGGTATTAGTAATTTTGACTCTATAATTGCTATTAAAATTTTGGTCTTAATATTTTATCTTCACATAAGTTTAGAGAGTGCAATGAGTGATCAACATTGAATTGGTCCAAGTGGTAAGGGTTTTGGTCCCCTTAAGTATGTGGTCAGGGGTTCGATTCCTGGCTCATGCGTATGGAGAAAATTCGGTTGGGAGGGGAGAACCCACCTTGTGTGCCCCACAGGTTCCCTGACGGAGATTAGTCATCGCTAACGATGGTGAAAACTTCGTACCAATATCATGGTAACCCAAAAAAAGAGAGTGCAATGAGTGTGCGGACAAACCGGATAATCATAGTCATTCTATTCAAGGTTCAGTTTGGTGGGAGACTCTTCCTCATTTTCTCAGAGATGATTTCTTTCGAGATTGTTTTGGTTTACCCTCATTATCGTTTTATTTGGTACAAGTATTTTCTTTTCTTTTTGGCCATTTCAATAGGGTTTTGATTCATTGCCCCGCTTGTACTTTTTTTTTCCTCATTTTTTTCTATACATATTATGAGGGCAAACGGTGAAGGTCTCTTAGGGGTGTCAACCAAGTTTTAGTGTCTAATAAATGTTATCCTGATGTTTAATTTCTAGACTTTTTTTTACTTTTTGTTGTGCCTTAATATAAGACACTTTATGCATTGATGATTTCTTTACAAAATATCCCTATTTAATTATGACATTTTAATTTATCAATGAATAATGTACTGAATAAATATTTTGTCTCTCATGATACTCCCTCTATTTTTAATTATAAGAGAAATTTTACTTTTTAGATTCATTGGAAGACTAATGTATCTAAACTATAATATAGTCCAAATACATTGATTTTTCAATGAACCTAAAAAGTAAAAGTTCTCTTGTAATTAGGACCGAAAGGAGTATGTAAAACTAACACATATTTCAGCAGACAAAGTTATTATTCTAAAACTCGTCAGCGAGTGTTATTGTAAACCATACCTTCGTAAATGGTCTGTTGTGGATCAATACTTGAAAAATATTTAAAATTCTAAGAATAGTACTCCACGTTGATTTTATTGATATTAATTAGATTTTTTTTCTTTTGATATTGATTAGATTAAAATAATAAAAAATAAGAATGTTAGTCGTATTAAAATGACATCAATCATGTCATTATTATAGTTGTAAAGACGATCAGAATCGTGATTTCTAACATTTAAAGAGTATTGTCAATCATTATTAGAATTTCGTATGGTTTACTATAATTGTGTTGGCGGAGTTCAGGAGAGCTTGGGAGAAACAATAGGTCAATGCTTCAGGATCTCAAAGAGAGGGAGACGCCACATCTCCACCCAAAAGCTTAAGGCATTAGTTTAATGAGTCATCTCTCTTATAAATTCAACATTCTTCTCATACATAATCGATGTAGGACTTAACCACTCACACTTGAAACCCAACAAATTGTTACAAGGCAAAACTGACTTAAGAATAATCGTTAGTTGGTATAGTAGTAATTGACGCTAAACTTGATAAGGAGAACCACGATTCGATAATCCGCAACTGTGATCGGAAGGGAGCTGGAACCACATGATGCTAGAGCTGACCCCAAACCGGATTAAGAGATTCAGTGAGCCGGATTCTGATGGTGAAAAAAAAATTAAGTTAAAGAAACCAATATACTAATATTCTCTTAAAAAATATGTAGTTAATTTTTTTTTAAATTTTAAAAATTGTTTTTTCCACAACAAAATTTCAACTTTAACCGATATCTTAGGACACATGTTTTATATATATAATGAGACAATAGAATATATAAGAAGAGAAGTAGTATCTCTCACTCTTTCACACACACTCTTTTAAACTCTCTAACCATCCACTTTCCAAAACCTCTTCATTTCATTCTTCTCATTCAATTCTCATCATCACCAGAATTTCACTCTTGTCCACCACACGAATGGCTTCAAGATCAGCACGTTGGCGTCAGAGTTGGGCTCCACAACCATTAACACCATTAATGGAAGGTCCTGATCCTGAAATGCAAGAAGAAGGAACCAAAAAAGAAAGCTCTTGGGAAGCTATAAGAGAATGGTTCAAAGCTCAAAAGATTTCACCTAGTGCTAACATTTCATCACAATCATTTTATGGAACCATTCATGCTAAGACACAAGATTTAAAGTTATTGCTTGGTGTCTTAGGTTGTCCCTTGGCTCCAATTCCCTCAGATCATGATCCAACTTTAAGTATTCACAATCACATTAAAGATACTCCATTTGTAAGTTCTCTCTTCACATCAAAATGTTGGTTATTTTAGCATTGGTTTTGGTATTATTGATTGGAAAATGTTAAGATATGTCTTAATTTATATGTACTTTCCTCCTACTCTTAATTATTAAGTAAAAGTATCTAAATCAATGTAAATTATAACTAATTTTCGATCTAATAGAAAAAATAATTGTATTTTCTAAAACTAATATATTAATAAATATAGGGAAATGTGAGTTCGAATCCTGCAGAGCATGTATATTTACATTTTTGTAAAAAAAAAATATAGGGTAATTACATTTGAAAGGTAAACGGACAACAATTATTTTTTCACATGAAAATATAAAAATAAACAATCTTAGTTTAAGAAATTTTTAGAGGTACATGTTTTTGTCAGAAATCAGAATCACAACGAACGGTCAGAAATCAGAATCACAGTGAACAAATGTGACTTTTGACAAAAAATAATACTCTTTTGAGCTTCAACAAAATCATTAAACCATTGTGATTTTTTTCAAACTCACCGCCAATCCAAACTTACACGAAATAACTTAGGATATTTTTAAAATAATTTGCTTATATTTTAATCAAGAACAGAGGAAATAATTTTGCATAACTAAAAAAGGGATGTGTGGTTGAAACAAAGTTGAGAGAGTAGTTGAGTGTAACTTTCCTAACAAACAAAAAAAAAAAAATCACAAGTGTGTGTCACATAAACATAACCAATTAAGGTATTAATTATTTCTTTCTTGTAAGTATTTCCTAATCAAGTAGTTAATTTGTTACAACCTTTTAATTTCAAAAACTAATTTAATTAAAATTAACAGGAAACTTCAACAGCTAAGTACATCATACAACAATATTTAGCTGCAACAGGGTGTTTGAAACAACAAAAGGAGAACAAAAACATGTATGCAACTGGAATGGTGAAGATGATTTGTTGCGAAACAGAGATATCATCTGGGAAAAATGTTAAGTGTTTAGGGACAAGAAGCAGTGAAAATGGTTGTTTTGTTCTTTGGCAGATGTTGCCAGGAATGTGGTCTCTTGAATTGGTTGTTGGTGGACATAAGATCGTTGCTGGTAGTAATGGTAAAACTGTTTGGAGACATACACCTTGGTTAGGTACTCATGCTGCTAAAGGCCCACAACGCCCATTACGTCGCATCATTCAGGTAAAATTTTAGAGTATTCGAGTGTTCACCTTTATTTATTATATACAAATTTAAGTAAGATTCTATATAACATCACACATTATTACGTTTTTTGGGTATAATCACAAATTAAAATATTTTTTAGGTAAATTTTGTGGTACCAACGAGTTTTATTGAGTAATCGAAGAAAAAATCAGTTCATATAACATGATATTGAATAACTTAATATTACATATTCATATGATGTCTTGTATCAAATTTACCCGATAAAATTTTAGAGTATACGATGTGAAGTACACGTTAAGTAGTACACGTTAAGTACACGTTAAGTATCACATTTTAATGACCGAACTTAACAGAGAGATATTTTTTATTGATACTCTCTCTGATTTTAAATACAAATAAAAATCTACTTGATCAAAAAAAATGTATGTGGTCTATATAATATATGCCAGAGTATTACAAATATGCAACTTAATGACAAAATTATTAGTAAATTATAAAAATTAGAAGACAAATTTGATTGATAGCCATAATTTATTTGCTCTAGAATGAATATGGTTTTTGTTTAATTCCAATAGTAGAAGCACTAAAATGAACTTTTTCTTTTTCATTTGTTAAAAGGTGTGCTAACATGTGGATAAACAAACCAAGAGAAATATAGTACTATAAATTTAGGTTAAATCTTGTCTTATTTAAAACATAATCTTATATTTATATCCAATAAAAGCAAGCAAGGACTTTTGGTCTATATTGTTTTAGAAACCAAACAAAATTTGAACTATAAGTTTACATTCTATATTTGTGTTAATTTGTTTTCTTGGTTGGTGAGTTGATTTGAGGCTTAAGGGGGACAAAAAACTAATGTTCAAAGTAACATGTACCAAACAAAGATAGAGATTGAAAAGCAAATTTTAAAATCTAAATTTTCATATTGAAGGGTATATTTCGAGCTGACAATGATAGAGAAACTGTCCCTTACTTTATCCAACAACATGCTTATTTTCTTTAGAAAATTACGGATACTTACAATGCCACGTGATTTTCAATATTACGTCAGCACTGATTATTGTACATTGTTAATGAGTCATGATCTTGGGATTGCTGTTTATTGCAGGGTAGCCTAAGAAGTAGTAGGGTACCCCTGAAGAATGAATTAGTAGTAGTACTATCCTTTTGCTTTTACTTTTTCTTTTTTGAACTTTATTGAATAAACCATCGTCCACTACATTATTGTCCCTACTTTCATACCTTAATATTCTCTTTACCATTTGTATTAGAGTACTCTCTCCATCCAATTTAATTGACATATTTGATTGTTTCAGCATGCCGACGCATAATTTTGATGATTAATATTTTTAATTATATAATAATAAAAATTATAAAAATTTGATATTTTGATAATATTTGTCAAGACGAATTAAACAACATCTTATATGTTAATATTTATTTTTGTTTATTAGTAAAAATATAAGGTCAAAAAAATATGTGTAAATAATGCACAACAGTCAACTGTGTCAATCAAATTGGGACGGAAGAAGTAATTTCTTTATTTAACAATGTTTGGCCTATGATAACGTTTCTTAACTATTCTCGACTCTAGTTTAGGGGCATCCACTTTCTATTGTTAACCATAAATTCTCGTAAGTAAATAGGCTTTCATTTAGTTTAGTTATATATCAATATTTCTATTTAAATAGGGGCTTAATTAGTAAAATAGTCCTTAAAGATATTTTTGGTTTTATATTGGTTCCTTAAAAAAAAAAGGCTGAATAGGTCCCTTAAAAAAAAATGCTCGAATAGGTCCCTTAAAGACATCTTCGTTAATCAGTTTGGTCATTTCCGTCCATTTTTTCCATAAACCCGTAAATGATTTACCACATATATGCCTTGTAAGCAGCCACGATTTACCACATAATGGATGCCATGTAAGCAGTCACAGTGTCACGTGTACACTACTTAACGGTTTCTGGAAAAAATTGACGGAAAGGACCAAACTGATTAACGAAGATGTATTTAAGGGACCTATATTCGGATATTTTTTTCTTTAAGGGACCAATGTGAAACTAAAAATGTCTTTTAAGGGACCATTTTACTAATTAAGCCTTAAATAAGATATATAAGTGTCCCAGAGCATAACTCATTTGATAGGACATTACATTATATATGTAGGGGGTCGGTGTTCGAACTTCAGCAATCTCACTTATCCCACTTAAGGGTGAAAGTTTTAGTCAATAGACTACTTGACTAAATAAATAAAAGATATATTAGTTATTTATAATGAATTTGTTAGCTATTTAATAAATTTGAAAATTGAATATTTCTTTATAATTAAATACGGATCTCTAGTTCTTATTATAAGAAAATAATTATTTTTTAGATTAATAAAACAATTGATGTATTTAGTTTAGAGGGAATTAATATATTATTAGAAGAAAGTCGAGAGTATTTATAAGTTTTACATCAACCATCAAAAATCGATATTTTTAAATTCTAAAATCTCACAGTTGTGTGAGTTTTATTAATACTTATTGCTTTGTTTATTGACAACAAAAATCACAATTCAATATTATAAACTTGTCTCTTACTCTCGTTAATTTTAATTTTTTTGTGATACCAAAGCAATTTTGAAATTGCATTTCGATACCAAAGCAATTTCTATCAATTATTTAACAACTTTCATTTTGATGTTGCACATATTAGGGTTTGGACCCAAAGAGTACAGCAAGCTTATTCACCAATGCACAATGTTTGGGTGAAAATCGAATCGGGAACGTTGATTGCTTTGTGTTAAAGGTTTGCGCGGATCGTGAGACTGTGACCGAACGAAGCGAAGGACCCGCAGAGGTGATAAGGCACATACTATATGGCTACTTTTGCCAAAAGAGTGGACTCCTCATATACTTAGAAGACTCACATCTCACGAGGGTCCCAACACAAGATAGTGATACGGTGTATTGGGAGACCACGATTGGGAGCAGCATTGGCGATTATAGAGACGTCGACGGGATCTTGATTGCGCATCAAGGTCGATCAATTGCAACTGTTTTTCGATTCGGTGAGCTCTCAATGCAGCATAGTAGAACAAGAATGGAAGAGGTATGGACCATTGATGATGTTATGTTTAATGTGCCTGGACTCTCCATGGATCACTTCATTCCTCCAGCTGATATCCTTGACAATATAAATTCTCCTTGATAATTTGACTTATTAGGAACTTGCTTAACTACTTTTTTTATTTACTTTTTAAGTCAATGTGAATTGTAACTTTACTTTGGAGGGGGTATAATGAAAGCATTGGTGGGGGGTGTAATTTCATTTTTATCTTTTCTTTTTATTATTGCATTATTGTAAGCTTTTAGTTGGTAGTATGTACTTCAAGTCATTAAGCTTAAATGACAAAATCATGAGAGGGGATGGAATAATTGATCTACGGGTAAGATAATGGCACATATTTTATGTACTTTATTATATATTTGGATAAAAAGTATGGGATATTGATCAACAATGTTATTTCTGTTTTAATTTTTGTTTCTGTTAACTATTTTTACATTTAAAATATTTGGTTTTAATTTCGACAATGCATCGAATAGAATCACCTAGAGAAAAAGGAATCTAGGAAAAAGTAAATTTGAAAACTGCTTTTTCGTAATTTTTTTGTTTTATCTAAGATAATGAAATGTGAACTAAGTGATTGAATTCATGTGGTTAATAAAATTCATTTAGCACTAACAGTTCAAAATAACATGAATTCGATTAATGGAAGAAACAATTATTGGTCGCATTCTTTGCTAAAAAGGAGGATTAACACTAAAAATATATTAAGTGTGCAATGCCATGCAAATTTATTTCTTCAGGATCTATTGGGTAATGAGCTATTGTTTTGTGGACAAATTTAAATCTATTGGTAATCTTCGTTCTTTCAAAAAGTTAGTCTATAATGAAATAAAGTTGTTGAAACAAGGGAAAGTTATGCAAACACATCTTGATGGTTAGGATATAATAAAGGTTTATCTATCATGTGCAACTTTGCACATGCAATACGGTAAGTTTGCATCGAAACTTGTACATTTTATATTAAATTTTGATTTTATAATAAATAATTATTATTTTTTATTAAATAGTTACTATTTTTTATTACTTTAATATGTGCAATATACATGTGCAATACTGCACATGACAAACCCATATAATAAAAAAAAAATTAGTACAACCATAGCAGTAAAAGCAATTTTCTCTATTGTCTTTATTCATGTTTTCAATAAAAGCAATTATCCCTTTTTTTTTTAACAGCAAAAAAAACAGCAATTATCTCATGTGTTCAATATATATTTCCTTTATTCATGTATATTTCCATTATTCATGTGTTCAATATATACATAAGTATACGTGAGTGATTTCTAAAATAGTACTCCATCCGGTTCTTAATATAAGAAACACTTTATTTTTTGGATTCATTGCAAATTTAATGTATCTAGTCAATAATATGAACTAGATACGTTAGATTCTGAATGAATCTATAAAGTAAAATTTTTATTATATTAAGGACCGGAGGGAGTACAATCATATTGTTGAAATATGTTGCACATTCTTATATTTCTAGATGAGGGACTGATCAGAGAAATCGATGTATGTTCAAAGTCTATGTAATATGACCGGGTACAATGCAAGCATTGTGTAGGGGTTTTGTTAATTGGCTCGAGAGGGGACATTTGCCATGTAGTTGGGGTATGTGATGATATCTATCATAATTATGTGAAGGGTTTTGTTAATTGGCTCGTGAGAGGACATTTGTCATGATCATTTAACTTGTTTTAACATCGTACTCTCATGACAAGATAAATTAGATTGGCCGGGTTAGGATTTTGCGCTTGTGATAAAATCTATGATCTTAGGATGATTTTTTATATAAAATAAATAATCTTGTTTAATTTGCTTGCTTATCTCTAAAAAATCCAAACAATATCTTCATCATACATTCTCTTTTATTTTTCTACATTTCTTTCTAATCTCTTTATATGTAGAATTTTACTTTGTTTCTTCTTAGTCAATGTGAATTGATACTCTTTTTATTAAGACGATAATTAATCTCGTTTACTTGTGAAGCTATCAAACTCTTTCTTATATGAACTTCATCCCCGATAACAGGTGGCCCAACGGATCGTGGAGAAGCTCTGATATACCATCAGAGAATTGGTTATTAGGCCTAACTCGTCTCTACAAATTACCGACTTGGAAGGTGATGATTACTCTCACTTTATAAACACGCATTCAGGTCATCTCACACATAATGCCTTTAAACTACCAATTATTCTTAAAATAATCATAGAATTCATAGGTGAGTGAGAAACTATAGTAAATAATTCAATAGAAGTGAGCATACAATATATAGTATTGAACTTGTGTGTAAATACACCCAATTATTAAATTATTCCTACATATAACTTTTCCATGATCCTTTCCTATCATGAAAAGGTTAAAAAAACAAATTAAATTTTGTTAAAAATTCCAATATGTATGTTTAAATAGTTTTTTTACCTTAACTTCCTTAGCAAGTTTCCTAAAGGGACAAACACAACATTTTATTTACTTAAGAGACATTTAATAATTATTTTTATTTTTGCTGATGAACTTTATAAAGTGATTAAATGTTGTTCTATTTATTACATTAAAAGAGGGAAAAATATGGCTGCAATTCTCAAGTTTATATATGCAATGTTCCTATTTATTTCTTTATTCCTTTTTGCAACGAACATTGACGGTAAGCTATTTTTTTACCCTTCAAATTTCCTTCTATACTTCTTATTTGTACACAATGTTTTGTATACATTTAGTAATATTATTTTATTCTATTTTTTTATAGCTGCACTTGTTGAATGTCGTTCTGATAAAGAATGTCAAAATATGGTTGCTCCTCATTGTGTAATGAAGTGTATTAATAATCGGTGTAAATGTTTCATATGATACCATGAGTACAAATCTAAGAGACTACACAATTGCCTTGAATTGATGAATAAGTTATCAAGCTAGCAAAAGACCTATGCAATATCCCTTCTCTACTATATTCTATCGTGTTGTCATTTAAATATTATGGTGCTACCAAGTAAATGTATTTTATATTTATTTAATTTTTTCTATTTTTCATGAACCTTGCAATTAGTTTTTGTACTAAGACAATTGTAATAATAAACTAAGATAACAAATAATATTTATTAGTTTTTTTTTTTTTTTATCTCTAGATATATTTTCTCAGCCTCCTATTCAGGCTTATCACATTTTCTTTCCACCCCAACCAAATTTTAGAATATCTTTAATAGTTAAATTGAAAGTTAATTTTTATGGTCTCCAATTATATAATTTTGTTATATCATAATATTGTTATACATATGAATTATCTCACCCTTCAATTTATATTTCATTTAACGTTTAATTTTTCTAACAGACTTGGATGATTTGCTTGCTTATAAATAAATATATAGAAAATTAGAAAGTCTTTTTTCTTTTAACAATATATATATATATATATATATATATATATATATATATATATATATATATATATATATATATATATATATATATATATATATATATATATAAGCAAGAAGGCTCCTTAGCATAAGATGTGCCAAAATACAAAAACTATACAAGGCCCAAACAAAACATAGGACTAGACCATCAGCTATGGCAGTTCAAAGCTACTACTTGTCGCTTTCAACCACCTATAGGAAAACGTCTAGATCTTTTTCAACATGTGATGTAATTAGTTTGCGGAGCCGCTAAACAATCTACGATTTCGTTCATTCCACATAACCCACACACAAGGGAGCCATATGAGTTGCATGAAGGAACGTCATGCTCGAAAACTACCCGTTGAAGTAGTGAACTGAATGAAATGATCTGAAAGAGTCTGAACATTCATCAATGAGGAGTCAATCCAAGAGCTAACAAGAGACCAAAGATCACCGAAAGTGCTGCTGGAGACGAACAAATGCTGAGCCGATTCGATCGCTCCACATCCCGAAACACAATAATGAGCCGCCGGAGATAAAATGCCTTGAGAGACCAGGTTTGCTTTGGTGGGTTAACCTATCTCACAAGAGTCACCAAGGAAAAATGGAAATCTTCAAAGGAACTTGAGTATGCCAAATGAGACCTGCCACAACATTCAAAGTAACCGCATCTTGGGCCGTCAAGAGCTTATATGCGCACCACAAACATTGTTGCCTTTATCTAGATCAGGCCGCCACTGCCACCTATCCAAAAATTGTTCTTGCAAGAAAATATTAAGAAGTAAGGTCTGACACAGCCCCAACATCTCCTCCTCTCATGCCCTCAACTGTCGCTGCCACACCCACGCCTCCCCTCCAAAGGACATGCATTTTTAAATAATAAAAAAATAGTGACATTACTGCCAAGTCATCGTCACATCAACATTTTTAAATAAAAAATAGAAAAAAGGACATGATTGTGCATGTTTTAAAATATAAAGGACCTATATGTTACAAATAAAAGATAAAGGAGCAAAGTGTTATAAATAAATAAGATAAAAGACTTCTGGTGTAATTTTGCCTATTTTTTATTTGATTATATATTTACTTTATGATATTTTATGTTTTTAATGTGTGAAACTAAGGAATATCGAGTCATTATTTATATATTTTTATTTATATATTAATTAAAATATATATATTTAACGGTTCAATCTCAGTTGAACCCAGTCTGATCAATTGAACCATCATGGACCATATGAGGCAATGGTCCATGTTAGAATTAGTCATGTTTTCGCCCCATTGTTACATTCCTCATACATATAACTTTGCGAGGTCCAAAATTCTTTTTATCCATTTATTGTCATGAAAAGGTTAGACAAATTTAGTTAAAATTATGAAATATTATGATTCGACGGTTTTTTAAATGACCTCGTTACTAAGTATCTTAGAGGGACAAAGACAATACATTGATTTAATTAACATAATTTGATAATAATATTGATTTTAGTGTGTTTTACAACTTCATATGTGCGATTTTTTAAAATTATTTTAAGGAGTGCATGAGATTCACATATTATAAAAGTGATCAAATCTTGTTTTATGTGTAACATAAAAAGAGAGGAAAGTTTACTAAAAAAAATAAAAAGAGAGGAAAATATGGTTGCGATATACAAGTTGATTTATGCTATGTTTCTATTTCTTTCTCTAATACTTATTATAATGAATGTTGATGGTAAGTCATTTACTTCTTTGATTAATTTGTCGTTTGTACACAATATTTTGTCTAGTTTTAGAAACATTATTTTATTCTCTTTCTTGATTGCAGCATTTTCGGGATGTATTAGTGACTTCGATTGTGAAAGTGCTAAGTGTTGTGCAAATTGTGGTATGATATGTCTAAATAATCGGTGTCAATGTATAAAACAGCACTAGTTCTATAAGTACAAGATCAAAGAGAGTACACCAAGACCTTATATCGCATCCGCAATATTAATCCATTAGTTGTTATAAAATTATTATTGTGGAACCAAATAAATGTATTTTTTTTTTCTTCCTAATTTCATAAACCTTGTAGTTATCGTTTTTGTACTCTCTAATAAGATGATTGTAGTGAAATGAAATATGGTCATTAAAGATAGTCAATAATTACTTAATAACATGCAGTGAAATTAATTTAAAAACTTCACACAACAATTATCAAAAGTATGAATGGATAACAATTTCAAAGGAAATAAACATTGTCTTGAATTTATAACGCGCGTCTCATATCGATTTATCTAGAATATTGACAAGAGTGTACATAACTGAATCAGGAAACAATAAATTTTCAATACATATCGTCCGAATACATAATAGGATTACAAAATCTAAGAGATTAATAGTAAATTGAGCTAACAACTGAAAACATAAAAAAAAAAACTAAATTTTATACAAAATATAAGATAACATGACGTCAGCTCAACTAGCATAATCCATTTGATGCTATGAAGAGTTAAATAGGACAATAAATACATGTATCAGAATCAAACCATACAAGTTAAAAACCATAAGCATGAAATGTTCATCTAGAACAACAATGAAATTAAAAGAAAGAGAAAAATAGAAAACAAAATAAAATGGAATTTCTAGTCTATATGCAAGAACCTTTGCCAAATAAAACATTAGAAACAACTTGATCAATTTTGATTCCAAACAAATATAGAGGTGTGGTGGAAGCAGAAAACAATAACAATCATGTCTTCATATGCAGGGTAAAAGATTACGATGGTTTCTCTCCCAACCCCCCTCAATTCTTTTTTACCCCCCAAAAATCCAAGTTTGCCCCTTGCGGTTTGAAACATTTTTGCCAAAAAACTTCGGTTCGTATTCACCGAAGCTAAATATTAGACCATTTCGGTAACTGCAAACCGAACATTAGCGTTTTTGGTACACAAAAAACGAACGTCAGCTTGTTCGGTATCTGCGAACCGAAATGTCATAGATTTCAGTACGTTGGTCGCTGGAATTAGGCCATTTTCGGTAGAATTTTACCGAAATAATTGTTTCGGTACCTGCGAACCGAAATGTCCCAGATTTCGGTAAGTGGTTACCAAAATTTATCAGCATGTCAGCTTATTTCGGTTCGTATAAACCGCAGTACTCCCCAGGGGCAAAAACGGAAATTCAGGGGGTAGAAAAGAATTGAGGGGGTTGGGAGAGAAAACATCAAAGATTACACTCACTCTCGGGCTTTCTGAAACTGTTCATCGAGGCCCATAATGTATAGAATATCCAGAGAATCGATTAAAGTTTCTCCAAGACCTCCAAAGCTATTGACACACTCTTTGATTGTGGCTGGTAGCAACAGCAAAAAAAAAAAAAAAAACATTAATTGTGAAAAAATGTAAAATTGAAGAGCAAAGATTTTGATTATTCTGCGCAAAAACAAACCATGAAACCAATACATATCATGTACCATTAAAGAACATGCAATCAGTACTAGAACACATAACACATGTTTCCCCAAATAATAATGTCTCCATTAGATCATTATGCAATGAAACAAAACACAGGGATATTTGATGGCATCAGAACTTGTTCAAATAGTATCGTCCATTCACAGAATTGTTGTGTTTTGGCCTTAGAGCAAAAATATGAGTGAATTAAATCCCACATTATTATTTTATATCTATGAAAAGAAGCTAAACATATAGGACAGCAGAAACTTTGGGCATATCATAAGAAACCAACAATGAAAAATACCCATAAAACCATTATTCAATTAAAAATAAAAAGTAAAAGGCTGAATGTTCCTAATAGATCATTCACCATACCTGAAGTTCATCTTGGCCCCATGCATATTTCTCATAAGAATGGGATCATCCAAGACCTCTTTAGTAGACTTGTTAGTTTTTCCCTTCGTGTCAATCTTCGACCCTCCCATTCCTTTAATTTCCTTCAAACTCTCAAAAGGAGGTATCTGCGACCTCGTGATTTTAATCTCACCAGGAAGATTAGAAATAACAAACGGTTCGTTAACAGAAGAAACATTCTTGAAAGGTTCATAGAGTCTTATACACTCAGTAGCACATAATGAGAAAAAACAAGTACCTGAGAACACGACGAATGAAAAACACGCTTCCAGAACACGAAGAATGAAGAACATGGTTTGGGGTTTCAAAGAGAAGAAGACGATTTAGGGATTTAGGGTTTCAAAGAGAAGAATGAAGAATTTTATGTGTTTGCTGTGAAGAAGAATGAAAACGATTTAGGAATTTGGGATTTAGGGATTTCAAAGAGAATTAGGGATTTGGGATTTAATAATCATAGCAACTAACGATTTAGGGATTTAACGATTTAGGGATTTGGGATTTGTGGGAATGACGAAGAAGACGACTGCGCGAGCGTATACATTTTGGGAATGAATTGAAGGAACAAATGAACATTGCGCGTATACATTCTAAGTTAAGGGATTTAACTACCGTGGAAAACCAAATTAGTAGTGAAATCCAATTAAAATAAATTTCAACGTAATTACAACATTGCCACCGTGTCTACTTTTCACTACTGATTTAAGAAAACCAGTAGTGAAATCCCTTGTCTATAAACTTTTCACTACTGGTATTCAAATATCCGTAGTGGAATCCTTTGGTCAATTGTGTTTCACTACTGGTATTCACATATCAGTAGTGGAATCCCTTATCCAAAAGTCTTTTTTCTAGTAGTGAATAAAACTGAAAAGATATGGATTTACAGTTCATTAGCTATGTACCGGTTCAAAGTTTCTCTGCACCGGTGCATATATTCCGGAAATCATGCAAAGTTCAAAATGCTTTAATTTGAGAAGTTTACTAAGTTTCAATGCATTTTTGAAAACATTATAGACCAAAAATTGCCTTAACTAAAATAATTTATTTTAACACTAGGGAACCCTGTCTGGTCCATGGGTAAAGTAGATAGTGTTACATATCATACAATAAATTCAACTTACGCATACGAGTATTTTCACCCGATTATTACATTATTCCTACATATAACTTTCCCATGGCCCAACTAGAAAAAAAACTTTTCCGTGGTCCAACAGTTTTATTCCTTTCCTATCATGAAAGGTTAACAAAACAATTCAAAGTTCGTTAAAAATTTCAATTTTTTACGATTAAATAGTGTTTTAATTAACCTTTATTTCCTTGGTAAGTTATCTGAAGGGATAAACACAATATATTTAATTACTTAAGAGTCATTTGATAATTATTTTTATTTTATGAAGAGTTTTTACAACTCCTTAAGTGCTACAAAAAAATATTTCTTTATGAGATGGTGAGGTTTATAAATGAATCAAATCTTATTCTATTTGTTATATTAAAAGTACAGAAAATATGGTAGCAGTTCTCAAGTTTATATATGCTATGTTGCTATTTACTTCTTTATTCCTTTTTGCAACGAACATTGCCGGTAAGTCATATTTTTACCATGCAAATTTCCTTCCATATTCTGTGTTTTTACACAATGTTTTTTATATATAGATGAAGTATTATTAATTTCTTCAATTTTTTATATTGTAGAATATATTGATTGTGTAGATGAAACACAATGCCAAGAAAAATACAAATGCGCTCCTGATTTGTATCTGAAGTGTGTTGATACTTGGTGTCACTGTTTGAAAAACTAGGACAAAATGCCTTAAATTGATGAATAAGTGATCAAGCTAGCATAATATCTATGTAAAAATTGATGAATAAGTTATCAAGCTTGCTAGCATAATATCTATGTAATAATAAGTCCTAAATGTGATCATATATATATATGGTGTCATCTAATTATTATGGTGGTATCAAGTAAATGTATTTTATATTTATTTCTTTTTTCTATTTTTCATGGACTTTGCAATTATTATTTTTCTACTTTAAAGCTATTGTTATAATAAAATAAGGTAGCAAATAATATGGTTCAAACCGTCTTCTTCATTTTATCTCTGGAGGTATTTTCCTGGCCTCCAATTCAAGCTTATCATATTTTTCTTCCAACTCAACCTAGTATGTCACTAGTAAAAAAAATACTTTTTATATCTGGCTAAAAACCCATTTTACATCTGACCAAGGTCAGATGTAGACGCAAAAGATATAGTAAGTATACACGTTTTACATATGACACACATCATTTTATCAATTTTTTTTTAAAATTTTAATTAGACCTTTTACATATGGCCAAGCGTTCCACCATATATAGATGCAGTATTATTAATTTCTTCAATTTTTTATATTGTAGAATATATTGATTGTGTAGATGAAACACAATGCCAAGAAAAATACAAATGCGCTCCTGATTTGTATCTGAAGTGTGTTGATACTTGGTGTCACTGTTTGAAAAACTAGGACAAAATGCCTTAAATTGATGAATAAGTGATCAAGCTAGCATAATATCTATGTAATAATAAGTCCTAAATGTGATCATATATATGGTGTCTTCTAATTATTATGGTGGTATAAAGTAAATGTATTTTATATTTATTTCTTTTTTTCTAGTTTCATGGACATTGCAATTATTATTTTTCTACTTTAAAGCTATTGGTATAATAAAATAAGGTAGCAAATAATATGGTTCAAACCGTCTTCTTCATTTTATCTCTGGAGGTATTTTCCTGGCCTCCAATTCAAGCTTATCATATTTTTCTTCCAACTCAACCAAGTATGCCACTGGTAGAAAAAAAATACTTTTTATATCTGGCCAAAAACGCATTTTACATCTGGCCAAGGTCAGATGTAGACGCAAAAGATATAGTAAGTATACACGTTTTACATCTGACACAAACCATTTTATCAATTTTTTTTTAAAAAAATTTTAATTGGACCTTTTACATATGGCCAAGCTTTCCACCAGATGTAAATCGTCACTTTATTTATTTATTTTTCAAAATCCTGCAATTTTTTATAATATTTTAAATCCTTTAATTTTCATTATCAAAAAAAAAAATCCTTTAATTTTATTAAAAAAATCTAACCCACATGCCAGCAATATAACATAACTTGCATTAAGAATTTGACACTAAAAATTCAACAACATTCAACATCCATAACCAAATTCAACATTCAACATAGTAATAATGTCATTAAAATACAACCATTGAACATTCAAAATACAAATCAAAACATCATAATTAATACTAATTCATTGTAACTTCACACAAACCTAGCTAACTCCTAAACTTTCTCATCGGCATACCATAATCTACCTCAGGATTATATAGGTCAAGAAAACAAGTTGCCCAACGATTTCATAAATCATACAATCTTCCTCTGTTAATGTCGTGGGATCATTGAACACCTACACAATAGGTAAATAACTTAATTCAGCCACTTATTACAAGAAGTACATAGGAATTTACAAGAGTCGAAGAGCCCAAACAGCCAATCACAGTAGCAAAACAAACAAGCACACCAAAAAGTTGCAACGACATGCATGCATACATGCCAAACATATTTGGTATGAATTGGACGAGATGAAATTAGGAGGTGGAGTAAAAACCCCACATCTCCATTCTAGATCTTCACATGTTCTGTTTAATTAAGACAAGTGCTAGTCTAGTTGATTTGTCATAACTTTAAGCTTAGCTAATATTTTTTGCATTCCATTGTAGGTGTAGGAAAAAGTTGAGATGCTACATATGTGAATCAGTGGATATTGTGTAATGGCAATTGCATAGTCTTTATCTTCTTTAATGTAATTTTCTTTATAGATATACATTTTTTCGCGTGAGCTAATACTTAGGATCAGATATCTTGTGAGATGTTGAACTAGTGGTTATGCCCCTTATCTGGACATGCAGAACGGGATGGTTCCAACAGCAAGGTTATGTGGTAGAATGTGGTGACTATGAGCTTCAGGCACGAAGGGGAAAGGTACCTGCAAAAATGTTAACACTTCAATGCTCAAGTCAATATTTGAATGGGGGAAATGCTAAGAAAATTGGATGAATCTTGCGTACCAGAGGTGTTTGAGATATGTGTATTTATAGGCAAAACCTTGCATGATTATACTTGGAGAGTGGCAATTCCACTACGTTGGTGGGGCTAAGAATAGTATTGTTTTAGTACTATACTGGATTTCTATTGGCCGGAGCCATGCGCTCCTTAGAACGTGCACGTCCTTGTCTTGGTGGAGTTATCCAAAGCTTGGTAACATGTATTGAAGTTTTGCGCCTCATCTTTCTATTGGGCTCGGGTGTATTGGGCTTCAGCCCAGTCCAGGGTTTCCCCTCAAGTTCTTGCTATGAATATAGCAGGGATATTTATGTCTAGAATTACGAGTTCCATCAACAATACCCAGTATGGCACGTTGTTTGTTTCGATATGCAAGTCCTGAGAAATATAAAATGGATACGTAATACTATGTGCAAAATGTATCATAAGTGACTGAGCGTGGTTTTGGTGAAATACTTGTCTTTGTCTGTTGACAAAGCTTTAGTTGTGATGATGACATAGTTTGGCTTTAGGCGGAACTTGAAGTCCGTCAAGGATCGTTGGGAATGTTTTGTTCTCATAGTTATCCGTTATATTTAGGGACCCTTGGGTCCCCTTTAAATCTCCATGTAACAAGTGTCTTGTGACGTGGCACTTTTGACGGCAACAATGGGATATTTGAGTGAGCATTTAATGTGCTTGTCTCCCACTCGAGTGTAGGTTCTAATTAAGTGATGCCCCTAGACTACAGAAGTACTTGCGGTTTTCCAAGCTATTGTCTGGACTGTTGGATTTTATTTTGATTTCCTTTGATCTGAAGCGTTGATGTTCCTTCCAAATGGAATAAACAGGGTTTTTTCTAAGAGGAATTTTTCTCCCTCTGTTGCTTCTGTGTACAGAAGAACTTGTTTTCTCCTCTCTCTTTTTAAGATTTTCATTCAATCCAAATTGCTCCATCAGTTGATCTTTCACTTTCGAATGAATTCATTCTAACTCTCTTTGCGAACTAGTTTTTTCCCTGAAACTATGTGTAGTCTCCATCTGATATAATTGCTATATATGCATATGCAACAATTTAGCATATGTAAATTTGTATTCACACTAACATGTCAACACATTTATTTCATTAAATTATATACGTAAAAAGTAACATGTATTCACCAAATACTCATCACGAGAATACTTTAAAAGCACACATGCAAACAATTCACATTGCATAACCAATTAGCAATTACAATAGAATGTAGTTATGGAGAACCTGTTTAGAGTCGATCATTTCAAATACTACTTATATTCAAAATATTAATACACATCATATAATAGAATGTAACACACATTGATTATATTGATTTATTTTACGGACAACTTAAAGGTGAGTAGTCTAAAAAAGTCTAGCTAGTTGATTAAAAGTCTAGAGCACGAAAATAAACTCGTCTTGCATTGTGTCAATTCTATCTGAGAATCCAACCGGTAATCAAATTCCTATATCATGTAATTCTATCTGAGAAAATTTCTATCTTGAAAGTGGAGGAATTGGCAATATCCCCCGAGAACCCCTGCTCCTTTTGAGTGGGAAGTGCGACTTATTTAGTCTTGGAATTTATAGTCTTGTGTGATAATGATCATGAGTTTTGATGGAGAGTGAGCCTGCTCTTCGTCCCCATATCATGGCGATCTCATTTTTCTGTCTCTTTCTTTTGGTTTTTTTATAAATAATGTTAGTTGTTAGTATTACAATGTTATGTTAATTTTTCTTCTTTGGCAGGACTGGAACCCAAGACCTCCTAGTCCTTAACCTTTAGCAGTTGAGCTACCCATCCCACCATGTCTCTTTCTTTTGGTAGTTTGGTGTTTTGGGCAATGAGCGGCTCCTATTTAGTTAGAGGCTTTTTCATAAGTGTTTTATCTAAAATTTTTGTTTTTTCCTTTTTTATTTTGAGGTTTCTATATAATTTAGGGTTTTTGCTTTGATGGGTTTTGCTTTAATGTGGTTTTTTTAAGGAACATAGAGTGTTGTTGTTGATTAAGGCGAGGAGGATAAACAAATCTCCAAACCCTCTTATGTAGATATTGGATTTCAATTTTTTAAGGGGTTTTCTTTTTATTTTTAATTATATTTTATTATGTTTTTATTTTTTTAATAGGTGTTAATTAATAAATAATACTGGTGGAATTAAAATAAATGGAAAAAATAAAAATAGCCAACTCAGCATGCCGCATCATCATCTTTGTTCAGTGAGAGGCCTAGTTGTTAAAATGAGAGAGTCTTCATATTACAGGAAGTGATAACAAATTATTAATGATTTAGTGAAGAAAAAGAAATTGCTAGTGATATACTCCCTCTATTCAAAATATAAGGAAAAATTAGTCAAAGAAAATTGATGTATTTAGTCCAAATTTTTAACCAAATACATAAATTTTTTTGAACCAATTTTTCGGTATATTTTGGATGGGAGAGAGTACTTGTGCATGGAAGAACGTGCTTGCTTGACTGAACTGAACAACAATCTTACATTAATTTCAGAAAGAAATCACTGTCAGTTATATAAAATCTATATCCTAAATCAACATGGGTAGGATTGCTTTGAAATAGTAATAATAAAACAAAAAACAAAGGTAATACATTTGATGATGCATCTTCTTTCACCTTTAAATGTTACTAAGACTCATAACTTTATGCACATAAAGGTAGAAGCTTCCTCGATAACTGCACGCATGGAAGTGCGTTGTATTCTTCCTATTCCCTTTAGGCTTTATTAGCTTTTTTCTTCTTTCACTCTCTCTCTCTCTCAGTCTCTGAGTACTACATTAGTGGAGCAAGAGAGCTTTTTTTATCAACTTGTTAAAATTTTCTCTGCAACCAATAAAGGTTGTTGGCGCCACCCTTTTATTTTTTATCTCTTAGGAAAGAGAAGCTTCATGGTTATGTTTCTATTTTCATATAAGGAAATGGAGACAAGGTTAAGGTTTATGCATGTGTGTATGCTTGTTTATATATATTTACTTATTTTAAAGTTATGTTTTAACAAGCTGGAAGGCAAGGCTACCCATATAGGGTCTTCATAAATGTATTAATAAAATTAATGTACCTAAAGATTACTACATATTATCTAAAGAATAGGGCAGCAAAAGGATTGTCCTTTCTTTTTTACATCTCTTTCTCTTTTGGTTACATAAGATTTGCATGAATATAAAAGGGTTTCATCTCTCATCCTCCTTTTGCTTGATTACTTAATGAAATTTATGGGGTTAATCTTTTAGCAAATCAATGTATTTCCATGGCGATTAATCCCTCAAGATGAATGAGATCTATTTAAGAAGTTGAACTCTGCATCAGCATTTGCGACTTGAATATTATTGATGTGGCACCACAATTGTAGTGTGATTGTTGATCACATGTATGACCGCAACTTTATTGCATCAAGAACCTAATTAGATGATTTTGGACATGTTCGTTTAATAGTCTCTTAACTTATCAGCACCCCAAATTCCAAAGTACTTTAATTTAGATATCTAATGAAAAATCATACTTTTAATAGTCACTTAACTTTGTATTTAAGCACCTCTCAATCAGTATTTACACAGAAAGTTAAAACTCTATTATAGTGGTTAAACGGTGAAGTGTAGCACAATGGTGCAAGTTATAAGTATAGATTATGAAAATTAAAAATCATTCACGTCAGCGACCTCAATGACTGCAATGTAAAAACATTCTACATATATATTTGTTAGGACTCTCTAAAGTGGCATCGAGGTTTACCCTAACCCTGAGGAACTATCGAAATTCAACTCACATAAACTTTTAAATACAAAAAAGAGAAATTAATTTTGTACAACAATAAGAGTAGAATGATGAACCTAGCATATGCTTTCACTAGTCCAAACCCATTACATATTTTCTTTTATGCCAACATAAATTCAAGATTCAAATCTAAAACAAAGTATGAGATCATCACATGTTAGTCTACTAAGGTTGTATTCAATCTTTACTTTATTAAAACAAAGTTAATAAAGAAAAGAAATTTCCTATTAGAGAAAAATTGAAGGTAGAAACTAATTTTTCAAGTGAAATCTTGTATGATAAGATACAACCATGTTGTCTTGATCATGTTATTCTCAAAGAATATAGAGGAAAGATAGATACTCTCTGTCGGTTTCAACTTCATATCTCTTAGGAACTTGAAGAGAAAGCTAAGATCATGTGGCAGTGTACCTCTTCATTAGAAAATGACTTGGCATTTTTTTAAAGTTGATTATTCTTTCTTTTTAACTTTCTTCTATTCTCACTGCAATATCTTTCTATATTCTATTTTTTATATATGCCTTGAGTACTCTAAGATTTGTCTTTCTTTAACATAAATAAAATAAAATAAATATAAGAAACCTATTTTGGTTGTTTTTATATTTTCCCGAGAGATTTGTTTTCAATCATTGTGTAACTAACTTGTACTACCAACTAACTTCAAATGATTAATGTTTAACTTATGCATAAAAAGGCTAATTATAACTTGCATGTATATTCAACAAAGTAATCATCACCTCAAAAGTCTAAACAAACTCAAGTTAATTTTTTTTTTTTTTATCAATATCAATGAATATAATTAGATCAATTTACTTATTGGAGAATCTTGCCCTCAATTTTTTGATCAGTGTATCTTGAACTACTAGTTTAAGATTTTGTATATATACGAGATGGAATGCTATCATTAGTCCTCTTAATAATATATGTATTTTATTTTATTACCTTATTACGGTTAGGAAATTTCCATTGTAATTTTAAATTTTTGAATGGCGAAAATATATTAAAAACATAAAACAAAGGATCAAAGAGTATAAGGAGTACTCGAGACAGAATAAAGCACAAAATGAAAAGAACCTAAAAAAAACTACCGAAATAAGACAAGCAAGAAACCGCCACTGTCGGAGAAAGATAAAACTGAAGCAACCTTTACAAGACGAAGAAGACAACCAGACATGCGATAATTAACCACCAAACCACGCTTTAGACGGACCGATACATTCACCTCCACATACATATGGTGGCCCTAACAAATAATAGATCTCACTCTCACTCATAGGAAGTACAAGAATGATTAGAGATCTTACCAAAAGATTATTTTCATGAGGAGAATATATTGGACACACAATGTATAAATTATCTTCTTTCAACTAATTTCTATACACAAAATTGAACAATCGAACCACTAATAAATCTCTTACCACAATTTAAAAGACCCAAATCTCTTACTACTTCGATTATCTCATTACTCCTATTAATATTTTAATTTTGGAGAAAAATTTATGCAATGAAACTCAAATTTCATCTTTGTAGTAAAATATTTGTTACTCGATCATATTTCCATTTCTAATAGATTGTTTCATTTTAATACTATGAATGTTTCCAAAACCTCATAATATCAACTCATAATAGTAAATTTCTTTCTTGATGTGTTACCAAAAAAACAGTTGCTTTCATGATGACATAATATATATGTCACACTATGGATATTGATGTATTACAAAATATCTCACTTCTCAAAAAATAAAAATCGAAGTTAAAAAACTGCTTAATAGGGACGCAGAGAATGTTCCACACATAGTGTCAGAATAAAAAAATAGTAGAAATGGGCCCAGGAGAAAAGTACAAAGAAAAACCATCAAGGTGATAAAAAGAAGAAAAGTTTATATGCTTGCTTCGGGTTTTTCTCATCTATCATAACAACATGCAATGCAAACTATTCATCTAAATTTTTCAAAACCAAAAATTCAATATAAAATCAATAATTAATGATGCAATCTAAAACATACAAGTGAGAATACTCACATTAATTAAGCACATTAAATGTACTTTAAATATTATATTATAGTTAGAACAATTAAAATTTTGGATTGCCATGCAAAGGCATTATACCTCATAAGATCTCATGATTTCCAAGACCGAATTCAAAACCCTAGCATATCATACTTAAGAGAGTTGTTACACAACAAGGAACAATTACATAAACATAATTAATCATCAAATAATCTAAAAATTAACTAAGGATAATTAATACTTCTCATCCAAATGGTGAGCCTCTACCTTGTGCCATAGAACCGGTACTAATCATGGGACTCATTCTTTCAGCATGAAGTGGCCCTCTTCTTGGTGATGGCCTTTCAAGTTTATTCATTGCATCAAATTTCTTTTCATTTAAAATATCACCTTGAAGTAATTGCTTTGTATCATAAATATCTATAGTTTCAATATCACTTCCTCTATCCATTGATGGCGGTGCAATTTGAATTTGATCACCTTTGAAAGGATCATCTAAGCATGATGAAGGTGTTCCTAAATCTTGAAGCCTTAAATCATCACTCCACATTAAAGGACTTTTTCCATTTCCACTATAAGGGTTATTGTTAGGGTTTGGCCTCTTCTTGCCAAGACATAGATTATCATTGATTTGTAGAAATCCATGATGATCTAGGGTTTGTTTTTCAATGTTTTGTTGAAGGTCAAGTTGATCACCGCCACCGCCTCCGAAAAGATCAAGATCTTGAAAAGATGAGAAACTAAGTGGTGAGCCAAATTCTTTCAATAGTCCCATTTCAGGTATTCCATGAGGTCCAACGACAACACCTTTTAGGTTAGTTGCAGCCGACGCCATGTTTTCGCCGGCAAGGGTTTGATAAGCCTTCTCCAATATACTTTGCATGTATTTCCCTTGAGCTTCAATCCTTAGCTGAAGGTGTTTTTGCACCTGAAATATACACCTAAATCCATGTAAGAACTTGCCCATTGCAAAGACTAATATTGTAACAAATTGGATCCTCTACATCGAATGCACCGTACAGTCAACTGTAGAGGATCCATGTATAATTATATAATACCAATATTTATTTTCGGATTTTATATAAAGTTTTTGTGTTTACCTCAAGCTGCTCATGAAGTCTTCTTTGCACCTCAATTTGCATCCTAATTAGATCAATCATGTGTTAGTTAATTATTCATACAATCCCACACATATATACATTCCAAAAAACCAAATATTTCCCATAATCCCAAAAAAGAATCAAAAGAAGAACTTATGCAAGAAGAACTTTGAAAATTATCTTCAATTTTTTTCTACACAAACATGTTGGATCAAATTAAAACAAGACATGTATGATGGAAGAATTAAGGGAATTAAGCATGCATACTCATTCATGTTGCGGCCAATCATGGCTGAAGAGGAAGCAGTATTTCGTTGCAGTTCTAAAGCTGTAGCTGCCAGTGCAAAAAGATTTTGTCAATATAAAAAGAACTGTACATCTTGTGTAAAACATCATAAAGTTCATAGACAAAAAAATTGAGAAACCCTAAAAAGAAAAGAAGTTTGTCACCTCTCATACCATCCTTAATTGAGTGATCATTGAATTCCTTGTGGGGTTGCTTTCCAAGCCTAAATTTCTATGTAATAGAAATAACAAAAAGAAAGGAAAAAAAAGAAACATCAATTAAGAGAGAGACACCAAACCAACATAAAAAGTTAACCATATCAAACCGATTTAGATCATCTCCTAAATAGATCGGTGTAGCAAAATTATTTTTAACTAATATAGCATACTACTGCATGCGGTAGCAATTTTTTTGTAAAGAATAAATTTTGCTACACCGGAGGAGATGATTTGAGTCGGGATAAAAGTGATGTAAAGATGGCATACCAAACCAACATGAAAAATTAACCATATCAAACCGATTCAGATCATCTCCTACAACAGATCGGTGCAACAAAATTATTTTTAACTAAGATAGCATACCACTACATGTGATAGCAATTTTTTATAAAGAATAATATTTGTTGCATCAGAGGAGATGATCTGAATCAAGATAAAGGTTTTGTCGAGAAAAAAGCTTGAACTGAAATATGATTTTTTTTTTTTTTGGTATTCAAAGTTTCAAACCTGTAGATGGCTCTTGAGATGGTAAAGGGTGAGACCCTTGACACCCATAACCCTCATGATAGTTTTAGGAGTGGCCTCTAAAAAATTCAAGAAATCCAAATATAAGTCATCATCATAAACAAAAAGGGTTATATTATATGTGAGAGATGATGAGAAAGGAAAAGGGTGAATGAATAGTACTATCAGGTCCTCCAAGTTGAGTAACAGCATCAACAAAACGTTCATGGAGTTCAACAGTCCATCGAAGACGAGGTTTCGGGTCGGTGGTAAGAACAAGTCCTGAGTCACCTTGAACACACATGGGTCTATCATGTGAATTCATAGTTGAAGGCTTCTTTGGAGGGAACATTCTTTCCATCTCTGTGAAGAGAATACTACAGAGATTCAAGAACAAATGCGGATGCAAAATAGGGAAGAATAGGGTGCGTTTTTGAAGAAGAGAATGAGAAGTGAATGGTTTTTGTTAAACTTCTCAAGTATAAAGCATATATGAGAAAGAACTAGCTAGTAGCCTTACTTAAAAAGAATGTATTTAATATTATGAATTTTGTTTTAATTATTTATAAAAAATGAAATAAAGTTTATTATTCTAACATACTTATTATTACCTTTGTCAAAAGACACCTCACTCCTCTATTCTCTCTCTCTTTTTCTCTCTCACTCTAAGATTGCCACCTTATTGATTACTATATCATGCATGTGTCCACAAAAGTGTATAGTCTCATGGTAAAAGATGAAATAACAAAGAAGTATTATGTAGAAGATTTGGAGTTTAATTTTAATGCTAATCGATCTATAGATTATTCTTCCCTTTGACTATTTATATTTGGTAAATTTTTAGTCAAATTATATATTTTTGTGTATTGATATCTCTAGGAAAAATTTATTTAAAATATAAAATGACGTTTAATTTTATCTAAAGGGTACTAGTATTATCAATCTAAATAGAATACTTGAATATTCACTATATATGGAGTTAATGAAATAAATTTAACCGTTAAATTAGTAATTTTTTGTACAAGAAATTGATGAACTCCCATTAAGATGAATTATTCTAGAAAACTTAAGTTCGATTTCTAGTAAAAATAAATTAAAAATTATAAAACATTTGATTAATATTCTTCAGATCTTCAATGGCGATCCTTAGAATAAGGTTAAAAAACTCGTCATGTCAGCAATGAA
This sequence comes from Trifolium pratense, assembly GCF_020283565.1. Classification (NCBI taxonomy): domain Eukaryota; kingdom Viridiplantae; phylum Streptophyta; class Magnoliopsida; order Fabales; family Fabaceae; genus Trifolium; species Trifolium pratense. The sequence goes on from NC_060065.1 coordinate 38,715,615, forward strand.
ATTTTCCTTAGATGACATGTCAACAATGAAATTGTGCTTAAAAGATATGTTTTTCACAACAAATATTAAAAACAACACAAGTAAAATTATCAAATATAGATAGATATGAAATGAATTTGTGGATTTATTGTAGAAAAATAGTTATATTATTACCAAAAAACTTAATTTTTTACCTTTTCCATTAAAAAATCATATTAAATCTTGAATGCGTATATATATATTGGGCACCATGAAGGAGGCCCTCAAGTAATGATTATGATGGAGAATATGTAGAGACTTTGGTTTTCATGATTACACTATCTATAAAATATAGAGCATTGTTTGGTTAAAGCATTATTATGGACATAATCTCTTCTTTGGCTGTTTATGTATGCATGGGGAATTTCGTTGTACGACATCCTTTTTAACATAATTATTAGTACGAAGATATAAGTAGTCTCTCAGCTCCCATGGTAATAATGGAAAGTGTTGCCTTTATGTCATTACCATGTAAAAGTTTTCAATCATATATGCTCATATTTGAGAGATTGTTTATTTTCATTTATCATTGATTTAATTTTTACATGAGTATATTTTTTTTGGGTACATGAGTATATTGAAGCACCCACAATAGAGAACTTCATTGTTTAATACTCCCTTCGTCCCAAATTATAAGAAAAAATAAAAAAAATCACACTTATTAAAAAAAAGTAAAATATGATAATTTGAAGTATGTTTTTTTGGGTTTTTCTTGGAATAAGTTGTATAGGAAGATGTAAAAATAACTTTTATTGATTGTTGTTTATTGAGAAAATGAGAGAGAAGAAATTAAATGCAATTTGCATTTAATTTTATGAAAATAAGAAAAAAACATTCTTGAAAATAATTTTTTCTCTTATAATTTGAGAGCAAAAAATGAGTTTTTTTCCCTTATAATTTGGGACGGAGGGAGTAGTATTTAAGTGGATTAAATGTGTACACATAATTTATTTTAGAAAATTTAATAATAGTAATAAATTAATCATTATATCTCTCCAACCTAACACACCTCTAAAACATTTAGTAAATATTTTCCCCTAATTAGTTTATATCATATATCAATGACTATTCTTCCTTCGTCCTCCTTATATTTTATTTTATTTGTATTATTTATGGTTTAACTTCATCTCTTATGTATACCAAAGTTAAATGTTTTAATAAAAAAATATTTTTACAATTGTGTTGTTCAACCCCCCCCCCCCCCCCCCCCCACCCCCCCCCCCCCCCCCCCTTTCTTGTTTTTTATCACAAAATCATTGTTATTTTGAACCTTCAAGTTGCACTCTGCAATACCTAGTCTTTACCTCATGGAGAGTTAGTTGTACCCACAAATGATATAAATACTACTGTTGCATTAGTTTTACTTACGTCATTAGCCCATTTCTATGCGGGTATTACAAAAAAAGAATTTTCAAATGGTTTCGATAATATTAGTAAGTGGTATTTAAACTGTTCTTTCAGAACACCACCAACACCGAGTTCCCGACCTTGAACCTAGAAAACAAGTTTACCTATTGTTCTTTGAGATGCTTAATTACATGACAATCTTGCTTTTTTTTTGTTGCCGTTTTGATTAAAAAATTATGTTTTCGTTGGGTTAAGGTCTAATCCCCACCCCTTATCTTGTACATATATTATTATTTTTTTTTCTACATATCTTGTCAACATAGTTGGGATATCCAGATGCTCCTAACTTATCTAAAACAATGTATTAATAATGATATGTTATAAAAGAAATCATTTAGAATATGTTATGTGAATTTTTTATAAAAGTAGGGACAAAAATTGAAAACAATATTTTAGAGAGACCAAAGTTTGAAGTAAATTTGTAGATAAAATAAAAATAACAGTTGGTATATTTTAAGTGACTAGAAAGATATTTAACCCTTTAATTAACTTTTATTAACAATTTTAATTATTTAATTTGTTGCTTAAAATACGGTATCCATTTCATCAAATATCGTTTGATATAATACAAGAAACAACTGTCTAAAAAAAAATAAAATAAAAGAAACAACTATAAAATCAATTTTTTGTGAAAAAAAAGAATAAAATCAATTTATCTATAATCAAATTCTACACTTGCATATTTAATGGTACATCCTTATCCTAATTCACACAAATGTTTCAATAAAAAGAAAAATGTACAAAAATATGACAAGATTCTAAAATGGAAGTGATCATGAGCATACATTTTGTATGTATGTTCTTTTGCACAAGCGTGCATGGTCTTTTGGATGTAGAATATAACTTTTAACCTCGGCACTTCCACAGAATAAAGCAATCAAACTTCAAGTTTCCAATTTAAGAATTACCTATACATGAGAGACGACTCTTCCAAATTAAATGTATAACATTTGAGAAACAATTATGCATTATATTTAGAATTTAATTTATATATATCGTCGGTGTTAAATTATTTTGCACATGCATCCAATAATATACCGACACATCATATATGGTAATTAAAAACATATGATGTGTCACATTCATTAAATGATATGGCAACGCGTCATCATTGAATGTATGGTAAAAAAAAATTATACCGACAGTGCACAACGATTAAACTCTTATATTTATATGATCAATTATAACCTTGTATTTTCCATAAAATTCCTAAATTCGTTGGACTTAGGCCCTCATTATTATCAAGATTCCAAAAGACATGTATTACTATTGAGGCTATCCCTTATTGACATCTCTGCCGTTCATTTAAGATCGGACAGATTATATTTCAAACATTGTTTCATACGATAAAATAATTTCAAAACCGTTGATTTAAGATAGGACGGTCTACATCTATCCCCCATTTTGTTCATGTACGTCTTTCTTACATCAACACAAATTTTGAAATTTCTTTTTATCATAAGCTTTATAATAAACGTTACACCAAATTGAGTTTAAATTTGATCATGTATATGGGTCACTCGTGATAAGATGAGATTGTATATGTTTTTATTTCAAAATAAAGAGAATGAAGTCAAAATTATAATAACCAAATTTGTTTTGATACCATGCACGATGAGAAAGCACAAAACAACAACGTAATATGGAACCCAACTTTAGGGTATGTGGTTGGTAATATTTGAGGATGTAAACGTCATGTATAAGGATATTTCTATGTGGAACTTTTGAATTGAGAAGTGGGGGACCTGTTAATTCTATAAAGCATTTAGAGCTCATACCCTTATCACTTTCGTGAAACTGAAGATTGTCCTTTCATACACGTATGTATGTATGTATGTATATATATTTAGGTTTATTATATGGGGTACCTTAGTGTTGCATCCTTTATCCCCAACAAATTAAAGATAAATAAACTCAAGTTATTAAAGATAAATAAACTCAAGTAATTTTAACCTCAAATAAAAAAAAATTAATTAACAAGAAATTTTAGATAAAAGATGAAACACTACAAAAAATAATGCAGCTTGTTAGAGGTGATTTAGATCGAAAATTATTCAGTAACATTTTTTGAGTTTTGGTGTTTTAGTCAAAACTAAGAAGGGTATGAAAGTGAGACACTTGATTTGGTTGGCCACAACTTTGTGTATATGGTGCATGAGGAATAATATGTTGTTTAGAGGAGAGATGACGAATTATCCGGCTCTAGTTGATTCCATTAAATTTATTTCTTGGCTCTCTGGTTTAGTGGTAGAGCAGATTGTAAAGTAGATTATTCGTTTTATGATTGGTGTACTAATTCTCTTTATTGTCTTCAAAGCATTTGAGAATTTCTCTATCATTTTATATTGTAAGGGTTTGAGTACCCTTATACTCATTATAAATATAATCTTTGTTTCTAAAAAAAAAAAAAAAAACTAGTTTAAAAAAAAAAAAGTAGCCCGTAAACCAATCATGATATGAGTTTGTTACCATAATGCGTAAATTAAAGTTTCATATTGAATACAAAAATTAAGTATGAGCAGTGTGAGATCTATAAAAGTAGATCAATAAGGATGACTTGAGCAAAATACAAGTGACATGATTCATTTATTGAATATCCTCATGACTTTGAAATAAAAACTTCAACTATCACAAATCTATGTTTCAAAATTAGAGTTAGAGGAAGTTAAAAATTGGACTAAATTTGAGTAATACCATGAAATAAAAACTTGACAATTAATTCATGATAGTCTATCATAGAAAACAAAATAATAAACTAAATTTGAGTAATACCGTGAAAAAAAATTAGAGAATAATAATCTACATGGTCGATAGTCATAAAAAAACTATGGTCTTATATAAAAACAAAAAATTATTTATTTTTTTGTGGTACTAAAACTTAATTGTTTTTTAATTAGTTAATTTTAAATATATTTGCACTTTATCAAGTTTTTGGGCCTTTTATTTTCAAAAAAAACAAAGGAAAGGTAATTGCATTCTTTTCATTCAAATTAAAATGGAGAATAAATGCTTTCTTCTTTGACAATAAAAGGAAGATTCCTGCCTAATTGTAATACAAAATAGTTTATAATTCTCAACTTTCATTTTATTCAAAAGAATCAAAACCGTCAAATTTAGCAAAATTGAGTCCCACCAATTATTAAACTTTGACCATATATACAAATTAACCAGCCATCAAAATAAAATACATGATTTCCAAATGGTAGCTAGTAAATTTAATAAGTCATGAAAATCTTAATATTCCTCTATCTTGCATACTTATTTTATTTTTAATTTGTATATTCATGTGCACTCCTATTAGAAATAATTATAAATTCATATTATATAATAGCGCCGTAGTAATTTAGTGGCACACATAACTACCCAACTTGTAATGAACATGTTATTCCTTTCTCACATAAAATGTATAATTATACTTAAACCAACAAATTTAATTGGACTCTACTAGGTGAGTATCTAATATAATATGGTTGATGTGTGCTTATGTGATTTAACCAAACAAAGCAACTAGACTTCACTTTTCCCATGTTGTGTTTAAAAGTTAGAACTCTATGAAAAAAAAGTGAGTTGGGTTAGTGTTCTAAGGCCCTGTTTGCTTGAGTTTCAAGCATCTTTATGGGCTAGAAATGAATATATTCCATTGTATGAATATATTCCTCTACAATGTGAAGTTATGGGCCCCATCTTTATGTTTAATTCCATCTTTTACAAAGTCTACATATCTCTCACACCCCTCAATTTAAATTGGCATCTTTCTTTAGCGCCATGAAGCTTGGATTATAATTGGGGTTGAGTGTGTGATTAAAATGGATGATATTAGACAAATGAATATTAATCTCACTTATTGAAAGACATAATACATCAACTTCAAGCAGCTTGAAAGAAAGGAAAACAATCACTTAGGTACGGTTCATTTACTTTAGAATGGCTAGACTCATAGACCATAATTAGTGTGGAGAATATAAAATAATCCTACAATTAATCATTTTGTTCATCAAGAAATAATATATTTGTAACTCGTAAGTGTAGTTGAAACTAGAACACAATTTCGGAAGAGCCACAATCACAATTATTGGAATCTTCGAGATATGAGACTGATTCTTTCTTTGCCTAAGCACATGCTTTGGGATTTCAGTTCTCGGCGGAAAAAACCTCAATCGAGCGTAATTGTCAAAGTCGTGGTAAAGTGAACTTAGCCTCTCAATTTATGACCGTATAATTCTAGGTATCACTCATCGCGGATCTTACTGGTTGGCCGGCCCTACACAGTATCCTTTTTTTTTTGACAAAAAAAAAAATATTAAGTTTCCAAAAGTTCATTAATATTGATCATGTTTGGCGGGTTAACCCTTTTTTTTTTCTAAAACCATGACGGATTTTATGAATATATTCCATTGTATGAATTGTAACATTAAATTATGGCATTATTGATATTTTATGGTCTTAAAAATAATAGCATGTCATACAAAAAAATCATTTCGAACAAGAAATGCAGGCTTTTATAAAAATAAAATAAAATAAAAAAAAGTCGGACTAAAATTGAAAGGTTGTATATTTAAAGAGGTAAAATTTCGATGAAGATTTTTAGATAGAATTTAATTTATATGCGCCGTCAGTCTAAAGTTATTTTGCACATGCGTCCAATAATATATTGACACATCATGTATGGTAATTAAAAACACATGATGTGTCATATTCATTAAATGATGTGGCAACGCGTCATTGGATGTATGTGAAAAAAAAATTTACACCGACGGTGCATAACAATTAAACTCTTTTAGATAACTAAAAATAAAAGATATTGAATACTGGCGCTAGTTATTTCTTTATTGGTATAACACATTCCCATTTACAATTACCACCAATTTTGCCAACTAGTTATTTGTCTAGTGTTTAGCAAGAAAATGATATGTCAATGTGGTCACTATCTTATGTCATATTTTAATTTGCTACTGGAACGATTGTGACATTATCGACCAACCACACATCATAAATATAGTTATACTGAATTGTTACTTTAATTGATATGATCAAGTTTATATTTATACTTGCAATAGACATGTATCAGGCCTACAACAGTTGATAAGTTTGACAGAAAATAGAAAATTAGGTGAACGAATAGTTCACAAAAATTTTGATTTTTATAAGGGTCGAATCCTAGAATGTGAACTAAGTTTGCAGTTTACTATCTAAAAAACAAATTCAATTTTCAGTTTGCTATCTAGAAATCAAACTCTTTTTCCGCATTTTTTGCTATTTACACACTGAGGGTGGCTCTGCAAGTGCACAGAATCACAACCAAGTAATAAAGTGATAAGTTGTCGTTCTCCACAGGGGTTGTGTCAAAATTACTAGTTTCGCTTATGAATTTAGAAAATAAATGTTTTTGCATTCACTTTGTTTGTTTGAGAGAATTTTGCATTCAATAAAAGTAAATAACAATAAAGTAAAGGACAAGAAAGTAAAGAACAATAAATAAAAAGGTGTGCGAGTAGATGCACGGGGTGGAATTAAGTGTTTCAAATCTCTCCCTTATTCCTGCTTGGTAACTGACGTTATACTATATCTCATTACTAGTCATAAGCTACAGGATTAATTTCTATTAAAATAAGCCTAGTATTGCTATACTTATTTCTATTGCAATTTGACTTAGGTGAAACCAATTAAGCTTCTTTAGGTTTAGCCTTCGTTATTTCGTATCATTACCTTTAACGGGTTCAGCCTCTAAAGAGTGCGTCCTAACCTTTAGAAGTTCATAATTTAACAAGTTCTCTACGTCCGCTCGGTTTCCTAATATCATTGCAGAATTTAACACGTGCGATTCTTAATCCTACCACCGTACTAGCCTTGGAGTTCCTTGGCCCTCCTTGCCTCCTCCTTAGATTTCTCGTAACTCTCTCAAGTATCACTATTGTTGAGTGATTTCTTAATGAATAATTGTGAAGGAGGGCTCTATTTATAGTTTTTCAGCTAGATTTGGGCTTTTTCTGCGCACCCATCGTGACCATGATGACGTTCAAATTCGCCTCATCGTGGCTACAATGGGTCATATCATGGTACGATGAAAGATTTTCTCCAGATTTTCTGTTTTTCTTCAACCGCTTTCATCGTGCCACGTAAGTGTTTGCATAAACATATAATAATATATAAAAATTACATAAGCTCTAAAAAAAGCTGGGTCAAACGAGCCCTTAGTGGTTTTTTTGATAGAGGATGTTGCTCAGAATCTATAAACAATTAATCAAGAATGATTGGATCTTTAATTACTGCATTAACAGTAGTGTACATCATCTCATTTGAAGTAAACCCATCATCCTTAATGTAAAATAGGTTCAATACTTTCAACATTTTCAAAAACAAGTCCTTGCAATCTCTTGGAACTAAACTTCCTTTTTCCTTCAAAACTAATCTCAGCAGTTCTCTTCTCTTGTCCTCAATAACACCCTTTAACTTATCAATGGTGTCTTCGTAAGTAACAACTCCATTACCATGAATCATATGCAAACTCACAGCATTTAATTTCCCTTCATCGGATTCTCTCTAGTATAACAGAGACACAAATATTAGTCACTTGAAGTTATAAACTTAAATTCGCAACACTAAGCCGACACATCATGGACATAGCAAGAATGAACTATATACCTTGAAACCGTGAATATCATTCAGAAGACGCCCGCAAGTGCTCATGGTCTTGAAGAGATAATTCAATTCCTGATTTTCAGCAACATCGTCTGAAAGCTTAGGTCCAACAAGATAGAGTGCTGGAAGAACAGTTGGTCCTAAAGTAAATGATACAATAGCATTTTGCATATAATCATCCATTGTTGGGATGGCCTTGGTTCTTAACCACTCAGCTTCTGTAAACATAGACTGCAATAATTCTAACCACTACAAAGCAAGCAAAGTCAATCGCATAAGCCAATCCAAACGGGCCCTTTGATAGGAAAGCAAAATAGTAAAAAAATGTAATCAGAAAAATGAAGAAACATCTCACAATCTTGATAACATTGTCTTTTATATTGCGTCCTTGCCACTTGACAGATTTCTCTCCAATCTCACAAATAGTGCTTTGAATTGCAGAATATATTATCTTAACCGCCTCAGAACAAAACACGGTATTGACATCTACATCCCACCTGCGGTTCCATTTCCACAACATTACTATTTGTGAAGAACATTTTGACAGAATTCGAGATGGCAAGACATTAACTAAGAATAGGAATTTAGCACATTCAATATACTTTTCAACTAGTTGAATAAGGTTCACTTGCTCTTCTTCAGAGCTCCAAACATCAAAGAAATCATCAACAACTGTTGTGAGCACCGCATTTTTTGTCCAAGATATGCGAGCATCAGAAAGTTCAGGGATAAAAAGAGTAGCTGCGCTGGAGAAGTAACAATATGCCAGTTTCTGCCTTGCAAAATCTAGTTTGTCTAATTTGCTTTCAACAACCCACCTGCATATGTTACAGAACAGTTACATCTAGCTTGAGCAAATGCACGATCCTTTGCGTGACAATATCTTTATGACACATATTTGGATAACTTTTCTAGAGAGCAAAGCATATGTAGTAAAAAAACAACGGAACCACACAAGCGGTTTGGAACACCTCACTTATATGTCGCTCAAAATTCACATTTCAATCAAATGTGAGAATTATTGCTCACACTTAACACTCCAAGAATAGTTTTCATTACATATTCCTTCAGCTATGAGCCTCCAAAATACCTTAATGATTCATTTATTCAAATTGATAGAATATATCGAAAGAAACACAAATTCAACATCGCTAAAACTGAAAAAGAATGAATCTGCGAAAAAAAATGGTAGCACTCAGGTTAGTATAAAATGAAAAAATGCCTACAAATGTGAAAAAATCAAAGTGACCAATACCCAAGCTTCCGAATCTATAACGCTGAAGATCAAGTCATTAATTGAATTTGTACTTGATTGACACCGATCTGTCAATCTGAACTAAACGAATACATCAACAAGTTGGAAAACCAAACAATATGTCGCACCAAGACGACGAACAAAACAACGCCGAACTCAAACAGCGAAATCACAGAAAAACACAAGAAATATCACATCTACGTAGAAACCATTTGTTTAGATAAAATGGGAGAAAAAGTGATACAAATGGATAAAGTAGAAGGAAAAGAGTATAGGGAAGGTTGAGAGAGAGGAATATAGGGCTAGCGCTCTATTATTTACACATACTTGAAGTTTTAAAAAGAATCAAGAGAAAAATATACCTTGCAAGTTGTTTCAACTCTTTAATGTGTATTGATTGGCATAGATTAAAATCTTCTACTGCTAGCTTCAGAATTTCCTGGTTTGCATGATTGCAAGTTCTGTAACATACAAACAATCAAGAATTTGAGCACAAAAAAGAGAGGAATGAAAAAACGGAACATATAAGATCGGAAACAAATTAATGTAAGCACACCTGTATGATGTTTTTAAAATCCTTGTTTCGTCTGCATTGTAATGCTCCACTGATCTTCTGTTTAACAAACGCTCCAAATTGGCATGATGAGGAAAGTTAAGAACATCACTGACCTAAGGTGCAAAAACAACATAGTTTCCATGATGGATTGTAAAATTATATATATATGTAGTTAAAATCAAAAGAAAGATTAAGACAATAAACTACCTCATTATCAACATAAATATGAAGTTTATCAGTGTATAATTGGTAAGAGGAAGAATCAGGCTTGAGAAGATTTCTAGTCCAAGAACTTTGGTTTACCAAGATGGATTCATCAGGATGTATAATGACTTGTGAAGCCTTATATAGCTCTAAAACAGCACTAGCATCCTTCAAGTACCCTTTTAAAGAATTTTCAAATTTATCTTCTGAATATTGATAAAATGGATCTGCAAACACAACATACACATCAGTTTCTTTGGTTTGTATTTCCTTCTAAATAACAAATTTAAAACTATTTAAATGTTACAAATGATCCAACCTGAAGATACATCATAGCCATTGAGACGCAATATTCGAAATGCCATTGCACAGGTTGTGGGGTCTAAAAATATATCTTCTTCGCCTTGTAGCCAATATCTGTTTTTTTGAAAAGATCCAATTGATGAAAATGAAAAGTTTCTATGCATGCACAAATGTTTGTATCTCAATTTTCAAATGTATTATTACAGAATTACCTATATGTTTCATCCAATATACTTTGAATTTCCTCTTTGAAATGACGATCAATCCCCAATCTTTCCAGACTATCAATCATATAGAGACGGGCATATATATCTAGAGGATAAACCGTCGGAACTGATTTTTTAAAAAACAAGAAAAAAGTTAAATTAATACACAAAAGGTTAGTAACTTAAAACAATTTGGAGGATATTAAGTCTAAAAACATACCTGCATTACCAAACTTTCCTAATACTGATTGAATGTAACTGAGACAGTCAGCATTGTTTGAGTGCCGAAAAACAGAAGCTGTTGTAGCAGGTGAATTAAATAAAGATCCATTCTTTCTTTGATACTTCATTGTTGTATTCAAGTCCAATGAGCTCAACATTCCTTCCGACACATATGCTAGATATTCTTTCCACCCTTCTGAATTGCTTTGGAAACCTCTATATATATTAAGACAAATGCACCACACATATATAGGTCAGTTTGGAGGATACTTTTATTTTTAACCCTCCGGTTTGTTGGGTATTAGAATTTGATAGGCTTATACTCAACCACAAAAGCTAGCTTGAGAGTTGAGGTTTGCACTACACTTATAAAGGCTATCTTTACCATATCTATAGCCAATGTGGGACTTCTAACAATCTTAGAAATGAGTATTGGGCCTAACTCATCCTTACAAAACCGGCTTGTAAGGTGAGGATTGTCTCTAGGCTCTGATACCATCTTAGAAATGAGTATTGAGCCTAACTCATCCTTACAAAACCGGCTTGTAAGGTGAGGATTGCCTCTAGTATATAAACAGTCAGGTCATCTCTCAACTGATATGGGACTCTTAACATAGGGGAAAGAGATCTAAGTAATCCAGAGTTCGGCAAGGAGGAAGGTAAACTCTGGCCAATAATTTGTTTCAACCAGGAATCCAAAGTTCATAAGGGAAAAAAACTTGAAACGTATACAAGAGAAAACAAAAATACTACCTTTGGAGCTCTCTGTCTCTCTTCTGGATCATTGCTTCGACTCTTGTAGCACCAATTGTAATATTAATCCCCAAAGTTTGTGCATATTCAATCAAAGAAGGAAAAAGTATATCAAATCCTATGGGACGGTGTTGCTTGGCATCATTAATTGAAGTAAAATTTGACTCAATAAATTGAAGTCCTGCAAAAATATCAAGAAAACTCGTCTAACCCATAATATAAAGAGAATTTCAAAAGTAACCATTGTTAAATATGCTAGGATCTCATCCCCAAAAGCTAGCTCAAAAAGTGAGGTTGCCCTCACATATTTATACATTTCACATCACGGGAACCTAAGCAATGTGAGACTTCAAACAATCTCCAACAACACAACAACATATTCAACACCCACCCTCACGTCTAGCGTGGTCCTAGGTCAGTGCCCACATTACAGTCCTTAACCCGGCTCTGATACCATGTTAAATATGCTAGGATCTCATCCCCAAAAGCTAGCTCAAAGGGTAAGGTTGCCCTCACATATTTATACACTTCACATCACGGGAACCTAAACAATGTGAGACTTCAAACAATCTCTAACAACACAACAACATATTCAACAACCATCACTTTTGGTTGGAACTATCTTGACAAACGGACACCTTAGTTCCTGTATTTCTGCTAAAATCTATAACAACAAACAAATATAGCTGGGAGAAGAGTAAAGTACCCTTATTCATCTTATCTTCACCAATACCCCATTGCTTTAATGCAAGGATACATGCTAAGGTAGACAAGAGAGCATCATTGATCAACAATGGATGGCGATCGGGAAGACCCCAGGAGCCATCCACGAGTTGATTATCCAGTAACCAATTCAAGCACTGAGGAAAAAAGGGGGCATGCGGAGACGCTGAAGAAGGAATCATTGCCACAAAAGCTGTATCATATGAAGAAATTGAAAGTTCAACCTTGTTGAACATGTTCTTTATTCTTTCCTTCTTGTCTTCAAAACACTGCAAACAATAAAACTCATTTTATTTCCTTACTAGTCCTCAGAAAAAATCTTAAAAGCTCTAAAGATTCATGTCATACCAAAGCTGTAATATTGTTATTCTTGTTTAGAGCTGACGTGCGCATAGAAGAATCTGTTATGAAGGAAAAACTATCAAATTAACCTTCCATAGGCAGTGTTTCATATGCACATAGAACAATAAAAAATGAAAGCAATACAATGCCATGTCAAACATAGGTTTTGGATTTACGATTTCTTTTAATGCTATTCTTCTAAAAGTGCCCTCATTAATTGTTCTACTTTTTTAATATAATCGCAGAGTTCCGATGCAAACTAAGGTTATTTTAGGAATTTCAATAAAAATATCACATAAAATTAAGACAAAAATGATACTAATAAGTGTGCAAACGGAAATTTTGACTTATAAAAGAAGCCGGACAGAAGTAACCTACAACTACAAGTTTGGTTTTTTTGCAAAACGTTTGGTTTTATTACACCTTTGAAAACTTATTTTTTTTGTCAAAAAGAAAATTTTTGGTTTTTTTTTTCAAGTATCTTAATAGCAAGACTCATACATTTTAGATGGTTGTGTCAAGTGTGAGTTAAGTCTAACATTGCTTAAAAAAAAAGTGAAGGTTGAATATTTTATAAGTGAGAAGACGCATAAACCTAACATCTTAAGGTTTTTGGTTAAAGTGTGGTGTCCATCTCAGTTATAAAGTTGTTCTTAAACCAAATGTGGATGATCCTCTGACTGTCCCCTCATGATGACCCAACAGTGGTATTAGAGTCGATGATTCGACGAAGGGTTGAGGGAGAGATTGTAGTGTCAAGTGTGAGCTAAATCTCACATTGCTTAGAAAAGTGAAGGTTTAAACACTTTGTAAGTGAGAAGACCAAAAACTTAACACCTTAAGATTTTGTGTTAAAGTGTGGTGTCCAACTCACTTGTGAAGTTGTTCTTGAACCTAATATAGATGATCCCCTGACTGCCCCTTGTGAGCAAACAGGAAGACCTATCGAGTAGTGTATGCTACTCCCTCCGTTTTCTTAAAAATGTTCAGTTCTATCATATTTAGTGTTTCTAATGAACTGTCCAGTTTATGTTTTAAGGATACGATTTGTCAGTTTTTATATTTATCTCATTAGTGTTCAGTATATTTTTTTTATATATATTTGAAAAACTAAAGTTTTTTTTAAAAAAAAAGAAAAGAAAATTTGTTCCTGTTTATTTTTGCCGATAGGAAAGTTTGTTGCTTCCTTATTATATTCAGATTTAATCAGAATTTGTTACCTATAATAATGGTTCATTGAAGATTTAAATAAGATGAGTACTATGTGCAGAAAAAATGGAATTTATTGGTGAATTAAGATAAGGGTATAATAGAAAGATATATCTATGATGCAAAAATCCACTTTCTTAATTTGGTGTTATCTTTCTAGCCGAACACTTTTAAGAAAACGGATGGAGTATGATTACTGAATCTAAAACGGATGACAGTTATTAGATCAGATTACACTCTGATCTATTATGTCTTAAAAGGTGAAAAGCACGTCAGTTTTCCTAGATCCCTATCGCCACTAGCAGTAGCAGGCGTCCATTTCAATCCAATCCATTCGCCAATATAAAACACAATTCAATTTAGGGTTATGCTAACCGGTGTCCTTGGGGCACTGGTTAAGGAAACCAAAAAAGAAAATTTTTAAATTGAAAATAATACTTTTTAGACTTTCGAGACGTTCACTGCACAAAGTTCAATGTCATATTACTATATTTGCTTCCTTAAACAGTGCTCCGAGGGCACTATTTAGCATTTTCCTTCAATTTATCCATTAGTATAACATAATGTTTTTTAGGTGCAGTTTTTCCTGATCTTCTCACAAAAGTTTTTATATTTTTTTAATTTAAAAAAATAAAAAAAAAATTATATTTATATAAAAATAACTACATTCATGTATCTAGTACAATAAGAACTGTGTATATGTAACTGTATATAAGTTTGATCCTAATATAATTTCATTCGTAAAAAAAAAAATTATAATATAATTTCAAAGTTTTTTATGCAGAGTTAATTATTTATTAATTATTTTCTTCTATTCTATTAAATCATAACTCTACAAGATATATGACATTACACATATTGCTTCTACAACTTACAATTATTTTAAAAATGATCAACATAAAAATATTCAAATTAATAACACTGTATTTGGCATAAATTTTTTGAAATCAAAATATCATTTCTCCTTGAAGAATGTTGTAAGTAAAACACGAGAGAGTTGAGAACTCTTACCTGAAGTTGAAAAGGTGCAACAGAGAGAACTGCTAAAGTGTGGAATAGACATGATGTTGTGTTGTAAACTGAGTTAGGCAGTAGGGAATCAATAGTTAGAGTTAAAATTACACATCTAATTAAGTTTACAATTATTGATTAAGATAAGACCAACAATCCGCAAGCTGCATATTTGGAATTTAATATATGTTACTTGCATTGATAGAATAGAATTAAAACAACGGTCATGCTAACCAGTCTCCCAGAACACTAGTTATAAGCATATTAAAAAAGAAAACAAATAAAAAAATTAATAACTAATGAGAGAGAATAACTTTGTACATCATTAAAATATTGAATGCATAAATTACGAGATAAAATTAATTCCCCGAAGCACTGTTTAGCATTTTCCTTAAAACAAAATGAAATCAAAGCAAGTGGCGTTAATATATTTGTCATACATGCACTTGTATGATGTTGTTGTATGCTATTAACCTAGGTGCTGCAAGATTGTCTGTAGATTCATCTTTTTCAGTTTTTAACAATTTTAAATTTGTAATGATCGATGTATTTTCAATTTGAATGAAAGAATACATATTTTTAATAATAAAAAAAAAAACTCTCCTAGAAGAAGGTTGGATTTATCTCTCTTAATTATTTATTTATTAATTAATTTAAATATGTGGAAATTACCACTAAGTGCACATTGTGGTAATTATCCATTAAGTCTAAAGTGTGGTCTTTATTCTTTCCCTCAAATATAGTAACCACCCATAAAAATAGTGGGGCAGTTATAATTGCATGTAAAATAAACCCACTTGGTTTGGTGCATTGGTATTGGTTTGGGACCTGAGAGTGTGCTCCTCTTGAGGTCTGAGGTTCGATTCTCTCTGGAGCCAATTTCGGTGGGCTAATTTAGCTTCTTCAAAAAAACAATTGCACGTAAAATACTTTTGTGATGGACAAAAGTTATAAATAGAGTGCAATCTCTTTGTCTTGGTTCCCTAAGCCTCACATCTCTATTCAGTAACTTACATCATCTAAGGGAGATTGTAGAAGGTTTAGAAGAGCTTAAACATCCTTAAGCAAGCAAAGCAAGAGCAATCTCAAACAAGAACCGTTTTAAGCAAGAGCAATGCTTGAGGTATTTCGGCTATTTAATTCAATTTCGTTTTCGCTGTTTTGAATTTCGTCTATGAATTAGTAGAAATTCTAACATTTGGTATAAGAGCTTGTTAACCTTTGCCTTGCGATTTTCGCGTTCAGTTTTGGGGTTTTATAGCATCTGAAAGTTTTTGGATTTCATATGATTTTAACAATTCATTCACAGAAAATTTACAAACCATAAAGAAATAATTTCGGTTCATATTCTATGTTTAAAATTTAATTTTTGTATTAAGATGGTATGAAATCCAAGGTTTCAGAATCTGATTTTTGCGTGAATTTTTAAGTTAATTTCGATTTCGATTTCATCTGAAAGTCTAATTTCGATTTCATATGGAATTGTTGTTATTCCGTGTTTAAAACATGAATTTTTGGTGTTAAAGATATCTGAAATCGTGTTTTTATGTTTCGGATTTCGTGGGTCTTCAACCGGTCATTATGACCCGTCGGGAGGTTGAAGATGACGAGCTAATTATTTTAATCAAACCTGTTATTATAAATATTAAAGAATGCAAAACGTATCAAAGTTGATTCAATCTTCCTAGTGGTTGAGGTGTCGTTCCACTATAATGGGGACGTGGGTTCGATTACTGCGTTTTAGGCTCTGGATTGATGGAATATAATGGAATGAAGCGGAATGAAGTGGGGTGGAATGAGATGGAGCGAAATAGAATAAATCTCCCGTTCCATTGTTTGGATATTTTAAAAAGGAGATGAATAAAATTGAAAGTAAATGGTGGTATTTGATGGAATTTATTTCATCATATTCCATTTCATTCAATTATTATTTTACAAATCCAAACAATTGAACATTATTATACTCTATTCTGTTCCATTCCATTCCATCGCATTCCATCAATCCAAACATTAAATTTATTTTTGAGGGAACAACCTTGATTAAAATAAATTGCCGAAAAATCAGACTCGAAAAGGGTCGTAGACTCGACTCGTAGACTCGATTCGTAGATTCGTACGAGTTTATGGAAACTTAAAAATGAATTTAAAAACCCTATAAGTTACTCATAAATGACATATATATATATGGGGAGGGATCAAATTACACCGGTGTAACATTTGAGTAATGTTACACCGCTCAATAACGCTTTAACGAATACAAATTTTACAAAATTCACCGTTGGATTGAAAGCTTATATTGTATAGATCATATATGTTGAATTGTATAAAAATCTAAAATCGTTTGATATGTTTTTGAGATAGATCAAGATTAATGATATTCAATAAAAACACATAAACCGTTAATCTTCATCGGTCTCAATAACATATCAAACGATTTTAGATTTTTGTAAAATTCAACATGGATGATTTATACGATATAAGCTTTCAATCCAACGGTGGATTTTGTAAAATTTGTATTCGTTAAAGCGTTATTGAGCAGTGTAACATTACTCAAATGTTACACCAGTGTAATTTGATCCCTCCCCTATATATATATATATATATATAATGGAACACCAATTAACATAAAATTCAATTTTCAAATAAAAATTCAAATTTCAAACTCCAAACAAACTTGTCGACAAAAAACTCCGGTGACATCATCACCACCAATATAATCATCACCATTATCTTCACCATCATCATCATCTCCAGATAAAACATCTTATTCGTTATTAACCAAGGTTGGATTGCTTGAACTTCCACTTAATTCAACATTGCTGCCATCAACATTGGTAATAATAACATCAGGTTCCTCAACATTGTTAGCAGTAACATCAACTTGCTCAACTTTAACTTCAGTTTGCTCATTATTTTCTTCATTAAGGGTTTTCAATTTTTTTATTATTTTTTTAATTTTGTTTTGGATGGGGATTTTTTAATAAAAAAAATTAATTTTTTTTAGAAAGATTTATAGACTCGTAAACTCGCCATAAACTCGCGAGTTTATACGAGTCTATTCGAATCTAATCGAGTTTATCAAAAATCGATTCTATGAGCGATTCAATTAGTTTTTGCTTCCTAGATACGTAAACTCGTACGAGTTTAAGAGTCTACTCGCGAGTTTGACAATCATGGTGATATTTGATGGAATTCATTCCATCCTATTTCATTTCATTCCATTATTATTTTACAAATCCAAACAATTGAACATTATAATACTTCATTCCGTTCCATTCCATCAATCCAAACATTAAATTTATTTTTGAGGGAACAACCTTGATTAAAATAAATTGCAGAAAAAAAATTAAATTTTGTCACCAGCCAGCCAGCTTCGAGCTAAGAACCTGGATAAAGGGTCCATCAAGAAAAAGCATTCCGTAACTGCTTGGCTGTGTGTAACGTCTTGTTTAATTGCACTGATTTGGTATTTAAGTTTTTAATCATGTAATTATGTGCATTAAAATTACTTTGTTACATTTTATGCAATCTAATATTATGAACTAAATGTCAATATGATTTATATAATTTTATTTGATTAAGGAGTAGTCGCAACTTTTTTTAATTAAGTAAGATTATATATTGAGAGTTTAAAATAATGTTAGTGACATAGATTGTAATTGATTATATTGAACGTAGTAAGTTTTATTCCACCGGAATTTTTATTTTGTTTATGTATGATTAATTAGGATAAAATATTAAATTATATTTTCTAATTTACACACAGAGATTAGAAAAAGGAACATAATTTGATAGTTTTATCATTAAGTTATATGAATCTAATTGAATAAAACTTTATCCTACAGGTAAGTTTTATGTCACTAGGTTCATAGTTCGAAACATAATTTACATTGGTAAAAAATGATATTTGTTTAATAGTCTCAATTTAATTATAAGCATGTAAATTTGATTTTTACAGCTATGCAACCTATTAAATTTTTCTAATTTTAACGGTGAAATTCCCGAATTTCAACAATATGTACCAATGTTTATTCCTTTTTGATTTTTTTTATTCTTTCCACAATGACTAAATAAGAGTTAACGAAATCATTTGAAACATGTTTTTTAAATGATTTTGAATTTAGATGAAGCTCACAAAATTGAAACATGTTTTTTAAATGATTTTGAAGTTAGATGAAGCTCACAAAATTGAATAGCATTTATAATTGTATGCATTATTTGATTAAGCACACGAGATGCCAAACCAACATAAAATTTTATGCCCAAGCAAGTGAATCAAAATTAATAATTACACATCTAATTAAGTTTACAATTATTGATTAACAATCCTGCAAAGCTGCATATTTGGAATTTAATATATGTTACTTGTATGATAGAATAGAATTCAAACAAAATGAAATCAAAGCAAGTGGCGTTAGTTGTTATATTTTCCAACATGACAGTGTTGTCAGCCAAATATCATAAAAAAAATTTCTTATATTAAATACTAATAATAATAATAATATTTGTAATAGTCTTATATTAAATACTAATAATAATAATATTTGTAATAGTCACGTACCACCATCATGAGTTTGTCTTTTTGGTTGTCGTACTAAATAGCATCTTTGAACACACGGATATGTATAACTGGAGAATCTTTGTCAAATTGTTTTATTTGTAAAACTGGAAAGTAGAAACATGGTAAAGCAAATTTGATTAGATCAAAATTTCCAAATTGAAGTGTATAATTACGGATATGGATTGGGTGCAGTCAATAACTCTGACTGCATGCAGTCGGTAGATCACAGCCGTCCGATTACAATCGGACAGTTCAGAGTTTAAAGTTAAAATATTTATATTTTATAAAACTAAAATTGTACTAAGATCTGAGTCGTCCGATTTTCATCAAACGGTTCAGAGCAGCTGACTGCAGCCTGACTGCACCATGGTTGACTGCTCTGAATCCATTTCCGTATAATTACTGAATACATAAACCACGAATGATTAGGAAAATAAATGGAAGGGTAATCCAAAATGATTAGGTTAACATTTTCCATGAGGGGGTAAATCAGATAATCTTCACATTACAAAGGGTAATCCAAAAAAAAATGAAATAGAGGGTTGATGACAGTCTATTATATGATGTTTTTAGTAGTAATTTAGGGTAGTTCTAATAGTAATTGAAGCCCAAAAGCAAGCAAATACTTGGAAAAGTGAAGTTATTTGGCCCAGAAGCAAGAAAAATGGAAAAAACAGCAAAAAAAGGCAAAAACGTAATAAACAGTGCAAGCCATCGTACCTACGATGAGATTCAGCGTAGCGCGATGAGAAGGCGGTTTAAATTGAAGAAAATCTGCAACAAATCTTTATCATCGTACCACGATGACTTGTCATCGTGGCACGATGAAAGGCGGTTGAAGAAAGCAGAAAATTTGGAGAAGATCTTCCATCGTACCACGATATGATCCATCGTAGCCATGATAAGGCGAAAATACACGCCATCGTGGCCACGATAGGTGCGATGGAGGCGCAGAAAAAGCAAAAACCGAGCTAAAAAACTATAAATAGAACATTCCTCATTCACTATTATTCACTCCAAAGTATTCAGAGACATTGAATATTCACTCCAGAGTTAGGAGAACTCTAAGGAGGAGATAAGGAAGGCCAAGGAACTCCAAGGTCAATAAGGTTCTTTTCTTTATTGTCTTTGTAATTTATTTTTTCTAGGTTAGATGGGGTCGATGAACTCCCTTACGAATGCTCGGTTTTGTATAATTTGGGTATAAATTCAATTGTTCCTATTAAAACTCTTTTATTGTCTGGTTTTTATTCTTTATTTTAATACTGATCACATTATAATAAACTCTAAGGAAATTAGTGGATATCAGTGATGACAATCACTTATTTGCTAATTTTAATTCCAATTTTAGTTTTTTTTAATTAGTTTTTAGTAGTAATTCATGATCAAAGAGAAGAATATTTGAAGAAATTGACATATAAAAGAATTTGAAGACTAAAGACCAAAAGATCAAAAGGAGAAAAATTTCAATGTTTTGGAGTTAAAACACTCTCTGTTTTCTTCGCGTCCCCATGAGAACTATGTAGTGGCGCGATTTGTCACTTGCCTGTCCACGAGAAGTATGCTGCACATGCATATCTTGCGTTGACACGTCATAAAAAAAAGAAAATAAATGCCTTGAAAGTATAGTATACGGACGCGACTTGGCAGAATTATAGCACGTGATTTGTACTCCTCTCAAAGGATATAAATAGCAGCTTGTCCCAACCTAAAGAGGATTCACGCAGAGGCATCACGGGAAGAAAAAAAGGATTACGGCTTTGACCAAAAGGAGAGAAGAATTCTTAGTCTTATTTCAAGGTGCTTTATCATTGATTTATTATTATTTAATTGTTATCTCAATTATTATTATGAGTAACTAATCTCATCAGATTAGGGATTTTAGATGATTCTCTGTAGAACTATTTGAACCATGTAACTACGTGTTCTTATTTATGCAATCAAAACTAATAGTTATTCAGTTAATTTCGTGTTTAATGTTTTTCTTTATTTGGCCAATATCGAATTGATTTCAAGAAATAATTCACTACTGACCCTAGGTTTTATTACTAGAACTAAATTAATTGTTTGCCAATCGTAATTGCTTTAGGAATAAAGAATTAGTTGGTATGATTGAGAATTTAACGTTCAATAACGCTTTTGATAATATTAGTTTCGCCTAAGGAATTAGGGTACTTTATTAGATAAAAGGGATCATGAGCCAAGGAATTGGACTTAATCTATTTTGTTAAATTATCGTAACTATTAGAGTTTGGTTGTTGAGAATTAGAACCTAGAGTACCAAATAGGGATACAGAGAGGATTCGAACAATCCCTAATCGCTTCACTCCATTAAAAAGTCTTCGTCAATTTATTGCAATTTTTATTTTAATTATTTTATGAACCAAATATATGCCAAGCATACCCCCTTTATATTTACGTCCTAAATACGATTTAATTGTTTTGTCGAGATTGAACAATCCCTGCGGATACGAACTTTATAAATATTATTACTTAACGATAAGTTAGTACACTTGCTAATTTTGTCATCAAGTTTTTGGCGCCGTTGCCGGGGATTGTTGATTAATTTTGACAAGACAATTTATTTTACTTAGGATTTTTATTTTATTTTTCTTGTTATTTTCATTTTATTCTTGTATATATAAAATTTTCTCTTTATGTCTTCTTTAGTTTGTTTTGCTACTAAAAAATTTCTCCAAGTTTTGTAGCAATGAAATTGATTGATAATAGATTGGTTGATTCCGAAGAAATAGCTATCATTTGTTATCAACTATGTTTACTATCTTATGAGCAAGAGAGGTTGGATGCAAAGATTTCAAGATTGAAGGTGAAAAGTGATTTTTGCGGGGTGAATCATCACAATGACTATTGTGAGGAGTCTTGCTTAAAGGAAGAAGAACATCAAGGGATTAAGATTGATTTCAACTCTCAACTCGAAAATATTTTGGATGAATTTTTGAGGTCAAATCAAGGTTCATTTGATGGATTTGAAGTTGAATGTGGTAATCTTGTTGAAAAGGCAAATAAGTGTGAGAAGTTGGTTGAGATGGAGATGAAACATCATGCTATTGGAGAAGAAGAAAAATTGAAAACCAATAAGAATGTCATGAGAAGAGTGAATCATTTTGATCTCTATGTTACATTTGAGTTTCAACCAATGGAGTTTGAAGAGAAAAACCCCTTGCAAAAGAAGTCTCATTCTTCTCCAAGGTGGGAGAGTGCTTGTTCTGAAAGCTTAGTTGCTGGAAGATGGGAACACTTAATTCTCTATGTGAAATTCATGGAATTCTTACCAAACAAGAGGAAGAGGAAGGATGATGTGTTCCTGCTATCATTCAGGCCACCCTAACAGTGGTTGATGTGTCAAGCTAATGACGATAAAGAAGCGCTTGATGGGAGGCAACCCATCTGGTATGTTTTATTTTAGTCTTTATTTTTAGTCAAAAAAAACAGTAAAAAAAAAAAAAAAGAGAGACTATCAATGATGTCGTCTGCTGACAATCCCTTGTGTTTCACCCTTATGTTTCTTTGTTTATTATCAAGTTGAATGTTTTTATGTCTTTTCAGAATTGTCAGTGTGTTAATACCTGAATTTGCATGATGAGAATCTCTTAGACTTGCACATAAAAGAATAACTGATGTGTGACTGCTCATGAAAGTGCGATGGTTAAAGAGACAAAAAGATGAATATGAAAGATGGAGTTTTGCATGTTGTACTAGTTCAACCTTCAGATACCTCAGCTGGTGAGCATATTGAGCCAAATAAATTCCACGGTATACTTTTTCTTTCACATCTTATGAGTGTATCCATGCTTTGTATATTTTCTAGAACTTGCAACTATTCTCTACTGTTGATTGGTTTTACATTTTCACACATAGAGGCACATTTGTTTGGTACTCTGAGCCTTTTCAAGCTACCCTGTTTATTATTTATCCGTTGCTAAACCATTTTGAGCCAAAAAAAATTCCCTTTTCTTTCGGTAACATACCAAATTATAAGCCTTTTAGACCTGAAATTTTTTATCTGTTTGCCCTCCTTGGAGTTAGGTAGAAGCTTTAAATTTTCTTGTCATGGCAACATTTTAAGTTTAGGGTTGCTTTTGGAATTAGCAATATCTTAAGTTTGGGGTAGGGTACTAGAGAACTTGAAAAAAAAAAAAAAAAAAAAGAGAATAATAGAGACTCACAAAAATAATGGAGTTTCTTAAAAAAAATAATAAAGAGCCATTAAACATGAAAAATATTGGCATCTTCAAAAAGAAAGAAAAAAAAAATTGAAGGATAAGTTCTCTAAGTACCTAATTAACAATGAATTGAGTCCCAATAATGGTAATTTTTCAACAAGAAATAGTAGTGGATATCTAACTCCAAATTAGCCTACTTTTCCCAAAATTATCTCACCATTTACCTAAGCCAAGTTATAACCCTCAAGACCTCAAAAATGTGTGCGATGTATTTACTTTGATTGACGTTCAGAATTTTTTCAAGCTTATGGTAAAATAGCATTTGCATGTTGATGGAGTGAATACCCTGTCAAAAATTGAGTGAATTAGTCAGTGAGAGATAAGGTTGAACTTTGTACATTGTGTGGAACGGTCATTGGACCAAATTTGATTCAAGTCTTGGAAGCCAAAGTGTTGATTGAGCAGGATCACTGAAGTTAACACCGGTGGTTCTATTGCCGGATGAAGAGAAAAAAGTTTGTGAGATTTTTATCATTCAAATTAATTTGTTAATTCCCTGACAGTTTTGTTTTGACAGACATGTCACTTGAGGACAAGTAACAGTTCAAGTTTGGGGTTGTGATGACAATCACTTATTTGCTAATTTTAATTCCAATTTTAGTTTTTTTTAATTAGTTTTTAGTAGTAATTCATGGTCAAAGAGAAGAATATTTGAAGAAATTGACATATAAAAGAATTTGAAGACTAAAGACCAAAAGATCAAAAGGAGAAAAATTTCAATGTTTTGGAGTTAAAACACTCTCTGTTTTCTTCGCGTCCCCATGAGAACTATGTAGTGGCGCGATTTGTCACTTGCCTGTCCACGAGAAGTATGCTGCACATGCATATCTTGCGTTGACACGTCATAAAAAAAAGAAAATAAATGCCTTGAAAGTATAGTATACGGACGCGACTTGGCAGAATTATAGCACGTGATTTGTACTCCTCTCAAAGGATATAAATAGCAGCTTGTCCCAACCTAAAGAGGATTCACGCAGAGGCATCACGGGAAGAAAAAAAGGATTACGGCTTTGACCAAAAGGAGAGAAGAATTCTTAGTCTTATTTCAAGGTGCTTTATCATTGATTTATTATTATTTAATTGTTATCTCAATTATTATTATGAGTAACTAATCTCATCAGATTAGGGATTTTAGATGATTCTCTGTAGAACTATTTGAACCATGTAACTACGTGTTCTTATTTATGCAATCAAAACTAATAGTTATTCAGTTAATTTCGTGTTTAATGCTTTTCTTTATTTGGCCAATATCGAATTGATTTCAAGAAATAATTCACTACTGACCCTAGGTTTTATTACTAGAACTAAATTAATTGTTTGCCAATCGTAATTGCTTTAGGAATAAAGAATTAGTTGGTATGATTGAGAATTTAACGTTCAATAACGCTTTTGATAATATTAGTTTCGCCTAAGGAATTAGGGTACTTTATTAGATAAAAGGGATCATGAGCCAAGGAATTGGACTTAATCTATTTTGTTAAATTATCATAACTATTAGAGTTTGGTTGTTGAGAATTAGAACCTAGAGTACCAAATAGGGATACAGAGAGGATTCGAACAATCCCTAATCGCTTCACTCCATTAAAAAGTCTTCGTCAATTTATTGCAATTTTTATTTTAATTATTTTATGAACCAAATATATGCCAAGCATACCCCCTTTATATTTACGTCCTAAATACGATTTAATTGTTTTGTCGAGATTGAACAATCCCTGCGGATACGAACTTTATAAATATTATTACTTAACGATAAGTTAGTACACTTGCTAATTTTGTCATCAATCAGATAGGAAACAAAGCTAATTATCCCGAACGAAGGACGATGCGCTAAGGTCCAACATGAGACCATTAAATTCAGTATTTGGGGTCTTAGTGTAGGATTTGACAGCTTAGTCAAAAACGATAAACTCTACCTGAAGTCAGAGTTAGGACTAGTTTGAGGCACACATGACAGCTTGCGACGCATTGAGCCTTAAGGGTAAGGATACTTAAGTTTAAACGAAAAAGTGGAACCGACTAGGGCGAGGATATTTAAGTAGAGTAAGGCAACCTAAACTAGGCTCTGACCAGTTTGGAATAGAAATAGGGAACAAGTGCTTCTGAACCTATTTTATAAGACTAATCCTGATAGAGGGGAACAAGGGAATTAACCACCAAGCAGGAGTAAGGGAAGGATTCGAAAACACTTAACCACCCCACGTGGACACACACGCACCTTTACTTTACTTTTCAGTCATTTACTTTCCTGCAATTTACTTTTACCGGCACAACTATCTCTAAACAAAGCGAATGCAAAACCATTCCTAAGTGAAACTAGTAATTTTGGCACAATCCCTGTGGAGAACGATAACTTATCACTTTATTATTTGGTTACGATTCTGTGCACTTGCAGAGCCACCATAAAGGGTAAACCAAAACTCGCCTACTTTGCGGATGGTAAAAAGCTATTTACCCTTAAAAAAAAAACTTCGTATCCGGTCTAAGGAAAAACTAATTGGAGGAATTTAATTTCACCGTCCAATTATATGAACTCTATTTAAAGTCTGAGTAAAGCTCCGAATGGACTAGCTAGTCCGATCAACACTCATCTTGCTTGATTGCAAACTTAAAAGCATTGATTGATAGAGTAGGTATATATATTGATCAAACATTTGAAATTGTTTTTCAATTCTTCGACACTTTTGTTTGAGGACAAACAAAATTTTAAATTGAGCAGAGTTGATAAATGTTAAAAAAGACGTTATTTTTCATATACATTTTAAGTATTTATTAACTTGTTTTATAAGTAATGTAATAGACAAACCAAACTAAATGTAATTATTGGTTTGAAATAGTAAAATGACCATTTTTGTAAATTTCTACCTAATTCCCCTTCATTTTTATAGGAAAATAGGATGTTGAAGGACTTGGAGCAAAAATAACATAAAATCTGTTTAAAGTACCTTCACCCAGCAAGCAATGAGTGAATTTGCACCCTGTTTCACTCACCTAAGCCTCGCCAAAGCAACCATGGAGCGAACCAAGTCAGAAGATATATCCAGTTTTACTCGTCAAGTCGCTCCAGTGACCATGAAGCGAACCAAGTCAGGACGTTCCAAGTCTAGCAATCAGTGGTCGTCACTCGTCAAGTAAATCCCTCGCTGTGCAAACAAAGGAGTCAAAAATGCAAGTTGGCCATGAGATGGCCTTTCCTCCTCTGAAGAAAGTTAGTTCACTCAACGAACTCATACTCGCCCAATGAGGAAATGTTTTTCTTCAACTATAAATAGATGATCAAACTCGTTCATTTGTCATCAATTTAGTGAAGAGCTAAGAAATACTCTAGGGAGAGGCTAAAGGAGTTGTATTCCACCATTGGAAAGCTTTAGAGTTTTGCTTCCAAGTCCTTGACCGATGCAATCTTCGCTCTTCTTTATTTGTAAGTTATGCTCATGAGTATGAGTAGCTAAACCCTCTCTTATGTTGTGATTAAGTTAGTTATTAATGATCTTAATGTAAACATGTGATCTGGCTGGTTATTTGAAGTATGTTTTGATATGTTTATGATTTATTCTCATTCTTAATGTTTCTCCTACTCCAAAATTGATATTTTGATTTAGAAAGTGTTAGAGAAAGACTTTCTACTTAAGGGACATGGAATAAAACTCATTTATGAAATTTAATTGCTAGACATATGGTTAATTTCATAATCATAAATACTATCAGGTATAATGTCGTTATATTGATTAACCCGAGCGAGACATAGGATGTTAATAGGTGTAACGAACTCTCGTCGTTTGTTGGACATGGAAACGTATGATGAGTGACATGAATAAACATGTTCGAAACATATGGACTATATAATCGATCACATAAGTTATATTAAGTGATTAAATAATACTCCATCTGTCCCAAATTATAAGGGGGAAAACTCTTTTTTTTGTCCCAAATTATAAGAGAAAAAATATTTTTAAGATTGTTTTTTTCCTTATTCTCATAAAATTAAATGAAAATTTAATTTAATTTTCTCTCTCTCCCCTTTTCTCAATAAACAACAACCAATAAAAATTGTTTTTACATTTTCCTATGCAACTTATTCCAAGAAAAACCCAAAAAAAATATAGTTCAAATGATCATGTTTTACTTTTTCTTAATAAGTGTGATTTTTTTATTGTCCCTTATAATTTTGGATGGAGAGAGTAATATATATCTAATTCCAACACAATTCTTTAATTGTTATTTTCACTCTCTTCGCTTGTTGCTTCATAAAAATTAAAACTCTTGAATATATAAGCTTAAAAATAATTAGAGCATTTTGCTTAAATAAATAAGGGGTACAAAATCTGAAGAAAAAAAATCAGTTTGCATCCTAAGATGCGAACCTTATCAAATAGGAGTGAAGGAATGGTGAGAGATACAAAAATATTATACTCCCTCCGTCCTAAAATATAAGAGAAAATTGGTCAAAAAAACTTGATGTATTTGGTTAAGAATTTGGACTAAATATGTAACGACCCAAATTTATTATTCACTATGTAAGTGTTTATTTATTTGGTGACGTGACTTTTAAGTAAGATAGTAACTTTAAGTTATTTATCGAGAGATTTAGTTAACGCACGAGTTAGTGAGAGTTAACGCGCGTTGGGCCAAGCTAGTGGGCTTGAGGCCCAATGGGCCTTGGAACACTTGTGGGATGTAACAGCACGAGCCCCTTTTCAACGTATTTAGTAGGCAATCTCGACTGTCACCTCACGATCTTCTCCACCCCCCTCTCTAGTGGAGTTTTTGCCTTCCGTGGGAATCGAACCACGTACCCTGGGGTTCAAATACGTGTTCAATCCATTCCCACTACCGACAAAACCTAAGAATAAAAGTGTATTTTTATTTCATTTGTCCGCTGGATAAAAAGTTGTCCCCCACTTTAATGAGTAACAAAAAAGTGGGTAGTTGTCCTGTCCTCAGTAATTCTTTTTGTGCTGTCCTTTTTTTTTTTTTTCTTTTTAAATTAAACACTGAACAATTATTTTTGTTCTGTCATGTCCCTTAATTTTTGCAAATCAAATGAACCCTTAGCATATATATAAAATTAAACATATATATATATATATATATATATATATATATATATATATATATATATATATATATATATATATATATATATATATATATATATATATATCATTTTGACTTGTTTAAAAAAAAAACTAAACTCACATCTTTAAATTTATGAATTTATGAAATTTTTATTTGTTGTATGTTCATTAAATCTAAAACTCACATCTTTAAAGTTTCTTTAAATTTATGATTTTTATCAATTTTAATATGAACATAGACTTATCGTTTGACCTAACTTTTTTCCCTCTTATTTAGAGCTTATGCAAACAACTTATGCAATTTTAATATATTATTATAAGTTTGTCAAGGTAGTTTATGATAAAGTAGCTTATAAAATTACAATTTTCACTAGTGTGAACTTATAAAATAACATAAAACTTAATTTATATTGCATAAGCTATTTGCATAAGCTCAAAAAAAGTTAGGTCAAACGGACCCTTAAATGATCGAATTGAAAAAAGAAAGAAGCTAATGACTTAAATGTTATTCAATTTTTTCTTTTTTTATAACAAGAGTGCTACCGTCCATGACTAACCGAGGAAGTGATATTCCCCAAACATCAGCAGCCAAAAAGCTAGTGGTTAAAAGCACTCGGGCACATGTCAAAAAATTCACAACTAGCAATTATCGTACAACTACAAATTATCGATGCATCCGCAAACCGATTAACTTCACAATATGAATGACATATAACTACCTCCCAATCCAATTGAAGTAACGAGTTTTTTCAACAAGAGCTCTCCCGCTCATGCTACCGTTACTTGAGGCATTAATTTCTTGCACAACAACAACAGAATCTACATGAAGTTCTGCAAATTTAAAATTGAGACGCCCAGCCAATTGTAGTTCTTCAAGCACTCCCCAAAGCTTCGCTATATACGCACTCCCTTTACCAATAAATTTGAAAAATCAACGATTTTCCATCACTGCATCTTATAATTGCTTCACAGGCTACCGCCAATAACTCCATCTTCCTACACGAGCCATCCGTATTCAATTTCACCCCTCCCGTCGGACGCCCGTGGATGCTTCCAACTATTAAAAATCAGTTCACCATGATTCTATTACAAAATGCGCTATAGCATTTGGCCTAAGTGAAATTCTCATTATGCTTCTCTTTGTTTCTCCAAAGCCATATATAATAATATGTCATTGCCCAAAGACTCTTCCACTCAACGTCCAAACCCCAGCCACCTTCCTTGCTCAAGTTAAAGTTAGTTAGTTATTCAAAATTAAGTTAAAGGATGGTGAGAACAATTTAACATATAATTTTTTTTTTGTTGATAAAAGTGAGGGCTAAAAGCCCATATAACATATAATTTAATATTGTATATGTTTTGTACCAAAAAAAAATTATCCTATATATTTTTTCATAAGCTAAGGAAAAAAAAAGTCTTTAATCTTTAACGCATACGGCTATTTAAAAGAGAGAGAACTAAGCCATCAAACAAAAGTTATGGACCCCTAATCAAATGATTTGCATCTTTCTTCAAACTTCCATTTACATCCACAAGTTCCTTTGTTGTATTTCTTTCCTTTTCCCCCCTAAACTTTACCGACAGATCAGAAAAGTTTATAGTGAAATAATTGAACGAATCCGATGGAAAAAATATGAATGACTAAAACTAATGAATTGATTGTTTAATTAATTTATTTTATAAAATAGTGTACACTTGTGTACCTATAATTTTGGAGGAAAACAATCACATGTTTGTTTGTTAACGTTAACAAGAAAGGTAGCCTAAAAAAAAACGTTAACAAGAAAGGCTGGCATAACTTACCCAATGCAGTTGAAATATGCTTTGAAATCTCAGTTACAATAAGTCAGGAAAAATCTGGTGTGAATCTGCCTGCTGCGCGAGGCGCAGACTTGTTTTCTATCTTCAGAAGTCAGGTTCTGCCTCCTGCGTGAGGCGCAGGGAGGGCTGCACGAGGCGCAGACGCGTGATGTAGTTTTGTAGATTTTTTGTGAAAATATCTTTTCTTGGAGGACACTCTGACTTGGATATGTTTATTTTAAAAAATGGATTTGTTACTAAATTTAGGCATACATTTTTCTATAAATAAGGAGTGTTTTATTCATAGAAAATTAAGAGAGTAGAGATGTAGGGAATCATTAGGATTTGCCGCCGACACAAGGCTAGAATTTTAGAGAAAAACAAGAGGGGTTGTCTCTGGTATAACTCTAGAGTTGGGCAAAGGAGATTGATTACACATTGGGAAACACTTATCAATTTGAGTCTCTTGGCCACGAGAAGAGATTCGGGTTTTGGGTAGACAAATTATTGTGTTCTTTCTTCTCCTTTATCTTTTATCGGTTATTATTATTATTATTTATTCCGCTTAGTTATTGGTTGTTGTTCTATTGCTCCACACATCAAGTTCTTTTATTGGTGTGATTTTTAAGACGAATTCAGAACACATGCAAATACAACAAAATGCAACATTGTCAATATCAATATAGTACTAACACTTGTTTCAATATCAATCAGAAAATAATATGAATAATATTCATCACAAATATAATATTAAATAATACAACAACCTAAAGTTTTTGTTTTTCAATTGGTTGGTATCAATAATGCCACTTGTTACACTATGATCTCAAATTTTAGAGACCTCTACAACCGATTCAGAACGCTAAATGTAAACGCATTGTCAACAAAATATTATGATACAAATACAATTGCAATTTAAAACATGTGTCGCACACGACACCAATTTATTTCAAATTTCATCACCGATCCAATTTCTCTTCTGCTTTGGCCCAGTGGGCCCTTCCTCACCCAACAATTCATTAGGCAATTTCAAACCAGGAATCACCTTATCCAATTTACTCAATTCTTCACCCAAATCATAAGTAATTTTAGGACCCCATTCCCTAAAAAAGTTCAACCAACCTGGCTCAACAATTTCACTCCCCAAATACTCCCCAGAAACAATTTCAAAATCAACTCCAAAATCAACAACCAAATCACTTTTCTTAGTTTCATTCTTTATTCCAATTTCACTAACACCTTGAAGAACAAGTCCTTCTTTTGGATAGATAGCATGACCATTTAATGAAGAATAAGCCACTGGCTTATTTCCACTTTGAAACTCAACTTCTGAAGAATCAACCCATTGACCATTACTATGTTGTGAAAAATAAACCCTTTTTAACTCTCCATTAAAATTACTTATCCTTAAAGTCACATGTTCCCAATCACCAATATGTTCACCTATCTTACCAAGTGAAATGTTATCTACAAGCCCAACTTTTAATGTTCCTGGCCCATTAAAAGGGTAAAAAACCCACATGGCCAAATCAGTAAATGTTCCACCAAACATTGGTTTTACATGAAAATAAGCTTGAAAATTTTTGAAATCACCTTTTTTGACTCTTTCTCTATTATCTTTATCTTTTGGAAGGTCCAACCAATAAGCACCATCATTATTTCCACCTTGAGGAAGATTTGAGCCTAATGGGTCAATTGCAATTGGATTTGATTCTTCCCCCTTTTTATAAAGCAATGCTCCATTTGTAAAATACCATTTAGTTGAACATGGTTGAAACTTTTCCTTAGGGTGCAAGTACATGAATGGTGAATAAGCTTGTGCTAGTGCCTTAATTTGGGTTAAATTAGGCATTGATGAAAATTTTGAAAAGTTTAAATTTTTCAAACAAGAAATTGGTAAAGGGCTATTTGTAATTTCACCAACATGTGCTAAAAAAGTTCCAACAAGAACACTAGGTGCTTGAATACCTCTATTGATTGGTCTCACATAATGAACATTGAAACCTTTTTCATCAATTTTTTTATCTTTTCCCCAAATCCATGAATTAATCTCACATTGGTCTGTGAAATCTGATCTAACACATTGGATTCTATCAAGTGAAGGTTTTTCAGGAGTGGTTGTGACAATATGACCTAAAGGGCTATAACCATTTGGTGCAATTGGTAACCAAATGTAACCATCATCTTTATCTTGTTTGATTTTTTGTGACTTGCTAGTCCAAACAAGTGTATAATCAATTGGATTCTTTAAAGCTCCATTGGACTCATCTTTTGCTACTAGAACCCAACCAAAGAGAGGTTTGTTGTTAGGTTGACTATAATGGCCTAATGGGAAAAACCCTTGAGGTATTCCTGTTGGCTCAAAGAAACTTGCTCCTAAGTCATCTTGTCCACCTTCTAAGGTTGTCCAAATTTTGTTGAATGTTGAGATTTGTGATACTTTTAATCCTCCTAGATCAATGATTCCACTACCAAATCCACCACCTACACACATAAAGTTAATATTACCATAAATATTAGTATACACTATTATCACTACCAGAACAACAAAATCAATCAGCGACAAACAATTTAGTGATGGATTTTCATTTTTTCCATCGATAATTTTTTGTCACGATTAATTTTTTCTGATAGTGATAATATCAAGAAGGAAAGGAAAGAGATGAGTACCTTGTGGCCAAGTTGGTATGTTAGATGGAAGCTTAAATGTGGTGTCAATGGGAAGAAGCTTTATCTGGTTAGAAGAAGATGACCCGTTCCCCATTATTGAGTGTTCTTTAGACAAGAAGAGATTGAATGTTGTGTGGGGTAAGTGTGACTAGTTGGTCATTATATATAGAGAGAAACAGCTATTACAAGAAGCATATTCCATTCACAAAACATCTTGCCGTGTTAAATTTTATATGATGTTTTTTTTATATGTTGTTTTCATATGATATTTTTTGTATACGTATTTGATATTGAATAAGCAAAGTCCTTGCAAAAATTATTAGATTACTTAGAGGAAATTTAATAGTTTTGGCTATTTAATTTATAGGCAATTTGGATTTAATATGTGGAGTACTACTAGGATATACTTGAATTATGGTGAGTTTCACGACTAGAATAAGATATCAACAAGGCTCCGTTAGAATAAGAGATTACATCCGGCGGAACAGCTAGCAGCTAGCAAAAATAAAAAGGAAAAGGTTCATTCCACGATTTTTTTTTGGTACAAGATGAAAGAAAAAAAGGAAAAGATAAAAAGAAAATTATCTAGAAAAAATAGTCCCACTAGCATCAGCTAGCAGGAGAAGGTTCATTCCATCCGGCGGAACAGCTATAGGAGAATAAGCTTTAGGGTTGCGAGCTCCAAACTTGGCTAAGAAATATGCACAAGTGTTCCCCTCCCGAAGAGTATGCATCAATCTAACCCTTCAGTTTCTAGTGAGAAGATCATTTATGTTATAGATAATCACCGCATAGTGGTGCCACTCATTTACATGATTAGATGGCAACTTAATCATGGTTTTGGAGTCAAAATAGCACCACAAATCCTTAATATCCAGCTCCCACGTCAAAACTAAACCATGGTACACCGCCAATAATTTCGCATGAAGGATATTCGAAAAGTCTATATTTCCAACAAAATCGTGCACCCACGCCCCGTCAGAGTTCCGAATCAAAGCCTATATCGATTTGTCTAATGGTCGGGATAAAAAAGAAATGGTAGAATAGTAAAACCACGAAGTTTATGCAAATTTTTTATTTACTAAATTACTAGTTTAAATGGTGTTTAAAAAAAAATGTTCAAATCGTAAGATATTTTTACCTGAAACCATGAAATTTCCGGAATAATGAATTGAGATATATTTTAAAAATGGTGGGTAAGATGATGGTGACAACTCATAAATTTCAAAGCGTGTGTGGACACATTTATATATGTTTGATTCACCCCACCCGTTTATGTCAATCGGATGCAAATGAGTTAACCAGCGAATTCTCTTCATGATACTTTGTAATCCTTGATAGGAATTGCACATTATATCAAGAATATCGATCAATGATAGTTTACATAATAAAGTTCCTTCAATTACTCTGTGCACTAGACAAAAGGATAAATGACTATTTTAGGCAAAAATTTAACTTATAGAATTAAAAAAAAAAAAAAAAAACTATAAGATTCATATTAGAGTTTGATTCATGGTGTAAGCAATTCTTATATTGGCCTTACTTACCTTGTAACCGAACTCTGAATTACAATGATTTTCTTCGCTTAGAAACTACTACCTCCGTCCCTAATTATAAGACCTTGTTTGACAAAAATGTATTATTCATTTACCTTGTTTTGACCGTATTTTTTTAATAATATATAAATGTAAATATTAGCATATAAGATCTTGTTCAATTTGTTTTGATGAGTATTTTCAAAATATTAAATTTTTATAATTTTTACTAATAGACAATTAAAAATATTAGTGATTAAAATTGTGCATTGGCGTACGTGGTCAAACAGAGTCTTATAATTAGGGACGGAGGTAGTAATAGATTTTTTCTCAATTTATTCTTCCATGAATCGTTAAAAAAGAAGTTCATCAAAATTCAGGATCTAATAAATCAAATAATTGAAAATAATTTTAGAAATTAACGTGAAACACGAATACCGAAGGTTATTTAATAAAAAAAAAATACACAATTACAATAGTGATTCTTACAATATGTGTGGCTGATACAAATAAAAAAAAATATGTGTGTTACAAATCCAAACACGTACAGTAAATAAATATTTATCATGAATGCATTAAATGAAGAAAAAAAAATTGTGCAAACCAGACAAGGAAAAAAACATAAAAAAAAAATCCAAAACACACATGGATGAGGAAAAAAATAAGTAGATCCTAAAAAATGAAATGATTCCACATAAAATCTATATATATGTCGAGTTGGGATCTCGTCATTTTTAACTGTTTCTATTTTTTTATTATCATAGATTTTAAATATTTTAGAGTGTATAAGTAATTTGGCATTTATTTAATGTCACACTTTTGCATTTATTTTTCAAAAACATTTTCTTTTTTGTTTTAACCCTCCCAAGGAATGAGTCCCGTAATCCAGAGTTCAGCCACAAAATAAGTAAAGTCTAGTATCAATTAGTTCCACAAGTAAGTAAAATCTGATAAAAATTATTCTCGCAAAAAAAATTACATTAGTTGTATATGTTTCCACTAATCAATTAGTTAAACTATCAATTCATATATAGTAACTAATTTAATAGTGATTTTAAAAGTTTAAATTATAAAGTTAAAAAAAATTTGGTTCCTAAAAAATTATAATTTCTTTTTGTCCTTATAAAGTGGTATGTTTTTGTTGTACAAAATTTTTTGCACGTAATTTTAATCCTACTAAATTTTTATGCATACATTTCTTTATC
Organism: Trifolium pratense; assembly: GCF_020283565.1. NCBI lineage: Eukaryota > Viridiplantae > Streptophyta > Magnoliopsida > Fabales > Fabaceae > Trifolium > Trifolium pratense. The sequence continues at coordinate 38,751,553 of NC_060065.1, forward strand.
CAATAAGTTCCCGTAAAATTTTCTATATTGCTCCACCATCAAGTTGAATCGGACTCTGATGCTACTGTTGGATCGGAAAGCAGATCTTCACTGGGTTGAATCAATACATTATTGCGCACTCACACAAATGACTTTGATACCTTATTTTCATCCAAAATCATAATATATTAAATTTATAAATCATCTCACTTATATATTATTCAACCTCATTATTTTCAACTATATAATACTTTAACTCAACTTGATATATCTCACCCAGGCCTTATGGCCCGCCCCATAATTTTTTATTTTTTTTCATAGTATACTGTTTAGCAGCGGTTATAGTTTGTCTACTCTCTGATTTGCGGGGGTTTCTAACCTCTGCGGGATGACCTAGAATTTCTGTAACAGCTTTCCAGTTTGTGGGGGTTTCAAGCCCCCGCTATTTGCAAGTATACATTCTTTTTTAGAGGGTTATTATTCTCCTTTAAATTGTTCTGAATGTTTTTTCTCTATTATTAATAAGTCAAATATGCTTTCTAATTTACTTTTTGAAGGTTCCCTTCAAATGTTTCGTTTTTAATAATTTGTAGATGTTTTAAAATGTACAATTTATTTTGTTAAAGTATTTAAATATTGTTTTTTTTTTTTGTGGATAAAAGTACTCAAATTTTTATTGGAAATAGAGTTTTAGTGTATAAAAATTCATGTCTGATCAATCGTTTGTTAAATAATTTTAATTTTTTGTTAGAGAAATTCATATAATATTATAATAAATATAAACACAAGAACTAATTAAAAAGTATTAAGTTTACACATGAATTGACATAAAATATATTTTAAAAATTTATTTATTAAAATTGGTAATGATCCATCTTTTGACTATTTTGAGATATTCATATTAGACACACCTTCAATATGATATATTATTTTTTTAGTAATTTTTTTCAGGATATTCGAATTATATTTATAGCGGCTCTTCCCAACTTTTTGGACTAGCTCCGCCACTCATCTCAACAACACCAAACCTAAAGAAATGCCGACCCCTCACTCAATATTCCTCTTCTAAAGAGATTTTGCCAGGTAGGTAGCCGATGAAGAAGAAGTTTCCAAACCAAAAAAAAATTGTTATCATTTATCATTATTATCGTGTTGGTTACTTTGATACTTTAATATTTCTACAAGTTATTGTAATCATCAATATCGTTACTTTAACTTTATTTGATAAAATAAAATATCATCAGCACTTTGCTAATTAAATATTTTAGTGTTGGTTTCCATTATAACTAGATTTAGTATATATAATGTTGAATGATAAACGTGCAATTTTAATGTTAATTTTCGTGTAGACATAAGTTTGTTTTCTTATATACGAAACATCTCGTTGACAAATGTAACTTGTCACACCTATCCTAAACTTAAAGGCATGTGTGAAATAATAATGAACACGTCTTACTCAATTATTTTATGTGGTTGTTGTTCGTTATTTATATTATGGATAACTCACACTGCATCTTAAATAAAACTTGTAGATCTAGCTGCCAATTTTGACCAAGCAAAACAAAGTATGAGTTATTGTAAATCAATTGAACGTGTTTTTTTATTGTCAAAAAAAAAAATTGAACGTGTTTTTTTTTTTTGACGTAATTGAACGTGTTAAATACTATCAACTATGCTTCTGGTGGTCTTATTTATATTTATAAGTATGTCAAATTAACATGTTTCTAGTTTATTATTCCATAATCAGGTGTTTATTTTCATTGAGAAGAAAAATTAATGTGTTTTGGAGAGTGAATTTTACAGAAAAGGAAGAAATAAAATAAATTTTTATTCTTTTACCTGCGGCTAGGAAGATGGCTTTTGGTTAAAAGGTGAGAGACATAGATGAAAGTGGAGAGCATATTAGAGGAGATTATTATGTGCGCGGCGGCGGTGTGTTAGAGAATTAGGGTTACTTTAGTCAAATAAAAGTTTTAGGTTTAGCCCATACCCTTCTTCTTTTTGGGTCAAGCCCACTACCATTATTTTTTTGTTAGACATAAAATTTTAAAAGTTCAAAAGAAACCCTAAGAAATTAAATAAATTATTATATTATTTTTACTTTTAATTAGTATGAGGATTTCTTGAGTTACTTTACTTTTATTATTTTTTTACAAAATTGAATCTAATTTTTAACTTTTTTTTTAAATAAAGAGCATATATATATATAGGGGGCTGCTAATTTAGACCCAGTTGGGTCTAAATTAGCAAGGTGCACCTTTTGAGTTGGACAAAAATACCCTTTCTTTTTTTAAAAAAAAAAAAAAAAAAACATATTGGCGCTGATCCAGTGTCGCGCGCCTACCGCAGGACCACCGTTACAGACCGTTGATTTCCATCAAACGGCCAAGCGATGATATCATCATGGCTGTCGGATCAATCAGACAGTCCAGATCATCCATCTCCATGATAATCCAGCGCGTGCATCACACTAGATCTGCGTCTGGAGAGAGAAAATTTCATTTTAAAAAAGCAGGACACGTGTCAACTGCTGGGTGGTTGGCGTGTTTTTTTTTTCATTTAATACTTTAAACTCAATTATTTCGTTGTAAATTAATTTTTTATTTTTTTATTTTTATACCAAAATTCATAATTTTTTTTTGTCTACAAATAGAGACTTGGTTCGTTTGATTTGGACACAAAAAAAAAACTCAATTTTTCACTACCTTTAATTATCTTTATATAATACTGTGAAACCATTTAGCTGGTAGAATGGTTTCACAGTATAACTCTCTGAAACCATTTTACTGGTAGAATGGTTTCAGTGAGTAATTTATTAATTGTTTGCTTCTGAAACCATTCTGAAACCATTTAGCTGGTACAATGGTTTCAGAGCGTTGTACTTTGAAACCATTTCACTGATAGAATGGTTTCAGGGGAGTTGATTTTTAATTGTTTGCTTCTGAAACCATTTTACTGCTAGAATGGTTTCACAGTATAACTCTCTGAAACCATTCTTCCAGCTAAATGGTTTCAGAAGCAAACAATAGTTTTTAATTACCGTTTTATCTCATTTAATTAACGAAAAATAGTTTCAGGTCTCAAAAAATTTCATAAAATATACCAAAAGTTCCAGAATATTATCTAATATTTTATTAGAAACAAATAAAAAAACAATTGGTTTCAGAGTACAAATCTATGAAATTATTATTATTATTTGTTAAATGGTTTTAAATAATCAGCGGAATTTGTGAAAATAATTTCATGACTTGAACTAGGGAGAGTGAGGTACACAAGAGGGTTCTAAATAATTCATAGTACTTTACATATAATTTTGGAAATTTTTTATGGAATTATAATATTTTTAATTACCTTTTTACTCATTTAATTAACTAAAAATAGTTTCGGGTCTCCAAAAATTTCATACAATATACCAAAATTTCCAGAATATTATCTACTATTTTATTATGAAAAAAAAAAAAAAAAATAGAGCCTCCCTGAGGCCGCACGCGCCCCCACGCGCCGCCGGTGAGAGTGGGCGTGGGCGACGCGCACTGTTCATCGTCCCTCCCACCCGTTTTATGCAGAAACGGGTCGTGCGACCCGGTTTTGACCCGGTTCGATCTCCCTCAATACTCAACGAAACTCGACGTTCCTTATATGGATTTTGATCGTTTTTCAATTTTACAAAGGTTTCCGGTATTATTTTTTGAAATCGGCGTTCGATTCGCACGTAAAATGAGGTCGAAATTTGGAAGAAATTTAAAAAATGTAATAGTTGTTCTATTGTTTCAAAAAAAAAAAAAGGGTATTTTTATGATGCAAATTACATACATGCCCCAGTTGCTCTATTGTTTCAAAAAAAAAAAAAAGGATATTTTTGTCCAACTCAAAAGGTGCACCTTGCTAACTTAGACCTAACTAGGGTCTAAGTTAGAAAACCCCATATATATATATATATATATATATATATATATATCGGTTTTTGTATTTTTTTAAATGCCGTTAATTTTGATGTATCTCAATAACATATCAAATGATTTTGGATTTATTTGAAATTTTACACAAATGATCTATATGATGTAAACTTTCAATCCAACGGTGGATTTTATAAAATTTATATCGGTTAAAACGTTATTGAGAGGTGTAACATTTGGTGTCAAACTAGTTTGTGTCAACAGATCCTGACTCTATATATATATATATATATATATATATATATATATATATATATATATATATATATATATATATATATATATATAGGAGGGTTATATTGACTCCAAGAGTAAGTTATAAAGGCTACTCCAAATCATGACCTTTGTTTTTAATTTCAATTAATGGCTAAGATTGATTCATAATAATTAGTTGGATGAGACTTATATTTTTATCACACTGGAAAATGAACATTATCAAAACATTCTTCAAATTGAAGAGAATGAATTATAAGTCACAAATTAGCGAAGAAATTTTAGAAAAATTCTGAATTAAAAGTAAGTGACCTATTCACCCCCCCTCTAGTCGTGTTACCAACGTCAAACATAAGCCAAAGACAAACTAGGATTGACTTATAATATCTTCAATCCTCACTTTTGTGACAATAAAATTGTAATTACGGATTATGAGTTCATTTTATGGTATCTTCTCATGCTCAATTTCTTGAGGACAAGGAGAACAAACTTAAAGCTGAAAATGTTTCAACGGAAACATTGCCAACTATACCTGAACTTCAGACACAATCTTCACGAACAATCTTCACTTCTGAAATCCTTGATGAAGATTGAGTCTGAACTTCGGGTACAATTGACAATGTTTCTGCTGAAACATTTCCTACTTTAATATTGTTCTCCTTGTTCTCATGAAATTGAGCAAGAGAAAATAACATGAAATGAATTTATAATTCATAATTACAATTTCATTATCACAAAAGTGAGGATTGAATACAACATACGTCAGTCCTAGTTTGTCTTAGGCTATAATTCTATAAACATGATTTATATATCCAATAAGCAATAGAAATTTAAAGAAATTTTGTGCCACTCCATAATGGAATATATAACAATAAAAAAAAATTGAACGGATACTCAAAATAAAGACCTTGTCAACTACTAATTAACAAACAATAATATCTGTGTTATCCTCTCTAAAATATTGGGGGTGGAATTGAGGATTAGGGTTTAAATTTTTTGAATAGTTTCACATTTAGAGACAATTATAGGTTAAGGAAGAAATAAAATAAATTTTTATTCTTTTACCTGCGGCTAGGAAGATGGATTTTGGTTAAAAGGTCAGAGACATAGATGAAAGTGGAGAGCATATTATGATGTGCGCGGCGGCGGTGTGTTAGAGAAGAAAGACAATGCTCTGAATACTCTTATATTATAAGGTGAATAGGGTTACTTTAGTCAAATAAAAGTTTTAGGTTTAGCCCATACCCTTCTTCTTCTTTTTGGGTCAAGCCCACTACCATTATTTTTTTATTAGACATAAAATTTTAAAAGTTCAAAAGAAACCCTAAGAAATTAAATAAATTATTATATTATTTTTATTTTTAATTAGTATGAGGATTTCTTGAGTTACTTTATTTTTATTTATTTTTTACAAAATTGAATCTAATTTTTAACTTTTTTTTAAATAAAGAGCAAAAATATATAAACACAAACTAGCGACGAAATTTTAGAAAAATTTTGAATTAAAAGTAAGTGACCTATTCACCCCCCCTCTAGTCGTGTTACCAACGTCAAACATAAGCCTAAGACAAACTAGGATTGACTTATAATATCTTCAATCCTCACTTTTGTGACAATAAAATTGTAATTACGAATTATGAGTTCATTTTATGTTATCTTCTCATGCTCAATTTCTTGAGGACAAGGAGAACAAACTTAAAGCTGAAAATATTTCCACGGAAACATTGCCAACTGTACCTGAACTTCAAACACAATCTTCACGAACAATCTTCACTTCCGAAATCCTTGATAAAGATTGAGTCTGAACTTCGGGTACAATTGACAATGTTTCTGCTGAAACATTTCCTACTTTAATATTGTTCTCCTTGTCCTCATGAAATTGAGCAAGAGAAAATAACATGAAATGAATTTATAATTCATAATTACAATTTCATTATCACAAAAGTGAGGATTGAATACAACATACGGCAGTCCTAGTTTGTCTTAGGCTATAATTCTATAAACATGATTTATATATCCAATAAGCAATAGAAATTTTAAAAAAATTTGTGCCACTCCATAGTGAAATATGGAATATGTAACAATAAAAAAAATTGAACTGATACTCCAAGTCAAGACCTTGTCAACTACTAATTAACAAACAATAATATATGTGTTATCCTCTCCAAATCTGATTTTTAATTTCATAACATAAGAGTTTTTTTTTATATATAAGTTAGACACAGGCAGGCGCGGAACGCGTCTGTCTGGCCCGCTAGTAAAATATAATATATTTTTTTTTTATAAGCATATAAAAGATAATAGTTTGATTTGGATCTCGAGTGATTGATTTCGTCAATACACGGAATAGACACATCAACATAAATTAGTAGACTTTAGATTTGTTTGTTTTGGTTCAATTTTAATTTGAATATGATAATAAACCAAATTAGTTTAGCTGATTTGAATTGGATTTTCGAGATTCATTTGATTGATCTATGCTCTTGTTTTTACTCTTTGTTTGATTATTAGGGTTGATAAAATTAAAATCAAATATTTTTAGTGATCCAACGTGTACATTGGCATTGTAATTTTTTTTTGGGTAAATAGTTTCATACCCCCCTGCAAAATAGGCGAGTTTTGCGTTACCCCCTGCAAAATATTTTTTTGAGATTACCCCCCTGCAATGTCAAGATTCCTTGCGTTACCCCCCTGGCTCAACAAGTGGGCATATGACATGGACGAATCTTGACGTGGCATGACACGTGGAAATTAATTTATTTTTTATTTATTTTTAATTGCCAACTCAGTAATTATTATTTTTTTTATTAAAAAAAAAATGAAAAAAACTTTTTTTTTTAAAGAAACTTTTTTTTTTACGGTAACTTTTTTTTTTAAAGAAATCTTTTTTTTTTAAAGAAACTTTTTTTTTTAAAAAAAAACTTTTTTTTAAAGAAACTTTTTTTTAAAGAAACTTTTTTTTTTAAAGAAATTTTTTTATTTAAAGAAACTTTTTTTTTTTCGTTCCGTTCATATGCAGCGATTGTTCTTCGTTTTCAATTTCAATTTGGGGGTTAGGGCCTCGAGATTATTCTTGCATTACTATGTGATTGCAGTGTTTTTTTTTTTTGGTTACTCTATTATTATTAGTTATTATTATTATTATTATTATTATTATTATTATTATGATTATTATTATTATTATTATTATTATTATTATTATTAGTTTTTTGGTTACTATTATTATTATTAGTTTTTTTTTCATCTTCATTTTTTTTTGCTTACTCTATTATTAGTTATTATATATATATAAGAATTTTTTTATATATATATAATAACAACTTTTAGTAAAAAAAAAAAAAACTTTCTTTTAAGTAAGTTCATAAAAATATAACAACTTTTAAGTTTTTTTTTCATTTTTTTAATTAAAAACCCACATTAATTAATGATTTGGCAATTAAAAATAAATAAAAAATTAATTAATTTCCATGTGTCATGCCACGTCAAGATTCTTCCATGTCATATGCCCACTTGTTGAACCAGGGGGGTAACGCAAAGAATCTTGACATTGCAGGGGGTAATCTCAAAAAAATATTTTGCAGGGGGGTAACGCAAAACTCGCCTATTTTGCAGGGGGGTATAACACTATTTACCCTTTTTTTTTTATTGTCACCGATGTCAATTAAATCTATATCTATACATCTATTCTATATATAATATAAAGAGGATACATTCTTTTTTATGTGGACTTTTAATAATGCCAACAATACCCTTAATTTTTTTTATCTTTTATTAACAAACTAACCCTAACATAAGTCACATCTTTTTTTTAGCAGCAAAAATCTTTTATTAACAAACTCACCATAACATAAGACATTTTTTTTTGGCAAATGCTAAATAGTGCCCCCGAGACACTTTTAAGTCATTAAATAGTAAGCTTTTTATAGAATTTTTATCGGAATGCGTAAAGTCAACGCATTGAAAATTGCAGTGTTTAACTTTTTGAATAAAAAGTTTCTTTAAATGAAATGCTTAAAGAGTGCCCCGGGGGCACTCGTTAGCAAGACCTTTTTTTTTTTACATAAGTTAGACACAAGTAGACGCGGGAACACACCTGTCTGACCCACTAGTCCCTAATAGTTCAAATGACTAATTCGGTTCTAATTACTTTGATCTTAATGCACCATGATACTACTATTAGACGGATTTTTAAGGATAATTTTAATTAGATATTTTGGTGAAGGGTCCAAATTAATTGATGTTCTTTAAATTAAGAGACTACATTGACTCTGTTTGGGGAAAGGTATGGGTAAATTTGTAGTGTCTAATAAAATTAATGGTTGAACTTAGTTATAAATAAACAGTTATATATAAAAAATATATTTAATTAATATTTTTTTTCAAGATGGAAGCGGTAAAATTAAAAGAAAAAATAATAAACTATAATCTTATGAAAAAAAGTTACCAAACAAGTCTTTTTTTTTTTTTCCAAACAAGTTTATAAACTATAAGTTCAAAATTTAGGCTACGTTTGGCCCGACTTTTTTTAGATGGAAAAGTTACTTTAAGCTTAAAGTTAAAATTGAGAGCTTTAGAAATAAAGTTAAAGTTGTTTGACAAATGTTATTTTTATTTTTTTGGTTTCAAATACTCCTTTCAATGTTGTAAGGTTTGTTGATATATATTTAAATAAAACCGAAACAAATTCTTACAAAAATTAATATATTCAAATAAATGTTATTTTATGTTGTCAAAAAAATAAATTTTATTTTATATATGAAAAAAATTTAATTAATATATACTGTCAATGTTAAATTATTTTACACATGTGCCTAATAATATATTATTTTTCTTTTTTCAAAAATAATAATAATATATTATTTTGATGGAGTTTGCTGATTTATTTTGATGTACTGCACCCAATAATATACTATTAACACATCATATATTGTGTTTATGAACATGTAATTGTCAAATTTATTTATTAACTTGGCAACACATCATTTGATGCATATGTAAAATGATTTTACACTAATGATATATAGATATTAAACTAAGAAAAATTCATTAATTTTCTTTTTTACAAAAAGTATTTTTGTTCTAATCTATTGTGGTTTATGGTTTAAAATAAATAGAAATAATTGACTCAAAAAATACAATAAATCGAAATCAATAAAAGAGTGGCAAGTGATAGAAATAAATAAATAGAAATTAAAAGAGTGGCACATAGAAAAAATGTAAGACATGTTCAGATAAGTTTAATATATATGACCATCCTTCAAAAAAATAAAAATAACCATCCTTCAAAAAAAAATAAAAACATATATGACCAAAAATACCGTAAAACTATATAAACATTGGCTGGTAGGATTCGAACACCATATAAATGCCGAGAAGTTATTTTAAAGTTGGTTTTAACAACTTCTACTTTTGTCAAGTTTTGTACATAAAATATAAGTTGCTTAATTTGTCAAGGACTTTGCAAAAATTCTGTTTGGCCCTCCTTTTTTTTAAGGAGAAAATAAGAAGAAAAAAAGTGTGGCCAAACAGGCTCTTAGTATTGCCGAACAAAACCATTGTCACTTTATTTTTTTTACATAAAACTGTTGTTATTTTACAAATCTGAAAAACTAAATTACCCGAGTCTTCGACTTTGAAGACTAAAATGCTACTTTACTCAATTTATTTAGATGGCCCCTACTGTGATGCAAGTCTCCCTCAGTCCCTGCATGCATATCATCTTCTGCAATGGATAAACAGAAGGTAACCCCTCCCATTTCCAAAATCCAAATACATTTGATCAGCAGCTGAATACTGTATAAGCTTAGCAGAGCCTCATATATTAACTCATACTTCAATCTTTGTTCATGTTTCCCAAGCAGACATACTTGATCTGCAAAATTGTTGAGGGTAAATTTCAATAGTTGGAAATTGAAGAGTTTACTACTATCACAAATTGATCTTGCATATATTCAATGTAGTGCTTCACTAGTTTTGAACCATGAAGCATTATGACTAATCAATATCCATGTTTGACATAACACTGATCCCAGCTACAACAAAGAACAAACTTCATCCTAACAAACTGTCCACGACACTCCCAAAATTACTGATAAATATGCTATCTGGTTTTGCCTCTTTAAACCATAACCAAGATCACTTTTACAAACTTCAAAGGAAAATGCTGCTTATACACAATAAATTATTACGGACTATGCACAAGTTTTGTTTTATAAAATAAAGGACTCTACACAAATTAACGCATCAAATTGTTTTTACCTCCAAATATTCATCCATCCCATATTTGGAACCTTCTCTTCCGAGGCCAGACTGTTTAACTCCACCAAATGGAGCCACCTATATCATCACACACAGATAAATCCACCAACAAAATATCCCATTTCTGCTTAATCTCATTTAATAAGGAATCGGACTCACCTCTGTTGAAATTACTCCTTCATTAACACCTACAAGTCCATATTCAAGAGCCTCGGCTACACGCCATGATCGTTGGATACTGTTTGTAAATACGTATGAACCCAAGCCTTTGTATGTAACGGTATTGTTCCATGGTTATAAAAAGGAGAAAAACATTAAACCAAGAGTGGTCAGATTGTGAAATTAGTAAGATTCAATAACATTATAGAAGGGGAAGAGGAAAAAAATCCATATCATCAACGCTAAACAAAGAACCAAATAAGAGAGCTACAAAAACTACCTGCATTAGTGTCATTAGCAATTCTGATAGCATCCTCTTCAGTTTTGAATCTCAAAAGGGGTGCGACAGGTCCAAATGCTTCCTGTCTAGAGTACAACAAATAGGTGAATCAACAGAAATAATCCGCAAAAAATTAACAATAAAGTTCCATCTGATTATTTCAATGCAAGGTGAAAAAAAAAAAGCAAATAAAAATTTCAGTAAATGTAAATTATAGTCATTGTGTATCACAGAACTACAATCTGAAAAGCTATATTGGTTTAAAATCTCATATCAGTATACTCAGGGGAACGCTACCAGTTTTAAAAGCATAAGTTCGCATCAAGAGTGTTGCACAGCTGTACTTCTACCTAACTCAATTGTAGTTTGTATTCGTAGAGATTGGCCTTGTGCATATAAAACACAGCAAAAAAATATATATATATTTCAATTTCAATTGTGACAAACCACAATTCATAGATAAAGATTTGTTCTTTAATGGCTATGTTTGTATAGCTAACATTATGTGGGGGAAAGGATTCAACCCTCTCCCTCCTTATTACTCCACTCCTTATCCTTAACTCCCTCACTCCAACCACCGAATCAACCTTATACAATGATTAGAAAACAGTCATGGAAGTGCTTACCCAAAAATCAATAGTGATCAATTGGGGAGTGAGGAATGCAAGAATTGTAGTAACAGAATATGCCATTAATATTTCTCATGTGTCTAGACATTTTACAGTTTCTCCATCTCTTTGTCTCCTTTGATTATGTTGTAAAATCATGTTTGTTTTTTTTTTTTGAAACAAGTAAAACACCTATCTCCCTAATTTTTCAACATGGCTATTCATTGAAAAATCAACAACAATTTCATAATATTGATCTGACTAGCACCACTGCCAGTAGACTACTCTAATAATCTGATTGGCGATGGCCACAACTGTAATGTTATGACCAACTTTTCCAATTAGTACAATTAAAATCCAGAAAACACAGGAAACAGTGTCCATAAGTTTGTGCAAATCTATAATCAACCTGTAATTCTTCTTACCTTGATATAAGCATGTCATTGTCTACATCAGTGATGACTGTTGGTTCATAAAAAGTTGATCCAAGGCTATGTCTTTTACCCCCAAGAATTACTTTTGCCCCCTTCAAATAAAAGCAACTGAATCATCAGAACTATTACTACTTTTGTTATTTGACTTTCTTATCCATATCGGTTCTTGCTGTATTTTCTAAAGAGAAGATTAACGGTATATGTATATTTGAGCAAACAAAATACCATTCTAAATTTATGTTTTTCTGCTCAATTAGGACTGTTCATGGTTCGTCAGTTCAACAAGAAAACCAAACTGAACCATTACGATAGTTTGGTAAAACCGAACTGTTGATGGTTCTGCCTTAACTGAACTGTTATAAAAGTTCGGTGAACCGGATCTGTATTTTCGAACCAAACCAAAACTCACTTTATTGAACTGTTATAACAATACTTTTTTATTAATCAAACTTATTCTTTGTGAACCAAATTTCTATTATTATCTGATATTGATACTACTATAAAAAAAAAAAAAATCAAACCGGACCGAATATTAAGATTGTTTAAAAAAAAATCGAACTGAACCGCACCAAAAACTAAAAGAACGAATTGGGCTAGTTCAGTTCATGAACTGCCCATCGAAGTTCGGTTTTTTGGACAGTCCTAGCTCAAGTATACATTCCAGGTAAAGAAGAACGAAGAAAGATTCGGGAGAAATCATTAAAAACACATTGGAATTGTTTGCCCAAGAAGTGGCTGAGGGGATGAAATGGAGAATCAGACTGGTAGAATAGCAAAGATGACAAACCTTTGATGTAGCCTCATGAATCAAGGAATCAACCTGTAAGGAAAATCACAAAGCAAACCAAGAGTCATACAAGTTCTCAAGAGTTGTAGAACACACCCAGCAATGGTGCATATAGAAAATCAAATACTAAGAGGACACGAACCTTTTTAACAGCAGCTTCATTGATCAGAGGGCCCTGTTTAGAGATAAATACAAAATTGAGTTACAAATGGTCTCATAAAGCTTTAACTCGGATATTTCTAAAAAAATTGGGAGAAAAATCTGAAAAAATAGCGACAATAAAAACAGATTGCTGAAAAGAAATTATCGTATCTAAAAGTACTCTAAATTATAAATTTGTGAAGATTACCCACTGAGTGACAAAAATGTAGATGTAATGTAGACAACAACAAAGGAAAAATAAAAATGTATTATCAAATTTAAAAAGATACGTACCTGAGCCACACCTTCACTAAAACCATCTCCAACTTTCATACTCTGAACAGCCTCAAGCAATGCATTTGCAAATTTGTCATATATACCTTCACAAAAATTGGTTAAATAAAAAAATGCAATGTCTTAAAGACTGAAACAAATAATGTACCTAAATGGACATTAAATTAGCGAGAAAAAAGCAGCCAAATAATCAATAGGACTACACTAACACTACTAATAAAGAATATTTCTTAATTTACAAAAATATTGCTTATATGAATGTTGGTTCAATTTCCCTTTAATCTTTAACTTCTGTTATCTTGTTTTCATTTTTTATATATTTTTTTTCTTTTCAAAACAATTATGAATTCCATTTCATAATTAAGTGACAATTAAATAAGGAAACACTTGCTGAAATCACAACCATTAAAATTGGGGTAATACAGGCTACAAAAATGCCATTCAAGAATCCTGAAAAAATTTCTTAATGTTAACTTATAAGGCACGTCATACGAACCAGCTAGTATGTATTGTGACACATTCCCACAACTTACACCAGTTAGGAGAAGAAACTTGGTGCAAAAAGTTTAGAAAATAACAAAGTATTAAGTCATCAATAATATTAAAAATTTGGCCAATCATTAACACATTACAGTCAAACAGAGTTAAAGGATGGCAAATCAGAAAAATGCATTACAATAGTAAATTTGATAGTTTTATATCCTTTTCAACTAACCTTCTTGCACAAGAATTCTATTTGCACAAACACAAGTTTGTCCGCTATTACGGAACTTTGCTGCAAGCTGCACACAGAGGAATTCATTATTACTAATTGATCAAAACAGAAGGCCCAAGGGAATCATAAATTCACAACATGCACCTCAACTTTCAACTAATCATCAATTGTGTGACTTTTCAGGAGAAAAGATCTACAAATTGGAGAGAAAAAAGGCTACCAAAAGATTGTTCAATATCATCTCAGCAAGATAGATAAGAATTTGAAGCTAAAGAAATATTCATATGCTTAAACTTCAGCAGTTTACAATTACATAGAGAAAAATCCAAGTGAAGATGATACATAATGTCTAAAAGAAAGAACACAACGCAAATTTGAGTAGTTAAAAGGTATGTATTTAAGAATTGGGCTGATTGAGCCCCTGATTCTATGAAGTAGAAAGCAATGCTAAAATAAAATAAATAAAAATGCTCAGGAAGAAAAAATGGATGATTAAGACTTATAGTGACTTAAAACATATTTAGCTACTTTTACCCCTGACAAAGCTGCGATTGAATTTGACACTAATACACGCTGTCAAGTTTTCTCCATGAAAGATGGAGTTGATATTTCGAATTTAGAGCTCTTCTATTTACCCACGTACACAGGACCATCTTCTGAGCTACATTTTCCTTATGCAATTTAAGTTCCATATATAGTCTAAGGAACCCCGTAATTTTTCTGATTGGCACAAATTGTTCAGTGTCAACCCTCACACTGATGCCATCAGACATGAACTTCCAATTGGGTTGGTTTGCTACAAGAACTGCATGAGTTTGTAAATCAGCAATTTCCTCGTACTTGCAGAAGAATAATATGGAAATAGACATCTCATTTCCTTAGACTATTTCGAATTTAGAGCTCTTCTATTTACCCACGTACACAGGACCATCTTCTGAGCTACATTTTCCCTATGCAATTTAAGTTCCATATATAGTCTAAGGAACCCCGTAATTTTTCTGATTGGCACAAATTGTTCAGTGTCAACCCTCACACTGATGCCATCAGACATGAACTTCCAATTGGGTTGGTTTGCTACAAGAACTGCATGAGTTTGTAAATCAGCAATTTCCTCGTCCTTGCAGAAGAATAATATGGAAATAGACATCTCATTTCCAGAAAAAAAGATTTCCATACTACCCTCATCCGTTATCCAGCGTCGAATTAATAGTTAATCAGATGTGTTTCTATGATTTTAATATAATCATTTAGCAGCAACAAAGTGAGAATATGAGAATTATCCACTATTGTTAGTGTTATCATCAAAAAATCGAGGGCACTGCATATGTGACATCTAAATAAAATAACATCTTATGCAAAACATGTCATTACAGTCAACATGTGTTATCATTCTTTTGTAACTTACTGTTCCTTTCACTGCAACATCCAGGTCAGCATCATCAAAAACTATGCAAGGCGCATTGCCACCAAGTTCCAAAGATACCTAGAATTTTAAAAAACGCATATTTATATAAGAGCTAAAAATTCATATGAATATAATGATGTCTAGATCTACATTGGGAAAAAAATCATCCTAGGAAATCTATGGTAACTATGAACATCTACAAAAGAAATAATGAGGAAGAACAAATACAAATCATGATTACAACTAAAAACATCTAATCATACTTTTTTAACCGTCTCAGCAGAACCTGCCATCAATTTCTTTCCAACAGCCGTCGAGCCAGTGAATGTAATCTTCCTTACCTAAAGAAGGTGATAATTTTGTCTTAGATGTTGAGTTACATTTACAGGGTTATTGATCCGTAAAATCATATGGTGATAGAACCTGTGGACTTGCGATTAAAGCGTCTCCGATATCAGGAGCATTTCCCATAACCACGTTTACAACACCCTACATCATTAAGTAATAAATATCAAAACAGTTAAAATCATAAAAATGGACAGGAGGGGAAAAAAACTTTACACGGTAAGGAAAAAAAGAGCAGAGACAAGGTCTGGAAAAATGTAAGCAACGATAGAGGTAGTTAAAGACTTCAGACTTAAAGTTTCTGCAAGATTTATGCAATATAGTTGAAGAAACTAATCCAAAAAAGTTAACATAGCATTTCTCTTCTTCAGATTTATGTTTTATGTTATGTATTCTCCTCCATGAATGTTAAGTAAATTCTACATATGTATATGAAATGGGACAACAATCTTATAGAACAGTTCAGTCTTAAAGTTAAAAAAAGACACAATCAAGGAAACTACTATAACAGCACATAACTAATGTAGTTTTGACATGAAGACACATCAGACTAGATGCCAAAATATCATATTTTTTAATAATAAGTAAGCTCCTGATGTACTATTATTTCCCAAGTTTACATGGCCATTTTCAATAAATATAATTACAAAATTACCAATCATCATAACAGAAAATTATAATGTAGCACCAACACTTCAGATTGAAGGCATGTCCAGTGACCGACACGACAATGACACGTGTGATTATATTCAATCACTTCCATTTTCTTAAAGATTTACTGGTGTCTACTTGTCAGTGCCGTGTTTGTGTCGATGTTTTATAGAAACCAGTATCCAAATATGCAATGACCACATGTTATTACAATTATAAAAGTAGGTTTAAGAAACTACCGCAGGAATTCCAGCTTGAATAGAGAGTTCAGCTGCAGCTAAAGCCGTCAGAGGTGTAAGTTCAGAGGGCTTTATGACCACTGTACATCCACATGCAAGGGCTGGACCAACCTAATGTAAGGAAAAACATAAAAATTGAGACGATTGTTATTCACTTACTCCTAAAACATTATATAATGAAATGGATAAAATCTGAAGAGTAAAGAGCTGATACTAAACATACCTTTCGGGTAATCATAGCAAGGGGAAAGTTCCAAGGTGTAATTGCACCTACAACCCCTACAGGCTGCAATCCCCAAGAAGAGGTAAAAAATAATCATGTAGTAATATGTCAGGATTTATGAAACAAAAAGTGTTTATTAAATAATAGAAAATTATTCATCTAGAACTGACAACATAAAAGCAACTTAAATCATCCTTTTTTGCAGCATTCACAGACTAAATTATTGGAAATCAGGACAAATTACTCAAGATACACAAATATATAACTACAGTTCTCTAGAATCTAATTCCATTTCCTTTTAATCAAGACAAGATACAAAAATATATAGATACACAAATTTGCTTTGACATGATTTGTAACAATAAAATACCTAGGAGTGTCTCTCTTTATAAACTCGGATACCATATTAGGATTTTATATTGGGCTTAATTCATCTTTACAAAACCGGCGTGTAAGGTGAGGGGTGCCTCTCCTTTATAAACTCTTATCGGACTTATATCTTTTCTATGTGGGGCTTGGATTTACATCACTTACATACCAGAAACAGATATAATCATTAGAAAGTTTCCCTATGAGGGGTGCCTCTCCTTTATATTATAATGAAATGAACTAATGTAATAACTAGAAAGTTTCCCTAGGAAATTGCTTATTATGAAATACGAAATTTAAGACATCAAATAAACCTTGAAATTTACCTGCTTTAAAACAAATAACCTCCGATCAGATTGAGGTGCGGGAATTATATCCCCATATATACGTTTTGCCTCCTCCGATGCAAACTCAATAAAGCCAGCACTGTAATTTATCTGCAAACAGTAATTTTGAAAACACAAATCCAACTTGGGAAAAAGTATACAAAGAAACGGAATTATAATTGGCAAAGTACAAAATAACAAAAAATTCATCCGTCTTGTACCTCACCCAGAGACTCTTTAAGAGGCTTTCCTTGCTCCAAGGTTATTAGTTGTGCTAACTCTTCTTTGTGTGCCATTAGCAAATCATACCTTAAAATAAATTAAGAGAAAATTAGTTTTTAACGGTGAGACACTACTGCTCTTATTGCTTGATAATATTTAACTCATACAAGTTGTGGCAAACCCTATATTTCATGAACAGGTCAAACATACAGAGGTGGATTACCGTTATATCAGAGAAGCCTTAGCCAACTGAGTTATCTCTCTTTTTCACATTTCTAATACTCAGTCTTCTCTTCAAATGGTTGATATCTTAACCAAGGCTATGATTAGACAGCAACATCAGTTTCTTGTAGGAAAACTATTGCTGGTTAACTAGCATCAATTTGAGGGCGGATATTGATGTAATAATCCAGGATGTGGAAATGCTCAAGACTTTCATATTCATCATGTGTCTTTCAGGCTATTGTAATTATTATTTAATCATATATTACAACTGTATTATTCGATAGAGACCTAATCTTAGGAATTTATTTCCTATCCTGTAAATTTCCAGTAAATATCTGAAACATTTCCAAAAAAAAAAAATTGTATCTAAAGATGCCAGTAATTAATGAGGATAGCCCCAGTCTTATCCAAACAGAATTCCCTAATTATTTTATATGTTTTGCACGATTTTCTGACACCCAGAGGCTTAAACCAAATACAAGACAGCAGCTAAGTCAAATATTTCCATCAAAGCAGGTTGTTCATGAAATGAGTAGAAAGCAATTATACCATTTCCTCAGAAGTTTACTTCGCTCAGCAGCAGTGGTTTTGCTCCATGCTACACAGACAAAATCTTAGTTATCATAGTATCGTGAATAATCCAGTGATACCAACAAGAGAATGCTTTAGTTAATTCATCATTTGTTATAAGTAACAATGATACATATGTATGAACATAATTCTAGAACCAACGGAACTTTAACAAAAGTTAATACTTCGATTTACAGCAAGAGATGTTGTCCTTCATAGGTTTGCAAGCTCATAAGAAAAGAAAACAAAAGAATGATCTGAGATAATCAAATTCTTCCACTAAAATTTTTATTGTGCAACACAAAAATCTAAGACACAAAACAAGATTCGCCCCAGATGTTATAAATAAATAAATTAGGGAAAAAAAGTTCCGGTACCTATCTAAGCTATTTGATATGTATGCACCAAGTATCTTATGTAAAAACATATACATCAAATCATCTATGATAGTATATGAATATCTTAATCCTCTCCTATTTTTGCTTCTAGATATTATAGCATGAAAATGTGAAGCGTTGTACATTTAAATGCATCAAAAGCAGAGGAAATGGCATCATTTGTTTCCCTTCCACCCATGCATGCTACATCTGCTATAGATTCGCCAGTTGATGGATTATAAACCTACAATAGCATGGAATACAAGATCTTAGAAATAACACTACCATGGAACTTATAGCAATAAAATAAGGATAGAAATATAAGCAGCCTCAACAGACTATGACCATCAGCAGCAGTATTAATTGGAAATGAATCAGCAAGCCCTTGCCTTTAAACATCGCAAAAAATCAATTGAAGAAGAAAATGAGTGAGAAATAAAAGCAGCCATGACATACCTTTATGGTTTTCCCATCATAAGCATCCTGCCATTTCCCTCCAATGAGGCCCTGAGTCCTCAACAACCCCGAACTGTTAAGCTGGGAGGCAATATTATGTGCATCCGTGCTCATCTGTCATTCAAAAACGACCCTTAACTCATGCACAACAGATAACAAAGAACATCCCAGAATAATAAGTATAATATTGACGTGTAAACACTCAATTTAATAAAGGTATAGTGGTTGTGTCCCAACGTTGTATCTACATTGCAATCCTAATTATTGCAGAAAATAGTGAACAAATGCAACATCAACATACTGTATGCGACAATCCTTGGGATTGCAGAAAATTGCAACTGATGTGACTACAATTGCAGCCACAATACGGTTGCAGAAACCACAAAAACTGTGATAATGCCCTGTGACATGATTGGGTTGATCATTTTAAAAACATTGAAAAAGTAGCTTATTTGGTCCCTATGATTATAAACATATCAAATGAATCGCTATCAAATTTTGACATCAAATTGGTTGATAGTTGAAACTAATAATAATATCAACCTCAAAAATCAACAAGATCCAATTCAAACTTTTCACTCTTCAAACAAACAAACAAACAAATGGTTTTGCGTCACTGAAGAGTAGCCTGCCTGGTGGTATGCATTGTGACACTGAAGGAATATTAAGGGCCCGTTTGTTACAGCTTATTCTTTAAATAATCATTTTTAGGAGTTTTTATCTGTTTGTTACAAACTTCTTACAAAAATGAGAATCTGAAGAAATGAAATCCAAAAATTGCTTTAAACGATAAGTTGTTTGTTTGAGTAGCTTGTCTTGAAAATCATTTCCAATTCCAGTACATGATCTTTTAAAAAAGTGATTCTCGTTATGGTATATAAACACAAAATAGCTTTGGCTTTTCATAAAAATCTCTTTAATGTCCTTTCTAAATTTATGACACCAAAATCACCTTTTTACTATGAAGCACGAACACCGACAAATTAACACTGATAATAATTTAAGAAAATGTCATCATTCAATGCAATCATATGTGTCAACAGACACCGACGAATACACCTAATCCGAGGAGTGTATGTGCTTCATAGCAAATCAACCCCTATGATTTGTCTATGAATAAAAATTAACGAAATTACCAATACATATATCTATATAAATGTGCAAAATTCAGCGAGGTTATACGGTGTGATTGTGATGACCGTTACACAACTAAATCACAATCCTTATCTAAAATAATAATAATAAGGTGAAGAATTGCTTTGCAGATAAATGTGATTGATGGTGACCTAAAAAAAAAGAATGAAATTGAAAGAAAAACAGAAAATGAATTGAAACACGTGAGAGAAAGAGATCGTGCCTTGCGAGTGAGGGGAATTTGAATGAGGAAGTTAGCGGAGAGAAGAAAGGAAGAGGAAGAGCGATAGAGAAGATTCGATGATCGGAGTGCCGTGTTCATTCTTCTACCGAACTTCAGTGCCACCGTCGTCATCATTCACCGTAATGTAATCGTGTCGCGTCCTATTGATTTTTTATTCTTTCGAGAAAGACAGGTGGAATGTTCTTCTGCTAACTTTATCACGGTAAGATTATCTTAAGCTTCAGGGTCATGCTATACGTGTAAGAATGACAAAATGATGAGAGAATAACTTTTTATACTTTCGGTTTTAATTATAAGAAAATTTTTATTTTTTTAGGTATATTGGAATACTAATGTATCTAAACTATAGTATAGTTAAAATACATTAATTTTTCAATGAATTTAAAAAATGAAAATTATTTTATAATTAGGACCGGAGGGAGTAATATCATTATCTTATGTTTGAAATCTATTTTCTGAACAAAACCATTTCTAGGACGAAAACGACAACTACGAATGGACAAAAGAATTGGTTGAAAATGAATATTATCTTATGTTTGAGCTTTAAGAAGTGTACAAAGTCTTTGTTAATGTTACAATGTTGATTTTAGACCCCTACTCCAAGAGAAAAACAAAAACATTTTTGAGAGAATTTTAGGTTGAGTATGAATGAAGATGAAGAAGTGAAGTACAGTCGGTAATAGCCATTGTGTATAAAGAACAAGTTTGGATTCTATTTTTCAAAGTCAAGCGAGTGGAAAACATTTTATGAGCCCATATATTAATTCAGAACATAGATTCCGAAATTTATGCTCAACAGCAAAAACAAATTTGAGTTTTTTTTTTTTTTATAAACAAAGAATATTATTATAAGGCAGTACTAGAGATACTCAAACCCTTACAATTGACATCAAAAAGTTAAGAACTTTGCCTACAAGACATCGGGTCTAAACACCAACTAGGAAATGGAATTCAAGCATTACAGCCATAACGACGAGAAAATCATAGCAAAGAAAAAAGCTTAAAATTTTTGTGGGGTTTAATAGAAACATCGGAGGGACAAATTCCTAAAGTTAGGGGGGAAAATATTATTAGAAAGTTAGTGAACAAAAATTTTTAAGTTTGTGAAAGTTAAAGGGTCAAACATAGAAATTAGTTTTTTTTTTTTACTTTTACATATGTTGTCCATAAATTGTTGTTAGGATATCATTACTTTAAATAAATTTCAGTAACTTCAAAAAAAAGCACTTGAATTTACTTGTGGAAAGCCACTAAGTTTGGTCTAGTGGTGAGGGGTTTGGGTAGTATGTTATAGGATGTTTTCTCTTCCCCCCTCCCATGAATCTTTTATACCCCCCAATATTCCAATTTTGCCCTTGCAGAAAAATTCGGTTCGCAGAAACCGAATTTTTTCTAGTGCAAATTCAGAGTAAATTTCGATTTTTAGAAACCGAATTTTTTTTTCAAGGCAAAAAAAAACTTCGATTTCTACGAACCGAAGTTTTTTCAAGGGCAAAATTGGAAATTCAGGGGGATAAAAGATTCATGGGGGGTGGGGAGAGAAAACATGATGTTATAGGCCATGAGTTCGATTTCCACTCATTATAAAAAAAAAAAAAAGTAACTTCAAAAATTAATTTCTATGGTGCAAATAATACCTTAGTTTTATAAAAAAAATTATAAGAATTTGATGTTTATCATGGATGAGCGAGAAGAGGTATAGCCCATAAAGTCGACTTGTCATTTACTCTTGAGCGACGAAGATGGAGATGAACAAAGGCTTCAAAGAGAAAAGTAGTAGGAAGGAGAGATACACGTAATAAATTTTTAAATTGCATTAAAAATTTAATTCATTTTTAAGATTTTTTTTTTTTTGGTACAATTTTTAAAATATTTTAATCACTAGTGTAATGTATGAGAGTGAATATAGGTTTGAGTATGATATACCAAACTCAATACTTACAATAAATCAAAACGTAATATCTTATCTATAAAAAAAAGTTAAAAAAAAATCGGATGAGCGATTTTTATTGCCGGCCCCCTTTCTTGTTTAGTGTATTAGAAAAGGAATCCATTTATATTGTAGGAAATAATGTTGGTTGTTCTCTCTCCTTTAAGTGAGTGACTTCGTATCTCTTCTAACACAAAATTATTGTGTGTAGCTAAAATCTAATCGTATTTTTTTAGCGTGTGCGACTAAAAGAATTGAACCATTATGTTTTCAATCCATGACTCATTTACAATTATGTAATTTAGCAAACTTTACAAATTTAACCTTATACAAATTGTATGCGATTTTATTTTATTATTACCAAAAAAAAATACAACTTACTTAAGCTACTGAAGAGTTTGTTTCCTCCCTATACTCTATTTTTTTTGGCAAGTCCACCCACCACTCCACTATAGACTCAAAATGGAAATTACATAAACCAACACGTCACTTTGATAGAGCATTGTACTAATTCTATTTTAAAAATAAAAGTTAAATGTTTTTTTTTTGTCCTAAAGCAAACACAAAGTAGTAAGTGGTAAATTGCGTTTTAGTTCTTTGGAGTTGTCACCTTCCAAGTCAACTTTCAATCACACACACTCTAACACCAACTTCCCCCAATTCCATTTTCTAGGGTTTCAATTCAAATTTTCAATTTCACTATCATCGCAAATCCAAGGAGTCTGAGATCGGAAAAAGCCGATTCTGAGATCGGAGAATGGCGTCTTCCAGCGCACCAGCAGCTGCTGGATCTGCTGACTCAACAACTACAAGACGAAACACTAAAAGACCCAAGTGTAAGTCCTCTTTATATTTCTGATCCGTTTACTTTTTTGTTTCTTGAACTCAATTTTTAGTGACCCATTTCTCTTTTTTGTTGAAATTTTTTATTTTTAATCAAATTTGTGTCTTTTTTTTGAGTTAATTTGAGTGGATGTTGATGTTCCTGTTGATGTTCTTTTGTGAAGTTTGTGTGATGTGATGCTGTGATAGTTTTTCCATGTGTATGTATTGAATAATAATATTTACATAGAAGCATTTGTTTGTGTAGTTCTATATCCTGCATATTTGGATTCGCCTTGAGTTTGGCGGAATTACAGTGGCACAGTGTATGTCACCAATTTCGGCAAAATTTACACTTTAGAGTTTCAAGGAAATCATGGTGGCATCATGATTTCTTTGAACTTACGGAAAGGCCAAACTTCATGAAGCGAATTTCCACTCCATTTTTACTTTAATTGATTTTGTAATTTGTATATTTTTTAAAAGTGTTTGAGGTGCATATCGGTTGTTTAACGAACAAATGGAGAGTTGTATGCAATTATATAGTATGTGATGATTTACAAACATTTGCTTTTTTATTTCTTATTTTGGGGGTTAACAGTAATCTGAACTGACATGGGGTTTTTCTGAATATTTAATATCTTCTAGATTCGAAGTTTACTCAACAAGAGCTTCCTGCATGCAAACCTATTCTCACTCCTCGAGCGGTAACACTACCTGATATCTTTTAAATACATTGCTGGTGATTATAATATTATATATGTGACTAATTAAACTTATCTTCAAATCGTTATTTATGTAACAGTGTAATTTGTGCTTAATTTAAGTGTCTTCTTACAGGTTATTTCAGCATTCTTGCTTGTCAGTGTTGTGTTTATTCCTATTGGTGTTGCTTCGCTATTGGCTTCACGAAAGGTAAGCTTGAGTGCTATAATGAATTGATTTTTGCTTACTGTTACATGTAATGCTGAGTGTTACTTTCACTTTCTTGTATCTATCAGGTCGTCGAAATTGTTTTTAGGTATGAGTCACGGTGCTTACCAAATGTTACCAACAAGCTAGCGTACATTCAGAATCCTACAACAGATAAAACGTGCCACGCAACACTAAATGTAATTCTCCTTGACACCAGTCTAGCTCTGTCCCATAATTCATTTTCAATGAAGTTCACATTGTGACAATCTTATAATCTTTTCTTAAACTGTGTTGTTATGAAAAGGTGACCAAGCACATGAAGTCACCTATTTATGTATACTATCAACTGGACAACTTTTACCAGAATCATCGGCGGTATGCAATTACCTTTCTTTGGCACACATCACGCATTGTTGTTTATTTTTTTAGTTTGACACTTCAAAGTCAGGGAAAGGGTGTTATTTTTAGAAACAAGGATCTTTAATGATTTTTGACAATATGGAGGGAAGACTGCCATGAAATTGCTGTTTTTACTTTTCAACTTTCTTTTAAAATGGTTATTACAGTTTAATGCATATAGTTTATCTCAAAATCTTGGGAAGATAAAAACAGTGACTTAGATTTAGTTATTTTTAATAGTATTTAATGATTTATTGTATAAAATTCAATTTATGACATTTATTTAGGCCAACTGGTTTGGCGGTGTGGCCTGGAGGGAAATGTATCAAAGGTGGTGTGCAGGAGCACTAGGTCCCATAGACTTAACTGCCTTTGGATGGAATTGTGGAATTAAATGAGGTTTAAAAGGACATTAGGAAGTGGTGTGATTGTGAAGAATGTGTTGAGTGAAAAGATAGATTATTAGATAACACTCCTAAATCAGTAGAGTTGAACTCACAACCTTGAGCACAGTATCTAAGGTACTGTGCATGAGCACTAGGCCCCACTGGCCTTTGGAAGGAATTGTGGAATTAGGGAGTGATAAAAGGACACGAGGAAGAACAAGAAGTTGAATCTTAAGAATCTGAAATGAATCTGAATAATGAATGATCTCCCTCCTTTCCTTTCATCGGGAACCTATCTTATACCACTCTTTGGACTCCATTTCTCTTTGCATTTCCATGTATTCATCTTATATTTGCAGTAGTTTATTACTTCAATGTCTGACTGACTGCTATAATCTATTTCACCCTTTATATTGCTTGTAATAATAGATCCACTATGCATGATTTTTTATATACTTATAACCACGGTTATTTTCTATAATATAGGTATGTTAAAAGCCGAAGTGATGAACAATTGAGGAATCTTAAGGATGAGAGCTCAACAAGTACGTGTAAGCCTGAAGAATCTGCCAATAATATGACAATTGTGCCTTGTGGTCTCATAGCTTGGAGTTTATTCAATGACACATACAGCTTCTCCGTCAACAAAACAAAATTGACGGTTAACAAGAGAGGCATCTCCTGGAAGAGCGACAGGGAGCACAAATTTGGGAAAAATGTTTTCCCCAGAAACTTCCAGAATAGTTCTATAGTAGGTGGTGCCCATCTTAACGAATCCATACCAGTAAGTACCTACATGTAACATGATGTCTTGTTTTGATGAATATGTTCTACATGTATACTTATCTTTTTTCACTAGGTTCAGCTAAATGTTTAGAGATTGTTCGATTTGTGCTGTCATAAACAATATAGCCTTTGTTTATACCCATTCACATGTTTGTTGTTAATATTTTTTTTTTTTGGTTGTTGCTGGCTGGTACTGTTGTTTGTTAAACTATTAGTATGTTTTAACCTCTGTAGCACCGACACTTTAAATTGAATGCATGTTTGGTGTCTTACACTGACACACATGATTACATTCAAATAATTCATTTTCTCAATTTATTACAAGTGTCGATGTCAGTGCTTCATATTTTATTGGTATTATTCACGAGTTTAATTTTGATACACTATCAGTATAAAAAATTTACATTGCCAACCAATCATATGTCTGGCTTTAGAAGCAATTATGATTACAATCAAACGTTTTTAATGATATAAAGATTATGATTGATTGACAGTGTAAAAATATCTTTACACAAATAGTGTATTTTGACAAGGAAAATTATTCCAATGTTGCAAATACCTTTTTCATCTTAAATTTTCAATAACTTCCAATATGTTTTTTCTTCACCTTGCTCACCTTTTGAATATTTTATTGAACAGTTGAGTGAGCAGGAGGATCTCATTGTCTGGATGAGAACCGCCGCCTTGCCAACTTTTCGAAAGTTATATGGAAAGATAGAGGTGGATCTGAATGCAGGGGACCTCATAAATGTTACACTTCAAAATAACTATAACACATACAGTTTCAATGGCAAGAAAAAACTCGTTCTGTCAACTACTAGCTGGTTAGGTGGGAAGAATGACTTCCTTGGAATTGCTTATCTCACCGTCGGAGGATTATGCCTCTTTTTGTCTTTGGCTTTTACCATTGTATATTTTGTCAAGCCAAGGTACATATGATATACTTATATCCTCTATTGCTTTAGAGTTTATACCATAAAAGTTCCGTTTGAACAAGAAAAATTCACGCACTTCTATATTTTGTTGCTTGATTGGTGTTGAATGCATTCCTTTGTTGCATAAAATTGGACCTCATTTAAAATTTCAATCCATTTTGTAGTTTTAACCCTGAAATTGGCATTTATTATATTGTTCAATTTGATTAGAATTATTTGAGTAAATTTTATTTTAAGTATGTGGCTGATTGGGTGATTCTGAAATAAGATTAGCAATACCTTTTTTAAAAGCTCCCTTTAGTGAGTCTTAGTACATAATTTAGAGATTAGTGATAAAAAACTTTGGTTTATAGTGGAGACTAAAATGTGTTGACAGGATTTTGAGCTCAGATTCTATCCTGTATCTGAAGCCAGAGGCAGCCATAAGATCACTGCTCCCAGCCAATGGCCGGCCTCTGGCTGCACAGGAAGTTGAGGCAAGAGAGAATCCAACTCTCTGTGTTGGATTTTGTAAAACAGTTTAAGTATCATAATTATGTTAGTTTTTCCAAGTAAAAGAAAAAGTCTCAGGAAATGTTTGTTTCAGTGCTTTTCTCATTAAAAACCCCAACAAAAGTTGTAACGAAAACTTACTTTTACATGTAACCACAAGAAAATCACACAAAAAACCTGAAACAAACATGCCCTAATTTTGATGATTAAAATTCACATATACTTCAAAAGCCACTTAATGTGGCTGTTTTTGAACTGTTATTGTTGATTCTTAACCCATTTTTCTATCTTTGTAGGCAACTTGGTGATCCCTCATATCTGTCCTGGAACAGAAATCCTGGAGGCCACTAAGCAAAAATACCTATTGTGCTATGTTTATTATTTCCAATATTACAAGGCTCGGTTATTCTACAGTGGCAGGTTCCATGTTTGTACATCTATACTTAACTACTTACTAGTAGTAACACTTGTGTATTTTTGGTGTCTTTATCACCCTAAAAGAAAAAACAACATTTTTTTCCTTTTGTTTTTGCATTATGCATCAGAATTGAAATATGCTGTATAAGTAGCGTGCGTAAGATATATGTGCTAGTTGCTTTTTTTCTCATACATGAGATTAATATAGTAGAGTTCTTGTTTGGTTTGACTTGGACTTTTGCTAAGTGAAAATAAGTGTCTTGTGGAGTAAGTCAAAATAAGCAACGCCCTGTTTATGAAGCACCACTTATTTCACTTGTGCGCCATAAAACTAGCCTATAAGCAATGGTGGAGTTTGACTGATATTTTTAAGGGGTTGAATATATATAATGTATGAACATTCCATGACGAATTCAAGGGTTGTTTGTTGCGCATTTATATGATTTTGAGGTGCCACGGTACATCCTTTATCCACGGGAATATTTGTCTGAGTATGATATTGTTTTTTTTTTGACAGACTGAGTATGTATATCTTACAGTTCCCTCTAATGGAAGAAAAAGTATGTTGATGATACAAGTGTGTTATATACCATGTGCCACTAGAAAAGTGTAGTTTTGATAGTATCTCAATCTGCCTCCTCGTGTTATTGGAAGCGGTAGTGTATTTACACTATCGGAAGCAGGTTTCAGTAGTAGTATATTTTGACAGATTTAAGCAATATAGGAGGACGGACGGATTGAAAATTTATTTGAATTTTTGTGGCAGTTTGGGTTTCTTGATGGTTTACTTGATAATATAAAGACCACTTTTGTGTTGATGAACGAGGGCGACCGTGATGACGATGACTTCTACAAATGCTTCCAAGCTAAGGAAACCATGAATACAAAAACGCACAAGTCTAAGAAGACAATGCAAAAAATCATCATTCCCAATTTCTAGTTTCTACGCTATTCCATTTCAAAAATACACAAAATACTAACAAATTTGACACAAAATTTGATGTTCAAACATCATTTCTCTTGTGACTATCATCACCAAATACAGAGTTCTCTTAATCTTACGGATGACTTGTCAACATGTGGTTGGATTGATCATTCACAAACCACTTATAGTGGATACGAATCGTTCTTCAAAAGATGGATGCAATTAAATTGTGGATTTTTTTTTTTTATAAGAAAAAAAAAATTGGTTGTTTAAGATGGATGCAATTAAAAATTGTGGATATTTCATTATTCTTGACCATTGCCCATGTGAAATAAATTAGTTTGGTTGTTAGAATTATAATTTTGGTTTGTTAATATCATTTTGACTTCTGAAATTTTAATGTGCTGTGTCGATACATTGTATTTGGCTCAAAATATAGATGAAAAATGCTAATTTAATTACACTATATATTTAGCATTTGAATCAAGCTTATTTTATTGTAAAAATAAATAAATTTAAGACTAATTATCATTTACTTATTATAGCATATTGAATTGAAGGTCCACCTTTGACCTAAACATATTAAGGACTCCATCTTTTAATCTTTTTTTGACAATCCTAATGTATATTATGTTATTGAAAATTTTCTCCAATATTTTTTTAGAAATTGAGAAATCCCATAATTTTTTTTATCATAATTTTTTTTTACAATTCTAATGTATATTTATGCTAATTTTTTTTATCTTGTATAATTTTTTTTACCTATATTATGATAAAAAAAAAACAAAGAAAATCTAAACAATTACGAACTTGTGTGTAAGTGTTCAACTTAACAATATCATCATTGTCAGTTGAGTCAGAACACTAAATGAATAATTTTACAATGTCATTTTTTTTTTTTGATAATTTACTGTGTCACTTTTAAGCTTTAACCCAAATTAATTATAGAAAATCAAATTTAGTTTTTTTCACCTTACCAACTTTTCAATTTATAAGAACCACTTGGAATTGAAAATTATTTAAGAACATTTTGAAGGTATAAAGACCCCTTGGAATTCAAACTTTAACTTTTGATTCCATACTGTCTCACTCTCATCATCATGTCTCTTTCACGCTTCATCACTCCTCTCTCTTCCACTTCAGGTCTTTCTTCTTTCACTCTCTATGCTTTGCTCACAATTTTCAATCAAACTTTTGCTATGTTCTGTTCTAAATTGCCATGCAATTTTCTACTTTTCAGTAAGGAATTATATATATATATATATATATATATATATATATATATATATTGTTTTATGTGTTTGGCTTGGGTGATGCTGATACATTGAACAATTACTGGGAAAATTTGGTTTAGAATTGCAATTTTGGATTTTCAACTGCTAACTCCAAATTGAGATATTTATTGCTTGATGAACAGTATCTAGTAGTTGAATTTACTGTTTGTTTGACATGACATTGTAATCCTTTCAATTTTTATGTCAATTTTGGATTATCCCTTGTTCTATGTTCATGTGTAGCACTAACATATCAAATTGAAGACATGTCCGGTCTTCGGCACTAACACCGCACTGAGACATGTGGTTACATTCAATTATATAAATTTCTCAAATTATTATTTGTGTCCTATGAAGCATGTACACGGACACCAGACATGACACAGACACTAACACGTCGATACTGATAATAATTAGAGAAAATGACATAATTCAATGTAATCATAAGTTTCGGTGTCCGACACCGGGACACACCTAATCCGAGGAGTATCCGTGCTTCATTGCTAGTGTCAGATGTCACTATCATGTCTGGTGTCTGTTTCTGTGTTTGTGCTTCATAAATAACTAAGTGCGTATGAAACATGCATTTCTCTTTATATGAAAGGTTTGATAGATTTTGCTTCTTAACAGATTCTTCTATGATTCCATCAACTGTAAAGAAAAATAAGAACACTACTACAGCTTTGGTATGACATCTAATTTATTGTTAATTTTTTTTCTTCTTTTCTGTAATGATTATTATTAAGGAAATAAAATGAGTCTTATTGCTTGTAGTGTTTTGAAGACACTAAAGAAAGAATCAAGAACATGTTCAACAAGGTTGAACTTTCAATTTCTTCATATGATACAGCTTTTGTAGCAATGATTCCTTCTTCAGCGTCTCCGCATGCCCCCTTTTTTCCCCAGTGCTTGAATTGGTTACTGGATAATCAACTCTTGGATGGCTCCTGGGGTCTTCCCGATCGCCATCCATTGTTGATCAATGATGCTCTCTTGTCTACTTTAGCATGTATTCTTGCATTGAAGCAATGGGGTATTGGTGAAGATAAGATGAATAAGGGTACTTTACCCATCTAGAGCTATCTTTATTATGTTTTATTGTATAATTTTCGCTTAGTTTAATTCTTGGGAAATGCTTTTTTGTGCGAATCACGTGTTGACGAAATACAGGAACCATCACCCCTTTGCATTTATCTCCAACTCCTCCCTGATTTCTGCCACGTCCCACTATCACATGTTTTCAATTTTGATTTTTGTTTCTTAAATGTATTTCTTGTCTTTCTTATATCTATCTATCGTACCAAATAGCACAGCCCTTAATTCTTTTGCTTTAGTTTTATAATACCTATATTTTCTGAAGTTATCTAAATTTTAATTTCAATATTCATGTTGTATGTTTTAACTTTAAATTTTGGAAAAAGAAGTTTCGTTAAGGGTAAATTTGTACGGGAAATGTTCGACTGAAGTGATAGTTGTTAGCTGCTTTTGGAATTCTCTTTATATTTTTTCAGGACTTCAATTTATAGAGTCAAACTTTACTTCAATCAATGATGACAAGGAACACTGTCCCATAGGATTTGATATACTTTTTCCTTCTTTGATTGAATATGCACAAACTTTGGGCATTAATCTTCCAATTGGAGCTACAAGCTTGGAAGCAATTATCCAGAAGAAAGACAAAGAGCTCCAAAGGTAGTATTTTTGTTTTCTCTTGTATATGTTTCGAGATCTTTCCCCATACGAAATCCAGATTTCTAGCTGGATTAATCCTTGATCAGAATTTACTTACCTCTCAACCGAACTCCAGATTACAATATCCCTTTCCCTTTATGAACTGGAGGGTTAAAAACAAAAATATCCTCCAAACTGACTTCTGTCTGGTGCATTAATCTTAATATAGAGGCTTTCAAAGCAATTCAGAAGGGTGGAAAGCATATCTAGCATATGTATCAGAAGGAATGCTGAACTCATTGGACTTGAATACAATCACGAAGTATCAAAGAAAGAATGGATCTTTATTTAATTCACCTGCTACAACAGCAGCTGTTTTTCGGCAATTAAAGAATGCTGACTGTCTTAGTTACCTTCAATCAGTATTAGGAAAGTTTGGTAATGCAGGTACATTTTTAGACTTAATATCCTCCAAATTTATTTAAGTTACTAATCTTTTGTGCAATAATTGATTTTTTTTTTCATTTGAAAAAAATTCAGTTCCAATGGTGTATCCTCTAGATATATATGCCCGTCTCCATATGATTGATAGTCTTGACAGATTGGGTATTAATCATCATTTCAAAGATGAAATTCAAAGTGTATTGGATGAAACATACAGGTAATAATACATTTAAGATGCATGCACATTTAAAGAAGGTACAACTATGTTAGGAACCCCGAGAAGTAGGAAATAATTTATTTATGTGATAAAAGTATCGAGATAGGAAGGGTCTATTTGGACTGACTTATTTGAGACTATCTACTGACATAAGCACCCGTGTGACTGTTTGTGAGAACTTATGGGAACAACGTATGACATGTCCATAAGCTGTCCAAGATAGCTTATTAAAATAACTTATATGAAAACAGTTTCATTTTAATAATATATTTGAGATGTATGTACATGTAAGGTACTCAAACATTTCATTTTCATAATTTGGATATCTCTTTACACATTTAATTTGTGGAAAAACAGATATTGGCTGCAAGGAGCAGAAGATATATTTTTAGACCCTACAACCTGTGCAATGGCATTTCGAATCTTGCGTCTCAATGGTTATGATGTATCTTCAGGTTGGATCATTTGCAACATTTATGAAGCTTAGAATTTCTGTTACTTAGAAGGAAACAAACCAAATAAACCGATCTGTATGTTCTGTTTGCAGATCCATTTTATCAATATTCAGAAGATAAATTTGCCAATTCCTTGAAAGGGTACTTGAAGGATGTTAGTGCTGTTTTAGAGCTATATAGGGCTTCACAAGTCATTATACATCCCGATGAATCAGTTTTGGTTAAACAAAGTTCTTGGACAAGAAATCTTCTGAAGCACAATTCTTCCCCTTACCAATTATATGCTGATAAACTTCGTATTTATGTTGATAATGAGGTAGTTTATTATCTCAAATTTTCATTCAATTTAACTACATATAGATAATCTGTTTTGGTAAATGGAGGTCATGGCATGGTGGATTTTTTGCAACAACCGTTGACAATTTGTAAGGGGATGTCCGCCATGGCAGCTGCTATACTGTCACAGGCTGCAATGTCGTGTTTATATGGTGGATTTTTGGCCTACCTCCATATTCCTCCATCTGCCATCGACCATGTTGCATACAATATTACATTCCTTCCTGAAAACTGTAATGTTTTTGCACTGTTAGGTCAATGATGTTCTTAACTTTCCACATCATGCGAATTTGGAGCGTTTGTTAAACAGGAGATCAGTGGAGCATTACAACGCAGACGAAACAAGGATTTTAAAAGCATCATACAGGTGTGCCTTCTCTAGTTCATTTTCCATGTCGGATTCCTTGTGTTCATTCCACTCCTTTTTGTGGTCAAATTCTTGATTGTTTGTATGGTCCACAGATCTTTCAATCTTGCAAACCAAGACATTCTGAAGCTAGCAGTAGAAGACTTCAATCTATGCCAATCAATACACAATAAAGAATTGAAACAACTTGGAAGGTGCATCTTTCTTTTGATTCTCTTAAAATTTTAAATACGTACGTATCTCTCTAAAGATCCATATACAAAAGTCATAATCGTAGCCGAAGGATTTGTAATGCAAACCATAGCTAATTATAGGTGTATGTATCTTGTGTTTTTTCTCCTGTCCTAAAACTATTAAAGGATCTGGGTTCCTATGTTTATTCTACTACGGCTCCGTTTCACCTGACTTTGTTTTTTACTTTTTTCCTCCTTAAAAGAAGAAAGTAGGTCCGTTTAAAAAAAAAAAAGTTAAATTGAACAATATTTTTAAAAAAAAGAGCTTATCTTTTATGTATAAAAATTAGATATAAAGAACTTTTTCAAAAAGTAGTTGAGAGGAGTTCTTAAAATCAAATAGGAGAAAATTCAGTCATTCTATCAAAAAAATATTTTAAGCTAAAACATAACAATAATTACCGAATCCTCTTAAAAAAAAACAATAATTACCAAATAACTTTAGCTTTAATTCTAGACCACTTAATTATCAGCTTCAATTTTAAAGTAGCTTTTAATGCCAAAATAAATTAGGCCTAACAAAGCCTGTATGTGCTTTGCTTTCTAGAAAATATATCCAAATATGTGTAATAAAGATAGTTTCATGGACTTATGCTCAAATTTCTGCAAAAAGATCATGTATTTTCTCGAGCTAGATATAACTATTATCTATAATATGCAGGTGGATTGTTGAAAGCAGACTAGATAAACTAGAATTTGCAAGACAGAAATTGGCATATTGTTACTTCTCCAGTGCAGCTACTCTTTTTGCCCCCGAACTTTCTGATGCTCGCATATCTTGGGCGAAGAACGGGGTGCTCACAACAGTTGTAGATGATTTCTTTGATGTCGGGAGTTCTCAAGAAGAGCAAGAGAACCTTATTCAACTAGTTGAGAAGTATATTCCAATTCTTAGTTAAAGCCGTGTGCCATCTCTTGAATTCCTTTCGAATTCTCTCTCAATTTTTTGGCACAATTAGTAATGTTGTGGAAACCGAACTGCAGGTGGGATGTAGATGTCAATACTGTATGTTGTTCTGAAGCGGTTAAGATAATATTTTCTGCATTGCATAGCACAATTTGTGAGATTGGAGAGAAATCTGTCGAGCGGCAAGGACGCAATGTGAAAGACAATGTTATCAAGATTGTAAGATGTTTCTTCATCTTTCTGCTTACATTTTACTACTAAAGTTATTTTGTATCCACGTTTCCAAATTAAAGAAATTTTTTAATGATAAATATTGTCCCTGAAAGACCTTTACAAGGACCTCATGTTCTGAATGTAATTAAATGTTATGGCATGCTTATTCAAATAAAATGTTCAGTTTTCACTTCAAATTGCAAAAGTGTTATCTTGTTTTCACTTTATTTCATGATTTCAAAGGTTTGTATGGCAAAACGTGAAATTAGTTTTTTATTAAAACTAAAAACAGAAACAGCTTACTTTTTAAACTTAGGGCCTGTTTGGTTGGCTTATTTATGCTTATCTTCTGACATAAACAGGGTATGACATGTCCATAAGATGTTTTCAGCTTATTTACATAAACTCTCCATGATGGCTTTTGAAAACAGCTTATAGTTTATATGAAAATAGTTGACTTTATTTTATATTTTGTTATAAAAATAGCTTATACAAAAACACTTATATGATAAGTGCGTAGTTAAGTTGTTCAAAGGCCTTATTTCAATGACATGAAAATATACACTGTATCATAATGGCATGATGGAGTTTTCCCATATAAATTTTTTCTTAGTTGATATACTTTGTTTGCTTTGCAGTGGTTAGATTTGATGCGGTCTATGTTTACAGAAGCTGAGTGGTTGAGAACCAAGGCCACCCCAACAATTGATGATTATATGCAAAATGCATACATATCATTTGCCTTAGGACCAATTGTTCTTCCAGCACTCTATCTTGTTGGACCTAAGCTTTCAGACGATGTTGCGGAAAATCAGGAATTGAATTATCTCTTCAAGACCATGGGCACTTGCGGACGTCTTCTCAATGATATTCAAGGTTTTAAGGTATGTAGTCCATTCAGATTTGGATTGTCTGCAGTCAACAATCCCACACATTCACGCTCAGCACATTTCGTTTGAACGAGAACAGACTGTCCAGATTCCAAGCTTGAAATTTTAGATTAAAAAAATAATGAAAATCTGCTTCAAATGGTCACTGATGTTCTGACTGCGTGAATACGTGGAATTCTAACTGCAAACAAGCCAAACCTAGTCCGTATGATTCTCTGTATGGTCTCAAGGTGACTAATATTTTATCTCTTCTGTGCTGTAGAGAGAATCGGAGGAAGGTAAACTGAATGCAGTGAGTTTGCATATGCTTCATGGTAACGGAGTTGTTACTTACGAAGACACCATTGATAAGTTAAAGGGTGTTATTGAGGAAAATAGAAGAGAACTCCTTAGATTAGTTTTGAAGGAAAAAGGAAGCTTAGTTCCAAGAGATTGCAAGGATTTGTTTTGGAAAATGTTGAAAGTATTGAACCTATTTTACATTAAGGATGATGGATTTACTTCAAATGAGATGATGTACTCTACTGTTAATGCAGTACTTAAAGATCCAATCATTCTTAATTAATTGTTGGTAAAAGATATAATAAGCTAGAGCTGCAATGGCTTTTTGCAAATATTTAAAATAAAAGGGAGGTCTTTTTTTTGTGTGTTTGGTTTCATGATAGAAATTGGTTCATTTGTTTTAGATTTTGAGAGACTTAATTTTGAAGAGTTCTTTCTCATATTGTGAATTTTAGAGTTTATCATATCTATAAGGAAGAAAGAACTTATACAGATAAGCTTGCCTCTTTTAGAATATAAGCATACATGGTCTGATATGGTGTGGTTCTACTCCGAATTCAAATTAACGAAAATTTTAACCGCAATAGATTCGAACTTATGCCATTATTTTTTTAAAAAAATTACAAAGAATTTATGTTAAAAGAATTGTGTTTAAAGAAATTGATTTGTGTTTTTTAGTGTTATTTTTAAAGCGGAAACCAAAGCAACCACTGTAAACACAAATCATCGTCAACTGGCACCAAAAATAACAAATCATCGTCAACTTCAGATCACCAAAACAGAAAAATCTAACAAAAAATCTTAACATTATCACAACTAAGAAAAAGAATGTTGCAACTCTAATAATCACTTTAGGGGTGAGCTTGATTCAGTCAGGAAAATTAAATTTAAGAAATAACTTTTTTAAAGGATACGAAGATTTTAGGTTGAACTTGTTTAGCCATGAAAATTCATTTTTATAAATTAAAGATTCAATTATGTATTTATGTGGATGGTACTTTTTTTTTTTTTTTGAATCAATGTGTGTGGATGGTACTTTTGCAACTTAATAAAAGACATTGAAATTTGAACAAATTCTTTGATTTATAAAGACTTGCACAAAAACAAAAGATGTGAAACAAACAATAAATAAAGGAGAAGCAGGGGATACTGCCGACGATCAGTTCCTCGGATATTCGGAGGGATGCAAATAGCTCACAAAGGAGCTGGAGTGTTAGCATTGTTAATAGAAGGTGAACTGCAAAACTGCAGGAAACACTTATTTTCTTGTAAAAAGTAATGTCACTGAAATTTTATGCAAATCAATATCAGAAGTATCAATACTACTTTTATTACATCCAGAGAGAAAAAAAGGATATTGTAAAAAGTAATGTCACAAAAATTTGCAGCTAACAATACAAAATTTACTAAAATTTCAGATAACTTGTAAAAGTTTTGAATATTGGAAGAAACATCTCTCCATGAAACACAATACATTACTTCACTCCATAACAACATTTGCACCAAGTGCTTTCAATTTCTCTATTATCTGTTCCCCTTCTTCCTTTGAAACACCTTTCTTTATAATAGAAGGTGTTTTTTCTACTAAATCTTTAGCCTCCTTCAAACCTAAATCGGTAAAGCCCCGAACCTCCTTGATGACTTTAATTTTGGAAGCTGCTTCATAGGACAACAGTTTCAATTCAAATACAGTTTTTTCTGGTTTTACCTCTTCTTTGGTTGCTGTTGTGGCTTTTGTTGCCATTCCGGCAAAATTTGCAGCCCCTGCTTTCATATATCCAACATTTGGCATCTCCTTTATCCCCATTTTCTTCATCATAATGAGACCCAATTCCGCAGCTTCAGCTAGCGTTAGAGACGCCACTTCATCAACAAGCCTGAAAACTCTCTCGGATGGAGGGCCGCGATTCTGAGTCGGATCAAATGTTGCGGGATCAAAATCAGCTGGGAGGCTTCTTTGATCAATTTCCACTTCCTCTACATCCTCTTCCTCCTCTTTTCTTGCCGCTTGACCAAAGTTTCTTGAAAATACATTTAATTTCCTACCATTAAACCCTACTACGCTTTCATAAAGAGGTTGTCTATACAAACCATTGTGTAAACGATGCCTTATTCTCAAAAGCAAGCTCATTCTTGGCTTGTAAAGATCTCTACAAATTGGCAAATCAGCTCATTCAATGTTTATTGTGAACTTCATTCCAGTACGTATCCTGAAAGCAGAATGCAACAGAATATTTTGGTTAATTCTTATTATAGAAAGCTTGCTGAACTATTGTATGTTTTATATGGATTGAAATATGCAGATTCCTCAAACATTGCATATTGTTAGAAGTAAATTACAAAGTAATGATAGATCCAACACCATGCATATTCTCAGGTTATGGATGAATTGATAGAAGCTAACAATTCTTGATGCATTTAGAAACTACTCAAGGTCAAAAGCTAAACAAAATAAAAATATAAGAATGGTGACCAACCAGACAGGAAACACATGAAACCACAAATCATATGGCAAACAAAACAGAAACGCAAAGGAAACAGGGCGAGCCGACGGTGTTTTTTGCTTTTTAAAACCATACAAGGAGTCTAACAATAACATATTTGCAATGTCGTCTTGCACAATGAAAATATAGTAAAAGAATAAGATTGATTCAGATCTTAATCACTTTATGTTCTTTGCCTTATATTACCATTTTAATAACTTGAAGTTCAGAAAAGTTTGATAACATGCTCAACTTTTCATTTTTCTTAATAGTTAGATTTTTATAGGCTGCAGCAAAAACGCGATGATGTTTAAATTCAGTTTAACTAACCCTATTTAACATTTTGATGCAGACAAGACAGTCACCATAAAAATGCAAGGGCAGTATGAAATCTACATATTGAGAAGATTGCCATAATTTGGCCAACATATTTGGAGTACTATTCCATAAAATATTTGGAATACCACATGAAACTCAAACACACAAATGGGAGATCCCGAATTCGAACCCAGGATACTATGGATATCTAGTCCCAATTCTTAAAGGTCACACTCTAACATTACACACACCACTTTATGCAATTGAACATAACCTAATAATTTCCAACATGACAAATTTATAAGAATAACTAAAATTTAATCCAATCAAATCTTATCTAAATTTTTACAAACAGAAAAAAACAATAGCAACAATCTCAAACTCTCAATGTTCTATTTGTTAACACTACAAAGAACCTCGATTCATAGGTTGTTAATCGCGCCGCTTTAATGCGCAATAATGGAAACGAATCCTCGAGAGAGAAATAGAGAGGAATAAAACCTGGACGGAGTTGGTCACTGTTTATGACGGCCGACGACGAGCTCCGGCGGCGTTTTCCGGGCAGTTGAGTTCCGTTCCGTGGGACTTTGTTTCTGATGATTCAAAAAACACAATGTCGTTTTGTTGAGTAAGTTTCGTTGAGTACTGTAGGGTTTTAACTGATTAATTTTTAAGTTTAATTACATTTATTTTCGTCCACTCATAAAATTGATCCTCCTATTTTAAAATCAACTTTGGTTCATATTAAATTTTTGTACTTAAAAATGGTGTTTTAACATATTTTAAATTATATGACATACAATTCGGTGATATATTAAATGATTAAAAGTCATAAAATTATAAGAAAATTCGTTAAAATTTTCGATTTCAATTTAAAAAAGACTTAATTAGTAAAATGGTCCCTTAAAGACATTTTTTGTTTCAGATTGGTCCCTTAAAGAAAAAAAGGTCCAAATAGGTCTCTTAAAGAAAAAAAAGTCTGAATAGGTCATCCTTAAAGACATCTTCTAATTGAGATAAGAACAAATAAATCATCACTTCAGTAATCTAGTGAAATTGTTCTTGATCATCGGACATTAACAACTTTTTTGCTTTTGAAGTTGTTTTTGATGATGCTTATGATCTTTTTGACATTGATTCTGAAGTGGCAACTCTTTGCTAGTCATATATATATCCATTGAAGATTGAACACTTCATAAAATAGAGTAAATCATCAAATTAGTTCATGTCTTTGTAACTCGCTCTCAAATAGGTCCTTAATTATTTCAATATCTCAAATTAGTCATTGTCTCTGTCAAATGTTTCTCAATGTGGTCCCTTCGCTGACATCAGTTTTCTAACAACGTTAAACTAATTGTTTTTATATGGAGTGTTTAGTATCACATGAACAATAATATCACACATTTAAGTGTCACGTAGTCAATGATCAATTTAAAATAATGATAATTTAATAAAAATTGGTAAAGCTATGGACTAATTTGACAATAAGTTGAAAATGTCAAGGACTCTTGATAGAAAGTGGATGAAGACAAAGACTTATTTTACAATAAATTAAACAAATATTCACAGAGGGATCAAATTGATAAACATTTGACAGAGACTGAAACTAATTTGTGATATAGAAAAAATTAGTGACCTATTTGAATGGTTTACTCTCATATGCTTCTTGCATGGTGTTGAGTTGTTGAGTCTCCATGCATAAGTCTTTTTCTCCTTTGTCAACCTTCAAAGTGATTTCGAGAAACATAACTATGTTTCTCGATGATCAATATTTTTGATCAACAATATTTTTGATTAGTTGCTTCTAATCTCATATGATTCTCAACACATATGCGCTTCTGATAATTGTTTCTAATCTCATATAATCATCTTTATGCAAAATCACACTTAAAAAAACATGTTAGATAACAAATTACATCAAAATCATAAATAATTCTTAAATCATTTAAATTTGTTATCATTAAAACATCTACATCTAAAGGATTTTTGGCATATTTCCTCACTTAGATATTGAAACCGTACGAATGGATACAAATTGGAGGTTAGTTAGTAGTACCCCAACCACACCATGAATGGGCCAAATATCATAAGCATAGCATAAGAACAAGGATTAGACTTCCAATGCTTTGACCCACAAAAGCTATGGATAGTGACACAAATAGACATTCTTCATTACAAGATATATATACTCTCCTCCTACACCGAAGATGGACAAGAATAAAGTGAAGGAAAAAAAAATGAATTAATTCATCAAAATGATGCTTATCGCCAAATCTAGAATTATACGGTGGTCAAATTATGCAAAAGTAATTCAACGAGCTTAATACTTATGCATGTCATGTTCTTTTTGTTATCATAATCAATTTGGCTTAGGTATCACCAGATATTATCACTATCATATATATACATAACTTAAAAGCATATGGTTCTAAACGGAAAAG
This sequence comes from Trifolium pratense, assembly GCF_020283565.1. Taxonomy (NCBI): domain Eukaryota; kingdom Viridiplantae; phylum Streptophyta; class Magnoliopsida; order Fabales; family Fabaceae; genus Trifolium; species Trifolium pratense. The sequence continues at coordinate 38,792,701 of NC_060065.1, forward strand.
GATTAGCCGATGTAACTGCGTTAACACAATATCCATTATCAACCGTCCGATCAACAATAAATGGTTGAAATGAAAAATGTGTTTAAATTACACAGATCAATCAGAACCATCTGATTGATTTTGAACGGTCGAGATTGCTTACTGCATGTAACTGCGTGAAGCAATTACGGTAGGCAATCCAGATCCGTTCTAAACAATTGATTAGACTAGTCTAAAGACAATAGTTCGGTAGAATTTATATTTTATTTCTGAAGTAACCAATTGTTTTTTAATTAAATTTTACTTATATTCAACCAAATTTCAAATTATCAGAATTCTCTTACCATAAAAACGAGAGGTTAACACAAAAAGAAGCAGGAGGTTCTATTTGAGAAGACAAAATGTTGAGTAATTGTAATGAGCGGAGCTTATAGGAAGAACTTGTTCTACTGATGCGACCCTTACGACCCGCAAGCAACATATCAAAGTTTTTGTTCCACTTTTATAATATTCCAAATAATTCCATATAGAATACGCATTCGATGTATAGGTTATTGTAAAAAGAGATGGACAATTAGTACCCAAAAAAAAATGAAAAAGAGAAAGACATTCTTCATAATTATAAAGTCAGTTATATTCGAACTTTATTAATATTATAACTCTAATATAGTGAGAAAAAAAGGTTAAGGTATAATTATTGTAAACTTGTTTTTTTTATAAACATATAATGATCCACTAAAATATTGAATTAAACATTTACATCGACATGCATCTTTTGGAGACCAACAAGAATGGACACAAATGGAGAGTGAGAGAGGCATGTGGTGGTTGAGGGTGCTCTAGGAGAGGGAAACACAAGGAAGGTCCAAAGAAGTGCAAAGATGTTATCCTTGCAAGTATTATTAACATTATTGACACTATTTATAGTTTTGCAGGAATCAAACTTGATTTAAAGGTAAACAAACTTATTAGTGTTTTAGGCTACCCGTTAATAGGATCAACGTCCGTGTTTCGCTAACTAGGAACTACACTAGTTCATGTGCTTCAATTTTGGAATTTTAAATCATGAAGTTCTTCATGATCAGGTTAACCACACTAATGCTCCAAAAGATCAAGGAAGTTTTATGGTATCCTCTGAAAGCCTATAGGATCAAGTTCAACACTAATGATGCAACCCTTGGTAGCCTTGAACTTGCTACTTGTGGTTGTATTTTTAGGGACATGCACTTTAACTGCCTTTCTTGTGTGCTTCGCTCAAAATCTTGGTATCACAAATGCTTTACATGCAAAATTAATTTGTGTGATGTTAGTTATTGAAATTGTTGATAACAAAGGTTGACATTGTCTCTAGATTGAATGAATATGATTCTCACCTAGTTAATTTGGTTTATAGGAATTCTAATATTGTGTCTAATATTGTGTCTTGATCCCTTATAAATCCTTGGAATAATTGTTTGGTGCTTGCTTCTCAAATGAACTTTTATCGTATTCCATATTTATAGAGAAGACAATTAATGTGTTGGTAAGATGACTAATTTGAACCTACTTTGAACTCTTATCATTGGTGGTGGGATAATGTTCCTCCTCAATTCCTTTAAGTTTTCATTAGAAGTAGAGTGCATTTTCATGAGTACAAATTTTGTTAGTGTTTGTAATACACTACACTCACTACACTCTTTTTCCTTAATATAGGTTTATTTTTTTTGGTTTACTCCTTAACATGGTTTAACCCAAAATAATGGGTTTTACCGAGACAATTGTTTGTTTCTTTTTTTGAGTTTTGTCCTGTATATCTTTTTCCTTTTTTAATAATATTTTAGGAATGTTCACTTTATCGAATGAAATGAGATGATAATCTAATTGGGATGTCAGTTTCTTTATCATTTTATTTTTTTGCTAAAATTTAAAAATAGTTAAATAATAAATACTATAGGAATGGGAAAGATTTTTTTTTATTCAAAATTTGAATTATTAGTGAATATTTTAGGATTTTGTTCCCCATCATCAATCATTGGTGGTCTTGACTTAAAAAGCATCCAATCCTCTCCCACCATTTGTTTCTTTTGTTAAAGACCCTTAAATTGCACTATTTGTTAGTAAAAATATTGAAGAAAAATAAATAAAATATAATAATGCTATAATAGTAGGGAGATAAAACTAAGCATAATATTAATTATCAAAAATAGAGAACTAAGCATAATATTTTGAAAGGAATTTTAAAAAAAAAAAACTTAGTACTTAGGCCCATTTGGCCAATAAGGACATGCAACCTGAACCTAAAAGAAGTGAAATATTTGCTCCTATTTGTATCTTCAAATTATTTTGCAACCTTGGACTCATAAAATCAGCTGCTAATAGGTCAACTAGTGCCATGTAAATCAAAATTCCAGCTGAAGCAGAATTGAAAACCCCTTCAATAATTAGAGATGTTGGGCTATTCTCTTTATATCCAGTTGATATTCCAATCCCAATTGCTATCCCAATTGGTGTTGTTAGGGAGAAAAATGTTGCCATGATTGCTGTGGACCTAGACTCAAATTTTGCCTGCATACAAATATATTCTGATAATTAGTAACTGAACCACATACAAATTATTTTAATCTCTTGAGTAAAATTTTAAGTTTGAGTCTTATATATAAAACATACGTGGTTGAAAAGATATAGATTTTTCTTTTTTAAAATCATATATTTATAATGTGTAGGATATTATAATGTGTATAAAAAATTATTTTTAAATTAGGTGTCACATTTTTTTTTCAAATACTAAAACCAGTCTTTAGTTTTATTTCAATCTTATTATCTAACTTTACCAATCGTTAGTTGGTTCAATAGTGATTGACGTTGAACTTAGTAGGGAGGATCACAATTCGATCCCCAACAACTGCAATCGTAATGGGCTGAAACCACTTGATGTTAAAATTGACCCTGAATTAGATTAGGCTGTCCGGTAGACCTACAAATTTTTTTTATCTAATTTTAAAGCAGTTGAGCTCAAATAGTGTGCACAAGTAACACAACTTGAAAGGTGTCTCAAATCTCAATTCACAGGAGACTTTTTGGCGTATGGGTATCTCTCTTCATAGGGGTAAAGTTTAAATTATTTTTATTAGAGTTGTAGGTGAAATGTTAAAGTATCTAAATATAGAAAATTAACATTTAATAAAATAAAAAATTTAATGCTTAAAATATTGAATCACAAGTTCTAAAATAATACTTTTATATTTGCTTTTTTTTAACATATTTGTTTTTTTAACCTGTGTTCTTATGATATATGTTAATTTTTATTTTTTTTTTGTTAATTTGCACTATTGAATTATAGAAGGATGTTGTCATAATGGCAACATTGTGCAACGCCTACTTTAACAACTTAGAAAACATCCACACGCAACTCACTTTTTTTCTATGTATTTGAAAGTTGAAACTTTTTCCATTTGAGCAAGTTTAATCCTAACCTCATTTCTTCACTGTTTTCTTAATACCTATGATTTCATGATGTAACACAATGAGAAAGACTTGCAGACTTTGAGAGTAAAACACATTGAAAATTTAATCCAAACAACAAGTTTTTTTTTTTGAAAAATATCCAAACAAAAAGTGACTTGGATATCTACCAAAAAAGAATTTAGATTCTCTTACTTTCTCATACAATTACGCAATTAACAATCCCACCTGTGATATCAAAATCAAATGATTCGTTTTTCAACTTTGGATATTTCAAATTTAATTTATAGAAATTTAATTTAAAATCGTCCGATATTGATCTAACTGTCCAAATTGCATGACTACTTTTTTATATTTGGTCAAGAATTGCATGGCTACTTTAAATATATATAATTAGAGATAATTTTGGATACATTTATTCTAAATAAAATACCTGAGATATGCAACCACCAAGCCCCATTCCTTCAAAAAATTGATGGAAAGACAAGGCCACTAGGAGAGGCTTTATGGTATCAATACTTTGTGCAGTACCTAAAGATATTCCAATGATCACTGAATGTACCACTATTCCTAGCTCCAACACCTGACACAGAATAGAACCAAATTGAACAATAATTAGCACATAAAATAAATAAAAAATAAACAAAGAAAAAAGATTTATTCATTCACACCATTTTTTTTTTTTTTTTTTGGTACAATACACCATTTTTAAATATAAGTCAAAAGGTACATAAATTTGGTTCAAACTTCTATATGAATAAATGTACGTACTACTTTTTATTTATATTTAAGATTTTATGACTACTTTTGTGCACTTAGCAATAAATAATTCATTGATTGTCATTGAATGTATATAGTCCAGAGCTATGGGTTGAAACGCTGAAATAAATTATAAAAAAATATTTGTGTTAGATTTTGTCGACGCTAAATAGACGCAATTAGCATAAGAATAAGTCTGACGCTAAATGTAATGAAGCTAATTAGCAGTTTTCTTGTAGTGGAGGTTCGTCGTTCGAACCCTACTAAAGGATTTTAAACAAAAACAACTCATTGATCTTACTTGTGATATGATCCTTTGCCTAATTAATTCAGTTGATATTGAATCTTGAGAAGAGTTAGATGATCCATGTGTATGACCATGTGTTGCATGTGTATGAACATGTATATGACCAACATGTCCATCACCCATTTCTTCATCTTCATTATGAGGAACTTGTTTAGAAGGATTAAAATGTCTCCTTTGATAATAACTAGAAGCAAATGAATCAACCATCAAAGTTGCAATTGAAGACAACATCGCAACAAGTCCGGCAAACGGAAAATCTCCCCAAGGTTTTTCCTTAAGACAAGGTGAATTCAAACTCTCAAATGCTTCTGGAAGTATGTGTATAAAACCGGTTGCCAAAATTACCCCGGCCGCGAAGGCTTTAATCATGAAAAATATGTCATTTTTAGGACTTAGAATTGGAATTCTTTTGCTTAATAAGGGTAAGCTTACACCAAGAGCACCACAAACAAGGACAGAAGCAATTGAACCAAGTTTGTAATGAAAAGCTTCATTTTTTTCATTATTTCCTTTGGTTTGTTCTGTTTCACATGTGCATGAATCACTTGAAACAAGAGTTGGGAAGAGAATAATGACATAAAAAAATATTAACTTTATGATAGTAGTGAGAAAACTCATAATTTTGTTCTTGGTGTTGGGAATTGGAATGACTCAAATGAGGAGTAGAAAAGAGGGTGTGAGTGTATGTCAAATGTTTATACTAAGATTGTTATATTTAAAGGGTGTGAAAAAGTTTGTGTATTGATTTATTGTTATCTAATGGTGGATGATTTACTATATAAAAAAAGGTCAAAAGGAAAAAAATATAAAAGCCACTCTTAGAGGCTGAAAATTTGAGCATCTTAAACAGGCTAATAGACCCCCATATCAAGCTAAGCAGGTTAGATACTTCTTCTATATTTTAGTAAATAAAAAAAAAATGAGAAAGAAACAAAAAGCTTTTATGGAATGAAGAAAATAGTCAACAATTTGATGGTGTTTTTAAATTTTATTTTTTAGTAAATAAGAAAGCTTCTTTTTTTTTACTAAGGAAAATAAAGCTTTTATGGATTGAAGAAAATAGTCATCAATTTGATGGAGTTTTTGAATTTTATTAATTACATAACTTTATTTGTTAGTTACCAACTTTTCTATTTGTTGTTTATGGATTTATCTTGTGGAATTCTCTCTCTTTCTATACCAAATAAAAACCCTTTGAACAAATATTTAATTCATATATGTTTTTGTTGTTAACATTTTTTACACTTTAACTACTCAATCGTAGTAGTCACATTATTGGAAAAAAAAAATTATACTTTAATCATAATTTATTTTTTGGTTACCATGTTTACAAAGTTTTTTTTTTAACAAAATAAACATAGTACAATAACAAAATATATTAAAATTGAAATCATAAAGAAAGAGTGCGAATAATAATGTGTATTATATAAGAATTTATCATGATGGATGATGGGATGCATGTATATTACAAAGAATTGTACAACTTTCTCTAACAAAATTACCTTTCATCTTATTTAATTAAAAAAATATCCAAATGCAAAGCTTAATTGTGCTAAAAGGTCACATATATACGATTATTTTAATATCCAAATTCTTTTTTATATACTGTCAAAAGAAAAAAGAAGTTGTATATGTCACCAACCAAAAAAAGATTAGTGAATAGGTGCTGTTCACTATTTTGGTCCGATTTTCCTAACCGCGAGATAAAAATGCATGCGGTTCGGTTTGGTTTGATTGGTTTTTGAAAAGTCATCCAAACCAAACCAAATCAATGCGATTAGTGTTTGTGGGGTTTATCACAATATAAAAAATATGACAATATTTCAACTTGTTACAAAATAATTAAACATAGAAAATTTTAATTTATTTTATTGTTTACATGATACAATATGCATATGCATAATAACTTATTTTTAATATCAACAGTATAGTTATGGATTGCATGAAATGAAATGTTTAGACAGGCTACTGTTTTATGAACTCATTATGGACTCAATTTGGATTGACTGCTAATAGTTGATAGAGTTAAGTTAAGTATTGCGGTTTGGTATGGTTTGGTTCGGTTTTCTGAAATTAAATCCGCAAACCAAACCAAATTGTGCGGTTTAGAAGAAAAATAATTCGTGGGTTAAAACTAAATGCGGTTTTTTGTGATTTCAGTTTGGATTGTTTCGATTTACGATTTTACTTTTGGATTAGCTCGGATATCATCCTATACATATTTGATTGAACTAAGTTACATATGATATAGCTTTTCCAAAACTCTAACCCCACTTAATAGCAATTTAATTTCCTGCCTAATTGCAAATGGCAACTACTCATAAGTCCACATAAGTCCATTAATTACTTGCACCATTTACAATGTAGCGGGTCGATTGCCTTTACAAGTGGTCTAGCATAATCAAGTGATTAATAGTATTATAAGTAATATGAATTTTTTTAAAATTCACTTTCGGATTGAAAGTTTATATCATATCCAGTTTTCATAGTTTTTTTAAAAAATTAAAAATTGTTTGATATATTATTAAAACCTATCAAGATTAACGGTATTTAATTAAAATTCATAAATTGTTAATCTCTAGATAGGTCTCAATAACATATCAAATGATTTTTAATTATTCTAAACAAATTTTATGAATAATCTATATTATATAAATTTTTCAATCCAACGTGAATTTTGTGAAATTCGTATTCGTTATAATAATATTGATCACTTGACCACAGTGGACACTTGTGAATATGGTCCATATTAGAATTTGTCTTGGTTCTCTATACTCATATATTAAATACAAATTAAGGCTATGCTACGGTGGAGAATGAATCCTCTCCTTTTTTTTTCCTCAATTTTTCTCAATTTTGACATCTACACCCTTAATCAATTTCCTCTCATTTTTTTATATTACTTTATTCTTTCTACAACATGAATGGTCTAGATTTCACATTATTCTCTCAATTGTTTTTTACAATTGAGAGAATCCATTCTCGCTACGGTGGATCACTGTGGTCAAGTGATCAATACTATTATAATTAATACGGATTTTTTAAAATTCACTGTTGGATTGAAAGTTTAGATCATATACATCATCCATAATTTTTTAGAAAAATTGACAATCATTTGATATGTTGTACATAGGATGAGGTGATCATCCGTACCACAGATGATTGTTAAGTAGTTCTAGAAGAACATAATCTTCTCTTGCAGTCTTCAATATTTTGTTCAGATGATGAACACTATGTTGATGTTGACTACATGTCTATATTTTCCGTACAGAGGATGATCTATATCGTCTCTGTTCATTATCTTTTTGTTGAGGTCTTGGCCTGCCCAGAGGATTATCTTAAATCCTATGTATAGAGGATCATAAAAATACGTTGATAATGCTTTTAGGATCATTTCTTATACCTATACACTACACGGTTAGATAAATTATTCCTTTTATTGAGTTGTGTTTGTTATCATCAACACACTAAATGAGTGAGATATTTCTATAGAACAAATTTTGCTCCAACCTAACATTGTCTTCTTGTGAAGCTAAATATATTGCACGTGTTTATGCAGTTTGGCTAGAGTCACTGCTATTGGAGATGAAAGTTGAGGTAAAACTAAGCATATACAGTTGAATGTTGGCAACAAATCAACAACCAACCTTGCTAGAAATCCTATTTCTCATGGTCATAGCAAGCACATTGAGACATGATTTCACTTCCTCGGAGACCAAGTGAACAAAGGAATGATTAAGCTACTACATTGTCTTGTTCCGCACTGATGTACAAGAAGATGACAAATTTGAAGAAATAAGAAACAAGTTATGTGTTGTTTCTTTAGAGCATATGAATTAAGGAGGCATGTTGTAGGGTGGTATTGGTAGCTCAGCTGGTTAAGCTAGTTGAGCTAAGAGTTAAGGAGTAGGAAGGGCCGGTCTCGAGCATTTGGAGGCCCTGCTAGAAAATTTAAAATTGACCTTTAATAAAAATACAATTTTTTTAAAAAAGTCATTCTCTATTTAAATTGTAAATAACATAAAAAATAGTCATCATAGTAAGTAACATCTAAAAGTGACATATTTTAATCAATAACATTAAAATACATCTTCAATTTAATATCATTATCAACTTTACATTTCCTTCGATTTTTTTTTCCTTGTAAATGTTACTTATAAATTTAAGAGTGTATCTATTAAATTTTATTTGTTTTGAATAATAAAATATTTTTAGTAATAACAAAGTTATTAATTTTTTTTTACATATATACAGTTTTTAATAGACCAACATAAACAATTAGAGGCCCCTAAATGTTTGAGGCCCTGCGCGGTGGCTCACCTTGCACACCCACAGAGCAAGCCCTGGGAGCAGGAGGACCAGGATTTAAGTCATAGCAAAGGAGAAATATTTAGAAAGCTTTAAGTACATTTTTGGTTTCTAATTTTAAAATTAAAAGTGTGATTAAACCTATAAAATTTAAACTGATTTGAGAGTTTATATGCATGTGCATGCTTAGTTGGAGTTTACATATTTAAATCACTTGAATTGCACTTGGATGGTTTGGCAAAAGCAACTTATAGGATTTAAGGGCATTTGAGTCTTATTGTAACAAATAGAGTTATATAAGTGGAAATGGGAACATTGAATGGAAGGATGTGCATCCATAGTGGAAAATATGTCAATATTGATTTATATGTACTTGTGTGCACAAGATGTTGTCATGCTAAATATTTAACCAATGAATTTACATAGTATTAGTTCATTTTGTGTACTATTTTTGTTAATATGTCGATATTATGTCTTTGCTCTTCAAACATGTCAAACTTTATGTCCATTATAAAAGGTAGCTTCCTTTGGACATATTATGAAGAAAGTTAAAGCACCACTCTTTTAGGGCATATAGCTAGTACAAAAGTTATCCTTTTATTGGATTATTTTCCAATTTGTTTTCAACAAATACTACATGAAATTACTCATTTACCACCTCTACATTCAAATTTCTTTGTATGAGTACAATTGTGATTTCTCATGATTATTTTATTTATTATTATTATTATTTGAATAAAAATTTATTTATTTGTTAATTTAAGGATTTATATTATTTATTTTTTGAATATTTTTAAATAACATTGTTATCCTTTATTTCAGAGTGGGATGGTTGAAGAACAAGAAGGTTGAGGGAAATTATTTTCCTAATCTGTTAATTATATTGGTTACTAAATAATCTTTATCTTCTCATGATTTTTAGGAGACAAAATATTTAGATTTTTTTTTTTGTTGACAAAATTTAGATTTTTTGTTATTCACTATTTTTTATAAGCTTTAAATTTTTATTCACTATTTGTTAGTCAGTAGTTCTCGTTGGAAAGTAGTTTAATTTTTTAAAACTAAATATTTTTTTGCTAATTCGATAAATTAATCTCATATGTATTAAGTAAGCTGCGAAATATTTTGAGGTATCATAAGATCATAATTGCAATGTGTTAATAAAATGCGTGTAATTGTGTGACACAATTTACATATGGTTGAATTTTTTGCTTATTACTTAAGTAATAAAAGTGTGACAAAGATAATTGAACAAATGCTATTTTAAACTTTTTAACATTTATAAATTTGCACATAATAAAGAAACTCTTTTTTAATATGCGAGTATAAGGTTGATTATTGACAGGTGAATACAAAAGAATTCTTAATAAAAAAATCCCAACCTCTTAAATAAATTCTTTTTATTTTACAAGAACCTCTTAATAAATTCTTATTGTACTTTTTTGACAAAAATCTTATTGTACGTGTTACTTTTGACAGGAAATAGTGGATTCAAATGAATGATTCACAAACAACTTCCTAGTGGCTATAGTGGTACGGAACCAAATTACTCCTTTTCATTCATATCTTTCATAATTTAGTCAAACAAAAGTTTAACAATCGGTACATTTATTTAATTGGACAACTTAATTAGATGCATTTCTTAAGTATTTATTTATTGCTCTAAATTTAAAATATTGGGTCTAGCCGAAGAGAATAGACATCCGGTGTTTGAATTATGATTAAAAGAGATATATTTAATAATTTAATTTCTAACACACATTGAATATATAATTATCTCGAATAACATAAACTATGGAGAAAAAACACTCGGCTTATATAAAAACTTAAAAGAAAATTATGAATTTGAGCAAGTCATAGTTGTTATATATGGATATTGTAAGTTGAAAATATATACACTACTAAAAAAGTAAGATTAGTGATGAAAAAAATAAATCACTATCTAATTTCCTCGTCACAAAATTTAGCGAAATAATAGATGGATTAGACATTTTCTCTCTATAATTTAAGTTTTTTATTTGTGATATATTTAAGAAATATAGACCAATTTATATATATATATATATATATATATATATATATATATATATATATATATTACCCATAATTAAATCTGATTTAGGGTTCGTTTTGACCCAACTTTTTTTAGAGCTTATGCAAACAGCTTATGTAATATAAATTATGTTTTATGCTATTTTATAAGTTTACACTAGTAAAAATTGTAATTTTATAAGCTATTTTATCATAAACTATCTTGACAAATTTATAATAATATATAAAAATTGCATAAGCTGTTTGTATAATGTATAAGCTATAAAAAAGAGCTAAAAAAGTCAGGCCAGACAGACCGTTATTCTAGGTTAATAAAATATTTCAACTCGCCAAAAGCCACTACGAAAAACAATTTTCCATTTTCCGTCAAATAAAAGGAAACAATTTACCCTTAAAAAAAAAAGAACAATTACCCTAGGATTTTACAAACTTTATAATATGAACTAACCTTTATTCAATTATCTGCTCCATTATAAATAAAAATAAAACTAACCTCTTGTTCATTATGTGTGTTAGTTTTGTTAATATGTCGATATTATGTCTTTGCTACTTCAACATTTAACACTTCATGCCCATTATGTGTAAAGCTTCTATACTAATTTGATTACTATTATTATTAAGGTAGCTAGCTAGCAAAAAAGTTAAAGCATATGTTTGTGTGTATACAAGCCGTCAATCTACATCACATATATATAAAAATATTTTGAATAAAATCATAGTTTCACCATCTTTACAATAAATATAAATATTAGAACATTATAAAAAATCACATTGATATGAGATTAACTAAAATATTCTTAATAAAGTAGTATCATCTTTATAGTATTAGCTTTGTAAATGGGCATGAAGTAAAGGATGTTGTAGAAGCAAAGACATAATGTCGACATAATATACCTAATTAACCTAATTTATTAAGAGTTAGGATCCGTTGACACCAGTATCAAACTAAAGTTTAACACCAAATATTAATCATCTATTTCTTTAAATCCAATGGTCTGCAATTATTTGTTAAATTAACTTGGGTGTTCTTTTGTCCCTCAACTACAATCACATTGGTTTTTTCTACTTTGTGGGTTCTGCCGTCAAACAACAAAGTTTAAAAAACCAATCAAAAAATCATATTTCTTTTTAGTTCTTACCAATCTCCAATTCTCAACGACACAATCAGCCCCTCATTCATACCAAGCAAAGATAGCCAATACCAACAAACTTGGGTATTTTTTCTGTGTGATTCAACAAATAAATATTCTGAAATTCAATGAGGCTACTCAATCATGATTTTTTTTTTAATCGATCTTAATTTCAAAACACAATTCCCACAAAATTATCAATTGAAACAAACTCATCCAAATACCCTAGTTTCACTACCTTCCCCTGATTGAAATCGATTTCATGAATTTTAGATATGTTGTCAACATATTTTGCAATCCATGTGGGGGAATTAACCATGTGATGGAGCATAACAAAATTTGTAGAATCAAATAATGTATCATGACTCGATATCGTTTTCAAATTGAGTTTTTTTTTTTTACACTTTTTTTTTAGAACAACAAATCAATTTTTATGGACCAACAAATAAGAAATCTCCTAATAGATAATGAATAAATGTGTTTTATATCTATAATGGTGTCAATCCTGCGAAAAGTAACTAATGTCTTTATTTTAGGAACAATGCTATATATTGCGATTTTTTTTGTGAAACTTCACGACTACAATGTTTGAGTCAAAGAAGCACAGAGCAAGTTCACATCGACAAATCTACAAAATAGAATTTAAAATAGGTGGAATAAATCTACAAAATAGTAAAAATAGCGGACTAAAATTGCAAATAAACTTTTTTATATATAAATCTATTTTTCTTTCTTTAATGTGCGTACTAAATTTGTATATAAACCACATTTGTCCCGGGATATAGGTTCACATGGACAAAATCATGATAATTGAAAGGAAAAAAAGATATTAGTAATAATAAATTTGTTAATAATGTAGATATTGTTTATAGGAAAATGCTAAACAGTATTATTGAGACACTAGTTAAGCATATAAATAAGTAAATTTTATCTTGAAATTTGTGTATTTAATATCTTGAAAGTGTAAAATGTTATCTTACGAACATTAATTTTATCTTTTATTTCATTTTTGGACATGTTTAACAAGTGTCCCGGAACACTATTTAGCATGACCCTTTATAATATAAATGCTCTTAGTTTATCTTTTTCTTCGGGCAAACTTCTCATTCATTCAAAAAGAAAAAATTCATTACAAATGATAGAAGAAATTGGTTCAACAAAATTAATAAGACTTTAGATTGACTTATTTCTCTTCTTTTTATTTTTTGTTGTCATCAACCAAACAAATAAAAATTAAATTATCCCGGATTATTTTTTCAATAACTAAATTGAGTCTAACGATTTTTCTCAAAGAGAAAAATAACTCTTCAGTCTAAGGAATGGAACAGTCAAATAGCCAATGTAATTGACGCGATGATTGTGAGGAATACACTTATTATAGAAACGAATAATATATATAATCTAAGAGACACTATATCAAAAAGGCCCATTAGCTCAGTTGGTTAGAGCGTGGTGCTAATAACGCCAAGGTCGCAGGTTCGAGACCTGCATGGGCCAAATGTAAAATTGTTTTGCAATTTAAACGCTTTTTCATATTAAAAAGAAAGAAAAATATAATTTACGCCGTTGCCGGGGATCGAACCCGGGTCACCCGCGTGACAGGCGGGAATACTTACCACTATACTACAACGACTCAGTTGTTAAATTAAATACTATTATCTATTTATTTAAATGTTGCTTCAGTTGGTTAAATATCCTTGTTAATATTATGAAGCAATCAACATTGTTATATTTTTAGTATCATATTATATGAGTATTTTGTATTGAAGATACTTTTATTGTTCATAATAATTTTGTCTTAGGTGACTCAAGTTCTTTCATGAAAATGAACATCTATTTTGGCTTAATTGATTGTTTCTTTTAGGCTATAAATTTTAGCTTGAGCCTAAACGTGCGGCCATCATTTTCCCACTGCATATGCAAACATAGTATAAGTAAAATGTTTATACCATTTTGGATGAAAAATTAAAATAAAATGATATTTTAAGTGATCAATAATAGACCAAAAGAAATTGGAGATGGAAAAAGATTTCGACAGGAAAATATTTATGCCAAAAATCATATTAGCATTTCTTAATCAACTTATCTTGCAGAACAAATTACACTCAGAATGAGCAACTTCAACTATTCTGTATCCTTGCATATCCATAAATATACTAATTAAACTCATCATTCATTGAAGAAAAATTGAAAACCATTTTATGCTATAGCACAAATTCATTATATCTAATCTATTATTAAGCTCTATTCAATATGACTATACACACAGGCGGATCATTGCCGCCGATATTAGGGATATTTTCCCTCGTTACAATTTCGATATAAACTCGATATTTTATATAGTTAGAATGTACTATACATCATACATTATATAAGTATTGCTCCTACAACTTATACGAGCTTTACCTCTGCAGCTTAAAATTTCTGAATCCGTCACCTTATCTACCGGTTATGAAGAACAAGTAGCTAGACCGTCTCGTGGTAACAAACTCTCTTGATCCAAAGTATCCCTAACTGCCTTATATAAAGTTATCCATGAAGAAGAGTAGATATCCATAGAACCCCACAAAAATGTAGGATTTGGACTTGCAGGGCATGAAGTAACCAAATCCAAAACAGAAATTGGTTTGATATTTTTTGGAAAATTGAATGCCAAGTTATCAACTTTGTGTTCATAAATTTTGCCATTTTTGTCTAATTTATACTTTGATGTGCCTTGAAATTCTCCTTTAGCTTCCCATGGGACACGTGGCACTCCCTTAAGGTTCCACCTAATCAATATTACATTTTTTGAAGGTTGCCACACTCTATATACATCAAGTGATACCTCATGAAATAAGAGTTTTCCATGAAACCTTAATGCCCAGAAGATTAATTTGTACTTTTCAATTCCAGTAAATGTGTTTAAGGGGTCTAAAAATGTTATATCATCCCTGAAATCATCAAATTACAATGAAAAATAAGCTTCTCCTTAAAAGTTTTTATTTCTAATCAGCATCTACTAAAAAAAAAATTGTTCCAATAAGTTCAAATATAAATACATTTATTATTTTTAAAAATATATCATTTATCAATACTATTAATTTATGTTGTGAGACAAAACCTCGAAATTGAATACATCTATAAAAAGGGTAATTTGGTAATATTTAGACAAAATGTACAAATTTATCCTTTATCCTTTATTATATATTAAAACAGAATACTTTGCTAATCAATTTGCTGCCTAAAACTTCCGCCTAATTCTTCTGACCCATTAGTTTCCAATTTTTTTTTTATTTTATTTTAAGTTTTCAATTTTTGCATTTCCAATGAAAATAAAGCTTTCCATGTTCTTTACTCCTACCTTCCTTCTCCAATTCCAACGTCAGACTTATTTTTTTCTTTCTTTCAATTATTATTATTACCAATTCCAACCCATTTACTTCACTCATTATCTTTTCTTTTTTAATTTAATACTCCCTCTGACATCATTTATAAGCAAAAGTCAACATAAAATTTGGTCTTAAATATAAACAAAAATAACTAAATTCAACTCTATTTAATGCTATTGTTTCAAAAATACCACGCATTCTACATTTTAAAATAATTGTAGAATTTCAATGTAAATTTAATGCATTATAAAGGATATTTTAATAAATATCACAATTTTTTTAATAAGTGTGAAACAACACATTTTGTCTTATAAATAAGACCGGGAGAAATATTAAAATAAAATAATTTGCCTACAAAAATTGTAGCATAAATATAGAAACTAAAACATATCCAACATTTGATCTTCATAATCCTTGCTAAACAAGTTTTCCAACTAATGATTCTCCTTCTCCTAAAACAATTGTCTTTTCAACTTCATATTGTTAATGTTAAGAGTATTTCTTTAATTACTCCCTCGGTAACACTTATAAGCAAAAATATATTTTTTAAGTTCATTTTATATTTAATGTATTTGGTCAGACCAAATACATTAAATATACAATGAATCTAAAAAATGCATTTTTATTTATAAAGTGTGTTTAAGAGGAGCATATTTTTGGATTAATCCATGTGCCTCTATCTTTCAAATAATTTTTCATTTCATTCCTTATTGAAGTTTCTTCTTATTCTTCTTCTACTATAATAACCCTTTTGGTTCCCCTCTATTTTGAGCAAATCATAGCTTCCTTTTTTTGGCAAATGAAGTTGTTAGTAGTGTTTATAGGAAATAATTTTCCTGGTGACTAATTTTTTTATTTTACTAAGTTGTAATTAATTAAGTTTTGGCTTAATTGTATATTTAGTCTCTTATGTTTATTTTAGGTTTCAATTTGGACCCTTATGTTTAAAAAGTTTCAAGTTGGTCCCTTATGTTATTGATCGCAACATAAGTTGGTCATTTTCGTTAAATTTTGAGTTAATTTTTTCTAACTTTTTGTTAAATTTTGAGTTAATTTATTTTAAAAATTTCACATAATACTCTTATAAGTGGTCAACGTACGCAAATTCATTAGACACGTCGACGATTTAAACAAAAATTTGATGAAAATGACCAACTTAAAACTTTTTAGACATAAGGGACCAAATTGAAACCTAAAATAAACATAAGGACCAAATATGTAATT
Organism: Trifolium pratense; assembly: GCF_020283565.1. NCBI lineage: Eukaryota > Viridiplantae > Streptophyta > Magnoliopsida > Fabales > Fabaceae > Trifolium > Trifolium pratense. Next base: position 38,809,272 of record NC_060065.1, read on the forward strand.
AAAACATTAAATTTTACATATTGTTTGTGTTGTTTCTTTTCTTATTAGTTACTACTCCGTCCCAAAATATAAGCAAAAGGTGGTCAACAAAAGTGGATGTATTTGGTCCAAATTTTTAACCAAATACATCAAGTTTCTTTGACCCACTTTTGCTTATATTTTGGGACGGAGGGAGTACCTTGCCATTGTCAATTTCAAAGTTTGTGTTCATTGAGTTAAAATTAATCTACACAAGGTTCGAGTAATAATAGGTTGTTTATGAATATATTGTGTTCATGGAGTTGCCTTGGACATTGACTATGTGCAAGGGGACATTAACTACATAATGCCTCTTTTATATCAACTAAACATGTTGGTGTGAAGTTCTCCTTTTTTTTCTACTTTCTCCGTTCGAAAATACAAGAACTTACTGTTCACTGCACGTATGCCAATACATAATTTTGATTACGAATATCTTTGATTGTGTATTAGTAAAAATTATAGAAATTTGATATTTTGAAAATATTAATTGAAACAATTCATACAAGATCTTATATGATAATATTTACATTTATATACTTTTAGAAAAATATGGTCAAAATAAGACATATGAATAATACATTTAGTCAAAGTATGTCTTATAAAATGGGACGGAGGAAATATTTTAGATGGTAATCATGTATACTTTAGTGGCTTCCCATTTTTTTTTTCCATTTCCAACAAAAAAAAGTTACATCAATATTGCGATGTTCTTAATGTAAATAAGAACATATATCTTCTCACCCTTAAGCAATTTTACTTCACCGTTTTTATAGTATTTGTTCTTTTTTAGCTTCTCTTAAGTTTTTTTTTTTATATATACAAAATTGGTAATTGGTGATATAAGTTTTGTGAACCCTTCATTTTATTTTTTCTCAATTTTGAGTATTAACAAGTTTGATATGGGTTTTTTTTTTTTCTCTTTCAGATGGATTTGAAATAACCTTAACACAATTAAATAATAAGAAATCAGCTTAAAATACTATCAATGATTTTTTTATTAAGCTAATTTCTTTTAAAACTTTCTAAGTTGTTTGCGTGCACAAATTCATTAACCACATAGGCGATTTAAACTAAAAAATTACCAAAATGACCAACTTAAAACTTTTTAAACATAAAAGACCAAATTTAAACCTACAATAAACATAAGCCACCAAATATACAATTAAGCCTTAATTTAATGACCTAATATACCGGTCCATTAAAAATTATTATATGTACCATATAATTTTCCTTTTTAGTTACGAGCTTTGTGGAAATATTTAAATGTTTTTTTTTACTAAATGTTATTTTCATATATAATTTAATTTAATCGGCATTTTCTTTTTATGGAAATTTAATTTGCATCTTAATGTCACATAAAAATATAATTCGACTATTTTGAAATAAAAATGTTATTTTTAAATTCATAAATTGTAATTTTTATATAATTTTTTTTTAAATATATATTTGTAATAAAAATACAATATTTATTAATAATTAGCCGCGTGCATCGCACGGGTGGAAATACTAGTTATATATTAATTAGGTGAACATTTTGTACACATCTTATTCAAATATTATTCAAATATGTATCGGTGCATTGCTGATGTGTACAATTTTGATAGATTCACAAATAATGATTATTAATTTTTCTATATTATACATTATTTATGGACTTATTAGAATTGTCCACCTTAACGGTGTACCCGTACATATCTGATGTATACTCAAAAGACTAAACTTTAAGAAAAAGGAAAAGCACCCAAAAGAAAGAAAGGAAAAAAAATGGTCAAATGGGGTAAGAAATTACCTATAAATATCATAATTAAGGTCTTTGATGAAGATCATAGGCATGTCTTCTCGGAGGGTTCTCACAGCAAGTCCAAGGTTGACATAGAATTCATCTTTTGGAAGCTGTTCTTGATGTTTATCTTCAACGTTAACTTGTGAAGTTGGAGTTTGAAGGGTTGTTAAAGGAGAAGAAAATTTTGATGAAGTGGAAGATATAAGAAAATGTGAAGTGGGTTTTGGTTGTGAAAGAGTTTGATGAAAGAGTTTATCTTTGGATTTGGATTGAGTTTGGAGATAAGGTTGGAGATTTGGTAGAAGAAAAGCCATAACTTTTTTAATGCTTCTATGGTTTATCAAAGATAGTGTTAATTTTTGCTTTTCTTAGAGTTGAGATTGTAAGCTGCTTGTTTTGTTTTGTGTTTGTGTGATGAAGCAAATTGAGGTGGTTGTTAAGTTAACTTTTTTGTTTTGTTATGTGATGTTTGAGTGGCTTTGAATGTGGAAATGAGTTTGGCAAAAATAGAGACAAGGATTGTCATTTTGCATAGTTAGCATTTTGCTCTCTCCATCTCACATTAATGATATCACATATTATTAATAATGATGACTATTGAAATATTTATTTATTTTGAGTTTACTTCTGTATTACCTCTTTTATCACTTAACATTTAATCTCACACAATTATTACATGTACTTCTTATTTTGTTTTATTTTATTTTAGTCATGTAGGCTAGAATTTTTAAAGATAAATAAGTGGGTGCATCTGAGTTCGAATCACGATCTTCCATATTATATGTAATGTCCGTACTAACTAAAATATGCTGACGAGTATAATATGCAATTGGTTGAATAAATTGAGTATAGTTTTGTATTGTATATATGTCTTCATTTCATAAACCATGTATATGTATATATCACCAAATGTAGACTCTGGCTAAATCCTGTGACTTGAATTTGAAGGGTAAGGTGCATAATTTTCTAATACTATTTTGGATAAGGCTCCAAAAATTGAAATGGAAATGACACAAGAAACAGAAGCATAGGAGATAAACGAATACCAAGAGGGTCCTTCTTAAATGGATATTCTTTAAGATTCTTACTTATTTCCAATGTCAATACAAAAAGAGGGAGCACATTCCTTTTTTAAGATACCTTGCATTTGAGCATCTTGCTTTTTTGTTTCTATTATAGGCTAAGATATGTGTAATAATAGTACCACTCAATCTTTGTTTATAGTTGTGGAGAAAGAATGAGGGAATAATAAAATTGAATACTCATACAATCATAACATGGTAATGGTTTTGACAAATTCAATTCAACTTCCTAACTTGTTGGATAAATTCATTTCAACTTCCATAAGGTAAAGGTAATCACAATTGGTTTGGTCTAAGTAATACACAAAGAAAAATCACTATTTAGTAAGAAATTTCACTTCGGATGTGAGATTACATGTGTAAGAGTTTATATATAGTAAAGGCAATCTTCATCTAATAAGACTGATTTTATAAGGTTGAGTTAGACTCAACTCCCAATTTTAAGAATCACAGTATAGTAGTGAGCATTTTATAAGGTTGAGAAAATTTGTGTTTTGTTTTTTGTCCAGATGAATATTTTCAGACGGATCAGTTTTTAAGAATCATGGTGAAAATGTTTCCTTTAAATTAGGTATCAAGCTTCATATATTTTAACAATGTACAACATAATAATTTGCTTATATAAGTATTAAGTAGCAATTTAACTATTAACATAATCAAAGGTAAGCAAGTTGAGTTAAAAGTCAACTCAATGCCCACTACAATAGTACTCTTTGCATTTAAGTTGTTGTGAAGGTGTGTCCTTGGTCATATATTATTGTTATTTTGTTATAGATTCTTCGGTATAATCCAAGTTGAGTCAGATAGCCGCAAACTCCCCTAACATTTATTTTTTCCATTCACAAGACTCAAACCTAAAACCACGCTTACAGATAACCAAGTTCCTTGCCACTTGAATCATCCGACTTTGGTTTGGTTATATATAGAAGTGTTACCAATACGACCTCTAATAAACTATTAACTAAATTACGCGTTGGTGTCACATAAATATCGTGGAACTCATGAATTTCAACCGATAGAAGATACTGTGATGGAAATACTACATTAGAGAATTTATTATTGTTAATAATAGTGATGCATATATTAATGGAAAAGTCCCTACTTTACACGTCTATACCATAGTACTGAATATGTTATATTGTTTCTGCATTTAACTTATTATGCAAGAATTTATCCACAAATTAGCAGCAAAACTGGATTTCAAAATCAGTGAATCCGAAATTCCCTTATCCAGCAGGGAAGACTAATAAGAGTTTACTCTAATAAAATGTCATATTCTCTGCCTCATGTCTATAAGATTCAAACAACTGAGAAGAAAGGTAGCGCTCTCCGAAACTAGGGAACACCACCTGCACCAACCAAAACGACGCTAATGATTGATAAGATTCATACATAACTAAATTTTAATTCACCATTCCATATGTTACTTGGCTATGGACAGTCTTAACTCTTAAGTTATCACCATATCAATGCAAATGAAACATAATAAGCCTTGGTTTTTCAAAGTAACTTGTACAGATTCATGACAAAGAAATTGAAGGTTTATTTTTTTTAATGCAAATAGTTTCATAATTGTGGATATATAATTTTATAATTGTTTTTGTAGTTGTAGAGAGGTATGTAAACGTACAGCGATGAGTTTCCCGGTATTTTCTGGCCGCTTTCCCAATTTTATCGCTGCAGCGGCTGCTGCTCCTGACGAAATACCAACCTAAACAAGGGGAAACATCACTGTCAGCACATAGCCCTATTAAGATAAACAGCTTAATTAAGTGTTTTTTCTTATCATATAAGTGCTTATGTATAAGCTATTTCTATAATAAAAGATAAAATAAAGTCAACTGTTTTAATAACCCTAGAGAGTTTGTGGAAATAAGTTGAAAACAACTTATGAACATTTCAAAAGTTGTTTTTATAAGTCCTCTCAAATAGTCTCACAAGTGCTTATAAGTTATATCAGTAGATAAGCTTAACTAAGTTAACCCAAACAAGCCTATAGTAATACATGGTGATTTTAATCTCAAAAGAAATGAAATATAAATATATAACCGTAGCCGGCATACCAGCAAACCTTCTTTTAGTGCCAACTGCTTAGCAGTTTCTATAGCTTCTTCACTTGATACCTGAGAACAAAAATATATAAAGGATAGAAAAACAAGAACCAAATCCTTCCAAAGAAACATACGAGTAGCATCCGAGTTTTCAAATCGCAAACATAATCATGATAAAGAAAGTGCCTAAAAATTGTAAATTAACTTATTAATCATGAGGATCTGTAAGCTTCATTTGAAGATGAAATGAAGAACAAAATATTCAAATCATGTGTCTGATTCTCATAGACACTTAAAAGGAGACTAGTAAAATAACATTGAAGAATTGAGTGAATTGCTCAAGTAATATGCACTCAACAGGTTGTATCTATAAACATCATAGAATAAATACACATTCTACTATCAAAACAATAAATAGGAATGAAACTATTTCATATTATCCTAAGTTTCCGATGCTTCATTAACACCTATTGCATGCGAGAACAAATCCTCTCAACTTTTTAAAACAAGGTCAACAACCGCAATATAAGAATTTTGAGGTCTCCGCAATGGCATTGCAATGACAATTCCGACCGCTTTATTCTGCAATGTAAAGGTTCACAGTGTAACTGCAGTCGCAATATAAAATCGTGATCTTCATTACTATAGTTTTAGAGTATAAATGTCCAATTAACATCACTAATTTGAAATTGTTTTGCCTTTATATACTCCAATACTATAGTAATTGACTTCTTCGTTTCTTTTGAGAAATCAAGAGAATCTTTACTCAGTGTCTGCTACCTCTAAGGCTCTAACAGCAACTGCTTAATGATCCTAATACTTCTAATGTAACAACGCTAAATACTTGAACTGTTTTCAACACAAATGGCACAATGTGTTAATCTACAAGACATTAATTATTCAATTTTCCCTCAACTTTCCAACAGAATCATAACAATCATAAAACAAAATTCAAAGGAGACGATGTTATACAACTTCTAACAGCAATGTAGTGCAAAAATATCATGATATATATGTATATGGAAAGTAACCTGAATAATTTCATCAAGTAGATTAACGTCCAGCACATCAGGCACAATGCCAGCACCAATTCCCTGAATCAGATGCATGCCTTTTACATATATACACATGCAATGCATCCGGTTAGTATATCGTCTTTCAGATCTCAGAGTCTGAAAGTAAAACACTGAAGGATTGCCTTACGAAGAAAAAGACAAATAAAAATGAAATTTACGTATGCAGTTCAACAAGCTGATTCGGAATAAAGACAAGAATCGGTTTGTGCTACCAGTCAAAGGAGTTAGAGGAGTTAAACGGCCAGAGTTCAAACGCTGGTGAATGAGAAAATACTAACGTACAACTAATAAATACTACTAAAATTTTCCGTGTCAAGAGATAAAAGAGATGAAAGTTCTATTGGAGAATTTTACCTGGTTGTCCTCCACTCAGTACTGCACTTTCAACCGGTTCAACTCCATAGACCTTAATGAAAACACACAACATTAGCATCTTATAGATAATTCCAACTTCAAACGCATTTCAACTATCTTCCTTCCACAGGCGTTATATAAAAAGGAACCTTGATTTCAGGGTTTTTCTCCTTGAGGAATTTCCCTGCACCTGTTATTGTACCACCAGTTCCTATACCGGCTACAAGTGCATCAACTTTCCCTCTAGAGTCTCTCCATATCTCAGGGCCAGTAGTTTCGTAGTGAATCTACAAGGATGTTATTGAAGTTATGGCTTTTAGATTAAAAAAATGAGAGAAATGATAAAAGCTTTGAATCTTATTGATAATAGTTTGATAGTAACATAATAGTATAGAGAATATTACTATAAGATATTTTCTAATATTTTAACAGGCGTCACATGTTTTCATCAAAATGTTAACTTAGTACATTCTAACACATCAAAATGAAACTACCTTTGGGTTTGCAGGATTTTCAAATTGACGAATCATAAAAGCACCAGGTATCTCCGTCTCTAACTCCTCAGCTTTTTTATGACTACCGTGAAAACCCTTAGCGGGATCCGTGATATGCAGCTCAGCTCCAAACGCACGGAGCAAAATTCTTCTCTCGAGGCTCATTGAAGCTGGCATTGCTAATGTTAGCTTATAACCTTTAAGCGCTGCAACGAATGCCAATCCAATGCCGGTGTTTCCACTTGTAGTCTCAACAAGAACAGTCTTTCGTCAGTTTAATTTAACCATGTCCGCAACCGGCCAAAAGAAAGAAATATCATTTAGATAGAATTGTATTATATATATAGTATAAGCAGTGTCTCAAAACAAGGACTATATCACTAACCTTCCCTGGTGTAATCAAACCCTTATCCTCGGCATCGTTGATCATACTCAATGCTATCCTGCATACCAATTTCCCAAATAACAGTTAAAAAGTCTCCATCTTTACATAGAATTTGAGTCCTAATGTTAGTAAGGCAGATCAAAAGAATTGTGGTGAATAACAGTTAGAATGTATCCATTTACATAAGGGTTTGTTATGATGCATGAGTACTCCATTTGAGGGAGAGTACCAGTACCGGGTACATACTCGTACCTTAATTTATGCTCATACACGTACATGTTTTTCTAAAAATGCCGTACCCCGTACTGTACCCGCACCTACGCAACGTTTATCTGCTTGAAAGGCTTTCATCGCGCGTTGAAATAAAAGCTACAATGTGGAATCGCAAGTCTGCATTATGTCTACCGTGGTTCCAAATGTTTGAGTTGACTATTTAGATCAATCGATACTGAAAGTCAAAAGGTGCCTTATTTATCTCGTAATGACTTAGCCATTGATCTTGGTCTTCTCTCCTTATACGTGGTCTACTTAACTTCATACAGGTTCGAACCAACTAAGACAAAATTGTATCATCATCATATTAGTGTTTGTGTATAAGTTACCTCCTCTGGTTCTTATTATGAGAAAATTTTCAATTTTTTGATTCACTGAATAATTGATGTATCTGGTCTATAATATAGTCGAGATGCATCAATTAATCAATAACCTAAAAAGTTAATTTTTTTCTTATAATAAGGACCAGAAAGGGTATTTATGTAACAAAAGATAAAATAAACATATGAGCTCTCCCAAACAATCTCCAAGTGCTTATAAGCTCAAATAAGTCAATCCAAATATAACCTTAATTGATGTCATAAAGCCTAAAATATCTCTAAATCACTCTTAATGAGATTCTATCATCTTCACTGCTATGTACTGCCCCAAATGATTTTATGATAGAGAAAAAACAAAAGATAATGAGTAAACTCTTATGATACCTGTCTTTGACGCTTGAACAAGGTTCCATTGATTCCAACTTGGCAGCAATTTGAGCAACACAACCTTCCACAACTTTGTTTAGATAAACCATGGGAGTGTTTCCAATTAACTATTACAAAGCAAGATAATGAGGAAATAACCAAAAAATCAACAAAAAATATTATTCAAAAAAGAAATTGAAAAGAAAGAAATTACTACTTCAGTAACATTATTCTTTATTGCACACTGCAATTCCATGTTTGTTATCTTGGTAGCACCTGAACACTATGTACAAAGAAAATTTTCGTCTTTATTTAAAAGTTGCTATAGAGTATAGACTTTAGTTTAACACACCGGGACAAATCTTCAATGCTGAGCTCCGTGTCCGACAACACCTTGATTTTGCCAACTTGGACTCTTGTTTTTGTTTGCTTTCATTTTTGGCTTAGTAAAATGGTGCATATTTTTGGTTTTATATCGGTTAAAGAAAAAAATGTTTGAATAGGTTACTTAAAAGGAAAAAAAATGTTCGAATAGGTCTCTTAAAAACATAATCCGTTAATAGTTTGGTCCTATTCAGACATTTTTTTAGGGACCAAACTGATTAACGGAAATGTCTTTAAAGGACCTATTCGGACTTTTTTTTCTTCTTTAAAGGACCTATTCAGACTTTTTTTTTAAAGGATCAATCTAAAACCAAAAATATCTTTAAGGGACCGTTTTACTAATTAAACCTTCATTTTTTTATTACAACTAGTAAATACTCTCCTCGGCCTCAAGTCCTTAATAGTTAATACTCGCTCCGTAATTTTAATTATAAGCACTTGTCTTTAAATATTAGTTTATTTTTCCAAACATAATGCTACTTTGGATGTCATTATTTCTAGAGAAACTCCCGAATCAGTTGTATATATGTAATGTCTCTATCAAATAAGTTATATTCATAAAGATATAGCTTTTTTTTTTCTTTATTAAAAAGAGGGCTGAAGCCCGAAAACAAAAATTACACGCGAAATACTCTAGGGGTAGTAATCCTATCTCATCATCTAAAACAAGGTTCCTAATCTGATAAGGACAAGAATCATAATGAATAATTTCACGATCAAGCGTGCAACTATGTTGGCCAAGGCATCGGCACATTTATTTGACTCACTATAAGTATGGACAATCTTGATGTCCCAATCCAAATTCAACAACCTCCTAATTTGGTTTACCAAAGAATTCCCAATTAAACTACTCTTTCTACCATTCTTGATAGCATTAACCACGGCTATAGAGTCTATGTTTAATTCAATTGCGGTGAAACCCAACCTCCGTGCATACAAGAGTCTCACATGGACTCCCCATAATTCTGCTACAAAGGCACTACACACACCAACTCCCTTCGCAAAACCTCCCAATAGGGATGGCAACGGGCGCCCATGGGTGCGGGTTTGACACTTACCAAACTCACACCCGAAATCATCACCCAAACCCAAACCCAAACCCAAACCCAAAGGTTGTTCGGGTGGCAAAACTACACCCACGCCCACACCCATTGGGTTCGGGTTTTTTCCACCCAAACCCAAACCCGCAGCACATTTGAAAATAATTTGTAAATTTAAGAAATTAAATTCCAACATAGACTTTGAATTAAATTACAACTAAAATTAAGGTTTTCCAAGGAAATTCAAACATAGACTTTCAAGAAATTACAACATAGACTTTCAAGAAATTAAATTACAACTAAAATTGAAGGTCTTCCAAGAAAATTGAGAGAGACTATGAGGGTAATTAGGTAATTATAAAATATTTCGGGTGGGTGTATGGGTTTCGGGTGTGGGTTTCATTGATACCAAACCCACACCCATATTATCGGATGTCACCCAAACCCAAACCCAAACCCAGTCAAATCGGGTTTCGCCCGTTAACTTGGGTTCGGGTGGGTCTCTCGGGTTTGAGTTTTTTTGCCATCCCTACCTCCCAACCATTCACTTTGATTCCTTCTAATAGTATACCTCCACAACCTGCGATACTTTTTTTTTTTTTTTTACGTTTAAAATAATTTAATTAATAAAATTCAGGCAACAAATCAAAAGTCAAGACTAACAGAAATATAAGGCGGAGTCTCTTCAATCTATATGTAGTCTGAATTGTGAAGAGTGTATTTAGGTAAATAATGGGCAGCTTGGTTAGCTTCACGCTTAATATATATGAACAAAATTTAAACTATAAAAGTAAACATTAAAATTAATACAATTTCACAAATCGCGATACTATATTTTTCTAATGACTTGTTTTTTCTCAATAACTATTGGACCATGAAATTTCTCTCAAGGACAACAACAAATAATCACTCTTACGTTAATTTGAGTTGTACTTAAAAAAAAAAATCAAAAATATTAACCATTAAATCTATATTATTTTTTTGGTTTAAATGCAGTTTTGGCCCCCCAAGTTTCACAATTGCTTGATTTTGGTCCCCCACATTTTAATTGCTTGATTTTAACCCCCTAAGTTTCACAATTGCTTGATTTTAACCCTCCAAATTTCAATTGCTCGATTTTGGCCCCCCAAGTTTACCCCCTTTTGCATTTGCTAGCCCCCCGTTGAATATTTTGATTAAAAATTGGTTATGTGGCATTTTAAAATTAAATAAGTATTTAAAAATAAATAAATAAATTACAAATTGTTTTTTAAAAACTAAATTATAAAATATTTTTTTTATTATATGTAGTTTGTAAAATAATTTTGTTATGTAAAAAAGTAAAAAAAACATTTTATGAATTATTTTTTAAAAACTTTGTAAACTTTTTTTAAAATAAAAAATAATTATTAAACTTTTTATTAAAAAAACAATTTTTAATACATTTTTATAAAAGCAAATATTATTATTTTTTAATTAAAACATATTTTTAATTTTTTTAAAATGTCACACAAGCAATTTATAGTCAAAAAAGTCAACGGGGGGCTAGCAAATGCAAAAGGGGGTAAACTTGGGGGGCCAAAATCGAGCAATTGAAACTTGGAGGGTTAAAATCAAGCAATTGTGAAACTTAGAGGGTTAAAATCAAGCAATTGAAATGTGGGGGGCCAAAATCAAGCAATTGTGAAGCTTGAGGGGCCAAAACTGCATTTAAACCTATTTTTTTTTACGAACATCAAATCTATATCTAACTGCCACATTTATCACATTTAAGTTTAACACAAGTAAACTTACGATTGTTAAAAAAAAAAAAAAAACACAAGTAAACTTATAATTTTTCATTCATAATCAAAGTAGTGATGCAATCAAACCACTAAGTTTAATATAACGATGAGTGGTTTGGATTGTACGTATGATAGTCTAGATTCAACCCTCATTGCCAACAAAAAAGTAAACAAAAAAAAAATAGCGATACAATTGATTAAGGACATAATTGGGATATAATTAAACATAAATGGACAAATATATAAAATAGGAAACAAATCATCAGAAAAATATCAAATATTAACAGCAGTCAGTCTGCATCCGAAAATATGGGAGTGATGATAGCAAGACCAACAAAACAAAACCTAGTATTTGACGAAATCAATGGGCTCAAAAAGCCCAACAATTTTTAGGGACAATACCGTAAATTCCTTCACAAAAAACTAGGGTTTCGCTATAGTCTCTACCTATTTAAACCCTTTTTCTCTTCTTCAATCATCCATCACCGCTTCTTGTTTTCTTCATCGTTTTCTCTCAAATCCCTCTCTTTTATGTTAATCACAAAAATCTTCATTCTTTAGTTCCAATTATTTTATTTTATTTAATTTTTCTTTGATTTTTATGGCTGTGATGAATTTATGTATACCATCAAACTTTGAAAGCTAAATAAGCTTGTTGATGCCAACTATACAATCTGAGCCTTTTATTTTTTGCTGAAACTTGTTTTTATATGATTTTAGAGTTTTGATTTATTGAATGAATAGGCAACAATTTAGAGTCTCTGATTTGCTTATTTGATAGTGATTTTAGTGCTGTACGTTGCCGAGAATTATTTGGATCTGAGATTCTGACATTTGCCATCGATCTTTCTCTGGCTTATGCATTCAGATGTTCCTACATTTTCAATTCTATGTAAAATCTTTTTTTTCATCAATTTTTGAATTTTTCTCTTCTGGTTCAACATTTGTTAATACATTTGTAAGATTTTCATATATGTCTTGAAATTTCTTCTTTAAGGAAGATAAATGTTTCAAGGCATATATGTTAACTTATTTGTGTGTTAACTAGTATTGATCTGGAAGGCTGAAACATAACCATATGGATCTTTGGTGATTCCAATAGTATGATTACTAAAGTAATTAGTGTAGTTAATGGAGATTTGTTGATTTAAATAAGTAAATCATATGTTTAGTGCTATCTTTCTATTTATAATTGAATGTGTTGAGAAAAAGGCAACAATTTAGAGTCTCTGATTCACCTATTCCATGGTGCATTCAGTGCTGTACGTTGCCAATAATTATTTGGATCTGAAATTCTGGCATTGGCCCTTGTTTTATCCTCAGGCTTATGCATTCATATGCTCCTATATTTTTACAATAAAATTGTTTTGTTTGTTTGAAATTGAAAAATCTTTACATTGTTTTAAATGATATCTAATTTGTAAAAGCCAATTTGCAGAGCAAGAGAGTCAGGTTGAAAAATACCTCATGACTGCTTCTTGCATTGAAGGTTGGCGAAAACAAGTACTAATGGCGATTCTCCGTGCCTATCAAATAAATTCAGTTTTGAATATGGCCTCGAACAAGTCGCTACATTTCAAATTATTGCTTTTTTTTTTTTTGACAAAAACTAAAAATGTGTTATAATTGTTTGTCATGTTAAATTCGTCTGTTTTGTGTAAATTTTTATTGTATTTCAAATTTTTATTGTTGTAATTGTTTGCCTACCAAAGAAACTTGACAATGAATAATGATAAATGGAAAAGAGGAATTATCTTTCAAAACTAATTCGTGCAAAATCACCACAAAGTAATATTCGATTAATGTTGAATTGTGATACTAAACCAAACGTACTCTTTACGCCCTAATTTTGCTTACCGAATTGCACATGTAATTATACATTTCGTTCTATCTCATTCCCTCCAAGTGCATCCATATACATGTCAGAATAGTTTCTTCAAAAGTTGCAAACTCTAGTCTGAAAAATTTGAGGATGGATGTGTTGGATCAGAATTCGAATTATGATTGATCAGAATTCGAATTATGATCCTTTCACTTATTCACTTTAAAAAGTAAAATTTTAGCCAACAGATTATTTAACAAGAAAATAATCATTGCAAGGTTCCTGCAAGAATTTTTTTCATAAGAGCTAACTGAGTTGACAAAAATAATATATTTGACTCATAATATATAATATATATTAAATATTAATTTTTATTCACCAAATTGTCTTTAATAAAAATGGACCGAAGGCAAGTATCCAATGTTGTCATTAAATTTGATTGAAAACCATCACTTGATACTTCAAGATGATGCTAAATTTTGCTTTTTATTGTGTATTCCTTCCGTCTCAAATTATAAGGGAAAAAAATCCATTTTTTTTGTTCCAAATTATAAGGGAGAAAATCATTTTCAAGAATTATTCTCATAAAATTAAATGTAAATTACATTAGTGTTAGTTTTTCCCAATAAAACAAAAAGCTACAGATTGGGGAAAACATATCCCCGAGTCCATCGAACATCCATAATTAACTTGCGCAACAAGAGAATCAACATGCAACTCAATAGGACCGGCTTTGAGTTTTTGGAGGCCACGTGGAATTATAAAAAATGGGCCCTAATAAAAGATAAACGCAAAAAAATTGAAACAATTGTTGATTCGTTTTTTTCATCAATAACACTACAAATAACATCAATAACACTAAAAAATATTCATTTTTTTCACTACTATAAAAAAGACTTAATTGCACTTTTGGTTCTTATTTTTATTTTAGGTTTTAAGTTGGTCCCTTATTTTTTAAAAGTTTCAAGTTGGTCCCTTATCTTTTATGCAGGTTTCATGTTTCCAAATATGGTTTTCGTTTGCCACATGTTCAAATTTAACATTAATAGTGAAAACTTTGATGGGGGTGGGACCAACATGAAATCTGTAGAAAAGATAAGGGACTAACTTGAAACTTTTAAAAAATAAGGGATCAGCTTGAAACTTAAAATAAAGATAAAGAACTAAAAGAGTAATTAAGCCTATAAAAAAGTTTGATAAACAAGACAATCTCTATCACACGCTTTTTTCATTTGATAAAACTATAGTATAACAATTAACTATAAAGATCTAAAAAAATAATCCACAATAGAACAATCTGTTTTAGGACATTTTGTAACTAAAAAATACACATTTTAGAATAAAGAGAACCTCAAATATTTGGACTCCATTGGAATACCGCAATCCGTCGTTTTATACCCTTATATACTAATATTACTACCCTATAATTTTTTTAGACCCCATCTTTATGAACCCTATGCCATGGTTCATATGGCACATGCATGAACCCTATGCCATGGTTCATTTTTTTCACTACTATAAAAAAGACTTAATTGCACTTTTGGTTCTTATTTTTATTTTAGGTTTTAAGTTGGTCCCTTATTTTTTAAAAGTTTCAAGTTGGTCCCTTATCTTTTATGCAGGTTTCATGTTTCCAAATGTGGTTTTCGTTTGCCACATGTTCAAATTTAACGGTAATAGTGAAAACTTTGATGGGGGAGGGACCAACATGAAATCTGCAGAAAAGATAAGGGACTAACTTGAAACTTTTAAAACATAAGGGATCAGCTTGAAACTTAAAATAAAGATAAAGAACTAAAAGAGTAATTAAGCCTATAAAAAAGTTTGATAAACAAGACAATCTCTATCACACGCTTTTTTCATTTGATAAAACTATAGTATAATAATTAACTATAAAGATCTAAAAAAATAATCCACAATAGAACAATGGATTTAATTGATATGCACCGACGGTGTAAAAAAATTTTACACTATCAACCAATACCAACCATGTTTTCCGCCACATCACCCCACTTCACCCCACTTTCCTGATATGACATGGCAAAATAATGGTTGTTTATTGGACGATGGTGTAAAACTATTTTACACCGTCAGTGCATATCAATTAAACTCATAGAACAATATGTTTTAGGACATTTTGTAACTAAAAAATACACATTTTAGAATAAAGAGAACCTCAAATATTTGGACTCCATTGGAATACCGCAATCCGTCGTTTTATACCCCTTATATACTAATATTACTACCCTATAATTTTTTTAGACCCCATCTTTATGAACCCTATGCCATGGTTCATTTTTTTCACTACTATAAAAAAGACTTAATTGCACTTTTGGTTCTTATTTTTATTTTAGGTTTTAAGTTGGTCCCTTATTTTTTAAAAGTTTCAAGTTGGTCCCTTATCTTTTATGCAGGTTTCATGTTTCCAAATGTGGTTTTCGTTTGCCACATGTTCAAATTTAACGGTAATAGTGAAAACTTTGATGGGGGAGGGACCAACATGAAATCTGCAGAAAAGATAAGGGACTAACTTGAAACTTTTAAAACATAAGGGATCAGCTTGAAACTTAAAATAAAGATAAAGAACCAAAAGAGTAATTAAGCCTATAAAAAAGTTTGATAAACAAGACAATCTCTATCACACGCTTTTTTCATTTGATAAAACTATAGTATAACAATTAACTATAAAGATCTAAAAAAATAATCCACAATAGAACAATCTGTTTTAGGACATTTTGTAACTAAAAAATACACATTTTAGAATAAAGAGAACCTCAAATATTTGGACTCCATTGGAATACCGCAATCCGTCGTTTTATACCCCTTATATACTAATATTACTACCCTATAATTTTTTTAGACCCCATCTTTATGAACCCTATGCCATGGTTCATATGGCACATGCATGAGAGAAAGCTTCTCTTCCCATCCCTCACGTTTTTTTCTACCCAAAACACGCAGAAAACTTCAGTAAATAGAAACTGAAGTTTTTTTAGTGTAAAATTTACATTAAAAAAAACTTTGGGAAATAGAAACCGAAATCTTCTGTGTGTTTTGGGTAGAAAAGAAATCGTGAAAGAATGGGAAGAGAAGCTTTCCGCATGAAAGACACCTCTGAAACTCAATAAATTGAAATTGCATCCTTCTAGCATACACGAGCCCTTCTAACACTCCATAATTCCACCACATATGCACTACCAATGTCAAATTATTAGAAAGAATTTGAGTTTATATCTTAATTGAAATACTTATTAATCAAATTTTGATTTTTTTTCCAAAATATACCCCTAGGCCCCTCTTATTTTCCATAATACCCCCTCTCAAACTTATTTATCGTAATACCCCCATCAAGAGACACAAACTGAGTTTGCAGAAGGGGAAAGTGGTCAGAACGTCGCCATTCACCTTGGGTAGCGACAGTCAGAACGTCGCTATTGATCAAGGATTTTTTTTTTGTTTTTTCCGGTCGAATGGGAGGGAGGGAGGGAGGGAGAGAGAGAGAGAGAGAAGGATTTTTGATTTTTTTTTTTTTTTTAATATTTTTTCTACTATCTCATTCTATAAATATCAAACCCCACACTTTCATTTTTCACTCAACTAACTTCATCTTCTTCATTTTATTATCTCATTTTCTCCACTCTTTATTTTATAAGAAATGACATCTTCCAATGGTTGCCATAATTTTTCTGTTAAATTTGAAGGTCGCCAAGAACATTTTAAATTACTGATTGACAAATTGAGTTCGCTTGCAGCTTTAAAGAATAAGATTCAAGAAATGTTCTTGTTAAAAAACAATGAACATATAAAAATCCAATCCAGCATATGGCCTATTTAAATTCATGCACGGACATCCCAAGTGACTCTCTCGAAGCTACAATAATAAAATATTGGTACAAATTGAAGGGTGATTTGAAAGTGCAATTGATGTTTTCCTTTGTTGATCCACGCCCACATCCCGATGTGCAGCCGCATACATTTACCCAACATACCATTTTCCCAGACACACCATCATTTAGCCAACAACATCAACATACCGAGATCCCAGACCCACCACCTTATACCCCTCAACAACAACATACCTCTCCCACACAACAACAACCATTTACCAAACAACAACAACCATTTACCCAACAACAACATCCAATGCCTTTTAGTCAATCCAATTTTTTTATCCCATTGCCACTTGCGCAGAATTTTTTCGACGACCAACCATTTGAATAACCGGAAACTCAACGTTTCAATGAAAATTTAGCAAATGCTTACTACCTCGATGATTCTATACAACTTCAACAAATTCCCATAGATTTATCGTGGGGTTCTGCTGTATCGGACGAGATGTTAAATTCAACGTGGGCTGCTGGTGAAAGTTCCTCTTGGTCTGAAGGTCTTAGAAATTTTCTTGGCGTGGAAGAAAGAAATCCAAACGAGGACAACGAGGAAGAGCAATATGGACGAGGACATCCGAGGAATGCAGGTCCTCCACCTTGTGGCACCGGATGACGTATGCATTGAGAATTTTAGTGTTCTTATTATAATAAATTATATTTATTTGTTCATCAAATAAATATAAATATTTATATCATCATATTGCAATAAAATTTATTTTTTTCATCAAATAAAAAAAATTAAAAAATTAAATAAAAAAGCCTTTCTCTCCATCCCCTGCAGACCAGACAGGAAAAAACAAAAAAAAATCATTTGTCAATAGCGACAGTCAGAACGTCGCTACCGTTGGTCAATGGCGACGTTGGGAGTGTCGCTATTCCCTCTCCCTACTGCAGCGTCAGTTTGTGTCCCCTGAGGGGGTATTACGGGAAATAAGTTTGAAAGAGGGTATTACGGGAAATAAGAAGGGTCTAGGGGTATATTTTGAGAAAAAAGATCTTATAAGTTTACTAATCTAGTAACTCCAAATTACTAAAATTGCTTTTTTTTAGAACCGAAAGATTAAGTCAATTTTTTTATCATTATTTTTTTATCTTAGGAATATACATAAGTGATTCAGTACATCTCAAGAAATTTTTTGAAAAAGTTCCTCAAATACTTGAATAGTTATGAAAATACAAACAATGCCACAAAAAGCTTCCTCTGCCGAATTGAAGCACATAATCATCTCCAAAAATCTTGGTCAGAGCGGGCATATGCCAAACGTGAATACCCCCTTAAGCAACAGGAAGAACACCTAATAAAGAAACTCAATCAAAAGTGAAAAAATTACCGCGACTTCTATCTTTTTCAACATAATCGTCACGTAGTAGTACACCAGTTAACAAACTACTAAAATAAAGTTTTACATTAAGAACAACACCACACATTTATTTATAACACTCCAAGACATGAGTTTTCACAATGTAATCCTTGAGAAGCAAACATTGAGTCTATTTGAAATGACTAATTTAAATTTATCCATTGTCAAAAACATTTGCCATATTTTTTCAACTTATTTTCACAAGCTGTCTAACATAACTTATAAAAATAGTTCAATAGCATATATAAAAGCGGTCCCCGTAAACTTAACTCAGTTGGTAGAGACAAGATATATGTGTAAGAGCTGAAGTTCGAATCCCAAACACTTCATTTGTTCACCTTTAAGATGAATTTTCTAGCCATTAAACTACTTGAAAAAAAAATTCTACTTTACTTTATCTCTTTTAATTTACAATTAGTTTTGGATTATATCTACAACATGATTTTTGTCTCAATCAAATCTTATTTATGTCTTTCACATCACATATAGATTAAAGACAGTAATTATTATCAGATGTATCAACAACTATAACCATATCGATAAACCAAAAGCTGTTACTTGTCTTGAAACAAAAACTATCATGAAAAAACAAAAGCTGTTAAAAGAAACTCTCTTCCATTCCAACATCATCATACTGATGTCTTATGCTCAGGTCTATGAGTGAACTCAAAATCAATATGAACAAAAGCTCTTTCAACTTCTGGAAGTTGTTCTAGCTTTTCTTGAAGTGTTTCACCAATGTTGTGTGCTTGGTTTAGAAACATGTCTTCTGGCAAAACAATGTCAACTTCCACAAAGTAATGTGCACCAAATGTGTATGCTCTAACTGTGTCAATGTGTTTGATTTGTTCATGGTGGTTCCATATAAGGTATGTTAACTTTGCCAAGAAATCGGGTGGTGCTGTTCTTCCGATGAGTGACCAAACATTCTCAATCACTGTCTTTGTCCATGTGTTGATTGTATATAATGCAATCTGCAATACAAAATCAGGATAATATCATAATCATTGTTAGTATACATTAATCACGGAGTTAATTGGTATAAGTAACTAGCAAACAATCATAAAAAAAAGGTGGCTCAATGCACGAGGCTCCGACAAAGTGGACTCAAGTGTGTAGGATTGTTCGTGGTTCATTTAGAAAGGAAACTCAACCGATACAACAGTTCAGAAAAATGGAACCAAACTGTTAACTGTTTGTCCGGAACCAGTCTGGTACAAAAGACTCAGTGCACAAGTTCTGTCCGTTACAACAGTTCGATAAAACTGAACTGAACCGTTAACTGTTCGTCCCGAACTGGTCTGGTATAAAGCTTCGGTGCACCAGTTCTGTGGTTCTGAACTGCGCTGAAATTACCTTCACAAAAATTGAACTGTACTTTTTGAAACGAATTGATTCATTGTGAACCGAACTATACCAAATTGCTACTTTTATCTAATAATTAAGATAGATGGAAAAAAATAAAAAAACTGAATCACAAACAGAATTGTGACGGATAATTCACACACTGAACTGAGCCGAACAGGTTGGGTTCAATTTGTGAACTATCAGTCATAGTTTGATTTGTTATTTGTGTGGTCCAGATCAGTTTAACGGTTCATATCGGTTTTTAGTTGTTTTCAAAAGTCCTGGAAAGATGCACGCAGCTTATCGCCACAAATAGAGACTATTTCTAGGATCTGAACCAGCGACTTCCAGGTCACATGGCAAGAACCTCACAATTGCACTGAGGCTCGGCCTCTAAAAAGAAAACAACCACATGATGCAAAAAACTCCTTCGATATTTTTATGTGGAGTTATACGAAAATTATTAATGGAAATACTAATTATTGAACATGTTAACTAAATCAGAAAACGAAAGAAAAATGAGAAGGAAATATGATGTAGTTATAAACTTACAACAATAGCTCCTGTTGGATCAATCCACCAGTAATACTTGACAGCTAGAACAGCAGCAGCTAATCCGACAGAATTAGTAATGACATCGAATAAATGATCTTGTGCATATGCTTTGATGATTTCATTTTTAAATCTTCGACAGTATACCATAAGAATGAATTTCACTACAGTCACGGATACCATAATCCCGATCATCCAATTCACCTTTACTGGATCCATTTCAGGCTTAGCCTGTAAGGAAAAAGAATGATACTCAGAAATTTTAAACACTGCTACATGTGACAAAACCAATTAAACTCAAATTTTAACAAGTAACGAAAACAAAAGTTGATATGTGTAATTACCTTTGCAATAATTTGCCGACCGGACTCGATCAAAATCTGTAAGCCCAAGGTTGCCATCACGGATGCAAAAACAATGATACCCTGCAATAGAAACCAATTAGTATTTGTATTTCACTCTCAGAATATTATGAAACTATTGCATTTACTAAAATTTTAAAGGACTTGTAAATTGTTTTGCGACTAAAATCTAAATTGTGTTACCACTGGTTGCATGCGTTTCTTTCCAATCGGATAGTGATAACGGTTTGGCTTTCTCATGGCATGAGAAGTAAACCACAATATGAAACCCGACAAAAGGTCCAAAAGAGAATCTAGTGTTGATGCAATGACTGCTAATGATCTGCTCTCAATTGACGCGAAAACCTTTGCAGCAAACAGCACTAAGTTACATGCATTTGAGATATGAACTGCCATCCTCTCGCTCTTTGCAAGTTGCTTCATTTCGTCCTGAGAAACATAATACAATTTGGTTTAGTAAACTGTAAAACTCTTATGGATTCAAATCAATTATTCATCTACTACGTGTTTGAACCGATCAGGTTCGATTGAAAATTTTTCACTGATATTATTATTATTACTATCACCAAAACTAGTTACATGCACCTCCTTTTATCACAAATTATCAGTGTTAATTGCAAATCACGGAAAATAGCAGTTTGTTCAAATTCTTGTATGCTACAGGCCTATAGCGCTGCTATAAGTATAACCACTATTTGACAACACTTTGTACTAAATAGCGTATTACAAAACAACGGTGATTTGTTCAAATTCCGCTACACTATAATCGCTATTTGACAACATTGCAAATTAGAAGTAAATCATATTGATGTATAGAAAAATCAACCTCGGTGAGACCTCCAGGGTAAAAACCAGTTTCATGCATAGCCTCCATTTCATTAAAACCTTCAAGAAGTCTCTCCTGTTTCTTGTAATACTCCGCCACCTTGCGTTGCTTCCCTGAAACACAAGTTGTGTATGTAAGTAACGAAGCCACAAGCCATAACATAATCCAAAACTTTCTAAGAAAAAAACCAAACAGCTTTACAAACTAGAATGCGTTTGATTTCAGTTAAAAGTAACTTGAACAATAAATTTAAGTGTAAAAGTCACGTTTAAAGTCAAAAACTACATAACGCTTCAATCGACATCTCTGCCAAACATGTTAAAATTAATTTTGTCCAAAATCACTTTTGACTCTTCCAACAAGTAAAACCAAATACACACTTAAACTAAAAGCAAACTTTTTAATTGTGGCAATCTTTTACCAATTTCTCAAGTCAACTAATAACCAGAAATTTCAAAATTTTCAAATCAACAACCTACTAAAAAATATATATATTAAAATGTAAACATTATTAAATGTGAACAAGTAATGGAAGTGGCACACAACTTATGCAAAGCACTTAACATGAAAATTTACTTTATCCTTTAAAATAGTATTATAAAGGATACAACCAAAAAATGATCTGTAAAGAAATTAAGGGAAGGAAGATTCATGTCTAATTAAGATTTTATTGTATATAAAAGGACTAAAAGTATAAGTGATTTTGACAAGAAAAGATTAATGTGTGTGATTGAGTAATGGAGTATATTCAGAAACAGTATCAACAACTTGCAAGTATAAACGTATGATCATTATCAATATCAATATCAATCATAATCTACTTTTGATATCATAATTAAATAATAATGATGATAGCACTATGTGTAAATCGATGAATATCCACCATAAAAAAGCTCTTCCTTTACATATAAAGATTCCACTATTGTTACAATATGACAACACAAATAGATTAACATTATCATAATCTTACCTTTTTATGTTTGCAAAATTCAACTAAATCACCACAAAAAAAACAGGGAATTTAAAAGTTTTTACATACAAGAAAGTTTTTTTTAAAATAAACTTAAATAGGATGAAGAAAAAATAGTTTGCTAGATTTGCAAAATTCAACACAAACATAACATAATCAAAGAAAACCAAATACACTCATTATATACGAAGCAAACACACACATGAACACTAATACATTGACACAGATAATAATTTAAAAAATAACATGTAATTATAAGTGTCGATGTTCTGTCAATATTGGACACTGACGCATGTCATACACCAGACCACCCATAATCCGAGTGTTCATGGTTCATATTATTAAAAAAAATGGAAACTTTAAACATAAAAGTTAATAAAAAAGGAAAAAAAGGATGAACAATGGCTTTTTGCAGAATTCAACAGCAACACATACATAACATAATCAAATAAAACTAAACATACCCATTACACAAAATTGAAACTTTATTCAATCAATGCAAGAGAAACTTGAAAAGAGTGAAAAACAACATCATGGGTCAGTTCACACAATTCAACACAAAAAAAAAACATAACCTTTATAACATTTAAGAATGACTCACTAGGCTTACGAAGAAGACCATTAAAACTAAACGAAGATTTGTTTTGATGATCAACAACATTATTTTGTCTTGGTAGATGAAACTCTTTGACATTGAGTCTCCAAGAACCATTTGAAACTTCTTGATCAATAAAAGGTTCAGTTCTGCCGCCACCACTTTCAGCCATGTTTTCTGTTTTTGTGTTCTTTTCTGAAAATTCTGAAATATCAAGGTGGTTTTCTTAGTGTTATGTGTTGTTTTTGTGTTGTGTGTTGGTTTTTTTGTTATGATTTGATCAACATAGTTACCTATATATAAGGAGAGAGTACACGTATGATGGTGAAACTAAGATGAACACGTGGCAAATAGTGAGAGTTGTGGTCATTAAAAATTACAAAATAATAAATTTTTAAATTTAAAAATACTGTAGATAGAGTTTATGTTGATGAGGATAACTAGATTGTAGGTGATTTATTTGTGGACACTGTGCTTGATGCTTTTTCTTTTCTTTATTTGAGGATAACTACTAGTATATAACAATTTAGAACAAAAAGTTTTTCGTTTTAAACTCTTGTTAGGTTTTGTTTTAATCTCTTGTTAGTTGTTAGGCTTTTTATTTTGTTGATAATAGTTTTTTTTGACAAACTTTTGTTGATAATAGTTAGTTGTTAGGTTTATTTGAATCTTTTCATGTGTTCTTGTTATTTGAAAAGATCATTGGGTTTGTTATTTCTTCTTGGGGTGGGGGTAAGAAAACGAGTTTGATTTTATTATATTTTTTTCTTTCTCTAGTTAACGATTGATTATTATTATTTTTGTTTATGACGCTCTAGTTTCTAGGAGAAAGGGGTCTTAGTAGTTCAGAGTTCGGCCGTGAGGTAAATAAAGTATGACCAAAAAATTATTCCACCCAGAAATCGAACCCAATAAGAGTTCAATATAGATGCATTAATTAACCGTGTAAAATATTTTTTAAATATCAAACTCGTCCCCCTCTTATTTTCTTCTTCAATTTAGATGACATGTCACCTTATTAAATGACATGACTCATCCATTATGATGATGTGGCAGCCATATAAAAAAATTACTCTCTCTGTACCATAATATATGTCACTTTAGGGGGAAAATTTGTACCACAATATATGTCACTTTATATTATCAATGAAACATTTAATGCTATTTTTCATATTATACCATTAACCATTTATTACTCTCTCTTCTTTCAATTTTTCAATTTATTCTTTTCATATCATAAATGAAGGACAATTTTGTAAATCAACTCATAATCTCTCTTTTCCATACAACATTAATTACCTTTTTTTTAACCAACATTAATTACCTTTCTTAATATTAGGGGTGGCAAAACGGGTCAGGCCCGCCGGACCGACCCATTTGACCCACCATTTTTGGCGGGCCGGGCTGAGGTTTTCGGCTCGCTACCTTAAGGCGGCCCGCCCCCGCCTAATCCGCCTAAAAAACGGGGCGGGGCGGGTTAGCCCGCGGGCTTTTAAATTTTTTTTAATATTTTTTTACTTTTATTGAAAATAGTGTGGTGCTTGCTCTAGGAGCGGTTCTTGACCCAAGGATAAAGCTTTCTACTTTGGAATTTTGTTACTCAAAAGTTGATCCACTTACTTCTAAATGTAAAATGGAAGAAGTTAAGAAGAAGTTGTACGGTCTCTTTGAGAATTATTCTTCCATTCCTAATTCATCTACCACAACTTCCACAAGCATTACATCTTCCGCTACTTCGTCTACCCACAAATTGACTTCCAGCTTGTTTGCTTGTTTTAAATGGGAATTATCACTTGCTAGTATTTATCCTTTTATCTTATATTGTAATGAATTATTTATTAACTTAGTTGATGTTTCTATTAGTTTAATTAAGGGTAATTGTAAGTATTAGTTTAATTAAGGGTAATTATAAGTGCTAGTATTTTTTTTAACATCAACTAGGAGGTAAGAATTATGAATTTATAATTCAAATAGTTAATAAAAAAAAAAAAGTATTTGGCGGGCCGGCCCGCCAACCCGCCAACTCGCCAATAAACGGGCGGGCTTGAGTTGTTGAACCCGGACACCTAAGTTTCCCCGCCCCGCCCTGCTTTTGGGCGGGCTTAAACGGGGCGGGCCTAAACGGGGCAGGCATGCCCACTTTGCCACCCCTACTTAATATGTGTAAAAGTGTCAAAACGACATATATTGTGATGCGGAGGGAGTATTTCTTAAATATGACATAAAAAATATAATTAACAAATAAGTATAAACACATTAATTAAAATATTGAAATAAGAATAATTGGAATTGGGGATTAGGGTTCTTTAGCATGTGTCATCCCCATCTTATTCTCCATTTTAGATTTTTAAGAATTCTTTGTTCGTCTTCTGTGGAAGGCCTTTCTAATGGATCTTTAAACAGACACTTCACACATATCTCCATCATTGCCTTCAATGATTGACTCAAACATGCCTTGCAAATTGCCGGATCAACAATGCTCTCCCTATCATCTAAGTCACTATTTAATCAATGGATATGAAATTTACACAATAATAGAGTTTGCTGCTAATTTTTTATTTTTTTTAAAGAAAGTATGTTTTCTTCTAATGAATCACTGTTTGTTTCGAGGTTAGGAATAATATTTCGGGGAATATATGACTTGGAATAAATATACCCATGTTTGTTACAAATTTGACATGAAATTATTCCTCGGTATGAAGTTTCCTTGAAATAAAATAACTTTTAATAACTTCTCTTATTCCTATGATTTTTCCTGAAAAAGGGAATGTATTTTAAATAACTTCCAATAACTTCTCTTTTACCCACTTTTATCAATAATTCATAGAAATGTAGTTAATATGAACCAAACATGTTTTTTTTAAAATACCTAGGAATAAAATTTCCATTATTATTTTATGCGAATATGATTTATGGGAGTAAAATTAACAACCTTAAAACAAACGCCCAGTTGAGTTAAATGAAAACTTCCTTTTGATTTAATGATTACTACATACGAAGAACCCCTAAATCTCTAATTCCATTGATTCTTATTTCAACATTTTAATTAATGTTTTTTTTCCTACTTATTTTTTAATTATTTATAATGAAAATAGCATGTCATATTTAAGAAATTTTAAAAAAATTATGTGGCTGCCAGATCATTATAATGGGTGAGTCATGTCATTTAATGAGGTGACGTGTCATCGAAATTGAAGAAGAAAATAAGAGGGGGACAAAAAGTTTGAAATTTTAAAAATATAGGGACTATAATTGCGAAAAATAAAATAGGTGGATCAAAATTACAGATTTAATAAAATAGAGCGAGCAAAAATGCATTTAAGTCTAATAATCAATCTCAAAATGAATTCAATTTTTTAGTTTCATTGATATGCACCGACGGTGTAAAATAGTTTGACACGATCATCCAATAAACAACCGTCATTTTCCCATGTTATATCAAGAAAGTGAAGTGATGTGACAGAAAACATGATTTATATTGGTTGACAGTATAAAATTATTTTACACCTTAAGTGCATATTAATTAAATCCTTCAACTTTAATTTTTATAAAATCTTTAAAAGTAATCTCTACTTCATTGAATGTCAACAATCATTATTTTTTTAGACAAAATTACACTAGAAGCCTTGTATATGTAGATGACATCATTGTGGCCACCCAAAGTGGATATCTCATTGCTTCTAAATTAAAAGCATGCTGAAAAACACTTCAAGTTGAAGGTTCGTGATGATTTAAAATACTAGATGGGCTTGGAAATTGCAAAGTTTGAGAAAGACATTAACCTTTGTTTCACTACTGCAAAACGACTTTTGTTCCTATGGACCCATGTACTTCAAGGCCTGATCTAGCTTATCGGTCAATAAACTTGGCCAATATTCCCTATAAGAAAACAGCCAATTTGCGACTGTTCCGGAAGGGTTTAGCGGCGATTTCCAACTGCTGCAACCCTACATAGCGACGGTTTCAGAAAGGACGCAGTTCTTGGCGTCGACAACACCTAATCAGTAGCGGACCTGGGGTGGGCTGAGGTGGGCCACGGCCCACCCCCACCCCAAAACAATAATTTTAGTTTTTTATATATGTAGAGTATTAATTTAAATATATTATTAATGACTTTAAATCACTTAGTATACATATTTGTACAAATATTAATGTAAATATTAATTTAGAGTTTATTATTGATGATTATAACTTTATAAGTAACTCGGTACACATATTAGGTTCAAGTATTAATGTAAATATTAGTTCATAATTAATTGAATTTATAGTATTAGATAAAATTAACGATTGAACTAACATATATAAATATGAAATGACATAAAAAAAAAATATGTTTAATTAATATTTAAGTTTTTAAGTCCCATATTTTCACATTTGTTCCAATTTTAGTCCTTTCTCAATTTTTTTTTCTTTTTTTTTCCGTAAAAATAGCGAATTTTAATGCCAAAAATTATGAATTTTGGTCTCAAATTTGATATTTCATCTTTATAGATTCAATGTTGGAGACAATAAATCACCTTTATGACCAAAAATCACAATTTTTAGAGTAAAAATATTGTGACGGAACCAAAATTTATTTGACTAAATTGTAACATATGAAAATAGAGGGACCAAAAAAATTAATTTGACTATTTTTCGGCCCACCCACAATATTTTTTCTGATTCCGCCACTACACCTAATTGCGACAGATATTCAAACTGTCGCAAATTCGTTGCAAAATATGTAGCGTCGGTTCCAAAATTGTTGTGGGTTAAACAACTACTTAATGCATTTGAAATAACAATCGATGGAATTGTGGTATTCGTAAAACAGCAAGACTAGACAGAACAAAACAAGATAATACAGGACAAGACAAAACTGTATCGGAGAGAGATTGAGCGATAATATTTTTATATTCGAAAATAAAATGAGTATTTTTCATATTTTTTATAGTTGTACTGTGGACAAAAAGTTGTCCTATGATTCAGTGAGAGACAAAAATTCTTATTTTTGGCCTTTCTCTTGCTACCTAATTTATCCAGTCTCATAACCAATTTCAAATCAAACAGAGTATAACAAAAATTGTTCAGTCCAATCGCTCATTTTCAGCCGATCAAACACATAGCGATAGTTAGCAACAATTCAAATGACAAATAATCCAACATGCAATGAAAGTTCCAATCACATGGACATTGACTACCACTTCATTAGAGAACATGTCCAACCGAAGTTTCTCAATCTCACTTATGTCTTTTATCGACAAAAATTCTTTTGATTAATTAGCAAGTGGTTAGTTAGTTTATTGTGGCGACCACTATATAGTTAGTGTAATTGCACTCATTTTGTACTTAGTGTTTGTTTTCACCCAACAATGAGAAGAAAAAAAAAATGAAAGATATATATGGGAAAGTGTTTTTTTTTTTTGGTACACATGGGAAAGTGTTCTATGTGTGAAGAATAAAGAAAATAATTTATTTAAAAATAATATTGGTATAAATAAACATAAGAAATGTGTTATACATTGTGTTGATATAATATTTTGAGTTTAAAAAAAAATTGAGTTAATTTTTTTATTCATTTCTCCTTTTCATTGCTATAATTTTATAAAAAAAAAAACTAAATTGCAGTTTTGGCCCCCATATTTTCTAATTGTGCGATTTTGGTCTCCCTGGTTTCAAATGAGCGAGTTTGATCCCCCACATTTTCTAATTGTGCGATTTTGGTCCCGCTAGTTTAAAACGAGCGATTTTAGTCCCCACATTTGCCCCTTTTTGCATTTTTTTTGTCTCTGTTAACTATTTTGACCAAAAGACTGTTGACATGAAATTTTTTGACACATGTCTAAATTATACCCCACAGTCTATCATTTTTTTTAATTGGACAATCTATATTTTTTTTTTAAAAATGCCATCGTTTTGAGTGATTGCTCTAATCTCTCAATTGTAGAAACTTCGACGAAAGCTCTTTGTGATGCACTGGGTTGAGATACTTAAAATATATTAATTGTTCCTTCCAATTAGATATTTCTAAGTGATTGATCAAAGGTGCAAAAATCTTCAAAGTATCATTTGCAAACCTCTGCTGCTTGACAACGGCAATGCATCTAGCGTCGTCATATTATGTAATTCATCTGCAAATTTAATGAGAACAACTCTTGCACCTGCCATGGCAAGGAACTTTGTATGCAGGCGGCTAGCTTCAATAGACTCAAGTGACCCTTCCTTAGTTTTTTTTTTATAGGTTGTAAAAAAAAATTATGTCGACAATTTTTTTATCAAAATAGTCAACGGGGACAAAAAAATGCAAAAGGGGCAAATGTGGGGACCAAATTCGCTCGTTTGAAATTGAAACTAGGGGGACCAAAATCGCACAATTAAGAAACGTGCGGGACCAAAATCGCTCGTTTGAAACTAGGGGACAAAAATTGCACAATTATGAAATGCGGGGATCAAAACTGCAATTTAGCCTGTTAAAAAATATAAAAAATAATTGTATCTACTAAATATTACATGATTATATTTATATTTCTAAAATTTTTGTTTCGGATAAAATAGAGACGACGAAGAATTTTTTTTTAATTTATATACACTGTCAGTGTAAAGTTAGTTTACACATGCGTCTAATAATATATTGACACATGATGTATTGTATTTATAAACACGAATTTAGTTTATATCAGTGTTGGTGTAAAATTATTTTACACATGCATCCGATAATATATTGACACACACATCATAAAATGTGTTTTAACTTTTAAAATACATGATATGTCATATTCATTAGTGTAAATTAGTGTAAAAAAAACTTTACATCGATAGTGCATAACAACTAAACTGTTATAAACACGACATGTTGCATGATGTAGCAACACCTTATTTGTTGGGTCATGAAGGGTCCGAGGATCATCACATCGAACCTTGAATAACTACACAAGTGAGTTGAACACCATACATTTACCCAAAACATAAAGTATTCAACATCTACTTTTTCATCCGATGTGAAACCCAACTCACACTTAAAATATCAATATCATTAAATGCACGTGTAAAATAAACATATAAATCTAACATCATCCGATGATTTAGAGCTGTCAAAATGGGCTAGCCCGAATGGGCCGGCCCGCCAAGCCCGATTTTTTCCCGGGCTCGGGCCTTGGAAATCTTAGCCCAAAATATTTCGGGGTTTTTTAGCCCGGCCCGATAAAGCCCGACTAAAATATGGGCTAGCCCGAAGGGCCACGGGCGGCCCGCAAGCCCGAAAAAATCAAAATTAAAAATAAATATAAATAATTTGTTTTGGATGATTTGAATTTAGTTCGTAATATAAATTATAAAACACCTCCGCTACTTAAGTAGCGGATGAGTAAAAATAAGGCACCCGAGAAACTCATAAGTAGCGGATAAGTTAAAATAGGGCGCGCGAGAAACTCGTACGTGGCGGTTGAGTAAAAATAGGGCGCGCGAGAAACTCGTAAGTACCGGATGAGTAAAAATAGGCGCGCAAGAAACTTATAAGTAGCGGATGACTAAAAATAGGGCGCACGAGAAAGTCGTAGGTAGCGGATGAGTAAAAATATAGGGCGCGAGAAACTCATAGGTAGAGAATGAGTAACAATAGGGTGCGCGAGAAACTCGTAGGTAGCAGATGAGTAAAATTAGGGCGCGCGAGAAACTCGTAGATAGCGGATGAGTAAAAATAGGACGCGCGAAAATTATTGATCATATTTATAATGTTGAGTTTGAGCACTAAATGTAAAATAAAAAAATAAAAAAATAAACCGGGCGGCCCGACAACCCGTACCGGACCGGGCTCTAATTTTGATAACCCATTTTTTATCCGAACTTTTTAGCCCAATCCAATGAAGCCCGATCGGGCCGCCCCGAATTTGGTGGGCTGCCCGTTTTGACAGCTCGGATGATTCATTCATTCAGTACACAGGCAAACCTAAAGAAACAGACCAAATCCATTGCATGATAAAAAATTCACTTTTCCTAGTTCGTTCTCTATTTATTTACTCCCAAAGGTAAGTAGGGTCCACATTAAACTGTTCCAAAACTATAACCCTTATTATATTTCCCACAGTTCATAATATTCCATTGGGTACCAAATTTCAATTCAACCAAAAGCCCTAATTTTCTTTCTACCTTCGCTCCTTCCTATCGTAGATCTTCACTCCTCACAACTTTTAGGGTTTCTTCCATCTTCCACAAACAATGGTTAGTTCTCTTTACCCTTTCTCTTCGATTCACCTTTTTTTGTTCCTCTTTTCAGCTTTTTTTTGTTTTCACTAAAAAATTGTTCGTCGTTTAATATCTTCAAATTCTTAATCTTACGTTTTGTTGTTGTTGTTGTTGTTGTTTATAATATATGCATAATATGTAAAATTGGGTTACTTGAGTGATGATTGTTTTGTTATTGTTGTTGAATTGAATGACTTGCATGTTGTAACAGTTGATGATGATACTTGAAGTTGGTTTGTTGAATAAATTTGATGATTTATTGGTGATATATTTATGTTATTTTTTGGTAAATTAATTAGTTAATTGTTGTATTTTTTTTTTGCAGCATAAATTGGGGAGAGGTCATCGGGATAAACTCCAGCAGTTCGTAACGATAACCGGAGCTAGGTAATCTCATACATAGTTGTTTGATTTGTTTTGTTTCACGATTTTTAGGTGGACATGTTGATTTATCACTTGCTTATGAAACATAGAATTTACTTCTGTTATATAGAATTTACCCTTTTGGTTTTGTATATGTGGTGTGGGTATTTATTTGTTGATTTGTTGATGGTAGAGAGCGGAGAGAGGGATATTTGTGTTCAATCGTGATTTGAAGGCGTCTGTGTATATTTCTGATCACTGTATCTTCGTCTACTACTTTGGATTCTATGTTGATTTTGATTTTAGTTTGGTTAGCTGATTCATTTAGATTTATTTTCTGTGTGTATGAGTTATACGAATGCTTGTCAATTTCATCCTTAACTTATGATGTCAATTCAATATGATAATTCATAATCTAATTTTGTATTTTCAGCGAGAAAGTAGCAATGCAGGCTCTGAAGGCTAGTGATTGGAATCTTGAAGGAGCGTTTGATTATTTTTATAGCCAGCCTCAGCTTAGAACTTTCACTGATTCTAGACACTTGGAGGAGCTATACAATAGATATAAAGGTTAGAAATGAAGGTGAAAATATTGAGACATCTATGGCTTTTATATTTATAATAGTTGCAAGTAATCAACTTATAACTTCCAAAAATCATAACAGTCAATGGCTTGGGAAACATGGAAAAATGATTGAAAACACAATAATAGTGTTACATGTATAGAGTGGTTGAAAGCCACAGGGTGAATTTTCTTTCAGTTCAGATTATAACCCTTATAGAAAACTTGTAAATTTCACTACATAATGTATTTTTTATTATTTTGAGAGAACATGGGTGCTTTTCATCCCTATCTCAAATATGAAAAAAATCACCATTTGTATGCTTGACAATGGGAGGCTGGTGTGAATCACAAGCAACTCGTCACAAATGCATCACCATATGCATGGTTATTAAGAGTGCGATCTAGATTGTGAGACGATCTCATGTGTTTTTCTCCTCACCGTGTTGGAGCGGTACGAAAATTGTTGGAGAGGCCTGATTTGTGAGAGCGCAGAGGAAAATCATGGAATCGTGGGAACAACACTTTCACACATGCTGACCCGAGCGGTTTTTGAACCAGAACAACTTGCACCTTTACAACCCAATTTGGCACGTTTGTTTCGGAAGTCGACCTGTTTTTCATCGCAAAGAGGGACACAGCACTTTTTTTTTGGACACGGTGCTTCTCAATTAGGGAAATTAGAATTGAATGCACAATTATTATATTTCAATAGAAAATCATTACTTACCTAACGAATCGGTGGGATTTAATGGGATATTACTTCCCAAATTGGGAACTTCTCATCTTTGCAATTATTATTCCGTTGTGGAAATTAATGAAAAATTGTTAGTATAATTTATTTTTAGGTCAAAATCTCATCTTTATGATTAAATCAATAGGAAAATTGTTTTTTTAGGATAATTATGTTAAGGTTTTGTTTTGTTATTCCTATAATTTTGTCTATTTGGTGGGATCCTGAGTTTGACAACCCTGAATGTATTGCTCATTGGTAAGAAAATGTTGCCAAAGGACTTCACTGAAAAGATAACTTGCATAACATTTGAAGGTTTGTGGAGAGGGTAGAAGAAAAGCCAATCAGGGGTGGTTGAGGCCTATGTTGTCAATCTCAAATAGTGGCCTGTAGCGCCGAACCCCAAAAATGTTAGTGGTATAGTGGATAATTGGATGACCACTATTGTGAAGACTAAGAAACCATGTACAAAGTTCTTAGCTCAACCTTACAAAACTGGTTTTTTTTAAGGTGAGGATTAACTCTACTACTTTTGAACCCATGTTCAAATCGCGTCTCATATCTTTTGTGAGACTCTTAACACACCCCCAACACTATTGGGCATGGTTTGTGGATATACATGGTGGGTGTCCTGATAGTAGAAACCTGATAGCAGGTGGCCCAATAAATCTCGGAGGAGACTCTAATACCATCTTAGAATTAAGAGTTAGGCCTAAATCAATGCTACAAAATTGGCTTTTTAGGGTGAGTATGGACTCTACTTATAAGGGAGTGTATCCGGTGAGAACTGATAATTATTGTGAGAAATGAGAACTATTAATAATAACCATAAGATTTAATTGACGTATCAGATTAAAATTCTCTCACTCACTTAAAACATCATGTGATTCTACTTTTGCAAATTAAAAAATCTTTCTATATATAATATTTCCTAATTTATTTATATAATCTTTCTTAATTTATTAATGCATCTCCTCCAAAACTTACCACTCTTTTATTGAGTACCTCCAAAACCTACCCAGGGCTCTTATTCTAATAAATTTTTGTCAGTATTTAAAAACGTATCTTGAATTTTTTCAGTATAATGTTACTTAGGAGTTAGGAGTTGTTCTGTGTTTTTTTTCCACTTGTTGGGTTCGCAGCCAGCCTTTGTGTTGTGCTCATGTCACTTAGGCTTAGTTTGTTGCTGCTACCTGTTTCATCTTTCTTTTATAGTGCCCTTTGTACATCTTGTGCTATGTGCATTTTTTATCCAATAAAATTTGATTGCTTAAAAAAATAATTGCAAACCGGAAAAGAAATTTTATTGTTGACATACAGGGCCGGTCCCGAGTATTTGGAGGCCCTGTTTGAAAATTATTAATAGATCTTTAATAATTTTTTTTTTTAATTTTTAAAAGTGATTCTCTATTTGAATCGTAAATAACATAAAAAATAGTCATCATAGTAAATAACATCTAAAAGCGACATATTTTAATCAATACATTAAAATACATCTTCAATCTAATATCATTATCAACTTACGGTTCCTTCAGAAAAAATACTTTCTTGAAATGTTAGTTTCTTTTTTTACGATCAACTGCAAGTTACTTATAAAATTAAGAGTGTGTCTATTAATTTTTTTTTAGTACTAAAATATTTTTAGTAGTAATAAAGTCATTATTTTTTTTTACATATATAAATTTTTTAATAGACCGATATAAATAATTTGAGGCCCCTAAATATTTGAGGCCCTGTGCGATGGCTCACCTTGCACACCCACTTGGCCGGCCCTGTTGACATAGAGTTTGAAATTGAAATATTAAAAATTTGATAATTCCATCTAAATGCGTTAATTGACAGAGAAGGAGGTATTGCCTGGGTAGGTTTTGGAGGTACTCACTAAAAAAGTGGTAAGTTTTGGAGGAGCTGCATTAATAAATTATGAAAGATTATAGAAATAAATTAGGAAAGATTATATAATAGAAATATTTTTTAATTTTCAAAAATATAATCACACGAGGTTTTAAGTAAGTGAGAGAATTTTAATACGTCAATTAAATCTTATGGTTATTATTAATAGTTCTCATTTCTCACAATAATCAGTTCTCACCGGATACACTCCCCTACTTATAAACTCATTTTCAGGCCATTTCACATCCAATGTGAGACTCTTAACATTGACACTTTTCCCACCAAAGAATAATCTGGTGGTAACTTTTTTCCTACTGAAGAACAATCCGGTGAGTCTTTTCCCTATTGCCGCTACTCTCTAATGCGCTTTGCGAGCCTATGGCGTAGCAGTAGAGGGTTGCGCTGCCATGCTACACCGCTATAGCTCGCTATTGATAACATAGGTTGAGGCCAAACATCATCTTGAATTGCCTGGGCCAAATTGCATCCAAGGAAACCCCACAAGACGGAACTCATACCGTACGTACCATTCTTGCTTGGTTGATTTGCGGTGGTGAATACCACAAAAACGTGTTGGCGGAAAAATAGTGGAAAGTATTTTAATTTTTTATTGCATTTCAATTAACTCTTGATTTTGATGAAAGTAGTGTAGATGGTGGACAATGATCTGAAACATAGCAGTAGTAATTCACTCAAATATATATTTTAATATTTAATATTAACGTACCCGTACCTTCATTTTTTAAAATTTGCTGTATTTTGAACCCGTAACTATGCATCATAGCTGACAAGAAGAAAATAATTGTAGAAAATACAACAAAGTATTAGATTCTAGGAAAGAATAAAAAATTACAATTGTGATTATGCATTTTTTTAAAACAATAGTTTAAGCACTAACCGTTATTTATACTCGTTCTAGATATATACACTAATTACAAATTTTAAACAAGAAATATGGAAATCATTACTTAAGAGATAAAATATGATATTTTAAATTACTCTAATCTAAGAAACAACCCAAAATATTGAGATATATAGTTCATATTTTGTAATCTGAAATTTCTCTTATTGAGCATATGAGATGTGAAAGATATATTAGATTCAAATCGTGTAACTTTTGCATGTGAATTTACACTGAAGATGTTGATCAATGTCCCCCATTTTTTGGGCTGAGACGCTTATATGAACTTTATATATTTGCTGCTGCCAGTTGCGTTGCTTATTTTGAGTTATTCTTCAAGCATTGATAAGTCACTATGATTTATTAGATCATTGTACATAATGGCTGCTAATTCTTCACTCCCTTGATTTTCATACAGATAAATACATTGATATGATTTTTGCAGACGGTATCACTCTCCTTTGCAACGATATCCAGGTTACTGTTTCTGAATGCAATTAATTATATTCTTGATTCTTTCATTTGGTATCTCTATAAGTCTTCACATGTAAAATCGTCACAGAAGCTGTTATGTGAACAGTACTTGTAAACAGAAATCTTGAGTTTTTATATTGAAATTGGTATCTCTATAAACCAGAGTGGTAGATAAGAAAGAAGAAAACCTTGGCTTTACACTTGGGTTTCTTAGAGATAGAACTTACGAGATGCTTGACATGTATTGACAGCTTGTCCCTAAAACAAGTTCTTATTTGTTCTCGGATGATTTCTTACCCTAGACTTAGTTGAATCTAGGTGATCAAGTAGTCCAAAACTAGGATGTTAATAGCGGCGCTATAGCGTAGCGTTTTACCACCTCTCTGCTATGCTATAAGGCTGCTTTCCGCTATTTAGAGAAGCGGAAATAGCGGCCGCTATTTGCAGGAAAATAGCGTTTTGGTAGCGGTGGCGTAGCGGTTTGGTAGCGCTATTTGACCGCTTTAGCGTTTTGGAGGGGAAAAAATTGATGAAAATCCTTATTTTGAAAATAAATCATAAGTGAGCGGTTTGGTAGCGCAATGGCACCATCTTCTAGAACTGCTGATAACAGAGGCTTCATTAAGCCTACTGGTGACAACCTTGATATAGGTTGCAAGTGGAATTCTTATAAAGACAGCAGCAAGAAAACAATTATTTGTGATTTTTGTTTTCACCCTTCCAATGGAGGAATAACAAGAGCAAAGAAGCATCAGTTGGGGATATCGGGAGAAATAAAATCATGGAATGTTATTAGTCTTTATTTAGAACCTAT
Organism: Trifolium pratense; assembly: GCF_020283565.1. Classification (NCBI taxonomy): domain Eukaryota; kingdom Viridiplantae; phylum Streptophyta; class Magnoliopsida; order Fabales; family Fabaceae; genus Trifolium; species Trifolium pratense. Next base: position 38,846,346 of record NC_060065.1, read on the forward strand.
TTTGATGGTAAATGACAATATTTAGTATAATTATTAAGTAAGAAAGTCCTTTTAATTTTGGGTATTTTTCTATTTTATGTATGTTGTTGGAATTTATGTTTAATTTGTACATGACCGCTATACCACTATAGCGCTACCCGCTATACCGCAATAGCATTTTTGAGGGTCGGCGCTACACGCCGCTATCCGAGATTAACAACATAGGTCCAAAACTGAAGACCCAATTTGAGTTATAATGAGATTAAAGGATATGATGCGAATACAATGTAATTTGTTAAAGGGATCTGCATATTCCAAGAAGAAAGTGGGTTCTACAGTTGTGTCATTTTTGTTAGGGAATGTTTTAATTGGATAAACATATCTCTGAACATTAAACATATTTCAATGAAAAGAAGCTATATATTAAAATTTTCCATTTAAATAAGTTGGTAAATCATTGAAATCAGGAAAAAAAATACATTACAACTCAAAGAAAATCTACTTCAACATTTGAGAAAATAATAGGTACCTGCCAGTTTATATGAGCTTTTTATGTGTCTGTCAACCTGTTTATTATTTAGCATATACTGTTGTAACTTAGTAACTGAAATTTTCATTATTTATCTTTTATTTTAATTGCATAATATTGACGTCAGACATGATCCTGATTACTGGCATCATGTTCATGCATATTTTGATCATCTCTGTTTCATAGATCTTGTCAAATATTGTCGGTATAAGTTGTTTACATCTTATGGACTTCAGATGTTTTATTCTCTTATTTACGTTTCCAATGTTTGAGCTTTGATTCATTCAGAAGGTTAAGACCATATTAATTCAAAGTGTAATTGATGTTTTTGTCATGTGCAGGTGGATCCTCAAGACATAGTAATGGTATGAACATTTTTTAACATTGTTTCGCTTTTAGATCATGGTTGATTTCATGGTTATTTACTGTTTTTTCCTTTAACATGGTTATATGAATCAAACTTCAGAAAATGTTTGAACAGTTATCCAAGTTACAAATATGTGTGGACCCATAGGAAGGCTTTAGGTAACCGGGGGTGTTTACAATTTTGCAGTTAGTTCTTTCATGGCACATGAAGGCAGGCACTATGTGTGAATTTTCCAAGAAGGAGTTCACTGAAGGCTTACAATCTTTGGGGTATGACTTTTATAGTAACTTTGAAATGAAATGTGTTTCTGTAATGACTGAATCCATATTGAAGGTCTTGTAATATTGCAGGATTGATTCGCTGGATAAGTTCCGTGAAAAGATACCATCTATGCGCTCTGAGCTGAAAGATGAACGTAAGGACAATAGCATTTCAGATTATGGCTGTAAATTATACTTCGTCATACAATTTTTTTTTTATTCATTTATCATTGGAAATTATCTACAACAATTACTGAAGAAGATCTGAAATTATATTTGCTGTTTTTGGTTGTACAGAAAAATTTCGTGAGATATATAACTTTGCTTTTGGCTGGGCAAAAGAGAAGGTATGAATTGACATCTTGTTCTTCCCTTCTATATACGTGGCTTAACTAATTTGCATGGAAGTGATAACCTATTGGTCATAACCTAATTTAAGAATTGATAACCTATTTCTGGGCAAAAGAAGTTACAAATTTTCAGGTGTCTCAACGTTTGAAATTACTTTGATATCCTTATAATGTCTTGATATTATGTTAGTGTATTTTGAATTATCTATAACATGAATAGTATCTAGAGTATTTGTTAAAATTAATTTTCATTTTACTCAGTACTTAACCTTTTAGTGTTGTGTTATGAAGCATGAACACGGACACCGGACACGACACAGACACCGACACGTCGGCACCGATAATAATTTGAAAAAATGACATAATTCAATGTAATCGTGAGTGTTGGTGTCGTGTCGGTGTCCGACACCGGGACACGCCTAATCCGAGGAGTGTCCGTGCTTCATAGGTGTTGTGTGATTATTGATCATCAATTAGAACTATATGTTAGTCTTTATTCTATCTCTCCTCTCTTTATCTAAAATCCATAATTTCAATAGATTGTATGTATATAAATTATAGTTGGTTTCAATGCTGTATTGATTCAATCACTTTTGTCACCTGTTACCATGCAATATTAATGTGCAAGTCAATTTCTTGCAGGGTCAAAAATCTCTGGCTTTGGATACAGCTATTGGAATGTGGCAATTATTATTTGCCGAGAAGCAGTGGCCACTGGTTGATCATTGGTGCCAATTCCTGCAGGTAATAACTCTAATTATACACCTTTAGTTTTTACTTTGTAAGTTAGAAGCTTTCTTATTAGTATGATAATGCTTGTTTATTTTACTTCAAATTGATAATTTCATTACTACTTACTCAGGCTCGGCATAACAAAGCAATATCTAGGGATACATGGTCTCAACTTTTGGAGTTTGCAAAGGTAAACTAATAATATATTAACCTTTATTTATTCTTTGGTGCTGTTCTGTGTTCAATTATTTTTCTAACAGTAGCGCTATAAATTAACAATGTAAACCACTAATATTGTCATGTTCTTTTATGCAGACTGTTAGCTCAAATTTATCTGATTATGATGCCGAAGGTGCTTGGCCGTATCTTATTGATGAGTTTGTCGATTATCTGAAAGAGAATGGTGTTAACCAACATGGTCAGATCAATGATTCTAGTCTAAATTAATGATACATTGGGTAAAATTATATATAAGAAAATTGATCTCTGGCCTTCTATGATGGACTCCTCATTGTTAAAGGGTGCTTCAATCTAAATATGCAAAATGAAGAGGACTTGGCTGCTAAGTAGCATAATTTTATAGTGAGATTATTTGTGGTACATGAAATTCTGGAATAGTAATGGGAGACTTCTGATACAATGTTGTCTCTTTTAACAATGTATTCCTGTACAATGTCTGGTTAGATAAAATATTTTGAAATTGTCTGGGGAAAATTGCTAGTATATGTGATACCATTTTACTTGGAATTACTAAAAAAAAAAACCCATATATTGGTTCGATATGTTGCTAACATTCCTGGCTATTGTTTTTTTGCTTGATGTTCATTCCAATTTCGAAGCAATGTGTGGGAGTGGAGGAATCACTTATTTTATGTGACACTTGGTTGGTTTAATAATTTCTTTGTTAATTATGAATTCAATAACCTTAACGAAACGATGTGAGTTTTGTTAGTGTAACAGATTGTGATGATAAATCAAAAGTTTGGAGATAGAAAAGGGGAGGATTCCTATACCATAAATTTATGGTTTTTATATATTTTTTTGCACAAAGACGCCCCTGTTTAGATCCCATCTAGAATCACAAGCAAAATATTGATAAAATTACTCACTAATTAACAAGAAATTTTTTCAAAGTAAATGGAGAAAATAAATAATAACAATATAATAAGTTTTTTTACAGTAATCTAGGAAGTACCGGCACCTCTTTGTTTAGGCGTGTCGCGGTGTTTGACAAGTGTCGGTGTCCGACATTTGTATGACACTCGTCCGACAAGTGTCGGATAGCACATATTGGTGTCGAAAAAAGTTCAATTTTTCATTTAGTTTGACACTCTTTTGATCGGTGTCCGACACCTGTAAGACTCTCATATGACACGTGTCGGACAAGTGTCCCAAAAATAATTATTTTTTCTTTGCGTATACTCTCCTTATGCACATATCAGACATATTTACAAGATTAAAGATGTGTAGAAACACCAATATTGATTAATGAGGGATTGAAGACATTACATTTAGATTACGATATTTTTAGTTTTTTCGATCGTAGATGGATAAATAAAGGTAAAATACTATCATATGTTGTTTTAAAACTTTTTTAAAAAAATAACTTGCTCAAATTAAATTTACATGAATATATTTTGATTCTCAATTATATGGTTTCATAAATATGTTGCGGTGTCGGTGTCTTATATTTTTTACATTAGCAGTGTCGCGGTGTCCGTGTCTGTGTCGTGTCGCGGTGTCCGTGTCTGAGTCCATGCTTCATAGACAGTAATACTCCCTCCGTTCCAAAACTTTAGTCATTTTGAAATTTTGTACGGGATTAAGAAATGATAAGTAAAGTCATTTTTACCCTTACTTTATTAAGAAAGAGAAAATATATTTAATTAATGCTTTAACTTTTTTAAGAGTACAAATGGTAAAGTATCACTAGATGTGCATTGATTTCTTAAAAGAACTAAAGTTTTGAAATAAAATTAAAAAGTTAAAAAGACTAAAGATTTGAGATGGAGAGAGTAATATTAATAATAGAACAGCAATTACCTATTATCAATTGCTTTTGTGTAGACCTCTAGTTCTTCCAATTTGCAATACACATCGTACTCACACATACATAACACGTTATTTAAAGCAACTAATAATTATTATTTTTGTTTACGATGGAGCAGGGATCGAACCCGGGACCTAATGTATGTTACCCAAATCTCTCACCACTAGATCAAACCTAGTGACGTAAAGCAACTAATAATTTATAAACATGTTGCCTTTAAACAAATCTATACACCAAAGACCCAAAAGCACATAGATGAGTTGGTGCAGGTCTCTTATAGCTTAACCAAGACCCTGAGTTCGATCCCAGACTTGGGCATGCAGCAGTGTTAAAACTTTTAGGAGAGTTTGACACCTATTTATGTCCCACATGCAAGGCTCGAAAGAATAATCTCTGTAATTGTGTGCAGAAGATACATACCTAACTCCCAAAAAAAAAAAATCCATACACTAAGAAATTTAATTTAACTATCAATGTTTCGTACATATAATAGGAGTAGGAAAATGTTATTCCAACACAATTTTGAAATAAAAATACAATAAATATACGTTTTTTGTTTTTTTAATATTATTTGCATGCATCGATTTCCGTGCTTGTGAGGGGTAAAAATGTGTGTCAATTTTGTGTTCCCAAATTTTGTGTTTAGATAACACTCCTCATAGAAATAGGCTGAAAAATTAATGATATTATACGATCCTGAATTTTAGGACATTGGACGGTATGACCATCTCCATGTTGATACATACACAATGCCATTCTAGCAAGATTTATGGAAGTATCTATGAAACTTTGTGAGAAAGATGAATCATGAGCTTCTTTATTCATTTTCTTCCACATTGTAAACATCATGGACTTAACATGCTCATGAGCCTCTACTTCATTAGCTCCAGTTTCGTTCATGTAGCATTGAATTGACTTTGGAATATCACCCGTCTCATTTTCACGCTTTGATAAAGAAAATATTTAAAAATATTAGATCGAGAAAATATTTAAAAGTATTAACCAATTTGAGAAGTTAAATTGAAGTGTAATAAAGGGCAATGATGACAGAAATTTATATCATATTTTTAGATAGTTTTTAGATTAGTTTTCAGTAGTTCTAGTAGCTTTTCAAGACTAAATACAAGCAAATAGCTAAAGAAGTGAAGTTACTTGATCAAGAAGCAAGAGTAGAAAAAAAATGCATCTAAAGTAGCAAAAATTGAAGAAAAGAGTAGAATTCATCGTCCCACGATGAAAGGCATCGTGCCACGATGGACAAATTATTTATTTGAAGAAAATCAGACATATTTTAGAAGAAAATCTGCACTCACCGTCCCACAATAGGATTAATCGTCCCACAATGCATATCATGAGACATCGTGGCACGATACACAAGATGCGGTCACACGATGTAGAAAGCCCAAGCCTGTTAAAATCCAATAAATAGAGCTCTCATCCTTCACAATTATTCATTGTGAAATTTAGAGAAATACAAGCCTCTAAGGAGCAATGGAGGAGCAACAAGAGGGCTAAGGAGCTCTCGAGGGAAGACAACTCTCCCCACCATAAGGAAAGGTAACTTCATAAGGAATCGAGGTTACTTTGTATGCATAATTTTACTCCTTTGTTTTAATTATGTCTATGAGTATCTAAACTCCTTTAGGTTTTAATTATGTCCGGATACTTGTGGTGAAATTTTATTTTTAGATGGCACTAACGATAAATTGATCTATTTGATAAAACACTTGAACCTTTTTAAAACAATGCTCGGAATTTGATATCAAACTTGCATACGCAAAAAATTCGGATGAAAGAGAAGAAACTTTGTGTACCTAACTCCACATAAATTAGTCACCATTAAATGTTGATAAAAACTTCATATCTATTGCATAATAAAAAACGAGTTTAAGATGCAAACTTACTTTATATGTTCCAAGGTCATTAGCAAGACGTAAAATCATTGCTGAAAACCTAATTATGTTGGGGTTTTCTTCTAAATGAGCCAAGTCTTCCATTTTGAATGATTGTGGAATCACAAAGTAAGCATGTGTAAGTATAACTGGTGCACCTATGGATATCCACGCATTCTCTAAGTATTCTTCAAGGGTTGGAGTATATCCACTATGGTACCACTTTGCTTCAATCAAATATGCTTTGCATAGATCTGCCCACTATTAACGACAACAAAATCATCATATTACATGCCCAAAAACATATACCAAATGAAAATAATAATTAATTAATGTTTAAATACAATTAGTCCCTATAAATATAGTGTTTTTTGGTTTTAGTTTCTGTAAAAAAATTTTAGACATGGTCAAAGTAAATTCAAATAACTACACATTGGATGGAAGATAGTCGGACAACAAGTTGCACTGTTAATTAAACAATAATATTACTTACCGATTTCTTAAGGTATGGAGTGATATAGTGGCCACTATTTTTCAAGGTTTCAAATGCAATTTCATTCACAAAGTTATAGAGTGCATGAAAGCATATTTTCATGTAGTATGGGAGAGGATCCATGACATTTAAATCCCATCTAGAATCACAAACAAAATAATATAGATAATTATTCACCAACAAAGAAAAATTTCAAATGAAATAGGGGAAATTAATAAACACAAACAAATTATTGTTGAACAAAAATTACCTCTCAATTGCTTTTGTGAAGAGTTCTACTTCTTCCAAGGTACCATGCACGTCATAAACATCATCAATTGTGGTAATAAATGAATTTACCTTTGTTAATACTTCTCTGATATATTCAAATTCTGGCTTGAAATTTGTTGCCATACTCCAAACAAAGTTCTCAACCAACCTATCTCTAGCAAAGCTTAACTTATCTCCAAGACCAATTCTATTCCACCATCTTAAAAAAGGATAAAAATTTTAAGCATTAGTGCAAAGCTTAACTTATCTCCAAGACCAATTCTATTCCACCATCTTAAAAAAAGGATAAAAATTTTAAGCATTAGTGCAAAGCTATGTTGCCCAGGTGCGGGTACGATACCGGTATCCGGTACGAGGTACGTCATTTTTTGAAAAACTAAGGTACGGGTACGTCCTTATAATTTTTTTAAAATATAATTATATATATTAAATAATAGAATTATATCGTTAAAACAAATAATTAAACATAAAAATATCACATCACACTTTAAAAGTAATTTAAATTGTTCGAAACATCAAAATATGAAATTAAAAAGCAATTAGTAGCTCAAAAAAAGTTAATGATTTCCCTCTTCATCACCACTAAAAAGAGCGACCTCAAGTTAGATTCACCGTGGGAAAAACTAGCAATTTCAAAAATATCAACTATATATTAAATAAATTTCATTCATCTCTACGAATATCCCACATTTTTGTTGCACTTTCATTATAAATATTACTATTTCTCTTTCTCGAGAAAAGAGACGAAGATTGCTATGAATAAAAACTAGATAGTTGATACTTTGTTATTGTTTTTTAGTAGTAGTTACTACTTTTATATTATAAACAAATAAAAAACTTAAATCTTCCTATAAAAAATACTAATAAAAGAAAAAAAATTGTGTTTTTTTTGGATTGGTGTACCACGCGCATACCACACGCGTACCCATTGCAAAAAACAAAAAAAAAAAACTGGGTACGGCGTCGGTGCGTACCAGGGGAGTACCATACGCGTACCAGTACCCGGTACGTACCCGGTACCGGTACTCTGTCCAAAATGGAGTACCCATGCAACATAGGTGCAAAGTTACTCTCTCAGTCCCAAAATATAAGAGAAATAACACATTTTTCTTGTCTCAAATTTTAAGAGAAAAAATATAAACATTTATCTAGAAATATTTTTACTTATTCTATAACAAAGAGGAAGAACAACGATCTGAAACACAAACAAAGGAGAAGAAACAGCGACCACCACAATGGTAAAACGACTCTTAAAGGGCTGAATGTGTTAAGAGTCCCACATCGGTTGAGAGATGACCTGACTAAGTGTTTATATACTAGAGGCAATCCTTACAAAACCGGCTTGTAAAGTGAGGATTGCCTCTTACTTATAAATTCTTAACACACCCCCTCACGCCTATCACTATTGGGCTCTGATATACCATCTTAGAAATGAGTATTGGGTCTAACTCATCCTTACAAAACAGGCTTGTAAGGTGAGGATCGCCTCTTACTTATAAACTCTTGTCCGGGCCATCTCACAGCCGATGTGGGACTTCTTAACAGAATGAATCCAATATGGTTAAAGGTGGTGCGGTTGTGAGGGAGAGTGCACCACCATCACCGGAATTCCACATCTTGAAGGGGAAAAAAATTTGGTTTGGGGGAAAGAGGTGGGACTGGGAGCTATTGCGGTTGGTTTTTAGGTTTCTTGTGCACATCTTGTATTAGAGTAGAGTATTTAATTTAGATTGTGCCCTAAATATTCATATTCATAAGGAATGGAAAGTCAATCAACATAATAGATATTATGTTACCTTGATGCAAGCTTGAGTTCTTCTTGATAGATGCTTTGAACAATGTTGAAATCCATTTTAGCAAATTGAAGTATAACTAGATTCATATTTTGTTTTCTTTCATATGCTTTAACGAACCACACTGCTTCCCATCGAGGAATTCTCCAATGTAGTGGAAGCTCCAAAGCATGATTAATTAGAAGTGATATGTAGGTACTTCTCTTTTGATTAAAATTATACTCTTTGAGACATTTTGAGGTGAAATCTCTAGCTTCATCTAATATAGCTTCATCTTCAAATGAATGAAATGATGATTCATACAATGATAACACTCCCTCAACATCAAAAGTATAGCATTTCTTAAAATTATCCTTTTCATCTTGAAAGCAAATAAAAATATCTGTAACAACAACAATAATATGATATATAATTAATGGTACAAATATAACAATATTTAGGGATTCTACATGATATTGTAATAATTATATCGATTGCATTGCCTTATTTTCAAATCTAATTTGATTATTAATATACACTATTATTGTCTCATTTGACATAACCATTATACATAAATACAAGTTTTACATGGTATGTGATGACAGTCAATTATATGATGTTTTTAGCTAGTATTTAAGATAGTTTTTAGTAGCTAATTAGTTTTTGAAGACCAAAATAAAGCAAAAAACTTAAAGTTACCAAGTTACTTGGCCAAGAAGCAAGAAATGAAGATTTTGCTTAAAAAGGAGCAAAAATTGAAGAAATCAAGCAGGATCAAATCCGCATACTTGTTAAGCAAGAAATAGCTGTATCGCGCCACGATGTCCATACTGTACCACGATGGCAATTTACTGAAGCCATCGTGGCGCGAAGGGCTGCGATGGTCTGCGATGGAAAAACCAGTTTAGCCTGAAAAACTATAAAGAGAGCTCTCCTCCTCCATAATTATTCATTCAGAACTTCAGAGAAGTACAAAACTCTAAGGAGCACAAGGAGGAGAAGCAGAGAGGGCTCTGCAACTCTCAAGTGAAGGCAAGTCTCCCTCATCAAAGGGAGAGGAAACTTCCTCTGCAAGGCTATGAGGTTATTTTTATGCATATTTTCTTTATTGTTTAATATGTCTTTTAGTAGCTAAGTACCTATAGGTTAGGTCGAGTAGATGAACTCCTCTTTGAATGCTTGAATTTATGTAATTTGGTTTGGAAAAATTTATTTTAATTGTTATTCAGTTTGTTAATCATTATTATCTTGTTTTAAACGCTTTATTCATAATACCGGTCATATTGTTGAATGAACTTAGCGAATTAACTGATATCGTGATAGCATGACTAATCCCGACACAGTAAAAGTAATATAACTAGTCGGAACTGGGAACGGTAGTACAAGTACTCAAGGCTAGGGGTTATTAGGATTAAGAGTTGCACCTATGTTAAATTATGCATGTTTACTGCTATTTAATTAAAGTAAGATAAATGTAGAGAACTTGTTTAAAAGGATAATTCGTGACAATAACAAGAGTTTTCTTACTAAGGTTAACAATAGCGTTTTCACTTGCAATAGGATAATATTAGATTGTGAATGCATATATTATTACATACTCCCTCCGAACACAAATATAAGAAAAAATAACCGTTTACGCGGTGTTTAAGAAATTTAGTTAAGTGTAGTTAATTTTCTTGATTTAAAGCAAAATATGAGTTAAGTTTACTATATTACCCTTTGAAAAGTGAAATGATTAAATAAGGGTATATTAGGAATAGTAGTATTAATGAGTTTAAAAATAGTTGATTTTTGCTTATATTTATGTCCAAAATTTGAAGTGCTTTTTTTTCTTATATTTGTGTCCGGAGAGAGTAGATAATGATACTATAACGCCCAATTACAAAGCAGGAGTAGAGGAGGGAGTTGAAAGTACTTAACCTAAGGGCCTGTTTGGTGCACAGGATAGGATAGAGACAAGATAGGATAATGAGCAGCATAAGGATAGGATATGATAGTGATATGGATATGTTTATCATATCATGTGTTTGGTGCACACATGATAAAAAAGATGATAGCATTGTTTTTTAAAAATATCACATTTTTAACTGACATTAAAAATAATTAATGACTTAATTTCATATAATTGTAAAAATAATTAAAATTGTCGTACTAAAATAACTATCAAATTAAAATAACACACAAGTATACAATTTCAAACAAAAATCAAACTGTGTCAAAAAAAAATTCAAACTAGAAAAAAAAGACTATTTTTCCAACACAAATGTAAATAATTTATAGGTTAGAAATAAAAAATAAAAATAAAAAAGGTGGCAAGACAGTTTTGCTGCAATGTTGGTAATCAAAACTCAAAAGTCAAAACTTACAGTAATATTAGAAAAAAGAAGAAAATGTAACGAAAAAAAAAATACTGTATAAAACATGAAAGACAAAATCCACCGATAAATGGATGAAGTAGCAGGCAGTGGGAATCGAAGAAGTTCATGCACTCTCGCCTTGTTATCCTGTCACTAACCCAACTAAAATTAAGGATAAGAAAAACAAAGAGTCAATAGGATAGGATTAGTAATAGGTTTAATTTATCATTTCCTATTGATGCACCAAACATGGGATTTGAGCAGGATAGGATAGTTTTATCATATCCTGTCTCCTTATCCTGCGCACCAAACGGGCCCTTATCTTTTATTATTTGATTCTGTTTCAAAACCATTTTAAAACCAAAACGAATGCAAAACTATTTAAATTCCTAAAAGAGATCGATCGACTTGGCACGATCATTGTGGATACGAACTCATTCTAGACACCTAGAGTGTGAATTATTACTCGACGATAGACTGATCCACTTATCAGAGTGCAGTCAGTATGTATAGTACTTTTTAGAATTTCTGATCATTCTTTGTGAATTTACCACCACGCTTCTTCTCTTTGGTGTACCATCATCACCTGGTTTGGAACCCTCCGCCGAACCCCTCAGCTAAGTCTCGCCCTCAGCTTCCACCGCACGCAGCGCGTGTTACTCTCGCCCATACTCTGATTTGTTTTTTACCAGATTTGTTGTTTGTCACAGTCGTCATTATCGTTCCCACCACTAGGTGCCCCTTTGCACACTTACCAACTACAGCATTTGGACAACCAACTACAGCATTTGGATAGCTGTCGTCAAGCTTTGGTTTTATGGTCAAGGAAGAGAAAACCAATTGACCAAACAATCCAAGGACAACCAACTACAATGATGTATAGAATATATTTGGTTCCTATTTCTTCTAAGCTTTTTTTATTTTAAGTGAGTCGTGGTAGTTGGGCAAACATACTTGTCACACCTATAGTCTACGAGACAATAAAAGTGTTGCATATTTTATTGTCACCCATTGTATCCCTTACTACACAACTCTTGTGTGTCTACCAAAAACGAATACATCCTTTAGAAGTATTAAGGCATGACATTGATTCTCCAACTACAACTTCTATTCCAATTGTTACTCAAGTTGCATCGCTTCTTGTTGGAACAATTAACAACTTGTACAAGAATTTGGTATGAAATAAACACAAGTGTTGAACTAGTGTGAGTGAATTTGAAAAAAGTTCACATTGAGTCCCACATTGGTTAGGACACTCACTTTAGTAGTGTTTATATACTACTACTAGAATGTCACTATTTGGGGTATGCTCCAAGGGATACTCAATTTTGTAAACGGGGCACACCATGCTGAATATCACACACATGCACGCGCCGCCGTCTGGGCGGGCTTGGGCTTGGTCATATATTAACTATTTAATACCCAGAAGCGGAAAAATAATTTTCGCTAAAGTGTGCATCCGTGTTGCAGTTTTTCGCACATGTTTTGTGTGCTTCGACCAAGTATGCAGCAACAGAGTGGGCCGAATTTCTTGGCCACATTTTTGGTTTGCTGGCAGCTTAAGCTCCCGCGAAATCCTCTCAAACAGTTCTTTGCTTGCTCTATAAATACTCTTCAGTTATCACAATTTTTTTAACGCTCTGATTACTGCAATTCAAAATCATCTTTCTTCTCTCTCGCACAAAAATTTCTCACTTCAAAAATTCTTGTTTCTTGTTTTGTTGTTTCAGAAAGTGGTTATTGCCATTTCGAATTGATATTCATATATCAATATTAGACTGGTTCTTAGAACCATCGAAGATGATTTCTGCCCGTTTTCTACAATGCAGTAGAGAACAGTATTAATCGAATTGGCTGTTTTATCCTGAGGACTTCATGGTTGATAGTCTACCTTGCACATTTGGATAGTGTCGTGAAACGTCTTAAAGAGAGCGTATCGAACCGCGACTTGACCGGTAATTTCTTTGTTGCTATTTTCCAAAACGATTTTTTCAAAACCGAACACTTCTACACGAACATCATATAGAATTATGAAAAGGTATTCGGTTTCGCCACCTTAATCCTAAATATGCTTGTGGTTAAAATTATGATTGTTTGTATAATTCCTATGTTTCTACTTGGATAGTCTATCTTTATGTCTACAGGTGAAGCCATGTCTGATACCAATTTGCGCCAAGTGATGGTGGAACATATGGTTTGCATTGCTTTCAACTAACACTTGAGACATTGTTCCCTTACTTGTGGACAAAACTATAGTGTGTTATATAGTGAACGTTATGTCTAATGGTCGGATTAACAAATAAAGATTACACACATATATTTGGTCTCAATTATGGTGCACAAATTTTGTTATAATACACCCACTTTTTAGAAGGTGTGTGAGAAAATGATAATTAAAAAGATCTTTGTCTTATATGAAATAGTTGGTTAAGTGGTGCACGATGCACAAGTCGTAAATAATATTATAACGAATACAAATTTTACAAAATCCTATGTTGGATTCAAAGTTTATATTACATAGATCATCTCTGTCAAATTTTAAAGAAATTGAAAATCATTTGATATATTATTGAGACCCATTAAAATTAACGGTATTCAATAAAAACTCACAAACCGTTAATCTTGATGTGTCTCAAAATCATAACAAATGATTTACAATTTTTGTAAAATTTGACATGGATGATCTATATGATATAAACTTTCAATCTAATGGTGAATTTTGTAAAATTTATATTTGTTATAGTGTTATTCACGACGTGCACCACTTAACCAATTGTTTCACCATAGACTTGGCCATTAAAATGTAGTTAAATACACCCTAAAATGGATGTTGCTAATGCATACATTCATAAAAAAGAGTGGGTGTGCATTAGCATTATATGCACATGCTAACAAGACCTTATGTTATATATGCCTTGAAATCTCAGTTACAAGAAGTCGGAAAAATCTTTGTTGAATCTTTTTGCATGTTTGATGTTTTGAAGATTTTTTGGAAAAAAAAAAATATTTTCTTGGAGAACATTATGACTTGGATTTGTTTTATTTTAAAACAGATTTGTTACTAATTTTTTGACATATATATCTACTATATAAGAAAAGAAGGTACATATGAAATTCCTAATTTGCCCCTTTTTCATTTTTTGACACATAATCAATTCAGGGTTATTTTGTGTCTTTATTAAAAAAAGTTAGTAGAAAAATGCTAAAAAATTTCTTAGTAGGAATCAAACCCTTAACCTTTTAGTTACACTTCTTATTAGATTTACCACTAAGCCATATGAATTAATTTGTTATATTTTTGGAACCAACATATAATCAACATGAGTTAAGTTAAAAGAAGAAAGGGGAAGTGTTTATTTATTTTTTTCTTTTTTATAATAAGAGAGTAAAATTCATTACAAATAAAAGGAGAGATTCAATGAAATTCTTTATTTCAACGTCATAAGTGCATTATACCAAATAAGACAACAAATGTATGGTTTATTTTTTTTACAATATAGAGGTACATGATGTTGTTTCCATTTATTTATGATATTTTATTTGAGTCCAACCCTTTCTTTAGTGTAATTTTATCATTTATTGTTTATGTTTCGTTATTTTAGATTCACTCAACTTGATTTATGGACTTCAATCCAATATTTAATTAAGTTAATTTTCAATTTGTAGTTCAACCCAATAAATTTAATTAATTTAATACAAGAATATGGTGGGAAAAAACTAAAAAACTCCCGTAAAAAAATGGTGAGACAAAAACAATAAAAATTGTCAGTTACCTCAAGAGGATTATTCTCTACAGTTGCGCGTGAATGATACATTTAGTTTTAAAAAAACAGTAAAAATTAAATACAAAGTTGAAAATAGTTGAAAAATAAAAGACATTTTTTAGAAGTTTTTTTTTTTTAAAGATTTTTTGTTTTTGATATAAGGACTAATATTTTTTTTTAACAAACCAAAATGAGATATATTAACATAGAAAACCTCTCCAACACAAGATGTACCGAGGTAGACTACAAAAGTTTACAAAGAGTCAGAGAAACAAAACCATAAACAAATCACACAAGAAAGATATAATAAGAAAGATATGACTTTCATTCTTATGAGATTTTTCTATGCGGAAGAAAATTATTGGAGAAAAAAAATGACTAAAATATTATGTTACCTATTTTTTTTTAATAATTTTATGGGTTATATTCAAATTAATACGGGAACCTAATTTTTATGGATATATCTACGGGTCTTATATTTTTACTCATATATTAGTAAAGTTGTTTATTTTTTTTTTATAATTTTACGAGTTATAGTCATATATTAATATGGGGACATAATCTTTCGTGTGAATCCTACGAGACCTATGTTTTTTTTTTTTTTTAGACTAACAACAAACAATATTCATTTATTCAAGTAAGTAGAGTACGTGTGTATCTGCACTGAATCTGAATCGGAGCAAATCTGCAAATCTGAACAAAACAAACATTGTACTACAACGGAATTAAACCGGACACCGTACCAAGACGCGAACTCAAGACAAAAAACCTTTGCACTAAGACGGGATTAAAACAACATCAGACAAGAACAACAAAAGAAAACTCAAATGAAACATAAGAATGTGTGAAAAATCACTTATTTAAATAAAAAAAAATATAAAACAATCAAAAAGGGGTGATTTTAGATCAAAATTGATCCAAAATCACCCCTCTTTAAAAGATGAACAAGAATAAAAAGCAAAAAGTAGGGTTTACTATATTGTTGTTGTGGGGCGGCTATGAAAAAGCAAAAAGTGGCATATGTTTTTCCTCTTATTAATAAGATTTCATGTTCTTTAATAATTTATGTAGGACTATATATTTATACTCATCAATTAATAAGATAACCTTTTTTTTTATTTGTACGAGACTTATAATTTTAATCATATATTAATAAAGTTGTTTATTTTTTTATAATTTTACGGGTTATACTTGATCAAATATTAATACAAGGACCTAATTATTTTGTTCATTTTTACGAGCCATATATTATTTTTATTAATATATTAATAAGGTTGCTCATTCTTGACATATATTTATAGTCATGCATTAACAGAAGGATATAATCTTTTGTGTGATTTATGCGGTGCCTGTGTATTTTTTTTAACAAACTAAAATGAATTTTATTATTAATAATGAGTCCTGATTGGCACAAGGTGTGCCAAACAAAACAACAACAGTTTATATCATACACGTACGCAGGGCCTATGTTTTTACTCTTATTAATAAAATTTACAGTTTTTAACTATTTTTTGTGAACTTATATTTATACTCATATATTAATATACGATAACCTGATCTTCTGTGTGATTTATGCGGGACCTATGTTTTTTACTCATATTAATACGATTAATATGTTTGTCCATTCTTTTATAACATATACGGAACCTATAAAATACTCATATATTAATATGGAAACTTTTTTTTTTTTGTGATTTCTACGGAGTTTATACTTTTATTTATATATTAATTAAGTTGCCTATTTTGTTTTACAATTTTACGGGTTATACTCATATTTAATACGATGACCTAATTATTTTGATGATTTTTGTGAGACCTATATTTTCACTAACATATTAACAAGGTTACCTATTTTTTAATAATTTTAAAAGGATATATTTATACTCATATATTTAATACAAGGACCTAATTTTTTGGTGGTTTTTACAAGATCTATGTTTTTACTAATATATTAATAAGGTAACCTATTTTTCCATAATTTCTACATTATCATTTATATTCAAATATTAATACGGAGACATAAGGTTTTTTTGTGATAGTTTTACCATTGTTCTTTTTCTATTTTTTTACCAAATATTATTATATCTTTCTATTTTTTTAATCTTTTAATCTACTTCCCAATAAATTACTATTTTATGTTATCAAGTGAAGTTTTCAATTTTTTACTATTTTTTTAGTCCTATATTTATAATTATATATTAATATGAGATCCTAATCTTTTGTGTGATTTCTGGGGACCTATGTGTTTTTTTTTTGGTACATGTGGACCTATGTGTTTTACTCATATTAATAAGTTTGCCCATTCTTTTATAACATCTGCGGGACCTATATTTAAACTCATATATTAATATGAAAACTTTTTTGTTTGTGTGGTTTCTACGGGACTTATACTTTTAATTATATATTAATTAAGTTGTTTGAAACAAAAATAAAATAAAAATTAAGTTGTCTATTTTTTTTTTTACAATTTTTCTGGTTATACTCATATTTAATACGATGACCTAATTATTTTGATGACTGTTGCGAGACCTATCCTATATTTTCACTAACATTTTAATATGATTGCCTATTTTTTAACAATTTTTATGGGACTATATTTATACTTATATATTAATACATGGACATAAGTTTTTTTTTGTGATTTTTCAACATCTATGTTTTTACTAATATATTAATAAGGTAGCCTATTTTTTTTCTTCATAATTTCTACATTATCTATATTTATATTCCTAAATTAATACGGAGACCTAAAATTTTTTTGTGATGGTTTTACCATTGTTCTTTTTCTATTTTTTTTACCAAATATTATATCATTTCATCTTACCAAGTGAGGAGCGGCAACGCCGCGACTCCCGTGCGGACGCACGGGTGTCCTGCTAGTTTTTCTATAAATAGGAAGTGCTTTATTCATAGAAAAATTGAGAAAGAGAGCAACTCAAGAGAGTAGAGATGTAGAGGCAAGGATTAGGGTTTGCCACCACACAAGGGCTAGAGTCTTAGAGAAGAAAAAGAGTTTTTTTCTCTTGGTACAACTCTAGGGTGGGCGAACTATCTTTGTGGTACACCTTGGGAAACACTTATCAAATTGAGTCTCTTGGCCACGGGAAGAGATTCGGGTTTTGGGTAGAATTAGGATTAATTCTTGTAACTCAATTGGGAATTTCTTTGTAAAGTTACTCTTTTGATATAGTGGAACGGAGGGGCTGCTCTCTCCCCCAGACTAGGTCATTATTGGACCGAACTGGGTAAACAAATTATCGTGTTCTTTCTTCTCCTTTATTTTTTTATCGGTTATTATTATTGCTTATTCCGCTTGTTATTTGGTTGCCGTTCTATTGCTCCACACATCAAATTCTTTCATTGGTTTGATTTTAAGACGAATTCACAACACCTTATATATATAATTGAATTAACTTTTATGAAGACTTTTTTTATCCAAAATTTTGAGGTCTAAAAACCTTGGGCAACCCTTATTTTGAGTAACATATGTTATAGATTCAGGGCTTATATATGAAGACTGCAAATATAAAAAGTTTTGATTTTAGTCCTTGAATTTTTATTTTTTAATTTTAGTCTTTATATAACATTTTCCTTTTGATCCTTGTTTTTTTTTTTGACAAACCTTGTTGTTTTGTTTTAGTCTTCACAAAATTGATTAATATTGGAATTGGTCTCTGTAATATGTAAAATATTCAATTTTAGTCCTTTAAAATAAGGACTAAAATAATATTACCAGGACTAATTTCAACATAAACATATTTTATTTACAAGGATCTAAAGCAAAATATTATATATTTACAAGGACTAAAATGAAGGGGAAAAAATTACAAGGACTAAAATTAAAACTTTACATATTTGCAGAGATCATTTTCATATTTAAAGCTTAGATTCAAATACCTGGAGATATATCATAACCATGTTGTCTTAAGAGTCTAAACTTGAGTGCTGTGGCATGTAAATTCTTCTTCGACTTGGATGTTTGTGTGTTGTAAATGTTGTCCAATATGTTTTTTATTTCATCGGTAAAATGGTAAGCCACTCCAAGCCTTTGCAATACATCAATAAACTCAAGTTGATCAACTTCGTTTTCCATTTTGCACAACATCATCCTTACTTCCTCCCTTAGCATTCTGCAATTCACTGCATACAATTCTTCCTGCATTAATTGACTACAAGTTGTTAGCAAATTTCACATATGACAATTTTTTTTTCATGTTGTCTTAGTGGTTAGAATTTTTTTTTTTGGACAAGTAGTGGTTAGAAATTCACTCACTCATTGTGGTAAATAAGTGGAAAATCCCGGATTTGGACTCCGACCAGTAGGGGTGGGAAAAAAACCAAAAATTCAAACCGAACCAAAAAAACTGAACTATAACTAATAGTCTTGAAACTGAACTGAAACAGTTCGGTTCAACTCTTGATTATCAGTTTGGTTCGGTTCGCTTTAGTGAAAAGTGTTATGGTTTCCTTAAGTTTGGTTCGAAAGACAAGCAATTCAGTTAAGTTCGGTTATCTATGAATTTTAAAAACAGTTTGGTTCATTTCGTTTCGGTTTCCTTCAAAACAGAACCATGCCCATCCCTACCAACCACTACCAGGGCCGGTTCCGAGATTTTGAAGGCTCCGGGACAAATAATAAAAATGGACGACTAATAAAAATATAATTTTTTTAAAAAAGAAATATTGATAGTGTTTTTAATAAAAATTACAACTTAAATTTAGAAATCAATTCTTTATTAATTTATTTTTTAAAAAAATAAATAAATAAAGTAGTCAAATTATTTATAAGTTATAGAGTTTTTATTTTGTCAGAGTTATAGAGAATTTTATTTATAAAATAAACAATACTAGTTGTGTAAATTCTTATAAAAGTCTTAAATGAAAGAAGAAAAAAATTGTCCCAAGGGGAATTCGAACTCACAACACTAGGGCCTTAAATTCCAGACAGTTGCACGCGCAACCAAACCAGGGAGTCTTTCGTGCAATTAGTTGTCCGAACAAATACTTAACCTATATTTTAAATGATGGGTTTGAAAAGAAAAAAAATTGAGGCCCCAATTTTTTTGAGGCCCTGGGCCGGAGGCCTGGTTGCCCTGGCCCAAAACCGGGTCTGACCACTACATATATTATGCAAGATCTTTACTAACTGAGTTATACTCACGGAGAACTCACAAACGTCAACAATTTACCAATGCAAAAAATAAGAAAGAATAGTAATCGTACCTTATATTCACTATTTAATGATTGGATGTAATCATAGGTCCAAATTGATGGTTGAAAGCTAGTAGATCGACGAGTAATTGTTTGACTACTATGAACTTTTGCATCCTTATAAGTTGCCTTGCATTGAGTTGTACGAGGGAAATTGGAGTTCCATATTGCTATAGAAGAAGACTTTTTTTCCATAGGAAGAAGCATCTTAAATGAAAGATGTGCAAGTATAGGGAAAGCCATTAGCTACAAAATGAAATGAAAATGTTTAATTAATTACTATACATGCAAGTATAGGGAAAGATATGCAAGTATAGGGAAAGGTGTTTTTTTGTTGGTTCAAGGATAATTTGGGTATGGCATCATGATGCACAACCAAGCAATATTTATTATTTTATTATTTCCCCACGTGTTTGATAGTCTTATGAAAAGGACAATTATATATGCCTCCAATTATGATGGAACGATTACACGTGAATTATGTGGATGATGTTAGTTTTAAAATTTATGGTGTCCCTCAAATTTAAAAATATATCCAAGAGAATTTTTTATGTTTTGTTTTGAAATTCATATAACGTTTGCCACACAATGAGCCTGCACAGATTTATTCACTAAAACGGTGTAAGAATCTCAAATGATAGGTGTAGAATCTAAACTTTTATTTTTACGGGAACTAAAAGAAAAAAAAATTCAAATTTATTATCAAACTAGTATAGTTTTTAAATTATTTACCAAATATATATAGGGGTAAATCGTCACTATACGTACGACTTATTCATGTCTTGAATTGTTTTTTCTTCTGATTTTAAACAAGGTCATCACTATCATGTAGGATTTTGCGTTTTTTTAAAATAAAATAGAATAGTCCCTGCCAAGATAACTTCGATTTTTTTATAAAAAAAAAAAAAAAAGAAGTTGTAAGTACAACTTTAGCTTTTATTTTTTGAAATTTTGCACTAGACTTACGAAGGATGTGTTTTTACTAGAATCCAATTAAAAAGGTAAATAAATATTGACATATTAATAATTTTTAAGAACTTTTTATTTCGGATTGGACCGGGGTGGCTGGGGGTGCGTCACGGCTACCCGGGAAAAAAATGAGAAATTACTTTAATACTCTTGGTATATATATAAAATTAAACCTATGTATGTGTGTATATATATATATATATATATATATATATATATATATATATATATATATATATATATATATATATATATATATATATATATATTTTTTTTTTTCTTCTTTTGCACACAAGTATTCATAAAGTGTATGCGCAACCCCGGTGTTTCTTAGCAGGTTATGCGCCAGCCCTTATATGTTGAGGATACGAGTTCTAACCTTGCTGACCCTAGTATTTTAAGGGCTTGTTTGATTGTGTTTTGCTTTTTAGTTTTTCAAAACAGTATTCCAAATCAATTTTTAACAACTGTTTTTGTGAATAAAAAAAATATATTTGTTTGGTAATCCTATTTTTGAAAACTATTTTGAGAGAAGAGAAAATGAAAAAAAAAAAAAAAAAAAAAAAAACTGTTTGGAAGACTTGTTTTTACAATATGTTTTGGGAACTAAATAAGTAAATAACTAAAATATTGTTCTATTTATCTATGATCTTCGCATGTATATGACAGTTGTCCTTCGATAATCGTCGAAAATTGTTCGGTCCAATCTTCTCTTGCTGTTTGAATTTGAATATGTATGTGTGGAAAAATTTCTTTTTGGTGCGTTTGTCTTTGGCCCTTCGAATTTCTCTTGATGTATTTTTTTTTTGAACTAGCTTTATTAGCATATATGCAATTTGAAGTTCAGCTGACTTTCGAATTTTAAGTAAAATTTTAACTGAACACAAAGTAAAAAAATTTGAGAGGACAAAAATATTCCGTTTTTATGGACTAAAATTAAATTTGTGTCAATTGAAAATTATTTTAGAAAATAAATGGAGGAAAAATTAAATTTATCAAAATTAAATTAAATTTGTGTTAATTGAATATTATTTTTTTGGTTTTCAGTACAGTATCCGGCTCACTGACCGCCAAATTTTGTTTGGGGATCAGTTCTGACCAATGTTTTTAAAACCGGACCGGCCAGTCCGACCGGTTCGCCCGTGAACCGGGCACTTCAGTGGTCCGGATGACTAGCCAGAACCGCTAGTCAGTGGAACCGGTAAAAAACCGGTGTGAACCACCGGTGAACCCGGAACCGGGAAAAACCGGCTGGTTTTTAACTCTGTTAAAAAAAACGAATTTTTTTTTAAAAAAATCTATTTTTATTTTTCTTTTTGCTGAAACTGAACACGCATGAAAACACCAAAACATCATCTTTGTCCTTTCAAAGAAAGACCTTTCTTTGTTTCATTTTCTATTTTCCACTAAAATTCCAATCTTTATTGTTTTTTTCTTTTTTCAGATTTATTGATTTGAAATCTTTAATTTCCTTTTCACTCTCTCATAAGATCCAAGAATCCCAAAAGTATTTGATGGAAGTGAAAGAAGAAATGAAATTGGAAGATGTTTTTGAATGAAATTGAAAGAAGTTTTTGATAGAAGTGAAGATGAATAAATCATTTATTTGTGTTGTTGTTTTTTAATTCATGTTAATTGTTAGAGAGAGAAGAGGGAGAGGAAGAAGAAGAGATGAATTTGAGAAGAGATAGGTAGTGGTGGCTGTTTTCACTGTGTTTTCATTCTTTTGACATATGTATGTGAGTTTACAACTTTCTTTTATATCTAGGGTTAGTGTAATGGGTTTGGGCCATGTCTTCTTGAAATGTGGGTTAGTGAAATAGATATTTGTATTTTATTTTTTTTACTATTGAAATTTGAGTTTGATGTTGAAATATATATTTTATATTTCATTATATATTTATTTATTTATTATCCGGTTCAAACGGTTCTAAAACGGTCGAACCGATTGAACCGGTTGAACCATGACCCGGAGGCCACAACGGTTCGACATCCGGTCCGGTTTTTAAAACATTGGTTTTGACATCAAGTGGTTCTCACCCCCTCCAGATCACATTTGCAGGGATTGAACCGTTGTCCTCCCTATCAGGTTTAACGTAAATCACTACTTGACCAACTAATGATGATAGGTAAAAAAATGTGTATTACTATTTCAGGGTTAATTTGTCATGATAATAAAAGAAATGGTCTTGACCAAAAAAAAAAAGAAGAAAGAAATTGCAAGGATATAACTTCAAATTACCATCTTTCTCATCTTAATTTCTTAAACTTATATTTTTATTGTTTCTCTTTTGCAAACAAACTCAAACTGAAATCCCCCAATTTTACTGTTTTTATTTCTTCCTAAACTCTTATTGATTACTTTATTGACACAATTCATATGGAGACAAACTTATAAATATTATTATTTGACGACAACTTTGGTATACTTGCCAAACAGCCATATTTATGTGAAAACTTAATGTCTCATATTCAAACCCGTGAGATGTGGACATTAGTCTACTTACATAATAGTCTCTATTTTATTTATTTTCGTCCTTCAAAATAAAACTCGACTACAAATATTTAAGGGTAAAGTAATACAATGTCTCACAATTAAGTCATTTACTTAGCATATTACATTAAAAAAATATTACTCAAGGGACTCTACCTTATTGTACATATTAAATATATATAAATAAAAAGCTGTTAAAAAAATATTTATATAAATCAAAATCACAATACAAAAGCAAATATTATCAAAATTGATTGGCTTTTACCGCTCACCAACACACACAACTTTATAAAAGTCTATCAAATATAGTCAATCACACAAATGAACTATTGGTCGGACCTTGTCTATGGATCTGGATCGACTGTTTTAGCAGTTGCACGCAGTAGTTGATCTTGATTGTTGATTTGTGATCCAACAATTCTGATTTACACGGTACAAATTTAATAGTGTAATATAATATTCGATCTCGGCCATTTATTTTTAATCGGACAACTAACATCAGTTATTGTGTGTTAAATCAAATCCCCTTGTATATGGTTAGACCTGTAACCAAAAGAACAAGAGTTAAGAATAAAGGAGTTAAAGAATCAAAGTTCCGGTCTTGGTGATGGAAAAAAATAATATTAACATCAACAACTAATTATTGACTTTGACCGTTTCAAAAATAAATAAAATGACTAACGGGGTAATAATCCATTCATTCATTTATTCTGAAACATATTACATATCATATCATTCTTTAAAATTAATAACTATATATTTTTTTAAAGCGATGTCTATTTCACCCTTCATAATTTAGAGGTACAAGCACACGGTAATTATAATTTACCCATCAACTAATGAAAACAAACCACATAAGTAGATTTGCATGTGGTTCATACAATTAACTTGTAACCAATTTTTATTTCAGATGCATATAACTTATTCTGATTGGTTGATGAGATAGTTTAGAAAGAATTAAAAGGAAGGATTCAAACGGTACAAAGAGTAAGGAGTATAAGAAATACTATTATGGATAACATGCAGACAATATGTAAGTTAACAATTAATGGGCTTCCAAATTTTAATGATTCTATGAGATTCTGAATTTCAGTATCTTGAATGGAATGGCCATCTCCAAGCTGGTACATTAACAATGCTATTCTATCAAGATTTATGGCAGCATCTATAAAACTTTGAGAGAAAGATGAAGTATGAGCTTCTTTATTAATTTTCTTCCACAATGTATACATCATGGACTTTACATACTCACAAGCCTCTTCTTCAGAAGCTCCACTTTCATTCATGTAACATTGAATTGACTTTGGAATATCACCTGTTTCATTTTCACGCTAAAAAAAAAAAAAAAAAAGAAGAAAAGAAAAGTTAGTGAAAATAGTACAACAAAAAATGAATAGTACAACAAAAAATTCCACATATAACATAATATATAAATAGTACAAAAAATCACAGTTTTATCCTAAACTAGCCCTTAAAAATACCAACAATTTTGACCAGGGCATGAACAATTGTTCAGGTTTACTTGGCCTTAGAACCACCCCCGAAAGATATCCAATTTCAATAAAATGAATTCCATAGCTTTTAACTCAAGTCCACTCATTTTTACTCTTCACTATTTTAATGAATTTTTGTATTCGAGTTTATAGGAACTAAAACAAATTTATTTATAACTGGTGCACCTATGGATATCCACGCATTCTCTAAGTATTCTTCAAGGGTTGGAGTATATCCACTATGGTACCACTTTGCTTCAATCAAATATGCTTTACATATATCTGTCCACTATTAACAAGCACAATAATATCATATATATGCCTAAAAAATTAAACCAATAATAGATAATTAAGAGGGATAATGAAGAAAAATATTTTGTTTAATTACCGCTTTCTTAATGTATGGAGTGATAGAGTAGTCAGTTTTCTTCAATATTTCAAATGCAACTTCATTCACAAAGTTATGGACTGCATGGTAGCATATTTTCATGTAGTATGGGAGAGAATCCATGGCATTTAGATCCCATCTAGAATCACAAACAAATTTTTTAGATAGAAAGAAATGACAAAATCATTATAAATTCACACACATATGTGGATGAGTTGTGGTTTGAATCCCGGTCATGACGTTCGACCTAACAATTTTAAAATTTTTACCAGTTGAACTAAGATCACAGGAAAAATATTAATATTACAAATAAAAAGTTCATTTCAATTAATTATTAATAGATATAATTTTTTTTAACATGCCACATTTTTAAAAAAAAAAAAAAAAACTATGGTTCAATATGGTATTAATATAAATTGTGGTCGTGGCCGAACTCCGAATTATCGGGACCCCCTTCTCCTGAGAATCAAATGGTTAATGCCAAGAAAATAATAATAATAGCGGTCGCGGTTATTGCGATGCGCATCGATCGCGGCAGTTGCAGTGTGAAATAATTTTAACTTTCACAAATTATAATAAGTGATACCACCGTGCCGTGCTACTACAATATTTAGCCATAATATATTTTTAGTGAGAGTAAATCATGTGTGTGTGAAAAATATAAAGGGTGTCAATCACTCAATTGTATATAATACTAAACAGCCTATTGAATAATTCCAACATGTTAATTGCTTCTGTGAAGAGCTCTAATTCTTCCAAGGTACCATGCACATCATAAATATCATCCAACTATGGTAACTAAGGAAAAGACCATTGCCAAAACTTTTCGAAAATATTCAAACTCTGGCTTGAAATTCATTCCCACAGTCCAAACAAAGCTCTCAACCAACCTATCCCTAGCAAAGCCCAACTTTTCTACAATTTCAGTTCTTTTCCACCATCTTGAAAAAGAGCAAAATATATATAAATTAGTAGAAGGTACACTGTCAAAAACCGTAACTAAGTTATTTATTTCAATATATAATGATAATATTTTAAAGAGATATAGAACTGCTGTAAAAAGTGGGTTAAAAACACAAAGTAGAATAATTAACAATGGCAATCTATAATTTTGTGTAAAGCAAACAAAGAATCGAGGGTAAATAAGTTTTTATCCTCTGCAAAGTAGACGAGTTTTGATTCACCCCCTACAAAAAAAAAATTGGATTATCCGGCCCCTTTATAATGTTAAGATTCTTTGGTTTACGCCCTGATGATTTTATTTTTTTTGGGCTGTTGTGAAATGTGGAGAATTGAGTTTGACGGTTAACTTAGAGGAGGTGACTATTTGCTACGAAGTGGGAGGTGACTATTTGTTGGAGTTACTCTGGCTTAAGATAAGGATCAAGTAATAAAGTTTATTATATTTTTTTGACAAAACAAAGTGTATTAGATTAGAGATAAAATAAGTTTATTATATTAGAAGTAGATATCGTGTCAATGAGACATCAATATTTCCTTATGTTTAATCTTGTCTCTTTGTTAAACAATAAAATAAAATAAAAATATAAGAAGATAAAGTGTGAATGGTTGAGATGTGAACTACTCTATCTGCAATGGATTTTAAAGTTGAGAGGATCTGCTCTCCGTGTCAATATTGACCATATTATATGGTAAGTAGCTTCTTTGTCGTTATACGAGTAATTAACTAACTTGGATTTAGTCGTGAGTTTAACTCAGTTGGCAGGGATATATCGCGCTATATGTGCAAGAGTTGAGTTCGAACTCCGGACACTCTATTTATTCAACTTTAAGGTAGGAAGCATTATTTTTGGATGGAATTCTTATAGCTAATGAGGTTCCGGACACTCTATCCTTAATGAACTCTTCCATTAAGTTTTACCAAAAAAATGCATCCTTCTTAGAATTCCATCCAAAATCTGTCTATCCTTAACGAACGGAGGATGCATTTTTTTGGTAAAGCTTAATGAAAGAGTTCCAAGTATGGAGCAAGCCATAACTAAATAGAAATATTTTGTTGGTTCTCAATTGGGTTTTCTTGTTGTGCTAATCAATAGTATCTCTGTCCTTAAATACATAACCATGTTGAATAAATAGGGAAGTAGTGGTAATAAATATATTGATAGTGAATATTGGTTTTACAAATTTATTCTTTATGACAAAGAATTTAGGGTTAATAGAGTTTTGTTCTTTGTTATTTGGGTGAGTTTTACTTTATCCATGTAATATTGTTTTGCATTTTCAACCTTGTAATTTAAAGATTTATTGTTTTTAGTCCTTCATATCACATTTTGACATATGAATATACATTTTGATGACGTGGCTTACCTACATGTCAAATTATTTTCTTTTTTATTTATTTTTAATAGCTCATGGAGAAAGAAAGAATGGGTTCGAAGGAGAAAGAAGATGGGTTCCGATCATGGTTGTCAAAATCGATTTTACAACCATATGTATTGTCCAAATCCATATGTATTGTCTAAATCGAACTATAATTTACGAATATCATTTATGGGTTCCGATTATGGACTTCGAATTGAAATCAAATCATATGCCCCAGATTACAAAGTCATAAATTTTATATTTTAAAAAGTAAAACTGCATAAAAACTTGAGCCATCTGATTTTGATCAGACAGCTCAAAGCTGATAACAATGGATCAGGTTTGTGTTCGGTCAGTGCTTTCTGACTGCACTACATTCAACTACATCTGAGCCGTTCAATGCAAGATTAGACGGTCCATATGCATTGACTGCGTGCAATTTGACTGCCCTGGATCCATTTCAGATAACTATGTGTATACACTAATTCTGTAATTACTTTTATTAATTGGTATTTGACTAAATTTAAATTATTTTTTTGGTTGAAATTTGACTAAATTGTTCTAAGAGGTGCTTTTGTGCTTCTAGAAGATTGAAAAATCCATACATTATATGCAGATGAATTCCAAACAGGTAACCAGGACAGTGTCCTTTTTATTATATTCTTAAATGTATATGATGTGATCATCTATTTCTTCCTCTGTTGGAGGGGTTTCAGAGATGTCTGCAATCTTATAAATATCAAAAATCAAAACCAAAATCTGAGAACCTAAGCAGCTAATAATTTTTAACCTAACTCAAGGAAAGATCAGAATTGCAACACCAACAATAAGAGACACTAGTGGTGTTTAATTGTGTGCTCCCACCAGTGCCATGTGTCCTACAAGGTCCAACACTCGGTTGCTGCAATGGAAAAACAATTCAAAAAATGAGCAAGAAGTTCAGCTTTGAAAAATGCCACAAGTGTTCAGCTTTTAGATGTAATTACAAATACACGTACCTGTAACCCCACTCATTGTCATACCACGAGACCAGCTTCACGAAGGACTTGCTAAGCCCAATCCCGGCCTTAGCATCAAAGATACTCGACCTGTTCAAAAGAAATAATGTAAAATAAGCTGTTTATTTGGCAAACAAACATATCCCAACACAACAAACTAAAACTAATAGAATCATAGAAGATAAATATAGGTTCAGTTTTATGGCAAATTAGAATCTGGTTTTTACACATAAATAGACAGCCTCGTGTTCTATGGGATCTCACTTTCCAACAAAAATAATATAATCCAATTATTTAGTATTATGTAATGAAAATCAAGAGTCACATAATACCATATTATTAGCATGTATACTACTAGATAAAAGGAACAAGAGTCTGTCCTCTTCAAGAAGCTGATAGTGATTTATATTTGAAATAAAGCAACATTTACTTTACCTTGAATCACCAACGAAGTCATTAGAGACAACATCCTCATCTGTGTATCCAAGAATTCCCTTCAATTGTCCCTCTGAAGCTTGCCTTCATTTTTTTCAGTAGCAAAGTAATAGAAACAACCGAATGGTTAGAACAAAACAACTCAACAGGAAAAAATATAAGCCAGAGCAGAAAGGCAAGAGACATACTTTATTGCTGCCTTAACATCTTCATAGGAGGCATTCTTTTGAAGACGGCAGGTTAAGTCCACGACAGAAACATTAGGAGTAGGTACGCGAAATGCCATTCCAGTAAGTTTTCCATTTAGTTCAGGAAGAACTTTACCAACAGCCTGGGATTTCATAGCATACAAAGCCAATTTAGTAAATATATATGATAAGCACATAACCTCTCTACGGTTGTGCTTGTGCATCTCTAACCTTTGCAGCACCGGTTGAACTTGGAATTATATTTTGAGCTGCTCCTCTTCCCCCTCGCCAATCCTTCATTGAAGGACCATCTACTGTCTTTTGTGTTGCTGAGCAAAGAGAAAGACAATTATATGTTAACAATGCCACCACGGAAAATGTAAATTTCATCAAAAGAGAAAAAGAAAAGCAGAGGCTTTAACAAGCAAATGTGCAAGAGACCTGTTGTTGCATGCACAGTTGTCATCAAACCTTCAATTATACCAAACTCTTCATGAACCACCTGGTGAATAGTTTATGTAAGAATGAGAATTAGATTCTGGCGTGCAAGATTCCGATAAGGAAGGAAATAAGGAACAAATGAAGGGGAAGAAGCATCAAGTTAGATCCCCATTGCCCACCACCAGGGGATCAAGTTGATTCAAATAACAGTAGGTTGCATAATTCTTCAGCAAAAGACTTTTATATTGATTTAGAATTTCAGATAGATCAGCAATAATTCCATTAAGTTCTATGAATAGTTTGATTTGTTGTATTAGAAGAGATATTACTGAAAAACTTGAGGATGAACTATTAATTTAATGATCCTATTAATTTTTACTTTAATATTTTACCACACCTTCATGGATATATCTTTGACGAAAAGAATTATAGATCATAAACTGTGGCAAAATAAGTTGAACAGAGAAGCAAGATGACCACTATTTGATCATTTTTTGGACAAATTACATGAATAATACTATAAAGTATAGGCACGTATTTGACGTAACATTAAACAACTAACTTAAAACTCGTGAAACAGTCATAATTAGCAATCAAAAATCACATCCCACCACCATGAAAACCAGCGCAAGGCCCACACAACATATATTGCCGCACACCTGGTCTGCTAGTGGCGGCTAGCCACAGTTCGGCTGCGCAATACGGCACAATTGACACCGTAGGAAAAGTGAATATTTCATGACATGGAAACTCCCTAAAAAGATATTGTCGGATGTCCCCGCTTGGGGTGTCCCTAAAGTGCTAAGAATTTTCTAGCCCTTTTCATTTTCCAAGTAACACAATAAAGATGGCATTCCACAATGTGATCAATCAAACCTTGGCAAGAGGAGCAAGACAATTTGTTGTACAGCTTGCATTAGAAACAATGTCCATGCTGGGATTGTATGTCTTCTCGTTCACTCCTACCACAAACATTGGTGCATCAGCAGATGGAGCTGATATTATGATTTTCTTGGCACCACCCTATAGTGGAAAAAGATAAAGCTCAAATTAAGATTTGAAGGTGGCAAGAGTAAGGCAAAGAAGATACTGAAAACACTAAATGCACAACCTTCAAATGTGATGAAGCTTTCTCTAATGTTGTAAAAACCCCTGAAGACTCTATGACATAATCAGCACCAAAATCACCCCAAGGGATCTCCACAGGATCTCTGAATACAGAAATAAAAAGATAAATGTTAAACCAATTTTGTATAGCTCTATAATAACACCTCCACAAATATTGTCGACTAGTAATACAAACTTATATTGTAACATCAATTTCAATTATCAGATCTCAACCCATGATACCTTTTGCTCACAACTTTAACTTGCTTCCCATTAATTTCCAAAGTAGTGTCATCCAAAACCTTAATAGTTCCTCTAAATGGTCCATGAGTAGAGTCATACTTGAACATGTAAGCCTGAAATATTATATACAATAAAATGAACAACAAAGCACACGCCTATTTCTCAAATTTTAGAACATCTATATTCATGGTACATACTGTACTGAAAAGATAAAAGGCAAAAAAACAGTCAGAATGTCAACGCAAAAAAACAGTTATCACCCAAACTTCAAACACCCTAGAATTAAAATATATACTCTAAATTCCCATGTGTTGCACTAGAAAAGGTAACAGGCATAAAACAATTAAACAACATAGACTATGGTCGCATAAGATTCCAACTGAATCAACATAATACATGTTCCTGACGATTGCCAACATGTCTAAAGAACAGAGGAACATTATTTGAATATAAATTTAAATATAAACATTAACATAAGAATTCTGTTTTAGGAATGTGGAAACTGGAAACAACAGGGAAAAACAACAAAAGGAATGAGATATATGTATATATTATCATTACCATATGAATATATATATATATATATATAAACACATGCAAGTAAATACAGATTTAACAAAGTCTTCTTTAAGCAGTACAACAACCAAACTATGAGCATCATATAAGCACAACCACTATTGTAATTGCATATACATACCATATATTTGGCATCAATAAAAGGATCATTAATTGCAACAACATCAATATCATCACGGGAAGTAGCTACGCGTAACACCAACCTTCCAATTCTACCAAAACCTGGACATTGCATAAAACATTTGTTAACTCAACGCAAGCTGAAAATTTCTAAGGATATATTTCAGGCTTTATGACAAAGTTTATACCTGTTACATAACTACATTCATTAATGGTAATCTTTAACAATTATATAATGCTCGTGCACTTATTTGCATGTTCCTAAGACTAATCGAAATATAACATGAAATATTAAGTTGTTTATCATTCATAACTTAAAGCCCATTTGTATAGTTCTTAAAAATGCTTACAATTCAAAGATGTATTTAAAAAACTAATGAGCACCATGCAAGTCTTTTAAAACGGCAGAAGCTTCAAAATTAAAAAGATTGTTTCTGTTTTTATTTTAAAACATTTAGAAAACTCTCAAAAAGGGATGTATCACAGAATCCCTTTTACAGTCCCAGGAAAATAAACCAAAAACTTAAGCATGTCACAATTATAAACAAGTAAACAGAAGAAGTTACGTTATAATAGCAGAGTTAATGCAAAAAAGTACATGCGAACTCGACATAAAAAAAAAATCAACTTTCAATCAATTCAAGATATGTGTTACAAGTAACTATTAGATCCTAAATGAAACCGGGATATGATAAAATATGGAATGTAAGGCAAAGCTTGTAATCTTTCATAGTTTATAAGTATCTGGCACAAAATCGGGAGTGTATAATAAAATTCAATACAGCAAGTCTATACGAGAATGAAGAAACATCTAAGAGAACTCTGATAACAAGAAAGTTACCATTTATTCCAACTCTTGTCTTCCCAGTGCTGCTTGATTCTAAATAGACAAGACCAACAACATGTAAGAATTGAGAAATTGCATGTAAATCACCCAAATACACATAAAATAATTGTATTATACTGACTTTGTACAGGGAGAGGGATTTCCGTTGCTGTAGCGCGGATAGGCTGCATGCTTCGGGCATTGCAATTTCTGAGCAAATAACAATACATCAGGAACAAAAATAATAAAACAACATACTACCAAAACAACAAAAACAAACAAAGGAGAGAAAAAGAAGAGCACTAATTAAAAAATTTGTGTAACTCAACTGTAAGACTAATGAATCACATAGAATTGAAGTTCCAAATATGCTGCTTTGCAACCTCGTAGATTTTGAATTAATACTTGAGGCATTGCAAAGGCCCTGAATAATACATACAGAAACATTAATAAGATTCAACATCCAGAAAATACAAACAAATGCACTAGCCCTTAAATGATAACCAAATAAGAGTAAACTATTAGATGGAAACTCTTCATAACAATAATGGAGTCACTAGAAGAAAAATCTCCGCAGTATCTCCGACATAATCTGAACAACCATCCCATAAAACATGGTTTTATAAACAAGCTTTTTAGTTCGTGTAACATGAACATTTCGCGTTTTAGTCTCAAAAAAATTTGTCGTTTTTATTCCCGAAAACATAGGAAATAGTGTCCCCACCGATACTACATTTGTTCAGGATTATTATCACTACAAACCATTAATATAATGATATATCCAACAAATAAAATCAATAGCAACATGAAGCACGTATTCTGTGAACCAATTACAATTTCCAACCATTTTTTTGAAAAAATGAACCAATTGCAACCTGAATCTAATACTATATAGCCGAAATCCAAAAACAATCATTTGCTATGTTTATGACAATTTTTATGGACCCAAAACGGGAAAATAAAACATTACAACATTTCCTCCAGCTCCGTTTTCGTTACACGGACACCCCTTGGATTCGGCGTGTCCCGGTATCGGACACGCGTCGATGTCGTCGGTGTCGACGTGTCAGTGTCCGTGTCGGGTGTCCATGCTTCATAGTGTATAACCAAACATAGATTTTCACTTCCTCAAACAAAAAAATATATACAAAAATTTTCACCAAATCCAAAAGTAAGCTTAAATTTCGAGAACCTAAACAAGAAGAAAAAACAACAACCAAAAAAAAAAATTAAAAAAATAACTATAACTACAACATGGAGCATGAACCAAAACAACCAGAAGCATAGCTCAAAATTTTCCTATATTTTCCAATTAAAAAAAATGCAACGAAGAACGTATCAGAATCAGAAATGGCACTGTTCTTCAGAGTAACAAAATCAAAAACCAAGCATAAATTTCAAATACAAATGATCCACAAACAATAACAATAAATAATGAACCAAATCATATAGTATCAAAACCGAATTCAAAAGTTTCAAAATGAGAATCTGTGGTGCAATAAGAGAGCGGGAAGAAGAGACCTGGAAACGATCGGAGGAGCAAGGTGAGGCAACGATGGCAGATCTGAGGATTGAAGAAGCGGCCATTGGAGAAGATGAAAGGAGCAAAAACCCTAAAAATGAGGAATGTGTTCTCTGGTTTTTGCACCAAACTACTACGAAAAAAGAATAAGAGTAAATATGAGTATAATAATATATAAGCACACTCGTTTTTATGAATTTTTGTAATTTCTTAGCGGAGCTTCTTATGGAAGAGGACAAAATGTTATTTCTCTCTCTAAATCACTCTATTGGTCTGGTCTTAGGTGGAGAAGGTTGGTGGATCCTCTATGGATGACCCTACGTTTATTTCATATACACTTTCATTCTTTACACCGTAGATCTAAAACATTGTTAGATCATTCAAATTATTTAACTTTTATTTATTTTAGAGAAATGATATTTGTACAATAAATTTTGAACAACTTTTAAACAACTTTCTCTTTCATACTCTCATTATATTTTTACTCTCTCTCCTACTTTCTTTCTCTTTATTGGTTTTGCCCCAAAAGTAGAAGGAAAAAAATGTTGTCCCAATTTGTTGTCCCAAAAATTGATGTACAAATATCACTACTCTTATTTTATGGGTCATGCTAACCGATAGCCTGAGCACTGGTTAAGAAAATCAATAAAAAGAAAATTTTGAATAGAAAATAACACTTTTAAACCTTTTGAGGAGTTGACTGCACAAACTTCAATGCAAAATTACTATTTTTGCTCCATTAACTAGTGTTCGGGACACTGTTTAGCATTTTCCTTTATGAGAGTCTTGCTAACATGTGCCCATGCACATGTTCAAGATTTCAAAAATGGAAAACTTACATTGAAAAAAGTAGTATTTTGACTTTTACCAAATTGAATACACGGATTTTTAGGCAGTTACTCCTTCCGTCCCAAATTAAAAGGAAAAAAATGAAAATCACACTTATTAAAAAACAGTAAAACATGATAATTTCAACTATGTTTTTGTGGGTTTTCCTATGAATAAGTTTCATGGAAAGATGTAAAAATAATTTTTATTGATTGTTGTTTATTGAGAAAATGAGATAGAGAAAAAATTAAATGCAATTTGTATTTAATTTTATGAGATTAAGGGAAAAAAAAACCTTCTTGAAAATTATTTTTCCTTTATAATTTGGGACAAAAAATGAGATTTTTTCCCTTATAAATTTGGGACGGAGGGAGTATTTCTATATTGAGTTTCTTAGCATGTGTCCTAGACACATGTTAGCTTTCTCCTTATGATAATAATAATCATTCATACAGTCACACATATGAATGTAAAATAAATAAAAAATAAAAAAATCACATACAATTAATTGCATTTATAAATGTAAAACGTCATATACTCTACGTTTTTTTTCTAACGACAAATATAATGTTGTATTTTCCTCATGTGGACTTTGGGATCCCTTGATTCTCCATCGGTCCTAAAAAATAAATGATATATTTTTTATTTTGTCTATTATTCATATGATCTCATTTGACTATTTTTTTTTACTAATATGTATATGCAAATATATTATAATATGAGATGTTTGATTTATCTCGATGAATATTTTTAAAATATATAATTTTTAAAAATATATAATTTAATTTATTAATGATTAAAATTTTGCATTGGCAAACGTGAAGTTGGTCAACTAAGTCATTCTACTATTCATATGATCTCATTTGACTGTATTTTTCTACTAATATGTATATGCAAATATATTAGGATATGAGATGTTGTTTGATTTCTCTCAATGAGTATTTTTAAAATATATAATTTTTATAATTTTTAAAAATAAATAATTTAAGATATTAATGATTAAAGTTGTGCATTGGCAAACGTGAAGTTGATCAACTAAGTCGTTTATTTTGGGACGAAGGGAGTAATTGAAACTCTGGCACACAAGTAACAGATGTTGTGCAGGATGTTTAGACATCAGGATAAAGGTTGAACATTGAATGAACAAGATAAATATGAACGACAGAAAAAATAAATAACAGATATTGTTTAACTCAGTTTGATGCAATGTCATCTACTCTGGGGCTACCAAGCCAGAAAGAAAATCCACTATAATAGAACTGGTTTGGAACCCCCAACAATCACCTCAGTTTACGAAAAGACTAACGAAAGAACAACGAAAGACTAAAACGCTAAAAGACTCCTTTTATGAATAACGACTTCAATAAGTAAAATAGGTTTAACCTCTTGCTTTATATAGTCCGAGCAACATGGGCTTGATGAGAAAACGGGTAGCGTTTTTGTGTTTTCAAATTTGAGGTTTCATACTTTTTTTTTACAAACTCATATTGTTTTTTCTAATTATTATTGATGAATTTATTTAGTTATTTTATTGTTTTAATAATATTTTTTAAATATAATATTTTACTTTTTAAAAAATAATGACATGAAATATATTTATCAACAAGGACACTACCATGTCATTAATAACCTTGACGCATCTCCAAAAATTTGACTAAACTATGTTGGGGGATTAAAATTGATGAAAAACTAAAATAGGAGATCAAAAATTCATGTTTTTTAAAATATGGGGACCAAAATTGGATTAAAGCCATTTTTTAAAATAATACGTTTGAGAATATTCAATTGAATGACAAAGTAAACAAGCTCTCTAATTAAGTGACACCTAAAAATTTCTATGAAAATGCACAAGAGAGCTTCGTGGGAATTTCGCTATATATATATATATAGCGAAGATATAATTAATAGGAAGATAAGATAAAAAAAAATACACTTTATTAAATTGGTGTTAGTGTTTTAAAAAGACACTTAAAAAACGGAAGGAGTAGTACTTTAATAATGATACTTCTTTTTTGCGTAAAAATAATGATACCTTTTTAAAAAAATTATTTCGAGAAAATTGAACTTTTACAAAAAAGAATAGAGACTAATGAAAACAAAAAACATATTTTTTTAGATACATGAAATGATAAGTCATTAAAAACTCAACACAACTGGTGATGTTAAATGACATTCAATACTGTCAATTTTGATATTTCTACCGGTTGAACTAGAATTTGTGGAAGAAAAAAATATTTATTTAACTCTAAATAGAACAAAAAGAAAATATGGGTGTTGATGTTGAGAGCACTGAAAGTACGGTGGGCATGATAGTAGGGGAGTATATTCTCTCCCTCGTGTGAATTTGTCCTGAGCTTGAACGGAGAGGACTAGTGTAAAACCTTTTCTCGGATGCCACGTTGGGATTTTGCCTTTTCTTATTTTTTTTTATATTGTTTTATTGCTTTTTTTTTTATAAAATGTTATTATTATTACACCTTATAGTCTTATATATAAGGAATACATTGAGAAAAATACACATATTAAAGAAACTTATTTTTTTATTAAAAATTCTAAAATGTTATTATGTGTTATTATAAAACTAACCTTGAGAATATGTCTGTATAATTAATGCATAACATTGAAATATGTTGCATTTTATACAATTTAATACTCCCTCCGGTCCTTTTTATAAGGAACAATTTGAAAAAATCACACAGACCAAGGAATCACATTTAACATAATTATTTTCATTTAATACTTTTATAAATTTAAATTTATTCCATATATACCCTTATTTAATTACTCTTTATACAATTAATTTACTTATTTTTAAATTCTCTCTCATAATAAATAAGGGCATAAGTGAAATTGAACATTTAAAACATTTGAAAATTGGTCAAAGTTTCTTATAAAAAGGACCAAATTTTTTGTCCTAAGTGTTCCTTATAAAAAGGACCGGAGGGAGTAATGGTATACAAGAGATTATTTATTTAATAAAGAATAAATTTAAAGAGTGTTTCTTATAAAAATGACCAATTTTTTTCCTCCAAACTGTTCCTTATATATAGAATCGGAGAGAGTATTATTTTATTTTAACAAGTAATCAAATTGTTAGAAGTTATAATTGGTTGACATCATTTGATGTTGTGTACTGTAAGTGTAAAATTATTTTATACATTTATTCAATAATGTATTGTCATATTCTTTAATAAATGTGACACTTCATATATTTTAAAATATACTCTCTCCGGTCCTACATATAAGAAACACATTGAGAAAAACATATATACCAAATAGACTTATTTTTTTTCATTAAAAGTCTAAAAAGTTATGTGTTATTCCAAAACTAACATTGGGAATGTGTTTGTGTAACTAATGCATAATATTGGAATATGTTGCATTTTATACAATTTAATAAGGGTATACAAGGGATTATCTATTTAATAAAGAATAAATTTAAGGAGTGTTTCTTATAAAAAAAACCAATTTTTTCTTCAAAGTGGTCCTTATATATAGGACCGCAGGAAGTATTACATAATGTGTCGGTATATTATTAAATATATGTGTAAAATGATTTTACACCAACTGTATATATAAATTAAATTATTTATTAAATCTTATGAATTATTGCTTTTTTATAAAATAAAATTAAAATGAGATTAATGGAGTGGGCAGGGCCATGGCCCGTCCTAGAATTTTTAATTTTTTTTTCATAGGTATACTATTTAGCGGCGGTTATAAACCCCCGCTAAATAGTTTGTGCAGTTTGTTACTTTTCGGTTGCGGGGTTTCAAACCAAACCATCAAGAATTCTTTAACAGTTTTCAGTTTCTGGGGGTTTCAAACCCCGGCTATTTCGATGACCCAGAATTCAAATATCCTTCTTAACTTATTTTTTTAAGCACCCCTTCTAATGTTATATTGTTTATTAATTTACGGATGTTTTAAAATGCGTAGTTTTTTTAATCACCTCTTCTAATGTATTTTTTTAGTTTTTTTTTGCATATTCGATTTATATTTGTAGCGGCCCGCTCCAATTTTTCGTGCTAACTCCGCCACTATACATTCATATAGGGGAGGAATCAAATTACAATACTTTCTAAGATATTTCTTATATATTTATATTACGTTATTATTAAATACATGCGTGAAAAAACTTTACCGTAAATATATACAAATTAAACTAAATTAATATTTTATTTGTCAAGATGGATAAGTGAAATTTCCGAGGTTCGAACCTCAACCTCTGCATATAAAATGCGATGTATTTTACCAATTGAGCTAAACTCACGGGAACTAAAATAAACATTTTAATAAGTATATAAGTATATATTAATGCATACAACGTTTTTTATGAGAGCTGCTCTTGGTTGTCCAATGGCCAGCTTGACTGGTTACTGCCACGAAAGGTTATCTAACATTTTATATTACATTTGATGTGTTAGCTCAATTGTATGAGTTCAACGATATAACTTCATCAAGCTACTTACTCCGTCACAATTTGATTAACATGGTTGACTGTTTTACGCATGTCGATGCATAACTTTGACGATTAATATTTTTAATTGTATAATAATAAAAATTATAAAAATTTGATATTTTAAAAATACTCATCGAGACGAATCAAACAACATTTTATATGCTAATATTTATTTTTGTTTATTAGTAGAAAAATAAGGTCAAAACACAACAATCAACAATCAACTGTATCAATTAAATTGGGACGAAGGGAGTATTAAACAACTCTGGCTCGGTGGATAAAGTTACTCTCCGCTAAAAGAATGGCTGCAGTTCGAGTCATGCTTTTTCAATCAAATTTTATTTTTTTGACACAACCTTCAAAATAAAAATTCATGATACCTATATTGTTGTAAAATGATCATTTTAATTAATAGACTTAAATGCAGTTTTGACCCCTTAAGTTTTACAATTGCTTAATTTTGACCCCCCTACATTTCAATTGTTTGATTTTAACCACCTAAGTTTCACCATTGCTCGACTTTAACCCTCTAGGTTTTAATTACTCGATTTTGGCCCCCAAGTTTACCCCATTTTGCATTTGCTAGCCATCCGTTGACTAAAAATTGCTTATGTGACATTTTTTATAAAAATTTAAAATATGTTTTAATTTAAAAATAATTTAAAAATAATAATATTTGCTTTTATAAAAATGTATTAAAAATTGTTTTTTTAATAAAAGGTTTAATAATTATTTTTTATTTAAAAAAAAGTTTACAAAGTTTTTAAAAAATAGTTCATAATTTTTTTTTTACTTTTTTATATAACAAAATTATTTTATAAACTACAAATAAAAAAAATAATTTATAATTTAGTTTTTTTTAAAAAATTATAATTTATTTATTTATTTTTAAATACTTATTTCATTTTAAAATGCCACATAACCAATTTTTAATCAAAATATTCAACAGGGGGCTAGCAAATGCAAAATGGGGTAAACTCGGGGGTCAAAATCGAGCAATTGAAACTTGAAGGGCTAAAATCGAGCAATTGTGAAACTTAGGGGATTAAAATCAAGCAATTGAAACGTGTGGGGCCAAAATCAAGCAATTGTGAAACTTTGGGGGCGAAAACTACATTTAAACCTAATTAATACTCCTTTCGGTCCTATATATAAGAAACACACTGAGAAAAACACATATACCAAGGAGACTTATTTTTTTTTATTAAAAATCTAAAAAGTTATATGTTATTCCAAAACTAACCTTGGGAATGTGTTTTTGTAACTAATACACAACATTGAAATATGTTGCATTTTATACAATTTAATAAGGGTATACAAGAGATTATCTATTTAATAAAAAATAAATTTAAAGAGTGTTTCTTATAAAAAGGCAAATTTTTTTTTCCAAAGTATTCCTTATATATGTAAGATCGGAGGGAGTATTTTTTTTCCTTTCCCAAATTTTCAAAAAAAAATGTTAACAATTTTAATTATATTCAAGTTTTTCCTAACTAGTATGTAAAAGGTATTTTGTTACACTACAAGAAAATTGCCAGTTTGCGACGGTTTTGGAAGGGTTTTGCGGCGGTTTTTGACCGTCGCAACATCATATTACGACGGTTCAGCAAGTGACGCAGTTCCTGGCGTCGGCAGCACAAAATAGCGACAGTTTTCCAAACTGCTGCACAAACCGTCGCAAGCGATGTAGCGTCGGTTTGAAACCGTTGTTAAAGGATTTCAAACCGTCGCAAGTAAGAAAATTAGTTTCACCCTTTCCCGACGGTTTAAGACTGTCGGCATTGTCTTTTTTAGTTAGCGTCCGTCTAAAACCGTCGCTATTCTTTTTTTTTTTTTTTTTTTTTTTTTGCCTTTTTCTGTTTGTTTATTATTTTGTTAGCTTATAGCCTTTCTTGTATTTTTAAAAATTTCTTTTTTTCATACTCAAAACTACTAAATAATTCATAAAAAATCCAAAACATAATAATCAACAATGGAAGCATAAATGTGTTGGGAAAAGTTGTTCCCTCACTATCACTTGATTTTACTTATCCGAGACATTCACATGATGGTCGGGATATGTATATGAGCCATCAAATGTTTTGATTTGCAAATATTGCGTAAACTTGAAAAATAAAAGAATGGATGAGTCAATATTGTTATTACAACAACATAGTTCCTGTGGAATCAACGGTGTCTCATTGATCCTTCCCCTTGCCTTTTCCTTCCGAGACTTTTACCCTATATGATGAGAGAAAAAAGGTGCTTTGATTTTTCTGTAAAAACCTGCAATAGATTCTACAAATAATATTAACATCACTAAAGGAAGCAGAGTAAAGTTCTTCTCTTATATGCAAAGCTCATTAGCTCATTAGTTAAAGTTCTCCGAAAAATCATGATTTAATGTTACTATACCAATTACAATTACAATATCCATATAGAAATGAAACAACTTGATAAACTGATTAGTATATAATCTGATAAACTATGTTACTAATTTAAGAAAAGATTGATATCACCACCATGATCCACATTATGTGTGCAAGTGGTTCACATTGTGAACTCTACTAGTACTAACCATATTAATGATGCCAAAACAGAACATGATGCTACCAGCAACATTAAATATCCTAATCTCCAAAAGCAAACACCAATACTGATTTCGTCCGTGAAAGAATATAGAAACTTTGTCATTCTAGTACTAATCACTACATATATCAAGCTTCAGAATGATCACTTACCAGCCATGTAAGATTCCCTTCATCATATGTATGAAATAGATTCAAATAATCTGTACATTAAATCAAACAAACAGACCCTCCATCAATACACTTAAAACTTTCAATATACAAAAGAAGGACATATAAACCAACCAAAGCCTAAAAATATTCAATATACAAAATATTCAATATACATTATCCTGCCTCACAAATTTGTCACTGCTTATCAGAGTAATTTTGAAAAAGCTTTCAAATCTATTCAACTAACAAATTTAGAGTTAAACAATATTATATAATAAATACATAGGGAGATTGTCTTACATGGTTTCCTTTCATATTAGCCATAATAAAAGCAAATTGTTCTTTCAACTGATCAAATTCAGCAACTTTTGTTTTTAGCGCTTCAACTTCAGCAACTTGTGTAGTTAGCGCATCAATTTCGCTTTGCATCTTGGCTATTTGTGCATCCGCAACTGATGTTGAATGACGAGAACTATGTCCAAAAATCTGAGATGGTGTTACACCAAGTCCTACTCCTCGAACATACCCATTATGCTCTTTCCCAAACACTTTCACAAAAGATTGATTCACCGAATTCGATGCACGAATTTCTTTTTGTAACTCTTCCTGCAAATAATATTAATACAAAGGAAAAACAGAGTAAAGTTCTTCTCTTATATTTCATATAACAAACCCTGTCATATGAATCTTAACATCACTAAAATCTCTAATTATTTGATCAAGTGAGAATGAGTTAATCATCGTAAAACTACCAAATGAAAACAAGTACTAATTATAAGTGCTTTCACAGTGTGACTCATGCAACAAGTGCTAATTATTCATTAGTTTACTGCTTCTCATAACAGATACTGCTAGCAGATTTCACATCATTAACAGGAAATTTCTTACATTTTTTTTTCGAGCCTCATCATTAACATATGCCCCGTTTCGCTTCTTGTGAGAGACTTCATACATGTCCCCTCTGCTGTAGGTCCGCCCATCTCGTCTTTCCTAAATTATTGCACCATATAATTAAATTAACTATACAATGTAATAATTTTCTAATAATGATACAATGTAATAATTTAATTGTATACCATATCATCCCTTGTTCTTGCCAATGACTTTCGGCCTAACGTATGGGGAATACATTGCTTTTGGCGGTTCTTCGCATTTTGATCTGCTTTCCTCTATATT
Organism: Trifolium pratense; assembly: GCF_020283565.1. Taxonomy (NCBI): domain Eukaryota; kingdom Viridiplantae; phylum Streptophyta; class Magnoliopsida; order Fabales; family Fabaceae; genus Trifolium; species Trifolium pratense. The sequence goes on from NC_060065.1 coordinate 38,889,680, forward strand.
AGATAACGATCAATAAATCAAAAAACTAAACTTAAGAACAAAGTCTAAAATAATTCAAATTATTGACATTACCATAGTGTCTGGATGCAATCTATATTCCAAATACATTGCCCAATGATCTTTTGTAACTTCACCCGGGAAATTCTCTATGTTTTGTTCAACACTAAGAGACCAATCATAATATTTGTTGAATAAAAAAGACCGGTACTCCTTCCACTTTTTCCCCAAACTTGAATAAATATACTTTTGATGATCTTGATAATATTTAACAAATTCAACATTAACGAAGGGAGAAACTGGACCTGAAGGTGATTTTGAAGGTTAATTGATGAATTTGAAGATTAACGAAGGGAGAATCTTACCTTGAACAAACGAGTTTGGATCTTAAGAAGATTGAATCTGGAACGAAGTTCGAATCTGAAGGAAGAATCGATCCGAGTTGTGAAGAAGATTGAATCTGAAGTAACGAACGAGTTGTGAAGAAGATTGAATCTGAACTCGTGAGTACTAGCTTGAATCAGTTGTGAAGATGATTGAATCTGAGTTGTGAAGATGATTGAATCTGGAATTGATATGTGAATCAGTTGTGAAGAAGTTTGAATTAGGTGTGAAGATGATTGAAGCTAAGTGTGATTGAACGAGCAATTCCGCGCTATGGTATCACTCACCCACGACGGTTTAAATGAAAGGGTCGTAATCCCTAAATTTAAAATTAGCGGCGACGGTTGGTAGGAACCGCTAGCATCTATCAGTCGCAAATCAAACCTTTTTTTGTAGTGTTACTTTTGAAACAATGAGACAATAAAATTTTCAACAAATAATCACGGGTTTGATCCATAACTTTTTTTGTACAGGGCCGATTCCGACTATTGTTAACTATATAAAACAATTTTTTCAAAAAATAAAAAAAGAAATCGTAATTAACAGGATTTTATTCCTTCATTTCATATGAGTGATAAATCTATTTTTATCTCTTACTATTACTAATTTTCCCCCACTAATTTTCTAACAATTACAATAACACCAAACTTTTGGAGGAAAAAAAAGAAGTTAATTTTATGAATATAATTGGTTGAAGTAAATGGACACATGGGTGGTCATCCTAACATCAAAGAATATTAGGTTGTGAAATGAGGATCATTAGTGGTTGAGAAAAATTGATGAAATCTCTCATTAGCCCTTTAATACTCTCTCGTAGAGTAATAATTAAATCTTAGACTTAATCTTCTTCTTCTATCATTTCTTTAGTGCTTCTTTTGTAATAAAAACATCAATTCTACATGAATTCTCATCTATCAATTTTACTTTTAATTCAATAATCAACTAGCAATTATCAATATTTCATACTCTTGTAACAAAAAAAAATTCATACTCTTAATTTTGGAAACCCTTACAATTAACTTCCTACTAGTTGCAAGCTACTATGAAATATGTACAAAGTATATGAAAATTGTTCGGATGGTTCGAAGTGGAGAATTCAACATGTGGGGAAGTCACGTGTGCAAAATAGGAATAAATAAAGTACAACACATGCTGCCTTTCGTAACACCACCAAGTCACCAAGAGTTACTACCAACCCACCAACCAATATTGAGTATATTATAATATGATATGATGGTCCTTATGTGGGATGGTGGGTGGCTTTTGTTGTCTACTTTGGTTGATGTCAAAATGAGGATGCAAATTTGAATTTGACCTATGGATGGAGACATGTATGTTCCTTACGTAAGTTATTAAATATCGCAAATTTTAATGATTCTTAATAATATATTAAATAATTTTTAATTTTTTTAAATTTTTTTAATTAATAATATATATGATATAAACTTTCAATCCAACGATAAATTTTATAAAATTCGTATTCGGTAGATCACTTGTTCACAGCGGACCACTTGTGAGGTGATCCACCGTAGCATTAGCCTATTTTTTTGGTGATATATTATAATGGGTTTGGCAATTTTGGTCCAAGTTGATATATTATATTGATGAAGTGAAATTTAATTTACTAAGTATGTGTTTGGTTCTGCGACGGGTTGACAAAATTGAGTTTGACAGAATTAATTTTGGTAAAATTGAGTTGAACAAAATTATTTTATGCTTGGATACATTAATGTAAAAGTGATTCTCAAAATTTGACGTTGTTTGGATAATTTAAAACAAAATTGCTTTTGTATCTATAATTACCAAATTGAATTTTAGTGTGTTTTTTCATAAAACATAAAACAAAAATTACTAAACATTAATTAAATATAATATTTAAATAAAGGCATACACTTAAAAATGTTAATTAGCATAATAATTAAATAAAAAGAATCTAAATAAAAATTACAAATAGATAAATATAATTTAAAGTTCAACATTATAACAAACTAATTATTTAACCTAGACTCTATAATTTTATTACGAATTAAGTCTCGAGCATGATTCATTTTTGACGAAAAAGCTACATTGAAAACTTGTGATGGATCCAAATTATTTGATCTATGAATTTCATCATGATGAATGACTGTCTTTTCATCTTCATAAAGATTAAAATCACTATCCACTTCAGCAGTTCTTCTGATAAAGTTGTGTATTGTCATTGTTGCGACTACTATTTGAACTTGCGTTTCATATTTGAAATTTGGCATGCGACGTAGGATTGCAAATCTGTTCTCCCACACCACAAAAGTTCTTTCTATTGTGCACCTTAAACTTGAGTGGTAATAATTGAATACTTCATTATGATTTTCAAATTCACTTGAACATCTAAACTCGAGAATATGGTAGCGTTCACATCTATAGGGACCAATGTATTCTACTGGTGTTGGATACCCAGAATCTACCAAATAAAACTTACCTAAAAAAATATAGTAATTATTCAAAATAACAAAGTAATTGTTAGAATGTGCAAGAATATTATTAATATAACAAATCATTTCTAGTAACATAAAAGAACATATATGGAGGAGGATGTGGAAAATTAAGCTATTGACTTTAATGTACTTTTGATCCCCCTATATTGAAAAATCTAAATTTTTGATCCCCTATTTTAAAAGCCAACTTTTTGATCCCTATTTTGAAAATTTTGAACTTTTGATCCCCTATTTTGAAAAACCCAAAGTTTTGATCCCCTATTTTAGATTTTTTGAATTTTAGTCCTCAAACCCAAATCAATATTTACACACACTAGAATAAGAGTCATGTACAACAAAAAAATCAATAAAACTTCTACTCACCTTCAGACTTGGATGAACAATGAAAGGAAGTATGTCACAAATAATTCATACACATGATATATATATATATATATATATATATATATATATATATATATATATATATATATATATATATATATATATATATATATATATATATATATATAAAAGAAACAATATGCAATAAATTCTTCCAACAAAAACCAATCTAACATGAGTAATGACAAAAATAAATAAAAGCAGATATGCAGATTCACCAACAGATGCAAAGAAATTCTTTCTAAAAAAAATTGAAGTTGAGTTGATGTGTAGTAATGAAGAAGGAAGAAAAAGCGTATAATCTTTGCCGTAGTAAGTGTTTGTATTGAAAAATTGAGAAGAATTTATGGGTAGTAATGAAAAGAATACCTAGCACCAAAAAAATTTGAATCGCGTTTCTCAGACGCAAAAGCTAGGAATTCTGGCTTCAAAGTTACTCACGTCTGTTTGCTAAATCGTGTGGAAGAGAATCATGTTTCCTTTGAGCCAAAACAATCCAGAAATTGCTAGAATCATGTTTAAGCTTCTCAGAAGCTTAAACCAAACAGACGCTAAAATTTGGAAGTTGTAGACTTGCGTTTGAGCTTATCAAAAGCCAAACCAAACAGACACTAAAATTACATTCTGGTCTCAAAATTTAGACGTATTTTTCTCTAAAGTTTATATCTTGTAACATTCAAATTTAAAAATTCTAACACATAGGAAACAACGACACAAACAAAAAATTGAAAAAACTAACATGCATAAAATCAAATAGAGCAACATAATTCATACTAAATAACATGAAATTGATTATTCAAAAAAAAAAACATGAAATTGAAAGACTAATATTAAAGAAATAGATTAAAACCATGAATTAAACACAAACAAGATCATGTATGAATTATGTTGTGAATTTGTCCAAAAAATCACACCAATGAAATACTTGATGTGTGGAGCAATAGAACGACAACCAATAACAAGCGTAACAAGCAATAATAATAACAACCGATAAAAACGATAAAGAAGAAGAAATAATATGATATTTGTATATCCAGTTCGGTTCAACAATGACCTATTATGAGGGAGAGAGCAACCCTTCCGTTCCACTAGAATCAAAGAGTCACTTTACAAGAAATTCCCCAACAAGGGTTACAAGAATTAATCCTAATTCTACCCAAGTCCTAAATCTCTTCCCGTGGCCAAGAAACTCAATTTGACCTAGTTCGCTCACCCTAGAGTTGTACCAAGAGAAACCCTTTTTCCTATCTAAAACCCCAGCCCTTGTGTGGTGGCAAACCATAATCCTTGCCTCTACATGTTTGCTCGCTCTCTTATTTTTCTATGAATAAAACACTCCTTATTTATAAACAATGTATGCGTAAATACTAGAAACAAATCTGCTTTAAAATAAAACATAATCTCCTTTTGTTTCTAAATATATCCAATTGAAAAACAAGTATAATCTTTCTTTATTTTTAAACATATCTAGTTTAAAAACAAATACAATCTTTGTTTCCTGATTTTCAACAAATTAAACTCGAACGATGATATGTAGTGGTAAAGACAGGGGTGACTCGAGTGAGCTACGGCCCACCCTACCCCCAAATCGGAAGACTTCCACCCAATGCTACGCACAAGGATTTCTTGCCCTATAAATAAGAAGGATTTCCTGCATCACATGAGGACTTCCTTATTTGGTTACTAATGGACGGGATACAAAACCTACGGGTTTGTATCAATGTGATACAAAGTCATGGTCTAGGATTTATAACTCTTTAGTGGTGTTTCTAAGGAACATACAATAGACTATTGTGTGACCTTGATGATTTTAATCTAGTGGTGTTTCTCCTACATAGGTAGTCGATAGCACTATAATATACCTATTATTTAGGAGTATTTTACTTAAATAAATTAAGCTTTCTAATATGTTTTTTTTTTTTTTGGTTTTCACCCTCTAGTTCATAGGGGAAGGGGACCCTAATAGTCCAGAGTTCGGGTATTAAGTGGTTTCAGTCCCCTCCCAAATGCAGTTGTGAGGATCGAACCGTGGTCCTCCATACCAAGTCCAACGCCAATCACCACTGAACCAACTAACATTTGATAACTTTTTAATTAGTTTATTAGAACATTTATTTTTTTTTTGTTTGTTTTGCAATTATAGGACTTAAAGCTTGGATAATGAAAAAATAAGTGCACTTGATGCATTTACAATTTTGATAGTGGAAGCCCTTTCTTAATGAAGAGTAATGAAGAGAAAGTGAAACTTCAATGCTATTTAAGTTGGGTTGTAGCTAAAAGCAATGAAAACCATCACAAAAGGCTAAACAATGTGAAAAATCAAGTTTTACTTCAGCAAAGCCTACCACGTCCTTGTGGGATCTCATCACTGTCGTGCCAGACATGCCAGGGAGCACTTTCCTGCGTGCAAAATATTTCCACGACCCGTATGAGATTGGCCACGGTTGTGGCAGCTGTAACAGTGCTAATTTTTGCCATTAAAAAAAAAAAACAGTGCTAATTTTTTTGTTTTTGTCTTTTCATTTCCCTTTTTAATGTCCATCATTAGTGTATTTCTTATGTTCTAGCATAGTTTCTTATTTTCTTTGAGTTGCAGCTGCTAATGGCCAAATGTGAGTAGTTCAACTCCATTTTGAGTCATGGACAATAGTCCATAGCATGCTCCTTAAATATAAATAATAAATCTACAATGGTTTTTATTTGTAACAATATCTTCAGTATTAAAATTATATGTCTTTTTTTTTTTGTTTATTTGTAACAATAGCATGTTCCTTTAAGAATTTATATTTTTTATTATTAAATATGAAATTAAGTCGAAATACTAAATCAAATAATACAGAAATTAATTACAATATATATATATATATGCTTCCTCTAGTTTTTATTAAAAGTAGTGAAGTACTATATATTTGGTATAAGGATCCGTTTCAATTGGCTTATTTTTGAGCTTATGCAAAATAACTTATGTAAATAAATAAACTTTTATACCGTTTGGCCAAATTATGTTTAGGTGTAGAAGCTATTTTAATCATAAAACTAGAAATAATAGCTTTAAAAATAAAATTAAAGTTGTTTGGTAAATCTTACTTTTTTTTTAAAATAAGGTTAAAAGTTTTTATTTTTTATTTTTTATTATTATAGAGCTTTTAAAAGTTTTTTTTATAACATTATTAATAGAGCTTTTTAAAAATATATTATAATTTTTTTAAAAATATAGAAGCTGTTTTTATTTCTTCTTAATAGAATTAATATAAAAAATATGAATTAATATAATTTTTTAAAAAAATATAGAAGCTGTTTTTATAAAAGTATAATTTTTGTCATTGAAAACTTATGAATTAATATAAAAATTTATTTATTTGAATAAGCTATTATTTTTATAAGTTCAAAAATAATCCAAATCCAAATAGCCACTAAATTTAGACCAAATGTGTAGTTCTTGTATTTAAATCTTGTTCTTACCAATCGTTAGTTGGTTTAGTGGTGATTGACGCTGAACTTGGTAGGGAGGACCACGGTTCGATCCCCCGCAACTGCGATTGGAAGGGGCTGAAACCATTTGATGTCAGAATTGACCCCCGAACCAGATTAAAGTGGTAGCGAAAGCAAAAAATCTTGTTCTTTGGTAACAAAAAAAAAAAAAATCCTTTTCAATTCATTGTATATAATTATAATTAGAAATGGACATTAAATATATTTTTCAAATATAAAATTTACATTCAACGTTTCATCTAAAAAAATTTTTTTTTTTTGGAAATTTACTTAAATAATCCTTTAAATATTATTTTTGGAATTTTTTTTATATTAATTCATCTAAAATTATTTTATTATAATTATTAACACTATTACATTCAACGTTTCAAGAACACTATTACATTCAAAATTGTGGTTTATTATTTTTCCTTTAATATTGAAATTTATTTTTGGAATTTTTTTTATATTAATTCATCTAAAATTATTTTATTATAATTATTAACACTATTACATTCAACGTTTCAAGAACACTATTACATTCAAAATTGTGGTTTATTATTTTTCCTTTAATATTGAAATTTATTTTTGGAATTTTTTTTATATTAATTCATCTAAAATTATTTTATTATAATTATTAACACTATTACATTCAACGTTTCAAGAACACTATTACATTCAAAATTGTGGTTTATTATTTTTCCTTTAATATTGAAATTTAATAATGAAAATCTTTGAAAATTTTAATATTATAATGATATTATTATTGTGTGACGAAATTAATGACATCTTTTAAGATTTGCAATAAGTCTATAAATATTAAATACGTTCCTTGAAATCAAAATCGTTTTCTACCGGTTTATATTTCTTACTCCAAAACTATTATTCTTCCATTTGTATAAAACTCCTTCAATAACGATATTTTTAAATGATCATATCGAATGAACGAAGTACCAAACTTGCGTATGTTTGTATGGTTGATTGGTTGTGAGTATTTCCCTTGCTTTAAAATTCATATACATATGATATATGTTTGATATTTTCATTTGTCTAAATTTTATCTATACCCAAATTTCAGTTCATTAATATATTGAAATTGTAATAATATTTTGTCGTTATTGATGCTTGTAATTTGGATTGTTTGTTTCATAGTTTTTTCTTTTGAAGAATTGTTTGTTTCATAGTTATTTAGTGACAAGATTGATTATATTTTAAAATCGTAATACAATCAATATATGAGAGTATTTTTTCTGTTGCAAACACTATTTACTTTTTCTGACTATGAGGAAAATCATGTTTAGGTCGCTCATAGTCTAGGGATCAACTCATTTATTTTACATTTATTTTATGAGTAAAATAATCAGCTGAACTTGATTGGAATGTTGGTAACTTGAAGGAGGGAATGTATGAGAATTTTGCATTTTCAAGAATAGATCAACATAATAGTAGAGTTGATTACATAAATCCAGATATTGAATTAAATAGGGGACATCAAGTAGGCGGTAAATGTAAGGTTAATAAGTCTGTGCTAAGAGGAGCATAAGATACAAACAAGGATGCTCAAAATGCTGAATCTAGTGGTTAACAAACTAGTTCTTCAGAAGGAAAAGAAAATGTCCTTAATAACGCGAATAACGGTGAGTCAAAACCAGTGGAGCATGATTTTGACTCACTGTTATTTGCATTATTAAGGACATTTTCTTTTCCTTCTGAAGAACTAGTTTGTGAACCACTTGATTCAACGTTTTGAGCATATATATTCGTCTATATCTCATGCTCTTCTTAACACAAACTTATTGTCATACATTTACCTCATATACCTGATATCACCTATTTAATTTGATGTCTGGATTTTTGTTGTCAACTTTAATATTATGTTGATCTATGCTTGGAAATGCAAAATTCTCAAACATTGATCCTTCAAGTTACCAACCATCCAATCAAATTTAGCAAAAATTTGTGTCTCTTGCTATTCTTCTTGTTCATCTTATGACTAATAATAAGTCCGTGTTAAGATGAACAAGAAATTTGGTCAACAAAAAAATAAGAATAGCAAGAGACACATACATGTAAGCTCAAAACTCTGAATCATGTTGTTTAGATGCTAGTTCCCTAAAAGAAAAGAAAATATGCTTACTCATGCGGATAGATGAAAGTTAAAATTAATGGAGCATCTTAGCAAAGTTGTAGATTACGAATAAGAAAATAAAAGAGAACTCTAATGAATGATGAAAGGATGGAATTGATGGAGAGCACACTCTTGGTTGGGCCAGATATGCAACCAAATGAGCCCGAGGTATCGAGAAAAAGAGTTTAATTGATATACACTGACGGTGTAAATGATTTTTCTCAACACATCTGACTCATTTCACTACATATTTGGCTCATTCAAGAGTGTGCTCTCTATCAATTCCAACATTTTAATCATTATACTTCTCTTTTATTTTCTTCTTTGTAGAGGTGCAACCTTTTCATCCTCTAGAGTTTCTTCAACTACAACTTTGCTACGATGCTCCATTGATTTTGACTCTTAGTCATCCGCATGATTAAGGACTTTTTTTTTCTTTCCTTTTACATAACTAAGCATCTGAACCACTTGATTTATCGTTTTTTTTATTATAAGCAATTAATTAAATTATAAGGAGTATAAGGTATACCCAGCCCAGTCCTTACAATTCTAACATATACCATTATATGCTTTGAATACACAATAATTGATCTTTACACCAATCTGAAAAAATAAAGGAAGACATACTTGCTATTATCCCTATAAACCAAAACCAGGTAATATAAATTATTTGATCCACCAAGGAATGTAGATTAGCTACATCTCCTCTGAACATGATGTTATTATGGTCGCGTGTTGAAGTACAAAAGTAAGTATATTTTTATCGTCTCCACAGGGACTGATGCGATATCGATGCAGTTCAACAATTAATATAATTTTAAGTAAAGTGATTGAATTTGTCAAAAAAAAAAAAAGTAAAGTGATTGAAAGGTATTTGTTTGCGATAAGTTGCGAAAATATAACGATGACAAGAGATGATTAAATTAACAGAGAGATGAAATTGCTGGGAGTAGACTTCATTAACTCATTCATATATATTTCCCTAATCAGTTATATAGATTCTAGTTATTAACCAATATTATCACGTATTGCTCATCGTGCGTTTCCGTCCCCAGATAACGTCGAGAAAACTATTAAACCTATCAAACCCCGATCCCTCGGGTGCTTAATCGATATAATAGCATTAAGTTCCAATACTTTGGGTGAATGTTAAACCTAAATCTATTCCTAGAGTTTAGAATCTAACAGACCATTATCCTAGTTCTAGATTCAAAAAGTATATTTCTATATCATTTCAAATCAAAGATTCAAACATTGAAAACAAGGATAAGATCAATATTGATAAATAACTAAAATCATATATAACGCCATGATCAAAAGAAATACACACTAATAGAGTCAATTACATCTAATCCCAACAAAAGTGTCTTTAACTACTCATTACCATGATAGTTTTACACAAATAAGAAGAAAAAAGATGAAATAACAACACCAGTTGATTCCTCAAACAGTTGGTGTGCATCCACCGCAGTGTTCTCCGTCGTTCCGAGCTTCACTCTCTGTGTTACGCGTTAAGCTCTCCTCCCATGTTTCTTCTAGTGTTGGGCGTGTTGTTCTCTGGTGTCTCTGAGAATGAATTGCCACCGGATGCTTTTATAGGCTTTTTTTAATTTATCCCTTAAGTATGCAATTCCTTTAGTATTAAGAAAGCAAAACGGTGTTGTCTGCAACTTGCACACTTAACTCTCTGCTCCTCTTTTCCAATTGGACCGCCTTGTTTCCTTTTTCTTTTTAAGCCCACTTGTAATTGTATTCTTGCACTTCTTTCTTGATCTATTAACACATAAATAAACATTAATCATAATATAATAATATGGGTGGATTCTAGGGTGAGGGCTCTATTAAGTCCCTCACCGGTGAGGTAGATAAAATACACCATCCGATTTGGTTAATGGTTGAGATTCATTAAAGATAAACATTAGAACATCAACATATTCCCACACACAATCATGTCTATACCTCTCTCCAATTGTGTAACCGTCCCATGATGCTTCAATGGTGAAATTTCACAAAGTCCACCAAATTTTGCTCTATAATAGAAACCAGTTTTTTCCAAACTCTCAATGGCATCTTATAATCAATGAGAACTTAAAATTGGAAAGCAACATTATAACTTAAAAGAGAAAGAGAAAACATGTTAGTATTTATTATCATTGACATCGAAAGAGAAACATGTTAGTATTTATTATCATTCGAACTTAAAATTGGAAAGCAACATTATAAACTGCTAATTCAATCAAAACAATTGTAAAAAGTGTTTTTTTATACGTAGCAAGTTGGTCCTAGGCACTAAATTCCAACTTCACATGGCCAAAAAGATCATTAAGATTTAAAAGAGTACTGTATAGGCAATGGAGAGGGAAACATAGAGGAAAAAAAGTTCAAGCATAGAGAGAAAGAGTGAGATTTAGAAATTGGATCTAGTGTGGTGATGAAATATTAGATCAAGCAGATTAATTTAATCGAACAGTGAAATTAAATGATACACCGGTGAGGGACTTAATAGAGCCCTCATCCTATAATCCACCAATAATATGTATATTATATAATTAATATATAATAGCTAAAACCTACAAAAGTAAGGGAAAATAGGTGAAAATAGTTAAAATACTAATTTGCTAGTAAATACTAATATTTACAAATAGTTGGAGGTTTTACATCAAATGACTTATAAAATAAGTCAATAAGTGCTTAAAATGTATAGGTAAAATCACTGAAATTTAGCACTTATCAACTCTCCCCAACTTAGAACTTTGTTTGTCCTCGAACAAAAGTCTCAAAATATGGTTCAAACCTCATTGGTGCATGATTCAATCAAGATTTATGATCAATCAAAAACTTTGGATTTAAATCATTTCAAGTTTGCATAATTCAATGCATTGCAAGTTCAAAATCAATCATTCATAATCATCAATGAATCAAAGCATGAATGTGAAATAGTTTCAAAATTCAAGTAAGATTTCAAACTTTCCGAATCAACAAGACAATCAACTAGAATCACAATTCTCACAAGTGGTTCAACTCAAGGGTGTAGTGTTTCTCTCAATCCAAACAATGTGTTCACAACAAATCAATTTAAACATACATCTCAACATAATCACAAAACATGTTATCAATCATGGATCACTAAGGTCTTTCTTAAGATTGTAATGGGGCTAGGCTACAAGAAATCATTGTTTTTCTTTGGATTCAAAAAGCCTTAAGGATAAGAGAGCATAATTCTTGAGAATTTTCATCACATAAGCTATTCACCCTCTTTCACTTTCCCCATGTTTCTTTCTTTTGGTAATTCTTTTTGTATGCCACAATCTTTTCTTTCTTTTATCTTTTCAATTTCATTGATTTCTTTTGATTGTAAGATCTTTTTCAAAATTCTTTTTCTTTTTCACAATCACCATTTTCAACATTTCAAATTTTTCAACTACTTTTTTTTTTCTTTCTTTCAAACAAACAAATAACCTCTTTCTCCCCAACTTGTTTTCAACCCTACTTAAATTCAATGCTCAATCATCCTAAGACAAGGGTTAAGTCATTGTTTTTCTTTATTGTGGTTCAAGGGTTCAAAACAAACAAATTTTCAAAAAATTTTGGCTCAAGGGGGGTAGCAAAGGATCACACTAACTCACAAAGTAGGTTATTTTGGCTTAAGTAGTTGCACTCAAATAGAAACACGGCCTTGATCATTTCCATGACTTCAAACACATCAAGTAATAGCAAGATTCAGTTAAAATCAACAGAGTTAAACACAATTGTCGGCTCTCAAATATATAAACAATGGAAGGTTCACACAATCTCACCCGGCTAGGTTAAGTGATTCATCATCAATTAATCATCTCAAGAAGGAATGGATGAAATCAAATTGAATAAAACTACTTGGTTCAAATTCATCCTATCATTCAAAGATAATCACAAAATTTTGACCTCAAACAATGTAATTTGAAAAAAAAAAATTATTCTAATCATGCATTTGAATTTGATTAATCACAAACCTAAACTTTTCAATTCATATGCACATGAGATTCAAAAATAATTTAAAAAAAAATTGAACCATTTTTTTCAACCAAGACCACAAGAGAAACATATATTAAGATATTCACAAAAAAAAAAAGCATAAATTTAACCGAAAGCTATTAAAATAAAGTTCACAGAGTTTTGGAGAGCTTTTCAGTCAATCTTTCTCTTGTCAGTTGTCTTGATCTTCTCCACTTCTTTGGTACCAACAACAGCCTGTCTCACCTCCTCCAAGTAAAATGGCCTTTCCATAGGCCATTCCTAATCAGGTATCAAATGCCTCTTTGGTGCCATCTCTGAAACAAATGTTAATATAGCAAATAACACCACACACATGTCTCTCAAGAACACAGCAGAATAGATTCAGAAACTCGTACTTTCGCTAAGCCACAGGAATTTCGCTTAGCGAAATTTACAGACAGAATGAGTGAAAAAGAATTTGCACATACTGCATTCTATGTTTCTATAACAGTTTTTAAGAAGTCAACAAGTGGTATACAGGGCACTTTCTTTACACACTTACCTTCCACATCCCTTAAGCTTAGAAAGATTTGCAATTATGAGCTTACTGAAAGTAAAGTCATGAACTTCAACAAGCAATAATGGTAAGACAACAAGTGATGACCACTAAGTTAAGATTTAACAGTTCATGTCTTTTAGGAATTGCAAACATGATGTTCAAATAAGCAACAATGAAACACAGTTGTCACATGATTCTAATGTCAGTTCAAGATTAAGAGTTTTGTATCCATGCCTTTAAAATAACTCATGAAAGTCAAGACATAGCACAAAAGAAATTTGTCAAATTCAACTTTAAAATAGCACAAGTTAAAGCAACCAAATCAACATTCCAGCTTAGTGAAAGTAACCCTGTCATAAGTGCATATTTCTACAATCAACAAAGACCGGTTGAAGCATAATACACTTTCAAAATCTGCTTAAAGGCAGCAACCTCAAATTCATAAACATGGTGTTTCCTAGATAAGCAACAAAACTTCACAATGCCTTCAATATCAATGAAATCAGAAAATGAGATAAAGGGATAGGTGGTTGAAAGTTCTAATGTGAAAGCTATGAATGTTGCTGCTTTAAAAATTCAAAATTTGCACAATTCACTTAGCCATGGAAATTTAGCTTAGCAAATGCAACACACATGACACAAAAAAAAAAAAAAAAACAGAACTTTCACACCAGAAGTAATGGTTCCAATTTTGGATCTTTTAAAACCTTTCAAAATATGCCTAAGTGCAGTAAAATTATAAATTGCAGAATTTAAATAGTAAAGATAGAAAATTGAGACTCATAGTGGTGGCTAGGCCACCAAATTGCTGGCTAGGCCAGAGTAGCAGAAAACAAAATTTTCCTGCATAATTTCTTGTGCACAGCTGGTCCAAAATAATTCCTTTCTTTGAACACACAAAATTCATAATAAAAACATAAATTACTTACAAAATTGGGTTGCCTCCCAACAAGCGCTTCTTTTACGTCACTAGCTTGACGCCTTTTTGGTTAGGGTGGCCAAAATGAGACGGAAAGCACATCATCCGTCTTTTTCCTTTGATTTGGCAGGTACTCCATGAATTTAAGATATAGATGTTGCGGAGTCCATATCCTCCACAATTGCTTCTTGTTGAACAAGGCACAAATTTCGTCTATGACCCGATCAATCTCCGCCTTGTTCTCATTCTCCCTCTTTTGCTCAATTGATATTTTCTCGTCAAGTAATCCTTTAATTTCTTTTGCAGCCATCATCACTTCTTCATCATCAACAGTGTATGACAATTCTTGAGGAAGTTCTACTTCTTGTGGTGTCTCTATTTCTTCCACTATTTTCACTCCACCACATCCATCACACATTCTTTCTTCCTCATAGTTTTCAACTCCTTCCACACTCTCTTCATTTTCCTCATTTAGAATATTATCTTTCTCTTCAGGAGTTGTTTGGGTGTTGGTTTGGATTTCCAAATTTTGCTTATTCTCCATTTGTTGTGCCAACTGACTAAGCTGATTTTTCAAATTTTTGGCCCGTGCAAGACTATTTTTCAGATATTGTTGGTGCTGGTCTTGCATTTGTTGCAGCTGTAGTTGTTGCTCATGCATCTGTTGTTGTAGTTGTTGCATGTGTTGCTGCTGCATTTCCATGAATTTAATCATGGTCTCTTCCAATCTAGCCTCTGGAGTTTGCACATAATTATCAGGTGGATACTGTTGATACGTTTCGTACTCATCCGAAATATAGAAGTTATTATAACCACGATTAGTCATGGTTCTTTTGTGATGGTGAATCTGAAAAAGGATTGAACTAACAAGAAAAATAATTCTTTGTCTAGCAAAGAAGGATTAGTGCAAACCACAACTATACAATATAAACAAATATGTACAAATACTTAAAAGAATATAAATTGTTGCAATGCTCCAATATCTAAACGTCAGTCCCCGGCAACGGCGCCATTTTGTTGAAGTACAAAAGTAAGTATATTTTTATCGTCTCCACAGGGACTGATGCGATATCGATGCAGTTCAACAATTAATATAATTTTAAGTAAAGTGATTGAATTTGTCAAAAAAAAAAAAAAGTAAAGTGATTGAAAGGTATTTGTTTGCGATAAGTTGCGAAAATATAACGATGACAAGAGATGATTAAATTAACAGAGAGATGAAATTGCTGGGAGTAGACTTCATTAACTCATTCATATATATTTCCCTAATCAGTTATATAGATTCTAGTTATTAACCAATATTATCACGTATTGCTCATCGTGCGTTTCCGTCCCCAGATAACGTCGAGAAAACTATTAAACCTATCAAACCCCGATCCCTCGGGTGCTTAATCGATATAATAGCATTAAGTTCCAATACTTTGGGTGAATGTTAAACCTAAATCTATTCCTAGAGTTTAGAATCTAACAGACCATTATCCTAGTTCTAGATTCAAAAAGTATATTTCTATATCATTTCAAATCAAAGATTCAAACATTGAAAACAAGGATAAGATCAATATTGATAAATAACTAAAATCATATATAACGCCATGATCAAAAGAAATACACACTAATAGAGTCAATTACATCTAATCCCAACAAAAGTGTCTTTAACTACTCATTACCATGATAGTTTTACACAAATAAGAAGAAAAGAGATGAAATAACAACACCAGTTGATTCCTCAAACAGTTGGTGTGCATCCACCGCAGTGTTCTCCGTCGTTCCGAGCTTCACTCTCTGTGTTACGCGTTAAGCTCTCCTCCCATGTTTCTTCTAGTGTTGGGCGTGTTGTTCTCTGGTGTCTCTGAGAATGAATTGCCACCGGATGCTTTTATAGGCTTTTTTTAATTTATCCCTTAAGTATGCAATTCCTTTAGTATTAAGAAAGCAAAACGGTGTTGTCTGCAACTTGCACACTTAACTCTCTGCTCCTCTTTTCCAATTGGACCGCCTTGTTTCCTTTTTCTTTTTAAGCCCACTTGTAATTGTATTCTTGCACTTCTTTCTTGATCTATTAACACATAAATAAACATTAATCATAATATAATAATATGTATATTATATAATTAATATATAATAATAGCTAAAACCTACAAAAGTAAGGGAAAATAGGTGAAAATAGTTAAAATACTAATTTGCTAGTAAATACTAATATTTACAAATAGTTGGAGGTTTTACATCAAATGACTTATAAAATAAGTCAATAAGTGCTTAAAATGTATAGGTAAAATCACTGAAATTTAGCACTTATCATCGCGCCATAAACTCCACATAGTTGCCAACCAAATTACTTGTCGGGCTTTTACATATGTAATAAAATGTTTCCAACCGTAGTTATAGGGTATGAACTCCACTTTCATCCAACTAAATACTGTCTTCCATAATTGTAGTGAGAAAGAGCATTTGAAAAACATATGATCGACTTCTTCTTCTTCTTCTTCTTCTTCTTCTTCTTCTTCTTCTTCTTCTTCTTCTTCTTCTTCTTCTTCTTCTTCTTCTTCTTCTTCTTCTTCTCTATAGCAAAAAGCGCAACAAAATTCACGCGGGTTAACGATGATACCTTTTCTCGCCAATGCCATCAGAGTTGAGAGTCTTGAAAGCAATAACCTCCATCCAAATATGTTCACTTTAGATGGCACATCATTCACCCATAATTGTTGCCCAGCATTCATCACGCTTTTGAAGAAATTTATACGCCGACTTCACCGTAAAAGTACCAACATGATTCGGCTTACACTTCTCTTCTCTATTACTTTGCATAAGTTTTTGGTTTAAATGCAATTTTAGCCTTTTAAGTTTCACAACTTTTTGATTTTGGCCCCCAAATTTTAATTGCACGATTTTAACCTGCTAAATTTCACAATTACTTGATTTTGGCCCTTAAGTTTCAAATGCTCAATTTTAGCTCCTCAAGTGTACCTCTTTTTGCATTAGCTAGTCCCCCATTGACTATTTTGTTGCGTTGTATACTCACCGAACATTGAGTCTTCATCAATGTTGACAGTCGGTGATGAAGACTCAATGTTCGGTGAGTATACAACGCAACACATAATTGAGTTTTTTTTAGTCAAAAAAATCAATGGGGACTAGCAAATTGCAAAAAGGGTAAACTTTGGGGCCAAAATTGAGCAATTAAGACTTTGGGGGCCAAAATTGAGCAATTGTAAAATTTAGAGGGTTAAAATCGAGCAATTGAAATTTAAAAGGCCAAAATCAAACAATTGTAAAATTTGAGAGGCCAAAACTGCATTTAAGCCTAAATATTTTATGATTTAACTTCCACTCTAATTTATATTTTAAATTAAAGTTAGATATTTATATAAAAAATCTAAATTAATTTTTTTTAACAAGCCAAAATGAGATATATTAACAAAACAGTCTCTCCAACACAAGATGTACCGAGGAAGACTAGAGAAGTTTATAAAGAGTCAAAGAAAGAGAATCATAAACAAATCATATAAGACCCAACAAAGCAAAAGACTAAACCATCAGCTATGATAGTTTGAAGCTAAAATAACACTCGTCGACTTTAACCACCTAAAGGAAAAAAAGCTTGATCTTGTTCATACAATTGATGAAGAGTGCTTGGCGAGCCTCTAAATTAACAATCTATGATTTCTTTCCATCCACATAACCCAAACACAAACAAGTCAAATGAGTTGCAAAAAAGATCGACGCACTGAAGAAATCTTCAGTGCGCCGATCACTGAAGATTTCTTAATTTTAAAATAAACATAACAATTTACATACCACCATATAATCTATATATATAAATCCTAGATAGTTGTGGAATTGCATATCTAAACCCTAATCCACAAACCAATGAAAACCTTTCATTTAGCCACATCATCCACTTACATTCATTTAATGTGGGGTAATAATTGTAATTATTATTATTATTATTATTATTATTATTATTATTATTATTATTATTTTGGGTTATTATTCATTTTAAATTTTTTTGTTCATTTTATTATTTTGTGTATTTTATTGTCTTTTTTTCAAAAAAGTTAATGTTTTTGCTAATAATCTTTTGTCCAATCTTTATAAATATAAGGAGTTGGTCGATTGTCAGGACTACTTTCTAATATTAGTAAAAAAAATAGATAAAATAAATTTTACTAATTGTTGTTATGCCCTATATGATTTTTATCATATTCGATATTTGAGTATGAGTTAAGTTGGTTTATCTTTGCTCCAATAAGTTTCAAATTAATATAAATGTCAAATTCGATAATACAGTAGTTTTTTGGTAAGAGATAATGAAGTAGTTTATCCAACTCAGAATCCTCCAATGAGATTTATAATATAAATAAAAACTTATGTTTCAACATCGATTGTTTTCCATGGTCAATTATATGTTATCATTTCCATAGTTATTTTGAAGAATGAGTTAAAGATATTGCTAATCAATGTTAATGAAGAAGATACCAAAGTAACTTCATATGTGATGTATAAATAAGTTTTTTAAATGTATAAACATATATATATATATATATATATATATATATATATATATATATATATATATATATATATATATATATATATATATATATATATATATATATATATATTTCCTAGATAGTTGTGCAACCACTAATCTAACTCTAATCCACGTCAGTCACTTATATCCAATTAAACCACTCAATAATGTCACATCACTTCTACTTACATCATTGTCATCTCTATACACTTTTTCATATGCCTACATTTATATACCTATGACTTTTCATTATACATCTACTCAACTAATAATAATAGGTTTTACTAAATTATACGCACTAATTAATCTTTTATACTATATATTGAATTATAGTGTCCAATTAAGAATCAAATGCACAGTGTACGAGTATGACCACAAACCGTTTTCATAGCGACATGACAATTTATGAATTACCAACTTATTTTGGTAGATGCAATAGGATCCATTGTAATCTTTTCGAAATGTATAAACACATCTTTAATATCTATCTTATATTTACATCACTTTTTTATTATTATTATTATTATTATTATTATTATTATTTTGTTGTTGTTGATGTTATTATTATAATTTTCATAATACTTATTGTTTCAATTTATACGAATAATTTTTCAACATTACAATATAAAATACCGTATAATACCCGTGCATCGCACGGGTGTGAGACTAGTTATATAAGACCTCTTGATATCATTTCGTTTCCTACTCCATATATGTCTCTAATTATAAGCATATATCATATAAAAAAATGGGACCAAGAGGCCATATCCTACCAACTGTGGTATGCAAATTGTAAATATTACAATGTGTTGCTATATAAAATGATCTTTTACCATAAAAAGTTATTAGATATAATTTTCAAAGTCTCAAAACATAGCATTGGTAATAATGGCCTAATAACGATTTATTCAAACACTTCATCCCTGGCAACGGTTATTCACCTTATTATCTGTTGTTAATGCTTTTGGTGGGAAATTTCCTTCATCTCTACACCTCTTTCTAAAATCCTTCTCGTCGATCTCTATTACAACATTGTCTTTAGAGGTAATCACATTATTTTATTTATTTATTAATTTTGATATTTAATACAATTTGAAAATGTTGCATATTAGGCTTTTTGCAAATGAATGTTCATGTTCATTATTTAGATACCTTCAAATGATATAGATATTTCTTTTGAATTATTATGAAATTTTTGTTTTCGAAAATTGAATTATTATGATCTAGGGATACACATTTATGAATTATTTCCTTTATAAGTTCCCCAAATCTATCATGCTTTAATTAATTGTCTCATTGCTTGTTTATCAATGTAACGGTTTAATTGAAAGAGGCTTAGAATTGTTTTTCGATTTTTTATTGGTTTATAATGAGCTGTGTATCGAACTCATTTGTTTTTCGATTTCTGATATTCATTGAGCTGCGTTTCTTTTCTCTTTGATAAAGGTAATGTTATTTTGTTGAATTACCCTAAAATCCAGCTTAGTTTTCTAAATTCTTTCTTAATCGTAATTTCCGATTTTGAAAATCATGCTCTGTGATGTGATGAAAAAGTTCGATCAAATCTTGTTTGGTTACTTATCTGAAATTGGGTAATATAACATGCCTCTTTGGGTTGACTTATTTAGGTTTATCTATTGGTACACTTTGGGAAAACTCATGACAAGAAATCATGTCAATTTTCATAAGTATTTTTCGGCTTATATTCAGAAGTACTCCAATATAGCTTATGAAAACAGCTTGTAGCATATATAAAAACAATTTATTTTTATTTTATATTTTGTTATAAAAATAGCTTATGTAAGCTTATATATACATAACTACTTATCTTGATCAGCGCTTATGCTATAAGCTGCAACTAAGCTGTTTATCCAAAAAGGTCCATAAGTCACACATTTGTTTTGGCTTCAAATTTTACTTGCATTTTATGTCTGCTGTATAAAGTTCGATCAAATTTGTTTTATGCGTAAGCAGTTGATTCATTCTGTAATTTCGCATTTCAGGATGGCTGCTGCTAACTTCAGCTATTGGGATGATTGTGTGGAGCCTCAAGATTTAGAGGAAATGTGGAATATACCTGAAGTCAGTGCTGAATGGTTAAAAGCTGGCGAGGAAAGAGATCAAAAGGTTCACCTCTCTCGCGATCCTGATGGCCAGCCATATTTGACACAGACTGAAATGAGGGTAAAATGAACAACTCTATCTTCAGAATTTCATAAAGTTAGACATTTCTAGTTGTTTGGATTCACGTCTCTCGCGATCCTGATGCATCACTTTGTGTATTTTCAGGCTGTAGCTGACATTGTTATTGGCAAACACTTTCTGTCAGAGATAAATCCTGTATGTCTTTAGTATTTTTTATTTTTTCATATTATGCCACTGTTTTCTTTTATAAGTTCTAAATTAGACTCACTGATACTACTATTTTCAGAATAATAAAATATTGTGGTAGAGGTTTTAGATGGCACTTAGTATTATTTCCAAGCAAGGATAACAAAAAATTGTAGATATGTAATCCGAAAACGAAAAGTAGTGATTTGCTGCAAGAGTGCAAATCCTTTGTTAAACTCAAATGTATCCTCAGCTTGATTGGTTTTGTCAATTTAACCCAGTAGCTATGTGTTAGAATCGTGTCGTGGTCATTATAGTTTGTGAGGTGCAAATTTCATCCTTGTTGTAGGCCATGGTTTGTGCTATTGCAGAACTTGAAAGTGACAGGCAACTACTTGTTATGAACCCTGGCTTTAAAACTAAAGAGCTTAATGTGGGGCTTATGCAACTTCCACCAAAAACTGCTGATTGGTTGATAAGGTACTAAAACTTGATGTTGATGGCTTATTTCATACACCAAATAATAGTAAATATTTAAATAAATTCCGAAATTGGCTCTGAAATTTTAAGCTGTAATAACTTAGTCCTATTCATTATCGATATTACAAGGTGATAATTGGAGTTGTAAAAGGTTAATTAAGTCCTTACTCTGTTGAAATTTGTTATAAAATGCATCTTTGACAATTGACATTAATCACTAAGTTTCAATTTCATCCCCGACATAACAATCTTAGTGTCATTATAGTCTTTGCAAATATCTACTGAGGGACGAACCTGATTAACATTTTACAATTTCAGAGTTCATTTTGAAATATTGATAATGTAAAGGAATAGGTTGGTATATTCCTACGACTTCAAGGACCAAATATGATATTTAATCGTAAATAATCCGTATTTCATTTTTATGTTATTGTTCACCAGGGCTAATAAAGATTCAAGCGCATTAGGTTATTGTACATATGTTACAGAAGAGAATATAGAATACCTATTCAGACCTTCATAAATGTATATTTAGCTGCTGCCTATCTGAAATGGCTGTCACACTTTGATAACATGTAAGTCATGTAAATTTCATGTGATTTATGTATACAGTATGTATTTGCAATAACTGTTGCAGTTGCATAGTGGTTACCGTGAGTGTTTTCGGAAACATTTATCATATTGAGGGACATTTCTTGCAGACAAAGAAATGAAGAGTTTATTGTAAGGGCATATAAAGGTGGCACGAAAAAGGCAACTCACAAATCAACATTGCGCTATTGGCAAAACTATCTTGCAGTTAAGGAAACTTTTGCAAATTTTGAAAGCTTGGGCAGAAATTCAATTGATGATAGTCCTCCAGAAATCAGAGCTGTAGCTCCTGCTCATTCTCATGCTGTATCTCCAATACCTTTAGATCATTCAAAAGGTAAATTCGACCCCCCTCCTCTGCTTTTAATACTCTCATTTGAACATGCTATTTCTTAATAGATATCTTAGAATTGGGAGTTGAGCCTAACTCAAACTTACAAAACCGGCTTGCGGCTGGTAAGGTGAAAATTGCCTTAACTTATAAAAATATATTCAGACCATCTCGCAACCGATATGAGACTCTTAACACACACCCTTGCGCCCAGCACTATCGGGCTTGGTGCGCGGATATAAATGGTGGGTGACCTGATAAAAAACCTGATAGCAGGTGGCCCAACGGATTGTGGAGAATGCTTTGATACTATCTTAGAATTGAGAGTTAGACCTAATTCAACCCTACAAAACTGGCTTGAAAGGTGAGGATTGCCCTCCTTATAAACATATATTCGTACCATCTCGCAACCGATGCAGGACTCTTAACAAGATACCTGCAAAAGCTGAACTTGGCAGTGGAAAATGGAAATTGGAAGAACTCAATCCTAAAAAGAAAATGACGCTCTAGATACCTACCATGTTGAGAAAGATGAAAACAACAGAACAAATAAGTGAATCTGTGTGCAATATATAGTGAAGCTCAATTATATGTACAAACTGAATGACAATAAATACAAAGATTGGTTACTCAAAATATAGTTACCCAATAATCATAGTTATCCTAAAGGAGGAAGATTCTTTAATGTAACAGTAATCAAAACAGTTTCACTTTTGCGACTTTCTTACTACTTACACTGTTATTACTTGTGTATTTATATTGCCTGACAAGTACTTTGGTATGTTTTTATTGAAGATGCAAATGATGACATATATTGGGATTCCAGAGTATATCCAGAAGATATGGAAGCAATGTGGAATCATCCCGCAGTCCGAAAAGCATGGACTAAATCGAAAGAAAAACCCGGAAAAGTGCGTTTTTCTCAAGATGAAAAGAAGAGACCATATCTTACCCGGGTAGAAATGAAGGTATGAATCTATTACTGTGAGTAACTTATATTCCGCATTCTTTTTCTATTAACAAACTTGTATTCTTGCCATAGTCCCCAATACACGGCGTTGTTAGTATCTTGTAATGCGTCTGATGCGCTGAAAACCTTACTATGGTAGAGACTTTATAGTGTTTAGGTCAGGAAATAAAATGCAGTGTCCTGATCATATATTAATCTTTTGTTACAGGCAGTTGCTGATATAATTCTATTGAAACACCTCAGCAGCACGAAAGTTAAACCTGTAAGTATACAAAACTAGACGAGTTTGATTAACTTAAATTGGAAATAATTAAGCTAACTGAAATTCAAGCATGCCTACAACACATATTGATTATTGAACTGATTTAAAAAGTTCGGAATCCTTTTGGTATAGAACAATAAATGTAAAACTAGTTTACACCGATAATATATATCCGTTTTATCAAATACCTCAAATGTGAATTTTTTTCAATTTTTTTCTTTTTCTGAATATGGTTTGGTGCACAGACAGTAATTTGTGCTATTGGAGAGGTTATTAGCATGCGCTATGTACATGGACTTGGACCAAGAACTGGAATAATGGGGATTGACTACTCCACTGCTTATTGGCTTCACTCGTATGTATTAGACACATCAATTATTATAGTTTTAGAACTATATGTTTCTCTGTGTGTAGTATACTCCCTCTGGTCTCATATACAAGAAAAAATTTATTTTTCAGGTTTATTGAATAACTGATGTATCAGCTGGTTCATATTATGGACCAGATACATCAGTTATTCAATGAACCTGAAAAAGGAATAATAACTGATCTGAGAAAAAGAAAATTCAACTCTATTTTCTTTCCAAAAGAAAATAATAAGTTTAAATATGATATTAGACCCAGCAATTATAGTGTTTTTCAGTTTTAGTCCCTGTAAGTTTTTTTATCTGGATTCAGTCCGCACAAATTCAAAAACTGTTGCTTTTAGTTCTTAAAGTCACCTTATTGGGACACATGGCACCATGTGTCATGATTATATTGGGCCACATATGATATGACGCTAAGGACTTAAAGTAACAATTTTAGAATTTGCAAGGACTGAATCCAGAAAAAAAAACTAACAACATTAAAATCATATTTAAACCAAAATAATTAATCAGTTCTGTTTCACACTAAAATTCCAGCTTTTCCAGCCTCAAGATGCTTTCTGCTACTGCAAGAAATGCTGTTGTTTCTTCTCTAAAATTGATATGTGGTGTTTTGTTCAGGGAATTGGGTTTCAGGGCTTACAAACTTGAATTAATTGATGATCTAAGCAATCCATTTGTGTCCATGTACTTTGGTGCTGCTTATGTAGCATGGTTATCTGAATATGAAGGAAGGTACATTTGACTTCTTTGTGCATAGAAGTTATCCTAACTCTGCAAATGTTTTTCACTTTTATTCAGTTAATTGCATATGGAAATACATGTATATGATTCAAATGAGGACGTTATGGAAATGTTTAATTTAATCGATGTAGCTGAGCGCACAACATAGTGATATAAAGCTTTTGTTGTTTACATTATGCGTGCTTGCGCACATCTTCAGAGAACTAACACTGTTTATTACTTTATTCAATAGGAAACATATCAATTTTAGTCATTGTTGATGTTATTGTTTGCCTTGACTAATTCATGTTCAATTCAACGATTGTTATTCAGGGATAGAACTCCGGAATTTTTTGTTCAGGCATATTTTGTAGGACCGAAAAATGTGAACCCTCAGGATGCAAGTACTCTTTGGCTAAAATATGAGGAAACTCTCAGTAAATATGAAGATGAAAGAAAAAGGTACAAATTTTTGATCCTCCCCTTTTCACAAGATTCGACACACTAGTATAGATTTTTGAAGATACAACCCTTGCTTTCTCGCATAGAATTTGATCCAGTATTTTAAAAGACGATCGATTTTTATCTTTCTACTTTAATATTAAAAGTATAATAACTTTATCACATGGACAATCTCTTTACAGGAATGGCGATAGTTGCGCCATTATGTAAGCCGACAGGCGTAGCAAATTTAGATTTTGAAGAACTCTCATGAGCTGTGTTGTTATCTTGTGTTTTACTATTTGAGAGATTTGTAATTGTGAAGTGAAATTGTCAAATTGATGTGCTATAGAAAAATAAACAAGAGGAAGAAACTTGCATTCCAAGAAATCAAATACTCATTGTATAGAACTGATTGTATTAGTATAGTCTATATTTGTTTTAGATTTTTAGTGGCTTCAAAAGGAGTTTTACTATAAGCAAGAAAAGTTACCTCTCATTTAGAAAAATCTCAACGTACCATATAGTCAATTAAATACAAATGATATTCAATAAAGGTTACATCTTATTGAAATTTGATTCGTTGAAATTTACCTCTCATGTTGTCAGACTATATGAGCTTCTAATTTTAACATCATGATTGTTCTTTATTTTGTAAAACTTAAGGTAAACACACAAAGTAAATAAATAATCAAACTTGTAGAATTATTGTTTTAGTTTCGGTTATACTTCCTTCGACCTTAATTATAAGCAAATTATACTTTTTAGATTCATTTGAATACCAATGTATTTAGACTTACTTAAGGTCAAATACATTGATTTTTCAATGAATCTAAAAAATAGAATTTGTTTATAATTAAGACCGGAGGAAGTACGCTTTAATTAATTGAGTGTACACTACTTTCAAAACATTACACCAATAATAAATAAGGTTAGTTTAATAAAATTGTCATATATTCTGATAAATCATTACATTTCTTAATCTATCTGTAAAATTCTTAAACGACATTTATTTTAAAATAGAGGGAGTAATTAATTATTCGACTTTTTCTGTTACCAATATTATATATATATATATATATATATATATATATATATATATATAGGGGGCTGCTAATTTAGACCCAGTTGGGTCTAAATTAGCAAGGTGCACCTTTTGAGTTGGACAAAAATACCCATTTTTTAATTTTTTGGAAGAATAGAGCAACAGGGGCATTTCTGTAATTTTATGCAACAGTACACGCGCCCCCACTTCTTTTTCCCCCCCCCAGGACACGTGTCACGCGATTATTGGAGAAAAATCACGCGCGTGCATCACACGCGCCGACAGGCGCGCGTGGCTGAAGCCTGACGCGGAGAGAGAAAGCCTTTTTGAAAAGGCAAGGCCACGTGTCACTCTTTCATTGGCTGCGTTTATTTTTTTTCATTTTATACTTTAAACTCAATTATTTCGTCGTAAATTAATTTTTTATTTTTTAATTTTTATACCAAAATTCATAATTTTTTTTTCTCTACAAATAGAGACTTGGTTCGTTTGATTTGGACACCGAAAAAAAAACGCGATTTTTCACTACTTTAAACTCGATTATTTCGTCGTAAATTAATTTTTTATTTTTTATTTTTTATACCAAAATTCATAATTTTTTTTTCTCTACAAATAGAGACTTGGTTCGTTTGATTTGGACACAGAAAAAAAAAACCCAATTTTTCACTACCTTAATCTCATCAAATAACTAATAATCAACTTACTGAAACCATCCTACCAGGAAAATGGTTTCAGATTACAACTCTCTGAAACCATTGTACCAGATAAATGGTTTCAGAAGCAAACACAATTAATAAATTACTCACTGAAACCATTCTACCAGTAAAATGGTTTCAGAGTACAACTATGTGCAACCATTCTACAAGCTAAATGGTTTCAGAAGCAAATAACTAATAATCAACTTACTGAAACCATTCTACCAGCAAAATGGTTTCAGATTACAACTCTCTGAAACCATTGTACCAGATAAATGGTTTCAGAAGCAAACACAATTAATAAATTACTCACTGAAACCATTCTACCAGTAAAATGGTTTCAGAATACAACTATGTGCAACCATTCTACAAGCTAAATGGTTTCAGAAGCAAATAACTAATAATCAACTCACTGAAACCATTCTACCAGCAAAATGGTTTCAGATTACAACTCTCTGAAACCATTGTACCAGATAAATGGTTTCAGAAGCAAACACAATTAATAAATTACTCACTGAAACCATTCTACCAGTAAAATGGTTTCAGAATACAACTATGTGCAACCATTCTACAAGCTAAATGGTTTCAGAAGCAAATAACTAGTAATCAACTTACTGAAACCATTCTACCAGCAAAATGGTTTCAGATTACAACTCTCTGAAACCATTCTACCATATAAATGGTTTCAGAAGGATTTCGGTGTCCAAATCAAACGAACCAAGTCTCTATTTGTAGGAAAAAAAAAATTATGAATTTTGGTATAAAAAATAAAAAATAAAAAATTAATTTACGACGAAATAATCGAGTTTAAAGTAGTGAAAAATCGCGTTTTTTTTTCGGTGTCCAAATCAAACGAACCAAGTCTCTATTTGTAGAGAAAAAAAAATTATGAATTTTGGTATAAAAAATAAAAAATAAAAAATTAATTTACGATGAAATAATCGAGTTTAAAGTAGTGAAAAATCGCGTTTTTTTTTCGGTGTCCAAATCAAACGAACCAAGTCTCTGTTTGTAGAGAAAAAAAAATTATGAATTTTGGTATAAAAATTAAAAAATAAAAAATTAATTTACGACGAAATAATCGAGTTTAAAGCATAAAATGGAAAAAATCACGCAGACCCAGTCATATGCTGACACGTGGCTGCCTTTTTCAAAAGTAAAATTTTCTCTCTCCAGCTTATAATCTAGTGTGGCGCAGACAGGATGGTAGGATGATCTGGGCTGTCTGATCAATCAGACAGCCTTAATGAGATCACATATTGGCTGTCTGATGGAAATCAACGGTCTGTAACCATGGTCCTTCCGTACGCGCGCGACACTGGATCCACGTCTATTAATTTTTAAGAAGGTGGCGGCGCGTGTCATTATTTTTTTTTTATGTAAAATTACAGAAATGCCCCTGTTGCTCTATTCTTTCAAAAATTAAAAGAATGGTATTTTGGTCCAATTGAAAAGGTGCACCTTGCTAACTTAGACCTAACTAGGGTCTAAGTTAGAAAACCCCATATATATATATATATATATATATATATATATATATATATATATATATATATATATATATATATATATATATATATATATATATTCTGTTGAAAATAAGCAAATTTTTAGGAGTGTAAATGAATAATAAATACTCCATCCGGTCCTATAGGAGTGTAAATGAATAATAAATATTCTGTGTGTTTTTCTCAATGTATTCCTTATATATAGGACCGGAGGGAGTAATATACTACTTTTTAGTGCATTAAATAAATTTGAAGGTCTGACATACAAAAATTGATGCATTGAAAGAAATATAAAAGTACCACATAATTAAAAGTACCAACATTATAGCTCTAATGACAAGAACATTGCATTATATATGCATGAGTTAGGGTTCGAATCCGAATCATTCCACTTATCCATTTTAAGGGTGAAATTTTTATTCACTAAGCTACTTGAAAAAAAAAGTACCAACATTATTATTGCAAAGGCATTTATATATTCTTAAAAGTACCATATAATTATATATATTTGAACTTAACAACTACCATTACACACATCGGCAAACACCCCATATGCAATGTGAATGTTCATGATAGAGACACTCATTTTCAGGACATTCTTCATCATGTTCGCATAAATAAATTCCTATGACATCAAATATGAAAAAAGAATGTTAATAATATGGAATGATACATTGTATATTTAAATAAAAGTAAAATAAGATAAAGAAGAAATATGAATTTTTTTAGAATATATATAGACTTACCATTAGTTACAATCATACACATGAAAAGGAAAATAATCATAACATAAATAAACTTGAGAATTTCTGCCATATTTTTATTCTCGTTTGTATGTAGAAATAAAATTTGGATGATCACTTTATAGGGTGAAAAATACCCATTCTTTTTTTTTTTTTTGACAATGAAAATAACCATTCTTAAAATTATAATTATTGTTAAATGTCTCTTAGGTGCATTTTATATGTTGTGTTCGTCTTTATAGCGATTTGAATTGATCAATTGGCCTTAACTAATTTTCATATAAATTTTTTGATGGTCATTAGAACTCATTCTTCTTTTATGAATCATTTATTATTACTATTATTAATTTCATTATTGTTTATTGTTGTTGTTGCTGCTAGCTCTTTCACTTTTATTCTTTCATGACACAAATGGGAAAATATCAAAAGAGACATTATAGTTTGGATGATAACAAAATTACATGTAGAAAGAATGCATCCATAAGGTGTAATTATAAGTATATATAATTTTTTTTGACAGAGTTATAAGTATATATAAATTTATTTAATTACTAATTAAAAGATTCAAAAGATCAAAGTTTATAAGTATAACAATTTTTTTTAATAAATCAATGAGGTGTAAAAGATGGAGAGAAGGCATCTCAATGAATTGTTAAAAAAAAAAGAAGGCATCTCAATGAGTTTGATACATTAAAGAATCATCTCAAATTAAAATATTAATCAAATATTAATTACTAAATATCACTAAGTAGATAAGGTAGCTCAAGTGTTTGATAAAATGAACTATTGAATTAGACAATAAATACAAAAGATAGTAAGTATTAGAATTTGGGAACTTATACTCAACCACAAAAGTTAGTTTGAGAGTTGAGATTTGAACTAACTTATAAAGGCTATATTTGTCATATCTCTAGCCAATATGAGACTTCTAACAACAAGAGAAGTAATAAAAGTATTAATACTTCTCGTGTTAAAATATTTTATTTTATTTTTGACAGAAAAATATTTTCTTTTTTGAACAATACAAAAATTGTATATATAATATTACACCCATATTTTGTCTAGGAAGAATATACTCCCTCCGTCCCAAATCTTTAGTCTTTTTAACTTTGTTCCAAAACTTTAGTTATTTTAAGAAATTAATCAATACACATTTAATGATACTTTACGATTTGTACCCTTACAAAAGTTAAAACATTAATTAAATATATTTTCTCTTTCT
Organism: Trifolium pratense; assembly: GCF_020283565.1. Taxonomy (NCBI): domain Eukaryota; kingdom Viridiplantae; phylum Streptophyta; class Magnoliopsida; order Fabales; family Fabaceae; genus Trifolium; species Trifolium pratense. Next base: position 38,920,209 of record NC_060065.1, read on the forward strand.
TAATAAAGTAAGGGTAAAAATAACTTTACTTGTCATTTCTTAATCTCCGTGCAAAACTGCAAAAAGACTAAAGTTTTAGGACGGAAGAAGTAGTAAATAATGGTGTGTTACCTAAAAATACAATCCATCGGATTGGATTGCTAATCCATTCATAAATGATACATGTCCAATCCATTTTTTTTTTCCAACCAACCAATTTCACGAAGTTTTTTTCTAATATTTTCAAAACACTCTTCAAGAACCGGTACTTTGGATGAGAAAATGAAATCATTCCTTGCTCTCCGAATTAACCACAACATTGCATGCCAAATGGTAATTAGACCTTTCCCCCGCCCAGCCGCCAAACAAAACATTTCCATCGATACAAAAGGGTCCAAATAAATCACGAACTTAAACCAAACCAATTGATGATTTTATACCACAACGCACGTGCAAACGGGCATGTTCCAAATAAATGTGAATATATAATATAATCTTGGAATCATACAAGTGTATCGTTAAAGACTTGTTACTTGAGAATTATAAAGCATGAAATATAGCTAAGATTCGTAACTTGTTTACAAGTCGGGTAGTGGACGAGATTATTGCAACCCCTCTTATTAGTTCAGTTAAAGAGGATAACGTGGTTTGGGAGGAGGAAATAAATGAGTGCTATTCAGTTAAATCTGGTTACAATCTAGCCATGAGATGTATTGTTCGAAGCGATAGACACCATGTAGAGGGCAATTGGAATGATATTTGGAAAACTCAATCTCCTCACAAAACGCGTCACTTACTATGGAGGTTGAGTAGGGGGTGTCTGCCGGCGCGAGTTCGCTTGAGACAATGTTATGTAGAATGTGAACTAAGCTGTCCTGTGTGCAATGTTGAGGTCGAAGATGATATTCATGTGTTTTTTGGATGCGTAGCAACTCGCGAATGTTGGTCGGTCGCAGGCCTGTCATAGTTGCTGCATAATGCAGCTTACCAGCATGGGACTGTCGTAGACAAGGTATTTCGAATGTGCAGAAACGAGGACAGTGTAATGATAGGACGGGTTGCATCGTTATTTTGGTGCATTTGGCATAATCGAAACGACAAGATCTGGAATGACAATATTCAGTCCCCGAGCTAAGTTGGAAGCATGACATTCGTCGTCTGGAATGAGTGGTTTAGTGTCCACCAACTGCAGCGTCATAACGTTGTTCCTGTTGAGGATCCTAGGCCGGTTCGGTGGGAGAAACCAGGAGTGGGATGGATAAAATGTAATGTTGATGCTGCGTTTGTAGTTGGGTCCGGTGTTACTTCTATGAGTCTTTGCTTTCGTGATACCAATGAGCATTTTGTGGATGACTTGACTCAATGACAGCAGCCTTTTCATTCCATAGTGGAAGGTGAAACATTGACACTCTTACATGCTATGAAAGAGGTTATCCATCGAGGATTTGCGGGAGTTCAATTTGAAAGTGACTCAAAGTTGTTGGTTGACGCTATCCATTCGAGAAGACGGGGCAATTCGGAATTTAGTTTAGTTGTTAACGACATTATTTTTCTTATGTCGTCTTCTCATGTAAACTTTGAGGTTAAGTTTGTTAAGAGATGAGCAAATTTGGTTGCTCATACTCTTGCTAGGGCGGTCAATGTTTGGGCTAGTTTCCATAAATTTGAGATTATTCCCTTATATATTGAATATTTTTTAGTTAATGATATGAATTAAGGCTGTTTGGTTAAAAAAAAAATATTGGAATCATACAATCGACTTAAAGACATTATAGTTTGTCATTTAATGTGATTTAATTGATAACCCGTTTGTTTGAAAATAAAATTGAATCAACATTTATTCAGCTGGTTAGGTATAAGATGACCTACTGTAAAAAAAAAAAAGGTTAAAATAACGAGAATCATTAAAATGGATCTTAACCATTAGATTAAAATATACGCTTAAGAATTTTTTTTACACAAAATATACACTTAAGATTAAAAGTTATTCCATCTGTCTTTCCATAGTCTATCATTTCTTTTAAAGGGATGGGGCCAAAATTAATTTTGATCCAACAGAGAGAGAATGGTAGAGAGATGCAGCAAAGGTGAAAGGACGGCAACCGGTGGCTATGACTTCATATTCTCATCAAAGGTCCCGATATTTGAAGAATATTTCGACACAATCAAAAAGACTTATTGGAAGTAGTTGGTGCACTATTAGAAATTTGTTGTTTTTCGGAGCAAAATCTGCAGGAAAATAGCAAATTTCTAATAGGGTGGGAAAAAAAGGCGGGAAATGCATTTATTATGAATGGAGCATTTTTTGTTGTTGTCAAGTAGCCTAGTGACTAGACTGTCACACATTTAAATGCGGAGAAGTGTGGAATCCGGGGTTCGAATCCCGACCACTCCAATAATGTCCCTGGTAGCTACAATTTGTGCTATACTTATAGGACATTATGAATGGAGCATTAATCCAATTGATTGTATATTTAGATAGGGCATATTCGCCGTTAAAAAAAAAACAAAAAACAGATAGGACCTATTGTGAGATTCTAACCCCGTCTTGAATTTTTCTTTAGTTTATCTTTGTGTTGCTTTACCTTATACTAAATCCCACCCACTTGGGTTGGTCTGATGGTATTGACTCATGTTCGATTCTCTCTGGTGTCAATTTAGGTGGGCTAATTTAGCTTCTTAAAAAAAAAACCTTATACTAAATCCCAAAATGTGTGTACTGATAAAACAAAAATCAAAATGTGGGTGTGGTACCATTTGTACTTATGTATCTATCCAAGTGGTTCACCGTGGATAAGTGATCTACCAAATACGAATTTTACAAAATTTTCCGTTACATTGAAATTTATATCTTATTATTCATGACTGATCCACCATGGACCACTTGATGAAGTGGTCCATATTGACAATTAATTATAATTTTGATGTTCAAAAAGAAAGAAAAACCCTAAAGAATATGCAGCAAGAAGGAAAAAGAGGAGAAAGAAATTGACGAGCGGTGTCGGAAGTGTTAAAAAAAATTTCGGTTTTATTTTCTTTTTGTATTTTTTTTCTTTTATTATGAGTAGCTAATTTTCTCAGCTTAGATATTGTCGATGAATCTATTTGAAACTATTTGAACCATGTAACTATGAGTTTCTAGTTTAAGCAATAAAATCTAATAGTTATTCAGCTAATTTTGTGTTTTATTCTTTTCGATTATTGATCACTTCGAATTGATTTTAAGGAATAAATTATCACTGATCCTAAGTTTTATAACTAGAACTAAATTAATTGTTTTCCAATGTAATTGCTTTAGAAATATTGAATTAGTTGGTATGATTTAGAATTTAACGTTCATTTATGCTTTTGATAATATGAATTTCTCCTAAGGAATTAGAGTGCTATATTAGATGAATAAGATCGATGAGCCAATGAATTGAACTCGGTCTACTTTTCTAAACTATGGTAACCTACTTTTGTTAAATTATCATTACTATTATGTATTGTTGAGGCGTGAACTTAAAGTACCAGATAGAAATAAAGAAATAATTCGAATAATTCTTAATCGCCTTTTACATCATAAAAAGTTCTTGTGTTCAATCCTTCTCAATTCTCATTATTAATATTTTCGTTTTTACTAAATTAATTTGAAAACTCCCTAATATTTTGCTTTTCCTGAGTTAATTTTAATTTTGTTATTGAAATTCACAATCGCTATAAAGACGAATTTTTATAAATATTATTACTTGACGATATTTTTACTACACTTGTCAAAATGTTCATTAATTGTATTTAGAGTACACATTTATATGGTTAAAGTCTCATGAGCTAGATTTGACGTTTTGGCGTCTGTGGCATTGTTGATGATTGTTTCTTATTCTTTTAAGAGGTAAACACACAAAATATTATTCACGTTTGTTCGCGGTAATCTTTACGTTCTTTCCCTTACAATATATATTTTTCAATTTTGATTTAGTGATCTTTAACACTAAAAATTATTCACTAAATTCATCTATAATTTGTTTGGATACAATTCATCCATAATTTTGAAGTATCACAAATTTGTTTCACATCAGTGGAATTTAAATATTTTCTTTAATTGTATGATCAATTCAATTAATATCACACTCAAATCTTACGCTAAATGAAAAATTGGAAAATTTTACTTGCTTATGCATAGTGACATTATTTTCTATAGGTTCTAAGAAAGAATGAAGTAACAACAATTGCATAATAAATAACATACTTTATATGCATTATGAAATAAAAAAAATACTTTATAGCCGATCAAATAAATTTGAAGGTCTGACAAACAAAAAGTGAACATGGAAGAAATATAAAAAAACCAACATTACAATTGCAAAGGCATTTATAATCTTATAATTACCAAATAATTATATTTGAACTTAAGAACGACAATTTGATTTGATCCCATCTTGATTTCTAAACATTTGATTTGATCTCATCTTGCATTATTCCCACATTATTGAATGAAATAATATAATTTTATGATTGTAAGAAAAACTACAATTTCACACATCGACAAATACCCTTCATGCAACGTGGATATTCATTATAGAGACAAATATTTTTAGGACAATCTTTATCTTCATCACATAAATAATTTCCTATGACATCAAATAGGAAAAGTAAATGTTAATAATATGGTTGTTTAAAAAAAATGTTAATAATATGGAATGATACATTGTATATAAGATAAAGAGGAAATATATTTAAATAAAAAAAAGATTTAGAGAAAAAATTGATTATTAATTTTTTTGAGGATATAGACTTACCATTAGTTACAATGATATACATGAAAAGGAAAATAATCATCACATAAATAAACTTTAGAATTTCTGCCATATTTTTTCCTTCTATCTAGTTTGCATGTAGAAATAAACTTTTCATGATCACTTTATAATGTGAAAATACCCATTTTTAAAATTATAAATTTTTTTTAAATACCGTTTGTCTTTAAAGCTGATTGCATTGATCACTTGACAATAACTAATATTTCATATAAATATGTCAATGGTCATTACAACTCACTCTTCTTTTGCGAATCATTCATTAATACTATTAATTTATTTTATTGTTGTTGTTTTTATTTGTTGTTGTATCATTTTTGTTCTTTCATGATATGGGAAAAATATCAAAAGAGAAATTATAGGTTGGATGATGACAAAATTAGATGTAGAAAGAATGCTTCTATCAGGTGTAAACATATATTTATTTATAATTTTTATTACTAAATAAATGTGGTGTAAAAATAGGTTGACACATTAGATTTACAAACTACCTGTATTCACCCAAAACAGCATCTCACAATTGTAACAAACATTTTGAGAGGGGCGAGACAATTACCCGTACCTTTAACTGTTGAAAAAAAACACTTCAAAATAAAAGATTAATCAAATATTATTACTTCCTCCCTCTCAAAAAAACTTTGGTTGTTTGTGTAACAAATTGGACCCATTTTCTATGTACTCCCTCCGTCCCAAATTATAAGGGAAAAAAGCTCATTTTTTTTGTCCCAAATTATAAGGGAGAAAATCATTTTCAAGAATGTTTTTCCCTTATTCTCATAAAATTAAATGCAAATTGCATTTAATTTTCTCTCTCTACCATTTTCTCAATAAACAACAACCAATAAAAATTGTTTTTACATCTTCCTATGCAACTTATTCCAAGGAAAACCCACAAAAACATATTTCAAATTCTCATGTTTTACTTTTTCTTAATAAGTGTGATTTTTTTATTTTCTCTTATAATTCGGGACGGGGGGAGTATTTAGTAAGAAATTACCTCGCGATTTTATTTACCTCTCTCTAGTAGAATTTTTGTCTTCTGTTGGAATCGAACCATATATTCCTGAAGTTCAAGTATATGTTTAATCCATTCCCACTACCAATTGAGCTACAACTCAATTGGTAGTGGGAATAGATTAAACATGGATGTCTTGAACTCCAATGTACGTGGTTCGATTCTCACGGAAGACAAAAATGTTGTATATAGTGTTGGATTAGGCCTTATGCTCAAGCCCAAGTTGTGTAGTTTGTTCTAGGCCCAATGTACTCAAACTATATAAGCCTATTGGCATGTGATAATGAAGTAGATTGGCCATTTATTACAACAAGTGGTATCAGTTAGCCAAGGTCCAAGACCTGTGGTCTTATGCGCGCGTTTCTTGCTTGCAAAGCAAAACAATTAGTTTGTTATGGTGTTGCAACCACCATAACAACCTTCTTCTCCGATCACATTCTTCCCCTTTCTTGCTTTCTTTCTCGTTTCCTTTGCATCCGCCTCGAAATCTTTTCATCCCTGCAACTCCTTTCTTTGATTCACCATGTCAGAAAACTCAGATTTTTTGAAATCATCCATTCCCAAATTCGATGGCTTCTACGATCATTGGACAATGTTGATGGAGAATCTTCTCCGATCAAAGGAGTATTGAGGCTTAATAGAACATGAAATAACGGTTGCACCGGCGAATGCAACGGCTGAGCAACAAACAACTGTAGATGTGAGCAAACTCACAGATTTGAGGTAAAGAATTACTTGTTTCAATCCATAGATCGATCCATCCTTGAAACAATTCTAAACCGTGAAACTGCACAAGAAATATGGAATGCAATGAGGACAAAGTATCAAGGTTCAACAAAGGTGAAGCGTGCACATCTTCAAGCCTTGCGCAAGGAATTTGAGGTTCTTGAAATGGGGGAGAGTGAATCAGTAGATGAATACTTTGCAAGAACCATGACAATAGCCAACAAGATGATAACATGTGGAGAAAGAGTTGAGCAAGTCACTGTAGTTGAAAAGATTCCCAGGTCTATGACTGCAAGATTCAATCATGTAGTGTGTTCAATTGAATTGTCCAATGATGTTACTACTCTTTCCATAGATGAGTTATAGAGCAACTTGATTGTTCATGAGCAACACATGAAGGGTCAACAAATCAAGCAAGAAGAGCAAGCTTTTAAGGTCACTAATGGAGGCAGAGGGAGAGGGAGAGGAAGAAGCTCCACTAGAGGTCATGGAAGAGGAAGGCAAAGTAAGGAGAATGTTGAATGCTACAAGTGTCATAAGCTAGGACACTATCAAAGTGACTGTCCAATTTGGGCAGAAAATGCCAATTATGCTGAATTTGATGATGAAGAGGAGATGCTACTCATGGCAAAAACCAATTGTGAAGATGAAAAAGGTGAAAATTGGTTCCTTGATCCTGGATGTAGCAACCATATGGTGGGAAATAGAGATTGGCTCTATGATTTTGATGGAAATTACAGGGACTCAGTGAAACTTGGTGATGACTCAAGAATGAATGCGATGGGCAAAGGGAATGTAAAGCTTTGCATCAATGGAAGAAATCATATCATAACCAGTGTGTATTACATTCCAGGTTTGAAAACCAATCTCTTGAGTATAGGTCAAATTCAACAGAAGAATGTGACTATAGTATTCAAAAATGATACTTGTAAAATCTATCATCAAGAGAAAGGGTTATTATTTGAAACTCATATGTCAGCCAACAGGATGTATGTAATGAATGAAACTGTCATCTCACCTAGATGCTTACAAGCCTTACAAAAGAATAGTGGTCAACTATGGCACAACAGATATGGGCAACTAAGCATAAAAGGGCTGAATACACTAAGCAAAAAAGGAAATGGTAAAGAGATTTTGAGTAGATTTGGCATGGAAAACTGCAACAAAGTGAGTAGCCCCATTTTGTCTGGTTGCAAACTAGTAAAAGATGAAAATGGTAAAGCTACTGATGCAAAGGAATTTAAACAAATGGTTGACAACTTAATGTACCTGCTTGCAACAAGACCTGATTTGGCTTATTCTGTGTGCCTAGTTGCTAGGTATATTAATAGGCCTACTAAATTGCATGTTGCAGCCATAAAGAGAATTTTAAGATACTTGAAAGGAACTCTAACTGATGGGATCTTATACAAAAGTGAAGTAGGAAAATTGCTTGAGCTTGTTGGTTGGTCAGATTTTGACTATGCTGGAGACTTGAATGACAAGAAATCTACATCTGGCTATGTGTTTATGTTGGGTTCAGGTGGCATTTCTTGGTCTTCAAATAAGCAGGCCATTGTCATTCTATCAACCACAGAAGCTGAATATGTAGGAGCTGCCTCATGTGCTTGTCAATGCTTATGGTTGAGGAATGTTTTGAAGCATTTGACACACAATCAAATTGGCTGTACAAGAATCTACTGTGATAATAGTTCCACAATTAAGCTGTCAAAGAACCCTATCATGCATGATAGGTGTAAACATATAGACATCAGGTTTCACTTCTTGAGAAACCTTGTGAAGGAAGAAACAATGGAGCTTACTTACTGTAAATCTCAGGATCAACTAGCTGATCTATTGACTAAACTATTGAAGTTGGAATCATTTCTCAAGCTTAAAATTGGTTTGGGAATGATAGGAGTATAAGTCAAGTTAAGATGCAATGCAACATTGCTTGTCTGGTTCAAGGCAGGGTGAGGCCTGCAATTTGGCTACAAGGCGCGCGCATGAGCATTGTTTTGTGCTCTGTCTTTTGTTTTTAGTAATATGTTTCTTTTGCTCTCTAATTGTTGTGTAATTGTTTAATTAGGGGAGAGTATGTTATATATAGTGTTGGATTGGGCCTTATGCTCAAGCCCAAGTTGTGGAGTTTGTTCTGGGCCCAATGTACTCAAATTGGCATGTGATAATGAAGTAGATTGACCATTTGTTACAACAAAAAACACTACTAGAGAAGGGGTAGAGAAGATCGTGAGGTAGAGCGCCGGGATTGCCTACTAAGTACGTAAAAAACGGGCCTGGACTATTACACTTTTAGCAATTTACTTTTGTTCCAAAGTTTTGTTTCTTTTAAGAAATCAAGGTACAATTAATAATGTTTTCCAAATGAATTTTTCTCTTTCTGAATAAAGTAGGAGAAAAAATAACTTAATTTATCACTATTTATTAATACCTTTGATCATTTATATAAGAAATAATTGACTTTTTTATTCATTATATAACATATGTATTTGTTCTATTAACGCCTTCTCCTGTTAAAGTATAATGTTGGAATTGCTTATAAAAGAAAAAAAAAAGTATAATGTTGGAATTGCTTATAAAAGAAAAAAAAAAGTATAATGTTGGAATCGTTTAGAATATATTTACGGTTACAATCGGCTTGAAGGTTTTACTTAGTCATATCTTTTTTTTTTTTTTTTGACAATACTTAGTCATATCTGATTTGCCATGAATTGTATCTTTTTTTTTTTTTTTTTGCATAATCCATGAGTTGTATCTTTGTATATTAATAAAAAATACCCACAAACTGAACCCGTTTAATCTCAATATATTGAAACTTGATTTATTAATCGATTTCCTAATTTCCTCACATTCTTTTGTTAATTTCTTCTTATTTATTTTGGTCTTCATGCATGACATTACAAAGATCTTTGGCTTAGCGTAACTGCAATGTTTTTCAATTGGCACGTTTCTCTTTTCGGTTGAGTTTTGAGCTTAAAAAGTTTGTAGATGTACAAGGTGGCTTCTGCAGGATGTACAAGTTTTGTTCTTGTTGAGTTTATGCAACCAAATCACGAGACTAATTTCTTGTTCACCAATTTTTCAAATTATAATTATTTTTAAAAGAGTTTATGCATTCAACTGTGTTCTAGAAGCTGTTTAAGAAAAAAATGAGTGGTCATCTAAAAAACCTTGTTGAACAATTTAAGGAAGAAGAGATACCAATAGGAAAGGTTGCTACAATGTTCAATAATGGGGGACCTGACTTTCTCTAATAAGAATTACTGGAAATTGGAATCATATAAAAAAACTGTGCGAAGTAAGAATTATTTCAATTATTGCAAACAGAAATAGATAGAAAATCCAAACTTTTTCTATTCAATCCAATGGGAAGAAGTTTCTCAAATGACAATTTTTTTTTTGGGTTAATTAGATCAAGATTAGCTTAACAACAATTTTGATATGTCATATACGACTAACAAAGTACAGTATTCCATTTGCCCATTTGTTAGATTGAATAATTATTGTCAATCAATTTTATTTGGTTGTGCTTTATTACAAAGCGAGTCCGAAATTTCTTTTATATGGTCGATTAAACAGTTTGTGTAGTACTTGTTTGGTTAGATTTTTGGCACCTTCATCTATTTGTAATTTCTTGTTTTTAATATATTTTCCTTTGCTTAAAAAAAGGTTTTTACTACTCTTCTTTCAAAAATACAAATATATGTTTTTTGAAACAACAAATATATGTTTGTTTTAAGGGTTATATATATTTTTAGTTGCTATAAATATCTTAAATTTTTGTGTCTAAAATATTTTATGTCACAATTTTTGGTTCCTGCTTTTTATTTAACTCATGTATATCATTCGAACTTTTGAAAGAAAAAAATCGCGGTAGTGTTTAGTACATCGTAATGTCTCTTGCAGAAAATATTTGAGGGATTGTACCAAAAGAAAACAAAGAAAATATTTGAGGGACTAAAAGTTGTTAAAAAAATTTATAGGACTAAAAATAAAATTTAAGATATTTTTTATAGTGATCAAAAACTTATTTAACCCTTATTTCAAATATATTATGTCATTCTTATCATAAATGATTAATTTATATAAAAACTTTAAAATGTGAAAACTATCAAAACTTTACAATATTATGGCACAAATATACAAAACTATTTGCAACGTAACTATAAAATATATCCTGATGGACGGTAAGGTTAAAAAAATTGGAATACCTACATTGAAGGCCATTGTGATATCTCTAAAATAAGAGAGAAGATAATATACATAACATTGTTTGCTGTCTTATTTTATTTCATTATTACAATTTATCTTAAGGTATATAATAAACTAACTGCAAGGTTTCTTTATATTAAAAATATAAAATATTTCTCATCAACAAAGAAATATAAAATATTTATATTGTTGTTGGAGACTAACACAAGAACTAAATGACGTCTCATGAAATATTGTGTACTTTCTTGAGTCCCACACTAAATTACATAATGCGGCTTTGACTAAAATGAAAAGGTGAAGAGGTTGTTTCATTGATGGTGCACAAGTGAATTCCACAAAATGTATGGTTTATCCATATCCTTACATACATGTACAACGGCGGGCTACACACTTCGGTCTTTTGGGATATTCACACATATTTGGTGGACAATCAGAATCAATATCACATCGAATATTTACTGTGATAAAAAAAATTAAAGAATCAAAGATTGTACTTAAAATGGGATAAAATATGAAGTAAAGAAGGAAATTATCAAGGGATGATAAAAAAAAATCTTACCGTAAATGCTTGCGGCAAGAAGAAATAAGTAAACAAATATAATAATATTTATATAAACCAATTTGACAATTTTAGCCATATTTCTCTTTTAATGTAACAAATGGTTTATCACTTTATAATTTATAGAGCTTATCATCTCCTTACATTAATTAAATAGTTGTAGTGCTTAATATTATTTAAATAGAAAATCTTTCAAATATAAGAATCATTATTAAATGTGTTATGTTTGTCTTTTAAACAAATCGTAGTAAAGAGGTAACATAAAAAATATCAATAATGATAGTTCATTATATTATTTTATTAAATTTCTATTATTTATAACATTTCGTGAGAGGAAAGGTTAAATTACAAGGTGCAAAGTGGTTCATCATCACAGAGTCTAGCGAGTGTTGGACTGAACTTCAAGATGCATAAACAAGGAGTGAACTTGAGAGCTTCGTTATCCGGGGGAGTAGATTTTATACATGGGCAATGTTAACTTGTGCCCTTGAGGCACATGATAAGAAGCAATAAATGATGGTTGGTCCCACCTAAAATTAACTTCAGTCAAAATAATATAAAAAAGTTTGTTTTTATTTATTGTTTTCCAAAATTACCCTCTAGTGTGACGGGTTAGATCAGATTTTTCCAAAAGATTGGTTTTTTTTTCTTTTTTCTTTTCCAAAAGCACCATAGCCGCTGGGAGTTATGTTTTTCCAATTAGTTTTATGTTTTTCCAAAACCACCATAGCCAATCACCATAGCCAATTCTAGATCTAGAGGATAACCACAAAACAGAAAAAGCAATAGAATCACACAGCAGAAGAAAGTTTCGGAAGAACAAAAACTAATTGAAATGTTGAAACACCTATTCCAAATCGTCGTCGGCTGTGTTCAGAGTAGTGTCGCGGATGTCCCTTTCGCCACCATCTTTCGCCACCGTTTTCCTTCACCGGGTAAAAAATTGGTTGATTTGCATCCATTTGAGTTATCTTTTTCTTTTACTTTTCAATTTGTTATTTTTTCCATGTTGGAAGTGTAGATTTTGGGATGAATGAGCAGCTATGGTGGTTCTTGGGTTGGTCACTGAGGATTGAGAGGATAGGTCGACAACGAAGGAAGGAGTGGATCCTCTGGTTTACTTTTATGAATGATTTTTTGAATAAATTAAAATAAATGACACGTGGCATGATCAGGTACGTGAGATTGATCTAACGGGTGTGATTGGGCCAAAGGCAGGCTGACTATTACTCTTCCTAAAGTTTCCCAGGTTCCCGCTAATTTGTTATAGACTCAGGGTCTGTTATACTTCCCACCATATATTCTTAAGAAAAACACATTGGTGGATTGAAGTATTAACCATGGATTTGTCTTTTCTTCAAAGTCCAAATGCACAATCTTTTCTTCGTGGCTCAAAGGCATATCAGGTACTTTTATTAAGTTTTTTTTTTTTCTCCTTTTTCTCCACAGCTCTTGTGAATTTGTATAGTATTCTGATTTTTTGTTTCTTTTATGCTTTAACACTTGCAACATGCATAGATTTTTGTAAAGGTGGAAAAGAGCTATCACATAACATGAATACTTGTGGATTGTGCAAAGATGTAGGACATAATGTTGCGACATGTGAAAAAGGAAAAACTCAATTTTCTGGACATTCAAAGAAGAAGAAACAAATTTGTAAGGATGCAAATTTAAATCCAGTTCTTCTTCCAAAAGTTTAGGTATATATTTTTTTCATTTCATTTTTAAATTCTTTAGATTTCTATATTTCTGTAGAATTATGAATATGCCATAACTTATAACATTTGTTTCTACCTTTTGTTTCTAACAGGAATATGTTGCTAATGTAGCATGTTGAGTGATGCTTCAGAGTTTAGAAAAGAAAGTTGATGTTGGCATAAGCATGCATGAAGGCCTTGAATTTAGTTTTTATGAAATTTTCATTTTAATTAAACTTTTGAACCTCTGATTCGGAATTTTTTGTATTGCAATGGTATCATTTGATTTGAATTGTTGATTTATTTTGAATTAGATTTTATTAATTATTTGCTTAAATTAAAATATTCCAGCAATATTGATGAGAGATGCTATCATGTTTTATTTTGCAAAAGATGCTACTCATAGTGACAGGTTGTATTCGTAATAAAGAAAAAAAAAATGCATATAATATGCAAAAGAAACTGAGGCGCGTGTGTAATGTTAATGAAAGTGGGTGTATGATATAGTTGAGGGCAATTTTGTCTTTAAAAATTTTATGAGACACAATTTATGATGTAGTTTCTTTCAAAGTAAAATAAGTGGGGTCAACCATCATTTATTGCTCCTTATCATGTGCCTTAAGGGCACAAGTTAACAACACCCTTTATACATTCACAAGCACTTTCAACTTTAGGAATGAGATTACTTTTGTTCCAAAGTTTTGTTTCTTTTAAGAAATCAAGGTACAATCTTATCAAAAAAAGAAGAAAAAAAAATCAAAGTACAATTAATAATATTTTTCAAATGAATTTTTCTCTTTCTTAATAAAGTAGGAGAAAAAATAACTTAACTTATCACTATTTATTACTACCTCTAGTCATTTATATAAGAAACAATTGACTTTTTTTATTCATTATATAACAGATGTTCCCTTAAACAATCTATGTGGCTTCGATACTCTATCTTATTACTTGCTGCAAATTGACTGTGTATACATGCACATGTTTATCACGCGACCAATGTTCATAAAATACAAAGCACTCGAGATTATAACACTAAATTCTAAGTTAAAAATTAAGAATTAAAACATAATTCAAGTGTTCCAGCAAATGAATGTTTTAGAGGTTCAGAGCTTATAGTCTTGTGCGTATATTGCAATGGTAATAAGTAGTCAATTCTTCAAGATGAGGTACTCAATTTATACGAAAAAATAGAGACGTTTGAAGATGACCATTTGAGAAGATTGAATTTCCGGTTGGAATAGTACAATCCTTTTAGTAGAATTTTGAATATTTTGCTATAAGGAGTAATATAATTTCACTACCTTGTCCTTTAAGAAATAGTACTCGACCATTAAATAGTAAAATAGTACAATACGCTCCATTGTTTAGGATAAGGATGATGTACTATATATATATTCTTCAATCATATGTACTGTCACACGTCTTGGTAATTATTCTTTATTCATTAAAACGCAGTTGACATCCTCTGACATATCCAACATATTGAGTAAATCATCCTCTAAAATCCTTTTGGTTCTGAAACTTGACAACTTTTGAGAGTCTTCAGAGCTTGGTTGTCAACTCATGATAATCTTCAGAGCTTGGTTCCAGAACTTCAATAAAACTTCTCTATTTTACTGTGCTGAAAGATCATAAAATTTTATCTTGTGGTCCTACACACTAGAACAATTTTTAGTAACATCAATTGTACATTTAATACTTTGATATAATCAAAATGTTTAAAAACATTAGAGAGTTTGCCATAACCAATTTTTTTTCCAACAGACACATTCAAGGCGCCACACTACCACCTTCAAGTCTTTAAACTTTGTTAATTCATTGGTTCTTATTTACTAGCGGATAAATCTGCCAATAACTCTTCCAATTTTATTTTTTTAATTCTGTTTTATACTTTTTGGCAGATAAATCCGCCAATATATATATTATTTATTTTATTTTTTTCGGATAAAGTTATTGGCGGTTTTTTATTACTTTGTGGCTGAATTTTCTGCCAATAACTTTGTGGTGGATTTTTCCGCCAATAAGTGAATTTAAATTCCGTTTGTAAATGAAGGTTTTCTTGTAGTGAGCTTAGTATCCTTGAAATTTTCAAAGGACTTGGGTAATGCACACAACATGTGTATGGCTTTGTCATCATCTTCTAAGTTCACATCAATGTTCACCAAATCATCAATGATTTTGTTGAATTCCGTTAGTTGCTCCATTATGGATTTTGTCTCCACTATATTCGATAAAAGTAGAATTGTTGTTTCAGACATTGCCTATGTGCTAAGGAATTGGTCATGTACAATGAATCAAGCTTGTTACACATAGCCACAATTGTGGTCTCCCTTGCTACTTCTCTCAAAACCTTGTCTCGGAGGCAAAAGATAATGTCGCTGATTGCCTTATCATTCATCTCATACTTCACTTCATGTGTCAGATGTGCCGACATCTGTGCTTCTCCCTTCAGCACTTAAACACACTTGTTTTGTATTAATACTGCCCTCATCTTTACCTTCCACAACCTGAAGTCTTTACTACCGGTAAAATTCTCAATATCCCACTTCAAAATTGTGATACTAGATTTGTTCCTTGCTCCACAGTGTGGGCGTCAATTGTTGTGAATTTGAATAAAAAATCACACGAATAAAATATTTGATGTGTGGAGCAAATAAATCAAAAAACTAAAATCAAACGAGGAATTGAGGTAATAATAATCCAAAACGAAAATAACCAAGCGAAGGGGAAAAAGAACAAGAGAAAGAACATACATATTTGTTTACCCAATTCGAAACTTAAGAATGATTTCATGGCTTTGCTGAGAAACGAATCGAAGCTTGAGATTCTAAATTGTTGAGAAACTGGATCAAAACTTGAGAAGTTGAGAATGATTTCGTGGCTTTGCTGAGATTCTGATAAAAATGAGAGAACAAATGTGAGAAGCTGAATCTGAGAAAATTTAGGGTCGAGAATGAGAGAAGGAATTTGAGAAGCTAAATCTAAGAAGAAATATGAGAGAATGATTTAGGGTTGAATGGTTTTATGTGAAAAAGGAGACATTGCTTTGTTCAGAGTTGAACAAATCCGAGTAATTGTGAGTTCAAAGGAAGAAGAGGGAAAATAGAGAGGGGTTATAGCGCATTTTTTTAGAACCATATCACGATGGCTTAGGAGGAACAGCCGCAAAGCCATCCAATTAACATAACGACGGTGGTTTCTAAGGAACCGCCGCGATCATTTGGATTATTTACAAGATGTTGAGCTTGCAACTGATGAAGGGTCTCAAGGGTGAGGAAGCCACTTGTGTGGAGTGTTGATTATGTGATGAAGTGACTAATGAGAGACACATGTGAGCTATTAGCAATTTCATACTTTTAGTAGATTTCCTTCTAGCTAGAAAGAAATTAGTTCAATTTGTTAGATAAACGATTATCCCAAAAGCTTAAGCTGTTAGGATAGAGCAAAATCAATGGTGCAAAAGCCCACTTGGGCTTGAAGCGTGGATAATGCATAGGCCCACCTACCATATGCTTAAATTCCACTTTTTAATTAGAAAGTGAGGGGAGAGGAGATCGAACTCTAGACCACTTAGTCATTGAGGCTCTGATACCATGTTAGATAACCAATTATCCCAAAATCTTAAGCTGTTAGGATAGAGCTACATCAATGATTTTATATTATTTCTAACACAATCTTTTGTGTAAGTGTCCTTTGTCCTTAGATCAAGGAAGAATTTCCTTCTATATGTATTCATTTGAGCAATGATGAATGCATGCATAGTTTATTCTCACTTTTCAATTATTCTCATTCGTTACTACTACCTTCGTCCCTAATTATAAGACTTTGTTTGATCACTGCACGTACGTCAATGCACAATTTTGATTCATAATATTTTTAATTGTATATTAGTAAAAATTATAAAAAATTAATATTTTGAAAATACTCATCAAAACAAATTGAACAAGATCTTATATGTTCGTCAAAAAAAAGATTTTATATGCTAATATTTACATTTATATATTATTAAAAAAATACGGTCAAAACAAGGTAAATGAATAGTACATTTTTATCAAATAGAGTCTTATAATTAGGGACGGAGGTAGTATATATTTCTGGAGCTTAATCCCTGCTCAAACCATGATTCACCATTGTTACCTTATCATCATTCTGTCAGTATTTTCAAACTATTTTGTAGTGATATATAACTTTGGTTCTTCCTCTTACAATATTTTTCCATTTTAAAGTATTGATCATTATCCCTAAAAAAAATCACTCCCTAAATTCATCTATAATTTTGAAATATCATAAATTTGTTTCCAATTATTGGAATTTAAATATTTTCAATGATTCTATGAATTCAATTAATATGAAACAAATTTTTAAAAAAAAAATTGAAAAGTGGAAGTTGTATTTGTGCTGTGACATTATTTCCAATAAATTCTATTTCCAATAAATTCTAATAGAGAACGTAGTAACAACAATTGCATAATAAATAGTATATACACTTTTAGTGGATTGAATAAATTTGAAGTTCTGACAAACAAATATTGATGCATGAAAGAAATACTATAAAAGTATCAACATTATAACTGCAAAGACAATTATACTAATTATCATATAATTACAGTGAGTATATTTAAACTTAACAACTACCATGGCACGCACCGGCAAACACCACTTTTGCACATTGCATGTTCATTATATTCCAGACACTCACTATCAAGGCAATCTTCATGATGTTCACAAAAACAAATTCCTAAGACATAAATAGGAAAAATTATGAATGTTATAATGATATGGAATGATACATTGCATATATAAGATAAAGAAGAAACATTTAAATAAATAAAATAAAAATTGATAGTATTTTGTAGAATATAGACTTACTACCAATTACGATAGGCATGAAAAGGAAAATAATCATAACATAAATAAACTTTATAATTTTTGCCATAATTTTTTTCTTGTTTGCATATATAGAAAAAAAATGTGTATGATCACTTAATTGGGAAAACACCGACTCTCAAAATATAATTATTTTTAAATGGCTCTTAGGTGTTTTTATATGATGTTTTGGTCTTTATAGCTGATTGATTGGTCGCTTGACCTTAACTATTATTCTTCTATTATGAATCACTATTAATAGTTGTTGTTATTATTATTATTATTATTATTTTAATAAGGTTTTTTTTAATGGAAAAAATTCAATTATAAGGAGTATTAAATGTACTCAAATCTTACAATTCAAAAAAATATCATTAGATGCTTTGAATGCAAACCAATAAGTCATTACACCAATCAGAAAATATACAAAAGAAAAGATATTTCATATTTGTCCTATAAATCAAAACCAGGAAATAAACATAATTTGATCCATTAAGGAAGACAAATTAACCACTTCTCTAAACTTGATGATATTGCGTGCGCACGATAGACTACAAGTGGTTACTAACTAAATGATATGCCTTGCTGTATTTCTTATACTTCACCAAACTGGCAAAAGTATTAAAATGTTTCCATCCTTCTTCAAAGAGTATGAATTCCACATTCAACCATCTATAAATTTTCTTCCATACTTGTAATGAAAAAGAACAATTTAAAAATAAAATAAATGGTCAATCTCTTCTTCTTCTCGGAAACATAACGCATAACTAAATTCACATGGATTGACAATAATATTTTTTCTTACCAAAGTCATACGCGTCGGAAGTCTTGCTAATAATAACCACCATCCGAAAATACTCACTTTGGAACGAACATCATTCACCCATATTTTAATAAAGGTTAATGAATGTTTTGCTCCCTTCTATTTGGGTGAATTTTGTTTTACGTCATGTAATATTTTTATAGGTTTTTGTATCTATATATATATATATATAACATAAACAATAACTAGAGTTTAGAAAGTGAAGGATCAGAGCTTAGAAAGCTTTTCATCGCATTTCATCGTTTGGAGAAAATTAACTCTAAAAATCTTTCTAGTTAAGAATGAATGAAAAGCTTTTTATAGGTTATTGTTTATTGTTTATGTTGTTTATGTCGTTTGTATCTATCTATATATATATATATATATATAAAACATAAACAATAACTAGAGTTTAGAAAGTGAAGGATCAGAGCTTAGAAAGCTTTCTAGACTCTAGTTATTGTTTATGTCGTTTGGAGAAAATGAAGGATCAGAGCTTAGAAAGCTTGAAAAATTCATATTGTGAATTCGGAATCTCTTGTTCAATCTAACAATAACTAGAGTTAAGCAAGAAAGTTCAATGGCAACCAACACTATGCAATCAAAGAAATAATAATTCTAACAACCTAGCTTAAGTATAAACCAATCAAGCAAAGAACAAAAAATGGTAAAGAGGAACAAAACACAAAAGAGATTTATTACCTAGTTCAATCCAACAATGATCTACTCTAGGGGAGAGAGCAACTCTCCTCTTCACTATATCAGCAATGTTTACAAGAAATCAAATGAGTTAGAAGAAATTAATTCCACAAATTTACCAATAACCATCCTAATCTCTGCCAATTTCTCAATCTCTTTCCATGAACAAGAGATTCAACAAAGATACCAAGAAAATGCTCACAACTGCTCTCCAAGAGCAATACCCATTTTCCTCTACTTTTCTCTCAAGATCAAAGATGAACAATGAACCTCACTTCCAAGGTGTTTCTCATGTGTTTTCCAACCTTAGAGCAACCCCAAAGAACTATCAACCATTAGGTCTTCAACCCCTAATGGTTCACTCTCAATGTCTCTCTAAATATTTCCTAAACCCTAGGACTCATCCCGTACGTAGCTCCCTCTCACTTTTTCAAATCAGAAAAAAAAAAAGTTGAACTTTAAATAGAAATACGCACAGCAAAACCTGCACCCCTCACAACCTAGAACTAGCAAAACTTGCGTCCCGCGCAACCATCTTGCGCCCCACGCAAAGCAGACCTGCGTCCCAAGCATTCCTTCTTCCGCCCCACAAAAAACATCATCGAAAAAAAGAACAGAAAATGGCTTGCGCCAAGCGCAATGTTTTATTCGCTATGCGCAAACCAGTAAACACAGTTTTTCTAACTTATTGAGTTCAAGGCACACCCAACATTTCATATTGACAAAAGATAGTGAATAGAGTACAATAATTAATGGGCTCTTATACAGAGCAATTTGAGATTAACCAACTAATCTAACTAATGGAGATTCTAACTAATTAATAGAGGTTCTAACTAATTATCTATATGCTTAACAACCTCCCTCAAACTCAACATTGGGAAGTTTACCAATTTGAGTTTCAATTACAAAGTTAAACTTAAACAAGCAAACAAATGACAAAGCAAAAAATGCGCTTTATGCTAACATAGAGAAATCAAACAACATCCAAAATCCAAAATTCAAAATCACAATACCACACCACCGCTTCCTGTTCCTTGAAACACAATCACTAAGCCAAACTAAGTACCAATAGTATTGTACCAATAATACTATTTTGATGGATCCTCATTCCATTAAAGCATTGATGAAGATCTCACATTGGTGATTTGTGGTTTCAGATTCAAGATTGGTAGTTGCAGATGAGTTACTCACATTTGAAAATTTCTTAAATTCGTCTTTGATCTCTGAAGATGGAAACAAAAATGATGATGCATAATCATGATGTTCTTCTAGCGTGAATTTGTTCAAGAAACAAGATATCTCTCCGATCTTGATTATGCATCCTTTGATCCTTGGTTTAATAGATTTAATCGGTTTGATCGGAATAATTTCAGAGTGAAAATTACCGAAATTGAAATTGCAGTAGTGATTTTGTTGTAATTGATTCAATCAAAGGTTCTTGAATATCAATCTATTCTTGCTGTGATTTTTGAAGTGGAGGAAGTGGCAAAAATTTCTTCATCTTTGATTTCTTCCACAAAAGACATTGGAGTAAACCATTAGAAATGAAGGAGGATCAAACTGAACTGTGAAAAGTTCGTTGTGATGAGCAATGGAGAATTTCTCCAGTACTGGTACGGTGGAGGAAGCGGAAAGTATTACCGGAGATTGAAACCGAGGCAATGATACTATGATACCATGTTAAGATTTTCATGGATTGGAGAAAATGAAGGGTTAGAGCTTAGAAAGCTTGAAAGATAGTAAAAATCATAAGATTTCATAGTGATAAAATATAGTGAAAATAGTACAATAGTAACTCTTATACAGAGCAACTTTGAGATTAACCAACTAATCAACTAATAACCATCCCTAACAAACTAATGGAGATTCTAACTAACTTATAGAGGTTCTTCTAACTAACTATCTATATTCGTAACATCTTATTTGGATTGAATTGACATATATATTTAGATTTATCTTGTGATTTATTTAGGGATGTTAATTTGGATCTATTAATAGAGTTCCTTGTGAAGATTATTTGTTCGGATTTCTGAAGTCGGGGACTTTTTCCCCATGAGGATGGAAGGGAAAGTTTCCCTAAAAACATTTTGGGGCGAGGATCGTGGAAGTACTCTCCGTCGGTGCAGATTACCTGACCTCGACCATATTATTAAAGTTATTATATATAATTATATAACTTTACATATTTTTTTCATAAAAAAAACTAGTTAATATGTTAGAACACCAAGAATCGTAAGCATGATCATCTTATTTTCTTGTTTCACTACACAAATAACCGTACAAAAATGATCCAAGTACGTACCGTCTAGTGTCTACTCTCTACTCCTTTGGTTCCTTCAATTCTGTTTGGGAAATAAGCTAGCTTATAGCTTATTATATGAGTTTATAAGCTTGTTTCAAAAAATTAGAGGTGTTTGGTAACAAGCATTTTTTTATTAGCTTATAGTTTTTTTTTCAGATGCTATTTCAAGTAGCGTTTGAGCTTATAGCTTATAGCTTTTTACACTTTATTCCATTTTTACCTTTTAATTTATAACTACACACTCTAAAAAAGAAACTACCCACTATCAATTATATCATTTTATATTTATCAACCACTTTAAAAGCTAATTTTACCAAACACTTTAATTTTAATTAGCTAGCTTTTCAGCTATTAACTATAAGCTAGCTTTTCAGCTATCAACTAGCTTATAACTTATTTTTACCAAAGAAAACCTTTGTCTCCTATTTATTATCTACATTTTGCATATTTTGCTATATGCATCGTGGGATATTTGGTTATCTATGTGCTTTTGCACGTGCAACTGCTTTTGCATTTTTTTCAAATGTAAATTGCAAGTGCTTTTGCATTTTTGTGTGTAAACTGGATATTCTCTGCGCGCAACAGCAGAGATTAATTCCTCGAATCTTATAGAACCTAAATGGGTGGCAAACTCTTCATAAGAGTTTTAACACTGCTGGCCCAAGCCATGCTTTTGCATTTTTTTTATTGGTGCAAAATGTGTTTTTATTTTCTAAAAAAAGTCATGTTAATTATGCTCTTATAGGAAACAAAAATAAGTAAGTTTTGTATTGAAAATGGTATTTTGGCTTAAATGCAGTTTTACCCCCCCTATTTTGAAAAAATCAGAATTTACTCCCCTATTTCACTAAAATTGTAATTAATCTCTCTATGTCCAAATTTAGTGGAGTTTGATTATGTGGAAATATAACTCGATTACGATCATTTGGTACCAGTTTCGGGAATTATTGATCAAAATTGAGTTCTGTCTTTGAAGTTGAGGCTCAGAAACAAACTAGTACCTCAATTTTGGTAACTCAATTTTGATCGATAATTCAACAAACTGTACCAAAATGACCGTAGTCGAGTTAACTTTCCACAAAATCAAACTCCACTAAATTTGGAGTTACAGAGAGAGATTAATTACCGTTTTAGTGAAATAAGGGGGTAAAATTTTGATTTATTCAAAATAGGGGGTAAAATTGCATTTAAGCCTAGTATTTTTTTTTTTATATTTTAAAAAGATTAATTGCACAAGTTTCCAAGATTATTTTACTAGCTATGTTTCCTTAATTAGTGTTTGATGGGCATTGATTAGAGTTTTCCTTTTAAAACTAGAAAGATGCAATATATATATATATATATATATATATATATATATATATATATATTTAATAAAAAGGAAGAAATAACAAAATACTAGTGTCATGCTTTTGGTCGAAAAGTATAAAAATTTTGTTAAATTTTTATGTTCGTGGATCTCCGTGGGTATTGGGTACCGTGGAGATCCGTGGGTATAGAGATGGGGAAAAATATTTCCCCGTGATAGGGATTGGCGACGGAGAATAAATTAGAGGGCGAGGCAGAGAGCGGGAAAGCATCCTCCTCACATTCCTTACGAAGTTATCCCTAGTTTTACTACATGAGAGCTATATGGCAGCTGATTTTCCAATTGTGCTGTATCGCTTTTCTCTAGCTTGTGGCCTAAGACTAGGAGATCTCCAGTTTGTTACAGTAGTTTTGTTGCTTTTGATGTTGGATTCTGTTTTATGTTTTGTGTTATTGTCTAGTTTTCATTTTAGTTTTTGGTGTTTGTATATTTGTGCTTTTTTTAGCTCCTTAATATCCTGATACTTGGATATATTCTATCAATAAATTTTATCTTCTTCCAAAAAAAACTATATGAGAGCTATGTAATTGTGAAATGGAACTCTCTGATTAGTGTGCTATAGAAAAGTAAGCAAGAAATTAAACCGAAGAATCTTGCATTCCAAGAATCAATTATTTCTTGTATAAAATTGTATGGAGGGATATCGCATTTTATATGCAGGGGTCGGGAATTATAGGGTTATTTGTTTTAGATTTTGAGAAGCTTGAAATGAAGTTTTACTGTAGGAAAGAAAGGTTACCCCTCATTGAGAAAAATCTGAACTACCCATACTCATTCAATATACGAATGATATTCAATTATGATTACCTCTCATTCGTTGAAATTCACCAAACATCATGATTTTTCTTTTATGTTGTAAAACTTAAGGTAAACGCATAAAATGTTGAGAATAATATGCCTAAATATTTTTTTAAAGATTTAAACATAGTTTAGTTTTATTTTTAAAATAAGATAATATTAATTAGAATTTATAATTAAAGATTTATTTAAAAAATTTATGATTAATTTGTTCTTTTTAAAGAATAATTTTTTTGGAAATTATTGTATTTTGTAGCTGTATATTCATGAAGAATATAAATAAGAATAGCTGAATATTCTCCATACAATACTATATTTATTTATGAAGAGTCTTTTGTGAAAACTTGTGTTGGGTGGTTTGCTGCAAATACTTGAACAAGAATAAGATAATAAACAACATGATGAACATTGCACATAAATTTCAAAGTGTGTGAACACACTAAACTTTAGGTTCGATTTGTCCCCATCAGTTTATGCAAACTAGATGCAAAAGGGTTAACCGGCAAATCCCCTTAAGGATACTTTGGAATCCTCGATATGAATTGCACACTCATATTAAACATATCGATCAATGATAGTTTATAAAATAAAATTCCTACAATGACTCTTGTGCACTAGAGAAATGAAGAAATGACTTAGAAATATTTCAGACAGAATTTAGACTCATGTGAACATGATTGGATGATTCATGAAACTCATGATTTTCTTGAGTGTGTTTTTCTGCCTCATGAGTATATCTAATTATAGAGAAACTCATATAATTTGATAAAGTGAAGGAATTCTTGAAAGATATCATGCAATGTTATATGAAACAATGCTATGATTTACTCTTGTTCTCAAAAGGTTCCAAAACTAAATCAATAGACACATTATTTCAAACTAACCATTGCATCATTTCAAGTATATTTTGAAAATTCTCTCATAGCTTTCACCGTAAAAATATATCCCATCAAATTTCGCATTACAAAAGCGCAAAAACTATATCACAAAACAAATAAATTAATCAAACTTGGAGTTCCAGTTCTATTTTGTACTCCGTTTGTTTCAAAATGAGCCATTTTAGCAAAAGTGATTGGTTTCAAATTGATCGTCTCTCACACTTTTTAATGTATATATAGAATAATTGTTTTAATTTTAATTGTTAATTAATTGACTGTATATTATACTTTCAAAGTAGTACATCAATAGTAAATAATAGGCTTAATTAGTAAAATGGTCCCTTAAAGACATTTTTGGTTTCACATTGGTCCCTTAAAGAAAAAAAAGACCAAATAGGTCCCTTAAAGAAAAAAAAGTCTGAATAGGTCCCTTAAAGATATCTCTGTTAATCAGTTTGGTCCCTTAAAGACATCTCCGTTAATCAGTTTGGTCCTCGAAAAAATGGACGAAAAGGACCAAACTGATTAACGGAGATGTCTTTAAGGGACCTATTCAGACTTTTTTTTCTTTAAGGGACCTATGTGAAACCAAAAATATCTTTAAGGAACTATTTTATTAATTAAGCCTAAATAATATTAGTTTTTAAAATTAACAATAGTTTGTATATGTTTCTCATACTTTTAAGAGGCGAACACAAATAACGATGAGGATTCAATGTTTGCAATAATCTTGGAGTTCTAACTCTTAAAAATAATAATTGGCTTGTTAAAAAAAAAAACTCTTAAAAATAAGGACAAAACTTATATACATTTCTTTAAATGCAGTTTTTTTTGTTCCTCTCACAAAAAGGTGTTAGAATATTTTATATTATTCAATTATTATATTCCAATAATTATTATGTGGGCATATATATTTATATTAATTATATTAGCTATTTATCAATTAAGAGCCTAAATTGATTAAGTGATCAAATAAAGTTAAAAGGCTATTAGATTTCTATTTAGAATTAATTAATTAATTATTTAATTAGTTAGATATGGACTCAAATGGGTGGATGTCAGGATGGCCCATTTCGGGATAATGGGAACCCTAATGGGCCATCACCCTATATAAGGCTATGGTCCCCAATACACCGTACAAAAGCAAACACTCTCTTCTTCCCATCTGAAGAGAATCAAGGCATCAGGGTACCGGTTGAGGAAGAGCCAATCTAGCCGCCATTTCTTTGTATTTCAGGATCACTGCAAAAGAACTTTTCATCATGGATCCAGGTATTCCTAAAGATCATCTTGTCGATCCTATAATATTATACATGTTTCTATGACTCTTTTGTTTCCGCACTAAAGTATATGTCATAATATGTTGAACATGTATATGTGTTTAATCCTAATTTAGTGATTTAAGTCTAACAATTGGTATCAAAATTGCTTTAACACTGATTCATGAAAAATAAATTGTCGAATTTGAAACTGATAAAAGTATGATGAGCCAGATAAAAGTAATCATGGATGTACTATATATACAATCTTAAACTAGAATTTGAATTGTAATATATACTGAATAATCCCAATTAAGCATGATGGATATAATATACCAAACCACGTACTGAACCGAAAAACAAAATTATACATATGTACACACATATACACCATATAAACCAAAATTAAAGGCTGCCATGATCATAAAAATTGCAACCTCACAATAGTATCAAACGAAAATTAAATGAGAATTCTGCCACTTTATGGCATAAGCGATTAGGTCATATCTCTAAACAGAGAATTCAGCGGCTTATGTCAGACGGTATTCTTGGATCCCTTGACTTGTCGGACTTTCAAGTCTGCATTCAGTGTATCAAGGGTAAGCAAACAAACAAAAGGAATTTTCATGCCGAAAGAGCTAAGGATGTCTTAGAACTAATTCATACCGATATATGTGGTCCTTTCCCTTCAGGTTCTTGGAATGGACAACGGTATTTTATTACGTTCATAGACGATTACTCGAGGTACGGCTACCTTTATTTGATTCATGAGAAATCTCAATCTCTGGACGTGTTCAAGTCATTCAAAGCTGAAGTCGAACTTCAACTTGGAAAGAAAATAAAGGCTGTCAAGTCTGACCGAGGTGGTGAATACTATGGTCGGTATGATGGATCAGGGGAACAACGTCCAGGGCCCTTCGCGCTTTTCCTCGATGAGTGTGGAATTGTTCCGCAATACACAATGCCGGGAAAACCCAGCATGAATGGAGTTGCAGAACGACGAAACCGGACTCTTAAGGATATGGTAAGGAGTATGATTAGTCATTCTTCTCTACCAGAGTCATTTTGGGGAGAGGCATTAGTTTATATCCTTAATAGAGTACCTAGTAAGGCAGTAGCTAAGACCCCTTATGAGCTGTGGACTGGGAAAAAGCCCAGCATTAGGCACCTGCACATTTGGGGATGTCCAGCTGAAGCGAGACCCTATAGGCCTCATGAAGGTAAGTTGGACGCAAAGACAATTAGCTGCTATTTTATAGGGTACGCCGAACGCTCTTACGGGTATAAGTTTTATAACCCCATCACTAGAACAATTTTTGAAACGGGAAATGCAAGATTCCTTGAGGATGTAGAGTTTGGAGGGGAAGGAAACATAAGGAGTGTTGTCTTTGATGAAGAAACTGTTACTGACAATGATCAAGTCTTTGTACCTATTGTTGTTCCAGAAACAGATCCAGAGATTAACAATGATGTTATTCCTAACATCCCTCAAGAACAAGACAACGCTGAGTTTCTTCCTCAAGCACCACCTATAGTTCAAACTCAACAACCTCAAGGGCTGCCATTAAGAAGATCCACTAGAGAGAGGAAGTGTCCAATTTCGGATGATTATGTTATATTTCTTCAAGAACATGAGGATGACATTGGTTTGACTGAGGATGATCCCATTAACTTTAGTCAAGCTATGCGAAGTTCAAA
The DNA here is from genome assembly GCF_020283565.1 of Trifolium pratense. Classification (NCBI taxonomy): domain Eukaryota; kingdom Viridiplantae; phylum Streptophyta; class Magnoliopsida; order Fabales; family Fabaceae; genus Trifolium; species Trifolium pratense. The sequence continues at coordinate 38,947,864 of NC_060065.1, forward strand.
CTCTCTTAAGTGGATTGATGCCATGAAGGATGAGATGAAATCGATGACTGACAATGATGTTTGGGATCTCGTTAAATTACCCGAAGGAAAGAAACCCATTGGTTGTAAATGGATATTTAAAACCAAAAGGGATTCAAAGGGTAACATTGAGAGATATAAAGCTCGTCTTGTCGCCAAAGGTTTTACTCAGAAGGAAGGCATTGATTATAAAGAGACTTTCTCTCCGGTTTCTTCGAAAGACTCTCTTAGGATTATAATGGCATTAGTAGCTCATTTTGATTTAGAGCTGCATCAGATGGATGTAAAGACTGCGTTTCTAAATGGAAACATTGATGAAACAATATATATGGTGCAGCCAGAAAATTTTGTGTCAGGAGTGATAAGTGCTCAAAAACAGTGATTTTACCTATTTATTTTAAGCACTTATTGACTTGTTTTATAAGTCATTTTAGGTAAAAACCCCAATTAATTTTAAATATTAATCTCTACTAGCAAATTAGTATTGTAGCTATTTTCCCTCATTTTTGTAGGTTTTGTGAGCTTAATGGACAAATGGAACCAAGTAGAATCACATACTTCAAGACTAAGAAATTATTATTGAATCAAGAGGCAACTTTTGTCCTTATTGTTTAAGAGATAAGATAGTTTTTATTGGACCAAAACAAGATTATGCAGCACCTTTTTGACTTAAAGTTACTTAACTATGAAGAATATATTATCATAAGTAACTAAGAACCGCCTTGTTCCAGTTGTGGAAGCACTGCCTAGTTAGTTCCAAGCCTATAAAAGGACGCAAGGCCATTCCAAATAATTCATTCCATTCTTGGCAACACTAGAAACAGAGAACAGAAGAGAAACAGAGAGAAGGAGGCAGATTGAAGGAGATTTGAAGACGGATACACAACAATAGTTGAGACATCATCATTGATATGTTTGTTCATCTCTTTTCTTCTTTATCTTTTGTAAAGCTATCATGAAAATGAATAGCTAATCTCTCTTTTGTTGGGATTAGATATAACTAACTCTAGTAATATGTATATTTTATGATCATGGTATTATATATGATTTTAGATTATCCATTAATATTGGTGTTGTTCTTGATTTTTATGTTTTAATTATAGGGTTTAACTTGTTATAGACATATACTTTTTGAACCCAAAGAATTAGGATAATATCTATTAAATTCTAAATTCTAGATATAGATTTAGGTTTAATATTCACTTAGAGTATCGAAGCTTAATGCTATTATATCGATTGACGATCCGAGACATCTGATGTTAATAGGTATAATAAATATCTCGGCGTTATCTGGACACGGAAACGTACGACGAGCGGTACGTGATAATATTGAGGGATGTCTAAAATCTATATAACTGATTTGGAGAATACATATGAATGAGTTAGCGATGTCTAAATCCCAGCAAACTTATCTCTCTGTGATTCCAATCATTTCTTTAACATCACTATATTTTCGTACTTTCTCATAAACAAACTCCGTCAACCACTTTACTTGAAATTATATTAATTGTTGAACGGCATCGATATCGCATCAGTCCCTGTGGAGACGATAAAAATATACTTACTTTTGTACTTCATAAAATGGCGCCGTTGCCGGGGACTGACGTTTAGATATTGCAGCAATTTGTATTCTTTTAAGTATTTGTATATATTTGTTTATATTGTATAGTTTTTCTTGTGCTAATCCTTCTTTGCTAGACAAAGAAAATTGTTTTTCTTGTTTGTTGAATCCTTTTTCAGATTCCCCATTAAAAGTAAAACTATGACTGATCGTGGTTATTACAACTTCTATACTCCGGGTGAGTATGAATCATATCAACAGTTTCCTCCTTATAATTATGGGCAAACTTCAGAGGCTAAATTGGAGGAGACCATGATTAAATTCATGGAAATGCAGCAACAAATGAATGAACAAATGCAACAGATGCAAGACCAGCACCAACAATATCTGAAAAACAGTCTTGCACGGGCCAAAAATTTGGAAAATCAGCTTGTTCAGTTGGCTAAACAGTTAGCCAATAACAATAACCAAGGAGGAACATTTCAAACCAACACACAAACCACTCCTGACGAGAAAGATAATAATCCAATGAAAAATGAGGAAAGTGGAGAAAGTGTGAAAGGTGTTGAAAACAATGAGGAAGAAAGAATGCGCGATGGATGTGATGAAGAGAAAATAGTGATAGAAATAGAGACACCACACGAGGTAGAACTTCCTCAAGAATTGCCATGTATTGAGAAGACTAGCACTGTTGATAATGAAGAAGTGATGATGGGTGCAGAAGAAATTAAGGGATTACTTGACAAGAAAATATCAATTGAGCAAAAGAGGGAGATGGAGAACAAGGCGGAGATTGACCGGGTCATAGACGAAATATGTGCCTTGTTCAATATGAAGCAATTGGGGAGGATATGGACTCCGCAATATCTATATCTCAAGTTCATGGAGTTCCTCCATAACCGAAGGAAAAAGACGGAGGATGTGCTTTCCGTCTCATTTTGGCCACCCTAACCAAAAAGGCGTCAAGCTAATGACGTAAAAGAAGCGCTTGTTGGGAGGCAACCCAATTTTCTATCTATACTATTTAAATTCTGCAATTTATAATTTTACTGCACTTAGGCATATTTTGAAAGGTTTTAAAAGATCCAAAATTGGAACCATTACTTCTGGTGTGAAAGTTCTGCTTTTTTTTGTCATGTGTGTTGCATTTGCTAAGCTAAATTTCCATGGCTAAGTGAATTGTGCAAATTCTGAATTTTTAAAGCAGCAACACTCATAGCTTCCACTTTAGAACTTTCAACCACATATCTCTTTATCTCATTTTCTGATTTCATTGATATTGAAGGCATTGTGAAGTTTTGTTGCTTATCTAGGAAACACCATGTTTATGAATTTGAGGTTGCTGCCTTTAAGCAGATTTTGAAAGTGTATTATGCTTCAACTGGTCTTTGTTGATTGTGGAAATATGCACTTATGACAGGGTTACTTTCACTAAGCTGGAATGTTGATTTGGTTGCTTTAACTTGTGCTATTTTAAAGCTGAATTTGACAAATTTCTTTTGTGCTATGTCTTGACTTTCATGAGTTATTTTAAAGGCATAGATACAAAATTCTTAATCTTGAACTGACATTAGAATCATGTGACAACTGTGTTTCATTGTTGCTTATTTGAACATCATGTTTGCAATTCATAAAAGACATGAACTGTTAAATCTTAACTTAGTGGTCATCACTTGTTGTCTTACCATTATTGCTTGTTGAAGTTCATGACTTTACTTTCAGTAAGCTCATAATTGCAAATCTTTCTAAGCTTAAGGGATGTGGAAGGTAAGTGTGTAAAGAAAGTGCCCTGTATACCACTTGTTGACTTCTTAAAAACTGTTATAGAAACATAGAATGCAGTATGTGCAAATTCTTTTTCACTCATTCTGTCTGTAAATTTCGCTAAGCGAAATTCCTGTGGCTTAGCGAAAGTACCAGTTTCTGAATCTATTCTGCTGTGTTCTTGAGAGACATGTGTGTGGTGTTATTTGCTATATTAACATTTGTTTCAGAGATGGCACCAAAGAGGCATTTGATGCCTGATTAGGAATGGCCTATGGAAAGGCCATTTTACTTGGAGGAGGTGAGACAGGCTGCTGTTGGTACCAAGGAAGTGAAGAAGATCCAGACAACTGACAAGAGAAAGATAGACCGAGAAAGCTCTCCAAAACTCTGTGAAGTTTATTTTAAATAGCTTTCGGTTAAATTTATGCTTTATCTTAATTTATATTTCTCTTGTGGTCTAAACAACATGCTGATGGTTGATTGAAAAATGGTAAAAAAAAATTATTTTTGAATATCATGTGCATATGGATTGAAAAGTTTAGGTTTGTGATTAATCAAATTCAAATGCATGATTAGAATAATTTTTTTCAAATTGCATTGTTTGAGGTTGAATCTTTGTGATTATCTTTGAATAATAGGATGAATTTGAACTAAGTAGCTTTATTCAATTTGATTTCATCCATTCCTTCTTGAGATGATTAATTGATGATGAATCACTTAACCTAGCCGGGTGAGATTGTGTGAACCTTCCATTGTTTATATATTTGAGAGCCGACAATTGTGTTTAACTCTGTTGATTTTAACTGAATCTTGCTATTACTTGATGTGTTTGAAGTCATGGATATGATCAAGGCCTTGTTTCTTTTTGAGTGGTAACTACTTAAGCCAAAATAACCTACCTTGTGAGTTAGTGTGATCCTTTGCTACCCCCCTTGAGCCAAAAATTTTGAAATTTTGTTTGATTTTGAACCCTTGAACCACAATAAAGAAAAACAATGACTTAACCCTTGTCTTAGGATGATTGAGCATTGAATTTAAGTAGGGTTGAAAACAAGTTGGGGAGAAAGAGGTTATTTGTTTGTTTGAAAAAAAGAAAGAAGTAGTTGAAAATGGTGATTGTGAAAAAGAAAAAGAATTTTGAAAAAGATGTTACAATCAAAAGAAGTCATTCAAATTGAAAAGAAAAAAAAAAGAAAAAAAAAGATTGTGGCATACAAAAAGAATTACCAAAAGAAAGAATGGGGAATGTGAAAGAGGATGAATAGCTTATGTGATGAAATTCTCAAGAATTATGCTCTCTTATCCTTAAGGCATTTTGAATCCAAAGAAAAACAAAGATTTCTTGTAGCCTAGCCCCATTACAAGCTTAAGAAAGACCTTAGTGATCCATGATTGATAGCATGTTTTGTGATTAAGTTGAGGTGTATGTTTGAATTGATTTGTTGTGAACACATTGCTTGGATTGAGAGAAACACTTCACCCTTGAGTTGAAACACTTGTGAGAATTGTGACTCTAGTTGATTATCTTGTTGATTTGGAAAGTTTGAAATCTTACTTGAATTTTGAAACTATTTCACATTCATACCTTGATTCTTTGATGATTATGAAGGTTTGATTTTGAACTTGCAATACATTGAATCATGCAAACTTGAAATGATTTAAAACCAAAGTTTTTGATTGATTGCAAAGCTTGAATGAATCATGCACCAATGATGTTTGAAACATGTTTTGAGAGTTTATTTTGGACTTTTGTTTGAGGACAAACAAAGTTCTAAGTTGGGGAGAGTTGATAAGTGCTCAAAAACAGTGATTTTACCTATTTATTTTAAGCACTTATTGACTTGTTTTATAAGTCATTTTAGGTAAAAACCCCAATTAATTTTAAATATTAATCTCTACTAGCAAATTAGTATTGTAGCTATTTTCCCTCATTTTTGTAGGTTTTGTGAGCTTAATGGACAAATGGAACCAAGTAGAATCACATACTTCAAGACTAAGAAATTATTATTGAATCAAGAGGCAACTTTTGTCCTTATTGTTTAAGAGATAAGATAGTTTTTATTGGACCAAAACAAGATTATGCAGCACCTTTTTGACTTAAAGTTACTTAACTATGAAGAATATATTATCATAAGTAACTAAGAACCGCCTTGTTCCAGTTGTGGAAGCACTGCCTAGTTAGTTCCAAGCCTATAAAAGGACGCAAGGCCATTCCAAATAATTCATTCCATTCTTGGCAACACTAGAAACAGAGAACAGAAGAGAAACAGAGAGAAGGAGGCAGATTGAAGGAGATTTGAAGACGGATACACAACAATAGTTGAGACATCATCATTGATATGTTTGTTCATCTCTTTTCTTCTTTATCTTTTGTAAAGCTATCATTAAAAATAAATAGCTAATCTCTCTTTTGTTGGGATTAGATATAACTAACTCTAGTAATATGTATATTTTATGATCATGGTATTATATATGATTTTAGATTATCCATTAATATTGGTGTTGTTCTTGATTTTTATGTTTTAATTATAGGGTTTAACTTGTTATAGACATATACTTTTTGAACCCAAAGAATTAGGATAATATCTATTAAATTCTAAATTCTAGATATAGATTTAGGTTTAATATTCACTTAGAGTATCGAAGCTTAATGCTATTATATCGATTGACGATCCGAGACATCTGATGTTAATAGGTATAATAGATATCTCGGCGTTATCTGGACACGGAAACGTACGACGAGCGGTACGTGATAATATTGAGGGATGTCTAAAATCTATATAACTGATTTGGAGAATACATATGAATGAGTTAGCGATGTCTAAATCCCAGCAAACTTATCTCTCTGTGATTCCAATCATTTCTTTAACATCACTATATTTTCGTACTTTCTCATAAACAAACTCCGTCAACCACTTTACTTGAAATTATATTAATTGTTGAACGGCATCGATATCGCATCAGTCCCTGTGGAGACGATAAAAATATACTTACTTTTGTACTTCAACACTCGCATGGGTCTTGGTTTTGAGATTGCCTTAGATTAGTGGGAGTCTTTTCCTTATTTGTATTATGTTCTATATATTTTGGTTTCAATTTTGGTACAAACATTATGTTATGTTTGATTTTCTGCAGAAATAAAATTTATTATAAGATATTATTGTTATAACAATATTAAGTTTATGGTTATGTGCAAATATTTTAATTTTGAATTGCACCTAAGGAACTTCAGTTTGATCTCAATAAAGACTTCAGTTGGACCAGTTGGAAATAGGCATGATTTAGAGATCACATTGCATGAAATTTCCATGCCACTCATCCATATCGATCTATGTCATCAAATACATTGATGTGGTGGTCATCGGGGTTCCGTCACGTTATACGTCAGTGACGACAGCCGCGGTGGTCCCATTGTTGATGTATGAGGTGGACCAGATTGTAAAGTTGAAATCTAAAGATAAATTGCATTCGGATGCGCGCCTAAAGAACTATGATATAATTATTAACATATATTGCCCAAGTGGGAGATTGTTAGAATATTTTATATTATTCAATTATTATATTCCAATAATTATTATGTGGGCATATATATTTATATTAATTATATTAGCTATTTATCAATTAAGAGCCTAAATTGATTAAGTGATCAAATAAAGTTAAAAGACTATTAGATTTCTATTTAGAATTAATTAATTAATTATTTAATTAGTTAGATATGGACTCAAATGGGTGGATGTCAGGATGGCCCATTTCGGGATAATGGGAACCCTAATGGGCCATCACCCTATATAAGGCTATGGTCCCCAATACACCGTACAAAAGCAAACACTCTCTTCTTCCCATCTGAAGAGAATCAAGGCATCAGGGTACCGGTTGAGGAAGAGCCAATCTAGCCGCCATTTCTTTGTATTTCAGGATCACTGCAAAAGAACTTTTCATCATGGATCCAGGTATTCCTAAAGATCATCTTGTCGATCCTATAATTTTATACATGTTTCTATGACTCTTTTGTTTCCGCACTAAAGTATATGTCATAATATGTTGAACATGTATATGTGTTTAATCCTAATTTAGTGATTTAAGTCTAACAAAAGGTAGTTATTTATATTTTTAATTAAAAAAAGAAAAAGAAAATTGTTTTTAAATAAAAATAACTTCCCTCATGTATCTAGCACAGTAAGAACTGTGTATATGGAATTGTATATAAGTTTGGTCCTAAAAATAATTATTTTCTAAATTGATCTCTAATTTTGAAGTATATGTCAATGTTACCTAAATTTTTTTCCAACCATTGGAATTTAAAATTTTTCAACGATTACATCAATTCAATTAATATATCATGCATCAATCTTACGCTAAATAAAAAATTGGATAATTTTATTTGTTTAGTTACATTAATTTTTTTTTGGATAGCATTAGTTACATTAATTTTGATAACTTTTAAGAAAAAACTTTGAGTTGGTTGTACAATAGTTTATAAGTAAAACACAATTTTTATAATACAAATCGATTTTGTAAAATAGAGTTAGGCTGAATATTCAATTTTAAAAGAGTCGAGTTTTCAGGAAAAAAAAAATTCAATTTTAAGAGAGAACAAAGTAAAAACTACTCCATATATATTAAATGATATGCTTTTTAGTCGATCAAATAAATTTTAAGGTCTGACAAACAAAGATTGAATCGTGAGAGAAATATAAAAATAACAACATTATTGTTACAAATATTATACTCTTAAAATTATTTTTTTTAAACTTAATCTCTAAAACTGTATACATTTACAAACACCCCTTACGCACTTCGGATATTCCTCTGGCAGACAATCGGGTTTAGGACAGTCGCGATCACGATCGCATAAAAAAATTCCTGTGAAATAGGAAAAAATGGATGTTAGTAATATGAAATGATATAGGCGCTGAACTTGATAAAAAAGACTATGGTTTGGTTCCTGATAACTGCAATCGGGAGATGTTGAAATCATTTGATGTCAGATTCGATTTCTGAATCAGATTATGCGGTTCAGTAGATCTGATAATGGTGGTAAATTTTTTTATTATTATTTTTTTTGTTTTTGTTAAGAATATAGACTTACCATTAGTTACAATGATACACATGATGAAAAGTAAAATAATCATCACACATGCAAACTTCAGAATTTCTGCCATATTTGTTTTTGTTTGAATGTTGAAATAGAAATTTGTATGATCATTTTATAGTATGAAAATATTCATTCATAAAATTATTATTATTTTTAAATGTCTCTTAGGTATATCTACATGTTGTGTATGTTATTATAGATATATAGCTCATTGAATTGATTACTTGACCTTAACTAATATTTCATATAAAAATCTTGAATGGTGATTAGAGCACAATCTTTTTTTACCAATAATTCATTATTATTATTATTATTATTATTATTATTATTATTATTACTATTTTTATTTTTATTATTATTTCCCTTTTACCCTTTCATGACACAAATGTGAAACATCTCAAAAGAAAAATTATAAGGTTGAATAATGATAAAAAGACTAGATGTAGAAATAATGCATCGACGAGGTGATTACACATATTTATTTATTAATTAAAAGTGTCATTGGATCAAAGTTAAGCACAACAAATATGAAAATTGCATTTACGTTGAAAAAAAGGTGCTTGTAAAATGAAACAAAGAGAATTAGTTATTACGATATATAGTGGCTCAGAAACTAAGAAAAGATTCACTCTCAATCTTCTAAAAAGAAACTCTAACAAAAAAAATGTTCTAAAAAGAAAATTTTAAATTTTATAAATTTCAAACATGAATGGCAACCCAATCTACTAAAAATATAAATTGTCAAACATAGGAATCAGACTTATAGTCACTGAATGCGTTTCATCCGTTAAAAAATAAGGAACTGAATAAGACAACTTCAACTGTACTGTGTTTGATTTGAAAGTTGTTCTTATTATTGGACAAATTGGAGGCCAAGGGACAAAACATGCGAAAATTGAAATTCTTGCTCTCACTGAACTACAATATAATTTTTTGGTCCTCTACACAAAACGTTTGTGTTGTATTATTCTGTCTAGTACTAACATTTTTTTATAATCATCGTTGAATGGCCGGCCGAGTTTATAATCATCATCATGCATGGAAAAACGCTAAGTTTCTTCCTTGCATACATGATGAATTGAAGAGTTAGCTAGGGTTCATCTTATTAGTATAAGAAGCCAAGTTAAAAAATAGTAAGTTTCATTGGTGCTTTGGGAAACAATTAATTAGTTAAGGATATAGTCCGAAAAATAACATTTATTTCATTGGTATTATATAACTTATTCATAAGAGCTATGCTAAATGGTACGATGAGTTTTGCCTAAGAAATGCAAAAATAGCAACGTGTCAGTTTTCTTCCATAATGCCTTGAAACTATTTAGTATGTGTGGAGCAGAAATCATGGGTGGAATAACCAATCAAAGCTTGCCATGATTCATTCTTGCCTTCATTTTTTCATAATGTTAAGCATTTTACTATTCATAATTAGAACTCATTTTATTCTCAAAAATCAAAATGACTTATAATTTAAACCATATGGAGTATCCGTCCGAAAATATAAGAAAAAATTTGTCAAAGAAAGTTTGATATATTTGGTTTAGAATTTGGACTAAATACATCAATTTTCTTTGACCATAACACTAAAATAAATATTATCAGTAAAATAAAGAAGCATTATGAAACAAGTGAAAACTAATGATCAACCAGTGGTGGCCATTGTTGCTTCTCAGCAAATAAAAGGTCAAGTACTAAAAAATAAAAACCCCTATTTATTGATGTATGCAACTTCAAATCCTAATTGAATCGGGAAACAAATCATGACAGTAACCAAGTAAAATGGAAATCAATCCTGTTAGAAAATTAATCCTGTTAGGAAATGGAAATCACCAATAACTAGAAACTAATCCTGTTAGATAATTCAAGACATACACTAACATAACATCGAGACATTCTTCGGATATTTTCTAATCAAAATCATAAATAACTTTGCTTTTTTTTTTTTTACCAGCAATAAATAATATATTCATTTATTTTCTCCCTCATTCATTCTTCTTCGCTAAGGTTTTTTTGCTACTCTCATTTCATAACCATGGCTAAACCGAAAGCTCCAAAGCGAACCCTAGAGTCATACCCAGTAAAACATATGAACACAAATTTATTCCAATTTTTCGCTCAATTTTCTATTTGTGTGAATTGTGATCATTTTATTCAATTTCTTCATACTCAATTTTTTTAGGCTACTTATTGTGTGATTGTGCGTCCATCTGTAGCATCGAAACACTCATATGTTGATAAAATCAAGGGGATCGAAGCTGATTCACAAGGTGCTAATGTGAAAAATCATGTCGGTTGGTATTATCGACCACAGGATTCAATTGGTGGCTGGAGACAGTTTCACGGCTCAAAGGAGGTTTTTCTATCTAATCATTTTGATGTTCAAAGCGCTGATACAATTGAAAGGAAGTGTATTGTTCACAGTATCAAAAGCTACATGAAGAGCTTGACGATGTTGGTAATATGGATTTCTTTTGTCACTTTGAGTAAAATTCCGCACCCGGTGCTTTCAATCCTGGTAGAGTTGTTGTGTGAGTTAATCAATCTAGGAAGAGATCAACTCACACAAGAACTTTATTAGAATTGAAAACACCGGTGGTGGAATTGTAGTCAAAGCCGGAAAAGAAATCCTCATAACCAACAACATCAAACTTTTGTGTAGCTCTTGAAACTATACTTCCCTTCAATTGTATCAGTACTATGAACATCAAAATGATCAGAAAGAAGATCCTCCTTTGAGCCATAAAACTGTTTCCGACCACCAAATGACTCTTCCGCCCGATAATACCAATGGACATGAATTTTCACATTAGCACCTTGTGAATCATGTTTGATCACCTCGATCCTATCAACGTATGAGGGTTTCGACAGTTCAGATGGACGCATATGCACACAATTAACAAGTTAAGAAAAATCGGGTATGAAGAAATCGAATGAAATGATCACAATTCATGCAAATAGAAAATTGAACGACAAAATAGGAAGAAATTTTTGTCATATGTTTAACTATGTATGACTCTAGGGTTTGGTTTGGAGTGTTTGGTTTAGCCATGGATATCAAATGAGAGTAGCAAAAAACCTTAACAAAGAAAAATGAATGAGGGAGAAAATAATTTATTTTGGGCAACAAAAGTAAAGTTATATATCCCACTAAATTTTTTTGGACAACCAACAAAAACAAGTAATATAATTTCAGGTTTTTTCAATAATCGTTGGAAATAGTTTCTAATGAGAAATGATTAAAAAATATGGAGAAGTCTACTCTAGATGTAGATGGTATCTTTTCATGGAACTTCTCCAGCAAATCAATCTCGAAATAATTTTATAAAGAAAAAAAAAAATGTTATTATAAAATTCATACCTCAAAAGCTACATACAAACCTTAAATGAACTCGACATATAATGTGAAGGTGAACTTATTTGTCAGTTATTTGAGGCGGATACGATGGTAATTTTATTTTTCAGTGAATTCGGAATATAAAATGTTGGCATCTGAAATTCTTGGGAAAGAAGAGAGATAGGGACGGTGGAGATGGAATTGTATCAATTTTGCAAGTGGCGGATCTAAGAACTCTGGTGTTTGTGTGGGGAATTTAGAGACAACAATTCTTTTTTTTTTTTACATTGTGATTTTGCCTTGTCTATTTGGTATGAGATTTTTCTGGTGGAGGATATAAAACTATGAGGTTGGAAATGGGGTTTAAGTAGGAAGAAGGCAGTTTGCATGTTCTATGAATGACGGTGGGATCTGATAAGTTGTTAGATGCTTGCGTGTGTATTTGTTGTTCAAGTCCTCTGAGTTTGTGGTTGGGTGTTAACGTTTGCTTTACTTGTGGGGCTATTGGCCTTTGACTTTAGTTTGCTCGGTTGCAAGCTTTAAAGCCCCGATATTCTAAAAATGGCAAAGTATTGTGTCCGATACGTATTCGATATTAATACTCGTCCGATATTTTCCGATACATGTATCGGAAAAGTATCGGAAATTAATATTATTTTTTAAAAAAATATAACCGATACGTGTCGGATACTTCTCTGATACGTGTATCGGAAAAGTATCAGACAATTAATGTTCTTTGATGATGAAAATGTAGGAAATGAGACTGATACAATTCATGTTTTCTCTTAAGTATTGAATGTTAGAGTATAATTTTATCAACTATGTCTTTGAGTAGTACGTATTTTTTTATAAGCAAATTGTTAGTATATTATATTGTTATGTTAGTTTTTCTCTTTATCAGGACTTGAACCATGTATCTCCAACTCCTTAACTCTTAGCTCAACTAATTAACCAGTTAAATTACTCATTTCACTCCCTTTTTTGGGTAGTACTTAACTTAAATATGTAATTGTTACTTGTTTGCTCAATTTGAGTAATTTGAATGTTAATTTTTTATCATTATCGATTTTAGTTATGTTTGTATATTGTGCATTTATATATATATATATATATATATAATTTTAAATTTAATTTTTAAATAACGTATCGTGGCCGTATCCAATCGAGAATTTTGAAAATTTCGCCGTATCGGTCATATCGTATCGTGTATCGGGGCTAGGTTGCAAGTGTAGCCTTTGTTTTTCTGTATTGTATGCCCCCTCTCTACGGTATCTTGAAGGTTATTAATAGTAGTATTTGTAACAATTTTTTAGATATGTTTGATATGTGCCTAAGGAGAGTATAAGCAAAAAAATAATAATTTGTTGGACACTAGTCTGACACGTGTTATATGAGTGTCTTACAGATTTCGGGCTCCGATCAAAGGAGTGTCAATGTAAAGGAAAAATTGAGTTTTTTTGGACACCAAACTGAGATGTCGTACGAGCGTCAGACACCGACACGTATCAGACACCGCGATACGAATAATTAAAAAGGTGTTCGTGCTTCATAAATTCCTATCGACTATAATAGCACTCATTTAATGTTTTCAATCAACATTTATAAATGTGCAAGTTTTATTGCACACTAAATTAAGCATCAATTTCCGATGCAACTTTTAAATCCCAATCAAACTGATTTTTCGGAGGAATCTTTGACAAACTCAAAAACTTTAATTGTACACTACTTCACACGTTATTTTTCCAATGCATTTCTAAACTTCAATATTTATTAATTGTCTTTTAGTTTCTCAATCAATTTTTTTATGTTTTCAAGTAAAATTTTATATATAAACTTTAATAATATTATTATTTGTAATATCATTATCTTTATAACTTATTAAATTTTAGAACATTAATTAAAGGACAAATATCTTCAGAGATCTTTTAAGTTTTTCAGTTGTAACAAATATGTCCTTTAAGTTTTCTAGATAACAAATACTCCCTCCGTCCCAAATTATGAGAGAAAAAAACTCATTTTTTTGTCCCAAATTATAAGGGAAAAAATCATTTCAAAAATGTTTTTCCCTTATTCTCATAAAATTAAATGCACATTGCATTTAATTTTTCCTCTCTCCCTTTCCTCAATAAACAACAACCAATAAAAATTATTTTTGCATCTTCCTATGCAATTTATTCCAAGGAAAACTCAAAAAACCATATTTTAAATTATCATGTTTTAATTTTTCTTAATAAGTGTGGTTTTTTTTTTTCCCTTAAAATTTGGGACGGAGGGAGTACTTCATCCGTTTCAAATTACTTGTCGTTTTAGAAAAATAACAAGAAATTAAGAAAATGTATTTTTGCACCTTATTTTCCTATTATACCCTTATTTTAATTCACCAATAAATTTCTTTTTTTTGCACATATTTTCTCTTTCCAACAAATTTAATATGTTATGTACCAAAAAAAAATGTTATGTACCAAAAAAATTATAAAAAAAAAAAAACTTTAGTTTCCCAACTATATATTAAATCTTTTTCGGTTTCAATAACTACTCCTAAATATTTGGAATTTACACGAGGGTATAATAGATAAAATATACTCTTAAATTATGAAAATGATGAGTAATTTAAAAAAAAAATAAAATTTTCTGAAACGTCGAGTAATTTGAAACGAAGGGAGTAATTCTTTTAAATTTTGAATTTATAGCACTAAACCCTTCAAGTTATTCTTCATTACAAAAGCATTGAAGTAACTTAGTGAGTTGGTAATGAAATTGCACTTTGACTTCCAAATAAAAAGAAACTTTATTCTGTAAACTACTATTGATCGATATGCTTGATGTGAATGTGCAAGTCACGTCAAGGTTTCCAAAGTATCCTGAATGGGATTCACCGATTATAACCCATTTGCATCCGATAACTGGTGGGGCCGAATCGAACCTAAAGTTTAATGTGTTCACACACGCTTATAAATTTATGTGCACCACCATCATATTCGTTTTCATCTTCTTCTTGTTCGAGTATTTGCAGCAATTCCCCAACAAAAATTCTCACAACGACTAGACCCAAAAAAAAATTAATGAGGGTTTAGTGTGACATGTGAATTGTACGGTAAAAGATTTAGTGTGATTTTTATCTAATAATGGTTGAGTAGATAAAATGATTAAGAAGATATGATTGTCCGATTAAAATTTGATAATTTAGTTTTTTTTTTTTTTTTTTGACATCTTTGGACAATTTAGATTTGAAACAATTTAAATATTTTTTTTGGTATTCGAAACAATTTAAAATTTTAAATACAGAAAAAAGTTTACTTCAAATTAGATTTAGTCAAACAATAAAATCTTCTTTAAATGTGACCTTGCATCCAATATGTAATTTAGATCCAGAAGATATAATCTATTACTACGTCCATTTTTTGAAGTGTCGTCAATTTTATCATTTGTCAAATACTCTTATATTTTTTAATAAAACTAATTAATGCTATAAATATTTGAAAAACTAAAGTTTTTTTTGTACATAAATAATATATTAAAATTATTGGAAAGAGAAAGTGTGTGCAAAAAAATTAGGAATATTAAAATAAAAGTATAATAGGAAGATAGGGTGCAAAAATCTACTTTCTTAATTTGGTGTTACTATTCTAAAATGGCACTTAAAAAAACGGATGTAGTATAAAATACTCCTTCTAGTCAAAATTATAGAAAAATATCATTTTTCAGATTCATTGAATTTTTATTTTAAATGAGGCCAGCTAAAATATTTTATATGTACTAGCGGGCTAGGTTTCGCGCCTTCCTGTGTTAACTTATATCCAAAAAAATATTTTATGATATGGTGAGTTTGTTAATAAAAGATTTTTTCTGCTAAAAAAAAGATGTATCTTATGTTATATGGTGAGTTTGTTAATAAAAATGCTACTAAAAAAAAAATATTGTTAGTATTATGAAAAGTTCACACCAAAAGCAATGTATCCTCTTAATATTAAGGGTTATGTTAACTTGTGCCCTAAGGGCACATGTTAAGCTACCTAAAAATAGAAATATAGCATTTAATGATAGAAAACATTTAATGTTTAGAGAATTGAATACACCACAAGTTCAATAAATTTTTTCCACATTTATCTTCTTAACATGTGCCCTTAAGGGCACAAGTTAACATTATCCTATGTATAGATATGAGAAGAGATAAGTATACAAGATGCCAACAAAAGTATGTAAAACGTAAAAACACAAAGAAAGAAATAGAGTATGCTCTTGGTCAAAACAAGATTTATTGAATTATTAATGTATTTGGTCTATATTATATGTCATATACATCTTTTGTTCAATGGATTTGAAAAATATATAGACTTTTACTTAATTGTAGTTGGAGGGAGTAAAATATAAATGAAAAATTTTGGTTAATGAAATAGAGAAGATTTAATTACCCGAACTAGTAAATGTGAAATGAATTAGGATAAATTTGACGGCTAAACCTAGAATCTAGATCCTTCTTTTGAAAACCTAATCTCATTACTAGAATCTAGATCCTTCTTCTTCTTTTTTTGACTAAAACCTAGATCCTTCTTTTGAAAACCTAATCTCATTACACGTGTCACTACTAACAAATTCAATTATATAAACAGGGGAGGTAAATAAATTCTGAGATTAGAGCAGATTGATTGAGGATAACAGTTTTGTTTAATAAATACTTTAACTTTTCAAAACAATTTTGGATTTTGACTATTAACACATAGATCCTCATGCTATGGAGAGAGGTTTACAAGTCATGTTTTGAAGGAATGAATTTGGACAGTGCCGTATGGATTGTACGAATAAAAGGGTGTTTGCTTGTTTGGTGGTGGCTGCGTTGTGGACAGAACGGTGGATGAAACAACGTGGGAAGTGGTGATGGTGCTAGTGAAAAAGAAGGGAAACATAAAAAATTTACGCCGTTAAGCTACTTTAGATGAGGTGGATGAAATAATACAAATGTTATGTTCTGATTTAAGAACGGTAAAAACTGGATGTAAGACACTACATATAAGTTTTGTCCTTTTTATATAATCTTATTATTATCAAACTATGCCTTTTATTTTGATGAATTGGGTCGGATCTATATTTTTACTAATTAGTATTATGTTATTTTGTATTTGCATCATTATCTCCTAACATGTGATATGATTGTTTTGTTGTTTTCAGTGAAGTGGTGGAAGATTTTTACTATTTGTTTCGGTGGAATGCTCTTTATTGAAATTTTGCTACAACTGTGATTTCTTTGATTAGACAGCATACATAACGTTGTTATTGATTGAAGCGTTAAACAGAAATTGAAAATTATATTAGATAATATTATGATAATATTAGTAAAATACTTATAATTCTCAATTTCCATTTTAACTCTTCCGTCAAGAGCAACGTTGTTGATCCAAATAGATATATTGATATTATTGATTTGGTTTCAAGATCTATGAATTAGAGAGATCCGGCCTAAAGATTCATTTGATAAAAGAGATGAATAGATAGGGCCGTTAAAAATGGCCCTGGATTGTAAAATAGATGCGAAAGAAATAGCTTTGATATCAATTTTTATATTTGTAAGCTTTGTAGTTTAGAATACAAACAAAGAAGAGATAAATTTGGTTAATATTTTGTAGACACTTTTATGTATATAACACATGATTTGCACTAATGTAGTAGAAGCTTCTTCTGTATGTTTTTTGAGTTCCATTTCAAGCTTTTCCAAGAACTCCATTGTATATATAATGAAAATCATCTAGGTGTCTTTATCTTTTGCAACATAAAAATGTTAAAAAAGTTCTTTCCCAACAAAGCTTGAATTCCACCTCCAGATTTTCAAGCTGTCCAAAAAGAATGCATATGTTTCTTTAAACTATTCTCAAATGTTTTTGTTTCAATATTTTCAAATTACATAACAAGTAATACTAAAAAATGCACGGGCAACATAGCAAAACGCCTTACCAAAGATTTGAGGCCTTAGATCGGATTGTATGTGAATTCTAATTTATTTATTTTTGTAGTATAAAAATTATTTTGTTTATTAGTAGCAGTTAAATTTTAATAAATAATTACGTATTCAAAAGTAAAATTTTAAAAAATATAATAATTTCATCATTCTTTTTATCAAAAGGCCTTGTTTATGAGTTCATCATTTTTTTTCAAGATGGGGCTGCACCGAACCCATCAAAAAAATAGGGGAAAAGAAAAACCGAAATGAAGAAAAAACTAAGAAATTATGTGTGCTTATGATTGGTTGATTAGGTACCGCTCCCTAATCGATCCACACCTGACTCAGCCGAAGTACAAGTTGATAAGTAAAAGAGAGCATAAATGTCAGTGGTCCTCATAAAATGCCTAGTCCACATCGTGTGGAAGAAGCTGATCAACAGTCTTCCGAACTGCATTAGCATTTGTTTGTCCTTTGGTGGAGTCAAATTTACGCGCACATGGCAAGTGCTCTTCATACCCAACATCCTCGTCCTGTCGATTCCATTGATGTGGTGGTAGATCCAAGCCTGTATTAAAATAAAAATAAATAAGATTGGTAAAAATATAAGTAAACAATTAATTTATAAACATTGCATGCTTGGTTATTTGAAGCAGTGAAGCATAACCTACTATATGCTTGCACTTCTGGACGGTGGCATTAGTCAGCTCCTGGTAGAGGAATGTCAGTGCTGCAAGGCTCAACCTCAACCTCCAAAGGCTTAATTTGGCGCCAACAGTGATGTTGAGGCTTAGGCAGACGCTTTTCCTCCCTTTATATCTTAGAAGAGGCGATGGCCGAAGGTCCTCTATTCCCACTCACACGCTTCACTAATTTAGTTAAACTATCCATATCTGCACAATATATAAAATTACAATAATTAAACAAACATGCATAACATATATAAACAATAGAATCAATAACATATCAACCAAGTTTCAACATATCAACAACATATATTAATGAATTGAGGGGGAAGGTGGTGGGGCTCATGTTATATAGTGAAGAAGTTTGCTTTTTAAAATGCGAACCGGGTGAAGATTGTTTGCTACCCAGTGTGTTGTTTCATCTGACTGCGTGAAGGTTGTAGAGGTTAGTGTTTAAGGGTGGGCAAAAAAACCCAAAAACCAAACCGAACAACCAAACTAAACTGAACCAAACAAAAAAAACTGAACCATAACTAAGGGTTTTAAAATTGAACTGAAACAGTTCGGTTCGGTTCATGGTTATCAGTTTGGTTTAATGGTTCAATTATTTTTAGTGAAAAATTAGTTATGGTTTGGTTCAAAATCATAAAACCGAACCACTTTAACAGTTCGGTTCAATCCGGTTCGGTTTTCTTCCAAAATAATAGAATCAAACATGCATAACATATATAAACAATAGAATCAATAACTTATCAACCAAGTTTCAACATATCAACAACATATATTAATGAATTGAGGGGGAAGGTGGTGGGGCTCATGTTATATAGTGAAGAAATTTGCTTTTTAAAATGCGAACTGGGTGAAGATTGTTTGCTACCCAGTGAGTTGTTTCATCTGACGGCGTGAAGGTTGTAGAGGTTAGTGTTTAGGGGTGGGCAAAAAACCCAAAAACCAAACCAAACCGCCAAACTAAACCGAACCAAACAAAAAAAAACTGAACCATAACTAACGGTTTTAAAACCGAACTGAAACAATTTGGTTCGGTTCATGGTTATCAGTTTGGTTTAATGGTTTGGTTCAAAACCATAAAATCGAACCACTTTAATAGTTCGGTTCAGTTACTATAAATTTTAAAAATAGTTTGGTTCAGTTCGGTTCGGTTTTCTTCCAAAACCGAACCATGCCCACCCCTATTGGTGTTGGATAAAAAAAAAACTATCATTCGCTATATAATCAGCGAACTTAGTTCACTACCTAAATAGCGATGGAGTATTTTGGTCATTGTAAGGGAAGCTTGAGAAACAGAAGGGGGCGCTAAAAGAAGAACGCATAATTCAAAGCCTAATCCGCCATCTTTATAGGCCCATGACCCATCATCATTTCACAAATTCACAAAAATAAATAAACAATTAATTACGGGAAAAAAAATATTAAAATTAAAATCTAAAACTACTAAACTCAGCATCTCCATACATATGCTTCGACAGAGAAACACCTTGCTCGCCGTCAACCACCTTTTTCTCCGCCGCAAAAACCAGGTTAAATCACAATTTTACTCTTTCACTACTACACTTTTTTCAATGCATTTCATTCGCATTTTGTTGCATCTTTCACTCTTTTTGTTCCCATTTTATATTTCAGAGACTTTGAGTTTGATGGATTGTGTTATTAGGAAGCTTTTCTGTGTTCTGCACACCAATTGTTTGTTTAATGTCTTATCTTTGAAATTGGGTTTGATTTTGTTTTTATTTGGGAGAAATGTTTAATGTGTTATCTTTCAAATTTGACTTATATAGATATGGAACATAATGATTGTATGTGACTCTGTGTGTGTTGCTAGCACAATCTTTCAAATTCTATGAAGCACAATCTTTCAAATTCAACTAAGTGTTTACTTTGGTTCTTCTCCAGCTATGTGACTCTGTCTTGTTGTGGAGTTTGATCCATGCTATTTGTCTGTTGCTTAAGTGCATTGATGGTGGGTGGTTTGGCCAAGGATTTGCTTTTGTTCTTTTTTTAGGTATAGCGAGGAGCTATTTTGTTGTTTTTTACGATAGTTTAAGGACTATTTTGTTGTTTTTCAAGCTAGTTTAAGGACTAAATTGAAGTATTTTAAGGGAAAAGTTAACTGAAGGATGAAATTGTTGGATGTGAATATAATTTAGGGACCTTTTAGTTGCTTTTAATAGTTTAGGGACTAGATTGGTGAGAGAGTGATAGTTTAGGGACTAAATTGACTGTTTACTCCCATAAAAGTGAACGGATTTGGGTCTCTCAATCAGTTTTTATCTCAATCCCTCTCAATCATTACTCCTAGCCATTTAATTAATCTAACACCGATAAAAACAAAACTATTAAAATTAAGCACACCCGAACAAAAGTGAAAAAAATTTCTCTACATAAACTTGTGCAATTCAATATTTCGTATATGGAAATTAAAATACCGATTTTATGCAAATAATTGTGCAATTCAGTATAGAGATGGAGATACAAATTTTGTAGCCTCTTCGATTTCAATGCTTTCTCTTTGTTTTTCCAAAAGATCGGTGATATACAAATTTTGTTTCTCACATTCAAAGTTATCTTCACAGTAGTTTCTTTTATTAAAAATGAAACGAGGTAGAGAAAAAGAAGTGAAGAAGAAAGAGCCATATCAAATTAGAAAGCACACAATTTTAGGTGTGATTTGTTTTCACCAACTGTTTCATTTTGTTAAGGTGTATTTCTTTTAGTAAATGATGTTTTATCTTTCCTTCATTGGATAAATCTAATGGCTATAAATTAATGTTGAGAGAGATTGAGGTAAAAAGAGATTGAGAGGATCCACATCCAAAAAGAACTTTGTATCTTTGTATTAGAAACAAGTTCGAATAGCAGCACTGAACTCAACAGCCAGAAAATGCCGCCTTAATTCGTCATTGGCCGCCAGAAACAGCGACTAAGTCGTCAAGGTTTTCTTATTTCTTTTTTTATTTTGTCCTTATGCAAGCGATTGCCACCGCGATAGCCTCCCCTGCAAAAGAGAATTGTGTGGCGGCAGATATCCTCTCTGCTCCACGATTCCCAATTGTGCGTTAAAGTGGCACCGTTGACAACATAGATTTAACTCTGTTTCTCTCGTCTTTCTTTGTTTTTTGGATGTTATATATTGAACCTAGACATTTTCATGTGAATAAGTACTTATTTCTTAAACCTTGTTTTGATTTTGGTTGTATTTGGTAGTTATAACTTGTAAGTTGAAGAATCATTCCAGGTAAATGGAGACTTGCTTGTGTGTTTTGTTGTATGTTGTGTGCTTATGACTGGTTGATTTGTGAAAACATTTTTTGTTTTCATTTTTTAAAATATGTCTTTGCTAATAAGATGTGAGCGAGTTTTCAAAAGTACAATAAAAACTAAGAAGATGCGAGGCTTTTAAAATGAAAAATGTGATGGATAGATCATGGAATGGTAGTTAGAGATTATGCATTTTTTGAAAATACTGAAAACAATCTTTCGGTGTTTTTATTGCTCTCAAAAAATGCACACAGTTCACATATAGGGTCTAGTATCTTCTTGTTAGTAAGTAAAGTTAACACAAATTTTAAGAAATGAAAATAGAAAACGTTTCCTCAAAGTAAACGGGGCTGAAATCTGTTTATTTATAATTTATGTATATAACTATTATCTGCTACGACATGAGAACTCAATCACTAGGGCTGTATATTTTACAAGGTTATGTTCTACGCGGTAATTGGTATCAGTGTTGTTAAGTAGTATGCAGTAGTAGCTATAGTGGCGTTGTACCACTATAACGTAGCGGAGTTTGGACAAATCACTATTGTTCGGTGGTACTCTATTTGGTATAACATGGTGTCAAATAGTGGCACTATAGCACTATTGTGTAGCGGAATTTTAACAATATGCTATTTTACGCTATCTGTGATTGACTGGCATCGGCATTTCATATTAAAGTTGTGTTCGGTGTCCAATACATGATAGATTTGGACACCAACACGGGACCGACAAATGTAATCACATTCAATTTTTCCTTCTTTTTTGAATTATTATCTGTATCGGTGTTGTGTCGGTGCTTCATAGGCTATTTTCCTCTCATTGTAAGTAGAAGCCTATTTTACATATTCGACTGATTCCATCTGTTATGCAATTGGATAGTGATGGAGTATTTTTATTTGAGTATGTATGTACATTCTCTTGCTTATACACCACAATACTTTCTCTAATTAGTCATTTTATTTTCTTCGTTATGAGTGTATATGAGGAAATATTTTCATTTAATTGTTACTCAAAAGTTTAATATTAAAATTATTATTTCACCTTACAACAATAAGTAATTTATAGAAGACAAAAATCAAATGATGTAGCTTTTCACATGGGCCAACCAGCATGTTATACTGGTTAGTATATGCATGCATCATTATATGAAGAAAGCAATTGGCAGAGTAGAAACCGTAGAATTGAAATTCAGAATGTTCTTCTATTTTGTTTTCTGTCTTCTTTTACCAATTTTTAGTCGTAATGGGTGTGAACTAGTCCTTTTATGGTACAATCTGAAAATCTTGCTGTAGCATTTTTACTTTTTATGTGATTATCAAAATGGGATTTTTGTTTTAGTCGACTCTTCCTTTATGTGGTCGTCGAATTTTGCTGAAACCTGATACTTTCATTGACAAAGTGCACTGACTTTTTTTTTTTTTCCAATTTGTCTTTCCTCAGATTATGCTAAGTCACTAATGTTGTCTTTAAAGAAATCCTCAATAGCTACTGTTAGTTCTCTTTTGAGGTTGTGCAATGGATGTTGTTCGCACAATGTTGCGAATTGTATCAAAGGCCGCAATACGTTAAGGGCTATGTCCACTGCTGCTGAAAGGTGGGATTATCAATTTTCTGGTGATTACCAATCAGATGGTTCTTTAGGTTACAAGCAAAATCAAGCTGGCTTTTATCAGCAAAATGCAAGTGGATCTTTTCGTAATAATCATCCTAGTTCAGACCAAGTTTCTTATGGAGCTGGTCAAACAGTGGGTGGAGGAAATGTAAATATCAGCCAGAATGTATTTCAAAATAATTTGGCGGAGCATAATGGAAATGTCAGAGGGGGGGAATTTGGTCAAAGAAACTTCCAAACGCAACATAAAGTTGGGTTAAGTGTTGATAATTCAAGGGGCTTTGGGATGCATCCTAATGGTTCTCTTGAGGGACATAATTGGACACTAGAATCTGGAGAAAAGATGAAGTTTCCCAATTCATATAGTTCACCTAGGCCTTTAGAATATCGGGGAAATCAGAAAGAGAACCTTAATCAAAACATCGGTCATTTTCAGCAGGCACCAAATATGAATACTCAAAACATCGGTCGTTTTCAGCAGGCACCAAATTTGAATACTCAAAACATCGGTCGTTTTCAGCAGGCACCAAATTTGAATACTCAAAACATCGGTCGTTTTCAGCAAGCACCAAATTTGAATACTCAAAACTCTGCTTATGGACAATCTCAACATAATCTAAATGGTCGATATCCACCAGATGGTGAGTCCATTGATGCATCTAATGATAGTCCATATAGAGGTACACTTGAGGAGCTAGATGGTTTTTGCGTGGAAGGTAAAGTGAAGGAAGCAGTTGAAGTTTTGCAAGTGTTGGAAAAGCTTCATATTCATGTGGATTTGAATCGTTGTTTACAATTAATGCACCAATGTGGGAAGGATAAGTCTCTTAATGAGGCAAAAGTTGTACACAAACATGCTTTGCAGCATTTGTCACCTCTCAAAGTCAGCACATGCAATAGAATATTGGAGATGTATTTTGAATGTGGGTCTGTAGATGATGCAGTCAATGTGTTCAAGAACATGCCTGAGTATGATTTGACTACGTGGTATACTATGATAACACAACTTGCTAAGAATGGGTTTGCGGAAGATTCAATTGATATATTTACTCAATTCAAAAAATCGGGACTGAAACCCGATGGCCAAATGTTTATTGGGGTTTTTACTGCATGCAGCGTGTTGGGAGATACTGATGAGGGAATGCTGCACTTTGAATCCATGACCAGGGACTATGGCATTGTACCAACTATGGCGCATTATGTCAGTCTAGTTGACATGATTGGCAGTATTGGGCATCTTGATGAAGCCTTGGAATTCATTGAAAAGATACCATTGGAACCAAGTGTAGAGGTCTGGGAGACTTTGATGAATAGTTCCAGAGTTCATGGAAACACCGAGTTGGGGGATCGTTGTGCTGAACTAGTTGAAAAGTTGGATCCTTCTCGTTTGAATGAGAAATCAAAAGCTGGCCTTTTACTTGGAGAAACTTCAGACTTAATAAAAAACAAGGAGCCGAACAAAAGCAAGAATCTTCTAGAAGTTCGGAGTCGAATCCATGAATATCGAGCAGGAGATACTTCCCATCCAGAAAATGACAAAATATATGCTTTGCTTAGAGGTTTGAGGGTCCAAATGAAAGAAGCTGGTTATATTCCAGAGACGAGATTTGTATTGCATGATATTGACCAAGAGGGCAAAGAAGATGCTCTCCTTGCCCACAGTGAGAGACTTGCCGTTGCTTATGGTCTCCTTAACAGTTCTGCTCGTTCTTCTATTAGAATAATTAAGAATCTCCGTGTTTGTGGTGATTGTCATACTGCACTGAAGATTATTTCTGACCTTGTGGGTAGAGAACTCATCATCCGTGATGCTAAAAGGTTCCACCATTTTAAAAATGGGCTATGCTCTTGCAGGGATTATTGGTGAACATTAACCTTAGGTACTTTCCACTTGGTGAACATCAATCTCATATTAATGGCTAATATAGCCTTAATGTTTCTTTATAGGATTGACTGTAATGGGATATTGATTTTCACTTTCATGAGTTACAATTATAGATTTGGGATTATAATAGAAATGAATATGTTCAGTTAGTGTTTTAGATAAATGAGGAGGGAAGACAAAGAAAATAATGTCTTTTATAATATGATTATAGTTTGATATTATAATGATTATGGTAAGATACATTTTTCTCTAACTGCTTCAGGGCCAAGAATCCTTTGGCAACTTTGGGGCCACTCTGATTCTTTGGCATTGCCATGGGACTAGGCTGAATCTAGGATAGCTGTAGGACTAGTTTGATTTCTCTGAATGTTGTGAGGCCAGGCTGTATCTTCGATATGCATAAGGGCAAGCTTCATTTTTGACAAGATTGCAGAATGGGTCGCAGAAGTTTTCAGAAGTTGTATGTCAGGTTAGAGGAGAAAGAAACAGTACTGAATAAGGGTTGTTTAAGGAACATGGTGTGTCGCCCCAAAATTGCCAAAGACAGACCAATATGAGAAAGGGGAACTTTGGCAACTTGGGGATGCAGAAACAGCCCAGGTCCATAGGACAACGTCCGACCATATATCATACTCCCTATGGTCACAATTATAAGAGACAAAATAAAAAAAACATCCAAACCAGTAAAGCTCATTGAATGCACTCACTGATATTAAAATACAAACATATAAATAAGGGTAAAGAAATACCTTTGACCATAAATATACCTTAGTTGCAACTTTTTCTTATATATGGGACAAAATTAATCTCTTATAATTATGACAAGAGGAAGTATTGAATAGGGGTGTATATGGATTGGGCAAATCCGGTCGACCCGGTCAAACCCACCCAATCTCCAACCCAAAAAAGTGGGTGGATATGGATTTCAAAAATGAAAAACCCATAAAAAATACTATTGAAGAAATCAGGGCAGATCTGGGTAGTGCCTAGAGCGGCGAACCAGGTGGCGAGGTTGTGAACTGAGATGTAGTTGGACTTTGCTGCTATGAACTGAGATGCATGGGAAAATATGACACTTGAAGAAACATCACATATGAATCTGTGGCTTGCCGATTCGGGATGAAGTTTTAGGAATGTGCAGATCAGCTATGATGCAAGTGTGTTAATTGTGGCTTTGGTAAGATAATTCGTTGGAAAAATCTTCCGGTGATGGTAGGCGGCGCAATGATTAGAGGAGACTAATCATTGATGGAGATGAAAACTGGAGATGAAACACAGTTGAAAAAGCTGGCTGAAATTTGTGCACGGTGGACAAAAAGAAAATAAGTATATAATGACATGATTATAATCGAGTTATAAGCTTCAGGGAACTCATCAATGGAACATTGATGGAATAGGTTAGATGTTGGCTCTGATAGGAGACTATGTTGAAATTTTAGGCTTTTAGATAAAAAATGACGGACGAGAAAGAAAATAAAGATATTTTGACCTCTATTCATAAACTACTACTCCCTCTTGTCCTTATTATATGAAAAAGTTTATTTTTTAGATTCATAGAATGTTTGATGAATCTATGTACAAAAAAAAAAGAATGTTTGATGAATCTAGTCCATATTAGACTAGATACATCTAACATTCTATGAACCTATAAGTAAACTTTTATAATAAAGACCAGAGGGAGTATTAATTATAACCAAATGGGAAAACAAATCAAGAGAGTAACTAATCAAAATAAAAATTAACCCTAAAGTAGAATCTAAGCTACTTGATAAACTAGGGCTCGTTTGGCCCGGCCTTTTTTAGAGCTTAGCAAAGGTTTTATGCTATTTTATAAGTTCACACTAGTGAAAATTGTAATTTTATAAGCTATTTTATCATAAACTATCTTAATAAACTTATAATAATATATAAAAATTGCATAAGCTGTTTGCATAAGCTCTAAAAAAAGTTAGGCCAAACGAGCCCTCAGTAAAGCAAAAGCCAAGGTAAATTCATTATAGAACAAATGGCAAGTATTACACCCTAAATCTGGACTCTATTCATTATAGAACAAAAGTTTCTGGATTCTACTAAGCATCAAAAGTTTTTTTCTAATATTTGTGGCTAAACTACTTTATTTACTTCTCTGTTTGCAACATGACGTTAAAGTAGACTACTATATTGCTGTTTTCACTGTCTGATTTGGCGTTGAGGTTTTTCTTTACTGTGACAATAAATCTTGTTATGCAGGTATCCTGACTTTGTGCTGGATTGAATGACGTGGCTGTTAGTGATCACCCTCCAAACCTGCACTACATACATCTCATGGTTATTGAAATCAATCTCTATATAGATAAAGAGATTAACCAAAGTCTTCTGCATTGTGGAAATATTAATCATCAAGTAATGGAATGTGAAATCAAGGAGACAAAACTGTTATGACTGTCAGGCTGTGTCAGCATATCTTCATTTAACAGAACTCAAATTAATTTATTTGTTTCATAGTCATAATTGTGTCCAGGTGCTAGCTGCTATACAAATTGAGCTAAAATATATGGTTGGTAGCAGTGTTAAATGACTTGTCATTTGGAAAACAACATCCTTCTTGTTGGTGCTGAGAGAGTACATGGATTTAAAGATTAAATATGATCGTAGTACCTACAATTATAATGTTTTATGGTTTTATTCCCTATAAGTGTTTTTGTTTGGATTCAGTATACTGCAAATTTAAAAATTGTTGTTTTTAGTCCAAAACAGCAGTTTACTGCGCCAAGTATGGCGCCAGGACTAAAAAGCAACAATTTTTGAATTTACAAAGATTAAATTCAAATAAAAACTTATGGGATTAAAACAAAAAACGAAATGTCATAATTATAATGGTTGGGAATAAAGTCATATTTATAATATAAAAAAATGAGTATTAGGGTCACATTTCTTCGACACACCCCAATAATAATAAGATACATCATCCACTTTTTTAATTCCTATTACTTGCAACCGGTTTCATCTTTATAGAGTGTAAGTGTGTAGCCATTTTTTTATTTTTATTTTCTTAATATTTGGATTTTGGCTATTCATTCATCTTCTTCGTTGAGACCGTCTTTTGAAGTTTCAGACAGCAATTGTTTTTTGATACAAACATGTTCCATATACCAATTGTTTGCTTTTGATACAAAATGTTGAGAACAAAAATTGAAATAGGATTGTTATAGAAAACGATTTTGAGTTTTGAGATTTTTTATGCATAAATCTGGAAAATCGCACGATCCTAATTTAAAAACAATTGTTATAGAAAACCACACGATCCTAATTTAAAAATGATTTTGAGATCTTTTATGTATAGGTCTGGAAAACAGATGCAACAAAAATGGAACCCAAATTGAAATAAAAATGATACTGAATTAAAACAAAAATGATACTCAATTTAGAAACAGATCTGGAAAAACATGCAATAAAAATGGAACCCAAATGAACTTGTGAAAGAGATGGGTGAAAGAGATGGTGCACAGTGCTAACTGCTAATGAAAGAGCACCTTTTTTTATTGGAAAAAGATAAATTAAAAAAACTTGTTTAACCGGTTGCAAGTAAAATGAATTATAAAAGTGGATGATGTATCTAATTTTTATTGGAGTGTGTTATAGGAAGAAGTAATATTAACCTTGAAGGGTAATTAGTCATTCATTCATACTATCTTTTGAATGTGTTCTATTATTGCTTCTTACTAATTTTAACCCTCAAAGTTTATGGGTATGTTTTTATCCCTTAAAAAATAAGGGATGGAACAAAACAAATTCAACTGTATTGTATTTGATTTTAAAATTATTTCTGGGATTAGATAAAAACTGAAATTCTTGACCAACATTGAATCACGGGATAACTACACAATTTGTCTAAAATACAAAAATAATATTATTTTTTTCACCAAATATTGTTCAACACAAAATTTGTTCAATACCCTAAACTTTGTCATGTGTTATTTTGTCCGATACTTGCATTTTGTAAATCAACGGACCATATTAGTGCATTTTGTTTTAGATCCTGGTTATGAGATTGGACAAAATATGTAGTAAGGGACATGACAAAAATAAGAAATTTTGTCCTTTAGTAAACGACATGACAATTTTTTGTCCATAATACAACTATAAAAAAATATGAAAAATATCCTTATTATTTTCGAATATAAAAATTATGTTCTAGTCAGTAGGTTACTATTTTACGAATCAAATGCACTCTATAAATGTGTTACTTGTGACTATATTATGACTTCCTCCACGTCATATTATTTAGACATTCTCCTTTGGTTATATATTAGAGCTAGATTCTTTGTTTTTAGATGTATCGGTCGGTAGAACTTTAAACTTATATCTGGTTTAGTTTAAATATTTGGTTCGTGAGAGGGTGTTTGTACTGGGGTAATGGTTTGAGAGTGAGAGAAGTCTATGTGTTGTAAAAAAAATCACATAGTAATAATTTTCTGCTTGTCAGTTTAGCCAACGGTCGTGATTTTTTCTCAAATTTTGGAGTTTTCACATTATATTCTTGTATTGTGATTGTGCTTATTTTCTTCTTCAGCTCTGCTATTTAGTAAGAAAAGGAAAAACCAAAGTGACCATTAATTACACTTGAGGTGCTAACTCATAGGTAAAAGTTTAGCCTTGTAGCCTCAAGTTGCTGAGTTAAAATTTCCTCGAAGATAGTTGTGGTCATTAGTGTCACTTTAATTAAGAAAAATTGCTCACATTCCCATATTTTAATTTAAAAAGTGACCATTTTCACCTCGAAGATAGTTGTGGTCATTTGTCGTGTCTTATTGTCTATAAATGTAGTGTGTATTCTTCACCTCACTATTAATTACTTCCTCTGTCCCAAAATATATGATTTGTTTGACCACATTTATGTTTGCCAATGCACATCTTTGATTGTTAATATCTTTAGTTATGTATTATTAAAAATTATAAAAGTTGTATATTTTGAAAATATTTATCGAGACAAATCAAAAAATATCTGATTTGCTAATATTGGCATATACTCCCTCTGATCCTTAATATAAAAAAAATAAAAAATCTCTTTTTAGATTCATTAAAATGTTGATGTATTTAGTCTATATTGTTGTAAAGATACATTAATCTTTCAATGTATCTAAAAAGTTAATTTTTCCTTATATTAAGGACTAGAGGGGAGAGTATATATTAGTAGAAAAATATGGTCAAAGTAGATCATTTATTTTAGAACAGAGATAATACTTAATTTTCTTTTTTGGTATTCATTCACCCTCTTTCCCTCTGTTTTCAAGCCTAAAAGGAATAAAATTAGGGACAGAAGAGAGAGTAATACTCCCTCCGTCCCAAAATAAATTACATGTTTGACCATATCTATGTTTGCCAATGCACATTTAGTTATGTATTATTAAAAATTATAAAAGTTGATTCCTGTGAGCTTAGCTCGGTTGGTAGGGACCTCGCACTATATGTGTAGGAGCCCGGGTTCGAACCCGGGACACTCAACTTGAACTTTAAGGTAGATTTTCTAGCCACTAGGCTACTTGACCAAAAACAAATTATAAAAGTTGTATATTTTGAAAATACTCATTGAGACAAATCAAACATCTCATATGCTAATATTTGCATGTATATATTAGTATAAAAATATGGTCAAAGTAGATTATATGAATAGTACACTAAGTCAAAATTATGTCATTTATTTTGGAATGGGGGGAATAATAATTACTCTCTCTGTCCCAAAATATAAACAAAATTTGGTCAATAAAAATAAATGTATTTGGACTAAATTTTGAACCAAATACATCAAAAAAATTTGACTCATTTTTGTTTATATTTTTTGACGGATGGAGTATACCAAAAAAAAAATTTTAAAAAAAAAAATTATTAGCAACAATATATCCAACCCTTTTTCCGTGTCTGGTTGTCTATAAAAGCAACGCTTATTCTTGGGCTGAGTCAAAGTTAGTTGATTGATTCTGTATCACAGTATGCCCTTTCTCTCGTTCGTTTTGTTACTCCTTCTCCCTATGATAACTATGTCAAAAGAAAAAGCATCATCATCATCATCAAAGATGATCTCCCTAAAATCATGTGACGGCTTTATTTTTGAAGTAGAAGCAAGCATTGTAATGAAGATGCAAATGCTGATGAATTTGATCGATGGATTTGATGACATTGTGACAATACCTCTGCCGAATGTCCTCGGCGAACATCTTGCTATGATCATTGAATATTGTAAGTATCAAGAAGAAGCTGCTATAGTGACCAAGGAGGCTAAGGAGAAATTTGAAGTTGATTTCGTGAATGGAATGAGTAATGTTACTTTGAAGCACCTCATCCGCGCAGCAGACTACCTTGATATAAACAGCCTTTTCAATTTCCTAACTCAGGTCCTGGCTGATAGAATTCAGGACATGGGTGATGATGATGAGGATTAAATTATTTATAATGTAATGTATGGATCCTCAAATAAAATAATAAATTGTCCTATCATATCAAATAAATTAAATATTAATCTCTGCTTTAATAGTTATTGAATCTGGGTTTCATTTTGCCATATCAAATAAACAGTTATTTATTGTTTTGATGATGATGATGAGATATGTATTTACAAACTCTGGATTTAGGGATCTGAGTTTCTTTTAAGATGATAATGAAGGATTTGGATTTGCAAACTCTGAATTTTGAGATCTGGTTTTTTTTTAGGTTTATGTGATGAAGGTTTATGATGATGATGAAGAAGAAGTGGATGATGGATGGTTCACCATTAGATCTAATAAACATGCAAGATCCAATGGTTACATTTTGACAAAAATATCGAACAGTTCAAATTATAAAAAAATTATGATGTCATTGGTGGACCAGATACATTAAAAATTAATGACAGAGACTAAAATTACTGACAAAATTACAATTAAGGGCCTTAAAGTACTTTTTGTGACGCATGCACCTAAGAGTACTAACAATGACTATCTCTGATCCTTTTTATAAGAAGCAACTCACTCTTTAGGTTTATTTCATATTTGATGTATCTGGTATGTATTAGAAACTAAATACATTACTTATTCAATGAACTTAAAAAATTAATAATTTTTTATAGAAAAGTCCGAAGATAATAATTATGAGTTCGACTATGGGGCCTGTTTGGATTTGGCTTATTTTTTGGTTTATGAAAATAACTTATGCAAATAAATAAAGTTTTATGTTAATTCATAAGTTTTTACTAACAAAAATTGTATCTTTATAAGTTGTTTTTTCATAAAAAAACCTTGAAAAGTGTAACACTCAAACCCATTATTTAAATAAATCTGCCTTTAGAAAATCTTTTTCAAAATACGCAACGGAAAATCACAATTTAACTCAAAGAGTAACGGTTCAAGGTATTACATTATTCTTCCAAAAAATAATACTAATGTAAAGATACATTTTCCAAATTAAATAAAATAAATCATGAAAGACTCTATATTAAATACAACCATTTTCCCCGTATCACAATCAGAGCGGAGCTTCACCGACAACTTGACGTTGATAACCACATATCCTGTGAATCTGGACCCCTAAAGGTCCAACACATAACACAAAACAAAGAGTTAGAAAACATAATCAATAAGTCTCAACCCTGAGTGTAAGAAATATACTTAACACTTCATTATATCATCATGCATATTCTAACTCACAAATATACATCATCAGTCTCAACCAATTCTAACAAGAATAGACAATTCATCACGCTTCAATTCATAATCATTATCATGCATATATATCTCACAAGCATACATTCTCAATCTTAGTTCAATTTATAAGATTATGAAGCATCAACACATAGAAGTATCATATAGAGTTAATAAACATCTAACTCATGAATGCATGTATGTTTTTCATGAATTCATCAATTATCCAAATATGTGTCACATACCAATTATCACGTAATGTACACATAATCTTAATGCATCTAATGCCACAACTCATGTTATGTCACCCTAGACATATCTAATGCATGTGGTATCATCGTCTTTATTAGAGTATCTCACCTCTAATATCCTTCTTTATCGGATAAATATAATCTAATATACCTCTTTATTGGAATATCAAATATCCTACATCAACTCATGAATGCATGTATGTTTTTCATGAATTCATTCACACACAATTAGCATTACACTCGTCATTTATGATGCGGAACGCTATCCAACATCTGTCATCATTAAGATAAACAAAATTTTAATATTCGTTATTTATATTTATCATACATCATCAACAATCATCAACAAATCATCAACAATACAATTAATCAACGTTATAAACCTATAATTGCACTTAGAAACATCAACAAATAAGGTTTTGGTTTGCTATGCTCGCCCAACAACGGCTAGCGACCAATCAGTGACCAGAAGTCAGGGGCTTCCTCGCTACGACGAGAAGCAGCGAAACCTCTCTCGCTTAGCAAGCAACCAAGAACATGAATTCTCACTACAAGGCTCGCTAAGCGAGCTCACCTTGTCACGGGTTTCTCTGCTATGGGTTTGAACATAAAATCACCCAAAAATCCCATATTTCATGTTCCAAATCCCAAAAGATGTTGTTTTCACGTATATAACACATATATAAACATGAAAGGACAAATTGATTCATAGATCCACATCAAAGCATATCATAAAGTATGCTATTTACATATTTTACTCAAAACTCATAAAGACGCATTTCTTGATCAAACATCTACAAATTCCCTCATTAAACCCCACAAATTCGTTCATACTATTTGATAAGAATATCAAATAGTATTAAGAAAATGAGTGTAGAGAGTTTGGGAATGGAGGATTCGACATCCTTCCCTCTCCATAATCACTCAAGAATGCGTAATCTAACTCTCTTACCTTATATCAATGATTCTCGAGCTTTCCTCTTTGATCTCTAGCTCTTTCTCTCTTTCCCTAGATCTCTTCAAGCTCTCTCTTCTCTCTACCTTCTTCATGTTTTGTGAGAAATGAATTTCTCTCTCTCTAACTTAGGTATTTCTATCTCTCCCAAACTTTGTGACCTAGGCCCAACGGGACAAATCCCAATAACATGGCCCAGTCAAAGCTCACAACTCTCACAAACGCCTCATAACTCGCTCATTAACTAATGTTTCTCAATAACTAACTATTTGCCACTAACTTAATTAAAATTCACCTTGACAATTAACTAAACACTTAAATAGCGAATAATAAATTTGGGTCGTTACAAAAAACTTATAATAATGCATATTTATTTGCATAAGTTGTTTCACATAAACTCTAAAATAAGTCAATCCAAATGGGTAATCTAGCATGATTGTTGTCTATTAGACATGTATGTTTATTAGGCCCTGCCCTGAGCTATGGCCATGGGTGCCATGGCTTGAAGCCATTGTTTTAGGGGGTCCAATTTTTTGTACACACCTACTAGTATAAATAAAAATTAATTATGCTAAAAAAAATCAATTATATGCTCAAAGAAAGAAAACATGACAACCGCTTACTTTAACCGTTTAACTTAAATAAGTCGGCCTAGTAGGCTAAAAAACTTTTTTAATGGCCTGCAGCTAGGGTTGGGAATAGGTCAGGCGGCCTACAGGCGCCTTCGGCTTGGTCTGTGTAAGCCTGGTCTGTCCTGTTTATTAAAAATGTCAGGCTTAGGCTTTGAAAAAAGCATGTTTACATAAATAGGCCAGACTCATGCTTCTAAAAAAGCCTACGAAGCCTGATAGGCCGGCCTGTTTATATTTAATTATTATTATTTATATTTTTTTTGTCAAAGAAAAAATATATTATTATTTAATCATATTTGTTATTTTATTAACTTTTAATTATTGTGCTAATCATTTTATCAGTTTTTTCTTAATGTTGAAGAAATTATAAAAATTTAAATGTGAAATAGGCTTTTAAGGCCTGTTTAGCTTATTTAAAAAGACTATATAGAGACTTTTATGTAACACAGACTAATATATACACTACAAGGTCAGGCCAGGCTTTAAAAAGGCTCAGGTCAGGCCAAAATAAATAACATTTGATAAGTTGTAGGTCAGGCTCAGGCCTGAAGAAAAATCGTAGGCCAGACTCAAGCCTATCAAGGCCTGGCATGTTCCCAACCCTACCTGCAGCCTGGCCTATTTAACTAAATAGACTTATAAAAAAATCTTGACCTTCTATATTTAAAGAAATAGGCACATCTAACTTAAGCCTATAGACTAGGCCATAGGTCCCTGTAGGTCGGTCTGACCTATTCCCACCTCTATTGTCGCGTTGTCTCTAGGCGCAAATCAATTTCGTCTTTGCAATTTCAGTTGCTCGCTTGATTGCATCACTATCTATGCTTCCATCACCTAAACCTAAACCACCACCTCTGAAGCAAAAGTTTCTATTTTGTTTACATCTCACTTGTAACTAGATTAAAAGTATTTGTCAATATATCTTTTATTGTATTTCCAGTTTATTGCTATTTAATCAATTAACAATGATGTCGAATACGACACAAACATGCCGACACTGATAGTAATTTAAAAAAATATATACATTTCAATGTAATTATATGAGTCAATGTTGTGTCGGTGTCGGATACTGATGTATGTCTGATACCGGAACACCGATAAGTGTCAGTGTTTCACAGTTTTGACCTAATAAGTTCAAAAAATACTGATGTGTGTCTGATACCGGAACACCGATAAGTGTCAGTGTTTCACAGTTTTAACCTAATAAGTTCGAAAAATGGAGATAATGGAAAAAATATATATATATTTTACATTAGCATATATGTAGTCGTGTAGGAAAGTATCTGAGCAATTCAAAGAATTTTTTTTTTTGTTGCTAAAAAGCAAAGATATTCGTTCATTCCAATAATCGATAGAGTACATAAGATGCAAATACAAATTTAAAGAATCTTTTGAAGACAAGTAAACCAAGTAACTCATTACTTAGTTCAAACGACTCGTTTTATAACTAATTCACAAATTTATAATTATTGTCCACTTTTTTTTTTACTCAAAAACAACAATATTCATTCATTCAAATTCATAGGAAATACACCGATCGAAATCATTACATATTCAATTTCGTTAAAAACTAATAAGGATGAATCTGCAAACAGGCTCACAACATCCGAATTAATAGCATAAAACGGTCTAATGTCTATGACAAAGCCTACAATTGATATGACAAAATTTAAATGTCTGGAATAATTATATATTCGGATCCGCAACGTTGATGATACGAAAATCATTGAATCTGCATTGAATTTGGATCGAAACAAACCTGCAAATTTGAAAAAACAAACACCGTACCAAGACGGGACAAACACCGTACTAAGACAGGAAATCAAGACAAAACCTTTGTATTAAGACGGGATTAAAACAACATCAAATGAAAAAATCGCACAAGGAGAAACTCGAATAAAACCTAATAAATATGTGAATATCACTTATTTAAATAAAATAAATAAATAAAAAACAATCAAGAGGAGGATTCAAGCTTATGTCGCAGCTACCCCGGGCTTGTGCTAAAGGGGATAGGCTTGCAATAACCATTCCAGAAGAAGACTATGGCAGGAGTGGAAGCTTTTGCAAGCACAACTTATAGGGTAGAATCATCTGGCCCAAACGTGCAACACCGTTGACGGTTGTTGCCTTTGAAAACAAGTTAGCTCTGAAGTGGAAAGATTTAAACTAACAAGCTAGGCTACGATGGACGGATACTCAATTTGAGGGAGAGTACCAGTATCGGTTACATACCCGTACGAGTATCGGGTACATACTCGTACCTTAATTTATGTCCATACACATACATTAGTTTTTCTAAAAATGCCGAACCCCGTATCGGTACCCGATACGGATATCGGTACTGTACCCGCACTAGACAACGTAGAAACTAGGTAGTATAATTTTTTGTTCCTTAAAATAAAAAAGGTAGTATAATTTTTGACTAAGCAAGCTAGGTATATTAATGTTCAACGGGAAATTAATATATAGCATAAATATTTATATATAAAAAAAATTAGGTGGGAAATTATATTTAATATTTACAAAAATAAATAAACTATTTTTCATACATGTAATGTAATAAATTAAATATAATTACTTTAACAAATTAATTTATTTAAAAAAGTATGTTTTTAATTTTTAAATTATAATATTTTATAATTAACAAAAAATATATTTTATTTTAGGTGTTCATTTAATATATTTCATAATAATAATATTTTATGTAATGTAATAAATTAAAAATGTCTTTTTTATTAAAATAAATAAAATAAAGATAATTGTTACTTTAAATAATTTATTTATTTAAAAAAGTATGTTTTTACTTTTTAAATTATAATATTTTATAATTAACAAAAATGATAATAATAATAATAATAATAATAATAATACTATTTTTAAAAAGTTACAACCATATTCAATTTATATTTTAAATAGTTGAAGAAGAGATCAAAATTAGTACTCCCGGGGTCTTAAATATAAGCAAAAGTCAAGATGTATTTGGCTCAAATTTAGACTAAATACGTTTTGAAATTTACTTATATTTAAGACTAGAGGGAGTATCAATTAGTGACACAAATAACTACTTCATCTGATACTTATTATAATCAAAAGTTATTTTTTCGAATCATTCAACAATTAATGTATTTGATCTATAATATCGACTGGATACATTAATTTTTCTTACGTTGAATTACATACCATATAAACT
Source organism: Trifolium pratense (assembly GCF_020283565.1). Taxonomy (NCBI): domain Eukaryota; kingdom Viridiplantae; phylum Streptophyta; class Magnoliopsida; order Fabales; family Fabaceae; genus Trifolium; species Trifolium pratense. The sequence continues at coordinate 38,985,710 of NC_060065.1, forward strand.
ATGAAAAATAAGATTTTAAGAAAATCACCCGATTCAGAAAATATTCTAATGTAGAAAAAAGTGCAACATTCTAAAAAAGAGAACCGCGAGCGATATGCCACGTCCCAGTATGACTGAGAATCTACACACAAATTTCGACTATAAAATTACCCCTTTGTACCTCATTCCAATGTGTAATTTCTTAATCTAAAATGACATACACCCTTTGGTTCTCCCATTTCTCTTATTGTTTTTCAGCCATGTCGAACGGAAGGAAAAGTTTAAGTCCCAAAAGATTGAGAAATCATTGCTCAACATACGATAGACTTGTAGTTTAGGGTGTTCCTACCCAAACCTTACCATTTTTTGTTGGAAACCATTCATCTTCTAACATGTTTCTCCATCATCAACCAAATCCTCAACAAGGTCAAATGTTTTCGATACAATTTCGATACAATTGTATCGAAAACATTTGACCTTGTTGAGGATTTGGTTGATGATGGAGAAACATGTTAGAGGATGAACATTTCCAACAAAAAATTATAAGGTTTAGGTAGGATCTCCCTAAACTACAGTTTATCATATGTTGAGCAATAATTTCTTAAGCTCCTCCACAGCCTTCTTGAAAAATTCAAGTTGAGCCTTATTCATCGCATCAACGGAGAATGGAGCTCACGCAAGTTGGTGTTACAGGAAGCTCAGTGAATTGCATGATGTCGTTGTTTTGAGGTGGACCCCGTGACAGATAACAATTTATTTATGACTGTATCAACATTAGGAGGATATATATGCACCCTCCGAGTTATTTTTATTTGAGGGCTTAAACCCAGCTTAAATGCCCTTAATTATTAATTTATATTTTCATGTAATGTTTCATGTTTTTATTTAATTAATTCTAATTAGAGTATATAGGCTTAAGTATATGATTTGTTTAAGACTAAATCTTAGGGTTATTGGAGTTTTGCTATCTTTCTCGTGTATTTGAAATTTTGTGGTTGTGCATTATATATTATTCGAATAAAGGACATCTAGTTTATTTATACTGAACTTCCGACCCGTGCATGGTATATGAAAAATTGGAGTAACATTAATCATAAATTTGGATAAATTTTCATACAACGAAAATTATGATATATTACAAAATATTTCCTTACAAACTACAATAGAAATTGTATTCACATCTTCACCGTATTTGTCGATAATCAGAATCTTTAATCATTCTCTAGAAGTAACTTTTGAAGTTGCAACAAACAACTGATCATGTGAAAACACCGGCGACGAAAGATATATCTTAATATGTTTAACAGATTGTCTTTACTCTTTATTTTAAATTTTGATTAAATATTAAAAGTTCACATTGTGATCTTATATTGAATTATGATTTTTTTGGCATAAAAGAATAGTGGCAACGAAGAAAAAAAAATGAGACATGTTTTGTAAAAAAAAATTAAAAAAATTGCATAAATATATTTTTGTAATCGTCCAAGTAAAAATTATATACACATTTCGTCATATCCCAATTTTTTTTTATAATTGGTTTACGGTTAGCTTATGTTAGCAAGCTTATAATATAAGAGATAACGGATGTTGCCGTTCAAATTTATTGAAAAACAGGGTTAACATATTAGAATTCCTAACTTTTATCACGATTGAAGCACATACCCTAGTGGTTGAAAGACTTTATTGTAAGCAAATGCAGATTCAATTTTTTTTTGTAAACTGGGTATCCTCTGCGTGCAATTGCAGAGACTAATCCCTCGAGCCTTGTGGGACCCAAATGGGTGACAAACTCTCCCTAAGAGTTTTAACACGGCTGCATTCCCAAACCAGATATCGAACCCAGGACCTTGGTTAAGCTAATGTAGATTCGATTTTTATTGTTCACAAAATTTTATTTTTTTAAATATAAAGCCACAATAAAAAGATAGGAAAAATGAGAGGGAAAAAAATTAGGTTTAGGGTTAGCTTATGTTAGCAAGCTTATAATATATAAGAGATATAACTCAAATGCAAATCTATAACGCATCTTATTTAAATTAATTTGGAACTGAATATTGCAAAAAATTCAATGGAAAATTGATTAATGTAAAAACCGGGAGAAAAAATGAGAGGAAAGAAAGTAATTGAATTCTATTTAAACAAAAAAAAAATTGTATAAAAAGAAATTGAATGTGTATTACATAAAAAAAATTGGAGTTGTATAAAAAAACGGGGTTGATTTCTATTTAAACAAAATTAAGCATTGATTTCATATTTATTACATGTGGATTACCAAATTATATGAGATTGATTCATGTAACCTAGTGGCAAATTCACCAAGTAAATCTTAAAGGTCATGGGTTTGATTCTTGTTGAGGTATTTTTTAACATTTTATTTGAATTAAATTAGGGTTAAAATGAGAGGGAAAATGAGGGGGAAAAGGATTAGGTTTAGGGTTAGCGTATCGGAATAAGCTTAGAATATAAGAGATAAGAGATTTGATAATTTGCTATATTTCTAATTATCGGTTTTTAATTGTTTAAATTGTGCAATGAAAATTGATGGTGCTTAATTGTCGTATGAAATGTTTCCTATGAAAATTGATGGTACTTAACACTTTGTGAACATAATTTTAATCACAATTAGTCTATTTGCCATAGTGGTTGAAGTGTTGTATTGTAATGAAGGGTTGCGTATTTGAATCCTAGTCTAGACAAATTTGTATTTTTTTAATAAAAAACTGCAATATAAAAGTGGAGGGAAAACAAATTAGGTTTAGGGTTTGCTTGTGTATACAAGCTTATAATATAAGAGAAGAAATATATTTTTGAGATAGTATTTGTTGTAAAAAAAAAAGATAATAAAAGATTTTTATTATATATGTTTTATAATGATGTGTTGTAAAAATCAAATAATGGTAGAGGTAATAAATTAAAAATAGATGGACAAAATTTATTTAGTTTAAATGGTTGAGATTAGAAGAAGAGGTGAGGGAACCACGTGAAAAATTAGAGGGAAAATGAAATTAGGGTAAAGATTGCTTTTTGGACCAAACTTAGAATATAAGAGATAAGAGAAATATTTTTGAGATAGTATTTTTGTAAAAAAAGAGAGATAATAAAAGATTTTTATTATATATGTTTTATAATGATGTGTTGTAAAAATTAAATAATGGTGGAGGTAATAAATTAAAAATGGATGGACAGAATTTATTTAGTTTAAATGGTTGAAATTAGAAGAAGGGGTGAGGGGACCACATGAAAAAAGAGATGGAAAATGAAATTAGGGTAAAACTTTTTTTTGGACCAAAGCTTAGAATATAAGAGATTTTCATATCTCTTATAAACTTTAGTCAATGTAATTTAGTATTAGAAATAACATTCTATATTAATGCTCTAGAAATTAATAGTTGATATTTCTAATACTAAGATATATTGAATAAACCTCGAAGAGATATGAAAATATAAATAAATAAAATGACTCTTATTTAAATAATACATAATTCAATACGACTATAATTTCAAATACATAATAAAGACAATAAAATTCCAATAACCTCTAATATTTCAAATTTCTTGTAGTGTAACCAAATCACATATATAAAATTAGTTAAGCATGTGTGCTCAAGTCAAAATTAATTAAAAACAACATGAAACATGAAAATATAAATATAAATTAATAATCACGGACATTTAAATAATTTGGAGGACTTGTTCAAAAATAAATAAATAATTTGGAGGATGCTTTAGGGCTTTTTTTTTTATTTTGATTCGAGTTTATGTCCACTTTAATAAAAATATTGCATAACACATCAGAATCATAATACGACTTCTTTGAGTTTGTTATCATTAAAATATCAAATGGGATTTTGGTATATTTTCTCGACGGATCTATCTTGATATTTTACGGGTTAAATATATTTTTGATCCCCTTGTTCAAAAAAATATATTTTTGATTCCTACAAAATTATTATGCATGTAGTTTGAGTTCCTGCTGTTAAACAAATATGTATCTTTAAATGATTATTTTGCATACATATTTAGAACATTCTAAAAAGTTCCTAAAAAAAGGACTTTTGAAATTTTATTTATAATTCGAGATTTTTGTTACTTTTATCTTTATCTTTTTGAAATTTAAAAAACTCATATTTAATTCTTCTCTTTTGAAAAAATGCTAAATTTTGTAAAAGAACTTTTAATAGTATTCAAAAAATTATAAGCTTAAATATAATCAACGACTTTTAAAATTTTGAAAAATAATAAGAACTAAAACTACGTGCATAAAAAAAATTCTAGGGACTAAAACATGCCACCAAAAGCAAAATTTTGAAATTTTATAGGACCAAAATGATATTTAACTTTTTTTTGACTATTACTTGAGGTATAGATGTATCAATGTATCATGTATCCAAAAGTATTAATGTCTGAATAAGCATTAAAACTTAAATCAGTTATGCATATGATCAACTAACACCATTTCTAGGCTCCTATCTCTATCATGGCGACTTTCCTACCATTAAGTCACCTAATCCTAACCCATGAATAACAATATCAAATATGTACACTGTCTAACTGCTTTATTTTCAAAATTTGCTTATACTACTTAAATATATAACCAAACAATCAACATTCAACAAAAAAATTACTATATAATTGTCAGCAGAACTTGAATGCTTTTGAGTACTTGTTCTATGCTAAAATTCTATTAGATAAATTATTGAAACCACAAATTTACCAAATCCAATCTCAATGAATATTACCAAATACCAACCGATAAGAATCCAGTTGAAGTAGTATCCAGAATTTAGTACAACATGTAATGCTATTATAAACTTCTGACTCTACATTTTTCCCTGGTAATCGATAAGAACTGAGTAAGTATTGTTGGTTATAACAAAATAATTACAAAACCCTCTAAAATTTTCCCTACAGATATGAAACAACCAAACAGCCAGGAACACAAAAATGATGCAGAAACTGTTAAACCAGAGACAGTATTTAAGACATTAACCCAGTTTATGCAGTAACTTGAAACGCATAAACCAGATTTTCGCTAAAACCAGAAAATATGGCAGTGCAGAAATTCACAAAAACATAACAGAAAAACAACCAAAAACACAGTGGAATATGCAGTTATGCAGGAGTATACAAACCAGAAAGTTATGCAGCATAAAAACACAAAAATCCCTATATTTACATCACCTTCTCAACACGGCCGATCCTAACTATTTGCCTATTTGGAAGTCCGGCCCCTAATAGCGCACCTTGCACTTGCTCAAGGCCGCCCATGCTTCTCAATCTATTTTCTGACAACCCCATAATTCCTCTATGTATGTATTTTTTTTCTTGATTCTTCTCTCGACAATAGTGTTTTCCTAATTTCCCTATCAGAAAACACAGTACAAGAAACAGCAAAAGTGAAAGGCATCAATGCCCTCTCTCTCGATGCTATTTATCTTTGTTTTTCTCTCAAACTTTTGAGATCAGGTCTGAATGCAGCAGCTTCCTTATTCAATTGCCCAGTTTAGCGTATTGTAAACAAAAGAGAAAGATATATATACCCCTTAAGTTGCAAAAACTAAAGAGAGAATGGTTTGAGTCACCCACTGTACATAATTGTGAGATTAGCTCACTTGTAATAATATTATATGAGAATAGTTCCACCATGATATGGTATTTCTATCTCAGTTTTATCCCTAGCAAAATTATTTAGAAACACACAATTCATCTCATAGTTCGAAATTTTACCGAGTCATCAATTAGGACTAAGGTGCACCAGATATAGTGAGAACAGAAGGTGATGAGAAATGAAAATTTTGGAGCTGAAAAATCTTGGTCATTCTTTCTTCAGCTAACCTTTTAGGATCACATTAAATCAAAATACAGCATACACCACACTAGCTAAAATAAGAAAAAATGTCCCTCAAGAAAGCAAAAGGAACCCAACTAAATAAGCAAACTCCTTACAAAATGAACATTGTTCAGAAACAATTTGATCAAGCACCATGGATGCCGCAAAAACCTTTTTATTTAGAATCTATCCTAGATTAAGCCTCTACAAGGGCAGCTCTATTGTAACAACCTCAATCAATCCAACATTGGTTGAAACCCAACCATTATAAAGCACAAAATACAAGCGTTTATGCATCATCAAGAGCAAGGACTCCAGGGAGTGGCTTCCCCTCAAGAAGCTCTAAGCTGGCGCCTCCACCGGTAGAGATGTGGCTCATCTTGTCTGCTAGTCCAGCCTTCTCCACAGCAGCTACAGAATCACCTCCCCCGATGATGGTTGTTACTCCCTTGCCACTTATCTCTGCCAATTTCTTGGCTATGGCCTGCACAGAAATCAATCATCGATCACTAGAGCTAAACTACATCAAATCAAATTGTATGAGCTTTCGGTGCATGCATGCTCATTGAACTAAGCAAACAAAAAGTTCAAAGTTTTGACTTCAAAGTCTCGGCTGAGTCACTCCCTATGTTCTCATATCATATCTCATAATAATCAAATGTTCTTACGTAAAGCACTCCCTATATGTATGTATGTTGGTGTTTGTATGTGTAAAAAGAAGTGTAAAACCAACCAAAATATTGAAATTAGTTAATTTATCGCATAAATAAATAGTAAACCAAAAGTAGTATACTACATCGGTAAATCTTATACCAATCCCACATTGAATAAGTCAAATATCAAAAGATGGGAGTTCTAATTGCATATAAAACACAAATTCTTAAAGCATTATAAGGCCCTACTAATCCGACATTGGACAAATAAGGAGAAAGGCTGGGTTTAGATTATAAATTTTGAAAACCAAAGAGTGCAATTGTTCAACTTAAAAATTAAAAAAAAATAAATTAAAAAAAAAAAAAAAAAAAACACGGTTCACCGGTTTGTGGCTTGTATATATCAAAACAATTTCTGCAGGTTTATATAGAATGGTCAAAAGGACCAATTCATAAGTTTCCCAGTTCAGCAAGACAATGCCCAATTTTAAATCAAGTACAAGCAATCATGATTATGAAGGATCCAAGTTGACAACAGATAAATTGTCTCCCAAAATTAAGTAAGCAATTTTCAAAAAAAACATGGTGGTGAATAATTTATTATGAGCACTTTCAAAAAGTCCAAATCATCCATACCTCAGTTCCTGCTGCAAACTTATCAAACTCAAAAACACCCATTGGTCCATTCCAAATAACGGTCTGACTCTTGTCCAATGCTTCATTAAATGTTTTGATGGAATCGGGTCCAATATCCAATCCCATCCATCCATCAGGGATGCTTGATGCTGGAACAATCTGAGCACAAATAAATAAAGCTTTAATATTAACATTCTAAACACTCATGAGTATATGATCATATTAGCTAGGGAAATGGTTATTGCAAGTAAGATTTCCTTATTAGAAAAATTGTCATAGTATCAGTGTCGTCAACTGCGGATCACAGAAATAGTGGTTTATTCAAATTCCGCTACGCTGTAGGACCACTATTTGACAACAATGAATAGCATCCAATTATCCATAGAATTCCTAAATTCTGTTTTTACAGGGTTGTACATGCTAGTATTGTATAATCTCCATTCACATTTCAACATTTGTTTCAAGAGAGTCCTCACAAGAGAAGGGAATTGTTGTAATAAAAAACCCAACTCTCATGAAAAACTTAATACCTTGTCGTTAGCGTCAGCAGCAAACTTGTCTGCAATGACAACATCAGTTGGAAGCAAAAGGGAAACTCCTTTAGCCTTTGCTTTTTCAATAAGTGAAGTTGCAAGATCAAGCTTGTCTTCCTCCACAAGAGAGGACCCAACTGCATAACCCTGAGCCTTGTAGAAGGTAAAAATCATCCCTCCACCAAGCAAGAGAATGTCAACTTTCTCCAACAAGGATTCAATAACTCCAATCTTGGAAGACACCTTTGAACCACCAACAATAGCAGCAAATGGTTTCTTGGGGTTTGCCACGGCTCCAACTAGATAATCAAGCTCCTGGAACAATTGAACATTACAACAGATCAATCAATAACTACATCAATTACCAAATATCAGTATTGTCATCGTAGGCAATGGCGGTATGTTCAAATTCTGCTACAAAACATTGTTATAGCAGGGCAATAGCCGCCATTTGACAACATTTTGTACTAAATATTGTATCGCAAAACACCGCCAAATATACATTGGAATTGCATTTACTCCCAACATACCTTCTGCATAAGGAATCCTGCAACAGAGGGCTTCAAGTATTTAGCAACACCTTCTGTAGAAGCATGAGCCCTATGAGCAGTGCCAAATGCATCATTCACGTAAAGATCAGCAAGGGAAGCCAACTTCTTTGCAAAGTCAGGATCATTCTTCTCTTCTTCCTTGTAGAACCTCACATTCTCTAGAAGCAAAACACCACCTTCTGGAGTTTGTGCAACCAACTTCTCAACTTCCTCGCCAATAGAGTCACCAGCAATCTTAACCTATAATAATCAAGAGAAATCAACAAGATTAACACAGACCAGCAAATAAGAACGGTTGGATGCAATCCCAAAATAAAACATAACAGCTTAGTAAGTAGACACACCTCAGTTCCAAGAAGTTCAGACAACCTTGGCACAAGTGGCTTCAAACTGTATTTAGGTGTTACACCCTTTGGACGTCCCTGAAAACAACAGATTCAAGAAAAAAACTTGTCATCACTCAATATTCACTAATATCACACGTCTCTGACATTCATAATTTATTATTGAGTTAAATATGCTTTTAGTCCTATAAAATCACAATTTTCAAGTTTAGTCCCTCAACAAAAACTATTCACTTTCAGTCCCATTTTGCATTTTATAGGGACTATTTTCAAGATTAAAAGTGTCTATATTTTGTATAAAAAATAGAAAATAAAGACTATTTGTACACACTACAAATATTATGGGTGGTAAAAGTTACCATATAGGAACTAAATTTGAAACTAAAAACATATTTAACCCAAGTTTATTTAACTATTCATAAGTACATCAATACATTCAAAAATCAAATTAGTAAAAACCTAAAATGGCAAACCTATAAGCATATAATATACCACCAGATCTCATTTAAATACAGAATTAAATCACAGAAAATTAAAACCAAAAAAACTTTTCACCACAACCAGATCAAAACCAGTCACACTTAAAAGCAATAAAAAATTAGACTCTAATAATTCATTAATTCAAAGATCAAAATAATACACAACCAGAAACTAAAAACACACGAAATCGATACATAGAGAGAAAGATGCTATACCAGATGGCTTGAAAGGATAACTTTGGCACCATAACCAGTCAAGTATTTGATAGTAGGAATAGCAGCACGGATTCTGGTATCATCAGTGATGTTCAAGTTATCATCCAAAGGAACGTTTAGATCAACCCTAACGAAAACTCTTTTTCCCTTCAAATCAGCTTCTTTCAATGTTCCAACGCTTCTTTTTGTCGCCATTTTGATATGCTTTTTCACGAATCTGAAACAATCAATAACAAAAAACGAAAAAGGATTAGAATTTGGTAAGGGAAAAGGATGAAGATTGAGCGATTTTGGTGGCGGAACTTACAATGGATGATATGATTGAGATCGATGTGTGTGAGAGATGGAATGGAAGAGATCGATGTTCGAATATGGAGTGTGTGAAGGAAGGTTCTGGAAGATTTATAGAGAAAGGATGAGACTCGTGTGAAGCGCACGTGTGAGATGGGGTTTTATTTTTGGTTTTATTTTTGGTTTTGATTTTTCTTGTTTGAGAATTAAACGCTTTTTCTTGGGTGACACGGTGGGCGCAGTGGAACTAGAATCTATGGACCATATGGTTCAAAAATAAAATATTTGTGGTTTGTTTCAGTTTTAAATGAAAAATTAAAAAAAAAATTGATATTTAGTGAGATTTAATTTGAGTCAATTTTTATATATTTAAATTACAAATTTTAATTCTGTTTATTAAACATTAATATTATAAAAATACAATAAAATAATATGATTGATGTAAAATAAATATAAATATATTAAAAATTAATATTACAAATATTTGAAATATATAAAATAGGTTCAGACTCTAGTACACCACTTATTCAACTTTGTTTTTCTTTGACAAAACTCACTTATTCAACTTAAAAGGTGAATTTCTAGCCACCAGACTACACGATAAATAAAACTAAAAACAAATAAATAATAGGTTAATATAATAAATCATACTACTAAAAACATAAATAAGTATTTAAATATACAAATGCAGTTTGGTTAGGTTTGGATCAATTTCAAAAAATTCATCCAAAATTTATTCCAATTCAGCGGTTTTCACAAAATAACATTCAAATACATCTAATAAAATTTTGTTTTGTATGTTTTTCGGTTTTTTTAGATTAATTTGGATCTGTTTGAGTTTAAATATTCCTAGATGCTAATGCTAATATTGATATCATATCAGTAAATCAATATTAATTACATAAAAGTCACTAGCTTTAGTTTAGAGGTGAGGGGTTTGGGTAGTATGCTGGATATTCTGGGTTTGATTCCCAGCTACATTGTAAACCAAAAAACATATATATTAATTACATGTTTTTTTTTTTGAAAAATAATTACATGATCTTATTCATACAAAATTACTATGGTAATAAATTTCTTCATTTTTCTTTCAAAATTAAAAATTCTTCACTTTTGCTTATGTTTATGGAGTTGTTGGAAGTGCATAACTCACCTATGAGTTCACAGGTTTTTCTAGGAAGATACTTATTGTAAAACGACATAAAAACTTTATATTTATATTATGGTAACTAGTGTCCAATTTATTATTTTAATTAGAATGTATCACTAACAGACAGAAATATCAAAATTGTTAGGTCGAATGTCATGATTGAAGTTCGAACTCAATCACTCCACTTTGTTTGTGTGAATTTCTCCAAGAATCGAACTAATTCATCTTACGGAAAATTCAATTACTTAGTTAAAAGAAAAGAAAAACATTTAATCCACAAAGTATAGTTCAACTTACAAATACCTTTAATAAATTGTAGGTCGAAAACTCTCATTCAAGTTTGAATGATGAGTTCACAGTTGTGTGTAAATTTTAGTAGTATTTATTATTTTATTTATAAAAAAATTAAAAAATAAACATTCATGAAGAAAAGAGGCGTAAAAACATTCAACAGTGTTCTCACAAAGAAAATTCCTAAAATGAAATTGACAAACAAGAGAAATTGCAAGGGGATATTCCATTCAGCATATTTCTCTTTCATTTATTTTATTCTTCTTTCAATTTGAAATTATTAAATGTAATAATTATTAATTAATTAATTTATGTGAGTACGGATACTACCTTGATTAACTGCTTTAATTATACGCAACTTGGCATGGACATTATTAGTATTTTGTGTTGGGGGACCTCTTCCAATTCGTTATGGCTCGTGCTATGTAGTATGTACCATGCCACCTGACGCAAGGTTTTTTAAATAGAGAAAGCTGACATGTGGATAAAGACTTTGTTTGATAAATTATTGTCATCTTTGAGATTAATAGCTGATTTTTGAATCAGATTTTAAGGTAATTGTATGGTAGCCTAAGCTTTAAGTTAATTGAAGTCCTTTGAGGCCAATATAATTGTGGATAAGACCACCAAAATCAATACGGCCTGGATTTCCAAATGAGCTACTATTTATGTTCAACTTCAAACACGGAGCCGTTGGTGGATTCCACGCCACTTGTCGAGTGATGTGCGCCCTATTGTCTACAAATAAAAAGTATTCTTAAACTACGTGTATATATTTTTATAAGTCATTATGTTTGGTCTAGTGGCGAGGAATTTGGGTAGTAAGCTGTAGGTCCTAAGTTAGATCTCCAGCTTATTGTAAAAAAAAATAAAAAATAAAAATAAATAAAATTTTACTAACATTGATTAAAGGAAAATGCTTGTTATCGCGAAAAACATTTCACGACAGAATCACGAAGAGCTTTAGCGCGAGATAACTATATACTAAAACTCGTAATTTTATCTTGCTTGTATAATGGTTTGGAGAGGATACCACGTATTTAAGGTGATATTTATTCGGTGCTTACACTTTAGTGGGCGGTAGATGGGGCCAAAGCATACTACATTAAGACAAGTTTATGGGTTGAGTATTTTCTCTTAATTTTTTTTATTAAGAATCAATTGGATTTTTGCAATTATCTCTTAATTGAGACCCTTTAAATATAACTTAGTGTCCTGTAAACTGAGTTAAGTTTACGAGACGTTTCGGCTGTCTGCACATATAATGCAATGTTCTATCAACCGAGCTAAGTTCACATGACTTTCTACTACTTAATTTTAGTTTCGAATAATTTTAGGGTCCGTTTGGATTAACTTATTTTTGAGCTTATGCAAACAACTTATGCAATATAAATTAGGTTTTATGCTATTTTATAAATTCACATTAGTGAAAATTGTATTTTTATAAACTATTTTATCATAAACTAGTTTGACAAACTTATAATAATAGATAAAATTACATAAATTGTTTGCATAAGCTCAAAATTAAGCTAATCAAAATGGACCCTTAGTCTATATCGTTAAATCAACATTTCGTTACTTTTATCTAACACTTTTGACTTTTAATAAAATTATATTTAATTCGTCCATATTTTTTTTTTTGACGATATAAATCATCCATTTTTTTACTAATAAATCATCCATATTTTTTTTTTAAAGAAATCATCCATTTATTTTTTTTTACAAAAGAAATCATCCATATTTAACCTTTATGTATTGTGCTGTGCAACTTCCGTATATTATGCAGAAACGTGCATTTTGATTGGTGCGCCTATTGTCGTGATGAATTCGTGATATATGTATTCGCTGTAAATAGCAATGCTCTTGATTAAAATCAAATATAAAATTTCGGTCTAACGAGTTTGCAAGGTCTAACAATAGCAATATCAAGATTATTATGTTGAACCATCTTTTACTGCTATTTGAGTTTGAATTTAAAATCTCTCATTTGTATGAGTGAATTTTCAAATAGTATTTGTCATTCTTCCACAGCAAAAACCTTAAAATTGTGATTTTTTTTCCACAGCAAAAACCTTAAAATTGTGATTTTTTTTCCACAGCAAAAACCTTAAAATTGTGCGTGATAGCTATGTGATTAATTATTTACATCTTAGGTTGCTCATGAACCTCTAAAAAGTGTCTTCACATTTATGTGGGTAGATAAATATCTATTATGAAAGTGACTTATGAAAAAAGAAGAAGTGATGCTGATCGATTTTGTGGCTTGGGATCATTGAGAGAAAACCAGATACAACATAATTTAGGGCTGTAAGTTTAGTTTGCTTTGCCGACCAAAGATTATGCAGCTAAGTTTTCTAGACCCTCGTGGGATCCATTTTCCAATCATTCAACTTAACATAATGTGATTTGTCAATTGTCAACATGAGACTAATACTCAACCAACAACTAAGTGGTAGAGACTAGAGAGTTCTAATTCTAGATTCACATGAATTCATTTGTTATCCTACCTTTATTATATATAAAGCAATGACAAAGTTAATCAAGAATCCTTTAGCTAAATAGTACTTCCGATAAAAACAGTTGACTTTTTAGGTTCATTGAATAACTGATATATCTGATCCATATTATAAACCAGATACATCAAGTATTTAATGAATTTAAAAAATAAATTGTTTCTTATAAAAATAAAAAGGAGTATAAAGTTTCAAGCTGATAATTTACTTTGATAAATGTAATTTACTTCAATTACTCATGAATGGTGAAGGCTTTTGGTAACAAACATATTAAAAATGAAGCTTGGACCAATATCGTAGACAGTTTTAAACATAAATGACTAACTTGACATAGAAAGAAAATGATAATTGACTTATTTGAAACTTTGAATTAAGTTAAACAACCTCTGATGCAGTTTTAAACATAAATGACTAACTAATGGAAGATTTGTTTGAATTTTTATTTTTTTATAGTAGATTTATTTGAATTTATGGCACTCAGCCTAGGTTGGTTTACAATTACAAGCAATTTATGTGTGAAGAGAAACTAAAGCATGATAAAATATACACTAACAAACTCGGAAGGGTACTACAACATAAGCTCTTTTACAAGGTTGTGAGAACACTTAACACGAGGGTTGGAAAAAATTACAAGCTGAAAACTGTCTTACACGGCAACTGGTACGGCTTCATCGAGAGCGAGGACACCTGGAAGCTCTTTGCCTTCCAATAGCTCCAAACTTGCACCACCACCAGTGGATATGTGGCTCATGACATCGGCGACTCCTACTTTCTCCACAGCCGCAACAGAATCTCCTCCTCCAATAATAGTTGTCACCCCCTTTCCACTGAGGTCAGCCAACTTCTTTGCAATAGCCTGAAGGAAAGGTCCGACATTTAAATTATGTGAACAGACGTGGAAAGCAGAAACTAACAAAATAACAGCTAACATTTGTTATTTAAAAAAAATAACAGTCGCGAGTCGCCAAAAGTAGAAAAATAGAATATCTTGTAGTAACTGCAGATGACATTTGAATCATCCCAATTCAAAGACAAAACTTTTGTTATGTGAATGAATAAACATACAATTTGCAAGACATACATGTCACATTAGGAACACTAACTACAACACTATGAAGCACTGACACAGACACAAACATTTCACAAGATACCGACACGTAGACATTGATAATAATTTAAGAATTAAGAAATAAGAAAATATAAGTGACTGAATGTAACTCTACATGTGTTAGTGTCGTGTTAGTGTCAAAAACCAGACACGCCTTTAATCTAAAGTGTCGGTGCAACAAAACTCCTACTGCATATTTATGGAAGTATGTATCATCATAGAGTGGAGATATTTTGACTGCAAACATTGTTTATATATATATAATATGAACCAGACTCCATATGTGAGGGTTATTGCATACCTCTGTTCCAACAGCAAACTTGTCAAACTCAAACACTCCCATTGGTCCATTCCATATGACGGTTTTGGTGGTATCCAATGCGTCGTTGAATGTTTTAATAGAATCTGGGCCAATGTCCAATCCCATCCAACCATCAGGGATGGCAGATGCTGGCACGATCTGAAAGGGTTAATGCAGAATTTAGAATGTTGCAGCAAATGATTACGATTCTGAACGAGTAATGTTTGTTGCTGATCTAAACTCTAAAAGTAGCATAGAAAATAAACCTGGCTGTTGGCATCAGGAGCGAATTTGTCTGCAATCACGACATCACTTGGTAGCAAGAGTGACACACCCTTTGCCTTGGCTTTCGCAATTAGTGTTGTAGCAAGCTCCAATTTATCTTCCTCCACTAGGGATGAACCAACTGAAAGACCTTGTGCCTTGTAAAAGGTGAAGATCATTCCTCCACCGAGAAGAAGGATGTCAACTTTTTCTAGAAGTGATTCAATCACTCCAATTTTAGATGACACCTTGGAACCACCCACAATTGCAGCAAATGGCCTTTTTGGGGTTGATACTGCCCCGACAAGGTAGTCAAGTTCCTACAACGTGAAAATACACACGTCAAATATTATTATTAGATATACATTGAATTAAAAAATTTAACACTTCCCCATTTACTTTCTGAAAAATAATTCAATTTGCATTTTCAAAAATCTATGTTCATTTTAAATTGATACAAAGTAGATGGAAGGTTGATGTAGTGAACAATTGTGGTAGAGAGAAGTTGGGATGAATGCATTTTCAAAGACAATAGAAAGAAACAATATTTTGGCATTTCAAAAATTCTGAAAATGCCCTGTTTTCAAAAATTGTGAGGAAAATATCGAATCTATATTATCGTGTGGTTATTAGTTGAAATGGAAATGAACATATGAAACATGGAAATTCAATGGTCGCTGAATTTTCCCTGAAGAATGATTCACATTTAACATGAAACTTTACTTCATGACAAGACAAGTAATCAAACTTATTATAAGACAAACTGTAAAAAAGAGTAAAAGTTATGAAGTTCAAAAACCTTAATTAGATGGTTTGCAGAAAATTTAGATTAACTATTGATAATTATTTAGTAGAAGTCAGGAGAGAAAAACCAACCTTTTGCAAAAGAAAACCAGCAACAGATGGCTTCAAGTATTTAGTGACTCCTTCTGTTGATGCATGTGCCCTGTGAGCAGTTCCAAATGCATCATTCACATACAAATCTGCGAGTGCGGCAAGCTTCTTTGCATGTTCGGGATCGTTCTTTTCTTCCTCCTTGTAAAACCTCACATTTTCTAGAAGTAGAACTCCACCATCTGGAAGGGAAGCGACCAACTTTTCTACTTCTGGACCAATACTGTCCTCAGCCTTAATAACCTGTCAATTATCCAGATGCAAGAAAAGGGCAACGATATTGTTATTATCCACCAAACATCAAACAGTCATATATTATTAACCTTCTGTACTTCAATTCATTCATTAACGATCATTAACGATCATTAACCTATAAACATACCTCGATTCCAATGAGTTCGGAAAGCCGGGGAACGAGAGGTGCCAAGCTGTATTTGGGAGTGACACCCTTTGGCCTTCCCTGAAAGCAAAACAAAGCATGGATTTTAGATGATGAAACATTGAATCTCTTAATAGAAAACTCAGCACTTAACATTGCAATAAAATGCATTTACATGTATTAACAAACTATGAAGTTATTAAAATCTACAATAACTATTCAATTGTCAGTCATGATCACTTCAAACTTTAGCCTCTAAAGTGCATTCCTTTCTTACTTCCGGGTCAAATTAAACCCCAAATGCTTCATTAGTAAGAATTTGAATTCTACCACTCTCTTAATCTTATTCAACATCTATCTCTCAATTCGAGAGAGATTTGTTAAGATCTATTAAACACACCTATTCTGATTTTCTTCAAATTTTCATTCACCTACTCAAATTCAAAACATTTTTAATTCAACAGCCACAAAATATATATCTTTTTCATTTCAATTTCCACTAACATTCTGATTTCATCAAGGCATTAACATATACAGACAAAAAAGTAAAAGATTTTGATACATATGTCAGTTACTCAGATTGAGCGCCTTCAAAGCAAGCAACATCAACAATTGATGAATAAATTAACATTTGATACTATAAGCACAAAATCATGGATGGTTAAAATAACAATCCTTCAGTTTCTTGCTTTACTACTAACTCAACGGCCAAATCAGGTTACTCCTACATGCATCATACAAAAAAATTACATTGTGATCTATGAAACATTGACACAAACACCAATCATAATTTTATTTATTTTTAGTATTAACCATCTGATTCCCAAGGAAGTAGCCCAGTAATCAGAGTTCGGCAGCGAGATAAATAAAATCTGGCCAAGAATCTGGCCAAGAATTGTCCTAGTAGAAATCAAACTCAGATTCTCCCGAACAATTCGTTCGTACATTCTAAGGGAGCTCATTAACCAGTTGAGATCAATTACTTGGTTAACACCAATCATAATCTGAGTAAACTGAAGTAATTGAATAATTGAATGTAGCCACATGTATACACGCATTCGATCCAAAATATGAGTGTTACATACACTATAACTAAAATGTAAATAGGGATTAATGAAAGAAATGAGATATACCAAATGACTAGAAAGGATGACTTTAGCACCATTTTGAATAAGATGTTTGATAGTTGGAATAGCAGCACGAATTCTAGTATCATCAGTAATATTCTGATTATCATCAAGAGGAACATTCAAATCAGCCCTCACGAAAACCTTCTTTCCTTTCAATTCTGCCGCACTCAAATCTCCAACACTCTTCTTCGCCATGGACACCACTCTCATTCCTCTCCCGCTCACTGACCTCACCTTCGACGCCACCTGCACTGCCAACAAGGGGTCAGCAGAAGCGAACCCCAGTCGGCGGAGTGGACGGGCGCCGAGGAATGAGGATAGTTGGACACGGGAGGGGGATGGGGCCACAGATTGGCCTGATGATGATTTTGTGGTGGGGAGGAGAGAGAGAGTTGTAGGTGCTGTAGCTGAAGCCATTGTGGAGAGAGAGTGTGTGTGATTTTTTGGAGTGAGAGAGTGAAGAAGTGAATTAAGTTTTGGAGGTTATTTTATGATATGAGGTGGAAATGAAGGTAGGGGAATAGAAGAAAGATGTGGACGTGAAGTACAAAGGAAGAATGATTGGGTGTGGTTTGGGGATTTTGGATTTCTCTTATCGTTGAGGTGAGGTTCTAGATCTTCCTTGCTTTTTTTCCTCATATATGTTCCATTCCACACCCATCTCATGTTCTTTACCTTTTTGTTATATGGAATATGGATAGTTTACTCGTCTAATATTATTAGATGAAATCGTGAATTTTCGATAAGTAAAAATTGAATTATAAAACGTTCAAGGTACTTAACCCTTACAATTTAAAGATCGATCAAATGTTATGAAGGCAAGCTAAAAGATTATTACATCTATCAACAAAAGTATAAGGAGTATGACTCCCGCTTCTAAACATAATAAATAAGAAAAAAGAGTAATTTGATCCATAATAGAAGACAAATTCGGCATATCTTCTCTAAACACGATATTGTTGCGGAGACACCAGAGACACCACGAAGTAGCTAGCCAAATTAAATGGCGAACCTTTGGTCCTTTATTACTTTTCACTAGAGAGCCAAACAAAATGGAATGACTCCACCTTTCTTAAAAAATAATATCATCTACCTGCATCCAACGAAATATTTTCTTCCACACTTGTTGTGAAAACTGGAAGTTGAATAACACATGGTTTAGATCTTCAACCTCTCTAAAGCAAAAATCGAAACATAACTCGTGCGGATTTGTAATGACACCCCTTTTAGCCAATGATGCACGTGTTGACAATTTAGCTAATAACGGTCACCACCTGAAACACTAACTTTGGATGGTACATCATTCGACCAAAGCCTTTGTAAAACAATCATAACATTTGTCTCAATAACATTTGTTTCTTTTTTTAAGGATCCCAGTAACATTTGTGACAACATGTTTTGGAAGTAAGAGTAAAATGAACTAACTGAGAACATGCCTGAAGGGTCCGATATCCATTTTCATCGGTATGCTCTATCCCGGTTCGGCTAGTAAGGTATCAGTCATCAACGGTGTTATCCATTCCAATTTTCATCTATCGTTATCTCACCAGCCCATATTCTTGATTGAGGCTTCTTGGTTTGCCGCTTTAACATATAAAGATGGAAATAAAATCCATCAAGGGTGTTATGTCAAGCCACTTTTCCTTCCAAAATGCTATCATATTTCCATCTGCCAACAAGTTAATAATATCTAAGCTGAACCAACAAGAATTCGACGGTCCTTCTACTTTCATAATATCGTGCCACCATAATGATGTATTGTAGCTACTCAGATTGACACCATTATGCAAGAAGTTGGCAGCCAAGGAGCCATGCCGAAAAGCCAATTTTTTTTTGCCAAGAAATATTAGCTTCAACCAACCCTCTCCACTTTCATTTATTGAGCAGTGCTAAATTAGAGATTTTTAATGCCAACCCTACCACAATCTTTTGGAATACAAATAAAATCTCATGCCACTCAATATATCTTGTTGCTATCTAATCCCCACCCCCACATAAAAACTCACAAGCTCTTTCAAAATGCACACCGGTGCCTTAAAGAAAGAGAAAAAATTTAGAGGCAGGCTAGAAAGTACCCAATTGATTAGAGTGACTCGGCCGCCTATGAATAAATTGATACCCTTCCAACTACCAAGTCTTTACCGCATAGATTCCATAATAGGAGTCCATGTAACTTTTCTTCTCATATGAGCACCCACCGAGATTCCTAAAAATCGAAAAGAAATATTGTCCACAGATAAGGCTCGCATGCATGTGCGAGGTGTGCGACGGCATAGGGCCTCAAAATTTTGAGGGTCTCAACTCAAAATTTTGAGATCCTATAATATTATTTATACCTATAAAATATCAGATGTATATTAATAGATTAATTTTTAGGCCCTAAAATAATAGTTATATATTGTTAATGTTCATAAATATCATGAGTATCAATATATTAGTTATCTATACTCGTAAATATAGTTCTAGTCCATTTTAATCTTTGCATAAAATTTAATCTTAGATTATGATGTTCCTTTTTGACGTTATATTCAAAGATAATTATTTTGTATTTCTTGTTCATTTAATTTAATGTAAGGTTTAATATTGATAATTTATATGTTTACAAGAATGTTTTTTTTTATATTATATGCAATTTAAATCGATAATTTTTTAATTTTTTTTTATTAAGGGGCCACTTTTATATTTTGCACAGAGCCTCCTAAAACTCGGAGACGCCTTGTGTCCAAAGCACAATGCAAAAAAGTTGATGCTAGCTGCAGGCAGAACATTCTTATCCAAATTAATGCCATATTTTTGAAGAACTTAAATTTCAATCCCGAGATTAGCTCAAAACTGTTTTGTTGTAAATCATGTTGTTTATTACATCAAATGATAGTAGAGTGAGTGTTGAAAATATAATATTTTTAGGGGTCTTGCTAACGAGTGTCCTCGAGGTACTCTTTAAGCATTCCATTAAAAGAAATTTTTTATTCAAAAATTTAAACACTTCAATTTCAACTTTACGCATTCTTATAAAAATTCTATAAAAAACTTATTATTTAAGGGCTTAAAGAGTGCCCGGAGTACTATTTAGCATTTGCCTAATTTTAGAATTCATCGGGTAATTAGTCATTTGGTTTACCCAAATATATATAATTGAATTAATTATTCATTTATGGGAAGATCAATACCAAAATGTGTAGCCGTTTAGTCGTGTCGCTCTCTATTTATAAAAGCAACACTTATTCGCCATTAAACTCAAATTTTTGTTCATCTCTTCCATTGTTTTTCTCTTTTTGCCTCTCTTGCATTCTCTTTTTGTCTTCAACAAGGAGCTCTCTAAGATAATTGAGTAGTGCGAGAAGTGCGTCATTGGAGAGATCACTAAGAGTTTTGAAGTGGAGTATGTAAAAGATCCGAGCGACGATGAGGTCAAGGTCCTCGGCGTTGCAACATACCAGTTGAACGTAAAGAGGCTTTACAAATTTTTATGTCAGGTCATTGCAGGTCGTATTGAGAATAAGAGTGTAGATTATGTACGTAAGTACTTTGGGATTGAAAATGATTTCACGAGGAAGAGACTAAGCTCCGTGAAGATCTTGCTTGGACTTTTATTGGAGTCGAAGAATATGATAATTGAATCAATAATAATTATGATGTATTATGAATAGGGAATATGAATTCTCCAATGTTATCTTTGAACTTATGAATTAAATATGCAATTTTTTTCCTAATATTATACAACTTATGTTTGATTGTGCTATAGTATCGTTGATGGAGATTGATCAAATATTTATTCTTGTATACGCCCTACAAACCAAAACTACGAACTTGTATCATATTTTCAGAACAATATAAAAGAAATCATTTCAAACGTTGATTCGAGTTAAATGGAGATGAAGTTTGAAAAAATATGACTGAAGATCAAAGAAATCATTGCAAGCGTTGATTCAAGTTAAACAAAGAAGATGAAATTTGAAAAAACATGACTGAAGATCAAAGAAATCATTGCAAGCGTTGATTTGCGTTAAATGAAGAAGATCAAAGAAGATGAAATATGAAAATTAAGAAAATGAAAAGAAAATTTGTACCTCTGCAGAGTTCTTTGAAATGTGTTTTTTGTGTTTGGAGGACAAATGAATACAGAGGGAAATATGTCACTTTTGTATTCAAGAGAGAAAAACGGTGATTTGACATAAAATTTTCTTTTGATATCCAACCACCTTAGTTGTATTCAAACTGTGGCTCCCTAAAAAGTGTGTTTTGTCTCACAAAATGAAGTAGTCGGCTTAGTTAAAGTGAATTGTGAAATACAGTTCGGTTAAACTTGCTATTAGTTCAGTTAGTTAATTTTTGGACATCAAATGCCCTTATTTGGGACACTTGGTAGCATAGCAAACATGGACAAACTTTATTTTTCCGGGTACTAAGACTTTCTTATATTGTAATAATAATTGACTTCATTGCTTGCTATTTCGATATTGTGGGTTGTTGGTGTATGGACCTGTCTCCGCGTTGGCGATCAGGTTCATTCACCATTATCAATATCCGAGTTCGGTGCTCGCCAACCTTCTTTAATTTATTCTAGGCTTAAATGCAGTTTTGCCCCCCTGTTTTGATTAAATCGGAATTTTACCCCCCCTATTTTAAAATGCGGACTTTTACCCCCCCTATTTTATAATTTTTTGGATTTTGCCCCCATAATATTCTGCTTTCGAGTCACAACTTCAAAGCTTCGCACACAACTCAATTTATCACAATAATTCACCAAACGGATATCGAAATGACCGTAATCGAGTTATCTTTCTACAGAATCAAACCCCACTAAATTTGGAGTTACAAAGAGAGATTAATTACCATTTTAGTGAAGGTATGTCCCCCAAAATTCTGCAAAAATCTACTTTTGAGTCACAACTTCAAAGCTTCGCACACAAATCAATTTGGATCAATAATTCACCAAACGGATACCGAAATGACCATAATCGAGTTAGCTTTCCACAGAATCAAACCCCACTAAATTTGGAGTTACAAAGAGAGATTAATTACTGTTTTAGTGAAAGTCTGTCCAATTACTAATTTTGCAGAAATCTACTTATGACCTTCAAATTCAACATCGTCTACCAAACACATCGTAACTCCAAATTTAAATAAATTTAAATGACAACAAGGGTAATTTCGTTAGCTTTCCGGACATGTAAATACTATTGAAAAATGAGCTACAAGGTGAGAGACATGACAAAAATACTAGTAGTAGTTCCATACAATAATTGATTTGGACAGACCTTCACTAAAATGATAATTAATCTCTCTTTGTAACTCCAAATTTAGTGGAGTTTGATTATGTGGAAAGATAACTCGACTACGGTCATTTCAATATCCGTTTGATGAATTATGGATCAAAACGGAATTCTGTGCGAAGTTTTGAAGTTGTGACTCGAAAGCGGATTTTATGCTGAATATTTGGAGGACATACCTTCACTAAAACGGTAATTAATCTCTCTTTGTAACTCCAAATTTAGTGGGGTTTGATTCTGTGGAAAGATAACTCGATTACGGTCATTTCGATATCCATTTGGTGAATTATTGATCCAAATTGAGTTGTGTGCGAAACTTTGAAGTTGTGACTCGAAAGCAGAATTTTAGGGGGGCAAAATCCAAAAAATTATAAAACAGGGGTTAAAAGTCCGCGTTTTAAAACAGGGGGGGTAAAATTCCGATTTAATCAAAATAGGGGGGCAAAACTGCATTTAAGCCTTTATTCTCTTTAGGATTTTATAAAAAAAAAAAGATAAAATTTATTTAATCCGAAATATAATTTTTAGTTTATTATTTTTCATTTAGTTGTTTGATGTCTTTTGATGGCTGCATTCATCGCTCCCTCGAACCTCCAAATTTCCCCTCATTTTCTCGCCTCCCCTCAATTTTCCCGCACTTTCCCTCCTCCGTCGTCTCGGAAACCTTTCCGACCACGCAGTGCTTTAAAAGAATGGCGCGATTACGAAGAAGCAGTGAAACGGAAGGACCTCGCTGGAGCTCTCAGTTTCCTGAAATCCCTTGAAACCGAACAACGCGTAACGGTGGAACCGTTCGGCGAGGGAACTACTTCTCCGGTAGCTGAGTTGACTCGGTCTCGGTTCCGCGAGTTGGAGCTGTTCGGACCGCAGAGGGATTGGGAAGTTCTTGACACGTGCATGAATGCTGATAACATGAAACTTGTTGCAAACGCTTACAAGTTTCTCAAGGATAGGGGTTTCTTGCCAAATTTTGGTAAATGCAGGAATATTGGTGAGTTTTGAATTTTTTTTCTTTTTCTCTTCATAGCAGAAAGTAGAATTTGTTGATTTTTTTTTTATCATTTGAGTTGTTTCGAATAGACATTAGTGCTGTCAATCGCCGAAAATAGTGGTTTGTTTAAATTCTGTTATGATATTATACTAAATTAATTGTGTATCACGGAACAATAGCGGTTTATCAAAATTCTGCTGTACTAGCACTAGAGCTGTTAATTTTTTTTTTTATCAAGTATCCCATTTCACCATTTAAGGTGAATAAGTGGTGCATCAGGATTCGAACCCCGGTGTTAATGTTAGTTAGTTAGTTAGAGTTAGTTGCTCGATTAGTTGGGTTATTTGAGAGCTCCATAAATAAATAGTTAGTTATGTACTCAATTCATCATCTTTTATCAATTAGGGATCGTTTGGATTGAGTTATTTTTGAGCTTATGAAAACTAACATATGCAAATGAATAAGCTTTTATGTTAATTTATAAGTTCTCACTAACGAAAATTGTGAAAATTGCATCTTCATAAGGTGTTTTTTTATAAACTACCTTGACAAGCTTACGAATAATACGCAAAAGCTTATTTACTTGCATAAACTATTTTACATAAGCTTAAAAATAAGTCAATCCAAATGGGCCCTTAATATGATTTCTTATTAGATTTTACCTGATGAGTATTCATGTGCCCTCTTTCTCTCTTATGAGATATATGGCCCTATCATCCCATGATTTTTCACAATTTTTGTCATATATTAAAACTTGAGTAAATCCCCAAGTCGTGAAAAATTTGGTAACAGAATGATGACTGAGATGAGTTCCTTAGAAAGTAAAAATTTCAGCCAGGTCTCTAAACTTCTCAAATGTTAGCCATTTTTTTCATAGTAACTAACTGATTACATTCAAAGGATGAAGGCTCAATTTGTTTTAGATTTTGGTAGAATTGATGTTATGAAAATTGATTTTGAAAGAATCAGTATCAAGAAGTTGTGTTTTACTTGGGAATGATATTGTAAACGCGTTTTTATAAGCACAACGGGTGCAAGGGCATGAGGCATCACAATAGTGAGAGTGATCCCGATTCCCGTCTAGGTTGGCACCACAAGCACTAACAATGATATTCTAAAAGAGAGTTTAGAAGAATTGATTGTTTTTAGATGATAAAGTAGAATCACTTAAAAGTTTAATATAGTAAATAATTTTGTGAGGTTGCCATCTAGAATAATTTTTTTCAATTAAACATTTGAAAAAACCGCTATTTTCCACGATGCGCCATTGACAACACTGTATGTATCAAACTTGTTAAATATATAGCTTATAGGAGCACACCCTCAAAGACTTGGTGAAAGCATCTATTAATTGATCTGTTGAAGTTTTACACTAACAAAAGCTAGTTGCGATGTTTCTGTTAGGAGCTAGATACAAGTATGTTGTACATAAGCCTATATAAAGTCATGGCTTGAGCTGATAGTGAATGAATAAAGAATAATTTTTTCACACCTACTAGTTTCTAGTTCAAATATTCTCTCTAACGTAACGATGTGACATTCTATCAGAATATGCTTAGTCCTCTCATCTAATATTGGATTTGAGGTGGTAAGCAATATAACTTGATTGTCACTCTAATTTGTTGTATGTCTAAATCAAACCATACTCACCTCTACTTATAATCGCATTTAGAATAAATGCAATAAATGCTAATTGGTATGGTTTGTTTATGATTCTAAGTATTGACAAACATTACCACTTTCCAAAGTACGAATGTCAACAATAAATTGTATTTTTATCTGATGCTAAAATTGCTAAATATGAGAACAATCCAGACCAAATTTTCATAGAAAATAACCAAGTAAAGCATGATTGATTATCAGTATATGCAAGAAAGAATTTGAACCCAAAAGTTAACTCAGTAATACTATCATCCTAGACGTCCTAGTTATATCAAAAGGGAGAATTTATGGCCTTCAAATACGAGGATGGTTGGAGAGTTGGTAGAGGCCATTAGACTTACAGCTGACGCTTATGATCTGACTTAAATTCTGGCCTTATAGGAAACAACATCATTAGTTGAAGATATGACATGTTCTAGAGAGCAAGTCTATCAATTAATATAAGGCAAGTTAAATAGGAAAGTTGTAATATATAGTATCTGACTAACCAGTTAGTGTGACCTTCCTTTAGTCACATTCGCATACAATAAACATTTAACTAGGAAATTTCTTGACATACAATAGAATTTGAATGGTTGTGTCCTAATGACTATCAGAAGGGTGGTGCTTGTTTAGCCTGGTCTGGTCTGGCTTTTCCCTTTGGCGTTGGCTGTTTTTCATGTGGCCTTTTTCTGGTGTGTTAACTATTTTCGATAGTCATTATTTGTTGTGGTGTAAACTTGGTACAGCTTTTTGTTGCAATAACTTGCATTTTCCCATTGTGTATAGTTTTGGAGGGTACAAGGAATGTAACACCGGATGTCCTGAGCTCCTCAACTGGTTTGGAAGGTGAATACTTGAGTTTCTGACAATACTTTCTCCCTAGCTATAAATTGCTAAAAGTCCCCTTTTTTTAGTCATCTTGCACTTGGAATTAGTAGCATTTTATACAATTATATACCACCAAAAAAATAGTTTTTCAACTTTACTTTTCTTTCCTTCTTTTGTCCAGTGACTAAACTTGCTCCAAAGAAATGGGGTCTCTCAGATGGTTCAAGCACTGCTTTGGTTGCTTTCTTGGGCGGTGTCTCCTTTCTTATTTCACAAGGAATAGACCTCAGGCCCAACCTTGCAGTGATATTAGGTCTAGCCTTTGCAGATTCGATATTCCTGGGAGGTACCTGCTTAGCTCAAATATCAAGTTACTGGCCACCATATAGGCGTCGAATCCTCATTCATGAAGCAGGACATCTCCTAATAGGTATATTCATTTGTTTCTTAAGAACTTCAGAGGTCACATCATATTTGATACCCCTTCATTATATGCTGTCCCACGTAACATCTTACATGAACCATCCTAATGAAATTTCAGCTTACCTGATGGGTTGCCCAATTCGGGGGGTGATTTTAGACCCAATAGTTGCAATGCAAATGGGTATCCAAGGACAGGTATATTTTTACTCTTTTTGTTTATGATATGGCAACTTATTGGTTCAGATGATTACTTAGTTCCTAGTATAATTTATCCATTTGACGGGACAATTTTGATGCATTTTGTCATTTCATACGACAAAACCCTAGCCGCCGTCGTGTTTACATTCCGATCACGCCAACTGATTTTGTGCGTGGTACTGTTCATAAGGAAAAAAAAAACAAATTTTTTTTTGTTGCTTCCAGTACTATTTGGCTGAGATTATTAATTATGACATTTTTTTTATGAGGAATGCTACCGTCAAACGCTTTTACACACGCTAACAAACGCACGCCCAATATATGGTGCCACGTCACACTACTTGTCAATCAGTAAAACAGGCAACCGGCTCTCCGCACCTTCAAGCCTTCAATCAATTTTCTCTCTCTGTCTTTAATTTCAAAAAAAAAAAAAAAAACTTTCTCTTTCAAATCTCAAACCTTGAAACCACCATGGCCAACATCCATGTCCCCCATCCTCACACTCACCCATCCACCCACCTCCATTCACAACCCAGATCAAAAGAAAATTTTATCCACCGACTTACAACATCGATAAAAATTAAAGATTTATGCAAAATAATAACCTTGGGTGACACCCACAACAAATTAGAACTCCAATCCAGCAAGTCTACCATAGATTTTGAATGATTGATAACATCGCACAGCACAAGAGAAGGAACAAAGCACTAGACTCCGCCAAGGAAGTGAGTCAGTGAGAGAATTGATTTCACAAAACTTCTTTTTTGTTATGATATGCAAGATCCTATAAATTTGTTCAGGAAGAAGTTACTACAAGACAAAAAAGATAGTTTTCTTTTGGATCTTCACGTATGGAATGGAACTGACCAGAGAGGTGGGGAAACAAAATGAAATTTGGGGTAACTTCATTTTGTTTTAAAGAAGAACATATAGTTTTTTTAAAGAACAGATAGCATAGAGAGAAGCTTCAAGAAAGCACACAACAATGATAATGGAGTCTTGCGGTTGGAGCCTATGGCAGATCGGCTGAGACCATAGAATCTTGGAGAAGATGAAGAGGTAAATAAATTCTATAAAAAAAAAAAAAACAGAGAGAGAGAGTGTGCGCACTAAACCTTTAGAACTGGTCAGCAGGTAACATAATAAAAAATAAGGGTGACATGGTTTAATATCATTGGAGTGTGTCAGAAGAGTGTGTTTGAGAGTGTGATGCTAGCATTCCTCTTTTTTTATTCTCGACGATGATCATCCACCTTCAAATTCCGTCGTGAATGCAAATATCGTTTGGGACATACTATTTTCCAGTTTGAAATTACTTGGTCTTCCACAACCTTTAAATCGGAAGAACAAAGGCGGAGGTGAGGGTCATGCATTTCAAGCTAGTAATTCTGGCAATGGACAATCATCCTCTTCAATTTAGCTTTCTTTCGCAACGGAACAACTAGACAAACTGTACAAAATTCTTGAATCTGACAATCTTTCTTGCTTTGTTGCCCCAAAAGGTAGTTCTTCCCTTCTTAGTGTCAGTCCTCGTCGTGTTTGGATAGTAGATTCAGGTGCAAGTGATCACATGACAGTGATTCTACGCTGTTTTCTTCGTATAGTCCATGTGCAGATAATCATAAAATAAAGTCGCAGATGGCTCTTTTTCAGGCATTGCAGGTAAAGGTTCAATTGTGTTGTCTCCAATGGCTAAAAAAAGAGCCATATCAACTTTTATTTTATGATTACCTGCACATGGACTATACGAAGAAAACGGAGTAGAATCACTTGTCATATGATCACTTGCACCTGAATCTACTATCCAAGCACGACTGGGACTGACACTAAGAAGGGAAGAATTACCTTTTGAGGCAATAGAGCAAGAAAGAGCGTCAGATTCAAGAATTTTGTACTGTCTGTCTAGTTGTTCGGTTGTGAAAGAAAGCCGAAGAGGATGATTGTCCTTTGCCAGAATTACTAGCTTGAAATGCATGACCCTCACCTCCACCTTTGTTCTTCCGATTTGAAGGTCGTGGAAGACCATGTAATTTCCAACATTGGAAAATAGTATGTCCCAAACTATGACAATATTCGAATTCATGATAGAATTTGAAGGTGGATGATCGTCGTCTAACCTCAGCCAAATAGTACCGGAAGCAGCAAAAACTTTGTTTTTTTTGCCTTTAAATGAACAGTACCACAGATGGTGAACAATGTGTGCGATCAGCAATTTGGTGAACAGCATGCGTAAACTGTAATTTTAATGAACAGTGCACGTGTGAACGGTAAGATCAGAGAACAGTTGCGCATGAACAGTATCACGGAATGAACAGTACCGTTGTCGTGATCGGAATGTAAACACGACGGCAGCTAGGTTTTTGCGGAAGCGAGACCCCCAAAATCGGGAGCCCTTGATACCATGTAGAAAATACTGTTGTGTATTATTCCTCCGCCGAAGGCTGGTTTAAATAGAAAGAGTACAATTAATTCTCTCCTTGAATTAAGGAGAAACTAGTTATAATGAGAAATAAAAGAATCTCCTAGAAATAACAAACTAGGAAACTAAACCTCCGTTTCAAATTACTTGTCGTTTTAGAAAAAAAAACAAGAATTTAAGAAAGTGTATTTTTGCACCGTATCTTCCTATTATACCATTGTTTTAATTCACCAATAATTTTTTTTTGCACACACTTTCTCTTTCCAATAAATTTAATATATTATGTACCAAAAAAAATAAAAAATTAATAGACAAATATATCCTTAAATTATCAAACGACAAGTAATTTGAAACAATTTTTTTTTCTTTCTAAAACGACAAGTAATTTGAAATGGAGGGTATTTTCCAACACACTTCATATTATTATTTAGTTATCTCTGTTCTTCTTACTCTCCCTACTTTCCTCTTTGTCTCTTCCCTTCTTTTTCTCTTCCTTGTACAACTGTTCTGTTCATCCTTCATTAGATCAATCACAAATATCTCAACTACCTTAAATAGTTAAATGAATTTTGAGAAAACTACTTTTGGTGATGCAAAAACTACTTTTGGCACACCGTGCACCTAATGAAACACTTTTGGTGATGCAAAAAAACTACTTTTGACAAAAGCCTGTTTACTGCTTGACTGCTAGCTCTCTTTTTAAATGCTATACCATGCATAATTGGTGGTAATGATGTTTGTATGTTCTTTCATGGTACAAATATTTGAAGATTTCCATGTAATTTATTTTCTGACATACTCTATGTCGAACACTTCATCTGTAAGTTAAATGATGGCTAACTAATTAGGGGTTTAACCAAAGTTAGGAGAGAAATAAGGGGAAGAAAGCCTCTCTTTATGTGTGTTTCTTTCCTCGTTTTTATTCTAATCCTTCTCTGCATTGACTTGTTTATTTGCTGAATATGACCGAAATTCTCTTTCCATTCATTAATACTAGTGCTGTTAGTATTATTCAGTGATCAAGCAACAATGTCATCAATAATGGATAATGCCTGATTTTTTATTATTTTTTTTTATAATTACATGCTTCCAAGCCAGCAAGTATAGATTCATTTCCTGTTCATTAGTTTTTTTATATGCAGAAAATGTATACGAATTTTTGAAAAGTTTTTCCATTATTTAACGTCATTTCAGTTGCAGTAATTCTTTGTTTTTTAGGCAGGAACTCAGTTTTGGGATGAAAAAGTTGCCAGCGACCTTGCTGAAGGCCGACTTGATGGTTCAGCTTTTGACAGGTGAGTATGAGTATAGTAATGAGTGAAGATATATTTTGAATCAAGAACTAATTTAAGAGTTACATGTTGTGTGATTGAATGTGCCTGACACTTCATTAGTGCTGTTTGTTTTCCCTTAAAATTTGGAACGCAAACATTCCATTTCATCATTGCTCTCAAAGTTTGATATTTTCTTTAGCCTTGTTAAAGGTATAGGGTTTCAGAATTCGATACAATGCAAAAGACTAAACACTGTATTCTAACACAAGATGACAAATCCTATTAAATAGGAAAACAAATTGATAGGACCTGGGATGAGATGGCTGGCTCAAAAGGACAGTTAGCACAGCAGTGGCTAGGCCTGTAGTGTGGGGAGCTTATGTTTAGAGAAATAGAGAAGGACAAAATGGGAATATCCGCATGGCTGAGAGTAAGAGGAGATGACGCAGTACGGAAGCGCTAGGTTAGCAAAACGCTAAACCTAATGGATAAAGACAAGCCGCAAACACAAACTTGTCAAAATAGGGTTTCGGAGTCCACCGAAAGAGTAATTTGGAGTCCACCAAATTTGAGAAAAATCTCCGAATTTTTATTCAATCAAAAATTTGTCTTCAAGGCTACAATAATTTAGTTTAAATAGGAGTGAGAAATAAAAATAACAAATCAATTGTAAAAGAAAATAACAAACCTAACTAAATAAAAATAAGAAATCTACCTAAAATATAATAAAACTAAATCTAACTAAAATAATAATATACACAAGAAATCCTCCTACATCAGTCTCCTCTACCTCAAAAGAACTCGTCCCCGAGTTCTCGTCTTGATAAAGAGCTTCCTTTGCAGGTTGACTCCTCCAATAAACAAGAGACCACCCTCCTGGATCCCATTGAATGAAGTGAGAGGACCTGTCTCGTGTCAACACATCCAAACGAGGTATTAGAATATCTGGGGTGCAATTCTCAGTGAAGTTTAGCACTGCAGAAGCAGCATGAGCCTGTACTCGAGCATTTTCAAAATCATCCATGGCACCAGCTAATGCCGAAAGCACTAAGTGGTGATATTTAACTTGCAAGTTTGGCCCTAAATCTGTGGACAACTGCCCAATTGCGTTTATAGCTGTCCATCGCACCCTAGGGTGTGGGTGAGAAAATGAATTCAAAACCATTGACAATACATGCTCCAGATTCTTTGTCATCACTTTTGAACAACCCTCTGCAATTTGTGCGATGGCAACGAGCGCAGCATTGTGCTTTTGCCATTCAGGGGAAACCAAGTAAGTCGGCAACAACTCAGACGCAACCGGCACAATCGTGTTCCCACCCAAAGAAATTGAAAGTCTGTCCAAACATTCCTGTCCAAATCCATAGTTAGTAGTCTCACCAGCATCCTCATCCTCGGTCAGTGCAGCATGCCAAGCAGGATCATCTTCAATATCCAGCAAGGAATCAGGGTAAGTTTGTTTGCATAAATTGAAGAGATTTTCGGCTTGGGAACGATGGTCGTTGGAGGTTGACATGAGATTTGTAATTAGGGATTCGAAGTGAGTGGAATCTT
This sequence comes from Trifolium pratense, assembly GCF_020283565.1. Taxonomy (NCBI): domain Eukaryota; kingdom Viridiplantae; phylum Streptophyta; class Magnoliopsida; order Fabales; family Fabaceae; genus Trifolium; species Trifolium pratense. The sequence continues at coordinate 39,017,856 of NC_060065.1, forward strand.
GGCCGAGAATTAACGCCATCTGAGTTTGGTTGTTTGGATCGTTGGCGGCGGCCATGGTGAGAGAGGCGGTGGCGGAGGAATTGAATTGAGTTTTTTTGAGTGGTGGTGTTGTTGGATAACTTTGTCACCTGTGTTGTCAGAGCTGTGATGGCCGCGGTTAAAGCCGTCATGGCACCGTAAAACTCTGCTTTTGTCACCGGGTGATCTCCCATCTGATCACGTTAGAAAAAGAACAGGAGAAACCTGCTCTGATACCAACTGACGCAGAACGGAAGCGCTAGGTTAGCAAAACGCTAAACCTAATGGATAAAGACAAGCCGCAAACACAAACTTGTCAAAATAGGGTTTCGGAGTCCACCGAAAGAGTAATTTGGAGTCCACCAAATTTGAGAAAAATCTCCGAATTTTTATTCAATCAAAAATTTGTCTTCAAGGCTACAATAATTTAGTTTAAATAGGAGTGAGAAATAAAAATAACAAATCAATTGTAAAAGAAAATAACAAACCTAACTAAATAAAAATAAGAAATCTACCTAAAATATAATAAAACTAAATCTAACTAAAATAATAATATACACAAGAAATCCTCCTACATCAGGAGATAAACGGGAAAATGAGTTGTGTAAGGGAAATTCTGTTATAAGAATGCTGAGTGGAGAGAGAAGAGTAGCAAGTAGAATCATGAAGTTTGTTAAGGGCGGAGAGCATTGGTTCTCTGAAGGAGCTATTGTATTTTCCTTTTATTTTCCGAAATAATACACTCTTAATTTGCCATAACTGCAGGTCTTTGTTAAAAGTCTGTGTTTTTACTATTCCTTGATTTTACAACATCCTAGGCTATTTGTTAGTATTCCTAGTCATTACAACTTCCTAGACATCAAATTTAATTATTGCAGCATCATTATAAATAGGTGTGTGATCTTCTTTTAGACACATAAATTACATAATTTACCTGGTATCAGAGCAGGTTCTGATGTTGTGACCTGTCTTTGTGCTTCACTATCGCTGCCGGTGGCAACATTTGCCGCCGGCAGCACCACCTTTCTAGCAAGTAGCAACCTTCCATTGTCTTCTCCATCTTCGAATAGTTCTGTCAGTCTGCTAGCCACGCCCACGGCCAGACACCACCACCAACTGCTGTGGAATAGTTTTCGCTGGTGCTTTTCCATCGATGACCGCCACTACACACATAGCTATGCCCACAAGCAACCACCACCACCACCAACCGTCACGGAATAGTTCGAGCTCGACGGTGCTTCTCCCGTCGCCAACTGCCTCCACAAGCACTTTTGTGCGCCGCTGTCTTTCCAGCAAGTGGGTGCCACACGCAGCTTCCAACCAAATCTGTGGGTGCCACACGCAGCTTCCAAACAAATCCGCGTGTGAGCTTCTCTCCGGCCATTGTTTCCAGCAACAGCCACAGCAGTATTCGCTCTGCCACATTCCGAGGTGCTTTTCAACTTTTTGGTGATTTTCCAACAATCTCATGCTGAAGCTTCTTAACTGTAAGCCTGTTATAAATGTAACCTTTGAAAGAGAAAAATAAACAAATTATATAATTTGATATTGAAAATCAGTAGATAGAGCCAAATTGCAAGTCATGACCCAATTGCAACTGGGACTAAAGTTCGGGCCAGCTGCAATTGGGACAAAACTAATGCCAAGCAGCAACAGTGACAAAACAAATGGCAAACCACAATTGGGATAAAACTGCAACTTAGACAAAAACAGTACCAAACTGTAACTGAGACCACCAGTGCGAAACCATAACTGAGAAAAACTAGTGCCAAATGCAACTGAGATAAAACTAGTACAAACCACAACTGAGAATAAAAAGTGTTTTTGAAGAAACACGTCCAATCGTAGGTTGGATCGAAAATACGGCAGATCAGAAAATCACGTCGAGGTGCTGCTAGAGCTGTAAAAGTGGCAAAACTAAACTTAAACAAGAAAGACCAACAATCTAAAAGTGATCTCAATAGAACCGGAAGGTTAAATAGCCAAATTTGACTAGCAGCATGGCGAATAGATGGCATGAAGGTGGTGTGTGGACCACACATGCCCCCAAGAGCAAAAACTTGATGCTTAGAAACTGGAAAGCAAGACAACGGTCGAAAAGGACTGTGAATACAATTATTATCGTAGAATCCCAAACATAACATTACAAAACATGGTAGCCAAGTAGTATTGGACATGCCATGGAGGACGGTACTCTGATACCATGTTGAAATCATAGGATATTAGATAAAGAGGGAAAAGAAATAATTAAGACTTCGAATTATGATTATAGTTTGATATGACCGATAATTTGATACAACACTTATTTATACTATTACTATTACAAGACTCCAAATTCTAATCTAATAGGAAAACAGATCATGATAAAAACAAAGAAATGTGGAAACTAATATTAAGAGAGGGTCCAAAATACAATCAAGGTACTATAAGATATTTTCGTATTTCCTAAAAGCCCAACAGAAGATGCCGTCTTTGTCATCTTCCTAAGCTATTAATTTCTAGGTTTGTAGAACTGCAAAAGTGAAATTGAATGATTTTATTTCCTAGCTAGCTCTACCTTCAGTTATCAATTTATTCTCCTACTTCGATTCTATCTGTTGTTTCTTTATGTCCCAATGGCGATGCTAAAAAGAAACAATTTATTGCCTGGAGGATTTTGGACTGAGCCCCTTCCAGCCTTCTCCCTTTCCATTTTTTTGCCTCAAGTATCCTGTTTTTTAATTTGAGCCTTTCAGGCGATATTCATGTTTTATGTAACCAATGGTTTAGGTACTGTATGGTACTTTTTGCTGGCATTGCGGCCGAAGCTCTTATTTATGGTGAAGCAGAGGGTGGAGAAAATGATGAAAATCTATTTAGAAACGTCTGTCTTCTTCTTGAGCCTCCATTGTCTGTAGCAGAGGTCTTTCCTCAATTGGTTGCTCTAGTTTGAATTTGCTGTTTCTTTTGATTTTTTCATCTGCAATGCTAAACTTTTACCTTAACATTCTTGCATTAAACAGATGTCTAATCAAGCAAGATGGTCTGTTATGCAATCTTATAATTTGCTGAAGTGGCATAAAGCTGCACACCGAGCTGCTGTTAAAGCATTGGAAAGTGGTGGCAGTCTTAGTGCTGTAATTAGGAGGATCGAGGAGACATTGTATTCTGAAAAATGAACCTTGGAAGTTTACATAAAAGAAACAAATTGTTTTTAAGTTGCATACAGGTTTGCATCTCTGTTGTAATTATTAGTTACTCACTTTTTCCTTTTCTGAATCTTTCAAGTAATTTGTGTTCATTTTCTCTAGGACAGGGTTATCGCAAATTCACAATGGATTTGACACGGAGCTGGTTTTACTGGTCTTTATGAACCATTACGTATTTGCAGTGGCCACATGTATTGGACCCTGTCTACCACGACCGAATCAATCAAACGAATACTATATCTATATGTTTCAGCTGGCGACATTATTGAGATCCCAACTTGTATCTAATATGGTTAGATATGTAATATCAGTGGAAATTAAGTCATTGTGAGGATGACAGCTTAGTTTAGAGTGGTTCTGAGCCTTTGCATAAGTTTTCTGTTATACAAATGGTTTGTAAATAATTAATCATTCATGGACAATTGTTTTTACCATGTGCCTCCATAACGTAAATACACAAGCCATTAGGTCTTCTGTAAAATTATTTTACCTGTATATTTCATTTCTATATATGTATATTTTGGTCTTCTATTAGTAACCATGACTTGGTGAATATCAACACCCCTTCCTTTTTTTTTACCCCTCACAAGCAATAAGAATTGATTAAATGAATCCGATAAATTGATTTTGGATTTAATAGTTCACCATTTTTCTCATGCTTTTTAGTTTTTCTTACTGTAATAGTTCACCATATGGTAATGTGCTCGCACATTATTTAGATCTCCTTATCATTTCTATACATTGGTCTCATTCTTTATCTTCCTCTTCATTAAAAAGTATTAAGGAGAGAGATGAAAGGAAATAGAGAGCAAGGAGAGAGATATCGAGAAAATGAAAGAAGGTGATCTAATCTGGTAAAACTATTACACTGAGTTGTCCTTGCTACACTTTGTTCCATTCCTAAAAGAATTGGCTACAAAGTCTACTATCTTTTTCCCATCATGTTTGATCACAACACGTTAATTGTCTATTAGTAAAAATTATAAAAATTTAATATTTTGAAAATACTCATCAAAATAAATTGAACAAAATAAATGAATAGTACTTTTTTGTCAAACATTGTCTTATAAATTATAATTAGGGACAGAGGTAGCATTTATTATGTAATTACAAGAGAATTGTTCTCTGGTGTAAGAAAAAAGAGAGTATTTTTTTTTGTGTTTGTTTTCTTTTGTGCAACTCTTCAATTTTGAGAACAACTTTTATCTTTCATGTTTTATGTTTTATTTGTCCTTTCAAAATTCACACCCCTTCTGAATTTTTATTTGTTTTTTGATTCAAGCCCTCTGAATTTATTTTATACAGGAAAAAACAATTGTCATAAAAAAAGCAAAAAAAACATACATCATTTTTATCACTTTCGAATAAATAAATTCAGAAAAATTATGTGTGTGTTTGATTTGTAGAAAATAAGGAACCGAACAGAATAATATAAGTTGTATTATGTTTGATTTTAAATTTATGTTTGAGACTCGACAAATTGAGGGTCAATGGATTGGACAAAAACTTAAATTCTTGTCAATCACTAAACCACACCATAAGTTATTTAAAATATAAAAATAACTTTTTGTCTACCAAATATTTTATAAGATAAAAAATTGTTCAATCCTTAAAAGTTTATCAAGTGTTGTCCACTAGTTATCTTTTGCAGATCAAAAGAACCTTATATTTTTTTCTCTGTTTAAGAATCACGAGACTTTCTTCAATTTAATCTATCAAAGGTCTCAATCAAATAGTATATACATGGTTGAAAACATGATCTAAGAGCAAACAAAAACATTCTACAAAAAATAAAGAAAACATTCACTCATAATATGACTAATCAACGTTCAAATTCTAGTTAAAAGATGTGTCACATATCCGACTATGTCTCAAATAAAATTATCTTTCATGAAGAAAACTAAATCTCATATGAAATCGGGACAGAAGCCATCATAAAGGTTTGTTGACTATCAATTTACTTATATCAGAATAATCGAGTCAAGTTTTTGAAGTTGAAATACCACTCAAACGTGAAAATACATTTACATATGACATACAATAGGGAAGAATACATTGTCATTGCTTTAAAGCTGTTTTTGCATTACTTGGTTCATTCATGCAATTAATTTTGCTTGTCGAACACTTGTGTGAGTTTTAAGTCCCAAGTTTGAAATCCTCATTCATCAGAAAATTTGTCACTATCATTTGGATGTTCTAAACACACATGTCCATAGCATAAGTTGTTTTACTGGGCAAGAGGAGAAGGTAATTCCATCAAACTTACAAAGGATACATTAACATCTATCTAATAGGAGCCCTTTAGTTTTTCATGTCATACAAAATAGTAAATTTTTACTGAGTTCACATATTCTTTGAATCTTTTGATAATGCTTAGCTTTTCCTCTCAACTAGCCTATTTTGCTAAATGAGATAGAATTGAAATCAACCATAGTTTAGAATAGATTATATATGTATAATGTATGGGGCCAGAGATATTAGTGTTTTGGAGCAAAGTTCAGAGAGATGGCACGATAAAACTGTTATCACAGCAAACTAAGGTTTTAAGCCCACATCGAATAATTACGACTAATATGAAAGCTTTATATAGTAGAGCTGGACAACAACAATTGGCCAAGTTCAAAAGATTCAAAATCAAACAAAACAAACCATGAAACTCTTGGGTTTGGCCTTTTGTTAATTTAAATTTTTCTTACATTTAGTCCAAAAGATATTAACATGCATATATTTTTTTTTTACTAAACATGCAATATTATTTCTCAATTTAATCTAATGTGCATATTATTTGAATCTTTTGAGTAATGCTTAGTTGCTCAACAATGTCATTCCGATTCAAATAGATAAACCGAACATTTCCGGTACAATTTTGTCCTTCTTGTACTATCTTGTCCTGTCAATTATTTGTTGTTTCTAAGTCATTTTTTCATTTCTCTAGTGCACAAGAGTCATTGAAGAAATTTTATTCTATAAACTATTATTGACCGATATGTTTGATATGAGTGTGCAATTCATATCATGGTTTCCAAAATATTCTGCAGGGGATTCGCCGATTAACCCTTTTGGCTTTTGCATCCGGTTTGTTTAAACTGGTGGAGACGAATCGAACCTAAAGCTTAGTGTGATACACACACTTCAAAATTTATGTGCAAAAGTTATCATGTTTTTCTACATCTTTTTGTTCATGTATTTGCAGCAGACCCTAACACAAACTCTAACAGTTTGAAGGTGTTGTTGTGTGAATTTCGACCACAAATGACTGTTCAAATGGTGGATTTGGTTTCAAGTTTTGGGGTTTTGGAATGTTTTTGGAGTAGTTTTCATTTTTTATTTTTTTTTCCAAATCGATAGAATGAGGGGAATGTTGTGACTTTCCTTATATACGTTGGTACATTATGCTAAGTAGCAAATGTGTTTCGCTACTCGAGTAGGGGATGAGAAAAAATTTCAAAAAATTTCAAGGGGGTCTCTAGGGTGTGAAATCTTAAAACATTGTTCGATTGAAATATTTATACCCATGCACTACTTATGTAGCAGAATATGTCTGTTGCTTTAGTAACAAACAAGTGTATTTTGATAAGTTAAGTGAGAAAATTTAGGGGTTTTGAAAAGAAGCTCTTAAAATGTAGAATATTAATTATACTAAAGATCACTTTGATATCTAATAGTTACTTTTGATGTTTTTCTTGGACCCCCTAAGTTGATTAGAATCCCTCCCATGTTATTTATTGGAATATATGTCTTGGTGTTGTTTAACATTTTCCTAAATAAATAAACTATAGCTACCCTATAAACTAAATTGCTTTCTCGACAAGGTTCAAGGATATGACCAGGTTAACGCTTTTATTAGGCAACATGCCAATATGGCGAACCCATTACTGTATATGTACCTACAACGGAGAATAGAGGTTTACAATGTAAACAGACTGAGCTGCAGGAGCCGTTTACTTTGCAACAAAAAGAAGCAATTGCAGCGTCTGTTCTCAAGATTAATGATGCGGGCTTAAAATCCGGTTTATCTATAGAGTAAGCTTTCTCTATGAGAGCTTGGAGTGAAGTTGTCATCGAATTACTCGATAACTTTTTCAATTAAATTGTGTGTGATAAGCAGTTATATGGTATGAGAAGTGTCATTGTCGGCGTTATGGACACACAATTCAATGACAACTTTGATGGACCCATTCTAATTAAGATATTTTCAAGATGATAGGTCAAGTTGGTTGTCATTCGATTGATAGAGATGAACAAGTTTTCATTTTGTCTCATCCAAATAAAACAAGGTCCTCCGACGATATGTTTTTCAACAACCACGACCTCCTGAGAGTTGTCTCAAACACAGTTTAAACGAGAGTTTAAATTCTGTTATTGTTGTATAAATTGTTGAAAATGTATAAGATGACGTAGATTGTCATGCAAAATCATTCATGTGTTGCGCCTCCACAAGAATGCCGAGTTATTACGAATGAGTTAGTAGAGGTGACCAATCACCTCACATTATTAATTGTTAAAACAATGGATCAACTAATAACAAGCGGGATGATGGTTGAAAATCATGATGAGAATAAAGTTTCTCCCTCCAATCTCAAAAGGATATCATCAGAGAACTACATCAACTGTACCATTGACATGCTCTACACATGATTCTGATAGGATGAAAGTTTTAGAAACTGGTTGTTTAGCCTCCAAATTTGATGCGCTCCCCACTAGACATGGAAGAGGAGGAAAACCGTCAGCTAATCACCAAATAAATGTTTCCTCATCCTAATGAGCAAGTCACTGACCCACATCTAAAAACTAATGCCTTGCTGCAGGCCTATTCTGAAGGTTTACTGTTACAAGTGTGAACTTAGCAAATAATGACAAAGAAGTTGCTTCAAACTTTTAATAAGCAACCCTGAGAGATGAGCCTGCAACAACACATTAGTTTTTACATGTGGGTCGATGACTCGCTCATTAGGACAAGGAGACCTTTGTTTGGTGATTAGCTGATGGATTTCCTCCTCTTCTATAAATATTCGTCTAGTGGGAGCACATCGAATTCAGAGGCTGAACGAGGAGTTTCTAAAACCTCCATACTATCAGAATCTTGGTTCAACTATACAGAGAATGTCTCAATGGTTTTACGGTTGAAGTAGTTCTCTGATGATATCCTCCCGAGATTGAAAGAAGAACCCATATTCTCATCATGATTTTAAACCATCATCTTGCTTGTTATTAGTTGATCCAGCGTTCTAACAACCAATGATGGAGGTAATTGACCACCTCTTCGTTTTTTTATTCATACAGAGGTTTCTGATGAATTTTTATTTCTAGCATATGTGAACAATCAAAGTAAATGTTGGCAACATAGGCATGAACTAGCAAACTATACATATTTGCAAGATTGAAACTCAATAAAATAAAATCACTGAAAACAAACAACCCATTGCATGCATGGAAAATTAACTCAATTCAGAAAGCAACCATTGCATGCATAAACATTAACTCAATTCACAAAGCAACAAATCCAACGCAAATTAGTCATAAAATTAAAAGACGCAATCAATGATCAGGTCATCCCTCGCAGAAGCAAATATAGATTTGAAATTATACCTCTTATGGGTAAGATCAAATTGTTTGCCACCAATGGTGTAGGAAGCTTTAGGCATGGAAGAGAGCTTGTCAGAATCAACAGATGCTTGTCCCAATGGGTTAGGCAATGTAATGTTGGGATTGATTGCAATGTAAGTCCCACATTGCTAATGAAGAAAAAAAAAGGTCAAAGAAATTATATTGAAGAAGTCCCACATCGCTTAGAATGGTGAAGCAATGAGGGAATCAAGGCTATATAATGGACCTAAGTTCTTTGTTTATAATTGCACCAGTCAGTAGCACTTTAAGCTTATATATGACTTTTTTTGTTTTTCTCTTGTACTCTTGTATTAGAGGGTTGAGAGATGTAGTTAGGTATTTGCTTTGGAAAGTGTCGGTGTATTGGGGGCCAAGGGAAGGTTGAGGGTAGTCTATGTGTTGTAACAATTTTCACATAGTGTTTATTCTCTGGGTGTCGGTTTTGACAATGGCCGTGGTTTTTTCTCCGGTTTTGGAGTTTCATAGTTATATTCTTGTGTTGTTGATTGCGTTCATTTATTTTCTCTATGCCGGTTTTTCCCAACAACTGGTATCAGAGCTCTTGGTTTGATTCAGGAGTAGGGAGTCCGCTGTGAAGTTTAGGCTAGAGAAAACTAATGGAAGAATCACGTTTGGCTTGTGGGAAATCAAGTCAAGGATATGGTGATGCAATTTGGGTTACACAAGGTCAGCCTGGAGAGGCGGTGGTAATAATACTCAACATCAGCCTGGAGAGGCGGTGGTAATAATACTCAACATCAGTCTGGAGAGGCGGTGCTAAGAATACTCGGGTTACGTCTGAAACAACAACTTATTATGAGGATGCGAAGGTGCTAGTGGAAGTTGAGAATCGGTGGAGTGTTGAGTCATATGGACTTTGGAAGCTCCTATCACATGTGTTTGAAGAAGAAATACTTTTGAATCCCTAGAGCTAGTTGAAGGTGGAGTTGTTCATCTCGGTGACGGAAAGCTTGTAAGGTTCAAGGTATGGGTGAGTTTCTTTTAACATAATGCGAGATATTTTCTTGAACTTTGATGCATAGATAGTAGGTAGATACTTGTTAGATAGTTCTACTATTATTGGTTATGCATCTGTTACTAGTGGTGATTCTCATGTTTTGGTTAAGTTGTGGATCTTCGGGTGGATACTTGTTAGTGACATGAGTTTAGTTGGACTAGTGAAACAAGGTTTACTAGGTGATGTAACTAAACTGGAATTGTTGGAGCCTAACAATGGCCTGAAGGTGGTTTCATGGATGTTTGAAGTTGTTCAAGTGACACATGGGCATCGGTTGACATGGATGCAAGGTGTGTGATGATAGCGTGCGGGCATTGGTTGGCATTGATGCAAGGTACGTGGTTATCTCGATGGCTGATGAACTTCCGGAGAAAGCCAACATGGAAGTTGCACCATAAATTTTCAGCGAGGTGTCGAGATGAAATTCTTGGGATGACTTGGTTCCAAGTGAAGCAAAATCTTGGGATGGTTTAGTTCCAAGTGAATAAAATTCTTGGGATGGTTTAGTTCCAAGTGGAGTGTACTTTTTATGGTGGAGTATGATAATTTAATTTGTCGGTATAGACAATAAGAATTATGATTGTCGGTGAAGACAATGATTGTCGGTATAGACAATGGAAGCAGAAGATAATGATTGTCGGTGTAGACAATGAAGATTGAAGGCCATTACAATCAAGGTGGAGATTGTTGGGATTGATTGCAATGTAAGTCCCACATTGCTAATGAAGAAAAAAAAAAGGTCAAAGAAATTATATTGAAGAAGTCCCACATCGCTTAGAATGGTGAAGCAATGAGGGAATCAAGGCTATATAATGGACCTAAGTTCTTTGTTTATAATTGCACCAGTCAGTAGCACTTTAAGCTTATATCTGACTTTTTTTGTTTTTCTCTTGTACTCTTGTATTAGAGGGTTGAGAGATGTAGTTAGGTATTTGATTTGGAAAGTGTGGGTGTATTGGGGGCCAAGGGAAGGTTGAGGGTAGTCTATGTGTTGTAACAATTTTCACATAGTGTTTATTCTCTGGTTGTCGGTTTTGACAACGGCCGTGGTTTTTTCTCCGGTTTTGGAGTTTCATAGTTATATTCTTGTGTTGTTGATTGCGTTCATTTATTTTCTCTATGCCGGTTTTTCCCAACATGTAACACAAAGCTGCAACATATTCATGAAGCTATAATTAAGAGGGGAAACAAAATTTGATAACTCAAAATAGAAAAATTAAAACTAAATTATCGATTCAGCGTAGCTTATTATCCGCTCTTCTATTTGATTCTGCTTCAGTTTAGTTGGATGTTCAAGCAAGCACCGCAACTCCTTTTTGAAAGCAACTCTCAAGAGTTCATGGTTCGTTCAAAAAATATATCATAGTAACTTGATTTATTTGCAAGACACAAAATGAAAACTCTTTTATCTTTGTCAACCGAATGGTGACTAGCATGACCAATCATCTTGAAAATGTCTGAATTAGAATAGCTGGGTCCATCATAGTCGTCATTGAATTGTTTGCCCATAACAACGACAAGATATGCCGACAACGACAATTCTCATACCATATAACTGTTTATCACACACAATTTAATGAAACTATTATCGAATAATTTGATGACAACTTCCTTGTCACTATCGCCCAAGCCCTCATGAAGAAAGCTTACTCCTACAGGTAAAGCGGATTTTAAGTACGAATAATTAATTTTGAGAGCAGACCCTACATTTGTTTCTTTTTGTTGCAAAGTAATCGGCTCCCGCAACTCAGCGTGTTTGCATTGTATTGGCTCTTCAACTGTTGTGTGGACATTCTCCCTTGTAAGTACATATACAATAATAGGTTCGCCATTATTGGCATGTTGCCTAATAAAAACATCAGTTAACCTGGTCATATCCTTAAACCTAGTTGAGAAAGCGAATGAACGTTTATCAAATTGTTATTAGTTGATCCAGTGTTCGAACAACCAATGATGTGAGGTGATTGACCACCTCTTCGTTACTAACTCCTTGAAAATCGTAGTAACCGGGATTCTTGTGGAGGCGCTGACAGATGAATGATTTTTTTTAGATAATTTACGCCATGTCGTACACTTTCAACAATTCCATCAAATAATAATCGCAAAATTTAAAATGTCATTTAAACAATGTTGAAAGCAACTCTCAAGAATTCATGTTTCGTTCAAAAAATATATCGTAGTAACTCGATTTATTTGCAAGACACAAAATGAAAACTCTTCCATCTTTATCAATCGAATGGTGACCAGCATGACCAATCATCTTGAAAATATATGAATTAGAATAGTTGGATCCATCATAGTCATAATTGAATTGTTTGCCCATAACAACGACAAGATGTGCCAACAACGGCAATTCTCGTACCATATAATTGTTTATCACACACAATTTAATGAAACTGTAATCAAATAATTCGATGACAACTTCCTTGTCATCATCGTTCAAAACCTCATGAAGAAAGCTTACTCCTATAGATAATCTTCAGAACAGACCCACATAATCAAATATATCATCTCCAAAAAGAAAGAGTAAGAAGAGAAAGTAAATTATCATATACTTAGGAATTACTAATATTTAGGAATGATGTTTCATTTTTTAAGTTGATTTGATTGTATTACACATGGCTTCTTTTTACTATTTTAGTGTCCAAATATGATTCACTTCCCATAATTAGACAAATATTTAATTGTTTAGTGTCTAAAGATTTTCTCTTGGTATAATTCAATAACATTGTTTTAGAAGCGGGAGCTGCATTCTAACTAGGAAGTTCAAGGTGGTGGTCTGACCGATATATTGATCTTTCAGCATATAAAACTAGTGGTGAAGCAGTTTCTATTTGTAATCTGGGGTTTCTCTGTCTTCCATGGACACATCAATTGGCAGACGTTTCATTTAAAAATTAGGAGTAATTTTGAGTTCGACCACCAACATAGTCCGTGTAAGTGGATTTACAGTAGCAAGGTAAATAATTGGCCTTACAAAGTCCATCTTTAGATACACCGATAAATAAGTTCACAAATTAGGAGTATAAAAATAGCTAATATTAAAGAGAGAATTTGGAAGCAACATGTTTAGCATGCATATTCAAATTCATACAAATGAACTTAATATATTTAAGTTATAGAAAGAATCAACTAAAATACATTTTGATTATGTATAGTACAAAGGTTGATACAATAATCTACAAAACGAAGACAAACACTTTTTATAGACTACTCAAAAAACTTATGTGTGTGTTTGATTTGTAGAAAAATAACGGACTGAACAAAACAATATATATTGTACCATGATTGATTTTAAATCCATGTTTGATCAGACTCGACAAATTGAGGGCTAAGAGATTGGACAAAAACTTAAATTTGTGTTCATTCACTAAACCACAAGTTGTTTAAAATATCAAAATAACTTTTTGTCCACCAACATTTTATAAGATAAAAAATTGTTCAATCTTTAAAAGTTTGTCAAGTGTTGTCCACTAATTATCTTTTGCAGATCAAACGAACCTTATTTTTTTTTCTCTGTTTGATGTGTAAATCTGGACTAGTTTAAGAATCATGAGACTTTGTTCAATTTAATCTATCAAAGGTCTCAATCAAATAGTATATACATGGTTGAAAACATGATCTAAGAGCAAACAAATACATTCTACAAAAAAATAAGGAGAACATTCAATCTGTGACTAATCAATGTTCAAATTCTAATTAAGAGATGTGTCACATATCCGACCGTGTTTCAAATAAAATTATCTTCTATGAAGTTTGTTGACTATTTATTTAGTTATTTTAGAATAATCGAGTCAAGTTTTTGAAGTTGAAAATACCACTCGAACGTGGAAATAATTGACATATGACATACAAGAGGGAACAATACATTGTCATTGGTTTTAAGCTGTTTTTGCATTGCTTGGTTCATTCATGAAATCTACTTTGCTTGTCGAACACTTGTGTGAGTTTTAAGTCCCAAGATTGAAATCCTCATTCATCAGAAAAATTGTCACTATCATTTAGTTGTTCGAAAGACACATCAAATTTACAAAGGACAGATTAACATCTAATAGGAGCCCTCTAGGTTTTCATGTCATACAAAATAGTAAATTTTTACTGAGTTCACATATTCTTTGAATCTTTTGATAATGCTTAGCTTTTCCTCTCAACTAGCCTATTTTGCTAAATGAGATAGAATTGAAATCAACCATAGTTTAGAATAGATTATATATGTATAATGTATGGGGCCAGAGTTATTAGAGTTTTGGAGCAAAGTTCAGAGAGATGGCACGATAAAACTGCTATCACAGCAAACTAAGGCTTTAATCCCACATCGAATAATTACAACTAATATGAAAGGTTTATATAGTAGAGCTGTACAACAACAATTGGCCAAGTTCAAAAGATTCAAAATCAAACCAAAACAAACATGAAACTCTTGGGTTTGGCCTTTTGTTAATTAAAAATTTCTTAATTTAATTTTTTCTTACATTTAGTCCAAAAGAAAAGATATTAACATGCATATTTTTTTTTTTTGACTAAACATGCATATTATTTCTCAATTTAATCTAATGTGCATATTATTTGAAATCTTTTGAGTAATGATGCTTAATTGCTCAGCAATGTCATTCCGATTCAAATAGATAAACCGGACATTTTTTGTTGTACCATATTTTGCTATAAAACTAGATAAAATAGACACTAAGAGAGGGTAAAAATATCAAACCAAAACAAACATGAAACTCTTGGGTTTGGCCTTTTGTTAATTAAAAATTTCTTAATTTAATTTTTTCTTACATTTAGTCCAAAAGAAAAGATATTAACATGCATATTTTTTTTTTTTGACTAAACATGCATATTATTTCTCAATTTAATCTAATGTGCATATTATTTGAAATCTTTTGAGTAATGATGCTTAATTGCTCAGCAATGTCATTCCGATTCAAATAGATAAACCGGACATTTTTTGTTGTACCATATTTTGCTATAAAACTAGATAAAATAGACACTAAGAGAGGGTAAAAATAATAATTTTTGTCTCTTAGTGAATCACATGATAACTTTTTGTTTATAGTACAATTATAAAATGCCTATTTTACTTTTGAATATAAAACATATTATGGTTTTATATCTCTCCGGTACAATTTTGTCCTTCTTGTACTATCTTGTCCTGTCAATTATTTGTTGTTTCTAAGTCATTTTTTCATTTCTCTGGTGCACAAGAGTCATTGAAGAAATTTTATTCTATAAACTATTGTTGATCGATATGTTTGATATGAGTGTGCAATTCATATCATGGTTTCCAAAATATTCTGCAGGGAATTCGCTGGTTAACCCTTTTGGCTTTTGCATCCGGTTTGTTTAAACCGGTGGAGGCCGATCGAACCTAAAGCTTATTGTGATACACACACTTCGAAATTTATGTCCAAAAGTTATCATGTTCTTCTACATCTTCTTGTTCATGTATTTGCAGCAGACTATAACCCAAAATCTAACAGTTTGAAGGTGTTGTTGAGTGAATTTCGACCACAAATGACGGTTCAAATGGTGGATTTGGTTTCAAGTTTTGGGGTTTTGGAATGTTTTTGGAGTATTTTGAATTTTGATTTTTTTTTTTCAAATCGGTAGAATGAGGGGAATGTGGTGACTTTCCTTATATACGTTGGTATAGTATGCTAAGTAGCAAACGTGTTTCACTACTCGAGTAGGGGATGAGAAAAAATTTCAAGGGGGTCCCTAGGGTGTGAAATCTTAAAACATTGTTCGATTGAAATATTTATACCGATGCGCTACTTATGTAGCGGAATATGTATGTTGCTTTAGTAACAAACAGGTGTATTTTGATAAGTTAACAAAACACGCGAGAAAATTTAGGGGCTATTGAGTAAATTTCAACCACAAATAACAATTCACACGGTGAATTTGGTTTCAAGTTTTGGAATGTTTTTCAAGTAGTTTTATTTTTTTCCCAAATTGACATAATGAGGGGAAATGTGGTGAGTTTCCTTATATATGTTGTTAAAGTACACTAGTAGCCAACTTGCTTGAGTAGGGGATGAGAACAAATTTCAGATTTTTTTTTTTTCTTTCTTTAACTAGTGCCTAGAACACTAGTTATTCATGCCGCTATATTTTTAGTGTAATATATCGAATAATATGTTAACATATCACGTAATAATGTATAGTAGAGGAGTGCTAGGGACACACTCTCTAACACACTCCTCTAACACACACCAATTAAATCTTGCCACATCATCCACTCACTTTCTCTATGTAACTTGTTACCGGTTTCAAGTGTATCCATTTATTTTATTTTATTTTTTAATATTTTTATTTAGATGTTAATACGTTTAATCTTCTTCTCTATCATATTTCACAATCCAAACCTGCAAAAAAAATCACAATAACCCAAACCAAAAATCCATTGAAAACATATTTCACACTAAAATCTTTCTTTTATTTGGATAGGGATATGCGGAGAACAAAATAATTGAAATGAGAATCCGTCGACGTGTTGTTGTGGTTGTCCATTGAATCACACTAAAATCTTTTATTTTGATTCTTCTCCGATCGACCTGTTGTTGTTGTTGTCGTCCAGTTTTCTCTTTTCATTGATTGTTGTATTTTGTTCATGGTAGTTCCTGTCCACTAATTTAAACCGATTAAACAATACAAACTCAGATTCAATATACCCAGATTTAAAACCTAATTAAAAATGATTTAGATCTGGAAAAACCTGTAACAAAAATTGAATCTTGCGAGAAAGACATAGCATGATAATGGGTCAAATTGAACCTCGCGAGAAAGATGATAGTATTCAAGAAATAGACAATAAAACTTGTGAAAAATAAATTTTCAGAAACAAGCACAAGTGAGAAGTGCTTGGGAGTTGGACTGTGAAAATGGCAGGCGAAATCCGTTGATGTGTTGTTAAAATTATTTTTTTTAGGATGTATTGTGTTAACTTGTACAGCCAGTTAACAGGTAACTGATTAAAAGAAGTTGGTGATGTGGCAAAGTTTAATTGTAGTGTGTTAGAGGAGTGTGTTAGAGAGTGTGTCCCTAGCACTCCTCATGTATAGTATTAAAAGACATAACGTGTCACGTTAATTATTTAATGCCTCAACATATGTGTCGCCTTTGTATTATTGAATTTTTTTTTCCTACGCTAACATTTAACTCCTTTTTTTCAGCTCAACATATTTCATGTTTTATGTTTTGTTAAAGAGCCTAATCCAAACTCACTACTTAAAAACCCTAAATTTGCAGCTCCTTTTTTCTTTCACTGTATCTGTTGCCTCCTTCCTCATTCATTATTCATCAGCACCATTCTTCAATTAACCCACATTTTCTTTGTTTTGTTCTTTGACATTCATAAATGGAGCAACCACAACACTTAGTAGAACAAAACTTCCCACTCTTCAAACCATCACGCAAACCCTCAACAAACCCTTCACTCTCCACTTCCAATTCCCAAACCCAAACCCCTCAAAACGACGTCGTTACGCATGAAAACCCAACCTCCAACCCCGAAAACACCGCCACCACCACATTCTCCGATCTCGGCCTCTCCGAATGGGCGGTCAAGACATGCAAAGAGCTCGGAATGAAGTTTCCACGCCGCGTCCAACAGTACTGTATCCCAAAGATTCTAGAAGGCCGTCATGTAATTGGAATTGATGAGACTGGTAGCGGTAAAACTGCGGCGTTTGCGCTACCTATTCTTCAGCGACTCGCGGAGCATCCGTTTGGTGTGTTTGCTCTTGTGGTGACGCCGACTCGTGAGCTTGCGTTTCAGTTGGCGGACCAGTTTCGTGCTCTTGGATCATCGGTTCGTCTCCGAACTGCGGTGGTTGTTGGTGGTATGGATATGCTTACACAGACGAAGGAGTTGGTTGCTAGACCTCATCTTGTTATTGCTACTCCTGGGAGGATTAAGGTTTTGCTTAAGGATAATCCTGAAATTGCTCCTGTTTTCGCTAGGACTAAGGTAATTAATAATGATCATGATGAATTTGGTGAATATTTTGTATTTTTAGTTGATTGATTGTGTTGTTGCTCGTATTTGATGTGCTAATTTAGACTGTTTTTGGATAGACAACTTATTAATAAGCTCTGATAGTATAAGCACTTATGCATAATCTATTTATGGTTTTAAAAAACCGTCCATGAAAAGGGCCGAGACAAAACGGTATAGGTAGCTGCCATTTCTGTTCTCCACCGTTTTTATATAGTAAAAGAAATAAAATAAGTAATGCCAAAACGCCGATACTGCCGCGAAGAGCGAAGAAACGCCATTACGAACGCCATTATTGTGTTGTTGCTCTTGTTTTGATGTGCTAATGCAATTGATTTTAGATTTGTTTTTGCATAAACAACTTAGTAATAAGCTCTTATAGCATAACTATTTCTATAAGAAAATATTAGAAGAAAAAAGTCATACAATTTTCATATAAACTATAAGATGGTTTAATAGGTTATCATGAAGCTTATAGAAATAAACTGAAAAGTGCTTATGGGCATCTATGTTTCTATAAGCTCTTTCAAATAGTTCCACGAGTGCTTAACTTAAATAAGCTTAATCCAAACAGCCACAGACTTGAGTGAGTGCAAAGCTATCAATGATTAGAATTTCTTTTACGTGTTAGTAATCAAAATTGGATACTGTAATTGTATGATTAAATATTATAAATATTTATGCATTGCTCTGTTTTTAAAACATCATAAACAGATTTAGCAATATTATGATTATGCTGTACTTGACACTTGCTTTTTCAGTTTCTTGTCTTGGATGAAGCAGATAGAGTCCTGGATGTTGGGTTTCAGGAGGAATTGAAATTTATCTTTCAGTGCTTACCCGAAAACCGCCAAAACCTATTCTTTTCTGCAACCACGACTAGTAATCTGCAAAAGTTGCGTGAGCGTTATCAAGATAAGCTGTATGCCTTCGAGGCTTATGAAGGGTTTAAGACAGTTGAAAAACTCACTCAACAAGCTGTATTCATCCCTAAAAAGGTGAAGGATGTATATTTGTTGCATATCTTGTCTAAAATGAAAGATATGGGCATTCGTTCTGCAATTGTCTTCGTCTCTACTTGCAGGTATTTCTCTAGATGATGATTTGTTTTAATTTTTCATCATAACCAAGTTTTGCTGTCTATATTATTTTATGCTATTAGGGTCTGCCATTTTTACTTCTTACTGTATTATGTTGCCACTTTCAGATCTTACATTGATTAAATAACTCTGCCTACTATCTGTTCTGTAGCTAATATAAAAATGAGTTTCATTTACTTGTATTCTACGACAATTTTGAATCATATTTCAAGAGGGAAAATTAAATTGTTAAGCCAAAAAAATGTAATGAGTTATAGGTTGGAATACGGAGGTTGTTTGCTTATGCAGTACGAACCTATGTGTGCTTTTTATTCTTTTCCTTGCCATCAATAACTGAACCATTATTCTTGCACATTGGAAAATTAAATACAAATAATATAGGAGTATAGTCGTTCTGGGTTATCCATGCTTACACTTAGGGTGCAAGTTGAGGTCTAGTAGTGGAAATGTTTATGACAATTATCCCCATACTAATAGATCATCCTAAGCAGAAAGATATCGTATTTTGTAAATACTCTAACAGTTCCCAAATTGCAGAGATTGTCATCGTTTAAATTTAATGTTGGAAGTGCTTGATCAAGAAGCTGCAGCTCTATATTCATTCAGATCACAGGCTCAGAGGCTTGAAGCACTTCAAGAATTTAAATCTGGAAAGGTTCCTATATTATTAGCAACTGATGTTGCTGGTCGCGGTTTGGATATTCCTACGGTTGACCTTGTTATCAATTATGATGTTCCAAGGTTAATTTTTTTTCCTTTCCAATTTTGCTATTTTATTTGTACTCTTTTGAAGCATTTGATGTAATGGAAGTCAACTACTCACCTGCAGGTTTCCACGAGATTATATCCACCGTGTTGGTCGTACTGCAAGAGCAGGAAGAGGGGGACTCGCTTTGAGCCTAGTCACTCAGGTAAATACATTTTATTTTAGGGATTAGAGCAAACATTTTTGTTTTTATTTTCGGTTTTCACTTTTAATTACAAGACTGCCACATTGTTTTCAATCTGTTTCCTTTTTTGAGTAGATTTGTACAGATAACACTGAAAGAGACAGTGAAAAAAGAAAACAGATTGAAAATGGACCCTAAAACAATAGAAAGAGATTTGTAATGGTCCATTTACTGAGAGAAAATGTTTTAAATTGAGTTTGAAATTGATTATTTCTTGTAATTCTATGTCTGCACCATATGTATCTTGAACATTGCTTTCTCTTTCCACCTTAGATAAATAGATAACAGAACCAAAAGCCAAGAAAATTAGAAATTAGATGTCATGGTGCTTCATTTCTGATTATTCTATTGTATTTCTGTTTTTGTTGAGGGCATTTGTGGATCAACTAAAATTTTAAGTAGTGGTGAGATGAAAAATTCATAAACATTACAAGTTAATTTTCAAATGTATAAATAAAGGGTTAGGATAAAATGACACCAAAGTGTCAAATAAATTTTGACACCAAATCTCATCCACTCATTTCATTTAATCCAAAGGTTAATACTATCACCAAAATAATTAATATGCACAACTATCACCTAATTAAAACAAATCCTTATCGAGTTGAGATCAGCTCCATTGGGGTATCCTCCTTTTCCTCCAGTCTATTGCTCAGATAGTGACATGTGGCAAAAAAACATTTCAATGGTCCAGATTAAAAAAACAGAACAAGGAAACTTTTCTCTCTTCTTCCCTGCACATATCACTGTTCATCTTCCACAGATATCACCTAATTAATGTGCAAAATTTATTATGATAAAGATTTGTTTTTAATTAGGTGATATTGGTGTACATTAATTATTTTGGTGATAGTTTTTAAACCTTTGGATTAAATGAAATTAGTGGATAAGATTTGTGTCAAATAAATTTTGACACCTTGGTGTCATTTGATCCTAACCCATAAGATTAATGCTGGTGTGTACGAAACGAAAAACATGAATGAATCTAAGCCATCAATTTTTAACCCAAGACTAGCATGATTTCCACCAAATACGGAAGTTTAGTGAATTCAACCAGTAAAACAATCCCATATAAGCATTCTTATATTTCGTATGCCACGTTTGTCGCACCAAGTAGCATTGCTCAACCCATAAATAAATATATTAAAACAAATCTTGTGAAATAGCGGTACAATAGCAGAATTTGAACTAACCGCTATTTTTTTCGTGATTCGATTCTCAATTGACAACAATGACTAAAACAAAATGATTAAAATTTGAAATTTTAGGCTTTAGATACGTTACATATCGGATATGGCGATGCGCCATTTCTTAAAATAATTAGGATACAGTACGTTAAGGACACACGTAAATATCTACGGTTATAAGGTCTTAAATTTCATGTATTCGCCCTTCATAACCTAAAATTATGTCTCCTAGAAATGATCGATAGCATTCACTAATCACTACTAATCCCTTCCTAGTTGCTGACATCTTTCCTGTCTTCAAGCTTATTATAGATTGAAATTTTAACATCTAGATGTAATGATGATGTTGAGTCCTTGTAGCTACTTTATATTTTTAATACTAATATTTGGATATTATATTTTGTCATGAACTATTCTGGTTTCTTGAAGTATAATAACTACATAATGGCGTTGTGGAAGGACCAGCCTAATACATATGGTTAAAACATGATGGGATGATGCTTTTTGGTCTAACATTTGTATCGTATATTTGATTTTTTTTTATTGTCCTTCATAAGGGTCTCCACTGAGAAACACCATTCAGTTTCACAATTCTGCAATCCATGTGACTATTCCACTCACCATTGACAGTTCACACCATGTGCATAAGTTTAAATTGAATGGTCACACAGATTGCAGAATTGGTGATATTGAATGGTATAGAATTTAAAGATATGCATGTTAAAAAAAATTAAGTCTATTTAAATTGACCAGTTTGCATAAGGGATTAAAACACAAATTATCATAAAATAAAAACTGATTATAGCACCAAAAAAAAAAAAAACTGATTAAATTGTTCAACATGACAAAAAATATCTCACACTAAGTAACTATAATATAATAGCTATGGATATCACAGTTTAAAACCAACATTATTAATCTCATTCATTTTGTTGTACATAATTAATGAAAAGAAACAACCTTCACCGATGTATCAAGAAAAAGAGTGGCAACATCAAGAATTTCAATGTCTCATTCTCAAAATTCACCCGTTGAAAGGCATTAAGTTCTGATCTAAATGGTGAAGACACCCGTAGATGCTTTGGAGAATACAACTTCCATAAAAATGTAGTTTTGGGTTAATTTCTGCAAAAACAGTATCCCAACGACTCCCTTTGCCCCACCCATTTTTTTTAATAAGGTCATATAAAATTATACATTATTATACCCAACACTTATCGGTACAGAATGCGTGTTCTAGATATAAGCATAGTATTATCAATAGGGCATTGTAACATAAAGGCATCCATATATTTTCATGTGGTCTTGCTGTTTGCAGAGGCGTTGTTTGGACTGTTTCAATTGTGATGATGGTGTTTCTTATATTATATGAGATCATTTTTTTTAAGGATTTTGATATTTGTTTTGCATTGATTTCCTCGTCACCGTATAACTTTGATGTTGGCAGAATGATGTTGATCTCATTCGTGAAATAGAGGCCCTTATTGAAAGGCAACTTGAAATGATTGAATACAAAGAAAATGAGGTGCTTTCATTAATGAAAAAGGTACGTTTTTATTGGTGTAGCTTTTTTTGGTCTCACATTTGTATTGTATATCTGATTTTGTTTTATTGTCTCTGATTTGTAGCTATTTTAAAATTATGAGCTATGTAAGGCTTCTTTTTTATGATTTCTTTACTTTTGATGTATTGTAGGTTTTCAGTGCTAAGAATGTTGCAAACATGAAAATGATGGATGACGGCTTTGAAGAGAAAGCTAAAGAGCGGAAAAAACAGAAACTGAAAATGCTAGAAGAGAAAGGATTATTAAAGCAAAGAAGTAAGAGAAAAAGAAATAAAGAATTTGCAGAGAAAAGAAATAAACAGGAAAAAGTGGAAGTAGATGCATTATCAAATATAGAATCTCCAAAAAAAAAGAGTAAGAAGAGAAAGTAAATGATATTTTCTCTAAACACTGAAAGGGTTTTTGAAGAATGTTGCTTATTAAGAGGAAAAATCAAAGACAAAGAAAGAAGTGGACAAACAGGAGCGAATCATAGTAGTTTTTCACACAATTTGTGTCACATTTATGAGGGTGGTAGATTTTGATTTGGAGTAATCCTGAGACTAATCCCTGAAATGGCTTATGCAAATGATGTGCAATTTTGGCTATCAAGATACTACTAACTTAGTCAACTGGAGATAAGCTGTACCAATTTAAACTTATACTATGATGTTTCATTTTTTTAAGTTGATTTGATTGTAATATTACATATGGCTTCTATTTTATTGGGGGAGCATTTGATATTTAGGGCAATGTAGGACCCATTGAAAGGACTTAAACTGAAGGAGCAGATTCCAACTCCTGAAATACTATTTGAGCAGTTCTACCAATGTGCAGTTAACAATCTAGTTTTGCAGTCTATTTTATGAACCTATTGATCCAGTTCTTGGCAAACAGTTTTCTACATGAATGCATCTCTGTACACTACAACAGAGTTATCAGTGTTGGTGATTGCAATTGTTTTTGTTAGTTTTGGTGATTACACTACAGCCACTGTGTATAGAGTACATGATTAGTATTATAATACAAAATAAAATCTGTTATAGTTCATTCTACACACGATAATTGACAAGTTTGGGAGGAATGTTTTAATGCTTAAAAGCAAGGCCTGGTGAGTAAAGTTTGATATAAGCTCAAGCATCAGAGACAATCATTCGATCTCTGAGTGACTACAGTGAACCAAGACTATAGTAAATATGCTATTCACAATTGGGGATTCAATTTCTAACAGATGATTTAAAAATGATCCATGATGGTCTCCTTGATGAATATGAATTTGCTTGTTATTGTGGTTGAACTTAGAAGTATCGACTAATATAGCTCTTTAGAGTATCTCTAATGGATTGTCCCTTAGCTAGTATCACACAATTTCCTAACAGAATTCTTAGCTAGTTTATTTTCTCTCCCTCCTTCCTATTCCTATTATATAGTAATTATCCCATGAAGTTCATGCACTAAGTAGCCACGTTAGCATCCTTTCATTCCTTTCTCCCTTCCTTTCCACACCTTAGCCTTCGGCCAATACTCACGCTATGCTTCACAATGAATTATTTAAACCTTATTTAATACGCACTTAACACAATAAAAATGCATCATCCAAAAATTTAAACTATCAAGTTTCAAAAAAGAGACTTAAATTAGAATGGAGTTTTACATTGAAATTTGATAATTCAATTTGTTGTTCTGTTATTATAGATGCAGACATAGATGCTTGTAATATTCTGTTTTAGTTTAATTTTTGTGTTTGTGTTTAGCAGACATAGATGCTTGTAATATTCTATTTTAGTTTAATTTTTGTGTTTGTGTTTAGGTAGAAGGAGCATAGTGGTTACGAGTGTTTTGTCCTGTATTGTATCATCCAAAAGAAGAGTACTCAATTGTAAAAAAAAGAAAGAAAAAAAAAAGAGTAATCAAGGTGGGAAAAGTAATTGCAGTGGCACATTAAACAAGGGAAGTGAAGAATTTAGCAACAGTGACAGTGAGAGATAAAAACAAGTGAAATGAATGAAGGCCATAGTAACTAATAAGTATAGAGAGCCATTGAGCAAATGGGTCAAACCACACACAACAATGAATAGAAGGTTGGAATAGCTAACAAAGTAAAGAAGCTCAAGAGGTACAGAAAAATATGCAATAAAAATGAAAAAGTTGATGAAGTTGACCTATTAAGCACAAATATAGACACCGGATAAGATACGAGCTTTGACACATCGACACCGATAATAATCTGAGAAAATGACATAATTCAATGTAATCATTAGTGTTGGTGTCGTGTCAGTGAGAAAATGACATAACATGTCAGATTTTAAAAATATAAAAGTAAAAATTGAAAAATAGAAATAGAAACTTAATATACTTAAAAAAAAATTAATATATTAGATTTAAAGAATAAAAAAAAAATTATCAAATAGAAGAAAAAATTCACGCAAAGAAGAAAAACGCAGAGAAGAAAGAGGCAAAAATTAGGGTTCCTGAATCAAAGTTGCGAGTCTGCGACTGAAGGACAAATCACGCAAAGGAGAAAGAAGATGTCGAGTAGCCAAAGGTGGTAGCAAAGGTGGTTCGTCTTCTTCAGTTTTTGTTGCAGAAAAGCTTCCTGTGTGTGGGTGTCAAATACCCATGGTGATGTACAAGGACAAGACGAACGAGAATCAAGGAAGATTATTCCGAAACGACTGATAACAGTAGAAGAACTCGCGAAGAAGAACTCTGCGATTTGAAGAAGATGAACAAAAATTGCGTTTTTCTTCTTTGCGTGTTTTATTTCTTCTACGGTATTTGATAATTTTTTTAATCTAATATATTAATTTTTTCTATTGGTAAGTATATTAAGTTTCTATTTATATATTTTTTTTTGTATAAATCTCATGTTATTTTTCATTTTGTTTATTGATTTTTTTTTTTATAGAAAGTCCTTAACATTAACATTTCTTATAGAAAAAATATACAATTAAAAAGATAAAAAAGTATTAAAAAATGTGTATGCGGTTTAGTTTGATTTTGAAAAGTTGATCAAATTAAAATTTGATTCGATCCAATGATTTTCACAAATTGACATAAAAAATTGGTTTTATACTTGCAACTTT
Organism: Trifolium pratense; assembly: GCF_020283565.1. Classification (NCBI taxonomy): domain Eukaryota; kingdom Viridiplantae; phylum Streptophyta; class Magnoliopsida; order Fabales; family Fabaceae; genus Trifolium; species Trifolium pratense. The sequence continues at coordinate 39,043,552 of NC_060065.1, forward strand.
CAACTTTTTTGGATCGGTTTGAATTTGAACATCGCTATCCAACATCATCATCCACTTCCATCAATGGTTGATTATAAATTAAGATATCAGAACCATGAGTACATTCCAAATTACTGAGAATATCAACGCTCCTATATATTTACCTCACGATACACATGCAAAATATTAATCTCCCAATTTGACTCTAACAAAGCTTTAATCATCTTCAAAAGCGGTCTACCAACTTTTTGATATCACACTACTTAGCCACGCCTAAACCTTCATATAAGCTCATAGCTCTGCCATATTATAAGTTGCAATAGAATAACCACTAATCCATCTTGTTCTATCATCTTTAATTACTCCACCACAATATGCACACTCGGAAAAAATCTTAGCAGTTCAATCTACATTGAGACAAAACCAACTCTCTTGCGGAGCTTTCCCAAGAACATAAGTATAACAAATCTTTACATTATCTTTGACTAGCGGGCCAGCCTGCCTGTGTCTAACTTATGTACCCAAAAAAAAAAGATACGCCTTATGTTATGGTGAGTTTGTTAATAAAAGATTTTTGTTGCTACTAAAAAAAAGCAAGGGTAATGTTGGTATTATGAAAATTCTACCCCAAAACTCATGTATTCTTTTTATATATTATAGTATAGAATAGATATAGATGAAAAAACCATAAAAAAAAGAGAGGAAGTTAAGGGTATAGAATAGATATAGATGAAAAAACCATAAAAAAAAAGAGAGGAAGTTAAGGGCAATTATGGAATAATTAAAAAACCATAAAGGAAGTTAAGGGCAAAATGGACAAAAAAAATCCAGCCCAAACTCCCTTATCCCCTTTATATATTGTTATAGATATAAAGTAATTTGTTGTTAAATATATTTTTAATCCCTCTAAATATACTATCTTTCATTTGTAGTCTCTCAAAACTTTTACTCCGAATATCGGTTCTCAAAATTTTTTATTTTCAAGTTTAGTCTCTACCCTTTTATTTTTATAAAAATTTACATCGCATGTTCCAACCGACTTTTTTTTATAACATGTCATTGATAAGACTTTAAAATCTTATTAGTTTAATAACTTTACTATTTAATCTTTATTAATTTATCTATAACTTCAAATTATAAATGAAATCGTTAAAATAAAGATTAATATAGTTTAAATTTTTAACTAATAAGATTTTAAAAAAGTCAGGTTTTAAGATTTTGAAAGATTATTTTGACAAAAAAAAAATCTTGAAGATTTTAAAAGAATTTGTAAAATTTTATTGATTTTGTGGGATTTTAAAAGAATTTTTTTTAAATGACTTTTTCAACCGCATGATTCTTAACTGAAGATTCTAATCGAATTCTAATATACTAATTTTTTAAGATTTCACAATATTTTATGAATTTTTAAGATTTTAAAAGATTAATCAATTTCAAACAAAAAAAATAAAGAAGTTACAAAAGTGATATTTTTTAATCAATTTCAAACAAATTATCAAGAGCTAAAATAAGTGTCACCTTTATTTTAATATCGCTCACTACAATTTTGTTTATTTTCTTCAGATTTCTTGTTTGCTTATATTTTTCTTTTTGATTGTTGCCATGAAAACAAAGCGAGGTTGAAAACCAAAGAAAAATACTACTCCGTCTCAAAATATAAGCAAAAGGAGGTCAACAAAAGTAAATGTATCTGGACTAAATTTTAAACCAAATACATCAACTTTCATTGACCAATTTTTACTTATATTTTGAGACGGATGAAGTATAAACAAAGAATGTATGAGCCATATGTTCTTATAGGTATTCGCGTAAAAACAAAGTTCTTATTGGTGTAATGCTTTCTGGTGTATTGCTAATTCTTTGGATGTGTCATCCGATGAGTATTACCTATTGTCACATCTCATGGCAGCTCCATAGCAAAATATAAAAACTTGTTAACCAATACACGAATGTCAATATGTCAATAGATAATTTTGATTACGAATATTTCTAATTGTCTATTAGTAAAAATAATAGAAATTTGATATTTAAAAAATATTCATCGAAACAAATTAAACAAGATCTTATATAATAATATTTACATTTATATACTTTTAAAAAAATACGGTTAAAACAAAACATATGAATAGTGCATTTAGTCAAATTAGATCCTATAAAATCAGACTGCAGAAATAAAAGATCCTCTTCCGTGAGATTCCACGGGAGGCCTGCAGTACCAATCTATGCCATTAATTGAATTTTTAATATTTTATTTGTCAACATATAAAAAAAATTAATGAACCAGATTTCACTAGACCACATTTTCACGGAGAGAATCTGCTTCCTTTGGAGTTTGGAAATCATTCTATTGTCGTGCTTTTGGAGAGTAAACCTGATGCCACTATTGATCATTTTTTGCGAGATTGTGATTTAATGGAAATAATTTGGTAAAGTTGATCGAGAACTTGTAATTGTTCTGATTGAATATCTAAGATTTTTTTTTTAGATTTTATAAAAGTTTTGATTTAATATCACAATATTGTTTTATAGTAAAATCCTTTGAAATAGGCGGATTTAACGTTAATATTTAACTGTCATTTTGATATTTTAAGTGTACGATTTGTCAATTACTCTTATATTTTTTTAATATAAGTAATTAATTCTATATATTTTCTGCGAGATTGTGATTTAATGGAAATAATTTGGTAAAGTTGATCGAGAAGTTGTAATTGTTCTGATTGAATATCTAAGATTTTTTTAGATTTTATAAAAGTTTTGATTTAATATCACAATATTGTTTTATAATAAAATCCATAGGAGGATTTAACGTTAATATTTAACTGTCATTTTGATATTTTAAATGTACGATTTGTCAATTACTCTTATCTTTTTTAATATAAGTAATTAATTCTATATATTTGAAAAACTAAAAGTTTATTTTTCTTAAATATTTTTTGGTACAAAACAAAATTACATATTAATTTTTTTTGGTACATAACATATTACACTTATTGGAGAGAGAAAGTGTGTGTGTAAAAAAAATTTGGTGAATTAAAATGATGAAATATTATGAAGATAATGTGCAAAAATACACTTTGCTAGTTTGGTGTTACTATTCTAAAAAGATACTATGGTGCTCAGTCAGATGTTAATATTAAGTTATGGACTTCTCCGCCTCCGCAAATAGCGCATGTGCTGGTTGCGGATGCAACGGGTGTCTTGAGGCAGCGTCCTCGTTAGTTTGTGTTGTTGTCTTTTTATTTTCCCCTTTATCAAAAAATTTCTAAAAAGATACTATGGAAAAAGCGGAGGGAGAAGTAGTAATTTATGGTTATAATAATGACATGTTATATGTACCAAAAAAAATAATGACATGTTATAAAAAAATTATTTATAATAACCGATCGTTAGTTGGTTCGGTGGTGATTGACGTTGTGCTTGATAGGAAGGACCAGATTCGATCTCCGCAACTGCGATAGAGATGAGGTTGGAACCACTTTACTTTATGTCAGAATTAAGGCCCGAACCAGATTAAAGACAAAAAAAAAAAAATTATTTATAACATATTATGTGAACTTTTGTTAAAAAAGCATAGACTAAAGTTCAAAAAAATTAGTAGAATGACCAAAATAAAATTTGAAATATTTAGAAGAGTATATTACCCGTTAATTTACAATTTATTTTGTCTTTGATATAAATTAAATTCTACCGTATAATTAAATAATAAACATATGGCAACATGATAAGAGATTGCATACTCTTCGAGATGGGAATATTTGTGCAAATTTCTTAGCTAAGTTTGAAGCTCGTAACCCTGAAGCTTATTCTCCTATAGCTGTTCCGCCGGATGGAATGAGTCTTCTCCTGCTAGCTGATGCTAGTGAGACTATTTTTTCTAGATAATTTTCTTTTTGTCTTTTTTTTTTCTTCATCTTGTACCAAAAGAGAGTGCATATTCCTTATTTAATTTTTTTTTTGACGCAAATATTCGTTATTTAATTATTTAATTATTTTGCTTATGTCAAAAAAAAAAAATTTATTTAATTATTTTGCCTGTGAATACTTACTCACTAAGATATATTCTTTAAATGGAAAATCACCCTATTTATGAAGAAAAATATTTCTTTTTGGTCAAGAATAAAAATAAAGTTTAGATTATTTACCATACCCATAGTAGTAGTAGCATGCCCGTTTTCAATTTTAGGGTTAGAAAATTAGGATTCTTTCCAATTAAGTGAAGATCCCAATTCACAATCGTATCGCGTACCCATTTTCTCTATAAAATCAACATTCTTCACCCCCAAATTCCATTGACCTATTTTCTTTCTCTCTATTTTCTTTCTCTCTGTTTTTTCCCTATCTCTGAGAAACCATGGCAGAAGAACAAATTTCATCAGAGATTAACAAACTCTCTCTCTCCGAAACTAAAATCTCACTCGTAACCGCCGACGAGGTCGTTTTCAAAATCGAACCAGCAATCGCAAAAGATATGGAAACGGTTCAATCGTTCATCGAAGAAACCGACGGAAAAATCACAACGATTCCTCTTCCCAATGTATTCAGTCATGATCTTCCTTTAATCATCGATTACTGTGAGAAGAACATTGCTGGAAAGATCACGAAGGAATTCGAAACTCAATTCGTGAAAAATCTGAACAATGAACAGGTCAAAGATCTTTTCCTTGCTGCTAATTACTTGAATATCACGAAACTTCTTGATTTTCTGAGTCAGGTTATTGCTGATCGAATTGCGAATAAGAGTGTGGAGTATGTGAGAAAGTATTTTGGGATTGAGAATGATTTTTCGCCGGAGGAAGAGGCTAAGCTTCGGGAAGAGCTTGCTTGGACTTTTACAGGTGTTGACGAAGATGAAGATGAGAATTGAGTGTTTTTGTTGTTCAAATTGTTATCAATTGAAATTATAGATGTAATTTTTGCCCTAATAATAATAATAATATACAGTTTGAGTTTGTTTTTGTTACAAGTCTTTTGTTGGTTCATATTTGTTGATTATACTGTTACAAATCAAACCTAATTTTCTTGATTTTGGATTCTTGAATTACCAATTCATCATTGTTTAGCTATTTCTTCAATTGTAGGACCACTAAGAAAACATAATATCAGAAAATAACATAATTCAATATATTCTTCATAAGTGTCAGTTTTGTGTGTCCGACGCTGGGACATGCCTAATCCCGTGCTGTGTTGGTGCTTCATAGTAGAAAACGCCTTTTTGAGTGGTACATATTGGAGAGACATACCAGCAAACTATTTTCTTGCCGGAGTGATTTTCGACGAAAAAGTTTTTAAGCTATAGCTTGCCATTAGATAGAACCATTGTTTAAATTGTGCCACACCACAATTTCAGTTGTGGCTGTAATATTATGGAGTTTGAAGTCTCTGCAACTGTATCACCACTGCATTAACCCTATTTTTCTGCATTTTACGACAATGCATGTAGTGTAACTGTGGCCATAATTTAAAACCATAGATCTAACTTTTTGTGCTAAACCTTGCGAGCTATTGGTATTGGTTACAGGTACAACCTGTGTAGGTTCTACTTAATGTTTATTGAAATGACATCATCGATGAAAACAAAATTGGCAGAATTGTGAAATTGAGTAATGTCTCTTGATTGAGATTCTTGTCTTGATTAAGCTGTAACTTGTTGCATCATGACACTTGAGCAAAAGGGCATTATTTCTTGAATTAGATTAGAAAAAGTAGTGATCCAATTGGAATTTTGTAGCTGTTTTTTGTTATTTTGCAGGTTTTTGATTTATGCATTCTCATTCTCTCTTTATTTTCTTGACCTATGATGTTTATTTAAGATTGAAATGCAGCAGAAGGTTACAAAACTAGGGGCTTCCAAGAATCACTGGCTAGTGAACACCTACTGTTAGGAATAGGATCCATGATTACATGTAATGCTACTGATTGAAAAATGAGATTTACATTATATTAAAAATTTTAATTTGTAGCTTGTTATATAACATTGTAAAGTTGAGTTGATTAAGAAATATCGATTGTTAAGAGTTTTGACCCCTAATTCATTTCTTTGTTCTTCTGGTAAAAAGGCTTTCCATTGTTTAATATCTCTTACCAATGCATATTCGGTTTTGTAGCCATTCATAGTGTTGTTTTTTACAAATGAGTTGTGTCAAAATCTACAAAGTTGCAATTCCTGCATTAACACGACAAATTGCTGCAAACTTGTCAGCTTAAATATTCAAATCAAAGTGTTCTATTTTTAGTGTTTTTGTTACATTTCAAAAATTTCACATAGGATGCTTTAGTAAACTTTTATATACTAATGTGTGATATTGAGCTACTGAAAGATAATGTATAGTTGACTAGAGGCAGATGATAAATGATTGTCTATAGGCGGATGTTTACGCTGATTTTTGGTAAACAAACGCTAGTTTAAATTAATTACTGGAGAGATCAACTAGTAAATTTCGGGAAAAGTGTTTATGCGTTGGATTAAAAGAGTTTTGAAAGTTCGTCATTGAATACAACGTTTACTTGTTATAAAGAATGATTTAATGCAAAAAAGGTTTAATTACAAATGATTGTAAAAAGGTTTGAAAGATAAAGTTTACAAGAAAAACATGTAAATTGCAAGTTAAATGTAAATGAAAGGAAGTTCACTCGAATGAGAGAACCATTAAAATGCAAGAACGTAAGTTTGAAAGTAAAGACTTTGCAGAAAATTAACTTTGCATTGAATTGTAAATGTTTACAAATAAAAGATAATGGTTCACAGATTCATACATGTTTCTCGTTGCACTCGTTTCTCGCTTTAGCATGGGTACTTTGAGTTTATGAGAGTTTGTGTATGCGAATTGTGACCATGATTTCGACTAAAAAACTAGTATTTATAGACACAAATAAGTAACTGTTGCCTAACGTTATGCTACTAATCTTCTGCCACGCGTCCTCATTCGTTTGAAATGAACCGTTACTCGAAGCGCTGCAACCGTCGAAATCGAACTGCATTCTGAAATGAGAAAATATTCTAAGGCCATAATCATTAATATTTCGATTTAGTAACTGTAATCGAAAGGAAAAATGATCAAAAGGCATTATTTGCTTATAACAAAAGAAACTAAGTTATTTCTTCATCTTTTGCCTCTTTGACTTCAAAGTATGACAAGGAATTCATACTTTCAAATACTTTCCATTAGAACTCTCTTATTCTTAAAGACATTACCCTTTATCTTCATAAATGAGAAGGTTAAATATAATCTTTCTTGTTCTTGAAAACATTTATGTCATCCTTTATGAAAGTCAAAGTCAATGGACTTTTGAATAGAGTCAACATATTTTTAAACAAAAGATAAAATGCATATTTTAGCTCGACTAAAATATGGGATAACAGCGGTACAACGAAACGATGCTTTGCTAGAGTTATTTGTGAGATCACAGATCTAGACGTTGCTTCGCTCGTTCCTTTTAGTGCATGATTTCTGATATGGTTTTTTGTGTTTTTGTATTGCGGAATTTGGTGAGATATAAATTTAGGGAGAAAACTCTCCTCAAATATAGGGTTATATGAAGAATACTAAAGTTCTTGTTTTATTCATTATGCTTATGGCTCTATATATAGAGCTACATAAAAAACAAATCATATATTTTTAAAACAAAACTAATCCTATAATAAATTCTAAACAAATCTTAAATATTCTAAATAGAAATATAAATCATAAAATCTAATATTATCATATTTTAAATATAAATCTAAATAATATTTAAATCTAAGATCTTCAGAAGATATTTAGGCATATTATTCTCAACACTCCTCCTTGACTGAATATCTTTTGTGCGTATCCAATCTGAGCTTCTTGTTTTGATTCTTCTTCTTATCGCAAGCTTTAGCATCTTTGTGCCTTGTGGACTTCATGGTAGAAACATTGCATTTGTTATGACTTTTAGGTGATTTTTCACAAGCATATTTATTCTCCTCCTTAACTTGAAATTTCTTCAAAATACCTGAATCTTCGCGATCTTCTTTGAATTTAAGTTCTTTTTTCTCTTCAATAATATGATCATTCTTCATTAAATCTAAAACAAATCTTTTGCCTTTAATCTGAGATGTGATCACATCCTTATTGTTTTGATCCTTAATCACACAACTTTTATGTTCAAATATCACTTTATAATTTTTCTCCAACAACTGAGCAACACTTAAAAGATTCTGATTAATTTCAGGAACATATAAAACATTGGAAATTTGTTTCATACCTGCATGAGTTTTAATTGAAATTGTTCCAATGCCTTCTACTGCAATTTGTTCTCCATTCCCAATTCTGACTTTGGAAATAGAAGTTTTATTGAGCTCTTTGAAAAGATCTCGATCATAAGTCATATGGTTTGTGCAACCACTGTCAATGAGCCATTCTTTTGACGGTTTGTTGGTTGTAAAACCTGAGATTGCAAGTAGTAGTTCCTGGTCTTCTTCATATTGTTCATGAGCAATGTTAACATCTCCTTGTTGTTGTTGTGATGTGCATACCTTCATCATATGACCTAATTTACCACATTTTTCACATTTGGCATCAGGCCTCCACCAACAATTCTTTGGTGAGTGATTATCCTTTTTGCAATGAGGACATGGTCTGTGTTGGTATTTCTTTCCAAAACCTTTTGCTAGACATATACCATCTATAGTTATTTCTTCCCTCATAAGTCTTCTCTGTTCTTGTGCATGCAATGCATGTAACACTTCTGGCAGAGTGATTTTACTCAAATCTTTTGTGTTCTCCAAGGCGGCTATAGAGACTTCATATCTTTCAGGTACCGTTACAAGGAGTTTTTCCACAATTCTGGAATCAGAAAATTGAGTGCCTAGTAATCGTACCTTATTAGCAATACCCAATAATTTATCAGCGTATGTCTTGATTGTTTCATCCTCCTTCATTCTTTGCAACTCGAACTCTCTCTCAATAAATTCATAACTTGCATGCTTCGAATCCTTTCATCTCCTTTATATTCTTCTTTTAGGTAATCCCAAATTTCTTTTGGTGTTTTGAGAGTCATGATTTTAATAAAGACGGTTTGTGAGACACTTGCAAACAAACAAGTCTTTGCCTTTGCCCTCTTGGTTTTTCTTTCTTTATGAGTTTTCATCTGTTCTGCTGTGGGATCTTTTGGTAACGAAGAAACATCGTAATCATCCTCCACAGTTTCCGATAGATCTAGAGCATCTAAGAATGCCTCCATTCTCGCCGCCCAAAGATCATAGTCTTCTCCATCAAAGGTCGGAGGAGCAACCTTTGAAAAATCCATCTTCACAGGTCCTTATGAACGTTGGCTCGGATGCCACTGATATGGTTTTTTGTGTTTTTGTATTGCGGAATTTGGTGAGATATAAATTTAGGGAGAAAACTCTCCTCAAATATAGGGTTATATGAAGAATACTAAAGTTCTTGTTTTATTCATTATGCTTATGGCTCTATGTATAGAGCTACATAAAAAACAAATCATATATTTTTAAAACAAAACTAATCCTATAATAAATTCTAAACAAATCTTAAATATTCTAAATAGAAATATAAATCATAAAACCTAATATTATCATATTTTAAATATAAATCTAAATAATGTTTAAATTTAAGATCTTCAGAAGATATTTAGGCATATTATTCTCAACATTCACGCGGTTTTCCAAAGCATAAAATTATATTAGAGTATTTAAACATTAGAGGATAAAATTGTTCTTACATCTTGTTATCTTATCGTCAAAACTAAATTTAGAGGTTCTTATGGATGATCTTGAAGAAGTACATGAATGGAAAGCAAAAGTTTCTCATGAACAAGTTTCTCATAAGCAATTCTGAACCCCCAAAAGAAAAAGGATGGAAGAGACAATTCCAATGGTTGACTATGTGTCCATTCCTAACCTGTTTATCTGTTTTCTCGTTAACTATACCTTGAAAAGGATGTAATTAATTAAGTGTTTACATGTGGCGCCTAAATGTACAACATAGGATGACTGTGTCCACGTGTGAATTTCCGTTAGCCACAAGGACATTACAAACAAAGTTAGTCAACAAATTGACAGAAAAGACTAACTAATGCAAACACGGAAAATGTAAGGGACCAAATCGATACTCCCTCTGTAACGCTTTATAAACAAAAATGCACTTTCTATATAGATCAAATACATTAAATATATAATGAATTTAGAAAGTGCATTTTTGCTTATAGAGTGTTACGGAAGAAGTACTTTTTAAATGTAAGTCACCAAATTAAAACACAGAATAAACGTAAAGGCCAAAATCAATCTAAATTTAAGCCATTTGTAAAAGCAACGCTTCACCACCATAATCAATCTAAATTTATTACTCTCTTTATTTTTATTTATTGTTTCTCTCTCGCAATACTCGTTTTTCTCTTTCAATCTCTCTTGCATTCAAGCCACTAGGTTTGGTCTAGTGGTGAGGAGTTTGGGTAGTATGCTATAGGTCCTGAGTTCGATCCACAACTCATTATAAACAAAAAAAAAAAAAAAAACTCTCTTGCATTCTCTCCCTTGCAATAATGGCGCAAGAAGCATCATCTTCAACATCGTCAAAGACGATCTCATTGAAAACTGGTGACGGTGAAATATTTGAGATAGAAGCTTCTGCAGCAAAGCAGATGAAAACTGTGCAGCGTCTAATTGACGATTTGGGGGATGATATCACAATTCCTCTGCACAATGTTTTCAGCAAGGAACTCCCTAAGATAATCGAGTACTACAAGAAGGACATCACTGGAGAGATCACCAAGGATTTTGAAGCTGAGTTTGTAAAAGATCTCAACGACGACGAGGTCAAGGTCCTTTTCCTTGCAGCAAACTACTTGGATGCGAATAAACTTTTCGAATTTCTAAGTCAAAACATTGCAGATCGACTCGAGAGTAAGAGCGTAGAGTATGTGCGTAAGTATTTTGGTGTCGAAAATGATTTTACACCCGAGGAAGAATCCAAGCTCCGAGAAGAGCGTGCCTGGTCTTTTAGGGGGATCAAAGAAGATGAGTAGTGAATTAATAATAATTATGATTATCATGTATTAGTAGATTATGAATAAGGTACATAATTCTCAGTGTTATCTTTGAATTTATGAATTAAATATGCGATCTTTTCCCTAATGGTACACAATTTGTGTTTAACTGTGCTATAATTGCTTTGACGTAGATTGATCAAATATTTATTCTTTGTATTTTTTATTTTGACTAGCGAGTCAGTAACATGATGTTGATCTTCTATCATCCAACCCTCTAGCCCGATTAGCTTTTGTATTTACATCTACTTCTTAATGGTTTCCATTTATAGTGAACAATATCCCTTTCCAATGAGCATATTTTAGATACCTTAATATGGGCACGACAACATTCATATGATGTTCACAAAGATTAAAATCTTGCTTTTTAGGCCCCCAGTTGCTTCCAGACCACCAAAAATCCCAAAATGACCCTAATTTAGGTCACAATTCAGTTTGGATTCTACAATCCGAAATCAACATTTTATTCGTATTGTAGGATCCAAAAATGCTATCTTTTGTTTCGTAGGATCCGAAGTGGTGTTTTACGGCTAAAACATGGAGTAACGCTTAGTTTTGAAACAAATCTTTGTTGCAAAAACCTAGAATAAGCATTATTTCGGAGCTACGTTTCGAAAATGCCTTGCTTCGTTACGTACGATCCGAATTCGCCCAGCTTCGTTTCGTAAGTTCCAAACGGGTGTTTTATAGCTACAAACCCAGAAGCTTCATCAGTTTTCGAAAAATAGAGTTGTGGGGCAATTTAGGGTTTAAAAAAGGGGCTATTTTGATTCTTTATCAATTATCAATATTCATCAAAAGATTTTGTCTTTGTCATTCAAAGAAAGGAGTATTTGGAAGGCAAACTCCGAATTCCTAACACTACAAGTAAGATTTCTCTCTAACTTCTCATTTTCATGATTTCATGTTTGATTTAGTTTATGTTTATGTTCTTTATCGTGTTTTGGAATTTGATTTGATTTTAGTGTATATGTTTGTGTTCTTAATCTTTATAACATGTAATCAACAAAATGTTTATGAGCACAAACTGTTTGACAAAATGCTTATTATGTTTGACAAAATGCTTTTTATGTGCATAATCTTTCTGCAACAAAATGCTTGGCAAAATGTTTCACAATCTTTCTATAACAAAATGCTTGACAAACTGTTTATGAATTTTTGAGTTTTTTCTAGGCTCACAAATTGTGTGCTATATATGCTGGAATTATGAAAACCATTCTTTAGTTTTCCACAACATTTGGTTGAGCAATGTCAGGTTCAACAACATTAGGTTGAACAATACCGGATTCATCCCAACACCTACCTATATATATCAACCAATACAAACACAAAATATCAGAAAACCTGCTCAGTTTGGAATATAAGTTCCGAATTCAAACATCACAAACAATCAAAAATTGATTATAGATAAGAAAAAAATCAGAACAATCTATACATAAAAATAAATTAATCAATAAAAATTTTTATAGAAAAAATAAAAAGAAATCGCATAAAAATAGAAATATAGAATTAAAAAAAAAACAATACACAATTTTTTTATTTTATAAACGAAACATAAACAATATTACTACAAAGTTTACTAAATTATCCTAAATATTCCTAATAAAATTTAATTTTTGATTAAAAATATACACGGGACCATTATTTATCACTTAAACATAAAAATTGAATAAATAAGTTTACAAGAAATAATTAACACAATAATTCCACTTATATTTTAACAATATTTATAACAAAATTTTAAATATTTAATTTTAAATAAATTTTAATATACTGACAAACTCAAATATCGAATAAAAGTCAATAAATCCCTGCGAATGCACGGGGTGCTAAACTAGTTACTAACAAAAATTGTATCTTTATAAATTGTTTTCTCGTTAACTATACCTCGAAAAACTTATAATTTTTTTTCCGAATAAAAGTCACTAAATCCGTGCGAATGCACGGGGATTTAAACTAGTTACTAACAAAAATTGTATCTTTATAAGTTGTTTTCTTGTTAACTATACCTTGAAAAACTTATAATTTTTTTTCGACGGTTTGAAAAACTTATAATAATACATTTTTCTGACAATTCAATCTCATAATAATACATAAAAGCATATTTATTGGTATAAATTGTTTCATATAAACTAAAAAATAAGTCAATACAAACAGACCTTACATCTCTATTAACAAACAAATCTAATTTAATTAAGGAAGGGGTTACAGCACATCATCGTTTAGCGAATGAGATTTGTTGTATTCGAAAGCTGCTAGCTAATGATTGGGAAGTGATTCTTACTCGTACTCTTCGTGAGGGAAATGCGTGTGCTGATGTGTTGGCTAAATTAGGTGCTAACTCTGACTCGCCATTGGTGAATGTTCCTACTCCTCCTAGAGACTTGGTTAAGCCACTCTGGGATGATGCTTGGGGTGTAGAGTTTATTAGGGAGTGATCCCTTATTGGCTTTTTCTTTATTTTTTTTCTATTTTTTCTCTTATGTAACCAAAAAAAATAAAACAAATCTAATTTAATTTAATTTAAAGACAATTTCGAATTTATAAAAATAAAAATAAAAGATCTTAAAAGATAAGTTTGTCAAATAACAATCCATGTAAGCCATCTCAACAAGGGAATATTTTTAAATCCTAAAGAACAAAAAAAAAACTACTCAATCCTAAAGATCTTAAAAAAGATTATATTTTTATTTGTTACAAAATAAAAAATAAACATCTTTTTAGGGTTAACCGTTTCCTATATATATAGAAGAGTTCTTCACAACCATAAACTCATAAACTTTATTTTCTCTCGCTCAACAATTTTCCCATCTCAATATCTCATCACACTTTTGTTTTTCTCTCTTTGATAACTATGGCAGAAGAAAAATCACAAGCATCATCATCAAAGATGCTCACGCTGAAAGCATCTGATGGTGTTCTTTTCGAGGTTGAACTTAACATCGCAAAAGAGATGAAAACTGTGCAAGCATACATTGATGACTGCGAAGATATTGAAACAATTCCTATACCTAACGTATTGGGCAAGCATCTTGCTATAGTAATCGAGTACATCAAGAAAACCAACGAAGAATATGATGCCGAATTCGAGAAGCAATGGAATATGGATGACTTGCAGTTACTACTCCTTGCTGCAAATTATCTCAATATAAGCGGTCTTCAGGAATGTCTATGCAAGGCCATTGCCAAACGGATTGAGAATAAGAGCCCGGAGTATGTGCGCAAGGTTTTTAATATCGAAAACGATCATTCGCCTGAGGAAGAAGCCAAGCTCCGCAAGGAATATAAGTGGGCTTTTGAGGGTGTTGATAAAGATTAAGCTGCTTGAGTAGCTTTTGAAACAGATAAGGGTTTTTTATTTTTTGAGTTAAAAAAAAAAGAAAAAGATCTAGAGTTATTTTTATTAGGGTTTTATTTACTTAAGAAATTAGAAATTTAATTTTTTATCTTATCTTATTTGGTTTATTAGTATGGACTATTAGTTTGAATATGCCTCAGAGTATTTCTTGTTTGAACCCGCTTTTGTGATATTGAATTCTTAAATTAACTCTTTTATTATTATTGTTATTGTTTTGATGATGTGAATTGTGCCTAGTTAATTTGAGAGTATTTTTTATTTACTACTACAACAGTGATGATCAGTGATGATGATTATTAATTTATGATGATCATAATAATGTTGAAAATAGTGATGAAAAATATGAGTATGGCTGAAGGGAAAAGAGTAAACCTGTGGTGTTGTTGTTAAGGATTAAAAACAAAATTAGTAATTTTGATATTCAATAATTTTTTAGAGTATCTTGTTAGATGAGATCACCCAAGAGCACTTAGATGAGTATCTTGTTAGTTTAATCAAGGTCATGGGTTGGATTCCTGGTGTCGTAAGTCTCTTCTAACTTAATCAAGGTCCTGTATTCGATCATTGGTTTGGGCATGCAACACTGTTAAAACTCTTAGAGAGAATTTGTCATCCATTTGAGTCCCACAAAATTGAAAAGATTAGTCAGTTGCAAGTATAGGATACACAGTTTACACCAAAAAATCTTGTTAGATGAAAGAAAGAAAAAAAGTCAAATGTGTTGACCGTCTTTCAACAAAATATTGATAATTGAATGAGAATATTTTATTTATTTATTTATTGAAAACATAATAGATTTAACAAACGCACCGATACCCATAAGCCATTAATGTGTTATGCATCTTAAGATCTGTCCTAAAGAGCACTCAGAATTTTAATTACTTCCTCCGGCTTTATTTATAAGCAAACCTTCGAAACAAGCTACAACCTTCGAAACCGCCGACAATAGAAGGAACACCATAAATGCAGGTGAACCGAGAGCAACGGAAGAAAGCCGCTTGTCGCAGCTTGCTCCAAATACCACCACAACAAAACAAAACCACCAAGCTTGTAGCCACCACACATCCACATCACCACCGACTCAAAACAGTTGCAACCGCCATCACCACCGCCATATCAGATTCATAAAATAAAATAAAATCACGCAGAAACGCGTGAAATAAAAAAACAACAAAACATGGAGGAACATAAACGCAGAAACAGGACGACCATGCCGAATTCCAAGAAGAGGAAATAGAACACCGTCACATGGAGGAGCTCGACCAGAAGGTGAACGAGAACAGAACCGAAAAAGAAAAAAAAAACAACAAAAACAAAAATAGAGCCAGAAGAAAAAACAAGAATAGATCCGGAAAACAGATCAGAGTCGGGCACCGTGATGCGGAGGACTGACTCTTCCTCGTCGCACCAAGATATTGATTATTGATACTATTTGGTTTTTAGAAACCAAGATAGGTTTCAAGATAAAATCATTATTGGCCGGTGTCAATGTTTCCCTAAACTACACTATTTCATGCTTTTTCTTCTATTTTAGAGTTCCAAATCTTGAAGTTTTTCATGAAGTTCAAGAAAGTTTTGTGGCATTCTCCGAAGTACAACTGGATCAAGTAGTGCAACACTTATGGAGCATCCCATGGTAGCTTGAATCGTGTTGCTCGTGGTGGTATTTTTGAGAATTTCTTTTGGCAGCTACTCCCTCCGTCCCAAATTATAAGGGAAAAAAGCCCATTTTTTTTTGTCCCAAATTATAAGAGAAAAATCATTTTCAAGAATGTTTTTTTCCTTATTTTCATAAAATTAAATGCAAATTGCATTTAATTTCTTCTCTCTCTCATTTTCTCAATAAACAACAACCAATAAAAATTGTTTTTACATCTTCATATGCAACTTATTCCAAGGAAAACCCACAAAAACATACTTCAAATTCTCATGTTTTACTTTTTCTTAATAAGTGTGATTTTTTTATTTTCTCTTATAATTTGGGACGGAGGGAGTACCAATTTTCTCACTTGCACGCCAAAATTATCAAAATACCTTTATATGCTATTTAAGTAGGGGATTGAATCCGCTACTTAAGTGACAAATATGTAAAATTTTGAAAATACATAAAGTGCAAAAAAAAAAAAAAGCTCTCGGTAATTTTAAGATGTCGGTCTCTGTCATTTTTATTGCCTAAAGAATACTAAATTTAAAAGAGCAATATATAATTTTTCTACTGAATCATATTTTATAGGGTAAATAGGGTTTTACCCCCTTGCAAAATAAGCTAATTTTGCATTACCCCCTGCAAAAAAAAACTTGGGATTACCCCCTGCAATATGAAAATTCTCTCTTTTTATCCCCTGTTTGACAACTTGGCATAAAATCTTTATTTTTTATGAGGTGACATGCATATGTGGCATTTATTTCACTTTTTTTTTTAATTTGCACATGTCATTTTTATTATTAAATAAATTGGTGACAAATATTTAAAAAATTCCACTTAATTAGTTTTTTAAAAATTAAAAAATATTGTGTCAAAAAAAAATTATTAAAAATAAAATATGTTAATTCAAAAAGATATGTTAATCCATTGTTTCTAATGAAAAAAAAAAACTCACAATCTTTTCCTGTAACATAACACAAATCTTTCTCCTTCTCATTCTTCTTCTCAAAACCCAAAATTATTTTTTCTCTAACACAAACTCAGAATCCCATAATTCTTTTTCTCTAAAATAAAACCTAGAAATCCGCCAAATTCGTCGAAACAAATGATTGATGAAGAACAAAGGCAGGAACTAGGAACCGGATTTCCTATAAAGGCAGAAACTGAGTTTTTGAATTTATGGGTTAGGGATTGAATTGATGGGATGAAGAATTGGGAAGAAGAATTATGTTTTTGGGTTAGGAAGAAATTGGGTTGTTGCAAAGGGATGAAGAATAGAAGAACAAAAGAAATTTATGATTATGTTTCTGGGTTTACCGAGATTGATTTTTGGAAGAAAAAAAATTCGGTTCTTTTTGGATTGTTGTTCTTGGTGGTGTTGATGATTTTGTTGATGTTGTTGTTGTTCTTGGTGGTGTTGATGTTGTTGTTCTTGTTGAATGATGAAAGTTATCGTGGTAGGGATGAAAGAGAAATTAGAAAAGAATTTATTATTATTTTTTTAATTTTTAGTTTATTTAATAATAAAAATGACATGTGCAAATTAATAAAAATTAAAAAAAAATTAAATGCCACATATGCATGCCACCTCATAAAAAATAAAGATTTTTTTTGAACAAGCCATAAAAAATAAAGATTATATGCCAAGTTGTCAAGCAGAGGGTAAAAAGAGAGAATCTTAATATTGCAGGGGGGTAATCCCAAGTTTTTTTTTTGCAGGGGGTAATGCAAAATTGGCTTATTTTGCAGGGGGTAAAACCCTATTTACCCTATTTTATATTTTTCATTAAATTAGCTAATCTCAATTATTTAATGAAGTTGGTGTTCTTTATATCTACTGCGAGCTAGCAAACAAAGATAACAAAACTAATCAAGATATTGAGTTCAAGTAGTTAATGAGTTCCTTCTAAGATTAATTGTTCGGAAAAATCCAAATTCAATTCTTCGTAAAAATAAATTTTGGCCAAACTTACTTATCTGGCTACCGAACTTTGGATTACTAAATTTCATTTCTCTTATAACCAGAGATTCAATAAAATAAAATAACAAGACTTGCATATAACAACATTGTGATGTACATTTTTTTATAATATAGTAGAAACATTGTCACATACAAATCAAAATTTAAACTAATTAAAAATAACACAGAAGTACGTAGAAGTAACATAGAATTATTTTTAGCTTTATTGTTACACATAAGGTTAGGATCCTTCCATTTTTTTAAAAAATAAATTAGGAGCTCTAGTACTATAGTTTTGTGTGTATAAATCACATAAATGTTACATGGTTTTATAAAAATGTGTTATAATACACACCAAACTAGCTATATAGTAATAGAACTCTCTACTTCTTTTTAAAAATGGAAAGGATTCTTATTTTCACTTAAGGGCATGCAGTGACACATTTCCATATAACATTGTGGCTTTTTAGGATCGATACAAGGATCATCTGTACAATCATCGTTGGTCACGCAGGGGACAAAACCTATATGTCATATAAGAATAAATGGATGTTAATTGCTAAAAGAGGATATAAGAGTTTATATATAATAATAAAGAAGAAACAATAAAATGTGTATTAAAAAGGACTTACTATGGCTGGTTACAACAAGAATTAGGGAAACCAAGATGATCAAAGCATAAACTATTTTTAGAATCTTAACCATATTTTCTTTCTTTAATTTGTATGTAACAAACAAACCATTATTTGATCACTTTTTATAAGTAAAATACGGCATGCTTTGTTTTCCGGAAACCATTTCATATATATAATAATATATTAGTAAATGTCTTTTAGGTACAATAATCTTTTATTTTTATCTCCATTGGAATATTTTATTATATTTCAATAATATTAATTAAGTGGGCAAATATCTTTATATATAATTATATTAGCTATTTATTAATTAAGATCTTTAATTAATTAAGTGATCAAATAAAGTTAAAAGACTAATTAGTTTTCTATTTAGAAATTAATTAATTAATTGGATATTGATTCAATATGAGTGGATGTCAGGACCATAATTGATCATCACACTATATATATGATATGGTTCCCAATATACTGGACACAGAGCATATCGTCTCTTCTCCCCATCTAAAGAGCGCTTAGGGCATAAGGTGTCTGATTGAGGAAGAACCACATGCCAACGGGTGCTCGTCATCCGATTCTGTTTTAGATCATAAGGAGTCTTGGTTAATAAATCAACATGTCTTAGATCCTATTTTATACATATGCTCTTGAGTTTATTTTTGACTTCCGCACTAAAATAAGATTATGGCTTTAATCATTTAGTTTAATTGAGCATATATGATTAGTATTAAATTAATTCCAACATTATCTTTACAACTCACTTAATTGATCACTTGGTATGAGTAGAATACCTACTTAAAAAATGTTGATGATTATTAAAGGTCATTAAGTTTTTACTAAACTTATGTACAATTTATTTCTTTTTATCCTTTCGTGATAAATATAGGAAAATTTCAAAATAGAAATAATAGAGTAAGAAATCATTGTAAGAATTGTAGAAATAATGTATTGAAGAGGTGGTAATACAATAGAATTAAATATTGTATGAGTTGATCAAGTGGTGTTTTGTCTAACGGAGGAAAATAAAGGTAATACAAACTTGGGGTTAGGAGGAGAGTTAGCAAATGACTCTCACCGAATATAAATAGTCGAGTTTGATTTTATTTTATTTTTAACACCCGTATTCGGACAACTATACTGTTTAATCTGCTTTGATGGTCAGTTATGTAATCAAGTGATTTCAATCTCTCTCTCATCACAGTTATGAGAGATCGAATCGTTGCCCTTTGATCTCTATCAAGTCCAACATTAATCATCACTATATCAACTAACGATTACTAATTGAATATTATTCTTGAAGACCCGAGAATTAATCCTATAACGGGGCATATGGCCTCCAATTTCCCTAAACTATAGTACTTTGGAGCAATTTTTTGTTTTTGGTGAAGTACTTTGGAGCAATTTTATTAGCAGTCAAAAATATTAATTACGTGTCAAAAATCAATTAATAAATAAAATTTCTCTATCTTTTTTATCAATAATTGAAAGGAGTCTTAATAATTTGGAGTTCAACCAGAAGTATAGGTAAAAGTAAAATTCTGATGACAGTCAATTATATGATATTTTTAGTATCATTTTAGGGTAGTTTTAATAGCAACTGAAGCCCAAAAGCAAGCAAATACCTGAAAAAGTGAAGTTATTTGGCCAAGAAGCAAAAAAAGTGTAAAAAGCATAAAACAATGGGCAAAAACGTCAAAAACTGCACGTACCATCATAGCCACGATGAGATCCAGCGTACGTGGTACGATGGAGGCGGTGAAAAAAAAACAGAAAATCTCGAGTAAATCTTTCATTGTGCCACGATATGACCCATCGTAGCCACGATGAGGCGAATTTGAACGCCATCGTGGCCAGGATGGATACGATGGGTGCGCAGAAAAATCCAAATCCACATGAAAAAATATAAATAGAGTTTTCCTCCTTCACAGTTATTCATTCAAAAATCACTCAATAATAGTGATATTCAAAGAGAGAGAGTTAGGAGAACTCTAAGGAGAAGGCAAGGAAGGCCAAGAAACTCCGAGGCAATAAGGTTCCTTTCTTTTATTGTCTTTGTAATTTTATTTTTCGTAGGTTAGGTCGAGTAGATGAACTCTCTTATGAATGCTTGAGACATGTAATTATGGTTCGAAAAAGTTTATATTCGATTGTTATTCAATTATTTTCTATAATTCTCTTGATTTAATTATTTGTTCGTAATCTTGATCACGTTATAGAACAAACCCATAGGACTTAGTTGATCCCTGGCAACAGACTACATGCACGAAACTAAAGACAATTCATTCGACCAAACATGAGACCATTAAATTCAGTATCGGAGGAAGGGGGAGGATTAAGAATCACACGTAGTTAAATTCTGCAATGATTGGGAAAAATCAATCAGAAGTAGAGAACTTGTCAAACATTGAACTTCTAAAGGTTAGGACGCACTCTTTAGAGGTTGTACCATTAAAGGTGATGATACATTGATTAGTCCTAAGTCAGATTGCAATAGAAATAAGAATAGTAATACTAGGCTTATTTTAATGAAAATTAATCTGGTAGATTATAACTAGTAATGAAGAAAAGTATAACGTCAGTTACCAAACAGGAATAAGGGAGGGATTCGAAACACTTTACCACCTCGTGTGGCTACACACACACCCTTTTATTTTAATTGTCTTTTACTTTTCCGTCTTATATTTTTATTGTTATTTATTTTTGTCAGTCAAACTCTCTCAAACCAACAAAGTGAATGCAAAGTACTTTATTTTTTTAAATTCCTAAGCGAAATTAGTAATTTTGGCACAATCCCTGTGAAAACGATAACTTATCACTTTATTACTTGGTAGCGATTTTGTGCACGTGCAAAAAAGTCCCATCAAACCCAACAAAATAATTTTATAAACTACTTGACTTCAACCACTTGATTAATATATAAAAGGGTTATATAATTTTTTTTCCTATAAATATCCCAAATTTCATTTTTAATTAGTTTTTGTGCAAAAATTTCAAAAAAAATTGGTTCCTCAAATATTTTATGTCTGACTTTTAAGTTAACTCACGTGTATCTTTCTAAATTTTTGAATTATTTTTTGCAGTCATGTTTATTACAATTTAATTTTGAGCTTTTTTTTTTTTTTTTTTGCAAAAGTTTAGAATTTTTCAACAACAGATGAATTAAATAAGAAATTTTAAATTTTTGGTATATAAAACTCATATTTAATTCATCTTTTATTAAAAATAAATAAATAAATATTTGGGGGAGAAATTCTTATAATATTATAAAATATAAATACCAAAAACTCATTAAAAAAAATAATTAACTTAAAAGTATGAAGCAAAAGTTGTAACGGAAAATATTTGTGGGTCTAAACCTGGTGAAACTGTTTAGAAAGATCAAAAACTAAAATTTATTTAACCCTGCATGAAATGTCTTTCATATATAAATGACAAAAAAGAAAACTAAAAGTATTACTTATAAAATGGACAGGTTTGAATAGTATTTTATATAAGAACAGACATCTCAATTATGTTGGTATTCCTATTCTTTCATTTCCTCTATCTATATCTCAATCTCAAAGGTTTATTCTTAAAAATAGAGGAAATAAGCTAATTACCGGGAACTAGGCCTTAACCCAAAGGTACAAAATAAAACAAACAATCAAATAGTACAGTATTGAGGATGTTCCAACTTATCACTTAAAAAAACATCTTGGAGGGTGGGAGGCAATGAACTCCACCACCTCAAATTAGCATAAGCATGCCAAAGGCTAGCAAATTTATTCGCACAAGTTTCCCTCGCGATAAATGTGTGACCATTGTAAGTTTAATACCAAGCTAAAGCAATTTGACCAACGATTACGCAAGTCTCATGGAACCAAATCAATATTATCATACGTCCAGAGCGCCGTTTGTGAATCACGCTCCATAGCGATCACCAAAACAGTTCGATTTTTTGCACATAACCGCCGTGAAAATTCGCCATGCAGCAGACCCATCATATCACATCAGGAATATTTTATATTTATCATACATTATGATGGCGTTTATACCCAAGTATTTGGGAATGAAAAATGATTTCACTTTGCTATCCAGATAATAGTTATTGAATCCGGGTTTCATTTTGCTATCCAGATTTAATGGACAAAATAAATTGTTGTTTTGTATTTGTGTGGCGATGCACTTGGTGTGCCTTGTTGTTCTTTTGTACTGACTCTGTTACCCCATTCTTGTGGGTGGTTTCTTTGCCTATGCAGATTTAATGGACATAATAAAGAACATTTGGTTTCTAGTTTTTGAAAAAGCATTTGATTTATAAATATCTTGTATCTATGGACAGTATCTAGGTGGAGATGTGAGAGCATTTGACGTCGCATTTGGAACACATAAGTTGAGTGAAACCTTCTATCTTAACAAACTTGAAACTTTCATGAAAATATTTGAGATTCTGAAGAACAAAGGTTTGTTTCATTTTGATGATTCCCTATAGTAGAACAGGTCATGAGATATTCAGCAGGTTTACTACCATCAAGAAATACTATGAGCTTGAAGCTTATATATTGAACCGATTGGCGGGCTAGTGGGTTTCGGCGCTGTTAGAATTGTGGAAGTACAAAAACTAAATTCAATTTGATAGCAGTACAAACATTTTCATCATTTCAAAGTTCCTAATCATTGGTAACTAGCTAGTTATGGACTTATGGACAACGGCAAACGAATTTAACTTACACAGCAATACCTGAAAAGTAAACAACACTACAATCACAAATGCCTACAATAACACATTCAAGGGAAAAATATTTTAAAAATCAAAATAAGCACTGTACTTTGCAACCTTATTGAATTGAATCGCCATATTCGTTAAGAGTCTGTTTGTTGCGGTGGTTGCTGTTTCTGAGGGTGTGCATTTGGCCAGGGCATGAAAGCCATAGGAGGTCGAGGCTGCTGGTTAGAATACAGTGCTGCTTGATCAACTGGGTTTCCCATGATCATCCCTGTAGGGCCTAAATGATGCTGTGGTGGGACATAATAATATGGCATATCAGCTGGAGCGCCGATTATTGGAATAGTACCCTTTGCGATTCCAAGCCCCTCTTCTTTCAATTCATCTCTTGGAATGATATCAACCAAGAAATCAAAAACATCATTTCTTGCAATAGCAGCCGCTACATCATTCTTTTGTAGTGTTCTCCTCTTGTTCTCTTCTGTGTGGATCCAAGATCGCAAAGTCAATTCTAATATGAACATTTCACATGCTTTAGCAAATACAACTGGAGCTTCTGCCGAAATCATCCTGACATCTTCGTCAGCTTTCATTATTTTCTTTATACGGGCAAGTGGGAGAGTATGATTTTTAAAGTCAAATGTTTGCTCAATCTCTTGCATTTGGTTTGCCCAAAACATTTGAAGCTGCTGTTGTTGTTGATTCTGCTGTTGATGGTGGAAATGTTGTGCTTGCTGGTATGCGAACTGGTGGGCGGAATTAGAGAAGGTTGCGGGAGGATGTGTTGCGGTAGGAATAGCGCCAGCAGGTGTGCCAGAAGCCATCATGGGAACAGTCTGGTAGTGAGAAGAATAGGTCATTTGGCTATCGTTTGGCGCAACTCCCATCACATGTTGCTGCTGTTGATTCTGCTCTGAATTGTCCATGACTAGTTACTGCTATAAGATTTTATCTTCTAACTGTTCTTTCCCTACAGATCTGTAAGAAGGTCGCAGAAAACCTCATGTCATATAATATTTCAAACCTCAAGATACTAAATTTTTAAAGAGGCTACACAAATTATCGAAAGCACGGATTCTGTAAAAAGCAATAATAGTCATCTAGAAGATGAGATCAAGTTTTTATGGAATCAATATTTTCCTATTTTCAAAAAATGACACGCAAATTTCAACTTACCGACCACCATAACATGTGGTTTTGTACATTCATTTACAACATATCAGGTTTAGTGAACAGATCAGTCGGGTACACCGACGAAAATTCTTTATCTATGTCATTGATCACCAATGGTAAATGGAAATACAATCTTTTAATCTTTGGTTTCTAGTACAAAATATGCCATGTACAAACATAGTCGGTGGCGGATTGCTGATCATTGCGACCAACCCTCAAAATGCTATTGCGGTGAAGGGGTGGAGGTATATGGCTGCTACGCCAAAGCTTAGGAAAACAATACAAGCAATTTATACCATACACATTTAAGAGCTCAAAAACAGAAGACTAAACCAATGCAACACATTCATAACTAACAATCGAAGTTCATCGTAATAACTTTCAAACCAAATAAAGGGAAGGGATGTCACAAAGGGAAGGGCTGTCACAATTTTCCACATTCTGGCCGCAATTTGGCACGCTATAGGGCTGTAACCATAAAACGCAACACAATTTTTACAAATTCATTGTGCCCTTCCTTAGCTATGCACCGCAAATGGGGGCGCTACAGCCACAAGTAACTACTACATAGCCAAGTACAAAAGGAGATAGAAGTTGAAATGATTAAAGAATAAATAGATAACAAGTCACTATTGTGCCAAATTCAGTGTTTCACATTTTACTATTGAAGACAGAAAAAAAAAAAAAAATTGTATGGATGACTCTAATAGCTGATATAGATCACAAATCATCATGCATGCCGAGTTGAAAACAAACTTATGATATAATTTACTTTTCACCTCAATTCACCAAACTAAAGCTGAAACCAAAAGCAGGATTTAGAAGCCTGGTCTGTGGAAAAGCACCAAAATTTCAAAAACATACCAATCATCTTTACCATTCACCCGGATTAAGTTGAATAAAAAATAGAAATAGAAAATAAATCAAATCAAATTCAACAGGAATTCTTCTCATTTTCTTGACATTTCTCAAAATAAATTACTACTCTCTCTAGTTCTGAATATAAGAGAAAACTTACTTTTTAGATACATTGAATATCTGACCTATAATATAGACTAGATACATTAGTTAATTGATGTATCTAAAAGTAAATTTTCTCGTATATTAAGGACCGAAGGTAATATTAACTAGTCCAAGGTAGTATCATACAATCTCCCTCGCTCCCTCTCCACATAACTTCATTTCTTACACTCAATTTCATGAACATGCAACAAAATAAACACTTTCATGCATGGCCAAAGTATAAACATGATAACTGATTCCTAACAAAATTTACACCATACAAATTACAATTCTAGTACTAATAACTAATTTGAAATCAAAGGAAATTTTCCCTAACAGAACATGATTTCAACATAATAATGAAAAGCAGTGAAAATCATGAAGCAACGAAATTAACAAGAAAATGATTAAATAAAAACACACAAAAATACTTAAAATTTTGCCAGCATTTTGAAGTAATAAGCAAAAAAAAAAACAAAAGAAGCAGGACAGAAAGGAATTGTTAGTTACCCATGGAAATGGAAATTGAGCTTGACCTTTTGTTGGAAGAATTCTGGAGAAGGAAGAGAAAAATTATTAAAGAGATAGAAAGCGCTTTTTTTTTAAAAATAAAAGTGGGAGGGACAGTGAAGTGAATGAAGAAGAGTCAAGACTCAAGAGTATGTATGTGTTTAGTTCTGCGGTTGACATAATTGATTTTGACACAATTGAGTTTGATAGAATTGATTTTGATAGAATTGAGTTTGATACAATTGATTTATGTTTGGATATATTCATACAAAAGTGAGTTGAACAAAGAATTTGAGTGTAAAAATCAATTCTAGAATCAGAAGCTACAATTTCTAGCTTCAAGTAAAATCAATTATGGAAACAGAATCAATTCTACTTTTGAGAAACCAAACAAGCCAGAATCAATTCTAAACGTCTAGAATCAATTCTGTCTACCCCAGAATTGAAACCAAACATACACTATGTGTGACTTTGAAATTGAAATGAAAAAGCATTTTTAATTTCTTTTTGGATAAATCACCATTTTAATTTATTAAAGTGTTGTCATGTTGATTTCGATATTAAAATTGTAAATAAGTACTCATCCGAACATAATTATAAGTAAAATTACATTCTTAAATTTATTGAATAACTGATGTATTAGGACTATGATACAGATCATATCAGATACATTTATTATTCAATGAATCTAAAAAAAATAAAAATTTGTGGTGTTACAAAGTACATTTTTACTTATATTTATGTCCGAAAGAAATAGTATTCTTTTTTTTAATAAAAAACATACTATTTTAAAACTAAATTAATTAACTAAAAACAAATTTGAAGACCAAAATAATTAATAAAAAAACACTAGTACTACTTACCAAAAATTGGTTTTTCATTTCTTTTTTGGGTTTTGAATTAGCATCTACAAAAGATCGACACGTGGTGTTTGAAGAAAGTTTTGACAATTGTGATGATATTTTTGGCGTCCACGTGTCGACATAGTACTGGTATGGCAGCGCCGGTGTAAACGACAGTGACGTTTCAACGGGATGACAGGGCATCAGGGGTTTCTTTGCAAATACTGTAATAAAATAATAAATTGTTGACGTTGTGTGGAGGATGTTTTTGGAAATTTAGTGGTAGAAGGGAATTGTTGAGACTGGGCTACATAATCTTCAGCCTGGTAGTAGTAGTGGTGAGCGGTTGATTTCTCTTCCGACCTCGTTTTTCTTTTATGTCCCTAAATTTTTAATTTTGTTCTTGGAGTACTTCGATTTATACGAACCGATTTTTTTCATTGTTTAAAAGATTCGGTTAATAGAAACCGAAATTTGTTTTCACATCTATGTTTTCACGTTTTCACGTCTCTACAAAGCTATGGATTCAAGCAAACCGAATTCAGTGCTCAAAACATGGCATAACACATGCCAATTTAGGGAGCAACATAAGCAGCAAAAAAACAAGAGCAAAAAGAGACAAAACAAAGGGAACAAAACCAACACCTAAAAACTCCTATGAAAACAGGGAACCAGACACCCAAAACAAAGAGACAAAACCAACACCCCACCAAGCAAATACGCTGGGCTGCGCCCAAACAAATACACTGCCCAAATCGATTAAGGAAGGAAAAGGAACAACGACGGCGAACAATGACGACGAACGAAAGCAAAGGATGGGAAAAAAATTAACGGAGGATGTTGAACATAGGATGATTTGCGAAATTAACAGAGGATGATAGCGAACGACGGTAGAACAACCGCGACAAAATAGTTGCAGTTTTGGGAAAACTTGACAGAGGATGATGAATAGAGATGATGCGCTAAATTTTCCTAACTTCGCTTAATGTAAACCGAAATATTTTGTGTTCTAATTTTTTTGGTTCATAAAAACCAAAATTTTTTGTTCCAATTTTTGTGAATTTTGAAGGGCAAAATGGGATTTTATGGGGTTTAAAAGAAAGTCTGGGAGTCGGAAGAGAAATCATCTGATGAGTGAGTTGGTTGAACAGGATCCATTTACTCATGAGACCTTCTTTTGCCGCTCTATTATTTTTTCCAAACATTATCCGCTACTTAATAAATGATAGTGTTTTTTCCTCAAATTTTTTATTTGGACTCATCCACTAATTAAGTAGAGGAGTAAAAATAACGTGCGCGAAAAACTTGTAGGACAGCAAAAGGTCTATTTACTCATACTAGTCTAATTTAGCCATTTCGCACCTCTATTTGGTAGGAAACCCACTTTTGTTTTTCTGGAAAATGCTAATTAATCCTTCCGTTCTTTTTTAAGGTGTTAATATGAAACTCTTCAATTAAGATAGTGGATTATTAGGTTTTTTTTCTTATTCTATTCTTATTTTAATCCACCATTTACTTTCTCATTCAAAATAAATCTCTCTTTTCGATAATTAATTCACTATTTCTTTGATGAATTTATTGTTAACACTTTTTTTGTGTATCATTGGAAACTTAATTTTGGAAATTAAACTTTGAAAGTTCCATGATCGGTCAAAAGAAAGGAATTTGAAGAAATGGAACAGGATTTCTTGATTTAGAATCTGCCTCATGCCTGGGGAGCATGAGGTCATGCGCAGGTCGCATGGATCCATCTATTATAAAAGCCTGCGAATTTGACATGTTTTGTAGTTTTTGTCTTATGGTGCGTTTGATCTGCTAAAAAATAGGAGATTGAACTGGACAATTTTTGTTGTATACTGTTTGATTTGAAACAGATTATGGAACTGGACAAATTAGGCAGCAAGTGACGGGACAAAAACAAATTTTTTTATCCCTCACTAAATCACATGACAACTTTTTGTCCACAGTACAACTATAAAAAATACGAAAATACTCATTTGATTTTCGAATATAAAAATATTAGCGCCCTATATCTCTCCGGTATAGTTTTGTTTTGTCATGTATTATCTTGTTCTGTCCTGTACTGTTCTGTCAAGTTCTTGTTGTTATACGAATCAAACGCACCCTTAGGATTTGAGAAAAACTTAGAGAGAGAATCATTAGGAGTTCAAGACCTAATTATTGAGAGCTATTTGGGGAAGATATAAGATTGGGTGACACATTGGAAACACTTTGGGAATGAGATTCACTGTTCATCTTTGTTTTTGAGTGAAGTGAGAAAAGTAGAGAAAATGGGTATTGTTCTTGGAGCGCAACTGTAAGCATTTTCTTGGTACCTTTCGTTGAATCTCTTATTTAAGGGAAGAGATTGAGAAATTGGTAGAGATTATGATAGTTCTTGGTGAATTTGTGGAGCTAATTTTTTGCAACCCATTTGATCTCTTGTAAACATTGTTGGAATAGTGAATAGGAGAGTTGCTCTCTTCCGCGGACGTAGGTCATTGTTTGACCGAACTGGATAACAAATGTCTCGTATGTTTTGTTCCTCTCTGTCATTTCTTGTTATTTGCTTGATTGGATTATGTTGGAATTAATTTACTATTAATAATTTACATACTCTTAATAACAAAGATTAAATTCATAATCTTATAATTTTAGTGCGGAAGCCAAATAAATATATGAGCATGTATATAAAACAGATCTACGACATGTTGATTTATCAAGAATTATATGATTATGAATATCTGGATAGACGAATCCATGAGATAAACTAATGGTATTCCTGAAATACAAAGAACGAGAACCGGATGGCGAACACCCGTTGGTGTGTGGTTCTTCCTCAACTGAAACTCCTTATGCCCTAAGCACTTTTATTGTATCTTTTCTTTTTCAGTGTTTTGCACTCTAGATAAAAATTAAAAATTATGTTACGTGCTAGTAACAATTGACAATTCTGGGGTGCTGTATCTGTATGTTTATCATACAACCAAACCGATTAGCCAAAAATGAATATTTTACCCATTTTATACTAGTGTCAGGTCAAGACTATAATAAATGCAAATCAAAATTAATAAAAAATCCAATCCTAATTTTTATTAGTGAGTGAAAATGAAAATGAAAAAGAATGAAAAGAGAGTTTACGTTTTGGTTGTTTTATATTTTATTATTATTATTATTATTATTATTATTATTATTATTTTGGTGAATAAGGAGATAATTTAATAAGCTATAAAATTTTAATGTTTTGATAAAAGATAATATATTTTAAATTTATATATTAGTACTTTTTTTTTAAACAATGATAAAAAGGTAAAATAGTTATAAAACATACATTTAATTAGTGAACCAAACATACATTTAATTAAAATACATTCCCTTCCCTCCCCTTCTTTTCCCTCCCCTTCATTAAAATTCATTCCCTCCCCTCCACTCAGTTGAACCAAACAGACCCTAGGTTGTTAGAAGTATCATGGATTGGATTGCTTAGTATTGGTTGCCAATGAACTTTTGCTCAACTCTTATTATTGTTGGATTGAATAAGAGGTTCAAAATTCACAACAGAATATGTAAGGTAGCACTGACATGGCTGGTCCAGTCTCGTTTTTAAGTATTTCTGTGTGATCCCCACTTTTAACCCTTCGTTAACTTCTTTAATTATGGACTTACAGTATGTGGTTTAGGATTTAAGTACTTTAAAATAGTCAAACATAGGACAGCATTGTCGGATCCGTCACAGGTTTTAAGGTTCCTAAGTTTCCACCATGAGCTATGAAGCTTTGATACGTGATACAATACCAATACGACGATATGGGAAAATTTTTAAAATTTCCAATACGATACGTCCGGGATACGTTATTTAAAAATTAAATTTAAAATTAAATATATAAATGCACAATATATAAACATAACTAAAATCAATAATGATAAAAATTAAAATTACTCAAAATAAGAAAACAAGTGACAATTACAAATATTAAGTTAAGTACTACCCAATAGGGGGTGATATGGGTAGCTTAATTGGTTAAGTTAGTTGAACTAAGGGTTAAGGAGTTGGAGGTCCAATGTTCAAGTCATGACAACGAGAAAAACTAATAAAGACATAGTTGGTAACATCATACTCTAACATTCAATACTTAAGAGAAAATACGAATTGTAACGGTCTCCTCTCCTACATTTCCATCATCAGAGAGCATTAATTGACCGATACTTTTTCGATTGATACGCGTATCGAGAAATATCCGACAAGTATTGGTTATATTTTATTTTAAAAAATAATATTAATTGTCGATACTTCTCTGATACGATACTTCTCCGATACGTGTATTGGAAGGTATCGGACGAGTATCAGTATCGAGTACGAATCGGACACGATACTTTGCCATTTTTGGAGTATCGGGGCTTCACAGACCATGAGAGTTCGTTTCTACTACTCCCTCCGTCCCAAAATATAAGAATTAGTTTGACCTCTGCACGTATGCCAACACACAACTTTGATTACTAATATGTTTAATTTTCTATTAGTAAAAATTATAAAAACTTGATATTTTGAAAATATTTATCAAAACAAATCAAACAATATCTTATATGCTAATATTTGTATTTATATATTATTAAAAAAAATATGGTCAAAGCAAGATAAGTGAATAGTATCAATTAGTCAAAATAGCTCTTATAAAATGGGACCGAAGGAAAGGAGTATATCCTAAATAATTAATGCGATTTCCTCCCCACCTGTAAATTTGTCAAAGAAACACTCAATTGTTTGTTAAGACTTTTCTTTGCTTAAAATTTTCTCAATCTCAATTCATACTTGTAAAGCTCTCACTTTCAAACAAGTTGATTTGCAACCCCATCTTTGCAAGATGGATTAAGTGCAATACAAATGGTGTTACTCAAGCTACGCAAGATTAGTTGCTTGTGGCAAAAGTTATAGGGATAGTTAGTTGAGCTTCTATAATTAGGATGATTTCATTGATTTGAGTGAAACAAAAAACAGAAAAAGAAAAAAAAAACAAAAAAAAAAAAACAAATATACCTTATCTATAATTAGGATGATTTCATTGATACTGGCAGATAGACTGGACACAACCCGGACACTAATGTCGACACTGATAATAATTTGAGAAAATGACACAATTCAATGTAATTATAAGTGTCGGTGTCTGACACTGATGCATGTCCGACACCGGGACACGCCTAATCCGAGGAGCGTCTGTGCTATCTAGGTGATATCAAAAGTCAAAACAACCTATCCTAAGAAAGTAAAATGAGGAAACCTGCAGTACAAAAACACACTGTGGAATTGATATTATAAGTACAAATGTTGTTGAACAATCCTATAATATATGGTTTCACACATATTGACATATATATACTCTATACAATCAACAATAGAATCAACTGGTGGACAAACCAGGAAATTTCAATACAAACAGATACTAATGTCCCTCATATAGTTGTATAACACATATACAATTTTATAGCTCAATTGAATGTATTTAGTTTAATACATAAAGATATGTTTGCATCTCATCAAATCTGTTGATTATCATTTAGATGCTTTAGGTCCTTTGGTCGGAATAGCCGCCGCAGACATCACACGCAAGCGGCGTGCAATTTCTGTAAAAGATGGCCTGACTGCAGGATTAGGTGCCCAACACTGCTCCATTAGTGTTCTCCATTCTAGATCGCAATAACCTGGGATTGTTGGTCTTAATGTGTTGTTCACAATACCTCCTGTATGAGAGTGAGCGAGAGAATGAGTGAAAGTAAAGAATTTGAATAGAAACAAATATGGAAAAAGCTATGAAGCACGGACACGACCCTGACATGTGTTGACACCGATAATTATTTGAGAAAGTAAAATATTTGAATGTAACCACATGTGTCGGTGTTGTGCCAGTGTTGGATAATGAACATGTTTGACATCGAACATCTATCAATGCTATGAAAGTACAATTGATGCAACCTAGTATTTAGAAGATTCAACACAACTAGAATCAAAGTTATTTAAAGAGGTTGTCAAAGAGAACAGTACCTATGATTGCACCATAGTGCATATTAGCATATGGCTCCTCCCCAGTAAGAATCTCCCATAATACAATGCCAAAGGAGAATACATCAACCTAAACATTTGGCAAGATAGCATTAGTCACCAAGGCTTCATAAATCACAATTAATGAGATAGACCTATGCTGTTTTGACACAAAATGTGGAATCTCTCGACAACAATTGGATGGTTAACACATATTTAAAATGTGTTAATCATCCAAATTATCGAAATTTGTTGACAAAAATGTGTATGAAAATGTCATTTATGAATGAGATAAGGAGGGAGGGACATCAAAGGACAATAATCAACCAAACAGCACTGTAAATTATGGTTATCATTTTTATTTTATTCGATGCTTAGGCTGGTGCCAATTAAGTAAACTTGAATTAACTTGTTGGCAATTTCATTGATTGTCGTTACTAATAGTATTTCTTTATCCGGAATTGGTAGTATATTAGTTATGTTTGTATTTTCTCCTACACTGAGATTTGAACAACAATATGTTTAACTCTTTCAACTCTTAGCTCAAACTAGTTGAGCTACCAACGCTCCTTCATTGTTACTAATAGTGATTCTAAATTTCAACCGATGATGTTAAACTTTACCTTTTCTGAAACCTTATTGCTGCTCCCATTCAGCAGCTCTGGTGCCATCCAAGGTAGAGTTCCACGCACACCACCAGTCACCAGGGTATTCCGCTTAATTTTTGACAGGCCAAAATCACCAACCTGATGAAAATAAAGTTTCATCAATATTGTCAAAATATCGACGACAGAGTTTAATAGAATCAATAATCACCAACACATGAATAAATACCTTGCATATTGGCCGTAAAGGATCCTTCATGTTCACAAGCAAATTGTCACATTTCAAGTCAAAATGAACAATATTTTTTGCATGTAAATACTCCATTCCGAAAGCTGCATCCATGGCAATTATCAGCCTCTTGCGGCGATCAAGATACCTGTATAAAACCATGATAAGATCATGCAAACATCCCTTCAACAATTTTCTTGATGATAAAATAGTTAATGATATCTAAAGATTACAACACTTAGTAAATGTTACAGCTTTAATTGAAGGGTTTAATACATATACACCGCCAGTGTAAATATTTTTTCCATTGTCAGTCAATCATAATCGTTAGATCATTAGAAAACATTCGACTTTGATCATAACTACTTTTAAAGTCAGACATGATTGATTGTGATTTACCTACTGTTCTAAACTTTTTACATTGACTGCGTATCAAAATTAAACTCTTCATCGAATGATAAGCTACTTAATAGAAATGCTATAACTTAGTAGGATGGATGCATTACCTATCCTTACGTAGCAAAACATGCCGAAGAGAACCATCGACCATGAACTCAGTAACAGTGGCCATTGTTCCTCCTGGTCCATCTTGAACTACCCCATAAAATGCCACCACATTAGGATGATGAAGCTTGGAAAGTATGTCCGCTTCCCGCCAAAACTCTATGGTCTAAAAGTGGACATGAATTTCATCCATATAAGTGATTTTAATAAATGATTAGCATGACATGTAAAAGAAAAAGGAACAAAAGTCACTCCATGTGATTTATAGGCAAGTTACCAGTCTTTCTTGTTCTGAAGACCGACCGGAGAAACAACTTTTCTTTATTCTTTTAATTGCAACATCTGATCCCCGCCATTTTCCATGATACACAGTCCCAAAGGTACCAGAACCGAGTTCTCTCAGCTCTTCAAGATCCGCATTCATTATGATCTGTCATTTGCATCATAAATATTATATGTAATGTAATAAGTATTAGAAAATATTAACTTCAATTTTATAATGTTACAGAAAAAAAGGCCGTTAAGCCCCCAAGCCATCATCTAGTACAGATATTCTTGAAACCATCATTGTCGGAACTAATTTGTACAGAAAATGCCATAGTTATGCTTCTGAAGAGTGATACTAACTTTTTTGAAAAATTAGTAGATTTTGTAGAAAAGGCACATATAATGCATGAGAGATTTTCTCCATTTCTCAAGAGAATGAAAGGCTTCATTACTATAGTTTTGGATGAATAAATACTCAAAAAATGTCACCAATTGTGAAAATGTGTGATTTTATATCATTTATACATAAAAATATAGTAATTGAGCTATGCATTTCTTTTCAGAAATGGAGAAGATCGATACTCATAATGCATCAGCACTGAAGAACTACGATACATCAAAGTATGATTTTACCTGCAAAGTACTAATATCAAACTCCCCAAAAATAGTATCTGGAGCGACAACCACATCCCTTGTCTCACTATTGTCATCCTACACTCAGTCCATCAAAGGATTTGTCAGCAAAACAAAAAATATATGTGCAGTTTCATAAGATAAAGAACCTTTAAAAACATACCTGATATTCATACTCCGTTGGTCTTATGTTTTCCACTGTTGTGCTGACGTTCTTATTTCCGTTTCCCTTAAGTTCAGAAGGGTTATTTTCTGGTTTAAAAACAACAGCCTCGGTTTTAGTGGTTGCAGGTAAAATTTTCTGATTTTCATCTCCAAAATTTAGGTGGGAATGGGATTCCTTGGGTCCTGTCAGAATAACACTCTCGGCTGGTAGAGGAGCAGAATGCTGTAACATACTATCCCCTTCTTTTACTTTACTTACAGGAGATGAAAAACCGAGATTATCCTGATCAATTAGAGAAACATTATTATCGAACCCCTCATGAGCCAACTTCTGAAAATATGACCAACTTTTAGGCTCATGATTGTCCATTTTTAAGCTCAAACCGGCTCTATCAGCTGGTAATGGACTAATGTTTGCGGAATCTTCAGAATGAGCTGCTTTCGAGAACATATCATAAAGGAAATCACGCGGAAACCTGTCTTCAATGTCGATCAGAATGTCACCCTGAGAAGGTTTGGATTTAGCATCAAGAGGTTCCCTTGTAGGAACATCAGACAAATTGTTATCTTGAAGTTTAGATGCTAGATTCACATTTTGTTCAACAGAAGGAACTCGGCGAAATGCAAGACGCTCACTGCCCTTGGTTTCATCAACTTGAAGAACTTTAGGACTACCTTTGGAGACATTTGTCTCATTTTCAGAAATTTTGTTATCTGATAATACCCGCTTCAAATCAGAATCCACAAGCTGATATAACTTTGAGTTTGCCTGACTTGTTGTATCAGGCAAATGTTTGTTGATGATATGGCTATCCGCACGCAAGGGCTTTGCTGATGAGTTTGATGCTGTATTCAGATTTGACAGATTCTCGTTGTGCAACATGTCGTTGGATTCATTAACTGAATTCATGTGGTTCAAATCAGAAAGTAAATCTGACATGAGTAAGTGAGAACCATATGCATCATCTGACTTTGCGGACCGGTTCAGCAAATCTGCTTGCTCCCTAGGAAAAATTCTCTCTGAATAATAGACTCTATTAGGAAGTGGAGGTGGTTCAAGGCAACTGAAATCAATTACATTGGACTCGGCATCAACAAGAGCACGACTGAATGCATCTGCCGATGCAGTATAGAAGTCATCTTCACCCGGTCTTGAAATTTGTGGATTCAGAGCTTCTGATACAGCAGCTGGAATCTTGTTTTCTAATGGCAGCGCAGGATGGAGTGCTTCTGATACAGCAGCTGGAATTGGTGCCTCTGATAAGTTACCTTGCAAACTTCCCTCAAATGGATGTGAAGGAAGAGAATATGGTGCTTCTGTTGATAAAACTTTTACTCGATCATTCGCTGTATGAATGACATTATCACCTTTTCTTTGTACTTTCAACTCACTGGATGCTTGTCCTTCGCTCACCGTTCCTTGGTTCACAAGACCATGAGTAGGCAAAGAAACCGGAACCTCTCCTAGATTGCGAGCCGAACTGCTAGAAGGAAAAGGGCCATTGTGTATTGGATATTGACTAGTTCCACCTTGTTGAATGATCGGATCCTCATAAAAGAACGGATAGGCTTCATAAGCATTTGAGGATGTTGGTAGCACTGGTTGGGAAGACTGATTTGTCAATACCGAGTTAACACTGCGAGTCAAGGAAGAACTGCCGACACCATATGATTCTACCACGGCTCTTTTAGTCTCCTTGTCAATATTTTGTCTGTCTAGCTCCTGTATACTATTAGAACTTCCGGCACATCGAAGGATAGAGTTGCTTCTTGATTCCATGCCCATGCCATTAATAGCAACTACATATTGGATTTCAGAATCTCCACCATCCATGCTACCTAGACCAAACTGACTCTCGTCCAAATCATTTATCGAGAACAGGAACATCCTAAGCTTCAAGGATCCTCGACTTCTTTGTAGGTCATGACATTCCTCCATCATATTCCGAAGATCCTCATCGGACGATACTGAAACTAGGGCGTCAAGATCTTCTCCAGGGAGCTGATACTTTATTGCATGAGTATCATTATAGATTGATGATATTTTCTGCAAAAGTTCCGGCCAACTTATGTCCTTTCTTATACTAATAATCCGTGTTTCACCACCGACATATCTAAGCTTTCCGTCACTTGGCCGTGGTAATATTCTGCCACCAAAGCTGCATAGAATCTTCATCTTCAATGATAAGCTGTCAGAACCTCCAGAAGAGGAAATACCATGAAGGACTCGGTTATTGTCTTGATTAGACGACGATCTAGGAATTGATCGAGCCGAGCCATAATTACTTCTTTCCTGATGTAAAACAGAATTCCTTCTGTCAAACTCTTTCGGAACATTTTCAATATTTGCGAGCATAGAAATATCAGAACCACTTTCAGATCCTGGATGACCTAAAATTCCTTTCAAGTCCATAGACCCTGTCGCATAATTAGGTTCGCCGACAACATTTGGAAATGAAGGCTTCTTGACATTCACCCTATCCCTCATAAACTCAAGAGCGAATTCCTCACCGGTCTGTATGGAGAAATTATGTACAGGTTTATTTTCTGGCATGTTGAAGGAAGGAGGAGGCCTTGTATTGGTATGCATTCCCTCCAAATGATCTTGCAGGACCGGTTGCGGTGCAGAATGGTATTCCTCGTTTCGAGGTTCCATGGAATTGTATTGATGTTTCTGCATTCTTGATTGTATAATCAAAGCATCATTTGTAATGTTGAATGCAGGAGTTTACTACAATGCCACAGTACTGAGAAGACATTAACCATCCTAACGAAACTATTACTACCAATTCAATTTCCAAATCCCTTTGATAAGATTACTAATTTTTTTTAAAAGTCAAAAATTTTCAGCTTTTTATCCATAGCAATGAGTTGGAGAGAAGCTTTTATGTCACCAAAATCAATGCATGAAGAAGCTTCCACAATCCTCGGAACTCTCAAGACTAAGTACTTGATTTGATGATCAAATTATCATCAAAATGTCACCCTGTAAGAATGATGAAATTTAGAAACTTTAGAATGAGATACAAAATAGAACAGATTACTAGAACAATAAATGATATAATCGATTAGAAAAATTTATCATCAACGATCGAGCTATTTGGAACTAAAATCCCAAATACACCAACATACGATCAACAAATTCATTTACCTTGCGATTAAATGTAAAGAAAAATATAGTCTTAATCTCTTATAATTGCTTGAAGTATACAAAATCTCATAAATTTCTCTCAAACTTTTAAGGTTGAGGATGCTTTGGATATGAGATTATTCCTTCATGATCTTCATTTAGTTAGTAATCAGACACTAAAGTACATATTTCTTTCAACCCCTGGTTCATTGCATAAGTACTTTTAACTTCATACTCTAAATCAGGGTTTTAAATAAAGGTCTGTGACCGTGATCTACGCCACGACATAACAATTTTTAATGTTGCCAAAACTGCAACGCGACTGCAATTGATACTGCACTAATCGCATTTTCCCACAATTCTTTAAAATATCAAGGATCGGGATGCGGCCGCAATATTACCACAACCACTATTTAGAACCATTGCCTAAAGTACTAAGAATAAGAAAAGGATTTATAAAATGGATCAGTGTTCTAAAATATCAAAATTTCATCATATAATTGGCATCATTCAGGTCTCGAGTTTGAATTCTCCCGTTGCCACTTTATGTGTTGGGCCGGTCCATACAAAGCAAAAACTCTGGCTTTAAATGGCCCCTCCCGCTAGTGGACAGTGAGATCGGTGTTTCTCAAATTAGTCGGTATTTGAACCAGATACCGAGTCTTCAAAAAAGAAATTGGCATCAACCAAAATAATTGGTAATTTACAAAACCATTTGCAGTGAAGCAAAACACTAGATCAACCAGAAAAATATAAGGGGAGAGAAGATATTACACATCATTCTTACACCAAACCAAATCACGAGTTTACCAAGTAGGTTAACTCGATTGGTGAGCTAAGAGACACAGAAAAAATTTAAGCATGAGGACCAGAATTCGAACCCTGATAACTAACATAACAACTTACTAAACGTTTGTCTATCAAAAAAATAAGAAAAACCAAATCACATGCAGAAAATACGAAATATAATAATTCAACAAATAATTTAAGTCATAACTTAACCACCTAACTAAAGGATCCATAAATAAAAATATCAATTCTGGTCAACTCTCATCAGAATTATGGAATCCAAAATTCACCAAACTAAAGGGTCCTAACTTCAAACCTTTCCCAATCAAAACACAGTACATATTATCATAATTTCATAAATCAAACATGATTTAACTAACAAAATTAGATTAAAATCACAAAAGATCAAATAAAAGCTAGATCAAGCAGAAAATTTAACAGAATTATTATATATATATACCTGATTGATGATGTAATTCAAGAAGGTTTCAGAGTAACAGCCATGGATTAGTATCTTGAAAAAAAGCAAGAAAAAAAAGAGTGTAAATATCTGAAAAAGGAAACAAAAAGGAATCAAACTTTGTTTGTCTATCCCATGTTTTTTATCTTTTTTTTTCTTTGAAGTTGCAAATAATATGAATCTACTTGTAATTGAATGATACTTTTGGAACAAAATGACAGCACAGCACAATACACGCACACAGATACTTTCTCTCTCTCTTCTGTCTGTCACACACAGTCACAGAGACAAACACTTTTGTTTCTCTCTCTCTATATATCTGTTGTGGATTGTTGAACTTGAAGCTAATGTTTGTGTTTTGTTGTGGAATAATAAAATAAAGTAAATTATTAGATTTTTTTTTAAGAAGCCAAAAGAAAATTTTGATTGGGTATTCTGTAAAAAAAATAAAAAATAGTATTTAAATTTAATTTTAAAATAAATTAACATGATATAGTAAGTATTAAATTTGATCTAATGGTATGAGATTTTAATACTCTCTTTATCCCAATTTGATTGACACTGTTATGTATTATTCACACATGTTGTTTTGATCTTATTTTTTTACTAATAAATAAAAATAAATATTAACATAAAAGATGTTGTTTAATTCGTCTCGATGAATGTTTTCAAAATATCAAATTTTTATAATTTTTACTATTATACAATTAAAAATATTAATCGTCAAAGTTATGCATCGGCATACGTGAAACAGTCAATTGTGTCAATCAAATTGGAACGATGAACTAATATGATAGAGATTTTGGATTCGATCATTAGCTGTAAATTAAAAAATTAACATATACGGTATAATATTAAATTTTGTCTTCGGCATATCCATATTTTAACTAATTTTAAAGTAGTGTACTGGTGGGATGAGAAAATAATTGTTGCCTTGTTGGCTTGTTGTATTGTGTCAGTAAAATTGTCAAAAACGGGAGAATACAAAGACATATGTTCCTCTTTTATAAATTATTATTATTAGTAGTAGCATTATTTTATTTTTACTCAATTATTAGTATTATTCTTCCGAGTACAGTATTTCTTATTACTCGTTAATTGATAAAAATAAAAATAAATAAAAAGAATTTATTTTCATCATCAGTTGAATCTGGTTCGGGGATTAGTTCTGGCATCAAGTGATTTCAGTCTCCCTCCCGATCGTAGTTGCGGAGGATCGAACTACTGTCCTCTCTACCAAATATTTCACTTATTCATTTTAAAGATGAAATTCTAATTACTATATTATTTGGCAAAATAAAATAAAACCAAATTATATGCCGTAGAAATTAATTGAAATTTGTTTGTATTTTAAATCATAGAATTTTAACTGTTTTGTTTATTATTACAAATTAAAGAGAGTATTCATTTGGTAATATAGAATTCTCGAATATTTTCACACTGAATTATTGGCAATTTATCATCGTCTAGTCTTATCTTGGTAGTTGGATATCAAAGAGCTTTTGGATAATGTTTGGATGTAGCTATTATTTATAATATCAAGAATCTCTTTGATAAGTATTGAAGGGTTAGAGTTATTCATATCTTTGAGAGGGCAATACATGTGTAGACTATTTAGTCAAACTTGGAACACATAGTTTATTCTTCTATAGTTATTCCACCTAATGGAATGAGTTTCATTTTACTAGCCGATGCTAGTGGGACTTTATTTTCTAGATAGTTTGTTGTTTGTTTTCTCCTTTTTTTTTCCCTCCTTATACCATAAACAACAAAAAATAAAATAAAATAAAAAAGAGACAGTGGGGGAGAGAATATTTAATATTTATTTATGTCAAATGCTAACTAGTGCCTCAGGATACTCTTCAAGACCTTAAATATTACTCTCTTTGACCTCATGTGTAAGCAAAAATACATTTTTTTAGATTTATTTGAAAAGTGATGTATTTGGTCTATATTTTAGAATTAATACATCTGTTTTCCAATGAATCTAAAAAGGCTACTTTTACTTACATATGAGGCCGTAGGGAGTACGTTTTTATAGAATTTTTATGAAAATAGTAAAGTCAATGCATTGCAAATTGTAGTGTTTAATGTTTTGAATAAAAAATTTATTTTTAGAGAGGACAACACATGTGTAGACTATTTAGCCAAACTTGGAACACATAATCGTAAAGTTTGTTCTTCTATATATAGCTATTCACCTAATAGAATGAGGCTCTGGGACACTCGTTAGCAAGACCCTTTATTAATCTATTTTTTTATTAATTTTTTATTTTTTTATTAATTTGAGAAAAGTAAGTCTGTTGATGCTAATTCCACTTGTCATCTTTTTATAAGCGCTCTTCTTTCATCTTTGTCACAACAATTTTTATTTTATTTGTTTTTTTTACAAAATTTGTCACATCAATTTGGTAGCTTATAATGTTGTTTTTATTTTATTTTCATATATTTCTTTCGCAAGATATAATTCTATTTAAAGCAAGTTGAATACTAAATATAAATATTTTTTTAAGCTAAGATTTGAAGATTAATTTGTCACCTTAAGTCACTATGTTCGATCTAGTGGTGAAGGGTTTGAGTAATACTTCTTCCGCTCCAAAATATAAGGAAAATTTTATCAAAGAAAATTGATGTATTTAGTTTAAATTTGGACTAAATACATGAACTTTGTTTGACCAATTTTCCGTTATATTTTTGGGCAGAGAGTGTAACGCCCCAAAAATTAGAATTCATTTTATTTAATTATTTAGTTATTGTGTTGTTGATTGACGATGTTTATTTAATTATTTTGTGTGACGAATAATTAAATGGTTGATAAATAAAGATAACGATGTTGCTAATTAGAAAATAAATATTAAAAAAAATAAGTAGAAAATAAAATAAAGAGGTGTTGGGAGCATAGATGGAGTGTAGATAGGAAAATGGTAGAGAAAGGAATAAAGAAGAAGAAACACAATTTTAATTCCCATTAAATCATTTTAAAAAATAATAATGCTATTGTCCCTTGAAATTAAATGGTTTAAAGGGTGGTGAAGTTGAGAAGAGTTAGCATACTGATACAAACAAAAGAAAACAAACATAAAAAATAGTGCTACTGGGTGGGAGAAAAGAGAAAGAGCTCATGGGAGAGTGAAGAGAAGCAAAAGAAGAAAAATTTTAACCTCAATTTAGGGAGTTCACTGCAATCCAAGTAAGAGAGTTTTATACTTTTGAAATTCTAAATTCAATAGGAATACTTGATGTATTTATTATGTGTGTGTTTAAGTTGTTGCTCTTATGCATGTGATGTTGTTGTTGTTTGAATTTACTTGAATTTAAAATTCGAATTTTACTATGATGACGATGATGATGTGCTTTGTTACTTGGATAAAATCGTGTCTTATTTGTTACTGATTCTGAGTGAGTTTTGTTGAGTTCATCCATGGTGTTTTGTTAAGTTATAAAAAGAAAAATAACAACTTTATTTGAAATATGAATTTTGAGTTGTTAATTCACAAGTTGAGTCTTTATATGGATTTAAATGTCCTAATCGATTTGTGAACGTGTCTGCAAAGCTTTTAAACTTTTGGGAATCAGTTAGGATCGTCCCCTTTGAATTTTAAACAAGAAACCGATAGCAAAACTTGAAAGTTAGAACCAACTCTACTTCTTTCTTTTTGCGTACGATTCGATCGCCGATTGTAAAAACTAAAACCGGACATCTTTCTAAAATTGAATGACGATCAAACGGCATAAAGAATGTCGAGTTGCCTTGAGTATTGAGGGAGATATGGCCGGGTCGGGTAACCGGGTCACACGACCCGTTCTGCATACAACGGCTATA
The DNA here is from genome assembly GCF_020283565.1 of Trifolium pratense. Lineage (NCBI taxonomy): Eukaryota > Viridiplantae > Streptophyta > Magnoliopsida > Fabales > Fabaceae > Trifolium > Trifolium pratense. The sequence goes on from NC_060065.1 coordinate 39,087,022, forward strand.
AGAGACGTTGAACAAAAGCGCGTAACCACGCCCAGTTGCGCATCTGGCGCGTGCGAAGCCAAGGAGGATCCGGTTTTAAAAATTGTTTTTACAGTTGAATAGTAAATTATTTTCTTGAAATTTTGGTACCACTTTGGGGATTTTTGGACACTCGTAGCTATTTTTAATTAATTATTTGGAGTAAAAAGGTGATTAAAAAAATTATAATTTTATAAAAGTTTCCCAAAAGTTTATGTAGAGTATTTTGAATATTTTGGAATCTTCTGGTGTACTTCATTCTCTCTGGTTTTGTGTCTTCCTAATAACTTGAATTTATTAATTAAATTGATTCAAAATTCGTACGTTTCGTCGGTAAACTAAATCAAGATGGTTTGGGTTAGGGGTACTGTTAAAAAGGAGTAATAGGCTGCTGTTTTGGAGAGGACTGAATGGTTAATTGAGTTATGAAGTTTTATTTGGTGTTGTAATCAAAGTTGCTAATAATTGTTGGATATCGGTGTTGTTTTAAGTCGTTGTTCGTTGATAGTAATTGTGTTGTGAAGTAGTAATAGGACTTTTATCTTTTGTTTGAAGTGTGTTTAATTTGTTGTTGTTTGATAAGTGAGTTGATGATGATTTGGTAACTTATAAGAGTAAATAAATAATTAAAAAGAGAAAACAAATAAAAGTATAGAGAGGATTCAATTCTTTGAATTAACATATCCGAATCAAAGTTAATTGAGTTGATGCTTACGAGGTGGGGTGGGGCGAGTTGGCCTATCGGGTCTAATTAATTTTTATTTTTGAACAAAAAGTTTCGGTCCATTATTCATGAATCTTCTATTTTTGACCCATATTAGAAAATAAAACTCAATTAACATAATCTACGGTTTTGCGTTTAATTAAAATAATGCAAATATATGGAAATAAAGTAGTACACATCATTTGGAGCATTATTCGTGATGGGAGTCTTCACAAGAATAAGCATTATCCTTGGATATAAACCGAATACTTTCTTTGATTTTATAAATTATGAATGTTTGGAGTTTTGAATGATAATTTTATTTTTTGGCCGCCTTGTTAGTTTATATTTTGATTTCCTTGAATGGATTTTATTTTTATTTTTGTTACAAATTTGTATGATATTTTTGCGAGTTTATTGATTTTTTTAAAAAAATTATTGGTGGGACACTCCCGTCAACCCGTTTCTCCTCTCATCACAATGGTGTCATCCCTACTAATTATAGCAAAAAATTAGTAACTGCATCTCCATTCACGGTGGTTTAAAATCTTCATTTGATTTTTGGTTTTGAAACATTGAAAGATATGTTTTTAGAATAGTTAATAATAATGTAATTTTAGTTTTTGTTTTTGTTTTCACCACCAGCTTAATCTGTTTCGGGGGTCAGTTCTGACATCAAGTGGTTTCAGTCTCCTCCCGATTGCAGTTGTGGGGATCGAATCGTGGTCCTCTCTACTAAGTTCAGCGTCAATCACCAGTGAACCAACTAACAATTGGTAATCTTAGGAGGGTGTATTGGATTGAGATTTCAAAGGATTTTAAAAGACTTTTTTGTTGAAAAAGAATCTTGTGGTATTCAATCAAGACTTTTATAAAATATAAATAAATCTTGTGGTATTCAATTAAGACAATTAAGATTTTTTTTTCAGGGCAACGAAATCAGTAGGTATTCAATTGAGATTTCTTATGACTTTTAAAAAGTCTCTCGGTATTCAAAAGTCTACCGATTTTGATGGATTTTTTTTGTGAAATGGATTTTGAAAGACTTTTTTGTTGAGAATATAAATACTTTTGTCATCCTACAATCCCACTCAAACCCTCAAGACTTTTCTTTTCTTCTATAGACTTTTTTCTGCCCACAAAATTGGAGTTCACCTTCTTTCTTTTACAGCCTCCTATACTTTTCAACCGTCTTGTTGAATGGCTATTATATATGATTCCAGTTTAAAATCCGTCATCGTATACATCCATACGCAAGAATAAACAACCAAACTATATATGGTTCATTTCAATCTATGCTTGTGGAAAATTTCTGTAACATAATTTGCAACTTTTTGCAACCAAAAGAATAATTTGATACGAATTTCTCATAAAAAAGAAAAGTCTTCGTTGTTTTTTTTCATCGTATATTGATTCGTTGATTTTGGTATATTGCAATTTCTGATAATTCGATACAACCTTCTTTTTGCAATTTCATCATCGCTGTTTTTTTTTTTTATCATTCATAGTTTTTTTTTCCTTTTTTGTTTTGTTTGATTCATTGATTTTTTTAAGGAATAATTCATTTTCATTGATTATTAATTATTGATTGATTCATTATTTAGAAGAAATTTGTATCGAATTTATTGAGTCATTAAAATCTTAAAAGTCTATATAGTACCTCGAAATCTCAAGAGTCTGTGTTATAAAATCTCACGAATTCTTGTGTTAAGAATTTTGATTGTAAAAGTCTTTCAAAAAAGTCTCACAAAATCAATACAATCTCACAAAGTCTTTTAAAATCCTCAAGATTTTTTTTGTCAAAATAGTCTTTTGAAATCTCAATCCAATACACCTCCCTTAATTCATTTTTAACAAATAGATGATAAACTATTTTTTTTGTAAATTTAGTAACTACGACTATTTTTAGTATAATTTTTTAATAAATTTAATATAATTTAAATCTTGGACAAAAATATTAGCCCACTAATAATTTATGCGTCTGTCCGCCCTTAGTATAATCTCTTTTATTAGACTAAATCTTTTTTTATAGTTTGTTTTATTTTTAATAACTGTTTCCAACTATTCATGGATAATTGTTATAAAAAAAAAAACTATTCACGGATAATTTTGGAATATTTTAAACAATTTTAGGAGCTCAAATTGTTAGAGAGATGCCATATCGGTAGATCAGGATATTTTGATGTGATAAGAATGATGATAAAGCACTCACATTTTGATACTCACCGAGAAAAACGAAATTTACAAATTTTGTATTATTGAATTGTTTATTTGATACTCACGGAGAAAAGGAAAATTTATAAATTTTGTATTTTATTTTTTGTTTAGAGTTTGGTGGTTAGAAATTTTACCTTAAAAATGAATAAGTGGAGTGTCCTTAAAAGTGAACCTCAACTCCTACATAATATATGTGATATGATGATATCTCCATCAACTGAACTAAGGAGATTATAAATTTTGTATTATTGAATTGGTTTTTTTTTTTTTTTGATAATTATTGAATTGCTTATTGATGATACTGAACGGTGAATACAAATCAAAACACATGTTTATACTAGAGTAAACTATTGGGTAACACTCACTAAAACACAAAGCTAACTAACATTCTCATCTTCAAATAGTATGGAATCAATGCTTCCTTAGTTCTATTTCTACTATTCATTTTCAACAATGATCACATCTCTAATGATATGATTTTTTTTCTTTTATTAGATAAAAAAATATATATGCCCCAATAGGATGTAATAAAGGAACCAAAATATTTTAAACCATCCATTTAATCCCATTTTTAATAACCGTCTCATTTTTGTTTATCAATTTTTCTTAATGGTTTTTGAATTTTCTCCTATGCAGGGCGGCTTCCAGTCAACTGCCTTTTTTTAATTTAATCATTGTATTCTATTAAATTATTGGGCCAGGAAGTTTTATAAAATTATTTGATTTTTAGTTAAAATGATAATTTTTTTTTTGGTACAAGTTAAATTGATTATTTTTAATTCCACTATATATGATTTGGGGCAAAAGTTAATATGCATAAGCCTTTTCTTATGTATGGTGCATAAGTCATTCACAGCCATCAGATAATTTTACACATGTAATAATCATAACTGAAGAACTTTCTATTTTTGCTTGCTCAATTTCGGCCACATTTTACATGCGATTCGATCTCCGATTTCGAAAACTAATACCGGAAACATTCATAAAATCGAACGACGATCAAAACGGTATAAAGAACGTCGAGTTTCGTTGATTATTGAGGGAGAACGAACCGGGTCGACGAACCGGGTCGTCGTGACCCGTTTCTGCAGAAAATGGGTGAGGAAGATGATGAACAGTGACGCGCGTCCACGCCCACTCTCACTGGCGGCGCGTGGGGGTGCGTGCGGTGCCAAGGAGACTCCAAATTTTTTTATTATTTTTACATAAAAATAGTAAATAATTTTCTGAGAATTTTGGGACCAGTTTGGTATTTTTCCGAGACCTGGAACTATTTCTAGTTAATTAAATGAGGTAAATATGCTTTTATAAATATAAGATATTAATAAAATTTTCCCAAAATTTTATTTAGGGTATTTTGAATTATTTGGAACGATTGGGGATACCTCACTCTCTTCGGTTTTATATCGTCTTAAAAATTTAAATTTATTTCACAATTTTTATTAAGGGTTAAATATGTTTTTGGAGAACAGCTCTTTGAAACCATTCCACAGCAAAAATGGTTTCATACCGTTATACACTGAAATCATTAGTCTAGTTAAATGGTTTCATGGCATTATACACCGAAACCATTATTATAGTTAAATGGTTTTATATGAGCATTAGTGTCAAGATGTTATACACTGAAACAATTAGTCTTGTCAATTGGTTTCAAGATGTTATACACTGAAACCATTTGTCTAGTTAAATGGTTTGATACTGTTATACACTGAAACCATTATTATTCTAGTTAAATGGTTTCATAGCGTTATACACTGAAACCATTAGTCTTGTTATTTGGTTTCAAGATGTTATACACTGAAACCATTAGTCTAGTTAAATGGTTTCATAGCGTTATACACTGAAACCATTATTTTAGTTAAATGGTTTCATATGGGCATTAGTGCCAAGATGTTATACACTGAAACCATTGTTATTAAGTAAAACATCACATAACCATTTTACAAAACCATGCTACATAAAGCAAAAAATCATATAAAGCAATTAGGGTTAGTTTAGTTGAAAAAAATTTGGATAGTATGCATGAGATATTGGATTCGATCATTTTTTTATTGTAAAGAAAAATCGATATATATAAAATTAATGTATGAAATTTTATTTATATTGTGATTATGATTGATAAAACTTAAAATTAAATTGTATGTTTGACAAGTATGCTTTATATATACATGAATCATTCGTTATTATGTTGGGCTTCGAGGGGGTGTATGACGAAAATTAATTTAAAATAGATTTTTATAATATATACTTCAAAGGAACAAAAATTATTATTTAATTGGAAACGGGGGGCGCGCTAGAAATTTGGGGGAGGGGTGCGCTAGAAGTTTGGAGGAGGGAAAAAAATTGGGGGCGCGCTAGAAATCTAGGGGAGGGAAAAAAAATTGGGGGGCTCACAAGAAATCTAGGAGAAAAAGGAAAAAAAAAAACTGGGGGGTGCGCTAAGCAAAAGGGGGCGCGCAAGTAATGGGATAGTATATGGGGGGCGCGCGAGTAATGGATTGCCTAATTTTGGGCTTGAGCTGACCTTTGGTTGACTTTTGGTGTAGGAAGCAAATATAGTGGGTGTAGGAAGCAAGTTTATGCATGGTGCATAAGTTTAGGCTTATGCACCATAACTACACCCATGATTTGGACTGCAAGCACCTTAGCTTATTGCTAGTGTACGAAAAGAAATATTATAATTAAGGTCTAAGTGATGATGACAAAAGAAAGACAACAATATTGAGAGATGCTTTGCACAGCCCCTAATTGCTAATAAAGATCCTTTACTTAATTTTTTTTCTTCTTAAAAATACATTGGATTAGAAGTACTCTTCGACATTGGCGAGATAAAATATTAACTTTAGCTTGGTTTAGAAATATAACTTCAAAAGTAATCTTTTCCGGGTGTATTGCAGCAATAGTAGGGTGTGCATAAATACTCCCTTAGACTTTGTGAACCAATGGGCTGAAAAAATTAGGTTAGTGTAGAACTTCAGTTCAAAAGCAACAAAGCCAGTTTTTCTTTTTGCACCTTTTGAATTTGCCAAAATACTCCTTTCGCAACTTAACATGCGAGAACAATTCACTACTTAACATGCGGACGTGTGGAAATCTCATTGTTTTGTACTTCCATTCCTTCACCCTTCCTCACCATCCCTCACTTATTACTCTCCCAATTGGGATCTTATACCAGCGTTGAACCGTTTAGAGGGAGTCTCGTTGGATTGGATCAACATATTGGGCAATGAACAACTTTATAAGTGACTCTAACATCACACTTTTACCTCAAATTTTAATGGTATGTTTGATTTAAGAGAAAAAAATAGGGCAGAGAGAAAAACACAGAAACCAATGAATGTATTTACCAAACACACCCTAAGACATTAGGTTTATGGGTCCTCACACTTATAAAGTGTTCAATCTCTACTTTTCCAACGAATGTGGGGCTTAACTCACACTTGATAGATCTCAACAAAAACTTTCCTCATTACATTTCGTTTGAATCACGTCAAGCAAAGTTGTATTGGTCAGGTTCACTACTTAAGTAGTGAACCCTATTTGTAGGTTAAGTAGTGAACTACACTGATACTAAAGTTGTTTTATTGTTTTGAATTGTCTAAGATATGGTTGATCCTAAACCAATCAAAGAACTAGGGTTGGTGTAAAGTAAAGCAAACAACCGAAGTTTAATGAGAAGACATCGAAGGTTGATGAGAAGTCGAGCAAAGAACCTAAGGGTGATGCGAAGCTGAGCAAAGAACCAAATGTTGTGGAACCTAGAGTTGATTTTCGCGTTTAGTTCATGACTGTACAAATATCAATTTTTGAAGTATCCACGGATATCAATTATTTCAAAAATATGCATATTTATGTAAATTATATAACATTTAAAATAATTATGTTTTCTTTGTTTTTTAAACAACAAAAATAATAGTATTAACACATAAAAATAGTGATAAACTGCAACTCGCTTTTACAACAAAAAAAATTATTAATCAAACAATAAATACAAATTAGAATATTAGATTAGGGTTCTTTCATGTATGTATATTATTTATGTTTAGGTAATATAACTTTATTTATTTATTTTTGTAATTTTACTAATTTACTAAAAGAAACGTAAATCTGCAAGTACAAATATCATACATCTATCTCCATATCCATTAATTAACGGTAGTTGAAATATATGTTTACTGGACATATTCGTTATGTCTGTGACGAATTTTATTCATAAATACATATGTTTTTGCTATCCCTACAAGGAACAAATGAGAGTATTTTTACATCTGCCATCTTTCTGTCTCAATGCAACCAGTGATAATATTGTTGCCTCTACCATATTTGTGTCTCAACAATTGCAGAAAATATTCATTTCATCTTATTGTCTCTGCGATAGTTTAAGTATTATAACCTTATCTTTTCATTGTATTTCAACAACCGACCTTAGCTCAGTTGGTAGAGCGGAGGACTGTAGTTGGTGATAACAGACATCCTTAGGTCACTGGTTCGAATCCGGTAGGTCGGAAGTTTTTTATTTTTTATTTTAATTAATTGTTTTCAAAATCAACGTGGAACAAAAGTCTTTGTTGGATTGCGGTTTCATCATTCAACTTTTTCTTTTCGTTTTTTGGACTAAAAAACAATCAAGTTATTAAAACTACCATTTTTGCTCCCTCACTATACAGCTGTATCCACTATTTGGTTTTGTCTTACTAAAGTTTTTTCACTATAGCAACTTCTTTCATCACTGCACATATATATATAGCATTCTCAAATTCAACTTTTAGAGTACAAACTTCATCCTCTATTCCCTTCATCGATTCACATACCATTCCAATATGTTCTTTCATGTTGTTAATTTCTTCTCAATACTAACTAGCCACCCTTGCATCTGCATAAAATACATTGCTTTCTAGTGTATTTTGGATATTCATGTCAATGTCATCTGGAATTGGGTCACACCACCAAAACCACTTGCACTTATTTTGCTTACATCTGTAAAACAGTCGATTTGGGTTCTGATAAGTCATCGAAACTTTAATCTCTGAAACTTTTTGACACAAGCAGTTCGTGTTTACATATCGAATCCAACTGACTCTTGAATCGTCGTTGTTGCTAGAAGAAGACATGAGGTTGAGTAGTTCTTGTAGCTTGATTTCTGGAAGAAAAAAAATTAAAGAACCCTTAATCCTATAAAAAAAACTTAAAAACAGAAACTGTAAATAATTATAGCAGAGGAAAAATTAAAAGTATATGATGTGGCATGCCATGACAGTCTTTTTAGAATAAAAAATGAGAAAAAAGACCGAAATGTTACAAATGGATAAGATAAAGGACCTAAACGGAACAAAAAAAAATATAAAGAACTAAAGTGTTACAAATAAATAAGATAAATAACCTCCGGTGTAATTTTGCCTATAAAAAATATTGAATAAAAAGGAAAAAAAAAGTAAAATGAAATGGGTTGGGCTGGTCCATTAGCCCAGTTGGCCCACAAGGGCCGGGCTTGATAAATATTAGCCCAATAATAATCGGGCCGGGCCAATCTAGCCCAGTTATTTTGATTGGCCCACCAGGTTGGGCCGGCCCATTTGACAGCTCTACTTATTAGGGTAAATCAAAGATGTGTTAAGCAAAGGTTGAAAGGTAAAAGAAGTGATGGTTGATACAATATTCAACAAGCATCGGCATGATTTGAAGAAAATGTAGTCGACGACAAATCAGCAAACGCGACAACCAAACAAGGTTGGTAAAGCCAATAGACCGACTACACTAGCAGGTGTTCGTCAGCCCTTGGCTTATCAGGGCTAAACACCATTTAAACTCAGGAAGGATAACCATCATAACTATGACTTCCAATGCAGAGCACACATTTAACCAAATATCACCATAAACAAGGGGGGAACTAAAAAAAATGCTAATTAAACAGAAAAAAATATTCCGAACTTCTGTGAATGCAGTTTGGTGTATAACAATACTTCAATCATAAAAAATAGTGATACAACAAAATACAAGAGACTTATGACATAAAAAATTGCAGTGACTCTTGACATCAAATACTTCCATGCCAATAATATATTGGTATAAGATAGGAAAAACTAGTTAGCATCAGTATTTGTTTCGATCATTTGGATGCCTTGTGTCCTGGTGATTTGGTCTGGCTAGCTGCCGTAGACATAATGCGCAATCGACTCGCTATTTCGCTGAAGGATGGCCTAACTGCAGGATTTGGTGCCCAACATTGCTCCATAAGTGTTCTCCATTCAATATCACAATAATTTGGGATTGTTGGTCTTAGTGTGTTGTTAACAATTCCACCTGTATTGAATATAGAAATTCAGAATATCCTTTATGATGCACATATGACATATGGCAAGTTGATTGCATACAAACTTTAATAAGGTCCTCTTTGGATAAACAACTATAAGTTCTTATCATAAAAAAGGGAACAGACCAACACAAGCAATTAATGAAAAACTTCGATCATGTGTATATCTTTTAACCAGTTAATACAAACCATAGGAATAGTTTCTTAACACATGTACGGAGTAAACCCTAACATAATCGGATTCATTAACCACATTTTCATCTGAGACATGTCAGTTCTTTTGAAAGCTCCCAAGTACCCCCACCTTATACATCACAACTTGAGTTGGTATGATCATTGTTCAAAAAGACGACAAATGAAGCATTCCTATTAAATTTTACTATCACCTATTTATATATATAAAAATTAGGAACCTTTTTCAAAAATATACGACAAGAATTTAGTTCAGGCTCTGCTACCGACAATGTAAACATAAGCAAAAGCATAAGAAAAATATCACACACCTATGATTGCACCATAGTGCATATTGGCATATGGCTCCTCACCAGTAAGAATCTCCCATAGTACTATGCCAAATGAGAACACATCCACCTACAAATTGAAATTCAATATCAAAAACCAAAAATTCCAAGCAACAATAAAGTGAATAAAAGAAGATACAGAAGCTATGTTTCGTAAAAAAAAGGCGAATAACAGATAAGCTTGCTGATAGAGGGAGGATGGTTTTATTACAGAAAGAGAATATGCTAGCCAATAGCGAATAAACTAATTGATTGAACTAACTCATAAATATAAAACGACATGATTAATATTTAAATCTCTTCCATTAAAATACCGAGGATGAAAACGAGAGAAAAATAAATAAATAGGAAAATATGTATTTGCTCGGAACAGCTATGATGGGCAGAAGTTCTTCATAGAAGAAAAAGAAATTAATTTAGAAAATTCAAAATTCTACCTTTTCTGAGACCTTGCTGCTGCTACCGTTGAGCAGCTCTGGTGCCATCCAAGGTAGAGTGCCTCGCACTCCACCAGAAACCAAGGTATTTCGTTTAATTTTTGACAAACCAAAATCACCAACCTGGAAAATGTATTTTATTAGTCTTGTCAACATTTATATTAAATGTACAACATTTCAAGTTCATAAAAAAAAAAAAAAAAATAGGAGAAAAGATCCCAGCTTTGATACCTTGCATATTGGCCGTAAAGGATCTTTTAAGTTTACAAGTAAATTGTCACATTTCAAGTCGAAATGCACAATATTTTTGGAGTGCAAATATTCCATTCCAAAAGCTGCATCCATTGCAATTATCAGCCTCTTGCGACGATCAAGATACCTGCAATGAAAAATTATGCAATGATTCTTAGAGTTAAATCCATTTTGTAAAACATGAGAGATGAGAGATTCATCGTGATACACTTCATTACTTGATAAATGATACTAGTACCTCAACTTAAGGAGCTACAAAATTATAAAAACAAAGAAATAGAACTATTGAAAATAAGATTAGGATCCATGTATTTATTGTATATGATAGACATATTGTATCATATTTTGTAAATAGGGATAGAATATTCTGTAAGAATAAATAGAAAATTTGATATCATCCCGATAGGTATTGTTGTGGAGTGGGCTTGGGAGGAAGGAATCCCAACAGAAACGGTGGAAAAAAAAATCCAGATTTTCCATTTTATCAGATATTGCTTCCCCCTTTTTCCGGTGCGGCCCAATAGCGTGCTATTGCCGCGATTTTGGCTCACAAAAGTGGCTGCTCCTTCCCCACCATCCATACGCGATGCACCAGGATGCACAGTAGCGTCATCAACCACCCGCTCCACACCCCTGGGATAGCGGTGCTACTTACCACTATTGACAACCTACAACTAAACATAAGAAATTAAAAAGATCTATCTAGGTAAGCATTACCTATCATTACGTAGCAATACATGCCTAAGAGAACCATCCACCATATACTCCGTAATGGTTGCCATTGTTCCTCCTGGTCCATTTTGCACCACACCATAAAATGCCACAACATTTGGATGATGAAGCTTGGAAAGAATGTCAGCTTCCCGCCAGAACTCAACAGTCTGAAAAGAAACAGATACAATTTCATCTCAAAGATTATTAGTTATCATGGAAGCATACTTTCAAGAAAAAGCCATAAGATTATCCTTACCAGTCTCTCTTGCTCAGATGATCGACCAGTAAAGCATGTTTTCTTTATTCTCTTAATGGCAACATCTGTTCCTCGCCATTTTCCATGATATACAGTCCCAAAGGTACCAGAACCTAGTTCCTTCAGCTCTTCAAGATCTTCATTCATTATTACCTAAATTTGCATCAGAACAATGAAACAACTGAACTGAATATTTTTGAAGATATGTATAAACAACTAGATGAGCACAAAAATGTTTCACAAAAATGTTCAAGACGCGTATGATGACCAAGAACTTGATTGAATTCAACTGTCCATAAAACACATTGTTAATCTACATGTTAGAGATAAACAACACGTCAAGGAAACACTTGATCAAAGAATTATAGTAGCTGCAAATAGGCCATCAATAGCTTCATAATTTCTATTTCCTAACACCATACTAAATAGGATTCCACTAGCTGACACACATAAACATAGATGCATTGTTGATATTATTGAAATTTAATAAGCTCATTTTGTCTCGACTATTATTGATATTATTGAAGCGTACATACACACTCATTTAGTCTTATCCATTTCCAGAAGACACAGTTTGTCTAAAAAAACTTGGGGAATATTTGTGACAGCAGAAAGAATAAGAGTTAAGAAAGTATTTGGTTTTTTTGGTATTATAGTATAAAGTACACCCTTAATTTTAATATCAAATGAATAAGAGAAAGGGAAATAGAGGCAACCAAATGATAATATCCATTGATTTCCAAAATTCACCTTATATACCTTTTATTCCGAGGAATGCCAAAAAATATTAACCTACTATCAAGGTTTTCAATGACTTGATATAAAAGGCTAAACCTTATGTCATTTTCTCTTTTAGCCTTGATGACTGACCTCTATATACAGAGACACAAAACACTTAATCCTAAATAAATAGTGAAATCTGGAAATAAATCATGATAATAGCCAAGTAATATGAAAACTAATCCTAAGAGAAAAGATACTCTAAGATTAGAAGTTGATCCTGAGATATTTTATATATTCCAACCGGTAGAATCAAAACAATGTACATTGAGTGGTTTTATTTCCTGTTGAAGCAACCAATGCAACATTTATTTGCTTTATATGAAAATAAGTGAGTGGGAATAGATTGATGCGACAACGTTATGTTCATCACTAAAATGCAAGCATCCAAATTTACTACTTACCATTTTAAGCTTTTGCAGTCAACTTAATAAAACTTCAATTATAAATTAAATATTATGAATAGAGCAGAATATCATGCCAATAAACCTGAACTTATTAGCAATTATTTACGCATAAGATAAGACAACAATTCATTTACAAAAAAGACAGATAACCAGAAATGACCTTTCTTTTACAAAACAATATCTAAATCTCTCCCCCAAATAAAAACCACAGCACAGAAGAAAGATTGCATGTTCAAAAATTAATATCTTACCTGCAAGGTACTCATATCAAATTCTTCTAAAGAAGGATCAAGAGGAGGTAGACTGTTATTTTTCTTTTCAAACTTCCCATCCTAAAGTTAAAGCAATAAGAACTTATGTCAGCAAGAATATACGCATATTTGTAAGATTCTCGAGGAAAAAAAAAACTAAAATAGTACCTCATATTCTGAATCTTGTGCTCTTAGGTTGTCCAACATAGCATCAAATTGCATACTTTCAGTGTCATTAATTTGTGACTGATCATAATTTGATTGCAGAACAGTAGTTTCAGTTGCATTTTCTCCGTGCAAGTCTTTCTGCATTTCTTCGCCAAAATTGAGATGGAATTCTGCTCGGTTTAGAGGAACTTCATCAGTTGTTAAAGGTGTAACATGTTGAGCTCTATTATCTCCAACTATAGCAGGTGAAAAACCAAGATGATCCTGGTCAATAAGAGACGCATTACCGATCCCATCTTGCGCCAATTTTTGAAAATATGACCAACTTTTAGGTTCATGATTTTCCATGTTAATACTTAAACCCACTCCATCTGAAGCTAATGGATGTTGACTAGAGGAATCTTCTTCTAGTATTGCTTTCGAAAACATATCATTAAGCAATTCACGAGGGAATCGATCATTAATATCAATAAGAATGTCACCTGGTGCGTCTGAATCAACTTTCGCAGTCAAAGGAACAGGTAGTGCTTGCACTTTAAAATCATTGTTTGAATCACTGTTTGATTCTTTCAAAGGGATGTCTGATTTACCTTCAAGCGGGGATTTTTCATGGTTATCATCACGATAATTTTCCGTTTCCAACATAACAGCATTGTCCTTGTTTAAGATATCTTTGTTTCCTTCGCCATCTGCATGCAAGGGCTTCGCTGTGATGCTCGATTCCTCGGCAAGATTAGACATATTACCATCGTGCAAGTTGGTACCAGAGTCTACAGCTGAATTCTGTGAGTTGACACCAGAGAGTAAATCTGTAACGTGAAACTGAGAATTGTGCGCATCATCCGACTTTGAGGAACGGTTCAGCGACTCTACTTGCTCCCTTGGAATTCTTTCTGAATAATAAACTCTTTTAGGAAGAGGGGGAGGGTGAAGACTACTCAAGTCAACTGCATTGGAGCGGGAATCAACATAAGGACCAGCACCAAATGCACTGCTGGAAGTAGAAGAAGCCTCGTCATAATCCTGGAACTGGTTCGTTCTTGTTGGAGGCAATGGATATCCCTCTGCGGCAGTAACTGCAGCCGCTGCTTCGGGATTATCATTTTTTGAGTAACCGTCAAACAGTTGGGAAGGAGACGGAGATAGTGTTTCTTGTTGAATTGAAGTATCGGCCATCATTCTCACCAAAGTTTCTGGTATTTCTGCATTTTGTACCTGTAATCCGCTAGGCAGATAGCCTTCATTTATAACCCCTCGTTGAATATTTGGCATATGAGGAAGCATATTAATAGGAGTCTCTTCAAAAAGAGGTTTATAAGAAGGATTAACAACACCATGATGCATAAGATATTGATCATGACCATTAGGTTCACCATGACGCATCATTTGATCGCCATAAAACATTGGATACATTTCGTATGAATTTGAGGAAGTTGGTAGCACTGGTTGTGAAAAATGAGTACCCAATGTCGGGTCAAAATTGTGTGTCAGGGGAGCATTGCCATTAGCCTCACCGTCAATATTTTGCCTGTCCAATTCATTTATATCGTTTGCAGAATAGCTGAAACCGACCATGGTTGAGTTTTTTCTTGATTCCAAGTCCATGCCATTAACAGCAATAACATATTGGATTTCAGAATCGTCACTTGTGCAGCCGAGACCAAACTGAGCATCCTCCAAATCACTGATCGAGAACAAAAACATCCTAAGTTTTTGTGATCCTTCTCTATCTTCTTGATGATTATATTCTTCCATCATATTCTGTATATCCTCGTCAGATGACACAGATACCAAAGCATCGAGATCTTCACCAGGAAGCTGATACTTAATTGTATGAACCTGGTTATAGATCACCAATGCTTTCTGAATGAGCTCGTGATAAGATATGTCCTTTCTTATACGGAGAATACGTGTTTGGCCTCCAACATACCTTAGCTTTCCATCACGTGGCCGTGGCAATATTCTACCACCGAAGCTGCAAAGGAACTTCATCATGATTGATGAGTTATCATAACTTTCGGAAGAGCTATATCCATGCACAAACTGTCTGTTGTCCTGATTCAGTGAAGATCTTGGTATTGATTGAATTGATCCATATTGGCTTCTATCAAACTCTTTAGGATATTTCTCCATCATTGATAGCATAGAAATGTCTGATCCAGTTTCAGATCCTGCGTGACTGAGACCTAAAATACCTTTCAGTTCCATATAACCAGTTGCATAATTCGGATCACCGACATTCGGAAATACAGGCTTACCAAGATTTGCTCTATCTCTCATAAACTCAAGAGCGAATTCCTCGCCCGTTTGTATCGAGTAATGTTGTACCGGTTTAACTTCTGTTGTATTGAGGTCATGCGGTCTTCTACTCGTATAAATGTCATCCATGTGATCAGGCATTACTGACGGCAATCCCGGCTGGTATTCATTTCTAGGATCCATGCTTTCGTATAGAAACGTTTTCTAGAGTTTGTTGCATCAAACCATCATTTTTTTATTTATAGACGAAGAAAATATTAAAAGTTTGAGTCAAAAAAAAGTTTTAAACTTTAGTAACTGACCAGTGAAGTCACTATATCGAAATTTGAAGCAGCATTCACAATCTTGGAACTCTTAAGAACTGTTGTATACCTTTTTCGCCCAAAATGCTATTTAAGCATAAAGAAACTTCCCTGTAAACAGAATGGAATCAAGACAACTTTTAGCAACAAATTAACATGTAATAAGTGTTAGCGGCCAACACTCGGTGGGATTTAGTCTCACATCGGATAGATAGGACTCTTGAGAAGAGTTTATAAAGAGGAGGCAATCCTCACCTTACAAGCCGGTTTTGTAAGGATGAGTTAGGCCTCGATATTCGTGATATGGTATCAGAGCCTATCGGGTCTATCGTTGGGCTTCCGACATCGTTCACGCTTCAGGCCCATTGGGCTGGGCTGAAGCGTGAGGGGGTGTGTTAGCGGCCAACACTCGGTGGGATTTAGTCCCACATCGGATAGATAGGACTATGCAGAAAACAATATGAGATCATGCAAGCTTAAGGGAGAATGGTTTCAATTTCAAATAAATTACACATCTCCTGTCACTATTATGGAAACTTGTAAGCTCTTCAATTTGTCTAAAACTGTGTTTGGTTCTCTCGTTAAAAAAATTGATTTTAACTGAATTGATTTTTTAAAATTGATTCCGGCTAAAAATAAGTTGAACTTAAAGTGATTTATGTGTAGATACACTCATGTAAAAGGGAGTTGAACAATAAATTTGAAGCTAAAAATCAGACAAAAGCTCCAAATTATAGCTTCAAGTTAGAATCAATTCTACTTGACACTATCCAAACATGCCAAAATTAATTATACACATAGAATCAATTGTACCTTCAAAAGTGGAACCAAACATACACAAAGATGTTTCCGTGTATTGAATTAACCAAACTATTAGCTTTCCATAATCTTAAAACCAAACTTAACAAGCCGAATCTATTCCCCGGTAAATCACAAAATTACAAACTAACTACAAATAGCAGTTAAGCAAATTAGCAAAAGAGCATTACCAATCTCAAACATGAAACACAACACCATTGGAACAAAAAACAACAACTTAAGTTAACAAATATGGTCAAACTAGAAACACCTCTAGAAACAAAATCAGAACTCATCCATCTAGAATCTAAACCCAAGATTGTCAATTTAGGGTTCTTCCTATTGTACTTGAACTTGACATCAAATGAAGCAAACAAAAATAAAGTAACAACTTACAAATAAAGATAATAACAAAATTAGCAAAAACAAACAGAATATAAAACTAAATCTAGCTACCCAATGAAGAAAAAAAATGATAAAAAAACAAAACTTTCACATACCCATTTGCTCAAACTTCAAAAGATGCAGCTGTGATTCAACAATGGTTGGAAAAAAAAAACACTTTTTTCCTAGTCCAACAAAAAAAAAAATGGACCCAAGTTGTTTTATTAGGTTGTCATTGTTTGGAGATTAAGCATTAACGTTGTGTGTGTGAATCAAGTTGTGTAGTTGAAGTTGTTGTTAAACTCTTGTATGAAGAAAAAGACGCTCCTTTCTCTCTCTACCAGTTGCACTTGCACCCACCGTCCTTTCTAGTTTTTGTTGCTACCGAAAGTTATTTTATTCACTTTTTATTTATTTCTATATTTTTTTTTTTTTTTGATAATCTTTATTTCTATATTTAGTCAAACGAGAAAATATCAATTTAGCTCTTTATTAAGTAATGGGCAACGAGTCATGAAGTCATCCAAATCCAAGAGTGACCAAAGACACAAATTTTAATTCAAAGGATGGTGATTAAAATAGACAATTTTATTGTACTGTGATTAAGAGTTTGGTTAAAAATTGAAATTATTGTATTTTACTAAATTATGTTATAATTTTTTTAAAAAAATATTAAAATAATAATTTGTCCATTAAATATTGTACAAGATAAAATTTATTCAACAATACCTTAAATATTTGTCTTGTGATCTTCTTTCTTATACTACATATGTACCTAATTATAAGACCATGTTTGACCATTGTATGTACGCAAATGCATAATTTTGATCACTAATATCTTTAATTGTATATTAGTAAAAATTATAATAATTTAATATTTTAAAAATACTCATCAAAACAAATTGATCTTATATGTTAATATTTACATTTATATATTATTTAAAAAATACGGTCAAAACAAGATAAATTAATAGTACATTTTTGTCAAATAGGGTCGTATAATTAGGGACGAAAGTAGTACTATATTGTGTCTAGTAATTGCTTTTTGCAATTCAAATGAGTCATAAATATAAATAAAGAAAATGCTAAACAGTGCCCAGTGCCCCCGGGGCACTGATTAAAGATGCAAAAATAGTAATTTGGCATTGAAGCTTGTGCAGTCAAGTCCTCAAAAGTTTTTAAAATGTTCTTTTCTTTTCGAAACTTTTTTTTTGTTTCCTTAACCAGTGCCCAGGGGGCGCCGGGGCACCGATTAGCATGACCCTATAAATAAAATTGTTTCGTGAAATATGACTCAGTTGATAGAAATATTGCATTTAATATATAAAGACCGGAGTTTGAATCCTATAATATTTTCACTCATTCACCTTTGATTATAAAAGTTTAGGAAACGATGTATTTCGGTTCAAATTTTAGATTAAATATATTAATGTTTCTTAAATTTTTGCTATTATTTGAGACCAAAATAATAATATTTTATTTAACTTTTGTACCAAATTTCATCCTCCCCTTCTCTAATTATTAGATTATTTTCCATTTTTTATTTGTCCTTTAATGTAAAACTCTTTACAAAATTCATAATACATTAATAATTTCTTTATAAAAATACATTTATTTAAAATATTACGTGAAAAATATAAATAAAAAAAATTTATCTCTCTTATAATATAAATAATTGCATGAATAAATATGTAAAATTAACGGGGTTTTTTGACAAATTTATTATATCAACTACTTTTATTGGATTGTTGTATAATAATAAGGGAATGATGAAATAGTCCATTCTAATTCTAATTCTAATTCTAAACAAGTGTGTTGTTTGATTTGTTTATATAGATTAAAAAATAACAACCGCTTTCGAGACACTAGTTAAGTAAATTCAATATAATAAAATTATATTGCAATTCCTATTGGGGCAAGGTGTTTTTCCATTATTTAGGCATTCATTCCTATTAGGGGTGAACCTCGGCGTCTGTCGTTTTGGGACACGGTCTTGTCTCGTTTCGGTGAGGCGGTTGGGAAGTTGGTGGTCAGGGGCCGATGCGGTTCCTCGTGGTGGCGGGAGGTTTCGAAAATTCTAGATGGTGAGGTGTTGAAGGGGGTGGGGTGGTTCAAGGAGAGCATTGCGAGGAGGGTTGTCAATGGAGTCGACACGCTTTTTTTGACCAACCTGTGGTTAGGGGGCGTCCCCCTTAGTGTGAGATATAGCCGTCTCTTTGACTTGTCTAATAACAAGACGAGTTCGGTTGCAGACATGTGTGAGCTAGGGTGGAAGGAAGAAGGGGAAGCCTGACAGTGGATTCCTCAGCTGACCCAGATTTGTTACATGACCTTTTGTTTTCCGGTTCATTCATTCTTCTGGCGGACTGCGAGCTCGCTGCCCCTCCTTGCGGCTTATATGGTTATGTTGCATTTGGGTTATGTAGAGTGAGCGGAACAATAGAGTTTTCAAGGTTAAGGAGACTACAATTCACCAAAGGTTAGATTAAGTTATTTTACATTCGCTTTGATGGTTGAAAGTCTATAATGTAAATATTGGTTTAAAGTTTCACATTTGGTAGTCGAACCTTTTGTTTGTATGAGTATCAATTAAGCTTTTTGGTTTTAGCATATTTGTTTATGTGGACCGTAAATTTTTGAGGTTCTCTCACACAATTTGTGCTAGTTAGGATTCTCAGTTGGTATTAATATATTTCATTTTTGCTTGTTAAAAAAAATATTACATTGGAATTTGCGTAGTCAATGTTTGTAAAATATAAAAAGTATTGTTTTCAACACAAAAGTTATTGTTTTTGTATTCTTAACTAGTCCCCTAGGCCTATGGCACTAGTTAGCATAGGATTTGGATCATCTACAATTATTCTCTACTGCTTTCTTTCCTTTTGTTAATCTAATGGTTGACAAATGAGAAACTTTCTCGATTAACAAAAGGAAAGAAAACAGAGAGAATAATTGTAGAGGATCCAAATCTGTTAGCATAACCCATTAAAAAAGTTATGAATGAAAGAATCTTGTATTTTTCCCCCCTTTTTATTTGGACAAAGTTACAAAGCTCGGGCAAAAGAGAATTACAAGACTACACTAACATTTTTAGGTATGCAGGTTTCGGACAAATCATCAAAGAGGATATTACAAAGTTTCCTAGCAGGAACATCCATGATTTTAACAACATATGAACTTTGATTAACTCAATTATTAGCTAATCATTTTGAGCATCTATTTCCTTCACACCAGGTGTGCTCGAAAATCATGTGTGATTGAAAATTAGCAAGATCCCAGATACACCAGACTAATATATGGGTGTTTTCATTAAGCTTACAGCTCCGAGTAACCATATCAATCGGAGTTTGGAATCAATTTCAGTTATAATATAGGAAACATGAGAAAACGTGTTCATGAGCCACACTCCACATAAACATTTGGACTTGATACACATCCTTTCAAAATCAAATACTTTTCGGTTCCTATCACTTTTTGAATGTTTTCATGTTGCAACTTATAAGCACTTTGAAGAGTGAATATTTTCGGTGGACAGGTATATCCCATTAAAGCTTATTTTTATTTTTTAAAAGTTATTTTATTTAGAAAGTTTAACTTAAAAAATGAAGTCATTTTTTCCTCTCTGTCTAAAAAATGAAAAGCTCTGTCCTCTCTCTAAACACAAAACCAAACCATCGCCTTCCTCAACTTTCCCCACATCCAAATGTTTCAGTCGATGATGTAGACATCCGGCGCCGGTGGTGCGAGGAGTGGCGTTGGCCCTCCGCATCACACTTGTCCTTATCTGTAACAACGGTGTGTACGTATTAGAGGTTCCTGGATTCGTCACTCTCTAGTTCAGATTTGGTTCAACCGGCACCACCAATGTCGCTGTGGTGGTTGTGGGTTAGCTTTGAGAACTCTTCATTTTTAGAGCAGAGAGTTTAGGTTTTGCTTGTCGCCGATTGGAAGCCGTGGTGGTTCTCATGTCGCTGAATTCTGAGGTGGTGGAAGGTTGGTGATGTTAGGACCAAAAATAATAATAATAATAATAATAAAAATTTATAGTTGACAAAAAATATATATCTAGTAAGTAAAATTTTTAGGGATTGAAGAATTATATTATATTTTATTATATACAAATGTTAATAATGAATTTGTATGTACCTTGATTGATTACTTACTTTATAGCTATTTTCTTAAGTAAAGAGTCAAAAGCAAATATATAATACTGTCACTTGTGTTGGAAATACATTAGCATGTGCCATTCATTTGAGGATCCGTCCATTATGCAAAAAATAATTTATATTATCTTCACCTAGGCTCTATTTTTTTATCTTTTATATTTTCGTTTATAGATTGAGGATTATATATATAAAAAAAAAAAAAAAAAATAGATTGAAGATTTAAGAATGAACGTATTTAATAAGAACTGATTCCAAGTTCAAACTTATATTTTTTTAAAAAAAGTTTGAACTTATAAAAAGAAAAAAAAAAATGGAAGTGATTTTTTTTTTCTTTGACAAAAGTAGAGTCAACTCATTTTAATGATATCGAACATGTATTTTATTATTACTCCTATTTATTAGAATATGACTATTTTTTATGTTATTGATATTATTTATTTTTTAAATAAAAGATTACTACTATTTTTTAAAATTGTGTTTTTTAAATAAAACATTATACCATAAAAAAGAAATAAAGAATATATAAATAGTTTTGAAATAAAGGTATAATTAGTAGCTAGTACAACTTTCTAGAGTAAAATTGCCAGATTTTGTCTTACGTAACTCAGAAGGTAGCTGACCCTTTTATCAATTTGAATATAAGTTGGTGGGCTAGTATCACGTTTGGTATTGGTCTTGATTTCATTATCATTAAATTATTTATTGTTTGGCTATTGTTAATTTTATATTTTAATTTGTTTGTATTATTATTTTATAAGTTTTTGTAAGAAGTCAGAAAATCTATCCGTCCAAAAACTTTAGTCTTTTTAGAGTTTTGCACGAAGATTAAGAAATGATAAAAATTAATAAGAAAATCATTTTTACCGTTACTTTATTAAGAAAGAGAAAATATATTGGCTTAAATGCAGTTTTGCCCCCTGTTTTAATTAAATCAGAATTTTACCCCCTCTGTTTTAAAATGCGGACTTTTACCCCCTGATTTATAATTTTTTGAATTTTGCCCCTCCTAAAATTCTGCTTTCGAGTCTAAACTTCAAAGTTTCGCACAAAACTTAATTTAGATCAATAATTTACCAAACTGATACCGAAATGACCGTAATCGAATTAGATTTCTACATAATCAAACCCCACTAAATTTGGAGTTACAGAGAGAGATTAATTACCGTTTTAGTGAAGGTATGTCTTCCAAAATTCTGCTCAAAATATGCTCTCGAGTAACAACTTCAAAGTTTCGCACACAACTCAATTTGGATCAATAATTCATCAAACGGATACCGAAATAACCGTAAACGAGTTAGCTTTACACAGAATCAAACCACACTAAATTTGGAGTTACAAAAGAGATTAATTACCATTTTAGGGAAGGTATGTCACCTAAAATTCTGCACAAAATCTGCTTTCGAGTCACAACTTCAATGATTCGCACACAACTCAATTTGGATCAACACTTCACCAAAAGGATACCGAAATGACCGTAATCGAGATAGATTTCCACATAATCAAACCCCACTAAATTTGGAGTTACAAAGAGAGATTAATTACCGTTTTAGTGAAGGTTTGTCCAATTACTAATTTTGTAGAAATCTACTTCTGACCTTCAAATTCAACACCGTCTACCAAACACATCGTAACTTCAAATTCGACAAAATTGAAATGACAACAAGAGTAATTTTGTTAGCTTTCCAGACATTTAAATACTATTAAAAAATGAGCTACAGGGTGAGAGACATGACAAAAATACCAGGAGTAGTTCCATACAATAATTAATTTGGACAGACCTTCAGTAAAATGATAATTAATCTCTCTGTGTAACTTCAAATTTAGTGAAGTTTGATTCTGTGGAAAATTAACTCGATTGTGGTAATTTCGGTACCAGTTTAGTGAATTATGAATCCAAATTTAAATTTGTGCGAAACTTTGAAGCTGAGACTCGAAAGCAGATTTTGTGCAGAATTTTGGTGGGGGGGGCAAAATCCAAAAAATTATAAAATAAAGGGGTAAAAGTCCGCATTTTAAAACGGGGTAAAATTCCGATTTAATCAAAACAGGGGGGCAAAACTGCATTTAAGCTAAATATATTTAATTAATGTTTCAACTTTAGTAAGGGTACAAATGGTAAAACACCACTAATTGTGCATTGGTTTCTTAAAAGGACCAAAGATTTGAGACAAAACAAAAAAGGTAAAAGGACCAAAGATTTGGGATAGAGGAAGTATATATAAAGAATATAAATGAATTTTGGTGTGGACTTTTCATAATACTAACAATACCCTTGATTTTTTTAGTAACAAAAAATATTTTATTAACAAACTCATCAAAACATAAGACACATTTTTTTTAGCGCAAAAATCTTTTTTTTTTTTTTGAACAAGCCAAAATGAAATATATTAACTGAATCAGTCACCCTGGCACAAGATGTACCGAGGTAGACTACAAAAGTTTACAAAAGAGTCAGAACAATAAAAATATAACAAAAATCATACAGGGCCCAAATAAAGTAAAGGACTAGACCACCAGCTATGGTAGTTTAAAGCTAACGTAATACTCGTCGACTTCAACCACCTAAATGAAAATAGCTTGATCTTGTCCAACAAAATATGGGGCATATCTGCTGAGCCTCTGAACAATCAGTGATTTCTCTCCGTCCAAACAACCCAAACACAAGCTAGCCAAATGAGCTGTAGAAAAGATCGACGTGCTCGAGATCCACCTGCTGAAGACGTGAACTGAACAAAATGATCACGCAAAGAAACGAACTCCACCAAGGGAATGTCAATCCACGAACGCACTAAATCCCAGAGAGAGCCAACGAAACCACAAGATATGAATAAATGATGGGCCGACTCAGCCTCACCACATCCAAAAACACACATATGAGCTGTAGGAGATAAAAACCCGTCGAGTGACCAAATTCACTCTCGTGGGCAACCTGTCTCGCAATAAACGCCACGCAAGGATGAAAACCTTCAAAGGAACCTGAGAGTGCCAAATGAGGTTTTCCGCAACATCCATAGTAACCAAAGCATCAGATATCAGGAGCTGGTAAGCTCCCCTAACAGTATAACCAATATCAAGATCAGGATACCACTGCCACCTGTCCAAGGAAAGAGCCTGCAAGGAAATGTTAGAAAGTAAAGACTGACACTCCCCCAACAACTCCTCCTCCCACGCCCTCAACTGCCTCCGCCACTCTCACGCTTCTCCATCCGCACCCCACCCTAACGCAAACATCTCTGCCACCGTACAAGATTTGTTCGCCGACAACTCAAACAGGCGCCCAAACCGCTCATACAAAGGAGTACCATCCACCCAGGGATCGGTCCAGAAAAAAGTCTCTGTCCCATCCCCCACCCTCCTCACAGCATGCTCCCTAAACCACCTCCCTCCCTAATACGCACTATCTCCCTCCACCACAGGGACCCCCTCTGACCTCCATCCCGAACTCTACCTCTCTCAACCCCATACCGAGCTGCCAACACTCTATACCAGAACCCCCCTCTGTCCACCAACATCCTCCAACACCACTTCCCCAAAAGGGCCTGGTTAAACTCCCGCAACCGCCTGACCCCCAAACCTCCATTCTCCTTAGGTAAGCTAACAAATTTCCAACCAACCCAAGAAATTTTCCTAGAATCCTCACACCCCCCCCCAATTTTTTTTAATGAAAATAGATTCAATAGAGGAAATAATACCTGAGGGAGCTTTGAAGAAGGAAAGGGCATAGACAGGTAGAGAGGTCAAAACAAATCTCAACAGAACCAGACGACCACCAAAAGACAGGAAGCGACTCTTCCACCCCGACAATCTACTCTTTATACGATTCAACACCGGGTCCCAAAAACTCAGACGCCTCGGATCACCCCCAATCTGAAGACCCAAATAAAGGAAAGGGATCTTTCCCACCTTACAGCACAAGACAGACGCAGCTTCGCCCAACCAGGAATCAGAAATATTAACCCCAACCAACATGCTTTTATTGAAATTAACTTTCAGACCTGACATAGTCTCGAACAACACAAGAACAACTCTCAAAGCCCGAACATTTGCCCAACTTTTGACCCCTAACAGGAGAGTGTCATCCGCAAACTGAAGGTGCGATACCGAAATAGAACCATGCGCACTAAAGTTGTACCCTGTAAACAAATATCGCGCTACCATAGCCTCCATTAACACATTAAGACCCTCAGCAGCCAAAAGAAAGAGAAAAGGAGACAACGGGTTGCCTTGCCTAAGACCACGCCTAAGAGGGAATTCATCAGTCGGGCTACCGTTGACCAAAACATACGACGTAGCCGTACAAACACACTCTCTAATCCACTTCCTCCACAATGCAGGAAAAGACATCCTCCCCATAACAGCATCCAGATATCCCCAGTCCACTGAATCATAAGCTTTCTCAAAATCTACTTTGAACAGCATAAGTTCCTTTTTAGACCTCCGAGCCTCATCCACCACCTCATTAGCAACGAGAATGCCATCAAGGATTTGCCTATCCTTTACGAATGCAGTCTGAGCCTCAAAAATCACACTCTCAATTACAAGACGCAACCTATTCGCTAAAACTTTTGCCAGAATTTTATAAAGACATCCCACAAGCGAAATAGGCCGAAAATCATTCAACCTTTGGGGACTATCAACTTTAGGAATCAGAGCTATGAAAGTGGAATTTATACCCTTAGTAAGCTTTCCATTTCGATGGAATTCAGAGATGAAACGCATAATGTCACCCCGCAACTCAGTCCAGAAATCTTTAATGAAACCAAAATTAATCCCGTCAGGACCAGGACTTTTAAAGCTATCACAATCCCACACAGCAGATTTCACTTCTGCCTCCGTAAAAGGCTTAATTAAACTTCCATTCTCCACATGGTTCAATCTTTTAAACTGGAGATCCTCCACCCCGGGCCGATCCACATTAGCGGCTTTAAAGTGAGATTTGAAATGCGAAAACACTGCCTGCCTTATCGGTTCCACACCCTCAATATTAACCTCATCCACCTGAATAACAGACATAGCATTCCTTCAGTGGCGACTCGCCAAAACCGAATGAAAATACTTCGAATTAGCATCTCCCTCCTTAAGCCACAACGAACGAGATTGTTGCCAACTGATGCTTGCATGCAACCGCGAAAGCGGGTGAATATCCAACGAAACCCCACGAAATTCCACTAACTCCTCCTCAGAGAGAGCCTCTTCCTCACCCTTCTCATCAAGGGCCGAAAGCCTAGCTTTCAAACTGTCAATTCGACTAGGAAGGTTTTGAGAGTGAACCTTATGCCACTCTTTCAGCCCTGCCTTAATCAACTTAAGTTTTTCTTTAAGCACATAACCACCCCAACCATCAACCTGGAGCGAATTCCACTGCTCTCTTACGAACACGTGATAGCCAGGCACATCCCTCCAACACTTAAGCATCCTAGACGGATGAGGTCCCCACTCTTCCTCATTCATAGATAAGACCAGGGGACAGTGGTCAGATAACCCTCTCAACCTAGCTACTTGCCTATAGTTTGGCCAGACCAAACACCATTCCTCAGAGAGGAGAAATCTATCAAGGCGGCTCATTGATAACCCATCCCCTTTAAACCAAGTAAACTTGCGACCAATCAAGGGAAGATCAACCAAGGTGTTATCTTCTATGAACCGGCTAAAAGGAACGTGATCCAAGGAACGATGACCACCCCGAACCGATCGTCGTTCATCCACATGTTTCACGGCATTAAAATCCCCCCACACACACACTCTCTTCCCCGCTAATGAGTGAAGCCGCTCCGAAATAGTCTCCCACAACCGTTGTTTAGCCATATCATCACAAGGGGCATAAATGTTCGCCACACAAAACTCCTCTCCGGACTTAGTAAAACGGCCATAACACCACAAGACATGTTCACGACTCTCTGTCCACCACATCTCCACCTCAGAAGAATCCACCTGAAGCCCCCACCGACGGACGAAAGGAAAACCCATGAGAAGAGCTACCCCAAAGATTAGAACAAAGGAAAGCATCACAGTTTTGTAATTTCGTCTCCTGCAGGCAGAGAATAAAGGGTTTCAGATCCCCACCAATTTGCCAACTTCCTTCCACTTCTCTAACCCACCCAACCCTCTTATATTCCAAGAAACAATCTTCATCCACAAACACTCTCCCCCCAGACATACAGAGATCCACGCACTAGTTCTCGCGCATAACATAAGACATATTTTTTTTTTGGACATTAACAAACTCACCATAACATAAGACATATTTTTTTGGAAATAAGTCGCCTGCCTGGCATGCTAGTTTATTATAAAGAACAAAGATGAAACATGCACAAGTTGTGGAAAAATTATCCAAACAAAAATAGAAGCATAATATAAGTGATCATACTGCAGCAAATACAACGGAACCAAAAAACAGAGTGCGATTATGGGTGAAACAATTTCTTAGCCAAATTTTTTCTTACTTTGCAATTGAACTTCAAATTACTAGAATCCCTTCTCCTAGGAATCGGATGGTTAACACAAAAATAAAATAACTGAACAAATGTGACACATGAATATTAACATGCTTAATCCCAGCTCACAAGTACTTCATAGCTAGATAAGGACTGTAACAGCATAGCTATTATCTTGACAAAGGTTAAAGCTATACACACTGAACCAATACACCACAGAACTACCATGTCAGAATTAGAAAAAAACATCCATTAAAATCAATGTATTATGTTTGTATCATCTCTGAAATTGTCTCAAATTGTAATTTGGTTGAACACACTTAATTTCAGATGTTATTTTAAAATTTTATCAAATTGTTAACCACTATTATTTTAGACACTAAACTTGTCATTTATGCTGTGTACAACCTACAAGAATTAAGCTTTGTATGTATTCTTCAAAAGAAAATCAATCATCCCTATAATTCTGCGGTGCTCGTTAAAGGTGGTAGGCCTAATGAAATCTCTCACTCAACAACCATTACACCACCGGCGGCAAATGTTTTTCCTAAACATTTTCTGACAGAAAGAGAAGAGTATGCTATCTACATTTCTATGACACAAGACTCACTAATTCCACAACTGTTTCTACTTCCCGGTTGCGCTTCTTTATACACCAAGAATGATCCAGTACTAGTGTAACTATGTGCAAAGGCCTTACCAACTGAGGTTGGTACAGAGAATGCTAGCTGTGCATGTTCAAACTCCATGCCGGTTGCAGAAACTTTTCCTGCCACAAAAGTGTAGAAAAGAAAACGAATCAACAAGGCGGAAATTGATTGAAGAATAATAAACCAATTAACGCTAAATCAACATAGCTAGTAAGAAGCATGGACACAGACACGTCGACACCGATAATAATATGAGAAAATGATTATAAGTGTGGGCGTCGTGTCGGTACCAACGCGTGTCCGACACCGGGAGACGCCTAATCCAAGGAGTGTCCGTGCAACATATGCCTAAAATATGTGATATTGCACAATGCGACTCTCCATTATCTTTGTACTAGTTGAATCTATATTCTATATTCGCAGGGTCATCTGGTTGCATGATGTAGAGTGGTTGGACAAAGCATGATTAATTTACCTCACAGCATCCAGTATCTGGCTAGCAATGTGTTTTCTTCTGTTGGAGGGAGTGACCCAAATGGCTATAATGCCACAAACAGCAGCAACAGGATTGCTTTCACAGTGACTCACATTCCTCAACAATATCCTCAGAATTACTCACATTCACAGCTTACAATATCCCCAAACTGTAGAGTGGTTGGACAAGGCTTCTTTTCCCTTTTTCTTGCAGAATCCTCAACAACCGAGCAAGACACAATTCTGAATGCTTCATTGATCGGTTCTGCAACCACGCAACCAACAATCCTCTGGAGAGAAACGAATAAATAGACCTGTATATGTACTACAATGCCAATCAATAATAACCCAACATGATATATAGAGTATAAACATTTCAAATGTAATCAGGAAAAAAAAAAGTAACAAATATTTATTGCTTATAATTTGTATCAATCAACACTTTTTGCATCTTAATTTTATTTATTTTAGAAGCTCTTTCATTTGATATCTTTATGAATATCTACAAGTTTAAGCATTTTAAAAATAAATGAACAATCATAAACTAGTTTTAATTAAGAAACCTATATAATTTAAAAGCTGATCTAAACATGTGTCAAAAAAAAAGCTAATCTAAACTGCAACATAATCAAAATCTTAAATTGCAAGTAAATTTTTTGAAGTGAAGGAGAACATTATCTTCACAACTTCTTCACAACTTCTTCGGCCTGTCAGAACAACAATTTATCAATTAGAAAGCAGAATGTAGAAGAAGAAAGTGTAAATTAGAAAAACAAATTAGTGATTGGAAATTGACATTAGAAATATATGTAATATGTATACCCTAGAATAAGAAGGAAATGAAATAGAATACCAAATGTTCAAGAGAATATAAATCTACGTCAAAAAATTGTCCAATCACCTGATAAATCCTTTTTCTGTTCATTAAATCAGTTGCCAATGAAAAGAAAAGAATACCAATAATTTATCAGGTGATTGAGCAATTTTTGAACGGAGATTGACAATAAAAAGAAAACTGCAGCATGATATGCAAAAAGCAGAATCTAGAAGAAGCAAGCTTTTAGACAGAAGTGGCTGCCGCAGCATGTTATTTAACAAATGTTTGTATCTTCAATTTAGGGTTTAGGGTTTGTATACGTAATTTGGGCTTTACTGCATGACCTCAACGGCCTAAAAGTCCAGTAGTCCACTCTATTCTTTTTTCGGATACAAATTCGATTTTTTTCTCCCTGTACCCCATTTTTTTCCTTTATTTTCATAATACCTCTGTTTTTTAAAAAATTATCATAATACCCCTGTTCTGGACAAAAAATGATGCTGCTCAGGTGTCTGTACATGGCGGAACTGAGCATCACGCCATGCACAACAGGATGGCAGAAATGCCAGTCACGCCATGTGCAGGAGATGGCAGAAATTGCAGTCACGCCATTGACTGCCTTGTTTTCCGTGCATTCTGGCCTGTTGGAGACGACAACAACATAATTTTTTTTTGTTTTTTTTTTAACATTTTTTGGCCAAAAATGGCATTTTTTTTATTTTTTTTAAAATAATAATAATTAATAATACACACTAAAACTACATGTGTCCACCGGTGCCACAAGGGGGACGATTACGAGGACGAATTCCAAGTCCAAATAATTCTTCATCCTCGTTGAAATGGACGATTCGAAAAAAGTGAGTACCGCTGTGGCTTATGTCGGAAGCCGGGTTATAACTATCCAGAATGTCCTAATGCAGGCGGACACTCTGATTAACCGTAGTTTATTTTATTTTTTATGTAATTTATTTTGTACGTGTTTATTATCAATATCAATATATTAATATTATATTTTAAATTTCGCAACAAAACACACATATTATTTTCCACACTCATACGAAATCAAAAAATAAAATAAAAATTGGTAAATTTAGGATTACATCATTAATAAAATTACACAAACATAAAACATAAAAAAATGACATAATATAAAAAATAAACAACATACAACAACTTAACCAATTTTTTTTAAGGTTGCGGACAAATGATGTGGTTCTTTTTCATTTTCAATAAAGGAAAACATTAATTGCACTTCCAAATCAGCCTTCAATTTATACCAATATTTTGTCATTGTAGCTTCGAGGAGTCACTTGTGATGTCGGTGCATGAATCTAAATAGGCCATATACGAATCAAAAGCACCGTACATATCTGAGTTTGTATTATAATATTCCACCGCTATGTATTGATGTGCTACTGTTAACAGAAGCTTGAGCGATTTCCAACACGGTTAGGAACATGCCGTTGACGGTGATGCTGTAGTTGAGAAAGAGAGAGAAAAAAGAAAGCTGGTTGGAATTAAGAGAGAGAAGATGATGATCGATTAAATTTAGAAAAACCATAAAAAGTGGGGCATTAAATATTCCTTATCCTGTGCAAAGGTTAGAAAATCCCTTGTTAATTTTATATTTTAATTTGTTTATATTATTATTTTATAAGTTTTTGTTAGAAGTCAGAATATTTATTACGTATAAAGAACAAAGATGAAACATGCACGTGGAAAAATTATCCAAACAAAAGAATAGAAGCATAATAGATGTGATCATACTGCTTCAAATACAACTGAACCAAAAAATTAGAGTTCGATTATTCGGTGAAATAATTTCTTAGCCAGATTTTTTTCTTACTTTGCGATTGAACTCCGAATACTAGAACTTCTCAAAAATCGGATGGTTAACACAAAAATAAAATAACAGAACAAATGAAATATTAACATGTTTAGAGCATCTCCAATATGAGTATCTAAGAGAGTTTTATAGACTAGTAATACGATACCTTAACTTTTTTATTATAGGAGTTCCATCACGTGACACATATTTAATCCAAATTGATGTTCATGCAGGAATGGAATTAGAGGGGCATTTGAAAATTTTGCTGATCTTTAATTGCATCTGCAATACAATATTTTGTAAGCGGCGTGTCCAAGACGCTGGGTCAGACGATTTGAACAATTTAACTTCAATTAGTAATTACCGTAATTACGTATTATCATTGATATAAAATTTAAAACATAAATATTAAATCATAAAATTGTAATATATGTACTCAGTTAAATTTAATACATTCCATAAATTCTTAAAGCAAAGTTAATGGTATAGCAAGAGTATCACAAACTCCCCAAACCCAAAGACATAGTATTGTTCTTGATTTCACACTCTACTGACTCTAGAATTGATCTTGATTTCATGAGCCCAAAGTTATGGTCAATCTCTCATTATGACACCTCATAGTATTCAGCTATCCTTCATTAATCTCATCATACAAAGGTGGTCCTCATTCCTCATGTAATATTCTATGAATTACTTTGTTCATTAGTCCAAAGAGATATAATATAATTGATCTATAATTTTTGACTCGTGCAAACGCAACTAATGTCTAGCTAGGCCAGTGACACCAGAATCACGAAAAAATTGGAGTTATTCGAGTAGATTGGTATGAGACTTACCAGAATTAGAGATATTCACTGATAATCATTCTCCCATATACCTAGGGGTATATATACCATGAATTAGGGGTTAGACTCGGGTTCGGATTTGAAAAGTATTTAACCATAAATGGTTAAATAAGTTTTTCATCCTTATAAATATCTCAAATTTCGTTTTTATAATCTCTATATAAAAGATAACAAGTTTTGGTTCTCAAATATTTTTCATAACGACTTTTAATCTCTGCTTTTAAGTCAACTCATGTGTCTTATTCAAAATTTTGAATTTTTTCCACGGTCATATTTATTAAATATTAATTAGCGGGCCAGGCAGGCGTGTTCCGCGCCTGCCTGTGTCTAACTTATGTCCAAAAAAAAAATATGACTTATGTTATGCTGAGTTTGTTAATAAAAGATTTTTTTGCTATTAAAAAAAAGGGTATTGTTGGTATTATGAAAAGTTCACACCAAAACTCATGTATCCTCTTTATATATAGTATAGATATTAGCGGGCCAGGCAGGGGTGTTCCGCGCCTGCCTGTGTCTAACTTATGTCCAAAAAAAAATATGACTTATGTTATGCTGAGTTTGTTAATAAAAGATTTTTTTTGCTATATTAAAAAAAAGGTATTGTTGGTATTATGAAAAGTTCACACCAAAACTCATGTATCCTCTTTATATATAGTATATATATAGATATTAGCGGGCCAGGCAGACGTGTTCCGCGCCTGCCTGTGTCTAACTCATGTCAAAAAAAAATATGACTTATGTTATGTTGAGTTTGTTAATAAAAGATTTTATTTTGCTATTAAAAAAAAGGGTATTGTTGGTATTATGAAAAGTCCACACCAAAACTCATGTATCCTCTTTATATATAGTATAGAATAGATATTAGCGGGCCAGGAAGGCGTGTTCCGCGCCTGCCTGTGTCTAACTTATGTCCAAAAAAAATATGACTTATGTTATGCTGAGTTTGTTAATAATTTTTTTTTTTGCTATTAAAAAAAAGGGTATTGTTGGTATTATGAAAAGTTTACACCAAAACTCATGTATATATCCTCTTTATATATAGTATAGATATAGATATTAGCGGGCCAGGCAGACGTGTTCCGCGCCTGCCTGTGTCTAACTTATGTCCAAAAAAAAATATGACTTATGTTATGCTGAATTTATTAATAAAAGATTTTTTTTGCTATTAAAAAAAAGGGTATTGTTGGTATTATGAAAAGTCCACACCAAAACTCATGTATCCTCTTTATATATAGTGTATATATATATCTATTTTGCAAAATTTTAATTTTTTTTAACATTGGATGAGTTAAATATAAATTTTTAAGTTTGTGACGCTTAATTTGTGAAAAAACAATTTTGGCATTTAAAAATACATCTTTTGTTAAAAATTATAAATTTCGATAGGAAAGATTCTTATAACAATATAAATATGAATACAAAAACTCTTTCAAAAATATAAAGAGTGCACTTAAGTTGACTTAAAAGTAAGAACTAAATATTGTGACAAAAAAATATTTGAAGGATTAAAATATGCTAAAAAAAAATCATAGAGACTAAAAATAAAATTTAAAATATTTATAGAGATCAAATATTTCTTTAACTCTTTTATAAATATAATTTTTACCCGTGCTTGACACGGGTCCGGATACTAGTTCTCCTAAGTTTCATCTATAAACTTGCATTTATAAACTAGCAAGAGTGACACTTGTCTTGAACTTCAAAGAAGCTGTAAGAATGAGTCATATACACTCTTATGAAAATTTAGCAGATCCTTTGACGAAAAGAATAACTAAAGAGGAAGTCCATAAAACATCTAAAAAGATGGGACTAAATACTAATGTCTATATGAATTTCTCATGATGGAAACCCAACCTAAAAGATTGGAGATCCAAGAATTAGGTTCAATGGATAATAACAAGTCGTGTGGAGTTAATGATGACCATGCAAGTAAAAATAAGAAAACCATGATTCATGAAAGCGAAAGGATGAGATAATAAAACTCTTAATGAGATCTATAATTTGTATGAATGGAGCACCGAGCTTCAGGAGTACTCTTGATAAACTCACCTATATGAATGTGGAACTGAGGTCAGTTCCTATGGAATTTAGAGGCGAATTCCTAGAACGTTCATGAAACTGGGATACACATGCAGGGTCATTAAAGCACGGACTATAAAGATACACCTTAAGAAAAGATTGTGTGCGGGTTTGAGAAAACTCTGAGATAGAGTTCAAGACAAGTGTCACTCTTGCTAAGTCAGACTCTTACTTGCTATGTAAATGTTTAATTAAGTCATAGACATCTTTGCTTATGCACAATCTTATAGAAGCGTCCTACGATATTTTGAAATTTTCTTTTAAATTCAAGTGGGAGATTGTTGGAACAAAGTTCACATTGATGTGTGAATTGAAAATAAAATTTTTGAGTCTCGTACTAGAGAATACTAGCATGTGTAACATACTAGTGTGTATTTAGGAAAAATAAATAAATAAAATGTAACATTCTAGCATTATATTGTGATTTATTTTTCATCAATTTGTAACTATTAATTTATGGGAGAATAACTCTAATTCATATATGCATATACATCGCTGCCCTTAAGAAAGGGACGACAAGCTTCTCAAAGAAAATGATGCATATCATATTCCAATGTAAAAAAAAATTCATTGTTTTAAAAATATATATACGGACATACCCATATCTTAATTGTTTTTTAAATATTGTACCATGTACCAGTACCGGTACCGGATACCGGTACCATAACTGTGGAATATTCCTCTAGGCATACTAGTTCGTGGAAATTTCGGTGTCTTTTCTTCTACAAAAATTGCGATTGAAAGACTCACTCACAAAATCCAATATTGACTGAATCAAATTTATCTCTCATACTTATCAAAGTCATCTTGGATCTTTTGTATCTGTCACTTGATTCTGGACTAGCTACTTTCGTGTGGAGACAATATGGTCAATTTATTTTCGTTTTTCTTTATTTTTTTAAAAATAGTTTGACGTTAAACTCACGGTATATTGTAAATGTTGGAGAAATGAAATTTTTTAAATTTAAACTTGAAATTAAACCCTACGGCACCAAAATGACAAGGATCAAAAGAGAACAATTCTAATCTTGTATGATATATATCCCCTTTTTTCAAGGATCACAACGTCATTAGGTTGCAGGTGCCGCGAGAAAATTAAAAAGTATGTGAACCAAAAATTAAAAATATGTGAATTTGTGTTACACAGATGGGGGGAATATCGTTCTCTCATAATAATGTTTTGTTCGTAGTGTATGGAAAGGAATTTCAAAGAGAATCCAAAATGTCATTTTTTTTTTTATCAAATAGTCTAGTGATCGTCGGATTCACATATTTTTTTAATATAAAAATTAAAAATTGGTTCGAAGTCAGGCATCTGTATATCAATATTCTTACGGCCATCAAGTTAATTGTAGTTATAGGACAAAGATGGCAATTTCAAAAGAAAACTATTGCACTCGATCTTCTTTGTTAGAAATAAACTTCTAGAGTTACAGAATAGAGATAAAGAATATGAAAATTTTGTATTATTCTCTTCACATATGTGTGTCTTTACATTATAACATGAGTCATATTTATAAGAGACAAATAAACAAGTGAAAGATCAAAAGTAATTAAAGGCCACCCAAGCAGTCACTCACTAATGGGAGTTATAAGATATAGAACAACAACGATGGACATGCAACAACTTAATTATTCATAACACTCATCCTTGAATGTTCATCGAGGATATGCCTTATTAAAACCTTATTAGAAAAAATCTCTACGGGAAAAAACTCTAATGAAGGAAATAGAGTACAACATCATTTTACATATATTTATTTCTCCCCCTCAACCATACAATGATCTCTATGAAAAAATATGCTAGATTATCACATAAACGAATTTGCTGAATGCTTATATCAAGATTCCTCAGAAGATCATGAGTGAAAAAGAATTTAGGAGAAATATGTTGTTCGATCTCTTTCGATGTAGCCCTCTTTCAACTGAACAATGCATGCAATATTATCTCATGCAATGCTAAGAGTTATGTATAATCTGATGATGTTGCTGTTGTGGTTTGTTTCACAGATCTCCACGAAATGGTTGTATCTCCACATGTAAATGAGTAACCTGCTTGTGATCTACCATTATGAGG
Source organism: Trifolium pratense (assembly GCF_020283565.1). Classification (NCBI taxonomy): domain Eukaryota; kingdom Viridiplantae; phylum Streptophyta; class Magnoliopsida; order Fabales; family Fabaceae; genus Trifolium; species Trifolium pratense. The sequence goes on from NC_060065.1 coordinate 39,123,169, forward strand.
ATTCGACAAACCTACATCTGCATAACCTGTTAATTCTAATTTTGGTAGTTTTGAATAAAACAAACTCATATCCATTGTACCTCTAAGGTAACAAAGTATATGCTTATCTCCGTGTCTTCGTGTAGGTGAAGAATTATATCTTGCTAATAGATTGACAGAAAATGAAATATCAGGACGTGTATAATTAACAAGGTAAATTAGTGCTCCAATTACACTTAGATAAGATACTTCAGGATCAAGTATTTTCTTCATCCTCTTCTCGAGGTCTGAAAGGATCTTTCTTCACATATAGTGATCGGACAATCATTGGAGTAGACAATAAATGAGATTTGTCCATGTAGAAACGTTTTAACACTTTTGCAATATATGCTTCTTGATGCACAAAAAAATCTATTATTCAAATGCTCAATTTGTAATCCAAGACATAATTTGATCTTTCCCAGTCCTTCATCTCAAACTCTTTCCCAATTTGCTGATGATATATACTATTATTGGAATATTTTGTTGACTATTAAAAATGTGTTGAGGAGCTTTGAACTTGATTCTGGTTTGAAGGACAATTTTTACAAGAGCAAAATTTATGGAATTACTTGGATGATAGCTTTTTATCCGCGACATCATCATTTTTTCACTGTGGTGTGGATTCTTTACCTTTTCGTTTTTTAGGAATCCCGATTTGGGATAATCCAAGAAGAAAAATAACTCGGCAACCTTTTGTGGATTCTATGAGGAAGCGTCTTTGTAGTTGGAATGGTCGCAATTTATCCATAGTGGGGAGAGTTACTCTTATTAACTCGGTTCTATCTAGCTTGCCTTTATATTTTTTCTCTTTTTATAAGGCGCCGGTTTGTGTGTTAATATTTAATAGACTTGGTGAGTATTTGAAGAATGTTTTTTGTGGGGTGAAGGAGTGAAGAGTAAGAAGTTGTGTTGGGTAAGCTGGAAAATAATTTGCTTGCAAAAAGAAAAATGAGGTTTGGAAATTAAAAATTTAGAGTTATCCAATTTAGCATTATTGATTAAATGGAAGTGGAGGTGTTTGACCGAACCAACAACCCCGTGGTTTGATTTATTACGATTTTAGATATGATTCCTTTGTTTTCTAATTTTTTTTATTGGAGAAGGTTATATGCGGCATGGTTTGGCTTCATTATGATGTCGTTGAAGGTGTGAAAACACAAGAAGGAGAGTTTAATTGTGTTTTAAGACAAACTAAAACTTTTTCAAGTTTAAGCTTAACAGCAGCGGATAAACACAAAACAAACGCAAGTGTAAAGAGGTCAGAGGAGAGAAGACGAACACAAGCAATTTTATACTGGTTCCTCTCACAAAACGAGAGTAGTCCAGTCCCCTTGCACTTCCAAAGGATTTCCACTATAATCACACAAGCAAGAGACTTCTCAATCTAAGGAATAAATAAAGATTGTTGTGATAATATAAAACACTAATGAAACCTTAGAGCTAAAATACAATGAGTTGATATAGACTTCAAAGTATTTTTGATGTGAATGAAATTCAAAGGTTTAGAGCTAAGTGCTTGTAGTATCAAAATGTGTGTGCAATGGATAGAAAACATATTCATCAATGATCTTCACGATGGAGTGTTGTTTTTATAGTTGTATAGCACGCTCCATGCATAGATGATCGTTGTGCAAAGACGTTGTAGCCAGCTGAATTGGACTGAGCAGTGAAAGTGACTTATCATACCAAAGAGGTAATGAGTTTACCATACTTTGTGTCTTAGGAAGAAGTTTATACCAAATAGGGAAACTATCACAGTTTGACTTCCACACTCCTCCAAACTTGGAATAATGTTGATAAGCTTGATTGTCCTTTTAAGATTCCTCATGCCAAAATAGAGAAAGATCCTTTTGACTTACTCCCAACGTTCTCTGAAATTTCTGGCATGATTGATACTTATCAACTCCATATGCACTGACCAGCTTCTGATAGCTTCTTGCCTCTGAAGGTCAGATACTTCTGACTAAAGCTTGCCTCTGATAGCTTCTTGCTTCAATGTCTTCTGATGGGCAAGAGCCTCTTGTTCATCTTTGCTTTTGAATCCGTTCGGAACTTGTTTCATTACTCAAGAACTTAGGAATATCAGAATTTGCTTATAAGATCCTGCATACTTGGATTAAACGTCAGTACTACCAATTGCACATTTTAATACTTATTGTTATCATCAAAACTTATAATTTTACTTAAGGCTTTAGAGCCAATTTTGTTCCAACAGCCGTGATTTATGGAAGGTGGTTTGACTTCATATTAGTGCAATTGAATGTCAACGTGTTTTGTCCTTTCATAATACACTTGATGATTTTCTAGATGAATGACACTGACTATCATAATGTATCTTCACACACCCTTGACTAATCTCCGACTCCTCCAATCATACCTTAATCCCCAGCAATCACACCCTTGACTAATATTATGTCTAGAGGAGCTATCGCTAATGTATCAAGTCCAATTGTATTTATGTTTATGTTAACACAATTATGGATTTATATATTAGAAGTTGTTGTTCATGATATTGTATTATATATATGTTCTAAGCTCATTGCAGAGAATTTAATTTATATATATTGAGTAAGAAGAGACATATTTTAACTAAAATCGACTAAATCAAATTTTTTTTTTTTGGATAAACTAAATGAAAAGTCGAATATAACATCATTGCTATAATATTCAATAACATTTATTATATATATTTTTTCTTACATTACAACTAACAATCGATCAGAAATAAGCCGTACATTGCATGCATTACACACTATATATGTTACAAGTAGGAAAGTACACATAAGACTTTTGATATGGTCTATTTTTTGAAATCATAATCATAACAATCATCATTGATAAACCATATTTAAAAATCCTTTATTTTGATATTATTTAACAAAAGTTAATTTTTGGAACAATCAGTTGGAGCAAAAGAAACTTTTTTTCCTTTGAGATCGTACTCTACTATAAAATCAATTTGAGCTCTATTTCCAAAGATGAAAGTCTGGTCGTCTGGTATGACCGATAAGCAAAAAAAGTTGTTGGTGAAGGCAACAAATAAGTACTCAGGTTTGAGGGTAACGTCAGCTCCCGTAAAATGAAACACAAACTCCGGGAATTTCGTTTGATCTCCGGAGGTGAAACAAAAGTTATATCCGGATGGAGGATTTTGTACTTCCTCAACACCAATAACTTCCTTAACAGAAGCTACCAAATTATTGTAAAAACTTGTTTCAAGAAATGTAAGTGTTGTCCCCGAATCAATGATTATGTTTCCATCAGTTGTATGAATCGTCTTTTGTCCAACAGTGATGCCTTCGAGATTGAGATAGTAAAAACTAGGCTGAGAAGATTTGAGTATGAGGGGAGTAGACACAACACCATTGCCATTTATATTTGCTTCATCCCCAAATTTCAATTTACTAGTTGTGTTAGGAGCCAAACAATAGGAGAATTTGTGACCAATAGAATCACCTAGTTGTGAAACTAGTGACAATGGTCCTGCTCCTAGACCAACAAGACCTGTGGCTTTACGACTTCTTTTGAATGTGACATCATTATTGTGTCCACAACCAAAAATTGATTTAGGAAATGTAACATCTTTTTGACCAAAGTTAATAGAATCGGTACCCAATTCACCAATGGTGTAAGAGTTATCACCATAAACATATAAGTACTCACACTTATTTGGATTTTCACATCTATGTTGGCCTTGTGGGAGTAATGAACAAGGTTTTGAGTCACATGACAAACCTATGAATGTGGAAGATTTGCTTGGATCATAATAGGGAGTGTCTTGTTGGAAACATTGTTTACAAGGGGAACATTGTACCCAAATAAGATCACTCCCCGTGTCTGCAACCGCAAACCGTTCGATAGGTGGTGTGCCTATATAGATTTTCATGAGGTAATCACCACCATTTGGAATTACAATTGATTCAGGAGATTCGTTAATCTCGTTATTTTGAGAAAGGGTAACTCGTTTTGATCGTGAAATAGAGCGCAAGGCCGCGTTTGTGATTAACTCCGATGGAGTTAGGGAAGAGTTGTAAAAGGGTGACAATGGTGAATCATGATGAATAAGTTCGATGCTGAAGCTTTTAGTGGCTTCAACAAAGGATGGAGTATAAAGAGAATTGAGGGCTAAAAATAAAAATATAAAAGCATGCATATTTGAGAAGTGTATCAAAGGATATTGCTAGTGTGCAATGTTGTGGAGAAAGGAATGAATGACTTGTGGTCATAGAGCTTCTATTTATAGATTTTTTAGTTCGGATTAATAAGACTTTTCTAATGTGAATGGGCCCGTTTGGTGCACAGGATAAGAGACAAGATAGGATAACTGTATCATATCCTGCCGCAATCCACTGTTTGGTGATACATCAGGATATGATAAGTTAATCCTGAAGCTTATCTTATCTTGTCTCTCTAGTTATAATTCTTATCCTAAATTTGAGCTGGGTTACCAGCAGGATAGGATAAGAAGAAACAAAAATTACTGATTTATTTTATAAAATATATTTAAAATACATAAAATAAAATTAATAAAATATAAATAATTAAATAATTAATTTTTAAATATATATGTGATTTTCTCACAGGGGTAATTTTGTAATTTATATATTCTAAAAAATCAAAATTTTACTAAAATTACAATATTTTAAAGTAAAATGATTATTAAAAAATTGACAAATAGGGATATTAATTTAAATTTTATAAAAAATTAAATATAATTCTTTTGCAATAATAGTTTTATTATTTACGTATGAGATATATCATATATTTATTTGGCTTATCTAACATGTATATATTATTGAGTTATTTATTTGATCATGATTCATATAAAAAATTAAACTTGATTATTTTCTCATGATTTTTATTTTAAATTATATAAAGTTATTTGATTACTTATTTATATTTTTTATTTATAAAATTCAAAGTATTACAAAATAATTTTAAAAAAATAACAATTGTTTTACAAGAGTAATTTTGTCAATTAAATATGTTATATATCTTATCATATTATTATGAGCAAGTATGTATTAAAAACAAAATATAATAGTTATCATGTTTGTTATCCTGTGTGCACCAAACATAGGATATGATAACTGAGTATAATTGTTATCCTGCTGTTATCCTATCCTATCCTTATCCTGTTTTATATCATATCCTGTCACTATGCTATCCTGCGCACCAAACGGGCCCTTAATTTCTTCGCTAACACTATAATGCTACAAGCAAGTCACGTTTTAATGACTTTAAAAAATAAACATTTTTTATTCTTGATAAAAAACAATTTATATTAAATCTTTTTTAAGGATAATTGTGAAACAAAAAATGTCTTTAATGGACCATTTTACTGATTAAGCCTTAAGGAAACTACTTGTAAAGACAGAAAATAAAGGATGGAGATGTCTACTAGTAATCTAAGAAAGTAAGATGATCGTTAAAAACCCTTTTTACCCTTAAGTCTAATTTTTTTTTGTTTTTGTTTGCTCCTTCAATTGGGGGTAAAATGGTATTATTTTGATGAAAGTTCTCTCATTCATCTAAGCCAAACTTTTGCGTTAATTGACCTGATTGCCCTTCACTAATTACACTAACATTTTTTTGGTTCAAGGGCAAGAGTTTGAGCAATTTTGGAATTTCACATGATATCTACACACTGTCCAAAGCACTTTAATTTGAATTTTAACTCAAATCTCTCTCTTCATCAAAGAAAAAAAACGCAAATCTATCTCTTATCTCTCTTTACAGTAAACATCTCTCTCTTTGTTCTCATTCTTCTCACTTCTCATTCTTCATCTCTTGCATAGCCAGATTTGTTATGGAGAAAGAAAACATGGCTGCGGGAGACGGTAGAAAAAAGATCCATGTACGAAGCGGTTACGTTTTCAAATTTTCGTATGCACTGGTATTTCTTCATTTTTTTCATTATTTTTGTTTGTTTTTTGTTATAAAACTAAGTTTGTTTGATGATTTGTTGTTTCAATTTTTTCGTGCGTTATTTTGTGTTGAAGAAATCAAAGCTTTGTTCTACATGAGAGAAAGAAGAAGAAGAACTACATGGGTATTTGATTTTCTCTTATTAATTTGTTTTGTTTCTTTTCCGCGTTGGATTTACTCCTCTTTTAATTCTTTTAATTTTTTGTTGTTCTACTTCAGTTTTATATTTGCACATCATGTGTTTGATAAAATGTTGTTGTGAATTTTCGTAAACTTTATGTTGTTTTATTGCAATTTTATACATGCACACAATGTGTTTGACAAAATGTTCATTCTAGATATTTGATTTTTCTTTCTTTTTTATTGTTTAATTTTTCAATCAGAATTTAGAAAAGGGTTATCAAACATAATTTAGTTGTTGTTCTTCTTCTTTATTTATTTTATTTTTCTGTTTTGTTTATTCATTTTACTCATCACTTTCATTTTCTATATGCACACCATGTGTTTGATTAAATGTTGTTGTGGCTTTCCATCAACATTAGAAGCTATGGTGCAAAAAGACAGTCCAAAAAGATGATTTTATTTTACCATTTTAATTGTATATTTACCTAACCATTCATTCTATCTTTGGAAAAAAAATCTGCAAAATTGATTTTACCATTTTTCTTACCTACATCTTTAACTCAAATGTTACCTTTTAATGTTTAGTTATGTCCCTATATTGATTATAAGTATAGACACTGATATGGACACCGGATTAAAATCTATGTTTTCACGCTTACAATCTTTCATTGCCGTCGTTTACGGTAAAAAGGTCTGATTTTAAATCTTTTCGTAAGTTTTACGACGATTAAAATCTGTGTTTTCTAGGTATAACGCTTAAAATCTATGTTTTCACGCTTACAATCTTTCATTGTCGCCGTTTACGATAAAAAGGTCTGATTTTTCATCTTTTGGTATGTTTTATGACGATTAAAATCATATTTTTCTAGCCATAACGCTTCAAATATATGTTTTCAACCTTAAACGCTTAAAATCTTTCATCACTTTTGTCAAAGGTAAAAGGTATGATTTTTATACCATTAAAGCTTCCAATAAAATCCATCTTTTATACCTTTAATGCTTAAAATATACGATACTATAAAGAGTGTATGTGTATTTTTTGTTCTGCTATCAGTGCAGACATTGAATGGTAGCTTTAGATCTATAGCATGTTAATTTATCTTTTGAGCAGTTCTAATTTATCTTTTGAGCTGAGTGTTGAGGAAACATATTTCTTTTAGTCATTGGCATTCAAAGGAAAGAGAGAAGAAGGCTTGAACCTTCAACAAAATGTGATAAATTTCCATTTCTTCTTCCTTTTAGTCCTGTCTTTAACTCACTTTCCTTCCATTTTTACTTATCTTCCTTTCAGATTAACGGGAAAATGGAAGGGAAAACAACCAACATCACTCTCTGGTAGCATCATCAACGCTAAAATTTCATTTTTTTTAGTTTACATGTCTGGATTATTTTATTGTACTGAATTAAGGTTGAACGGAGCAACTAGGGTTGATGATGTTAATCAACATGACATTCCTTACCCAATGCCTAAGTTTAAAGACTTTATTGAGATATCAATCGGAAAATGACGTGAAGATCTACTTTATGGAAAATGACGTGAAGATCTCCTGCAATTAGATACAATGATGTTTGTTAGGCTCTTAATATCTTATATACACATGTTTCTCATTTCAGGAAGGTGAATTTGATCCGCGCAAATACCCAGCTTAATTACCTTGACGACATGCGTGGAAGAGAATTAGCGTTGAAAGTTAAGATTCAATCAAAAGCTAAGATGGCTAATTTGTTGAATTATAGGGATGATCCAGAAATAATTCAACATATCAAAGACCAGATCAATAATGATGAGATTATTGTTTTTTATATGCAATCTACTCATCTAATTTCATATTTTTACAACTAAAAATTTAAACTTTGATCACTTTTTAGATTGAGAATTTCATCTCCACTATGCTTGATGCCTCCAATTACTAGACAGGTACAGTCTAATACATCAATGAAACATAAAAAAAATATAATTTACCAAATTTTTAGTCATCCAGTTTTACTTTCATTTTGTTGTAAATGTAGTGTTCAAAGATGATTGATGATTCTGCTGCTGGAACAAGTACTGCAGAGGTACAAAGCTTTTTTTTTTATAATAAATCTAACACATATTCCACTTAATATGCATTATTATAACCATGGCAGACATTTATTCTAACCATCTAAGACATTGATGAGGTATTGATTTGTTATTTACCTAATTATATTCTACTATTCTACGTATCAAGAACTGTTAAGGTGATAAAACATTTTAATATTTGATAATTCCTCTTCTTTTTTTGTAGAGGTAACATAGCGGATGTTAAGATGTCAGAGTCTTTGGCTACAAAGTTTATGGAATTTTGCAAGGATAGGACTGACTCTTGCCCCATCATTGTCATCGTCAAGAATGGACGCTTGACACAAGCAGTTGGTAAGTGTCTAACGGCATAAAAAAAAAGTATCATAGTCGTTTCTCTGCATTGTAATATTTTTTCACCACTTTTTATTTGGATATTTAGATAATTATCCTGTACAAGTATCAAATGCATGGAATGGTACAAGACTTCTTATCAATGAAGACATATTTAGATAATTATCCTGTACAAGTATCAAATGCATGGAATGGTACAAGACTTCTTATCAATGAAGACATATACTAGAAATCAATGACTTTAAGAAAGGGTTTATTCATTCAACTTATGCAAAGTGTTATCCATTATTTCAAACATAATTAGTTTATACATCAAATTATTATTCCTGCACTTTTCATCAGATTGCCTGCAGACAACATTTTTGGGACTCAGAAGCAAAATATCTCCAGATCCTCTCACAAGTTTACACAGGGGTCAACTTCTCCTCAGCTTACTTCTGAGCAAAGATTCATGCAAGGTGCTGAAGTCCTTCAACTCTCTGAGATCGTTAAGCTTAAAAAGGTTATACCAGTTCAGCTCATTATCTTTATACTAACTCTGATACATTATTTGTTCTTTGTAATCCCATCTAACAAACTATATTATGTAGGCCCAAATTTATTTGATCGTTGCCACTACATCACATGCCAGAGCATCTGCAAATGGGTGGTTCTTTATTGGGTGCACTGACATTTGAGTGTAAAGATGTTCATAGCACTGCTGATCCAGCTATCAGGTCCATATTGCCTCATATCATAATCATAATATTATAGTTTAATTACCATATTTTATTCACGAAACCATAATCCAATATCTGCACTGTTTAACTAATTAACATGCATAGGCTTGATGTGGAAGCCTACCATGGTAAACACATGCAATTTTGTTTTTTTGGGATAATACTCTCAATGATTTGTTATGAATTACAGCAAAAGATCTCAAGAAGACTATGCTGGAGGATTCACATTTATTTTGTTTTTTCACATTCATGTTTACTTTCAAGAGTTACAAATGACATTTACTACTCACATCCCAATTTGTTTGAGGAGCTTATGAATAGAAAGTTGGCCTTCTGTGTTAAACGGCAAAAATATTGGGATCAATGCTCAATGTTGGGATCCAAAGATAAGAAAGCGTTGGGTGATTCTATCCAAGGACATTTCCCTATGGACCTAAATGCTGAGGTTCCCATGTTATATTTATTTGTCTATCACCGCAGTTCAGTTTAAATTCTTTATTAATGACCAATCCGTTACTTACGGGGTTTACTTATGTTGAAAGCAAGTGGAGATATACTACTTCAGCCCATGCTTCAGATAATGACCAGGTCTCTAAATTGAACGACCATATCACTGACATTGTAGATTCTCTTGCTTATCCCACTGTAAGACATATTGTTTACATTACCCCTAAATTTCTTTTAGTTTCCAACAACACTCATATAATTTCCTCCCACTCTTCATTTATTTACTAACGGTGTTAAATTTCGTATCTTCTAACTATATATAGCAGGATTTGTCTGCTTCATCTGAGCATGAGCTGGATCGTCGATCAAACACTACTCCTTCTAAGATGTCTACCACTGAGCAGATGCCATATGACCTCCTCAAATCACAACTCTCTTCAATCAGGATCATTAAGAAGGAGAACCACAATTAATCAAATTTCAGTCTGTTTCTATGAATAGTTTTTTTGTTGAAGAACCACAATTCTGACATCTTTTGGTTATCATCAGGTACCTTCAATAGAATTTTGCGATATCAATGACTCTGCCTTGAAGTTTAACCTGTACTCTATTTATAATTCAGTTTGTATTAATGTTAGACCTCATTTTTGCAAAACCTAAACAAATGTTTCATATTTTCTCGATTTAGCGTTTCGTGCATTAACGCAGGTTTTAATTTTTTTTTTTAACAGTTGAAACTTGGTAGGTCTACACAAGAGTCGAAAGATCAAAAGTTGATAAAATGAAAATGCTTATAGAATACATGGACGGAAGAAGAACTACATGGGTCAGTGATTTTCTTCTATAAAATCATCTCTCTCTCTGTGTGAAATTTTGTGATTTCTTCTACTTCAAAATCTTCTTAGTTTAGTTAATTTTGATTGTCAGCTACTTACTTCATTCACTTTTTTTACTACAATAAATTTCTATGATATTTGAATTTATCCCTCCTTTATGTTTATGTATATCGTGTGAATCTTGGTAGGTGGAGTTAATCATAGCATTGGTGATGGTCTGGTGGTGTTTGTCATTGCAGTAAAAGGAACATGGAAGAAGATCCATGGGAGAAACTTGACATTTTTCCTAACAACTACTTCAAGGTTGATACTTAATTAATGTTTTTACATAGTTTCTCAACACTATTTTGTTAATTTTAACTATGTCACGACCTTTCTATTTTCTTCTAACACCATCTCCTATGTTTCAGTCATTTCTATTTGATGCTTTTTTCCCCTCCTTTGTTTTCTATCATTATATTTAGTGTTGTTTCAATTGGCAAGACTTACATATCTATGTTGGTTTCGATTTTTGTAGCAAATAGTCCTAGCATCTCATACTTGGTGTTTATGAGAGAAGATTACTAGCAAAAGATAAGAAACATCTCGCGATAACTTTGTTTCAAGTTTCAATTTTTGTTTTAATATCTCAAATTATAACTTATCTATGCTTGCTTTGACATTGTTATCGCTAATCTATATGTTCTTATCTTACTTTTTATCATCTATGACATATCTCCTGCTTCTCACAAAGCACCAGCCAAAAGGAGTGTTGGAAAGCATCAACCACTTGAGAATACCCACCTTGAGTCGCAGTTCTCAATGAGAACTTCTCATCACCCAGATCTGACAAGCTCATTAAGAAGTAGAAGATCTAATCTGAAAATTTCTTATTTGCATTAAGACTTTTCTACTATATGCTTTTGCTCTTTAATTTGTTATTAACCACTTCCTACTTTGTGAAATACATATGGTGTTCCCGTCATGGCTTTTGTTTAAGTTCCCACCTTTAGCAAACGTAATGGTGATCTATGCTTTTATATGCAATATGAATTAGCAACTTTATTAAATTTCTGAATCAATGATTATTGCTCATTTAATATATTACAAAGGCTTCATATATTGAAAAAGATATATATTTTTGTGTTTCAACAAAATTCTCATGGAGCAAAGTATGGTATAAGTAAAAAAAACGTACATTATTATGTCACATTTTAATATTTAAATGTACTACTATGTAATGAACATGTTGATGTTGTCCAAGCTTATAAGCATGAATGGTCCTTTCTAAAATTATCACAAAAATTGAAAGTTGATGGAAAGAGTTGTGCCAAATTGAAAAATATCAACATGGTGATACACTTAGGTTCAAATTTCCAGGCAGGCTTTCAGCCAACTTGATTCATTTTCGCATAATTGCAAGATTTCTTTTTGCCGTTCTATCGGCTTCTCACGCGCCCTACATGTTTCTATTTTTACTCTTCTGCTATTTAAATAGTGGATGTTGTAAAAATGAAATTTATTTGAAAAATGTCGTCGCTACTTAAGTAGCGGACGTTATAAAAAAAAATATGAACATGAAATTTTTTGGGGTGTATCCGCTACCTAAACAACGGACATGAGTATTTTTATAAATTCATAGGGCGCACGAGAAAAGGAGTAGGGTGGGAAAAGACAATCTCTATATTCATTCTCTACATCTCTTCTTTCCAGATTTGACAATATACCAATGTCGTAAATAATATAAGCCATCAATGTACCTACATGGGCCTATGGCCTAGCATAGGCTCAGGCCAAAATATTTTTATAAGTCTATTTAGTTAAATAGGTCAAATTGCAGGCCATTAAAAAAGTCTTTTAGCCTACTAGGCCAGCCTATTTAAGTTAATATGAATAATATTTTTACTACTATAATTATTTAATTTATATTTTAAAATTTGTACTTTGATTAAATTATAAATTTATTAACTTTTTTAGTAGTTTAAGTTTATTAATCTACATAAGTTTTTCACATATATAAATGTATTATTATAAACTATAATTGAAATATGATGACATATATAGTAAAAATATGACTTTTATGATAAGATTAAAATTTCTCACATGATGTGAGTTGTTGCGGTTAAAATCTCACTCTAAAACACTTTTGCAATAGCTACTACTCCTCCTCTCTCCTGCAACAGGAAGAAACAAAACTGATAACATCGCACTTCTTATTGCTTAAGAAAAACACAGTGCACTCCTTCTCCTTCATGCTTAACGATAAAGAAATTAACTATTAAAAAAAATTAAAATATTTATCATACACAGAAAATTTGTTCTTGATAAAACAATTAAAAAAAAATGAATACACACATAAGTTAATAACATAAAAAGAAAGAATTATTTAATAAAAAGTTATTTGATAATATAAAAAGAAATTTGGCAATATGTCGATGTCGTAATTAATATAAGCTCTCAATATATTTACATGGGCCTATGGCTTAGCATAGCTCAGGCCAAGATATTTTTATAAGTCTATTTAGTTAAATAGATCAGGCCGCAGGCCATTAAAAATTGTTGACTTTTAAATTAGGCTACGGGGAGATTGTCAAATTAAACTTTTAAATTAGATGGTCAATTATTTTACAAGAATTGTTGACTATGAAATTTTTAAAAATATTTACAATTGTAAATTATTTAAACACTATTATTAACAAATATACACTCGAAAAAAAATCTCACTCTTAAACATGCACTTTGTTTGAAGCAGCTTTGAAGCCTGTCTTTTTTATAATAAAATCCCAGGTCGTCACTTTTTAGTCATTCAAATTATAATAATTGTTATAAACAAATACTCTCCGACCTTATTTATAAGCCAGATTCTATTGTTTCACACTTATTAAGAAAATTGTTACATTTACTACTCCCTTTGATCTTATAAATAAAAGTTTGATTTTTTAGGTTCATTGTACTATGAATGTATTTAGATGAGTATATTATAGTCTATATACATCCATTTTAAAAAACAGAACAATTAATGGGGGATATTTTTGGAACAATAACATTAAATAGGGTTGAATATGGTGACTTTTACTTATATTTAAGCACAAAACTTTTTCTTAACTTTTGCTTATAAATAAAATCGAATGAAATTTAGAAGAACAAAAGACCGGATGGAATACTCCTACTATGTTAGTCACTTTTTCTTTTTGAACGGCACTATGTTAGTCACTTGAGGGACTAAAATATTTTATTGCACTAATTTGTTGCTTTAATTCAATAAAGTGACATCAATACAGCTCATTTTAACTTATGCAGGGTATAGAGTTGCAAAAGTCAGTTTTATTGAGCTTGGTGGTACTTTTACACCGATTTTTGAGCAACAGTGGTAGAGGAATTGTAAAATATTGGGCTTCAATCAAATCATACCAACTAATAAGTACATAATTCCTTTGGTCTTAAATATAAGAAAATATTCATTTTACAGATACATCACTATTAGCCGTACATGGGCCTATGGCCTAACATAGGCTCAGACCAAGATATTTTTATAAGTCTGTTTAGTTAAATAGGTCAGACTATAGACCATTAAAAAAGACTTTTAGCCTACTAGGCGGACCTATTTAAGTTAATATGAATAATATTTCTACTAATATAATTATAAATTTATTAACTTTTTCATTAGTTTAAGTTTATTAATCTACATAAGTTTTTCACATATATAAATGTATTATTATAAATTGAAATCGAAATATGATGTCATATATAGTAAAAATATGACTTTTATGATAAGATAAAAATTTGTCACATGATGTGAGTTGTTGCGGTTCAAGTGTCACTCTAAAACACTTTTGCAGTAGCTACTACTACTCTCTTCCGCAACAGGAAGAAACAAAACTGGTAACATCGCACTACTTCTTGCTTAAAAAAAACACATTGCACTCATTCTCCTTCATGCTTAACGATAAAGAAATTAACAATTTTAACTATTAAAAAAATTAAAATATTTATCACACACAGAAAATTTGTTCTTGATAAAACAATTTTTAAAAAAACTAATATACACATAAGTTAATAATATAAAAAGAAAGAATTATTTTATAAAAAGTTATTTGATAATATAAAAAGAAATTTGACAATATGCCGATGTCGTAATTAATATTAACCCTTAATATACCTGCATGGGCCTATGGCCTAGCAAAGGCTCAGACCAAGATATTTTTATAAGTCTACTTAGTTAAATAGCTCAGCCTGCAGGCCATTAAAAAAACATTTAACCTACTAGGCCGGCCTATTTAAGTTAATATGAATAATAGTTTTATTACTATAATTATTTATATATTAAAATTTGTATTTTGATTAAATTATAAATTTATTAACTTTTTCGGTAGTTTAAGTTTATTAATCTACATAAGTTTTTCACACATATATATATATATATATATATATATATATATATATATATATATATATATATATATATATATATATATATATATATATATATATATATATATATATAAATGTATTATTATAAACTAGAATTGAATTATGATGACATATATAATCAAAATATGACTTTTTATTATAAGATTAAAATTTCTCACATGACGTGAGTTGTTGCGGTTAAAGTCTCACTCCTCTCTCTTGCAACAAGAAGAAACAAAATTGGTAACATCGCACTCCTTTTTGCTTATAAAAAAACACATCGCACCCCTTCTCTTTCATGTTTAACGATAAAGAAATTAACAATTTTAACTATTAAAAAAATTTAAAATGATCATATTTATCAGTAAAGCAACAATATTTTGAATTTTTGTTTCAGTGATACGCTTTTTAATAAAGTAATTAAATTGATCGTTGTGTCAATTAATTATAACACAACAATTTAAATCAACTAATTCTTTCTATTTATAAAATTAATTTCGTTGAAACCAACTTTTTAACGCGCCGAAGGCGCGTGCAACGCGCCGAAGACCCCTTACGACCTAACGCCCCGACGCAATATAACGCGCCGAAGGCGCGTCCCGTGCGTACGCACGGGTTTGTACCTAGTTGCAACAAAAAAGATATTAGAAAAAGATGAACCCTCGCTACACATACTATGTGGATATGTACCGGTACACGGCTTAGGTGAATGATTGTGATTGATCCACAAATATGATTTAATATAGAAAAACCAATAAATAATATTTGGTAACCAATTAGAATTATCGACCTCAACAAATATACCGGTACAAGTCCACATAATATGTTTACCGAAAAATTCACCTTAGAGAAAAGGAGTTGAGCGAAGAGAGGGCCATCTCAAATCTCAATCCGACATTGGAACAAATTTGCCTGTTATTAATTTTTGTCAGTATTTAGAACTTTCTAGTAGTGGAGATGAAATCGGTAGCTCAACCGAGATTTGAGTTAAGGGTTAAATGAATTAAGGGTTCAGAGTTCAAGTTCAGAAAAATGTGAAAAATAATAAAAATTAATTAATAACGTTGACGATTTAAAAAAATAGATATCTCATAAGCCTCTCTCTCTCTATATATATTATTGTTGCGATGAATATTGTTTTGTTGGCAAAGAAAGTGTAATATGTAGATATCATAGAGTTTAAATTTGAGATTTTTCACTTACTATTTTAAGGGGTAAAGTAAATATGACTACTAAACAATTTGACAAAAAAACATCAATTAAATAAAATAAAAATAATTTAAACTTATTTATATTTAAAACCACTTAATATTGAAGAACCACTATTTTCTTTTTGAACAAGGAAGAACCACTACTTTTTGGTTTTTTCAAAATTACAAAACTTATATGCATTTCTTTAGATGCAGTTTTTTCTGTTCCTTTCACAAAAAGGTAGTTATTTATATTTTTTAATTAAAAAAAAAGAAAATTGTTTTTATATAAAAATAACTTCCCCATGTATCTAGCACAGTAACAACTGTGTATATGGAACTGTACATAAGTTTGGAAAACTATCTCTTCATAATTTGAAAATATTTACTCATCAACCAATAAGAATAGGACATATGCACGTGAAATAAAACTTGGTTACAAGTTAGTCATAAGTATCACATGCAAATTTACTTATGTAGATCTCACCGTAACTTTTTCATATATTTGAGATCAAATAAATTGGACTCCGAAACTTTGTGTGCAAGTTTGCACTGAATGGGAAAAGGAGGGTTGGGGAAAGAGAGAGAAAAAAATCTTCCACATTTTATGAGAGAGTTTTTGTAGGGATGAATGATAAATAATTGATTAATATATTTTTGATTTTATGAATATTATAACAACATATATATTAAATTTGAAAAGTTTATATAAACCCTCCAAAATCATTACAATTTTTAAATTTTTCTAATACAATTTTTGAGTTCCTCCAAATTAAAAGAATTTTGTATATATTAAGAGAAAAAAGAAATATGAATCTCTCAAAACTCTTTCCACCCAATATATATCTTCTATTTTTTCCACTTTGTTCCTTTATTTTCTTGTTTTCTTTCAAAAGTCTCTATTCCCTTTTATTCTTCCAAACTCACAAACAAATTCTTCCGTATGTATGTGGTGCTCGTAAGAGGGGATAGGGTTAGCTATGGAAAATTCCACTTGACTTGGACATAATCAACCATATATATCACAAACACACAAATATTTGTTTAAATAACATCCATGAAGACTTGTGAAAGTCGCCATGCGCATTGTATCTTTTGCAAAATGATTTACACCTTATTATTTTTTTATGATGATCAATATGAAAAGGAAAATTATATGGTGCAGCCCTTATTTGGACTGTTTTGGTGCAGTTTTAATCTGGCCAATGAGGATTCAGTGTTGACTCACTTTTAATTATATGGTACAAACCACTTATATTGTACTTACCATGTATCTTTATATCTATTAATATTTCAACTAAGTCCCTACCATATTAAAAGTTACAAAATTACCACAATGTTTAAATTGTTTTTAATTTAAACTGTGATTGTAAATCAATTAAAACAAAATTATAACTAAAATTGAAACAAAAAAACAACAAAGTCACAAAATCAAAGTCTAATTTCACAATTCAAATGAAAGGTGAATGAATCAATAACACAATGTCAACATATAAAAGAAACGAATAAAAAGTTGTAATTAAATTGGGATCGGAATTTGAGACGAAACACAGACGGTGAAGAATTTGATGGATTGAGGCATTTAAAGATTACTACAAGCAAATACAGAAAAAGAAGCCCCTAAACTAGAAGAACAAACAGGCACACAAAAGGGACATGTGCTATCCAAATCCTGCGTCAAATAGGGGTGTGCATGGTTTGGAAACCACACCACACATAATTGATGATTTTGGTTCTAAACCAAAACCATTTCAATGACAAACCGATTATTTTTTAAAACTAATTTGGATTTGGTTATTAACCGGATCGAAACCAATTTATAATCGGTTTGTAATAAAATTTAGGTTATTTACATGATCCAATTTTAAATAGGTTTTTTACTTAAATTAATTTTTTTTATTAGTTGATTAAAAAAAATAGATTTATTAATTATTTTAAAAACATAATTTTTCATTAATTTTATGATTGAATTGGTTTATAATCAACCCACAAAGTTTTTTTTCTAAACCCAAATTACTTTTTACTTAGCCGAAAACTTATTTTTTATATTGTTTTAAAAATATTTTTTATTATTTAAAAAAAGAGTAATTTTTAAAATTAAAAAATCTGATTTTTAAATACAAAAGAAACTAATATTTATTATAGAAAAAAAATTAAAATACTAAACTTTTGAAAAACTAAAAACATTAAAAACTGATTTTTTAATTATTTTTTTTAAAAAAACTGATTTATAATTTTTTAAAGGGTCTTGTTAACATGTGCATATAGGGCATATGATAAAGTAACTTAATATAGAAATTTAACATTTAATAATACAAGACATTTAATGCTTGAAAAGTTAAAATGCACAAATTCTAAGGTATAATTTATATTTTTACTACCTTAACATGTGCCATATATGCACATGTTAACATTCTCCTTTTTTTAAATCACAGTGCACCAGCAACACATCCCAAACCATTAAAGCAAACCAAGACCTGGAAAAACCAGCACCACCCCCAACGCAAA
Organism: Trifolium pratense; assembly: GCF_020283565.1. Taxonomy (NCBI): domain Eukaryota; kingdom Viridiplantae; phylum Streptophyta; class Magnoliopsida; order Fabales; family Fabaceae; genus Trifolium; species Trifolium pratense. Next base: position 39,141,728 of record NC_060065.1, read on the forward strand.
GGAGGCAGCTAGACACCCCAGGCCACCAACGCCTAAGGCAAAGCCCCGGATCCCAACACCATTCATAAAAGAGGCAAGTCGGGATTTTGTGCCGGCTCAAACCCCATCTCCAAGACAGCAGCTTAATATCATCAATCACCTTCTCCGGTGGAATTTGGGATTTAGGGTTTTCATTTTCATTTTTAATTTGATCAAATAAAAAACATCATAAATTATATTATCTTGAATTGAAATAAAATTTGTTTTTTTGTTTGTAATTTGTACATGAATATTTATTTGATGGATGACTCATATACAATAAATAAAAGTTTGTTTAAAAAAAATGACTCACCATGAACTTGCGCTAATGTGGAAATTAAATTGAATTCTATTGGTTAAAAAAAAGGACTGCACCAAAACAGTCCAAAAATGGAACTGCAGCATAGAAACTCCCATATGAAAATAGGAATAGTACTAACAATATTTTCTTTTCATTAATATTCATGATAACGCACATTCTTATTGGTTGGCATTTATGTGAGACTCTCACATAAAAGATGTTTATTAGAACTCTAAGATATTTTCATTAAAACAATTACTATTCTTCCATGCATGTTGTGCCCGTAAGAAGGGGTAGAGTTAGCGGTGGAAAATTCCACTAGACTTGGACATAATTAACCATATATACCACAAACGTACAAATATTTTTTTGTTTCTTCCACTAATCAATGAAGACTTATGAAAGTCACCATGCATTGTACAAAATGATTGGCCCCTTGATCGTGGAACTGATTATAAACAGCTAGTTAGTATTTGAGTACCCAAAATTTTAGTTTCATTTGAGGTACGGGTTGAACCTTTGCTGATGATGCATGGAAGTTGCTATTTGGTTTAAAGTGTGAGAGATTAAGTTTTACTATAAATAAATAGATAAAATTTAAGATATAGGAGTATAATAGAGGTGACCTAATACCTAATGCCGTAAGATTTTAGGTGGATATGTAGTGTCTCTCCCTCTTTTGTGATATTGAAGCATTGACTCGTTGTTTCTCCTAGCGCTGTCTTGGAGTGGATCCTGGTATTAATTGCAGCACCTATAACTCACACTTGGGTGATCCATATACCTAATGCCTTATGATTTTTGGTGGAGAGATGTGACGTCTCTCTCTCTCTCTCTCTCTCTCTCTCTTGTGATCATGGAGCGTATGAGCAATGTTTAAAATCAGACTAGTCATCGAACCAGTGAGGGTACTGAATCATTCGTTCATTAATAGAACCATTGGGTCACTGTTTGAACCGTATGACTAAATCGGATAAAACCGAATAACTCGGTTGAATAAACTGAAGGGAAACCGAGTTATCAAAGGGCAGCGAAATTTAAAATTTTCGATTTCCTTTCCTTGGATCATTACGGATGTAACAAGAATTAGTGATTGAATGATTACCTCTTGAAGTGCCGAAAGGAGTTTCGAATTTTGATCACAAGGTGAGCAATGTAGCAAAACCTTTACTTGTTCGCACGAACGGTTCTCCTCTGGTTCCCGATACTAGCCAAGCAGTCAGAGGTTAGAAACAATGGAGTGCTCTTTTGTTTTCTCAAACCGAAAGTCTAACCTATAACTATAGCACAAGGATTCTATTAATAAAACAACAGTGCAGACTTTAACTGCTTGTTTTCATTTGTATCACAGAGGATCATGATGGATCATCTATGTTCTTTGTCTTTTTGTTGAAGTCTTAGTATAGTGTCGGGAGATGTACATCTTCTCGACTTAAACTTCTTTTTCTTCTAGTCTAGAGGATTATCCAAAATCCTATAGTATAGAGGATCATAAGAATTTTCTTGATAGTACTTTTACAAATAATTCTCATACCTACACACTTGAAAACGCAATTAGATAAATTGTTACTTTTATTAAATTAAATGTTTGATAGTACTTTTATTAAATGATGAGATTTTAAGTACATGTATCCAATCACAAATCAATTTATATTCAACTCACTTTTCATCAAAGTCAAATTCTCTCAAACTCAACTCTATCAAGTTTGCTCGATTCTCACAACCATAGAACAAAACACAGATTTACAGCATGTAAAACATTTGAAATTTCTATTTTAAAACCATGCAAAGTTTGATTCAATAGAATCTATTTCCACCTCTACTGACAATATATAGTGAGCTTTTTTTACCGTTGGTCAGTGTAAAACTTTTTTACATAAAAAATACATATTCGTTAAGGAATTTTGTTTCCCCCCTTATGTGACTCTTCTTGCTTTCTAATGTGTTATATTATTTTCTTATTTTCTATGACTTTTGACTTATACTTAAGGACCTGCCTTTTGGAAATGATTTTTATGTTCAATATTTGAAGTGACTTGATATTCCAAATAATATTATTATATACAATATATAGTTTACCTTTTTTATAATTTGTTGGTACACAAATTTTATTTGGCCGTTTTGCTTAATAAATATTTCAAGTAAACATCATAAGGTAAGCAGAAGGAATAATATTATATGGATCTAAAATATGTTTTTGTTTAAAACATTGTTAGACTCGCACACTATAAATATAGAGACGTAAAAAATTTCGAGTTCGAATCCCAACTCTTTCAGAAATGTCCGTAGTAGTTACCAATTATGTTTCCTTAAATTTGTGGGACTATGAATCTACTCCCTCCATTCCACAAGGACCCGGATTTGCTACAGTTGCATTTTCACACAGTTATATGTAGTTTGTAATCTCATCCGTTAAATTTAAATCGGACGGTTTAGATTAAAAATTGGGTTTTTCTAGTTAAATTATTCTCGGCCGTTAAAATCAAATCGGACGGTTCAAATAAAAAATAGTGTGTTACTATGTGCTTCTTTTACATCAGCAAATCCAATTTGATTCCACAATGAGTGATCAAGTTAACTCATTCATGCGTGTCAATATATAACATTGACCATTAATATATTTAATTATATAATAGAATTATAAATAAAAAAAATTGATATTTTGAAACTATATATTGAAACAAATTAATCAAATAACATCTTATATGCTAATATTTATTTTTATTTATTAATTATTAGTAGAATAATATGGTTAAAATTGTACCCAAAAAAAAAGACTAATATGATTAAAATAAGATATGTGAATAGTGCAAATGATCAAAATGGATCACTCATTTTAGAACGGAAAGAGTAATATTTAATTGACAATAAAACATGCATAAATAGATAACTTGCTTCCTTGAATTTCCTAAAACATGGATTCATTAGTATTTTTCATTCTAGCACTATGTTCACTTTCTTCTACATCATTTATTGAATCAAGTAAAATCCAAAATGGCTTTACCATTGATCTTATACATCGTGATTCACCTAAGTCACCTTTTTACAACCCTTCATTGTCCCATTTAGATCTCATAAGAAATGCATATTTGCGCTCAAATTCTATACTAAATAAATTATCCATTTCTCTTTTATCAAATGATGAAAAAAATGAATCACCCGAATCAATTATATTACCAAATAATGGTGATTATCTTATGAGAATTTTTATAGGTACACCACCTATAGAAAAACTTGTTATTGTTGACACAGGTAGTGATCTTACTTGGGTACAATGTGCACCTTGTGTCAATTGTTTCACTCAAGATACACCTTTTTATGATAGAACAAAATCTTCCACTTTCTCAAATGTTTCATGTGACACACAATCTTGTACATTACTTCCTAAAAAACAACAATTTTGTGGAAAATTTAATGAGTGTTTATACTCATATCATTATGGTGACAAATCATATACCATTGGTCAATTAGGTGTTGATTCTATTAGTTTTGGTTCTAATAGTGTGGTTCAAGGTGTTAATGATAATGTTAATAATATATCATTTCCTAAGTCTATTTTTGGATGTGGATATTACAATGTTTTTACAGCTGATAATAGTGTTAGAACAGCTGGACTTGTTGGTCTAGGAGCTGGTCCATTGTCACTAGTTTCACAACTAGGTGATTCTATTGGTCACAAATTTTCTTATTGTTTGGTTTCTTTTACTTCAAATTCATCTAGTAAATTGAAATTCGGTAACGAAGCAATTATATCGGGTGATGGAGTTGTGTCTACTCCACTTATAATCAAACCTTCTGAACCTACTTTTTACTATCTCAATCTTGAAGGTATCAGTGTTGGACAAAAGACGATTCAAACAGGTCAAACCAACGGTAACATGATCATTGATTCAGGGACAACACTGACGTATCTTGAACAATCATTTTTCGATGATTTTGTTACTTCGGTGAAGGAAGTTATTGGTCTTGAAGAAAGGGAAGATACTCCGTCTCCGTTCCACTATTGTTTTACATATCATCCGGATGTCGGTTTTCCTTATATTGTGTTGCATTTTACAGGAGCTAACCTTTCCTTAGAGCCTAAGAACATGCTTTTGTTGTATGAGAATAACTTGGTATGTTTGGCAGTAGTACCTTCAAATATTCAAGGAATTTCCATCCTTGGAAATGTGGCACAAGTTGATTTTCAAGTGGAGTATGATCTTGAAGGGAAAAAACTTTCTTTTGTTCCTAGTAATTGTGCTAAGAATTAATTTATTCTTAATCTTTATAAGGTTATGCTTTTTTAATTTGACATGTTATGTTTATTTAGTTTTTATTTGAATTTCGGTTACTAAAGTTATATCGTATGATCAATTTTATCAGTTCTATTTTGTTAGTTTTCGTTGTGTCAATTTTCATTTCTCATTCCTAATCTAAGCCGTCACTGTACACAATAAAACTGTCGCCACTTTGCCACTAGAACTGCCGAGATTTACACACACCCACGGCGGTTGATTGGACGCCGCAATAAACGTCACTATTGAAATGAGCGGCGACGGTTGTCTTCCTACTGCCTCAAATTGATTGTCGCCGTCTTCAATTTTTCTTGTAGTGTTTGAAGAGTGGAGAGGAAAAAACTGAAAATGGTGGTTCTCACAGCTCACAACAATAAGGGAATTCAAAGAGACTAAACATAACAAAAAATTGTTTAAAGTTTTGACTATCGTTTCCAATTTCTTCTGTATGTTAGCATAAGAGTTTTGACTTTATCATCTCAATGGGTTATTCAAATTTCACTTGCAACGATATAAAATGGCTATTTTTTATTTTTTTAACAAACAAAATGGTTATTACTAATACTATCTACGTTATTAATAATCCAATTCATCTTCGCAAAGGCATTGCATGTAATATATGGGTTCAATTCGCTTATTCATCAAAAAATGTAAAATTCTAATCACTAAACTACTTAATCAATATAATAATGATTACAATTTGACAAACCACTATTAAAAAATCTTTAAGAAAACTTTCACATTTAGGTTCATTATTTTTTAAATATATTTGTCTAATATAATTAGGAGAAAATCACTTGATTTCAAAAAATAAAATAAAAAATACAACTTGATTCAAATTTTTACAATATTTTCAATATCCTTTTAATAAAATCTAAACAACTCATTTTCCAATTAATCACCAAAATACCTTATTTTGAATTTAGAAAGTGATTTTTTTTGTCAAGTAGCCTAGTGGCTAGAAACTTTAAAGGTTTTTTTTTATAAGCCTAGCAACCTTAAAGGTGAATAAGTGAAGTGTCTCAGGTTCGAACCCGGGCTCCTGTACATATAGTGCGATGTCTCTGCCAACTGAGCTAAGCTCACAGGGACAGAAAGTGATATATTTTAAAATGGCTTAAATGTAATTTTAGTCCTCTTATTTTCAAGTTTTCACAATTTTGATTCCCTTATTTTTAAATTTGTAATTTTAATCTCCCTATTTTTTTTAATGGATCTTGCTAACTAATTTCTCTGAGTACTAGTTAAAGAATTAAAAAGAAAAATAAAATAAAAGTTATGCATTAAAAATATCAAAATTTTAATTTTTATTATGTTGACTATACAATTTCCAATAAAAGCTTTCTAAATGCGTCAAACAAAAACTTCTAAATTTGAATACTTTCCTTGGAGCACTTTTTAACATTTGCTTTTTTTTAATGTAAGCAATTTTGGCCCCCTTGCCAATTTTTAACTCCTAGTATTGATGATGTGAAAGTGCAATGCGGAAATGGCAATATGAAATGATACCTACAAGTTTTGAGAAATATTTCTGCAAAATGTTATAGAGATATATGTGGTAAATTTATCATATCTCTCTGAATATAAGTCGTATGCTAATGATTTTTAATCTAGTGTAAATAAGACAAAATTTACTACAAGATTGACATTAAATATAGTATGAGAAAATCTACCTGCAAGTTTGAGAAAAGTTTCTGCTCTGTTTCTGTATCAGTACCCATTATTTGGTTAAACTGAACCAATTGGATAGTTAACCCTCAAAACAAAAATTATATTTGTATTCTTGACACCCTAATCTTTCCAACGAGTGATCGTTTACTCAAATCGGACATCGTTTAGTATTTCAAATAAATTGTGGAAGTTGAGGGTCTCATGCAGAATTTATGCAGGAAATCTGGAAAAAAAAATTGGAACACAATATTTCGGTTTATATAAACTGAAATTTTTTAGCATGACAAAAAAATTCGGTTCGTATAAAGCGCAGTACCCCCAAGGGTAAAAACAGAAATTCAGGGGGTAGAAAAGAAATGCGCGGGGTCGGGAGAGAAATGATCGTTGAAAAATTTAGTTAATTGAACCAAACTGTAGTTCGAACTGCACTAAACCATATTTTTAACTAAACCATTTAATTCAGTTTTGAACTTAACCACTTTCAAAAAACTGTTACAATTCAGTATAAAACTGGTTCAGAATCAGTTTGAATTTATTAACTGGTTTTTATTAAAAAAAAAATAGAATACATCAATATTTTCCGGAAAAAAAGTTACTCATTTTTTTCGGAAAAAAAAGTTCTCGATTTTTTCCGGAAAAAAGTTTCAAATTTAGAAAATAACAATTCCGAGTTTTTTTCGGAATAAAAGTTGTCGATAGTTCCGATATTTTAATCAAAAGAAATTTCCCGATATTTTTCGGAAGAAAAAGTTTTGGATATTTTTTCGGGAAAAATTTTGGATTTTTTTTTTCGGAAAAAAAATTCCCAATTTTTTCGGAAAAAAGTTTCGGATCTTTTTTCAGGAAAACTTTTCGATATTTTTTCTGAAACAACGTTTCCCATCTTTTTTCAGGAAAAATTTTCGATTTTTCTTTTCGGAAAAAAAGTTCCTGATTTTTCCGGAAAAAAGTTTCCGATCTTTTTTCGGGAAAATGTTTTCGATATTTTTTTGGAAAGAAGTTCCCGATTTTTTGGGGAAAAAAGTTTTGGTTTTAGATAAAAACAATTCCCAAGTTTTTTCTGGAAAAAAGTTTCCGATCTTTTTTCGAAAAAAAAAAGTTTTGATATTTTATGCGGAAAAAAAGTTTCAAATATTTTCTGGAAAAGAAAATTCCGATTTTTTTTTTTCCGGAAAAAAAAGTTTTCGATTTTTTCGGGGGAAAAAGTTACAAAAAAAAGGGTTTAAAACCAGTTTTAAATCAATTATCTGAAACTAAACCGATTTAAAGTTGTAACCTAGTTCTAAACCGAACTGTAACTAATTTTAGAAATAAACTGATTGCTATAAAAAAAATAGTTTCAGTTACCGAACTGAACCGTATAAATGGTTCAGTTCATGAATCATCAACACACCTACGAAGAATTGATCGAGAAGTACCTGAAGCTCAAATCCTGGTATACCAATGTTCACTATGTCATTGTCCCCTAGTTTTAATATGTTCATGATATTCATATTCACATTTACATGTTTGTCATTTGGGCTTCGGGTATGATTTTGAAGACAAGGATACGGCTTTAAGCTCTGGTTGAGTTCCAACATTCGAGGATGGAAGTATACCAGTGGCTTTACTTTTCCATTTTCATTTCCGATTATTTTATTTCATTTATAATTATGTGGCTTTTTATTTTAAAATATAAAAAACTTATACACATGGCATCTTAGTCAGCAAAACGAATTGCCACATATGTGTTGACTTAATTAAAATTGAGGTTTTGCAAAAGTGGTTAAAATTAGAGGTTAAAACTACTGTACTATTTTTTAAGTTAGGGATCAAAATCGCAATTTTGTGAAAGTTAAACGCCCTGAAAATTATGAAATTATCATATGAGGTTTGAATCCATGAGCTTGCAAAAAAGTGATGTTATCGTCGAGCTTTCGTATCTCATCTTTCGCAACTCACAACCCCTTTACACATTCTCCTTCTTACAGACTCTTGTCTCTTCTTCCTTCTCAATCACACTGTTGCTTCTCTCTCAAACCCATTAAACAAAATAATGGGTTCTTTTCTATACCCAATAATAACCTTCAATCTTCTTCTTCTTTCTCCAAAGTTTCTCCTTTTTCAGGTACCCTTTTGTTACCCTATAGTGTTACCTTCATCAAAATGGTGTCTTTGTAACAATCACACTTACCCTTTTGCATAATAATTTTGTATAACTTATCTTTTTTAATGTTCATTTTTTTCAGGATTAGAGGATGTTTTTGTGAGCTTCCTCATTGGAAAGAAAAGGGCAACGGATGTTGCACACATGTATGTCAATTTACTTAATTGCTTCCTCAATCATGTTATATATATATTTTAATAAAATGCTTTTTTTATTTATTTATTAATGTTTCTGCTTGATTTTCTGTGTTTTTATGTTCTTGATCCTCAGTGGTTCAATGTTTTGGTTATTGAAATGCACTAACATTGGTTATACTGTATTTTTTTTTTTTTTGAGAGATATTACTATTAACTTTATATATAGCATATTTTTTAGCTTATGCAAATAAATAAGTTTTACATTAATTTATCAATTTCCTACTTACGAAAATTGTATTTTTATAAGATATTTTTTCATAAACTACCTTGACCAACTTATAATAATACATAAAAACTTATTTATTTGCATAAGTTGTTGTTTTGCATAAGCTCAAAAATAAGCTATTCCAAACGGACCCATATTCAAGATAATTACACATGAATGAAAGACAAACGGACAACAAAAAGTGTGGCTAACCCTTTCTGGATGGCAAAACCAATCCTCTTAAAAACTACATTCATAGACCTAGGAGATATAACATTGCTATGCATGACCTGACCCTTTGAAAGTGTTCCATTTTGAGCTGTTATTGATTCTTCTATGGAAGGGGGTAGTTAAATTCTCAAACTTTTGTAAGCTGCGTTTTTATTTCTCATGATTGCATACAAAGCTAAACCTATTATGTTAGCTCCATTTGTAGTCACCTAAGTCATGATTAAGATGAACAATGTTGAGAGTCTCACGTTGGACAGTGATAGGGGACAACCCTCACGCGCCATGAGCTAGATTTTGGTGTTGAGTTAGACTCAATCCATATTCTAATAAGGTTATACTTTTTTTAACTTATGGTATGTTTGAATGAAGGGTTATAGCGAGAAGGGGAATTGACTGTTAAATGTTTCTTTTTAATTTTAGAGAAATATTGTTAATGAAACGGAATAAGAGACGAGGACATTATATTTCATGATTAGCTATCACTCTATTCTTGAAATGAAATTTTACCCCTTCTCTTTTCTCCAAAACCCTCATTTAAATAAGGCTTTAACCTTGATATGGTCTATTGCTTTTGTTCCTAGCAGGGTGTGGAAACATGTTGTCCAGAAAGGAGACACGGTCATTGATGCCACGTGTGGTAATGGTTTTGACACCTTAGCATTGCTCAATTTGGTTGCTGATGATTCACATAATGGTTATGTGTATGCATTGGACATTCAGAAAGATGCTTTAGATAAGACTTCATTGTTACTAGAGGAATCACTTAATTCCAATGAGGTAAGGCCTATAAAGGAGTGAAGGTTTCAACCTTGATTTGGTGAAGAATTTTGGGTTCTGTTTTATTCAGAAAAATGTTTTTCACAAAATTTGCAATTTGTTTGTATTTTATTTTCTGTTCTAAAATTGAAAAACTTGTGAATATATATATTTTCTGTTCTAAAATATGTTTGATCATTTTCTGTATGCATATTTTCATCATTTTGGGTATACTATTTTAGTATTGAATTTTAGAACTAGGCTTGAGCCTTTTAATGATTGTGCTGTGAAATTGTCAACAATTTAAGACCTTTTATGTCACCAGCAATAATTTCAAAATTAAATGCAGAAACAACATGTGAAGCTCTTCAATATTTGCCATAGTAAAATGGAGGAAGTTGTTCAAAGGAATGCCTCTGTTAGGTACTCACTTTCTCGTAACATGTGCATCATCTCCTTGTTCTTATTTTGTGTATAGAAATTAATGGTTGAAAATAAGAGACGTACTTGATTTAATTGTACTCAGTGATATCTTTGGCATTCTTTGTTGAATAGATTTCTGGAACAAAAAGCTATAATTTCAACTTGGTTTTTTTTTTCTCTTTTCTTTTACCTCGACATTGGCACAAGGTTTGCACAAGAACAAGGTAGATAAAAACAAGAAAAGTTAAGTGGTAATCCAAAAAACCACTCAAAATCACTAACTTCCAGTTTCAATATTCATACAAAATGCTTCACTCTTTACATGATTCATGCAATTGAAACCAAGTTGGTCATGAAGATTGGTAGCTGTAATCTAGGTATTGATTCCATTTATGTATTATTGGCTCAAAAAAAATTGTCACCGTTACTATTGACGCAATTTCATGCAAATCTAAGTCTGAGATCTATCTTAATTAGCTGCATACTTTTAGGCTTGTTGCATTCAACTTAGGTTACCTTCCGGGAGGCGACAAAGAACTAATAACAAGATCAGAAACAACATTACTGGCATTAGAAGCTGCAAAGAGAATTCTAATACCAGGAGGGCTCATTAGTATTGTGGTATATATCGGCCACCCCGGTGGAAGGTGATATTTCTGATTCTCTATCTTTTCGAAATGTTACATCTTTGTATTGCTAAAGGTCCTGATTTTCTATCTATATTTTGAATTATATATGATGATTATTCCAAGTTTCACCGGCTTCAATGAAATTTGAGCATGTCAATCTGGTTGATTATAAGATCTATGAAGCACGGACACAGACACCGGACAAGACACGGACACCGATAATAATTTGAGAAAATGACATAATTCAATGTAATCATAAGTCCGTGTGTGTCGATGTACGACACCAGGACACGCCTAATCTAAGGAGTGTCCGTGCTTCATAGATTAAGATATATTGATGTAATTTAAGCTCTGTTTTTGTGGAAATGGATTCGCTACATTAACTGCGTCACAGTTTTTAATCTTGACTGTCCAATCTAAAATTAACGGTCGAGAGTGTCTACTGTGTTTATGTATGATTCTCTTAGATGAGAGACTCCGAATCCATGTATCCTATATATGTCATCTGGGTTTGGCCAATGTTGTTTCTTTAATTCCTTTGATAATATTTTTTGGTTCAACTTTACAAAAGATGCAGATTTCAATTAATCAGTTGAACTTACTTTTTCTTACGATTTATTTGGGAATATGCATGTCTTGGATTCAGACCATTGGTCGAAAATCAGTAGTTTAATAAGACATACGAATGTATGGCAAACTGTACAATTGTTAAAATACCAATTGTGAGTTTTCCAATTAACAGTTTTAATTTTAGATTTAGGGTTTGTCCGGAATGACTTATTTGAACTTATCTACTACATAAGTATTTGTAACACTATTTGGCTAGATTTCATGGAGTTATAATTTTATGACATATCCATAAGCTGTGTTTTCAGCTTATTTTTATAATCTCTCAAGGATAGCTTATGAAAACAACTTATAACTTGTATGAAAACTATTCGACATTATTTTATCTTTCTTTTTTTTATATAAATAATAAGCTTACAAAAAGCACTTAGAGGATAAGCGCTTAATTTAGTCATCTACTGAAACATGACTTTTATCTTCTAAATTGCGTCTCTCGCTTCAGAGGAGCCAAATCAATTTTGGTAAATGCCAATGAAATTGTACTAGTATCATAAAATAGAGAAACTTTCCTATGGTTATATTGATTTTAAATAACTCATTTTTGACATTGATTTACATGCTTTATTAAGTTGTTAAATTTGATATGCATCCAATAATAATGTTTTTAAATTTATGCAGTGAAGAATTAGAGGCTGTTGAAACTTTTGCTGCTAAATTGTCTGTTGAGAATTGGATCTGTTGCAAGCTTCAAATGTTAAACCGGCCATGTGCTCCGATACCAATTTTCTTGTTCAGAAGATAATGTAAATACCTGCCATATGATTTTTTGACTAAGAACATTAAGGATCCTTGTGTCCTTATAAAACAATAAGTTCTATTCTTGTGAATTATTTTAAAGGAAAGTGATTCTTATACCTCTCTTTTGTTCCAGCTTCGTCTTAATTCTCTCTACAAGCTTCATAAAATTGTTCTGTCATGATTTTTCGATCTTTATTTTAACAACAGGTATATATAGTAGGAACAAAGGAGAGCATTGATACGAGTAATATCGTTACTCAATCTAATAGAGGAGTGTAAATGAGTCGAACTGAATGTTTAAAGTTTGAGTTTCATTTTTAGCTCTAATTATATTATATATATATATATATATATATATATATATATATGGGGTTTTCTAACTTAGACCCTAGTTAGGTCTAAGTTAGCAAGGTGCACCTTTTCAATTGGACCAAAATACCCATTCTTTTTAATTAATTAACCAAAATACCCATTAGTAGACGCAGATCCAGTGTCACGCGCGTACCGCAGGACCATGGTTACAGTCCGTTGATTTCCATCAGACAGCCAAGATCTGATCTCATCAAGACTGTCTGATCAGTCAGACAGCCCAGATCATCCTGATCCATCAGATTCCAGCGCCTGCGCCACACTGGATTACAACCTGGAGAGAGAAAAATTTGCTTTTTAAAAGTAGGACACGTGTCACACAATGGTTGGCTGGGCGTGATTTTTGTTCATTTAATACTTTGAACTCAATTATTTCGTTGTAAATTAATTTTTTATTTTTTATACCAAAATTCATAATTTTTTTTTGTACAAATAGAGACTTGGTTCGTTTGATTTGGACACCGAGAAAAAAATGCAATTTTTCACTACCTTAATCTCATTTTTTGTCTACTAAATACGTTACTTGTGTGTTATAATTTAACACGCACCACTCAACCAACTCACTGAAACCATTATACCAGGAAAATAGTAGATAATATTCTGGAACTTTTGGTATATTTTATGAAATTTTTGGAGACCTGAAACTATTTTTAGTTAATTAAATGAGATAAAACGGTAATTAAAAACTAGTGTTTGCTTCTGAAACCATTTTACTGGTAGAATGGTTGCACATAGTTGTATTCTGAAACCATTTTACTGGTAGAATGGTTTCAATGAGTAATTTATTAATTGTGTTTGCTTCTGAAACCATTTATCTGGTACAATGGTTTCAGAGAGTTGTAATCTGAAACCATTTTGCTGGTAGAATGGTTTCAGTAAGTTGATTATTAGTTATTTGCTTCTGAAACCATTTAGCTTGTAGAATGGTTGCACATAGTTGTATTCTGAAACCATTTTACTGGTAGAATGGTTTCAGTGAGTAATTTATTAATTGTGTTTGCTTCTGAAACCATTTATCTGGTACAATGGTTTCAGAGAGTTGTAATCTGAAACCATTTTGCTGGTAGAATGGTTTCAGTGAGTTGATGTAAGGTAGTGAAAAATGAGATTAAGGTAGTGAAAAATTGGGTTTTTTTTTCTGTGTTCAAATCAAACGAACCAAGTCTCTATTTGTAGAGAAAAAAAAATTATGAATTTTGGTATAAAAAAAATAAATAAAAAATTAATTTACAACGAAATAATTGAGTTCAAAGTATTAAATGGAAAAAAATCACGCTCAGCCAATCAGACAGCGACACGTGTCCTGCTTTTAAAAAGTAGATTCTTCTCTCTCCAGGCTGTAATCCAGTGTGGTGCACGCGCTGGAATCTGATGGATTCGGATGATCTGGACTGTCTGATTGATCAGACAGTCTTGATGAGATCAGATCTTGGCTGTCTGATGGAAATCAACGGCCTGTAACCATGGTACTGCGGTACGCGCGCGACACTGGATCCGCGTCCATTGATGGTAATTTGGTTAATTAATTAAAAAGAATGGGTATTTTGGTCCAACTGAAAAGGTGCACCTTGCTAACTTAGACCCATATATATATATATATATATATATATATATATATATATATATATATATATATATATATATATATATATATAGGGGTTTTCTAACTTAGACCCTAGTTAGGTCTAAGTTAGCAAGGTGCACCTTTTCAATTGGACCAAAATACCCATTCTTTTTAATTAATTAACCAAAATACCCATCAATGGACGCGGATCCAGTGTCGCGCACGTACCGAAGGACCATGGTTACAGACCGTTGATTTCCATCAGACAGCCAAGATCTAATCTCATCAAGACTGTCTGATCAATCCGACAGCCCAGATCATCCTGATCCATCAGATTCCATCGCGTGCGCCACACTGGATTACACCCTGGAGAGAGAAAAATTTGCTTTTTAAAAGTAGGACACGTGTCACACAATGGTTGGCTGGACGTGATTTTTGTTCATTTAATACTTTGAACTCAATTATTTCGTTGTAAATTAATTTTTTATTTTTTATTTTTTATACCAAAATTCATAATTTTTTTTTCTACAAATAGAGACTTGGTTCGTTTGATTTGGACACCGAGAAAAAAATGCAATTTTTCACTACCTTAATCTCATTTTTTGTCTACTAAATACGTTACTTGTGTGTTATAATTTAACACGCACCACTCAACCAACTCACTGAAACCATTATACCAGGAAAATAGTAGATAATATTCTGGAACTTTTGGTATATTTTATGAAATTTTTGGAGACCTGAAACTATTTTTAGTTAATTAAATGAGATAAAACGGTAATTAAAAACTAGTGTTTGCTTCTGAAACCATTTTACTGGTAGAATGGTTGCACATAGTTGTATTCTGAAACCATTTTACTGGTAGAATGGTTTCAATGAGTAATTTATTAATTGTGTTTGCTTCTGAAACCATTTATTTGGTACAATGGTTTCAGAGAGTTGTAATCTGAAACCATTTTGCTGGTAGAATGGTTTCAGTAAGTTGATTATTAGTTATTTGCTTCTGAAACCATTTAGCTTGTAGAATGGTTGCACATAGTTGTATTCTGAAACCATTTTACTGGTAGAATGGTTTCAGTGAGTAATTTATTAATTGTGTTTGCTTCTGAAACCATTTATCTGGTACAACGGTTTCAGAGAGTTGTAATCTGAAACCATTTTGCTGGTAGAATGGTTTCAGTGAGTTGATGTAAGGTAGTGAAAAATGAGATTAAGGTAGTGAAAAATTGGGTTTTTTTTTCTGTGTTCAAATCAAACGAACCAAGTCTCTATTTGTAGAGAAAAAAAAATTATGAATTTTGGTATAAAAAAAATAAATAAAAAATTAATTTACAACGAAATAATTGAGTTCAAAGTATTAAATGGAAAAAAATCACGCTCAGCCAATCAGACAGCGACACGTGTCCTGCTTTTAAAAAGTAGATTCTTCTCTCTCCAGGCTGTAATCCAGTGTGGTGCACGCGCTGGAATCTGATGGATTCGGATGATCTGGACTGTCTGATTGATCAGACAGTCTTGATGAGATCAGATCTTGGCTGTCTGATGGAAATCAACGGCCTGTAACCATGGTACTGCGGTACGCGCGCGACACTGGATCCGCGTCCATTGATGGTAATTTGGTTAATTAATTAAAAAGAATGGGTATTTTGGTCCAACTGAAAAGGTGCACCTTGCTAACTTAGACCCATATATATATATATATATATATATATATATATATATATATATATATATATATATATATATATATATATATATATATATATATATATATATAGGGGTTTTCTAACTTAGACCCTAGTTAGGTCTAAGTTAGCAAGGTGCACCTTTTCAATTGGACCAAAATACCCATTCTTTTTAATTAATTAACCAAAATACCCATCAATGGACGCGGATCCAGTGTCGCGCACGTACCGAAGGACCATGGTTACAGACCGTTGATTTCCATCAGACAGCCAAGATCTAATCTCATCAAGACTGTCTGATCAATCCGACAGCCCAGATCATCCTGATCCATCAGATTCCATCGCGTGCGCCACACTGGATTACACCCTGGAGAGAGAAAAATTTGCTTTTTAAAAGTAGGACACGTGTCACACAATGGTTGGCTGGACGTGATTTTTGTTCATTTAATACTTTGAACTCAATTATTTCGTTGTAAATTAATTTTTTATTTTTTATTTTTTATACCAAAATTCATAATTTTTTTTTCTACAAATAGAGACTTGGTTCGTTTGATTTGGACACCGAGAAAAAAATGCAATTTTTCACTACCTTAATCTCATTTTTTGTCTACTAAATACGTTACTTGTGTGTTATAATTTAACACGCACCACTCAACCAACTCACTGAAACCATTATACCAGGAAAATAGTAGATAATATTCTGGAACTTTTGGTATATTTTATGAAATTTTTGGAGACCTGAAACTATTTTTAGTTAATTAAATGAGATAAAACGGTAATTAAAAACTAGTGTTTGCTTCTGAAACCATTTTACTGGTAGAATGGTTGCACATAGTTGTATTCTGAAACCATTTTACTGGTAGAATGGTTTCAATGAGTAATTTATTAATTGTGTTTGCTTCTGAAACCATTTATCTGGTACAATGGTTTCAGAGAGTTGTAATCTGAAACCATTTTGCTGGTAGAATGGTTTCAGTAAGTTGATTATTAGTTATTTGCTTCTGAAACCATTTAGCTTGTAGAATGGTTGCACATAGTTGTATTCTGAAACCATTTTACTGGTAGAATGGTTTCAGTGAGTAATTTATTAATTGTGTTTGCTTCTGAAACCATTTATCTGGTACAATGGTTTCAGAGAGTTGTAATCTGAAACCATTTTGCTGGTAGAATGGTTTCAGTGAGTTGATGTAAGGTAGTGAAAAATGAGATTAAGGTAGTGAAAAATGAGATTAAGGTAGTGAAAAATTGGGTTTTTTTTTCTGTGTCCAAATGAAACGAACCAAGTCTCTATTTGTAGAGAGAAAAAAATTATGAATTTTGGTATAAAAAAAATAAATTAATTTACAACGAAATAATTGAGTTCAAAGTATTAAATGGAAAAAAATAACGCCCAGCCGATCAGACAGCGACACGTGTCCTGCTTTTAAAAAGTAGATTCTTCTCTCTCCAGGGTGTAATCCAGTGTGGTGCACGCGCTGGAATCTGATGGATTCGGATGATCTGGGCTGTCTGATTGATCAGACAGTCTTGATGAGATCAGATCTTAGCTGTCTGATGGAAATCAACGGTTTGTAACCATGGTCCTGCGGTACGCGCGCGACACTTGATCCGCGTCCATTGATGGTAATTTGGTTAATTAATTAAAAAGAATGGGTATTTTTGTCAAACTGAAAAGGTGCACCTTGCTAACTTAGACCCAACTGGGTCTAAGTTAGCAGCCCCTATATATATATATATATATATATATATATATATATATATATATATATATATATATATATATATTACACATGAGGTAAACGGGTAACTCCGGTGGTTCTGTACAACATTGGCTACAACACTAATATTAGCAATAGTGTATACATGATCCTCTTTGTGATGTGACGTATATTATATGTTAAATGTTTTCTCTTTCGACCCTTGTGATGTGACGTATATTATATGTTAAATGTTTTCTCTTTCGACCCAGGCGATTCTTTTATACCCCTAATATTTTAATTTTGCCTTGTAGAAAAATTCGGTTCGCAGAAACCGAATTTTTTCTAGTGAAAATTCAGAGTAAATTTTGGTTTTTAGAAACCGAAATTTTTTTTCAAGGCAAAAAACAATTCGGTTTCTAGAAACCGAAGTTTTTTTCAAGTGCAAAATTGGAAATTCAGAGGAATAAAAGAAACACGGGGTCGAAAGAGAAAACATCTATATGTTAATCTAACAATAACAAGTGACACATATATAATGACTTAATGAGCGACACATCTATTACTAATCTATTATATTAAAATTGATTACCACAAAAATTACTAATTTATCTTTATTATTTTTAGTTATGTTGCAAGTTTTATATCCTTCATTGTAATATCACCAAAAAAATATAAAAATAAATAAATATAGAAAGATGATATGCTTAAAAATACGAAAAAAAATATAGTATAGATAGAACAAAATAGAACAATCTATACATAAAAATAGGAAAAAAACAATAAAAAAATTATAGAAAGTTTAGTCAAGAAAAAAAATATAGAAAAAATAATAAAAAACCACATAAAAATAGGAATATAAAAATAATAATAAAATAAAAACAATACTCTATATAAAAAAAGCAACATAACAATATTTTTATAAACAAAAAAAGAAACAAACAAATTTATTTTATAAACGAAACATAAACAATATTAATACAAAGTTTACTACTAACCAATAATAATCTACAATATATTAAAAGAAGATACATATGAAATCACCAATTTGCCCCTATTTCATTTTTTGACACATAATCATTTTCAAGGGTATTTTGTGTCTTTATTAAAAAAAGTTAGTAGAAAAATGCTAAAAAATTTCTGACATTTCTCAGCAGAATTTGAGCCCTTAACCTTTTAGTTACACTCCTTATTATATTTACCACTAAGCCATATGAATTAATTTGTTATATTTTTGGAACCATCTACAATATATTAAAAGAAGATACATATGAAATCACCAATTTTCCCCTATTTCATTTTTTGACACGTAATCATTTTCAAGGGTATTTTGTGTCTTTATTAAAAAAAGTTAGTAGAAAAATGCTAAAACATTTCTAACATTTCTCAACAGGATTTGAACCCTTAACCTTTTAGTTACACTTCTTATTATATTTACTACTAAGCCATATGAATTAATTTGTTATATTTTTGGAACCAATATGAGTTAAATACCCAATTATAACCATAAAACTCCACTTTATTTGTTACTTCTCCCATGATTTTTTTTTTATCTAAAACTCCAATTTTTTGTATGTAACCCAAATTCAAATTACCTCATTTTATACAAATTCAATTTTTTTATTAAACAAAAATCAATTAACTGGGCATCGATAAATCCTATACAATCTACTATATAGGCGAATTAATATATGCGGTATTAATTTTCTTTTACTTACTCAATTTAAAATGTTTCTTTACCTTAAAAAATAAAATAAATAACATATAGAAATCCACAAAAAATTAATAATTATGACCGATGAATGAATATAATGACACATCTACGATATATGAAAAGAAGATACATATTTTTTTTGAAGGAAAAAAAGAAGATACATATCAATTAACTGGGCATCGATAAATCCGATACAATCTACTATATAGGCGAATTAATATATGCAGTATTAATTTTGTTTTGCTTACTCAATTTAAAACGTTTCTTTACCTTAAAAAAAATAAAATAAATAACATATAGAAATCTGCATAAAATTAATAATTATGACCGATGAATGAATATAATGACACATCTACAATATATGAAAAGAAGATACTTTTTTTTTTGAAGGAAAAAAGAAGATACATATGAAGTCACCAATTTGCCCTTAACCTTTTAGTTACACTCCTTATTATATTTATCACTAAGCCATATGAATTAATTTGTTATATTTTTGGAACCATCTACAATATATCTACAATATATTAGAAGAAGATACATATGAAATCACCAATTTGCCCCTATTTCATTTTTTGACACATAATCATTTTCAAGGGTATTTTGTGTCTTTATTAAAAAAAGTGTAACGACCCAATTTTCATATTATTATTTTTATGTGTTAAAATATTTTATTTAACGTGGAATTTTAATTAAGTTAATAACTAGAGTTATTTATCGAGTACTTTAGTTATTAAGCGAGTAGAGGGAGAGTTAACGTGTTATTGGGCCAAGCCAATTGGGCTTGAGGCCCAATGGGCCTTGTGTGTGTGAGGGGCGCCCATATGGCCTAGGGGAAGGGAGAAACATTTCATTTTTCTCATATTCTTGTGAGAAAGAGAGGAAGAAGAGGAGAGCTTGGGAGCTAGAGCAAGGGGAGAGCTAGGGATTCGAGATCTTCGTCGTGTTTTCTTCGAATCCAGGTAAGAGAGTAGATTTCATATTCGTGGGTGACTCGAGGAAGGGGAGAATGTCGATTTCTCCTCACCCGAACTTCCTCCACCCCATTTTCGTTTTAGCTTAGAACGGATTTTCTTGATGAAAATCGTTCCTAAGGTTCTTAATATGTTTAACATGCTTTTAACATGATTAATGAACGGATTTAATGATTAAAAAACGAGTTTATGAAAGATTAAACTCAAGAACTTTGTGTTCTTGAGAGTTTTGAGTAAAAGTGTTAAATCTCTACTTTTTCGTAGTAAAAATGGTAGATCGGTGAAATGAACCGTCCTTTTGTGTTTAGATATGTTTGTAGCACTTGAATACAAACTCTTTTGGGATTTATAACATGAAAAATGGGATTTTTGGGCGTTTTTGTGTAGAAAACGCATGTTTTTCCGCCTCAGGCACAATAATTTCCGCCTGAAACGGAAGAGCAGTGAGCAGCCAACCTTTCAGATGTTTCTGCGCCTCAAACGTAAATTTTTGCGCCTCAGGCGTAAACTTCCGCCTCAAACGTAAAAATTTCCGCCCCAGGCGGAAATGCTGCAGATTTCACCAATTTTTCATCTGTTATCTTCCTTTGCATGTATTTTCAATCAGTGTCTTATTCTTACATGATTGTTGATGCTTGTTGATGCTTATAACGATTGTTAATCATGTATGAAGTATAAATGAAGTATATTAAGGTGTTAATCAACTTAATAAAGAAGGATATTAGAATTATGTTATTCTAATAAAGACGGATATTAAGGTATTGATTATCTTAATAAAGACGGACGTTGGATAGTGTTCCACGTTATTGTTGACGGGATATATGCCAAAATTGTTGATGAATATATTCATGAGTTTGAGTGCATGCATCATGAATATTTAGGGATATTGGCTTGTCCAATAAAGAAGGATATCGAACTATATTTGTTTGATAAAGACGGATATCGGAGGTGAAATACTCTGATAAAGACGATGGTACCACATGCATTAGAGGTGTCTAGAGGACATAACATGAATGTGAAGCATTAGATTGCATTAGGGATTATGTGTGCATTTTATAATAAATGATGTTTGACACATACTTGGTAAATGTTGATTGTTAATCCGTATGTGAGGAGCAGAGTCCGTCATGACTATAAAATGAACAACGCAGGGTCCGTCATGACCATAATCTGAACAATGTATTTGTTGATGTTTTGGTATTGTCCGAGACGACGTGAAACTATATGTTTGGTGTATTTTGTGGATGATTGATTAGGTGATAAATGAAGTATATGCATGATATATGAATATGCATGAATGATGGTGATGTATATGTATAATGTATGATTATGCATGTTTTTATGAAGAAGTGTTTAAGTACCATTTACTTACACTTGTATATTTTGAGTATGTTATCTAACTCTCTTTTATGTGTTATGTGCTGGACCGTTGGGGGTCCAGATTTACAGGTTTTGTGGTATTCGATGTCGAGTCGTCGGTGAAGCTCTGCTCTGATTGTGACACGGGAAAAGGGGTTTTATATGTATATAGAGTCTCCTTATCTAGGTTGTTTTGTATAGCTAATAAATACATTAGTTGATTTAACATTTGTATAAACAAGTATTTTTACTAATTAACTACATTAGTATTATTTTGGTAGAGGAGTGTAATACTCGAACCGACATTCAATAAATTAAATGTGATTTTCCGTTGCGTATTTTGAAAAAGATTTTACTAAGGTAGAAATATATAAATAATGGGTTTGGGTGTTACAATTGGTATCAGAGCCCCGTTGTCTTCGGACTGTGTGGGTTATGTGTCGATCAGAGCAGGTCTGTGCAGTCAGACCAAGTGAGTGTTGTGTGTCAGTCGTGTTTGTCTAACAATATTGTTGTGTTTGTTTTGTGAAATCATTCATGTTGTTTATTTAGGAACTATGAGTGGTGTGAATTGGATTAATAGATCCATTGTTTTGTTGAGTAATGGTGTGAGTGCTATACTCCTATGTTTATAATAGTTGTATATGCGTAGAGTTTAACCTTTTTGTAGTTTAAACTTGATGGATTGATGCTTATTGCTAATTGTTGATGATCCGGCATGATGTAAAACTGCATGTGACGATCCGGCATGATATAAAACTGCATGTGGTAATGATTTGAAATAATTTTAAAAACTAATATTATTTCTTGAAGATTTTGATGAAAATATAGAGTTATTTTCTTTTGGGTGAGTGAAAATTAATTTTCAAAATGGTGAGAAGAGTAGGATATTAATGTGTCCTGATATGTGTTTGTTATATGTTTGTTTATAACATGTGCTAGATGATTACTAGGCATTTGAATTGCTATGCGTTTTATGAGTAAAAACATGAAGATCTCATAATTCTATGTTGTGATTGTTGATGCATGATTCTAATTGTGCTTTCAAGTCTATAATGATGTTATATGCTTGATGTTTTGGATTTTGTGGATTAGTGAGTCGAGAAAACGAGAGTTTAGTGAGCGTAAGTTCAAAACCGTAGCAGAGCACCCAGATTTTTGGATGTGCTCGCTAGGCGAAGAATGAACCTCGCTGAGTCTCGCTAAGTCTTGCTAAATCCTGTGAATGTTTTTGACTTGTCTCGCCGGGAGCTCGCTAGCTTTTGCTAAGCGAGGGAGCCAGACAAGAAATTTATTTTGTTGACGTCTTGTTCTGAGTTGATTGAATGTGAGTATGAATTATTGCTATGCAATGTTCATTTTTCTTGTGTTGTTTTGATTTCCTAACTTTGAGAAGTGAGGGAAGTATAGGTCACTTGAATGCTTGCATGAATTTGTGTTAGTGTTTAGGTATCGTGGGTTAAGTTTTGTCCCCTGTATGCGACATGCGTATAAACGATGTCGATACTAGTTTCTTCTTAGGAATAATATGTTTAGAGACGATAGAACCGTTAGGTGTGAGCACCAGAAGTTCTAGTGGAAGAGTGTAGGTGGGTTTGAGATAAGTGGGGGAGAAGGTTATATCCCTCCGAGATGTTTCGATCGTGAGAAGATGAGATGAGTAGAGATGTTCTTGAAGCGGAATATTCAGGAATAGGTGACGTTGTTTGAAGTGGAATGAATGGGAGCAACAAGTTGTGAGAAACTACTAGAAGAGAAGTTGTCGGGCCAAGTGTTTCGCCGTGGGGCGTTAGTGAGATTGGTTAAGTAAGATGAAGAGCATTCGGGACGATCAAGGATCGTGTGTTACACTAGAAGTATGGATATATGGTTTGTGTGGAGCGAAGTTGAAGTACCTATTCGATTAGAAGAAGTTGAATATGTAGAAGTGGAAGTGATTAGGATTCTTGAGAGGTGATGATTTTGAAGTAAGTTGTCATCCAAGGGGATTGGATGTTGTACCGGATGTTGGAGTAAGAAGCTTTATGTGAGTCGTGCATATGGTAGTAGGATGAATTGGTTGAACAATTTGGAGTTCTAAGTCTAGTGTGTGGAGTGACTTTCGGAAGAGATTTGAGAAGCTTAGAGAAAGAGATGTGAAGATTAGTGAACCGTTGGTGTTAATTAATCGATGAAGGGAAGTAGGTTTTAAAGTAAATGAGAATGGAATTGAGAAATATCATAATAGGATTGGTATGTTTGTTGAATCGTTGGAAGTGAGGATTGTATGAGTAGTCGAGTTTATTCGAAGATGGAAGTAGGATAACAATTCGAAAGATTTTGTGAGAGGCTTGCCGAAGAAAGGGTAATTGGATTTGGATAATGACAGGGCAATTTGTGTCGAAGTTGAATGAGATCCTAGAAGTGGAGATGAAGCTAAAAGAGAGGTATTATTTTTGAATGATGAAGAATAAGAAAGTTAGCCGTTGGAGAACGTGTTGAGAGTGAGTAATAGGAGGTCATGTTGGAAGTGACTTGTGTTAGGTGAGAGTTTGCGAAAAGGATTACCGCACATATGAGTAGATGTTGTGTTTGAGCACATATAGTAAGGAGTTGAAGGTGATGCCTAAGGTAAGTATCGGAGAGCATTTTGTAGTGCCCAAAAGATAAGAGTGAGTAAGTATTTGCTAAGGAAATTTGGATTTATGGAATACGAAAGTCGGTGGAGACTAGTGTTGTTAGATGCATCGTGGATGTTGATGTGGTATGGTCACAATCGGTGACAATGAAGTAAAAGATTTTAAATTGTTTCATCATGGATGATGGGACGGTAG
This sequence comes from Trifolium pratense, assembly GCF_020283565.1. Taxonomy (NCBI): domain Eukaryota; kingdom Viridiplantae; phylum Streptophyta; class Magnoliopsida; order Fabales; family Fabaceae; genus Trifolium; species Trifolium pratense. The sequence continues at coordinate 39,166,116 of NC_060065.1, forward strand.
TGATTTGGTGAATAAACTTAAGATGTATTTTGGACGAGAATCTTTAGAAATTTTCTAGAAATGTCATGTTGGGAGTAGACAAGGAGTCATTAGTAAGAATACTAAGACAAAGGTTGATTAGAATTTAATGGATGGGATTAGATCGTATGACTAGTATTTGGAGCTTTGTGGATTTAATTCAAGAGTTTGATTTTGGAATCAACGAGATAGAAGTTATGATTGTTTGGAGAACCAATTTTAGGCAGTGGGCTAATTTGGAAGTAGCGAATTACTAAAAGATTAAGAAGTGGTATTGGAAAATGTTTGCGTTAAGGAATGCAAATATTGGTTGAGAGATTACTTGGGAACAGAGTAGTCGTATTGGATTCGACTCAATGTGAGAAAAGGAATTTGACGGTTAGAGACGGTAGTTTTTAGCATGTGTCAATGAAGTTTGAGAATGTTGGTCATCAAGTGATTGTTGGAATTGAATTATCGAGTGATATGTTGGAATAAGATTCGAATATGAATAAGTGATGTAACACGGTTAAGTGATTCATGAGGGAATCAAAGATTTAGGATTTGTGGAGTTGTGGAGTATTCCACGGGAGTACCTTTTCGGAGTGTGTTCAATTGGTTGTACCAGTTTTAGGGTAACGTTGTGAGGTCGTAGAATATGAATCTATGGATGTTTCGTGCGGAGTGGACGTTTTAGCGGTTTGATAAGAATGTTTTGTGCCGATATCATGATTGTTGAATATTTATCGACAAATTGAGGAACTGGCCGTCCTTGATCTCTTGTTGATAAATGGACAAAAATTGTGTTGGATGGGATAAATTAATTTTGTCAAACTTGGTAATGTGCAGTGTTTTGAACGTTTCGTTGGAGGGTCGGATACAGGAGTTATCCGGAGTTGTTTTAGTAGCGTAATTTTCGAGGGCGAAAATCCTTTAAGTAGGGGAGAGTTGTAACGACCCAATTTTCATATTATTATTTTTATGTGTTAAAATATTTTATTTAACGTGGAATTTTAATTAAGTTAATAACTAGAGTTATTTATCGAGTACTTTAGTTATTAAGCGAGTAGAGGGAGAGTTAACGTGTTATTGGGCCAAGCCAATTGGGCTTGAGGCCCAATGGGCCTTGTGTGTGTGAGGGGCGCCCATATGGCCTAGGGGAAGGGAGAAACATTTCATTTTTCTCATATTCTTGTGAGAAAGAGAGGAAGAAGAGGAGAGCTTGGGAGCTAGAGCAAGGGGAGAGCTAGGGATTCGAGATCTTCGTCGTGTTTTCTTCGAATCCAGGTAAGAGAGTAGATTTCATATTCGTGGGTGACTCGAGGAAGGGGAGAATGTCGATTTCTCCTCACCCGAACTTCCTCCACCCCATTTTCGTTTTAGCTTAGAACGGATTTTCTTGATGAAAATCGTTCCTAAGGTTCTTAATATGTTTAACATGCTTTTAACATGATTAATGAACGGATTTAATGATTAAAAAACGAGTTTATGAAAGATTAAACTCAAGAACTTTGTGTTCTTGAGAGTTTTGAGTAAAAGTGTTAAATCTCTACTTTTTCGTAGTAAAAATGGTAGATCGGTGAAATGAACCGTCCTTTTGTGTTTAGATATGTTTGTAGCACTTGAATACAAACTCTTTTGGGATTTATAACATGAAAAATGGGATTTTTGGGCGTTTTTGTGTAGAAAACGCATGTTTTTCCGCCTCAGGCACAATAATTTCCGCCTGAAACGGAAGAGCAGTGAGCAGCCAACCTTTCAGATGTTTCTGCGCCTCAAACATAAATTTTTGCGCCTCAGGCGTAAACTTCCGCCTCAAACGTAAAAATTTCCGCCCCAGGCGGAAATGCTGCAGATTTCACCAATTTTTCATCTGCTATCTTCCTTTGCATGTATTTTCAATCAGTGTCTTATTCTTACATGATTGTTGATGCTTGTTGATGCTTATAACGATTGTTAATCATGTATGAAGTATAAATGAAGTATATTAAGGTGTTAATCAACTTAATAAAGAAGGATATTAGAATTATGTTATTCTAATAAAGACGGATATTAAGGTATTGATTATCTTAATAAAGACGGACGTTGGATAGTGTTCCACGTTATTGTTGACGGGCTATATGCCAAAATTGTTGATGAATATATTCATGAGTTTGAGTGCATGCATCATGAATATTTAGGGATATTGGCTTGTCCAATAAAGAAGGATATCGAACTATATTTGTTTGATAAAGACGGATATCGGAGGTGAAATACTCTGATAAAGACGATGGTACCACATGCATTAGAGGTGTCTAGAGGACATAACATGAATGTGAAGCATTAGATTGCATTAGGGATTATGTGTGCATTTTATAATAAATGATGTTTGACACATACTTGGTAAATGTTGATTGTTAATCCGTATGTGAGGAGCAGAGTCCGTCATGACTATAAAATGAACAACGCAGGGTCCGGTATGACCATAATCTGAACAATGTATTTGTTGATGTTTTGGTATTGTCCGAGACGACGTGAAACTATATGTTTGGTGTATTTTGTGGATGATTGATTAGGTGATAAATGAAGTATATGCATGATATATGAATATGCATGAATGATGGTGATGTATATGTATAATGTATGATTATGCATGTTTTTATGAAGAAGTGTTTAAGTACCATTTACTTACACTTGTATATTTTGAGTATGTTATCTAACTCTCTTTTATGTGTTATGTGCTGGACCGTTGGGGGTCCAGATTTACAGGTTTTGTGGTATTCGATGTCGAGTCGTCGGTGAAGCTCTGCTCTGATTGTGACACGGGAAAAGGGGTTTTATATGTATATAGAGTCTCCTTATCTAGGTTGTTTTGTATAGCTAATAAATACATTAGTTGATTTAACATTTGTATAAACAAGTATTTTTACTAATTAACTACATTAGTATTATTTTGGTAGAGGAGTGTAATACTCGAACCGACATTCAATAAATTAAATGTGATTTTCCGTTGCGTATTTTGAAAAAGATTTTACTAAGGTAGAAATATATAAATAATGGGTTTGGGTGTTACAAAAAGTTAGTAGAAAAATGCTAAAAAATTTCTAACATTTCTCAGCAAGATTTGAGCCCTTAACCTTTTAGTTACACTCCTTATTATATTTACCACTAAGCCATATGAATTAATTTGTTATATTTTTGGAACCATCTACAATATATTAAAAGAAGATACATATGAAATCACCAATTTTCCCCTATTTCATTTTTTGACACATAATCAATTTCAAGGGTATTTTGTGTCTTTATTAAAAAAAGTTAGTAGAAAAATGCTAAAACATTTCTAACATTTCTCAGCAGGATTTGAACCCTTAACCTTTTAGTTACACTTCTTATTATATTTACTACTAAGCCATATGAATTAATTTGTTATATTTTTGGAACCAATATGAGTTAAATACCCAATTATAACCATAAAACTCCACTTTTTTTGTTACTTCTCCCATGATTTTTTTTTTTTATCTAAAACTCCAATTTTTTGTATGTAACCCAAATTCAAATTACCTCATTTTATACAAATTCAATTTTTTTATTTAACAAAAATCAATTAACTGGACATCGATAAATCCTATACAATCTACTATATAGGCGAATTAATATATGCGGTATTAATTTTCTTTTACTTACTCAATTTAAAATGTTTCTTTACCTTAAAAAATAAAATAAATAACATATAGAAATCCACATAAAATTAATAATTATGACCGATGAATGAATATAATGACACATCTACAATATATGAAAAGAAGATACATATTTTTTTGAAGGAAAAAAGAAGATACATATCAATTAACTGGGCATCGATAAATCCTATACAATCTACTATATAGGCGAATTAATATATGCAGTATTAATTTTGTTTTGCTTACTCAATTTAAAATGTTTCTTTACCTTAAAAAAAATAAAATAAATAACATATAGAAATCCGCATAAAATTAATAATTATGACCGATGAATGAATATAATGACACATCTATAATATATGAAAAGAAGATACATTTTTTTTTGAAGGAAAAAAGAAGATACATATGAAATCACAAATTTTCCCCTTTTCATTTTTTGACACATAATCATTTTCAAGGGTATTTTGTGTCATATTTGAAAGTTAATAACTAATTTCAATATTTTAATAATACAAGGATCTAATTTTTTGTGGGATTTCTGCGAGGCATATGTTTTTACTCTTATTAATGAAGTTTTCAGTTTTTTACTATTTTTTGTGAGACCTATATTTATACTCATATATTAATACGAAAATCTACTATTTTTTGTGATTCTCAAAGAATTTGTGTTTTTACAAATATATTATGTTGTCTATTTTTTTTAATAATTTTACGGGCTATATTTATATTAATACGGGAACCTCTTTTTTTTTTGTTATATCTACGAGCCTTATATTTTTACTCCTATATTAATAAAGTTGTTTGTTTTTTTTATTTATAATTTTACGAGTTATACTCGTATATTTATACGGAGACATAATCTTTTGTGTGAATTATGCGGGACCTATATCTATCCTCTTATTAATAAGGTTTCCTGATCTTTAATAATTTATGTAAAACCTAAATTTATACTCATATTTAATACGGTGACCTAATTATTTTGATGATTGTTGCGAGACCTATATTTTTACTAGCATATTAATAAGATTGCTTATTTTTTAATAATTTTTACGGGACTATATTCATACTCATATATATATTTATTACAAGGACCTAAGAAAATAAGATACATGTGAAAATCTCATGTTACCCCTACTTAATAATTTGACACATCATCACTTTCATGAATATTTTGTGTCATATTTGAAAGTTAGTAAATAATTTCAATATTTTAAAAATTTTCTTGAGGTGGTTAATTCCATCTTAATATTTTACTCCTTCCGTTTTTTTATAAGTGTTCAGTTAGAATGATAACACTTAATTAATAAAGTGGATTTTTGCACATTATCTTCCTATTATACCCTCATCTTAATCCAAGAATAAATTCCTATTTTTTTGCACTTTTTCAAATAAATTTTTGTTTTCAATTTTTTACTATTTTTTTTAGAGCTATATTTATAATCATATATTAATACGAGAACCTAATCTTTTGTGTGATTTTTGGGGACCTAAGTGTTTTTTTTTGGTACACAGGGACCTATGTGTTTTACTCATATTAATAAGCTTGCCCATCTTTTATAATATTTGCGGGACCTATATTTATACTCATATATTTATATGGAAACTTTTTTGTTTGTGTGGTTTCTACGGGACTTATACTTTTAATTATATATTAATTAAGTTGTTTGTAACAAAAATAAAATAAAAATTAAGTTGTCTATTTTTATTTTTTTTACAATTTTACAGGTTATACTCATATTTAATACGGTGACCTAATTATTTTTATGATTATTGTGAGACCTATATTTTCACATATGATAGCCTATTTTTTAATAATTTTTAGTGACTATATTTATATTCATATATTAATACATTGACATAAGTTTTTTGGTGATTTTTCCAAGACCTATGTTTTTACTAATATATTAATAAGATAGCCTATTTTTTTCATAATTTTTACATTATCCTTATTTATATTCCTATATTAATATGGAGACCTAAGGTTTTTTGGTAATGATTTTACCATTGTTCTTTTTCTATTTTTTTTACCAAATATTGTATCCCTTCTATTTTTTTATATTTTAATCAACTTTCCAATAAATTTCATCTTACCAAATGAGGAGCGGCAACGCCGCGACTCCCGTGCGGACGCACGGGTGTCATGCTAGTAAATTGATAATATAATAAATTTAATTAGTACAAACTTATTAAATTATCCTAAATATTCCTAATAAAATTTCTAATTTTTTATTAAAAATATGCACGGGACAATTATTTGTCACTAAGAAAAATTATCAAAAAAATAATAATTATTTGTCACTGAAACATAATTTTTTTTAATAATAAGTAAGTTTACAATAAATAATTAACACAATAAATTCCACTTATATTTTAATAATATTATATAACAAATATTTAAATATTTAATTTTAAATAAAGTTTCTATATTAATATAGCAAACTCAAATATCGAATAAAAGTCAATGAACCCGTGCGAATGCACGGGTCTTTAAACTATAATATATTAAAATCGATTACCACCAAAGTTACTAATTTATCCTTATTACTTTTAACCACGTTGCAAGTTTTGTATTCTTCATTGTAATTTCACTAAAAAAATACATAGAAAGAATATAAGATAAATATAAAAAAGTATGATATGTGATGATAGCCAATTATATTATGTTTTTAATAGTAATTTAGGATAGTTTTAATAGCAATTGAAGCCCAAAAGCAGCAAATACCAGGAAAAGTTAAGTTACTTGGCCCGGAAGCAAGAAAAGTAGAAAAAACATAAAAAAAAAAGGCCAAAAACGTAATAAACAGCGCTATCATCGTACCTACGATGAGATCTAGCATGGCGTGATGAGAATGCAGTTTAAAATGAAGAAAATCTGCAACAAATCTTTTCCATCGTACCACGATGACTTGTCATCGTGGCACGATGAAGGCGGTTGAGGAAAGCAGAAAATCTGGAGAAGATCTTCCTTCGTACCACGATACGATCCATCGTGGCCACGATGAGGCAAAATTACACGCCATCGTGGCCACGATGTGTGCGATGGACGCGCAGAAAAGCCCAAAACTCAGCTGAAAAACTATAAATGGAGCATTCTTCCTTCACTATTATTCATTCAGAAATCACTAAACAATATTGTTTCTTTTTTTTTTTTTGATGAAAAATATTGTTTATGTTTCTTTTTTTATATAAAGTATTGTTTTTGTTTTATTTCTATTTTTATATTGCTATTTTTATGTGATTTCTTATTATTTTTTCTATAATTTTTTTTCTTGACTAAACTTTCTATAATTTTTTTATTGTTTTTTTTCCCTATTTTTATGTATAGATTGTTCTATTTTATTCTATCTATAGTTCTATACTATTTTTTTTCTCTTATTTTTAAGCATATTATCTTTCTATATTTTTTTTTTTGTGAAATTACAATGAATGTTATAAAATTTGCAACGTGGTTAAAAGTAACAAGAATAAATTATTAACTTTTGTGGTAATCGATTTTAATATATTAATAAGGGTAAATAGGGTTTTACCCCCCTGCAAAATAAGCCAATTTTGCATTACCCCCTGCAAAAAAAAAACTTGGGATTACCCCCTGCAATATGAAGATTCTCTCTTTTTACCCCCTGCTTGACAACTTGGCATAAAATCTTTATTTTTTTATGAGGTGGCATGCATATGTGGCATTTATTTCATTTTTATTTTTTTAATTTGCACATGTCATTTTTATTATTAAATAAATTGGTGACAAATATTTAAAAAATTTCACTTAATTAGTTTTAAAAAAAAATAAAAAATATTGTGTCAAAAAAAAATTATTAAAAATAAAATATGTTAATTCAAAAAGATATGTTAATCCATTGTTTCTAACGAAAAAAAAAAAACTCACAATCTTTTTATGTAACATAACACAAATCTTTCTCCTTCTCATTCTTCTTCTCAAAACCCAAAATTATTTTTTCTCCAACACAAACTCGGAATCCCAGAATCCTTTTTCTCTAAAATAAAACCTAGAAATCCGCCGAATCACTCCGCCGAATTCGTCGAAACAAATGATTGATGAAGAACAAAGGCAGGAACTAGGAACCGGATTTCCTATAAAGGCAGAAACTGAGTTTTTGAATTTATGGGTTAGGGATTGAATTGATGGGATGAAGAATTGGGAAGAAGAATTATGTTTTTGAGTTAGGAAGAAATTGAGTTGTTGCAAAGGGATGAAGAATAGAAGAACAAAAGAAATTTATGATTATGTTTCTGGGTTTACCGAGATTGATTTTTGGAAGAAAAAAAAATTGGGTTCTTTTTGGATTGTTGTTCTTGGTGGTGTTGATGATTTTGTTGATGTTGTTGTTGTTTTTGGTGGTGTTGATGTTGTTGTTCTTGTTGAATGATGAAAGTTATCGTGGTAGGGATGAAGGGAAAATTAGAAAAGAATTTATTATTATTTTTTTAATTTTTAGTTTATTTAATAATAAAAATGACATGTGCAAATTAAAAAAAATTAAATGCCACATATGCATGCCACCTCATAAAAAATAAAGATTCTATGCCAAGTTGTCAAGCAGGGGGTAAAAAGAGAGAATCTTAATATTACAGGAGGGTAATCCCAAGTTTTTTTTTTGCAGGAGGTAATGTAAAATTGGCTTATTTTGCAGGGGGTAAAACCATATTTACCCTATTAATAATAGATGTAATGATAATAATAATAATAATAATAATAATAATAATAATAAAATGAAGTTAATTATTATCATATATAAAAAAAATTAATTACTATCAAATTTACTAAATTATCCTAAATATTTATAATCAAATTTCTAATTTTTTATTAAAAAATATACACGAACTATTATTTGTGAAAAATACATAAAAAAAAATAAAAAAAATTCATCACAGTATCTAGCTTAGTGGAGCGCCTAATCTGATTAGGTCGGTTCTATCATCCGGTGGTTGAATTCTTTCTCGATCGTAGTATAAGACAACAAATTGAAAGGTAGTTGTGGGCGCATGTGACGTAACGTAACATATGCGGGTACAACAGAAGCATAGTGAACAAATATTGGATTGGATTTGGATAGGGTTTGTGTTTCTTCTTTCTCTGTTTCCTTCCATTTCCAATTTTCAAACCCTAAAATCTCTGTTTCTTCTTCTTCTTCTTCTTCTTCTTCTTCTTCTTCTTCTTCTTCTTCTTCTTCGTACTCTCAATTCCATTCCATACAACAAATCATTGCTGCTATCAATTCCATTCCACAACAATGTCATTTTCAACCATCACTTGTAATTTTCCAGAAACTCCCAAATTTCAATTACTTCCAAAACCTAATTTCATTCCTTCAACTAAATCAACCACAACAACACAACAACAACTTCCAAACCCTAATTTCATTCCTTCAACTAAATCAACAACAACACAACTACTTCCAAAACCTAATTTCATTCCTTCAACTAAATCAACATCAACACAACAACTTCCAAACCTTAATTTCATTCCTTCAACTAAATCAACAACAACAACAACACAGCAACTTCCAAACCTTAATTTCATTCCTTCAACTAAATCAACAACAACAAAGATATACTCTCAATTGCATCATCAAGATGACCAACACCAACACACTACTCTTGTTTCCTCATTCAATCAATTGCTCCGTCAGAACAAGCCTACACCAAAGACAATCCAATTTAACAAAATCTTAACTTCCCTTGTCAAACTCAAACACTACTCAACTGTTATTTCACTTCATCAACAGATGGAATTCAACGGAATTGAGTCAAACTTTGTCACTTTCAGCATCTTGATCAATTGTTTTTCTGAATTAGGTCAAATTTCTCTTTCATTTGCTGTATTTGCCACTATTCTCAAAAAGGGTTATCACCCAAATACCATAACCTTTACTACACTCATCAAGGGTTTTTGTCTCAAAGGTGAGATCCATAAAGCATCGAACTTTCTTCACAAGTTGGTTGCACACAGATTTCAATTGAATGAAAATAGCTACGCAACTTTGATTAATGAGTTATGTAAAGTTGGAGAAATGTACAAAGCTAAGGATATACTTAACACTATGGATAAGAATGGAGTGCCTCCTAAGACTTGGAGCTACACTGTCTTGATTAATGGATTTTGTAAGCTTAAAATGGTAGATGAGGCCGTGAATCTCTTCAATGAAATGCATCGTAGAATAATTATTCCGAATGTGGTGACTTACAGTTCACTTATTGATGGTTTGTGCAAGTTGGGAAGAGTCGAATATGCTTTGGAGCTTGTTGATGAAATGCGTTGTAGAAAAATTATTCCTAATGTGGTGACTTACACTTCACTTATTGATGGTTTGTGTAAATCAGGAAGAATCGAAAAGGCTTTGGAGCTTGTTGATGAAATGCATCATAGAAAAATTATCCCTAATGTGGTGACTTACACTTCACTTATTGATGGTTTGTGTAAATCAGGAAGAATCGAAAATGCTTTGGAGCTTGTTGATGAAATGCATCATAGAAAAATTATCCCTAATGTGGTGACTTACACTTCACTTATTGATGGTTTGTGTAAATCAGGAAGAATCGAAAAGGCTTTGGAGCTTGTCGATGAAATGCATCATAGAAAAATTATCCCTAATGTGGTGACTTACAGTTCACTTATTGATGGATTGCGTAAATCAGGAAGAATCGAAAAGGCTTTGGAGCTTGTCAATGAAATGCATCATAGAAAAATTATCCCTAATGTGGTGACTTACAGTTCACTTATTGATGGTTTGTGTAAATTGGGAAGAATCGAATATGCTTTGGAGCTTGTCAATGAAATGCGTTGTAGCAAAATTATTCCTGGTGTGTTAACTTACAATTCTATATTGGATGCTTTGTTCAAAAACCATCGTGTTGACGAGGCAATTGCATTGTTAACCAAAATTATAGAGAAGGGTATTCTGCCAAACATGCATACGTACACTATTCTTATCAATGGATTGTGTAAATGTGGAAGACTGGAGGATGCAAGAAAGGTTTTTGAAGATCTTTTGGTCAAAGGCTACGGTCTAAATGTCTATACATATACTGCTATGATCAAGGGATTTTGCAATGAGGGCTTGTTTGACGAAGCATTGACCATGCTATCAAAAATGGAAACCAATGGTTGCATTCCTAATGATAAAACTTATGAAACAATTATTCCTTCCCTCTTTGAAAAAGGTGAAAATGATAAATCAGAGAAACTTGTTCATGAAATGATTGAAAGAGGTCTATTATATGATCAAAACTAGGTAATTTTTTTTCTTTCTATTTAATATTATTTTCACTGTTTCAACATCATTTCATTTATGTAGCTGCTTAACCTAATGGGAAAACACGCTTTAGTTATTGTTGTGTCTTTTGTTCAGTGTTTTTATAATTGACAAACTGATAGATTGGTGAGGTAATGAGTAGTGACTATCGAGGTAGTGAGTGTTAGAGAGAGATGGTAGGGAAAAGTTTGTTACGTAGTTGGGTGTGGATATTTTCCCTAAGGAGCATATGCTCTGATCGTTGATGTTCTTGTATGATAAGAAGGGATGAATACATACTAGTCGTATATTTTTTACTTAAATTACTCTTGTTGTGTTAGAACTTTGTTGTGGGGTTGCTGCAAAATAAAAATAAGAAGATGATGAAGAAGATAATTGAGTTGTTGGTGTTGCATGTATAAAATTCCAATGCAAACAGGTTTACCGGCGAATCCCCTTCTGAATATTTTAGAAACCTTGAAGAGAATTGCACAATCTCTCCAAGCCTATCTTTTATTTTACAAAGTTATGTTTCCTTCACTTGCTCTCATGCATGCATTAGAGAAGAGAAAGATGGTTTAATGATTGAAAAAATGGTAGAGGGAGAGTTAGAATAATCTTTAGAATCGGATCATTTTCTATCACCAAAGTGTCTCAATTTATAGGGAAACTTGTACCAATCGGTGAAGAGAAGCAACTTGATTATGTACTAATAAATTCCAAAGTATATATATTAATTCCAAAGTATATATATTAATACTGTTCTGTTTTATCAGAAAAGTTGCATTGGTTCAGTGGTGAAGGGGTTATGTACAGAATTTGAAGGTGGGCGCATGACTCAAACCACAAACCCCTCAATGATTGCAACAGACTCAGGGCTGGCCCAAAGCAAGCGCAACCAGCTCTATCAAGCCAGACCTCAAAAATTTTGGGGTCCAATTCCATTTTTGAGGGTCCAATGTTTAGTAGTAGGTATTAAATATTAGCTAAAATGAAAATAGTTAATATAAATCTTACGGCCAAGCAGTTATTGTTCTGTTATATTATTAAATAACAAATGGTCTTGGGTTCAACTCTTATGCTGCATAAACAACACTTTACCACTAAACCATTACAACATATATGATTTCTAGTGAACCTTGGATATATATAATACTTCTCAATTCTAAAATTTAAAAAGTGTTAATTATTTATACCAATTGAAATGATTTTTTCTTTAACTTAGTGTTACTTTGAAAGAAGAACAGAAAATATATTTATATAAAATGATTCTTTTCTATGACATATTTTGTTACTTCTACTAGTTATTACTCTCTCGTATTTATCTTATTATCCATATAATTTGTGATATATGGCTTTAGCCTTGATATGAGCTATTGCTTTTGTTCCTAGCAGGGTATGGAAACATGTTGTCCAGAAAGGAGACACGGTCATCGATGCCACGTGCGGTAATGGTTTTGACACCTTAGCATTGCTCAACTTGGTTGCTGATGATGATTCACATAATGGTTACGTGTATGCATTGGACATTCAGAAAGATGCTTTAGATAAGACTTCATTGTTGCTGGAGGAATCACTTAATTCCAATGAGGTGAGGAGGACTATAAAGGAGTGCAGGTTTCCACTTTGATTTGGTTAAGAATTTTGATTTCATTTATGTATTGTTGGCTCGAAAAACATTTGTCGCAGTTACTATTGATGCAATTTCATGAAAATTTAAGTCTGAGCTCTATCTTAATAAGCTGCGTAGTTTTAGGCTTATTGCCTTCAACTTAGGTTACCTTCCGGGAGGCGACAAAGAAATAATAACAAGATCAGAAACAACATTACTGGCATTGGAAGCTGCAAAGAGAATTCTAATACCAGGAGGACTCATTGGCATTGTGGTATATATCGGCCACCCCGGTGGAAGGTGATATTTCTGATTCTCTATCGTTTTCGAAATATTACATCTTTGTATTGCTAAATGTCCTGATTTTCTATCTATATTTTGAATTATATATGATGAATATTCCAAGTTTCACTGGCTTCAATGAAATTTGAGCATGTCAATCTGTTTAAGATATATAGGAGTAATTTAAGCTCACTTTTTGTGGAAACGGATTCGCTACATTAACTGCATCATGGTTTTTTATCTTGACCATCCGATCTAAAATTAACGGCTGAGAGTGTCTATTGTGTTTATGTATGATTCTCTTACATGAGAGAATCCGAATCCAAGTATTGTATATATGTCATCTGGGTTTGTTTGTGCATGATTATATGATCATTATTAACTCATTATATTTTCTTGAAAATTTTCGAGTTTTCAGTATCTATTGCAAAATGGCAAGTTGGAGCCATCGTGTTTGGCCAATGTTGTTTCTTTAATTCCTTCGATAATGTTTTATGTTCAACTTTACAAAAGATGCAGATTTCAATTAATCAGTTGAACTTAATTTTTCTCTCAGTTTATTTGGGAATATACATGTTTTGGATTCAGACCATTGGTCGAAAATTAATAGTTTATGATTGTGATATAATAATACATGCATATGTATGGTAAACTATACAATTGTTAAAATACCAATTGTGAATTTTCCAATTAACTGTTTTAATTTTAGATTTCGGGGGTCTGTCTGGATTGACTTATTTGAACTTATTAGTCAGAGTCGAGTTTCTACGTAGGATCGGTAGGCTGGTGAAGGATCATAAGCACGAGGGTCGTAGCACGATTCGTAAGATCCTACTCGAAGGCAAAATTGTAACTTTAATATATACACACAAACACAAAAAATATAATACATGAACAGAATAAACTTAATTAATATTTCATAATCATCATCATTCCAAAAGTTCATAACAACCAAGTACCAAGTTCATAAAATAACTAAAGGCTTATACATCATTCACAAAAGAAAGACCTATCATTCACAAAAGACCTATGCATGAAGCATGATGCATCACTGAAAGTGAGAAAGGACAGAGTGTAGACATGTCCGGTGACGGTTTACGACGGCGACAACCCTGTCTAGGGTTTCAGTGGATGAAGCTTAGTGAGAGGTGAGAAGTGAGAACAGAGCTGCAACAGAAAGTGAAACGTGAGTTTTCTTTGAAACCTGAAGAGAGTTTCTGGGTTATAATAATAACCGGACCCGTTTCGCTAAGGCCCAACCCGTTTTTACACTCAAATTTTGGCCCAGCTCGTTTGGCCTGCCTGATCACGTAAGATCCTACGCTCCGGTGCGAGACCTTGACTACAAAACGCACAAAACAGCACCGGAACAGGATCGGAGCTCGTTTAGCCTGCGTGAGCACGTAAGATCATTAGACCCTACGCTCTAGTGCGGAGACCCTGACTACACTGACTGAACTTATCTACTACACAAGTACTTGTGAAACTACTCCATCCGTCCCAAAATATAAGCAAAAATTGGTCAATGAAAATTGATGTATTTGGTTTAAAATTTAGTTCAGATACATTCACTTTTGTTGACCTTCTTTTGCTTATATTTTGGGACGGAGTAGTATTTGACGAGATTTCATGGAGCTATAATTTTGACATATCCATAAGCTATGCTTTCAGCTTATTTCTATATCCTCTCCAGGATAGCTTATGAAACAACGTATAACTTGTATGAAAACAATTTGACATTATTTTATATTTTTTTTTTTTTTTATAAATAGCTTACAAAAAGCACTTATACGATAAGCCCTTAATTTAGTCATCTATCCAAACATGAATTTTATCTTCTGAATTGTATCTCTCTCTTCAGAGGAGCCAAATCTATTTTGGTAAAGGCCCATGAAATGGTACTAGTATCATAAAATCGAGAAACTTTCCTATGGTTATATTGATTTTAAATAACTCATTTTTTACATTGATTTACATGCTTTATGAAGTTGTTAAATTTGATATACATCCAATAATAAAGTTTTTAAATTTGTGCAGGGAAGAATTGGAGGCTGTTGAAACTTTTTCTGCTAAATTGTCTGTTGAGAATTGGATCTGTTGCAAGCTTCAAATGTTAAACCGGCCATGTGCTCCGATACCAATTTTCTTGTTCAGAAGATAATGTAAATACCTGCCATATGATTTCTTGACTAAGAACATTAAGGATCCTTGTGTCCTTATAAAACAATAAGTTCTATTCTTGTGAATTATTTTAAAGGAAGGTGATTCTTATACCTCTCTTTTGTTCCAGCTTCATCTTAATTCTCTCTACAAGCTTCATAAAATTGTTCTGTCATGATTTTTCGATCTTTAATTTTAACAATAGGTATATAGTAAATTAGTAATATCATTACTCAGTCTAATAGGACTGTAAAGTGTAAATGAGTTGAACTGAATGTTTAAGTTTGAGTTTCATTTTGAAAAAGTCTCACATGGATGAGTCATGACATACAAATGTGGTGGAACTGAAACACTATCAGCAATTTTAGATCGAAATGTGGTCCTCCTTACCAAGTCCAACACCAATCACAATTGATAGGATAAATTTAGGGTTTTTTTGGCAAGTCTAATAAGCTCGCTTATAGCCTATAATCAAAAGTGAGTAAAGTTTTTTTTTTTCTTTTTTCTATTTATACATTAATATTATTTTCACTTTGTTTCAGCATCATTTCATTTATGTAGCTGCTTAACCTAATGGGTAAAAACAGGCTTTAAATTATTGTTGTTTCTTTTGTTCAGTGTTTTTATAAGTGACAAGGTAATGAGTAGTGACTAGAGAGAGATGGTAGGGAAAAGTTTATTATATAGTTGGGTATGGATATTTTCCTTAAGGAGCATATGCTCTGGTCATTGATGTTCTTGTATGATAAGAACGAATAAATACATACTCGTTGCATATTTTTACAGGATTGGTAGTTCATCTTATCCATGCTCCTCGATGAAAATCAATCTTTGAAAATGGTGCAACAAACTTGTTGGGAGACTTCTGCGTGCATCAGTTAAAAAGATTGTTGGTGAGAGGACTGTTGGTGATAACAGAAAACACTACTAATACTTATATTCAAGACATTGTCTATTTCTCATACAAAGCACCCAACATCTATCAATGAAAAGTACAAAATTGTGGACCAAGATTTGTTGTAGTAAGTGCCATTTTGATACCACCCGAAACAGTAAAAAGAAAATGCGGTTCGGTTGGTTTTTAAAAGGTCATTCAAACCAAACTAATGTGGTTAGGGTTGGTTCGGTTTGTGCGGTTTATCACAATATAAAAAATATGACAATATTACCAACTTTTTACAAAATTGATATAGAAAATTTTAATTTAATTTAATGTTTACACGATATAATATGCATATACATAAATTGCATATACATAATAATTTATTTTTAATATCAACAATATAGTTCTGGATCGCGTGAAATGATATGTTTTAACAACCTACTGTTTTATGGACTTAATTTGGGTTGAGTTTGCTAAGTTGGATTAGGTAATAGGTTTGGTTCGGTTTGGTTCGGTTGATAGAGTTAAGTTAAATATTGTCGTTTGGTTCGGTTTGGTTTGGTCTAGTTGATAGAGTTAAGTTAAATATTGTCGTTTGGTTCGGTTTGGTTTTTTGAATTAAAAACTGTAAATCAAACCACGCGATTTAGAAGAAAAATAATCTGTGTGGTTCAAACTAAATGCGATTTTTTGCGATTTTCGATTTGGGTTGGTTCGATTTGCAGTTTTATTTTTGGATTGATTCGGCTCGGATATGAAACCCCTATATGAGGGAGTAACATTTTTCAATAATTAATTAATAAAAGAAAAAACATGATTAGAAAAAAAATGAGAGAGAGAGAGAGATGCATATTGTGTAACTGCCTCCAACTTCCCCTAAATTATCTCAACCCACAAACTATCTCTCACGAGGCATAGTGAGGATCACACTCCTTTTTTCTCATTTCTCTCTCAGAATAAAGTCCTTCGCAGTCTTTTTTTCTCCCTTCAATCTCTATCTCTCTCTCACCCTCAAAACCAAGCAAAGATTCACACAATATTTCTAGAAAAAACATTTCTATATTCTTTCCTAATTCTAGCACACTGTCTATATCTCTCTCTCTCTCTCTCAGGTCTTACTTTCTAGATTTTCTACCTACATCTACTACATTAATTAATCCAAACATTCTCGTACTTACTTTACTTGTCTTTAATTAATTAACTAACCATTTTTTTAATGTTTTTGTTCTGTTTCTTTCTTGCAGGTTCTGTATTTTTCTACTATCATGGGAGCACTTAGCAAATACTATAACTATAATTCTAACCCTTATCAACCTCTTCAAACTAACACCAACTCAGAAATCAACACTTTTCAACATCATGAACAAGAACAACAACTGTTATTACCTGAATTAACACAAATTTTAGAACATAACCACCATTTTTCTTCATCTTATTTAGATGAAACTTTGTTTTTTCAAAGTCCTTATTTTTACTCAAATGAGACTTACCCTTCTCATGAACAACTACTTTTTGATTCAACTTTCTCTTCTCAAAATGATGGATTCATTTCAATGAATGAAATTTTCCCAAATGAAGAAAATTTCAACACTTACCTTCCATGTGCAAAACGACAAAAGCTATGTTATGAGGAGAAAAAAGTTCAACAACAAGAAGAGATTTTGAACTCAACCAATTTTTTTGTGGATGAGTTTATGACTAACCCTTTTGGTTCTTTTGAAGCAGAACAACCATTTTGTTCTGCTTCGAAAATTGTTGGTTGTGAGAAGAAAGTGTACGAAAAGACTATCTCGTCACAGAGTATCGTGGCGAGAGAAAGAAGAAGAAAGATAACTGAGAAGACACAAGAGCTTGGAAAGTTGGTTCCTGGTGGGCCTAAGATGAATACAGCAGAGATGCTTATTGGTGCTGCTAATTATGTTAAGTTTCTTCAAGCTCAAGTTGGAATGCTTCAAGTTATGGGAACATTAAGCAAGGTAACTGTTTTTGTTTTGTATGTTTTTATATTAGGCAAATGCTAAATAGTGCCCCCGGGGCACTCTTTAAGCCCATAAATAGTAAACTTTTTATAGAATTTTTATCGGAATGCGTAAAGTCAACGCATTGGAAATTGTAGTGTTTAACTTTTTGAATAAAAAGTTTCTTTAAATAGAATTCTTAAAGAGTGCCCCGGGGGCACTCGTTAGCAAGACCCTTTATATTATTAGAGCTTATAAATTAAGTTAAGAAAAATATTAAACAATGCCTCTCATACTAGTTAAACATATAAATAAGAAAATTATGCATTGAAATTTGTGCATTTAATACATTGAAATGGTAAAAACTTATGTTATCAACATTAACTTGTGCATTTAATTTCAACTTTTTTGTTTTAGTCTTAATATGCAACTTGAAGGAATTTGGATTCCATGTCATCACTGTCATCACCGCGGTCATATTAGTGGTTGTTGAATTGAAATCAAACTGTTCAGATTTTAATGCATGAAAATACAATTTAACTTCAAGTGAATTTGCATGTTTTTGTTATGAATGATGTTTTTGTTTTTATGTTATGCTACTTGAATTTAGTTGTTTTAATTTATAATAGCTATAAAATATGTTTGTTTATTGTATATATAAAATATGTTTTTTTTACTTGATACTCATGCCTATAAATAATGTGATAAAATTAAAGTAACCGAAATACATATGTTTCCGGATCTGCATCGTTGAACTTAATCACCGTGTGAATCAGTAATTGACAGAGGTTGATCTGCCAATTCAATCAAACGAACACCGCAACAAGACGGAAATACAAACACCGCACAAAGACGGGACGACGAAATCACAGAAAAACACAAAAGAAAATTTTAATCTATGTGAAAACCACTTATTTAGATTAAAACAAATAGAAAAAGATGCAAAGGGTGATTTTGGACCCAAAATCACCTCCTTTTTGATGAAATGATGGGAATAAAACTTAGAGAAAAGGAGCAGCTTATCTCTTCTTATATGAGAGTGAGAAGGGTTAAGGAAACGGTTACTAATAAGAGGAAATGGTCAATAAACAGAGAGAATTTAGGAACAATGGTATATATGAGCTGGCTTTGTAACTGTTTTACAAGGAATTTTCAACTACTTCTTTTTTAATTTATAATAATTTAAATTTTTTTTTGAGATAACAATTTAAATATTCACTTTAATAGATTAATTTAATTTAAATATTAGCTGTTATTTCCTTTTTATATGTTTAGTTTCCCTACCACTTGGGAGAATATTTAAAAAGTTACCATTCAATTCATTACCCAAAAATGAAATTAGTAAGTGTCGATCAAATATATTTGGAGGTCTAAGAAAATGTTTAAAAAGATTTATAAAGTCTATAATAGTAATATTTTTGATATAATGATTTATAAAGTCTATATAATAATAATATTTTTGATATAATCATTTTTTTTACTTTCACCACCAGTTTAATGTGATTCCGGTGTCAGGTTCAAGTGACTCCAGCCTCCTCCCGATCACAGTTGCGGGATCGAACCATGATCCTCCTTACTAAATACAGCGTGCCGTCAATCACCACTGAACTCACTAACAATTGATTAAATTATTAAATTTTAGTTTAATTGTTTTTTAAATGATTTAGAATACGAAATTATGATAGTAAAGTCAATCGGTTTCATCTTTGTTGATACAATATTAATTTTCGATAAACTTTTATCAATCTAAAAATAGTAGTATTTGAAACTTTTTTATTCAATAAAAGTTTTATATTTTTGGAGACCTAAAATTTGTCTTGGTAGTTTCATCCTTGGGTCTCCGGTGGTGTAACAATTTTTTAGAAGTTAAATTTTTAGAATTTATGAAAATAATTATGCAAATAAATAATTTTTTATGTTAATTCATAAATTCTCACAAATAAATATTGTATTTTTATAAGTTGTTTTCTCATAAAGTATATGTTTCGCATAAGTTAAAAACAAGTCAATCCAAACGAAAATAATAAAATTATTTTTTTACGACAATAAATTTAGTTAATGCTTTGAATATTCCTTCTTCAATTAACTTTCTTAACTTTTTAGTTTATAGACATGTGCCCAAATAAATCCACATATATATCTTACATTTTATAATTGAAAATTGCAGGAAGAAAAGGAACCTCCTCCAAGTCAAGATATACACAAACTACTTGTTTCTCCCTTTGTTCAAGAGAAATTGTATTTGGAAGAAAAGTGCTTTGTTACAAAAGAGTTTATCACCACACTAACCAATCATGATAATGTTAGATCAAAACCTACCATCCTTAAGGGTCTTAAACAGCTTATTGGAACAGAGATTAATGAGAAGAAACCAAAGCAAGAATAATTTTACTCTTCATTGGTTGTTCTCTCCATTTTTTTTTAGTGTTGCTTTATTTCATTTTTCATTAATAAGGCTCTCAACTCGTGAGTCTAGGTTAGATTCAATTCTTTTGTAAGTTCATTTTGCATGTAAGAGGGACCATTTATTGATTTATTTATTAATTACTTGAATTTTTTTATCTTTTGTAGTATGGTTAAATCGTGCTTGCAAGGGTAAGGCATGTGAGTGGAACTCTTGCTTCTTTTATTATTATGTTGATGTTGATAGAAATAAATTTTAGATGAGTTGAGTTTCAAGATTCATCAGGTTAGGACAGGTTACAAAGCTCAAAGAATACTAACAACGATAGTTTACAAACTAACAACTGTTTGCATAAGTTTTAAAAAAAGTTGGGTCAAACGAGTCTTAAGATCTTTGACAGGTTCTTTGATCTTCTTTAATCACAATCCTAATTACTTAGCAAATTATTCTCATCCAATCCCATACTACCATACTTTGAAGGGAGTGGATGCGCATGAACCGCTCTATGAAGAAAAGGAAATTGACACCCAAAACACAATTGAAATGTGAAAATATCAAATGGGTAATCGTTTTTTTTTTTTTTTGTGTGTCATTTATTATTTATTTTTAATTTATTCTCACATATACTTTAAGAAATTCAATTTTAACCAAATTTTTTTTTTTTAAGAAGCTAAATTAGCCCACTCAAATTGGTACTAGAGATAATCGAACATGAGACCTTAAAGAGGAGCACATTTCTAGATCTCAAGTCAATACCATCAAACCAACCCAAGTGGGTTTAACGAAAATATTTTATTGTAGCATTCAATTCATTATTGTTGTTTTTTGTACAAAACTTTGTTTTTGACAAGTAGTGCCTTTAAATTCTACTCTTAACTCTTAAGTTGGATAAATAGAATGACCGGGGTTCAAACTCTGACCCTCAACAATATCCCTACCACCTAAACTAAGCTCACGGGACAAATTCATTTCATTTCTATTTCAATATAAGCACGCCTCAAAAAAACATTATTTAAAAAAAACCAAAAAAAAGATTCAGGGAAACAAAAACTCACATACCTATAAGGCTATAACATATATATATATATATATATATATATATATATATATATAGAGCATACAAAAAAATTTGATGTGAACTTTTCATAATACCAACAATATCCTTGATTTTTGTTTTTTGAGCGGTAAAATTTTTTTATTAACAAACTCACCATAACATAATTCATGTCTTCTTTTTTTTTACATAAGTTTGCATAATGACTATTAGTCGAAATAATAACTGAAGGTACCGTAAAAGTGAGGTGGGATGGGACACTTTTTTTTTTTGCAATAAGGTACACTTATTTTTTGAGTACATACAAAGTCGCAATAGAGGTTTTTTTAATAAAAAAAATAAGAGGGTTTATGTTGCTAAACAATAGAGCTTTGTATAGTGTGGCTTTGTATGGTCCTACCAAAAACCTATTTTTAACTTGATATTCTTATAATTGTCAACCAAAAAAAAAAAACTTGATATTCTTATTTATTTTAGAAAGACAAAAAAAAGGTTGCACTTGCATCGACTCCTTTTTTCCTCTCTCCTACCTAAGTCCTAACTACCTTTGTGAATCCACAAATTTGTGCAATATAATATTCAAGCAGATGGGAGTACTTGTTGCTCCATGAAGCATCATTCTACTTGAAGAATATCACCAAAAATATTAGCACTTGTACCCTCAATTTTGATGTGTGAACATAAATAACTTCCTTTTGTTCCAAATACATGTTAGATATCATTTAAACTTATGAGCCAAATATAATACAAATGTTGACTTACCTAGTGCAGTCATGAAGGAAAAAATAACTCGATTATACTAACAAGAGAAATGCCTTCTAATGCCATCAATTGAAATGATCACTAACTAAATGTACATGAAGTTCAATGATCTATCCTAACCATAACAAAAATCACACTAGCTTCTAACACTCATTTGTTAGCTCACAAGTGGTTAATGAGCTCCTCTAGGCCGAATCGTTTGGAAGTTCCCAAGTTCGATTCCTAGTGGAAACAATTTTTAGCCAGGTTTTTCTTACCTAGCAGCCGAACTCTGGATTGCCGAGGCACTCTTCCCTGGAACCAGAGGATTACTACCCAAAAAAAATGGTGTCCTAATCATTGAAATATTTATGATGATGTGGAAGTGTTATGTTGGCTCCATATAAATGAATGTTTAAATTGTCAAATGAAGTCAGAAATAAGGTAAAATTTCCCAAATAAGCTTCTCTCCACTTTCAAGAACTCTATGCAAGTACACTTACCATTAGAATTTCCTTCTATCATTGATTTTAGTTCATATGACACTAACAAAAACCACAAACCTCCTACACTTTTATTGAACAATCCTCTCATTTTTATAAGCCACATGACAGGATTTACTATTAGTAATGTTGTTTGGACATGAAAAATATTGCAATTCAATCGCCAATTAATCCAAAACAATATAAAGCAAAGATGCGGAGATAAATCATGTGAGCTCAGAATGTTTGAAAACTAGAGATAGCCTTTATGCCATGCAAATACTTTTTGGTGACTCTATTGCGCTTGTGCGGCGGTGGTGTCAACAGGTGTATCAGGATGTGCTCCCCATTCAGTCCAGGATCCATCATAAACGGGAACATCAGTCTTTCCAAGACGATGAAGACCCTATAACAAGAAACAGCCATGATCGAAATGTGGGGAAAAAAAAAAGATATCAACGTGTTTACATTTTACACATATCATTATCAACAATTTAAAATTTTCTATGGAAAAGATTAGAGAAGAGACAAAGAGATACCAATGCAAGAATGCATGCAGTTACTCCAGTTCCACACGAAGTCACAACCGGGTTTTCCAAAGAGATGCCTGCGGATCAAAGACATTGTGTGACGGGAGAATTCGAGAACAAAATGATTTCAGCATTATTAAAACTCGTAGAAAGATGTTCAAACCTTCTTGATCAAACCGCTTCTTAAGCTCATCTGCTGGTAACAATGACTGTGAACCATCTAACATCTGCAGGTGAAAGACATTTGACATTGATTAAATATCTTACAATCTCATACAAGTAAAATGTAACAATATACTTCAAAGTTCGAAATAATAATAATAATAATAATAATAATAATAATAATAATAATAAAAATATCGGCCAGTATAATACAATTGGATCAGAATTGAGGTAAGATGTATGTGTTTTACTAATATTAATACAAATATAATAGACACGACGATATGTTACCTGGGCAAAAGGAATGCATTTGCTGCCAGGTACATGACCACTTCTGATTCCCTTTCTGGGCTCTGGTGCAATTCCATCAAACCTGTCAAAGGATAAAATCTTCAGAAATCCAAGAACCATACATCAAAAACGATATTGAAACACATTTGTCACGGCCATTATGGTCAACAAGTGTAAAGCCTTTTTTGCTTTTATTTCTTGAGTTTTCCAACCAAAGCTTAAGATTTTATTATTATTTGATGTGTTTTAACCGTACAAACTACAAGCATTACAGGGTGTTTTTGTTGATGATTCACCTAAAAAACCCCTATCTAACCAGTTTCTAACTATAATAAACCCAATACTCGCCAGCATCATTTACATACAAGCCAGGTATTTACCAGCACGTCCACTGTTTGCCGGTGTGCTTATCTATACGCCATTCACGCGTGTCTCTATTGAATCTGTCTATGCTTCTTTGCAGTTCACATCACGTGTCTCTGTTCGGATTTTTTTTTCTTGGGGGTGTTGTCTCGGGATAGGTTAGAGAGATAAAAGAAATACTGAAAGGTACTTTAACTTGTATTGAAGACAATGGAATGCATAAATGGAAAAGAAGAAAATCTATTAGCAGTATGTCTACCAGTCGCTAGCCAAATGGCTCCTTTGGTAAGATAACGGTGATCCTCTCTTTCTCCTAACAGAATTCATGATACCTCATTCCTTATGTAAATAATTCTCCGCAAAAAATATCATTTCCCTCTCAAATTAAGAGAATAAATCTATCAAGCAAGTCGTAATCTTTTGATTTTCTTATTTCTACTAACTTCTGACAAATAAACTTAGTTAGAGTAGTTAAATACTCCCTCTGGTCCTTTTTATAAGAGACAATTCACTTTTTAGATTCATTGAATAACTGATGTATCTGGTCTATATTATAAACCAGATACATCAATTATACTTGAATGAATCTAAAAAGTCAGCTGTAAATTATAATTATAATAAGGACCGGACAGAGTATATATTATTAGGGAACCTAAATATAAAATATTCTTATTCAAATAAAATAAAAAATCGGGTTAGCCAAAGCTACTCTATAGTTACTCATAGCTCTGCCCCTGGTTTGGTCCAACATTGTTGATGATTTTAAACATAAAGGACTAACTTAACATGAAAAAAATTATTAATTTGACACAAAAAGATAAAGGACTAGTTTGAAACTTTAAATTAAGTTAAAGGACCA
The DNA here is from genome assembly GCF_020283565.1 of Trifolium pratense. NCBI lineage: Eukaryota > Viridiplantae > Streptophyta > Magnoliopsida > Fabales > Fabaceae > Trifolium > Trifolium pratense. The sequence continues at coordinate 39,190,803 of NC_060065.1, forward strand.
TTAGTGCAGATTTTGTATCTTTATTATTTGACCTTTTTGGCATTAGAAGCAGTCCTGGTATGTCTTTTACATCATAGTTGGCCTAAAAAACACTTATCTAACCAACCATTTACAAACTATGATCCAAATTAATACTCAGCCAGTGTCATTTATAGTCAAATGGCCTTTACCACCACAGCCAATGTTTGCCAGAGTCATATGCAAGTGTGCTCATCCACGACATTATTTACACCACTCACTCAGGTCTCTATTGAGTCTGTCCATGCTATTTGCAGTGCATGTCCCGTGTGTCTGTTCTGTTGTTTTCCTTTTGTAACTAGCTCTCCCCCAAACAGATCATCACTCTCTCTATCTCTCTCTATCTCTCTCCAGCTCAGCCTTCCCACTATTCTTAAACTGTTTCCTGCAGTAGACTTGCCATATCTTGGGCCTGCCCTCCATATTAGGTGTTACCATGCCCAATTCATCTACATAGGCCCTATTATCTAGTGTGTGCATAGCACAACCCTTCCACATTTCACAGTTCATGCACCTCATAGTTCACAGCACTTTGCTCCTATGTGCTGTCACAATTCACTGCTCTCTTTTGTCTATTAATTCAACCAATGTAGTTTTTTCCATTGATTCCATCAACTTATTAAGATTTGGTGTTGTCGTACTTTTTTTCTTTTTTGCTGTATGCCCTTCCACTTTTATCACCATTGCCTTGTTGATTACGATATAGATTGATGATCATTACTTGTTTGGATTATTACTTTTGACTATCAATCTTGAACATGACTTTTAATTTTTATTTTTATTTTTATTTTTACTTTTTGAGTACCATTATCAATGGCAAAGGGTTATCATTAATGGCAGGTTATGGAAATTAGTTAAAAATCCACCATATAAACATGACATTACAGCCTGTGGTGAACATATTAGGCGTTGCAGCCTATGGCGGCTTGCACAAAATCCGCCATGTCATAGCATCATGTGCCGCCATGGTGGCAATTTGATAACACTTACTTTTGTATATATCGTACAAATGAGTGATCTCTATACTATATTTTTCATATAGCAACTATCCTGCTCCTGCTATAGCATTTCCGGATTGATAACTAAGTTACATGCAAATTGTATATGATGTCAAGTCAAGGCTTGCAACAAAGAGGAAATGTAAATCACCTGGGCTTTCCTCGAGCATCTACGTGTTGGTGAGATTGTTCCTCTATATTTTTTGTTACCTATTAGGAAAAAGAAACAGAAAAGTTAACTTAACATTCAACTCACAATACATCTACTTAAGTGATTGATATTCTAGAACCACCAATATTGTCAATATAATTCAATCAATTGCTTAAGTCATTGAAGCAGGATCAACAGCCACATTACAGAAAAAGGAACGTATCCTATCACACTTCTTTCACCAATCCCAAGACATACATATTCATAATTTACATTTGAAATAACACTAAAAATGCAACCAACCTGTTCGAGGGTCCAAACAAGCTGTGGCTGAAACTTAGTCTCAAATGTGATTGGACCAACCTGAAAAACAAAAAAATGTACATGCAAGAAGCAACGCATTAACTTAAAATAAAATACAAATGTCAAATTCAACTCATGTAAAGGAAAAAAGATCATTAAAAAGTACACAGATAGTTTCCAAACTCACTGCTTGTCCCTGATACACTTTCTCTATTGCCTCACTTGCAGCACTGGCTTTAAGAATAGCATCACTCGAAGCACTAGATTCAACATCATAACCAGATGCACGCCATCTTGGCAGGCCACCATCTAATACCCAAATTCTGTCGTGCCCAAACACTCGGAACATCCTTTTAATCAGTGAAGACAGGACAAAGGTATTAATGAAAGTACATCAAAAATTACATAAGATTACACAGTCTACTTAATACTTATTATATATAGTGCTTTTTACAGCACATACCACCAAACACGAGCTGCACTAAATAATCCTTTGCCATCATAAACTACCAAGTCATCTTTGTTCTGTATGCCAAGAGCAGAAACAGCAGCTGCAAAAGCTTCCTCTGATGGCAACATGTGTGGCAGCTGATCAATGAATAACAGTCAGCATTCACATATTATTAGCTATAACAGGAAAATGAATAGCAGTGAAAGACGAAAGATATTGCAAACATCATTGACAGAACAAAAGCACTACCAACAAAGAACCATCTATAAAATAATCACAACTATTAAGAATTTTCACATGACAATTAAAAAATAGTCTTAAATGGTAAACTAGTATCCATCAAAAGGAAGCAGGATCATCGGTCATAACTCGTCTAAGCATTCCCTGAAATTGAAAAATATTCTTGAGAGTTGAACCCACCGTAACAGCAAGGTGAATTGATAACTAAGTATTTGCTTAACTTCTTTCTCTTCATCTTTCTATTTTTATTCGAATAATCTAATCTAGGGTAGAGAGAAAACATAAACTGAGTTTCATTTAAATTTTGTAATTGTAATCATAGCTCCGTTGCAAGTTCAGATAACGCTGCCACGGCTAACATATAAAACAGCTAGCATAATCATCTAGAAGAGTACATGCTCTAACATTTATAAATAGTAGGAATTGATCAGAAGATTAGTGAGAAAATATGTAACCAATATTCTGATATAAGAACTGCGTCGACATAAAGGTGTATTAAAAAAAAAAACATCAAAAGGAATAAAATGGAGATAAGCTCACATTTGTTGTTCGATCTGCTATTCCGTCTACATCAAAGAAAAGGGCCCCAGGAATGTGAGCAACCTGTTTCACATAGTGTTACACGAAAATCACATTAATGAAAAATTGTACACAGAAAAGGTAAAATGAAACGAAGTACATGTAAGAGAATGTATTGAAGTGATATCAATATCATATACCATCCAATTATTCAGAATACTATTGCTAAGAAAAAGAATACTATTGCCAAGAAAAATCATGTCAATACCTGATACTCTTGAATTGGGTTCCTCTGCTCATCCGGCATGTACCAAGAGGCATCCACCACCTGCATAGAATAGACAACATAAGAAATAGCATTAACACTGTTATTCATATATAAGCATGTTCTTGAAATAATGAGATTCTATCTCGATATGTGGTGTTTGAACAAGTGTCTATATCTATAATTACCAAGTGATGAAAAGAACAAAGTTTTATGGTTAAATCATATACATAGCACAACAGTGAAATGTTCTGGCAGTAAATTTTACAAAATTTGATCAAATTAGTAAACCTAGCTCATCTATAGGAGATTGCTTGTACAATTCTCAGCTTCTACCTTTTCATTAATGTAACATCAATTGCATTCACAATCCATTCCATAAATAATTTTCTGACATATGTACAATGTACACTACTGAACCAAGAAAGAAAACAAAAGCAGAAATAACAAACTCAGTAGTAATTTACAAATGCTAAGAATGAAAATAATTGGTAAGGGTGCTATTTAGGTACCAACAAAAGTAATAAGGCCAGTACCTTAATATCAGGCTCCTTCAGGTTATCGTAAAGCCAATCCACAGTAACAACTGGCTCATTTGTAGGTGCAGATCGTGTTGAATATGTAGCTCTTCTGCTAACTACTGAAGAAGCCATACAAGGAGACCAACAAGTCGACTTGGTGTAGACTGTAGAGGTTGGAACAGCTCGTACAGAGAAGAGCCGCTTCTGTATGTAGAAGAGAAATTATACAATACCATCTTGCAAAAAGAACTAACAAAGACCAAAAGCAGCTACCAAATTGAATGAAAAACTTTTCATTTGCTTCTACCACATTTTCATACATAAAAATAACATCATCACCCTAAAAGTATATATTCCAATGTTGTCAAACGCGGATCGCAGAAAATATTAGTTTGTTCAAATTCTACTATGCTGTTGCAGCTATTTGAAACACTTTGTACAAAATCGTTATCGCAAAACAATAGTGGTTTATTCAAATTCCACTACACTATAGCTGCTATTTGAGAACACTTAAATATTCAATTGCACACATATGTAACTTGAAACTTCAGCTCGTACAAAAAAGTGGGATTCATAATGTTAATAATTCATAAGCGAGTCTACAAAAGCTAATAAGTGCAGTATTCCCTCTAATGACAAACTAGTATCATCATTTGATCCATTTCACAAGTAGAGAAGTTAGAATTAATCCCACCCCGAAACATATTTTACTTAAGTCAGTTGTATTAACAACTATGAAGCACATATACAAACAGACACCGACAGAGATAATAATTTGAAAAAATGACACAATTCAATGTAATCATATGTGTTGTTGTCGGACACTGACGCGTGTCTGACAATAGGACACGCCTAATCCGAGGAGTATTCATACTTCATAGGTTGTATTAACAATGCCATTTACTTGGAAAGAGCGTGCAAAAACACCCAACAATCCATAACCAATAACCATGTGTTAATAAACTTAATTCATCACCAAAGACACAAAAATTAAATTTGTGTGAAAAACATGTCATGAGAAATTGCCACAAAATAAAGTCAAACAAAGTATATCACTCAACTGATGAAGAACCCCATCAAACAAAACATTCAAAAATCAAAACTTTAAAGACAGACAAAAAGCGATTCTTACAGTGATGAAAAACCCACAAATTTGAAGTTGGGATTAAGGTAAGAAAAAATAGAAAATACCCAGATGAAAATTGAGAGTGAAAAAGCGATTCTTACAGTGATGAAAGAAGATAGAATTGGTGAGTGGTGAGTGAGAAAGGAAGAAGTGTGAATCGAGCGAGGACCTAAAAGAATCTTTGTGAAAAGGGATGAAGCCATATTCACGACCAGGGAGCATATAAAAGGAGTGGCCTAGGATTACTCGAAGAGTCGCAGGTTGTTCCAAAATCAAAATTTAATTAAAAATCAAAAAAGAAATGGTTACTGTGAGAGTGTGATGTGAATGTGATGCAGGTGAAGGTGTGTGTGCGAGTGACACTGTTTTTGTTTTGTTGATCAAATCAAGCGAAACCCATAAGTATCGCTTTGTAAATAAAAATTGTATTTTAATTCAGGTTTTCAATTTTCAAAAATTGAAAAAAAAGAAATTATCAAGTAATCTAATACAAGAAAATTTACTTGAAATTTTTAACCACAAGAATACTCGACCTTTTTTTTTTTTTTTTGAAGTAGCTAGAAATTCATATCTTTATCTAAAATTTTGAATAGCTGTTAAACTTGATAGTTAAATTGGCTTAATTAGTAAAATAATTTCTTAAAAACATTTTTGGTTTCACATTGGTCTTTTAAAGAAAAAAGACTGAATAGGTCCTTAAAGAAAAAAAGATTTAAATAAGTCTCTTAAAGACATCTCCGTTAATCAGTTTGATCCTCGAAAAAATGGACGAAAAGCACCAAACTGATAATCAGAGAAATAATAGAGTAGAGCGAACAAACATTACTGCACTTAGAAGAATTAATGATGATGATGGTATTGGCCCGGTGCACATCCAAGTACTATTTTGAAAGCTTAGTTTCACTTTTTTGAAAGTAAGTTCCTCTTCCATGTTTAACATGTTTGTATTTATGTTAATTTGTATATGTTGTTTTCATAATTATCAATTGTATTTGTATGAATACTCTTTTTTATGAGTGTATAAATAAATAAAGCCACTAGGTTTGATCTAATGATGAGGGGTTTGGGTAGTATGTTATACTTTCTGGGTTCGATCCCCGGCTCATCGTAAAATAAAATAAAAATAGTCCAATGCCAAAGTGATGAAATTTCTTTATGATAAATTGTTTGGAAGAATCCGAGTTCGATTCCTGGTCAGAACAATTATTGGTCAAACTTATGTACCTTACGAACGAACTCTAGATTACTGGATTACCTCGGGAACTAGAGGGTTGATACAAAAAAAAAAAAAAAAAACTATTCATTTGATTTTGATATTTTTTGTTGATAATTTCAATATGATTTTATTTCCTTTTATTATTGCATTGCAAAATGAATGAAATCAATACCTTTTTAGGTGTTCATCAGTGGTGTACAATATTTCTAAAATACACTAAAAAACTACACTAAACTAACAAACTAATTTATTTCATTCATTTTTGCTTCCTCCTAACATTTCACAATGTCTTTATTTATAGCATTGGAACCCTACCATAACTTTCTAGAAAGCATGACTCATAAAGCTAAAAATTACTCCTAATATGTAATTTGGTCCTATTGTATTCTTTTGGACCTATATTAATTCATTATATTCTTTTGGAGTATCTAATATGTAATTTGGTCCAAATTAATTCATTATATTTTTCCTTCATTCAGATATTAGACTTAAATGATTAATAAACCTGCTTTATAACGAATGTGAATGTTCCAGAAAAATTCCAGAGAACCCGATATCGATGTCTCAAATAGAAATTTGACAAAGTCAACTTAATAGTATGATCATGATTTTTAAATCATGGCAAAACTGCAAGTGTTTCTTATTATGAAAGAGAAAGTTAGAGCGAAAATGATTCATTGTATTAATTGAATTGAAAAGGTTACACACACTCCATATATATATGATCGTGATGATCAGAATGATGCGACTTCGCCGGCGTTTTGCGGTGGTTGAGAGCGTTTGAGACCCCTGTTGGAGCGGAGGGGGGTTGTGTACCTGCAGGCACTCCGACGCTCAAGTCAGTATGTGTGTAAGGTTTTCTTAGCTATAAAAAATGCGTACCTTGCAAATGAAGTGGAGATGCATATATATAGCCCCCAGCGCTGGGCTAAGGCCCTTGATGGCATTAATGGCCATCAAGTGGCTGCCGGAAAACGGCTAAGGAGCCATGATGTGCAGTTAATGCTCATCATTCCGGTTTACGGCCGTTACAATACGTAAGAGTATCAGACCGTTGAGTCTTGCTCGGATTGTGTATGTTCGACACCATGAATGCTCGAGCTTCATGGTGTGCCCGGTGGTTAAGGGTCAGGTCGCCTATACGAGTTCGTTGACTTGTATACCGAGCTTCTAGGCTCGGCCCGGAACAGGAGCCCCCCAAGTCGTTATGCTCGTAGGCGAGGGTAATGACTTGAAGCTTTTCCGATTCACCTCGACTTGCCGAACATAACAAATCCGAGTTGGGCAGCTGAATTTTCGCAGTGTCCCTGTGGTCAAAGTCAAGCTTTGGAAAGGGAAAATCGTTTATTCCAAGTGGTCAATCCTAGGTTTCTGCAGCCGCCTCTCGCATTTATGGGATGTCAGGCGTGGTGACTGGCCCTTTGGGCGGCAAGTTTTGCTATAAATACTTGCTTATCCTTTGGCTTCCCATATCCTGAGTTTGAAGGCTAGCGATGGATAACAGGGATTCCAAGAAGGTTATTGCTGATGGCTCTGAGTCTCGAAGAGGAAAAAAGAGAGCGGAGGTTCCTAAGCCTGCGCCGGCTCGTTCTCAAAAGGGGAAAGAAGCTAAGGTGGTGTTCCCTTCCTCGGATACTTCTGATACCTCAAGTTCCGATGAATCGGCGGATTTTATTGGGGCAATCGAGGAGTTCCTGAGGGCTCATCAATCTTCCCACCTCTATCCTCCGGGCCCTGCCTCTGGTGAAGGAGGGTCCCAGGTTGGGAAGGAGGCTAAGATATGGCCAGAGGAGGTGCTGTGGACTGATTCGGATTCCGCAATTAGCTCAGGTTCCGAGCACGAGGATTAGGTGCTCGGTTCCCTTGTAATCCTTTTCCCTATGTAATGGATTATCATTAATAAAATAATTCTCCTTTGATTTTTCCGAGCATAATTTATTTGCACTCATGCTTTATGTATGCTCTTAATTTAATAATATCGCAGATTTTCCGAACGATTCCGAGCGGACTTTTCGAGGAGCGCGGTATTCTTATTCGGTTACTATGGCCTTCCCCGTATTTTTAGCAAAAAAATACGGGGAATGGACTCCGAGGATCTTGCATTTCCTTTTTCGGTTGCGATTTTCTCGGGATGTGGTGTCTTGGATTTCGCGAGATTTGCGCGAGCAGACGGACGTGACTTGAAAGGACGAGTCGCTTCGTTTCCTTTCGCCACGTGTAAAGACTACTCACATAGCACTTGAGTGGCTATAGCTGAGATTTGAATCTCGAGGTCGTCTTGAACCGTTGGATTTTCGCGCCTTTTCGTTTATCCTGAGATTAAATCTGAGCCACTTGATCGTGATTGATCCGGACCGTTGGATCGATCCTGTGGTTCAGATGGGAGCGGCGCGGGTTTTCCTGTACGGTCGCGTTGGCCTATATATAGGAGGGAGGTTTTTTCGTTTGAAACTTTACAGTTTCTCACTTACTTTCTCCATCATTTTGCCTTTCCGGTTCAAGCTTTCTCTGGTGGTTTTGCTCTTCTTCTGCTCTTGTACTACAAACTCCTCACTCCCATCTTCATTTAATCAACAAGTAAGTGTTTTATCCTTTTAATCTTTGAAGATTTTGCTTGGATTTTACTTTGGATTGTTGTAGATAGTTCATGCGGTGTAGGGCTGTAGTAATTTGGTTTCCTGTGTAGTTTGGGTAGCCCTTTTGATGGTTGTAGGTGGTGATTAGCACCCTTTTCCCCCCATCGCTTGTTTTCATTAACTGACGGTTGAGTTTTAGCTTAGAACCGTGTCGAGCACCATATGCATTTCGTGCCCGGTTGTTTACATGAATTTCGCGTTCGGAGAGATGATTTGTCACCTTTAGTTTTCGCGTAATCTTTTGTTTGAGACCCTCGCCCTTTCGCTTGATTTGGCGGTGGAAGGGTGGATTTGAATGTCGAATTCATTTTTCCTTCCTCTGCTTTTTCAGGTTTTCTAGATGGCTGAGGGATCTCAAAGTGACTTCACGTTCATAGATCAACAGCCTTCCTCATCAATTCGCATCCGAGCTGACGTTTCGTGGGTGGCGGATGAACCCCGAGAGACGGAGTCAGTTTATCAGGATTGCGAGAGTGACATCCCAGAGACGATGTGCACGGATATTCAGACTCCTCCCACCGAAGATTTCGAGGTGCGGATTCCCACTGCTCGCCACAGGATCTGCGGCAATTGGGCTTGGGGGACGATCCCCATGTACGAGATTGCTTTTAAGCATCTGCGAATTCGACTGCCCTTCACCGATCTGGAAGTGTCCATCTTTCGGCATCTTCGGTTAGCCCCTTCTCAACTTCACCCGAACTCGTTGGCCTTTATCAAGGCTTTCGAAAAGACCGCTGAGTATTTGGGTCTGGGTCCCACCTTGCCTTTGTTTTTCTACCACTTTGGCCTTCAACGGAGCTGTCCTCGGGGGGAACAGGCGAAAGGGAAGCTCGCGAAGGGAGCCCCAGTACCGGGCACCAAGCATGGATGGGTTTCTTTGAGGCAACGGAAACGCCTCTTTGATATGTTTGACGAGTCGGTACGGGGGTTTAAGTCCGTGTTCTATGGAGTTAGGCCAATCACGACGAAAGGTTGGAACAATTTCGTTCGTAGGGGGCATCGAATTGATGAGCTTGGCCAGGAAGTGCTCGACGAGCAAGGGCTCCCTATCGAGGAGGATTTTGCCAGATTTCCTTTTTATTGGCGCAGGGATCATTATTCCATGTCGACCAAAGAATTTGTGTTTACGCTGGGAGCGTTGTCAGCCGAGGAGAGAGCTGATTATAAGAAATTATTAGAGTTCGTGGAGGGCTTGCCTCCTTACCTTCTAAGTGACTCGAATGGCGAGCCTTTGCTTGGGGAAGATGGTCGAAGGTTGACCTGCCCGAAGGTGATCGCTACAAAGGAGTTGCTCGCTTGCGACACCTCGGAAAAATTAACTGCTTTTTGGAGTATGCTCATAGCTTTCTTTTAATTATTTTTTACCAACTGTTTTCGCTTCTTTTATTTGCTGGCCTGCGTTTTGCTAACTGTTGCTTTGATTTGTGTAGGTACAATGACCAGTGGATCCGCTGCTCTCCGCAAAGCTCGGGCTGCTAAGAACAAGAGAGAGGCGAGCAGTGCTGCTACAACTTCTTCTGCCCCTCAATCTCCCACAGCTTCCAACATGGACCGCTCGAAGAGGATGCGACTGGAGGAGGAAACCTCCTCTCGTCAGGAGCACGTGGTTGTGGACCTTTCTGGTCAAGATGATCCTCCTCTTCCCGGTCCTCACAGGTTGACTGCCGGTGTTCCTGCCGATGATTTTGTCCTTCCTCCACTCTATGCTCACGGCGAGCTACTGACCGGAGCGACCAAAGTGAAGGTTAATCCAGCGGATGAAGCCATCCTATCGGATATGGGTCCTGAGGCTCTCCGTGCCGAGATAGCAGCCCAATCCATGGCTTTGCTCAAATTGGTCGAGGTGGCGACTTTTTTGAATGGCCGGGAGTGCAAATATTTGGAAGAAAGGGACGAAGCTCGCAAGGAGTTGCCTTTGTTGCAGCGAAGGTTGGCAGAATCCGAGGCCTCCTGCGAGGTTTTCAGGGAAGAGCGCAAGACCCTCTCGGCCAACCTTAAGGAAGCGGAGGATAGGCTCAAAACGGTTTCGGAGGAGAGGGATAGTGCTGTGCAGAAGGCTGACGAGCAGAAGGTTTTGATTGGCGAGCTGGAAGGGAAGTTGGAGAGGCTTCATGTCACCGGGATTGTTGAAGATCGGGAGAAGGAGCTCGATCCTCAAGGGGAGTATGCTTCCTCCTCTCGTGCTGATTTGATCGCCAAGATCCAGGAGCTTGAGTCCAACATGGTGGCTGCTGCAGCTTTTAGTTTCAACAACGCTGTGGCTCAGCTCAGGATTCTCAACCCTGGCTTGATCGAGGAGGGTTTAGATGAGGAGAAGGAGGTGCGGGATGGAGCTATTGTTACTCCTGATGATGATGAAGTGTAAATTTGTTTTTCTTTCTTTGTTTTGTCTGGGCGTTTGCCCTTCTGATGTAACCGACAATTATGGCCCTTCGGGGTCTTTAAATATCAGTACTTTAATTTACTCTCCTGCCTTTTCGCCTTTATCTCATATCTAGACTTAGGTTTTGTATGGCGATGTTTTTAATTTCCTCTAAATGTCGAATCGATCGCTTGCGTGCTCAACGCTTTTTAGGTTCGCGCTTTGATTATCCTTTCGTTATGACGACCTGTATGCTTGACGCTCTTTATTTGTGCTCGACCATCCTTGAGGTTTTTAACTTGGTAAATTTCCAAACATTCTATGCGCCGTGCTATGTAATTCTTCGCGCTAGTGTGTGTCTGGATGGTGGTCATCGTTATGATAGCTGGTACCATTGATGCCGAGCTTAGAAGGTGCGGAGAACCATTCTAAGTGTTTGGAGATGTTAATCCAAACTAACAACGAGGAGAGGGGCTGTTGTTAAGCTTTCCTCCTCGGGGTGTGAACATCCCATCGCGAGCTGGGGTTCTACCGGACGTGTACTACGGCGATGGTGTTCCGTGGTCTAGAACTATCCTCGCCAACATCATCGAGTTCCAAATGCCTCGACTTTGTTTTATATTTTAAGATTCATGCCCGTACCTAAGCACTCCTCCGTTGTATAGGCGTGCTTCTCATGGGCGAAGACACAGCCTTCGTCGAGGGATGGCTTGGAGCTTCCCTCAACTGTAGTATTGTTTGAGTTTTTCGGCATTCCAAGGTCGAGGAATTTCTTTCCCGTAAAGATCTTCTAAATAATAGGCACCGTTTTCGGTTTTGGCTCGAACACGATAAGGTCCCTCCCAATTTGCCGCGAGTTTACCCTCGCGAGAATCTTTTTGGTTGCGTCGGAGTACTAGTGTCCCAACGTCAAATTCTCGCTTGATGACCTTTTTGTCATGCCGTTTTGCTATTTTTTGTTTCAAAGTGGCTTCTCGGAGGGCCGCGCCTTCTCGGAGTTCCTCCAAAAGGTCGAGCTCCTCTCTGAGCATCTCGTGGTTGTCTTCCCTTTCGAGGGGTACTTCCGTTCGGAATGAGGATGCTCCGGTTTCTACTGGAATTACGGCCTCTGTTCCGTATGTTAGTCGGAAAGGCGTTTCTCCCGTTGTAGAATGTGGAGTGGTTCGGTAGGACCAGAGTACGCTGTGTAGTTCCTCTGTCCATTTTCCCTTTGCTTCATCCAACCTTCTTTTGAGTCCTCGTAATATAACCCTGTTCGCAGCTTCGGCTTGGCCGTTTGTTTGAGGGTGTTCAACAGAGGTGAAGTGTTGGGTTGTGCCTATCTTTGCCATGAACTCTCGCACTTTCTTGTCCGTGAATTGAGTCCCGTTATCTGTAATAACAATTTGAGGGATCCCAATGTTGGAGTAAGCCCTAAGAGCCAATCTATTTTCATAGTATTTGCTTTAGGAGTTTGAATATAAATATGGCATTTCTTTATTATATTTGTAAGGTTGCAAAATAATGAAGTCCCTAGAATAGAAAGTCCGTTTAATAATTAAGTGTGACTTAATCATGAGATAATATTAAACATAAGGACACTATTCTTAAAGTATCCGTAGTCGAGCTTTAAGGTAAAAGGGATAACCTTAAAGCATAAAGACTATTATGAAGATAGACTGATGATCACATCTCATGGATCATGGGATAAGGAGTTATCAAGTCTTGACGTAGGTATAAATATTAGGAGTAATATTTATACTGGATTGACCCGCTATGAGAGTACTACATGCAAAGTTATGCAAAGTGTCATAAGTTACTCTCATGGTGATAATGGTGTAAACCGCCCTTAGACCTGAAACCACTTTGTACCCTAGATGTGGAGTCAAGTACTTTGTTGCTGATCTAACGTTGTCCGTAACAGGATAACCATAAAGGCAGTTGATGGGTACTTCACAAAGCATGCTGAGGGACAGTAGTGACGTAGATGGAATTTGCCAATCCTGCATAACAGGATAAATGTCATGGGCCCAATATTGAACTGGACAAAGATGACACCAAGTATGTTTTGTGTTCAATATAGACATAAAGGGCAAAGGGGTAATTATACACACTGATATTATCACAAGAGGTTATGTTTAGATCACATGTTAATTTCTCGTAACTTGAGTAGCAGTGATGTGTTGCTAGATACCGCTCACTGTTTATTGTAATAAATAGTGATTTATTATAATTGTCAATGTTACGGAAACCTACAGGGTCACACACATAAGAACAATCTAGTGAGATTGGAACACCGTAAGGTACGGTGCACCTTGGAGAAATAAGGAAATATGATAAGGGTATTATGGTAATTAAAATGAGCATTACATCATATGGTATGATGTAGCAAGAAGGGGGTGCAAATATGTACTAGACATATTTACATGAGAATGGCGCCCACTATAGCCCATTTAGTTAAAAGGGCTTTAGTGTAATTTTGCCATGGCAAGTGGTTCTATAAATAGAACCCTTGTGGTAAGGAGAAATAGTTACACACTTTTGTTACTCATTCTCATGAGCCTTTGTTCTCTCCTCTCTTGAGAAACCCTAATCACCTTTCTAGAGTTTTTGTGAAAAACCCTAATCCTTATTTTGTGCCTCCTTTCTCCTAACCCTTCAAACCATTGGAGCTAGCACTCCATTGAAGGTTGTTGTTCGTGTGGACTGGCTAGAGGCGTTATACCTTTAACGCTTGTGATCAAATTCGTTGGTGACTTGGTGGTGACCTTGTTCGTGACGGTTCGAGGTTCTTGTTCGTGACCTTGTTCGTGATTCGAAGTGTTCGATAGCCGTTCGTGATTTAAAGGGAGTTTTCGAACCAAAAGGTAAAACTCTAAACACAATTCATGACCATTCGTAAGGATCACAAAAGGAAAATTTTAAAATTCCGCTGCTTTTATCGTATCAATTTTCCTTCAGTGGTATCAGAGCCACTTACGAAACCATGAATTGATGTTTGTTTAAATTCATGAATTCAGTTTTAATATGATTAAAACAGTTGATAAAAGATTAAAATCGAGTAATTAAAATTTGACGGTTGTTTGTGTATAAATTGGATGATTAACATTGAAACGGCTCCGGAATCCGACACTTGTATGGTGGAGCATGCGATATGTTGATTGTCCTAAGGTTACACGAACAAGAACGGTCAATACTTACATGTGATGTAAGTTTTGTGTATGAATTGGGTAATTAACATTGAAACGGCTTCGGAATCCGACACTTGTATGGTGAAGCATGCGATATGTTAATTGTCCTAAGGTTACACAATCAAGAACGGCCATAAACTTATATATGATATAAGTAACCGTAATGCAAAATGGTGTATGTGATATACCGTTAGTAATTTCGTTAAAATTATTATGAAAGTTATTCAATTAAAGCGAGCCGTGTTCATTTGTTTCGGAATCCGACATTTGTATGGTGAAACAATGACATGTTGATCAATAGGATTGAATTTGGTCATAAGGAATTTTGACGGCATGAAAGGGTTGCACAAATGTTGTGTCATTAAAATTAGGATTTGCAAAACGTATCAAGTGTTGATGCGAAAAGTAGATGATAAATATATTTAATTTTGAAATCGTTTCAAAATTCTAGAAATATCTTTTAAAATTGTTTTAAAAGATAATATCATCAATTTTGGAAATATTTTATTCAAAAGGGTTTTGATTAAATAATTTTCCATAGTTGACAAATATATTTAATTATGAAATCGTTTCAAATTTCTAGAAATATCTTTTAAAATTGTTTTAAAAGATAATATCATCAATTTTGGAAATATTTTATTCAAAAGGGTTTTGATTAAATAATTTTCCATATTTGACAAATATATTTAATTATGAAATCGTTTCAAATCTCTAGAAATATCTTTTAAAATTGTTTTAAAAGATAATATTACCAATTTTGGAAATATTTTATTCAAAAAGGTTTTGATTAAATAATTTTCCATATTTGGAGAATTGTCAAAAGATTTAATTCTACTTTAAAATAATGTTATTTATTTTAGCAAATTTTGATTCGAAATATTTAATTGTGAATTAAATATTTGAATCAAACTTACCTGATTTGATCAATCGCCGGATTTAATTAATTATGAGACTTTAATAATAATAAAGTTTGTTTGTTATTATTATATTTGATGATCGGTTATGGCCTTAGTTTATTTATTTTATTGCATTTGGTTTTTAAATACGGCCTGCGTGTCGTGCCTTATCTCTATTCTCTATATTCTCTTCTCATCCACTCCCTCGTATGTAAAACGAGTATTCTTTTATATTATTATGTAATATTATGAAGAAGAAGAACAATGGAGGTCAACCTTGGAGATCATGCTTGGAGAAGTATAGATCGTTTTAGGTTAGATTAGGTTCTCTCATTGGCTTGGGAGAACAAATGCGCTATGGGCCATAACTGTTTCATTTTATTTATTTATGTATGTTGATGCATGTGAGTGACGATTTATATGATAAATAAGCCGGTGAGATCAATTTAAATAAAATCCCTCAAGTACTCATAAAGACTAATATTGAAGATGTAGGTTTTGCCAACGCAAGGTGCATTTTCTATACTAGTAAGATGTGTCTATATTAAGTTTTATGCTTTCCAAAGAATAGCACCCTTCAAGATCAATATCGATTAATGTAGGTTTTGCCAACGTAAAGTGCATTGTCAATATTGATAAGTTGCGGTGAGATAACCAGTTTATCCGATTGCTATTTATTGGGTTTAACTTAACTAAAGAAAAATATAATATGATTATATGACTTTAGAAGCAAATGTTGGGTTATTCCATATGATGGATTAAAATAAGTGTTATTCACCCAACGGAAAGGATATGAGAGTTGTATGAGATACAATTGGAAACAGTTTCCTACCTAAATAACTACGTTTTGTGTAATCAGCCCAACGCTGACTTAAAACAAAGTGAAATATGGATCTCATTCTCACTAGAAAATTTTCAACGGGATTTTCCGAATCAAATGTCGAGGGTCATTTGTTTTGAGTAAAATAGTGGGAGCGTATTTAATTAAAGACCAAATTAAATATGATTTAGTCATAATATCTTACATATCTTTGTAATTAGAATTTCGAAATACAATACATATTAAGTTGTCCTTATGAAGGACAAGATTTTCAGAAAGGAGTTTCTGTATTGGTACAAATTGAGAATTGTTCTCAAATGCGAGAAAACTATAAGTCTTGAACTATTAACTGTGAACAACCTACCATAACTAGATTGGAAAAGGGATACTTGTTAGAAGCATCAAGTTGACGTCTAGATATAGAATATATAATAAATGATGTGATCATTTAATCTCAAGTAAGATCCTTTTGAAAGAACTTTAGAGTATGATAAATTTCTCAATGGATCAAAAAGTTGGTCATAGGATCAATCTAACAAATTATAATGGAATAGATATAGACAAAATTGTTTTGAATATCTACCGGAATTTGTTGAGTTGAATGAGAATTAATTTGCACTATCAAAGATTTGAGATATAATATAAATAAGATTTATATTCCTCTTATTTGAATAGTACAAAATGGTTGTCAAAGTAGAACGGCTATGGTTAGACCATTAAATAAAAATGACGTAAATAGTTCTTGGAAGAGTCAAACCAAAAGTATGAAGTGAGACTTCAATAATGCACATATTGTTATAGAAAGTCAAAATTTCTATTTCTACATCAAAAGTATATGATACAAGATGTTGAATCTCAATTTTTCGAAAATAGAGATGCTTAAAGAATTAGAACATTGGCTATAATTTTAAGTCAACCCATATCTAGAATGAAAATTGTTTCATTGATAATGAGAGCTTATGCAATGACTTAAAATCGAGTTTGAAATGGAACACAATAATTGTTATTGAATTCCATCTAGTAATAGAAGTAGCAATTGTATATCTTGTATTGACAATATATGAATTGTAGCCTTAAATGATAAGACAAGTAATGGTCCTATCATTTAAGCAAAGTTTTCTATACTATTACTCCAAGTCAAGTAATGGACTAGGGTTCCATGGTCTTGATAGGGTTATCTATAACAATCGTGATAAGAGCCAAATATGATTTGGACCTTAAATATATCAAGAGCATTGTTGTTTAGTACAAATATTCGATGTGTCAATAAAATAACGCATGACCTATTTGAACAATATACATGAGATGTATGTCGACCACTAAACATATTTTGTATATTGAGTTTATTTTACTTCATTAACATTGATGATTAAAATCATTAGATGTTGGTAGGTGTATGACACCAATTAGAAATCTTTGAATTTGTCAAAGAAATTCAACAATGAAGAAAATAGAACTCGACAAAAGTATTTAAGTTATATGAATGAGTCATATCAGTAAATACTTAATTAAAAGACTATAATAACTATTTTATCACATCATGTTTGACATGATTTAAGGATAGTTTAATTATATATTGACTCTTTCTATAAATCTCTTTACTTATAATTAATCTTCACCCACAATTAGTTCCCTTTTAAAATGATCATAGAGACACCATATGCGATATGGAGGTAAGAGTACCAAGTTTGTCTTTATGAGAATTTTGGATTAAAATTTATTAGATAAATCTAATTCCAAATGAATGAATGAATAAGTGGAAATATCCTAAAGAAAGGGATATTGGTCCTATATCACTCTTAAGGACAAAAGGTTGTTTTGTTGCTAGGTTTGAAACATTCCTCTAGTGGGAGTGTGTCTCTAAAAGAGACAGTGGGAGTGATATAGAACTTGAATAAATTCAAGTACCACAAAACATATTTATTTAAAAGGGAATGCAAACCGGTTCCTCAAGGTTGTTGAAGAACCATTGTTTTAAAGTTGCACAAATCCAAGATAAGTCTAACATATCACATATGGCTACAAGGTATGGTTTTATCATGACTCAGCAATGTGATATGATTCTCATGGAAGATGAGTCTTTGACCTTCTAAAAGGTCGTAAGACGATCTAGATTATGAGAAGTGGCTAAATGCCATGAAATCTCATACAGAATCCATATACACTAACCTTATGTAGATAATGGTTATGTCTTCAAGATGAGTAAGACTCATACGATGAAAGTGAGTATTCTTTTTGAACACTGATATGGATGGTATTAAGAATACCTTATAATATTTGATTGCTTCTGCTAAATGTTGTACTACATGTTTTGGTAGATGGATAACAAAGTTGCATTCCTTAATTGGAATGACCTCATATATATGTGTTGGACATATATGTAAGGGTTTTGTTGATCCAAATGATGCTAGAAAGGTATATAACTTGTAGCTATCTAATTTTGATTAGATAGAGTTCTCAGAAAATTAAATTATTGTTTGTTCCTTTTATGAAGTTTTATGAAAACAAATTAACAAGGACAAACCTATCTAACTTTGATTAGATCGAATAAATTTGAATATTTGTTCCTTTTGAAAGTTTTGTGGAAAACAAATGAACGACAAATATAAATCTTGTGCATACAAAGTTTTAGTGGGAGTGATAATATCTGATATCATATTAATCATCAAGACATTTTTCTTATACATGTGAGACATGACTAGGAAAATAACTCTTGATGAAACACTTAGGCAAGAATTCCTAAAGAGTTAGGAATAACCTATGTACCAAAATTGAAATTAGTGTTTGACACTAACTTACCTTCAAGAATATCCCTAAGGACCTTAAAGGAACTAAGGCCTATTTCTTGAAATAGATAGGTATGGGAAGGATCATTATAAGGAAGTTATAATGAAGGAAGTTTCCATACCAATGTATTGTATATCATGGCTGAATACAAGCATTGAAAGCTATAAGATAAGCTTCGTAATATGTTTGTTTCAGTTAAATAAGTTGAGTATTTAAGATTGGATCGTTTGGCTCATGATTGAGCTAAAGATATGTTTCCGGTGTTACAAGTCACATTAATCACATTAGTGATGGTAATAGTTTAATCTTGCAAGAACACTTGAAAATAGATCTCACCGACGATTCATGAATATACTTAGACACTTATATATTTCGATAGAGATCGAAATAGAACGTTGGAAGATACGTAAGATACCAACATAGGAAATAGTTCCTTATCCACTAACAAAGCCTCTTGCGCAGTTGAAGCGTGATGGGCATACTAAGTCTATAGGTATTAAGAGAAACCTAGATTGGCTTTAGTGCTAGTGGGAGATTGTTGGAGTAAGCCCTAAGAGCCAATCTATTTTCATAGTATTTGCTTTAGGAGTTTGAATATAAATATGGCATTTCTTTATTATATTTGTAAGGTTGCAAAATAATGAAGTCCCTAGAATAGAAAGTCCGTTTAATAATTAAGTGTGACTTAATCATGAGATAATATTAAACATAAGGACACTATTCTTAAAGTATCCGTAGTCGAGCTTTAAGGTAAAAGGGATAACCTTAAAGCATAAAGACTATTATGAAGATAGACTGATGATCACATCTCATGGATCATGGGATAAGGAGTTATCAAGTCTTGACGTAGGTATAAATATTAGGAGTAATATTTATACTGGATTGACCCGCTATGAGAGTACTACATGCAAAGTTATGCAAAGTGTCATAAGTTACTCTCATGGTGATAATGGTGTAAACCGCCCTTAGACCTGAAACCACTTTGTACCCTAGATGTGGAGTCAAGTACTTTGTTGCTGATCTAACGTTGTCCGTAACAGGATAACCATAAAGGCAGTTGATGGGTACTTCACAAAGCATGCTGAGGGACAGTAGTGACGTAGATGGAATTTGCCAATCCTGCATAACAGGATAAATGTCATGGGCCCAATATTGAACTGGACAAAGATGACACCAAGTATGTTTTGTGTTCAATATAGACATAAAGGGCAAAGGGGTAATTATACACACTGATATTATCACAAGAGGTTATGTTTAGATCACATGTTAATTTCTCGTAACTTGAGTAGCAGTGATGTGTTGCTAGATACCGCTCACTGTTTATTGTAATAAATAGTGATTTATTATAATTGTCAATGTTACGGAAACCTACAGGGTCACACACATAAGAACAATCTAGTGAGATTGGAACACCGTAAGGTACGGTGCACCTTGGAGAAATAAGGAAATATGATAAGGGTATTATGGTAATTAAAATGAGCATTACATCATATGGTATGATGTAGCAAGAAGGGGGTGCAAATATGTACTAGACATATTTACATGAGAATGGCGCCCACTATAGCCCATTTAGTTAAAAGGGCTTTAGTGTAATTTTGCCATGGCAAGTGGTTCTATAAATAGAACCCTTGTGGTAAGGAGAAATAGTTACACACTTTTGTTACTCATTCTCATGAGCCTTTGTTCTCTCCTCTCTTGAGAAACCCTAATCACCTTTCTAGAGTTTTTGTGAAAAACCCTAATCCTTATTTTGTGCCTCCTTTCTCCTAACCCTTCAAACCATTGGAGCTAGCACTCCATTGAAGGTTGTTGTTCGTGTGGACTGGCTAGAGGCGTTATACCTTTAACGCTTGTGATCAAATTCGTTTGTGACTTGGTGGTGACCTTGTTCGTGACGGTTCGAGGTTCTTGTTCGTGACCTTGTTCGTGATTCGAAGTGTTCGATAGCCGTTCGTGATTTAAAGGGAGTTTTCGAACCAAAAGGTAAAACTCTAAACACAATTCATGACCATTCGTAAGGATCACAAAAGGAAAATTTTAAAATTCCGCTGCTTTTATCGTATCAATTTTCCTTCACCCAAATCTTGCAAGTATGTTGCGTTTGAAAAATCGCAACACATTGAATGTAGTGATGTGCGCGAGAGGTTCGGCTTCGATCCATTTTGTGAAATAGTCGACGGCTACTATTAAGTATTTATTCTGTCCTGCTACCGTTGGAAACGGTCCTAAGAGATCCATCCCCCACCAAGAAAACGGCCACGGGGATGATAGCGTTTTTAGCTCGTTTGGAGGGGCTAAGTGCATATCCCCGTGACGTTGGCATTTGTCGCATTTTTTGACATGCTCTTTTGCGTCTGCTTGCATGGTAGGCCAATAGAATCCTGCTCGCAAGGCCTTTCTGGCCAAGGAGCGTCCGCCAACGTGCTGACCGTTTATTCCTTCGTGGATTTCGCTGAGGATTGAGGCTACCTCGCTTTCCTCGACGCACCTTAGTAGAGGGATGGAAAATCCTCGGCGGTACATTTTTCCATTTAGGATTACGTATGCGCAGGCTCTTCTTTTAACCTTTGCTGCCTCCTTCTTGTCAAGTGGGAGGTTTCCGGTATTCAAAAATTCGAACACGGGTGTCATCCAGCTGTCGGCGTTGATTTCGCATATCAGGAATACCTTGGTGGGTTTCACTATGCTTGGTTTGGATAGCGTTTCCTGAATAAGCGATTGATTTCCGCCTTTCTTTTTCTTAGTGCTTGCGAGCTTTGATAAAATATCTGCTCTTGCATTGTGTTCGCGAGGAACGTGCTTGACTTCGGTATGTTGGAATTTGGTTAATTTTTCTTTGATCAAGTTTAAATATTCCGTGAGTCGCTCGTCTTTTGTTTGGTACTCTCCGTTTATTTGTGATGCGACGAGTTGTGAGTCCGTGAATATCTTAATTTCCTCGGCTTCCATATCCTGAGCCAACCTTAATCCTGCCAAGAAAGCTTCGTACTCGGCTTGGTTGTTTGTGGTTGGAAAGGCGAGTTCGAGTGAAACTTCTATGAGCGCTCCTTCACCGCTTTCGAGTATGATACCTGCACCACTCCCTTGTGGATTCGAGGATCCATCTACGAAGATGGTCCATTTGTTCTTGTCCGGGGTAGATGTTGTGGTCATCTCGGCTATGAAATCTGCTAGCACTTGGGCTTTTAAAGCCTTTCTGCTTTCGAAAAAGATTTCGAATTCGGACAACTCGAGCGACCATTTTAGCATTCGTCCTGTCATGTCTGGCCTCGCAAGGAGTTGCTTATTCGGTTGATCAGTTCGAACCACGATGGAGTGAGCTAAGAAATAGTGTCTTAGCTTCCTTGCGGCCATGACTACTGCTAAGGCCGTTTTTTCAATCTGTAAGTATCGGAGTTCTGGTCCTTGCAGAGCCTTGCTCACGAAATAAACGGGTTTTTGCCCTTGCTCGGTTTCTCTTATGAGAACGGCGCTGATGGCTTCCGATGCTACGGCGAGGTAAAGGTATAGGGTTTCCCCTTCGTTGGGCCGCGTCAGGACTGGGGGTTCGGATAATGCTCGTTTTAAGTGTTGTAGCGCGTCCTCGCATTCTTTTGTCCATTCGAATGCGGATTCTTTTCTAAGTAATTTGAATAAAGGTAGCGCGTGTTGAGCGGATTTTGCGACAAAGCGAGATAAGGCTGTGAGCATCCCATTTAGTGATTGTATTGATTTCTTTGAGTCCGGCGTGGGAAATTCAAAGAATGCTATGCATTTATCGGGGTTAGCTTCGATTCCTCTTTCGGTTAAGTAAAATCCGAGGAATTTCCCAGCTTTTACGCCGAACGTGCATTTTTCAGGATTGAATCTCATGTTATACTTTCTCGCTTGGTCGAATACTCTTTTTAGATGGGCTGTATGATCTACTTCCTCTTCGGATTTGACGATCATATCATCCATGTAGACTTCGAGCATGTCGCCGATTTCATTATTGAAGACTTTGTTCATCATCCTTTGGTATGTGGCGCCTGCGTTTTTAAGCCCGAAAGGCATTACGTTGTAATAATAATTGCCGGATTCGGTCATAAACGCTGTTTTCTTTTTATCGATTTCAGCCATTTTTATTTGATTATAACCCGAGTACGCATCCATAAACGATAGTAATTTAAATCCTGATGAATTATCTACTAATTTGTCTATGTTAGGTAAAGGGTAAGCGTCTTTAGGGCAAGCCCTATTAAGATCGGTATAATCAACACACATGCGCCATTTTCCATTCGATTTCTTAACAAGTACAACATTGGATAGCCAGGTGGTATACCTAGCTTCCGAAATGAAATTTGCCTCGAGGAGGTCTTTTACAGCTTTTTCAGCAGCCTCCGCTTTTTCGGGAGACTGCTTCCTACGCCGCTGAACAACGGCACTAGCCCTAGGATCTAAAGTCAACTGGTGACAAGCGACCTCAGGGTCGATACCAGGCATCTCTGCAGCGCTCCAGGCGAACAGTTCAGCATTGTCCTTAAGGCAGGCGATCAGCTGCTTTTTGACCAAGTCGGGGAGCCCAGTTCCAATCTTGATCCTTTTGAGGGGGTCTTCGCCCAAAGGTACCAGCTCGAAATCTCCGTCCGGAATTGGGCGGTAGATTTTCTTTTCAGCCTCGGTGAGGTCCTTTTGCTTCTCTTCCTGATGCTCCTTTTTTGTGAGTCGAGCATCCATGTCGACGGAACCTCCAATAGTGTTTACCCCCGTATTTTTCTTTTCAGTTTTCTTGGGGGTTGCCACGGTGCTTAGATTCTTCGCCGCGGCCTCGAAGCATCTCCTCGCAGCAGCTATGTCGCCGTTGATGGTGGCGACCTGGCCATCCAGTGTGTAGTATTTCAGCTTCAAGTGAACGGTGGACGACACAGCAAATAGCTCCGCTAAAGTAGTTCTGCCAATGATGCAGTTGTACAGCGAGGGGCAGTCGACGACCATGAATTGCGTCCTTACGGATTTCATAGCCTTTTCCTCGCCGAAGGTGACGATGAGGTCCACGTATCCCCAAGGCTTGGTAGTCGACCCGTTGAACCCCTGAAGGTCGGGTCCTACGTATGGAACCAAATTCTTCTCCGACAGTTGTAAAGTTTTGAAAAGCCCTGAGTACATTACGTCGCACGAGCTCCCCTGATCTACGAGGATGCGGTGGACGTCGAAGTTTGCCATGCGAGCCCTTACCAACAGTGGTATCTGATAGTTTGGTGAGCCCCCAGGAACTTCTGATTTGTAGAAGGCCAACGGGTCGGAGTCTCCCTCAGGTTTGGTGACGGTGATGGGAGTCACCGAGCAAACGTTTTCCAGCTCCTCGAACTTTCTTTTTACCGATCCGAGGGTGATTTTGTTTAGCCCTCCACCTGTTATCACCAGTGCTTTTGGGAAATTTTCCCATGAGCCGTTCAGGTGGGCGTTGAAATGCCTCAGGAGCGCTCCCTCGTCTGACCCCGGGGATGGGAGTGGAATTTCAGGTGCTGAGATGGCAAGCGCCTGAGGGACGATGCCTCTGTTTTCCTGCTCGGGAACATCAATGGCCATTGCGACCTCTTGAGGCTCCCGCCTTTGTTGTTGTTGTTGTTGTTGTGCTTGTTCGTCGTTCTGAACATATCTTCGGGCATAACCCTTCTGTATCAGAATCTCGATGGCATCTTTTAAGTGGACACAGTCCTCAGTGACGTGTCCATGGCTTTTATGATAGCGACAGAATTTCGTCCTATCAGTATTTGCCTTCATGGGCTGCTGTCTTGGGAAGTGGATCCCAGCCTTTTTGAAGTCCGCAGCGGAGACTTCGGCGAAAATGCGATCTCTTGACGCATTCAGTGGAGTATATGTTGTGAATTTTCCCCGAGGAGGTTTGGAATCTTTAATCCTTTCCTCCCTTTGCTTTTCGTTACCTCTTCGCGAGGTTCCAGCTTCATCTTTTTCGTGGTTCCTGGTTTTTTCTTGACCTTTAGGCCTTCTTAGATCTTTGGCCCTCTGTTTTTCCTCGTAGGCAATGTAATTCTTCGCCTTTTCGAAGAATCCGTCCAGCGTTTTCGGCTCTTCGATACCGACAGCTTTAGCAAAGTCGCTGTCCGGATGTAATCCCCTGTCGAGAAGATACAGCTTCATGCCCTCCTCGACCTTCACTTCTACGGCTGCTTTGTTGAACCGTTCGAGGTAGGCCCTTAGAGGCTCGTTCTCGCCTTGGATAATGGCCTCGAGGGTTGCTTCAGTTTTTGGGTGACGCCTCGAGGAAGTGAAGTGAGCCCGGAAGCGGGCGCACAGGTCCGACCAAGAGTCTATGGATCCTGGCGCCAAGCTCTTGTACCAAGCCATAGCGCCTTTCCTCAGAGTTGTGGGAAAGAGCTTACACTTGATAGAGCCTCGTACATTTCTGTACTCGAGGAGAGCTTCAAGATTTTCGATGTGCTCGTCCGGGTCTGTCGAGCCATCGTAGGTATCCATTGCCGGTGGTTTCTCGAGTCCGACCGGTAGGGGAAGTTCTCGGATCCTTCGTGAGAGGGGGCCTTGGTGACTGTCCCTCTCTTCCGGGGATCGGTTCCTTTGGCGGCGAGGAGGGTTGTCCCTTCTAGGGGAATGTCTCCTCGGTGGGGTGGAGTTTCGAGATATAGCCTCGTTTCTCCTTGGGCTCGACCTCCTTTCGCTTCTGTGGCGAGGTGGTGAGCGAGACCTGGAGTAGGTTCTGCTCCTCACTGGTGTGGGTGAACGGCGAGCTGGGCGAGCTTGCGCCGTGATCCTCGACTCGGCAATTGCGTCGATGCGACGGCTTTGTTGCTCGAGTCTTTGATTCTGCTGCTCGAATCGCTGGTTCTGCTGCAGCAGTAAGTCCGACTGGCGGTTGATTGCATTGACCAGCGCAGCCATCATTTCTTGCATGGGAACGCCCGGAGGGATAGCCACTGCCGGAGTCGCCTGTGGCGGGGTAGCCACAGGGATCTGCGGTTCTTCTGGGTTGTAGGGCTCGTAATGCGCGTCTTGCCCTCCCTGGCCATCTTCCGTTACGGAGGCGAATTGTCCGTCCAGCGGATGGTACGTCGCGTAGTCCATCGGTGATCCTTGGTTCTCCGCCACGTGCTCCGGGATTTGGTGGTTGTTAACGCCAGCCATTGGTCGTGAAGAAGGTGTTTTGAAGGAAGTTTTAGTTTTTGGTTTGGTTAAACAGGGAAACTAATCGTTCCCACAGACGGCGCCACTGATCGTGATGATCAGAATGATGCGACTTCGCCGGCGTTTTGCGGTGGTTGAGAGCGTTTGAGACCCCTGTTGGAGCGGAGGGGGGTTGTGTACCTGCAGGCACTCCGACGCTCAAGTCAGTATGTGTGTAAGGTTTTCTTAGCTATAAAAAATGCGTACCTTGCAAATGAAGTGGAGATGCATATATATAGCCCCCAGCGCTGGGCTAAGGCCCTTGATGGCATTAATGGCCATCAAGTGGCTGCCGGAAAACGGCTAAGGAGCCATGATGTGCAGTTAATGCTCATCATTCCGGTTTACGGCCGTTACAATACGTAAGAGTATCAGACCGTTGAGTCTTGCTCGGATTGTGTATGTTCGACACCATGAATGCTCGAGCTTCATGGTGTGCCCGGTGGTTAAGGGTCAGGTCGCCTATACGAGTTCGTTGACTTGTATACCGAGCTTCTAGGCTCGGCCCGGAACAATATATATATATATATATATATATATATATATATATATATATATGGCAGGTGATGGAAGCTAAGCTAAGCTGTTAGAAAACGAAAAATACAGATAGCTTGTGATCTAAGTACCTACATGGTGGCTTAGTGTTATATATATATATATATATATATATATATATATATATATATATATATATATATATATATATATATATATATATATATATATATATATATATATATATATATTACAAATTCTACAAGTGTAAGAGATTTTATATCCTCAAAATTACTTGTATTTCTTCTTCCGCTAATAATCTCTAGTAGTAATACTCCAAATCTAAAGGCATATCACATTGCTCACAAACAATTCCTTGCATTGCATTTTTGGGAGATATGTAGCCACTGACGATTCTTGTCCTACCCTTCACTTTCCTTCATCCAACAATATGTTACTTGCCTAATCCACATGGGTTGGCTTACTGATGAAGACCTAAGATTTTGGAGTCTGCTCCTATCGATGTCACCTCAAAATCTCGTGTTTAAATTCTATCGATGTCACCTCATATGTTGGGTCAGTGCATACTAATTGAATTCTATTAGTGGATGGTGAAATTTGTGACTTTCAGATTAGTTAGTCTTTAATTCGTATACTTGTTTTTTAAAAAATAAAATACGTTACTTTGTCTTCAATTCTCTTTGTGTAATCTACAATATCTACGAAGATATAGCAATTCTTTCAATCATGATAAAAACTTTTCCCAATTAAACAATTTTTTTTTGTTACAAAGGAGCTGAGGATCGAACTCAGGACCTTTAACATATTAACCAAATCTAGTGGCTTTCCAATCAAGCAATTTTTGTTTAAATGGACATGCACAAATTAATTAAGGAAAGTGAGGCTTAACAACAAGATTTTAAATTCGCATCAACACCTAATTGAAACTTGAAATATTCATTTATTTTACTCTTGGATATCAATTAACCTATTTGTCTTCTATTATCCGTGGTGGATTTTATCCGCGGATACTCACAGTTATGAGTTTTTTTTGTCATCCCCAGCATGGATATGGATATGCAATCACTGCATTGCAACAAAATTTGAGATTCTATATTTTTCGCATTTTAAAATGATGAGTTTAACAACCGGACTATTAGACAAAACAATAATGAACAAATATATGTATTTAATATAGCAATGTGAAATTGCAAACATATAATAATATAAAAAGACATTCTTAATTTATAATAAAACTTTTATCAAATTAATATTTAAGATATTTTGTATTTTAATAAGTTATACGCTAACTTATTTGTATTACAGATACTAGTAGGCTCGTTTGGTCCAACTTTTTTTAGAGTTTATGCAAACAACTTATGCAATATAAATTATGTTTTATACTATTTTATAAGTTCACACTAATGAAAATTGTAATTTTATAAGATATTTTATCATAAACTACCTTGATAAACTTATAATAATATATAAAAATTGCATAAGCTGATTGTATAAGCTTTAAAAAAAGTTGGGTTTGTAATTTTACCAAACACTCTAATCTCTATTAAGCTAACTTAATATGTTATAAACTAACTTATAAATTAGCTCAATAAACTATAAACTAACTTATTTATGTTACATCCAAAAGTCCTAACCGAAAAAAAAAATACTAAAATTGCAGAGTTTGTTTTCATATTTAATATATGCTTGAAATGTTCGATGAATCACATAGTAAGAGAGAGTATCAAATAAAGTCATTTGTCTTGTAGTACCAACAATCTCAACAAATAGTAGAGTCATGCACTGGTTAGTGTTGTCGTTTTATTTGTGAAATAGGAAAACGAATTGTCGTTTTGGTAATAATGGATACTACTCCACTACTACTTATACGCGGAAGACGTGCTTATTAGCGCCATTTTACTTGCTATGGCAAAAACTTCTGACTCTCTGAGTGAGTAAGTCACATTTCTCTCTCTCAACTTCTTTCATTTCTCTTTCTCGTTAATCGCTTATTTTTAATCACTTTTTCTCTCTTATTATCGTTTTCTTCTGCAGAAAATTCACAAGAACAAAAAAACCAAGCAAAAGATTAGAGCGATTTACAAGGTTTATGATTCTTTTTCCATTTCTACTCTAAATTTGTAGAGTCGGATCTGTATTTGCAGTTTCGAAAAATGATTGTAACGATTCAGAAAATCAACTTTTATAATCATCAGCATTGTAAATCTATGGTTATTTATGTTCTTTTTTATTTTTTTATTATATGAGCTATATTTAGGTATGAATATGATTAGGGTTTGAACTTGGAACTAACTTCCATGGTTAATGATTCATGTAAACGTTGATTTAATTGCATTGCATTGTATTTTAGTGTAAATTTTAGTGGTTTGTGTATGAGTTATAAATTGCTCTGTATATATAATATAAGGTACATTTAATTTGTGGGTTGTGTTGTTTAACAAAATGGAGCTGAGCTTACAATAGTGTGGGTAATGTATGGATTTGTAAAGAATCATGTGAATATGTGTTTTCTAGTTAGGGGAGAGGGAAGCTAGGAATGGGTAGTGAGAGAGGGTTTGAGGGAAATGGTGCGGAATGGTGAAGTCGAGTAGCGGAAACAAAGGTTTCGGTGGGTGAGGGAGTGTGTGTGTGTGTGTTTTCATAATAGTTTGATATGGTTAGTGGAGTTTGTTTCCAGTGGTTATGTAAATGCAGAAGAGCCACTGCTAAACAGGGGGTGTACTTGGGTTATGTAAATGCAGAAGAGTTAGTGGTTTATGGTGTGAAGAAATTAGATATACAAATTCTGATGTACAATTTGTTTTTGTTATGGCAATTCTAATATACAATTTTTTTTGTTAGAACAAAAATGGACTCGAAGGATTTCCGCAAAAAAAGGGTGTCTGGATGTTTTCCTGAGCATGGTGCCATCTTCATGTCAAATAGAAATACTTTGCAAGAATGTTTTGGGAGGAGTTTGTTTGGGCTACCGGATAGTTTTTCTAGTTTTGTTAAAAACGTCAAGGCAGGAATGATTTTGTTTCTTTTTCAATTTGAAGACAGAAAACTTCATGGGGTTTTTAAAGCGATATCAGATGGTGGCATGAACATTGTTCCTCGTGCATATGCTTCATCAGGAAAGCAGTTCCCTGCACAGGTTGTAATCTTTATTTTCATATTATGCTTGCCTTATTCCAATTTAAACTCCCACAGATTTGTGTGTATATTTTGCTTTTCCTATTATTTTAATAAACTTTTATTTTTAGAATATTCTTATTTTTGTGAGTTCATATGTTTATGCTTTTGACCAGGTTAAATTCACCTCAATCTTGCGCTGTGACCCTCTTTTTGAAAATGAGTTTTCTGATGTTATTCGAGATAATTACTATACCCCCAAGAAATTCCACTTTGGTTTGTCTAAAGATCAGGTCTGCTTCTTTTCAACTTTTGGTTGTACCTTATTGCACCATGTTACTTTATCTACAAGCGTATGCAAGAGTTTGTGTGAATAACCTGCACGATACATAGTTTTATGGTTCCGGTTGTTTTACTGTCAGGTTCAAAATCTTATGTGGCTATTCAAGTCAAGAAAACGTGAAGTTCCGCGCTCTCTTCAGCAGAAGAAAAGGAAGAACCGAAAGTGGGATTTTCAGGTTATTGAAGATAAGCTAATGAAAGGGAGGGTTACTAACACTTGGAAAAGGAAGCTCAACAACCCAGGAACATCAGTAACTGCTGAACAAGAGTCAGCAAAGCTTATTTTGTCTCCCGAGTCTTGCGGGAAGTGTGAAAGCATCCATTTCAATGATGATGCTTATGATCCTGAAAATCCTGGCTTCAATTATTCAGTGGGATCTGGGGCTCACTCTGCTGCTAGCTCTGAATCACACGAGCTTCCTACAATGCAAGAGAAGAAAGGAGACTCCGATATTCTTGAGGAAGAATCGGAAAATTTTATACCCTTGTGTTCAACAGACAATTCTGACCTTGAAGATGGGGAGATCGATAATTGTTCAGAAGAGAATCAGATAGATTTGGATATGCTTCTCGGAAACTATGTTTCTTCTATCCCTATACCAAGATTTCTGCTGAGTAATAATGAAGAATGTAACAAGGTAGACGACTCTTCCTCTGTTGCTGTAAGTGACTTACAGTCCAAAGATGAAAGTGAGCATTTGAATTCCCTTCTCTCAAAGGGTTTGTATTCTGATGAGCCCAAAACACAAACCAGTGTGTTTTCTCGCCTGAGTTTTTCTTCAAAGGGTATTGCTTCGAAGAATCGGAATGATGCCAATGGAAAGCACTTGTCAAGAGCAAAGCATCAATATCAATATGAACAAAGGGAAAAGATCACACAAAAGAGTGATGGTACAAAGCATAAAAAAAGAGATAGTGTGTTCATGCGCTTGACCGGTGCTTCAGATGATTTTGCTCCACGAATCCATTTTATGGCAGGACTGAAGGAGGGAACTAGTGGATAGATCATAGATGAAGGGTAAGTAGAAAAGCTAATTTTCAGAATGTAAGTAAACATTAGTAGAAACTGAAGCGTTTTTTGTACTAATCACATGGAATGCTGGCTTCAGTATATAATCAAATGACAGTTTTTTCTTGATTTTTTGACCGAAGTGAAATGCCTTCACTTCTAAGGTATGGTTGAAAATGAATTTAGCTGGGTTAGTTTCTGTTTGGAACCTATCAATGAAATATGGGTGTACCTTGGTACCTAACAGGTTAAAGTTCAACTCACTCTATGCAGTCCTTTTTTTTAAGAAAGCTTCTGATTTTTGCTCAATCTTAGACCCCTTCCCCAAAGTGGAAGGGTCATTGCATGTCATATTGTTTTTTCTTTTATTTTTTGTTTAATGTTGTTTGTGGTCTGCTGTGCTAAGGTTTATTTTGTCTGCGACTGGTTTGTTGTTGTCATATTGCTTCATTTGCCACGCCAAAAGATTTTTGGGACACATACATGCTGCTGGTATGTTGTTGTCGCCATATTTGTTCTTCAAAGCACCCATCGCGACCAGCAACAAACCGTCACAAGAAACGCACAACCTTCGTAAGTAACGGGCCATCATAAGCATCATGATTGGTGTTTAATTTAATAATTGAGGTAGTTAATTCTGTTTGAGCCTGACTATTAACATGCTCTCTTGGATGCAAGTATCACAAGGAGTATATATATGATCATTCTTTTGCATGTGAAACTAACATGCTTTCACTAGGCCAATTTCATTTGATCCTTCCAAATTTTTGTTAATTCAAGTGGTTTACAATAAGAATTGAATGTTCAAGTGTCGATATTTAGAAAATAGAAGTTTTGTGGAGTTTTCTTGATGGATAAAATACTATCCTGTAATTAACTCCTAAAGTTTTCTTTTTAGACTGTCATTGCTCAACACATGCCATATTCATACAAGAATCGTAACGGGAGACCTTCAAATCACAAAAATGGTCTTGCACATACATGCTATATATTATATACTAGTATAATGTCAAGTACAATTACCTAATAAGTTTTTGTTTGTGATAGTGGGAGAACTCATAAACCTAATACTTTTAAGATTTTGGTTACTCTTAATCAAATGTATTAATCTAACCTGACGAAACTTCCTCTCATGATGCAATATTGTCTAATTCTCTGCAGTCCACAAAAAGAATCCATTGATAAAGTCAAAGGGTGTTCATGTTATCATAAAAATGCTAATAGGTGACATTGTTAACGTATACTAGTAGATGGCAGTGTACAGTGTACTCACTGGTTTTTCAAATAGGGACACTTTTCAAGATCCCATTGAATGAAAAATGATAAAATTGTAAATAAAATAATCTAAATAAAAAATAAATAGGAAGAAAAAATAAGTATATTGGAATTTGGTATCCCTTTATATAGGTATGGATGAGTAGTTGATACCTTTTAAATTTCCTTCATAAAAAATATTTAATTAATTTCTTGTGTAAGATAACTGAATTTTTCACTAAAAAAAAGTATAAATAAAAGGCCTCACTTTCAAATTTCGCTTTAAGCCTCGATCTAAGTTGGGTTAGCACTCTTTGAGATAAGAAGTAAACTTTCCCAACTAGAATATAACATCAAGGAGGCCAATGCTTTAGACTTTGTTTGCAAGTTTGAAGGAGATGGTAGAGTTTTGGAGGGAGAGAAGTGGTGGAAAAAATAAAGAAATCTTTCCCATTTTTAAGAGTGTTTTATAGAGAATGATAAATAAATGCTTATAATCAATATATTTTTAATTTCGAAAATATTATAACAACATAGATTGAATTTGAAAAGTTCATATAAACCCTCCAAAATCTCCCTCCAATATGAATTTGAAAAGTTCATATAAACCCTCCAAAATCTCCCTCCAATATGAATTTGAAAAATTCATATAAACCCTCCAAAATCTCCCTCCAATACAACTTTTAAGTTGCACCAAATTAAAAGAATTTTGAAAATAAAAGGATTTTGTATTGTGAAAAATAAATAAAATAAATTCTCCACTTGTTCCTTTTCTTTTTCTTTCCAAAACTCTCGTTTTCCTTTCAAACTCGCAAACAAAGCCTCATGGGATAAAGGAATCCTTAGTACCACTTGTATAGTTGTCAGCTTAATCTTTATTATGTATCTCAAATTCATTTCATTCTTTTTTTCAATAAATCCCCAGATTTTCTCTTATTGGACAATCCTATTCAAAAATACGTAAGACAGTAAATTTCATGAACAAAAATAAGTTTATACATTGGGAGAGGCCGGAATCACTTGATGGTAGAACGGACCTCCCGAACCAGATTAAGTGGTCCAGTGGGCCAAATACGGGTGGTGGAAACAAAAAAAAAAAATTAAAAAAATAATAAGCATATTTATGACTAGCAATTTGCAGAATGACAACTGTAACAATAAACTTGATTTATTTATTTATTTCAGCAATATATATATATATATATATATATATAGAATCCAAAAAATGGACAAAATGTTTATGCCAAACCACCAAACCATTATTTTGAAATGTAAATTAAAACTAATTCTACAATTTATAATGCATGAAGATGGTGATTTTAGTTAAATCTAAAAACTTGCTTAATTCCTCTATGGATTTTGCAATTCTTTCTGAATTTCTCTTCACAATGCATGGTTATGCAATGCAATCTATGCCACTAATAGCTACTTCTACAGATCTATATATCCAAATATATGATGGCATAAAATTTTCAATAACTTCAGTGAACCTTAATGAACCTCTCCACACTATAATAACATATCTATAATGTTAAAACAGTGATTCAAACATAAATGGTTTAACAAAAAACATTACAATCTTTCCTACTCAAAAGCTTTGTTGAAACAACAAAAAACAAACTTCCAATTTTTACTCTAAAATTTCTCCTTCCTCTTCATCGTAAATTTCTTCGTCTTCATTATCATTCCCATTTTCACTATCCTTTACAAAATTTTGAACTATTTTAAAATCATGTTCAAGAACATCTTTTCCATCTTGCAAATGCTTTTTCCCACGATAAACTTCAGATTCCACTTCTTTAACCAAAACTGATGGATATACCAGTGGCTTACCAGGATAATCTTTGAAGAACGAATTCGCCGCCATGAACCTGAAAACCTGTAATAGGTAGCTTTTATCTCTCTTTATATCTGCACTCATGAGTTTCTGTAATAAACTTGATTTCTTGTTTTCTAAGAAATCTTTGTCAGCAAGCTTCTGCTTCTTGTTATTCCGACTTCTTCTGGCTGGATTTCTCTTTCCATTGTTTCTTAATTTCCTTCTGTCCGTAAATGTGTTATTCTGCTCTTCACTCTGAGGGCCTTGATTTGCACCATTCTTCAGGTAGTGTGAAGGTATTTCAGCAACTTCAACTCCCAACTCAGCTTGCTTTGCTAAAACCTCCTTGAGCTGCAAAGATAAAATATGCTCAAGATAAACAATGGAAATTGATTTTACATCTTCCCGTGAAAATTATTTCAAGGAAAACACAAAAAGGCATACTCCAAATTATTATGTTTTGGTTCTCTTAATAAGTGTGAATTGATTCTTTTTCCTAATAATTTGGGACGGGGGAGTATCAAGAAATGCAATTATTAGAAGAAAAGGAATGACTATTTTACCAAATTATCCTTACTATTAATGTGTTTTCCACTATCATAAATGCAAAGTAGAAGTAATGTTTTGGGAGTAGTGTACATAGTATTAATTAGAGGGTATAATTGGAAAGAAACAATTAGCATTGAATTGAAAATTGAAAATGACATTCATTTTGAAACAACATTTTTTCCTAAAGTGACAAATTTTGAAATGGAGGGAGTCTATTTTTTTAACGAAAGAAATAATAGTACTTGATTAGCACTCAATAGATTAACAAAACCAAATGTGGAAATATTAGTATATCATAGTGGAAAGTACTATATGGTAAAAAAAGCCATCACTCTAATATGTATACCTGTCGTTGTAAGACCTCTCTATCAATGACCTTGTAGCCTTGCGATGTTGATGGTTCAGAATGCTTCAGCAAGTAGTAGTTCAGTTATTACTTATCAAACAATAACATTGATAATAGGCGATAATATTTTAATAAACACAAAGCACATAGAGTAGTTTGTATGAAACCTTTTCAATTTTTCCTCTGGAGGAAGGGTGATTCTTCTTCCGTGCCTCACGCCATTGTTGAATTTCTTGCTCAGAATAATTCGGAGTAAAGGATCTAACCATTCAAAAAATAAAACAAGTGTTAACAGATTGTCGGTACAAAGGGAAAATTTACTAAATTAAGTTCAAGAAAACAAACCAAGTAGAAAAAAGATCAAACTATAACTTGATGAGGAAATAGTACAGTACATGACTTCTAAATTAGCACCACAAATGACATCTATGTTTTGTTTGGTTGGTTGGTTAAAATCTTAGTTTGGTACCAAAATCGTGAAAGCTCTCAACCAGTGAAACATAATTCACTTCTCCCACCCGAACACTGCAAATTGATACCTGTGTACCAAATAGCCTGAAAGGCTGAAACTGCTAATCGGTACACCTGTGTACCAAATATAGAGGTACCTTTTGAGAATAGGTTCTTGAACATTCACCATGTAATTCATAAAATTGACAAGCCGGTGAGTGGAGATGGAAGCAAACCCTCAGTGCATTCTGACTATGTAGATGTACCACACAAACCTAATAGCATTCTGACTATGTATACCCCCAGTGCCAATACTCTATAAGGTTATGTGCCGCAAATACATACTATAGACAGAGAGTATTGCGAACCTAGTAACTATGACCTCAACCTTGTTAGCTGAAGGTAGTGTGTTAGTTATTCAAATTTTAATAGACTACCATACTTCATGGATTAAAAATGGTTTACTATACAAAAATTTATATGTTAATCTACATAAGTTGCAAATTT
Source organism: Trifolium pratense (assembly GCF_020283565.1). NCBI lineage: Eukaryota > Viridiplantae > Streptophyta > Magnoliopsida > Fabales > Fabaceae > Trifolium > Trifolium pratense. The sequence continues at coordinate 39,226,346 of NC_060065.1, forward strand.
AAATTTATTGGGTGGGATAGTTGGGGCTCCCCTCTAATTAGAGGCATTTGATTTCATCACTTTTTACGTGAGAACTTTTTCTCAAGTTAATTCATCATGAATACTCGTTCCTATTCCTAACTATCTACCTTTAGATAAAGATAAATAATTAACTTGCTAACATGATTTTTTTGGGAGCTATAGTCACAAATCAGGAGGCAAGTAAATGTAATTTCGATGAAGCCTATCCAGTATCCGCCTCCAATTATGATTTAAAACGTAAATATCTTAAGATGTAAACATAGTGACTAGTGAAAGAATAAAAAATTGGATATAAGGCCGCAGCATCGAGGATTATATACCAAAATCTCAAATAGATTGCAAGAAACATTCTACAAACTTTTTGTAAATTTCCCATTTACATTTTGCTATTAAAAAAAAAAGTATGTAAAGCTTTCCTAAAATTTAAAGAAAAATATTATCTACTAGGAGCAGACTCAAAACTTGTCTTGTTCAAAGGGGAACAAGGGGCCTGTTTGGATTGCTATAGAAATAGCTTACGTAAGCTTATACATAAATGTTTATCATGATAAGAGTTTGTGCTATAAGCTTCAAATAAGTTTGTTTATCCAAAGATGGCCTAGTTCATTGGCAGACAGCTTTTCGTCGACACTACTTTACAATGTAATAAACAAGTAAAAACGAAACGAAATCAGACTTTTTAAAACTAAAAAAATCTGCAATCATCATTAAGAAGAAACCCCAATGTAAAGCAGTTGAATTAAAGCAATGAAAGCAAGTAAAAGATTGGTAAGAAATGACTCGAAAGTCGACCAATGTTAAACCTACTTTTTTGGTTCCTGCTGAAGTTCCTCAGAATTTAAACCAAAATTTCCTGCTCTCTCATTACTGGGACCTGCTTTTGTTACAAACGTTAGTCTAACAGCAGAAAATTGTTTTCATCTCGGTACCGAGCAGTAGAGACTAGAGAGTTCAAACCTTTGCCTTTAATATGTTCGTTTGGAAACCCCGTTTTCCTATTTCCTTTGTTGTTATCACGGAATTTAGACTTCTGGAACCTACATGAATTGGACAATGATTGCAAATCACAGTAAAACCATGTAAGTCATTGAATTGTCCACACAATAAACCAAGAGTATGATAAAAGTTAGAAGAAAATAACATACCCTCCTTGAGATCCACCTCTATTTTGTTTATTTTTGAAGTTTTTGTTTGGCGATCCTTTCCAGTTAGAGTTTGCAAAATTAGTATTGATGTTGCTATTAGGATTTTCCTGCAGCAATAATTCAGAGTTGCGTTAAATTAAATCCATTTACATTTATAGATAGCATATCAACAGACTTGACTAATACACAATGAAAAAGTGTTGTCAATCGCGGATCACAGAAAACAGCAGTTTGTTCAACTTTAAATTTGACTACACTATAGAGCTAGGGCACTGCTATAGCCTATAGCCGAATAGTTGCTATTTGACAAAACTTTGTACTAAATTGCATATCACAACACAATAACAGTTTGTTAAGATTTTTCTAGTCTATAGTGCTATAGCCGCTATTTGACAACACTGCAACAAAAATACTGAAACACATCCATTTCAAAAATACCTGTGAATGTGAATTCCTAAACGCAGAACTTTGAGTATTATTTGAATTTTGTGGCACAGAACTGTTCCCTTGCAACTGCTGAGGTGGAAAAGGTCCACCTGATACAAAACCATTCGTGTTCCCATTTGCCGGAACCCGATTCTTCTCATTCGGATTAATCTGTGGCCTAACTTGATTTCCAGGCACAACACCAAACTGAGGGTTTCCAGAAAACATTGGATTTTGAGGAACCATAGCATGATTCCCTTGATTAGGAAACCCAAACATAGGGTTCGGGTTAGGGTTAGGGTTAGGGTTAGGACCATTATTCATACCATAAGGAACACCTTGAGAAGGGTTTTGCCTTTGCATTTGCATAGGTAACTGTTGATTCATATTCTGCATTGGATATGATACAGGTGGACAAAATTGACCATTTGGCACATTCATATTCATGTTCATATTCATATTAGGTTGTTGAAGCAAATTCAAAAGATTTTGTGCTAAAATTTGCCCTTGAATTGGAGTAAAATTCATCTGTGGTGCTGCATTATGCATAGGAAACATTGGATTATTATTATTATAATTTGCATTATTTTGAGGAGCTAAACCACCCATTTGAGGCATGTGTAACTGATTTGGAGCATTCATGAAAGGTTGTGGTTGTGGTGGTGGTGGTTGCATGTTTGGTATAAAGGGTTGCATAAAGTTTTGATTTTGATAATTTCCAGCAACACCCATTTGAGGATGATGATTGTTTGGAGGATTTGAGAAATTGGGTGGGGGATTTGAGAAATTGGGGGGTGTATTATGATTAGACATGGTGTAAATAGAAAAAATTCAAGTTTTTTTTTTTGTTTTGAATTGAAAGAGTGTGTGTGGTTTCAAGAAGTGAATAGTGAGAAAGTAAAGAACTCACAAAAGGGTTACAGTAAGGAACTTGAGGCACGGCGGTGATGGTGGCTGATGGAGGCGGTGGAGTTCATATTTTAGGGTGCGGCCAGATGATTGAGCAGTAAAGGGATGAAGTTGCTATGCTCTGTTTTGAGTTCCTCGAGAAAGAATGTGGCTACTGGTTATCAGAGAGTTGATGTTGTGATGGAGGAGCAGAGGGAGGAGCGGTGGAGGTCGAGTGGAGGGCAGTACGGAGGAGCGGCGGCGGTGGGTGTATGAATATATATCAAATAAGAACGGATTATGAAAAGAAGAAAAAGAAAAGGGTTCGATTTTGTTCACCTAATGGGAGGACTGTTTTGACCTCTCATAAAAATTGAAAAGCTCTAATTAATCTTCAAGAGAAAAATACTAGAGTCAAATACCCTTAAAATTTTAAAATTCATAAATACTTTCATGTATGTGTCACATTACAGGGAGGATACACGTCATCTTTTATATTATAAGCTTGTATACACAAGCAAATCCTAAACCCTAATTTGTTTTCTCTATTTTCCCTCCATTTTATCTTGCAATTTTTATTAAAAAATAATACAATTTTGTCTTGACTAGGATTCGAACTTGCAATCCTTCAATGGGTGGCAATATTTCCAACCACTATGGCAAGTATACCAATTATGATTAAAATTATGTGCAATAATTGATAAGCACCATCAATTTTAAAAGTATATCATATTAAAATTATTGTTGACTATATTATTTATCACGAAATATTTTTATGTCTTTCTTGAACAATATTTTTTTTTCTACCGGATCATAAATTTAGAGAATAATTATCATGTGAGATTTGGAAAGTTATTATCACGTGTAATTTGGAAAGTTATTATCAAACTCAATTCTACTAAATCAATTTTTTTTGCAATACAACCAAACACAACCATGGTCATGTCACTAATCACATTCATTATTTTGATTTTAACATTGCAGATTTAATATTAACCGATGATCAATTGATATAATATGCACTAGCAGACCAATTGTTATTTAAATCATGTCCACAAAGTGTTAAGCTCCATCAACTTTCATAGGAAAGATTTCATACGACAATTAAGCACCATCAATTTTCATTGCACAATTTAAACAATTAAAAACCAATAATTTCTTATATTATAAGCTTGCTAACATAAGCTAACCCTAAACCAAATTTTTCCCCCTCTCATTTTATCTTTCTTTTTATTGCAGCTTTATATTAAAAAAATACAGATTTGTCATCGAACCTGCATCCCTTACTTACAATAAAATCTTTCAACCGCTAAATCATGTGCTTCAATTATGAAAGAATTTAGCAATCCTAATATGTTAACCCTGTTTTCAATAAATTTGAACGGCGGAATTAATCACAATTTTTATTTATTTATGGATGTCTACTTAAGTTTATGTTCTTGATTATGTCTTTAATTTTTTTTTAACCTTTAATTATCATCAATTTTTTAACCTTTAGTTATCAACAATTTTTTTTAATAAGTAAACAAAACGACGGGGTTCCAAAATTATTTAAAAAATATATAAAATATAAAATAAGCACATAAACAAATATAGAATAATTAGTCCATGAAATTCCCTATACTACTCTTATTGAAAATGCTCTTAGAATTTTTGTATTTTATTTTTTATTATTACATATTACACCTAATTAGACTCATGCGGTGCATGGGTCAAAGTTCTAGTAGGAGAGGTAATTGACTAAAATTTGTAAAATTGGGGGGCTGATTAATTGAAATTAGAGCAATTAGCCCATTAGCTTTGCAAATTTTAGTCAATTATCTCGTGTTGTATCCTAATCAATTACCCCTGTGACATGACACCATATTGGTAGGTGTCACATATGCGGTTAACTGTCACGTCATCAAAATAGACGAAGTAAACGAGACAGAGGCAATTTGATTGACGTTTTATAATTTTAGGAGTATTTGTCTATTTTCAAATTTCACGGGGTATTTGACAAATTTTAAAATTTCATGAGATATTTGACATTTCAAAAATAGTCCTTACAAAATTAAAGTGCGTGTATTGGGTTGGAATTTTATGAGACATTTTAGCAAAAAAAGTCTTGATGATTTTAAGAGATTTTGTTGGATTATATTGATTTTGTGAGATTTTAAAGACTTTTTTATATGACTTTTTACGATCAATTTTTTTAATAAATAATAAGATTTTTGGTGCAATAAAAAAGAGTAAATCAAAAAAGATAATAATAAATAAATTATAAGATTTGAATAATGTGTTTATTTCACAAATTTGTTAGTACATCGTCTTGTTCTATCTCTTTTGTTAATTGAATAAAGATGAAGAAAAAAAAATCAATAAAAAAAAACCGATAAATAAAAAACGTTGGGGTTGAAAAGTGTATTGGGTTATCAAGCGGTGAACGTGGATGAATAGGTATCTGAACAATTGTCCATAGTTAAGTAGATTAACAGCAAGCTGTGAAAGAGGATTAATAGTTACATGAACAATTGTTCATAGCCATTGATATCGATAATATATGAACAATAGCGAGCAACAAAAGTTGTGAGAAAAAATAAATGATTTTGGTATTCACTACCACTCCCTTACGACAGAAATAAGTCTTGAGAGTTTGTCTGAGATTGTTGAATGATTCTAGTATTTATATTTTTAATTAAAAAGTCTTACGAAATTCACTCACAAAAGAATCCTTCAAAATTTATATAATTTTGAATACCGACAAACATTTTATAAGTCTTAAGAAATCTCAATTAAATACCAACAGATTTCGCTCCCTTAAAAATTGTCTTAATTGAATTTCATAAGACTTATTTATATTTTATAAAAGTCTTAATTGAATACCATATGACTTTTTTATTCTTAAAAAGTCTTTTAAAATCTATTGAAATTGCAATTGAATACACCCTCTTAGTTTGTCAAAAGTAAAAATATTACTTATTTTAATGCAACAAGATTTTATTATAATAAAAAAAATCTTTTAAAATTTCAATTCAATACAATCCTCTAAATAAATTTGGCATTTGATAAGACGTTTAGGTCCTACGTAAATTTTTTCGGATAGTCAGTAGTCTAACAGTCAGTAAAAAAAAATTTGTTTTTTCTTCTTCTTGTAATATGTTTTTTTTAACATATCTATAATCTGTTTTTTTTAAACATATCTATAATTTATTTTGTTGTTTTATTTCTTAAATTCAGTGATAAACAATTTTATTACTACATATCAATTGCCAAAATGTTTTCATTGCTATCATCTCTCTTTTATATGTTCTAAATAATCATTCTCGCCCTATTTTATATTTATTGATGCTTTTTTTGTTGTTGTAATCAAACACATAACACCATTGGATCCAAATTCAATAATTGACTTGGAGGAGTACGTTAATTATTGTCGGATCAAGTATAATAAAAAATGTTTAAAATGATTTTGGGGATAAAGGGATTTTTTTTTTACCCCTACAATTATACCTCTACCCCAACACATCAATTTATTTTCCAATTTTACCCTTTATTTTTTTTTGGTAAAATAAGTTTACTCTTTTTTTGTCTCACCCCATCATCTCTCCCAAGATCATCACCGCCACCCTCGCCCTTTTCTTATAACTTGTTAAGTGGCACCATTCCCGATGATTTTGGCAACATGCATTCACCTGTGTATCTTGGTCTCTCCAACAATAGACTAGAAGGCAAGATCCCAAAATCAATTGGGAATATATGCACCTTGGAGTCAGTTTATGCTGATGAGAACCAGTTGAGTGGAGAGATTTCAGATTTTATCAGCCATAGTAACAATTCCCACTGCATTGGAAATGTATCCTCATTGTAAGAACTCTGGTTATCAGATAATCAGATTTCAATCCTCTCATCTCTTTCTCCTTCCTCAAGGGTGAGTTTGTTTCTTCATTAAATCCTTTACTTGTGGTTAAAATAGTGAAAATCCCAATTTCTATTTTGGAACCCTAACTTTGCTCAATGATAAAAATCTAAAATTTATCATTTTTTTGTGTTGCTATTTTATTTTTAAATTCACTTCTTTTCAACTTTTGGTTTGGAATAAGTTGATGAAATTGAGAGTTTTTCAGCTTAAGAAAATTGGTCTTACGAAAATTTTCAGCTTTAGTGACAGTTTGTCTGTCACTAAAACCTTTAGTGAAAAACTCCACCGAGAAATAACAAACCGAAGTACTTTGAATAAACAGTTCCGGTACTTTTTTTTGACTTATAGTGACAGACAAAACTGTCACTAAAAGTTAAATTTATTTTGAAATATGAACCGAATTACTTTGAAAAAGAAGGAGATCCGGTAAGAAATAACGAACCGGATTACTTTGAAAAAGAGTTCCGATAATATAGATGAAAATGAGATCTATATACAGATTGTTTACTTTTAGTGACAGTTTTTCTGTCACTATAAGTCAAATTTCTTGTAAACTCAAATGATAAAGGATAAAATTATTCTAAGGGTAAAATTGGAAAATAAACTGATGTGTTGGGGTAGAGGTATAATTGTTGGGGTAGAAAAAAAAATGTTTTGGGGATAAAAAGTAATTTAGGGGTAATTTAGGGATTTTTTTTTGCCACAAAGCCCAAATCTGAAGCCCATGTTTTAACTTATTCCCTACTCTTCTTCTCTCTCATATGTACCCTCAAACTTCACAGAACCAAAATTATAACACTTTCTCTTTCTTACTCGCTCTCTCTTTCTACTTCGTTCCTTCTCAGGTTAAATTTTCCTTCGTTTTCTCACTATTTTCCATTCCTTTCTCATCTTTCAAATTGATCGAATCAATCGATCTCCATTATCTTTACTTTTCAACTTGCTTAATTCAAATTTTCTTTAAAAAAATCAATTTTTTTTTTTACTAGGGCTGGTGGGTATGAAAATCGATATTTTTTTAGTGTTTTTCAAATTGAATTGTTTTTTGTTATTATTTTTGTAAAATAAGATTATTTTTTTTTCCATTGTTCATTGTGATTTTAAGGTTGTTTTGTTTTTACAGGTTGTTGTTATTTGTGAGTGATATATCATGGGTGACTCGCAGTATTCTTTCTCTCTTACAACGTTTAGGTATGCTTATTACTCTTAATTAATCTCTTTACTGAATGTTTAAACTGATTTTGTTGTGAATGTTTGAACTGATTCTTCTGTTGTGGAACAGTCCTTCTGGAAAGCTTGTTCAGATTGAGCATGCTTTGACTGCTGTTGGTTCAGGACAAACTTCGCTTGGAATTAAAGGTAATTGGATCTGCTTATGACCCTTTATTCTTCATTGTTCATGTTGCTTCCGGTCTTTTTTATTTGAATGTTGATTGGCTGTGTGATGTGGACCGATCGGCTAACGGGGTGGGTGATAGCTGTTAAGAATGTGGAACTGGGGGGGGGGGGGGGGGGGGGATTGAATATTAGATTTGTTTTGTATGGTATCTATGTTAGGATGTCAAAAGTAAACCTGGGTTTTTGATTTCATGCCCTAGTTTCTGAAGTGTTATGGATTTGTGAGTGAGTTTAGCTGGAGTGAGATTTTTTGGGGGTGCTAATATTGGTAAGTGGATAGAATTTGTGACTTTGATTGGTTGTATGTGCATATATGACATATGGAGTTTTACCCATTGTTTGTTCTAAGGCGGTAGACTGTGTAAGGAATTACTGAAGAAATTTGTGGGGGTTGTATGAGTTTTGCCCTTGATACAGTTATTTCCTAACTTAATGGTTTGTGCGGATGATTTACTTGTAATATTGGCTGCAACTATTGTTGTTTTTAACTATATATTTGGTTCTTGCAGCTGCAAACGGAGTTGTCATTGCAACAGAGAAGAAACTGCCATCGATATTGGTCGATGAAGCATCAGTAAGTTGCTCTTTCTCTGGACCTATTTCTGTAAATTATGAATGTGACCAATTTTTATAATTGTTCTCTTCAAGGTTGTATTTAATTTGGTTGTGCTTATTTTTTTCCTTATGGTTTTTCTGCATCCCGAATACATTATTCGACATCCTTTTCTAGTGTGTTATTGTTGGTTTCTGAGTTTCTCTATTACTCAAAAATATAGTATGTCACATTGTTTTTGTTTTATTTTTCATTGAAAAGTATTTGCTAAATGGAAAAAGTTTTATTATATCTTGATAATTAAGGATATTTGCATGTACGGCCTTCTATAAAACAAATTTTTTTTCCTAGTTTCTGCAAGCTGTTTCTGTATTTAATATTTTAAACAAATTTGAAGATATTTGGTTTTTCACTTCATTAGTTTGAGATTTGACACATCCTGGGTCTTACTCTTTATGTGATATGATTGCAGGTCCAGAAAATCCAGTTATTAACACCAAATATTGGTGTTGTATACAGGTTGGTTTCTTTATACATGCTTAAATCATTCGTAGTTAAAACATATTTCTATGGCATTTTTATTTTGTTGTACAATAGTAGCTGCTTCACATTATGCCAGTTGATGGTTAAGTTTTGAATCTGTTCTTAAAGCACAAGATGCCATTGATGTTTCTATTAGGAACCCATAGAAATTGAAATGAAAGAATGATAGAATAGAAGTAGAAGTGTTTGTGTGTATATAACCAAAAGATCCATCAGAAGTACTCGGTGAATCCTCCAAAACTGATTTTCCACTATTTATCTAACCAACCCTCTTCTAATCCCTTCCAACTAGATAGCTAATCTTACCAATGGACTTAACCCGAGCAGCGAAGTTGTCCGTATTCTACTCAATGATACATCGTATCAGTTTTCTAGATACAGTATCAATTGAGGTGGGTGGAAAGGCATTCCAAGGGAAGTGACTCAACTTTTTTGTGAAAAATCTTGTTAAACATTTATTATTATGTATAGAGTGGAAATCGATGTGCCATGCCATGCTTAAAGCTGCTTAAAGAAATAATAGAAAGAAAATAGATATTTCAAAAACTTTAACAAGTGTTGTCATTGGCAATGTATAAAATGCAGTTTTTTATACTGATGTAATTTGTAGAGGTACTCGGATCATATATGCACGTGGGCATGCGGCATACTTATAGTATTTAGCATTTTGAAATAGGAGAAAACTTAGGTCAAGTTCCATACATCCTTTTGGTCCTGTTCTCCACTTAAATAAGATGTTGATGTGTCAAATTTTAAGTGGTGAACAGGACCAAAAGGATGTATGGTACTTGACCTAAGTTTTCTCCTTTGAAATATTAATGATAGATCATTGCTGTCCCTTTTAGTATTTCAATGGATAATCTGATTAAAAATGATCCACTGGCTTGACTATTGACATTTTTTTTTGGAGTGCGGTATCTCTTAATAACCCCTTCAAACAATTTCTCAAATAAATAAATAGCAGATTGAAAGCTATATTAAATGTTTTTCTGTTTTCTTTTTAGACTTTGTAAGAGATAAATCTGATGTCTACTTCGTATTTGAAACTTTATATATAGTCTATTAGTCTATATTTTCCATTGCTGTTGAGCTTTTGGTATATGACTGGTTATTTTTCCTTAAATTGTTTTCAGACATTGTATTTAATTGGCTTCAATTTTGTCTTTTTTGTTCAGTGGAATGGGACCTGATTTCAGAGTTTTGGTACGAAAAAGCAGGAAACAGGCTGAGCAGTATCACCGATTATATAAAGTACAGTATAAAATTTTATATTGCAACATTCTTTCTTCCTCTTCTGCCGATATTTGGTCAATAGGATTCAGTTATAATGTTACCTGATCACCTTCACTTTGGGATTTTGATTTTTAAATGAATTTTATTGTTTAAATGTTACTTACATGTCCATATGTAGTCTACCTATATCTTTATTTCCTATTGTTTGGAATGAGTTAGGACTCATTTGCTTTTCAACCATGTGATTTTAGTTATTCTTGTTGCTGCCTTGTAGGATGCATTTTTTGTGTTGGTTGTCATACATTGATTGCATGTTTCTTGGTGCATTTCTTTTATTTTTCTGGACAGTCCACGGGGCATTTCTTTAATTTTTCTGGATAGTAATGAGTACTTTTTAATTGTTTGTTAAAAAATACCAACTTTATCTTTATGAATATACATTTTCTGGTCCAGTTGTGTTTCCTTTTATCTTTTGCTATTCTATTATTGATTATTTGCTAAAAATAGGCCATCTGATAGTGTAAGTGAAATTTGCAGGAACCAATCCCTGTCACTCAACTTGTAAGGGAAGTTGCCGCCGTCATGCAGGAATTTACTCAGTCTGGGTAATTATTAATTTCTATGTTGTGTCTGCACTTTCAGAAACATTTTCACAGCTGAACTTTACCTTATATACTCATTGTATATAAGTTTATGTTATGTATGTATGTATGTATGTCATCAATCACACTAAAAAAAACGAAGATAGAGAGAAAAGTACTCGGTAATCCACATAGTTAGTGTATCCTCATCAACTTTACCTTGTCCACTCATTGCATTTGCATATAATGTTCAGGGATCATCTAACAAAAACCTTGATTATCGTTAAATGTCGAGGGAAGTTTGGAACGAGTCTAAAACAAGGTGTCTAAAACTTGGGACATTTTCCTTTTTGAAAGAACCAGTATTTGCAGATCCAATGTCAGCATGGGTTAATTTTGTTGCAACTTTTGGGGACTTTTAACTTATAGATAAACATTTTGGTTCCTATTGGAATTCCATAAGGAACCCCTAAATCTAAAATGCAGTGAACTTAGTTGGATACTGAGACTTTTTTTATACACACAAGTACTCATTTTTCTTTCCATTCCCCCTTTATTATGTTTTGAATATTAATGTTCCTTTTTTCTTTGACCTGATAGTGGTGTTAGGCCTTTTGGAGTGTCCCTGCTTGTTGCTGGGTTTGATGATAATGGACCACAATTATATCAGGTATGTGTTGTACATCTAAAAAGTCTAAACAGTATTCACTCATTGGTGTAACGAACTGTGTTCATATTGCGTTTGATAGGTTTTTACCGGATTTTTTTTTCCTTGCACTTAGAATTGTTTAAAGTTACTGCATTCTTAGAGAAAGAGGGGAAATTGAGGGTTGCTTTTTTGTCCAAATTGTTTTTGCTGTAGGTTGATCCATCTGGTTCATACTTTTCTTGGAAAGCTTCTGCTATGGGGAAAAATGTTTCCAATGCCAAGACATTTCTTGAGAAGAGGTAATATGCTTTAACATTAATGATGACAATATTGTAGTCAATGTTTCGATGTATGCTGTCTATGGATCGATGTATCGATGTATGCTGTCTATGTTTGTTGTGACCATCATGTGGTTTGGAACTATATTCTAGAGATTATTATAATTATGTTTCTGTTTGATGTAGTATCTTTCATTACAGTTATACCTGTCGGTATCAATTCAATTCTTTTCTTGATTGTCCAATTGTAGGTACACAGATGATATGGAGCTTGATGATGCAGTCCACACAGCAATTTTGACACTGAAGGAAGGGTATGCGAATGCCATTTAATGAAAATATCATATTTAATTATTACTGATTAGGAGGCAAAAAACAATTTGATATTATTTTTTTGTTTCCTTTTCCATTTAAGCAAAATGTTTCTTCTTCCTGTCATAAATAGTGCATGATTGCTTCTGTGTTTAAGAATTATAAATTGTTGAAGGAAAATTGCATGACTTATTGGGCTCAAATGAAAAATATTGACCTTAATATTATCTAGGGACTAGGGTATTAAAGCAAATTTTGTATTAGTGAATAGTGATCAAATCACCAGAGACTCATCCCTCTAAAATCATCATGAGCAGGCTTTTATTATAAAATTTAAAATCACAGGGTGTGATAACTGTTCATAATTCCCTTTACTGACAATTTTGATGTTATCTGTTTCTTATCTTTTCCTTGTCCTTACTGTACTTTGTTACCTATACAATCATTTTTTGTTTTTATTTTTGAAACAACTCCTTTTTGTTTTCTTTTGTGGGCGTTATCCAGGTTCGAGGGACAGATCTCAGCAAAGAACATCGAAATTGGCATAATTGGTGAAGACAAGAAGTTCAGGTGGGTATCTTTGTTCACTAAAATATACTTTGGCCTACTTTTCTGTTTTTTTTCCCTTTTCAGTAGTTATTTACTTGATATCATCTGTTTTCCGTCATGAATTAAATTGAGCTACATTTTGGGTTTCCAATGTGAACTAATAAAATGTGTAGGCTAGAGTCAGATAGGTTGGGACTGGGAAATGAAATATGCAACTTCAGTGAAGACTATGGTGTGCTTGTTTTACATTTGCACCAAGGTCTAAACTTAATAATGTCCGATGGGTCTTTCTCAGTTTGGTTACTTGTTTATAGTTTTGTAGTTTTAATAACCAAAACCGTATTTAATTTTGGGTTTTTCACTTTCAAAAATTGTCGTGAAGTGATTAAATTCTTGGGCACTGTTGCCTGAATGTCTCTACCATGGTTGCCACTAAACATCCTCCATTTTTGCCCATCATTCTCGCCAACTGCTCGACTAGTTACTTTCCACCACCACCACTGTTGCCATCGCCACCAAACACCTCTCTACATTCATCAGATACGATCTGCCACCCAACCACCTGCCATTGTCTCCACTTGCCACTCATGACTCTCCTTGCCATTGCCATTGCCATTGCCATTGCCATTGCCATTGCCATTGCACAACCACAATTAGGGAAGTGGGAATTAGGAAAAAGCCGTTTTGTTTTAAAATTTATACTTGAAAATCAAAATACTGAAAGCTCGCATCCAAACAAATGAGTCAAGATGTTCTTGTTTCTTGTCAACCAAGCTCTTGAGCTAACTAATTTATGTCCATTTTAGGAAATACCCCTTTGTTTTAAAATTTATACTCTGTAAATCATTATACTGAAAACTTGCATCCAATGCAACAAGTCATGTTTCTTGTCACCAAGTTTTGAAATCAATTACATGTGTATTCCCTTTTTCTTCAAATTCTGCCACATACATTTTAATGGAGAGGCTCTTTTACACGAAAAACTTTAACCATATAAAGAACTTTTTTATATAAAGAACCGTAACTTATTTTCATCTTTTACTAACACAAATGGAAAACTTCCCAATACATTTCATAAGTAGCTAGTTTCTTTTCTTTACTTTTGCTGGTGGGGACATTGTTATTAAAAATGACAATCTCAAGTTATTTGCTTCACATGCCTAATCTGGGGACTTGATAGTTTGTTAATTAATTATATATTGCAGGGTATTGACACCAGCTGAAATCGATGATTATTTGGGTGAAGTAGAATAAACTGCAATGAACCATCATCATTATGTTCCCGAAATTAATGTTTGTTTAATGGTTGAGTTTAACTGAATTTCAAGATGGGTTGATAAATGAAGACTTGTGATGGCACTGTCCAAACTTGTGAGCTACTCTTGTGGCCAGCAAGTCTTCTGAAAAACTTTTCCGCTAAGCCATCAGAATCACCATACAAACTTAGCTTGTTTGAATATATGATACGACAACGGCTTTTTAGTGAAAACATTCTAATTTATTATTTTCCTTTTATTATCTGATTGCACCTTATCGACGAGCATATTCAATTATGCAAATATGGTTTTTTTTCTCAGCATTTTGTTGTGTGATCAAAGTACTAAATAGGAAACCAAGTACTAATTAGGAAACAAAGTACTGATCTTGGTTTTCTATTTCTCACTCCAACATAATTTTGAATACACACACTTTGGAAAAAAGTACTAATTTTGTCTAGTTTGAAAAGTACACTTAGTAGATCCACAAACAAAATGCGAAAAGTGATGTTAACAAATTTTTAATAAATTGGATTGATAAGTATTTTTTTTATTATCTTTCACGAAGTTTTCTCCACTACCAAGACAGACAAAATGTATGAATGAATTCCTAACCAAGTTTAGGCAAGAATATTAAATAAACATGAAGAATTAAAAAAGAAGATGAAATACTGAAGAATGATTAAGATTTGAGAAGAAATGGAGCATTGGATGCACAATATAAAGAGACACGATTTGAAAAGATGAACATATACGTGACCTATGTTTCTATATGCTGGGAGAAGACATTGGCACACTTTTTTTAATGTATATGTTTGATTCTGCGATTGATTTTGATCTGATCGAAAGAGTTGAAAAAAACTGACCTGTGATTTTTATTAATCTAAATTGTTTAGATAGTTCATATCAAAATTACTTTTGGATGTAATTACGAAACCGGGTTTGAGTATTAAGAAAAATGCTAAAAAAAGTTTCGGGTCACAGGTTAAACATGTTAATAAGACAATTTTATATTAAAACTTGTGCATTCAATTCCAATTCTTTAAAATGTTTAGGGCTCGTTTGGTGCGCAGGATAACATAGTGACATGATAAGATATAAAACAGGATAAGGATAGGATAAGATAACAGCAGGATAACAGTTATATTCAGTTATCATATCCTGTGTTTGGTGCACACAGGATAACAAACATGATAACTATTATATATTGTTTTTAATACATATTTGCTCATAATAATATGATAAGATATATAACATATTTAATTGACAAAATTACTCTTGTAAAACAATTGTTATTTTTTTAAAATTATTTTGTAATACTTTGAATTTTATAAATAAAAAATATAAATAAGTAATCAAATAACTTTATATAATTTCAAATAAAAATCCTGAGAAAATAATCAAGTTTAATTTTTTATATGAATCATGATCAAATAAATAACTCAATAATATATACATGTTAGATAAGCTAAATAAATATATGATATATCTCATACATAAATAATAAAACTACTTTTGCAAAAGAATTATATTTAATTTTTTATAAAATTTAAATTAATATCCCTATTTGTCAATTTTTTAATAATCATTTTACTTTAAAATATTGTAATTTTAGTAAAATTTTGATTTTTTTAGAATATATAAATTACAAAATTACCCCTGTGAGAAAATCACATATATATTTAAAAATCAATTATTTTATTATTTATATTTTATTAATTTTATTTTATGTATTTTAAAATATATTTTATAAAATAAATCAATATTTTTTTTTCTTATCCTATCCTGCTGGTAACCCAGCTCAAATTCAGGATAAGAATTATAACTAGAGAGACAGGATAGAATAAGCTTCAGGATTAACTTATCATATCCTTCTGTATCACCAAACACTGGATTGCGGCAGGATATGATACAGTTATCCTATCCTGTCTCTTATCTTGTGCACCAAACGGGCCCTTAACATTATCCTTAGTTATCTATTTATTTTCTTTTGGCTTAAATGCACTTTTAATCCCCCTATTTTCAAAAAAATGAAGTTTTGGTCCCCCTATTTTAAAAACCAACTTTTTAGTCCCCCAATTTTAACTTTTTTTGAGTTTTGATCCCCCATCCCATTTTAGGGCTAATTTTGTTGATGTGGCATTGCCATTAATACATATCAGCGTCCACATGGACAAATTTAATATCCATGTCATTATTTATTTTTAATTCAATAAAACTTATTTTATAAAATATTTTAATTATTTAAATTATAGTATTTTTTAAAAAGAAATCAATCAAAAAATAATTCAAAAACATCAAAAATCACACCAAACAATCCATAGCCTCCATTAAAAATATATAATAATGACATGGATATTAAATTTGTCCACATGAATGTTGCCACATCATTAGTTACAATGCCACATCAACAAAATTAACTCCAAAATGGGATGAGGGATCAAAACTAAAAAAAAAAATGAAAATAGGGGGACTAAAAAACTGATTTTTAAAATAGGGGACCAAAACTTCATTTTTTTGAAAATAGGGGAACCAAAAGTGCATTTAAGCCTTTTCTTTTTCATAAAGTAATTCTTAACTTGCGTGTGATTCTTAACTTTAAATTTTTACTAAATTTATTTTTGACAACCTTAATTTTTTTTTTGGTACCATTTATTCTTATCTCAAGAGCTCAATCTTCATTAAATAAAAGGGTGCTGTTAACATGTGCATATAGGGCACATGTTAAAGAGTAATAAATGATAGTTGGTCTCATAATTATAAAGTGAAGTCTAGATCCCCTCCATTTTGTTATCTTCCATTTTGATAAGTTTATTTTATAGATGGCTGACATGTGGAAAAAAAGAATCCAATGGCTCAGATCAAAGAATGAAAAATGGTTGTAACACGTTGTTTCTTCTTCCTTCGTCACTGTTCATCTTCTCCGCAATACAACCCTCCCTCTTCCTCCTCTTTCTCAGTTCCTACACTGCTCGATCTGGGTGTTTCTCTCTCACCATTACAGCTTCTCCAATTCCTGCTCTCAAAGCCCTTTGTTTCATCAACTCAATTTAAGAACTATGTTGGGGAAATTAATTGAAAGTTCATAAATCAATACCCAAAATCTAAGTTTTCTATTCTTGAAAACATGTTCTTGAAAACATGTTCCTAAATCAATACACTGCTCGATCTTGAGCATTAGAAATGAAACCCATTTGGAATGAAACTTTTGCCCAAATTGATTGAAAAAAATGGTGTGCGAGAGGTACAATTGAATTGGGTGAGTATGAAACATCGCTGATGAAACATCAAGATGTGAGAAGTGTAATTTGTTACTAAGATCTGGGTGGTACATGGATGCCAATGATACCTTTCCCAAGCAAAATTGTGAAGGTGCTGGGGAGAGAGATGAGAGCGACAGATAAAGATGTGCTGGGGAGATGAGTGCACACGCTAATCTTAACAAATTTTATAAGTTTCAATCTAACGGTTACAAATCAGTCCTCTCATCTCTTAGATAAAACATTCTCTCACATATGTCTCTTATTTAACTGAAATTAATTTTCACATCATTTATTACTCCTTAACATGTGCATATAGTGCACATGTTATCATTTCCCTAAATAAAATTGCCTTTGTTTCTATTTTTATCTCCTTGCAGGTTAAGTAGCGAGCGTTGTAAAAACATAAAATTTGAAAAAATACTGCGAACGGAGTGTTTTAAGCATGTTGCATCGAGCACAAGAAGATATAGGGGCTCGAAAAGAAACCTCATTTTGACCAACAAAATCACGATTGACCCGTTCAACATAGAACCAAACAGAGGCTATGTCGCTTAAGTTTGGTCAAAATATGAATGAGGGTGGTAAATAAAAAATGGGGTAAAATTAAGGGGGTCAAAAAGTGCAATTGAACCAAAATTAAAAGGAAAGACCAATAAAGTCATTTTTCTAAATTAACATAGGGCATTAGAGGACATAATTGCTCCCTTAATCATAACATACACTGCATAGAACCGGTGTTGTCACAAAATCAGTCATATTGATTCACATAAACACAAGGGAAAGCGATATGCCTATCCGTCACTCTGCAAAAGTATAACTCGAATCAGTTGTTATACTTTCTTTTGTTTCAACTCCATCTGTTCTCTGCTCTTTACACTTTCTTTTTTCCGCCATGAACAACAGACACTCAAGATTGATGCAAGTGTGAACTATGCGATTTATATAGATAAGAAACATCTATACTTACTGAGTTCAAGTCAGTTGTTAGTTACTATTAGAAATGAAATCTAAACAAAGGGTCTATAGTGATTGGATCCAAATGACTCATCTTTCTTCAAATCTACTTTTTGATTTTCCAGTTATGGGCTGTGCGAGGCGCAGTTGCAATGCCTTCATAGTAAATTGATTCAAGCTTTCCTCTATTCCAAGCTTTCACAAACTCTGCAAACAACTCACGTGCTGACTCGGATAACAGATCAGAGAAAAACACATTCTTCTCTTCTTTCAGCCAGGTAGCAAACTCATTGTTCTTAGCAAAATAATCATCACCAGACAATTCTTGAAAGTCCTACATTTGAAACAAGATAACCCATAAATACCAATGACAGACTAAATAAATAACCTCAACAATCACAATTTCTGACTCCTCAAGGCCTGTTTAGATTGACTTATTTGAATTTATCTATTTGACACAAGCACTTGTGAGATTGTTCGAGAGAATTACGAAAACAGCATATGACATGTCCATAAGCTCTTTTCAGCTTGTTTTCATAAGCTCTCTAGGATAGCTTATGAAAATACTTTATGGTTAATATGAAAACAGTTTTACTTTATTTTATCTCGTGTTATAGAAATAGCTTATACATAAACACTTATGCTGTAAGTGCTTAATTAAGTTGTTTATTCAAACATGTCATATTCAACAATAAACCATTTTCAGTTTTTAAGAGCTATAAACATGCGGGATGGACCATCACAAAAGTTTTAAATTAATTTTAGAATTATAGTAGCCACTATTTGAAGTCTTCAAAATACAAGAAACGAATACTCTTGAACTGTTAGACATTTGCAGCATGAGGCCATGAATTAATTGTGTTATTTATCTATAATTTTCTTTCGATACAAATATTTAGCAAGAAGTGATAAAGATTCTTTTGGTTGTAGCCTTATTAGTAGAATTGGGAACAGAACTCACCACGTTAACTTCACCTTTGCTGCGTTTACTTTTGTGCTTGTCTTTTGACTTCTCTGTAATAACAACAGAATGTCAGTATAAAAATAAAGTATTATAACAACTTAAAAATAAAATCTTTCAGAAGCAATATTCAGTGCAAGTTAGACAGCCAATGTTAGCCACAGTCGTAAGCGATTGTAGTAGGTAAAATATGTTTTGAGAGTTTGTATGTCTCTTGCATAGCATCTTTAAGAGGATATTCAGTAGACTATCACACAATAGAAGTAGCAAATGAACTTTCCAAAATACTATTTCCTTCAAAAGATGAACATTCAAGGCGTTTCCGATAATAAGGGAATTTCAAAACTTTGGTTCAGATACATTTTATTCATGTAGGAGAAACCAAACATATATGTAAAAAGATAAATTTGGAGGAGATTTTAGAGGTAAGAATAAATATAGAACAGGGGGATGACAAGGATGACAAGGGGAGAAAAAAAGGAGAATCAATGAAACTTCAACTCTAAATCAAAGACAGAACAATAATGAAAGAACGTAATCGATAGCCAAGAGTCCTAATTACTAAAAATATGCTATTAACTCAAATATTGGGAAGAAAACCTACCAATCAGAAATTGTGACCTCAATTACAATATATCACTAACCCATACAAATGTCATTTCATAATCCTAAATAATTTAATGTCTATGACTAAATACTCTGTTGAGATCTCAACGGATCTTGGATAGACCGTAATACCATCTTCAAATTTGAGTTGCACCTAAAATCAAAACCTACAAAACCGGCTTGTAAAGTGAGGGATGTTCCCCACTTATAAAGACACTTTTGGTCATATCTCATCCAATGTGAGACCATCAACACCTAGATTTGTTGGGCCACCTATATGTGTGTAGTCTTGCAAACTTCACACTTCAAGTGTCCTATCCTAGGCTGAAAGGGTGTGTTGGGCTTGACATCAACTGCCGCCATGACCAAAGTAGTCCTTATAATAGTTGGACAATTATTACTCCTTGAGCTTGCTTTTGGGGTTAATTAAGCCTAACCCAAACTCTATGATACTCAATACATTCAATGGAACATACATCACCAATATTTCTAAAGGGAAATAAAGGAGTATGCAACAAGTTGAATTTACTATGAAATGGTGCAGGACAAGGGTGGCTTATGCATATGCTTTTCCCCATTACTTTAGGAAATATATTTTATAAACTTGTTACTGCTTAGCATGACCAGAAACCACCCTTTCATGTTTTTTCTAAGCTCAAAGCCCCAAGCACTAAGCATAAATGAATTGATTTCATTAAATTTCAAGCCTGGAGATTTTACATTGAAGAACTGGAGAACAATTGCATAGAGAATTATGATTACACCCCTTTTTCACACATCTATGCATAAAAAAGAAGATACCTAAACTGAACTGAATTTTACATTCAAAGTTACGGACAAAATATCTGCATGTCTATGGACTAGATCATTGAAGGTTTCACAGAGAACCACAACCTCTGCAGTTAGTCGACACTCTACATAGCCTATTGATTCCTAGTTCTAACTCTTACGATCCTCCATGTCAAACTGATTACAGATAAATCCTTCAGGTTCCATTTTCCTATGTTTAGAATAGTTAGTTCACTTAAGCTGAGACCTGGTTCTGATTTACAAACAACCTCAACCTAAGCCACTTGAAAACAACTCACTTACAAACAAACACAAGTTTAAAGTTATCAATTTACGATCCATTGAATGTCTAGGCTGGACATTCTTATCATATTCAGTTATTCAAAACTTAGTATCTTACCAGACAATCAACACAACACCTAACTATGCATTAAAGTCCTATAATAAGAATGAACCAATGACTTCTTAGTCACACACACAGCTACTACATAGAAAACAAAGAAGTTTAATGCTAAAAAATACTCCCTCTAGTCCCCAAAATTCGATTTTTTCCTTTAAAAAAGGACCAGCGCTCCTAAAACCACTCCGGAGCGCGACGCTACCGCAACCCGCAAAATCCCAATGAGTGTCCGCGATTGTTTTTTTCTCCGATAACCCGCTTGCCATCGCAGGCAGGCACTGCGCCGCCACATTCCCTCCACTATTAACTACGTAGCAACTTATGACATGTCTATAATTTAAGCTTATTTCCATAATCTAAGGATAACTTATAAAAACAATTTATAAGTTATGACATGCCTATCAAAATAGGAAAATACGAAAATACCCATTTTATTTTCGAATATAAAAATATTATCGCACTTTATCTCTCCGGTACAGTTTTGTCCTGTGTTATCTTGTTCTGTCCTGTGTTGTTCTGTCTAGTTCTTGCTACTCTAAACCAAACCTAACTTCATCAATCAATAAATAAATAAACAAATCAAGTACCCTTGTCAGATTTATCTCTGGAATGCTTCTTATCCTTCTTTTTATCTTTCTTTTCCCTCTTCCTGTTCTTCCTTTCCTCATCATCTACCGTTCTCTTCCTCTTGCTTTTCTTTTCATCTGTCAATTAACAATTAACACTAGCATTAACAATTAATAATAACAATAATAGAACTCAGAAAAATAATATCCCTAATAATATCGAGTTTTCAGCTAATTAGTAAAACTTAATGCAAAAGATACAATTATTTTCCAACCCTAATTTGTTTTTTCCACTACAAAGAAAAAGATGCTGCACAGAGAATGAAACGGAAAAAAATGAATTACCTTCGGATTCGGATTGCGAAGAATAATTTTTTCTCTTAGATTTTCGATCGTTTCCCATGGCGGTTGATTATTGCTTTTCTACAGCTACAGATAATTTGAAAGCAAAAAAGTGCTCACAATCGATTAAGTAAAAGATTCAACTAAATTTTGAAGCCCAAACATTCTAGTTACACACCTCTTCAAATAATTAAATTTAATTTCCAAAATATCCCTATTTTCATTTTTATTTTGAATAAGCAAAAGTAAACTAAAAATTTTAGCTTTAGAAAAAATTACCAAAATCAACTTTATTTAATCCTATTTTTACAAAGTTATACTCGTTAATTGTTTTACTTTTTAAGATGATGATTGCCTGTAGAGTCTCAATACAAAATTAATAGTGCGTTATTTGCGGAGGCGGAGAAGTCCATAACTTAATATTAACGTCTGACTGAGCACCATATTTAGCTAACCAATCAACACATTCATTCCCTTCTCTAAGAGTATGAGAGAACGATAAAGACCAATTATGAGTTCGGAGGATACGAATCTGACCTAGAACAATTGTGTGAGGGTGAAAATTATTGTCATCATTAAGGATGAGATCAATAGCTGATTTAGAATCAGATTCCAAGATAATCGTACGGTACCCTAAACTCAAGCCAATTGAAGTCCTTTGAGAATAACATAAAACTCTGCCAAAAGTTAATTTTTGGTTGAACAAAAGCAACAAATATTAGCCAAGGAGAAAATCCTAAATTCTTTTAAATGTGAGCTTCCCTTTATATATTAAGAGAGATACTTTCAAGAGCAATGAAAAGTCTCTACTCCCATTTGTAAATGGAAAAATGAAAGGAAAGGTTAAGTTATTGAAAATTCACACATAAAAAATAAAGAGATTGAGATTCAAATTCCAACCAAGATGTCTGATCTAACAATTTTGATATTTTTACCTATATTTGTGAACTACACCTTATTGTATTTATTAATTATTTATCAAATATAATTATTGTGCCACCGCCAAATTATAAAAAGACGGATTTGGATTTGAGAGGTCCTGAGTTCGAGTTCCACTAGTGCTATTGGAAGAAGATAAACGTAATTACCTATATAAATGTTTTAAAAATCCTAAAGTCTTTTCTATCTTGAACTGAGATATTATTATCGCATCACCCTAAATTTCTATTATTAAAAAAAAAAATTACCTAAACAATTTATGCGATTGTTGTAAGAATAAGAATAATAGAATATAGGGGTAAAATATGTTTTTAGTCCCTACTTTTATATTGAGTTTTGGTTTTTATCCCTATACTCTAAAATCACTCTTTTTAATCTTTAATTAATTTTCAGTTTTGGTTTGAGTCCCAAATGTTAAGTCAACTAACAGTTGACTAACAGAAGTTCACGTGACATCGACACGTTGGATTCCATCGACATGTGACATCCTACGTTGACTGCCATGTCATTTTTTAAAAATTATTATTTTTTTAAAAATAAATTAAATTAACTTCTTAAAAAAAATTTAATTAATTAATTTTTTACAATGAAGGGTATAAAACTTGTAAATGATTACGAGTAATAAAGATAAATTAGTGGTAATCGATTAATATATTATATAATAATAGATAATTGATTTTTTTTACTAATATAGGAGTAATTTTTGAAAATGCAAATGTATGGTTTTGGTTAGAGGCTAAGAAGAAAGAGAGTGGACCCAGAAGAAGTGTGACACGCATGCATTCTCTCTATCTCCTAATCCATCACTTCTCCAATCCATAACACACTCGTCACACTCCCTCCCAACATCTCAATTCTCTACTACTATCATCAATCATTATTCATTTTTCAATTTCATTTCAATATTCCACAACCATTAACACCATTTTCCTCTTCATTTTCAATCTCTAATAACCATAAAATGTGCTCTGCCACTGCCACAACACCCTTCATTCGCCTCTGCAAACCCTTTCATTCTAGGGTTCCTACTTCCTTTACCTTCAATTCTACTCGACCTACCTTTTTTGTTAGGGCTACGGTCAGCTTTCTTTCTCTCATTTCATGTCTTAATAATCTTCAAGTTTTCATTTTTCTTACTGGGTCTTTGCTTAATATAGTGTTAAAGTATCAACTTTTGTTGCTGGGTTTCTGCTTAATGATGCTCTAGTTTATAATTTTTGTTACTGGGTGTTTCTGTTTAATAATGTAAAAGTTTCAAATTTTGTTACTGGGTTTCTGCTTAATGATGCTCTAGTTTTGTTTTTGCTTACTGGGTCTATGCTTAATACTTTACTTTAGATTTTTCTTACCGGGTCTATGCTTAATCATCTTCAAGTACAAAATTTTGTTACTGGGACTTTGCTTAATAATGCTCTGGTTTAGATTTTTACTACTAGGTTTCTACTTAACTAAGAAGCACAAAGCGTGTCCCCGTGTCAGGCATGTGTTGATGTCTGACACTATGATTATATTGAATTATGTTATTTTCTCAAATTATTATCGGTGTCAACTTGTTGTGTCTTGTCTTGTCTGGTGTATGTGTTTCAGTAGTGCTTATTTGAGCATTAAATGCTGTTCTTTATTGCTTATTTCTATGTGTTCTTTGCCACTAGAAAGAAGGATATTGTTTTTCATTTTTTGGGGAGGGGGTTTGATCTAATGAGAGTGCTACAATCCGATCACACAAATTGTTGGTAATTTCATTGAAGTTCAATATGTTATTCAGCAAAGGAGTTTTTTATTTTATAAAATTTGGCTATATTTTAATTGGAAAATTTAGTTCAAGTTGTTACATGGTTGTATTTTCGACAAATTTAGAAAGAAGGATAGTTCCGTAAGGGGTGGGAAGGGGTTGGGTAGCTTAACTGGTTTGAGCAAAGGGTTAAAGCTCTAGGGTTCAAGTCCCGGTGAAGGTGAAGAAAATACTAACTTTGGCCGTTTTAAAAAAAAGAAGATAGTTTTTTCCATTTTTTTGGGGAGGGGGTTTGATCAAATGAGAGTGGTACAATCCGATCATAGTACAAATTGTTAGTAATTACATAGAAGTTCAATATGTTATTCAACAATGGAGTTTTCTATTTTCGCGTCAATAAAAAAAAATTAAAAAAGGAGTTTTCTATTTTATAAAATTAAGCTATGTTTTAATTGGAATGTTTAGTTGTTGTTACATGGTTGTATTTTGGACAAAGATGTTACCTCAAAATTCACGAAGTAATGTCTTGAGTATCACCTGTCATATATTTTATATGCAATTGGTTAGATTTTTATTACTTGGTTGGAGACATATCACATTCGAAGCTGAAACATATGTTGTGAAATACCCTTTCATGTTTAAATGCATAATGATTCATTGGGTTCAGGATAGTTACACGGCATCCATGGCCTTTTGCTAATTGGAATTATGTTAAGGTGTATTTGGTTAAGATTTTAACAGATATACATGATAGGTTAGATTTTTTGTGCTTTTAGATAGTGCTCATAAGAAGTTTATTCCTCCTTTTGTTCAACTTTCATTGGAAATGAACAGCACCTAATGCAAACAATCCCTTAGTTTTATGCACGGTAGTGATGGTACCGAATACCAATGCCATGAGTCTTGGAATGGGGTAGGGGGTGAGTTTTTACCTGCACTCAGTGTGTTCAACATGTCTTCTACTCATAGAAAGTTGAACTTGCTGGTGGCATTATAAGCAGAAAACGAAAACAATTTTAAGTTTATAACTCCCTTGCCATAAAACCAGTAAGCAATAGGGGAGTAAAAAAATGATCAATGGTTCAATTGGAATATTGGTTTTGTAAATTTTCATTCATAGAATATCTTATTGATATATACAAACCATCAAGGGTGTGACAGAAAAACTAATTTTAACGACAACACTATAATAGCAGTGACTAATTGTCGTTGTGATGATTTGTTCTCTGGTTTAACCTCTGATATGCGTATTGTTTTATCCTATTCTTTAATACGTTGTTTTTAATCCGGAGCATACATGATACAGTTGGTGCCAATAACACTTTCTTTGGTCTTTTTGTCTCATGTTATATGCACATTAATTTCATATTTTAGTAAGCGAATTGACTATTTGATTGCATGTTGAATTTCTTATTAATGAATTAATTATCGTCAGCTTGAAATTTCCTGTGCTTTTGATGTACTACAGGTGGTAAAATGGCGATGTCCAAATCAAACTCTACCTCCCAACAGCCATACTAGTTTCCAGAAAAAGGCCTTGTATCTCGAATCTATTGGTATCGACTCTTTCTCACTTATTGAAAATCATCCAACGCTGATCACTGCCTCACTAGATGATATAAAATCTACCGTGGAATACATTACCGCTATGGATTTCACCGCGATCGAGTTTCGACGTATGGTTGGCATGTGCCCAGAGATTCTTACCACCAAAGTCTCAGACATTATACCCGTCTTCATGTTTCTTCACGAAGAAGTTCGTGTAAGTAGCTCAAATATCAAGCATGTAATAAACCGTCGTCCTCGGTTGATTATCTGCAACGTCGATAACCAACTTCGTCCTACCATGTATTTCCTCCAAAGTATCGGCATAAAAGATGTAAGCAAACACACCAATTTACTATCATGTTGTGTCGAAGAAAGTTTTATACCCCGAATCGAATACTTCGAAAACATTGGATTCTCTCATCGCGACGCAACTCAAATGTTTCAAACATTTCCTCAGCTGTTTTGTTATAGTATTAAGAATAATTTGGAGCCAAAATACAATTACTTTGTGGTGGAGATGGGGAGAGATTTGAAAGAGGTGAAAAAATTTCCACAATATTTCTCATATAGTTTAGAGAATAGGATTGAGCCTAGACATAAAAGGTGTGTAGAAATGGGCGTGTGTTTTCCACTTCCTTTGTTATTAAAGACTAGTGAAGTGACATTTCAGAGTAGATTAGAAACATTTGTAAATTCTTCAACACCCTTGAAAACATCTCCTCTGTGGTGTGCTGGTCGTGATATCGATCAAGTATAGACAAAACAATTGCATTGTATATTCACCTTAATTTTGTGAATTTTTTTGTAGGTAGAAAATTAGTAGTTATGTTAGTTTCTAGGGTTTAAATGCCGAACCTTCTGGTTAAAATTCCTTCCGTGTCTCTTAGTTCACCAACTGAGCTGATTATTTAGTGACTTTTTGAATAGTCACCAAGTGCTCTTGGATTCCAAGGTAATTGAAGTGTATTTTCTTATCAACTCACTATTCAACTCTTGCAATTACAGATCAAGGAATGATTCTTAGATATGATATATCGTAATTCACAACTGCGGCCGTAAAGCTTATATCATCTTTTTCTAAATACCTATAATAGAAGCAAGTCTCAAAATTTGAATATAATAGTAAGTCTCAAAATGTAGCATATGGTTGGTTTATATCAGGGTTGTGTTTAATATCATGAAATATTGCCCAATGAGTTCATTGCAACTGGGCACTTAGTCTTCTGAATCTAATCTCGCAAAATTTGAATAAGCTTTCATGACATAGCACCTAAGAACTTGGATGGAAGATGTGAATAATTGAAAAGTGATGTCAAATTATCACCAAATTATCACCAACACTGTTGATCACTTCTTTGCTTAGTCGGATTCATCACATCCGAAATCGTGGAATTGAAGTTCACCTTTGTCAAGACTCTAATTTTGAAGGATGTTATGCACACTCCTGAGATTAGAAAGAATCTTGTTTTTGCGTTTCTTCTAAATAAGGCAGTGTTTGTATAATCTTACTAAAAATGATATTTTTGTTGGGAAAGGGTATGCTATTGATGGCATGTTTAAGTTAAATGGATAACATGTTTCCTTCAGTTCACTCTTTGTCATGTTAATAAGTGCATTATTTCTAACTTAAGCAACAAATTAAATGTTAATACCTTAAAAAAAGTGAATTTTGTAGTCAAGCTAAAAAAATAAATTAAGTGTTCACATAAATCAGTCAAGCTAAAAGTGATTCACTTTAAATATTGTAGGTACATCATAACAAATATACAAATATGAAGGAGAAACAACTTCAAAAATGTAAAAGAGCAAGCGTTGTTAAAGATTATGGACCGGATTATGCAGCTTATACATTAGAAGAAGATCAACCAAATCTTCAAAAAGTCTCGTCATCTCTGAATACAGACAATAAGCTATTAATGTCAAGACTCAAGATATATTATCTAGAGTCTAACAGGACTTGACACTTAACAAATTTTTGGATTTTAAAATTTTTAGGGATCAAAATGTCTAACAAAATTGTTGTAGGGATCAAGCATTCCCTTATTTTTGGTTGAAATACACGTGAACGATTATATGACATGCTAACTATTATATAATTCAGTCACAATTAAAAAAATGACAAAAAAATTAATCTATTAGAAAAAATATTGATAGAAGGATCTGTTTTTTTTTTTATAAAAGACTAATTAAGGTGTTTTTTTTTTCCAGTGACTAATGTGTCATTTGTATCTTTTATGAGGGATTAAGATGAGTTTTCACGCTTATAACAAATAAAATTAGGCGACCCAAAAAAATCAATTGAACCCAACCGTTTGTACCATATCTATCTCATTTGATTCAAGAGTCCAACTCATGCACCCGGTAGAACTAATGTGTGCACAAAAAACCCTCAGAGTCAGGCGGGTTCTTTCAGTTCTTTCGTATTTGCCCAAACCCTACTAATATCATAAGAATGAGAGTCGATAAGCTAAATACTTCAAATTCTAAAAATGTAAATAAAGTTTTTTATATACACAAGGACATGAACCATCCCGGGAACGATATATTGATCTAAGTGGTAAGACATTTCATTCACTTTAAAATTAAATGATTAGAAGTTTGATCTTTTGACTCCTATAATTTTTTACCGCTAAACCACGGTGAAAACTATGTCAACCCATGCTTAGTGAATACGGATGTACCATAGTCCATTCCTTCCTATATAAGAAACAAAATGCTAACTAACTAACTAACCATAATCACAATCACAATCAAATTCAGTTATATTTCAACTTCCCCAAACAAAGTTCTCTTCTTCCCGCTTCTTTTACCTTCTTCATCAAGAAAACAATGAGGATCTTCTTCAACCCTTGGATAATGATTACACTGTTCGTAGTTCTTCCCGTTCTTCTCTCTCTCAGAAACCCTCGAGGTGAACCACAGAATCCCATAACACAAACAACCACTTCTTCTTCTTCTTCATCTTCATCTTTCTTTGGTACTGTCAAGTTAGCCAATACTTTTCCATTTGAGTTCAATCTCAGAATCAGAGATGGTTCCAATCTTCAATATGATTTCTACAGAGGTACTTGTCCTAAAGCTGAGGATATTATTCGTTCTTCAGTTGCTGATATTTTCTTTGATCATAGATCGTTTGCCGCTTCTATTCTTCGTCTCTTCTTTCATGATTGCTTCATTCAGGTTTGTTATTCTTTTCTTTCTTTTTGTTTTCAAGATTGTAAATTTAGGTTTTTTAGTATCTGAATCATAATGGGTTTTTCTGTATTGTTCTTTAATCAATGGGTCTTTTAGTATCTGAATCATAATGTGTTTTTGTGTGTTTTGCTTAAGAGATCATAAAGTTAGTTTTTTTAGTATCTGAATTATAATGGGTTTTTCTTTATTGTTCTTCAAGTATGTAGAAATGGGGTGTTTTTGTTTTTGTGTGTTTAGCTTCTGAGATCATAAAGTTGGTATTTTTATAATGTGAATCCAAATGGGTCTTATTGTTCTTCAATTATGTGAAAATGGGGTGTTTTTGTTTTTGTGTATCTTGCTTCTGTGATCATAAGTTAGATTTTTTATAATGTGAATCCAAACGGGTCTTTACTCTTTATTGTTCTTCAATTATGTGAAAATGGGGTGTTTTTGTTTGTGTATTTTGCTTCTGAGATCATAAAGTTCGTATTTTTATAATATGAATCCAAATGGGTCTTATTGTTCTTCAATTATGTGAAAATGGGGTGTTTTGTTTTTGTGTATTTTGCTTCTGAGATCATAAAGTTAATCTTTTTATAATGTGAATCCAAATGGGTCTTTATTGTTCTTCAATTATGTGAAAATGGGGTGTTTTTGTTTGTGTATTTTGCTTCTGAGATCATAAAGTTGGTATTTTTATAATGTGAATCCAAATGTGTCTTTATTGTTCTTCAAGTATGTAGAAATGGGGTTTTTTACAATCTGAATCCAAATGGGTCTTTATTGTTCTTCAATATGTGGAATTGGGTTGTTTCTATTTGTGTCTTTTTTTGCATCCAAGATCATAAATTTAGTCTCTTTACTTTCAATTATGCAGAAATGAGATGTTTTAATTTTGTTTGTTTTGCATCCAAGATCATATATATATTTAGTCTCTTTACTTTCTGAATTTAGATCTTTTGCATTCTTTTAGATGTTTCTTCAATTTGTTAAGCTTTTTCTGTTATTTGCCCCCTCAATTTTACAGGCTCAATGTACTTAGAATTGGGTCATTAATCATTATTTCAATTTTAACTGAAAAAGTTCTTACTATGTATGGTTTTGATTTTGTGTTCTAATTGCTTGGGGTGTTGCTGAATCAGGGCTGTGATGCTTCACTGCTGTTGGAGGATCGAAACAGTTCGTATGAGAAGCAGGCTATTCCAAATCTGACATTGAAAGGTTTCGACAAAATTGACTTGATTAAGGAGGAAGTGGAACAAGAATGTCCTGGCGTCGTGTCTTGTGCTGACATTATTGCTCTTGCAGCAAGAGATGCTGTTCTTTTGGTTTGTTCTCAAAACCTATAACATATTTCTTCTGTTAAAAGTTCTGAATTCTTATGCATTTTGGCTTTAATGTGGCTTTAAAATTAAGGGCGTGTTTACTTAGAAAAACATTTTTGAGTTTCATTTTCTAAATGTTGTGTTCATTTTAAGTTGCTAACAATAAGATGGAAGACTCATGTAGTGAATAATTGCAATATAGAGAAGATAGAAGGATAGTAAGCGAGAATGCATTTTCAGAAACAATGTTTTGACATTTTTGAAATTTCTTAAAATGTTGAATCTGTTTTCAGACACTTATCATGTTCAATCATCTGTCTATTATTGTTGATAATTGATGCAACTACACTCTCCGAGTCCTTGATTTTTTCATTGATATACTGATTAAGGCGTAGAAATGTTTTAGAAAATTAATCATTCTTGCACCTTCAATTGAAATGTTTTGTTGACATGGCTTGGCAGGCTGGCGGACCTTTCTATCCAGTTTTAACCGGAAGACGAGATAGCCGTCAATCGTATTTTCAGGAAGCAACTGATCAAATTCCAAGACCAGATGATAACGTTACGCGCACACTTCAACTCTTCAATCTTAGAGGATTCAATGCCCGGGAGACAGTCAGTCTTCTTGGTAAATTACTTTACGTTTATGCATTTTTCTAATATGACAGATTTTAAATCGTGTCTGCATCTCAATCTTCAAATTGCAAATCATGATGTCACAGCTTAGATCAAAGTCACACTTTTTAAAAATCCTTGAATATGACTAATGAGATCTGTTGGTTTCTTGATAAACTGAAGGAGCACACAATATCGGAAATATCGGCTGTGATTTCATTCAGCAAAGGCTATACAACTTTCAAGGAACAAGACAACCAGATCCGAGTATACCTCTCGATTTCCTTGCTGATATGAAGCGAAATTGTCCACCAGACAACAAGAATACTAGTACCAACAACAGCACTAACGAGTTTTCAACGTTTACGATTTCAAAGCCAATGAATGTTCATGACTCTAATAAGAAAGGGATGTCATACACGCAAGCATTGTCATCAATATCATCTGGAAAGTCACTTGACACTCACTACTACCAGAGCTTGTTGCAAGGAAGAGGGTTACTGTTTTCTGATCAACAGCTGATGGCTCAAGAGAAGACTGCAAGATTGGTTTCTGCTTATGCTTCGGACGATGGATCAACCTTTCGGATGGATTTCGCTGCAGTTATGTTGAAATTGTCTAATCTTGATGTTTTGACTGGAAACCAAGGCGAGGTTCGTCTGAATTGTTCCCAACTCAGAAATTCTTAACTGAGTTGGTTTGTTCTTTAAGCATTCTTCGTAAATGTCTCGCACATATTTGAGAATAGTTTTAACTGTGTAAAGTGACATTCAGTTTAGTCTATGGCTGCAATAAATATATTCTGATGTAAGATCAGCTTTGTATAGAACAGTTTCTGAATAGTCATTGCACAATATAATAAAATCAATGTGTTTTATTCTGCCATATTAAACTTGGTTTCAAGAGTATTGAAGTATATTTTTTATCAGTTTTCTATTCATGTAATGTAAAAGTTATGTTTTCTGTGTAATTATGTAGTAGTTAAGTTTATGGAATAAACAGTCTATCAAGTACACAGTCGAGCGGATATAAGGAATCAACTTTGAAATATAGTTTCTTATTCAACTCTCACAGTTACAGATAGAGGAGTGAGTCTTTGATATGATATCACCAATCAAAACTGCTTCGCAAAACTAATATGTCTGGTTGGAAAAATCTTTCTTGCTCACAGAAATGCAGAAGAGATGAATCGCCATTCTGTTTTCCTGCATGTTCTTGCAGATTCCATTCGCAGGTTTCACATTGGCATGATCGCCCAATAGTTGAACTTGTGCATCGTCTATACCATGTTTTTTGAATGCAGGACCTCATGGTGCAGGTTGATTATGCATGATGAGGTTGTCTCAACAGTATCATCCTAATGATTATTACGACAAAGGATTGTATACACACTAATGTCATTGTTTGTTACTGCTGAAAGGAATCAAAGGATAGTCACACAAATTAAGAAATGGTTGAATAGAGCATAGTACTGATACAGACACAACACCAAGAGTAATTCGAAAATTAAAAGTGATTGCATATAATCACAATTGTTGTCGACTACAATCTGAAGCGTTGGTTCTACATAGATTATTAATCCCTAGTTTGATCTCTTAAGTCGCAGCTGTGTTGCAATCTTGTTAATGCAAAGCATTGTGCCTGCATGGCTTCAATTCTGGTCCCGAAGGCATAAAAAATGAAGATGTCCCAGCTCAGATAAAGTCGCTTGAATATGACTAATGAGATTAGTTGTTTTCTTGATAATCTAAAGGAGGACACAACATTGGAAAATTCGGTTTTCATTTCATTCAGTGAAGGCTATACAACTTTCAAGGAACAAGACAACTAGACCCGAGTATACATATCGATTTCCTTAGTCAGATGAGGCAAAACTGTCCAGACAACAAGAATAACACCAGCAGCAGCATTAACAAGTTTTCGACATTTGTGATTTCGAACCCAATATTCATCACTCTAACAAAAAAGGGATGTCATACATGCATGAAAGCATTGTCATCTTCAGTACCATCCGGAGCAGCAATTGAAACTCACTACTCTCAGAGCTTGTTGAGAGGAAGAGGGCTACTACGAGATTGGTTTCTGCTTATACAAAAGAAGGAGGGGGACTACTACTGGGCCAAGACCTCCGTACATATTAGAAAATCTAAAGTTAGGCCTACCAAGTCTATCATTAATGTAGCTTTCCTCGATAGATTGAGGAATAACAGACCACACACTAGGATGCACAACATTAAGACCAATATTGGCTAAGCCATCAGCACACATGTTGCCTTCCCTATATATCATGAAATTCATGTCAGAAATGGTAAGCATACAATTGTTCCATCTGTTTCTAATGCTTGAAGGAATAATAGCAGATGACTTGAAAGCTAAAACTACTAGAGAAGAATCATTTTGCTCAACATCCAACTCAATATCTCTCATAGCTCCAAATAATTCAGCAAAAAAAGCAGAATTTAATCTTGCATTGAGGGGACCAAGACTTTTCACAAAACTTCCAGATATCTTCTATGCTTTGAAAATGAAGGGTTAAGTTCCAGATAGAAGCTAGCCAATACCAAATTGAGAAAGCAAACCTGCAAGTGAAGAACAGATGGAATGTTGATTCTTCAGTAGAGACATAGGGATCACATTGATGGAAGATTATATCCTCTCTCCTTATGTTTATCATCAGTTTGGAGCATCAATCTCCAAACAAGAAGAGATTTTGAAGGAGGGATCTCATTACACCATATAGTTTTAGCCCAGGTCAACTGAGGGAAAGTTGATCTTTTAAACTCATAAGCATCCTTCATAGATAACTCACCACTAGTATTGTGCTTCCAAATAAGCTCGTCAGGTTTGCTTAGAATAGGAAGAATGACTTGATTCACAAGTTTCTTTAAATTAGGGAACATAAGGTCAAGGGCAGAAGGAATGGACCATTCTTGATTATGCATAATTTCACTAACTTTAGATGGAAGCCAAATAAGCCAAATATCAATGACACCTGAATATTCTGATTTGATACTGCTCCAAATAGAGGAAGATATATATGATGAGTTATAGCCTTACCATTCCTAAAAATCTGTTGCAAAGAATGTTGGCTCAACTTTCCTCAGAATGAACTAAATCCCAATATAACTTCATATTAGATGCTTCATTTAGGCTAATTAAGGACCTTAATCCTAAACCACCTTCAGAGTAAGACCTACACACTTTTTTCCAAGCCACAGTCACTAGTTTTCTTTTACTAATGTCGCCACTCCAGATGAAATTTCTGGACCAAGACTCAATAGTTTTGAGAAGAGAAATAGGACAAGCATATATATGTCAGCATACTTTGAATAACTGATTTAAGAAGCTGCAAACTAGTAATTTATATTTTCATTCTTAAGTTGGCATAATCTCAATGTTTTAACTGGAATCGAAATAAGGGTCAGGTTCGTATGAATTGCTCACAACAACTCATAAGTTCTTAACTGTGTTGATTCATATTTTCATTCTTTAAGAATTCTTTGTTGTACAATCTGGTGTATAGCTATAAGGCTGCAATAAATATCCTGATATAAGATCAGTTTTGTATCCAACTTTTTCTAAATAGAGTCACTCATAGTTCCTGATTAAACTTGGATTCCAAGGTATTGAAATATATTTTCTTATCAGCTCACTAATCAACTCTTATAAATACAGATCAAGGAATGATCGTTAGATATGTTATTTGATGGTTCTGTTTTTCTAAATTGATACAATCAAAATCTATGATGTACGAACACCTCTAGGATTAGGCGTGTCGCGGTGTCCGACACACATCAGTGTCTGGCACTTGTACGACACTTGACAAACAAGGGTCCAAATTTTTTTGTTTTTTCCTTTGCTTTGACACTCCTTGGATCGGTGTCCGTGTCGGACAACTCATACAAGTGTTCCAAAACAATTTATTTTTCTTTGCTACAAAACACCTTAGAAACTCATTGGACACATCTTAGATAAATCAAGATGAACACATGATAATGATAATAATTTGAGAAAATAGAAGTGTGTATCGGTTTATATAATCACAAATGTCCAACTTTATTTGTCCGAATTCGATCGTTAGGAGAAACATTTCTTGATCATGAATTATAAGAACATTGCGAGCGTATAGTTTTACAAATAGAAGTGAGTGTATATATACAACTTACATGGAATATGAAAATACAAAAAAAAAATACAATTAGCCACCATATTTTTGTCCATTTAATATATTTGAATTACCAAAGAAGAGAGTATCTATATATATAATATTTTTTTTTTTGGATAAATAATATTGTTTGAGCTACCTAAATGGTCTAAGGTCATGCTTGGTTCTAGTAGAAATCCTAACTTCAACAAGTTATAATAATCGATTTTATTCGAGAGCAATCAAACATATTAAAATTAATTTTACACCTTTAGATATAATTCTGGTTGCTCTAAACGTTAAACTAAATATAAACTAAACGATAGGTGAGTCTTCGACTTTGATACTTTTGAAGATATTTTATCATATTTAGTTTTACATTTTTTAATAGGATTGTTTTAAACAATAAAACAACAACATAATGCATGTAAAAAGGCTGAAAATTCATTATGAATGAAGAAATGTTTTTTGTGGCATTTTTTTAAATTTTTTAAAGGCAATGTTAACTTGTACACCTAAGGCACATGATAAGAAGTAATAAATGATGGTAGGTCCGACCTATTTTATTTTGGATAAAAAGAAAATTAACTTCAATCAAATAAATATAAAGAAGTGTGCTTTTATTTTTTTATTTTGCCAGAATTACCCCTCACCCTATAACATGACTCAAACATCCGCTTCTCTCCTAGCCCGACCCACCCCACCGCCACCACAACACCATTTACAACCACTGTATTTTTGGTTTTAAATTAACATGATAATTTTGTTTTACTTCAATTTAACTTTAACAATCAAGGAGGGGTGGTTTTAGGGTCAATTTTTGACCCAAAATCACCCCTCATAATTGCTTTTCCTTTTCTTCTTTATTTAAATAAGTGATCTTCACATTGATCAAGTTTTTCTTTTGTGTTTTCTTTTTTGTGATTTCGCCGTCTGAGTGCGGCGTTGTGTTGTTCGTCGTCTTGTGCGACGTTTTTGTTGTCCCGTATTGTGCGGTGTTCATTTGATTTCTATTGAAAAGATCGGCTTCAGTCAATTACAGTTTCAACCAATGATTTTGGCTTCAACGCTGCAGATCCGGAGGCATGGATACTTCGGTGACTTTAACTTTATCATATTATTTGTTGTAGGCATTTTGCCGTTGTATGCTATTAACTCGGATGCTGTGAGTTTTGTTCGCAGATTCATCCTTTACGTTTTTAGCGATGTTGATTATGTGGTTGTATTTGATGTAATATATCAATTTGAATGAATGAATATCATTTTGTTATTGTAAAAAAAAAAAACTTTAACAAACAAACAAACAAAACAGTGAATCAAACTTTCTCACAAATTAAAATTCAACATTGCATAACTCATCTAATCTCAGAACTTAAAAACCCATTTTGAATTCTAATTTGTGAGAAAATTTGATTCATTGTTTATGAAACACACTTTATGATGCTACTTCTTTCCAAGTAAAATAAGT
This sequence comes from Trifolium pratense, assembly GCF_020283565.1. Taxonomy (NCBI): domain Eukaryota; kingdom Viridiplantae; phylum Streptophyta; class Magnoliopsida; order Fabales; family Fabaceae; genus Trifolium; species Trifolium pratense. The sequence goes on from NC_060065.1 coordinate 39,262,905, forward strand.
GGGGTCAAGTATCATTTATTACTCCTTAACATGTACCTTATATACATATGTTAACGCCACCCGTTTTTTATAACCAAAGTCTAAATTTGGCACCAGCCACCAGCAGTTATCAATTCTATTTCCTCAACTTCAAAATTTTTATATGATCCGTTGAATTGAATGTTCTATTTTTTTTTTGTTACAATGAATGTTCTATTTTTATTTCCATAAGGCATGTGTTAATGGTCCTTTAGAAAATTTTCTGGTGTTCGTTTGAAATGTTCTCATCTTATATAAGTGTATGTTTTGTTTTCACTCAAAATTTTATTATTGCAGGTTTAAAATTAATTTTAACATGTTTGGAGTTAAAATTGATTACTAGAAGTGTAAGATTAATTTTAACATGTTTTACTGCTCTCGAGTAAATTTAACTTTACTTTTACAATTGATTGAAACTAAAATCTAGAACTTAAGAGTTGTTAATTCTAGATTCAATTTTCAAACTCAAATCTATATTATTCAACTCAGTTTTACAAAAATATAATTAAAATATAAATAACTTTACCTTTATTCCTCAATATATATCTTCTTTTCATAAAACTTTTATACCTCAATTTTTTTTTGCTATAAATTTATTCATCAATATTATTATTTACTAGTACACATATTTGCATAATAAATGTGATGTAAGACTAATGGACTCGTAAAGGATAAAGCCAGTCCAGCATACCTTTTGGGCCTATTAGCTAAATTTTGTATTTTTTCGATGAAAGAATTTCTATTTTCACCTACCAAAAGTTTTGCGCCTCCGAAATTGATTATTTTCTTTTGTCAAATTTATCCCTTTTGAATTTTAAAATTTGGATAGAAAAACAAAATCAATTCTACAGATAGATTTTAGAATTTGAACGCCTCCCATAAATGGTGCTAATGCTTCTTGTGGCAAAATGCATTTTCAAGGTTTTTCTACCTCCAACTTTTAAAATGCAAATTAGTATGACAATAAGAGGGGTTTGAACCATGTATAAGGGTTCTCATATTATACTTAATGAAATTTAACAATTCCGGTGTCAATCTTGTAGTAAATTTTGTCTTCTTTACACTAGATTAAAATCATTAGCATATGACTTATATTCAGAGAGATATGCTAAATTTACCGCAGATAGCTCTACACGAATTTTCACATAAATCTTTCTTCTTTTTGGGGGGTAAATTTTTTTTCACATAAATTTTCGGTTTATATAAACCGAATTTTTTTTCCATGTTTAAAAATTTCGGTTGGTAAAAACCGAAGTTTGTTTGCAAATTTTTTTCAAACCGCAAGGGACAAAATGAAATTTTTGGGGGGTATAAAAGAAAGCGGGGTCGGGAGAGAAATCATCTACTTTGAATCCAATACAAGGTAGCACAATACTTTGTCCATCACTTATATGATACTCTTATTTTCTTCCCTCTCGTAACTCCATATATCTCTCTCTCTCTCTTGATTTATATATTTTTTTATCTTTTAATGAAGAGAAAGTGAGATTAAAAGAAAGACCACAATATTTGTTTCTCACGAAATAACATTCTTCATGTTCAAACCCTCTTCCACAAAATCTTATATATATATATATATATATATATATATATATATATATATATATATATATATATATATGGATTTGGCTCCTCTAAATCTTGGTATATATTGTGTTATGGTATATTTGCAATTTTTATTTCAATAGTTTAAGCATAAATGTCTATATCGACGTGCCAATATATACATTTAAAGGTGTTTTTGTAAAATAAAGTTTGAAGAAAGTATCATATGCATGGTACAATATTCTCTAAACTAAAAAATGATTTATATCATGCAAATAAATAAAAAACATACCTTATAATTTTTGTGTGTGGAAATATGCCTTATAAAGTCCAGTTTATTAAATATTTTAATACAAAATAGATCCTAAATAGCTAACATGTCATAACAAGTTTTGAAAAATAGTCATTGAATCTTAAATGTGTTGACTTTTAAACAAGTCAAATACTTTTACGTGAAGTTTTATTCAACTTATCTTATATATTCTCACTCTTAACGGTGAGCAAGTCTTGACTTTGAACTGGTTGATGTGCTTCATATTTTAGGAGTGTACACCGTCTGTGTTGAATAGATTTTGGTCAAATTTATCAGTTCGAGTTAGGTAAAAAACTTGTACTCTCTCTGATCTTAAATATAAGAGAAAAACTATTTTTTAGATTTATTAAGAATCTAATGTATTTGGTCTATAATGTAGGCCTAATACATTAGATTCTCCTAAAAAATAGTTTTCCTCTTATATTTAGGACAGGAGGGTGTAATTGAATTTTTAGTCAAATTCAAATAATCTAACCTAGTGATACAGAAGTTTGTTTGCTTGTTGGGTCAGGGAGGGATCATAATTACCTCCTGTGACATTTTCACATGAGGGAATCCAATGAGGTATTATTACCTCATAAAAATATTATGGGAGAAGATCCAAGTCCGTCAGTGAGGTATTATTACCTCATAAAAATATTTAACCCAAACACACTTTTTTAAATAATATTTTTACAATTCAGATTGAAACCCAACATTATTTTTTGACATAAACTACATATCTCTACGCATAATTGTAAAGACTAATTCTACGAATCTTGCGAGACTCAAATGATCGACAAACTTTCTCTAAGAATTTTAACGCCGCTGCATGCCTGAACAAGAGATTAAACATAAAATCTTAGTTAAATTAGAAGAGACTCAAACTATCTCATCTAAGCATTCTCGGGTAAAATCCAACATTTAATTCATAGTAGATGTAATAGCACTATCTTCATTGCCAAACCACATCCTAAGGAACCAGGAATATCTGTTTTTTTTTCCTTTTCAAATAGTATAGTGACTAGAAAATACACCTTAAATGTGAATAAATGGAGTGTCCGGGGTTCGAACCTCGGATCCTGCACATATATAGTGCGATGTCCCTACCAACTGAACTAAACTCACGGGGACAATATCTTCTTTTTTATTTAACAAACTAAGAATATTTGCTGACACGATATCAACAACCATAATTAGAACTAATCACTTTCTCTTTGGATTTTTCTTAACTACCTCTCAATAATCCAACAATAAATAAGAACAAGCTATATAAATTTAAAATAAAAACTAGTTATAAGTTAGTTGTGGTACTATATACAAAACTACTTATATAGCTTGTTCTAATTGATTATTGAATTGCGTCAAAAATAAAATAAAATTGATTATTGAATAAATATTCCCAAATTATTAAGAGGTAGAGTAGACTCACCTTTCTCTTTTACTCCCTCCGTTTCCAATTACTTGACTTTTTAGAAAAAAACAAGAAATTAAGAAAGTGTATTTATGCACCTTATTTTCCTATTATACCCTTATTTTAATTCACCAATTTTTTTTCCCACACACTTTCTCTTTCCAATAAATTTAATATGTTATGTATAAATTTTTTTTTAAAATTATACAAAGAAGATTAATAATAATAAAAAAAGATACAATAAAAAGATTTAAAATAAGGAGGATATAATAGACAAAATATAACATAAATTATCAGAAAGACAAGTAATTTGAAAAAAATAAAATTTTCTAAAAAGTCAAGTAATTTGAAAAGGAGGGAGTATAATAAGTGATTCATTTGTTAATAACATTTTTGATGAAGAAGAGTTTGTTGTAAAATTTGGACATAAAATTATCTCATATAATAAAATTAAAGATAAATATTAGCCAAATATATATAAATCACATAATAAAATAAGAGTTTAATTGTTGTGCACCGTCGGTGTAAATTTTTTTTACACATGCATCCAATAACACGTTGCCACATCATTTAATGAATGTGACACATCATGTGTTTTTAATTACCATACATGATGTGTCGGTATATTATTGGACGCATGTGCAAAATAACTTTACACCGACGGTGCATATAAATTAAATTCATAAAATAAACACTGCACATGAATACCCTCCAAAACACAACAATCACTTCTTATTAACACCGCACATGAATTAGCAAACACACAAAAAATATACTCCTATTTTATTACTTATGTTACTTATTTTCACTATTCCTCGCGCTCTATTAGTAAACCTCATATAAGCCATTCCTATACGATACCCTTTACACTCACAATCAACTCAATAACATCTAATAATTAATTAGGATAAGTAATGATATTATTGAGTGCGTTTGATCTATTTAAAAACAAGGGATTGGACATGACTTGAAGGCAACAAAAACAGAAATTTTTATTCCTCACAATACAACTTTTTTGTCCCAAATACAAGTTATCTAAAATATTAAAATACCATTTTATTCGCGAAATATCGTGTAAGACAAAAAATTGTAAGTGTAAATTTATTTTATAGGTATATTTGAACAAATTTCAAGTCACAACACCCCATATTTGATATGGTTTTTTTGTGTTTTTGTATTGCGGAATTTGGTGAGATATAATTTTAGGGAGAAAACTCTCCTCAAATATAGGGTTATATGAAGAATACTAAAGTTCTTATTTTATTCATTATGCTTATGGCTCTATATATAGAGCTACATAAAAACAAATCATATATTTTTAAAACAAAACTAATCCTATAATAAATTCTAAACAAATCTTAAATATTCTAAATAGAAATATAAATCATAAAACCTAATATTATCATATTTTAAATATAAATCTAAATAATATTTAAATCTAAGATCTTCAGAAGATATTTAGGCATATTATTCTCAACACTCATCATTGACTGAATATCTTTTGTGCGTATCCAATCTGAGCTTCTTGAAAAATTATTCTTCTTGTTTTGATTCTTCTTCTTATCGCAAGCTTTAACATCTTTGTGCCTTGTGGACTTTATGGTAGAAACATTGCATTTGTTATGAGTTTTAGGTGATTTTTTACAAGCATATTTATTCTCCTCCTTAACTTGAAATTTCTTCAAAATACCTGAATCTTCGCGATCTTCTTTGAATTTAAGTTCTTTTTTCTCTTCAATAATATGATCATTCTTCATTAAATCTAAAATAAATCTTTTGCCTTTAATCTGAGATGTGATCACTTCCTTATTGTTTTGATCCTTAATCACACAACTTTTATGTTCAAATATCACTTTATAATTTTTCTCCAACAACTGAGCAACACTTAAAAGATTATGATTAATTTCAGGAACATATAAAACATTGGAAATTTGTTTTATACCTGCATGAGTTTTAATTGAAATTGTTCCAATGCCTTCTACTGCAATTTGTTCTCCATTCCCAATTCTGACTTTGGAAATAGAAGTTTTATTGAGCTCTTTGAAAAGATCTCGATCATAAGTCATATGGTTTGTGCAACCACTGTCAATGAGCCATTCTTTTGACGGTTTGTTAGTTGTAAAACCTGGGATTGCAAGTAGTAGTTCCTGGTCTTCTTCATATTGTTCATGAGCAATGTTAACATCTCCTTGTTGTTGTTGTTGTGATGTGCATACCTTCATCATATGACCTAATTTACCACATTTTTCACATTTTGCATCAGGCCACCACCAACAATTCTTTGGTGAGTGATTATCCTTTTTGCAATGAGGACATGGTTTGTGTTGGTATTTCTTTCCAAAACCTTTTGCTAGACATATACCATCTATAGTTCTTTCTTCCCTCATAAGTCTTCTTTGTTCTTGTGCCTGCAATGCATGTAACACTTCTGGCAGAGTGATTTTACTCAAATCTTTTGTGTTCTCCAAGGCGGCTATAGAGGCTTCATATCTTTCAGGTACCGTTACAAGGAGTTTTTCCACAATTCTGGAATCAGAAAATTGAGTGCCTAGTAATCGTACCTTATTAGCAATACCCAATAATTTATCAGCGTATGTCTTGATTGTTTCATCCTCCTTCATTCTTTGCAACTCGAACTCTCTCAATAAATTCATAACTTGCATGCTTCGAATCCTTTCATCTCCTTTATATTCTTCTTTTAGGTAATCCCAAATTTCTTTTGGTGTTTTGAGAGTCATGATTTTAATAAAGACGGTTTGTGAGACACTTGCAAACAAACAAGTCTTTGCCTTTGCCCTCTTGATTTTTCTTTCTTTATGAGTTTTCATCTGTTCTACTGTGAGATCTTTTGGTAACGAAGAAACATCGTAATCATCCTCCACAGTTTCCGATAGATCTAGAGCATCTAAGAATGCCTCCATTCTCACCGCCCAAAGATCATAGTCTTCTCCATCAAAGATCGGAGGAGCAACCTTTGAAAAATCCATCTTCACAAGTCCTTATGAACGTTGGCTCGGATGCCACTGATATGGTTTTTTTGTGTTTTTGTATTGCGGAATTTGGTGAGATATAATTTTAGGGAGAAAACTCTCCTCAAATATAGGGTTATATGAAGAATACTAAAGTTCTTATTTTATTCATTATGCTTATGGCTCTATATATAGAGCTACATAAAAACAAATCATATATTTTTAAAACAAAACTAATCCTATAATAAATTCTAAACAAATCTTAAATATTCTAAATAGAAATATAAATCATAAAACCTAATATTATCATATTTTAAATATAAATCTAAATAATATTTAAATCTAAGATCTTCAGAAGATATTTAGGCATATTATTCTCAACAATATTGGGTAAATGTAACTGCTCCATATATAAATTCTAAGTTATGGACACCAAAACTCCTCGATTATCAATATCATGATCAAATAACAAATAAATTTATGAACATATATATACCAATGTCTCTATATCAAATAGAACAAAGAGTAGTAATACAATAAACTAATATAAATCTTTTAGAAATTCAAGTTTAGAATTACTAGTAGTCTTTTTCAAATAGACAAGTGCTAAATATTTTTACATTTCCAAAACGCATCTATCATCAAAACATTGAGACTATATATATTTTAAATCAATACGATTAAAATTATCACGCAAGCTCAACCAATATCCAAGCTCAACAAAGTACATGTCATTATCCAAATAATGCTCAATAACAAAGAATGATAAACGGGGACCGATTTGAAAAATCATAGAATTCATGTATTTCCAAATATGTTCAATGCACACTTAAAATTTCATACAATCAAAAGATTTTAAGACTTTTTGAAATTAGAATGTGTACCCGACCCTTGTGGATGATTTAAAGAGAAAAAGACTTTAAGATTTACCGGCAAAATCGATTACACCATACTCTTGTAGAATAAACCGAAGAATTCAACAAATCATGTATTAAATGCCCCTATTCGTTTTACAAATTAAAGGATGGTTTAATCGAATATGTTAAACATCGACTTTTCTAAGCAATGTAGGACGACTTGAATCATCTCACACTTGCCACAATAATCCCCCCTCGATTCAGTAACCAATACCTCTGATTGTGAAGGAGAGTCCTAAGACTTTCTTCTCATCTATTCATTTAAAATACTGCTCTTAACAAGGTCCATTGACAACACACCATCGACAACAGAATTAGACAGTGACATTCTAAAAGTTTCCCATAAGTCAGACAAAGAACCGAGAAGAAATAATCCTTGAATTTCATCATCAAACTTAATACCCATAGCAGACAGTTGATTCATAATTCCTTAGAGATATTCAAATGATCTGCACACGAAGTCCCTTCTCGAGCTTCAAACTTAACATCTTCTTTATAAGATACATCTTGTTATTACCCGTTTTCTTTGCATACTGTTGCTCAGGCTTATCCCATAAAGATTTTGCATCTTCTTCACACTAATGTGGTTCAAAACGTTGTCACCAATCCTCCGATGAATATACACCTGTCTGTGTATTAGAGTCCACATACTCATTGGCTAGCGAACACAAGTTGGTAAAAATTCTTTACATAAAGTAGATCCTCCATCCTACCTTTTCAAATGGCATAATTTGATCCATTCAAGGTCACCATATGGTTGTGTTGACTTCCATTGTTCACCACAAATTAATTCCACAAAAGAACCGTTGCTCTGATACCCGTCGATGGTGTTGGGTTACGAGGGGGCAACCGTGAGATTATCTATATTGGGCTTAGAGCCAGGGACGGATCCAGAAGCTTATTACACCAGGGGCCGAAAAATAATAAAATAATAATAAAAATGAATGTAGATTTTTCTATTACACTTGTCCATGTAATTTTTTTTTAATGTTATCGTATTATATTTACGAATTTCTTGTTTAATGATGACCGATGACTAATCGCCTCCGGGAACAAATTTTTTTTTTGTTCATACACAAGAGTCAAATATGAAACTTTTGACTACTTACTTAAGAGACCCAAAACTCTTACCACTCGAAACAACTAATTTTTTGTTTATTAAAAGACTATGTTTTTTTTGTTACATAAAAGGCTATGTTTTTAATAATTCAACACTTAAAATTGTTCGACAATATAAATATTTTTACACCGTAAATACATATCAATTAAATTCTTATTTATATAATGTAAATGATAAATAATAGATATATTTACAAATTATAATATACTAATGGTATATGATATAATATGATATATTATGTATATGTACTATGTATGTAGATGAGGGGGAGGGGGGGCCTTGGCCACTGCTTGCCCCCCTCCGAGTCCGTCCCTGCTTAGAGCAACTATACAAATGAATTGAACACCACATTTTTATCCAAAACATTAAGACATTAGATTTTATGAGTCATCTCACTTATAAAGTATTCAACCTCAACTTTGTTAAACAACGTGAAACTTAATTCACCTCACACTTGCCACAACAATCCAGAATGATGTGATAAATCAAAATAGTCAAAGTCATAGTAGCTTTGAGACAATGGTACAATAATAAAAAATGCTCAAGTTTATCATAGCTTTAAGTTCAAATCAAAGCTTTACTTCTAAGATTTGTGACGACATATATAACATATGCATGAAATCAACCGTACTATACACCAAGTCATGAAGTTCACTTCTCACCCTTTTTGATTGAGAACGGCACTCAAAATCATGAAGTTAGAATTCTAGCTACATCCTTTGTTGGTACCACAAAAAATTGTCTTCAAAATCAATGAGAAAGCAAGTGAATGATGACCTCACATTTTAGGTAGCTATAGTTTGGTAAGATCTTGTCCTAATCATTTCCTAGTCCAAATGCATGTACCCACTAAATTACACCTTTTCTTCTTTTAATTGACAAGTTTGATTAAATTTCATTTGTTTAATTTTTTTTTTTTCCTTCTTGGATTTGGTTTCTTAGTTTTAAATGATCTAATAGTTGAAATTGGTGGGTAGCTTTAGACTTGTTATGACGACATAGTCTTGTACTTGCAAGATAGTTACAATTCTTCAAAAATGTGTGGGAACATGAAGAAAATGTGTCACATTAGTGGCAGTAAGTGGAAAATTATCACCTACCCACTTTGCAAAGTATATTATATACCGGAGTAATTCTAGTTTACCGATAATTTATTTAATACATCCGCTTATATATATATATGGGTCAGGATCAAATGACACCAACTTATTTGACACCAAATGTTACACCTCTCAATAACGTTTTAATCGATATAAAATTTATAAAATCTACCGTTGGATTGAAAGTTTATATCATATAGATCATTTGTGTAAAGTTTCAGACAAATCTAAAATCATTTGATATGCTATTGTGACACATAAAGATTAACGGCATATAAAAAAAGACGCAAACCATTAATTTTGATGTATATCAATAATATATCAATGATTTTGAATTTGTCTAAAGTTTTACATAAATGATCTATATGATATAAACTTTCAATCCAACGGTGAATTTTATAAATTTTATATCGGTTAAAACGTTATTGAGAGGTGTAACATTTGATGTCAAACAAGTTGGTGTCATTTGATCCTGACCCTATATATATATATATATATATATATATATATATATATATATGAGTCAGGATCCGTTGACACCAACTAGTTTGACACCAAATGTTACACCTCTCAATAACGTTTTAACCGATATAAATTTTATAAAATCCACCGTTGGATTGAAAGTTTACATCATATAGATCATTTGTGTAAAATTTCAAATAAATCCAAAATCATTTGATATGTTATTGAGATACATCAAAATTAACGGTTTTTGTATTTTTTTAAATGCCGTTAATCTTTATGTGTCTCAATAGCATATCAAATGATTTTGGATTTGTCTGAAATTTTACACAAATGATCTATATGATGTAAACTTTCAATCCAACGGTGGATTTTATAAAATTTATATCGGTTAAAACGTTATTAAGAGGTGTAACATTTGGTGTCAAACTAGTTGGTGTCAACGGATCCTGACTCTATATATATATATATATATATATATATATATCTCATTTTAGCTTCTTCAAAAAAAAAAAAATACATCCGCTTATGTTTTATGTTTTTCTTTTGTTTTTTAATATAAATTTTCTCACTTAAAATAATCATATTCCAGATAGTGGTGAAATTTCATGTGGACGGGGGAAGATCGCAATCCGTTTAGGGATTAATTTTGCCATTCAATAAAGATTTACGCCACAGTTTATTAGTATTTGTTTACCTTTCATCCGTGTAATTATTTTGGATATATATAATGCTTAATCTATATATTATTATTATTTATAAGTGAAATTATGAATCCCTCATGAAATTTGGATCAAGATGCCCTTTAGTAGTAAATACAAAGTTACACGCTGTTTTAAATCTCATCTGTCCATTTCAGATCAGTCGGTTCATATTGCATTTATACAAAATCAGTCCAAATCAATCTGAACCATTCAGATTAGATCGGGCGGTCCTGATTTAACACAGCGTGAAACTGCGTGAAAAAATTACTGCAGAAAATCCTGTTCCATGAAATTTTAGAAAAAAAAAAACTAAATAATATTTTTAGTGCTTTTAAGTTATTTTTATATTTTACTTTGATCTTTCAAATTTATTTTATATTGATCGCTTAAGTTAGAAGCTATACACTTTATTTTATTGACAAAATTTATTATATATTTTAGTATAATCACTATTTATGATTTCATTCCACCTATTGTTTTTTCTACAATATATAGGGAATATTATTGACAAAATAAAATTTTTTATTTTTCTCTTGTCGTCCGGTTTTCATGAAAGAGTACTCTAGTAATTTGTAGTTCGACGAAAAAAAAAGTAAATCATGTCCAAGGATTATTCCGGTCGGTATTTTGGCTTGAATTTTCTCAAAAAAGTTGTTATTAACTGAATGTTGTTTACCACTTCAACCCAATCACTTAATTGATAAATTAATAGTTAATATTGCATTATTTTTTTTTGAAAACTCGATATCCGGCCTAAGTATCGAGACTTTGCATTAAAATTTAAAATGGATAAATAAGCAGAAAAACCAACAATTTAAAAGGAACTAAGCATTCACCAAAAAAAAAAAAAAGGAACTAAGCAAGTACTTCAAATTGATGCTTATTTCATATTTGAGCTTTAAGTTACAAACTATTCTAACATGATTTTCTAAATACATGAAATCCATCATACATCAAAGATACCTAATAACATTGATTAATTTGTCAATGTTTGTATACCTATATTGAGTAAATCACATATTCATGAATCTCAAATAAACTTTTTTCAAACTATTGGTTTTGTATATTAAACTTTAGGACTACTATTATGTGGCATAGAAGGCCACAATTGAATATCACCAAAGTCTAATTCAGAATCAGACATTATAATATCATTGAAATCAAATGCCTCATGAAGGTTAATTTCTTGCTCAACTCCACAATTCTTTGGTAGGACCTCATTGTTTGACTCCTTTTTTTCACCTAATGCTCCAAACTCATTCTCATTATTTTGAACATTTTCTTCACCAACACTTGCTTGATAACATCCAATATTGTCAATAAAATTCCAAAGATCATAATCTGATTCCCATGGTATTTCAATTAAGTCATTTGTGTTTTCCATCTCTTCTAATATATTGTCAATATCAAAAGTTCCTAAAGGAGCCAATTCTTGCTCAAGCAATTTTTTATTAACAATTTGACTTGAGTTCAAAATATTTGACTCAAATGAAGATGATAATGAATTTGATGATGACCCTTTTGGATCTTCATTGATAATATTATCAAGTTCATCATTGTTGGATACTTGTTTTTCAGAATCTTTTATTTGTACCTCATTTGATATAAATGATTCTGATGAAGAAGGTGAAGTTATTGATGATTCTAACTTGGATTCATCATCTCCACTTGTTGACTCTGAATTTTTGACAACAAGCTTTTTCTTTAAATGTGTGTTCCACACATTCTTGATCTCATTATCAGTTCTACCAGGCAAACATGATGCAATCTTTGACCATCTGAAATACATTTGTTTGATACTATACTTAGATAAAAATCATAATGACACAAACTTAAAAATAGAAACAACATAATTTTGTAAAATTGATTGTGTTTTATTAGTTTTGCGGTGATAAAAATTGATTAAAAAATAAATCATTAGGTTTGGTCTTAGTAGTGAGAGGTTTGAGTAGTATGTTAGAAGCGGTCCAGGGTTCGATCCTCAACTTAATTCATTGTAAACAAAAAACAAAATAATTTGATTAAAAAAAACGTAACTATGTGTGTTTGGTTATGAGGTGACAAATTTTTTATTTTATAAAATTCAAAGTGTGTTTTGTAAAAGTGAGTTGAAAACGTAAAATGAGTCGAAATGTAAAGTAATTTATGTTTCGATATATTTCTGAAAAAGTGCATTGAACAATACATTTATGACAAAAATCAATTGCAGAGATAAAACCATCTAATTTTATTTTTAAGTTAGAATCAATTATAAAAGTAAAATCAATTATACTTAAAAATATCCAAATATATGAAAGTGAATTCTACATATCTAAAATCAATTTCTCTTAAAAAAATTACGTTTTTATATTAGGTCTAACTCATTCATACGAACATAACTTTATCTATGTAGTGACATACGATTAGATGACTATGAAAACTATATATATATATATATATATATATATATATATAGGGGCTGAGGTTCGAACTTCAGATAATCTACTTATTTACTTTAAGAATTAAATTTTTAGCCATAAGAACTACTATAAAAAATAAAAAAATAAAAAAAAAAAAAAAAAAAAAAGACTTACTTGTTTCCAAAGGCCTTATGTAGCCTTATAATGGTATCCTCTTCCTCCACTGTAAAATTGCCTCTCTTTAAATCAGGCCTAAGATAATTGATCCATCTCAAACGACAGCTTTTCCCACAACGTTGAAGACCTAAGTAACATGTAAAAATAAAAAATTGTAAGTGAGAGCAAAATTAGATAACATCCAAACTAGTAAAAACATAAGGAAAAATTAATACATCATCACTAAATTCAAGACTTTTTTATTTGACATACACTAAATTTAAAACTTACAAGGCATGATAACTGCATGCTGTTTTCGTAACATTAATAATTTATAACAATAATAATAATGGTACTGAATAATTAAATATTAATAATTATATTACTAAAGTACATTTATAAATGATGAAGTAAGGATTCCGATTCTTTTGACTTGAGAGTGTGGCATTTTTTGTGCAATTCCCCACCGTCTAAACGCTGTAAGGGTTGACGATAGTGAAATGAAAGAAGACGTTAAGAAGCGGTTCATGTACTGAGTTAGTATTCTTTTCAAGTTTTTGTACACGTACCATCATTAATCATACCTACGTGAATACTGTGACGCGTATTTCTTTTTTTTTTTTTTGACTAAGTGACGCGTATTTCTATTAATGACGTTAGTGGTAAATAATTCACACAAAAAAAAAAACATAGAGACCGAAAATATTAAGACTTAATTTTTAAATATGAAAAAGTATTTTTGCATAAGAGTAAAAAAAGTAAAAAAGTACTTTTACACGAGAGTAAAAAATATTTAAACCCTTAACCAAACTTTTTTATATTAAACCAAGATACAATGTCATTTGACTATATTGGAGGGGATCAATTATAGCCCACAATAGGAAACATATAATTTGGTATATATATGATGTTCTTTTCAAGGGAATATTTTCTTTTGGTCTAATTTTTTAAGAAAATGTTATAATACTGAAAATTTTATACAAGCACTGAAGCACAAATGCACCTAATAAAAGGATTTTGTTATGTGTATATTCTTTAAATCTGTATTTATGGTAATGGAATAAACTAATAGTAGGTACATTTTTTCAAATATCGACCATTCAAGTTTGATGGGCCTTACATATGGTAGGTAAGATATGCATTATCAGAAGCTAGCCAAGTAAAAATTGATTGGATTAGCTCTAAGTATGATTTGATATGTTGGTTATAGGTAGAAACAGGGTCCACACTCACTAATTAATTGGTTAAAAATTACAATGTTTCTTACTAACAAAAGGGAAGGCATATGTCACCAACTTAAACCAAATTAATGTTGGGTTTGTAGTCTTATCATTAAGAATGAATTGATCAGGAGTGTATCAAGTGAAAACTCATAATTATCGTATAAAAATGAAATTTTAGTTATAACTATTAGATTGAAATCAACGATTTATATCGTATCATTAAATAAATCTAACACGGCTTATAAAAAAAAAATTCTAACGCGCTTTTATGCTTTTGTAAAAAAAAAAAAGCATTTTAATCCTTTTTAATTAAAGATTGTATACAATTAATGATATAATTTTAATCATTAATTAAAGATCGTATACAATTAATGATATAATTTTAATCATTTATTCGTGTTTGACGGTTGTAATTAAATTTTCAAATTCAGTCAAAAAGAAATTTTTTTTTTTGACAAACAGTCAAAAAGAAATTAAATGTTTTCAAATTAAAAAAATAAAAAATAAAAATTTGACTAACAATAACTAAAGGTTCTGACATGAATACATGATAAATTCACTAAATTAATTTTATTTAATTTAGTAAAAAAAAACAGAGGCATGTCTTATGAATGATATGAAGTGCTAATGCAGAAACTTGAAGCTGTATTTATCACAAACTCATGCATATACCATATGAAGCAATAAAATGATACAAATGCATATTGAAATATGTATCAAAATTTTCTTAATGATCTTAAAATGAATGAGATTAATTACACTAAACATGGTTGAAACATGCAACTAATTATATGTCACATAAAAAAAAATCTCCAACAAAATTCATTTCACAACAAATTAACACACATAGATAGATAGATAGATATACCTGCTTGTTTAGGGAGAGATCTCCAATTTTCATGACCAAATTTCTGAACAAAAGCAATAAGCTTAAGATCTTCAGCAGGGCTCCAAGGTCCTCTCTTAACTTGACTCTTATCACAGCATGGTGCTCTTCCTTTTCCCATGATGATGATGATGATGATGATTCTCTTATCAAAGACAAATGCTATCTAATTTCTCTCTCATACTATATATACTATTTGGATTATTTCATTTTATAATATGACTCACACATGTGTTGTTATCCTCCCTATATATACACACTAACTTGTATTGAAAAGGCTACTCTTCAATGAATCAACAAGAGTCATGCCACATGTATGCAATAAATAGAATGAAATCCAAGAATATATATATTTATTAATTATAATACCTATAATGGATATGTTTTTGTAATAAATAAAATTCTTTTGGTAATGGAATCTCCATAACTTAGGTAATTATAGAAAAGTAGAAATATTTTATTTTATTTTTATTTTTATTTTAGAAAAGTATTTTTTACAAAATAACAAATTTTTTTAATTATTCGAAAGTTGATGTATTTCGTCCATATTATAAATCAGATGCATCAACTTTTAATGACCCGTATCATATGTCTCTTGCTATATTTGTTTGGAGGTAGTATGTATAACGACAATTGCCTAGCAAGTGGACCATAATTCTCACCACGAGGAGCATATATTGAGCGGTTTGGGGTTATTTTTTGTTTTTTTGGTATATAATGAAGTCGATAAGGATCAAACTTAGAACATCATGCATACTATTCAAATCTCTCACTACCATTAAACCAAATCTAATGACAATCCCTCACGACCTGGATTAATCACGTGTGAGTTCAATTTTGACTTTATATTTTTTAAATATTGATTCAATTAGCTCTTAATAGAAACTAAGATATTCTTGATACTTCATCCGGCCCCATATATAAGAAAAAGTTTATTTTCTAGATTCATTGTAAAATTCATGTATCTAGACAATATTGTAGTCTAGATACATCAACTTCGTAATGAATATAAAAAGTAAAATTTCTTATATATAAGACTTGAGGGAATAATTATTTAGTCAAAAAAAGATATTCTTAATAATTGTCTTTAAAAAGATATTAATTTAAACAATATTTTAAATTTTTAAAGCAAAAGGGCCATGTCCTCTTTTGTAAAAAAAAATTTAAAGCAAAAATATAGAGATTTTTTAGTTAATTGGACTAAATAAATGATTTTTTTTTATTGAGGACTAATTTGAGTGTTTATTTTCATTGAAGTTAAATATGGTTTTAATCCCTACATTATGTCTTATAATCTCTATAATTATTTTATGATGAAAAAAAATCCGAAAATTTATTATGTTATTGAATTTAGTCCATGTCGTTAATTTTACAAACGAAATACTGACGTGCCATAGTGCGGCCTGTTGTTTTTAATAGGGTTAAATATGCTTTTAGTCTATATATTTTGCTTGATATTAAGGAATAGTTTCTACATTTTAAAAACGGTTTTAAAAAATCCTATAATTTTTTTCGCTATAAAGTTTAGTCCTTCCATCAATTTAATTAAGAATGCTGACGCGGTAGAGTGTGGACCTTATTATTTGAATGAGCTGCAAATAACGCGGTGACATGTGTCATCACTTAAATTAAATAAAAAAACATTAAATTAAATAAAAGAAGCAAAATTAAAACCAAGCAGCGTTGTTCATCCTAACCCTTGCCCCAACAATTTCTTGAACAATGCTAGAACAATCTGCCTCCATCACCACCATTCTATTTCTTCACCACCCTTCCTTCAACACTGTTCCACTTCCACCACTTAACGCAAAATAAACTCTTTTTTTCTGGTATTATTCCTCTCTTCTTCAGTCCCACAAACAAACTAAACTCTTCTTCTTCCTCTTGCAAAAACCCTCAAACCTAGAACTGAAAGTGGCACCGGCATCGCCATTTCTCCTCTGTCTCGTCGAGAACCTCCGCCATCGTCGATTTAACCGAAAAATCATCTTCTCTTGCTCACATTCAAATAGAGGTGAGAATATGTCAGACCGGCCTATAGGGGCCTATGTCCTTACTATAAAAATAAAACCAAATTTTATAAAAAAAGTAGGTGCGTAATTATTTACATCTTCTTCCCAAGCAAAAGTTTTAAAATTAAACATGTAACCAAAAATAAAAAATACACTACTCAAAACTAGTCACCAATTACATCTCATTCTTAATTTTAGGGACTAAATTAAAAATTTAATGTTTGGACTACAATATTTTGAGTTTAGACCACCCTTTATTTGTCCACACACACCTAAAAATGAGTGGCCTAAAAACATAAGGCTTTGTGTTGGTTTTTTCAAAATTTTTGAGCTTGTTTTTACTCGGATTTTAGTGACGGTTTCTTGATTTTTTGGCTACGACCAGACTTAATTTGTATTGATTTTTCACCTTTTCTTTATTAAAGAAGACCTTCCACTATATTAATATAAGTCTTGATCTTAAAAGCACTATAAAATGCACCAAATTCCGTCTTTTCATCATATTCCATGTATTAAGTCCCAAAATTTCAAAATAAAACAAAACAAGTAAACGGTTATAATAAACTTTACCAAATTTTCCAAAAAAAAAATTATAATAAACTTTAAAAGCCCAATTTATTTATTTAAAATACTACTAAAAACTATGTATATTTGCATTCTATCAACTCTCTCGTGCTTAAACCATTGGTTCTCCTCAAACAATTAAGATAAATGGGATTAGACATTAGTCAAAATCGTAGTATCCTCAAGTAGGATCCAAGTTAGAGCTTTAGAATTTTTTTAGTCTTACCTTCACATAATCACATCCACTTCAAGGACGATTATTGCCACTCAAATATCCTACACAATTAGTTTTTTTCATAGGCTTGATCATAAACCAAATTTTCTTACCCGTCTTCTTATGATAGCATGGACGAATTTAAGGACATTTTTTAGCTAGATTTGGTATTTCATGATCTATATGAGCTTAGTCCACTATAAAACACTATGAAAATTATGTGAAAGATTTCTTATTTTTTCATTTACTCATCTCCCTTCAAAGGTCTCTTCTCCAAACTCAATCGTAAATGATGCCTTAATTAATAATGTCTGACATGTCTTGAATAGAATTATATTGAT
Source organism: Trifolium pratense (assembly GCF_020283565.1). Lineage (NCBI taxonomy): Eukaryota > Viridiplantae > Streptophyta > Magnoliopsida > Fabales > Fabaceae > Trifolium > Trifolium pratense. The sequence continues at coordinate 39,281,241 of NC_060065.1, forward strand.
GGAAAAATATGTGAAAAAGTAAAAGTATATATTATAAAATATATATTTGTGGGCTTCGGCCCTCTTTTATAAAAAAAATAAAAAATATTTATTTTAATATTACCGCAAGTGGAATGTCACATAACTTTGATGTCAAACTAAACGAGGCAAAACCCTCAACTTGTATTATTTAGGTGACCAGCCCTTATTAGTGCCTTTTAAATATATATATATATACTAATTCTGATGACACTCATTACAAAAATTAAACAATTTTCAATTAATTAATATATATGCCAAAACTTACATACCCCCCATGCAATCTTACATATCAGTCCAATAAGTCTACCTACATGAAAAGGACAACAAGAAGGCGACGTTTTTTTAAATTTGGCATTAGTCTCTGTTAGGGAAACTAACATTACAAGGCTTTTGCAGCCATGGTACCTAATTTTTGACATGTTTTTGTTGGAGTTAGTAAAGTTTTACTTACCACTAATAGTGACTTTAAATGACTATTAAACTGAACAAATCAAAGGATAAGAGTCAACAAAGTTTTTTTTTTTTTTTTTTTTTTTCCGTGAGATGTTAGTTTAGTAGTAATAGTTTGACTTTGTAATTTTAATGTAGAGTTTAATTATTTTTTAATGATAATTTGTATAGTTATAATTAATAATTAATTTCTTTTTCATCTATTTTATATAAAATAAAATACAAAATTTAAAGTAAGCGAAAATAGGATACTCACTAATGGTGTAAAATTATCTTATATAGGAATTATGTATTCTGTCAAATCGCTCTACTACATTCCACTTTAATGGTATAACATGAAAAAATGGTTGATTCCTATTTGGTTGATTGTCCGTGTAAAATTGATTTACATTGACAAAACATGGATACCGTTGAATTGATTTATTTTTTAGTTTATGAAAAATAATTTATGTAAATAAATAAATTTTTATATTAATTCATAAATTTTCACCATTGAAAATTATATTTACATAAGATATGTATTTTTTCATAATAAATAAAAATATATTTATTTACATAAATTACATTAGCTCAAAAATAAATAAGTTATTTTACATAGTTAAATAAAAATAAATCAATTCAAACATATTCATATCCATTAAACTCTTTAAGTAAACCGAAAACACTATAAGAAATAAAATTTAATTAATATGATTTTTTTTGGACAAATATGAAACCTTTTTTTTGGTGAATATTAATATGAAACTGATAAAGTATATTGCATATGGATGACGCATGAAGGTTGTGTTTGAAGTTTTGTCGGTTAATTAGGTAGTTGCTAAAATAATAAAAAAGAATTAATTAGGTAGTTTCAATTTGAACACAAGCCCACAAAGGTCTATTTCCTACAAGGGTGCTTGGATTTTTAGGCACAAGAGTGAGAGTTCAAATTTGATAACTTTTCATTGAGCACATTAAATTAAGTATATTTTCTCAATTTAAAACGAAAAAATAAACAAAGAACACTATATACAGTCTTATTCAAAAAAAAAAAAAAACCTATATACAGTCTTATGACTCTTATTTTTAAGTCCATTTTTCTCTTTTCACAATATTAAAAAAGAATAATTAATATATAAATTTTCTTTATGATTATTACTAATTAAAGAGAATTTTTATGTTGCATTTGGCAATTCGACATGTATCAATTTTTTTCCGGGTGATCACAGCCAATTAGATGGTATTTTTAGTAGTAAATTAATATAGTTTTAATAGCAATTGAAACTCAGAAGCAAGCAAATACATGAAAAAGTGAAGATACTTGACCCGGAAAAAAGAAAAGTGGAAAAAGTATAAAAAAAAGGGTAAAAACATTTAAACAGCGCAGCCCCTCGTACCCACGATGAGATCCGGCGTGGCGCGATGAGAAGACGGTTAATTTAAAGCAAATCTGAAGAAAATCTTCTCCATCGTACCACGATGAAGACTTAAAAAGCACGCAAAGAATCTGAGGAAATCTTCAATCGCACCACGATATGATCCATCATGGCCACGATGAGGCAAAAATACACGCCATCATGGCCACAATGGGTGCGATGGATGCGCAGAAAAAGCACAAACCCAGCTAAAAAACTATAAATAGAGCCTTTCTCCTGATCCACTATTATTCATTCAGAAATATTGAGAACAATTCAATATTCACAAGAGAGTTAGGAGAACTCTAAGGAGAAGGCAAGGAGGCTCATGTGCTCAAAGGGCATTAAGGGTAATCTTTATGCTTTCTTTTCCTTATTATTTTATTATGGTGTTTAGTAGCTAAGCCCCATCAGGGTTAGGTCAAGTAGATGAACTCCCCTAGGAATGTTTGAGAACATGTAATCTGGTTATTTCAAAGTCTATATACAAATTGCTATTCATTTATTATCTGTCAGTATTTGTATTTATCGTTTTATACACTGCATATATGAACGTACGCATATTCTGTTAGTAACTAGGGTCGAAGTGGATATCGTGACACATCTAAGACTTCGGAAACAAATGGATACTATAACCCACTTACATAAGACCATTAAATTCAGTATCTGCGGTGAGGTTAGAGATTAAGAATTACACATAGCTAAATTTTGTACTGATATTAGGGAACCAGTTACGCTAGAGAACTTGTTAAATTAGGAACCTAGAAAGGTAGGGATGCTTATTGCAGGCTGAACCCGTTAAGGGTAAGGTCATGAAATAACGAAGGCTAAACCTAGTTTAATTGATTCACCCTAAGCAGGTTACAATAGAAGTAAGTATAGTTAAACTAGGCTTACTTTAATAGAAATTAATCTTCGGATAATACGTTGATAGTAAGCAGATATAGCGCTAGTTACCAAGCAAAAATAGGGGAGGAATTCGAAAAGTACTTAACCAGTTGTTCTCATCTAAAACTTAACTCTTTATTACAACTGCTCTTTACTTTAATTGCTATTTATTGTTATTTGTCAAAACCCCATTCCAAACAAACAAAGTGAATGCAAACCCTTTTACTTTAAGTTACTTTTAAGAGCATTAATTCCTAATCAAACTAATAACTTTGGCACAATCGCTGTGGGGACGATAACTTACTACTTTATTACTTGGTAACGATTCTGTACACTTGCAGAATCACCGGCACTGGGTTATCAAGATATTGGTACGAAGTTTTCATTGCTGTTAGCAATGACTAAGTTTCAGGAATCGAACCTCTAACCACATGCTTAAGGGACCAAGACTCTTACAACTTGGACCATGTATCAATATATTTGCTCTTAAAATTAATAGTTAAATGAGTTTGGTTGTAAATAAAAGGAGAAATAAAGACATCGCATATATTATGTAGGAGATGGAGTCCGAACTCAGGATACTTAGTTTTTTTTTTAATTGTACTCGAGACACTCAGTTTATTCATTTTTAAGGTGAAATTTTTGACCACTAGACTACTGGACAAAAAAGAAAAAAGAAAAAAAGAAAGAGAAATAAAGACAAAATATCTAATAGGTAAGTGACACATGGTGGTTTATAAATAAAAGGAAAAGAAAGAGTGTATTTTTTTAGAAATAATTCTCCTGTGAGATATGTTTCAATTGTATTGACGTACACAAACCTAAGTTGCGACTGTTGAAGTTAACAGCGTGCTGCATGCAACACCTAACTTGCTTCAAAGGATGGATGGACATTGGACAATGCATTGAAAAATAATGAGTTTAAAATAGTTTCATCAATCAAGCATTGGAAAAGAATGATTTCACTCTTAAAATGTATATGAATGTATTAATGGTTGTTATTTATCCAATTATTCTGTCCGTCCTCAATTATAAAAAAGAAATCTATTTTTCTTGTTCAAAATATAAAATAAAAACATTTATCTTTTATAAGAATTGTTTTTACTTATTATCAAAAAATTTGGTAAGACTCCTTTTCAATTATATGGGCTACATACAAGAGGTAATTATTATCGTTTTTCCTGTTGTTCCTGTTATCGATAGAATTAGGAAAAAACTATAAGGGTGAAAGAGTAGAAATTTTTTCACGAGCGGATGTATGATTTCTTTCCTTCTTTTAAGGTTCATGCGTATATTATTTCTTCTATTGAATTGTTATTTAAATCTTTTTATGCGGTGGAAGTGAAGTTGCTCAAAAGATTCATTAGATTAACTGAGATATACTATTAGTACGTATTGATCGTTATAGTGGGTGTTTGGGGGGAATGAATTTTCTTAAGTGTAATTTACACTTGAGAGAATAAAGTGTGGTTTGTTATGATTGATCAAGAGAGAGAAACATATAAAAATTTAGAGAAAATAAATTTAGATGATGTTAAATTACACTTGAGAGATCCATTCCCGTGTTTGGAGGTGCATAAAATGAGGGAGGTCAATTGATCTTTATTAGATAACCGGTGTTTGAGGTTGCATTTGGACAAAGAGGAATTTGAAGTTGAGAAAAACGCGATAAGGGGGGTTGCATTGTACGTTTTTCAAAACAAACACAAAGAATGAGAGAGAGAGAGATTTATCTTTAGTTCACATCACAAACCGATGCTACCCCGATCCCTTCACACTTGAAGGATTTTCGACTACAATGCAACCACTAATACTTAGTCCTAGAGTTAAGTAATACTTATTTATATTTAAGAGTTAAAAAAGTAATCCCTACAAATACTCCATTTATAATTTTGTTTTTACCGTAAAATTTAATTGTTTTTCTAATTATTCTACCGTGATACATTCATTTAATTTTAAAATTTGATTTTTTTTTTACACCGACAAATCTAAAAGAATAGAAAAAGATGATAAAATGATATTAAGAAATTGTCAAAAAAAAAAGGGGGTATGGTTGTCAAATGTAGGGATGAATATATCAAAAATTAAAGTACCACACTTGAAAACATCTTTGGGAATATTGGACCTAATTATATTTGAAAGAATGGGTATGTGCTTGACAAACTTAGAAGAAGGAGTATTACTTTCAGCTCCCCCAGGCTTCTCAAGCGATCCATGAACTTCCAATTTTACCCTTTTGTAGGTTAGGTACCGAGGGTGTAAATAACAAAAATTGGAAAAAAAATAGTGCGAATTGAGTTCGCTATCTAGATTCTGAATCATATAAAAATTAATTTTTTTTGTCCTCTTCACCCTTCTGTCATCTCCCATGAAATAATATTGAATGAAACACAGTTCACAAGTTAAAGTGTGGACCATTCCTTCACCCCAAAAAAATATTTTGAATGAAACACTGTATGAGCGAGTGATTAAAAAATAAGTGTTTCAATTTATAGAATTATATTGTGTGTGTGTGTGATTGGTCAATACTGTCACAACCCCCTCCAGCGGCCAATCAAAATATGATATTGGATGATAGCCAAATTTTTATAAGGTTCATTAGTTAAACTGCAAACTTAATTCGCACTCTAAGTAGCGAGTTGTGAAGGGTGCAGACATTGAAGTTGAGTAAAAAACATTGTCAATCGCTATGTAGTGTGCGAACTGAGTTCGCTTTTTATATAGTAAGAAACGTATTTTGTTCATTTTAGAGAATGCGAAAAGAAGAACTCCAAAAAAAAAGTGGTTTAGATTATCAATTAATTAAACCTCAAATACAGGCCCATTTAATATTGTTACGGCTAATTGTACAATTTTGGTCCATTTAGTTTGATTTATGTACAATTCTTCTTGAATTTTCTTTTTCTCATAAAAAAAATTATTGGATTAAATGCAGTTTTATCCCCATTTTGAAAAAATCGCAATTTTACCCTCCTATTTTAAAATCCAGAATTTTACCCCCCCCCCCCCACCCCCCAATTTTAATTTTTTTTGGATTTTGCCCCCCCCAAAATTCTACACAAAATCTGCTTTCAAGTCTCAACTTCAAAGCTTTTTACATAACTCAATTTGGATCAATAATTCACCAAACTGATACATAAATGACCGTAATCGAGTTAGATTTCCACATAATCAAACCCCACTAAAATTGGAGTTACAGAGAGAGATTAATTACCGTTTTAGTGAAGGTTTGTCCAATTACTAATTCTGCATAAATCTATTTATGACCTTCAAATTCAACATTGTCTACCGAACGCATCGTAATTTCAAATTCGGCGAAATTGAAATTCCAACAAGGGTAATTTCGTTAGCTTTCCATACATGTAAATACTATTAAAAAATGAGCTACAGGGTGAGAGACATGACGAAAATACCAGTAGTAGTTTTATACGATAATTAATTTGGACAGACCATCACTAAAATAGTAATTAAACTCTCTCTGTAACTCCAAATTTAGTGGATTTTGATTTTTTGGAAAATAAACTCGATTGCGGTCAATTCGGTACCAAATTTGAATTATTGATCCAAATTGAGTTATGTGCGAAACTTTGAACTTGAGGCTCAGAAGTAGATTTTGTGCAGAATTTTGGTTGGGGGCAAAATCCAAAAAATTATAAAATAGGGGGGGGGGTAAAATTCCAGATTTTAAAATAGGGGATAAAATTCCGGATTTTAAAATAGGGGGTAAAATTTCGATTTATTCAAAACAAGGGGTAAACTGCATTTAAGCCAAAAGTATTCTTATTAAGTCCGTCCATCGACCCATTTTCTTTTTAAATTTTTTAATTCTTAGTTTTCCGATAGAAAATACTACGTATTTCAAGCTAATGCTACGGTGGACCACCTTCACAAGTGGTCCACCATGGACAAGTGATCTACAGAATATGAATTTTACGAAATTCACAGTTGGATTGAAAGTTTATATCGTATAGATCATCCATAAATTTTTTAAATTTTTTTGAAAATCATTTGATATTTTATTGAGACCCATCAAGATTTACGTTATTTAATAAACCGTTAATCTTGATGTGTCTCAATAACATATCAAATGATTTTCAATTTTTCTAAATTTTTCTATAGATGATCTATATGATATAAACTTTCAATCCAACGATGAATTTTGTAAAATTCGTATTCGTTATAATGTTATTCATGACTGGTCCACCATAAACCACTTGATGAAGCGGTCCATATTAGAATTTACCCGTATTTCAAGTGCTTTTGAATATTTATCGTAAAAAAATATGTGCCTTTTTTTTGTGAGGACCATAGAAAGTCCCACTTTAGAATGAATTTTAGTAGAGGTGGTAAAAAGGACTAAATCCGTCAAATCGATCCGTTTAATCCATCAATTTTAGCACGCCCAGCTAAAATATTTAGTTCTATACTTTAGGTTAGGATGCTTTCTCTCCCGACCTTCCATGATTTTTTTATACACTCAATATTCCAATTTTGCCATTGTAAAAAAATTTGGTTCGCATAAACCAAATTTTTCTAGTGCAAATTAAGAGTAAACTTTGGTTTTTAGAAATCAAAATTTGTTTTCAAGGCAAAAAAAATTTCGGTTTCTACAAACCGAAGTTTTTTCAAAGGTAAAATTGAAAATTCATGAGGTATAATAAAAACACGAGGAGTCGGAAGAGAAAACATCTTATGTTATTCTACTCGGCTTAACTCTTAAAAATGAAACGAGACGGCTGTCATTTTTAATGTTTAATTTTTTTTACAAAGAGCAGGGTGTTTTTGGTTATAGGTGTTTTCTAAGCTCATGAAGCTGTATCTGTTTTGTATTGGATGGTTCTCTTGTAGTGCTTCTAGCACCCCTTGTGCTTAGAACAATTTTAATAAAAATTTTGCAGTTTCAAAAAAAATTGAGGAGCCCATATTATTATTTTATTTTTTTTGGGATTTAGGAGCCCATATTATTGTTAGTAGTACAAATAGTCATATATTTTTAATTTTCAAATGTAATAATATCCCAAAAAATTAGAACTACTATTAGTGCCTAATTAGAAGTTTAATTTCCCTGTAAAAATAGTTAGTGGCCTAAGTTTTTTTTTTTGGTAGATAAAAAATATAAGTGACCTGAGAATAAATTTTTATTTTCTTTTTATTTTACAATGAGCTAGGGATCGAACCCAAGACCTATAATGTACTACCCAAATTCCTTATCACTAGACCAAACCTATTGACTTGTGACCTGAAAATAATTTAATCGGAGAATAAATTAGAACTAATTAGTTGGTTAAAATTAAGAATTTTGATTAATTAAATTTGCTTGTTTGATGTACTATTTTTTTTTGTTTTGACGGATGATGTATTTTTTATTTTTTTACATTACATATTTTGTTATTTTTCTTTTTGGTTATTATGTTAAAGAATATCACATTAACATTAAATCTTGTTGCAGTTCTGCAACGCATTTAAAAAATATTCCTTGTTGATATCTTTAGTAGAGATTAATAATTTTATAAACCATGTAGAGAAATTATTAACAAGAAAAATTTTCGGGCCATCTGTGTTAGACTGATCTGTCACGGCCCGACCTAAATTTTGAGCGAGCTTAAACGGGACGAGTCTAAACGGGACATACCCCATTTTACCACCCTAAATCTAAGATTATACCATGACTGACAAAATTGATGCTATTGAAATGTGAATTTTCGTATTTTTATGATTCACCTTCATTCAATACCTCACCTCTCCTTCAGTATGGTACACCTAGATAATAAAGGGATATCCCAATTCGTTTTTAATTTTTTTTCAAATGAATACTACTATATAAATAGTATCATAAAAAGCATTCAATTTGATAATTTAATGTTTACCAAAGAAAGAAGGAAAGCATTAAGTTTGTAACATAAATGTTACCCAACCACATTAAGGCCCTTTATATTTTCTTCTTAATTTTCTTGTTTTCCATTTTTTCTTTCCCAAGTGCAATTATTTTTTCTTCATATTAAATGTAGCATTTAAAACTTGATGGCTCATCTTAAATACTTACACCTTCCTGTGCATGAAAACACCAAAAACACGCGACATTTAATTTTTTAAGAAATTAATTCTCTTTTCCAATTCATCTGAAGTACTTGGATTCAAGATATTCAAGATTTCAGGCCATTAATTATTTTCCTTTGATTTTTCTGTGCGTAGGATCAGCAAGCATTGGTGTCTTATCCTTTTTCATAAACACTTTTTTTTTCATCAACAATTTCATTCACTTATGTTGACTCAAATTATAAGTAACTTTCGATATTTTTATATAAATTAAGAAGGGGAGGGATCAAATTACACCGGTGTAACATTTGAGTAATGTACGTTACACCGCTCAATAACGTTTTAACGAATACAAATTTTACAAAATCCACCGTTAGATTGAAAGCTTATATCTTATAGATCATCCATGATAAATTTTACAAAAATCTAAAATCGTTTGATATGTTATTGAGACCGATAAAGATTAATGGTTTATGCATTTTTATTGAATACCGTTAATCTTGATCTATCTCAAAAACGCATCAAACGATTTTAGATTTTTATACAATTCAACATGGATGATCTATACGATATAAGTTTTTCATCCAACGGTGGATCTTGTAAAATTTGTATTCGTTAAATCGTTATTGAGCGGTGTAACATTACTCAAATGTTACACCGGTGTAATTTGATCCCTCCCCAATTAAGAAATACATTTTTTTTATAGACTATGACAAACAAATTATTAAAAACTGACATACATAAAGTGGATGAATTGAAGTTCGAACCCCGATCATGATGTCTGACATTAACAATTTACTTTCGACATTTTTAACAGTGAACTATAATTTACGGACAAGAAATACACTCTTCATACATAGATACGAAGATGATGGAATAATAATGAACACAAAATAGAGTAACACCAGCCGCCCCCTCCTCATTTTAACCTTAGATCTTTCATCTTCTTCATCCTTCAAAGAAGGATGGTTTAGGGCTACATTTTTACTCGAAATTATTAGTCGAAATATTTTTCTCTTTTATTTTATTTAAATAAGTGTTTTTCAAATATATTTGTGGCTTAAATGCATTTTTGGTCCCCTATTTTAAAAAAAAAAAAATGAAGTTTTGGTCCCCCAATTTTAAAAACCAGTTTTTTAGTCTCCCTATTTTCATTTTTTTTAGTTTTGATCCCCCATCCTATTTTGAGGTTAATTTTGTTGATGTGACATTGTAACTAATGATGTGGCAACATTCATGTGGACAAATTTAATATTCATGTCATTATTATATATTTTTAAATTCAATGAAACTTTATTTAAAAAATATTTCAATTATTAGAATTATATATTAAACTGAAATAATAATTGTTAAATTAATCTTATAAAATATAAAATTTGAAACCCTAATTATCAAACCTTCAACTACTAGAATTTAATTCACCGTCAGAGAGAATCCTTCCTTATGGATTTCATCAATCATATGGTTTCCGTTCAAACTCAACAATTTCTGGATTTTTAAAAACGAAAAGAAATTAAAGATGATTTTGTGTTTCAATAGAAATTACTCATACTCTTTAAACTATCTATGACTTTGGATGGTTTGAATGAAAACCCAGAAATTGTTTTAAGTTTGAAGTTGAATTCTAGATTGGTTTTATATAAAGTTGGATGATGATGATAGTTGGAGGTTCTTGAAACACAAAACTTGCTTTCAATATGCAATTGTTTGATTTGAATCAAAGAGGACCATGTCCATGTTGTGATTGTTTGTTTTTTCTTAGGTTTAATAAATTAGAGTTTGTAAATTTTGAGATTTTTTATTTTAATGAGTTTACGATGATGATATGATGATGAAACGTGATTGTTTTGTTTTCTGGGTTGGTAAGAAGAGTAAGGATAACTGGATAAGTGGATGATGATAATGGGAGCTATGGATTGTTTGGTGTGATTTTTGATGTTTTTGAATTATTTTTTGATTGATTTCTTTTTTAAAAATACTATAATTTTAATAATTAAAATATTTTATAAAATAAGTTTTATTGAATTAAAAACAAATAATGACATGGATATTAAATTTGTCCACATGAACGCTGATATGCATTAGTGGCAATGCCACATCAACAAAATTAGCCTTAAAATGGAATAGGGGATCAAAACTAAAAAAAAAATTAAAATTGGGGGACTAAAAAGTCAGTTTTTAAAATAGGGGGACCAAAACTTCATTTTTTTAAAATAGGGGATCAAAAGTGCATTTAAGCCTATATTTGTTTTTTCTTCCTTGTTATTTCGTCATCTTAGTGTAATATTGTTTTTTTGTCGTTTTATTGCAGCATTGTTTTGTTTTCACATCTTGGTACGACGACGTTTTACTTTTTTGTTTTGGTGTGATGTTTATTCATGTAATGGACCGGCTAAAGCCCAATATACCAAAAAACTCACTAAAACGGATAATCCATGTGGACATTGTGGTTCTTAAACAACCACGGAAACACACACAACCACATAATGAGGGTCCATAACTCCAATACATGCTAGCAAACATTGGATAAATGACGTTCCAGTGGATATTTGTGGTCGATCCTCTGCACTTGTGAGACCCCACCATACTGTAAACTCGCCGACCCTATGCACTTGTGGGACCCCAACACACTATAAACCCTAATATTTCTCTATGTAGGCATTCATGACTCACTCCTAGGATACATATTTATTACCCCAATTTAACATATTTTCTCACCTCATTCATATACTGGCTTGAACGTTAGAGTGCTAACATTGTTGCAGATAACTTTTCCCCTCAAATCCTAAGAGATCACACCAATCACCGTCAAATATAGATCTAACAAATTCACCTTCATCGTCAAAATATTCTCATATGAGCATCCTGTTCAATTCAGTTAATCAGATAAAATTCAATCAAGTGCATATCCGATCAATGGCTTGGTCCTCCTCAACATTACAAATTCGAAGGCATGAGTAATCCAAACACTCCAACTTCATCATATTTGTAAGCTTTGTCGCATTTGTAGACACTTTGTTGTTGTTTGTCATTAACATGGGAGTCAGGAGATGTGAGTTTTATCAATACTAGTGATTAAAAAAAACACCCTAACAATACACATAGGCTCTGTTTGGCAAAAATAGCTTATGACTGATAAACTAGCTGATAGCTCATGGATGATGGCTGATAGCTTTTAGCTGATAAGCTGATTGAAGTGTTTGGTAAAATTAGCGGTTCAACTGACTGATAAATATAAAACGACATACAAGGACATCTTTAATTCAATAATTTTTTATATCAAATTAATACTATTTAAGATACTTAGAATTTAATATTTTAAGTTTATTTTATTTTATTTTATTTTTTTGTACAATATTTTAAGTTTTTTATTCAATAAATATATCTTTCAAATATTATTATTAAACTAATTTTTATATGCTGAATTTTTTTTAAAACTAATTATTTTCCTTTCGGTTGATATACTTTATGAAAAAATAACAACAAAAAAATAACAAAATATATTCACAAAATATAGTATAATGGTTAATTATTGTAAGGTACGTTGTTTCAAATTAAAAAAATTATAGTAAGGTACATACCTATGAATCGATAAAAAAAAAAAAATTGCTTTAGCCTTCATATTTGAAAATAGATAATAAGGCAACGTTATATACATGTGATTTTAAATGAAGCAACGTTAAAACATGCATGTAGTTATTTTATTTTTATTTCTAATGATAATAAATTATAAAGGGTAAATATGGATTTTAGTTAAAATAATAAGGGTAAAAGAGGAAGAAAAAATGAAAAGCTAGAAGCTATAAGCTCTTAAGCTACTTGAAATAGCTTCTGAAAAAGAAGCTATAAGTCAGTAAAATAAGCTAAAAGCTCTTTATAAAAAGACTGTTATCAAATAAGTCTTTTAACTTATAAACCATAAGACAAAAGCTAAAAGGTAGTTTTTTTGGCTTGCTAAACCCATAGACATCTGTTATACCAATACAAAATTAACAAACCAACTTTAAGGGAAGATAGATCCGTAATATTTTAATCTCATCAATTCAAGAAAAAAAAAAATTTATTGGTGTTTGCCCATATCATATGATAATTAGGTAATTGTTGGACCGAACTGGGAGTAAACAAATATTGTGTGTTTTCTCTTCTTCTCCTTCATCGTGTTACTTGTTTATTTTGCTTGTGATTATTATTGTTATCCTCATTTGTTTTAGTTACTTTAATTTTGCTCCACACATCAAAATATTAATGTGACTAAGGTACCGTTTGACCAAGTTTTTTTATGACTTTTCTTGTTACTTTAAGGAGAAGTCAGGCCAAACACAAATTGAAATAAGTACTAGAAAAAATGAATTTAATTTATATGCACCGTCAGTGTAAAGTTATTTTGCACATGCGTCCAATAATATACCGACACATCATGTATGGTAATTAAAAACACATGATGTGTCACATTCATTAAATGATGTGGCAACGCATCATTGGATGTATGTGTAAAAAAAAATTACACCGACGGTGCACAACAATTAAACTCAGAAAAAATAAGGACTTTATTTTTGTGAAGAAAAACAATGTATGAGGAGCATGAAAAAAAAGTCAAAAATATCAACTTATTTTACCAAGCGGCAACTTATTTTCATAGTCCACACTTCGAATCTGCCCAACACCACTTTTTCAATTTCATTATATTTTAGTTTATTTTTCTTATCATAGTATGATAGTACTGTACATTTTTTTGTCAAGTTTTTTAATGGTCGTCATTTTTTTTTAATGGTCATGTTGCCTGCCATGCCTTTTTTTTTTTTTTTTTTAATGTTAGAGTTTGAAAATTAAACTCCAGGTGCATTAGTTTATTAGTTTTATTATTTGTTTCCTTGTTCCTTATTATTAGTTTTTATTTAATTTGTTTCCTTGTTTTGGTTTTGTAACTTTCATCTTTCATTTTGTTATATTTAAATATTTATTATGTTTTATTTCGTTAACTTCTTTTTTTTTTTTTTTCATTTCATTCCGTAATTTATTCTAATGTTTTGTATGATAGTGCATGATTTTTTTTATATAATTGTATATGAATATTGTTCAAAATAAAAAATTATATATTTAATAAATTGACTGTGTAATTTTTTATGGTAATTTATAATAAAACCAAAATTTTTACAAAAAAATTAAACAATAGATTATCACTTAAAAGTCCTCATTAAGTAGAAAAAACTAATAAATACCAAATAACTTTAACTTTATTTTTAAAGTTCTTTTTTTTTACTTTAATTATAAAGTAACTTTTAGAGCATAAAAAAGTCGGGCCAAACGCACCCCTGTTTAGTAAAAATAAGTTACTCCCTCCAGCCTTCTTTATAAGTAAAAGTTAACAAAGCTTTAAATATAAGCAAAAATTATCAAAATCAAGTTTATTTAATGATATTCTTCAAAAAGTACCCTCACTAATTGTTGTATTTTTTAAAATGATTGTAGAGTTCCCATGCAAATTTAAGATCATTTTAAAAATTGTAATAGAAATTTTACATAAAATCAAGAAGAAGAAAAAAAAAGTTAATATGTGTGCAAATGAGCATATTGATATTTGCTTAAAAAAGAGGTTGCAGGGAGTATAAGTTAGTTGATAGTTGAAAAGTTGGCTTATAGTTGATGACTGACAATTTATAATTGAAAAGCTAGTAGAATGAAATTAAAGTGTTTAACAAATTTAACTATTGTAAGTTAAAACGAAATAAGAATACATGGTTAGTGGTGGGTATAGTTATTATATTTAAATAATAATAGTAAGAGTAAAAATGGAATAAAGTGCAAAAAACTATAAGTCTTACGCTATTTGAAATAGCATTTCAAAAAACTCTATAAGCTAATTAAATACAGTAAGTTTGTTAGTAAACATATAATTTTTTATCAAGAACAAACTCAACAACATCCAAAAATACAGATACAAATTCAACATTGCCAAAAATAAAAAGATGGATCTGCGAACAAACTCACAACATCCAAGTTAATAGCATATAACGACAAAATGCTTACAAATAATATGATAAAATTAAAGTCACCGGAATGTCCATGCTTCCATATCTGCAACATTGATGTTCAAATCATTGATGGAATATGCAATTGATTGAAGTTGATCTTTCAATATGAACTGAATGAACACCACAACAAGACGGGAAATCAACAACGACGTACCAAGACGACGACCAACACAACACAACACTCTAACGACGACAACACAAATACAAAACAAAGCAACTAAAAAATTTAATCTATGTGAAAATCATTTATTTAAATTAAAAGCAGAAAAAAAAGATGCAGAGGGGTGATTTTAGGCCAATGACCTAAAACCAACCCTCACCGGTAGAGGAGGAAGAAGAAAACTCAAAAAGAATAGAAACTAGGGCCGGTAGAGGAGTCTTAAATATAGGTAAAATCACAATTTTGATCATTGAACGTATTATTTGCTTTCACATTAGTTTGTGAATATTATACTTTGTCAAATGGGCTAGTCCAATCCAGCCTGATATGTTGGTTCAATCTAAATAGATGGCTAATATGACCCGATCCATTAATTAGTGGGCTACATATTAATGAGTCACACGTTCGACCTATATGGGTTATGTGGGCTAATGGGCTAGCCCAACCCATTTTTATTTTAAAATTTTCTTTATTCACTTTTTATGTTTTTTTTTTAAATCAAAAGTATCATCCGCACGCAACTGTAGAGAATAATTCTCTCGAGGTAACTGAGATTCGTTTAAGGGATTGACATTTCCCAACAAATGTTTCTCCATACGCACCGGCCAGTGATCGAACATATGACTAAATGATTAACGATTAAGTGACCCAAGTATCTACCACTTGTGTCACATTATGTTAGTCTTTTATTTTTTTAATTTTTTTTATATTTGACATATTATATACAAGTAACAATTATCAATTTCATGTAAATGATTAAATTCTCAATCCAATATTAAATTTTTTAAAATTTATATCCGTGCTATTAAACGATATATCATTACTCAAATGCATCGACATTGTAAATTATACACCATATCATCCAATATTAATCATGTGCTCCGTCAAACTACCGCACTACACCACACTTTAATAATATGATATTAAAGAATAACTTATTTTTATTAGACTAGCATGTCCATTAAACTCAATTAATATTAATTAAGACGAAATGATAAAATGACATTTACTATTAATTTTCCCCCTCTTTTTGTTAAGATATCGGTTAGTACTAGTTTAGAAAGGAAGATTAGTTTTATTAATTTCTACGATATTCTTCCATTTGGTCTATAAAATTAGGTGAGAATTAACACTAAGCAAGAACAAAGAAAGTACTTAGAGTGGTCCAAACGATTGGTGGAGCCTAATGCCCAAGTATGTATAACTTCCAAGACTTGTACGTGTCAAATCTGTATTCTACCAAAATTTATTAAGGAGTTGATAACAAAAATCTAACGTCATACATCCACAGGGTCCAAAGTTCATTTATGAGCTTTAAACCATTAAAAGTTAAAGATTCATTTTCAATAAAAAAAATAAGTAAAAATAATAATGCTAGAATAAATACAATACTGCCATTATGACTATTCTTTAATTTCTTTCGATAATTGTATTACACCCCAAGAATTAGAAAAATGATGCACCAAGTGGAATTACTATATTAAGATACCAAAAATTTTCTACCATTCAACGCGTTTAAAATGAGTGATCCATTTATATTTTAATTACAAATTTTTCATCGCATTGACTAATTTGTATTGAAATATTTGTGCGATATATAAGATACTCCCTCCGATTTTAAATATAAGTAAAAATCAAAATGTATTTTATCTAAATTTGAGTCAAATATATTTTGATTTTTGCTTATATTTAAGATTGGATGGAGTAGATCTTTTCCTCTCCACTCAACCTTTTTAACTAAAAGAGTCAAGAATAAAACTTATAATAATCACTTGTTTAAAGGTGAAAATCTCTATTACGTGAGGTTATTGCATTATATATGCAGGAGCCGGAGTTCAAATTCCGATCATTCCAATTATACACTTTAAGGGTGAAATTTTTAGTCACCAAGTTACTTGACAAAAAAGGGTGAAAATATCTTAACACTCGAGGAAAAAAAAATCACTGGCATTATAACATAATTTTACACTATTAACTAATAATTAACAATCATTTTTTTTTGGAAAAGAATAACAATCATGTTATCAGTCACGTATCCCTCCCACTTCATCTCACTTTCTTCATATAACATGAAAAATTATATTGTTCTTATTAATTAACAGTGTAAAATGAATTTACACTAACAATATGTATCGTTTAAATTAATAAAAATTATTCGATTCCTAAAAGTTTGTCCAATATTACTCCAAGGTTAATAAAAGTTATCCAATTCCTAAAAGTTTGTCCAATATTATTCCAAGGTTAATTAATTAAGAAGAAAATCGAATGGTGTTTCTAAAGGTGACCCTGATTCTTCAACTTGTGGTGGCATCTTTAGAGATAATCAATCAAATGATCTAGATTGTTTTGCTTCTAATTTTGGGGTGTTTGATGCTTCCTTTACTGAATTTATTGGTGCATTTACCGCTATTGAGATTGCGCAAAGGAGATATTGAAATCATTTTTGGCTCGAGAGTGATTTCAAGCTTGTTACTCTAGCATTCCTTGGAAGCTCAGAAATCGTTGGAACAATTGCTTGCTTTTGATGAGAAATAGGCTTTGGCTAATATGCACAAGTGCACCATATGGTGCATGGTACATAAGTCACCGATTCCATTATAACGAATACGAATTTTACAAAATTCACTGTTTGATTGAAAGTTTATATCTTATAGATCATTCATAATTTTTTTTAAAAAAATTAAAAATCATTTGATATGTTATTGAGACTCATAAAGGTTAACCGTATTTAATAAAAATTTCATAAACCGTTAATTTTCATGTGTCTCAATAACATATCAAATGATTTTCAATTTTTTTAAAAAAAAATTATGAATGATCTATAATATAAACTTTGAATCCAACAATGAATTTTGTAAAATTCGTATTCGTTATAATGGAATCGGTGACTTGTGCACCATGCACCATATGATGCACTTGTTCATGGTAGAACTTGCCTGAGAAATATGTATTTTGTAGTCTCTCGTATCTATAGAGAAGAAAATGAGGATGTAGATAAGCTAGCTAATTTAGGAGCGACCTTCTTAGTAATAAACTTGGTTTGCCTAATTTTATTTTTTCTTAACCTTGGGGGAAGATTTGTTTATTTCCTACCCTATGTATTTTTCTCCCTTTTTATATTTAATTTCTAGAGGTCGGTCATTTTGGCTTTCCTCCTTTATTTAATAAAATATATTAATTAGAGATACCTATTTTTTTCATGCTAGTCCAAGATTAATTTTGGAATAAAATATAAAATTTTAGAATTATTATATAAAATTTTAAAATTATATTCATTAAAAAAATCAGAATTATTAATAACAAAATTTAACTTAATTAGTATGTGTAATTTTTTTAATGTGAATCGAAAGATGTTGTATAAATATTGTACTATTGTCTAGAGTTGAGATCCTCTCCATTTCTTATGTTTTCCATTTCTTCCATTACCAAAGTTTTTAAACATTTTGGGGTGTATAAATGACATTTGAACCCACTTGATGTCACATTTTTGCATTTATATTCCCAAAACTATATAATAATGGAAGAAATGGAAATAATTGGAAATGGAGAGGATCTTAACTCTATTGTCTAGTACTCCGTATGTGTGATCAAACATATTTTTTGTATTTTTCTTTTTTTCTTTTTTTGAATAATCCATTGAAAAACGGAGGGTATACTATTCTTTGCATTAAATGCTACCATTACTTACATGCCACCCCTTGTTTGAATTCTCTTCCCACTCCTCCACTACCCCATTAATTACTAATACCCATCGACATTAAATGTAACCATTAATCATAATTTAATTATTATATTAATTATTTTTAAATTTCAAAATCACGACTCAAAAAAATAAAATAAAAAATCAATTTAATTCTATTAAATTAAATTCAATAACATACTCCATCTTCCAATTTAATTTTTTCTTATGTGCATTAATTTTACTATAACGTACCCCTCTATCTTTATTTGCATATATAAACCTCTCACAGTCACACACACGAAGGACACAGACATTTCTCATCTTCCTCTTTCTCTCTCTCTCTAGTTTCTCTCTCTAGAAAATTTTTGTGAGAAAAAAAAAAAAAACAATGGCTACTGAAGTTAGTTCTTTAATTCGTGTTCTTGGTGGTGGTGGATACAAAGATGAACAACAACATCGAACGGTTGGGAATGATTCTCATGGTGAGAAATCAACGGCTCTGATTACAAGAGACTTGCTTGGTGGGTCTTCTTCAATTGAATCCCAAGAATTGGATCTTGATTTGCAAGTTCCTAGTGGTTGGGAGAAACGTCTTGATTTGCAGGTGAGAAAATTTTCATCTGGGTGTTTTTATTTTTTTCCCGGGAAAATAAAAATTTTGTCTTTATTATTCATAATTTCATTGGAATTGTGAATTATAGTATTTGTTTAGTCATGTTTTTTGTTAATGTTTCTTATTGTTTTTTGTTAACGAGAATTTAACTGTGGAAATAGAATCATCGTATGTTGTTGTGTTTTTTTTTTTTTTATTGATTTTGTTCTGTTTTTGCGGGTTTTCATAATGTTTTATTATTACATAGTTATTTCACTTTATGTTTTAATTTTTAAAATTTTAGATTTTGATATTTTTTTAATTAAGAAGATTTATGTGCTATATGATTATGAATGCTTGATGAAGAAGTTTTGTGATATTTTTTGTTCATATGATTGGTTTAAGAGAAACATATAATTGAAGGAATTTTTTTTTTTAATTTTAAAATTTTGTATTTGAATAATAGAATAGAACAAAGTTGAAATTCAATTTTTTACTTTTTTTTTTTTTTTTATGTATTTCACTTTTGATTTTAATGTAACTGCAGGTCTGCAGTTACACAAATTTTCTTTCCTATGTACTACTCTGTATTTATGTCTCTCATAAATTTCTCATAAAGTTTGAATTTATAGTCTTCAGATTATTTGGTATATCTAAGTTAATGAAAATATGGCATCCATGACGCCATTGTAATCAGTTTGCTCCACCGTCCCTATTCCATAAATATATCATAAAGTCTTCATAACATATTTCATTATGTGACATCACCATTTAATTTTTATTTGTTTTTATATCATATCTTCATTAATAAAATATTTGATTTACAAAATAATTATTATGTAGAATCATATCATGTCATATACACAACAATTTAGTAGTACATTTTTACTATGATTTTTGTAGTATTTTTATTTTTTTAATAGAAAAAATAATATATATTGTCAATGTAAAAATAATATATTTCTACGATGTCATCCCGTTTTTCTTTATATGTCATGAAAGATTGAACGTTTTTATTGTTGTCTTGCAGTCAGGGAAAGTTTATATTCAAAGGAGTAACACATTAACAACATCACCAATATCTGAACAAAAAAATCAAATGAAACCAACAACACCAAAACTTCAAGACCTAAATTTTCCATCATCAACAAATTCAAATGTTCCAATGAACTTATTTGATGAAACAAATTTAGACCTAAAACTTGTTTCATCAACTTTACCAACAAACAATTACCAAAGTGTGTGTACACTAGACAAAGTGAAATCAGCACTAGAAAGAGCTGAAAAAGAACCAATAAGAAAAAGAGGATCATTTTTGAAGTCATCAATTTCAGCTACATCACCTTCATATTCATCTTCATCATCATCAATTAAAGAAACAATTCATCAAGAAGAAGAAAGTGAAGAGAAAATTATTTCATCACCAATGGCTGCAGGGTGTCCTGGTTGCTTATCTTATGTTTTAATAATGAAGAATAATCCTAAGTGTCCTAGGTGTAACTCAATTGTTCCAATTCCTTCCATGAAGAAACCTAGGATTGATCTTAATATTTCAATTTAATAATTGATTTATTAAGTATTAAAGATAATAATTAATTACCTACATTTCTAATATAATTTTTTTTATTTCTTTTTACGATTTGTAAATTGAATGATAGATGATAAATTTAGGTGGTTTAATGATAGGATCAATTTTAAGGGATAGTACTATTGGGCAAAGTTTATGTATATTGAAAAATCATTGCAGTTTTTACTAGAGAAACTAATGGAAATTTTTTTCTCTCTTTTTATGGTTTATATATTTTATGATTCAATTATGACTGTGGTAATAAGGTTTTTAATTTCTTGATCAAAATTCCAAGTGTGACAGCATCATTTTTTTTGTCAGATAGTTTAGTGGTTAAAATTTTTACCTTTAAAATGGATAAGTGAGATGCTCAGAGTTTGAACCCCTCTCAGGACTTGCATATAAAATAAGATGTGACTACCAACTGTGCTATAAGCTCACGGGAACGACATCATTTTTACGACAAGCAATACCAAAAATTGCGAAATTTATTTTAAGTCAGTGCTCTATATTATCACCAGGAATTTATATAGATAACTGCGAAATTTTAAATTCTATTTCAAGTGAATGTGTTCAATCTAATGACATTTGTAATAAATTAGGCTGCTTTACGGATGATTTTGTGTCGAATTCTTCTCATGAAAAATATTTTTCCAAAGTTGTGCATAGAAGATATCCAGTTCACACATTAAAATTCATATTTGTATTTTAGTGAATAAACGAGTCTTGCTTCAACATCAAACAAACAAAAAATCGTTTATCAATTAAAAGCCATTTCTTTGTTGTCAAAACAAGAAGAAACTAAAGCTATTTCTTTGAGTGTAAGTTAATCTTAAAAATATGCATGGAGTGTAGTATTCCCTCCGTCCCAAATTATAGGGAAAAAAACCTCATTTCTTTTAGCCTAAATTATAAGGAAAAAAATTACTTTCAAGACTATATTTTCCTTACTTTCATAAACTGAAGTGTCCTAATTTAGATTTAATTTTTTTTCTTTCCCCTTTTCTAAATAAACAACCAATAATTTTTTAAATTTTTTCAATAAATGTCATTTATATGTATCTGATCAATTCACACTTCAATTGTTTTTATTGCTATTTACAACAGAATTTATGGTGAAGTTGTATTGAGACTCTTTGGTTTTGGGCCATATTCCAAGTCCAGATATAAATGCAATAAGAGTATTGAATGAATCACTATTTTTTCCCTTCATAGCAATAATGAATAGCGTTACGGGTCTTGAAACGTGCCCACATTAAACTTTGATATATCTTGTATTAAATGTTTGAAATTATTTAGACGCGGAAGGTTTAATTGTTATTTAAAGTTTTGATTTGACTAAATATTGTTTTTAAAACAATTAGTTGAGAATTTAATGATGATAACCATTTGAAAGATTATACATACTACTCTTTAATTACATTTTGAAAAGGAAACTTACATTCGAATAATTTGAATGTACCGATATACATCCTCCGGTCATATACTCATATATATATATATATATATATATATATATATATATATAAGAAAAATTTTGAAAAAAAAAATTGGTTCTTTTTATAAGAAACACTCTTTAAAATTATTTTTTATTAAATAGATAATCTCTTGTATACTCTTATTAAATTGTATAAAATGCAAGATATTTCAATGTAATGCATTAATTACACAGACATATTCCCAAGGTTAGTTTTGGAATAACACATAATATTTTAGAATTTTTAATAAAAAAATAAACCTCCTTAATATGTGTGTTTTTTTAATGTGTTTCTTATATATATGACCAGAGGGAGTATTAGGTCATTAAATTGATAAATGACTGATTATTTATATGAATTAAAAAATTATTAGTCAGTTATTGTATTTAAAAGTGTGATCTAGTGAGATCTAGACCATTGAATTTTATTTGTTTGCAGGCAGCCAAGTATTAAAAAAGGAATGGATGGTACTGATTAGCACTGGATTTCCTCCGGTATAATCCTCACGGGAGAGGATCCTCACCCGACAAAATGGGGTCAATAGACTGAACAAATACAGAGATTCTTGTCTCCCATTGAACCACATGAAAACTTTCTATCCTCTGCACAAGTATTCTAAAATACCAAAATAATCATTTGTCCATCAAACATCGTACAAGACAAAAAAAATCAATGCCTTTGAAAGTTTGTCACGTACCGTTCTATCTTGTACTTTTCTGTTCGTATTTACATTTTATAAATCAAACAGAAATATCCACACTCTGTCAAAAAAATTATAACATCATAACTAAGTTGACACTCCATAGTCATTCATCACCCATCATTTGCCGCACCCTAATAAATATCTCTATATTTATCTTTAGGGTCAGTTTTACGTGTGCTATTAGGGCACATGTTAATATATCTTAATATAGAAATTCTACATTTAATGATGCAAGAAATTTAATGCTTGAGAGATAAAATACACAACTGATTTCAATAAATACTTTCTAAATTTGCTTCCTTAACGAGTTGAGATCCACTCCATTTTCTTATTCATGTGAGACATGATATATAAGTCATGTGTTCTTAGGGCTCATGTTAACATTCTCTTTTTTTATAAGAGATCCGTTTCAAAAAAAACCTTTTTTTATAAGAGACATGATATATAAGTCAATAAATGACGCATATCTCTCTCTCATAAAATTGTTCATAGCTAATACTCCATCTGGTTACAATTACAATCAAAATTCACTTTTTAGGTTCATTGAAAAAATAATGTATCTAGTTAATAATATAGACCAAATAAATTACTTTTTCAATGAATCTAAAAAGTGGTGTTTTGCTTATAATTGTGACCGGAGGGAGTAATAATTAAAGTATGATTTTGACAAAGAAATGTACATTATTAATAAATTTAATAAAGAAACTGTTATGAAATATAAGTAATAGTAATAATATATAAGTATAGAGGAGAGAAGAAGATAAGAGAGAAAGAATAGAGATTGTATTATTCTCATCAAGGTGTGTGTTTACATGACAAAACAAGTCTTATTTATAGGACAATATAATGGGCCAGTGGAATGGGCCAATGCTTAATGGACATCCACCAAATTATTCATAACACTCCCCCTTGGATGTCCATCGAGGATATGCCTCGTTAAAACCTTACTAGTGAAAACCCATTGGGAAAAAATCCTAGTGAAGGAAAAAGAGTACATCATCCTTTGTGTGTGAACTGCCTCATTAAAAACCTTACCAAGAAAAACCCAGTGGGACAAAACCATGGTTAAGGGAAAAAGAGTGCAGAACATATTTATATCTCTCCCTCATAAAGACAATTATATATGAGACGAAGAAAATCAAATAATCTTATGTAGTTGT
This sequence comes from Trifolium pratense, assembly GCF_020283565.1. NCBI lineage: Eukaryota > Viridiplantae > Streptophyta > Magnoliopsida > Fabales > Fabaceae > Trifolium > Trifolium pratense. Next base: position 39,305,404 of record NC_060065.1, read on the forward strand.
AGTAGTTGCTCAAAAGTTTTACTTGAAGCTGACTTTGTAGAAAGACATGTCTTATCTTCTTTATCATATAATCTTCTCCAAATATGTAGTTTGTGCGACATTATCTTCATGTTGAATCGTTGCAAGAACCCTTTAGAAGAAAACTCACAAATTCTTGTATCTGATGAATGACACATTTCAACCAAATCACATTCTTGATTTATCTTCTATACTCCTCAACTTTCCTCGTCATTTTTTTTCTTCATGATATTGTTATTGTTGTTTGTTTCATAGACCTCCATGAGTAATTGTACTTCTTCATGTGAACATATAGTTTGTTTGTGATCTATACCTTTACGAGGATTAAACAAATTACCTGCATATCTAAAATAACAAAATATATACTTGATGATATATTGACAACAAATAATAGGTCCATAATGTATTTGGCCCCAATTGAACTAAAATGTGGTACTTCAGGACCAATTAGTTCTTCATCATTTACTCGAACTCTAAAATATTCTTCAAATGCTTATTTTGTAAGAAATGATAATATTTCAAGCTCTTAAGGAGTCTCTTGATGATATTTTTATCATCAACATAGATAGATAAAAAAATTCATTGCCAAATATTTTCTTAAAATGAACAAATTGTCATTTTCATATTTCTCACTTGGAAATATTCAACAAGAATATTATACAACATGCATATATATTGCTCGAGTATTTAAGGAGACTTATTCATGTTTATTAAGTCACCTTTCCAATAGTTTGATATATGTGTCTCACGAAAATTAAATCCTTTTGGGATTTTCATATAATTATCAAGTGAGATGATTTTCATGTAATCATCATTATTAAGTAAGCCATTCAAATACATATACTAAACTTAATCAATTATAAAGAAGTTCTGAATTCACTTCAGGTGAATATGCCTCTTGAAAATTAATGATAGACGTTTATCATTATTCTTTAATAATGAGTCAAACTTTAAATATTTGTATATTTTCTTTTCTCAAATAGTTTGAAATGTATGTCTCGTGGAAATTAAATCATTCAAAGAGTTTTATATAATTCACACTAACAAGTGAGCCATACAAATATATCGTGACACATTTTTCAAATAAATTGAATTTTCCATGTGTTAATAAACTTAATCAAGTAAGAGAAGGATTTTGATTTCACTTCAGGTGAATATTTCTCTTCACATTCAATGGCAAACTTTTACCAATATGCTTGAATAAAAAAATCAAGCTTTTAATGTTTGTATGTCAACATTTTCTATTCACACGAAAATTAATTCGTATCTATCATGTTTTACATCTTCAGGTGTATGGACTGCTGGTCCAAAAATCTTCACTTTGCAAAGTGACTTTAATTACGTAGCAATTGCGTTTTCACTTAGACGATCATTGTCTATAATTCTCAATAGAATTTAGTTCATGATCCTCATTAACTCTTTTCACAAATAGCGCTATATTATATATAAAAATATCATCAACGTTGACTTCTTTTCGGTTCCATCATATTCCATTCATGACATAATTTTCATTCATGACATAATTCGTCAAGATCTCTTTATTATCATAAATTTCAGGTACCTGAGAAGTTCTTCTGGAACTTAAAACTCAATTATGTCAAATACTCTTTTAAAGTTTTCATATCCTCACTTGGGTCATCTTTCTTTTTAGCTCCTTTTCTTATTTGAGGATTTTTAACGTTGGAACCGACTGATCTACCACACTTCAGGGTGGTTAATACTGATTTGCAAAATAAGATTGTCCAACAGGGACATCCATTTTGTTTGGAGCATTAGCAGCTAATAGTTGATTTCATAAATTTTGCAAATGATTTATATTTTGAATATTTGATTCAAACTATGAGGATCAATGTGAGATAATAACATTAATTTATTTCAAGTGATTCATTTGAACTTCTGGTTCATATTTTTCAGCTGCTTATTCTTCCCCCTAATATTGGGAAAATTAATTCATCACTTGAAAATCAGCCTACAGGGCTGTAAATAATTCTCCAATTTTTGGCTTAAGATGATTTATAATAGATGGAGATTCATATCAAATACATTTTCCCAATATTATTTAAGAATCGTTTAAATGCATTCTATTGGAGCAATTGCACATACACAACACATCCAAAAATGCTTATATGGGAATCATGTTTATAAACAAAGTTCAAATTGTAAATTAGGGGAGAACTTATAATAACTAGTTGGCTTGATGCGAATTAGTATCTCAATATACATGTTTGAATGTTCCCAAAATATAAATTAGAAGTTATGATCTTATAAGTATCAGTCATGTAATTACTTTAGACGTCTAAAGAATGGATCTTAAGTCCATTTTTTTGTATGAACATACTACCGGATGTTTCATAGTAATTTCAATTGACATACGATACTTATCACATATTTTCTAAGAATTAACTATTTGAGAAAATAATCTCACAAACTTCTGGTTGTGAGTAAATATGCATGTGACCAATTTAGTTGATGCATCAATTCAAGTCACAAAATATCTAAATGGTCAAAAATCTCAAATTATAAATTTCTTTTGGGAATTAGTAACCGATAAAAATTACTAGAATGAAGGGACTTCAGGCCCTTCAATATATATATATTTATAGTTTTTTTTTTCGCATCATAATAAATCCGGGATGACCCAACCGGTATTGCCAACAATAAATTTAATATGATTTGTAAACTTCTGGTTTACAATAATTTGTACTGCAATTGCACTATTATATATAAAAGTGCAGTATAAACTTCTGGTTTATAACTTTTTCATTACACTTAATTTATCCAAAATATGTGTAGTAAATTAGTAATATATAGAGATATTCAACATCTCTTCATTTCTTGTATCCATATTGATATTCATATATGAATGAAAGAAGATTATACTTATGCAATCAATTGGGACTATTGTCATTTATGTACGTTTAAAAACGTTTCATCATATTAGCGAGTGAGTGCCTTTACCAATCATTGGTACATTTATATAAATGAGCTCCAAGCAAACTTCAGGTTGCCACTCGAATTTTTCCTTACAAATGGAGCCAATAAATTTTGATGACTTTACAAGTCATCTCAAATAGCCACAAATCAACGGCAAACCAATGTATAATAATAAAAAAAACTCTTATAATAAATCAATGTAAGGATAATTTAATACTGAATTGTCTTAATAGTTCCTCAAAATAATAATTTCAATAACAATTTGCAAGTGAATATTCAAATAACAAGACAATATAAAATTTACAAAATATTTACAAATATTCATATAAATAACATTTGGAGTAATAATTATCGAAAAAAAAATTGGTGTAATAATTAACAAAATTGAGCCTAAAATAAATTTCCAAATAGAACACTTTAACAAAATAATTAACATTAGTGTTACAACTTTTAAAGTAAAAAAAGGTTTCTCATATAATATTTTAGGATCAAATCGTGAGATTAATATAGTTTAAAATTATATATGATTCTCAGTTCTCACATTCAATCAACACCAAATATTTAAAAAATTTCACAAAATAAATTCAAATCCCATAAACCAAGGATATGATATTAATATCAAACAAATATTCTTGAATTCTTGAATTGAATATATAAAAAATATTCCGGGTATAAATTATAATTAAATTTATTTCCAAAAGAAAAAAGATATGCTTAAGGTATGAATTATAATTTTATTTCCAAAAGAAAAAAGTATCAATTAAATTGATTTATTATGGAAGAAAAATATTTCCTTAATAAGACACAATTCATACCTTAAGCATTGTAGTAGCTGAATTAATTCATAATAACACATAGTACAAATTTATCGTATAAAATAAAATGAATAAAGTATTAAGTCATGCACACCTTTTATTTTAGTAACATTCAAACTTAGTATATGAAAGTAACAGGAAACATCACAATTGTCAAAAATAATGTAAATAAATAATCCCTTAATTCATGATTTAAAAGGTCAAGTTGATTTCATCTTGCAAAAATCCCAAAAGTAATAGGTAGTATCACAATTACAAAAATTTGGGTAATAGAAATCACAAAAGAAATTAAACGATATGATATTTCAATTGATATTTGAAAATTTGTCAAATCAACTAATTTTATTTTCAAAACAACTCATTTAATTTCAAATGAATCAATCATAATACTTCCTTAACCGATAATGTAATAAATTGAAAACAATAAAAGAAAGAAATAAAAGGAATTCAATTGTTTTCAATGAGATTGATTGACCAAATTAACATATGAATGACATATGAAAAAAATCAATATGAAGATTTGATTTATTTAGAATTTAGAAATAAAAGGCATTCAATGTTATATTTGGAAACAGTATTAAATATGAAAATTTGTCTTAATTTAGAATTTTTAACGGAAAAATCAATACTGCCATTGATCTTTGTTTTTAAGGTTATATTACTGCAGGCCGTAAAAACGGTGCGATTCATGCTACATGCTTTCTGTGAAATTTACTTAGCAATTGAATTTTACAATTTTATCCATTGAGTTCTTCAAGAACTATATAATAAATCACTATCAATTTACAATCCTTCAATGATGTTGAAATATTGAATTCATCTAGAATTCATTGAAGAGAAAAAGAAGTTGTTTTATTAGTTCTTCAGGAACTATATAACACATAAAAATATTTTGATGTGCAATCCATTAGGGATGCATGGTGATAAATGGTGATATTTCGTAGTTCTTCAGGAACAAAATTAATTTTTTTAAGTTCTTCGGGAACTAAGATTATGAATTCTTCGGGAATTCATGTATTAAATGTCTAAATTCTTCAGGAACTAAGAATAGGTTCTTTAGGAACCAAGATTATGAATTCTTCGGGAATTCATGTATTAACTTTCTAGGTTCTTCAGGAACCAAGATTATGAATTCTTAAATATGTTTATGTTCTTTTGGATGATCGAAGTGTCGATGTTTCACCATACAGGTGTCGGTCACGAAGCATAATGATGCTTCACCAGACTATTGTCGGTCACGAAACTCAAACAATATCAAACATCCAAAATACATATTATAAATAAATAAATAAATAAATAATTGATCAACATTTTATGTAATATTAATGATCAAAGTGTTATGCTTCACCATACAAATGTCGGATATCACGAAGCGTAAACAACATTGAATCAATTAAATACATAAAGGAATGATGCTTATTTATTTATTTAATTTTAATTATTATTATTTGATCTTTTATAAGTATACAAGATTCAAACGATTGATAATCATATAATAATCAAAAATAAAAACTACTTGTGATTTCATAAAAATAGAATAAGAATTGCGTACCTCAATTAGTTAGAGTGTCGTGCTGATAACGTGTTATGAAATATAAGTAATAGTAATAATATATAAGTATAGAGGAGAGAAGAAGATAAGAGAGAAAGAATAGAGATTGTATTATTCTCATCAAGGTGTGTGTTTACATGACAAAACAAGTCTTATTTATAGGACAATATAATGGGCCAGTGGAATGGGCCAATGCTTAATGGACATCCACCAAATTATTCATAACAGAAACTAGTTTTTTTTAATTCTGGTACTTTTATCAATTAGATCTTAGTCTTGTCTCCATCCCTATAAGATCTAATTTCTATAAGATCTAATTGCATCAATTAAATCTTATAAAGATAGAGACAAGACTGTTAAAACGTCGTACTAAGCGACGAAATCACAAAAAATATGAAAGAAGAAACACTAACAATATGTGAAAGTTGCACTTATTTAACTAAATTAGAAAGAAAAAATAATTTGGTGGGGTAAGTCTAGACCTAAATTGACTATAAATCACTCCTCTCATATAAATCGATCGAGAAGAAGAGAATTATTTTGATGACCTTAACATATAACTTGAGACATAAATTTTACTCGAATGACATATAATTTGAGGCTGAGTTATTATTTTACTCCCTCCGTCCTATTTTAAATGACTTATTTGACTATTTCACATAGTTAAAGAAAAACTATTAATGTGCGAGAGAATGAGAGAAAGAGAGAATATTGTGAATTTTACTTAATTGTCCTTAATATATTGATGACTTTGTCTATGCACCATTTGATTAAGTGGTGCATGATACACAAGTTAGCAATTATACTATAACGAATACAAATCATGCACCACTTAATCAAATGGTGCGCCATAGACATGGCCATGTTTAATTAGATGCTATGGTTGGGTGTGACTAGTAGTTTTTCTATTGATGTACGATCTCATACTTCAAAATTTTATAATAGCTACTTTAAAACTGAGATTCAAAGTTATTTACATGTAATCCGGATGCTTATTGTTGGCAAAATTAAAAAGAGAGAAACAACCGAGTATTTGTTCAGAAGGAGACAACGGTCACTTTTTGAATAGTTAGTTGTCTAGTCCTCTATTATGTTTGAGGATTAGGACTACGTAATTTATTTTTGCACTTTTGATCACTTTACATTTAGTTTTGTTTGTATTTTGATCTAACCTGTTGATCAGAAAGGTTGAGGCCGATCCGTTGAGCAAGCTTCCACACCAAAGGGGGGGTTTGTACATGCAGGTGCTCCAATGCCTAAGTCAGCAAAGAGAACAAGGGAGATACAAGAGAAGAGAGAGAAAGTAAGGTATAGAATGAATCAGAATACCTGGCTCTCCTGTCTAGGAGAGCTTATATAGTGCCCCCAGCGCTGGGCCAAAGGTTGGTCTATTAGGACGGGATAACCGGCCCAATAGACTCAACTGCCAAGATAGTCCCTGTATCGTAGGGGAAGGCCGTTATTTGCCTCTATCTTGGTTGGAGCCGTTCCGCTATTCGCGGGTAAGGGATAAGCTCCGTGACAGCTGTGGCTGGATAAAGGAGCACGTGCTAAACGTGCTGCTTAGCTGTTAAGCTACGGTGGAATGGATCAACATGCGCGGATGTATGAGCACGTGGTTAACGTGGTGCTAATCCGCTAAGTCGAGCAGGACACGTCATTAGCTGACGTGTCGGGGAAGTCTCCCCTTATTGGACTGTGCCCCAAATGTCGGGCAGAAGGGATTGGGCCAGCCCTTGGCCCAGTCCAGAACATATTTGAATTCTTTTCTCGGTTAAACATGTCTTGTGCTATTATCTGTTTATTTTTTTATATATTTTTTTACTTTTCAAAAGAAAAATAATTAATTGAACCCAAGATGGAGTATATAGTTTGGCAAAGTATATACATGAAAATGAGGGAGCAGTTGAATGTGAATGATCTGGAAACTATCTATGACCATGAAAATGAGAGGATACGTACGTGTCAAAATTAAAACTAACTAACAGCTTTGACTATGGAAAGCCTATAGAGCTTTTTTATGTTCTAAAATTAAACAATAGGAATAGGAGGGTCAGATTAGCGAACTTTTCAAGTGAATAGTTTAGTATCTTAGAATCTAGTCAAAAATTTATACTAGATTTTTTTGACAAGAAAAATAAGAGATATGATAGAAGCTTTTGTTGAATAACTGGGTCTAACATTTATTTATTTTTGTTTACTTTATGAAGCGTGTATATATGTATCATTGTCATAGAAAAATCATTAGACAATTATGAATGTACGGTAGGTTCGAAATACAATTTGCACATTTTTCATACAAATCTTATTCAAGATCACCACAAAGTCAGAATCAGGGCTACAATGAAACTAGAATAAAGGGAACCAATCCTCTCCAGCTTTTTCCTTTATGGTTCTTTATCTATATACATTTTCTGTCCGAAAATATAAGAATCAGTTTAAGTACAACACTTATGCCAACACACAATTTTGATCATTAATATCTTTAATTGTCTATTAGTAAAAATTATAAAAATTCGGTATTTTGAAAATACTCATCAAAACAAATCAAACAAGATCTTATATGTTAATATTTATATCTATATATTATTTAAAAAATATGGCCAAAGCAAGATAAATGAATAGTGTCATTTATTCAAAATAGCTCTTATAAAATGGGACAAAGGATTCATATTATTTTTCCCTCTTCTACATTATTCTTTTTTTTCTTTTGTAAATCAACAACCGTTGGATCATAAAAAGGAAAGAAGGCTGGACACAAACAACAACATTTTTGTCCACACAAAAATAGTTTAATTGATAGAAACATTGTTATATGTAGATGCTGAGATTTTTAACACTTTATTAATTGATAGAAACATTGTTATATGTAGATGCTGAGGTTTAACTCAAAAAAATTGCTTCTTAATTGATAGAAATTTTTAACACTTTATTTATTCATTTTAAGAGTAAAATTGCTTGTTAACACATGAAAAAAAAAATTCTTTAGAATTTTCAATTTCAATATTTCTCAATTACATTATAATATATATACTCCCTCCGTCCCAAAATATAAGCAAAAATTGGTCAATGAAAGTTGATGTATTTGGTTTAAAATTTAGTCCAGATACATTCACTTTTGTTGACCTCCTTTTGCTTATATTTTGGGACGGAGTAGTGCTTCATAAGGGTATGTTTGGATTGGTGGTACAAAATGGAATGAAGCGGAATGGAACATAATGGAATGGAGTGGAACGGAGCGGAATGGAGTAAAGATATCATTCCATTGTTTGGATATATTTTATAAATATTCATTCCATTGCATACACCCCAATTTGGAGGGGAAAGAAAATTAGAAGATTGGATGGTATGGGATGGAATGGGTTCCATTGTGTTCCATTCCACTCCATTCATTTTTTACAAATCCAAACAATGGAACTTAGTTAGTTACCACTTCATTCCATTCAATTCCATCCTTTACCACCAATCCAAACATAGCCTAAGGGTATGTTTGGATTGGTGGTACAAAATGGAATGAAGCGGAATGGAACATAATGGAATGGAGTGGAACGGAGCGGAATGGAGTAAAGATACCATTCCATTGTTTGGATATATTTTATAAATATTCATTCCATTGCATACACCCCAATTTGGAGGGGAAAAAAAATTAGAAGATTGGATGGTATGGGATGGAATGAGTTCCATTGTGTTCCATTCCACTCCATTCATTTTTTACAAATCCAAACAATGAAACTTAGTTAGTTACCACTTCATTCCATTCCATTACATCCTTTACCACCAATCCAAACATAGCCTAAAAGAAATTGTTAGGCTGAATATTCGCGGTGACCATAATCTGATCTGGAACTTTCTATTTTATTTATGAATTTTATGTGTTCTTTGTCACTTGTCTACTAAATAAAAAATAGACACTTAATAATCCCATAATTATTAATTAATTACTTCTAGTATATATATGCACAATACTACTATACTATATTGTACGTACTATACTATTATTAACATTTGGAGCGATATGTTTTCATTGTTCTCTCAATTATTGGCGCATGTACATTATGATTGAAAATGACTTGACTTGGGCTTCAAGCGAAGCTAATATTAAAATGTGAGTATTGAACCTATGAGTATCAATCAATTAAGGACAACCCGTGGATAATAGTGAAGTACTAGTAAAAAAGAAAGATATATGTGGGTCGGTTTCAACATGTGTTACTTTCTCAATCATAGAATGATTGGATTAGTGCTTACATGCATACATATATATATATATATATGAATTTGGATCCTCTCATGCTATTTTGGTCCGGCTCTCTCTTTTTTTTCTCATCCAAAGGTAATTAATTTATCATAAAGTAAAAGAAGAGTCGTGAAGAGAGAGAAAAAGAGAAAAATAGGCAAAACAAAGAGGTAGATTGTGTTAAAAAAAAGAAAAAAGAAAAAAGAAGAAGTAGGTATTGCAAGAAGAAAAATGGTTTTGGAATGGATTGGATGGTTAATTATGGTGTAGTACATGACAATTTGACATTAATGATGCAAGTCAATGAAATGTACTAGTCAGTGTGTTGCTATGCTCTCTCCTTCCTTTCGTTTGTGATAAGCCACAAAAACATCACATACATAGGAATCAATCTAAACATGGATGTCATAAACTATTACTAAAAAATATTCAAAACAAGACAAATGCGAGGATTGAAGTTACATGTGATTTCTTCATTTATAGTGCACTAACGTCATTACCGTCCTCGAGTCTTATCTCAATTGATAAAAAATGATAAAAATTTATTAGTTTGGATGCTATAATCGAGGGTTCGAATACCAGTTTTCTCATTTGTATGCAGCGGCGAAGCCACTCAGCCACTAGGGGGACTAGGGATGGTTCCCTCCACTTTTTTGATTTTTTGTATAGTACTAGTAGTATATTACTTCCAATCTTTTTTATAAGTGACAATTTAGTCAATAAAAATTTATGTATTCAGTTCATAATATATAGTTCACATAGATCATATTTTATTGACTCAATTGACTTTTATAAAAAGGACAGAATTTTTTTACAAATTCTACATCTTTTTTAACAAATTTTTTATTCATTACAACTTTTGTACAAGTTTTTTTACAACGTAAATTTTGTTTCTTCAATTTCCTTTCTTCAAATTTCGCATTCATCTGGTTATGTTTTCCATCAATGGTGGTAGTGGTAACATTTCCATTTTATTGGTGATTAGAAACATATACGTTGCTTTCGTAAAAAAAAAAAAAAGAAACATATACCTTGAAAAAAATGGAACATAGAGTTTTTCTATCGTAAGAGCTTTTTTTTGTTTAAATATTTGGATTCCCAAAAAAATATAATTTCTTTTATTAAAATTTATTCAGTCTTTTAAAATTTCCCTAATAAACAAAAGTTTTCTAATATATAAAATATTATGAAATCTTGATTGTAAAAAGTCTTTTGAAAAAAAATCTCTCAAAATTCATTCAAATCATGTGTTAAAAATCCTGAATGTAAAAGTTTTTTAAAAAAGACAAATTATAACATTTGCCCCAATGACACATTTTAAGGGCATTTAATTAAATAATATCTCACTTAACTTACTTCAAAAATAGTAATAATCAACTTTATTAATTAAAAGATATTGTCCACCATATTTATTAACCAATTAAAAGAATTGGAAAGACAAAATATGATACCGCTGCGAAATACTTGATTTATGATCACGCGCCTGGTAACATGACCATAATTATATGCATCCAATTTTATTTTTTTTGGTTTGTTAACAATCAGGCTTAGAGTACTCCTGGTAATAGTTGATTTATGCTAACTTGTGTTTTTTGTTTGGTTTTTTTTTTTAGCGAACAAGACTGAGTATTATAATATTATGTTGTGATGGTAATGATTGTTAGTACTATTTTAGCTTTTGAATTGCTAATATGTTTTAGAATTTTATAATACTTATTATAATTTAATTTTTTTCAGCTTAAAAATAAAGGTTTGACAAAAGAAAAAGCTTTGTAGCTAAAAAACTTTGACCAGGCGCGTGATCATGCATCAAGTATTTGGCAAGTATCATATTTTTCCTTTTCAATTCTTTTAAATGGATAATAAATATAGGGAACCATGCATATCTTTTCATTAATAAATTGCTTATTGCTATTTTAAAGTAAATTAAATGAGATATTAGTTAATTAAATGTCCATTAAAATATATCCTTAGAGCATAATTATCGGTAACTTTATTCCGTTCCTTAACTGACTAGAGCAGGTAAATGTCTAAATGTCAGAACAAATGAGATAATTCATATTTTCTATCGTTCATAAAGTAATGAACGTCCTTCTGCACAACAATGGTGCTTACAGTGCCACATAGATAGCATGCTGTTGTTATTTGTTTTTTTTCCTTTCAAATAATCATTAGTGGGGTTAAGTGAGACCTATTTTATAGTGTTTGATAAGTTGTATGGATATTTAGAAAATGTAGTTGAATTGTTTAAATAATTGAAAAGTGTGAAGTAATATAAAATATCAAACGGGTCCCATTTAAAGAACCCAAGTGGATTTGATGGATATATATGCTCTTAGAACACATGTTAGCGGAACTCTATAAAAAAAGTCAAAGAATTAGTTTTGTCTCTGATTATTATAAGACTCATTTTCTATATTTATAGCCAATCCATTAATATATGACTCCATGCATTAATGACTTCTTTACAAATTTATCCCTATTCAATTGAGAAGCACAAATATATTTTCTCTCTCCTATTTTATAATTAGTTGTAAGGGTAATCATGTAAAAGTAACACACTTTATTATAAATTTATTGCTACAATCATTTTTTTAATACTGGTACAATTTATAGGAGGCGTTATAATAAGGGACAGAAGTAATAAGAAAGAGAAATTATTGACCTTCAATTTTTTATATTTTGGTGTCCTTTGATTTTCAAGAAAAAAAATCTTGTTAATTTAGAGTTCGATAGCGAGGTAAATAAAGCATGATCAAAAATTGTTTCTATCAGAAATTGAATTCGAGCTTTCTCAAATAATTTATCATAGGGGATCTCATTGAGTCAAATATCTTGGTTAATTAAATTATTGAACCTTTTAATTATCTTTATTTAATGAGTTATCTAACTGATAACACATTTTTGACACAAATTAAGAATAAACAAATGCTCTGTTTGATGCCTGTTTCCTAGGTAGTCCCTTGGTTGCGGAGTCACTTTGCAATCTAGAGGTACTTGGTTCGAAACTTGGCATTAGCAAAAAAAAAAAAACTGCCCTGTTTGATAAAATTAAACTATAAGCTAATTGATAAGTGAAAAGTTAGTAGAATGAAATTAAAGTATTTGATAAATTTAGCTGTTCTAACTAAAAAATGACATAAAATAAGTACATGATTATTTGATGTGAGTGAGTAGTTATTTATTTAGTGGGTAGTTTTTTTTGAAAAAAAAATAAAGAAATTAAAATAATAAGGTTAAAATTGGAATGAAAGGTAAAAAGCTATAAGCTCAAACGCTACTTAAAATTACATCTGAAAAAAAAGTATAAGCTAGTGAAAAAAACTTGTTACCAAACACTTCTAATTTTATGAAATAAGTTAATATATAATAAGCTATAAACTAATGTTTATTTGTGTTACCAAACAAATACAAAATAGAAATTTTGCATAGAGAATGACTATTTTTAAACTTTTAAAAAGTTGAATTTAATTTGTTTCCTTAGCAATACCTAATGAAAGTAATTAAGTGAAGGCTGCCTTAAGTGAATTTCATAGAAGGATGAACCGATACCTTATTTTTTTCGGATTTGGATTCTCTAAATTTGTTTTCCTTAAATTCACCTACATTCAAGTAAAAATGAATTAAGAGAGAGAAAATATTGCATATCTAGGTATATTTAGAGCATTGCTATATGTACCGAATTTTTTTTACCGGATTTCTCCCGAAAACATGTGTGGCATCTAAACGTGGATGCACTGTGTATTTTGAGGTGGGCCCACAACAATTGATAAAAACCAGATAAATCCTACATAGAAGATTGAGCCATGTGTTTTTATTTTTAAAAAACCAGTAGAAACAAAAATGAAAGACCTCGTACCACCGTCTTCTACTCCGTCCGCCGCCGTTGTTTTGACTCCGACCATCACAAATAAAAGTGAATAATTCATGGAATAGAGGCAAAATAACAAGAGAAGGCAAGTTATCAAGGGGTTCCGTGTGGTTGTAGAAGCATCAACTACATCCATAGGTCATGACCACAACCCTTTCATTCATGCCTTTGATTTCACAGTTGCTGGAGGATGTAGGGATGAAGGGGAAGAATATTTTGTGTCGACAGATTACATGAAGGGATGAAGGGAAAGAATGAAAAATAAAAAGAATGTTTTGAGGAGAGAGAGACCGAAATTATTGGGACACATCATTCGGTAAATTTTCGTGAGGGAAATTTTCGGGAGATCTAGCATTTTCCGTATATTTATGTATGTTGTAAAAACCAAAACACCCTAGAGTTTTGCCTAAATATAAAAAATCTAAGCAACTGTGACTTTAGAGAATCCAAATCCATTTTTTTCTATCCATCGGAGAAATTAAACTTGGAGTGACAAAGTGGGTAATATTAAATTGTAGGATCATCGTTAATATTTTGTTGTATGATAAACTACACTATGAACATTAATAGTACTACTTTCAGTCCTTTTTATAAGAAATACTTTAAAAAAATTACACATACCAAGGAAACCCATAGTACATAGTTATTTTAATTTAATACTTTTTTAAATTTTCATGTATATCCTTATTTAATTACTCTTAATTCAACTAAACACTAGTGTAGAAAGGAGATTTCACACCTATTTTTTTGAAGATATTACACCGGTTTTGGTCCGGTGTGAACTTAGCCGGTGAGATATGTGCTAAAAATTTACACCCGTTATAAAATAGGTGTTAAAAGGGTTATATTATACCGATTTTTAATTAAAATAGGTGTAAAATGCGTATTATTTACACTTAATTACAAGAATTTTACACCTATTTTTAATTATAATAGGTGTAAATTGTGTGTTGTTTACACTATTTTTTTTTTAATGATTTTACACTTGATTTATGTAGAATGAATGTAAAATGTGTATCATTTACATTAAATTTCAATATTTTACACTGGTTTTTTTAAGATAACTGATTGAAATATATTTCTTTATTTTTTTTTATAAATTCTAGATATTCATTAAACAAATCATTCTTGAAACAAAAAAAAAAAATCAAATTCTTAAGTAATTTGTACCAAAAAAATCATACATTAAACATAAGCTATATTTATATTTTGTTTTCAATTCCATTCATATTGTCGTCTTTTCTTCATTTTCTTGATGATCTTGTTGCTTTAATTTTTCAACCACTTGCATTTGACACTCTTGTTGTTTTTACTTTTAACCATGTGCAAACAAATTGAGCCATGAGTTGTTGAGTTTTGTCAATTGAATATCTACACATTGAAACACATAATATAAATTAAGAAACTACCTAGTACAAATAATTAATTGACTTTTTACCAACAAAAGAAACATTAATTGACCTACATCAGTGGCAACAAAACAAATAATCCGACAATCGAAAGATAAAAAAAGAAAGAATCCGACAATCATAATTAGATAAAGTCAACATTTTTGAATCACTAAAAGAAATAACTTAAATGTCAACAATATAATGATATTCGTAATTTTTATTTAGGGAAAACAATGGACTAACCAATATTATTATTTGTAGGATCTTCAACATCTACTTGAGTTATGTAGTTTATAAATAATGTCAAAGCCAAGTGAAAAAAGAATTTTTATATGAAATTTACAAAATATAGATATAATTTTCATTCACTACTTTATCACATAGTTTATAATAACTATAGATACAACTTTCATTGACTACGTTTTTTCGATCACCTAAAAGAATTAGTCGAGGATGCAAAAATCCATAACACACACACACACAAAATCCTTCAACCAAAAAAAGAAGAAAAAAAAACACAATTGTTTCACCAATTCCCTTATTGACCAAATAATCGACAAGAAAGAATGCACAGAAGAGAAACCCTAGGGTAAAAACCCTTCTTATTGTAGATACAACGATGAAGAGATAAAGATAGAGATTAAGAAAGAGGTTTACCTTTATATTAGAGTAACAAACAAAGAGATAAGAGGGGATGTGGACGGATGAGGGCAGACGGAGAGAGTCGGCTCCGTCGGTGGGGGTGTGGTGGAGGAAGATGGTGGTGGAAGAGAGAGGTTTATAATTTGAGTTAGATATAAGGGGTTGGTAGAGAGAGAGAGAATTTGTTTTTTTTTTTTCCAATGAAGATAAAGAAGTTTGTTTGATATATTTCAAATATAAAAAAGTTTGTTTCTATTTTTAAGAAATAATGTGTAATTTACTATTAAATTTCTTTGTAAGCAAGTTATTATTAAATATAAGTCTAGTTTATCTTCTACAAAAAAAAAGTCTAGTTTATCTCACCTTTTTTATATAATAAATGTATTATAAATTTTAGGTAAATTGTCTTCCACTATTACACCTGTCTTTTTAAACATGGTGTCTAATATTACAACATAACTCTTTTACATCTAATTTTTCTCACCTTTTTTATATAACAAGTGTATTATAAATTTTAGGTGATTAATCTTTTAATATTACACTTGTTTTCTTTAAATGTGGTGCGTAATATTACAACATAACTCTTTTACACCTATTTTCAATAAAACAAGTGTAATATCTCTAATTATATTCTTATTTTTGCACTAATGTAAATTACTTGTTTTTAATATTTTCTCTCATAATAAATAAGGACATAAGTAAAATTTAAACATTTAAAACATTTGAAAATTGGTCAAAGTTTCTTATAAAAAAGACAATTTCTTTTTTCCAAACTGTTTCTTATAAAAAGGATCGGATGGTGATAAACTACACTATGAACATTAATATAAGATATCTTAATTTTATGATAAACTACACCATGAACATTACTATGAATAGGTCTTAAAAAGGGATAATAAAATTAATTACTCTCTGATAGGAAAAGGGGTCCTGATGATTGTGTTAACTCTCTGAGAAGGTAAATATATACTCCATCCGTCCCAAAATATAAACAAAAGTTGGTCAACAAAAGTGAATGTATTTGGTCCAAATCTTTAACCAAACACATCAAGTTTCTTTGACTCATTTTTGCTTATATTTTGGGACGGAGGGAGTAGATTATTATGAATAAAAATAATTTCTTTCAAGAATCAAACTCAAATTCTTATGATGAATTTCATTCTTAAGAGAAATTTATTACCCACTTGATTTCCGTTTATATTATTTGTATTGTTCCCAAATCACTATCTAATTAATGTTATTTGTATTGTTCCCAAATTATTATTTTTCACTTTACATCTATAAAAAAAATCATGCAAGAAATGCTCTAAAGGCACATGTTAAGATAAATAGAAATTGTGTATTTAATGATACAAAATACTCCGGCTTGAAAGTTGAAACCAATATATTATTGATAATTTCCGGCTTTGATATTTAGATACATTTAATATATTCTATCCGTTTCAAATTATTTGTCGTTTTAGAAAAAAATTATTTCAAATTACTTGTCGTTTTGATAATTTAAGGTTATATTTTGTCTATTATACCCTCATGTAAATTTAAAATATTTACGAGTAGTTGTTGAAACCGTAAAAGATTTAATATATATTTGGAAAACTAAAGTTTTTTTAAATTTTTTTTGTACATAACATATTAATTAATTTATTGTTTTTTTTTTTCTCTAAAGCGACAAGTAATTTGAAACGGATAAAATATGTCATTACGAGACATTTCAGCATGACCGTTTTTTTTTTTTTTTTCATATATCGCACGACCCTTTTTTTATACAAATATATTACTACTCCTATATAACTCACCTTCCTTTATGCATGAACTTTCATTGATGGTTCAACTACTATTCTGTCGAATAATAATTTGTTGTACATCACCATTAGGAAGACACACTTGATGGAAAAATTAAACAAATTCAGGTTAGGAAATATTAAATGCACCATTTGTTGGCCTCTCACATACAATAAATAGATATCCCAAATTTGTTATAGAACCAACAAGTTGTGCTGCCGGTGATAACCATAACTTTAATAAAATAGGAAAATTCATTATGAATGTTATTAAATTTCCACTAATCTAAGATTGTGACTTGAACCCCATCCATATTTGATATCATATGTTTGTATGTGTTTTAAAATTTAATCCATTTTTGTTGTTCTACCAAAAGAAGTGGTGATAATATTCACATGGTGGTAGATAAAATATAAAGGGATAGTGATGTACAAAATGTTGTTGTGTCTTTTAAATGTTTGAAAAGAGCATTCACCTACACTTTGTCAAAATAATGTGTTTAATGGATGCTACTGCTGAATGGAACTAATTAAGGCTATTTACTAGACCAATTCATTAATAGACCTAACAAACATTAAATGACCAATTAAATTTTTATCATACTAGTCTTTAAAGTTGCTCACCTAACTTCTCGTATGACTTTGATGTTTATTCTCTGAAGCCAGTGGAGCCGCAGATATAAGTATAACACACCCCTTTACTTGCTCCATTAATTAATCAACAAAAATGAGTAGTACTATTTTCCAAAGTAAATTAACATTTTAGAAATTGCACGAGTACACTTAACAAAATACTCCTATATATATTCGTCAAACAAAAAAAATACTCCTATATATATTCGTCAAACAAATTTTTTTTACGTTAATTCTCTAGTTCTGATAGGAAGGGGTCTGGGATAATTTAGAGTTCGACTGTAAGATAAGTAACACCTGACCAATAATTATTTTTCTAAAAGTGTAAAAAAAAAATTTTTTTAATATAAAATATTTTTTCCTTAACTAATGTCACATGAGCATTAATTAACATGACCCTTACATTTTAATTTGTATGCACCATCACCGTAAAAATATTTTACATTTTATTATGTCTAAGCACTAATGTGATTCATACACAATTGTGACGTTTTGAGCAAAACATCCATTCTAGTAATTTTGATATTTCTGGTTGAGCTACGACTTGCTATATAATTAACATTAATCAATCATAATCTTTGTATGAAAAAAAATTGAAAAACAAATATATATTTTTTTACTCAATTGAAAAACAATTATTGAAAGTTTAAACTTGTACAAATTAAAATATGTAAAATTGTATGAATATATATAGCTGTTCTCCCTTGCCTTGTTTGAACATAGCACAACCGTCTCTCTTGCTTTTTAAATTTGTTGTCCTTTCTTGTTCGTTAAGGTTAGGAATATTGGTGCAATATCACAATTTTAAGGTGAACGTTTGATTCAAATGTAGTATAACATCGACATCATTTATATACTATACCTTTCAAAACAAAGGATCCATATAAAAGACACATGGTTGAGATTTCCACGTGATAGGATTAAGGGCCCGTTTGGTGCGCAGGATAGCATAGTGATAGGATATGATATAAAACAGGATAATGATAGGATATGATAACAGCAGGATAACAGTTATACTCAGTTATCATATCCTGTGTTTGGTGCATACAGGATAACAAACATGATAACTATTATATTTTGTTTTTAATAGCTCATAATAATATGATAAGATATATAACATATTTAAATGATAATGACAAAATTACTATTGTACAACAATTGTTATTTTTTTAAAATTATTTTGTAATACTTTTAATTTTATAAATAAAAAATATGAATAGGTAATCAAATAACTTTATATAATTTCAAATAAAAATTATGAGAAAATAATCAAGTTTAATTTTTTATATGAATCATGATCAAATAAATAACTCAACAATATATACATGTTAGATAAGCCAAATAAATATATGATATATCTCATACGTAAATAATCAAACTACTATTGCAAAAGAATTATATTTAATTTTTTATAAAATTTAAATTAATATTCCTATTTGTCAATTTTTTAATAATTATTTTACTTTAAAATATTATAATTTTAGTAAAATTTTGATTTTTTAGAATATATAAATTACAAAATTACCCCTGTGAGAAAATCACATATATATTTAAAAATTAATTATTTTATTATTTATATTTTATTAATTTTATTTTATGTATTTTAAAATATATTTTATAAAATAAATCAGTGTTTTTTTTTCTTATCCTATCCTGCTGGTAACCCAGCTCAAATTCAGGATAAGAATTATAACTAGAGAGACAGGATAGGATAAGCTTCAGGATTAACTTATCATATCCTGCTGTATCACCAAACATTGGATTGCGGCAGGATATGATACAGTTATCATATCCTGTCTCTTATCCTGTGCACCAAACGAGCCCTAAATAGATATATTTATTAGTTTAGATTCAAACCTAACTTTTTTTTATCAAGTAGGTTATGAAAAAAAATAAAATTGGCTAGAGTTGAATTCTAACAGCATTAGAATTTCAGCTTAATTTTTGTACTTAAATATGTTTCATGTGTAAATAGTATTTATTTATTTATAATTTTTTAATAATAACATCTAATAAGTATTTTAGCTTTTATTTTCTTTAACTTTATCTCTCCAACCGAACACCTCAAAAAAATTAAAGTATGTAGTATTAAATATATTCCATCAATATTACTATGAAATCTATCAATAACTTTTACATTTTAATATTTAAACATCTGAGATCCGTAGAAAGAGAGGGTGCTAAATTGAACTCCTCTATTTTATAAGGCACTACATACTTTTTTTCCAACAACATACATTTTCTTTCTAATACACAAAAATAAAGAAAAATAATTTTAAAAATTAAATTTGCCAACAACAGACATTTTCTTTCTAAAATGAATTTTAATATATAGCGCGAAGAAATTTTTTTTAAAAAAAAAACCTTGACGAAGCAGAGAAATTACTAATTAACCATATAGGAAAGTTAGTGAAAAATGTTGAGATGTAATTCAATCTATGTTTGATTAGAATATATATATATATATATATATATATATATATATATATATATAACTAACTCTTATCAGTTAGCTTTAGTTGGTTGTAACAACTTTACTTGTGTAACAAGTAACTGAATTAGTTGTGGAAATAGGTAACTAAATTCTGATGTGTGTAATCAATTTGTGTAACTTTTCATTGTGAATAAAATTCAATTTGATTTAATTAATCACTTTATAATTCAATCCTTTCTTTCTTCATTGCGTAGTGTATAAGAAAGTTCTTACACTAACAAAAAAAGAGAAGTTGTTTTAGGGATAAAAAACGTAATCATATCATCAATAGCAATTTTATGTGTTTCTTACGGGAATATTTCATAATATTCAACTTTTTTTCTTTTAAAATTATATTTCATAATATTCAATATTTATTTCTAATTATTCATTTTTTAAGAAGTAAACAAAAAATTTGTCAAAAAAAAAAGAAGAGGAGACAATGGATCTCCTTGTCTAACTCCTCTCCGAAACCATCTGGCCCTGGTGCACCATCTTTGTTAATATCAAAAACTGCATTTTTTATTTCCTCTTTAGAGGGTAACATTGTTAGCAAACTGTTGACATTGTCACTTACTAAAGAGGGAATAACTTCTTCCACACACAATGGATCCTGCAAAACCGGGTTACTGCAAAAAAGGATTTTGAAAATAAGCAGTATTTCTATCGCCATCACTGTGCCAATTTGTTCTAGATTTTTCTTTCCAAAATAAGTCTTGTCTATCAAGAGCCTTATCCAGTTCAAATTGCGCATTTTTTTTTTCCAAATTCATAAGATGGCCAGAGTGAGCATTGGTTTGAATTTGTTGCTGAATGTCATACAGATGTAACTCAGCTACTTTCACATATTCATGTATGTTTCCAAAAATTTCTCGATTCCATACTTTGAGCTTTTCATTTAATCTTTTCAATTTAGTATTCAAAATGTACATAGGACAACCAATAACAATTTCATTCCAGCTATTCTGGACAACATCCTTGCAGGTTTCATGAGTGGACCACATTCTAAGGAATTTGAAACTAGATTTGAAATCAAGATTTGTGCTACGAAATTCTAAAAGCAAAGGGTGATCATTCTTCTGGGATTTAAAACCTTCACTAGTAGAAATATGTGGCTGAGCCATCTTTTGGGAATTATTGCTTTCACTAGCCATCAAACTTACTGTTTTTCCTCTTCAAATGAAATTAGCTTTCTGCAGTTATGAATACTATGGCCAAGAATTTTGCAGTTAGAGCAGAAGTCCGGGAAATTCTCATAATCAAAATCCACCAAGAAAGCAAAGCTCTTCCTTTCTACTAACACTATCTATTCTCAATAATATAGACTAGATACATTATTTTTTTAATGAATCTAAAAAATGTTTTTTGCTTATAATTGTGTCCGGAGGAAGTACTTTTTACAATGATAAAAAAAAAAATTAATTCCACAGGATTCTAGTGAGAGAAAAAAAATTAGACCCATTAGCAGGGTTGTGTTTGATCTCTGTTAATGTTTTTAAAAAGAGATAAATTTAAATCTCTTTATAAGTATTTTTTGAAATTTAGATTGTGTTTGATTCAATTGAATTAAATTTCGAATTGTCCCATTTTCTCGTATGAGTAGTGTTAATCAACAACTTTGAGTCACTTTCAAATTAAATTGGCTCAAATCTACGATGATTAGCCTCTTTCATAGCATGTAATAGAGCACATGTCGCGTCTTCCACTAAAGAGTAAACAAGTTGCTGTCATTGAGTCAAGCCATCCATAAACTGCTCATTGGGATCGCGAAAACATAAACTCATAGAAGCCACACCAGAACCAACAACAAATGCAGCATCAGCAATATATTTTATTCATCTCACTCCTGATTTTTTCCATCAAATCGACCCAAGATCCTCAACAAGAACAACACTGTGACATTGCAGCTGGTGGACGATAAATAACTCATTCCAAACACCGAAAGTCATTCTTCCAACTTGGCTTAGTGACTTAATACTGTCATTCTAGATCTTGTCGTTACGGTTATGCTAAATGCACCAAAATAACGATATTACTCTCTACTATTGTAATGTCCTCATTTATGCACATTTCAAACACCCTTTCCGCGACAATCCTGCACTGGTATATTGCATTCTACGGTAACCACGTGTGGTATACCTGCTCTCGACCAACATTCGAAGACTGCTATACATCCAAAAAACACATGGATATCATCCTCTACCTGTCGGTACAAGTTAGCTCAGAATCAACATATCGTCATGCTAATCAATACCGCATTGGAAGACACCCCCTAGGCAACTGCCAAAGTATATGATGCACTTTATGAGAGATTGAACTTTTCAATTATATCATTCCGATTACCCGCCACATGCCCTCATGTTTCGTTATGCATTTGCTTGATTTTCATTCTCACTATAAGCCCATGTGACTCACTCTAGATTCTCACATCACATTCAAGATAACTTCTCAACCCACCACAACATTTCTTGTTCACCCCCTAGCGCAGAAAAAAATTCAGAAAATAAGTTCCGAAGTATTTTTTTTTAGTGTAAAATTTACATTAAAAAAATTCGGAAAATGTTTTTCGAATTTTTTGGGGGTAAACGAGAAATGTCATGGTGGATTGAGAGAAGTTTTCCACATTCAAGCTATTGTATGGGCCATGTTTTTCTCTATTTTTGGGCAGACCTCAAAACGGATTATTAATCTAAAATGACATCTTCACACCCCTCATTTATTACATATCACCCCGAGTCCCCGACCATTTATATCAATACCCCAAACAGCTTATCTTTCCCAAAATACCCTTTGATTTTAACAAATAAAAAACATTTTTTTTTATATAGAAATACTCCTACAAGAGACTGTTTTGTCAAATATCACATACCCTCTCTTGTTAGACTAAAATATCAGGAAAAAGTAAGATGTTTAAAGTTATAGGATATTTTTAAACATGAAAGAATCGAGTTGAATATTCAAACATGATTTTTCAATTTTTAAAACATCCTATTCATATAAAATCGAAAATTAAAAAATGTGTAAATAAATAAAATATTATTTTCATTTTGCAAAAATTAAAAGTATTTTGGGTACTTAAAGTAATATGAGGGTATAGGTATAAATGGAGGGTTTTAAGTCAAATTATCTAGAATGCATTGAGTCTAGGGTTTCTTTGTTAAGCTACTTTGGACCATTATATTTAGATGTTTTCTCTCCCAACCCCCCTCAATTCTTTTCTACTCCCTAAATTTCCGTTTTTGTCCTTGGGGGTACTGCGGTTAATACGAACCGAAATAAGCTGACATGCTGATAAATTTCGGTAACCACTTATCGAAATCTGGGACATTTCGGTTCGCAGGTACCGAAACAATTATTTCGTTAAACTTCTACCGAAAATGGCCTAATTCCAGCGACCAACGTACCGAAATCTAGGACATTTCGGTTCGTAGATACCGAACAAGCTGACGTTCGTTTTTTGTGTTCCGAAAACGCTAATGTTCGGTTTGCAGTTACCGAAATGGTCTAATATTTGGCTTCGGTGAATACGAACCAAAGTTTTTTGGCAAAAATGTTTGAAACCGCAAGGGGCAAAATTGGATTTTTGGGGGGTAGAAAAGAAATGAGGGGGGTCGGGAGAGAAAACATCTTATATTTATTTGAGCTATGTTAAGCTTATTTTTGAATAAGTCCATAAGCTGTTAAGGAGCATAAAAGAGATTTTTTTTTTTTTGTTATTATATATTCAAATTTGTTAAAGTACATTGTTGGAGGAGTGTGTTTTCGGTTGTGTATTTTAAAGGTGTTAGCGAGAGTAATACTCGATACCTGTGCCTTTTTTATGAAATGGGTTTTGATTCTAGGCCCAACGTAATGAACTGGTGTTCTTGGTTTTGCTAAAAAGGAAGGAGATTTACTAATTGTAAAAATGACCTAATAGATACCTATTTGGTTAAAACAACGTAAACTAAATGTTAATTCCTAGTGAACTAACGTCAACCATCTCATTATTTTTAGCTTTAAAGATGAGAAAAGTTGTGATTTAAGGACTATTGTCGATAGTTGTTAAAATTTCTAATTATTTTAAGCAGTGTTTTAAAAACCGGACCGGACCGGCCGGTCGAACCGGTCGAACCGTGAACCGGAGGCTGGCCGGTCTGGTCCATACGTTGGATCGGACATGTAGTTAAACCGGTGGAAACCGGAAAAAACCGGAAAAAACTGGAAAAACCGGTGAACCGGTGAACCGCACGAACCGCCGGTTTGATTACACAGTTTTTTTTTTCAACCCAAAATGACGTGATTTTAAGTTTTTTTTTTCCGACTTGCTTTAAGTTTTGTTATTATTATTAATTTTGAATGAAGCAGTACAAAGAAGCATATCAACCTTTGTGGCTATTTTCAATAAAAGAGAGGCTATGTGTAAATTTAGATAGAAGAAAAAATAAAACTGCAGTTTTTATTTCTACGTACCTTTTTTTTTTTTTACAATTTTTACACGCAGTTTTTATTTCTCATTAGGTGATAAGAGAGGAAGAACAATGTTTTATAATCTAGAATCTGTTCTTCAATTGAGGCTCTGTGTTTTCTTCAAATTCTAGTAAAAAATAATTGAAACAATAACATCAAATATAGAATAAGATAGAAGAAGAAGAAACATAAATGAGTGTGAGGGAGATGACTGCAAGAGTGAGTGAAGAGAGAGGGGCGGCTGCAAGAGTGAACAGGAGGGAGGCAGCTTCAAAGTACAAATTGTGGGTAGAGAGGAAGTTTATATTAGGGTTATTAGGGTTACAACTTGTAGTGGGCTTGGGCCCAACAAAATGTAAATGTTTGTAAAGTAAAACATTATAAAATAAACCTAAGCTTTTATTTTATTTTATTGGGTTCATTTTTTTTTTACCTCATTTTAATTGAAATTTGTATTTATTATTATAGATTTAATGTATTTTATCATGGTATTTTTGTGTATGAGTACCAATAGCACTTTGTTTAAAACTTATTTGTGTTTAATAATTATATAGTTTTAATATAGAGATCAAATTATCCAGTTTAATAACTATATAGTTTTATTATAGAGACCGGTTCATTTCACCGATTTAATCCGGTTTTATCCGGTTTATCATGCGATTCGACCAGTGACCCGGTGGTTCGACCAATGAACCAGTGACCCAATACCCTCACCGGTTCGATGTCCGGTCCGGTTTTTAAAACACTGATTTTAAGCACTGCAAAAATATACTTTTTAACATAACTTTTTAAAGATGATCTATTGTAGTCGGCTAAAATATACTTTTTAACAACTCTCAACAAATACTGCAATTGTTTTTTACATTAACAATATTGCTACATTATACAGAAATGTAAATTTTGGCACTTTTACACATATTAAGGTAATTAATGTTGTATGAAAAAGAGAGATTATGAGTTGATTTACAAAATTGTCTTTCATTTGTGGTATGGAAAAAATAAATTGAAGAATTGAAAGAAGAGAGAATGATAAATGGTTAAGGGTATAATAGGAAAAATAACATTAAATGCTTCATTGATAATATAAAGCGACATATGTTGCGGTACAAATTTTTTCCCACAAAATGACATATATTGTGGTACAGAGCGAGTTCATCGGAATCTAGATTCCATATAGTAATTATTGCATGATGCATAACTAATTTGAACCAAAAGAGCTAAAATTAACTGTTGAGATTTAAAATTTTGTGAAACAACTGAGGTTAGTAGTGTAAGTTGGAGCGGTTAAATTATAGTTTACGATTGAGATTGAAAATAGTAAATAACTCCCAAATTTTATTATAGCATGTAATCCAGCCTGTGGCGTCTCTGAGTTTTTGGGGGCTCTGTGCGAAATATGAAAATGGGCCTTTAATAAAAAAAACATCAAATTGCTCATTATGTTTCAACCTTTCCTCTAAATTACTACAACCAGAGTTCAAAGTTGCATCATCCAACAATTGTAAATTTTGAGAACTAAACAAGAAACCAAAAACACTTTCATATTGTTGGTATTGCTCAAATCTCGTTTTAAGAGATACAACAGCTTGATCAACATGGTAAAGAAAATAATTAACCCTAAAAGATTCCTCTTCAGATAGCTCAACTGACGCGGTACTCAAATTCTCATCAAATTGTCTTTTTCTTTGAATTTTACGCG
Source organism: Trifolium pratense (assembly GCF_020283565.1). Classification (NCBI taxonomy): domain Eukaryota; kingdom Viridiplantae; phylum Streptophyta; class Magnoliopsida; order Fabales; family Fabaceae; genus Trifolium; species Trifolium pratense. Next base: position 39,331,899 of record NC_060065.1, read on the forward strand.
TTTGAGAAAATACTGGATCAATGTTCAATTCAAGAGCAATTTCCGTAGCATAATTCAAGGCATTTTTAAAACCAGTTTCTCTATATTCCTCAAAAAATGAAATCAACCCCTTTATTTTTTCCATAGCAAAATCAATAAGCATATCACTTGACTGTAAGAGTTTGCTAACCGTATTAATTGCAAATAATATTTCATACCAAATAACTATCGCCACTAAAAACTTAAAATCACCAAGCTCATTTGTTGCTAAGGATTTGGCTTCACTTTCTATTTTAGAATCTGAATCATTTTCCGACACTTCAAGTAAAGCTTCTCTAAAATCTGACATTTGAAGTCTTATAGCTTTGACACTATCTATATGACTCTCCCAACGAGTGGATGACAATGATTTCGGAGTCAATCCTTTTACATTATCTTTTAAAATTGTCATCTGTAATACGTCTTACATGTTCTTGGACAATTGGGTCAAATTCAGCTACCATTTCAATTAAACCTAAAAAATTACCATTGCTATTTTGGTACAATTTCTCATTATGACCACGGAAGGCCAAATTTTTTCTACCAAGGAATTTCACTATTGAAATAATTCTTTTTAAAACATTTTTTCAGTGATCCTTTTCTTTATCAATCAATATTTGAATTGATTTATCAATAGTTTGAAAATTTTTCAACTTTTGACGCAACTCATACCAAGTAGTCATATTCTTAACATGTTCCATGCAAGTCTCATGCTCTTTCAGTCTTTGATTAATATGTATCCAATCACTAAAACCCTCATTTACTAATTGACCAATAGTAATCCCTCTTTTAAAAACTTTACAACAAAAGCAAAATACTCTATCAAGCTCTTTTGAATAAACAAGCCAATCTCTATCACATGTCTCTCCATTTGGCAAAACTCTAGTATACCAATTAGCTAAAAAGCGTCTAGAAAATTTATCCTTAGGACCCTTCACAATAGAACAATCTCTTTTAGGACCTTTTGTAACTAACAAATCTCGCATTCTAGAATCAAGAGAATCTCAAATAGTTGGATCAAATATATCATGACCAATATCATTCACATCAACATTTTCGGCACGAACAATTTCATTATCATCATCAACATTTTCATTTTCAACATCAACACTTTCATTATCATCAACAACATTTTCAACATCCATATTATTATTAACATTTTCAGCATTTTCAATATCAACAGTTTGAACATCAACAATATCAGCATCAATATTTTCAACATTTTGTGGTTCTTTTATAATAAATTTTTCGATAGCTCCTGATTGAGATTGAGTTAATTTCTCAAGTCTTATCTTTTTCTTACGCTTTACATATCCACAATCATATTTCCTACCCTTAGGAAGTGACTTAGGAGGCATTGAGGGAAAAAATAGAACCTGAAAATTCTCACTGTTCTGGATCGATTCCGCAGGACCGCAACATTGAAGTAGAACCAAATAGACAACATTGAAGTTGAACCGGTAAAAAAAGAAAAAAAAGAACGTAATTAGCAATTAAAACAATCCAAATAGAACAACACATTATCAAACCAAATAGGACAATAAACATTAAAACATTATCATGTTGAAACTAGGAATCTCCGGCTGGAATCACATGTTTACAAAGAATGGGAGTAGGATTTGTGATTAACATTATAGCTACTATAGTTTCAGGATTAGTGGAAATTAAAAGAAAATCAGTAGCTACAGGCGTTATACTGCATAACTACAGTCTACGGCTATTGGTAATTATATGGGAACACAACACTATTGGTATTATTACTAAAATAGCAAAATTAACTTTGGGAGAAAAAGAATGATGGGAATTGGGAATTGGGAAACACAATTAAAATAGCAAAATTGTGATTTTACATTGCAAATTTTACAAACCCTAACTTGTAATATTTAGTTTTTACCTTTGAGAATAGAAGGAAGGAGGTTAAGTGGTTAACCGACGCCTGGTGATGGTGGCAGGAGGCAGGTCGACGCCGGCCTGGTGGTGAATTAATGGAGGAAGGTGCAGGTCGTAGGTTTTCTGAAAGAACGCAGGAACGCAGAAAGAATATGTCGCAAAACCAAAACGCAGGCTTCTATTGCTGCTTTTTTTTTTTCGTTAGGAAAACATTGTTGGGCTGGGCCTTTAAAACATTTTCTAACATACATAATTAATTTTTACACCCCCTAACTTACTAATACTACTACCCTATAATTTTTTTTTTGAGGCCCTCGATTTTAAGAGACCTTGTGCCACGGCCCATGTCGCACATGGGCCTAGGCCGCCCCTGAATCCAGGTCTACTATTTGGAATTCTAGGTAGTAAAGTAAACGTACCTACGCAAAAAAGTTACAAATAATGGCTTCTCTATTTTTACGGTAAAACATTATTAAACATATGGCGGCGGTAGAAAAATACAAAACCAAACATACCATTAATCAAGTAGTTTCGTTAAATATAAAATTGTTACTCTCTTCGATTCTATATATAAGAAAAATTTTACATTTTAAATAAATAAAAAAAATGTTTTTTTTTCTTAAATATAGAGTTGGAAAGAATATTTTCGTATACAAATACAAATTCAAAGTAAAATACGATCGGTGTCATGTTAGTTCTATATCAAACTGAGATTACTCATCAAGTACAAAGTGAGATAATTTAAATAAGCCCATAATTGTTTGACACATGTGACCGAAGTTCACATGCAAACTACCATTTCTAGTTTATAATGATTTCGTGTGTGACTATACATTTGTATTATATATTATATTATTATATTATCTAACTAATATCTATTAGAATTATATTATTTATGATCGTTAAGATACGGCCAAACTAGAAAACACATAATCATATTCATACTACAAAAATACCTTGGTCCTCACGAATATTATTATTTATCAAATTGCAATTCAAAAACGTAATGGGTAAGAAATATAATTGATTGCTAAGAACATGATGACTTTGTATAATGCATCTCATAGTTGTCATATATATTATACTTGTGTTGAGGACGTTGGTTAAGGCCAAACTATCCCATGCTGCTACTATTTTGGCACGCGTATTACAGTTGGTATTGTGTGTTGAAATTATTAAAACCAGCTTCAGATTCTGATTCTCTCTGTTTAACATAAGATATGTAGTCTATCACTAATATAATTTTATATTATTATTTTAGAAGCTTCAAGATATAAATCTAGGATGATGTTTTATTAATTAATTATAGTAACATTATTCCACTAATAGTAGTAGTCACGATGTTTTTATTATTCATTGATGATCAGAATTGCTGGTCGGTGTTGAGTAGAGAACTGTCAATATTAAAATTGGCGGCAAAATATCTGCAAATACTATGATACTCAAGTTAATTAATTTGAGACATTTGTAAAAAAAAAAGTTAATTGAAGACATAAAGTGAGAAATTTTAAGATGAAAATTGCATACCTAGACATTCTTTAGAAAATTTAAAAAAGCTTCCTATCGGTCATTAAAGCGTTTATTGGCCACGAAGGCATTTAGGAATATGAAAGAATTTTGCTTGTTTGGCTATGATTGTCGGGCCCTTCTAGAACAAGGGCACAAAATGAGTAGTATAGTCAACATTAGTTAATTCAGTCGATAATAGATTAGGTTTGCAGGAACGAGTCAGGTCATCTAGCAAGGGTTTTCATAAGGGCGCTCATGAAAAATCTAACAACGATTAGCTTTGGGCATATTTGGCAAAAGTAAAATCCCTGACAAATTTTTGCGGCAAAGATGCATTGCGAACCCACTAGCTCTCGCCAAACTCTCGTCGAATATGCATTTCTTTGGATTTTTGGCAGTTTCCCAAGAGTTTTGCCGCTGTGAAATTAACATCTTTTTTGTAGTCAACATGCTTATTAAATCTTTGAGTTTCTAAATCGGTTGAATTGGCGAACATGAATCTCAACTCTGTCAAAAAAAAAAAAAACTCAACTCTTGTCAAAAATATTTAATTTATAGTTATAGAGTGAAAACTAATAACATGTACATAATGGCATTTTTAATTGATGCATCTAGAAATAATTTATTTAAAAGTAACATAATTTTTATAGATTTATAGGACAAATGATTTTTTTTTTATTTTGTGGAAATTCTTTCGGTAGTATATGTATGCTATTGCTGAAAGGAAAAAAAAAAGTGTATGCTACTGCTGGGGAGTAGGAAGAATATAATAAAACCTGTAAAGTGATGAATTTCGTACTCGGTTATGCGTTGTCCTCATTGCAAAGAATATTCTTGAAATTATTGGAAAAAAACTGCTCGCCAGCTTCAAAAATTGTTTTTATTTTACTTTTATAGATCAATTAAAAGTACAGCATAATTATATATTTTTTAGATAAAATTTAAATGAGTATTTTATTTTTTTTTTGCCATGAAATGAGTATTTTATTTTGGAGCTAAAGTTCTCCATTTTCTTTGACGCGTATGCAGTGGCGGAGCCAGGATTTTTTTTTTGGGTAGGCCGCTAAAAAATTATAACATATAAAGTTGATCACTCGAGAGAAAATGCCATAAGTTTGGCTCCCTTAAAAAAAGTTGGTCATTCAAAAATTAAAGTGCATATCTTAAAATAATTTAGTATACCATGTGACTCAAAATAATTAAGTTTGAACTAATACTTGCATGAAAACACAATGAAAATGATTTTGCATATTAAAAAAAAAACAATGAAAATGATTTTTTTAAAAAACAAAACAGATAAATTAAAAAATGGAGTCAGTAGGACTTGAACCCGAGCTTCACTCCTAAAATCACCAGCTTTAACCACTCAGCCAACTACACTTTCATGATACTTTGTCGCGTTTATTAATATATATAGCGTATCCTTATAATTTTACATATGTATATGGGTATTTAAGTAATTTCCAATTTTTGGGGGTGGGCCATGGCCCTGCTTGGCCACCCCCTAGCTCCGCTACTGCGCGTATGTATAGATCTTGCGTGGGCTGGTGCACAGCAAAATATTCTTCAACATTATTTTTTATTGGCCCAAAAGCTAAGTCGTGAATTTGATCAATAAATATTAAATAACGAGAAGGTTTTTTCCCTTTCAAAAGAATAATGATCGCATTTTACACTAAGATATATGAGATATTACTGGATGGAGTTCTATTAGTATTTTGTGTTGGGCCACGAGAAGGCAGTCAGAAATCATCAATATTAGATATAAAACCAATCATATAAGTGAGCACAAGTGAGTTAGACACTTTTTACGCAAAACCTTAAGGTGTTAGGTTTATGAGTCTTCTAATTTATAAAGTGGTCGGCCCCTCTACTTTTTTAAGCAATGTCAGACTTCTTACCTCACACTTGTCACAACAATCTCCCCCTCAAGTATGAGTCATCCAATTCTTTATGCTCCTCATCAAGCGGAAGCTTTCTTTATCGACAGTTGTAGCACTCTACATTTTTGTATCTGTTCTTGGAATTGCTTCTACCTTGGCCTATATTACCTGAATATAAGTTTGTTTCTCCCTCTTGATTCAGTAACCAATACCTCTGACTCTGGAGAAGAGTCTTGAAACCTTCTTCTCATCTCTTCATTCAAATACCGCTCTTAACAATGTCCATTGACAACACACCATCAACAGCAGAATTAGACAATGACATTCTAAATGATCTGCACAATACCCATAACAGACAGCTGATTCACAATTTCTTGAAAATTATTCAAATGATCTGCACATGAAGACCCTTCTTGGAGCTTCCACGTTAGCATCTTCTTTATAAGATACTTCTTGTTATTACTTGTTATCTGGCTTCTCTGTAACGAGCACATTTGGTGAAAATTATTTACATAAAGCAGATCTTCCATATTACCTTTTCAAGGGCATAATTTGACTCATCCAAGTTCACCATACTAGTTGTGTTAACTTCCATTATTCACCACAAATTCATTTCACAAAAGAACTGAAACACCGATGCCATTGTTGGGTCTCGAGGGAGCACTCAAGGGATCTTTCATATTGGACTCATAACAACTATATAAGTCGGTCATACACCACACTTTTACCCAAAACCTTTAAGACATTAGGTTTATGCATGGGTATATCACGTATATAAAGTGTTTGACTTCTACTTTTCTAAGCAATGTGAGACCTACATTTGCAACAACATCTTGGATGACGATAAATATAACAACATTGCTAAGAACATAGAGGAAAATGGATATAGGAGAATAATGTGTTCAAAATAGTTGATTAAAGAACCTCTTCCTTTTTGTCGTTCAACTTCCCCAATCAAACACTACGCTAGAAAGTCAATTCAATCGTGTTTTTTCCAAAATAGTAATTTCCAAAGGATATACATTACACATTCTAATCGGCAAAGAATTGCTTAGATATCATTTTACACTACGGGGATGTCATGTAGGTGGTGATACCAGCCAAGAGAGAAAAGGGGGGAGAAGATTTTGTTTTGCACGCTTTGATCGAGTGATATAACCACGTAAGTTTGAACTAGAGTTGGAGAGTATCACATTCGGAAGAGGAAAAATCTTGGTCAATCTTTCTCGTATCCAACGACCAGAGGGAAATAAACGGGGTAATGTTAGGAGTGAAGAGAGGAAAGGGTATAATGCGAAGGATCAGTTTGTGCAACGCAGAGTAAGATCCCTAACCAGATTAGAACGCATGCATTCTCATCAAAATCAATCTCGTGAGGTATATGAAGGTTCTTATGCTCAGAATGTGAAGACCAAGAGGGATGTCACGAACCAAGGAGAGAAACAGAAATAAATTATTATGTCGTTTAAGGCAGAAAAGAATGAATGGTTGAGACTGAATAAGGCACACACATGGATAGCGGTGGACCAGGAATGACTTATAACATCCAAAATGCTTTTCATTCGCAAGGGTATTTTGAGGTGAAAGTTACTCCATTAGGATCAAATTTGGCGTTGCTGGAGGGTCAGAAGGAGGGTGAGGTGCAAGCACTGTTGGAAGATGCAAAAGATCATGGTTGGACCAATGCGAAGGATCAATTTGCGCAATCCATAATACGATCCCTAACCAGATTAGAACACATTCATTCTCATCAACATCAATCTCGTGAGGTACATGAAAGTTCTTATGCTCTGATTGTGAAGACAAAGGGGGGGGGGGGGGTGTCACGAACCAAGGAGAGAAACAGAAACGAATTACTATGTCGTTTGAGGCAGAAAAGAATGAATTGTTGAGACTGAATAAGGCATACACATGGATAGCGGTGGAACCGAGAATGACTTATAACATCCAAAATGCTTTTCATCCGCAAGGGTATTTTTGGGTGAAATTTAATCCATTAGGATTAAATATGGCCTTGTTTGAGGGTCAGGAGGAGGGTGAGGTGCAAGCACTGTTGGAAGATGGAAAAGAATGGTCGGACCAATGGTTTAGGGAGATTCGTCTGTTGCATGGTTACGAGTTTTGGCATCCCGGCACATGCATCGAATGATTCTTTTTTTTATCAAGTTACGAAATCTTGGGGGTTCTATTTGAATGTTGACGACACGACAAGCAAGAAATTAACCACGGATGTCGCTCGGCTATTGATCCGGACTTCATGTCAAAAGCGGCGGATGAGTTTATAAACAATAATAAAATACCTATAGGGACATGCATCAAATTTCTCAAGCTATAGAAACCACATTGGTTAAGATGATTTTTATTATTTTAAAAAAGTAATAGCTAGGCTTTAAAATCCACGATTAACATGGAATAGATAACTCATTTGTGCTATCCATGGATGAAGGTGATGTTTGTAATTAAGCTTAAGTGAGAAAATATTGACATTGACATTGATTTTAAATTCACACATGAGGTTAAATATATTTTTAATCTTTATAAAATTATGAATTTTAAATTTAGTCTCATAAAGAAATTTATTCAGTTTTTGTAAAGAAGTTGTTAAAAATAGTTACTACTCCGAAATTGCAACATTATGAAATACAAAAATTTCTATTAAAATTTAATTTGAACTAAACTTAAAAACTCAAAATTTTGTAAAGATTAAAATGATATTACTCTTTTGCAAAGAAGTTGCAAAAAAATAAAAAATAAAAACCAATTCAAGCCGCATTCGTTTGGTATGTGATGACAGTCAATTATATGATGTTTTTAGTAGTAATTTAGGGTAGTTTTAATAGCAAACGAAACCCAAAAGCAAGAAAATACCTGGAAAAATGAAGTTACTTGGCCCAGAAGCAAGAAAAGTGGGCAAAGCAGCAAAAAAAGGCAAAAACGTAATAAATAGCGCAACCATCGTACCTACGATGAGATCTGGCGTGGCGCGATGAGAAGGCAGTTTAAATTGAAGAAAATCTGCAACAAATCTTTTCCATCATGCCACGATGACAAGAAAGCAGAAAATCTGGAGAAGATCTTTCATCGTACCACGATATGATCCATCGTGGCCACGTTGAGGCAAAATTACACGCCATCGTGGCCACGCAGAAAAAGCTCAAACCCAGCTGAAAAACTATAAATAAAGTCTTCCTCCTTCACTATTATTCATTCAGAAATCACTCAACAATAGTGATACTCACTCTAGAGTTAGGAGAACTCTAAGGAGGAGTCAAGGAGGGCCAATGAACTCTAAGGCCAATAAGGTTCTTTACTTTATTGCCTTTGTAATTTATTTTTCCTGGGTTAGGTGGAGTCGATGAACTCCCTTATGAATGCTTGGTATTGTATAATTTGGTGTTAAATTCAATTGTTCTTATATAAACTTTTTTATTGTCCGGTTTTTATTCTTTATTTTAATACTGATCACATTAGAATAAACTCTAAGGAAATTAGTGGATATCGGATAGGAAACGAAGCTAATTGTCCTGACCGAAGGACGTACACAAGGATTCTCCATGAGACCATTAAATTCAGTATCTGAGGTTTTAGTGTAGGATTAAAGCTAATAACAAGAACAATCAATTACATGAGTTAGGGTGAGACTAGTATAGGCACACGTGACAACTAGCGAAACAATTGAGCCTTACGGGTAAGGATACCTAATTATAAATTACTACGAAAAAGTGGAATCGACTGGGGCGATGATACATATAAGCAGTAGAGGCAACCTATACTAGGCTCTTCTCATATTGTAATATAAATAGGCAAAGAGTGCTCCTGAACCTATTTTATATAGACTAATCCTGACTGAGGGGAAGGAACAAAGGAAATTAACCACCAAGCAAGAGTAAGGGAGAGATTCGAAAACACTTAACCACCCCGCGTGGACACACACGCACACTTTACTTTTATAGTCATTTACTTTCTTGCTATTTACTTTTACCCGCACAACTATCTCTAAACAAACAAAACGAATGCAAACTTTCTAAATTCTTAAGCGAAATTAGTAATTTTGGCACAATCCCTATGAAGAACGATAACTTATCACTTTATTACTTAGTTGCGATTCTGTGCACTTACAGAACCACCATCAATATGATTTGGTTGGATGATTTTTAAAAACAAACCGAACATCCCACTTATCACCTTTATGTGTGGAAATTCTAACTGCTAATTGACAAAATATATTACTAGCACTTTGCTTTATCAAAAAACATATATATAACCCTTATGATGTAGTTTGAAAGGACGAAACTATATGGTCTACTTTCAACGACACTGATGATTTGTTATTTGTGTATAGATTTTAACATATTGCCAAGACTACTCCATCAATGCATGTGTGAAAAGAATATTGCATCATATCTTAGCTAGCTACATAAATATATTGTCTGGATAATGTTGGATGATTACGAAGTCATTGTAAATATAATTTCAAATTAAGCTAGACTTAGGGGTTTAAGATAGTTCCTTCATCCCCTGGGGCACTATTTAGCATTTGCCTTATATAAAACTTCTTCTTTATAAAGATTCTCTTCAATTAGTTAAGCCGGTGGTACGTAATTTATTTTATTTTATAATCAAAATTAATTAGATTTTGTTGTTTAGAAGACCAATTGAGTAGTGCTATAGGAATCCAATGAGTTTAAGTTTGCAATCAAGCATACAATTGGCCGTTTTGGGGTAAATTAGTAACAGTACTATATGTATAGTCATTTTGTTTGGATAGATATATCACTTGCGGAAAGGACAAAACTCTATAGTCTGAACTATTAGCGTTGTAGAGATAAAATCAAGGTTTCTAGCCGGTGATTTTAATTTTTTTTAACGTAAACACTAAAGATATCTTATACGTGTAATTGTGGAGATCAATATCCTCTACGTAACTAAGATTTATTTAAGGACCTTTACCAACAAATGTTCGTACGCACCAGCCGAAGATCGAACTTAAAATCAAATAGTTAAGGAATCCAAATATCTTCAAATTTTTTTGGTTTACAATGAAACTGAGGATCAAACCCAAAATTTCTATTATACTACTCAAATTTCTTACAACCCTACTAGACTTAAATATCTACATATTGTGATACACTATGTTGGTTGTAGTAGGTGATTTTAATTCAATTAGAAATAAGCAAGAGGTAAAGGAGAGGGGTAAATTTTTGTGGTGGTCAGTTATGAGTAGGTTTGACAAATTCATTATTTAAGATGAGTGGATTACTTCTTGGCAATCCAAATTTTTTTTATAAACAATATTAGTTGTTAGTATTACAATATTAATTTTTTTTATGCTACACATCTCACCCCTCTTGGCAATCTGATTTGATCTCAACAGATTTCAATAGAAATTTATTTGACCATTGAATGATTCTTCTAATTAAGCGAGCGCATGTTGTGAATTGGGGCCCTAAAATGTTTAAGATGTTAGAATGTTGTAGTAAAGTTGCGGAACTATTTAATATGTTAGAATTTTGAACCGAAGAGTATTTCTTCCGTAGTATCATATTATAAGTAAAAAAAATATCATTTATTAAGAAAGGTAAAAAATTATAATTTAAATTATAATTTTTTTTTCTTAAAATAAACATCATGGAAAGATGTAAGAACTTTTATTTTATATGTGCAAGAGCATTAAAAAGAAAGAAAATAAATCAATATCGAGGACAAGACAAATTTCAATAGAATCAGACCACCTTTGAAAAATGATTTATATTCTTCAAACTATAGATAATTTTTCCTAATTTTTCTATCAGAGAAGACCAAAAAGAAACACGTCGGGGATTAATTAAAGTCTTTAATAAGTTATTCTTTTGACGAATCATTTGAAAGAACTTGAATACTAAAAATTAGATATAATAATAAAAATTTGTAGAATCCGATACTTGTATGAATTATTTGTACATGTAACTAGAATAAAAAGAAGGGTTATGTTAACTTGTGCCCTTAGGGCACAAGTTAAGCTACCTAAAAATAGAAATATAGCTTTTAATGATAGAAAACATTTAATGTTTAGAGAATTGAATACACCACAAGTTCAATAAATTTTTTCCACATTTATCTCCTTAACATGTGCCCATAAGGGCACAAGTTAACATTCTCCTAAAAAGAATGAAGACATATTCTCCTACATTGGTAATTTAATGTGATAACTGATAGACCAAATGAAATAAATGCAACCACGTGAAGAGTATCAGGGATAGAACAAAGTGTATTAATAATGATAAAGCTTCATTTCGTTATAATAATTAGCCATATGGAAGTTAGCTACTATATCAGATCTTCAATCATTTTCGACGAAATTATAGTTCACAGCAATGCAGAAAAAAAGTCTGGGTTTTATAAAACGTGCATGTTCTAACTTCTAACAAAGAAAGAAGAAGAATTGTAGTAAATGTTGTGATGATGACTTTGGGCTTTCAAGAACGTGATGGCTTAGCTAATGCCAGATAGATATGTTGATATTGGTTCAATGTTGACGTGCCATGTGCTTCCTCCGCAAATTAAGGGCATGCAATGCAATGCAACTCTCAAGCTATGCATCGCGTGTAACCGGTAACTACTCTCTCCGTACCACAATATATGTTATTTTGGGGAAAAAAATTGTACCACAATATATGTCGCTTTATATTACCAATAAAGCATTTAATGTTATTTTTCCTATTATACCCTTAATTATTTATTACTCTCTCTTCTTTCAATTCTTCAATTTATTTTTTCCATACCATAAATGAAGGACAATTTTGTAAATCAAATCATAATCTCTCTTTTCCATACACCATTAATTATCTTTCTTAATATGTGTAAAAGTGTCAAAACGACATATATTGTGGTACGGAGGAAGTACTAAGCAAGGGTGTTCAGAAGCGGTGGAAAGGGGCACCAATTTTTAGGAGTATCAAGAAATATATTTTTTTTTTACTATATATGCATATTGTCATGATTTTTTTTAGAATTGAGTATCGGGTCTAACACAATTCTATAAAATCGGCTTGTAAGATGAGGATTGCTAGCTCTTACTTATAAACACATATTCAGGTCATCGCACAACCTGTAATAGCCCAGACCCCACCACCTTAGGTGGTCCCGGCACTGTCACCTCACGATCTTCTCCACCCCTCTCTATAGTGGAGTTTTTTACCTTTCGTGGGAATCGAACCACGTACCTTGGGGTTCAAGTACGTGTTCAATCCATTCCCACGTACCCTGGGGTTCAAATTGTCATCCATAGATATCATGCAAATCTACTTATCTGATTTTTTCTCGTTTGTAATTGCCTCCCATCATGGATCAAGGCTCCTCTTTGTGTCTAAGTAACGCCGAACTTAGGTAGGCAATTAATTCTAATCTAAAAAAAACCTTTCATTTTATGGTTTTATGTTGGATTAATTATTTAATTAATAAATTATGGATTGAAAGTAATCAATTATTAGAAATTATTATTAATATAAATTATGATCTATTAAGCACTTAATTATTGATGAATTATTTGATTGGGTTCTTGTTTTTGATTGACCGTGATGTGTTGAACCATTCAGTTAAGTCCAGTGAGAGGTACAACCCTCAACCATTTGGTTGTATAATTGTTATCTCATCAAACAATTAACACATGGTGAAAATCACACTAAATGGAATGAGGGTAGTTACTCCTCTCTGCTGTCTTCAACAACCCTAAAGGCACACAATTCATTTCTTTAATCTATTTAATTAAAGTAGATATACTATAATCTTGTGTGTAATGATTCATGGCTCGTATTGAAATTTTCTTCATTTTATGCTGATCTGAGTATCTAAATATTTGAAGGTGCCCGCATTATTTTTAATTTTGATGGTTCACTACTCGACGTTAGACATTTGTTTTGGTCACTAGCTACAAATCAAGTACCATGAGTAAAAATATCAAATTAGTACGGGAGGCAAATTAGTGTCCATCTCAATTAATTTTATTTTTTTTGAAAAAACTAAAAGAAGAAAAAAAAAACTTCAGCATCAAATGGTGAAAAATCACAGCGTCTCCTTAGTGTATTTCATGTCTCTTTACTAAATTGAATGAAAAATGAGTGAGTTTGAGCTCTATTTATTGGTGAGGAAAAATATTTATTTGTTGGACGAACGTAGGTTTGTTGATCAAACTATAACTTTTTTCGATGGAGCAAAAAGTGAATTGAAAAATGTTAGCTTAATGGTAAGAGCTTATAACTTCAAATTATTTGTGCCACTTTAGTTAATTTTTGAATGGATGCCACTTTAGTTAATATAATTGTCGAGAGCAGATCCTCTCTCTAGTTTATTATTCACACTGGAGAGAGTAAATTTTTAATGTTGACCATTAATTTTTTAATTAAATAGTTATCTTGCAATAGTACAAAACATGAGGAAATTTAAAATGGAGAGAATCTGCTCTCATAATTGTCCCTCCTCTATTTTTATATTTTTTCTGAAAAATCCCTCCTCAATCTAATTTTTGAAAACAAAAAACAATGAAAGGGGTGAGTAGTGTGTTTAATACTATTTCACATATTTGTCAAAAAAGAATACTATTTTAATTAATTTATTCCACTATAGTGCTATCCTTCCTAGATTTTTTTCTCGTATCTCCTTTCGGTCACACCTTCAACCCATAAGGAGTTAATTAACATTTGTTAGTATTGTTGATTGGATTGGAATAACAAAAATATAAAATCGCTCAATTTAGCTTGCTGGATTCAATTATCATTCTGTTGGCTTTGATTATTATGATAATTGTAACAACATATAACTAATGTTGTATAAATAATATATACATTTTGTGCTTGGTTCAAATTAAACATTATTCAAATATGTGATAAGCTTAAATTATGAGTGTTGCATAATCCACTTCATACACTAATCAACAATACTCAAAGTGGTATCTGATGATACAACACCAACCGTATGAAAAATTATTGGTTCTTCTTAATATTTGTTTATATCACTACATTCCAAAATATATATTTTTCTTAAATGCCAAAGAAGTTGACCAGGCAACAAATTTTCAAAAGTTTCGTAAAGGTGATCAAGCATTAGCTAACTATCGTACGCACATTTTAATTACATGATCTTATCGCATTGTATAAAGCAAAGTGTTTTATGTACGTAATTAAAGTACATGTACCTTGCATTGATCAGTGATCACCATGTCCAAATTTAACGTCTATCCAACAAAAAAAATTAAAGTGGAATAAATTAATTTTAAATGCACTCCTTTTATTTAATCTCTCGAGCTAGATTAGACTATAATAGAAGTTAGGTTTGACTTTAATCTCTCAAGAATATTGACTGAACCAATACGTTTAGAAAGGAAATGTTCCAACCAAGTTATTGGGCTCAAGTGGTTAATGAGCTTCACCAAAAGGGACGGATTTTGGGAGAACCTGGGTTCAATTTCTGGGTGGAACAATTTCTTGGCCAGATTTTACTTACCTCGCGTCCGAACTCTGGGCTATTAGAGTCTCTTTCCTCAGGAACCAGATGGTTATAAACCAAAAAAAAAAAGGAAATGTTCCGCAGATAGATCTGATGCTCCGATGAGTTAGAAATGGTACTTCAGGTGTGCAGAGGAAGAGTACATTGTTAGAATATTTTCTAATATTTTGTGGGCTGCAATTAATTGTGGGTTTTGATTTTAATAAAAACGGGTTGATGTTTTAGTGATCCATTTGATGATGCTTAAGTCCGATAATTGTGATCAAGAATAATGAGTTTTAGACACTAATTCTGATTTGTGTAGAAACAAAGTGTAGGCCCAACATCTAGTGTACATGATGGGTAGTATGACTAGGGTTGTTATCTTATAAATAGATAGGCTAGGTCACTTTTGCCATCACGACGTTATCACAGCCGCCACGCTGAGAAATAAGCTTCTCTGAGGTTTGCCTCATTGATAACCTCAGAAACTGTAGCATGTGATTAGGCAGAGGAAGACCTTGTCTAACATATCGGTTGTTCCGATATCTGCTATTCCGGTAAACATGATTGCTGATTATCAAGTAAGTGTGTTCTAATTTCATATAATATATCGATCTCTAATTATTAATTTTTACATACATGCAAAAATGTTAGCATTCAATACAATAATTCTTCAAGTTTCCGAGAAACATTTTCGAGGAAAATTATTTTCCTCGCAAAACATCAACATTTCCAAGGTAATTTTCGTAAGAAACCACGTGTTTGTTATCAAAGGTCGTTTATGTGAAAAACTATTTTGCAACGCTCAAGATAATATTTGCTCAAGGTGAAAGAGTGTAAATTGGGTAAAATTGTGTGTATCTTGAAGATATATGCATGTGTCCATGTATTGAAGAATACATGCATAACCGTTTTATGGGTCCCTCCTCAGTGGAATGAGACAGATATCTTGTGAAAGATCATTTATCAGCTACTGTTGGAACATCATAAGAATACGTTGGGACTGCAAAAGGGTCACTTATGCGTTCTGTGTGAAGCTCCATTGAGAACGATACGCCTTAGTGACTTGTTGAAGAGTTAATGGATAAGCTCAGCAACAAAGAAACAGACATATTATAAAGACATGAGCAACCTTGCCACCACAAAAAAACACAGAAATGAAAGTGCCACTCGAAAACCTGCCAACCAACCAGACACCTATATATGCATTGAACAAAATTGTATCCGCTCCAACCTAAAAAAGATAAGACTAAATTTCATTCTTGGTTCCCTAATTTTCATAAACTAGCGATTTTGGTCCCTTGACTTTAAAATATTACTTTTGACTACTAACTTTCACAAATTTACTATTTTTTAAAGGTGAATTCTTTGGTACTTATATTATGTGAATATGTACCGATACATTTGTTAAGATGAACGATTCTAATTGATTTACAAATAATATTTATTAATTTTTTTATATTAAATAATATTTATGAATCAATCACAATTTTCCACATAAACTGTATACCAATACATATCGACGTACACCGTTCACTCTTTAAAAGGCCATATAATGTTACACCGATATATGTTCCCTACTTTTTTTAGCTCTCTCATTCCTTTTGATTTGTTTACTTTCGGTGATATTGTAGGGTCTTGTTAACATGTGCTCTTATGGCATATGTTAAGATATATCAAAATAGAAATTCAACATTTAATGATACAAGAAATTTAATGTTTCAAAAGTCAAAATGCACAAATTAGCATTTAATAATTTCTATTTTTGCTTCCTTAACATGTGCCTTAAGGGCACAAGTTAACATTCTCCTATATTTTATTGTAAAACCAAAGAAATGGTTGTTTTCTGTTTGTTTAACGCCGTACGCTTCGGTTAAGTGTCCTAACGTATTGCTTTGATTATCTCTAATCAAATATTTAATTCATCGATTCATGACAAACCCCATCAATTTGTATATGAATTTGTGTTCATGTTCGTCCAAATTCATGAGGGTCCAGTAGAAAAACACACACCAAGAAATGGACAAAACTTTCACTACGATTATCCGTGACATATTGTTTTGTGACCCCAAAATTCCTATCACTCATCACATGCATTTCCATTGAATTTCGAACACATAGAATTTTTTAATTTTGTTACTAATTTAGTATTTAATTTTGTTGCTAATTTATTACTAATATTTTTATTTTCTTTCCTTCCGTACACACCTAGTCTAACCTCGAGATTCAAAGTTAATTTCAAAGTCGTGGAATGTTCTACTAGCCCAAAGAATGAGTATTTTATTTTGACGTCTATATATATATATATATATATACAAAATTGCTGCAACTTTGTACAGGTTAAAAAATTCAAAATATTAAGTTTGCATTAAAACTTGTGAATTTTATATTAAATATTTAACTTTTAATAAATAATTGTTGTTTTTCAATAAATACTTACTACTTTCGGTTACTTTTAACCACATGTTAGACAAACCCTTATTTTATTTCTTTACAGAAAATGTAGAATATGGTAATTTTTCTTTACAAAAGAATGTAGATCATTAAATTGAACTTGGAACAATTACACAATTTTTTTTTTTACGGAACAAATAATTTTTTTCTTTTAATACAATTATACCAATAAAATTAGACACTATGAATTGTCAAAAAAAAAAAAATAGACACTGAACCTGGTCTTAATTACATATAAGCATTAATAATATAAATCAATTATTCGATAAATATAAAAAATTAATTTATTGTTATATAATAGTAAGACCAAAGAGTACATCCTAACCGAAAATTTTAAGATATTGAACTTACGAGTTCCTTCACTTATATTAGGACATCCATTTTTTTAATTGAATATAAACTCTACTTTACAATTAAAATATCAAGACAAATACCGGTCACTCTCAAATTTCAATAGAAAATGGAAAGCTTAACAAATATTGGTAGAAAATATATGCAAAAACGTACGCCTATCAAGACTTGATTTGAATAATAGATATGCTGAATTAAAAAGCTAGTTTGACAAATATGAATGAATTATTTTTCTTCCAAGGAGTAATGTTGTTGATGAGTCATTGCTCGTATTAAACATGTACATCATCGATACCAACAAAACATGTTTCCGTAACCCCATTCGTACGTTTGGCTTTTAAAACACAACATAACAAAAATGCATACGAATCACCTTTCTTTGTAGGTTGTCCTTAAGTAACTAGAAAAGAAAACTCAAATTAAGAAATAACATATACTCCTAACTATCTTTTCTGGTACACCAAAATGTGTCGCAATTTTTGGCAATCATAATCAATAGTTTATATACAATATTCATACTCTTTAATCCAACGAGACGTTTTTTGTGAAAGACAAAACTGCGATTCACACAAGGTCCAATGCAAATGATATCTCAGAAACGAAATGTTGTAGATTTGAAGTTGGAAAATTGGAGCATTAGGTTAGGGGTCAAACTCCCACCACGCGTCGAAGATTTGACTCTTTAGCCCCTAACCTTCAATTAGGAGTTGTTGTTACGATACATCAAAAAGTCTCACATTATTTAAAAATTGAAGTCAATAGTATTTTTTTTAGGTACACAATCAAATTTGTTGCAATATATATTTACCGACCATTTCGTGAAATAATAGAATGTGGATTCACTCTATTATTTATTTTATTTTTAGTTAAAAAGATATATTTACACGTAATTATAGAGACTAGTCTTTAATTTTAACATATATTTTTTATACTCATTAGATAATATACTATATATTTTATTTTTTGGTAAAATGTTATACTCCCTCCGACCTCGTATGTAAGCAAAAATAATTTTTTTAAATTCATTGAAAAATGGATATATTTAGTCTAAAATATAGACCAAATACATCATTTTTTCAACGAATCTAAAAATGTCATTTTTGCTTTCATATGAGGCCGGAGGGAGTTGAGTATATATGTATATGAAGAATAGAAGGGGGCTCACACCTACATTAAACCTAATTCATATAGTAAGTGGCATTAGCATTCTTGAGGGCTTTAATCATAGTATTAAATAGTCTACATTGGAGTGTAGGTGGGGATATATTGAAATGACCACTTTGACTTATGCATGTAATGCCAATTTAAGACATAATGGAATCAACGGGTAGGTTTTGAATAAAATCTATGGTTTTAGTGGTTGCATACTCTTTAACTTCCGAATCCTACCTTGTGATGTTCTGGTTTTTTTTTTTTTCTATTTGTTTTTTACAAGACATGTGGTTATTTTTCCAACTGTTTTACAAGCCAATTTGTTTGTAAGTACAAACTATATATATGCTTTTGTTTCTAAGCAAAATTGGGGCTGTTCCTCTATTAATGGTAAGATTATATTATTATAAGAACCAGAGTTCTTTTTTTATGAGATGGAAAATAAACCAAACAACAATGCATGAACAAGAAAAGAATCTAAGTTTGCGGATGATCAATGCTTACAACATTAATCATCAACATGAGACTAAGTTCAGGAGCACAATATTCCAAATTTTTAAAGTATTGTTGGATGAAGCTTTAGTCCCGCAAGACAATTGGAAAATTCATTATTCTCTCTAAAATTCATTTATTATTCTTTCAATTTCCTTAATAGAGATAATGAATTTGTTAGATAATCAGTGAGTAAGGATTAGGGATGGCAAAAAAACCTAAACTCGAGAGACCCACCCGAACCCAAACCCAAGTCAACGGGTGAAACCCGATTTGACTGGGTTTGGGTTTGGGTTCGGGTGACACCCGATAATATGGGTGTGGGTTTGGTATCAGTCAAACCCACACCCGAAACACATACACCCACCCGAAATATTTTATTTACCTAATTACCCCCATAGTCTCCCTCAATTTCCTTGGAAGACCTTAAATTTTAGTTGTAATTTAATTTCTTGAAAGTCTATGTTGTAATTTCTTGAAAGTCTATGTTTGAATTTTCTTGGAATACCTTAATTTTAGTTGTAATTTAATTCAAAGTCTATGTTGTAATTTAATTTCTTAAATTTGCAAATTATTTTCAAATGTGCTGCGGGTTTGGGTGGAAAAAACCCGAACCCAATGGGTGTGGGAGTGGGTGTCGTTTTGCCACCCGAATAGCCTTTGGGTTTGGGTTTGGGTGATGATTTCGGGTGTGGGTTTGGTAAGTGTCAAACCCGCACCCATGGGCGCCCGTTGCCATCCCTAGTAAGGATCATGTTGAAAAGCAGAGTGATTCTCTATGTCGCACTATACTACGTATATGCTATAGCACAATTTAACTACAATTATTGTGAAGAAACAAACCATTTAAAAATATGCATGGTTGGTAAAAATTACAGTATATTATATTAACATATGTATATGAATGAAATTTGGATTTGTTTTATTCACTACTCCTCTATTTGTTGTCCATTTAAAAAAGAGAAATATACAAATTAATATTAGTGTGACTCATTAAACGTTGGTCCCATTAATTATTATTGAGAATATAACATGTGTGAGTTTGTGGAAATAGTCTCACATTAGATAGGAATGTGACTTAGGCATTTATAAGTGGGAGAACCCATACACCTATCACATTTAGGTTTTGGGTGGACAAGTGATATGTCTCCTACAAAAGTGTGTTGCTAAAAAAAAAAACTCACAAAAATGAATGCTCTTCGCTCGACCCTCCTCAATTGTTACGCTAACAATTATTAGGTTTACTAATCTTCACTTATACTCTGTATCTATCTCTTTCTTAAATGAACAACAAATAAAATTTAATTTAATTTAAATGAAACAAATCCAAACCCATATGAATGAGTATAGATCACCTTATTCTTCAAAAAATGTATGCATATTAATTTAATTTAAAAATAACAAAAATAAAGAGTGGTTTGGTTTGCCAAAATTAGCCGTGTAGTTGGTATAAGGCATTAATTACTGTTGAATCAGTAGTCAATAATTCATGTTCACTTATTTTAAAATTAAGTTGATTAAAAAGAGTCTTATCGATATTTAACATGGTGATAGATACTATATAAATATAATAATTTTGTGTTTGATTAAATATTGGTAATAATTGTAAAGATATTTTAATTGATTGATGCGTAACGTACTCCATTTCAAAAAATGAAGCATGCGTACAGTTTTGTTTTTACAAAGAAGTATGTGTAGAGTTAATACATTAAAAATTAAAATATAAGAAAAACAATTATAATAAATAACTTCTTCGAAGAAGTCAATTAAATATATGAAAATAAAAAAAAGTCAAGTATAAGGTGTGTCCAAATAAAGTAAAGTTACCAAAGAATTATTGAAGGATATAAACAAACCAATAAAATTTCTTTAACCAAAGTATAATTCTCAAAAATGGTGAAGAGTTAGACATCACATAACCAAATTAAAACTAAAATATTTCTTTCTATATTTCAACCATCACTAAGTTATAATTTTCACACATATATATAGAAGTGGCAAAGTGGGGCGGCCCTCCCCGTTTAGGCCCACCCAAAAGCGGGGCAGGACGTGCCAACTTTGGTGTCTGGGTTCAAACCTAAAGCTCGTCCCGTTTATTGGTGGGGTGGGAGTTTGGCGGGCTGGTACGCCTTTCACTTTTTACTTTTTTATTTTTATAATTTGAATTACTATATCAATTACAAAATTATTAATCATTATCAAAGAGGCCGACAAAAAATATTTTTTAAGAGTGCATAATAGAATTTCAACAATATAAAAAATAAACACATATTAAACTAAAGAGTGACACTATATAGCACGACTCATTTCACGCACGAGAACACACGACGCGTTGGACATACATGCAATCTACTCCAATGTTCATTATTGCTCCATCAAACGTACTAGTAACAAACATGCACTTTGCAATATATAAAAACTAAATAATATCAAACACTTTAACTGCACCAAAATTGGACCTTTCTTATTTATCTCGTCAATAAGAAATTATTCTTTGACATGCAATCTAAGACATTTTTTATGAATTCAATTTAAATAAATTATTTATTCAAAAGTTAAACGTTTCAATTTCTAATACATTGACTCCATATTTTTTTTAAAAAAAATTTACTATTTAAAATCTTTAGAGTGTGTGTAAAAAAATAGTAATAATTAATCACTACGAACAAACAAATTCACTGATTAATTTAGGACTTGAGTTGGATCCTTGTAGAGTTCTGAGTTAACGAGTTTATCGTATCAAATTTCAATTGTCTTGTGTGCTTGACATAATTTGCAAATAAAATGCTAAATGTAAATGATGTAAAACCAATTGCAATAAATGTAAATGGTGAGTTTCATTTATCAATTGAGAATACATCCGATAAGAAGAATCTAGCTACCGAGCCTGCATACGAGCTCGAAACTAACACAAATTACTGGCTTAACTGAAGCAAACATTAAGCCTTGAAACCTGCAGATCTCAACATATCTAGAACCAAACAGAAATCAAATGCCACAACTACAACCATCAATGAAATCCAACACTTATAAAACATCGACAAACCATGCTCAACAACAAGAAGAATGCGAGATGTGACTAAGGCACCAGAGAGATTGGCTAAAACAATCCAAACGGGTCGTGTTGGAGCAATGGTGCAGATGAAGGATTTTTATTTAAAAAAAAATTAAAATTTTCCTTTCAAATGTAAACAACTCATAACCCAATAGATAGATATTGTTATCGCTAGGTTGAACATTATCTAGATTCGAACTCGAAATTTCATAGTTATGTGTAAATCTTAATGGTTGTTGTTGGGTCACGAGGTGGCAGTCGGTGATCATCCACATTGGCTTCAGAGCAACCATACAAGTGAATAGAGGACCACAATCTTACCAAAACAATAAGGCATTAGTTTATAGGTTCTTTTACTTATAAGTGTTCAACATCCAGTTTTCTAAGCAATGAGAGATTTAACTCACCTCACACTTGCCAAAACAATCTCCACGTCAAGTGTGAGTCATTCAATATATGCTCACCCTCAAGCGAAAGTTTTTTTTTTTATCCACACACTTGCATCGCCCTTTCCGCTGTAATCAACGGGATGCGATGTATGACCATCTTTGTCATAAAGACTTTCGATAAAAGGAATCGGTCAAACCCTTCGTCGAATTATCGACTCTGATACCATTGTTGGTTCACGAGGTGGCAGCCAGAGATCATCCACATTGGACTCAGAGCAAACATTCAAGTGAGTTGAAATACACCACATCTTAACCTAAAATCGTATGCATTAAATTGATGGATTCTTTCACTTTAAGCGTTCAACCTTCACTTTTTTAATACTCACCTCACACTTGACAATACACTTATCACTCCTCTAAACAAAATAATAATAATTCTTTCAAATTTCTAGTTACATTAAGTGTTTTATTTTTTATGTAAACATCAAATATTTCTTCATTACAAATTTACAGTATCTTAAATCTTAATTTTATCAACAAAATTAAGAGAATGACAAAACGATATGTTTATACTTTATAGGATATTGGTTTGTTGTCTCTTATATTTATACACAAAGTGTGTACACACATCGCTCATGACGGCTGCCCAACGATTCTTACACAATATAAGGGGAAAGTAACAGTTAAAGGGGTCATACAAAGGTTAGATTTGTTTCTCATTAAAAAAAAATTGTTAAGTAAGTTACTGGTTAGAAATTCCACCTTAAAAATGAATAACTGTAGTGTTCGAGGTTCGAACTCCAACTTCTATATATATATAGTGTGATGTCCATATCAATCGAATTAATTTCACGTGGACGTTTTTCATAATTATCTTTATGCAACACTATAATTTTTTTTTTTCATTTTTTCATTCTTTGCAAATATCGCACGAAACTCACGTAGATAAATAATAAATCTCAAATTGAACTCACAACATGACTAATATACAAATTTTAACATTAGGTAGTCGTTTGTATCACTTAGATGCTTTTCAAATTATTTTAAAATTTTTTATAGATTCATACGAGTTTACGAAAATCTACAAATCATTTTCGAGTTTGTATAAACTCCCGAGTCTAACAATAGTTTTTTTTTTTATTAAGTAATCTAATAAATAAAAATTTGCTCATAAAATAAGTAAGTGGGATGTCTCAGTCAATTAAGCTTAATTGAGCTAAACTCACATTACAACCACCTTAATTACTCTTTATCATGATACTAGTAATTACTAGTATTACAATGGTGCCGTCTATTCACTTTTTCATAATAAAAATAGTAATTTTTAGATTCATGCTAAACAGTGTCTCAGACACTTGTTAAGCATATCAAAAAAAAAAATTAATATTAAAAAAATAATTTTTAATACTTTTGAGGTATTGAATGCACGAATTTCGAAGTAAAATTTCTATTTTTAAATGCTTAACCAGTATCCCTAGGGCACTGTTTAGGGTCATGCTAAACATATACTATTAATTTTTTTTTTTATTTTTGAAGAAAAAATTCAATTTTTTAAGTTAGTGGAGACTCATAAAAACAAGAATTTAATTTATATACACAATTAGTGTAAAATTATTTTACACATGCATCCAATAATATACTGACACATCATGCATGATATTTAAAAATACATGATGTGCCACATTCATTAAATGACGTGACAACACATCATTAGATGTATGTGTAAAGAATCTTTACACCACTAGTGCACAACAATTAAACTCTAAAAACAACACTAACTAATACATTTTGAGATCGTCTAATATGAACACCAATTTAAAGGTAAATTACTATTTTTAATAAATTAAAATATATTTTCTCCACTTTATCACTATAGAAAATTAATCTTTTGCTAAATAGGGTATGAACCATTAATATGAGAGAGTAAGTGTCAAACTATACTTACTTTCTTTTTACCTTATCTACTTTTTTCCACAAAAGATATTTCTATTTGAGTTAAATCCTAAATTAAATTTAATCAATTACAAATAAAACCCATCAAACAACATAAAGTAATGAGAACCGTTAATCTACTAGACGGCAAAGATAAACAAACCAAAATCCTAAATCTAAACGGTGAGAGAGAAGTTTAAACAATTCAACATTTTTTCTGTTTGTTTCCCAAGAAAACCACGCGAGAAAACGAAATTTGAGACAAAAAGAAACGTTAACGTTATGATTCATGATTCTCATTCCTTGGTTGCAAACATCAGAAGATAGCAATAATATCTTCTTCTTTACACTCACAACATTACACTGTCACGACAACAACAACAACCAAAAGAACAAAGAAACGTCAACAAACAAAAAAACAGAGACACAAAATAAACCCTAAACTTTGTGCTCCTTTTTTGTTTTTTTTCTCAAATCTCAAGATCCTGATTCATATTTACATAAAAACAAAAAAAAAAACTCACTAATTTACCATATTAATATATCTCCTAATTTTCTCAATTTTTCTTAACAGAATTCTTCTTCCGACGAATTAAGAAGTTCATTGATGTGGCGCGTGTCGAGTCCAAGCTGCAACGCTTCAACCACGCGCTCAAAAACGAAAACATTACACGGTAACCGAAGAACACCTTTCTGTTCATAACCGTATTCCTGCGCTGATTCATTCAAAAGCTTAATAAAAATCGGATGATTAAGAATCTCGGCAGAAACAACAAACCGTTCCATCTCATCTCCGACGTAGATCGGAACATGTCCTTCCGGTACAACTGCGGAAGAAGATCTCCGGATCTTCGACAAGACAAGACGAAACGATTCAACTCGCCGGCTACGGCTACTGCCAGTTAGCCGGCAATGAATTGAATCGTTTCGAAGTAGTGTGTACTGAGATGAGTCGGAGACACGAGATAAACGGCGAATTAACTGCTTCATGATGACGGTTAGAGGAGAGAGAAAGTTGTTTTGGAGAGAGAGAGAGAGAGTGGGTGAGAAGTGAGGAGTGAAAAGGAATGAGAAAATAGAATTAGATTAGAAGAGAAAAGGGAAGAGTGTGTGTGTTTATATATATGTGAAGTTGGAAGGAAGAGAGAATTGAATTGAAATTAATTGATGAGAGAATGGAAAGGTGATGATGCGAGAAGTGTGGTTGGGAGGTACAGGTAAGCGTACTTGGCAGGTACAATTGGTGAGAGAAAATTAAAATATATTTTTATTTATAAAATTAAATAAATGAGAGGTGGGTGGGTCTAGGGTGGGGTTTTTAATTAATTTATTTATTTATGTAGGTATTTATTTTAATTTTTTATTTTATTGTATGGTTTTGTATTTTTGTATTTGGCTACTTGTAAATGTCTAGATGTTTGCCAAAGGATGCAGATGAACAATGGTGTGATGGGGATGTGGGATCACGCGACACTATGTTGAGATTTTGTTGAGATTGAAAGGATATGTACTAGAGAAAATAAAATATGAATCGATAGTGTAAAATAATTTTATACTGTAAATTAATCACAACTTTGTTTTTCGTCAATCATCTTATTTTATTCAATTTTATGACATCAAATTTTATCGGTTGTCGGTGTAAATTTACTTTACACTGTTGATGTGTGTTCTGAACGGGTGGAACTATAACTCCAAGTGGTAGAAATAGGTGGTTAATAACATGGTTTCAGCTTGTGTTATCGGGGAAAAGATATCAGCAAGATTTTTACACTCCAATATTCAAGTTAGTATCTCAAAGAGAAGAAATGTTAAGTAAATTGAGTGAATATTGCATACCTTGGGATTTAAGGGTACTTGGGATTTAAGGGTACACGTGTATTTATAGGTCAAACATTATGTGAGTATGGGTGGTGAGTGATAATTCCACTACGTGAGTAGGGGCAAGAGTAGTACAATTTTAGTACTATGCTAAATCCTTATTGGCCGAAGCCATCTGCTATATAGAATGTGGTTGTTCTTCCCTCAAGTAATTATCATATGTTTGGTAACATGTATTGGAGCTTTGTGCCTTTGCACTTTAGTGTATTGAGTTTTAGTTCGATTTGGAATTGTGTGTATCTTTTAAACTCTTTGTATAAAATAGTTTTACACAAATGTCCAATAAAAAATTACTAATTTATCGTATTACTTTATTATTGTAGGGTTATTTTAAAATTAATAATGTGACAATAAAGATAAATAGTTATGATTTTTTATTGGATGTTACTCTAAAATTATTTTACATTGACGACATATGTCTATCGCCTCTTTATTTTGTTTTTATCGGTGTTATTTCTTTCTTCTTAATATCCAAATATTTAGGAGAAATTGTATCATAAAATTTTCCATTTAGTTTAAAATTAGAGTATAAAAGATATGCTCATATTTCATATAAAAACAAATATTCTTTTGAAAAATCAGAAATTGTATGATATAAACTTCTTTTAAATTTCTTTAATATACTTCTTTTGTTTTACTCTCTCTGATTTCATATAAAAGCAAAAATTTTTTTAGATTTATTGAATAACTGATATATTTGATATAAAATATATATCAGATACATCAGTTATTCAATGAATCTGAAGAAAAAAAAATTGCTTATATATGAGACGAAAGAAAGTTTAATCTATTTAACTTTAACAAAAACAAATTATTTCAAAATTAATGTTTTTTTTAATAAAATTTCAAAATTAATGTTATTTTTTGTGTTTAGTGTAATATTAATTGTATTTTTAATTATAGAATTTAGGCTCTGTTTGGGAACACCAATAAACTAACTTTTAAAGACATATTATCTCAAAAAAAAAATGGATAGGTAGTCGGAAGTTAAGTAAAAATATTTTTTTTTTCTTTTCACCATAAATTTAATTTAGTTCGGGGATTGGTTCTGACATCAAGTGATTCAAGTCTCCTCTCGATCGTAGTTGCAGGGATCGAACTGTGGTCTTCTCTATCAAGTTCAACGTCTCACCACTGAACCAACTAACGATTGGTAAATTAAGTAAATTCTAATTAAGAATTATTCTTCTTAAAAATTAAATTAAATTTTTTATCAAATTTTCGTCTTTATTGAAATTCATTAATAAATTAAGTTCGATCACTTAATTAT
Organism: Trifolium pratense; assembly: GCF_020283565.1. Taxonomy (NCBI): domain Eukaryota; kingdom Viridiplantae; phylum Streptophyta; class Magnoliopsida; order Fabales; family Fabaceae; genus Trifolium; species Trifolium pratense. The sequence continues at coordinate 39,359,634 of NC_060065.1, forward strand.
AAATAATATATCTTTCTTACTACATAAAATCTATCTATATGATCGTGAATTTTGCATTATTCACTCACTCGATATATATAGTAATTTAGACTCTATAATTTTTCCTAAATTAAATTCTATATTACCAAACATCTTTGATGGTTAAAATAAAACAAAAAAAAGTTAATATCAATCTTAGAATCTACAAGACAAAGTTAGGAAAACATCAATAAAATGGTATCAATGCTTTACAAATAGTACATTTGGGATTAATATCAAATATGGAAGATACACTTTCTGTTCCTTTTATATCATGGATGGACATCTTCCCAATTGCACACGTTTGTGCGGTGTGACTTCGTGCTTAGCAAGGATTTTGACTGCTTTCAATTTTTCGGATGTTGCTTTGCATTTTTTCTATTAAACACTTTAGAATGTGATTATGAACATAGTCTCTTTTGTTAAAGATATGCTCGGATAATTTTGCCTTTTTTTTTTTTTTTAATGATATGATTCTCAGAAGAAGTTCTGATAATCTAAAATTTCTATTTAAAAGGTAAGTAAAGTACTAAAGTTTAATAAAAAATTGTTCGAAACAAATTCAAATGATTTATTTCTTGATAAAACACATTAACCACTTCAACTAAATAACTTATTTCGTATTTCTTGAAAATGATTCTTCGTTTTTAGAATGTTAAAAAAGACTAAAAGAAACTAACACCCCATATAGTTTGGTGGCTTGGTTTGATTAGAAATATGTTTAGAGATGTTTTTGTTTTGGGGATAGAAATGGTAGTTTATTAACTAGAAAACAATGGGGGCTTAGCCCCATACAATCAGTTTGAAGCAAGGTAATAATGGTGAAATAACATCTAAAAATGATATTCGGAAGGAGTCATTTTAAGCCTTCTTTCGATAGGAAGCCAGCATAATGATTGGCTTCCCTGAAAAAGTTACGAAGAAAAGCATCCCTAAAAAATTAGTTTAAAATATTCTATGTTTAGATATATTTGTGTGTTTATAAACACTAAATTATATAAATCAAGTTTAAAGATAAAAGCTACATAATTTCAAGTTAGAATCACATGATATACAAAATAAATTTAATTGAAAACCCTCAAACATACCAAAATTAATTTTAAATCTTCAAAATCACGTCTGACTCTTTGAAGCGTGACTACAAACACATATCTAACAAGGAAACCATGGACCCCCTTTTTTTTCTTAATTAAATAAAAATTGAATTTTTTTGGTGTGATATTTTTCTATTTCAAAATCTAAAAACTGAATTAAAATTTAAATTATCTGATCTCAATTAAATAACTACAAATATATAATGCGTCAAATTAATAGTAGAGAGAATCTCATTTCCAAAAAAAAAAAAGGAGGGAAAGCTTTTTTTTTTTTTTTTTTGACAATTGGGGAGGGAGGGGAAGCCTTGAGCTGGAGTTGTTGCTATCAAATTTATTAGCCGCTAAGGGTACATGTTTTGTGCATGTTTTGTTGATTGCTCTAAAACTTAAGGTGTCTTCCTTTCTTTACATATAATCATCCATGTCTGCTCAAAAGAAACTCATATGGCCACGCGTATCGGTGTGTTGTCCTACCATATAAAGCATCCATTTTCCTATGGGCTACGGCCCAATACTTCTTATATTTAGTTTGTTTATCACCATGCAAAAAAATAAACAGCAATGTTATATCAACATTAAAAAGCTAGACAAAAATACAACATCTTATTCTTTTTACTTATAACATGGTTATCGAAACATACAAAAAGATATTGAAAAAATAAATACATGTACCTTCTTTTTAATGGATTTATTTAACGTTTTATGAATTTTTATTGAATGTTGTTAATCTTGATGAGTCTCAATAACATATCAAATGATTTTCAATTTTTTTTAAAAAAGTTATGGATGATTTGTATGATATAAACTTTCAATTTAACAGTAAATTTTGTAAAATTCGTATTACTTATAATGTTATTCATGATTTGTGCACCATGCACCACTTGAACTGGTGGTGGAACCAAGAATATTAGTGAGTCTGGGCAAGAATGCTGCAACAAACAACAAACCCGACGGAAACACAATGGCTGCCACCATATCCCGACTTTTTGAAGTGTAACGTACTAGTTTTTACAATACAACTGGCGTAACGAGAAGAGGATGGTGTTTACGTGACCACTAAGGGCGTTTTGTACTTGCATGAACTAATCTAATTCAAGGAAGATTAAGCACATTGGAGGGAGAAGTCATGACACTCAAAGAAGCAATATGAAGGAATGATCAGAGGACTTTCTCATGTTATATTTGAAAGTGTTTAAAAAATTGTTGTTGAGGCTATCTCATCTAGGCAAGTTGGTATGTCAAAATTTAGTATTATAATCTCTCATATTAAGTCATTATTATTGTTAGCACCAAACTTTTAGATCAAGTTTCTCAAATGGCATGCAGATAGGGCTATTCTATCACTTAGCAAGGATGACTTATTCTTTAATAGTCGTTATATTTATTAAACGAGATCTCTCGTTGTATTGAGCAAAAACAAAAGACTCACAAAACTTAAAAGTAGTGGAGAATTTATATTCCTATTATATTCATATTCATTGCATATCAACGTGGCTTAAATGGCCTTTTGGTCAGTGTAAGTTGGCGTGTTTTTATTTTTAGTCATTGTATATTTTTTTTAGCAATTCATCCTTATATGTTAAAATCTTTTGGTTTTAGTCCCTAAAACTAAAATTCGTAGGAAAACCTGTTTTCATTTGAATTTTCCTGTGAATTTAAAATCTGCATGTTTCTTGTGAATTTTTTTGCAGATTTTTCTGCAAATTTTAGCTTTAGGGACTAAAAACAAAAATACGGGATGAATTCCTCAAAAAAAAAGATACAAGAACTAAAAGCAAAAACACGACAACTTACAGGAACAAAATATTATTTAAACCTATCAATGTCTTGCTATCTTTTTTAAGTTTTTACCACCAGTTTAATCTGGTTCCGGGATCATTTTAATGTCTTGCTATCTTTTATTCTTGAATATTTTTTATTTTTTTTTACCAAAATTCATGGATATTTTTTTAGTTTGACTCTAAAATATTAAATCCCGTCGTTCAAACAAGAAAAATTTCAGTCAAAAATCATACTTTTCTTCATTATAAACTAAGTATAAATCATAATCATAATCAGAATAATAATTTAGTTTCCGATTCCAAGTAAACGGATGACACATGACTTGTGAGTGCCAAATGGAAAATGGGCGACGACTGGCTGACGAAGTAGCGCGTGTAAGAACAAGTATGATAAGCGCGTGACGTAAAAGGTGGGACCATATTGGTGCGACGGAGTTATCAGTAGTTTCGTAATGCCGTACGTCCGTACAAAAGGACAGGCCACCGACCCACTTGCCGGTTTTGATGACTCACGCAAAAGAGACCATCAACACTTTGTGACAAGGATTTCCATTCCACTAAATTGTTTATGACCCCACTAATTTTCTTTTCTTAATTTTACTCTCAACTATACAAATTTCAATAATCTTCTTAGGTACTACTAGTACATGTTAGTACTACTACTACTTCGTAATTGCCATTTTTTTTAAGTTGTTTAACTTATCACACAATGTATTTGTAAAAAAAATATATATATATATAATTATCACACAATGAAATTAATAAGCTTGTCTTTAAATTTGTATTCATCAATCAATTTTATCCTAACTTTTTCTTGAAATATTTGATACTTCTTTCGTTGTTTTTTCCAGATAGTTATTGGTTAGAAATTACACCCTTAAGAAAAATAAGTAGGGTGTCCAAATTTCGAACTCTAACTCCTACATATAACATGTGATGTCTCAACCAACTAAGTTAAGCTCACGGAAACAATACTTCTTTCAATTTGATTGAAATAAAAATCAAATAAATTTGACTGTAAATTTTTGTCATTAAGAGTACGTGTTATTGCCATATAATCAAGAACCTATTTGATCAAAAGCTTTGATAAAGTGAAAAACTTTTCACTTTCTTCCTTTCCATATGTGCACTCATTCAAACAAGGACTAAATTTATATTAATTATGATAAAACAAGGATGCAATTGATTGTTTTTGTAAAATAAAATTTTATTTTCTACCTCTTAATGGAGAAATTACAACACTTGAAATATGATCATGAATTTTAAAATTGTCTATCAAAATACAATGATTGGTTGAATATTTTAAACAAACAAATTATACGTATAAATACTTTATCACTCAACCCACATCCTAATAAACCAACTTTAAAAATATAGAGGTTGGAGATGAAATTCATTTTTGAGTTTTCTCTGCAATTATTATACACAGAACCATCACCCATCATATCTATATTTGAGTTTGAAGAAAATTGGAGGGAATTGAAATTAGGGATTTAAGATTGTTAATGAAATTGGGGGTATTTTAAGTTTAATCTTAATTATTTTTTATATTTTTTAATCCCTAAAAAATAATTTTACATGCACTTTTAGTTAATGTTGTTAACTCCATATTTATTTTTAAATGATGTTTTTTTTCCTTCTTTTGCTGCTAAGAATAATAAACAAGGTCCCCTTTACAAAAAATAAGTTCAAAATTTGATTTCAATTATATTTAATTTATGTCATTTTAAAAATTCTAAATTTTAATAAATGAGCTTTTTACAATGTTCTTTTTTTTTTTTTGAAGGGAAAAAGATTTATTGAGAAAAATTAATCAGGAGGTACAAAATCTTTATCTTTTTGGATAAAGGGCCATATACAAGTTGGGACACAATTGATCCACTCACTATTGGGCTCTATTTCAGCCCATTTAGCCATCTCATGAGCAACCCGGTTGGCACTTCTAGGTACCCATCTGATATCAGCATTAGGGTTTTCTTCCAGAAAAATTATGCTGCGCTGAACGATCCACCCCCAATCTTTTCTTATCCTCATTCGACCTTTGATAGCTTTCACGATGGTTTGAGAGTCCGTCTCCAAGACAACTTGATGATTAATGAATTTCACAACCCATTCCATTGCATCATTCAGAGCTAGAGCTTCTCCTAGGGACAACTGTTTTACAATGTTCTGAATAAACATATCTATAAACAATCATACAAAAATTTAAAATTTTAAGAATAATGAAACAAATTTAATTTAAATAATGCTAAGGAACACACTCTTTAATAGTACACACACTTCTGTCAACAAAAAAAAAATAGTACACACACATTGTGACACACTCTCTTCTATTAGTTGAAACTCATATGAATCCCATAAAATAATGTGTGTTCCATATAAATTTTACGGGACCATATGAATTTTAGCAAATAAAAGAGTATATTAAGATATGTGTTAGAGAGTCTGTTGTGTTAACACTCCTCATTTGATTTTAATAGCAACTACAACAACTTGCAGCAAAATCTTAGGCAATAAAAAATAATAAAATCAAGTAAGAACTAAATCTTAGAACATCCCTTTTTTTTTTGGGTACATCTAGCACATCTCATTTTATAGAAATGAAAATTATATTTAGTCTTGAAATTAATGTAGGACCAATCCAATCAAGGATTCTACATCATAGTTAATTTTTGTGCACTATTTATGAGTTGTACTTGACTTTTATCTTTCGCATTTTCTGAAATTACCAAATTAACTTCCTTAGTTTTTAGGAAGCGGGAGACAATTTTTTGACTCAAACACATACGTCCCCTTGAATGAAAAATATTATGGAAAAAGAGTTCGTAAATAAACTAATTCTATTAAAAACCAGTTTGAAACTAAACCCGCACAAAGATGTAAAGTTGTTGTAAACCCTGAAACTGGTTTGAGAAATAAATTCGTTTTTACTAAATTGATTTTTATGAACTAAACCGAACCATTAACATAATTTCGATATAATAATTCACACTATTACCTACTTCTTTTCTTCTTTTTTGTGGTCGAAAACATCAAGATCCAGCTCATTTGAACAACACATTTTTTGGCCTGGGTTGTATAAATTTGGCTACACACATGACACTTAAATGTTGGCTTTTGTTCCACTGATTATTTACTTTGCAAGTCCCCCCTGTCTCATGTCCATTGGCTCTGCACCAATATCACTAGACTCTAATGAAGAGGGATTATTATTCGTTGCTGGACCCATGTATTTGCTAGGCTTCTTAATTTATTTATTGAGATTTTTTTTTTGCCAATTTACTTATTTTTGTGTGCCCTACGTATTTCCATTTTTATCTTTTCGCTATTTAAGTAGTGAATATCATAAAAATGAGAAATTTTATAAATGTCATCCGCTACTTAACTAACAAACATTATATATTTTTTTTATAAGGTGTCTTTGGGGGACGCGAGAAAATAGGTATGGTAGCAACAAAAATTCTCTTATTTATTTTGTTAGCGTGATGTCGATACAAAATTTTTGTGTTGAGCAAATAAGATAAATTCTCTATTCTCAACTGAATTTTTTCTATACGAGTCAGAGATCAAACCTCTCGCCATGCCAAACTCTTAATTTTTATTTTTTAATCTGATGTCACAAAATGGTTAGGCTTTCAAATCAGGATTAGCAAACTGATATAAGTATAGACAAATGGGAAGGAATGGACTACAAAACAGTTATTTGAAGAGTGGGCCTCTTTTTGACAGATTAGGTCCACATGGGCCAATTATGCCTCCGGTCCAATCCCTGGATTATCAATCAAATATTGTAGTGATTTTTTTTTCTTTCTTTCGATCTACCTACTTCTCGCGTGTGGTACGCGTTTCCATTTTTATTCTTTCGTTATTTAAGTAGCAAGATGACGTTATAAATGAGAAATTTTATAAAAAACAAATCTAGTAGGTGTCTTTTGGGGTGTATCCGCTACCTATGTAGTGGAAAATGATATTTGGTAAATTCATGGGGCGCACGAAAAAATGAGTAGAGTGGTAAAATAAAATCTCAATATTGCATGCATATATCTTACATTGAGGAGTGCTATCACCGTAATCTCTAACACATCTTTTTTAACATACTCTTTTTTATGGGCTAAATTCATAATAGTTCCATTGTATCATGTGTACCCGATATAAATTTGGCAAAATCCATATGAATTGTAATAGATAAAAAAATAGTGTGTTTAAAAGGTATGTATTAGAGAATGTATTATCAGCATTATTTTTTTGGATTTTAGTTTTCTTTTTGAATTTTTCTTTAAATGATTTATTGCTACCTTCATCAATCAATATGTCATAAATTACGAAAATTAAGGAAGTTGGTAGTAATATTTAATTTTGGTTACAACAATTTTTTTATTTTATTTTTACCGAAACAATGTTTTTAACAACAATCTTTTTGTTGTTGAAAACATGTAGTAAACATCAACATTTAATTTGTTAATAATAAATATTATTTAATTTTTTTAATTAAAATCTCTTCTTCTCTAAACTTGTGAAAAAAAATCTTTAATAACGTTTGAATTCCAAGACTTGATTTGGAAGAAAATTGACGAGTACAACCGTACATATACGAACGACAAGTTTGGTCACTCAAATCATATCTAAGAAAATGATTCCATTCACACACAGCTACCACTTTTATTGTCCCTTTCATTTGCGGAAACTAATTAATGCTAGTCCTACCATTGCTGCTGGAAAACTCACCATATGAAGCTTCCGGGAAATCTAAGGAAACACGATTTTGTGTGATTGAAAATTCATAAAAAAAAATTCAACACTCGACCGACACACCTTTTATTTATGGACCTATCAGAATTATCCACTTCAGCATATATACTGATGTACTCCCTCCGTCCCAAAATATAAGGGAAAATTGGTCAACCAAAGTTGATGTATCTAGTCCAAATTTTTAACCAAATACATTAACTTTCTTTGACCAATTTTCCCTTATATTTTGGGACAGAGTAGTATGTCATTGGAGAATTCACTTAAGAAAATGTCATCATGTTAATGATAGAAATAATATAAAATTATTGATGTGACTCTATCTTATATACAACTAACCCTATTTTTCATAAAAAAATAATTTAAAAACTTGAAAGTCGTCAACGGCAATAACGACTTTCATTAAAATATGTGTTGAAATTTGGGGAATTTAGGTGAAAGAATATGAGAAAATAATAAGGAACAATAAAATATTATTGATAATGGAGTCGATAACCCTAATTACAATATTTACATTACTATTTACATAAATAAAATAGTATGATTACCTTGGTATTTATAACCAAGTGAATAAACTTAAATCTAAACTAAATCCCTTTATTATAGGGCTAAGAATAAACAAACCAAATCATAGAGATATTTTCTCAACAAATAATATAATATTTTCTATATTCTAACACTCCCCCTCAAGCTAAAGCTTACTAAGCTTTAAGCTTGTTACAAAATTAACCCTAAAAATAAATTAAATCCATTGATAGCAAGCCATAAAGAGCAGCAATCAAAGAAGTAGTAAAGCAGCGACCGAAGAGATGAATCCATATCAAATTAAGTAAAAATGTCTGCAGATTAAAGTATCACAAACGGGGTATGCCCGCGGATTAACGTATCACAAACGGGGTATGCCCGCGGATTAAGGGAAAACAAACGGGGTATGCCCGCGGATTAAGGTATCACAAACGGGGTATGCCCGCGAATTAAGGGATCACAAACGGGGTATGCCCGCGGATTAAGGGATAATAAACGGGGTATGCCCGCAAATTAAGGGATCACAAACGGGGTATGCCCGCGGATTAAGGGATCACAAACGGGGTATGCCCGCAGATTAAGGTATCACAAAACAGGTAATTAGGCCACCAAAACAAGATCAAGAGAGACTGATGATCAATCTTGGGAAAAAACGGTGGTTAAAGGTAAAGGATTCATGGAAAATTGGCATGTGACTGCATGTGTTAAGTAACCTATCAATAAGGGTTAGAAAAGAAAGCAAAGGGGTAAACAAGAACCACAAAGGTGTGGAACAAAATAAAAATAAATTCTAATGACGGCTAGGGTTTATATGAAAAAAAGATAAAAAAGGTAAAGTGAAGAATAACCAAGAATTAATTATTCTCGGGAGAAATTGCAGCGGAATTATGTTTCAAGGTGGATACCATGGCTCTGATACCATGTTGAAATTTGGGGAATTTAGGTGAAAGAATATGAGAAAATAATAAGGAACAATAAAATATTATTGATAATGGAGTCGATAACCTTAATTACAATATTTACATTACTATTTACATAAATAAAATAGTATGACTACCTTGGTATTTATAACCAAGTGAATAAACTTAAATCTAAACTAAATCCCTTTATTATAGGGCTAAGAATAAACAAACCAAATCATAGAGATATTTTCTCAACAAATAATATAATATTTTCTATATTCTAACAATATGGAAAAAAATCAAAGTCGTGCATGCCATCCACGACTTTGCTTATAAGCTGAGGGAAAAAAAATGTGGTGTAAGTCGTACATGGCAACTGTTGGGAATTGCCTTGAAAACGTGGAAAAAACACTAATCTGCTGTTTTTCGCCCCGGGCGAAAAACTTGTGCCCCGGGCGAAATTTGAAGCAGGAAAAAGGGAGCTCTCTGTTTTCTTTTCGCCCCAGGCGAAAAAACTGGTGCCTCAGGCGAAAATTTTCGCCCCAGGCGAAAAAAGTGGTGCCTCGGGCGAAAATTGCTGCAGGGTATTTAAAGGGTCACGTTTTCTGTTTTTAAGAGCAAGTTTTGAGGGTTTCTTTCACCAAAACGGCGGCTAGGGTTAAGAGGGTTACTCTTGGTTCATCTCTAGGTTTTGGGTGTTGATTCTTTCATCTTGTAATCACTTATCATTGAAATCTCTTGGTCACGGGAAGAGATTTGGGAAAAGGGTAGAATTAGGGTTGAAGTCTAATTCTTGCAACTCTTTTGTATTGAATCGTTGTAATCAAGTTTTTCATTGATAGTGGAACAAAGAGCTGCTCTCTCCCCCAGACTAGGTCGGTTTTGACTGAACTGGGTAAACAATTGCTTCGTGTTCTTACAGTTTTATTACTTATTTTTGTTCGTGATTATTATTGCTATTTCCACGTTTTTGATTGCTTATTCGATTTGCTCCACACATCAAGATTATTGGTGTGATTATTAAAGAATTCACAACAATTGGCGCCCACCGTGGGGCAAAGGATCAAACGAATTAAGTATCATGGGTTCTAAGTGGGAGATTGAGAAGTTCACCGGTAAAAATGACTTCGGTTTATGGAAGGTGAAGGTACGGGCAATATTAACACAACAAAAGTGTGTTGAAGCATTGTTGGGCATATCGAATATGCCAAATACTCTCTCGAACGCAGAAAAGAGCGAGATTAATGATAAGGCTTTGAGTGTCATTATCTTGTGCCTCGCGGATAATGTGTTGAGGGAAGTAGCTAAAGAAAAAACTGCGGCGGCTATGTGGACCAAGCTGGATGCGTTGTATATGACGAAGTCTTTGGCACATAAGCAGTGTTTGAAAGAACGGTTATTTTTCTTTCGAATGGTGGAGAACAAGCCTGTGGTTGAGCAACTTTCGGAGTTCAACAAGATCATTGACGACTTGGCGAACATTGACGTGAATTTGGAAGACGAGGACAAGGCCTTTCATTTGTTGTGTGCTTTACCCAAGTCACTTGAAAATCTCAAGGATGCGTTGCTTTATGGCAAAGAAGGTACTATCACATTGGATGAGGTTCAATCGGCTTTGAGGACCAAGGAGTTGACAAAGTTGAGAGACTTGAGGGTTGATGATAGTGCGGAAGGGTTAAATGTGATGAGGGATAGAAGTGAAAACGACGGTAGAGGAAAGGGGAAGAAATATGGGTCAAAGTCTAGGCCAAAAGGTGATAATGGTGGCAGGTTCAGATGCTTCTATTGTCAGGATCCGGGTCACTTCAAGAAGGACTGTCCTCAGAGAAGGGGCAACGGTAGTTCGTCAGCTCATGTTGCCGTTGATGAGGAGGAAGGCTATGAGAGTGCGGGAGCACTCATAGTCACCAGTTGACACTCATAGCTTGCTGATCAGCCTGGAGAGGCGGTGGAATAATACTCAACATCAGCCTGGAGAGGCGGTGGTAATAATACTCAACATCGGCCTGGAGAGGCGGTGGAATAATACTCAACATCAGCCTGGAGAGGCGGTGGTAAGAATACTCAGTTACAAGGTGGAAGACATAGTGGATATACCGGTTTAAGGCTTTGGTGGAGGAATCTCGGTTTGAGGTGGAGGTATACCAAAGTGGTATGGCTATGGAGACCTTGTGTGAAAGCAACGGTGATCAAGCTTGGTAACTTGCTAGACTGCTGGAGGTAGTTGGACACAAGGAGAGTTTGAGGTTGCAGCTTGTGAAACCACCTAAAAATTCCAAGGTTGGTTGGAGGCAAGCATATCTTCAAGAGTACGGAAAGCTACAATCCGGGGTTTGAAGAGGGTATGGTTTAGCTTGTGTATTGTCCTAAAAATCCAAGGGCAATTGGAGGCAAGCATTTTTCGGGAGTACGGAGAGGTAGACTCCGGGGGCCGAAGAGGGTATGGTGTAAACAAGTGGAGAGAGCAGCACGGTGGTTGATGGGAAGTTGGCATCACCATCGTTTTAAAGGCAAGGTGGAGATTGTTGGGAATTGCCTTGAAAACGTGGAAAAAACACTAATCTGCTGTTTTTCGCCCCGGGCGAAAAACTTGTGCCCCGGGCGAAATTTGAAGCAGGAAAAAGGGAGCTCTCTGTTTTCTTTTCGCCCCAGGCGAAAAAACTGGTGCCTCAGGCGAAAATTTTCGCCCCAGGCGAAAAAAGTGGTGCCTCGGGCGAAAATTGCTGCAGGGTATTTAAAGGGTCACGTTTTCTGTTTTTAAGAGCAAGTTTTGAGGGTTTCTTTCACCAAAACGGCGGCTAGGGTTAAGAGGGTTACTCTTGGTTCATCTCTAGGTTTTGGGTGTTGATTTTTTCATCTTGTAATCACTTATCATTGAAATCTCTTGGTCACGGGAAGAGATTTGGGAAAAGGGTAGAATTAGGGTTGAAGTCTAATTCTTGCAACTCTTTTGTATTGAATCGTTGAAATCAAGTTTTTCATTGATAGTGGAACAGAGAGCTGCTCTCTCCCCCAGACTAGGTCGGTTTTGACTGAACTGGGTAAACAATTGCTTCGTGTTCTTACAGTTTTATTACTTATTTTTATTCGTGATTATTATTGCTATTTCCACGTTTTTGATTGCTTATTCGATTTGCTCCACACATCAAGATTATTGGTGTGATTATTAAAGAATTCACAACAGCAACGACAACTTACACCCTTTTGGTAAATTTTAAAAAAACTACACTAGTTTGGTAATATAATGTAAAAAGAGGTGTGTTATTCAAACACAAAATTTGAGACACAAAATTAACACAATTCTCTTTTTACTCACAAGCACGCAAAACGAGGTATGCAAAAAATATTTAAAAAATAAAAAAATTATATTTGTTGTATTTTTGTCAAATAAATGTGTTTACATAACATTTTCCATGTAAAAAATACACTCTTTTGATAAAAACGTCCATATACGTTGTAGCAGAGGAATTTGACCATGGCGGCAACAAACTTCAAAGGAGTGAGATTATTGGAAACAGTGCTCAAAAGAGGAAATTTTGTATATCAAGAACAAAAATCAAAAGGAAAGTTTGAATTGAGGAATAGAGAGGAACATGTTGATATTGCGGTGGTAGTAGCTCTTGTCACAGAAGTAGAAGAGGAACCAAATTTATCTTTGATTAAATCCATTGGATTGTGGTGTTGATCCATTTGAAAATAAAGATAAATGTGTTGAAGATAATGGATAAGGATTCAATGATTTGAAATTGTTTCTGATTTTAGATTTAATTTTTAATTTTAGATTTTGGTGATTTTATTTGATTTGGGAGTAAACCAAGTACCAAGAAACAATTCATGGTTCGGTTACAGTTTGGTTTCAGTTTTTATAACAATGGTTCAGTTAATAAACTGTTTTTGTAAACACAGTTTGGTTCTCAAACTTTATTAAAAAGTTCAATTCTAAAAAGTTGATTTTTTTCCCAAAATATACCCCTCTCCCCCTCTTATTTCCCGTAATACCCTCCTCTCAATTTTTTTTCCCGTAATACTCTTCTGACAGAAGACCAACTGGGTAGCACCATTTGAAATGGCGCCATTGCCATGTGATAGCGTCATTCTGAATGGCGCCATTGACTGATTTTTTGCTTTTTCTGTCTCCTCTGCACCTGCTGTCTTTTCTGCTTCATTGACTGCTTTTATGCACATGTGGCCATTTGAAATGGCGCCATCCACACAGCATAGCACCATTCAGAATGACGCCATCCCCCTTGTTGTTTTTTCCTGTCTGGTGCGCGTGTGAGTTGCATGCATGGGAGATTAAATTGGTTTGAATGCATGGGAGGGAGAGAAAGAAAATAGTTTTGTTTGAAATTTTTTTTATTATTTTTTTATTTGATTTTATTTATTTGATGAACAAATATTCGATGAATAAATAAATTGTTTTTTTTTATTTGATGGAAAAAAATTTATTACAAGACGATTATATAAATAAATAATTAATTACAAACAAAACACTAAAATTCCTAATGTCTACGATGGCCTCCGATGCCACAAGGTGGAGGACCTGCATTCCTCGGATGTCCTCGTCCATATAAGATAATAAAGTGAATAAGATGAAGTTAGTTGAGTGAAAAATGAATGTGTGAGATGTGATATTTATAGAATGAGATAGTAGACAAAAGTTTGATCCCCATCACATGCATACCATAGGTTAGGTCTCTTTAATTCGCCAATGCCAAGACAAATGAGAAAGTTTGGTATTTGTTAGAATTGTTTCATCGATCTTATTCTGGACTCAATTCATCCCTTGTTCATTTTGGGTTCTTCTTGAGATTTATTTGTTTTCGATGGGTTGGAGGGTTTACTGAAATGTGTTTCTTTTCTTACTGAAGAAGGGTTGGAGATTTGGTTCTGACTCTTTTGAAACCATAGTCACATAATCCGCTATAGTCATTAGAGAACCGCGAATTGGTACCAATTCGCGGTACTTTTGTGAATTAGTTTGTCATGTTTCTGGATAACTCATGAAAAATTACGTACCAGTAAGGTAGAACCAACTCTGGTTTGAATGAGAATGGAATTAAGCATTTCCAAACCTACCAAAATTACAGCATTTCTATAATGCATAACTTTTATGTCTAAAATTCTATTTATCCTAATTCCTAATGTTAGGACTTTTGTTTATTTTTCTAGTTGAACATTTTTATCTTTAGTTTTGTATAAAGAGCTTTTCACTTGTAGTTAGTTTAATTTAGTTCATGCATAAGCTGATTTAGAACCAAATTTGTTAAATTTGACCAAATTGCTTAGCATCTAAGAAAGTTAGAGAAAGTATATATCTTTTATGCTTTCATGTGACCCTTATCACTAGCATTCCCTCTGCCTCTTTAATTTTCCATATCCTCAAAGATAAATGAGAAAGTACCATATTTGTTAGAATGCTTTTATCAAATTTTTTTTTATTGCCTTACAAACTCAACACTTCCCAATAATTCTCCTTTGGTAAATTTATTTTTAACATACTCTAGAAATATGTTCATTTTAATAAAGAATTTAATTTATATGCACCGTCGGTGTAAAGTTATTTTGCACATGCGTCCAATAAAAAACTGACACATCATGTATGGTCATTAAAAACACATGATGTGTCACATTCATTATATGACGTGGCAATGCGTCATTGGATGTATGTGTAAAAATAATTTACACCAACGGTGCACAACAATTAAACTCTTTAATAAAACCTTTCTTCATTAGGACAAAATACATTTGATTTTTTAATTTCTTTTTGCTTATATTTCATTACGGAGAGGGAGTAATTCGCTAAAGTGATCAGAGAACCATTTTATCTAAGTTTGTGAATAATTCACGGAAAATTAGTAACGAAGAGGTATAGAAGCTACATTGGTTTGAATGAAAATGGAACTGAGCATTTGTAAACCTAACAAAATTACAGCATTCCTATAATTATATTTATCCTAATTCCTAAAATTATTTGGGTTTGTGCCCATATTAGAATTTCCCATTCCTAATATTAGGAATTTTTGATAATTTTTCTAGTTGGTCATGCTGCCAGTTCAAATGAACAATTGAGTTGTTCTGATTCCATCAGCATATCACTTCACATTACACAATATTGTCGTCTATTAAGTGTATTTTTTACCTTTTATCCAATGTTAAATTATTCATTTCTTGTTATTAAATTGATTTTAATTTTAAATATCATTATCATGTTTTGTATTGTTTCCATCTTCTCAAGGTTTAGAAGCTGGTTCTATTTTTAAAAGCTAATCTCTGTCACTACTGTGAGGTACCTAGAAAAGATCCATATGGACCTAATCAAAATAAACCTGTGAAGATTTTCTGTCTCAATCTTACACAATGTAGGTAAGTTCAATTCCTAGACTTATATGTATACCTCTTTTCAAACCAGTAAGTCACCCTTAAGAGGTTGACCTCTCTGGACAAATATTTTTTCATACGCACCGGCCAAGGATATATAGAACCGAGGACCAAATACGTACTTAAGGGGCCCAAGTATCTACGACTTGTGTCATACTATATTGGTAATTTCAATTAAGTTTAATTAAACCCGACAAATTAATTTGTAAGGTGATAACTATTCAACACTCATCAGAAAAGGATTGCACGCATTTACTGCATGCCGCTGTAATGATTTTCAGCCGTCCGATTTAGAATCAAAGGTAGAGATCATTTAGTACTGACTTTTTAAAAATATAATATGAGACGTCTGACTATAAATAGATGGTTGAGATATATTATTGTAAGAAACCGTGTACTTTTTGGACAGCCGGAATCCTGGTTCACACTTATCACCAAAATTGTTACCATATTACTATCCAATGTGAGACACTTAAATTAATTGTGTTCATGTTCGTGTAAGAATTATTTGTTCAATCATGTTCATTTTTGAGATGTTTAATGAGAGGGTCAAGTCAAGACAGACTAGCAAACAACAAAAGATAGAGTCATGTTATGAATTTTTCCACTTAATTTTTTCTTCTTTCTAACAATGCCTAACCAATCTAACCAGCTCCAATCATCACCTTCAGAATTACAACAATGATCCTAAACTTCTAACAAAAATGATAAACTACGATAATCATCGATCAATTAGAGGGAACATGGTAGTATTTGCCTTTACAAATGCATCGGTAAACGATAGGGCAAGACTCTGCCATCGAGCACTTGCTAAAACCCACCATGACCCTCTTGCAGGGTGAACATGGTCCACATGCATGGGAACAATCCGGTATGGTCGAACCGGTTGGGTAGAGTTCCATTCCAGCATTGTCTTGTCTTGCTTCGTCCTACAAAATCACAAACATGTAAAAAATTACTTCCTTGACACAAGTGAAGTGAGCTACAATATACAATGTTGAAACTAATTGTTTCATACCTTTTTGTCTCTAATTGACGCTTTCTCATCTTGCAAACCCATCAGCTTACCTAAAAAATGAGAATAAAAAAGAAATGTCAAATACTCGGTCAATAATACTTTATTAACCAAGACGATAACACTGACAAGTGCCAGACACTTTCAATTAGAAGTGTTAGTGCTATCGTGCCTGTGTCAACCCAAGTCAATAACATAGACATATATTATATCTTTTGCCCTCAATTTTTTTAAGCTTTACATGATACTAGCACACTTATGCTTGAGGTCACTATGACAAAAACAATGTAACATCATGTATTACTATACTACTTTCAAATTTATGTAAATTATAATACATGTCACTTACCATGAATTGGGATCACCCTAAGGCTCCAACCAATAGACAATACGGTGAAGAAAATCACAAATAAAAATGATTTGTGGGCTCCAAGTGAGTATGTGCTCATATTTTTTAAGTGTAGCTTAAAATCAATTTTTCCTAAGTAGAGAAAATGTAGACTAGCTAGAAAATGTTGGGGGGTATACTATATGAAGAGTGACCATGTAAGATTATTATTATATAAGCAAGAAGATTCAAAGGGTTCTTATTAAATGTCCAACAAGATCCATATCTGCCACATTTCACATGATCCACGATATTCTATTAAATACTACTACTTCACAAGTTTTGGTTTGTACTATAGAAATAAATATGAAATATGAAACAAAAATAAAAAATCAGTATGGTATGTCATAAACTATAAATGAAGAGAGCATCTAAATTTGGATATATAATAATTTCAATTTGTTTTGATATAGTATACAATATGGAATGTTGGGTTTAGCTTATCAAATGAAAGGGAAATTTGAAGTGGAGGACCGGGAAAATATTGTTTGAATGGTGATACTATATATTAATTGAAACATGCTTCACAAGTGAATATGACTGACAAATCATCCTTCTCATATATATGAATATTTAATGTGTATTTAATTCAACAAGTTTCGAAATTTTAATTATTGATCAGACTGTGGAGGAAAAATATATAGCAACATATGTGTAGGGGGGCCATATCTCGGGATGTAATTATTCAAATTGAGTGATGTTCTTCAAGAGGTGAAGGTATTAGATTTCTTAAACAAATAAGGTATGTCAAATATTAAAGATTAAATTAATGTTAGAAAGATGATTTTAATTTTTATGTTTTTAATGTATTAAGTGCATAAATTTCAAGATAAAACATATTAGTATGCTTAACTAGTGTCTCGAAGACACTGTTTAACCTATCCCTTTATTTATGGGTTCGAAACTTCTTACCTAAACATAATAATAATAAATAATTAGTAAAAATACTTTAGATTAAATTTAAATGTTAGACCTTTCATGTTTGTAAAAGGCATAACATATATCATGTTTGCTAGGTATGTCTCCTTTCACAGAACACTTTTTCTCACTTACCTCGACCTTTGGTTTTCTAGGGATGTTGATCCATTTCACCTCCGCAGGTTGTTTTGAGTAATCGATTACCTTTTAGAATCTTATAACATTGCATCTTTCAGGTTTCTTTATCTTGATCTCATTCACTCCAGGAGTGGATCTTACCGCTACTTTGCAGAACCGTCCCCATCTTCTGACCCAAAGGTCTTCGTTCTTCACATTAGCGATATCAATTACTGGATGTGGTTTCTTTTTCAGTTCTAAGTTTGTAAGTCCCGCTTCCAGCTCTTCCATTGTCATCTTCATTTTCCATCCCGGGGTTTTGGGTTCCCTAGCATCTATCCTGCAGCACCAGTCATTCTTACCTTGAATGTAAATCAATTGTTCTTCATTTCTCATTCTTAGCTTTAGCACTTCTTTCTCCATGTCGATAATAGCACGGCTGGTCGCCAGAAAGGGTCTCCCGAAAATGATTGGAACATCAACATCCTCTTCTATATCAACGATAATGAAAGTCAATTGGGAAGAGTAGGTTTTTGACTTTCACCAGGACATCTTCATAAATCCACTCGGGCGTAGAACTGACTAATCTTCTAGCACGATTTTTTTTTTATAGTTTGTATCGAGCTTCCCAATCTCCAATTTCTTTACGAACTTTAGCGGCATCAGAATGATGCTAGAGCCTATGTCACAAAGGGCTCTTCCTTGTACCTTTCCCAGACAGAAGGGGATAGTAAATGTTCCAGGGTCCCGTTGCTTAGGGGGGTTTTCTTTCTATATTCCGGTTTTCAGCTTGAGTTTCTTTATGGTATTCTTCTAGTTCATCCATAAACTCGTCATATGCTTCCTCCAGAGTCATCCCTAGTTGTTTGAACCATTTCTGAAAGTGTCTTAGCTCATCTTCATCCTTCTCCCGCTTGTCTTTTGTCTTTTCAACTCTTTCTCCAATAGCCTTACATACTTCCATTGTAGTATTATCAACTGTATTTCCAGCATAGTCTTTCGAGAAGTTCGTGATTAGATTGGTTAACTGCCCTATCTGAGTCTCCAGATTCTTGATTGAGGCTCCTTGATTGACTGTAGTTGATTGCATATTCTCGAAATTTGTCTGGCTTATCTTGACAAATTGGTTGAATGCCTCCTCAAAAGGTGATGGTTTTCGTGGCTATTGGGCCCGTTGTGTTTGAGCAGAGCTTTGGTTCCACCTAGGATTCTGATCTCTCCAACTTGAGTATGGACTTGGTCGTCCCATGAATTTAGCGTGCTCTTCTTCAGAGATTCCTTCAGGGATGCAATATCCATTAGGATGATTCTCCTGACATAAGTCACACATTTCATGAACTTTCTTCACCTCGACCCCTTGGGTGGCCTTTTCCAGCTTCCTTTTTAGTAGGTCTATCTCCATTTGATAAGCAGCCTCTTTGTCTATTTGCAGCATTCCAGCAGGTTTAGAGGTTCGGTCGTTGCTCATGTTGTATTCGTTTTGGCACATTTGTTCAATGAGCTCATTCACTTCTTATGCTGTTTTTGCGTTGATCGATCCTCCAGATGAGGCGTCAAGGTGCATCCTGTGTTGTATGCGCATTCCTCCGGTGAAGATTTGCATCAACTCCATTAGATCAAGACTATGGTTAGGACACTTTCTTTTAAGTAGGTTGAAGCGCTCATAGGCTTCTCCTAGCGTTTCATTTTCATGCTGCTTGAAGTTCATTATGTCTACCTTTCTCTTCTGAAACTGGTTGTGGGTGAAAAAGCGTTCCAGAAACTTGTCTTCCAGCTCCTTCCACGTCTGGATGGTTCCACTAGGTAAGCACTGTAGCGATTCTTTTGTCGTACTTGTCAAGGAAAAAGCGAACAGTGATAGCTTTTTCTGATCTTCAGTGGTCGTTTCAGACACCTTTTGTATTTGGAAGGTCTCGGAGAATTGGGTGAGATGGTCCCATGGGTCTCGATTAGCTCTCCCATCAAACTGTTTCTCCCGTAATCCTGCTAGGACGTTACCCTTGACGTCAAAGTTGACTGGGTTGGCAGGTCGGAAACCAAGAGATATCTGCTCAGTGTCAGATCTCTTGCAGTAGTCTCCCATTATTCGTCTAAGTTGGGCGGCCATAGCTTCTCTCTTCTTTCTTTATCTTAGATTCTTCCTTAAGGTTCTTTCCGGTTCTGGGTCGTACTTGATGACTCCTAAATCTGTTTCCTGCATGCACTAAGGTAGATACCTTTAGCAGCACAGTTTAAAGTATTATTTTTGATTGTTCTTGTGTGCAATAATCTAACCACAGGGATTCCCAGGTAATAGAGGTGGTTCAGTTTGTGTCCTTTTGTACGTAGTCATGTGGTACGTTTAGGTAGATGGATATTCTCTTTTGGCTTTCTTGTCTTTATGATGTGAATACTTATTTTGGCCTCATATTATACATCCTTAGTGATGTTTTTTTGTTATGTTGTGGTATATATGTGTTGATTTGAGAGATTGTTTTGAATTTCCCTGCTAAATATATTAGTATTAATATTTTTTTAATCAATTTTGCAGTTGGAAAGGTAGTTCCTTCACTTAGGTGCAAAATTTATGAGCTCAAAAGAACAGTTATTCGATAAGAATTTGGTTACATTGAACACAAGTGGAAGTGTTGATGATCTTCCACCAATCATTGACTGGAGAGTGAAGGGAGCTGTCACGGAAGTCAGAAACCAATGCAATTGTGGTAATTTTTCTAACTTTAGAATATTAACAATTACATTCTTATAGAGCATTGGAATCAATAAAATTATACTTTAAATCATTGCAATTGAAATTTGTCATTTTTTGAAATATATTAATGAAAAAGGATTAGTGTTTTATTTTGTGATTAATTAATTTTATTTATAATATATTGTAGGATGTTGTTGGGCTTTTGCAGCAGTCGCAGCTGTTGAAGGAATTAATCAAATTAAAACGGACGTATTGCAGACACTTTCACCACAAGAGTTGGTTGATTGCGACGAAGGAAGTCAAGGATGTATTATAGGGTGGTTAGACTCGGGTTTTAGGTATATAATAAAAAATCAAGGTTTAGCTAGAGAAGTCGATTATCGGTATGTAGCAATGAAGGGAGCTTGTCGTAGGGTGGAAAACCGATTTGGTAAGATAACCGGTTATGGACTAGTAGGTTCGAATGAAGATTACCTTCAACATGCTGTTGCAAATCAACCGATCGCGGTTAACGTGGCTGAAAATCCCATTCAAAAATAACAATTGGCATTCAGTTACTGTTGTTGGTTACGGTACAGAACAATCTGGAATTAAATACTGGATCATTAAAAATTCATGGGGAAAGGAATGGGGTGAAGGAGGTTATATGAGGATGAAGATGATTGGTGGTTGGGGTTTATGTGGAATTGCATTGAACGGTGTCTACCCTATAATGAACTGAAGCTAAGTGAAAAATATGTCAAAAGTTTAACTCTGTTTTAAAATTTAGTTATAATAATTATTTAATATATTTATTTTAATACGCACGCATGCATGCACACGTGAGTGCACGCCGCACGCGCGCACACACACTAAGTTAAAAATAAATAAAAATAGTATCCCTAGAATTTTGGTGCGTTGTGCGGTCGCCCTTCTGAAACACCCTTCAGAATCCTCATACTTTGACTATACGAAGAAAAATGAAGCAAAAGACCAAGATTATCCGTACAAGGAAAAGGAGGGTGAGTCTATTGGCAAAATAGAACGTGCTCCAAAAATAACTAGTTATGTAAGAGTAGCACCCGGTGAACAGAACCTACTTGAAGTTGTGGCACAACAACCGATCACAATTACAATTGCTATTGATGATTAATTTTTTTTTTGTCAATTAGTTTAGTACTAGAAATTTCACCCTGGATAAGTGAGATGACTAGGGTTCGAACTCCAACCCCCTCATTTATAACGCAGTGTCTCTACCAGCTGAGTTAAACTCATTTGACAAAAGTGAAATATTCGGGAATGGTCCATGTTGACCCAAAAGAAACCCTTTCATTTAACCATGCGGTTACAGTGATTGGGTATGGAGGGACAGGAGAAAATTCTTATTGGCCGATTAAAAATTCCCATGGTGAAAATTGGGGTGAGAAGGGGTACATGAGACCGAAACGGCAAGGTGATTCTCGTCTTCCTATACTATAAAAGTAACCATAACCTCTATATATAACTTAAAAGTAAAATTTCATCACACATCATATTTCAAAAATTTCACCACGATAATTATGGATCGTAAATCTGTGAATCAATATAAAAAACGAGAATATTTAATGGACCATGTGATATTAAAATCCCATTCAAAAATAACAATTGGCATTCAGTTATTGTTGTTGGTTACGGTACAGAACAATCTGGAATTAAATACTGGATCATTAAAAATTCATGGGGAAAGGAATGGGGTGAAGGAGGTTATATGAGGATGAAGATGATTGGTGGTTGGGGTTTATGTGGAATTGCATTGAACGGTGTCTACCCTATAATGAACTGAAGCTATCCATTATTTAAGGTATACTAAAGTTATTAAGTGAAAAATATGTCAAAAGTTTAAGTTTGTTTTAAAATTTAGTTATAATAATTATTTAATATATTTATTTTAATACGCACGCATGCACGCACACGTGAGTGCACGCCGCACGCGCGCACACCCACTAAGTTAAAAATAAATAAAAATAGTATCCCTAGAATTTTGGTGCGTTGTGCGGTCGCCCTTTTGAAACACCCTTCAGAATCCTCATACTTTGACTATACGAAGAAAAATGAAGCAAAAGACCAAGATTATCCGTACAAGGAAATAAGAGTGTCATTTATAGGACATATTAGGGGACAAACCTACACAATAATGAACATTCATTACATATGATTCATAACGGTGGTCATGTTTTATATTTGAGCTCATTATTTATCAAAATTGATAATTAACCTCTTCATGTTAATCATCAAAAGATAAAAATGATGACATTTTCTGTTAATAGTAAAATCATACATTATATCTGTCCAAAATAGACCATTCTGTATGCAATAGGATATAATAAAAGTTTAAGTTTATTTTAAAATTTAGTTATAATAATTTTTAATTTAGTTATAATAATTATTTAATATATTTATTTTAATACGGACGCACGTATGCACACGCGAGTGCTGCCGCACGCGCGCGCATACACTAATTTAAAATAAAAATGGATAAGTGTACAATGCACATAATATTAAGATAACTGTGATTGTATTAATCTTCATAGCCATATATATGCTTTGGAATGGTGTGAGGATAATGAACATAACGTTCTATTATTTATACATGAAAAGAATACTATATATGTATGGGAGATTAACAATTCAATACGACTAAGAAATGTATGTAAAAGGTAATAACCGTCATCTGCATTCTCACTATAGTGGTTTTGGAGTTGATAATGGTCGTAGAATATAAAAATTTACTGTATCAATTTATTGTATATTGATTAGCAAATCATGCATGTTAATGAGTCAACCATGACTCAACATCATTGTATAAAAAAAAAAAAAAGAATATGTCAAAAATGCTTTCTAGTACCAAATATATACAAGCAAATGTTTAATTTGAAATATACAATATTCAAGATAAACACGTCTGTTTTTTTTTTTGACATAAGATAAACACGTCTGTTATTATTAGCAAATAGTGTTAATATAGTCAACATAACATTTTCTCAATCTTGCCGTGATACTTATTTTATATAATCTATTTATTACGGTAGTAAAATGTGTTACGTGGGGATGACATATCTCTTAACCGTGAATCGTTGTGTTATTATTGTACGAAGACTTTGGCACAATGATATCCATCTATGGATTATCAATCACATCGTTCCTAATTAGTAGCGAATAAAAATATTAAACATTTATTCAAGTTACACACCTTAATAACTTTCATATACAATTTGTTATTGTGGTGAGTATAATTCAATTTTTTATTTTTTATTTTCTATATAGACAATGTAATATATATTAAGTATTATGAAATTAAATTTAAATTTTAATACATACATAACCTACTTTGACAAAAAAATTCTTCATTTATTTTTAAATTTCCAACCATGCAATATTTTATGGAAGAATTTGAAATTCAACTCTTTAACCTTTGTTCACCTTCTATGTAACCCACTTTGCCTCCCCGGTTGAAGTATTAACTGCACCGAGGGACCCTACTTGTAAATATCGGAGATATCGGAGATTTTTAGACCAAATATTATATTTTTCCTTGGGGCATATATTGAGGAAGGAAAATGTTATTTAGACATAATGTTTTAACAAAAATACAACAAAACTAAATTTTTTGTTTTTTTTAATATTTGTTGCACACCTCGATATTCATGATGTAAGTGAAAAAAGTACGATATTCGTGATGTGAGTGGAGATTTGTAAAGTTATTAAAGGTTATAAAATATTTCGGTATTACGATAAATTCTATATAGTTAATACAGTTTTGAGTGTAACAAATTATTTTACGTGTGAGGAGCTCCTAATATGGTCCCCAATTTTTTGGGTCCACCAATGGTCCTCCCAAAATGACCTTCTATAACAGGTTTGTTTAAAAATATTGGTGGGTCCCATAAAACTTGAAAAATAAAAATAAGATTTTTTTCTTTTAAGTGTTAATGGTTGATTACATTTATACCCTTATAACTAAATCTAGATCTAAGTGAAAATCATCTTCTTCCCTCTCTATTTGAAAACCAGTTTTTGAAAAAATTGCAACCATTTTTAAGGAGTAATGTTTTTTTGGTGCTGTTTTTGTTTCCAAATTGTCTGTAGTATTGTTTGCCTGCGTCATTTTGTTCCTTAATGTAGGTGTTGTGTTCTTGGTTGTTGTAAGTGGTGTGGTGTGAGTATGTGGTTTTTGTTTTATGTTAGTCAATCAAAACGGGTCATTCAAAAATCGGGTTATGTTATTCATGTTCATTCTCCAATCATTGTAATTTTTATATTTGCATAACAGTGAGGAAAAAAAATGGAAATATTGTAATTTTTTAGATTCCAAAACAATGATGAACAAATCAATATTATTTGATTTTTCAAGAAGACCATTGAAGAGACTGCACCACCACTGACAAACAACACAGTAACAATGAAGAAGACAAACACGATAATCAACCATTCTCCACTTAATAAAAAACTTACGTTTTATTTTTGAGCTTTTGTGGGACCCACAACTAATAAAATAGTAAAACCTGTTGTAGGAGGTCAATTTGAGAGGAGTACCGGTGGACCTCAAAAAATGAGGACCATATTAGGGCTCCCTATGAATCATATTAAAGAAAACACAAAATGAGAAGATATATCCCACGTTGATACCTCACAGCCCCACTTGAAAAACTAGATTTTATTTTTCCTGAAAGAAAGAATAACAAAGGATTCTAGCAGCTGCATTCTTATTACTTTGTTTTTACTTTTTACAATAAATAATCATCAATAAAAAACTCATAATAAAATTTATAGTTTTGTAAACATTATATTACCAAGAAAAATAATAAGCTCGCCGTTGATGCAGTGGTATTGATCACGATCACCCCTATATGAGCCTCAGGATGCATCTAAGAAACTCTCCCTGTACTTTTCTTCCAATATGGAAATATGAACCTTTGAACTTAAAAATAAAAATATTCACAAAAGATGCAAACTAACTAAACAGCGGAGCGTTGGCACTTGGCAGATTCGGAGGGAATCTACATCGACAGTCAAATCATCAGGTAGAAGTACTTCCCTAGGTTCCCTAGGATTGGTAGGATCTTCAAGTTGATAACATGATTGAGCTATTTCATCCAGTCCATTCTTGCCCATCAGAGGTCATTGTTTATGTTCAATATGGATCTCAAAACAGCCGTTTGTAGATACCCCAAATTAGAATCCTCTCACTTCACAGGACGTACACCAACGGTTTTCACACGAAAACGGTATTGGGGAAAAGATTCATCGTCTTCATCGTCATTATCATCTTCACTAGAATCATCGTCAACACTGTCCCATCGTGCGTAGTCGAGGGCTGAATGCCCTTTTGGTTTTGGAATTGTTTGCCATCCTTTGGATTGTTGCTCGGCTGATTCCCTGTTTTGATCATTAGGAACTATATGCTCTGTCGTTGACTTTTTAGGCTCATAGTTTTTATCTCTTCCCTGTTTGGATGAAAACTTGGGGTCTGTTTCTTTAGGAGCACATTCAATGCTAGTAACACCTTTACCAAGCTCACCCTTTTGAACTGTCCTAACAGTAGAAGCTGCCACGTGTACCTGTCGCATTTCTTCCTTCTTTTCTTCTCTTTTTTGCATCACCTCAGCTTTCTCATCTTCCTGTTCCTCAAACTCCTCTTCTGACTCGGGTATTGGAGCAAGTGACTTTCCTTGATCAAGGAAAAAAGTACCATTTCTTAGTACCAGCTGACAGTATATTAATTACAAGAATGAAATTCTAGGCCAAATTTAAAAGATTAGTGCATCCACTTTTCACTACCCTCTTTATTCTCCCACTTCTACTTTTCCTCTCTTCATTTCTCCTCCTATGTCTTTCTACACACACGTGCGCGCACACACACCTTAAGTTCCGTTCTTTTTAACTAACATAACTTTGGTTTGTCTTTTAGCTTTAACTATTTATTTTAACATGTACTTAATGAGTGTCCCCACTATCAACAAAATGAGAAAGGACATGGGAAATTAAAGAAAATACCTAAAAAACTACTCATTAATCACTAAGAACCTTCAAACCTAGTTGCCACCTGTACAATGCATGCATCTGAACAGAAAAAAATAAAAGAAGGAACAACACCCTACCAACTGTGTCTTCAGGCGAGCATGAAGATTTTGATAGACCTCAGATGATGGATTCAACTCCAAGAGTCTGTTGACATCAAAAAGTGCTGAATGATACTCCTTCAAAGTCACCAGTGTTTGAGCCCGCAACATCAATGCTCCGCTGTGATTGCTATCAAGCTCAAGCACCGAGGTACATTCTTCTGCTGCCTGAAATGACAGTAACCATCATTTATTGCATCCAAAAAAACAACTATTAGACTGCAAATCTTTCATATAAAGCTTACAACTATGAAGAGAAACCGACAAGAAAGGGCATCATTTCAAAGTATGAGATCAAAACAAATTTTTCACATTTTAATATGCTTGACCAGGATCAGATACAGGTTTAGAGCTCAAAAAGGGTTCTCAAAAGTACAGCCAAACGTAGTGTGAAACGGTATGCAGGTATTAACTTGCAGTTTGAAGGTGAGAAGTATTAACATATGTACAGTTAAACAGGATGATTCTTCCTAAGGATAGTTAAGGTGCCATTAACAAAAGACATTTTGTTCTTGGAGATGAGTATGTGCATCAATCGGATCCAAGATTGTAAATTTCAATCTTGTTACTGATGTGTAAGATGATGTCAAATCGCTTCCTGCCACCAATGTTCAACCCTCTTGCAACCAACATTAATCGATCTTCAGGTCAAGACAACAGATGTGTGGGTTATGGCTTTAGAGGTCATGGTAGATTTGGTGGAGGAGGCAGTGGTCAAGTTCACAATAGGTTATGCACACACAGTGACAAAACCAATCACACAATTGAAACTTGTTACCTTCTTCATGGCTTTCCACTACATTATCAACTTGTTACCTTCTTAATGGTACCAAGCATGGCAATTCAGCCAATTATGCTTTCAATAATAGTGACTGTGACTCGTGAGGCTGAGCACACTATGGTAAGTTGTGTAAATGCTAACTATGGTTCATTGAATAACAAACTTGGTTGGTAGGACTAGCCGTGTAACTGTACATAAGAAGATCAAAAGACTGAATTTATGTTTCTATGATAACAGATCTACAGAACTAAATAAATCCCAAGTCCCAACTATTGTCACTCAAAATGGATAACAAAAGGGCACAACTTAACAATGAGACTATAAACTAATAACATTGATAATTCAACATAAAAAAAAGTAGCCAGTTTGTCAGCACTAGTTACAATTACAAATAATAGATCCCAACTCTCTATATAGAGCTAAAAAAAAAACAAATTTGCTTCATATCAACTAAGCACTTTTCCACTCACTACCCATAATTTGTACATAATTGCAAACAAGTTCACCAGCTAAACCAAATCATTAATTTCTGTTAGATTGTTTCAACAAGCCTTAAACAAAATAAAAAAGTTCCTCCCTGTTGAGCAATAACTTTTTTGTTTTGTGTTAACCATTGGGTTCCTAGGAGAAAGCGGTCTACTAACCCAGATTTCGGTCCGAAAGGATTGTTACACTAAGTTATCAAACTTACATGTTCTTGAAATGAATGACTTAGTTTGACCATGTTCACTATTCATATATTTTGTTTTGAGCATATTTTTCTACTAGTAAACAAAAACAAATATATGTTGGATTTGTTTCAATGAACATTTTCAAAATATCAAATATTTTAATAATTTTTACTATTATACAATTAAAAATATTAATAGTCAAAATTATACGTTATATGAGTGAAACAGTCAATTCGATTGGATCATTTATTGTGGGACGGAAGGAGTATACATTAAGACTCAGTGTCCAGCGCAAGGATTGATTCGATTCGACTAGACATTAACTAAAGTTCATTAACCACCTTAGTCTAACCATTACATGCAGAATTAATCAAATAGTTCGACTTAAGAAAATCATATAATTCAAAATTATCGCACTAATTTCATTTTACAAAAATAAAATCATATTCAACCTAGTAAACTAATTCATCCCCAATATGAAAAATTAACAGAGAATAGTGAAAAAACCTTCTTGAAATGATGAAGCTTAAGAAAACAAGCAGCACGATTACTATGCAAAGCAATCTTCTGAGGATTGGTCTTCGCCATAGCGATTGCTTCAGTGTAGAACCCTAACGCCTCTTTGTAGAGTCCGTCACGGTACATCTGGTGACCACGTTCGATCTTGT
Organism: Trifolium pratense; assembly: GCF_020283565.1. Lineage (NCBI taxonomy): Eukaryota > Viridiplantae > Streptophyta > Magnoliopsida > Fabales > Fabaceae > Trifolium > Trifolium pratense. Next base: position 39,388,465 of record NC_060065.1, read on the forward strand.
TCGACGCCATTAAATTAATTTTGAAATTCGATCATAAATTTCTAGTAACAACAAGAATTTGGATTTGTTTTTGTTTTTGGAGTGTTTTGTTTGACGGAAAAAATGGGATTGATTTGATTGAGATTATTTGAAATTTATAGCTTAGCTGGTTAGTAACAGCAAGGACTAGAGAGAAAGAGGAACGGAATGAGATGAGACGAGGAAGGCGTTGGACTTGGAAGTGATTCCGTGGGTTAATTATTGGATTGGAACCCGCGTTTGCCTATGTCTTTTATTTTTATTTTTTTAAAACATCAAATAATTTGGAACGGAGGGAACAATAATTAAGTTTATTAATTAAAAAATATGATCCACAGTATTTATTAATTATTTAAATCAATTATAAAGGCAAATTGTGATACTTGCCAACCATCATCATGATTACACACGCTTGGCGTTATATGCATCCTTAATAATCTAATTTTTTTCATTTTGTTAACAATCAGGATATCCTATCGTCAAAAAAAATAAAAATCATCATATCTCTATGCATCCAAAATATGGCCAAAAATTAATCATTTAAGTATTTTTTTTATTTAATTAATCATTTAAGTATTTTTTTTTCGGTGAATAAGACTGAGTATTATAGTATTATGTTATGAAGATAACTATTGTTAGTGCCATTTTGAATTTTGAATTGATAATATGTTTTGGAATTTTCTAATACTTATGATTTAATTTCTTTTAAGTCAAAAAAATTAATTAATTTTTTGTTTTCAACTTAATAAAAAGATTTGAGCAAAAAAAAAAAAAAATTGCTTTTGTACCAAAATAATTTATCTGTGTGTGTAATCATATGATGGTAGTTGACAAGTATCACAATTTTCCCTTTGTAATTGATTTAAATAATTAATAAATATTGTCAACCATATCTTTAAATTAATAAACTTTATTATTACTATTTTTGAAACACATTAAGCGGGATGCTAGTTCGTTAATTGCATCTTAAAATGTGCCCTTAGGGCATGTTAGCATTTGTCAAAAAAAAAAAATATTACTCCATCCGATCTTATATATTATAAGGAACACTTTGGGAGAAAAAAAATTGGTTTTTTTTATAAGAAACACTTTTTAAATTTATTTTTTATTAAATAGATTATTTATGTTATGCATTAATTACACAGACACATTATCAATGTTATGTGTTAGTTTTGGAATAACACATAACATTTTAGAATTTTTAATAAAAATAAATAAATTTATACATAGGACCGTAGAGAGTATGAGTATTTTTCTCAATGTGTTCTTTATATATATGACCAGAGAGAGTATTTTATCGAGTGAAAACCTATTTTAATTTTAATTTTTTTTGAAAAAAAATTTTAAAATTCAGATTAATGAATTTTTTTTTGAAAAAATAGTTTAATGACTAGATTTTCAACTCTTTGAGACTTTGAGTTAAATCTATGAGAGATTTTGGGTTCAAAATCATCATTAAAATCCATAATTTATTAGTTTTAGAACATTATGTTTCAAAATCATCATTAAAACCCATAATTTATTATTCCCTCTAATCCTTTTTATAAGGAACACTTTAGAAAAAACACACAGATCAAGAAATCTTATACTCACTCCGGTCTATTTTATAATGAACACTTTGAAAAAATCACACAGACCAAGGAAACACATTATAAATTGTTATTTTCATTTAATACTGTTAAAAATTTAAATTTATTTCATATATACCCTTATTTAATTACTCTTAATCCAAGTAACCTACTTATTTTTAAATGCTCTCTCATAATAAATAAGGGCATAAGTGAAATTAAACCTTTGAAACATTTGAAAATTGGTTAAAGTTTTTTATAAAAATGACAAATTTTTTTCCCAAATTGTTCCTTATAAAAAGACCGGAGGGAGTATTTCTTATTAAAAATTCTAAAATTTTATAGTATATTCCAAAACTAAACTTTGGTTATGTCACTCTAATGAATGCATAACATTAGAATGCATTACATTTGGTATAATTTAATAAGGGTAAAAATGGAATTGTTTAATTAATAAACAATAAATTTAGAGGGAACAAACTGGAACAATTGATGACTATGCCGGTGAAGCAATCCTGTTCTTGGATTCTTAAGGCTATTCTAAAACAAAGGGAATCGATCCCATATGTCAAGGGTGGGAAAATATGAAGGGGAAGACTTTCACTAGGAAAATTTACAAGTTGTTGAGGGAGGACAATCCCTTAGTAGACCGGAAAACAGTTATGTATCATAATATGGTTCGGCCTAGAGTAATTTTCATTTTCTGGTTGGCTTATCATAGCAAGTTAACAACAAAGGATAGGCTGCTTAAATTTGATCTTATTGTGAACTTACAATGTTGTTTTTGCAACCAAGAGGAAACCATTAATCATCTTTTTTTTTGTTGCACCGAACTGAAACTTATTTGGCAAAAAGTACTTAGATGGATGCACGTTGATCATGTTCCTATGAGAGTGTTGAATTGAGATGGATCACGAGACATAGTAAAGGTAAAGGGTGGAAAGCACAACTCCTGAAGAGTGCAGCTGCTGAAACAATTTATGCCTTATGGAAATATAGGAATGATGTAAACATAGATGAAGACATTATCAATTTTATAGTATATAGAGGTTGGAGGAATGCTAAACTTAGGGAGCACATTGCTCAATTGTTAATCTAGTTTAGCCTTCTCTGTATGTTTTTGCTTGTCCCATTTGTTTGATTGGATCACTTGTGATCACCTTGTACATACCTGTTTTTTTTAATGGAATAAAATTTTTCTTGATTAAAAAAAAAATTTAGAGATTATTCTTTATAAAAAGGATCAATTTTTTTTCTCCAAATTATTTCTTATAAAAAGTATGGGAGGAAGTAGTTTTCTAGGTTTTGTGTGATTTAAAAAAAAAGGTTTAAAATTATGTATAGCACTCATAGAATGAATCGGATCTTATTATTTGTGTCGTTCTCTGATTCATTCCACTATTAGAAAATATAAACCATCTATATATAGAGTACGTAAGAGCTTAAAAGACACCGTAACAATGGCTAAAGGTAATTACTAATTATATAGTTTCTATTTGTGTGGTCATTATTGCACCAAAAGTTTGAGCAATCCTATCGAACCGACATTTTTAGCATTGACGGTTGAACTCAAGAAGATAAATTAAAATGGTTAATTTATCAGACTCATTTGTATTTTATTTATGTTTGTGATAACGAGCATCAAAGAATTTTATGAAATAATCATAGTAATCAGTGAGAGAACTTAACTCTGAAAGTTCAAAATGTGAACTTTAAGTGACTCCATTTAAATAATTAGAACAAGGTACTCTACCCACAAAAAACAAGTTAAATTCATATGAACAAAAGCCTATATTAACATAATCCTGTTAATTCATTGAATAAGACAGAATCCTGTTAATTCATTTCAACATAATTACTGTTATATTGACATCAACAACGGACATAATATGTCATACAACCTTACAAAATACATCCTGAATTAGTGTTAATTTGATCTTAAGGAAAGTGACAGAAAATCTCAAAATCATCTAAAAATTTAAACTGTAGAAACTACCGTTCAGATGTCGGTTTTAGACACTGAAATATCTTTTCTGTCTACTTAGCTCAAAAATTCTACCTTGAATCTGGTTAAGTAAATCCACGGACTCTATGTTGTTATCCGAAATGCACTGTAGAACAGTTCTTAGAGTATCAATTTCTTGGTCTCTTGCCTTATCCTGAGTTCACATACAACTTATTTATAACCAACAAGCAGGTGCATGAAGATGGAATGTTTCATAAAATAGAACGAAATTTGATTAGAGAAAAACGAACCTTGATTTTAAAGGAGTTGGTTTTCGTGCAATTGCTCTCAGAAATCACTTTTGCACTCTGCACATGTTCACGCAAGAGATCAACTGCTTGATTCTTGTTGGCCATGTTATAAGCACAAATGAATCTAACAGCTTCAACGTGTTGCTTCTTACGGATAAGATTCTGAACAAAATCTGCAATGTGCAAGAAAATTTCACTTCATGGGCCGAATAACATCTCAAAATAAGTGGGAGTAGAAAAGACAATATCTCATACTATTTAAAAATAAATCAACTATAACATAATATAAAGAGAATTCAAAAGTAACAAAACATTTTTAAAATAACATACGAGAAACTTTATCTGCTAAACCCATAGTTCCAAACAGCTCTACCGCTATCTTGTGTTGAGCAACAAATCCAAAAAGCTTTAAAACTTCATTTTCATCAAAATAAGGAACCAATCCATAAATCGACAGAAGGAGCAGAAAACCAAGAACTGCCACGGAATTTTCAGTGTTTTCACCAATGTAAGCTTTCAAATTAAGTACTAGCCTTGTTGCTTCTTCTCTTACACAAGGTTTAATTTGTGGTGAGATTCTCATAAGTTGTTCGAGTATAACAATGTGGCCATCATCAATAATTATAACATTGTTGCCCTTCCTACAATGTGGAATGCTCGGATTCTGTATTATATCCAAAACAACTTTTGATGGATCTGATGATGCTAGAAGTCTGGTTCGAATTTCATTGCCAAGCGACTCATTTTTATCAGTCTGCTCCATTGGGAGCAATTGCAAACTTCTTCCATCAATGGCAGGACTTGGTTGATCATCTGTGAAAGATGCAGTTTCATATTTAGCCAGCAGATATTTAACATGGTTAAAGATATTTTTAGTAAATTAGGCATCAAAATCATTGAAATATCAAGTTGAAATGAAATTGTCTCGTTAAACTAAATGATGAAGAACATTTACCTGATTCAATTACCTCTTCAAATGACATTTCACATTGATTCTCTCTTAACTCAAGCTCCTTCAGTTGTCCATCAAATTCATTCTGCATTGACTCAAGATCCTTCACTTGTCCTTCAAATTGATTCTCTTTTGACTTCAACTCATTCAGTTGCAGTTCGAGCCACTTTAGCTCAAACTCTCTCACTCGGACTTTGAATTTCTCTTCTTTTGATTCAAATTCTCTTATTTGGCTTTCAAAGTCCTTCTCTTTTGATTTAAACTCTGCCACCCGGCCTTTAAATTCCTCCTCCTTTGATTGAAACTCCTTCACCTGGTCATTAAATTTCACCTCTTTTGATTCAAACTCCTTCGCCCAACTTTCAAGTTGATCCTCTTTTAATTTGAGCCCCTTCAGTTGACTTTCAAAATGCATCTTATCTGATTCAAGCTCCTTCAACTGGCCTTTAAATTCGTGCTCTTTTATTTCAAATTCTTTTACTCGAGCTTCAAGCTGTTGCTCTTTTGACCTCAGTTCCTTTACTTGTCTTTCAGAAGACTCCTTTCTTCCCATCATCCAACCTTCAAGTTGCTTGTCCCTTGAATTTAGCTCATTCACTTGCCTTTCAAGATGTTTCTTTTTCGATTCCAGCTCCTTTACTCGGCCTTGAAATTTCTCCTCTTTTGATCTAAACTCCTTTGCCAGGCCTTCAAGCTCCAACATCACCCGACTTTCAAAATGCTTCTCTTTTGATTCCAGTTCCTTTACTTGGTCTTCGAATTCACGCTCTTTTAATTCAAGTTCCTTCAACTGGCCTTAGAATTTCTTCTCTTTTGATTCAAACTCCTTCATCCGACCTTCAAATTCCTCTTGCTTTGACTCCAACTCCTTTGCTTGTACTTCAAAGTGTTTCTCCTTTGAATGAAGCTCCTTTAGTCGTCGGTTACATTGCTTCTTCGTTGATTCAAATTCCTTCATTTGTTCATTGCGGTCAGCCCTCCTCTTGTCCCTCTTTTCCATTACATTTAGTAACTTTTGCCTGTCTGTCCGCAGTTCTTCTATGTTATCCCTAACAGATATTTTCAAAGCCTCAAGCTCTTCCTCTTTGGTCTTAACTTCCTTAGTACATTCACCGATTTGATTGCGAAAGAGTCTCGAGCTCCTCTTTCTTCCACCATCTTTGTCTTTGTTATCCTCGACTTTGCGGAGTTCTATCTTAATTTTCTCAAGCTCATGCTTATGTCTTTTAATCAAATCCTCAATTAAACAGACACGTGCCTCGTTTTCTGTGAGATCTTTAACACATTCTTCAATTTTGCTCTGCATATTATTGTAATATTGACTAATCATTCTAAGGCGAGTAGCTTTCCTTTTCATTTTTAGAATCTTTTGGGAGCACTCCTCAACATATCTCTCAACGGATTGCAATCTCTCCTCTTCCACATTCCTCATTCTTTTGCAATTCCCGATCAAATTTTCAACCATTTCAAGTTCTATCTTTATATTCTCCTTCATCCTTGTGGAATATGGTCTATCGACCAACTTCGTCGCATACACCTTTGGTTTCTTAACAGAAGTGTGAAAGGAATCAGTGTTATCTAAATGCCTCTTAATTGGTAGTGTAGTAAGCCTTTTCTTAACAGAACCATCAGAGTTACTAATACTACATGTTCCCAAATTCAAAGACGACAATAACTTTTTTCCTCTCACAGGGACATCATCATAATCAGATTCAGAGTCAGATAAACAGTTTGACATGTTAGAAGCCTTAAACAACCGTTATTGAATGACACAAAGCCTACTTCAAATCCTAGGAAGAAAAAGAAAATTACAATAAGAAAATTTTAGATAATCAATTCCATCAAATATATTACTCCAGAAATACATGCATTTCAACTTCCAATCACATTTTCTATTTTTTTTTTTTCATTTTCTACATTACTATGATTTTAGTTTTAGAATATAAATACAAAAAGTGTAACAATAAGCATGTGAAAACAAAATATTAGAGAGATCCTAACTCACTGTATCCATGGTTTTCACAAGGCATAAGAAATTGAAGAGATATTGGGGTGATAATGTGAATGAGAAAACAAAAAGGCGTGAAAATTACAAAGATATGAAGACACAAAAGCATGTGAATGTTTGTTTCCATTTGTGGTGCTTACCAGGATGTGCATGTTTGTGTCCTTCCGCTGCATAGCATAGTGAAAGAGAGAGCTAACGCCAAAAAGCTAAAATTGGAAGTTCGGGGGGTGGAAACTGTAAAAGCTTTTTGAATTTTCTCTGACAAAGGAAAGTAAAGTAAGAATGGCGGTGACGCAAACTTGATGAGTTTCCCAAAGTATTGAAATGAAATGAAACTGGACTATATATGGGTGGAGTACAACAAATATACTTTTTAAATTTTTTTTAATATTTTTTGTATATCTCGTTTTGCTTGCTTGTGAGTGGAAAGAGATTTATGTTAATTTTGTATATGATACGAGTATTATGAAGTATCCGGTGCTCATACATATCCGATACGGCTACTTCACCATTTTAAGAGTACCATGTTACATAGCACTGAAACAACAAAAATAGTTTTTTTTTTTTTAAAAAAAAAATAACTAGTTGTTTCGGTGGACTCCACCCCTATACCAATTTTTTTTTTTGACAAAAACTAAAATATTAACTACCAAAAAAACCAAATTTTTATTTTATTTTATTTTCCTGATTACATATGATTATCCAAAGGTTAAAAAAAATTAGCCATATAAATAAATTTAGTGAAGTACAGAAATTTGAAGATTTATGTGGTAAAAAAAAAATTAGCCATAGACTAATTAAATTGTAAATGGCAAAAATTATTTTAAGAAAAAGTGGACAAAAACCATAGACTAATTTGACTATCACTATCCACATAAATTTTTTTTTCCAAAATATACCTCATGCCTCTTTAAACTTTCCGTAATATCCTCCTCCCCAACTTTTTTCTGGTAATTATATCCTAGAGGACAAAAACCGCAACGCAGAAGGGGGAAAGTGATAGCGACATTCCCAATGTCACAAATGAAGCATGGTAGCGACACTCTCAATGTCACCATTGATCAGTGCATATTTTTTTTTTGTTTTTTTTTCCAGTCCGCATGCGGGAGAGAACACTCTCAATGAGTCAATGTCACCATTGACCAGTGCATATTTTTTTTTGTTTTTTTTCCAGTCAGCATGCGGAGAGAAGAAAAAGTGGGTTTTTGAATTTATTTTTTAAAATATATTTTTATTGTACTATCTCATTCTATAAATATCATACTCCATACTTTCATTTTTCACTCAACTAACTTCATTTTATTATTCCATTTTCTTCACTCTCTTTATTCTATAAGAAATGACATTCTCTTCCAATAGTTGCCAGAATTTTTTGTTAAATTTGAAGTCCACCAAGAACATTTTAAGTTACTCATGTATGAATAATATATAAGTTATTTATTTTTATGTCATTCTTGGGGAACTATCAAGTGAGAGGACTTGTTATTGTGAGAGATGAGAGGATTACATTTCAACCCTTAGATCAATTCAAATGCATATAATATTTTACACCTGCACACATACAATTATTCTCGCTTTCTGTTCTATCTCGATTGTTCAAAATTGACTTTTCCACTTCTCTCTCTCTCTCTCTCTCTCATATGGAGAAAATTCAGTTGGGAGAGGAAAATCCACCTTGTGTGCTGTACAGATTCCCCAATGAAGATTAATCATCGGTAACGACAGTGAAAACTATCATGGTACAAAAAAAAAACCTATTGTGGTAAAAATTTGACATTTAGAAAATGTTTAATCTTGTCTAATAAGTTATATTTTAGGAAACAAACTGAAGTATCGTCTTTCCATCATTAATATCTCTATTCAGTTTTTTGATTACATAAAAAACAGATTTGAAGAAAAACTAAATAAACAAAAACACTTAGTAAATGAAAATTACAAGTAGGACAAATTTCACTTTCACCCAAAAGAACCATAAAGGTAGGGACTTGGAGGAATAGCAACTTCAACAATCTCTTCTAGCATTAGCAAAACCCTTTTCATTGTTGGCCTAATTGATGGATCTTCTTGAGTGCACCAAATAGCAATCATGACAAATTTTTCCACTCTACTCATATCATCAATAGCCTCACCTTCATTTTCTAGAAGAAGATCCAATTTTGTAGCCTTGTAGCAATCATAGGCCCAATCAGTTAAAATCCTCTTTTCTTCACTAACATTATCACCCTCAACATTTTTCCTGCAGAAAATAATCTCTAGTAACAACACACCAAAACTGTAAGCATCAACTTTAGCCGTGATCGGTGCACTCCTAAACCAATCTGGTGCAACATACCCTTTGGTTCCTCTAATTCCGGTTTTGGTGTGACTTTGATTAATTAATAATAGTTTTGCTAACCCGAAATCAGAAATTCTAGCATTGTAATCATCGTCAAGAAGTATGTTTTGCGGCTTTATGTCACAATGGATGATTTGGGTGCAACATTCCTCATGCAAGTAAACAAGACCTCTTGCAATGCCAATTGCGATCTGAACTCTTCGGCTCCAACTTGGTTTCAAAGGAGTGAAAAGGAAGCTTGCTAGAGTACCATTACTCATTAACTCATACACCAAAACCCTGTGTTGTTCCTCGCTACAATACCCATGAAGACGAACAAGGTTCCTATGATGAGTTTCGATTATCACATTCATTTCAGTCTGAAATTCCTTATCACTATCTTGAAACAACTTGTCCAATTTCTTAACAGCCACATTCATATCCACATCAATTGTTCCTTTGTATACAATGCTACAAGACCCCCTTCCTAGTTCTTCTCTAAAGTTGTTTGTTGCTTCCGTAATTTCCTTGTAAGTAAAAATTCTCAAATTTCTGTCAACAACACTTATGTTGGTTGCACTACTTTTTATCTTCTTGTGGTTGTGCCAAAAACAAATTGGACCACACAATGCTATAATTATAACAATGGAGAATCCCAAAATAATTGACATCACAATCATCAAAGAACCATAATCTCTCATCTTTTTGGTGTTATTATGAACATTATCTTTAATCACATTGGAAAGGATTGATAGAGTATCATTTCTCCTTATTTTTATGATAGAAGTTCCTTTCATTGACAAATCTTTTCTCCCATGTGAGAGTGGTAGCTTATTTTTCCAGCAAGAACTTTCATTGACAAAAACCAACACACACCAGCCATCTTGCATACAATATTCCTTGCATTCTTGTAATGTACAAGTACTCAATGGTTGATAATCAAATTTAGGCGAATAAGTGTTGGACAAATTCCTCATAATTTGTGTATCATTTTGTGACCCTTGATGCCTACATTGACAAATATTAACTTGGAAATTTGGTATGCAACCACCATACATGTTGTTTGAATCAATTAGAGAATATCCTTCTTGACATGTACACTTTGGCCTTTGATCATCTCTAAGGCTGCAAATGCTATTTAACCCACAAATACCATTGTTAGATGTAGAATTCAAACAAATGTTCTCAGGTATTGTCTTTGCAACTATCCAACGCTGAACATTTGTTGGATTTCTAGGGTAATATGAAAGGGTAAAAACTCCATCATGATTGATAGTGGCTTTATAGTAGTAGTTACCATTTGAAACATAGTTTTTTGAATTGGTGATAGGAATATGCTTCCCATTCTCTTTAATAAGTATGTATAAGGAGAAATAATCTTTGTCAAATATTAATTTGTCGCCAACATCCAACGGTTCATTATATGGATAAACAATGCGACTTTCATAGTAAGCATCATGTTGAGTACTGTAGTATGTATTTGAAGGAGAATTTATAAGGTTGAGGAGCAAACCATGTCCATCTTTTTCTAGACGAAGTTCAAACATTCCTCGCGAGAAGTTGAATTCTCCTTGTCGAGAATAAAGACAATTCTTTGAATTCAATACTTGACCAGGAAGTAATGTATCAGTAAAATGATTGAAACTCTGCCATAATACAACAAAGTTTTGGTCTCGTAATTGAAAATTTCCATCATCCTTCATTAAACCCATTGAAATTCTACTTAAATAAAACTCTGATGATCTCCATAGCTCTGAACCTTGGGGGTTGGTGAGAACCAATCCACTAGAGTCATTAATACCAATCTTGATCCCTTAGGAGCAGGGTTGTCTCCATTTGCATACCAAATGATGGAATCATTTTGTATCTTGGCATACCATATAGCGAGTAAGAAAAGCCTGTTTGGAAGTTGGTAAAACCCAAATGCAAAATCCCCTGAGGGAGAGAGCCATCGAGTTGTCTCGTTCCCAGCGGTGAGTGAGTCACCTACACTCAGACTTTGGTTTAAAGATCCGGCGCTACAATTTAAAAGTTATAAAAATTAATTACTTGGAGAAAAAAATCTCAAAATAAATATCATTATAAATTTATCCTTTAATTAGTTCAATGATGATTGACGCTGAACTTAGTAGGGAGGACAACTGTTCGATCCCCACAATTGCGATCGGGAGGAGGCTGAAACCATTTGATGTCAAAACTGACATCAAGTGGTTCTAGTCTACTTCCGATCACAATTGGTAAATGTAAAATATATAGACACAGTCACACAAATAAAATAAATTAAAAGATAAAACCATTAATTAAATGATATTAAATGATGTGACTTTTTTGTACGGATTTTAAATGATGTGACTTATTTATTTATTTTTTAATTTTTTTTCATTTGAGTTTACGCCCAAATAATTATCATTTAGGGTTGTGTCGATATAAATATTTCTTCTGCTGATATTGTAGTTTGTCGGTTGGTGGCGTTAATCTAGGACCTATTTGAATTGGCTTATTTTTGACCTTACGTAAAACAGACAAATAAATAAACTTTTATGTAATATTAGTTTAAAGACCCGTGCATTCGCACGTGTCCATTGACTTTTATTCGATATTATTGATAAGTGCCAAATAGTTATGAAATAACATGTGAAAATTAAGCACTTATTAACTTATTTTGAAAAGAAATCCATGAAAATTATCTCCTTTGATTCTAAATACTATTTTTTGCTAGAGTACATTCAAATCCCAATTTTTTATAGGTTTTTGCTGAAACAAAGATGAGAAATTAAGTTTTGAAGCCTTCGCTCAGCGAAGCTCAGCAAGCTGTAGCGAACCAAGGCAGGGAGTTCTGGTCTGGTGGCGAGCCTCAGCGAGCTGTAGCGAGCAGAGTCAGAAAGTTCTGGTCTGGTGGTGAGCCTCAGCGAGCTATAGCGAGCAGAGTCAGAGAATTTTGGTATGGTGGCGAGACGTAGCGAGCATTAGTGAAAAAATGCTGAGTAAGGTTGTTTGAGCTACGTGTCAGAAAACCCCTTGGTGAAGTAACATGTTCGCTCAGCGAGCATCACATGATCTGAAATTCTATAAATAGCCATCAAATGCACAAATTTATATATCAACCACTTTTTAATAGATCTCACACGAGAGAAATCATAATTTTAGGGTTCTTAAGAAGTTTTGAAGGTGGATTCATCACAACTTGGGAAATCAAGTGATATGTTCTTCATTTCTTCACTTTTGTAAGTTGATCATGGCTATGTGTAGCTAATTTCCTTTTTGTTGGGATTAGATGTAGTTGTTTTATGATCATGTATTCATTTAACTATGGTATATATGTTTTATTTATCAATCATTATGAGTGATGTATTGTTTTACTTGTTTATTTCAAAGATTTGAATGATATATACATATGTTATTTGAATCAAAAGTTAAGATAATCACTTATTAAATTTCAAAGTTTAGACATAGATTTTGAGTTTAATAATCACTTAAATTATCAGAGCTTAAAGCTATTATATCGATTAATGATTCGAGACATCGAAGGTTAATAGATATAATAGATTTCACGGCGTAATCCGGACACGGATACGTTCGACGAGTAATATGTAGTAATAATGATTGGTGAATGAAATATATATGCTAATGGTTGAATGATACATGTTAATGAAAACGCTTATACAAAAAAAAAAAACATGTTAATGAAATAATGAATCCAATCCCGACAATTTCTTCTTTCTGAAATTCTAATCATTTGAATATCGCACTTTTTATGTTTCGCAACAAAAATCATACAAAACCCGAACTTAAAATCATGGATATTGTAAATCAACATTTAATATCGCACTAGTCCTTGTGGATACTATATATTGAAAATACTTGCTTTTGTACTTTCATCAATTATATAATATTGTTAAAATATAAATGAAATTATTGTGTTATTTCTTGTAAACTTATACAAAACCCAAACAAAACATAAGACTAGATCACCATCTATGGCAGTTTAAAGTCTTAATCTTATCCAACAAAAATGTGAATAAAAAAATGGAAGTATACAAAAACAAGAAATCTCCTCAGCACAAGACGTGCCAAGGGAGATTAAGAAAGGTTACACAAGAGTCAAAAAACAAAGAAACTATACAATACCCAAACAAAACATAGGACTAAACCACCATATATGACAGTTTAAAGTCCTAATCTTATCCAACAAACTTTAATTAAAACAAAAGTGAATAAAAAAAAAGATGGAAAAAAGTGACCAAAAAAAAAAGCTAGATGGAAAATTGCATGGTCTAACCTGGAAGCGGGGCAAAATATAATCTTGTAAAATCTAGTTGGACAAGTCAATGCATCTGTCGGACACATAGTATTTAGATTCTTAGGACATCCTGCACTGCTGCAATTCATCCCATGCTCCCCAGTATAAGTCACAGGAGGCACTACTAAGGGGATGTTAAAACCTTCTACCACATTAACATTATAATGATAATAAACCTCTCCGTGACCTACACGAAATTCGGCTACTGTGACGTTGGGCAAAATAACTTGATTTCCATCACATGAAATTTTCCTGGTGCCACAATCTCCGATAGCGCATGAGAAATTTAAATTTTCTTGTGAGCCATTGCAGAGAGTTCGTCCCCATAATTTGCCATTCCATGTCACAGGTGTCGTTAATGTGTAGGTATCGCTGTTTCTTAAACTATATAAGGTGTTTTGCTTTATTGAATCTCCACCGGTAGTAAATAAAGCTGGCCACACTCTACCTTCGCATTCGTTAACAAAAGTGAATCTCCATTGATCTAAGTATGACATGAAGAATGAGAATCAATACTTGAGTTTTATACAAGAGTTTAAACATATCATCATTGTTGGCGCAGCTGGAAGCTAGGCTTCGATCACTCTGATTCGATCACTTTGGCCTGCACAGGCCTAGCAAGCAAGCAAGGATACACGCGCGCGCTGCACTGTCACTCTGGCCACGCCAATGAGCACAGTTTCTGCAGGATCTACTATCCTTGTTGCTGCAACAATGGTGGATGAATGGAAAGAAAGAAAAGCACTTGTTTAACAGAGGAAGAAGAAGATGATTAGGGAAAAATAGAATCAGTTTTATTCATCCACAATGGGGAAAAGTAGTTGGATTACAATCACTAATCATGAGCCATTTATTTATACTACTAGATCATCACATTAGTTGATGATTCTCTTAGGCCCTAACCAACTAACAACTTCCTAACTGACTCTAACACACTCTAACAACCTAGGTGAATCAAACCTAACTGATTCTAACAAACTACACTTAACAAACTAACTAACTTGCTTAAGAAGCAATTAGTTACACTTTCACTTTTGCTTAACTTGCACACCAATTCAGCTTGCACAATATGAATTAATCATTCTAGAAACTTCTTAGAATCAACACACCCCCTTAATTCATGTTGTCCACCGTCTCAATTCCCATTTCACTTCTCAACTTTTCAAATACCTGCACTGTTACAGCCTTGGTTAACAAGTCTGCAACCTGCTCATCACTTCTGCAGTGCATTAGGGCCAAGTTACCATTGCTTACCTGCTCTCTTAAGTAATGGAACCTTAGCTCTATATGCTTGCTTCTTCCATGAGCAATAGGGTTCTTTGCAAGATTGATAGCAGACACATTATCAATCTTCAAAGTCACTGTCTCACACTTGTTTTGACTGATCTCTTCAATTAGGTTTTTCAACCAAATAGCTTGACAAGTGCTGAGTGATGCTGCTATGTATTCAGCCTCACATGAGGATAAGGCCACTACAGGTTCCTTCTTTGAACACCATGATATTGGTGATCCACCATAGAAAAACATATAACCAGCTGTTGATTTTCTATCTTCATAATCACCACACCAATTTGAATCTGTATAGCCCACTAGCTTGCATTCTTTGTCTCTGTCACTTGCAGGGAACATAATACCATAGTTTATAGTCCCTTTCACATATCTAAGTATCCTTTTCACTGCAATCAAGTGTGAACCTTTAGGCCTTTCCATAAACCTGCTAGCAATCCCTACACTGTAAGCCAAGTCTGGCCTTGTATTGCACAAGTACCTCAGAGAACCAATCAGCTTTCTATAGAATGTAGGGTCTACATCCTCTTCTTCTGCACACTTAGTTAGCTGTGACCTTGGCTCAGCAGGTGACAATGCAACATTGCATTTGTCCATCTCAAACTTCTTCAGAATCTCTGATGCATATCTAGTCTGGTGCATTAAGATTCCTTGCTCATTCCTCAGAAACTCAATGCCTAGAAAATATGTCATGAGGCCTAGATCTGTCATTTCAAACTCTTCCTTCAAGTTACCCTTGAACTCACTAATATAAGATTCATTGCTTCCTGTGATAAGCAAATCATCTACATATAGACAAATTATAATGACTCCCTTTGCAGCATCTTTCTTGACATACACTCCATGTTCTGTGACACATTTCTTAAATCCTATTTCATTTAAGAACTTGTCAATCCTTTTGTTCCAAGCTCTTGGAGCTTGTTTCAGACCATAGAGCGCTTTCTTAAGCTTATACACCTTAAGCTCTTGACCTTTCACCTCATAACCAGGTGGCTGGGCAACATACACTTCCTCTTCTATAGGACCATTCAGAAAAGCTGACTTCACATCCATTTGATACATTGGCCAATCATTTAGGTTAGCAAGAGCAGTTACTAACCTAATTGTTTCCATTCTAGTAACAGGTGCAAACACTTCATCATAGTCAATACCTTCTTTCTGAAGAAATCCCTTTGCCACTAGTCTTGCTTTGTATCTGGTTATTTCACCCTTTGAGTTCACTTTCAGCTTGTAAACCCACTTCACATCTATTGCTTTCTTTCTCTGTGGAAGGTCCACCAGCTCCCATGTTTGATTGCTTTCAATCGAATCCAATTCTTCTTTCATAGCACCTCTCCACTTTTCACTCTGTAGAGCACTATGCACATCAATTGGTTCAGATTCAGCCATGAATGCTAAATGGATTAACTCACCATCATTGTTCACTTGACCATCTGAGTTCATTTCACACTCTTGTAATCTTGCTGGTAGAACTCTAGGCCTGTTTGATCTTCTCACCTCAGGAACTGGTTGATTTACTTGTTCTTCACTAATCTCTTCAATCATCACACTAGTTGACTTCTTTCTGTCATTAGTGTTCCAGTCCCATTCCTTGAGTTCATCAATTATTACATCTCTACTGATCACCACATTGTTGTTGATTGGATCATAGAGTTTGTAACCTCCAGTTGAGTGATAACCAACCAATATCATCATTATTGACTTATCATCCAGCTTCTTCCTCAATTGATCTGGTGTGTGTTTGAAAACTAGTGAACCAAACACTCTCATATGATTCACATTTGGCTTGTGTCCTGACCAACATTCTTCTGGTGTGATACCCTTCAATCTCTTTGTAGGGCACCTGTTCAATGTATAAGTAGCAGTAGAAACTGCTTCACCCCATAACTCCTTAGGTAAATGCTTTCCCTTCAACATACACCTCACCATATCCATTATTGTTCTATTTTTTCTTTCAGCAGTCCCATTTTGCTGTGGAGTATATGGTGGGACTATGTCATGCACAATGCCTTCATTGTCACAGAATTTTGCAAATTCATGTGATACATACTCTCCACCCCCATCTGTTCTTAGGTTTTTGAGCCTCTTACCACTTTGTCTTTCAACTGTAGCTTTAAATTTCTTAAAAATTTCAAACACATCACTTTTCTTACCTATCGAGTAAGTCCATAGTTTTCTGCTAAAGTCATCTATGAAACTTACAAAGTACCTGTTACCTCCAATTGAGTTCACTTGCATTGGACCACATACATCTGAATACACCACTTCAAGTACACTATTGGTTTTACTTGCTGCATGCTTGCTGAAGCTCCCTCTGTGTTGCTTCGACTGTACACACTCTTCACAATTCTCTTCAGGCACTTGCAGGCTTGGCAAGCCTGTCACCATCTTTGATTTTTGCAGCAAGCTGAGGTCCTTGAAATTCAAGTGCCCCATTCTATAGTGCCATCTCCACTCTTCTCTGCTTGATGCAGTCATCAAGCACTTGTGATTCAGAACATTGAGCCCAATCTTGAATGTCCTATTCTTTGACATTTCAGTTTTTAACATCAAGTTACCTTTAGTGTTGTACACTTTCAGCAACCTATTCTCCATTACAATTCTGTAATCTTTCTCTAGCAATTGGCCTATACTGAGTAGATTACATTTCATACCTGGTATGTACAATACACCAGAAATCACTGAACACTTGCCATCCTTTCTTTTGATTGTTACATCACCAATGGCTTGTACTGCAAGACTGCTATTGTCTGCAAACTTGACATTGTGATTCTGAGTAGCCTTTAGGCTTGTGAACCAATCTTTCCTCCCTGTCATGTGTGTTGTACATCCAGTGTCAAGATACCATTTCTCTTGAAGATCACTTTCATCTTTTGTAGTTACAAGAAACATAACTGAGCCTTCATCATCATCATCATTTCTAGCAATTTTGGCCTCAGCATCACTTGATTCCTCTCTGAATTTACATTCATCTGCAAAATGACCATAATTTTGGCAATTATAGCATTGTATGTGTTTCTTATCAAACTTGCCTCTTCCACCTCTGCCACCTCTTCCACCTCTACCACCTCCATTGTAACCACCTCTACCACCATTGAACTGTTTCTTCTGATTTCCACCTCCTTTGGTATCTTGATTCTCTTTTCCATTTCCATTCTGATAACTATCTTTTCCCTTATTGCCTTGCCATTTTCCCTTTCCTTTCTTATTCTTGTTACTCTGTTGAACTTGTAATGCTACCTCACCATTGGATTTATCAGAATTTCTCTGATTCATCCTTTGCTCATGTGCTTCTAAGGACCCTTGCAGTTCCTCAACCTTGATAGTGTCAAGATCCTTAGACTCTTCTATTGCAACTACCACATAGTCAAACTTAGGAGTTAAAGATCTCAGTATCTTTTCAACTCTCATTGTACCAGACACAATTTCACCACATGCTTTCATTTCATTAACTAATTTTGCAATCTTTGTAAAGAATTCACTTACAGTTTCTTTTTCTTCCATTTGTAGCTGTGCAAACTTGCTTCTTAGGGTTTGTAGCTTCACTTTCTTCACCTTCTGATCTCCAGCATAAGCTGTAGCCAAAATATCCCAAGCTTGCTTGGCTGATTCACAATCTCCAACCTTTTCAAAGATATCAGGGCTTACACTTTGATTTATTATGAATAATGCCTTGTAATCTTTCTTCTTCAATTCTTTGTGTTGTTTTCTTTGAACCTCTGTTGCACCTTCTGAAAGTGATTCCACACCATTAATCACTTGATCCATCACATCTTGATAATTGAACAAGACTTTCATCTGTTTGCTCCAATTATCATAATTCTTTCCATCCAAGACTGGAAGATTCGCAGGGAATTGACCATTGTTAAAGGTTGTCATGGTTAAAGCACCAACCAGGCTCTTGATGCCAGATGTTGGCGCAGCTGGAAGCTAGGCTTCGATCACTCTGATTCGATCACTTTGGCCTGCACAGGCCTAGCAAGCAAGCAAGGATACACGCGCGCGCTGCACTGTCACTCTGGCCACGCCAATGAGCACAGTTTCTGCAGGATCTACTATCCTTGTTGCTGCAACAATGGTGGATGAATGGAAAGAAAGAAAAGCACTTGTTTAACAGAGGAAGAAGAAGATGATTAGGGAAAAATAGAATCAGTTTTATTCATCCACAATGGGGAAAAGTAGTTGGATTACAATCACTAATCATGAGCCATTTATTTATACTACTAGATCATCACATTAGTTGATGATTCTCTTAGACCCTAACCAACTAACAACTTCCTAACTGACTCTAACACACTCTAACAACCTAGGTGAATCAAACCTAACTGATTCTAACAAACTACACTTAACAAACTAACTAACTTGCTTAAGAAGCAATTAGTTACACTTTCACTTTTGCTTAACTTGCACACCAATTCAGCTTGCACAATATGAATTAATCATTCTAGAAACTTCTTAGAATCAACACACCCCCTTAATTCATGTTGTCCACTGTCTCAATTCCCATTTCACTTCTCAACTTTTCAAATACCTGCACTGTTACAGCCTTGGTTAACAAGTCTGCAACCTGCTCATCACTTCTGCAGTGCATTAGGGCCAAGTTACCATTGCTTACCTGCTCTCTTAATTAACAATTGGTGACTACTTAAATTTTATGTCTATGAGGTAGGAAAATATTTATCAAAGTAAAAGAATTGTCAAAAAATTATCAAAGTAAGATATGGTGCTGTTCAGTAGTAAAAGAATTATAACTCACTGTTTTGATTTTCTCCATTTCTAGAAAGTTTTTTTGAAATGCTTCGAACACTAGTTTACAAGTTGGTTTTTGGAGAGGAGATGCAGATGGAGTTTATTTTGTGAGACTGACAAAGTCAGTAAAATAAAACAAGGAAATCCTTTTGAAAAATCACCAACTTGGAACAATTCTTTGTCCTTAATTTGTGTACGAAGGAGAATGGAAATTTTGAATTTTATAGCCAAAATAGAAGTTATAACTAGTAGTTAGATATATTAATTCTAAGAGGAAGCTATAAATGAGGAAGAGAAAGAATATATTAATTCTATGACTAATTAAGTAATTCTTTAGACTTACTCTAACTCTTGGCCATTGATTTTAGGCAAATCAAAATTACATTAATTTATCTTATTTATTTATTTATATAGAGTCATCTTTTGCCTTTATTTTTTTTTAGGTTGGTCATTTATCTTTATAAATGTGCACAAAATATTCACTTATTTTGTTATTTGTAACATAGTTGTCCCTTATCTTATTGTTTTGCCACATATGTCTTTTATCTATATAAATGTATATGAATTAATCATTTATCTTATTCATTGACTATGGGGTCAGGCAGGCGCGTTTCGCGCCGTGTTTCGTGCCTACCTGTGTCTAACTTGTGTAAAAAAAAAATGTCTTATGTTATGGTCAGGTTGTTAATAAAAGATTTTTTTTGTTAAAAAAATATGTGTCTTATGTTAAGATGAGTTTGTTAATAAAAAATTTTTGTTGTTACTAACAAAAATCAAGGGTATTGTTGGTATTATGAAAAGTCTACACAAAAACTCATGTATCATCTTTACATATAGTATATATAGTATAGAATAGTATAGATAACATAACGAAGCGTTTGAAACATCAATATGCACATCTGAAGGATTCAAAACATTTCATAAAACCATAAATTACGATAAATATTTATGTTGTTCATCCCCATCTTCATCACATTTATTATCTTAACTAATTTATAACAAAATACACTCAAATATACTTCAAAGTTCTATGAATCAATTATTTGAAGTTCTTCTTCTAAACTCTAAAAATCGAAATTTTCAATTCTCATTAAACTCTAAATTTAACAATTTTTTTTTTAAGTTTAACGAATATTTCAAATTAAATTTGGCTTAACATTATTATTATTATTATTATTAACTAATGGTCATGATTAATTACTAATATATACTCCAGGGTAAGGTTTTTTGCACCTTCTTTCTGCTAAAAAAACTACATCCTGTCTATCTCTACACCATCCCTCTGGTCCTTTTTCAAAATATATAAATTAAACTAATGATGGATTAAGGAACACTCCCTCTGGTCCTTTTTATAAGGAATACTTTGAAAAAAATCACACAGACCAATTAAACACATTATAAATGATTATTTTCATTTAATACTCTTAAAAATTTAAATTTATTCTATATATACTCTTATTTAATCAATCTTAATCCAAATAACCTACTTATTTTTAAATTCTCTCTCATAATAAATAAGAGCATAAGTGAAATTAAACCTTTAAAACATTTGAAAATTGATTAAAGTTTCTTATAAAAATAACATTTTTTTTAAGAGGAATGAATGAATATTATTATATTTTGGTGAAAAGAAAGAATATAAATGTGTTGATTTTTGTTGTTAAATTAAAAGTAAAATATATGAATATTATTACGTATTAATAATCTTTTTCTTGTTTCTTTAGAAAGAAGACAAACAAATTTCAAGTAATTAAAATAATTTTTTTTACAAGAATCACTATTTTTTTTAAAAAAATTATTATCCAAAATCCCCGAATATCATACTATCCGCCCCCACGAAGAGGATATGACTATGATATTTAACCAAAGGAGAGGACACGGATATCATACTATCCGTCCCCACGAATATCATACCGTCCCCCCCACGGATATCCACTTACATCCCTTACTTCCTTATTAAGTTCTGCCATTGTTGCCTCGAGAATAGGTTTGCTTTTCTTTTAAGAATTATTTTCTTTTATTTAAGAGTAGTAGGGTTAGAATAATTTATTGTGTGTTGATTTCAGATACAGGGAAATAACACAATAGGTAGATCTGAAATGCAGTTTCATTTTTAACTGCAATATTTGCAGGTAAGTTGCGGGGGAGAATCATGGTAAGATTCATTTTGTACCATTTTGTGTTAGTTTTGAAACAAAGGGGTCAACAACCCACAAGTCAACTAGCTTGTAAATCCAAGGCCCACGGTTTCAACTGTGTAATGGTGTTTCAACGATGATGGGAAAATAAGTACAAATAATGAAATGGCCACAAAAGTGGGGGAGAATCATGGCAAGATTCATGGTCCTAATGGTAATGATTTTACATAATTCTAACTAATGCATGAGAAAAAGTGTCATGCAACTGTTGTTATAGGTGATGGTGACAATGTGCCGAGTCTCAAATAAATTCAACAATTTTCTATGTACAAAAAATTAAGAAAGAAACTCCTTTTCCCACTGGCATTGAGATGACAAAATACTAGACATCGAGTTCACACCAGAATATGTTGGGAATGCTTTGCAGTATTTAGAATTCTGTAGTGTATTTGAAAAGGTATGCCTTTATTATGAATATTAAATCTCGTCAAAAAAATAAATAAAGATGAAAGTTCTCAAAACAATGTTCTGTTTAAACTTGAAATACTTACATTGTGCCTAGAACTTCATCGTAGATAAAGTATAGAAGGATAAGCTTTTTCGACAAGTCCAAATCATAATATCCACTAGTGCCTTTTGTAAGCCAATCCATGAAAATTCTTTTACTACAAGGTCAGATTTAGTAATTAATACCTCCAAAACTTTCAACCATGAATTTTTTTCATTACTTGTAGTTATGGGTGAAGACCTACACCAAAGTGATCGAATAAGAAAGTTTATTTCAAGCATACTATAAAAAATAAATTCATCTCACTCTTAAAAAAATGAAATAAGAAATAAAAAGTCAAATGAAATAAACTCACTCAATTTCTGAATCGGATACTATCAAATTTAATAGCTTGATTTGGAACTAAACCACTAAGGTGTTTTGTCCACGTCGCAAATTCTACTTTCACGTCATTGCCCTTAAAATAGCTTCCACTTCTCCTTTATTGATATCAAGATCCTAATTATACATGATATTAATAAAATGAAGAATAGTCTTAATTTTATATCATGACTATTATTAATTTGATCTTAGACTCCAACAAGAAGTTAAGTTAGACCCATACTAAACCAAACCTATGTATATTTAATCTCTTGATATCAATAGAGGAGAAGCGTGAGCTATTTTAAGGGCATTGACATATAAGCAGAATTGACGACGTGAACACAACACCTTAGTAGTTGAGTTCCAAATCAAAAGCTGTTAAATTTGGTAGTACCCGATTCATAAATTGAGTGACTTTATCTCATTTGATTTTTTATTTCTGATTTCATTTTTTAAGGGTGAAAGGAATTTATTTTTTATAGTATGCATAAAATAAAATGTCTTATTTTGGATCACTTTGGTGAAGGTATTCACCCATAACTGCGAGTAATGAAAAAAATTCGTTGTTGAAAACTTCGGAGGTATTAATTACTACATCTGATCTTGTACTAAAAGAATTTATGTGAATTGGCTTAAAAAAGACATTAGTGGATATTACGATTTGGACATGTCGAAAAAGCTCATCCTTCTAAACTTTATCTGCGATGAAGCTCAGGGCACAACATAAGTATTTCAAGTTTAAACAGAACGTTGTTTTGAGAACTTTCTGTTACTTTATTTATTTTTGTACGAGATTTAATATTCATAATAAAGGCATCCTTTTCAAATATCTACAAGAATTCTAAAAACTACAAAAAGCATTTCCAACATCTTGTGCGAACTTGATTTTTTGTATTTTTGTCATCTCAATGCCCGTGGAAAAAGGAATTTCTTTCATAATTTTTGTACATGAAAAACAATTGGATTTATTTGTTTCCATTTCATCATTTGCTCTTATTAACTTGTTACATTTGCTTTTATCGTCCAATTGTATTGTTATTTGTTGTTGTTTGTCATGGTGTGATAAAAAAATTATGTATAAAAAAGAAAAGTCTTATAATTTGTTTAATTTGTATTGCATCACTACTTACATTTTTAGCATCCAAACTTAATTTAATTTGGTTAAACAAACAAATTCAAGGAAAGCATAGAAAATATGGTTACACTTTATTTTCTAAGAGTTCAATGTTCTACTATCCATTCCCTAATCAACTATTAGTTGTTATCTCAATTAGTGTATACTCCTCAATAATATTTGGTTTTCAAATCTATTATTATTACTATTGATCAAGGTGCATTGCGAAAAACAGAAGCTAGAATATTCAACAGCAAATATGATTGATATCCAAAATAGATCAAAAAGCAATAAGACACACAAGTACACACTTTCATCAGAGAACAACTCTTTATCCATAAGATAAACATTACCTTGATTATAGCTACAAGTATCTCTGATCCAATATTTCTGATTGGCTAACTCCATGAGCAACTCAACTATAATGATGATATAAGAGTCTCAACAATCTACAAGATAAAACCACCATCAAAATAATTCAGTATTATGAAGTTTAGCAACCCACAAAATATGATTATCTAATAAAAAGCACAAAATGGAAATGATACATAACCTTCAGAACTTCACATGGCAACATCTTCGAATATGGAGGCGTCATGGAGGAGGTTGATGAATCTTTAGCCGTAGATTTTCAATTTGGTATCTCAGATTGATTAAGGGTTTGGCAATTCTCATATTGAATAAGAGTTTGAGATTTATCAGTCGATTGATAGTTTGCTTGAGCAAGAAAGGTTTGAGAGAAATGATCGATTGAGAGTGGGAGGGTTTAGGAGAAAGGGATTTCTTCTTTTCTTCTTATTTTGATACTTGATTCAATTACCAGTGAAGGGATTAGAGAGGAATATGATGAAAGGATTACGGAGGAACGAGATGAAGATGAGGGTTATGTTCACTAGAGAAAGTGAGAAAAATGGTTTTTTTTTTTATATATTGGAGAGAAAGGGTTTTGATTCAATTGAAAATTAACTTCACACAAAAGTTGCAATAAAAAAACACTGTCGCACTCAAAGTAAATTTAACTTCCATTCTTCCCAAATTGCATTAGAAAGAAGAATTTGGTAGTAAGGTTGAGCATCGGGCGGGTTCAGACGGGTTCGGGCCCAAAAAAGTCGGGTGACATGAAACCGAACATCCATATTCTAGGCCCAATTCCGTCCAAATTTTGGTTCGGTTTTAATGGGTCTCGGTTTACATGGATCTCAGGTCAATCGGGTGGGTTGACTCGATTTTGAAACAAAGTACTTTTTTTAAGGAAGAAACCAAGATTTTTTCACGCAAATCATAAATAGAAAAAATATTGGAATGTTCAAGATCAGTGTAAAAAAGATAAGTGTTTAATTTTCAAATCTTTCTTTCTTCACTATTGCAGAAATACAAAAAAAATAAATGGAAAAAAAGTGAAAAAAGAAATAGTGTTAAGAAAAAGAGAAATAAAGAAGAACAAAAGATTCACTTAATTTCAGTGTTTTACAGAAACAACAAACTCAATCAAAAAAGAAGAAGAGTGGTGGGTGATGAAACAAAATCGAAATCTATGGGTGTCAAGTTTTGATTTCGAAATCCATGGACAAGAAGAAGAGAAGAACAAACGCTTTCGTATTTCACTTTTAGTATTAGGGAACATGTGATGCAACGATGATGATTAGTAATGTTGGAATAGACAATGAGGATTAGAGAGATTGAGAGAGAATAGTATCAAAGCCTTGAGTTGCTGCATTACTGAGTTTGGTTTTGGAATAGGATGGCAGATGAGAGGCACAAAGACGAGGAGGGAGTAAGGAATGAGGTCATTGTTGCTCTGGCTGCGCTAAATGAAGGAAAGCAAAGGTAGATTTAGGGTTTGAGAGTTTATAGTTAGCTTATATACTAGGTTTTGATTGGATTTTGAGATTGGGCCTATTATTCTATTTGGGCTCAGTCAAGTGTATATTATTAGTTTGGTCGAGTTCGGCTAGGACAGTTTTTGTTTAGCTAAAACTGAGCCCGACCATTCACACCCATCTATAACTGTTTTTAGTCACCCGAAACCCGGTTCACCCGCATTGAACCGCCCAATTTGTTTTTTCTTCTCCCAGTTTTCACGGATTCGGGTGGGTCCGGTTTCTTTGCTCAGCCTTATTTGGTAGTATGTGCGAGGTCATAGGTTCAAACTTTATTGGCTTCAATGTAACCAAGTAAAAAATTAGGGAAATATAAACACAATCATACACAATTTGATGCACAATTTTTAATCCATTCCAAAAACATGACAATCCACTTTCATAATTCACAATTGAAAATAAAGTTCTAAGTCATATAATATTGTAATAAGATCATACTTGTTGGAATCATAATTGTGGTTATTATGTGGAATCAGGACCGACCTTGAGGCAGGGAAACCAGGCCCACAACCCAAGGCCTCAAACTTTTATTATTTCTTTGAAAATAAAGAATTAATTTCTAAAATTAAGTTGCAATTTTTATTAAAATCACTATCAATATTTAATGATATTATAGCTTGAAGGTGTATTTTTTAAAATTACCGTAGAAGGTGTATTTTATTATTAATGATTATAATATGACCATTTTTTATATTAGTGGTGTTATTTACATTTTAAAAAAATAATTATTAATGTTTATTTTGATGTTGTTGATACTATTTAAAATTGAAATATATTATGTTCTTTTTAAATAAAAAATTGTATTTTTATCGGGCGTCCATTTTTATTGTTTGTCCCAGGCTCCCAAAATCTCGGGACCGGCCCTGTGTGGAAATCATGAGAGACAGAAGATCATGAGAGACAGTGAGCATTAAAAAAACCACCATCGCACTCGATATTTTGGAACACTCTAAAGTAAATTTAATTTTCCATTCTTCCAAACATGCATTAAAAAGAAGCCCCTTGTTTTCTACATGGTTGACAAGTCGACACTGTTATAAGAGGTAAGAGTGAGATGTCCATCTATATCCTTGTGGGTTGAGTTTCTTTATGGTCAGGCAACGAGGTTGTACTTTGGGGATGAACATATTATGGTGGCCACTAGAGTCCAATAAGGTGACCCATTGGGACCACTCATTTCTCTTGTGCTACACCCTCTCATTCATAAGATATGAGTCGACAACTGCAAGCTTCTTCTTCATGTTTGGTTTCTTGATGGTGAAACTATCATAGGGGATTTAGAGGAAGTGGCTAAATCCCATGATATCATTAGAGAGACAGGTTCAAGATTGATGCTTCATTTGAATATTCGTAAAACAAAGATTTTTTGACCTTCTTGGGATGGAAACAAACTTTATAAAGGGTTGTTCCCTTCAGACATTGGGAGGTCATTGTCGGGGGTGAAATTGCTCAAATGGGTTATTAGTCGAGATAGAGGATTTATTGAGGAGGTGGCCATGAAAAGAGCTATTAGGGCTGTCGAGTTAATGCATATCTTCTTCCTCAGTCAAGAGATCCACAAAGTGAGCTTCTTCTACTTCGCTCATGCATGGGTATTGCAAAACTTTTTTTCGGCCTAAGAACGTGTCAACCAATTTACATGGAGGAGACATGTGTTTTGTTTGATAAAAAGTTGTGAGCGGTTGTTGAAGACATTGAGGTTGCGAGAGGTCCGTTCTTTGGAGACCTACAATGGAGGATTGCTTCTTTACCCTTTATGTTTGGAGGTTAACTTTGTATTCAGCAGTAGAAGCCACCTCATTTGCCTTTGTGGCTTCCAGGGCCCAATCTTGAGTTTTGCAATATCATATATTGTGAGACAGCGGAGTATGTGAAATGGACTATGATTTTGATAATGCTTTGGACGGTCTTCGTGATTCGATTTTGACTTCTGAAAAATAAGCTATAAGCTGATAAAGTAAGCTATAACGTCATAACGAAAAGATCGTTACCAAACAAAGCTTTTAACATATAAGTTTTTTTAATGAGGAGGGATCCGTTGACTCCAGGAGTAAGTCTCCATTTACTTATTCCGCTTAATAACTCGATATCGCCATTATATTTCTTCAATCCAACCGTTGAATTCAAAGATCTCATCGAGTAGATCAACTCCACAAATTTTTATAAAAATTCAAAACGATTTGATACTTTTTATGATAACTTCAATTGAACGTACAACAAATTTTAAAAAAAATCGTTGAATTTGAATAGTATGAATACATAACTATATTTTTTTAATTTTTATTAAAATTTGTGGAGTTTATCTACTCAATAAGATCTTTGAATTCAACGGTTGGATTGAAGAAATATAATGCCGATATCGAGTTATTAAGCGGAGTAAGTCAATGGAGACTTACTCCTGGAGTCATCTGATCTCTCATTTTTTTTAATAGGGAATTATTCATATTCTTTTTCCATACTTGTAGCACGCGTTTATTTATTTATTTTTTTCAAATATTCGTTGAATACAAGTGCGCAATAGTCATCCTATCATTGTCATAGAAAGAAAAAAAAGAAGTGTGTTATTACTAGTACTTCTTTGTAACAAATAACTAATTAAAGTAAGACAACTAATTATTGTGGCGGCAAACTGGTCAACACAAATATTAACCGAAAAAGTCAAAAATCAAACGCGTAAGTTGATTTGATTGCTTGCACTTCCCTTCGTAAACTGGTACACTTATTATACATCACAGAAAAAGATTATGAAGAATATTTCAACAAAAAAAAATTATATAGTATATGAAGAAAACTTGTATAACTCCTAATAATTAACTATTCTTTTGTTGTTTTCAATTTCAATTTTAGCTTCCATATGGTTGAGCCAATTTCACTGTTGTTCTTCTTCACACTTCACCTATCAGTGGTAACATCAGCGAAATTTACTATAATTAATCAATGCAATTACACGGTGTGGCCAGCTTCATATACCACCGGATTCATTTTGAAACCCGGTGAGAATTCAACAATCACGGTGCCGGCTAAATGGACTGGCCGTTTCTGGGGCCGGACACTCTGCACAACAGATTCCACCACCGGGAACTTCTCCTGCGTCACAGGCGATTGTGGATCCGGCAAGTTAGCATGTGCTGGCCGCAGTGGATCACTGCCTGTGACACTGGCGGAGTTCACTTTGAACGGTGCCAATGATCAAGATTTTTATGATGTCAGCTTAGTAGACGGTTATAATGTTCCGATGGATGTGATTCCGTTAGATGGTTCTGGAAAGTGTAATAGTACCGGTTGTTCTACGGATTTGAACGCAGTGTGTCCAACAGAGTTGAAGGTAACAGAAAATGGGACAGTTGTGGCCTGCCAAGGTCCTTGTGCTGCATTTAATTTGCAGTTTTTTTGTTGTGTTGGGAATCATTCAACTCAAGAAACTTGTGAGCCGAGTGTGTATGCTCAGATATTCAAGACGTCGTGTCCTCGAGCTTATAGCTATGTGTATGACGATAAAAGTAGTACGTTCACTTGTCCGGCTACCGATTACCAAGTCGTCTTTTGTCCTGCCTCCAAAAATGCCAGGTTAGATATCTTACTATATATATATATTTCAAAAGTGATATATTAATTTTAAAGAATTATGAAAATAATTTTCTTAATATGTTGTATGGTGATTGAACATGGAGATGAAGTATGTATATTAGCTGAATTTGATCAATTGTGACTTTTTATTAGTTTGGATAAAAAGAGAGAAACACACTTATTTGTTTTTAATAGTAATTAGTAAGGATGTCTGATTGTATAATTCTATCACAAGCATAATATGATCATACTAGCTAGATGCATATTTATTTTGAGAGAGATACACACTTGTTAGAAAAAACACTTTTTACATCTGGCCAAGGTCAGATGTAGACGCACAAGATATAGTAAGTATACACGTTTTCATATATACTCTTCTTACAAATGAAAAAACCAGAGATTACTTAAAAGTTAAAATAATTTTCACCAATTGCCTAAGTTGCCTAATTGTCTCTTCTCGTGTATCGATAGCCTTGATACATTTATCTTTGAGAAAAATTGGTTGTACTCTAGGGGAATTACGCAATATTGCGGACAATTCCTTAGTTCAGTGTGACAACACGCCTCCGATTAAATTTTCCTGTCATCCGCAACAACAATACTTGTGGGTCCTATCTCAATTTGAAATAAAATTCAATTCAATTCAAATTCATATATCCTGTACTTGAATCTTATCTTGAATTACAATTCACTGTAATTAGTCTTCATTGATTCTAAAATCATTATACAGTAACTTATTTTTTGTGTCAAATTTTATTAAATAAACCACGTTTCTAATTTTCTCATTTGATTTATGGGTTAAATTTCAATCATTGTAGATTCATATATGATATATCAACTTCTAATTTGCCTGTCACTTGTTACGAGCAAAATGTATATGAGTTGCATAAATATGTAGCGTTGCAGGGACCACTTATTAGTAGTCTATGAAACTCAAAGTAGATTATTTAAAAAAGGATCATTGGAGATGCTCTTATATGTACAATTCTTTCTATTCACTATTTGAAAACAACATTAGATAATATCATATTTAGGCACAATCAAATACTAGTTACAAAATATAAGACTTAGTTAACTAAATTAAAATAATTAAGAAAGACTATCAATATTAAATTTGCTAACAATTGATAAAATTTTGCAATGCAATGCAGCTTAGAATCATTGGATCAAGATGGAAGTGTAAGTGTTGGTGAGTCACTTATTGCTGGCAGTGGGACAACTCGATGGCTATCTCCTTCAGGAGATTTTGCATTTGGGTTTTATCAACTTCCCAATGAGCTTTTCTTATTAGCTATATGGTATGTCAACATACAAACTGATGCAATCATTTGGTATGCAAATGGAGACAACCCTGCTCCAAAGGGATCAAGATTAGTATTAAACGATTCTCGTGGCTTAGTGCTCACTAACCCTCAAGGTTCAGAACTATGGAGATCATATTTCACATCAGGTACAATTTCTAACGGTATAATGAATAATGCCGGAAACTTTCAGTTGCGAGATAAAAATTCTGTGGCAATCTGGGATAGTTTCAGTTATCCTACTGACACATTACTTCCTACTCAAGCATTGGAATTAAATGGAAGTCTTTCTTCGCGGCAAGGAGCATTCAACTTCTCGTATGGAAGGTTCAAACTTCACTTACATGAGGATGGAAATCTTGTGCTCAACCTTATAAATCTTCCAAGTAACTATAGTTATGATCCTTACTATAGTTCTGACACCAATAGTGGCAATAAGAATCAATCAAATGTTGGCCAGCGTTTGATGTTTGACAAATCAGGTTTCTTATACATAGAGAGAAAAGGAGGGGAGAACTTTTCTATCAGCTCAAATGTGTCATTGTCAACTAATGATTACTACTGCAAAGCAACAATTAATTATGACGGAGTTTTCACCGTAGCATTTTACCCTAAAGATCCAAAAAGAGGACAAAGTTGGGTCGTTGCAAAGACTGTACCAGAAAACATTTGCTTGTATTCTACATTCGCAGACGGTGAAGGGGTTTGTGGGTATAATAGCATTTGCACTCTTACAAATGACCAAAGGCCAAATTGTACTTGCCCTGATGGATATTCTATAATTGATTCGAATAACGTGTATGCTGGTTGCATACCGAATTTTCAAGTCATTTGTCAAGCTGGTGGGAATTGGGGTTCACAAGATGATCTATATACAATGAAGGAATTGCCAAATACTGATTGGCCTAAATCTGATTATGAAATAATCAGTCCGTCTAGTTTAGAAGAGTGTAAGGAATCATGTTTGCAAGATTGCTTATGTGTTTTGGTTTCTTTCAATGAAAGTTCTTGCTGGAAGAAGAAGCTCCCACTATCTTATGGAAGAAGTGATCAGGTAGTAAAAGGAATTTCTGTCA
This sequence comes from Trifolium pratense, assembly GCF_020283565.1. Classification (NCBI taxonomy): domain Eukaryota; kingdom Viridiplantae; phylum Streptophyta; class Magnoliopsida; order Fabales; family Fabaceae; genus Trifolium; species Trifolium pratense. Next base: position 39,419,864 of record NC_060065.1, read on the forward strand.
TGAAATTGATGAAAAATGATCCTTTGTCTACTTTGACAAATGAGAAAAAAGATCATGATACTTTGATCATTGTGATTTCAGTTCTTTTGGGAAGCTCTGTGTTTGTTATTTTGACATTGCTTGGGGTAATGTTTTTTGGGTTTCCTTACAACCGCAGGAAGATCAAACATCGTAGAACCAACCAAAATGTTGTTGACAATAACTTGCGCAATTTTACCTTCAAGGAAATAGTTGAAGCAACAAGTAACTTTAGAGAAGAATTAGGAAGAGGTTCTTGTAGCATTGTCTACAAAGGAACAATAGACAAGATGATCAATGTAGCGGTTAAGAAACTAGATAAGTTGCTCCAAGATAGTGATAAGGAATTTCAGACTGAAATGAGTGTGATAGGCCAAACTCATCATAGGAATCTTGTTCGTCTTCTTGGATATTGCAAAGAGGGACAACATCGGATTTTGGTATATGAGTTAATGAGTAATGGAACTTTGGCAAACTTTCTTTTCGTCCCTTCAAAACCAAATTGGAACGATCGAGTCAACATTGCCCTTGGGATTGCTAGAGGTCTTGTTTACTTGCATGAAGGATGTTGCACCCAAATCATCCATTGTGATATAAAGCCGCAAAATATACTTCTAGATGATCAATACAATGCTAGGATTTCAGATTTTGGACTAGCAAAGCTACTGTTGATTAATCAAAGTCACACTGAAACTGGAATTAGAGGAACCAAAGGGTATGTTGCACCAGATTGGTTTAGGAGTGCACCGATCACTACAAAAGTCGATACTTATAGTTTTGGTGTATTGTTGCTAGAGATAATTTGTTGTAGGAAAAATGTAGAGAAAGATTTTATTGCGGAAGAAAAAGGGATTTTAACCGATTGGGCTTATGATTGCTATAAGACTAGAAGACTTGACAATCTTCTTGAAAACGATAATGACGTCGGCAATGACAAGATGAGCTTGGAAAAGTTAGTCATGATTGTTATTTGGTGCATTCAAGAAGATCCTTCTCTTAGGCCGACAATGAAGGAGGTTTTACTAATGTTAGAAGGATTTGTTGAAGTTGTGGTTCCCCCAAGTCCATATCTCTATGGTTCTGTAAGTTGTAATTAAAATTTGTTTCCTTTGAATGAGATTTTAGCATTGCCTTCAGTTTTAATTTCAAGATGCAATTGAACAATTTATCTTTTATTCATGTTAATATTTCATAGTACTGAGAAATTAAATTGGTTGTATTTATAAACAATTAGAAGCTATGTTTTGCTTTTTTATATACACTTAACAAATATGGTGTCCATGTATTGATCCAAACAAATATTACACAGTTAAAAGGTTAAAACCAAAACTCTATTATCTATATACAAAGTTAGTAAATATTAAAAACATGATTGTTTTCTCTGATTAGTTTAAATGGTTTATATGCAATTTTTCTTTTTACTGGGAACTAGTTGTTATGCCTGTTTCATCTATCTTCTGAGTTTTATATAAGTTAATCTTCTAAGCCATTTAATCAAGAGACTTTTCAAGGGATACTTAAATACTGCAAGGTTCACAAGATTTCCTAAAAATGACATTTTCGTCGGCATAAGGTGTATTCCAAAGCCTACATGAAACATAAATAAAATTGAGCATTTTTAACTCATCTTGTGATATTTCACACATAGATAATAGTCAATAAGATATTGAGACAGAGTGTCACTTCAAATAACCTATGATTGTCCAGTTGCGCGCAGGTTAATTGGATTTGTTGGCTTATCTTGTTGTAGTTTCTGTTTGTGTGTCCCTAATTGTCTATGGTGATTTTTTGAGGTTGATCCTCAGTGAAATTAGAAAGATTTTATCACTTTAATTTTTTATTTTTTTCCACAACAACAAAACTGCTCTGTTGGTTGGTAAAGGACGTCGCATTTTATATGTAAAGGTTGGGATTTACACTCTGAACGCTCACTTATCCATTTTAAACGTGAAATTTCTAGCCACCAGATTACTTCTAAAAAAAGTTCATCCGTTAAATGACCATTAGTCAACAACTCTCATGTGACATGCATATTAGTACATTATATAAATAGGTCCGAAAACTAATTTTTATTTTGTAAATTGTTCCCTAAATCACATAAATCTCATCTATTATAATGATAAATTATAGTTAATTTTTTTTTTTTTTTTTTGGTCAGGTAGCCTAGTGGCTTGAAATTCCACCTTTAAAGATGGATAAGTGGAGTGTCCAGGGTTCGAACCCTGGCTCCTGCATATAAAATGCTGATGTCCCAACCAATTGAGCTAAGCTCATGGGGACTAATTATAGTTAATTTTTTAATTGTAAAAAAAAAAAATGAAAATATAAGAATTAGTAATAAATATTTGGATTAAATGTGTTTTGGTACCTATAAAATTACCAAATGTTATTTTTGTTCCAACAAAAAAGTGGTATTTTCGGTCATACAATAATTTTATAATGCAGTTTTAGTGCATGTCATTTTTCAAAATTTTAAAAATTGTTTTATTATCGTTAAATTTTTAAATTTTTGAAAAATTTGTTTTGGTATATCTTTATTTACAAAACTTTAAAATTTTTTAAAATGCAAATAATTAAATACGAGCCTTTTAAATTTCAAAAGCTAAGATAAAAAGAACGAAAATAAAATTTTGAGTTTATTTTCGAGGAAATTTTTATAGTGCTCTAAATATGTTTGCAAAATAATCATTCTGAAATACATATCTATCTAATGGTAGAAATTTAAAGTACGTGCATAATAATTTTTATAAGAACCAAAAATATATTTATTTATTTAGTCAAAAATTTTTTTTTTGGAAATTATATATTTATGTAAGATTAATTATACTTCAATGAAAGGCAAACAGACAACAAGTTGCACCGCTAACTTTTTTTTTGAAATGAAAAATATATTTATTTAACCATACAAAATTTAAAAACAAGAATACATTATTGAATTACTTTAAAAAAAATCTTAAACAAACGGCACATTAAGTGAAGGGTTTACACACACGTACGCATTGTGAATGAAACATATGTGTCTGCTTAAATGAATGTTACGCTAATTTGTGAAAAGAATAAAAACTCATTCTTTCTCCTTCAAGAAACAAGAAAATAGTGAAACACGCACACATTGTGGTGTTTGGTGGGTCGCTCAAAGATCAAGAAACTGGTATGCTCGATCTGTACCGATAATTTCTTCTATTTGCTACGGTAACATTCAATCTTCTGCTTCATAAAATCAAAACCGTTTTTTTCTTTTTTGATGAAAATTAGGGTATAAACCCTAAATCAAAACCCATTTTTGAGATTGATAAAAGGTATAACTTTACCCATTTTTCTCATTCTTGATCATTCAAGAACATTCAATCTTCTGCTTGAGAAAAACAAATAAAAACCTTAATCGTTCAAAAATGGGTTCTGGGATACCGATTTTTTAATTCGTGATATTTCAAGAAAATTCAATTTTCTGCTTGAAAACACGAAACTTTAATTGAGGAAATGTGTTCTGTTCCAATAACTTTCAATCTTCTGCTTATTGGAAACTTAATTCCAACATATTTGCCCCGTTGGGTTTTCTATTTTTTCATTCTTGAGTATTCAAGAACTTTCAATCGTCTGCTTCGGAAAAAAAAAAATTAACCTTCAATTTTTGTAAGAGATTAAATGTCGCTGAACGTGAAAGCTAGTTGTCGCCGTAATTGCTACTCAAGCAATTGTCTCTGTGGGTGTCCGGTTTTCTATTAAAAAAATTATGAATTTTTATTCATAATAATGCATGAATGGATATATATTCTGCTTTGATGACCCTTAGTCCCTAAATTCAATTTTGAAACTGCAATTAGAAGTGATTTTGCATTATGAACTTAATGACCCTTGTCCCTAATGTTACATAAGTTTTGTAAGGGATAGAATGCCTCAATGACCTTTGAGGAAAATTCATTATGAATTCTTTATTCATAATTGAAAAGTTGGATGGTGGCGTTCAAAGCAAAGTAATTTTAATATGAAATTTATTCAAAATGTGGATGGATAGACTTTGTTCCATTATTTTTGTAAGGGTGGCCTAAATATGCTGGATGGTGGCTTAATGTGAAAGTTGGTTGTTGACCCTAGTCCCTAAATGCTATTATAGTATTATCTATTGTGCTTTGATGGACCCTTAGTCCCTAAATGCAATTTTGCAACTAAAGTATGAAGTAGTTCCTTGTGTTTGATTGGCCTACCTGATAAGGGTTTCAAAGGAATTCTCTAAGGAAGAAACGAATCAACTAAAGCAAAGTACAAAGAAACCAACTCTATGATATTTATACTGTATCACATCTCTTGCACTGATCATCTATATTATTCAAATGCAGAACCTGATCCAGCATTGAAAATAGTTTGTCGCCAGATTTCACCTGTTATACCCCATAATTACAAGGAGAGTAGCTATCATGTATCAGTTTTTACTTTTACGGTAGGCAAAACTCACTTAAATATAAATTTAAGTTACAGTTTTATATATAAATTTAACAATAATCGTCAATTTTATTTGATGCAGCTGAATAATTTTGGCAAAACAACAGCAGATGTCACCTTGCTTTTCACATGGGCTGTAAGTGCTATGTTTTTTTAGTTGCTGTTATAGTTACCGCGTGTTAGTTTTAAATACTTGTTTTTTGTTGATGAATTGAGTGCAAACTATTTGATGTATGCATTCATAATTCTGTTGGAGGACATTCTGAATTTACTGGTCAGCACTTCAACTCAAAGATAAAGTAAGAAAATTGTCAGTTGGTTACTTTACTTCATCCCCACAGCTTGCCTGTACTTTATTCTAACATTCATGACACATATCACATTTTGCCAGGATGCCTGATGGGGTGCTCCTACATCACAAGTAACTCTAACTTATTAATATCTTTTTAAGCAATGGACGAAAAGAAATACAATCCTTAAATTTGTAAATTAACTGATATATGCATGTACAGGACTGCAAAAGAGAAATCTCCCGTCACATTTGCGATTGTTGCAGAAGAGGCCAATATGTTCATGTCTCAGAATGCCATGTCTCTGTTGTATCTGGTTCTTGCGAGGGTATCTCAGCGAAGGACATGCGGCATGAAAATAAACAGGTTATTGACCTTTAAGATATTATTTTTATGAAATATATCTGTTGTTGTTATTACTATGTTGAGTTATTCATTCTTCCTTCCTCATGCTGTCTTCTCCCAGATAAGCTTTTATTGTGTTCTAACTTCTAATTAATACGCATTCTATAACACAAGTACTTAGAATTTCCTCTGTCATTTTGCTTTTGTTTTGTGTGTCTAACACACTTCTTATCATGAAAATTATCAGTACTTGAGTCTCTTTGGACATCACACTTTCATTATATTTTAAGATTAAAAGTCAAATTAGAGCAACTTTAATTGTGCAAAGTGTTATGTTAGAAGATTCTATTTGGTGTACCAATATTTCCAAAGACCATTTTTTGTCTGTTACGATAATGGTGTTTCACACGTTTTTGGAATTTTGATTCCTACATATTTCCTCTATCTGATTTATAATTGATACTTGTTGGGAAGTGGGAACGACGAGGCTTCTTGATTATTCAGAAATCTTTAATCTTTGAAAAAACTGAACCTTCAAATTTTGTATGGGATTGGATTTCTTGATGCCCAAAAAATGTTGGATAAATTACATAATGACTCTAGTCCCTGAATGCGAAAAAGCTAGTTGTTGCCTTAATTGCTACTCAAGCAATTGTCTCTATCGGTGTCTTCTTTTCTATTCAAAAAATTATGAATTTTGTTCATAATAATGCATGAATGGATATATATATATTTTGCTTTGGTGACACTTAGTCGCTAAATTCAATTCTGCAACTGCAATTAAAAGTCATTTTGCATTATGAACTTAATGACCCTTGTCCCTAATGTTTCATAAGTTTTGTAAGGGATGAATGCTTCAATGACCTTTGAGGAAATGGCATTATGAATGCTTTCTTGGTGCCTAAAAAATGCTGGATAAATTACTAATGACTATAGTCCCTGAATGTGAAAAAGTTAGTTGTTGGCTTAATTGCTACTCAAGTAATTGTCCCTATTGGTGTCCTCTTTTCTATTAAAAAATTATGAATTTTTATTCATATATATATATATATATATATATATATATATATATATATATATATATATATATATATATATATATATATATATATATATATATATATTCCTTTGGTGACACTTAGTCCCTAAATTCAATTTTGCAACCGCAATTAAAAGTGATTTTGCATTATGAACTTAATGACCCTTGTCCCTAATGTTTCATAAGTTTTGTATGGGATGAATGCTTCAATGACCTTTGAGGAAAAGGCATTATGAATGCTTTCGTGGTGCCCCAAAAACGTTGGATAAATTACTTAATGACACTAGTCCCTGAATGTGAAAAAGCTAGTTGTTGCCTTAATTGCAACTCAAGTAATTGTCGCTATCGGTGTCCTCTTTTCTATTAAAAAATAATTATGAATTTTTATTCATAATAATGCATGAATGGATATATAGATTCTGCTTTGATGACCCTTAGTCCCTAAATTCAATTCTATAACTGCAATTAAAAGTGATTTTGCATTATAAACTTAATGACCTTTATCCCTAATGTTTATAAGTTTTGTAAGGGATGAATGCTTCAATGACCTTTGAGGAAAATGCATTATGAATGATATCTTGATCCCCCAAAAATGCTGGATAAATTACTTAATGACTCTAGTCCCTGAATTTGAAAAAGCTAGTTGTTGCCTTGATTTCAACTCAAGCTATTGTCCCTATCGGTGTCCTCTTTTCTATTAAAAAAATTATGAATTTTTATTCATAATAATTCATGAATGGATATATATTCTGCTTTGATGTCCCTTAGTCCCTAAATTCAATTCTGCAATTGCAATTAATAGTGATTTTGCATTATGAACTGAATGGCCTTGTTCCTAATGTTTCATAAGTTTTGTAAGGGATGAATGCTTCAATGACCTTTGAGGAAAATGAATTATGGATGCTTTCAAAGCACATTGTGGAAAAGTTGGATGGTGGCTTTCAAAGCAAAGCAATTTTAATAAGAATTCTATTGTCTTTTTATGACTGTAATTGTGAAACTGTCACTAGTTGGTATACATGAGCTCACGAATTCCAAATTCGATAGTAAGATGGATATACTTTGTTCCATGATTTTTGTAAGGGATTGTCATTGTGGCCCAAAAATGTTGGTAATGCCTTAATGTGAAAGCTGGTTGTTGCCTTAAATGCAGTTTTAATATAAAATATCATTCATAATATAAGGTATGAATATTATCTATTGTGCTTTGATGACCCTAGTCCCTAAATGCAATGTTGCAACTACAATATGAAGTGATTTTGCAAATGTAAAATGGAGTGGATGGTTGTTTTGGGTTAGCCTATTGATAAGGGTTTCAAGAGAATTCTCTAAGGAAGAAACAAATCAACTAAAGAAAACTACAAAGAAACTAACTCTTTGGAGTCTGAACTATTTCTCAGAGTATTTATCTGGTATATATGGCATTATGCAGATCACTTATGTCATATAAGGATACTTGCATTGTGATCAATGGAGGAAACCATACTGAGGTAGTTCTGTCATTGTTTTTAATTGCAGGTGGTTGTATAAGAATCAGATAGCCCTAGATTTTTCTTGATAATTATAAATGCAAGTCTTGGATTTAGTAATGGAATACTTGTGAACTCTTATAAGTGGCCTTTCAGTTATGCAGGATTGAATTGATTGATAATGTAGGTGGTACAGCATCCTACAAACTTGCTATTGTGAGTGATGACAGTTCTTTCAAACAATATCATTATGTAACAAGTATGCTTTGTGCCGAGAACCCTGAAAGATACTCTCTTTTCGTTTGCTACGGTAATTTTTTGAACTTTCTTTCCACACATATTTGCATTCATGCATGTTGAGATACCCATTTTCTCATCCTTGATTATTCAAAAATATCCGATCTTCGTCTTGATAAAAACAAAAGAAACTTAATAATTGAGCAAATGTGTTTTGTCCCAAGACCCTCTTTGGTACCGATATTTTTAAAGATTAACTTTACTCTTTTTGTTTGCCTTGGTAATTTTCGAACTTTGATTGCAATATATTTGCATTGGTACATGCTGAGATACTCAATTTTTTCATTTTTTATTTAGTCAAGAACATTCAATTTTCTGCTTGAAAAACCCCATTTTTCTCATTCTTGATTATTTAAGAACATTGAATCTTCTGCTTGAGAAAAAAGTGAACCTTCAATTTTGTAAATCAAAATTTAAAAGGGTATTAAAACCTATAAGACTGAATCATTGTGTGACGGAATCTTTTTTCATTATCTAAAAAAGGGGTGGAGTATATATTGCTCTAGTAACCCCAAATTTGACCGTTGGAATCGATGAATATACGTTGTTTTATAAATTTTAACGGATGGATCATAGATGCCTCCATGACCATAGAGTAAAATGTTGGATGAACTTGACGACCCTAGTCCCTGAATGTGAAAGCTAGTTGTTGCCTTAACTGCAACTCAAGCAATTTTTTCTGTCAGTGTTCTCTTTTCCATTAAAAAAAAGTTATGAATTTTTATTCACAATAATGCATGATTATATATATATATATATATATATATTCTGCTTTGATGACCCTTAGTCCCTAGTGTTACATAAGTTTTGTAAGGGATGAATGCCTCAGCCCTCAATGACCTTTGAGGAAAATGCACAATGAATTCCTTATTCATAATGGAAAAATTGGATGGTGGCTTTCAAAGAAAAACAATTTTAATATGAAATTTTATTCAAAATGTGGATGGTGTCTATAGTCTTTTTATGACCCTAATTGTGAAATTGTCACTAGTGGTATGGTATGCCTTAAAGTGGATGGTGTCTATACTCTTTTTATGGCCCTAATTGTGGATGAGCTTACTAACTTCAAATTTGAGAATAAGATGGATATATACTTTGTTCCATGATTTTTGTAAGGGATTGCCTTAATGTGAAAGCTAGTTGTTTGCCCTAAATGCAATTTTAATATGAAATTTTATTCATAATATAAGGCATGGATGTTATCTTTTGTGCTTTGATGACCCTAGTCCCTAAATGCAATTTTGCAACTACAGTAAGAAGTGGTTTTGCAAATGCAAATGGAAGTTCTTCCTTGTGTTTGATTGATTAGACTACATATAAGGGTTTCAAAGGAATTCTCTAAGTAAGAAACGAATCAACTGAATCAAAGTACAATGAAACCAACTCTTTGGAGTCTAAACTATTTCTTCTAATACCATTTTGGTATCTGTTAGTCTTTTTTACTACAGACCTATTGTGAAATCCGAAAACAAATTGTGGGTGTTGGTATAAGAATCAGATAGCACTAGATTTGTGTTGATAATTACAGATAGCACTAGAATATGAAAAAGGTAGAACCTTACCCATTTTTAACATTCTTGATCATTCAAATAGATTCAATCTTTTGCTTGATAAATACAAAACCTTTTATTGGTGAACATAGCGGTGTTCAGATTCAGCATGCTAATAAGGTGGTTAATTCCCAAGGTTCAACGATGATTTCGAAACTGAAATCTCATGGAACTGTTAGTGGAGGACTTTAATTGAAGTTTAAAGCATGCTGGTGTGGGTAAAGGGAAGGTTGGTGGTTCAGGTGTTGATGTTGTTGTGGCTTCATGGACGAATCATATCAACTTTCTATCCCGAATTTGAAAATTAAAATCAGATCAAGAGGTATATGGTTCCTGTCTCGTTTTTTATGTTTTGATTTCACGAGTGGATGTTATTAGACAATCAAACACAATTTTTTCAAGAACATTCAAATTAAACTGATATGTTCTATGTCGAGACCCTGAGGTTGAAAGATGACCCTCTCTCCTTTCTATATAGAGTATATGCTTATGGTTCAATATTTCAGATGAAAGATTTTAAAGATTTGAAATTGAAACTTTTGATATATTGTTAAATGGCAAAGAAGAAGTTGGTTTAATCTAGTGAAGAGAGTTTTCATATGGGATACACATTCAACATAAGATAAAGGACATATAGTGTAATTTTGCCTAATTTTTAAGATTAATTTTTTTGTGTTCACCCTCTGGTTTCCAGGGACGGTAATCCAGAGTCCGGCCTCAGATTAATATTTTGTGTGTAAGATTATGCTTATTTCTAATGATTAAGAAAAACTTAATTTCAGAAGGAGAAAAGAAGGAAATGGATATTTGGAAAAGTAAAGACAAAGAAGTTACCTTCAATTACAGCTCCACCAACAACATTAAAATAAACAGAACAAAATGAAGCAGATGTGGAAAAAACCAAGCATTCTGAATCTGCAGTTACTGCTACTGAAGTTGTTATTCTCAGTGGTGTTTCACAAGATAATTCAGAAGAATCTGAACCTTTTAAAACTGTGAATGGTGTTCCTCAATCAATATATAAGTGCTAGAAAGAGATTCAAGAATTTGCAGCCATCAAAATTCAAACTGCATTTACCGGTTACCTAGTAAGTTTGCATAAGCTATTTTCTTTAGCCTAAATCTTACTTCATAATCTTTACTGCTAAATTTCTCATTGATGGATTTAGATTAGTTTGATAAACACCGACTTGTTTGGATTGACACTTTTGAGCTTATCTACTAACATAAGTTTTGTGCGACTGTTTGGGAGAACTTATGAAAAAACCTTAGGACAATTTTCATAAGTTTTTTCCCTAAGCTCTCCAATATAGCTTATAAAAATAGTCTGTAGCATATATGAAAATAATTTATCTTTGTTTTATCTTTTGCCATAAAAATAGCTTATGTAAACTTATGTATAAGCTCTTATTATGATCGGTGTTTGTGCTTTAAGTTGCAAATTGATCAACAAATTGAAATATGAATGTTATTAGAAGAAAATTTTAAACCACGGTCACCTCTTAATCATAACTACCTTTGTCCCTAAATGTAGGACAAATATGTCTCTTAACTAAATCACAGAAATTAAGAAAATTGGTAGTGGTTCCAAATTTATTCGCAATTGATGTTTTAGATCTTTACTATCTAAGAGAGAGAATTAGTTTATGTTTTCATTATTTTTTATTACAAATTGAAAAATAAAATGAAAAGTAATTAGGATACGCTGATAAAGAAATAGTTAATCCAGTTGAAAGCTTGATATAGATCCTATAAAAAGTGCAGCAAAAGAAAATATCAAGAGTCTCTTATATTTAGAGACGAATGTAGTACATCGCCATCAAATGCAGTCGTATGGCCTCAATTGGTATTTAGGGACAAAGGTAGAATATTAAAGAGAACCGCCATCGAAAGTGGCTGATACAGCTTCAATAATTAAGGTCGAAGAGACATCAGACACTTTGAAGCGGTTCCCCGAATCCCGGAGGCAGACCCTTTTTAGAAGCAGAAGCTTGTTAGAAAGTCAGGCAGCTACCAAAAGAAACCTTAGTGAAAACAAACTTAGTCACAATATTATTCTCTTGTTTATTGACTTGTATAACATTCCAGGCAAAGAAGGCTTTTGAGGGCATTGAAGGGAATAGTGAAACTTGAAGCTATCATTCGCGGGAGAGGAGTGAGACGCCAAGCAATGAGTATTCTTAAGAGCCTACAATCCATTGTAAGTATCCAATCAAAGATATGTGCAAGGAGACTGCAAATGGTTGAAGGAAGATGGGAGGATTGTGTTGAAGATGAAGACATGCATTATTCTAAAGACAAGATAATTCGAGTGAGCATATATAACATGTTACATTATTCCATTAGCTCAATTCACATTACAAAGTTCAACAGCCAATTCCATATTCAATTTATAAATTGAAACATAAAATTTTCACATTTTTAGATGGACTCAAACAGTGAAAGACAGTGGGATAGGAGTACTTTATTGAAGGAAGAGGTAGACACTTCACATGATCAAGAAAGAAGCCATTATTAAGAGAGAAAGGATAAAAGAATACACATCTAATCATAGAGTAAGCTCTTAACTCTTTCATATATTTCTGCTTGATTGTTTTGCACATTTAACAAATTAATTAAGTGTTTATAGCATAACCACTAAACATATAAGCTGTTTTATAACTGTTAAGAATCCATTAGGGCCAAATCTAAGATGGTATCCAAGGTTGTCAAAATCGGGATTTTACCATAATTGGAAAGGGGAAGTAAAATCGTAAATCGTATTGTAAGATTAATTTAACGACAAATATATGAAATAAATTCATTAGCATAAGTAGGACAAAGAAAACTTTAAATCACACTTAAAATACTTCAATAAATATGGATTCAAAATCATATCTCACAAAAACATTAAAAACATAGTTGCATTTCATTAAAATTAATAACACCAGAACTCACATAACATAACCATTGTCTTAAACAAAATAAATAAAGCTATTTAAAAACTAGTCCCAAACAACTAAACCAAACTCGTAACTCAAACAAAACAGTTAAAGCTAGTAAAAAAACACCAAGAACGCCTAATCTTCAAACTGGACCTAATCTGCAAACTGATGATACTCATACTACTTCCTCATCATCCCCATTTTCTTCACCATTCAAGTTTTTGAGATATTCCTCAATCTTTTCCAGAGGTGGTACATCATCAATGTCATCTTCTATAACATTAACATCATCATTTGGAGTACCATTTTCCTCTACAATCCACTCATCAGCCGATGAGACATCTCCAAGATGTAACTCTTGAGGTGGTCTTCAAAATTGCTGCATTTTTGCCAATTTTGCATTTGCCATGACAAAAACATTATTCATAGTTTCTTGCTTCAACCTGCTCCTTCTTTTTGTGTGGACCTAAATACATACAAATGCAAATATGATAAGCAAACTAAGAAATAGGAATTTTAGCATTCAAATTTCAGATTTTTGAATTCTTACCATCTCAAATTAATATTATTAGAAATTAATTTTTCTTGTAAAAAATTAAAGATTAATGATTGACTGCAGTCGGCTTCCTAATTGGTACACTACATCAAAACCACAGAAAAATAAGAAGTAAAAACAAAAGAATAAGACAAAGAACATTTCATAAAATAAAAAATATAAGATGATGAAGAACATTTCAAAAGAAAAAAAAAAGTATAAGAATAGAACTTGGATAACCCCAAATTAACTATTTTTAAGGGTTCCCCACTTTCTTCAGTTCTTGTTCTTATTTTTTCTCAATTTCAATTTTAGCTTCAGTATGGTTGAACCAAGTTCACTTTTGTTCTTCTTCACACTTCAGCTATCGGTAACAGGTACTTATACAGCAATTAAATAAAGATTTAAATAAGTTTTTGGTTAGTGAATTTTAATTTTAGTTCTCAAAATAAAAACACAATATTTTCATCCTCGCATAACTTTTTGTTTTGTTCTCGGTCATTAGCTAGTTTATGTTTGTATTTAGGCCAAATGTGCATTAACGTGCTTTTAAGTTTTGTATTTGTAACAGTTAATTCCTTTAAAAAATTTAGGTAATAATTAGGTCTTTTGAGTTTTTTATGTAATAAATACGTCTTTTAAATTTGTAACTTGTTGCAAAGTTACCCCTTCTAGTTATTCTCTATTACAAAAATTTGTTGCACTGTTACCCGTGAAACTTAAAAGTGTCTTTGGATGCATTTAGCTCATATTTATGTCAAAGTTACAACCATTTTATGTTAAAAATGTGTTCAAGTTATCTCCAACTCGTGCATGTTCATATTATGTTGAAAAACATCAATTAAATAAAATTAATAAATTATATTCAATTAGGGACTAAAACCTGCTGCCGTATAAGTAGAGTCTTTCAAAGAATTGTTGAAGTTGTCGGGAATCTATCTACGTAGGACCTGTTGCGAGTCTTCCCAACCATAAAAGTCAAACAGCTCAGCTCGAAACAAAAAAATTTAGAAGTGTTCTTGCATTAGTTGTTTATATGGTGATGACCAGGTTGGCAAAACACCATTTTAGTGATTTATGTATATTTAGGTAAAACGTGAATCCTCCATAATATGGTCAGTTTAGAGGGGCGATTGTTTCATGGTTGAGAATTTCATTTTTAGGAATAATTTTTCCAGAAAATAATAATGGGCATTTTATTCCTTGAAGTTAATTTCCTAACTTTGTAACAAAAGTTTTGTAAAAAAAAAATAAAAAAACTTTGTAACAAAAGTAGAAATTTATATACGTAACTTCTACATTTCCTTGAAATAAATAAACATTACATTTCTTTTTATTTTCAACAACAAAATAAACATTCACTATATTTTTAGAGACGAAAAAACTTATTTACGGCAAATTAATCAACACATATATGTATATATTCAATAACTAATTAAGATATCATTCCTTTTGCAGTTGTAATTTCAGCTAAATTCACTATAATTAACCAATGCAACAACACAGTATGGCCAGCTTCATATAACACAAGTGGAAATGCAATCCTTGCAACCACCGGATTCAATTTAACATCGGGTGAGAATTCAACAATCATGGCACCGGCCAAATGGAGCGGCCGTATCTGGGGTCGGTCCCTTTGCGATGGAAACTTCTCCTGCGTCACAGGCGATTGTGGATCCGGCAAATTAGTGTTGGTAGTATGTAACAAGCGAAGTGAATTACCACTTGTGACGTTAGCAGAATTCACTTGGAATGGTTTTAACGATCAAAATTTGTATAATGTCAGCTTACTAGACGGTTATAACGTTCCAATGGATGTGGTTCCGTTAGGTGGTTCTGGAAAGTGTAACAGTACAGGTTGTTCTACGGATTACAATGTTGTCTTTTGTCCTACCTCCAATAATGTCAGGTTAGATCATGGTTATGACTATCTTACTATAAATGTTGTCTTTTGGGTCTCTTCGGTTAAAAAGTATGATTGCTTATATGAATGGATTTAGGGTATGTTTACTGTTACGGTGGATTTGTCATAATCATGGTGATTCACTGTGATTTTTTTTACAGGATCATTTAATTTAAATCTTGAATTATTGTAGAGTATATGATATAGCAACGTCTAGTCTAATTTTTATTAGTAATGTAGAGTACTGGGGTTCGAACTCCGATCCTTTAGTAAAAAAAAAAAAACTCTGATCCCTGCATATTGCATTCAACATCCCTTGCAAGTGAGATATACTCACAGAGACCAATATACAATTTTTCTTATTCAAGTATCTTGGTATTATTCAAATGTAACCTCTATCACGGCGTCACTAAATATAAGACTTGCGTGATTCAGCTGTGTTTTTTGCGCTTTACTGGGTGGACAGTTGACCGCAATTCTTCCCCGTATGTCATGAGTAAAGAATCCAGCTACAACAGTTGATTTTTTTTTTTTATAAAGACTAAATTGACTAATAAGAATTATAAAGTTTATTAATACAAAATCTTTTAAGAATTGATATAGTTTTCCATATTTACTACTCATTAATTATTTATGATATTTTAAACAGATTAGGATCATTGGATCAAGGTGGAATTGTGAGTGTTGGTGAGTCACTTACTGCTGGCAGTGAGACAGCCTCATGGCTCTCTTCTTCAGGAGATTTTGCATTTGGATTTTACCAAATTCCTGATGAACTTTTCCTTCTAGCTATATGGTATGCCAATATACAAAATGATTCCATCATTTGGTATGCAAATGGAGACAACCCTGCTCCTATAGGATCAACATTGGTATTAAATAATTCTAGTGGATTGGTTCTCACCAACCCCCAAGGTCTAGAGCTATGGAGATCAGATTTCACGTCAGGTACGATTTCTAATGGTATAATGAATGATGTCGGAAACTTTCAATTGCGAGATAAAAATTCATTTGCAATCTGGGACAGTTTCAGTCATCCAACTGACACATTACTTCCTAATCAAGTAATGGAATTAAATGGAAGTCTTTCTTCGCGACAAGGAGTATTTAACTTCTCGCGTGGAAGGTTCAAACTTCAATTACAAGATGATGGAAATCTTGTGCTCAACCTTGTAAATTTGCCAAGTAACTATAGTTATGATCCTTACTATAGTTCTGACACCAATAGTGATGATAAGAATCAATCAAATGTTGGCCAGCGTTTGATATTTGACAAATCGGGTTTCTTATACATAGAGAGAAAAGGAGGGGAGAACTTTTCTATCAGTAGCCCAAATGCGGCATTCTCAACTAATGATTTCTACTACAAAGCAACAATGAATTATGACGGAGTTTTCACTATAGCATCGTACCCTAAAGATCAAACAACAGGACACGGTTGGGTCATGGCAAAGACAATACCAGAAAACATATGCTTGTATTCTTCATTCCGAGATGAAGGTGTATGTGGGTTTAATAGCATTTGCACCCTTACAAATGATCAAAGGCCGAATTGTACATGTCCAGATAAATATTCCCTAATTGATTCAAATAACATGTATGCCGGTTGCATACCGAATTTTCAAGTTATTTGTCAAGCAGGTGGGAATTGGGGTTCAAAAGATGATCTATATACAATGAAGGAATTGCCAAATACTGATTGGCCTCAATCTGATTATGAAAAAATAAGCCCGTCTAGTTTACAAGAATGTAAGGAATCTTGTTTGCACGATTGCTTATGTGTATTGGCTCATTTCGATCAAAGTTCCTGTTGGAAAAAGAAGCTCCCGGTTTCTTATGGAAGAAATGATCAAACCGTAAAAGGAATTTCTATAATAAAATTGATGAAAATTGATCATTCGTCCTCCTTGTCAAATGAGAAGAAAGATCATGATACTTTGATAATTGTGATTTTAGTTCTTTTGGGAAGCTCTGTCTTTGTCATTTTAACCTTGTTAGGTATAATGTTTTTGAGGTTTCGTTACAACCGCAAAAAGATCAGTAGTAGTAGAAACAACCATAGTAATTTTGTTAACAATAACTTGCGCAATTTTAGCTTTAAGGAAATCATCGAAGCAACAAGTAACTTTAGAGAAGAGTTAGGAAGAGGATCTTGTAGCATTGTGTACAAGGGAACAATCGAGATGATAATCAATGTGGCAGTTAAGAAACTAGATAAGTTGATCCAAGATAGTGATAAGGAGTTTCAAACTGAAATGAGTGTGATAGGTCAAACTCATCATATAAATCTCGTTCGACTTGTTGGTTATTGTAACGAGGGACAACATCGGATTTTGGTATATGAGTTAATGACCAATGGCACTTTAGCAAGCTTTCTTTTCACCCCTTTAAAGCCAAATTGGAACCAAAGAGTCCACATTGCTCTTGGGATTGCAAGAGGTCTTGTTTATTTACATGAGGGATGTTGCACTCAAATCATCCATTGTGATATAAAACCCCAAAATATACTTCTAGATGATCAACACAATACTAGGATTTCAGATTTTGGACTAGCAAAGCTACTATTGATTAATCAAAGCCACACTGAAACTGGAATTAGAGGAACCAAAGGGTATGTTGCACCAGATTGGTTTAGGAGTTCTCCAATAAGTGCAAAGGTTGACACTTATAGTTTTGGTGTATTGTTGTTAGAGATTATTTGTTGTAGAAAAAATGTAGAAAAAGAATTTTTCACTGAAGAAAAGGGGATTTTAACTGATTGGTCTTATGATTGCTATAAGAATAAAAGACTTGACATTCTTCTAGAAAGTGATAATGAGGTTGGCAGTGCCATGATGAGTTTGGAAAAGTTGGTCATGATTGTTATATGGTGCATTCAAGAAGATCCTTCTTTTAGGCCAACAATGAAAGAGGTTTTACTGATGTTAGAGGGAAATGTTGAAGTTGTGGTTCCCCAAAGTCCCTATCTTTATGGTTCTGTAACATTGTAATTAAAACTTGTTTCCTTAAAAGATATTTCAGTATTGCCTTATGTTTTTTTTGTTTTAATCCTCTAGTTCTAGAGAAGGGCTCTGATAATTCAGAGTTGGGCACGAGGTAAGTAAAGTCTGGCAAAAAATTGTTCCTAACAAGGTTTGAACTCGTGTTCTCTCAAACTATTCATCACTCAAATAAATTAAGGGCGCGTTTGGATTAACTTATTTTTTAGCTTATATTGTATAAGTTGTTTGTATAAGCTGAAAAATAAGCTAATCCAAACAGATCCTAAATAAAATCAATCTCATAAACAATTAAAAAAAAAAAAGACAACCTTTTAAATAATATAAAATGAAAAAAAAATAGACAACCTTAAAAATTTCAATCTAATATACTAATATGTATATTCATGCACACAAATTTATTTGATGTCTAACTCGAGTAACGCCGGAGATCTAAACTTGTTGAAAAATTGAAAACAAATTTTTAAATAGAATAATGTTTTTCTTTTTGGTAAGTAGAAATAGAATAATGTAGGGGTGTACGTGGGCCGGGTTGGGTTAGAATTTGCCTAAACCAAAACATGAACCACATAAAGTACTCCGGATTGGATATAGTAAAATAACCACTCGTTACAACATTGGACTAGGTTGGATAAATTCGCTAATTTTCGGGTTGGGTTGGGTCGTGATTACCCAAATTATTATTATTTTTTTAATATTACATATCTAAATTATGAAGAATCATCATATTTTTTTATTAAAATAACTCACTCATTGTTTTTTCTTGAAAAATAGAGTAACTTTTTTTCACTATGAAAAATAATCACCTATTTTTGGTGTAAAACCGCTAATTTACGGGTTGGATATTGTGTTATCCAAATCATTTTTTTGTTTTTTTATATCAAATGATTAAACGATGAATTATCATATTTGTTTATAAAAATTATTAAATATTTTTTATTTTGCTAAAAAATAGTGCGATGAATTATAATTATCATATTTGTTTATAAAAATTATTCAATCTTTTCCTTTTTTTTTTTAAACAAATAGTGCGATGAATTGTCATATTTATTTATAAAAATTATTTAATTTTTTTAAAAAAATAAAAAATAGTGCGATGAATTATCATTTGTTTATAAAAGTTATTCAATCTTTTTATTTTTTTAAAAAATTGTATAACTTATTTTTACTATAAAAATATTTAATGATCAAATGACAAAACCTTAGCACTGGTGGGTCAGTGAGTTTTGTCGGTTGGGTCCGATTTTACCGAAAAATGATTTTTTTTAATGGATTTTTCATCTTTGAAATTCATATCCCCTCAATTGTCCGACTCAATCCAATTTTTAGGGTTGGATTAGGTGGATTTGAACGGGGTGACCGGATTTGCTCAATCCGGGTACACCGCTAGAATAATGTGATATAAGAATCAAAGTAATATATATTCAAATATAAAAAAAAGTAATATATGATTCAAAAAAAGAAAGTACTATATATAATTTGCCGAGACTAACAATGAATTGTTCTAAGTGGTAGTTGGGAGTTCGATTCCTAACTTATCCTTATGGAGAAAATTCGGTTGAAAGGGTTAGTATGACCCACAATTTCGGTGATGAATATTAGTCATTGTTAATGGCGGTGAAAATTTCGTAAATATATAATTTGATGAGATTTTTTGGCTAATAATTTGTTGAAGGATATCTATCTAAAAAGAAAATAAATATCTTTACAAAATACAAACAAATATTTGTTAAGATATATACACAAAATTCAATAATCACTTAAAAAAATAAAAAATAAATTTGTTTATGTACAAAAAAAAACAAATTTGTTCAAAAATAAAAACAAATATATTTGTTGAGATATTTATTCAAAAAATTAAATAATGACTTTTTTTCAAAGCAAAACCCCTCTATTTCTCTCCACACACACTCTCGCGCCACAACTTCTTCCTGATGTTTGGTTTCGTCTTCCCACTGCTCTCCGACAAACTTCGTGTCGCTCTCATCAAATTCTTCTCCGACTAGGGAAACTCAACTTCAGGTAACGGTTAAATGCCTTTTGCTCATGTAATTTTCAGCTTGTTAAGTTCGTTTTGTTTTACTTTTTAAGTTCGATCAATAAATTAGTGTTCGCTTCCATGTTTCATTAGTATTTTTTTTAATTCCTGTTTAGTTTTACTACAAATTGCTATGATAAGTAACAAATTATAGCCATTAGGGTCATTCAAAAGAGCTTATTTGGATTTATTGTATAATCACATGTGCAAGTGTTTGGAGATTTGAAGAACTAATGAAAATAGATCATGATATGTCTACCAAGGTTTTAAATTGCGGTCGCGGATGTTGTAACGGTTGCGATTGTTGCAAATGCGGTCATTGCGGTTGCTGCAACAGCGCAATGCTCCTGTTGCATAGACTTAGTTTATTCCATAAACACTAGTTTGAATATGCTTAAAATACACGGTTGAGAGATTGTTAAAAGTAAGATTTTTCATTAGATTTGACACAAGTTAGGATTTCAAGTTCATAAATTTAATTTTATGGTGAGAAAATTTGAACGAACATCGCCGAACACGTTTGATGCGGCTTCTGATGCGGTCGTACACGTGAATTAAAAACACACCGCAATTGTGGTGCGATGCGGTTGCGGAGGCTACAGCATCAGAAATACTGCGGCCGCAATTGCGGATGCGGACCGCAATTTAAAACCTTGATATCTACTAGTTGTTTTGAGCTTGTTTTAGTATTGCAAGATAGTTTATTAAAAGAGCTTATACAGGTTATGTGATGTTTAATTCTGTAAGCTTTTGATAGTGGAAATAACTCTTTTGTAAGTTTTTATATGATAAGTGTTTATCATATAATTTCTTAATTAAGCTGTTTTATCTTTCTAACATAATTGGGGATTATCAACCATTATGTTATTTATCTGGCACATTATTCATCAGTGTATTTATTTTTTGGTATTAATCCTCTGGTTCCTAGGGGAAGGGCCCCCTTGGTAATCCAGAGTTCGTCTACGAGGTAAGTAAAGTCTGATCAAGAATTATTCTCACCAGAAATCGAAGTTGGATTCTCCCGAACGATTCGTCCTAGGGGGAGTTCATTAACCACTTGAGCCCAATGTCTTCGTTAACTGATAAATGTTTAGGGCCCGTTTGGTGCGCAAGATAGGATAGTGACAGGACATGATATAAAGCATGATAAGGATAGGATAAGATATCAGCAGGATAACAATTATCCTCAGTTATCATATCTTGTTTTTGGTGCACACAAGATAACAAACAATGTAACTATTATATCTTGTTTTTAATACATACTTGCTCATAATAATATGATAAGATATATAACAATTTAAATGATAAAGTTACTCTTGTAAAACAATTGTTATTTTTTTAAAATTATTTTGTAATACTTTGAATTTTATAAATAAAAAATATAAATAAGTATTCAAATAACTTTATAATTCCAAATAAAAATCATGAGAAAATAATCAAGTTTAATTTTTTATATGAATTATGATCAAATAAATAACTCAATAAAATATACATGTTAGATAAGCCAAATAAATATATGATATATCTCATACGTAAATAATAAAACTACGATTGCAAAAAATTATATTTAATTTTTTATAAAATTTAAATTAATATCCATATTTTTCAATTTTTTAATAATTATTTTACTTTAAAATATTGTAATTTTAGTAAAATTTTGATTTTTTAGAATATATTAATTACAAAATTAACCCTGTGAGAAAATCACATATATATTTAAAAATTAATTATTTTATTATTTATATTTTATTTGATTTTATTTTATTTATTTTAAAATATGTTTTATAGAATAAATCAGTAATTTTTTTTCTTCTTATTTTATCCTGCTGGTAACCCAGCTCAAATTCAGGATAAGAATTATAACTAGAGAGACAGGATAGGATAATCTTCAAGATTAACTTATCATATCCTGCTGTATCATCAAACACTAGATTGCGACAGGATATGATACAGTTATCTTATCCTGGCTTTTATCCTGTCCACCAAACGGGCCCTTAGTATATTAATTATTGTGAAGAAAAAAATTACCTTGCTAACATAATTTGAGGATTATAATCATTATGTTACTTATCTTGCACATTAGTGATTAGTGTATTTATTATTTGTTTCTCATTTGTGTATTTATTGGACAGGCAACAATTGGATGTTAGAGTCGTAATCATTACATTGTGAAATTTGGATACAAATTTGTATACATACACATCCAAACTAAGTTTAATCAGCTTTTGATTCATGGCTGGATTTTTGCTTGGTGATGTCTCAAATAGAGGAGCACATTCAGGATGGTATTTTTCTAGGAAGGAGATTGAAGAAAATTCACCATCCCGAGCAGATGGCATAAATTTGAAGAAAGAAACTTACCTACGCAGATCATACTGTACGTTTCTGAAACAATTAGGCAAGGAACTTAAAGTGTGAGTTTTTATCAGTAGCCTTAGATAAACTATCTTAACTGCAATAAGCTGCTTCTATTTATTTTCCATTTTAAGACTGCTTAATAAGACATGTGCATCATTGCATGTATCCTTGGTTTCTTTTTGTTCAACTGGTATTAATGTACCCTGGCAAATCATTTTTAAATTTGGACAGAAAGTAAGATTGTTTTCAATGTGATTTGTTTATGTATTGGAGCTCATTAGGATTATCATAATGACTTGACATGTTTATAAATTATCTTGGTAAAGATTTATGGAAAAAATTGTTTCTTGTCATATTTAAATTACTAATAAATGGCGATAATGTTACTTACCTTCATTTATCCTGCTGGTGATAATAATGATTTAAATCTGATGCAGACCTCAAGTAACTATTGCAACAGCAATAATCCTTTGTCATAGATTCTTTCTTCGGCAGTCCCATGCAAAGAATGACAGGAGGGTGAGTCTGTATTTTGTTATGATAACTCTCACATTTTATGCATATCCATTTTTGGCTGGATAATAAATGTCGATGGTTGGGTATTATAAAACAAATGGCTTATTGTTGAGGATTGGTTTATTTACTCTTTGTGCTATACTTATTGTAGTGCTTATGTATCTAACACTGGCACTTAAAAACTGGTGCACTATTTTTGTGTTTGAAACATGGATACAATACAAACAAGGACACCGGAAATAATGTAGCCACATAGACACTGTTATGTCCAATATATAGGACACCAACACACAACCACACACATTTATAAAAGATCAAAAAGAGGTGAAATTCGGCGATTCACAGAATTTCACATAATCCTAAGAAGCAAAATTCTTCCAATTAAAGTCACAAATACCCAGAAAACTTATGGATCTTCTATCTGTTTTGCTTTCCTACTTTTTTCAGCATTTATTTGAGTCCATGGACATGTACTTCTGGTTGTGATATATGTCTGAGTGCATAGTCATTAATTGTTTTTATGTTTCACAGGATGCATGGTTTAATAATATGTAGGATGAAATATTAAGTTAGAGACACACTGATAATTAATAAGTTACAATGTTTTGCAGACCATTGCAACAGTGTGCATGTTTCTTGCTGGCAAAGTTGAAGAAACTCCTCGCCAATTGAAAGATGTAATCCTTGTTTCATATAAAATTATATATAAGAAGGATCCATCAGCAGTTCAGAGAATCAAACTGAAGGTAAGCCACTTAATATGTCCCAGTGTTATAAACCCATGATTAAGAATTGAAGAATAGGAAAAAAGATAGAAAGAAATAGGTGAATCTATCAATAGTGAATGAGATGAGGTTTTGGCTCCTCCAAATGAGGGGTTACTTTTGCAATCATTTGTCTGGATTTAAACAACTTCATAATTTTGTATTCATTGCATGTACTAATTACAATTTCAAGTGTTGTCTTTTCCAGTGAGCGGTTAAAATTGCATCCCGTCATTTTAGAGTAGACCGGTTCAAATTATGAATATACAAGGAGAGAATTGTACTCCCTCCTTCACAAAGGATTCTCCCTTTTTCACACACTATTTTATTTTCTAAATCTCCATTTTTGATCCTCATTGTCATTGCCCCATTTATCAAGTATCCCCTTCAACTAACTAACTGAATTTTCTAATTGTTCACTTGCCAATGCCACCCTCTTGAAATTGGTGATTCCTGCCCATCTCTCTGGCAGTAGGAATTCATTTCCTCCGTAAATCCTATTTTACGTGAATAATAGTCTGACTATTTGTTACTTCTTTTACATGATAATCCTCTTCTTTTTTTTTCTTTTCTGTTTTTTTAAGTTTTAATTTTCATCCTACCTCAAGTCATAAATTTTTCGCATGCAATTAATTGTTTTGTTTACTTGCAAAAATGGCCAGGAAGTGTATCTGGATTGATTTTGATCACTTATTTTTGTTGTTTGTTTAGCTGAATGTGAATTTGTTTTTGAATTATTAATTTTCTTCCTATAGCATGTAATATAAAATTTTCTCATCCAAAACGTTAAAAAAAATAATCTCATCCAATATATTCTACATGCAAAAATGAAACAGGAAGTGTATGAGCAGCAGAAGGAATTAATTCTACTTGCAGAGACTCTTGTTCTTACAACTCTTGATTTTGATCTTAACGTGCACCTTCCTTATAAACCTCTTGTTGAGGCAATAAAGAAATTTAAAGTTGGTCAAAATGAACTTGCTCAAGCTGCTTGGAATTTCGTAAATGATGGGTATGAATCGTATGATGATTAAACCATTTTTGTTATGGCCAATGGCCTTTGAATTTCCTTTCCTAAAATTAGGGTTTGACATGCGCAGACTTCAGACATCTCTTTGCTTGCAATTTAAGCCCCGTCACATCGCAGCTGGAGCCATAATCCTTGCTGCCAAGTTTCGAAAGGTGGAGCTCCCATCTGATGGGGAGAAGGTCTGGTGGCAAGAGTTTGGTGTCACCCCACGCCAATTGGAGGGTTGGTGTTTTTTTTCTTTCGATACTAGTATAAAGAAATGAGAAACAAAAGTACTAACTCATCATCATTTCCCTTTTTCCATATTCTAATTCATGTTGCATATTTCCCTCTATTTGGAGTGTGGTGGTATCTTAGTATTCTACTATTGTAATAGATTGGTATAATCATGCCAACATTGAGTATAACAGTAATTTATACTTTTTTATTTCAATGCAACACCCAATGTTTACCTACATTTTGCAGAACTGAGTAACCAAATGCTCGAGCTTTATGAACAAATTCGAATGCCGCAGTCCAATGATGCTGAAGGAACTACGGTTGGTGGGAATTCCAATCGGACCACCGTAAAAGCTCCAAATAGTAACGATGAAACAGCAGCTGCAAACAGTAATTCCCAGACCGGAGACACTAGTTCGAGACCTGAAACATCAAAGCCTGCATCTTCTAAGATCGCCCTTGATTCATCTGTTGCTAACCAGGTTGGGCGCTCTGTCTCTAATCCTGGTAGAAGTAGTGATTATGGGGCCAAAGAAATGACACGCAGGGTGATAGATTATGTCAAAATTAATCAACATTCTGAGGAGGAAAACTCACTGCAAGCACAAGATGTGGCGAGATCTCGGTCTGATAATGGTGAAAAAGAGCATGAAAACAATACTCTTAGAACTGAAACTAAAGAACACGCTGAACCGAAAGATAAACATTACAGTAGAAACCCAGATCATAAGGATGGTAGTAAACTTAGCCGGCCTCCTCAAGAAGCCATTACAAATTTTGATACAGACAAGTACAAAGCTGCAATAGAAAAACGAAGGAAAGCAACTGGTCATATAACCAAAAAAACAGATTTCATGGATGACGATGATCTCATTGAGAGGGAACTGGAGGATATAGATTATACTCCTCCTCATAGTGAGAAGAGTAAGCAAGATAGAAGGCAAAGCTGGTCTAAGCTCTCAGATAGATCAGATTATGACAACATTCACGGGGGACATCAAGATCATGCAGATGAGAAACCTCATGGGGTAAAGGGTCTGCCATCACTCCAAGATCATGCTGTGGAAGAAGGTGAGGTGTCAGCTTTTGACTGCATTAGTTTAGGGCTTCCGTCACCCAAGTCAAGCAACCGCAAGAGGAAAGCAGGGAGCTCACCTGATAGAGTGGTGGAGGGGAAGCAGAGACATAATTATGGTTGTGAATCTCACCACAATAATCGTTCTGATTATGTTGAAGATCAGAGCAAGGTCAGCAGGCTAGGCCATACTTAGAGGGACAACAAAAGGCATCCACAGGCATAACATGAGTTCTTGATTAATGTCGCATTTCTTCTGAAGAAATTCAACTAATGTCTCTTGATTATTAGGATAAATCAGATTCGAAGTTTCATCTTCAAACTCTTTTGGTTACATGGTCAATGTTTTCGTCTTCCACAAACACTGCCTCGATGACGCATACTTCATGTGTTGGTAAATCTTCTTTCACACTTGTGATGTCTACCATATTGATCCCGAATTTGGCTTTTCCTCGAAGATCAATCTCCCTTCTTTGATGTATATGAAAAACGGATCACACAGATGGGCATGTCCCCACTAGTATATATAGGTCCGTTTGAATTAATTTATTTGAGCTTATGCGATATAACATATGCATATAAATAAGTTTTTATGTATTATTATAAGTTTTTCAACGTAGATTATGAAAAAACATCTTATAAAGATGCAATTTTTGTTAGTATAAACTTATGAATTATCATAATTTTTTTATTTGCGTAAGTTATTTTTTTAAGTTTAAAAATAAGCCAAATTCAAACGGACCCTATATAGAATTTTTTTTTTTTTTTTTTTTTTAACTTAAAGGGGAGCAAATGGTGACCCATCAATCCTAGACATATAAATAAAAAGAGAAGTACAGATAGAGAATGAGAATGGGGACATAACCAAAACCTCTAGCACTTGGGATTACTAGAGGTCTTGTTTACTTACATGAGGGATGTTTCACCCAATTCATCCATTGTGATATAAAGCCACAAAATATACTTCTAGATGATCAATACAATGCTAGGATTTCAGATTTTGGACTAGCAAAGCTACTATTGATTAATCAAAGCCACACTGAAATTGAAATTAGAGGAACCAAAGGGTATGTTGCACCAGACTGGTTTAGGAGTTCTCCAATAAGTGCAATGGTTGACACTTATAGTTTTGGTGTATTGTTGTTAGAGATTATTTGTTGTAGAAAAAATGTAGAAAAAGAATTTTTCACTGAAGAAAAGGGGATTTTAACTGATTGGTCTTATGATTGCTATAAGAATAAAAGACTTGACATTCTTCTAGAAAGTGATAATGAGGTTGGCAGTGCCATGATGAGTTTGGAAAAGTTGGTCATGATTGTTATATGGTGCATTATCCTTCTTTTAGGCCAACAATGAAGGAGGTTTTACTGATGTTAGAAGGAAATGTTGAAGTTGTGGTTCCCCCAAGTCCCTATCTTTATGGTTCTGTAGCATTGTAATTAAAACTTGATTCTTTAAAACATATTTTAGCATTGCCTTTGGAAATAAAATTGTTTGTATTTATCAACAACGAGAAGTTTATTGAATGGTACTTGTACAACAATTAATATATCATTACTAGATGACATTGTTGGAGCAGACAACTTTTGTTTATGAAGGTTTCTATTCTGTCTTTATTTTTTTGTAGGTAGACGAAGTCATTATAAACTCACACATATAAGTGTAGGAGTCGGGGTTCGAATCCCAATAATAACGTCTGATCTAACAATTTCGGCATTTATGCCAATTGTACTGGGATTTGTGGATTTATAAGTATTTCATGGAGGATAATTAAATTGAGCAAATCATATTATATGGAGGATAAACCTTGGGCTTTTCCCCATACTCGTCTAAGCTAACCTTAATTCTAAAGTTTAATTTTATACCTCAAAACAAAGTAAGATTATGTTTGTTTTTAAACCGTGTTTCAAAACAAATGTCTATATTTAGCTAATGCACGCATAAAAAGTAAGAGAGTAGAAAATATTTGAAGAGATTTGGTGTAACGGAATTGGTGTAATCTCTTAAAGGATATTTTCTCTTTAGGCCCTATGGTTCTTTTTCACCCTTTGGATTTTACTTTTTTGTCCTAATAAAAACTTCGGTTTTTGTTAACCGAAATTTTCCTGAATTTGAACTAGAAAAAACTTTGGTTTTTGCGAACCGAAGTTTTTATCAAGGACAAAATTGGAATATTGGGGGTATAAAAAATACATGGGGGGCCCGAAGAGAAAATATCCTCTTAAAATGTGAAGAATTAAATCAAACTCGCGTAAAAAGTAAAGGAATTGAGTCCATACCCTTAGAACTTGCATCTTAGTTATTTTTGTAAAATGTTCAGTTAAAATATCAAAATTGAGACCATAATCCTATGTCTCACTTCTTAATTATTTTTGTAAAATTTTCATTTAAAATAACTAAATCAAGGGTTAAGCAATTTTGACCATAACATTAGGCATGACATCTTAATTATTCTTGTAAAGTGTTTGATTGAAAAAAAATTCGATTAGGAGGAGAGAACTCGGCTTATATGTCACATCAATTTTCCAATAGAGATTAATCACCGCTAATAGCGGTTGAAATTTCGTACCAGAGTAATAAAAAAAATTGCTCAAAATTTTTTTTGCTAATAGTTTATTGAAAGATATCTATCTAAAAAGAAAATAAATATGTTTATAAAATAGAAATAAATATTTGTTAAAATATATACAAAAAAAAAAAACCTCTCTCTTTCTCTCCACACACACTCTCGCGCCACAACTTGTTCCCTAATTTTTGGTTTCGTCTTCCCACTGCTCGCCGAGAAAATTCGTGTCGCTCTCATCAATTCTTCTCCGACACTGAAACTCAACTTCAGGTAACGGTTAAACGCCTTTTGCTCATGTAATTTTCAGTTTGTTAAGTTCGTTTTGTTTCGATAAGTAAATTAGTGTTCGCTTTCACGTTTCATTAGTATTTTTGTTAATTCCTGTTTAGTTTTACTACAAATTGCTATGATAAGTAACAAATTATAGCCATTAGGGTCATTCAAAAGAGCTTATTTGGACTTATTATATAATCACCTGTGCAATTGTTTGGAAATTTGAAGAAATAATGAAAATAGATTATGGGCCTGTTTGTTTTGCATTTTTTTAAAAATATATTTTATAGTGTTACATAAATTTGTGTAAAAAAAATTTACAAAGAAACTTTTAATTAAAGCTTAGAATGAAAATTTGGTTTGAATAGTTATTCTTAAAATGTTATTTTAGGAATTTAGTCATTTTATTGAAGAAAAAAATTGGATATTAAAATTTCAAAAAATCACTTAATTTTGAAGCTATTTCAAATAGATTTTCATAAAAATCATTTTTGAAATACAACATTTTGAAAAAATTGCTATTTTGACTATGTTTTGATCTTCAATAATGCATGTTTATGTTATATGATGTCAAAATTAGTGTTTCAATTTAGAAAAAACGAATACAAAAAAACGTGTAATATTTTGAAAAACGATTTTACAAAATCTATTTTAAAAAATACAAAGAAAAAATCCATTTTTTTAAAGCTGAAACAAACAGGCCCTATGATATCTCTACTAGTGGTTTTGAGCTTGTTTTCATGGATATTGCAAGATAGTTTATTAAAAGAGCTTATACAGATATTATGTGATGTTTAATTCTGTAAGCTTTTGATAGTGGAAATAACTCTTTTGTAAGTTTTTATTTGATAAGTGTTTATCATATAATTGCTTAATTAAGTTGTTTTATATTTCTATACAATTATTGTAGAATCAATCATTTATATCAAGATTAAAGTACAGAAAATTGACCTTGCTAACATAATTGGGGATTATAAATTTATAATCGTTATGATACTTGTCATGCACATTAGTGATTAGTGTATTTATTATTTGTTTCTCATTAGTGATGGATCAAGAGGATGGATCAAGCTGGTATTTTTCTAGGAGTGAGATTGAAGAAAATTCACCATCCCTAGCAGATGGCATTGATTTGAAGCAAGAAAATTACCTACGCAAATCATACTGTACATTTCTGCAAGATTTAGGCATGCGACTTAAAGTGTGAGTTTTATCGGTAGCCTTAGATAAACTATCTTAACTGCAAGCAATAAGCTGCTTTTATTTATTTTCCATTTTAAGACGTGTGCTTCATTGCAAGTATCCTTGGTTTCTCTATGTTCAACTGGTATTAATGTACCCTGGCAAATCATTTTTAAATTTGTACCGAAGGTAAGATTGTTTTCTATGTGATTTGTTTGTTTATTGGAGCTCATTAGGATTATCAATTATCATAATGACTTAACATGTTTATAAATTATCTTGCTAGAGATTTATGGAAAACTTTGTTTCTTATCATATTTAAATTACTAATAAATGGTGATGATGTTACTTACCTTCATTTATCCTGATGTTGATACTGATTTAAATCTGATGCAGACCTCAAGTAACTATTGCAACAGCAATGATCTTTTGTCATAGATTCTATCTTCGGAAGTCCCATGCAAATAATGATTGGAGGGTGAGTCTGTAATTTTTTATGATAACTCACATTTTATGGTGTTAATTGTTATCTGATTGAAATATGAATAAATTTGATGCATATCCATTTTTGGCTGGATAATTAATATAGATTGTCGGGTATTAATTATATTTTAATTTTTTTGCTGTTGTGACAACAATTGTGCACTATCTTTTATGTATGCGGGATATTGTGGTTAGTTAAACTAAAATACGATAGTGTGGACATTAACGTATTCTTGTAAATTTATAAGGAAAAACATTAAAGGATAAAATGCTTCAGTTATTTATATCTCCAAGTTGATAAAAGTTAAAAACAAATGGCTTATTGTTGAAGACTGGTTTATTTACTTTTTGTGCTATACTTATTGTAGTGCTTATGTATCTAACTTTGGCACTTAAAAATTGGTGCACTATTTTTTAGTGTGTGAATCATGGATACAATACAAACAAGGACACCCGAGACAATCTAGGCACATAGACGCTGTTATGTCCAATATGTAGGACCCCAACACACAACCACGCATTGATAAAAGATCAAACAGAGGTGAAATTTGGCTATTCACGTAATCAAAGTTAGAAGCAATATTCTTCCAATTAAAGCCACAAATAGCCAGAAAAATAAAAATATCCAGTAAGGTGTCCCGTTCCCGTAGGAGCCGTGTATGAGGTAGGGAATTGTGAATTGAAAGGGTGTATGCTATACAATGATTGGCGAAAGAGTTGGCTTATCAATTGGTAGTTTTGTTGCCAGCAATTGAATATTGAGGTCGTGGCAATCAGCCAGTTTTTTGGTTACCTTGTTTTTATACCAATGTTGGACTTATATTTGATCTTTATTCTATTGCAAATACTTTAAATTTCGCATTAAATTCATAACACTACATTGTTGAGACTTGAGAGACATTATCATGAGAATATAATATTTTCTTTTTTCGGTCATCCAACTTACTGGGTAGTTTTAAGTTTTAACATATGCTTAGTGATCTAATCACTGTCCTATCCCATCTTATGGATCTGTGCGAAGTTGTAAAATTTGTGCAGTTTAGTGATCCCGTGCACATGAAATCACAATGTGGTGTGGTTGATCAGTTTAGGATTCCAGTGACAACTCAAACTCATGATATCAGCGAGCTCCACGAGTTGGGTTATTGCAATTATCATTATTCCACTGATAAAATAGCAATATCATATTTTGTTTAATATTTTTCTACTACTATTATCTTGGTTAATCTGTAGGCACCAGTCATTGGAGTGTGATGTGATAACTAATTAGCTGTTTTAGGTATCAAAACTACACGGATGCTATGGTAGTAATTGATTTTATTCCATGGCATGTAAAGATATGTGAAGATATTAATATATATGCCTGATGTTATATTTTATATTTGAGCATCTTGGGTGATGATTATAAATATGTTAAACCAAAAGATTGATGAGTATATGCTTTATTAGGTTGTACCCTCATAGCATATCAGGATAGAAATCTATATTAAGAATTCAGTATAATGACTTTTCTTATAATATGATTATTGTTATAGCTAAACAAAAATTGCAGTTGTAGAATTCTTCTATGTCGGTTATCAGCCCACTTCATCCCTTGTTAGTTGTTTGAGTTTTTTCTGTGCTATTTAGAATATTTAGTCTTATGTTTTTGTTTGTATTGTATTGTATTTTCTTTCTTTTTTTCATTTGGGAAACTTATGAATCTACTCTCATCTTTATCTTCTATCTGTTTGGCTTTCCTACTTTTTTTCAGCATTTATTTGAGTCCATGGACATGTACTTCTGTTTGTAATATATGTCATTACTTGTTTTTATGTTTTCACAGGATGCATGGTCAATAATATGTATGATGAAATATTAAAATGGTGATAATTAATAAGTTACAATGTTATGCAGACCATTGCAACAGTGTGCATGTTTCTTGCTGGCAAAGTTGAAGAAACTCCTCGCCAATTGAAAGATGTAATCCTTGTTTCATATCAAATGATAAATAAGAAGGATCCAACAGCAGTTCAGAGAATCGAACAGAAGGTATGCCACTTAATATGTTCCATTGTTGCAAACCCCATGATTAAGAATTGAAGAATAGGAATTAAGATAGAATGAAATAGGTGAATCTATCAATAGTGAATGGGATGAGGATTTGGCTCCTCCAAATGAAGGGGTTATTTTAAAGGTTAAAGTGCACAATTGTAACCTTTCCAATCAATGATCTGGATTTAAACGACTTCATAATTTGTTATTCATTTGCATGTACTAATTAAAATTTAAGTGTTGTGGTTATCATTGTACTCTGTCCTTTATCCTCTAAAATCGCATCCCTTCATTTTAGAGTAGACAGGTTCAAAATCTGATCATACAAGGAGAGAATTATAGTCCCTCATTCACAAGGGATTCTCCCTTCTTCACACAAACTATTTTGTTTTCTAAATCTCTATTTTCTTTCCTCATTATCATTACCCCATTTATCAAGTTGGTATCCCCTCCAATCCAACTAACTAACTAAATTCTCTAATTGTTTCCTTTCCAACTATCCTAATGCCACCCTCTTGAAAATCCTGCTGGTCATCTTCCCACCATGTTTCACGCTTCACTCTTGATAATCCATCATCCCTTCAATGTGCAAATTGTTGATTCCTACTGGTCATCTCCCCACCATGTTTCACCCTTCACTCTTGATAGAGCCCAAATTAATGCAATCAGCCCACAAATGAGGTTTTTGTTCAGCAAGTGTCATGTAGTCCTAAGGTGTGAAAGTTGTAAAACAGGAGAGATTGGGGAAAAATGAAGTCAGATAATGCCTGAAATGCTGCGCTGGCAGAAAATGAGTAAAATAGGGAATCATGAGGGGAATTCGATCATCATATAATCAGAAGAGGTGAGGAGAAATGTATTTTTGGCATTCATTTGAGTTAGTTATGAATAGAGAGCAGGTATTTTTGGCGTTCATTTGTGTTAGTTTTGAATCGAGAGCAGTGCTCTCTATAAGAGCCCGGCTTTGTGGGAGTAGGAATTATTTTCCTCTGTAAATCCTCTTTTACGTGAATAATAGTCTGTCTAGTGCCTACTTGTTGATTCTTTACTGTTGATTTATTTTTTAGATCCTTGGTCCTTTCTCACTCACTTGATTATATTGAGCAGTGTTGTGTCCCTGACCCTAGCATCAGAAGAACTTTCTGTGCTTGTTTAATTGTCTGCACCTGAAAAGTTTCAGCACTAGCAATCCAGCCTTGAGGATATTATCCTTTGAAACTTGGAATGATTGGTACTCCTTGTTGCCATTTCCGCTGCTCCTACCGCCTCCTTCCTGTTATTCAACTTGCTAACGCATGGGCAGGGGAACCCCATCTCTTCTGAGTTTCTTAGTCTACACACCTGCGTCAAACATGAAGTTGTTTTATGTTGTCTACCATGGCCACATTCTTCTAGGCTTCCTAGAGATGAATGCAGACAAATTCTATTTCTGTTTCTGAAGTTTCAATACTTGACTCCATAGCTGAACATGCAGGATGGGAGTTCTCTCGTCCAAGGGTTTCCCCTTTCTCACAGAAGCTGTCTAATTTTCTGAATCTCTTTTCTCCCTCCTGTTTCTCTCATTTATCTAACTGTTCGGCCACCTAGCTAACTAAGTAACTAACTTAACTATCCTGTTCCTAGCTAATATCTAGGGATAAACAGAATAACCAGTTACAAGGCCATAAGCACAACCATATGCGTGAATTGGCCCTTTTTTTTTTTTTTGTAGTTGGGTTGTCTGATTTAGTAAACCTGACTGGTGAAGTTGAGGTCCATATTCAAACTTGGTTGTCTGATTTTCAGTCTCTCTTATTACTCTATGTTTGCTCAATTGCAGTACACTCCTTTGCAGTCAGAAATCGATATTACAAACCCTTATCCTAATTTGAATCTCTATTCATGGTCAAAATTTTGCTCACTCAAGATTCATTCCTCCATTCCCACACAGTTACACACATTTAGATTTTGCAACACCAAATCCAGCAGCAGTACAATTAGTGTTCCTCCATCCTGTTTCTTTTGCAATGAATTTTCCAGGAAGAGACTGGAGTTGAAAAAGCTCCGGTCAGATCCTGGTTATGAGGACTCGTGATGTTGTGGTCGTTGAAGTGGGAGTTATGACAGAGCCCTGGGGTGTTTGTGAGGCCGGGGAATTCTGCCCCGCTGGGTGTGGTGACGGGTAAAAATGGGGTAAGAGGGGAGGAAAAGGGTGGAGAATGGAGGAGTACCACTAGTGATGGGTTGAAACTAGGGATGACTTTTCTGATTTGTTCATTTGGATTATGAAGGATCCTGGGGTGTATAATTCGGACGATTGAGATACAATGTAAAAACAAGACTGGTTTTTGAGGTAGTGGGAGAATTCACAAAACTGAATTGGAAATCAATTTTTGGACAAAACTGGTTTTAAAGAAAAACAATTTTTTAACATTTTTTACTTTTAAAAAAACCAATTTTTTTTCAAATAGAAAACAAAATTTAAAATATATATATATAAGAGTGCTAAAATTTAAAATCCATAAGCGGATAAGCCTATAGTGTAAAAACTTGTTCACATTGTGCTAAAATTGGTTTAGGACATGCTAAAAATTCTGGCTATAATGACAGTGTGCTTAAAATTGCACATCAACATAGGCCCCATTTGAATTAGCTTAGTTTTGAGTTTATGCAAACAGCTTATGAAATTTTTATGTATTACTCCCTCCGTTTCAAATTACTTGACATTTTAGAAAGAAAAAAAATAATATTAAGAAAGTGTATTTTTGCACCTTATTTTCCTATTATACATTTATTTTAATTTACCAATAGGGAGTATTATAAGTTTGTCAAGGTAGTTTATGATAAAATAGCTTATACAATACAATTTTCACTAGTGTGAACTTATAAAATAGCATAAAACATAATTTATATTGTATAAGCTGTTTGAATAAGCTCAAATATAAGCTAATTCAAACGGAGCCTTAATATTGCACAAACTAATAACAAGTGACCATTAAGGCACTAAAAAGTTGTTAATAATATAACTTGTCTTACTAAAAAAAAATTGTTTTTTTATTTATTTTTAAAATTAAAAAACGTTAAAGTAAAAACAATATTTTTTTTTAATTTTGGGGATTTTAAACTTTAATTTTTGGTTTTGGTCCTTCATTCGCCACGTCAGCATGCCACATGTTATGCCGTTAGCCACATCAGCATTTTTGAGAGGGGAGGGACGAAAACCAAAAGGAATTGGACATGCAGGGACTGTTTTAAAAAAAAAAAATATACAGGGACTAAAACCAAAAAAACGGGAACATACAGGGACCAATGTGATATTTAAGCCAAAAAACTATCCATCAACAGCTTTATATTAACAGACTGATTTCTCTAATTGTTCCCTTCCCTGCTTATTACCACCTCTTTTTCTATTATCAAGGAATCTCTACTCCCTGTGATGAACATGAACTACCTATTGATATACTGTTTCATATGCAGTCGTTTGATTTAGGTGCTCTGGTAAATATCGTTTTAAGTAACGAACTTAAACCTAACATCTATTATAGAGGAAATGCTTACATTTCTCTTTTTTTTTTTTTTGACGAAAAATGCTTACATTTCTGTCATGTAATGTATTTGTCGCTGCTGCCAGGAAGGGAATATTGCAGGCAAAAGATTTATTTGCAAGTTGTATCTAGATTGAATTTTATTTTATTTTTTTTATAATTCTTATTTTCTTCTTACCTCAAGTAATATAAATTTTTCGCATGCATTTAATTGTTTTGTTTACTTGCAAAAATGGCCCAGGAAGTGTATCTGGATTGATTTTGATCACTTTTTTGTTCTTTGTTACTGAATTTGAATTTCTTTTGAAGGTTTAATTTTCTTCCTACATCATGTAATATAAATTTTTCTCATCCAATATATTCTACATGCAATGAAACAGGAAGTGTATGAGCAGCAGAAGGAATTAATTCTACTTGCACAGAAGCTTGTTCTTGCAATTCTTGGTTCTGATCTTATAGTGAACCATCCTTATATACCTCTTGATGAGGCAATAAAGAAATTTAACGTTGCTCAAAATGCCCTTCCTGTTCTTGCTCGGAATTTTGTAAATGATGGGTATGAATCGTATGATGATTAAACCATTTTTGTTATGGCCTTGGAATTTCCTTTCCTGAAATTAGGGTGTGACATGCGCAGACTTCGGACATCTCTTTGCTTGCAATTTAAGCCCCATCACATTGCAGCTGGAGCCATATTCCTTGCTTCCAAGTTTCTAAGGGTGGAGCTCCCATCAAATGGGAAGAAGGTCTGGTGGCAAGAGTTTGATGTCACCCCACACCAAGTGGAAGGTTGGTTTCTTTTTTTCTTTTCAATATATACTACTAGTCGTATAAAGAAATGAGAAACAAAAGTACCAACTCATCATCATTTCCCTTTTTCCATCTTCTAACTCATGTTGCATGTTTCCCTCTATTTGGAGTGTGGTGGTATCTTAGTATTCTACTATTAAAGTAGATTGGTATAATCATGCCAACATTGAGTATAATAACAGTAATTTATAATTTTTTATTTCAATGCAACTCCCAATGTTTACCTACTTTTTGCAGAAGTGAGTAACCAAATGCTCGAGCTGTATGAACAAAATCGAATGCCGCAGTCCAATGATGCTGAATGAAAAAGAGCATGAAAACAATACTCTTAAAGATTAATTTCAAAGATGTAATTTTGTTTGTGCTCAAAATATTTGAGTAGTTGTTTAAAGTTTGGATTGGAATGTGATGCTAAAAGAATTTATAGTTAACTACTTTATAGTTCCATGCACTTGGACGAGTTGATTGAATTTTATTCGATATTTAAGTTCGTTATATTTTTTTATGATATATTTAAGTTCGTTAATATGTTAGTGTAAAAATTTATTTAGAATAAAATAATTAAAAATTTGTTATAAATTATTGTTATTAAAATATAAGTGAAACTATTGTGCTCTTTTTATAAAATTAATAAATTTGTTTTAGTCGGCCGATTCTGGACTACTAGGGCTTCTTTCACCTAGGAACCAGAGGGTTATAAACAAAATAAATTGCTTTGTTAAAACTATTGTCTTGTGTATATTTTTTAAAAATTATAATTAATATGTTTTAATTATTTGAATTTTTATTTAGAAGATAGCACAAAGTTAATAAATGTAACTTATTGATTTGTGATAAGCATATGTCCTTTGTATGATTTTTGTAATAAATTATAATTATTAATGAAAAATATATGTCCTTTGGCAAGAGATTAAGGTTTAGGAACAAGTAACACATAAACCGCTTTCTGAAGATTTTGGAAACACCTGCGTCTTGGCACACAAATAAAAAGGCGTGGATTAATTTTTCAATCAAATCTTTCAGAGATCTCAAGCAAAATATATCATTCGCGAAAACAGAGCGCACTGGATGTGGTATCCAATGTTGAAGCATGAATGTTGTATCCAATGTTGAAGCATTGTATCCAACATCTAGCTTGAGTATTTGTTTTAGCAAAATGAGGCCAACACAAATCTCTAACATATTCAAAATAATTACACATGAGTGAAAGACAAACAGGCAACAAGTTGCGCCACTAATTTTTTTTGGTTGGCAAAACCAATCCTTTTGAAAACTATACCCATAGACCTAAGAGAGACAACATTGCTATGCATGATCCTTTGAATTCTTTTTAATACATATATATTAAAAAAAGGTCATGCTAACCGGTGTCCTCGGGCACTAGTTGAGCATACTTAAAAAGGAAACAAATGAAAAAGTTAATAATGAGAGAGAATAACTTTGTACATCATTAAAGCATTGAATGCACAAATTATGAGATAAAATTTCCATATTTATATCCTTAACCAGTGCCCCGGGGGCACTATGCAAACCTGTGCCCCCGGGGCACTATGCTAACCGGTGCCCCGGGAGCACTAGTTAAGCATACTAAAAAAGGAAACAAATGAAAAAGTTAATAATGAGAGAGAATAACTATATTTGGAGAGTTATTTTCAATGTTTGGGATGATGCTGAAATTAATATATTTTGGTCCATTCAAAATGGAAAAGATGTTAGGTCTTGGAAGCATAAGTGGATCGATGATATTTTTCCTCTTAGCACCAATTTTGCTAATTGTATTTCAGTTGATCAGATAAACTACTCTGTTTGTTTTCATGCCGATGACATTGGGTGAAAATGGGAGGTCCTTAACCAAACATATTGTTCGACGATGTTCGTACCAAAATAGTTGCTATTAAACCCCCGTCCATAGAGCTGCATTCAAATTTTCCATATTGGAGTGCTACTACGAATGATAAATTTTCTCTTAACTCGGCCTACTCACTTTTCAATTTTCATGGATAAAAGATCCATCGAGAAAATTAATTCACACTTGTTCAAGCTAGTTTCTAAATGGAATGGTCCTAATAATAGGATATGTTATTTTCTTTGGAAAGTAGCTCTTGGTAGACTTATGACCAGGGGCGGCCCAAGCTCATGTGCAACATGGGCCATGGAACAAGACCTCTTAAAAATGAGGGCCTCCGAAAAAAATTACAGGATAGTAGTATTAATAAGTTAGGGGTGTATAAAATTTATTATATTACAATATTGTAATGCTCAGACCTAGTTTTCCTAAAGGAAAAAAATAGGAATAGTAATAGAAAAGAGACCCATGCCCAGTTTTTTAAAGAATTTGTGTTGTTTTCAATTTTATTAAAAAATCCTTTATTCCTAGTTTCAACATGATATTGTTTCTTATTTAGTAAAAAAAATATAATGTTTTTGTCCTATTTGTTTTAATGCAATTGGTTCAATATTGATAATTTATATGTTCACAAGAATAATAATTAATTTTTTAATGTTATTTACAATTTAAATTGATGATATTTTTTTTTAAAAAAATTACGTTTTTATTATTAAGGGACCACTTTTATATTTTGCACATAGCCTTCAAAAATGACACAAAATCAACACGACAGATGACAATAGTTGTCCCTCGTTGCTAACAATGACCTAAATTCATTAATCATGTATTAAGATACTGTGAAGAAGCAATGAAATTTTGATACTCAATTATCAAATCAGATAATTAGGCGAAATTTTTAGCCTAAGTCTCATGTCTTGGCTTGAATGGAAACTTGGTAATGAAAATATTGGAAATACACCCTGGAGTTGGGTGACTTTTTTGGTGTCTCTATCAATGCGCTATGGAATGATCGTAATGAATTGGTGTTTAATCAATACTTCAACCTTCAGCAAAATTGGGTTCTTCGTATAGCTAACAAAATGTAAATGGTAACCTGCGGCTTATATGGAGAGCATTAGGTCCATCATTCCTATTAGATGGGAGCCCACTCCTATAGATACTCTTAAGTTCAATGTAAATGGAGTGCATAGTAAAATGAATGGTTTCTCAGCTTGCGGTGAATTGCTTAGAGACTCACGACATGGTCTTATTCAGGGTTTGTATTGCAAACTTGCCGCAATAATTCTCACGGTGTTGAGATGTAGAGTTTAGTTTATGCTATGCATATTGCTTGTCATCTTCATCTCAATCGTGTCATTTTTGAAACAGACTCTACTCTTGTTGCATTGTGAGGGTGTTTTTATCCCTAGTTTAATTTGTTAATTTAACCTGTTTATTATAAAAAAATTACTTTTTTTTTTTAAAATATTTAAATTAAAAGCCACTAGGTTTGATTTAGTGGTAAGAGATTTGAGTATAATGCACGAGATCTTAGTTCAATCCTCATTGACTACATCGTAAAAAAAATGTATGTTAAAATATTTATGCCAAATTAAAAAAATTGAAAAACATAAAACAATTTTCTTTTAGCACAACAACAAAAAATTAGAATAAATGTAAAAGTGACAAAATATTGAGAATTTGAAAATAAAGAAAATAAAAATTTATTGAAATCGATTATGATAAAATTATATTCTATATTATTATTTGGGTAAATGACCATTTATCCCTATAAAATAAGCGAATTTTCATTTACCTCTTGCATATATTTTATTTTATTTTTGTTTACCCCCGCAAAAAATAGATTCCCTCATTTTGCCCCAGGGGGCAAATGAAAGTTCGCTTATTTTGCAGGGGTAAATGATCATTTACCCTAATTTTTTATATAATATTATAAGTTTTTCAAAATAGTTTATGATAAAATGATTTATAAAAATACAGTTTTCACTAGTTTTTTTTTTTTTTGAACATAGTTTTCACTAGTTAAAACTTATAAATTAATATAAAACCTTCTTTTTTTTTGTTGATGGAAATGAGGACCTAAACCCGACATAAAACCTTATTTATTTGAATAAGCTATTTTTTATCAGTTCAAAAATAAGTTAATACAAACATAGTCTAACTTTTTTTAAAGTAGATTATGAAAAAACATCTTACAAGAAAGATGCATTTTTTGTTGGTATAAATTTATGAATTAAATAATAACATTTTATTTTTTGAAAGCAAAGACATAAAAAATAAAAAGA
The DNA here is from genome assembly GCF_020283565.1 of Trifolium pratense. Lineage (NCBI taxonomy): Eukaryota > Viridiplantae > Streptophyta > Magnoliopsida > Fabales > Fabaceae > Trifolium > Trifolium pratense. The sequence continues at coordinate 39,460,679 of NC_060065.1, forward strand.
AATAGGAAAAATATCAGCGAATGTATGTGGTCGGTGATATGGCCGAGTCCGTTTCTTCTCTCTTCATTACTATACTGTAAACCCTAATTCCACAAATTATCCCAATTCTTCTTCACCCAAACTCATTCACCGTGACTCAACCCTTCTCTTTCTCTCTACACTTTGTCGCATCGCAGCTTGTTCCCTGATTTTGGTTTCGTCTTCCCACTGCTCGCGGAGAAAATTCGTGTCGCTCTCATCGAATTCTTCTCCGACACTGAAACTCAACTTCAGGTAACGGTTAAACGCCTTTTGCTCATGTAATTTTCAGCTTGTTAAGTTCGTTTTGTTTTACTTTTTAATTTCGATAATTAATTAGTGTTCGCTTTAACGTTTCAATATTTTTAATTCTTGGTTACTTTTACAAATTGCTATGAACTGGTAATTTGTTTGTTAGTTTTATTTTTTTTTATTTTTTTTTTATAATTGATGATCTAAGCATATTTCTATAGACATTTGATATGGGTTATTATAGATGATGAATTGTTGGTATTGATGTGAAGTTCAATTTTGTATACATACATGTTCATATATTAGTGAATGAAAAATGATAGTGTTATAAGAGAATATATGATATTTATGCCCACTTTTTTTAGTGAGAATAAATTTTCCAAATCTGAGATTGACTGATATGATAAATTTTCCAAATTATAGACATTAGGGTCAAAATAGTTTATTATAAGTTTGTCAAGATAGTTTATGAAAAAACAACTTATAAAGATACAATTTTTGTTAGTGAGAACTTATGAATTTACATAAAAGCTTATTTATTTGCATAAGTTATTTTTCAGAAGCTTAAAAATAAGTTAATCCAAACGGGCCCTATAGGCATTAGGGTCTTTCAAAAGAGCTTATTTGGACTTACTATATAATCACCTGTGCAAATGTTTGGCAATTTGAAGAACTAATGAAAATAGATTATGATATGTCTATTAGCGGTTTTGAGCTTGTTTTCAGAAACATTGCATGATAGTTTATTAAAAGAGCTTATACAGATGTTATGTGATGCTTAATCTTGTAAGCTTTTAGATGGTGGAAATAACCTTTTTGTATGATTTTATATGATAAGTGCTTATCATATACTCCCTCCGTCCCAAATTATAAGGGAAAATAAAAAAATCACACTTATTAAGAAAAAGTAAAACATGATAATTTGAAATATGTTTTTGTGAGTTTTTCTTGGAATAAGTTGCATAGGAAGATGTAAAACCAATTTTTATTGATCGTTGTTTATTGAGAAAAGGGGAGAGAGAGAAAATTAAATGCAATTTGCATTTAATTTTATGAGAATAAGGGAAAAACATTCTTGAAAATGATTTTTTCCCTTATAATTTGGGACAAAAAAAATGAGTTTTTTTCCGTTATAATTTGGGACGGAGGGAGTAATTGCTTAATTAACATGTGTTCTTTTTCTAAATACCTATGTACAATCAATCATTTATATCAGATTAAAGTAAAGAAAAAAATGACCTTGCTAATATAATTGGGGATTGTAATCATTATGTTACTTATCTTGCACATTAGTGATTAGTGTATTTATGATTTGTTTCTCATTGGTGTATTTTTTGGACAGGGAACAATTGGATATTAGAGTTGTGATCATTACATTGTGAAATTTGTATACATATACATCAAAGCTAAGTTGAATCGGCTCTTGACTCATGGCTGGATTGTTGCTTGGTGAGGTCTCAAATCAAGGAGCACATCCAGTTGGTTCTCAAAGATACTCTGAAGAGAAGCCAGATGATGGATCAAGATGGTATTTTTCTAGGAAGGAGATTGAAGAAAATTCACCATCCCAAGCAGATGGCATAGATTTGAAGAAAGAAACTTACCTACGCAAATCATACTGTACATTTCTGCAAGATTTAGGCATGAGACTTAAAGTGTGAGTCTATATTGGTAGCTGCTTGTAACTGCAATAAGCTGCTTTTACTTTATTTTCCATTTTAAGACATGTGCATCATTGCAAGTATCGTTGGTTTCTCTTTGTTCAACTGGTATTAATGTGCCCTGGCAAATCATTTTTAAATTTGAACAGAAAGTATGATTGTTTTCTATGTAATTTGTTTATTTATTGGAGCTCATTAGGATTATCATAATGACTTAACGTGTTTATAAATTATCTTGGTAGAGATTTATGGAAAAAATTGTTTCTTATCATATTTAAATTACTAATAAATGGCTATGATGTTACTTACCTTCATTTTCCCTGATGTTGATACTGATATAAATCTGATGCAGACCTCAAGTAACTATTGCAACAGCAATAATCTTTTGTCATAGATTCTTTCTTCGGCAGTCCCATGCAAAGAATGACAGGAGGGTGAGTCTGTATTTTGTTATGTAACTCTCACATTTTATGGTGGTAATTGTTATCTGATTGAAGTGTGAATAAATTTTATGCATATCCATATTTGGCTGGATAATAAATGTAGATTGTTGGGTATTATATTTTAATTTTTTGTTTTTGTTGTGACAACACTTGTGCACTATCTTTTATTTATGCGGGATATTGTGGTTAGTCAAAATAAAATACGATAGTGTGGACATTAATGTATTCTTGGAAATTTATAAGGAAAAACATTAAAGGGTAAAATGCTTCTGTTATTTATATCCCCAAGTTGAAAAAAAAATATAACAAATGGCTTATTGTTGATGATTGGTTTACTTACTTATTGTGCTATACTTATTGTAATGATTATATATTATATATAACACTGGTACTTAAAAACTTTTGCTCTATTTTTTAGTGTTTGAACCATGGTTACAATACAAACAAGGACACTCGAGACAATGTAGGCACATAAACACTGTTTGGCTTTCCTACTTTTTTCAGCATTTATTTGAGTCAATCGACATGTATTTCTGGTTGTGATATATGTCTGAGTGCATAGTCATTAATTGTTTTTATGTTTTCGCATGTTGCATGGTCAATAATATGTAGGATGAAATATTAAGTTAGAGACCCAGTGATAATTAATAAGTTACAATGTTTTGCAGACCATTGCAACAGTGTGCATGTTTCTTGCTGGCAAAGTCGAAGAAACTCCCCGCCCATTGAAAGATGTAATCCTTGTTTCATATGAAATCATAAATAAGAAGGATCCAACAGCAGTTCAGAGAATCAAACAGAAGGTATGCCACTTAATATATCCCAATGTTACAAACCCATGATTAAAAATTGAAGAATGAGAAGAAAGATAGAAAGAAATAGGTGAATCTATCAATAGTGAATGGGATGAGGATTTGGCTCCTCCAAATGAGGGGTTACTTTAAAGGTTAAAGTGCAGAATTGTAACCTTTGCAATCATTTGTCTGGATTTAAACAACTTCATAATTTGTTAATCATTACATGTATTAATTACAATTTCAAGTGTTGTCTTTTCCGATGAGTGGTTATCATTGTAATCTGTCCTTTACCCTCTAAAATTGTATCCCCTCAATTTAGAGTAGACGGGTTCAGAATATGAATATACAAGGAGAGAATTATATTCCCTCCTTCACAAAGGATTCTCCCTTCTTCACACCAATTTTTATTTTCCAAATCTCCATTTTCTATCCTCATTATCATTACCCCATTTTTCAAGTTGGTATCCCCTTCAACTAACTGAATTTTCTAATTGTTCCCTTGCCAACTATCCTAATGCCACCCTCTTGAAAATCCAGTTTCACTTCAATGTGGAAATTCACTCTTCATAGAGCCCAAGTTAATGCAATCATCTCACAAATGAGGTTTTAGTTCAGCAAATTTCAAATGGCCCTAAGGTGTGGAAGGTTAAACCATGATAGATAGGGGAAAAATGAAGTGAGGTAATGCCTGAAATGCTGTGCTTGCAGAAAATTAGTAAAATAGAGAATGATGAGGGGAATTAGATTATCATATAATCAGAAGAGGTTGTAGGAGAAATGTATCTTCTGGCATTCATTTGAGTTAGTTATGAATAGAGAGCAGTAGCTCTCTATAAGAGCCCAGTTCTGTTGCAGTAGGAATTCGTTTCCTCTGTAAATCCTCTTTTACGTGAATATTAGTCTGACTTCTTGTTGCTTCTTTACCAAGGTTGTCAGAACCGGATAGGTCATCGAACCCGTGAGCTTGCCGGTTCAAGGTTCAATTGTTTGGACCGGGGTTCAACTGGGTTGGACCGTTTTTAATTAAATATATATTTTTATATATTACTATATCTATACTTCTATATCTATATCTATTAAGAGGATACATGAGTTTTGGTGTGGACTTTTCATAATACCAACAATACCCTTGATTTTTTTTAGTAACAATAAAAATATTTTATTAACAAACTCACCATAACATAAGGCACATCTTATTTTTTTTTAGCAGCAAAATTTTTTTAATTGGACATACGTTAGACACAGGCAGGCGCGGAACGCTCGTGCCTGGCCCGCTAGTAATATATAAAATAATAATAAAATAAAAAATTACACTATATTAATATGTGAGAGGTTTGTTTTTGACGGAATATGTTAGAGGGGTTGAGGAGTAACTAAATATAATTTTTATATTAAATAAATGAGATTTAATTATATCATGTATACAATTTTCGGTAAAACATAAAATTTGTACTTCTTTTACTATTTTTTTTTGGTGAAGTTTTTTACTATGTTTTTACTTGGGATGATAATTTTATTGGGCCAGTGGAAAAATATGTTTGCCCAAGCCCATTTTCAACCCTAATTCTATAGATTGATAATTGGAATTGGTTGGAGAAAGCAGCCGTCAGCCTCCTCTTTCATCTTGCTTACTTTAACAATTGCTTATTTTTTTTTCTTCTTTTTTTTAAAACACATGTGCTTATTCTTTTGTTCCAACATACTTTCTTCATCTTTCTCTGCTTCTTTTTGTTCTTACTTCTAACAGACTTTCTTTCTTTATGTTCTTTATTTTCATTGTTTCTTCAAAGCTTTTTTCCTTCTCTTAGTATGATGGTTTGAAGGTTTCATGGTTGTAAAATGCTTTCTTCTTTTTCTACTGGTACATACCGAAATGCATACACCAAATTTGTAACGTGAAATTTTTGAGTCATTTTGGAAAGGAAAAAAAATAAAATAAAGTCAGACCGGCGAAGCATTTTTCCCCCCGGTTTGCTCGCAGAACGGTTTTATGCACCGGCCGGACCGGATACAGGTCCAGTTCCCGGTTCAACTGGCCGGTCCGGTTTTGACAACCTTGTTCTTTACTGTTTGATTTATTTTTTGCATCCTTTCCCATCCTCAACCACTTGTTTATTTAGTCAAGTACATACATCCCCCTGTATTATTTTGGACATAATAAGTCCATCTCCCTTCCCTTGTCTTCTGTCATTCTCTTCACAAGGAACCTATTGTACTGCTCTGTTTCCTCTGCTCTTTCACCATGTTAATCAGTTGATTTTATTGAGCAGTATTGTGGCCATGCCCCAGCATGAGAACTTTCTGTGTTTGTTTAATTGTCGTCACCTGAAAAGTTTTCAGGACTAGCAATCCAACCTTGAGGATATTGTCCTAGGAAACTCAAAGTTCCACTTTCTTCTCCCATGATTGGTACTCCTTGTTGCCATTTGTGCTGCTCCTACTGCCTCTTCCTGTTACTCAACTTGCTTATCCATGAGCAGAGGAACCCCATCTCTTCCGAGTTTCTTAGTCTACAGTCTACACTCTCCTTGTGCGTCAAGCATGCAAGATGTTGTTTTATGTTGTCTATTGTGGTCACATTCTTCTAGACTTCATAGAGATGAATGATGTGTTCGCAGGACACCTTGAGAAGTTCTATTTATGTTTTCAATACTTGACTCCATAGCTGAACATGCAGGATGAGAGTTCTCTCATCCAAGGGTTTCCCCTTTCACAGAAGCTATCTAATTTTCTGTATCTCTTCTCTCCCTCCTGTTTTCTCTTATTTATCTAACTGTTCTGCCACCTAGCTAACTAAGTAACTAACTTAACTATCTGTTCCTAGCTAATATCTAGGGATAAACAGAATAACCAGTTACAAGGCCATAAGCACAACCATATCCATGTTGTGGTCGGTGAAGTTGGAGTTACGCCATAGCCCTGGGGTGTCTGTGAGGCCAAGGAATACCGCCTCAGTGGGTGTGGTGAGGGTATGAAATAGAGGAAGAGGGGAGAAGAGAGTGGAGAATGGAGGAATACGACTAGTCATGAGCTGAAACTAGGGTTGACTTGATTTCTTCATTTGGATTATGAAGGATCCTGGGTGTATAATTTGGACGAGTAAGATACAAAGATGCAACGAAAAAACAATATGGTTTTTGAGTTAGTGGAAGAATTGACAACTGAATTGGAAATCAAATTTTGGGCAAAACTGGTTTTGAAATCGGATTCGGTACCGGTTTCAGTGGGATGTGGTTTGGTTTTGAAATCCAATCTAGATAAATGGTTAAGAATGGTATGTGATTGAGTTTTGGGAAAAAAACAATCCATCAACATGTTGATATACTGTTTGCTATGCAGTCATTTGATTTAGGTGCTCTGGTAAATATCTTTTGAAGTAATTAACTTAAGGCGGAGGCTAGCGTGAGTGAAACATATCACTCACCTGTAAGAGAGGCAAATTACCCGCTATAGTAGGTGTAGCTGGTAAAAGAAAATAATATATTTTTTAACTTAGAATTATTTAAAAATAAAGTATTTAACAAAGGTTATTTAAAAAAACAAAAATTCACATGCTCTTCTTCTGAGTACTTGTCTTCAACGTCAAAAAGAAAATCTTCATCTTCTTCATCCCTTTGTTCATCTTTTTTCATAAAAAATCCCGGATCTTCAACCAAGCTTCAAACAAAACCCAGGAAAAAAATCCAAAATTATAAAATTACAAAAAATACCAAATTTTACCCAGATCTCTGCACTCAAATATTTCCTTCTTCCTCTTCCACTTAATTTCTTTGCAATATAAAATCTGCTATTTTTTTAAATGATCAAGAATATGATGAAAAAGAAGTGTACATGGGGTGTTCTTGATTTTATGATAATAAACTGTCATGGGGATACATTAATGAAGCAAAAGAACAGATTTGAGGGAAAAGAAAGAAAAAATAAACTTGTTTTTGGTGCTGCTGTGCAGGTCCTGGGGGAATAAGCTTGAGGTTGTCTCTTTGAGCTTCTTTTTGATTGCTGTATTTTTTAGTATCTTTTTGTTGGCTAGTTGTGTGGTGGTGTGACACAGGTTTTGTTGTGTTTTACTATCTTCTACTTTGATTAAAAAACTAAAAGCAAAAATATAATTTAAAATAACCCACAAAAAACTGTAGCAACAAGTATCTAGTCATTCATCTCTACCTTTCATTATCTTGTCATCTAATCCAATGGTGAAAAAGCACTCTTCACGGGTGAGAGATATGTTTCACTTTCTCACGCTAGAATCCGCCTTAACTTAAAGCTAACAGCTATTATAGTGGAAATATTTACATTTCTGTCATGTAACGTATTTGTCCCTGCTGCCAGCAGGGGATAGTGCAGGCGAAAAAATTATTTGCTAGTGGTGTCTAGATTGAATTTGATCTCTTTTTATTTTTAATTTTTTTTTTTAAGTTTTCAATTTCATCCTACCTCAAGTATTATAAATTTTGTTTTGTTTACTTTCATAAATGGCCCAGGAAGTGTTTCTGGATTGATTTTGATCACTTTTTTTTGTTCTTTGTTTAGCTGAATGTGGGTTTCTTTTGAAGTTTTAATTTTCTTCCTACATGATGTAATATAAATTTTTCTCATCCTATATTTTGTACATGAAAAAATGAAACAGGATGTGTATGAGCAGCAGAAGGAATTAATTCTACTTGCAGAGAGGCTTGTTCTTGCAACTCTTGGTTTTGATCTTAATGTGCTCCATCCTTATAAACCTCTTGTTGAGGCAATAAAGAAATTTAAAGTTGCTCAAAATGCCCTTGCTCAAGTTGCTTGGAATTTCGTAAATGATGGGTATGAATCATATGATGATTAAACCGTTTTTGTCATGGCCAATGGCCTTTGAATTTCCTTTCCTGAAATTAGTGCGTGACATATGCAGACTTCGGACATCTCTTTGCTTGCAATTTAAGCCCCATCACATCGCAGCTGGAGCCATATTCCTTGCTGCCAAGTTTCTAAAGGTGAAGCTCCCGTCAGATGGGGAGAAGGTCTGGTGGCAAGAGTTTGATGTCACCCCACGCCAATTGGAGGGTTGGTGTCTTTTTTTTCGATACTAGTGGTATAAAGAAATGAGAAACAAAAGTACCAACTCATCATCATTTCCCTTTTTCCATCTTCTAACTCATGTTGCATGTTTCCCTCTATTTGGAGTGTGGTGGTATCTTAGTATTCTACTATTAAAGTAGATTGGTATAATCATGCCAACATTGAATATAATAACAGTAATTTATAATTTTTTATTTCAATGCAACTCCCAATGTTTACCTACTTTTTGCAGAAGTGAGTAACCAAATGCTCGAGCTGTATGAACAAAATCGAATGCCGCAGTCCAATGATGCTGAAGGAACTACTGTTGGTGGGAATTCCAATCGGACCACCGTAAAAGCTCCAAATAGTAACGATGAAACAGCAGCCGCGAACAGTAATTCCCAGACTGGAGGCACTAGTTCGAGACCTGAAACATCAAAGCCTGCATCTTCTAAAACTGCGCACGATTCATATGTTGCTAACCAAGTTGGGCGCTCCATCTCCAATCCTGGTAGAAGTAGTGATTATGGGGCCAAAGAAATGAAACGCAGGGTGGAAGATAATGTCAAAGTTAATCAACATTCTGAGGAGGAAAACTCACTGCAAGCACAAGATGTGGCGAGATCTCGTTCTGATGGTGAAAAAGAGCATGAAAACAATACTCTTAGAACTGAAACTAAAGAACACGCTGAACCGAAAGATAAACATTACAGTAGAAACCCAGATCATAAGGATGGTAGTATACTTAGCCGGCCTCCTCAAGAAGCCATTACAAATTTTGATACAGACAAGTACAAAGCTGCAATAGAAAAACGAAGGAAAGCAGCTGGTCATATAACCAAAAAAACCGATTTCATGGATGACGATGATCTCATTGAGAGGGAACTGGAGGATATAGATTATACACCTCCTCATAGTGAGAAGAGTAAGCAAGATAGAAGGCAAAGCTGGTCTAAGCTCTCAGATAGATCAGATTATGACAACATTCACGGGAGACATCAAGATCATGCAGATGAGAAACCTCATGGGATAAAGGGTCTACCATCACTCCAAGATCATGCTGTGGAAGAAGGTGAGGTGTCAGCTTTTGACGACGTTAGTGTAGGGCTTCCGTCACCCAAATCAAGCATCCGCAAGAGGAAAGCAGGGAGCTCACCTGATAGAGTGGTGGAGGGGAAGCAGAGACATCATTATGGCCCTGGATCTCACCACAATAATCGTTCTGATTATGTTGAAGATCGGAGCAAGGTCAGCAGGCTAAGCCATACTGAGAGAGACAGCAAAAGGCATGCACAGGAAAACCATGTTTGAAAATGGATAGGTTATTATTCTGAAATATTTTCTGGTCATCTTAGCTGCCAATGAATCTCTCTGATAGAGGAATTTTATGTGTTTTAAGGACTTAAAACAGCTTATAAAAAACGGACTTGAAAACAAATTTGATTTGGATGGAAGGACTAATGTCATTTCCTCGATTTATGGGCATTTGGGAAACTGCATCATGTAAGTTAATTGTTATAATATATTAGAGTGAGACTTGTAATGGAGGGTCCATTTTCCCACATGATCCATGTTTTTGATCTTGCCCCTGTGAAATATAATTATTAGCAACTATAAAGGGAAGATTGTTGGTGTTCTCTACGCTCAGGAGTTTGAAGTGCTTGTCTAATGTCTAGTATATGTATTTATTATAAATAGCCGCACATTGAATTGGTTAAAATTTAAATGGGTTCCATAGGGCTGGAACGAGTGAGTCAAACTTGCCTTGGTTCGACTCAATAAAAATTGGTTTACTTCAAAATTCGACTCGAATTTGATACAAATTATATTTTTAAATCGAGTTCGATTTGTATAAAGTTCAAGAACAATTTGGTTCAGTTTGTTAGGTTTAGCATGTTTAAGTTCAACTTCTTTTAGTTAACGAATTTAATTTTCAGCTACATTTAACTCATTGATTCATGAAGCAAATTTAACAAGTTAATTGTTGGATCAATTTTTTTTTTGGTTTACAATGAGTGGGAATCGAATCCATGACCTATTGTGTACTACCCAAATTCCTTATCACTAGATCAAATCTAGTGGCTTAGAGCATCTCCAATAAGGGTATCTAAGAGAGTATCATAGATTAATGATATGATACCTTATTTTTTTTATCATTGGAGTTTCATGATGTGGCACATAGGGTGTCAAAATTGATGATACCGGTACCTTAAATAAGGTACCGTATCATCAATTTAATGTTGTTATTAGCTTCCATATATGTCAAAATATTATTAGCTTCCATATACTAATAAAAAAAAATGACGATTCGTCATTTACTCATTTAATATTAATCAAATAAAAAACATTAAAATTTGGACAACCCACAACCCACCCAATCCAACCCAACCCGAAATGAATGGATTTATCCAACCCGATCCAACACTAAAGTGAGTGGTTATTTTACTCGACCCAATCCAGAGTACCCTATATGATTCGGGTTTTAATTTTGGCTAAACTCAACCCAATCCAACGCATGTACATCCATAGTTCCAGGCAGCTATGGCAGCCTGTGGTGGCATTTTCAGAAACTCTAGTGTTTATCACTTAGGGAGTTTTTCTTTTAATATTGGTGAGGGAAATGTTTTCCTTGCTAAGCTAACTGGCACTATGTTAGCTGTTGAGATTGTTGCTTCCAAGAATTGGTTCATTCATGGCTTTGAGTCTAACTCAAGACTTTTTGTTTCGGCTCCTAGCAAACCTTTCATAGTTCCTCGTAGAATAAGAGATAGTTGGATTGGATGAATTGTTTGCTCCTTAGTAAATTCATGAGGTTTATGACTATTCACATTTATAGAAAAGAAAATCATTGTATGGATAAATTTGTTAACATTGGTTTAACCGTTCAACTTTTACTTGGTGGAATGATGTGCATAGGGCCCTTTCTAAGGGTTTTGGTTTATGTCCCCTCTCTTCTCCTTGATTTTTATATATTGTAGGGCTGCTTAGCCTCACTTTTGCCTTAAAAAAAGGAAAATAAAATAAAGCAATAATATCAAAAAAAGCATAGGCAAATGTTAGCTGGTTCATCTCGTGTTATAGACTTCTCGTGCCATATAGCACTGCTCTTTTTTTAAAATATTAAATTAAGATATCTTTCTAATAGATTAATTTATATATAATGGCAATATTAAACCTTTTCACTCTTATCTAATAATATTTTACTTTTTTTGGTACATGATCTTCCAATTGTTAAATATGCTTGGATCTCATCCCCAAAAGCTAGCTCAAAGGGTGAGGTTGCCCTCACATATTTATACACTTAACCGTCCGGGAACCTAAGCAATGTGGGACTTCAAACAAACTCCAACAACACAACAACATATTCAACACCCACCCTCACGCCTAGCGTGGTCCTGGGTCAAATGCCCACATTGCAGTCCTTAACCCGGCTCTGATACCATGTCACGAATATCAAGGCCTAACTCATCCTTACAAAACCGGCTTGTAAGGTGAGGATTGCCTCCTCTTTACAAACTCTTCTCAAGAGTCCTATCTATCCGATGTGGGACTAAATCCCACCGAGTGTTGGCCGCTAACACACCCCCTCACGCTTCAGCCCGACGCAATGGGTCTGAAGCGTGAACGATGTCGGAAACCCAACGATAGACCCGATATGTTGTTGTGTTGTTGGAGTTTGTTTGAAGTCCCACATTGCTTAGGTTTCCGGGCGGTTAAGCGTATAAATATGTGAGGGCAACCTCACCCTTTGAGCTAGCTTTTGCGGATGAGATCCAAACATATTTAACACCAATAAAAACTTAAAAAAAAAAATCTAATTATCTAGCTTCTGTCTATCATTCTCACTTGCATTGTAGTGAACTGTTTCTACTCTATTTGTCGATTCTTTCTACATTGAAGATTGACATTTCATTTTATGGAAACCTTTAGAAATTTATCAAAGCATATCAACGAATATTATATTGCTAACAAAAATCACACACGTATGTAAAATAGAACACCGTCTAATAATATTTGGTTCCGAATCGACACATCAAATGTTTTTTGATTTGAGGTACTTATAAATATGCAACCTTCTAACATTAGTTTCTATTTAAATTTTAATAAATAATCAATCCCCACATATTTTCGATTTGCAAGTTTTGTCCTTGATATAAAAAACATTATGTTTTATTACGTTACACGTATACTAAAAAGAGAATGATTGAAGTCATTAAGTTTGGTCTAGTGATGAGAGATTTTGCTAGTATGCATGAGGTCCTGAGTTCAATCTGCTCCATTGTAAATAAAAAAAGAGAAGATAATAATTGTTTTTAATTGAAAGTAGTTGTGTCTTTTTTTTTTTTTTTATAGAACAAATAGAAATTTTTCATTTTTTTCAAAGGCGTAGGTTTAAATCCTTCTACTACGTATTAAATTTGATCTTTTTTGATAAAAATAGAATAGATTATAAAATTGCGTCAAAAAAGAATTGGACTCGTGACCTTTAACACTATATGCATACATTCTTAACCAACAAACCATCTTCTCAAATTGATATTATAATGCGCAAACATATATATGTAGTAAACATTTGTAAATTTATAAAAAAAAATCAAGGATATTTCAATAATTTCCAATTTTTGGGGGTGGCTGTGACCCAACCAGCCACTCCCTAGTTCGGCCACAGTTGATTTTATACAATTGTTTACAAAGAGTATTCCGACCGCGAACACAACCATAAAAAACAACTTAAAAAAAAGTGTATCTTCTTTGTGTGATTGGGGTTTCCAATGAGAGCTTGCATAACACTCCAACTATAAGAATAGACTCCCTTTAGTCCATCCCTACCATATGCTACTATATATGATTCTTCTAAAAACTTTTTATTTTTATTTTTTCTTCTATCATTTAAGTATCATGAAAAGAGTATTGGAACAATAAAAGTAGATGATAGCGTTTAGACAAAGGATTGAATACCCGACTTGAATTGCAAATAGTAAAATGATCATGTACATAAAAAGCATGACAAATCTAAGATCAATGGATCTCTTATGTTCCAAAGAGATACAAAAGAAAGTGTACTATAGAACAAGAATAATATATTATTTTTGAATTAATAAAATATAAATATTATATTGATTGGAAATTAAACAAAAAAATTGGTATACCCGTAGTGATCTTATGCCTCAAAATCAGCCCTAGATTCACTTCCGTGCAACATCCACCAATGCAACAACATGAGCATGTTTGGTCCTTAAAACCAATTGGGTTCATAAAAGTAGATGTGATTGAAAGGTATATAGAGGCATGTGTCGACTGTACAGTTGAAATTTTCTTGTGTTTCTTGAATTTGGGTTTATTCCTTTTACATTGTTTTGGTTTAATTTGGGTCTTACATGCATCTTAACCATATATTTAGGTTATAGGTTAGATATTTTTTATTGACAAGAAGGTTAGATTGTTTAATCATTAATTGGTACATTTTTTTCTCAATTTCAATGATTAAATGTAATATCAAGACTTTACATTTTAGCTTGTAGACTATTGAGTGATGAGATGGATTCCAAAATATAATTGCTTGCTTTCCAAGCTTTGTTTTAGTCATAAAAACCAAAACTATTACCGATGCAAGTGGTAGTTGTAAAGTGCATGTGCGTATAGTAAACTGCGAGGTATTGAGTTCGATTCTTAGTAAGTCTAATATCACATATTACTACAATGAATCTAAATAGATAAGTGTCAGCACTAAAATTCTACGTTGGACTACGGCAAAAAAAGTGAAAATCTTTCCAATTAATATTAAACAAAAAGTCCCTAATTCGTCTCACAATAATTGTGACAATATATCACATAAATTAAGAAAATATGATAAAAGAAAAAAAGAGAACTACAGTATTATCCAATTGTTTTTTTTTTTGTGTGTTAACCTTTCGATTCATAAGGGAATGTGATCATTATTGTAATTCGGGGTTGACGACGAGGTAAAAAAAGTCTAGCCAATAAATTGTTCCACTCAGAAATTGAACTCGTGTTCTACTGAACGATCCATCATTTGATGAAGTTCTTCTTAGATATAAAGTGTAGTAAGTAGCTGAAGTGAATGAGTTAGAGAGTGAAATGATAAGTAAGTCAGAGATTAGATTTCAACCGTTAATAAAACTAATAGAAAAAAAACTAATAATACTACATTTCAAAAAATAAATGTATAGTGTAGAATAATAAATTGAGAATGAGGATACAATTAAAAATTGAGCAATTAAAAGTGGCCATCTTATTGGGATAAATTTTAGTTGCAAATATAAAAGTCATTTTTGTTGAAAATCATATAATTGATAGCATTACATTATATAAATAAATACAGTTCTCATAATTTAAAAGTAAAAAAATCATCAAAGATCCTCCATCAAAGACTAAGAGGGCTTAATGAAACATAAGGAATTAGGTATCAAATCAAAGTGTCAAGTCAAATGATTCGGTCAAAAAAAGAGCAAATAAAGACATATGCATCTTTTGTTACATCGTGAACTAACCAAAAGTATTTGCCATTACCAAAATATATATAGATTAAGCAAATCCATGTTTTGCCTCCTAATTAAGTGTCATTTTTTCATGTTATGTTAAAATATTTTAATTAATATAAATGTAGAAGATAGATAAAAGCAATAATATTTGTTACCTAACGTGGAACATTTTTTGTAAGTGGGAGGTGGAGTCTCATGTCTAGCTGGTTGGTTAAGTTGTATGATGGGTATGGAAAAAGAACAAGCAGAGGCACCTGATACTACTTACAATCATGATGAATATTAGATTAGATAATCTTCAATTCTATCTTAAATTTTTGCTTTTTGTGGCAAATAGTCAGAGAAAGATGAAATTTGAAGGAGAAGCTATACATATATTCAAGTAAATCAGCATTTGGATACTAAAAATTATATAGTAGAGCAATTTAGTATCTCAATTTTATGAAATTATAATAAATTAGTCATTCAAATAAAAACATCAATCAATATATATTCTCAATTTAAATATCTGCTTTGTGAGCGTTAGTCGAAATCAATGAAAGACATACATATTGACTTAAACAGTTTCCTACAGTTGGTGTGTCAAGTGTTAGTTATATAGTTTCATATTGAATGAAAAAGTGAATATTGCATAATATATAAGTAAAATGACAATATATCGAATGCCTTAAAATTTTGGATAAAGATGTATTGTCAAATTCTCCTTGTGTGATTGTTCAAATCCAAATGTGACGATAATTTTTTGTACTCCCTTCATGACCTCACACTTATATCAAAGTTGATTGTTTACTAAAAATGACCAGTTCTTTGTGTCGAAAGTCTCCCTAACAATGGAGGTCAGACGACACATCACATTGAGGTGTTGTCAACAGCAATGCAAATGGATATATGGATGAAAAAGCTTTTGCCTTAGAGGGAACATATACTAGATGAGAATGAATTTATACTTAAAGGGAAATTGTTGGCGGGTCTAGTGAGTTAGCAGCCACATATTAAATGAAAAGTGAATTTTGAATAAGATATATAAGTGAGATGATACATATACTTATGATATTTAATTTATTATTACTCAACCATCCAATTTGACGGGAGAAACTGCGAATCCTCTCACATAATTGCAATTTTATAATAACAAAATTGCAAACAATTTCATAATATACAACTATCCAAATCTCTAGTACACTTGAAAGATTTGAATTCTTGTAAAAAAACCTCAAACTAACTCTCAATTTACTCTACTCTATATGAGATTTATTAATTGGGTACTAAATTTAAACCCACACAAATTTATTGTTTCTTTCTCTAAACAAAATCTGTTTGTCAGTTCCAATAAATTTATCTCAATTGATAAGAATATCACAAATTGCAACTCAAATTACTTACTCCCTCCGTCCCAAATTATAAGGGAAAAAAGCCCATTTTTTTTGTCCCAAATTATAAGAGAAAAAATCATTTTCAAGAATGTTTTTTCCTTATTTTTATAAAATTAAATGCAAATTGCATTTAATTTATTCTCTCTCTCATTTTCTCAATAAACAACAACCAATAAAAATTGTTTTTACATCTTCCTATGCAACTTATTCCAAAAAAAACCCACAAAAACATACTTCAAATTCTCATGTTTTACTTTTTCTTAATAAGTGTGATTTTTTTATTTTTTCTTATAATTTGGGACGGATGGAGTATTTACTTAACGGTTGAATTTCTAATTAATAAATTACTTAAAAAAATATCTTGTTTGCCAAGTTGGCATATATAGTTCTCCCACTTTTGTGACGGCTGATACTAAACTGGTAAGGTGGGAGACCAGGAATCTTGGCAGATAACAAAAGATTGTGCAAATTTATATAATATATATGCTTTTTATAAAAATCATTTTGAACCAGATACTCCTTTTATCAAATGTTATAGAAAGTAATGGAAAAACAAAAGTATTTTTCTCTAACTCTTTATTCTTTAGAGAGCACTATAACATATGTAATAAACAATATGCTCACATTTTTGTTGGTGAATATGTGAACTATTTTATGTGGATAAATGAAATGATGTAGTATGGTCTCAAACACAAAGACAATTTTGTTTTTAAGCGGCATACATACTAATTTATATTATCAACAATTTGGCTGGCAGTTGTGATAATGGGGGCCATGAATCAAGTATTCATAGCTTTGTTATGTGTATATTAAATTATATCTAAAGTAATCTCAATATATATGCATTATTAATGCAACCGTAGGCTTTGAGTTCAGTGGCCGGCCGGTATGGGTGAGAAATTTTTTCAGATGCAACTTTTTAAATCAATTGTATCAATATTTCCAAAAGAGTTTAATTGATATGCACTGACGGTGTAAAATAGTTTTACACCATCGTCCAATAAACAACCATTATTTTGTCATGTCATATCAAAAAAGTGGGGTGAAGTGGGGTGATGTGGCAGAAAACATGGTTCATAATGTAAAATTATTTTACACCGTCGGTGCATATTAATTAAATCCTTTCCAAACAGTCTCTAAATTATTTATTTATTTTTTTTTAATTAGCTCTCTGGCTTTAAGGGGTTTTAGATGTCTTATTTAGATTAATGAAAATGCTAAACAATACTTCAAATACTAATTAAGTAGACTAATAAGAAAGTTTTATCTTAAAATTTGTGCATTTAATATCTTAAAAATATAAAAAGTTATCTTTTTAACATTAAATTTATCTTTAATTTCTTTTTCTGGTATGCTTAACAAATGCCTCAAGATCGTACTGTTTATCAGGACCCTTAAATTAAATATTAAAATTAAACTAATAATAGAAATAAGTACAAAAAATTTAAAAGAGTTATTATTTATTTATGTTATAAATAACATATAATTTTGTTAATAACATCTATAACATATATAAAAAGTCATATTTAAAAATTTGTCTTCTTCTGTGCTTGCAAAGTGACAATATTTATAAAAAAAACTATTAACTTATCCGTGCAGCCACATAGGACGTGCCTTTTTTGACTAAAAAGATAACGATATTCATTCATTCCAATAATTGATATAGTACATCAGATCCAAATACACATTCAACATCGCTAAAAACAAAAAGGATGAATCTGCGAACAAACTCACAGCATCCGTGTTAATAGCATACAACGGCAAAATGCATACAAATAATAATATGATAAAACTAAAGTCACCGAAATATCCATGCTTCCGGATCTGCAACGTTGATGCCCAAATCATTGATTGAATCTGCAATTGATTGAAGATGATCTTTCAATATGAACTAAACGAACACCGTAACAAGACGGAGAATTCAACGTCGTACCAAGACGACGGTCAACACAAACGCCGCACTCAGATGACGATATCACACAAATAAAAAAGAAAAACAACTAAAAAACTTAATCTATGTGAAAAATCACTTATTTAGATTGAAAACAACAAGAAAAAAGGTGAAGAGGGGTGATTTTAGGTCAAATATGACCTAAAATCACCCCTAACTAGTAGAGGAAGAAGAAACTCAGAGAAAAAGAAAATAGGGCCGGCTCATAGGACGTGCCTTCTCAGTGTATTGATTTGAATTATAAATATTAAAAGGGTGTGCTAAAACGATACTCGCAGAGTAATTGTTAAGCATATTACAAAAGAAAATTAAAATATAAAGTTAATGTTAAAACATGACTTTTTATGCATTAATGTATTTTGATTAAGAAATATTTTTGTTTAAATTAAAAAATGTACTGTATATAATAGTTATTATAATTTTTCGTCAGCAATAACTTGTTAAAACTTAAAAGTGTATAATAATTAATTAAATTTTGGCTTAATTGCATTTTTAGTTCTTTATCTTTATTTTAGGTTTTAAGTTGATCTCTTATCTTTTAAAAGTTTCAAGTTGATCCTTATCTTTTCTACGGGTTTCAAGTTGGTCCATCTCATCAAATTTTTCACTATTTAAATTTGGACACGTGTCATCTTTCCAAGTGTGGTTTCCGTTTGTCACATGTCCAAATTTAACGGTAATATATAAAAATTTGACGGGAGGGGCCAACATGAAACCTGCAGAAAAGATAAGGGACCAACTTAAAACGTTTAAAACATAAGGGACTAACGTGAAACTTAAAATAAAGATAAAGGACCAAAAGTCCAATTAAGCCTTAAATTTTTTTATCACCAACAACTTATTTTTTCCGTATAATAGTTATTCAAATTTTTATCGACAACAATTTATTTCCATTATATAGTTAGTTCTTTAAATTTTTTTATCAATAACAATTTATTCCCCGTATATAATAGTTAATTTAGATTTTAGGTTATGTACGTTTTTTGTCTCTAAGTATAGATTTCTCTCTCTTAATCTCTTTAGTGTAATTCGTAAAGATATTAATTGAGTGCACTCCACATATAAATATACATAAAATAATTAGAAGTCGGTATGTTTCATTGTTCTAAGCGTTTTTGTGTGAACCACTGAGTTAGGTTATCCCCAATTTTTGTATATATTTCTTTGGAGAATGTTAACATGTGCATATATGACACATGTTAAGGTAATAAAAATAGAAATAATGCTTTAGAATTTGTGTATTTTAACTTTTCAAGCATTAAATGTCTTGTATCATTAAATGTTAAATTTCTATATTAAGATATCTTATCATGTACCCTATATGCACATGTTAACAAGACCCTATTAATATAATAAAGCCATATAAGTAAATGATAAGGGTGAAGCCTGCCTTATCTCTGATGTGTAGATATTCTCCACCTTATATAAAAACAAAAATGTACATAAAATAAGCATTTCTTAATTATATCTTCATCTAGAACTTTTATGTATATATACCAAATACAAGCAAATACTTGTTCACTTTATATCACATGCCATTAATTTTTATTCAAAAAATGTTGAAAGTATATTATCACTTCTTATAATCATATTACATTGAAGCACATCTATATATATAAATCCTAAATATATATAAATCCTAGATAGTTGTCCAATTGTCTATCTAAACTATAATCCACAAACCAATGAAAATCTTTCATTTAGCCACATCATCCACTTACATGCATTTAATATGTGGTACTAATAATAATAATAATAATAATAATAATAATAATAATAATTATTATTATTATTATTATTATTATTATTATTATTATTATTATTTTGGGTTGTTATTATTTTAATTTTTTTGTTCATTTTATTATTTTGTGTATTTTATTCAAAATAGTTAAATTTTTTCTAATAATCTTTTGTCCAATTTTTATGTATATAAAAAGTTGGTCGATTGTCAGAACTACTTACTGATGTTAGTAAAAAGAATATATAAGATAAAATTTAATAAATATTTTTGCAAATTATTTTATAGTATAAAATAGCGCGTAAAATCCGTGCATCGCACGGGTAGGAGTCTAGTAAATTATAATTAGGTAACAATTGTTCTCCATATCTTTAAAAGAGAACAAATTTATATATACAACAACATTTGCATGATATAATGAATATTTTTTTTGGCGACAATGCTTGAGCGCCAAATACATCTACATGATATAAATCGATATGCTTCTACGCCAGTCAAAAAAATTGAAAAGTAAGGAAAATAGATATATATATATATATATATATATCAAAGTATGATACAAATCATATGTAAATAACAACATTACGATATGTTCAAATAAAGTTTTACATGCATAGAATTATTTTTAAACTTCACCATAAGGCTAGTCGCAATAACACCTATTACAAATGCACTTCATATGATGAGTGGGGCATTCAATAAATGGACAATCGTAGTCGTGAGTACAAGAAGGATCTATGATTCAAAGCAAAAATACATAAATGTTAGTGAAAAGGTGTGAAAGATTGTGTATAAGTTAAAGAGGAAAATTTTAAGAGTATGAGAAAAATGTCTTACCGCCGTTGGTTACAGCAAGAATTAAAGAAACAAACAAGATCATAGTATAAATAAACTTGATAACATTAGCCATATTTTTTCTTCTTTTAATGCAACAAATACATAATTGTTCAATCACTTTATAATGTAAAATTATATTTTCTATTTACTTAAATTAAATAGTTTCTTGCACTTAATAGTAAAACAAAACATTTTGAACATCAATCCTTGTTAAATAATGTCTCTAGAGTATATTGATGTGTTGCGTTATTAGTTCCTTTAGCTCACTCAATCGACAATTAGATCATAATATTTTTTTTTACCAACCTTTCCTTATTATTGTTTTGTTTTATATTTCTAGCTTTTCATGATGGATAGGGGAAAATCTCACAAGAAGCATATTAATATATTGAATGATGAAATATTCAAGAGTATGAATAAATTATAAATAAACGAGGTATCAACATAATTATACATAATTTAAAATTAAGGATATATTTTTACACAATTTAAATTTAAACTAGGATAATACTCGTGCATATGCACGGGTTGCGGCGTTGCCGCAATTTTTTTTATGATAGGGTGATATTTTTGTAATTAGAAATAATGATTAATGCTCTATTATATTATTTAAGAACCTTACAACCACAATTTGTTGTCCCTTCAAGGCACACAATACCTAGGGACTGTTTTAAATTGTACCAAGAGGAAAAAACAAGTTTAAGGGCATTTCTTAGATCTAATTGCACAAGGGTTGCACTAACAACAGATTGCTGGACATCTATCCAAAATATGGGAAATAACTTTGTCTTGATGTCCCGACTAGATAGAACTCAACCTATCTAATGTTGGAGGCAGCTGAAAAATTCCAAGTCGCTTTTGATAAGCTTGACATTGAAGACCCTAGTTATCTAGAGTATTTTGGGGCTGGTTCTTCTCCCCCAAATTTTGATGATGGGGATAAGGCACGTGCATTTATGAAATTCCTTAAAATCTTTTACGATGCCACCAATATTTTTTCTGCTTCTACACATGTTACCATACATGCTGCATTCCACCACTTGGCCAAAATCTACAATGAAGTGAAAATGGCCATTATGGATTCGGATCCTGTTTTGAGTGCAATGAGAAAGGATATGAAATTGGAATATGACAAGTATTGGGGGAATTGGTGAGCATGAATCAATTGATTTATTTTGCAGTTATTCTTGATCCTTGCTTTAAGATGAGATATTTGGAGTTTGTTTTTCCAACAATGTACAATGATCAGCCCGATGTGGCTGAATTGTTTTTAGCCAAAATCAAAGCTAATTTGTCCAGAATGTATGATTGGTATGCTTCAGCCCATGACCAACAAAATAGGGTTAGACCTTCATCTAGTGTTAGTGTTTCAGTTCAACAACCAACACAATTGAACATATCTAATGCTTTTAAGAGTTACTTGAAAGAAATAAATTCAATTGGTAACAAAAACGAGCTGGAGAAGTACTTGGATGAAGAACACATAGATGAAGATGATAATTTTGACCTACTTTTGTGGTGGAAACAAAAAGTTTGACCTAATATTGACCTATTAGATATTATCAATTTTCTGAAAATTTTGTTTGTGTTGTTTTGAACTTTGTATTAGAGATTACCAATTTTATGCAAATTTAAGATATTTTGAAGGTTTGATATATCATTAAAATTTAATTTTCTTTAAACAAAATTTTATTTTCTTTAAGATATTTCGTATTTTCTTTAAAGGTACATAAGAAAGCATTTGTATACAAAAGTGTTGTCTAAAAGATACCACAAGATATCACTTGTATAAAAAAGCGCTGTCTAAAGGTACCATAAGATAGCGTTTGTATACAAAGCGATATCTGTAGCTATCATAAGATAAGAACATTGTCTAAAGATATCATAAGATAGCGCTTGTATAAAAAAGGGTTGCTTAAAGGTTCCATAAGATAGTGTTTTTATAAAAAACCGATATCTTATAGTACCTTTAGACAACACTTTTACTTGATTATGAAGCGTTATCTAAACTTTTAGCAGCGCCAAAATATATAGCGCTTTATAAACGATGTCTACTGCCAAAATAAGCATTGTCTAAAGCCTTTTTTGGCATAGTGCCGGAAAGGCTCTTCATCTAAGATGACAAATTTAGCCAAAGCCCTCCTAAAAAACTCAACATTAAACATATGACTTGCTGCTCCTAACGCTAACCCACCAGCTCCATTAGGGTCCAAAGTTAGCACTGTTTGATTTGGGTCATTAATCAAGACATTGGGATTTTTGGGTCATTAATCAAGACATCGTAAAAAATATTTAACAATGTATTTTAATTGAATGTATGATTATACTTATCACAATTATTATTTTTAATTTATAAAAATATTTTAATTATGTATTTTAATCGAATCCGTGCAACACACGGGTTTATCCCTAGTAAGAATTAAAATTAAGGTGTCACAATGTTTGGAGACGACGACACAACACACATCTCCATCTATCAAACTAATCTAAAACTTTGACATCACATTTAGCCCATCTTTTAATAATAAGTATGTGAGGCACTTATTATTTTATATATAAATTATTTATTTAACTAATTTTTAATCATTATGAGATTGATTACTCACAGTTGAAAATTCCCAAACCATGGAATCAAATTAAATTATACAAACATACTTGATAAAATGTAAACAACTTTGTACATGCATACCCACTTCTATTTACAATTAAATTAATTCATAAAACAGTTATAATTTTGAAATTGTGGTAAACAACAGAAGCTTCACTATAGGTATATAACCAAAAGTCCAAAACGAATATGTCCCTATAGTCGTACAAAATTAAGAGCCTATCCAATCATGGTGGCAATTTGGGATACATAAACGTGACCACAAAATATTTGTTTTCTAAGGGTATATTTGTTCATAAACCTCAAGTCAATGTACTATTGTTTCCATATAATTGATAAGTATATTATTAATACAAGTATATGAATGTATACTTTGAGTTGAGAGAAAAATATTTTGTACTTGATTTGTTTACTTAAAATCTAACAATCACATGTGTTAGATTCGTAGCCTATAAGTAGCCTATAATAAGTAGGATAAATCTTTAGTAGTATATATACTTATAGATGTATCATGTATTTATAGCTTTATTAAATCAATTTGGAAGAGAATAGTGTGTTGTGTACATGAAGCTCTCTACAATTTACTTTTTCAGATCACTTCAGCTTTTTTCCTACTAAATAGCTTAAATTCCTCTTCTCGTTGGCTGTAAGTTGCTGAAAAAAAATTAAATTCGTACTTTATTCTATATACGCATATATAAGTAATATCGGCCCATATTTTATTTTATATAATATAAAAAAAAAATATACTTGCTTCCTAATCTAATTTCTTTTCTTATAAGAAAATTAGTATATTTAAAGATACACTTAATTACTTATCATGTCATCTGAGTTAGATGTTAGAGTCAAAGCATAAACTCAAATTTGATTAAAGGCCATGTTCAATGAATGACCTGTTTGCCCCTTTTCTGGCCCATACTTCTTGATTAAGAACAAGTTGCTGGCTTTCTTTTTCTGTTCTCATAATTACCCATATATATTTTTTTCAATAAAAAGATCATATTATGATTACAATTTCTAAAGCATGTAAAAAAACAAACAATCAAATAAAAATTATTTAGTATTAGAATGTGCGTTTGAATAACTCAATCTTACAAAATCGTCTTGTAATATAAGAATTGCAGTCATTTATAAGTTTATGTTTGAATTTTATCTTATCCAATATACATGCATGAATTGAGACTCTTAACACACAACCCTCATGCCATGAATTGAACATCTGACACATGACCTGAGTTGTCCAATAGCGGCAACCTAATATAAAAGATAGCACAACTAAATTTGGAATGACTCTGGTGAGGGTTTTTGGTAGTATGTTATTGGTCATAAGTTCGATTTCCAGCTCATTGTAAAAAAAAAAGGATAGACTCTATTAATCACAAATATTAGAATTTTGAGTTGAGACCAACCCAATCTTATTTATTAACACATGACCTAATCTTATACGAGACTTTTAAGATTTAACATTTAGGAAATGAAAATAATTTCCCCCACTATTGACAGAAGTATGTATACGGTAAAATTCAACTATTCTCATCTTTGTCTTCTTTCTACGCTTTCTTTGAATCGTATTGAGTGTGGGATCATCGCCAAAGTTTGGGATAGTTGAATGTCTCCGAACAAAGAATTTTTTTAGGTGAGATGGAGTCGAAGAACCATTTGTTTGTTCATTTCTAATTAGCGGGGAGGTTATGTTCAATCCATATTTAGATTTGGTCTTTTGTCGTTTTCACGAAGTAACCCATTGATGCATTTCACAGATTTCCTCTCTCAATTTTGTTTTAGTCAAAAGCCTTGATGATTTAGCATGCGGTTATAATATGGACGCTTTTGCGGACAATAAATGATAAAATCTTTTATGGTAAATAGTTTTTGTTATTGGATCCGGGGTAGGTCCACTAGTAGAAACAAAACTGAACGCGGTGGTAATATTTTAATTATGACGAAAATTATCTAAAATAAATATATATCTGGTCATATATATCGTCAAATATAACAAGTCAGGTTGAGTAAATGGAGGTTGCATGCTGTCAATTGCGCTGGCGCGCCACACCCTTCGTGGGGCGCTCGAGGCAACAGCCTTTAGCTCACTTTGTGTTCCATTTTGTTTGATTTTAGATCATGTAGTATGTTAATTAATATATATATGAATAAGTTGATCATGTATACGTAATAGATTTGAGCCATGTATGTATAAGTAAATATATATTTACATATTGTACTCTACCAAAAAAAAAAAATTTTACATATTGTAAGTGTTCAATGATCCCACTACATTAATAGAGGAGAAGTTGTATGATTTGTCAAACCGCTGAGCAACTTGTTTTCTTGACCTATACAATCCTGAGGAAGATTATGATGTTGCAGATGAGGCTTAGGAGCTAGTTAGGTTAATTTGTGTGATGTTACAATGGATTCGTATTAATTATGATGATGTTTTGAATTGTAATAACATTTGGTATTTTGCTTGAATGTTGAATTATATGACATTTTGATGAATTAATGTTGAATTGTATGACATTTGGTATTTTGGATGAATGTTTAATTTTAATGACATTTGATTATATTCTGTAACTGTATTTTGGTTGAATGATGAATTGTAATGGTATTTTAGA
Source organism: Trifolium pratense (assembly GCF_020283565.1). Lineage (NCBI taxonomy): Eukaryota > Viridiplantae > Streptophyta > Magnoliopsida > Fabales > Fabaceae > Trifolium > Trifolium pratense. The sequence goes on from NC_060065.1 coordinate 39,486,515, forward strand.
TTTTTTTTTAATTAAAAAAATAATTTAAAATATAAAAAAAAAACGCAGGATTTTGTAAAAAAATAAAAATAAAAAAAGTAAATATTTCACATCGGATAGACTTGGTTAGATGTAAAAGGTCCAATTTAATTAAAAAAATAATTCAAAAAATGAGTCAGATATAAAAAATGTTTTTGGCCAGATATAAAAAGTATTTTCTGTACTAGTGGACATTATTTTTATTTCTCTTTCTTTTAGAGTTTGGGTTGAGTACAAATATTGTACTTTTTCTTAGGCTGTATAGAGTATAAGACAAGTATAATTTGAATTATATGTATTCAAGGTTATGTTATTGACTTTGCAATGATTGAGTATATATAAGTAAAAGTACATAATGTGTGTATAAATGATAAACGGTTACTTGCTACATAATAGGAAATAATATATCATTGAGAATTATGAGTGAGAATTGCTTGGCATGATATCCGCAAGTGGCAGTTATGTTTCATTCAGTCAATATGCCCCCTCAAGATGGAGGTATTCTCAATAACTCCAATCTTGTCTTTAAGGAAATGGTGCCGCATGGTGGATAACGGCTTTGTAAGTAGATCAGCTAACTGATGGCTTGTTGGAACATGTGAAACTTGAAGCTTCTTGGCGGAAACAAGATCGCGAACAAAGTGATAATCTATAGCAACATGTTTCATTCTAGAGTGAAAGACTGGGTTTGCACATAGATAGGTAGCTCCAATATTGTCAGAGAATATAGTTGGTGCAGTTGGTGGAATTTGAAGTTCTTGTAGTAAGTTTTGAATCCATATTAATTCTTGAGTAGTGGTTGCTATAGTACGATATTCGGCTTCAGTCGATGATTTTGCAACTGTGGGTTGCTTTTTGCATGACCAAGAGATAATATTAGGACCAAAATAAATTAGATAAGCACCTGTTGATTTCCTGTCAATTATGTCACCTGCCCAATCTGCATCACAAAAGCCGGTGAGGCTTGTATTTGAAGATTTCTTGAGATGGAGTCCATGGAAGATGGTGGACTTGAGATAGCGCAATATTCTCTTTAAGGCTTGCATATCTGTCACAGTAGGAGCTTGCATTTGTTGTGCTAGTTTATTCACAGGAAATGCTATGTCTGGACGTGTGTTTGAGAGATAGTGTAAGGCACCAAGTATACTACGAAATTCCTTGCTATCACAAGTCGTGGAGTCTGGTTTAGGTTGTGAACTGAAAGAAGTGGCCATGGGAGTGGACACAGGTTTGCAATCACCCATGTTTGCTCGAAGAAGAATATCTCTAATATAATGATGTTATGTAAGGAATAAACCAGCCTTTGTTGGTATTATTTCAACTCCAAGGAAGTGGCTTGGTTGACCCAAATCTTTAAGGGAAAAATTTTCTGCAAGTGCCTTTTTAAACTTATCTAAAAAACTAGAATTATTGCCGCATAATAATAAATCATCAACATACATTAAAAAATAAGCAGTTGTAGCTCCAGATGTATAAATGAATAAGGATGCATCACTCTTCGCATTAACGAAACCATATTGTAGTAGAAATGTTTTTAAAACATCAAACCAAGCCCGTGGTGCTTGCTTAAGACCATATAGTGCTTTCTTCAGCTTGCAGACATAATTTGGAAGTGAAGAATGAATAAAACCAGCTGGTTGAGTCATGTAGACATCTTCACTAATTGATCCGTGTAAAAAGGCATTGTTCACGTTCATTTGTGTGAGAGACCAACCTTTTGCAAGAGCAATGCAAAGAACAATCTTGATTGTTTGAGGTTTGATGACAGGGCTAAAAGTATCTTTGTAATCAATATCCGGTCTTTGATGGAAACCTTTGGCAACAAGTCTTGCTTTGTAGCGAGAGATAGAACCATCAGGGTTTCTTTTCAATCTGAAAACCCATTTGTTACCAATAACATTGTAATGTGGTGATGGTGGAACAAGTGTCCATGTACCATTGCGCATAAGAGCCATAAATTCATCTGTCATCGCCTGTTGCCATTCAGTAGACTTAATTGCCTGAGATACACATGTTGGTTCAATTGGATTAGGCAATGGGTATTTTGTTGCAAGGTTTAATTGTTTAGGTTTAAAAATTCCACGTTTGGCCCTAGTCTGCATTGGATGATCTGGTACTTTTAATTTAGATTTAATTGGAGGTTTTATAACAGTAGGTGCATGGCTGGATGGAGTGGCCGAGGATGTAGGGGAATTGTTTGGTGACAGGTTTATAGGAGAATGGTGAGTGGTTTGTGAGATAATGGGCTGATTATTATCTATTGGAGTGATAATTTCATTGTTATCTAAATGTGTGGGTGGAGTTAATGGGGAGGTAGGTTGGCTACGTGGCATTGGAGAGGAATTGGTGTGAATTGTTTCTTGAGGTGTAAATGTGGTTTGATTAGTGGAATTAGGAGTTAATGTAGTATGAGGTATAATTGGGTGGGTTACGGTCAAAGGTGAGAAATAGTTGGGATTGTTATTATTTGAATTTAAATGAGGGAGATAAGTATGCTCATGTGAAGATTTTTCAGAGTATGGAAAAATATTTTCAACAAATTGGACATGTCTAGAATTGTAAAATTTATTGGTTTTATAATTATAGCATATGTAAGCACTTTGAGACAAACTGTAACCAAGAAATATGCAAGGTTCGGATCGTGGTTGAAGTTTGTGTGAAGTATATGGCTTTAACCAGGGAAAACAAAGACACCCAAAAGACCGAAGTTTGTTGTAATTGGGTTGAGTTTGAAATAAGGTAAAGAACGGCGAATGCATATTTAACGTGGGTGTTGGAAGGCGATTAATGAGATAAGCAGCGGTTTGAGATGCAAACGACCAAAAATTAGGTGGAAGGGAGGCTTGATGAAGTAAGCACCTTGTGATTTCAAGTAAATGACGATGTTTTCGTTCACAAAGACCATTATGTTGTGGCGTGTGAGGTGGAGTAGTTAGGTGTTGAATTCCATTATTTTGAAAATATGATTTGAGTTTAATGAATTCTCCACCATTATCGGAATAGAAAGTTTTAATTTTACAATTAAATTGATTTTCCACAAGGTTTTTAAAAATTGGAAAGATAGTTGACACATCAGACTTGAATTTTAAAGGGTACAACCACACATATTTATAAAAATGATCAATAAAAATAACATAATATTTGAAATTGTCTATGGAAATAAAGGGGGAGGGTCCCCAAACATCTGAATAAATAACTTCTAATGGACTATTACTGGAAATAGTAGACTTATGAAAAGGCAACTTGTGACTCTTATTGGTCATACAATGATTGCAATTATTGAAAGAAACTTTGACAGGAATATTATTTGATTTAAGGATGTGATGGAAGATTTGAGACGATGGATGACCAAGTCGATTATGCCAACACAGAGATAGAGGAGTGGAAGCGGTAGAGTAGGCACGAGGAGAGGTGGATGTAGGTAACTTGTAGACATTGGAATCATTCGGACCTTGAAGAAGACATGCCCCCGTGGTCAAGTCCTTTACCTTAAAGAAAGAAGGGAAAAATTCAATAGAAACATTGTTAGTGTTACATAATTGAGAGACGGATACAAGGTTTTGGGTGACACCCGGAGCATAAAGAACATTATGAAGGATAAGGTTACGGTTAAGTTTGGATGAATTAAGTATTGTAGAACCAACATGTGTAATAGGAAGAGACATACCGTTGGAAACATGGAGATGATCATTACCATTGTAATCACCTTGTAATGAGAGATTGTTTAAATCATTGGTGATGTGATGTGAGGCGCCGGAGTCGAAGAGCCATTCTGGTGGTGGGATGGTAGCTTGTGCTGCATAGGCTGCTGGTTGATATGGTTGCCTTTTGTTGCGTTTATATTTGGAGCAATCTTGAGCACTGTGTCCTTTTATAGAGCAAAGCTGACAGGTAATATTTGAGTGTCGACCATACTGACTTGAAGGAGTGTGACGAGGCTGGTTGCGACCGCGACCTCTGTTGCGGTGATTGTAACGACCACGATTTGCATAGTTAGCCGTGACAGGAGTGTGATTATTCATGAGCTCATCCCTCTTCAGATACATTTCATAATCCATAAGTTTGATGTAAAGAGCATCAAATGAAATCGGATCGTCACGAGTCCGAATTGATGCAGTGAATTCCCTAAATGATGGATCCAAACCATTTAGAGCATAGATGACAATATCAATGTCATCAACAGGATGGCCAATCAAAGATAGTTCGTCTTAGATGGAGCGAATGTTCTGCATATACGCAGCAATAGTAGTGGATCCTTCTTTTTTGATTGAATTCAGACGTTCTTTCAGCGACATAACACGTGATCGAGAACGCGTGGCAAATGATCGCTCCAAAATTAGCCACGCATCACGTGATGTAGGTGCGGTAGACATTACAGCACGAGCTTCTTCATCGCAAGCCCCTAGTAAAGCAATGTAGAGATAGTTGTCTTGACGAATCCAAATGTTAAATGCAGGATTGTCAGTTTCAGTGCCATCAACAACATTTTTTATCACTGGAGGAGGACAAGGGGTTTTACCGGTGACGTAGCCATCAAGATTTTGAGCAACATGGAGAGACTGAATTTGACGGTGCCATGCGGGATAGTTCTTTGAATTCAGTTTGATGGGAAGTTGGGTGTTTGTGTTGAGTTCCACAAGGTCTTTTGAGGTGCTAGATATAGATTATGAGAGGGTGGAGGTGGAGGCTGGGGTAGTAGTCATTTTGGATCAAGAGAGGAAAAAGAAAAATTGCTATTTTAAGCCAAAGGCTAAACTGATACCATAAGTCAAGTATAATTTGAATTATATGTATTCAAGGTTATGTTATTGACTTTACAATGATTGAGTATATATAAGTAAAAGTACATAATGTGTGTATAAATGATAAACGATTACTTGCTACATAATAGGAAATAATATATCATTGAGAATTATGAGTGAGAATTGCTTGGCATGATATCCGCAAGTGGCAATTATGTTTCATTCAGTCAATATAGAGTACTACTTATATTTTTGCCGTAAAAAATAAAGTTATATTTCCTCTTTATTTTATCTTTTGTTAATTATTGGTTTGGGGTAGGGCATTTTTTATTTCTCTTTCTTTTGAAGGTTGGGTAGAATACAATCTTATACTTTATCTATGGCTATAGATAGAGTACCGCTTGTACTTTTTTTTTTCTTCGTTTTTTCTTATTAATAAAATTATCTTTTGCCGTTAAAAAAATGAAAATAATTTATAGACTAACAATTTTTAACATGATCAATCTATAAGTTCCCAAATATTTTCTAGACAAAGTGTGACCCATGTATAGTTACAACTGCTGGCTAAGATAACCCATGCACGGAAATAAGAATTTTCTTTTTAACCTACACTTTTGACTTCAAAGGTCATCTTCAATATTATCTATTAGTAGAATTGTACGTGTTTCCGCATATGCAAAGAGTTAAATCATCTTTTGCTTACATGTGTGATGTGTGAGATAAAAGATGAATATGTAAATAGGGAAACAAAAAGAGGTAGGGTTTGGTTACGAATCATAATATTTCACATTTATATATATGCTTTTATTTACATGTTGGTCATGTGAAATGTAAAAGAAACACTACTTTAACAAATATGTGAAGTGAAGTGAAGAGTTTTCATTAACAAAAGTATCCAACTAAGGAGTGTGTTTATTCTTTTAACTATACAAAACATTATTTGGTAGTAACTTTTCTTTGTTGAGGAACACATGTTATCCATAAGAGATGGAATCTCTTATTAACTCCAACAGATTTTCTTCATATGTAAGATTGAGAGTTTGATTCCCCAACACACTTGCTTAAGGCTCATCTCTTATAATTACCACTTTGAACTTTGATCAACCCACAACGAGTATTTTTTATTTTTATCATTTTCTAAACCATTGTAATTATGATTTTTACTAATTTTCTTTTATTAATTAATGTCTTGGTGAGATTAGTTTAGTTGGTAAAAATATCACATTATTATATATGTTGAGACCGAAGTTCGAACTAAAAATTTTCTACTTATTTATCTCAAAGGGTAAATTTTAAATCACGGAACTACTTGACAAAAAAATAAAAATTAATTAAAGTATTATTCAATGTTATACATTCAAAATATAAATTCCTAAAAAAAATTCATACAATATTTTTTGGGGTCAAATTTTGAGAAAACAAATTAATTTTATATATAATGAAAAAATAAATGGCAATATATTATTTCCTAAAATAACAATTAATTTTTTTTAATATATATATATATATATAGTACAAAGATTTTGGTGTATAAGTATTAAGTAATACACCAAAAATAAAAAACTAACAAAGGTAAGAGATAAATAAAAAAAAAGGACATGAGAAACCAGTCCAATCACCGGCCAACTATAAGGAACCTGCTAAACAGTGACGATGTCACTCAAGGTTGACCCCTCCACTCCACTCTATCGACAGTAGCACAAAATAGATTACACTTCCTACTCATAAAGAGAGCATGTGTGACCAAGATTCTTACCACAAAACCATTTCCAAGAGTAGAGTTTAATCCTATATATCCACCAGTTGCTCAACAGAAGTGGACCGCCCAGAAAAGATAAAACCATTGCGAGAAAATCATATGGACCACAAGACAACATGTCAAACTAAAGCCAAACCATAACGAACTCTCCTACGAGCCCCTAGACCCAATAAAGCATCGTAATGACCAAGCAAATCTCTCTGCATCACAACCTCCCAACCCAACCCAACAACCTAGCGATGGTATACCACACAAAGGACAAGACTACACACATAACAAACAAGTGGACCGAACACTCACAGTAGACTTCACATAAAACACATATGGTACCTCCAAGATCTGATAATAATATTAGGAAAACCATAAAAAAATAATTCACCAAAAGCATAAGAAATAAAAAAAAAAAATACTCATCGAAAAATGACATGTGGCTTGTAAGATAAAATATAATGTTTTTTCGTTACAACCAACAATAAAATTACACATAATTACGAGATTCTGAGGTCAAATATCGATGAAGGTTTCAAAGTTAACAATATCGACTAGTTGAATAAGACTTATGAATGACATATATAATTTTCTTTTAATAGAATATATGAGAAAATTGTACAAAAATAAAATAAATAATAATATATAATTGTTCCACAAAAAAAAAAAATCTCTCTTATTATAATGCTAAACATTAAAGATGTTAAAATTTCTATCAATAATTGACCTTTTTCTAGATATAGAAAGTTATGTAAAAGGTAACACTAAAGCATGATGTTTTGAAAAGGAAAAAAAGAAGAACTTCTATGAGAGATTGAGAGCACATACACATACACATGTACAACTAGTTTTTACAATCCAAACAAAAATTAACGCGTTTACAGCTTCACAAACAAGAAACAGTAAAAGAGAAATAATAAAACACACTTAACTTAGTTTTGTTATCCAAAACAAATTCTTAGCTGCTTAATTACCTTATTATAGTCATGTCCACTTGACAACTTGTCACAACACACATCCTATATATATAAATTCATATTCTCACAAAAACCAAACCAAAAAACCAAAACACAAAACAAATTTTCCTTTTCCATTTATGCCCCTATCTCCTTCTTCCATGGCTTCTTCAATCCCTCATCACTATTATTCAAACTACACTTCTGATCATTTCACCACACAACAACAAGGTTTGTCTTCACATAATAATAACATTATTAATACCTCAATTTTGGACAATACTATGATGTGGGGTTGTCAAGAAAATTTAATGCCTGTTTTTGATAATTATGGAGCATTTGATCAAATTGTGTCACTTGATTGTGATACTATGTCTTCTTCTGGTGCTTGGATTCATCCAAATTTTGTCGAGCAACAAGAATTCTCCGTTCCGGCTTTGTTATCGGATTGTAAAATGGGATTTTATGGTGGTGGGATTCAGAATTTTAATGGAAGATATATTAATCAACCACTTATTGGTCATGAGTTAGTAGAAGATCAATGTTGTGGTTTTGTTGAAGATATTAAACCACCTACACCTTATCCTAATGTTGCAAGAGAAAATTGGGTAAGATATGATATATTTTCTTATCATAGAACGAACTAAGTCGTTATTGTCATAGTTCTAAATTGCAGTTGCAATCGTGTTTACAAGATATTTCAATAAATTTTATACAAATACAAAAAAAAAATATAAATTAGCGATGGAAAATATGAAACTCATCTCTAATTCTGTCACTAAATTTTGTGTTGAAAAAATTAGTGAGAAATTTTTTTTTCTGATAATTTTTTCTGTATCCACGATGAAGCTGCAATTACGGTTGCGATGTTGTTGTGCAGACATCTAAAACCTTTATATTGTAATTTAAAACTATATGGTTGTTGTGTTTCATTAAATGTATAGTGCATGTAAAAATCTTATGCACCCCTTTAATTAAACTCTATGTTTTATAATGCATTACTAAGCAATTTTGTATTTTGGAAAAAAAAAATAAAAATCATCAGTCCCTTTTTGTATCATGAAATTTTCAAGATCATGTATTGAAAAAAAATACTGCATGTCTAAAACAATATTTTAGAAGTTAATTAATTCATCATAGAATCACATGCAAATATAATAATATTAGACATGTATATGTGTAAAGTTTATTAATTAAATGTTAATTTGATATTTATGGCAGGGGATACAAGGTAATCAAATAACAGCAGTTGAAGAACCAAACATAAAGGTAGGAAGGTACTCAGAAGAAGAAAGGAAAGAAAGAATTCTTCGATATTTGAAGAAAAGAAACCAAAGAAATTTCAACAAAACTATTAAGGTTTTATATATTTTCTCATAGACTTTTTTTTTTATCATAATATTGGTACGAACTTTCTGCTGTTAATTATCCTTTTTAATCAATAAACTAGAATTTGGAATTCACGATATGTCTTCGCATGATTTTACAGTATGCATGTCGGAAAACTTTGGCTGATAGAAGAGTGAGAGTGAGAGGAAGGTTTGCAAGAAACAATGAGATATGTGAAGAAGATCACATGGCCACAAAAAAGCTTGAGAATCAACATGATGATCACATCAATGATGACTTTTATGGTTCTGAGTCATTCCAATTCCAGGTAAATTAATCAGAATGAAATGTCAATCAGTCAATGTAATTAGAATAATTAATTACATCACTTAAACATTTTATTATAAATCAAAAAAATTAATTAAACTTTGAAGAATTTAATTCATAAAATGGAATATATTAATACCAATGAAAAATCCTTACTAGCACAAGGTGTGCTAGAAAGAACCTCAAAAGTTTTCAAACAGCATGAAATCAGATACATTGAAAACAAAGCTTAATCGATGTCTATACAAACAAAATGGCTCGACCAGCACATGTGAGAGTTTAAACCAAGAGAAGCATGATAGGTTTTCAACCACCAAACTGAATGAAATTTAACTTTATCTAACATTTGGAAAATTGTAGTTTCCTTAGCCTTGAAAACTCTATTATTCCTCTCATTCACATAACCCAAATACAACATAACCAAATGAGCTGCAAGAATGAATTAACCGCTCGATTATAAAAACTATTTACCTTTTTTTTAGAAAAAATTATGTAACTTTAATGGAAATTATTGCTAAAGATTGTGATTTGTTAACAATATACAATATTTTTTTATATTAGTTTAATTTATGAAAATTAAACTAATTTTTTAATATCTTATTTTATTTTAAATATTTCTATCTTTAAATTTTGTCAATAATTAAAAAATCTAAATTTTATATTTAATTGCAAATAAAATTGTTACACATCCTAAATTTATTCTTCATTTATGATTATTTATGCAGTTAAAGAATGAGGAGGAGGACTGGCTTCAAGAGGCTATGGCAAGTTTGGTGTATTTATCTCATTCATCACCGGAAGAATGAGACTATGTGACTTAATTAACATCATCAATATTATTCTACATATGATTACTATTGCTCTTGTGAGCAATTTGGGCTTGGTTTATCACAAGGTTTAAATTAAGCTAGCTAGTGTGCAAAGTGAATAGGAAGAATGAGTTTACTAGCTAGCTAGCTAGCTTGTTAATTTCAAATTAAGTGTATTATGATAATTAATTTTTCTTTTCTGTTTTATTAAGTACGTAGATGTAAACTCTAATTGCATGGCATTGTAACATTTGTAGATTGGTTAATTTGATGTTAATTTATAGGCATCTTTTGCTAAGGAATTATTATTTTAATATGTGGGGGCCTAGCTGCTGACTAAATAAATAAATATATATTATTCCAATAAGCTGGTAAAAAAAATTAAAAATAAATTATTAAATATAATGAGTTCTAGTATTCCAATAAGGGACCTTATGTTTGAGGAGACAGAAATATTCCGATAACTCTAGCTTTTATATATGTCACAATCTTGATCGATCTCTAACTGTTTGGGGTCTCCTTCAAAAAAAAAAAAACTGTTTGGGGTCAATTATCATTATTTGATGTAATTCACTCATTGTGATGATTACTGAAGTTCAACATTAAATTTTTCTAAAAAGAAAAAACTTTAAATTATAAAGTTTCCATGAAACAAGGGACATCGCATTTTATATGCAGAAGTCGAGATTCGAACCCCGGATTCATTTATTCATTTTAAAAGTAGAATTTCTTACTACTAGACCACCTGACAAAAAAACAAAACTTTAAATTTTTTAAAAAATAAAATAAAAAAGAAGTTCAACTTTTCATATTCTACCATGTTATTGGAGAGATGGATTTGGGGTCTACACATACAATTAACATTGAGTAGTGGCCTTTAAAATAAAAAATAAAAAAAAATTGCGTAATGGAATGCAATTGTGCTTGATTCTCCTATAACCAATTCAATTTTTGAAAGTGACTGAAATATGATCAACTGTTTGAGCAAAATATTTGGTTTCAATTTCAACCTTTGCCACTAATTCTCTTTCATTCATTTGCCTTCACATAAGAAACTCAAATTTTATTCAATATCCAATTTAAGCAATTATTTAGTAAAACTAATCTAGAGGAACTTAACTATATATTGCTCACAAGAACAAACATAACTAAAATTTTGAAAATTACATGTCAAATTAAAGATGATTATTTTAAATTCTTCAATCTTGTTTCCAAGAGTTAAAATCGATCGTCACTTTATTTCCTCTAATAGTCTGCATCCATGCATTTTCCCAACATCGAAAGTTTGAACTCCTATTTCTTGCTTACTTATTTTGAATTTTAACATAGCTCGTCTAGCAAGCTTTTGCTCTTCGCCTGGACAGTCTGTAATACATGTTTGTACATTCGAATTCAAGTAATCTCGCATGACAAGCTAACCGTCTCCACCAAATGGATCAAGTAGTTGATAACATCTAGATCAATTGCGCCAATTGAAGCGGGATGGCGTGCAGAGTGAGATTTTTAAATAAATTTCACCAGGTGGGCTAAACATTCCGCCAAGCAAGTTCAATGCTCTTCCAAGTAGCTGGTCTCATGAAAACTTTGGGCTTTCAATTTTTTTTCTCCCTCATCAATAACTTTCGTTTTTCTTTTTCCTACCTTTGGTATGCCTTTAAATTATACTTTGAATTTCCGTTAAATTTAGCATTTTCCTTAAAATAATTACAACGCCCATTAGTCCATAAATATCGATCAAGTTGACGAACTCCACAAGAATTCGGGTTGAACTCTAGAATACTTATTTAAATGAACTAATATTCACACCAATCAAATTAATCACTTGTTGGTTATCGAATTTAGATTCTAATATATAAAATTATTTCTAGATAATTAAATCGAATCAATCATTCTAAGTTTTAATTGATATTATTTTATAAAGAAAAATAACATAAATTATTGGGGATATTTGTTATCTTTCCAAAGACGATACCCTTTTGCAATACCGATACTTCCCCTTTTAAAAGGCACATAAGCTAAAAATGTTCTTAGCTATTTTTATGATTAAAGCCTTAAAAGGTAAAAAGTGTACCATACCTAAACGTTTTGCACTTGTATTTCAAATTGATTCCTCCCTAGCTCCTTGCAAATGCTACCAAGAAAGCATGCACAAGTACTTTTCAATTAAGAGAAATAATGAATGAAAGATTATATTGGTGGTTTTTTTTTGTTTTTTTTACTTAATTTTTATATATATCCAAGATAATTACATGAAAGTGGCTTATTGGGATTATAATATAAACTCATATTCAAAACTTATAAGATGATCATCGCTATATATGCAAACCTTCACTCAACTCCGATTTTCTTTTATTTTATATATTAGCATTAACTTAATTGTTAAAGTGAAAACATAGGCTAATAATTATCGAATTAAATTCCAATTCCCTTAAGGGCATGGTGCCATACCGATAACATGTATCCTTATCTGACCAAGCAAGCATCTTAAGCTATGCATGGTTCTTATATTTTTGTTGCTATTCACGAACATCAATATATGAACTTTTTATTAAATTTTTTATACATTCTTTAATTGTGTTTGTACATTAAATAGGTAACATAAGAGAGAGGAAAAAAGTTTAAGGTTGTTATCACTTTCATGATTAGGATTAGGACTGTAACCATTGCTAGATCTTGTCCATATCTATGTACAAAATCAAAATTCTTGCATGTTAATTATGTGATTAGGTCGGTCACATACATATTGATCCTTATTGTTCAACAATTTATTGGAGACTGGCCCCTACATTGTTGAAATGTGTAAGGATGACAATGTTAGGAGTCTGACATCGAATATTTTAAAGTGTTCAATGTGGTACTTAAGTATATGAAGAGAGTACAACCCAAAAGATTAGTCTAATGTAGGAGAGTCTCATGACTTAAGTATTACATTGAACACTTTGAAATACTCGATGTGAAACTCCTGATAAAATGTCAAGTTCTTTATATTACATTCCATGTAGACGAGGCTCTCCATTCTTGGCAATACATTGCTTTTATGTGAACTATCAACTTCATATCGTTGTTAGTGGTGTCATTTTCATAGTTATCTTCCCATCTTATTGCCATCATATTCAATCGGGACTTTTTAAAATAATATTTTCGTTGCGTAAAGATGTGATTAATATTAATAACATGCACTAAGTTTTGAGGAGGTACTTAATTATATGAAAGACCTATATGTAGGTTGAGGAGACCACTCCATGGCAAGAACTAAATGAAAACAAACAATAATAATCACATTATGAAGTGCAAATATTCTAAAATTGTCGAGATATACAGAAGTATATAGAAAAATTAAATAAGTCAATAGGAACCATTAATTTTGAGCTTTAAGGTTTACGAACATAATTTATAACAGTTACACGCTGTAGTGCATCTCAACCATTCATTTTAAATCGGACGGTTCTAATTACTTTTTAATAAAATCAGTACAAATCAATCACAACCATCAATATTAGATCAGACGGTCCTGATTAAAAACAGCATGAAAACAGCAGGAATATCTACAGCAGGATATCCAATTCCAATTTCTCTGATTTTGATAACTTAATGGTGGATGGTAGTGTGCTCTTTACAGCCAAAAAACTTAACAGTCGAAATATAATTGATTAGTAACCTATAGGACCCACTTTATGTGATTGAAAGTGCAATTTTACAAAAGTCGTTGTCAGATTCTACCTACAAGTATCCTTGTCCCTTCTAGAGATATATTGGTGGTCCAGTGTTCGTTTTCTCTTGCTCATTTTTCTAGTGTATTTATATGTGATTTAATTTGTCCAAAAATTGTTTTACACAACAAAAATTGGATATGTAAAATATGAAATAAGTCTCTAATTTAATTATATTAACTACACTTAGCGATTCAATATAATTAAATTTTGTTTGATAAAAAAATAAATATAATTAAATTTTGTGTGTAAATGAGGTGTGAAACTAGTTTTTGATTGATATTCAATGCATCAAAGGCATAGCAAGTCAAACTAGGAAAGCACTGAAATGCATATAAATGGTCAATATTTGGTGTTAAAAGTCAAATGAGAGAAACATTTTAATTTTATTTATTTTTGCAACAAGAGAAACATTATATTTTTATTTTTAATGATCTTATTAGTACAAATTATCTATTAAAATTGTTGTAGATTAATCTTTATCAAAGAATATGGCTTGACCTGGACCTTTATGAAGTTTCTTTTTCCAACCATGTTATTTTTGTCAAGAAAGTTCGACCGCAATATACCTTACTTAATTAAGTGATCAAAACTTAGAGCAATGTTAGAGGAATTTGATCATGCAAGTATTATTTGTAAAGTTTCCGATGGCTAGAAGTGAATAAGTAGGAATACTTGAACCTCAGCCTCTGTATATTACGTAATGTTTCTATCAACTGAGATATGCTCACAGAGATATTGTTGGATATTTTTTATTGTTGGCGTAACCGAGTATCCTCTGCGCATAACTGCAGAGATTAATCTCTCGAACCTTGTGGAATCCAAATGGATGACAAACTCTTCCTAAGAATTTTAACAATGTTGCATGCTCAAACCAGAGATCAAATATAGGACATTGATTAGGCTAGAAGAGACATGCGTCATCTCATCAAAGTACCCTTCATTTAAATATTTTTTTGTTAAAACAATAATTCTCCTTAGTCCTTAGAGTGTGAATATACAAGTAAATGCGGGTTCACAAGCAAGCAGTCTTACAATCGTAAGAAAGCACAAATACGCCGCAGTGACAAAATTTTCTCATATCTCTCTAAGTTGACTCTTTGGCATTATTATTATTATCTACAATGAATTTTCCATCATAGTGATATATAAAAAGATTTGGTTTTGCGTGTGGGTATATTCATATTGTGATTTGTGGTTGGAGTTTGTCATGAAGAAATAAATTTAAACTTTCCAAAAATAAAGTAAAACATGTAAATATTTTAAAACAATTCCCAACATGCATATAATGGACAACTTTAAACATTAAACAACAAAATACAAGAGAATAAAAGAGCTACTTCAAATAATTTTGTGATAACTATTCTAATTAGGATATTAACCACTTATTCACCATGCTTGACCTTAATTTTTAAATTTTACTTAGGCCAAAGAATCAACATGAGGTCCTTTGAAGAGATACAAGTTGTTAGGGACTTGATGTAAGGATACTCATTGTGTCCTTTCAAACCAAGGGAGGGGTAAATTATTAATATTATAGTGAAGTGGAATCAAATGTAGAACTGTTGATGAATTTGGATACATTTTTCAATTGTCTCCCCTCTTGTATATATGAGTTGAGAATAGACACAAGCACACTGAAATGATCAAAATTATCAAGAACAGGTGCATGTCTTATCATGCTTCATATTATGGCCCACAGAAGTTTCAAGGAGAAAACAAGTCCACACATACAAGCCCGGCCCACTGAATTTAAAGAAAAATAAACCATGTATCTTTAATTGGTTGAACAATTTGATCTTATAGTCTCAAAATTACTCAAACCTAAAATGTGGACAACATTCATGCAAGCAATTTGGAAAGCATAATGTTGCAATCATATTTTAAGGCACACAATGTTGCAATCATGACTTATCACGTGAATTAAATTCACCCGAATATAGAAAATGTTAACAGGGAGGACCACAGTTCGATACCCGTTACTGCAATCAGGAGGGAGCTTGAATCACTTGAGGTTTGAGCAAGGTGTTTGGGCAACGAAGTCCTAGGTTGTGTACTTGGGCAAAGAAGTCATAAGCAAGGTGCTTGGGAAATTGTAATCAGTTGCGATTATAGTGACCTCCCTTGAAGAGTCAAGGGGACTATATTACTCTCAGTTTGGGAGGAACCACTATAAAATATCTCTCTCTCTCCCTCTCTCTCTCTCTCTCTCTCTCCTCTCTCTCTCTCTATCTCTCTCTCTCACACACACACACACTTGTGTTTGTGTTTAATTTATCCGCTGCATACACATACACTCTGTTATATTATCTATCAAACAGTTGTGTTCTTCAAAGAAAAAGAAGAAAAAGAAAACATAATTCAATTCTCCTTCTTGTGTTTTTCTCACATTCAATCTAAAGTACCAAAATAACATTTTTGTCCTCCCACTAAAATTCTTGTATTATCTTGTACTGTTTTGTCTAGTACTAATATTTTGCATATCAAACGGACCTTAAGACTCTCTACAAATTTCGAAATTTATTTATTACTTTTTTTCAAACATACCCTTTTTTTTGGTAAGTTCATACATACCCTTTAATAATACTATCAATTTATCTTGGAATATAAAAAGTCAACAATAAGTATATTTGTACACAAAAGATAATTTAGTAATAGTCACATGCTTTTAAGGCAAATTTTGTACTTTAAAAACTTTTTAATATCTGTGATTTTTGTCAAAAGGTTCATATAAAAAAGAATGGAGGGAGTAAGAAATTTTGTTTTTTGAACTATAAGTTTTTTTTTATTTTACTATTTTAAAAGGGGTTAAGTGATGTGAAAAAGTTATATTGTAAAAAAAATGCTATTTTAAATGCAAAAAATTTCCTTTTTTTTTTCTTCCTATTAAACTAAACTAAACTAAGGA
The DNA here is from genome assembly GCF_020283565.1 of Trifolium pratense. Lineage (NCBI taxonomy): Eukaryota > Viridiplantae > Streptophyta > Magnoliopsida > Fabales > Fabaceae > Trifolium > Trifolium pratense. The sequence continues at coordinate 39,503,061 of NC_060065.1, forward strand.
AAGCATAATTGTAAAGATCAACTAAAGTAAGGAAAGCATATTGTAAATATAACAATATATTATTTTTAGGGTAAATAGAATTTTACCCTGTAAAGTATGCGAGTTTTGGTTTATCCCTACAAAAAAAAAAATTGGATTACCCACTTTAATGTAAAATTTTCTGATTTATCCTCTCATGAAAAATGTTGACCTAAGGTCCCGTCCTTTTGCAAACGTATTAGCGTCTAAACTGACACTTCTACCCATCTGTGCGCTATTTCTATTGTGCTAACGTATTTTTGGGTAAATTTAATTTTTATTTAAATTAGTTTTTTTGTAGTTTTAATTTCCATTTAAATTACAATTGTATTTAACGTGGATTGGCCCACACCACAGATAAATAACATCTTGTTTTCAATTGCCAAACAAGTTATCACGTGAAATAAAATTTGAAATAGTCTCATCCGATGTGTAGAACATGGGAAGAAAATAATCTCAAAGACCATGACCATAAATTTATCAAATTAACCATGACCATAAACTTATCAAAATAATACGCATCTTACCTAAACAATTGCCAATAATTTGTTCAACAAAAATTCAACCAAAATCACAAATTTGTTAAAATAATCTCATGTAACAAAAACAATAGTGTCTCTCCATAACTTCTTATTATACCATGATAAGAGAGGCCAATAGAAAGAAGGAAAATAAAAAAATAAGAAAAAACATGTAGTCCCTCTATTGCAATATATAAGAACTCTTTCACACGATGCACAAGAATTAAAAAAAAATAGCTTTTGCATTAAATTTTTAAATAATATATATTCTCTTTCCAAAATTACCCTTCAATTTTTAAGAGAGAGAAATAATAATCTTTTACTTTTCTTCATTAAATTAGGGGTATAATTTTTGTGAAAATTGAATTAATGCACCTTAAATTTTGAAAAGGTTCTTATAAAATAGGAAAACAAAATTTTGGAAAAATATCTTATATATTGGGACGGAGATAGTACTTGTTAAGGTTCTAAAAAAAATTAAATTCATGAAAGGTATCAATTAAAAGAAAAGAAAATTGTCAGCAAATTAGTCTGCCAATGTCCTCCCCTTTTTTATTTCTCTTGAACTTCATTGTTAGACAAAAGTGGTGGTTACAAAAGTGTATATTTGGAAAGTAAAAAAGCCTACACTAAAACCATATTTTCTCTTTAGCGATTGATATAGATTAATCGATATGTGTTATACATTATTTATCCTTCATCTTTTGTCAAGATAGTGAATATGAGTTTATATCTAAAGACTAAAGATAGTGATGATCATTTTATAAGTCAGTTTTATATGATTGAGTTAATCTGATCGTTATTAAAATAAGCTCAAAACATCTTCTCGTAAAAAAAAAAGTGTATCCTAAGAGCTTTGAAACACCAAACAAATAATCCATACGAATAATAGAAATAGACAACAAAGTATATCCTCATCAATGATTACACAATTAAAAGCAAACACAATCTACACCAAAAAAATATAATGCAGAGTTATGCATAGTGAATATTCCAACATGATTTTTAAATCATGCAAGAAAATTGAAGGTGTTAACTGGTCCATTATTTCCAGAACCATCAAATGAGGTGTTAGAGAAAAAAGGGTTTTTGAAAAGAGTGAAAAATAGCAACTTATTAGCAAACACAATAGTGTTAAATGCTATGTTTTGTCATGGTGGGTTTAGTTCTGTGATTGAAACTATAGTCAATGATTGTTAAGTTGTGTTGTTACCTTTCAAAGGTGACCAGCTTTTAAATTCTAAGCTGAACCGAACAACATACCATGACAACAATCTCGATGTTTTCTCTTCCCACCCCCCATGAATCTTTTATCCCCCTTGAATTTCCAATTTTGCCCTTGAAAAAATTTCGGTTCGTAGAAACCTAAGTTTTGTTTTGCCTTGAAAACAAATTTCGGTTTCTAAAAATCGAAATTTACTCTGAATTTGCACTAGAAAAAATTTGGTTTCTGCGAACCGAATTTTTCTGCAAGGGCAAAATTGGAATATTGGGGGTATAAAATATTCATGGGAGGGGGAAGAGAAAACATCAACAATCTCTAGCAACACCCATCTCTAGCAACACAAACAACAACCAACAAGATGGTTTCTCTCCCAACCCCCCTCAATTCTTTTCTACCCCCCAAAAATCCAAGTTTGCCCCTTGCGGTTTGAAACATTTTTGCCAAAAAACTTCGGTTCGTATTCACCGAAGCCAAATATTAGACCATTTCAGTAACTGCAAACCAAACATTAGCGTACACAAAAAACGAACGTCAGTTTGTTCGGTATCTGCGAACCGAAATATCATAGATTTCGGTACGTTGGTCGCTGGAATTAGGCCATTTTCGGTAGAAGTTTACCGAAATAATTGTTTCGGTACCTGCAAACCGAAATGTCCCAGATTTCGGTAAGTGGTTACCGAAATTTATCAGAATGTCAGCTTATTTCGGTTCGTATAAACCGCAGTACCCCAGGGGCAAAAACGGAAATTCAGGGGGTAGAAAAGAATTGAGGGGGGTTGGGAGAGAAACCATCGACCAACAAAATTTGCATAGGAGCTGTCAAATAATAATTTCATCCCACGTCTATGAATTTAGTAAATACCCAAGTAAATTGTCTGATTAATAAACCATATTGAAACATATATTTGAACCAGACATTCCTTGCACTTGACCAACTCCGGAGATTCAATTTAACTACCTTAAAAATAATCAGAACTTGTAAAGGGACAAATTTAAACATCTTTTGGATGCGAGATCACCCACTAGTCAAGATAACAACAGACCATATAGATCGCCAAGCATCATGATGCTCATCCCTAAAGTGAAACTACCCTGAAACTAAAGAAAGTGACATGCAATTATTATGCAAGACTGGAGATATTCCCAACCAATTTAGATAACGGTAAGGAATTTCTTCTAACAACCAGATTGATTCAACATTAACAAATTGGTTCACAATTTTAGAGAGAGGATGGTAGACGGATGGATAACATACATATTGTTGATGTTTAACCTCTATTTACTATATCAAGCCTCTCTCTCCACTTCAATTTTGAGTCAATTTCTTCCAAACAAGCACTTACCTCAATCAAATAAGATTTTTGTCTCTTTTATTATTGTTCCATTTCATACTATTTTTTATATGTTACAACCTCCGTCAAGCAAATAGCAGCCAATTTCTACTACACTTGATCAACAAATAGGACTCAAATATTATGTAATAGACATAATATAACACCCTTCTCAAATTATTTTAAGAGTTTGTACCATAATATGTACACTTTACTGTAATATAAGATGGACTTTGTGTGAAATATCAATACCTGAAATTTTCTCAAGTTAAATTGGATAGTTTGACATTACTCCAATAACACCAAGCTTCGAAATCCATATCCAAAATTATATTGTTATGAAAGAGAACATCAGATATAACAAAGACATCGATTTGAATGAGACATCATCAGCTGAAGAAAAAATCAAGTAAGAAGCAAGTTAGTTAATAGTGAAGTATGCAAACATGCTAACAAAGTGACAAACATTGACATCACAACCTCCTCCATAAGAAATCACAAAACCAAATCCCACCTCCAAGTCATTAAAATTTTCAAAAAGCTCTTGCTCTTTTCAAATTTTTCACCCTCCTAGATCAATGCAGATTAATAAATATTCCACACCAATTGGCATGTTGGAATCTCTTTAAAAAAGAATCATGTCTAAGGTCTCATAAAACTTCTCAAAATTAAAAGTAACAATTATATTTTAAAATTACTTGCTCAGCCATGGAAGAAATTTCAACCAAGCATTCTGAATTACACCATTCTGTTTCTTGAAACAATTTTTGACAATATATGTTTGCATTCTGCAATGTACCAGCCTGTATCAGACCCGACTTCGTCGTAGGTTCTGCCCGCATCAGACCTTAAGCAGAACGGAATCCCAACAATAAATTCCAACATTAAAGTAACTGATAAACAAAATTTTCGACTATAAAGCTTGAGTTTAGCACTTGTTCCCATAAACTCCATAATAGACAACAAAACAGACCAGAATTATTAACATCTAATAGTCCTGACAGTTCAAAGATTACTTACTACCTTTGCAGTGGCAGCAGTGCATGCAGCTGCTGTATGAACATCAGAACTAAAGCTCTGTCTATTCCAAAGTGTAATACTACTTGCACAACAAAAGAACTACTCCAAAATGTAGTACTACCTACACAACGAAAGAACTTATTGTAATCCACATTTTTGGTAAAAAAACCGTCATCTCATCACAGTCATCCAAACACAGCATCCAAGGACTTTATTAGAATTCTTTTAGCAACTAAACAATTTCTTACCGTCCAATCAATATCAATATAATTAAATAATCAAGATTCACGATTTAGCACACTCTTGGATGATCAATACATATAGACCAACAATTTAGGGACATATATTCAATTTTGCATCTAAGGCGCAAAGGGTCTTCTTCTCCACTTACATTTGAAGTTATGAATGCGCATTCACATTGAAATTGCATTCAAACCATCAACTTTGGGGATATCGAGGGACATAAACTCCATTTAGGGATATCGAGGTACATTAACTGAATTTAGGAACATCGAGGGAGATAAACTCAATTTAGGGACATCGAGGGACATAAATTTAACATAGGGACATCAAGGGACGTACACTCAATTTCACATCGAAGGCACCAAGGACACAACCATCTTCCAAATTTACCGTCATGAGAAAATCATTATCAAGGTTCATCTCAACTTGCATTTCAAGTTATGAATAAAATGTTCATATTCAAATTGCAATTAGACCATAGAATAAGAATTCATATTGTAAACCACATTTTTGGTAAAAAATTCATCTCATTAGAGTCATCCAAACACATAATCTCAATACTTGTTTTACGAATTCTTCTAGCCATTACACAATTTCTTACGCCCCAAATTAGCCTTCTTATGTTTGAATAATCAAGATTCACCAATTTAGCACATTGTCGGATGATCAAGATTAAGCACTCACATTGAAATTGCATTCAGATTATCAATATGAACATCGAGGGACATATATTCCATTTAAGGATATCAAGGGACATAAATTCAATCTTGCATCTAAGGCGCCAAGGGTATTCTCAACTTACTTTTGTAGTTATCAATAAGCATTGACATTGAAAATGCATTTAGACCATCAATTTTAGGGACATCGAGGGATATAAACTCAATTTAGGGACATCGAGGGGCATACCATCAATTAGGAAACTGTACTCACCAAGAGGTTCACCAGTATCTACTCCAAAAAGAAGGGCAATTCATTCTGTCTTTGAAAACAAATTGACCAAGTGCGTCACAGATGCATGTTCCAATCCCAGCTCTATTTAAATGTGTTGCAGAGGATGCATCAATCTTACATTTTAATTGTCCTTTTCCAATTAACAGCAGCCGAATATGTCTGCGCCTCACCAGGCTCAGCCGCTGTAGCATTCGGCAAAGGATTAGCCCGTATTAGACCTGAAGCAGTCACAGGTTCTACCTGCATGAGACCTGAAACAGAACAAAATCTAGCAATCAAAAATTAAAGAGGAGAACGTCTTCAAACCTTATATCAAAGGAAATACCACTCTTCTTTCCAACGAATTTAATAATTGGCACGCGAGCCTTTCCAATGACCTGAGAAACATTCACAAGCAAAACATCGTACACTTAAAATTTTGAATGAACACTTCATATTGGTTGGGAACAAAAATACTGATATTTGAGTAACCAGACCTGTATTTTTTTTGCCATACTGATATTTTGTATCTAAGGCACCAATGGTCTTCTCCATTTACATGTGAAGTAATGAAGCATTCACATTGAAATTGCATTCAGACTATCAAGTTTAGGGACATCGTGGGACAAAAACTCAATTTAGGCACATTGAGGGACATATATTCAATTTCGCGTCGAAGGCACAAAGGGTCTTCTTCTCCACTTACAAGTGAAGTGATGAAGTAATTACATTGAAATTGCATTCAGACTATCAATTTTAGGGATGTCGTGCGACATAAACTAAATTGAGGGACATCGAGGGACATATAATCACTTTTGCATCTAAGGCCCCATGGGTTTTCTGCACTTACATGTGAAGTTATGAAACATTCACGTTGAAATTGAGTTCAAACTATCAATTTTAGGAACATCGTGGGATATAAACTCAATTAAGGGGCATTAAGGAACATATATTCAATTTTGCATCTAAGGCACCAAGGGTCTTCTCCATTTACATGTGAAGTTATGAAGCATTCACATTGAAATTGAATTCAGACTATCAATTTTATTTTTAGGGACATCGTGGGACATAAACTCAATTTAGGCACAATGAGGGACATATATTCAATTTCGCGTCGAAGGCACAAAGGGTCTTCTTCTCCACTTACATGAGAAGTGATGAAGTAATCACATTGAAATTGCATTCAGACTATCAATTTTAGGGACGTCGTGCGACATAAACTAAATTAAGGGACATCAAGGGACATATAATCACTTTTGCATCTAAGGCACCAAGAGTCTTCTCCACTTACATGTGAAGTTATCAAGCATTCACATTGAAATTGCATTCAAACTATCGATTTTAGGGACATCGTGGGACATAAACTAAATTAAGGGTCATCAAGGGACATATATTCAATTTTGCATCTAAGCCACCAAGGGTCTTCTCCAGTTTCATGTGAAGTTTGAAGCATTCACATTGAAATTGCATTCAGACTATCAAATTTAGGGACATCGTGGGACATAAACTCAATTTAGGCACATTGAGGGACATATATTCAATTTCGCGTCGAAGGCACAAAGGGTCTTCTACTCCACTTACATGTGAAGTGATGAAGTAATCACATTGAAATTGCATTCAGACTATCAATTTTAGTGACGTCGTGCGACATAAACTAAATTGAGGGACATCGAGGGACATATAATCACTTTTGCATCTAAGGCACGATGGGTTTTCTGCACTTACATGTGAAGTTATGAAGCATTCACATTGAAATTGAATTCAAACTATCAATTTTACGAACATCGTGGGACATAAACTCAATTAAGGGGCATTAAGGAACATATATTCAATTTTGCATCTAAGGCACCAAGGGTCTTCTCCATTTACAGGGAATGGATTCTCTCAAGTGTAATTTACACTTGAGAGAATAAAGTGTGGTTTGTTACCATTGATCAAGAGAGAGAAACATATAAAAATTTAGAGAAAATGAATTTAGATGGTGTTAGATTACACTTTATTCTCTCAAGTGTAAATCACACTTGAGAGAATCCATTCCCCCATTTACATGTGAAGTTATGAAGCATTCACATTGAAATTGAATTCAAACTATCAATTTTACGAACATCGTGGGACATAAACTCAATTAAGGGGCATTAAGGAACATATATTCAATTTTGCATCTAAGGCACCAAGGGTCTTCTCCATTTACATGTGAAGTTATGAAGCATTCACATTGAAATTGAATTCAGACTATCAATTTTAGGGACATCGTGGGACATAAACTCAATTTAGGCACATTGAGGGATATATATTCAATTTCGCGTCGAAGGCACAAAGGGTCTTCTCCACTTACATGAGAAGTGATGAAGTAATCACAATGAAATTGCATTCAGACCATCAATTTTAGGGACGTTGTGCGACATAAACTAAATTGAGGGACATCGAGGGACATATAATCACTTTTGCATCTAAGGCACGATGGGTTTTCTGCACTTACATGTGAAGTTATGAAGCATTCACATTGAAATTGAATTCAAACTATCAATTTTACGAACATCGTGGGACATAAACTCAATTAAGGGGGCATTAAGAAACATATATTCAATTTTGCATCTAAGGCACCAAGGGTCTTCTCAATTTACATGTGAAGTTATGAAGCATTCACATTGAAATTGAATTCAAACTATCAATTTTACGAACATCGTGGGACATAAACTCAATTAAGGGGCATTAAGGAACATATATTCAATTTTGCATCTAAGGCACCAAGGGTCTTCTCCATTTACATGTGAAGTTATGAAGCATTCACATTGAAATTGAATTCAGACTATCAATTTTAGGGACATCGTGGGACATAAACTCAATTTAGGCACATTGAGGGATATATATTCAATTTCGCGTCGAAGGCAAAAGGGTCTTCTTCTCCACTTACATGAGAAGTGATGAAGTAATCACAATGAAATTGCATTCAGACCATCAATTTTAGGGACGTTGTGCGACATAAACTAAATTGAGGGACATCGAGGGACATATAATCACTTTTGCATCTAAGGCACCAAGGGTCTTCTCCACTTACATGTGAAGTTATCAAGCATTCACATTGAAATTGCATTCAAACTATCGATTTTAGGGACATCGTGGGACATAAACTAAATTAAGGGTCATCAAGGGACATATATTCAATTTTGCATCTAAGCCACCAAGGGTCTTCTCCAGTTACATATGAAGTTTGAAACATTCACATTGGAATTGCATTCAGACTATCAAATTTAGGGACATCGTGGGACATAAACTCAATTTAGGCACATTGAGGGACATATATTCAATTTCGCATCGAAGGCACAAAGGGTCTTCTTCTCCACTTACATATGAAGTGATGAAGTAATCACATTGAAATTGCATTCAGACTATCAATTTTAGGGACGTCGTGCGACATAAACTAAATTGAGGGACATCGAGGGACATATATTCAGTTTTGCATCTAAGGCACCAAGGGTTTTCTCCACTTACATGTGAAGTTATGAAGCATTCACATTGAAATTGAGTTCAAACTATCAATTTTAGAGACATCGTGAGACATAAACTCGATTAAGGGGCATCAAGGGACATATATTCAATTTTGTATCTAAGGCACCAAGGGTCTTCTCCACTTACATGTGAAATTATGAAGCATTCACATTGAAATTGAATTCAAACTATCAATTTTAGGGACATCGTGGGACATAAACTCAATTAAGGGGCATCAAGGGACATCTATTCAATTTTGTATCTAAGGCACCAAGGGTCTTCTCCACTTACATGTGAAGTTATGAAGCATTCACATTTAAATTGAATTCAAACTATCAATTTTAGGGACATCGTGGGACATAAACTCAATTAAGGGGCATCAAGGGACATATATTCCATTTTGTATCTAAGGCACCAAGGGTCTTCTCCATTTACATGTGAAGTTATGAAGCATTCACATTGAAATTGCATTCAGACTATCAAGTTTAGGGACATCGTGGGACATAAACTCAATTTAGGCACATTGAGGGACATATTCAATTTCGCGTCGAAGGCACAAAGGCACACAACCATCTCCCCAATTTACCATTATGAGAAAATCATTATCAAGGGTCGACTTCAAGTTATGAATAAAACATTCATATTCAAATTGCTTTTAGACTATAAAATAAGAGTTCATATTCTAAACCACATTTTTTTGGTAAAAAATTCATCGCATTAGGGTCATCCAATTTTGATCAATTTTTTTATAAAATATTGTGTCGGCTGGAAAATTTATGACTCAAATTTGTAGACTCCAAAAAAGCAAATATTTGCATCAGAAATAGAGACTCCAATTAAACAAACTAAACCCAGCACCATAGAGAAGTTAGCGCATTATACCCAAAGATTACAGCACAAAAGCAAAAGGAAATTAAAAAAAAGGAGTGAACCTTAAGATCCATTTTTGTTGATATGTAGGTGGATTATATGTAAGTGGACCATATGGTGAAGGCCGGAGAGTAAAAAAGCAAACTGCATAAGCATGTTTAAGAATTGCTTACCCGTAACATCGCTATGCGCATGGTAAGGAGAGCATACGAACGAATCCCACCAGAATAAGTGCAGACACATGCCCCAAATCAGTGAACATTTCCTTGCTAATTCTAGAAATGAAGATGGAATATTAGAGCAAGACAGTGAGAAAGTAACATATCCAACATAAACACATAATAGCTAGCCTGTGAATTAAGCATTAGGAACTTCAAATTTCTACTAGGACTGTTTACATATTAGGAGCAAGCAATCCAGTTTACATTATTGAATCAGAACCAGATATGAAAACAACATAATAAACACCACAACCAAGCAAAGTAGCAGCCTACAAACATATACAACATGCAACAAAAACCCGCAGAATGACAACACTGTGAAATCACAGATTGAATCAGAACCGGGACAACATTATAGTGTATCAAGCACAACATTCCTCAAGTCACAAAATCACATTTTAGGCAAGTAATCAAATTTCACACTATCAACATCATCAACAAACAAACCAATCATCACTTCTTATGATACAATTAATTCATCTTATAAACATTATTAATCATGATAACCATCTAATTCAATAATTGCTCTATCGAATTTATCAACACACCATGATAACCTCATTACAATACTAGAATCAAATCCAATTCCCTTTATAGTTAACAAAACACGAAAATAACAGTAACTTACAATTGCATGGTTGGTTTCTTGATCCAACTCCTTTGCTTTTATGTTGAGTAGCAATGGACATTTCAGCTTGAACTTTACGATTTCTTGAACTTTGAAGGGTTCGTGAGAAATCTAGGGTTTTGGAGACATTCGATTTCTTGAACTTTGAAGGGTTCATGAAAGAATATTAGAGGGTTCTGAGAAACGGGAAAGGGTTTTTTGACATTACGCACTGGTACCTTCGTCAGTTGCAGAGAAGTTAGGGTTTCAGAAATTTAGGGTCTGAGAGGAATAGAGAAGGGTTGTGAGTCGAAATTTCGAAACAAGAAAGGAGTAGCGAAGAAGCGGACGATTAATCTATGGGTTGCGAGTTATGAAATTCATTCGATGGAAGAGGGGATGAATTGCAGATACGGCGGTGGATATAGGAGTGTAGAGAATTTGGAGAATTTGGAGGTTCTGGAAGTTGCAATCAGATTTTCAAAATATTGACAAATTTTGCGTTAAACAAAAAATAAAGAATGAAATTTGGGGAAAAAATAGCTGGCTTACTGGCTATGTGTTGACAACAGTTTTCTATTTTACTAGAATGGTTTAAAATAACAACAACTAGTGTCCGAACCCGTGCCAAGCACGGGTAAAAATGAGACTACAAAAATAAACATTTTAATGTTAAATTTTTCATAATTATCAAATAAAAAACTTCTTAATAAGTCACTAAATAATTTTGTCTTTAAAAATGTCAATTTTTCATTTGCATACAAATTAAAATGTGTATAAATAAATAATAACTCTTTGACAAAAAAATAAAACTTAAATTTCCAATTAAAATTTAATTTGGACCCAAAATATCAATTTTAGAACGGATAACGTAAATTTTACTTTGATGAAAATATAGAGATCAAATATACGTTTAAATTAAGTTTAATTATAAAAAAAAAAACTTAACACAATTCAAATAATAACTGTCTGAAACTTCAACTACAAATAAAAAATATATTAGTGAATTTATAATGCTCAAATAATTATTATGATATTACACATACTATTGTTTGGTAGATATATTTCAAAACAAAAAACAACACAAGGTTAATACCAAATAAAAAATATATATCATCAACGGTGTTTAAAATATGTATATTTGAATAATTCATGCATCTTTGTTATATAATATATGGTCTTATTTAAATTTTTTAATTTCATCTTCCTTTTTTTTTTTTGCAAATAATTTCATCTTCCTATTGTTTAATCCTCATTATCATATGCAATTTTGAAATTCTTGAATTCATTTGAACAAAAACATCGTTTCAAAAATATTGGTTTCATTTTTTCTAATGAACAAAGAACATGGACAAATTCCTTCAAAAAAAAAATGGACAAATGAAAGTTTTTTTTAAAAAATTACATTCACAAATTTTTAATGGCCCACTTGTCAATGCCCTTTGGTAGATAATACAAAAATTTCAGTAATACTTGAACAACTTTTTGACAAAGTTGAAAATCATGAACTCTAAAATGCTAACTTTGTATTTGGGTGTTTATTGTTGCCTCAAACCAAGTGATTAAAGTCTAGTATATTATTCAATTGAAGTGAGACATGATCCTTATTTAAAAAAGAAAGTGAGAAATGAGCTATTTTATTATTGATAAATAATAAATAATAATATATGTTGAGACATTCCAATATGTAGTTTTCATATATTATCACTTATATACTTCGATAGGAAAAACAACTTCACAAAGGGTAAATCCAGTGACATCGATCAACCACTTAATAATACCACAAACACTATATACATATATACTAACATATAGGAACAATAGACCAAAAATGAATTCCTCATCAAGCTTGAATGTATTTGAAAATAACATCGGCGAACCCTTTGCATTGAACTTGAGAAACAATAACAGTAAAATCTAAAATGACATTAAAATCTAAAATTGAGTCATGGATAGAATAAGTTATTGCATATCTCTGAAAAAATAGTCAAGGTTGCACAAATAAAGAAATATTTACAAATCATGTTTTAAAAAAAGAAAAGGAAACAAAAGATATGTCTAAATGGTAGCATGATATGAAATCATCATAGCCTATATATATATCTTGCTAGTTCTACCTACCGAAAGAATCATGGAACCATCTACTTTGTTTCCATGGGTGTATAGCCCATCATTGCTGAGAATTGGTTCTATTTTCAATTCAAAGACAGTGAAAAAATTAAAAAAGCACAATATACATTATCAATGGATGAGGTAAAACAAAGGTAGATGAAGACCCAAATACAGTATATGCATAATTTGGAAATGTGTCCTAAAATAACAATATAAAAGTTACTAAATGGCGAATGATGTTATCAAATACTTGAAGCAATGAAGAAAAAAAAAATCTGGTCGCACATGTAAAGGAAAGCCAATTGGGTTTTACCTGCTTAGGCTCAAGAAGGCATGAACTGCACACAATATTGAGCAATATACTTCAGTGTGTAATAATGTAAAAGCAACCTTTATGAGATAAAAAAGAGAGTAAAACCAGCTGTCATAAATACTTGAAGTATCCAATTATCTAGATAAACTACATCTTCATTATTCTGTCACCTTTTAATGCTTATGTTTTTTAACAACACAACTCTGATTTCAAAGACATTCATGAACACAGACCTCCAACATGTGCATCAACTCAGAATTAGGAATTACAGTTTTTAAAAAACACTAACACAAGCATTGAATGTGTGCATGTGTGCAAAGAGAAAAATGAAACATGAGATAAAGCTTCTAAAATCATCACCTGAATGAGACCCTTCATGCGCCAGACTGTGTGCTTCATCAGTACGATTTATGGATCATCGGGATGCAATGAGCGTAGCTCCTCTCTGACAGATTCTAGGCTATCATTGTGCTCATAGGATAGTTGAACCGCTTTAATCTCTTTTGTAGCCTCGTCCAGTCTACCCAACACTGCCCAAGAGTCTCCTGCATTTGCAGTATAGAGCTCTCCGTTATATATTACGCCTACCCAACAGCAAGATCCAACCGAAGCTAGTTGTGGTTTGTGCTGCGATTGCTTCTTTACCAGAGCAAGAAATTCTTCTTCTGTTGCCAAAAATGCTTTAGTGATAACATCTGCTGACATTCCCTGATTTTCTGAAGTGAACTCTGCATTTAGATCAGCTAAGAATTCAGAAAACATATTAACCAAGTAGAGGAATAAAAAGCATATAAGTATAGGAAGGAACAAAAAATATATCAATCATTTACGTCACTATACTTGGGCTACAATTTGAGCGAGCAGGTTAAATAGATAAAATAAATATTCTGCAAAGTCAGTGGTCTATCGGCCACCAAGAGCAAGTGCCTAGCGGTGACAGTTTGAAAACAAATTTTATAACCAATGATCAAATCATTTCATCACAAAATCAGTTCATCCCGTTGAAATTAGTTACAATCCATTGGATGCCATCCACATATAATTCCATAAAGATAAAAGAAAAATATCATAAAGATCCTGAACAATAAAGACGAAAACAATCATACATTGACACAAACTGTGCATTTTAGAAATACGTGGATAAAAAATTAATCATACATGGCACTCGGCATTTTGCAAAAACAATAATTAAACCTTATCCCACCATCTATGTGAGTTACATAAGTTGAACAACTAACAAAAATCAAAGTTTCAATAAAACTATTGATAGATGAAAAGAAGAACGAAACCCTCTATAGCTAAAGATGGTAAGGGTGAGAAATCAAGTTATGCCAATTAAGACCACCACTCATGGAATTTGAATCATTTTTCAATTAAACAATGTTAGCCAATTAAAAAAGTAATTGGAGGTTCTTTCAAAACCAAACTATAATTTAAAGAAACAACTTGCAAATAACATTCTTAGTTTCCTATTTTTCTAATCATACCTTTCTTTTATCAATCTTATAGATTTCTGATTCATAATGTAATTAGTTTCATCGATTTGTCACTCACCATGATCATCTTGAGCAGCTTCTCTTAGCGACTTATCATCTCACGATATTGCTTAGCTTTCTTCGTGCCAATCAGAGAGATGACTGCGTAAAATGCAAATATCAGAGATATTGATGTTCGAAATTCAAAGTCTTCTAAAGGATGACTTTCAAGTATACCATAATGGGGTAATAAGTTCAAATATATAGCATGTGGCAAATTAGACAAAACAAATCAATGTAACCACATTCAATAATGGAAGAAACATCTGAATTCTTCATGTTGTACTTCAACTGCTAAAAATATCATATTGACTATGCCATTTACTCAACTTACATCCTCATAGTCTACATATATAGATTAAAAATGTCAGTCTACATATATAGATTAAAAATGCCCATCTTTCTCAAGTAACATGATTTTACCATGAACTGTATCAGCAAAATGGTTAAGATGGACACTGAGATATTTACATAAAAAAAATAGTAACAACAAAAGAACTATCAAATCTCAATGATTCATAATCCAAATACACCGATCATAACCAAATCATGAGATATGCCAATCATAACCAAATCATGAATCCGCATAAACATACCAATAATTAGTTTTGCAAATGTTGTATATTGCAATCCAAAGGAAACTTGGACAAAAGAATATGATGCAAACATACCTTTTCATACTCGTTTCCATCATAGCAATGGTAAACTATATAAATAAGCTTTAACTCGATTCCTTTAAAAAGATAAATCGAAATTACAGTGGCAAGAAGCAAACAAAAAAGTTGCAGTAAAAGCAAAATGAAAATAAAAAGATTGTCACTCGTTTGTACCGTCTGACAGGGCGGGGACGATGAAACTTAGGAAAATTAACGACTTGAAGACAGAGATGCTGCAAAGTCGACAGAATCTATGGCATATGAGATTATTACTGACCACACTCATAAGTAGGAAAATTAAGACAGAATCTGACCTTCAACTTAGACATAATTGCAACAACACTTTCCTTAGATGAAGCTTATAATATTATAGCCCTCTTTAACTTTGTTGCTTCTTGAAACTCTTCCTTCTCAGTTACTATTAAAAAAAACTTTGAATAAGAAGAAAGCATGTTATGATAGTTGGTTATAGTCACCATGATCACATAAATAGGTTCCAAAATCATAGCCATTTTGAAAAGATCGCAAATAACCATATAAATGGTTATAGCTCAAAGATTTAACGGATACGTACATACACAAAAGTTCAAAAAGGAAAACAAATTGAATGCACTGCTTCAATTATGTTTGAATAAATCTGCATAAATGAATAGAAAAAATTCAATGACCTTAAATGAATAGATGAAATGGTCAAATTTTGGATTATAAAAAAGAACTTCTTTTAGCACTATACCATGTGAATGTGAAAGAAAACAATCCCAAGTGAGTTTTTAGCATGAATACCTCAGACTCAACCGCATAGTAAAGCTCAAAAATGATTTTGATGGCTTAAGGAAGGTTTCTCCAACACACCACTCACCTATCCAAAAAATGCATCAGGTATCACCAAGACAATTTGAACCACTTTAAATGCATTATCAGATATGCAACTAAAAGTCCCACAAAACAAAACATCAAACAAATATAGAATGAAGTATAAAAATTAACTACCAAAAAGAACTTATTTGCGGGAAAATTTTAACTTCATAGGCATTACAGTTTTGGTAGCTGACTACATTATTCAGTCATCATTCCTCCCACCTCCTTCCATATTGTTCTTCCGGACTGCTTTTTTGCACCATAGCTTCTAATAATGATGAAAATCCACAACAACATTTTATCAAACACATGGTGTACATATATAAAATCGAAATAGAACAAAATAAAATTGAAATAGATGAGTAAATTCTAGCATAACAAACAAACAAAACTGTAATATATAAGCATAAGCTACATATGTTTGCATTAAACAGAGATAATTTCAGTGGAAAGAACAAAAAGAGATTGCATTAAAAGGAATAAAAGATAATTGCATTAAACAGACAAATCAAAGATAAAGAAATCAGGAATTAAATGCATGAATGAATGGTAAATTTCATTATTCAATCAAAAAGAAATCAGACCAATCACAATAGCAAAAGAATTGGTACCGAAGATTTCATTATTCATCAAAACAAAATCAGAGCAATCAGAGCGAGGACAACGATAACGGCGCAAGGCGGCTGACGCCACCGACAAAGGAGAGAAGATGTAAGGAAGACAGCGGTGCTGGGATGTGCGAGTATGACGAAATTTCAGGATGAAGACGGTGTAAAGCAGACAAAGGCGAAAGACGTGAGGAGGATGGTGGTTTTATGCTTGAGGCGGAAGACGACCAGAAGAAGAGAAACACATCACGGTGAGTGGTTTCAAAAATAAACCGTAAACTGATGCGGAGAGCAAGGATCTACAATAAGTGACAACTTATGAGAATATTTGAATTTTGTGTGGCCAATAAATATGTGATTATATTTGAATTAAATGTGAGGAATGAGGTTGAATGAGGAGAGGAGAGAGAAAGAGAAATATGTCTGGCTTATTACATATTATAGATTTAGAAACGTTGCGAGAATATTTATAAATTTTTACTAAGGCTGTGTTTGTTAAAAAATAAGCTATAAATTAGTTGATAGCTGATAAGGTAGCTTATAACTGAAAAGCTAGTTTATAGCTAATAGCTTATAGCTGAAAAGCTAGTAGAATAAAATTAAAGTGTTTGGCGAATTTAGCTGTTGTAAGTACAAAATGACATAAAAATACATGGTTAGTGGGTAGTTTTTTTTTTTTAAGTGTTAGTGGGTAGTTATTATAATTTTTAAAAAATAAATAAAATTAATGAGGGTAAATATGGAATAAAATGAAAAAGCTATAAGTTATAAGCTCATATGCAACTTGAAATAGCATCTCAAAAAACGCTATAAGCTAGTTAAAGAAGCTCGTTACCAAACACTTCACATTTTTTTCAAACAAGCTTATAAGCTAGTTCAATAAACTATAAGCTAGCTTATTGGACTTACCAAACAGTGTCTAACCCAACGGAGTTTAAAAACGATTGTCTATAGCCTTCTAACAAGAATGGTTTTTTTACATTCCGAAATTTGGAGTAGGACTAAAATGTTGTGGCGATAAAGGTCCGGCCACATATTTATAATAGCAGTTTTAAATGTCAAAATGTCCTACCACATTTTTAAAATGAATCTGTTGGCGTTATTAGCGGTCCAACCCACCATTGTTGTTGGATAATTTTTTTAAAAAAAATAAACATTGGCATTATTAGCCTTGGGTTTTAGGTTTGGCCTCAGCGTCATAGATACTCTCAAAGTCCTAGGGCCTGAGTGAAACAATTTTTGGTTTTTAGTTTTTAAACCGTGTTTTATAAAAGTGTCTTAGAAAACTGTTTTTAAGAAGAGAAAAACAAAAATTCTTGAACTTTTTTTAAAACAGATGCACATAAAACAGATTTTTAAAACACTTTTGTAAAATTTAATTATCAATCAAGTTTTGTAGTTTTTAATTTTTAAAAACTAGAAAACTATTTTTGAAAAGGGAATCAAACTGACTCTTAAATTCAGCACATGTTTATTAATCAGTATAGATTAAAATCTAATCTATATATAAGAAAGATGATTGTTCTGGTTAAGTCCAAAATACCCTTACTTAATTTGCTGCCATGTGTCCCAAATGAGAGTAATTGATGTCAAAAAATTAGTAACTGCACTAAAAGTACACACCATTTGCTAATCCAACCAAGCCACATGATTCAATCGGGGCATTGTGAGTGAAAAATTTGTTTTTTCAAACCATCATTTGTATTATAACCAAGCCACATCAGCTATTTGTCTCTTTTTGAGTGGAAAAATGGTTTTTCTAACTAAGCCACTTACACAAGATTTGGCTTTGTTTACATAATATTGAAACTTACCACTAATAAGCTAGTATAATTAGCGACACAAAATGAACTTAAATTGTCATTGCTTTCCTGCATAAAATTCCAAAACATTTAATCAATTAATCAGTAGTAAACAATTTGTAGTTCATTCACATACTGAAATTGCTATAATCTAACCACGGATACGGATGTTTTGTAACCTTGACTGATATTCATTGATCTACATGTGACTCCTACAATACAAAAGTAAAAGAGGTTATCATCATAAGCTACGTATAAAGACAATTTTTTAAATCATTAATTAGAGATCTTACCATTAATAATTCAGTGGAATTAAATTGATTTTCAGTGGTTTGAGAGAGCACATAATGTTCCAAACTAGATGTTGCACATTCCATTTGACTTGGAGAGTAATCATATATATATATATATATATATGTAGGATGTGCCAAACTAGTTGTTGTACTTGTACATTCTAGCTACTTGGCTTAGATGTTTGATACCCTTCAATGAAATTGAAAATTAAGACATAATAATTCCACAAAAAGGCAAAGTATTGTTGCTAGTATCATTAAACTTGTATACCTCAAATTGTTGAGTTGGAGAAGGTCTTATAGTTGATTTTTGCCTTCTTTTCTGACGTGAAAGCTCTAGGCAGCTCTTCAGTCTTTTCCATCTTTTTAATCCAGGTTGTTGCTTGAATTTGCTTGCTTCTGTGACATATGCTGTTGTTGGTATTGGAACATCACCTTGATCATTACCTGTTAAATTTTCTTTTAACCGAGCATCCATCACCTTCTTATATATAAGTCTTGTAATCCTTCTTTTGCAAGCTGAGATAAACTCTAAGAAGATAACACATCAGCAAATTTAATCATAATGGAGCAAATTAGTTGTTTATATCGTTGTGCAATAGATAATTTGAGATTTTCCACAACTTCATTAGCATGTATGTCATGTATTATACCACTTTGTGCATCCTTTGTCCACCTCTCAGGGATAAATTTAACATCATTTGCCTTAAACACCTTCAAAGCATGACAACAAAGTTGTTCTGGACTAGACTAGAACTAGTCCAGCATCATACCCTCTAAGTCCATAATGGCTTGCCCCACCACATCCATGTCAGCAGAATATAGTGGAACCTCTCCACCAAGATAGGAGCAGATCACTGCTTCACCCACTATCTAAAGGTAATATCTTGGCAGTCCATCTTATTGGGCATAATCAGATCCAACCCAATAAGAGGACCTTTGGCCCAGAGCTAGGGGCTATATAAGCTCTCTTATACAGGAGAGCAAGGTAACATTATTCATTCACTCAGTTAATTTCTCTATCTTGTATCTCTCTGCTCTCGTTCCCTCTCTAACTTTGGCATCGGAGAACCTACAGGTACAACCTCCCGTCTCCGTGGATCAGCTGCTCGACCCGCTGTCAACCACCTGCTCAACGGACTACTAGCTGGACGAACGTCTACCTATTCTGATCAACAGATAAGATCAAAAGTATTCCAAAAGTCTCAAACTTTCTACAATTGCATGATATGGAGATTTGTATAGCATCATCAAATATCACTCTCCACTCTCCTTCATCATTGACCGAGGTGATAACATATTCAAAAGTAAATTGAGATACATTTCTTTCTCGTCTGAAAATAACAAAAAACAATGAAAATTCATCATGAAACACCTCAAAAACTGTACGAGTGTAAAATTGCAAATATATGCCAAATATAAATAGAAATATGTAAAATTGCAACAAAGAAAGATCAGTTTATTTAAAAAACTTACTTTGTTTTTGAGTTGATTTTTTGAAGGCTTCATCAATGGAGAAGATGGGATGACATTTAGCTTTACCAATGGAGAAGAATAGGTACTTAATCTCCAACTAAATTTGCCGCCAAAAGTATTGCACCGCAGTGAGGGGAAATAAAGCAATGTGCCTTCATAAAGAAATTAAATAAAATTTTCTGGTAATACAAATTTTCCAAAATTTGAATTTCAAACCGGAACTGTGTGAATGAGTTTTCTGTAAAATGAATTTCAAAGCAGAACTGTGGGATAGAGGTTTCCAAAATGAACTCTCATTTATTAATTTTTTTTTACTATTATTCTACATTGGGTATTGGTTTGGCATTGACCATTGAAGTTTAAACAACCATGGCTAAAAGTTCAAAAATCTTTGCTCAACTATCGGTTTGCAATTTTGGCTACTAGAAATATTGTGTAGGGTAAAGTTAAATAATAAAAAAGGTAAAATTAGAAAAAAGTAATTTCATGTGGAAGGAAATCTTTTCATATTGTTTGTACTATAAGAAGCGTTTTCTTTTTCTGTTGATCCCAGCTTATGGATCATGGACACATCAAGAAAAAATAATACAATCTTCTACTATTTTGATTAAAAAACATGTATAATAGAAATAATATTGTTATATTACTTCATCATTACAAATTTAAACCATTTACATATCTAGGGTAGGTAACTAACTAACCATCAACATCTCTAGATAATATAGAGAGATATATTGACGTCGTTCAAGTAATAAAATTAAGTTACTACTAATACAATAGGCAATTAAGCATGCAAGCCCAAGATATATAGTAAGAAAATAAGTATATGGCTAACAATATATTCCCTAGGGGCTTTTGAGACACGAAAGTGTCTCATATTGTTCTTATAGTTTTTAGTAGACCGATATATAAAATCGATATTCTTCATAAGTAGAAACTCACAATATTAACTCTCGATCATAATTGAGACTGCGACTCAGAGTCGTTAATTCATAAGTGTCAGTCTACTGTAGATCACATGCGATATTTTCCACCCGAGCAATTGTAATATTCACTACTAAGTATATATAAGATATATATAATTGACCTAGCTAGCTAGTATGACCATAAGGATTGGTCAATGTTGATGTGTGAAGTAACGAGCCGGCTTGATTGGTACACATTTTCTGAAGGTGGTGATGAATTGGAGGCTGAAGGAGTATATGATGGTTGGTGCTGATTTGGTGATGAGAATTGGTGCATTTTCATGTGCACAACCTCTGCTTGTGCTTGTGCTAATTGAGTTTGAAGAACATCAACTTGTTGCTGTAGAGAGGATATGGCTCCTACACATCCATAAACAGGGTCCCTTACTCTTGCATTTGCTTCATATACCATTGAACTAACTGCATCACTTCTTTGTTGTTCTGGTAATTCCTGCGAATTTGACCAAATTATTAAAAATGACTAATAATATTAAGCAAATTCATCACAAAAATAAGCTTTTCACACTGTTTAACGCAGTAATCGAGATCTCAATCGTTGATTTAAGATCAGTCGGTTCAAATTTCAATTTAGTTTCATAAAGTAAATCAATCTCAACCATTCATTTTAATCGGACGACTAACAACTGTAACTGCGTGAAGGAAATCTGATTCCATGTGTTAGTTAGGAATTTATGATAATTAGTTTCCACGAGGTTAGACCATTGAAAAATTGTTAATAGTATTTAAAATGTAGCTTATACATATACTTGTTTTGTCCAAATTAAATGTAGAGTTGTATGAAGCTTCGCCTAAATAGTAAACTGTTTAAGATTTTATTTAAGATATGATTTTCCTAAGATAAACTTTATTTAGGAATCGTAAGTGGTTGTGGATACAAGGTATAGGCAGCTTGTTAGTTGGTAGTGAAGACCACAGTTCGATCCCCGTAACTGCGATCGGAAGAAGGCTGGAACCACTTGATAACAGAACTGACCCCCGAACCAGATTAAACTGGTGGTGAAAAAAAAAAAGGTATAAACAGCTTTAAATTTAATGCATAGTCAATATGAGATGATAAAGTGCAAGCTGCAGTTGGTTATTTTGGAAAGGGGAGGATGGAGCTGTTTATTTAGATTTGACCAAAGACTATTTTTATTTTATTTTTGCTAAGAATCAAAGACAATTTCTATTATTATTTTTTAAAAAAATAAAAAAGTAAAAAATATTAATTTTACCACCGTCTCATATCTTAAATAAGAACTTTTCAACATTGGTCCAGTGGTTATTGGCAATAGATTTGGTAGGAAGAACTACGATTCGATCCCCAGTAACTACAATCGGGAGGAGGCTAGAACAACTTGATGTAAGAACTAACATCCGGATTAAATTATAACTTTTTCCCTATTTAAGATTATAGAGTCAACATTTGCTGTTGAGCTGACACATCATCATCAATATAAGTGTCGTATATTTTGTTTATTAGGATGAAAAGTTGTTTAATTGGGAGTAAAGAACTCACTTTATATGTTAAACAATGAAAATTAATCATTGTTAAACGACGGTGAAAACTTCATATCAATAATATAGTAATTACAAAAGTAAATAATATAAAACTATCAATAAATTCTAGCTGAACTTGCAATGCATTAGAGTATGAACTTAGCACATTGCAATGTGTGAGCTTCGGTGATATTTATTGATTCATCTACAAACCAAATTTTTTTAAAAAAGGAAAACTAAAAATGATAGGAAAGCAAGGACTAGTTAAAAAAAAGGTAATATATACGTCATCAATTTATCATGCTTACAAGATACTAATATTTTCTGCTTATTAAAAAAGAAAACAAGATAATTTTTTCTATTCTACGGTACGTATTTACAAGATGAAAAATCGTTATCTAGGAATCAACATCACTTTTGGACATATTACTAAAATGTCTCTATCAATGTAACCCTGATTTTAAAGACAAAAGAAAAAGGTAAGCAAATATAAATTTTATAACTTTATTTTATACCTGAATTATCATTGCACAAGGAGTCCAAGATGTAAAGCCATGCATGCGGTGGTCATAAAGAGAGATATTGTTGAACAAATTGGTTACATATAACCACCACTTATGATGAAGCTAACAATATCTTTTAATATAAATTTTAAAAAATATATATATATCTTTTAATTTTTTTTTTCCTTTATCCTATTCACACTTAGTGTGGTTTCATTTAGGCTCTGTTTGGTAACACAAATAAGCTAGCTTATAGCTTATTATATGAGCTTATAAGCTTGTTTCAAAAAATTAGAGGTGTTTGGTAACAAGCTTTTTGTACTAGCTTATAGCTTTTTTTTCAGATGCTATTTCAAGTAGCATTTGAGCTTATAGCTTATAGCTTTTTACACTTTATTCCATTTTTACCCTTTAATTTAATAACTACCCACTCTGATTATCAAAAAAAAAAAAAAAAAAAAAAATAACTACCCACTCTAAAAAATAAACTACCCACTATCAATTATGTAATTTTATATTTAATAACCATTTTAAAAGCTAATTTTACCAAACACTTTAATTTCAATAAGCTAGCTTTTCAGCTATCAGCTATAAGCTAGCTTTTCAGCTATCAGCTAGCTTATCAGCTATCAGCTAGCTTATAGCTTATTTTTACCAAACAGACCCTTAGTAAAGGTAATTTATATGCATATCATCCTTTTGTTCTTTTTATGTGCTAAGGTATCATCTGTTACTATTTAGTAATACCTTTCTTTAATAAAGAAGATTGAGAGTGATCAATTTAAAAGTGAGAAGTGTTTGACCAATCATCAAGTGTAACTAATTAACCACTATAACAGAAATTAATATGCGAGAATCAAAAGAAATCTTTCCTTTTAGCTTTTCTTGAACAATTATTTCAATTTAAAAATATAATAAGAACTTATAATAGTTGAGGTAGCATCTGAATGGTTGCTTAGGCTATTATTTTTTATGTTGCTTTTTATTTTGTTTTGGTATGCAGTGTCTACATGGTTGGGGTTTGCTGTAGTTATGTATATGGAAACTTGATCATCTTGTTTTGTGTTTGTTTTCTTGGCACCTAAACGAATGATTAGAAAGGGTAAGATTTCTATAGTTGGAATGTTTTTTAATTTTTTAAAATGGAGAGGTCCAAGTGTGTTTTGGTTGGGATCGACCTGAATTGAGGTTGATTTAAGACTTTTTTTGGAGGTCAATTTAGGCTCAGACGCTTATTAGTGGTAGGGTGATGATTTTGGGGTTTAATTTTTATGGGATTTGGAGGTAGACTTCGATTATGTTGTGTTTGTTTTGGTGTTTATTTTCGAGATTATGTCTATATTCGATGCCTCTCTAGTTTATTTTTTACTGGTCTCTATTAGTCTTGTGCAGAGATCTTGTCATTAATATATTTGCCGTTAAAAAAACTATAAACACATTAAAGTTAGATCGAGAAACAATTCTTTGGCAAAGTCAAATGGCGGGTCTTGTTTGTTCAATGGTGTTATATTTTTGGTAGCCGGATTTCCCCAAACTCATTCCAATTTCGAGCGGGGATAAAATGTATAATCCCAAACTCATACCTGACGGAATTTGGGTATCACCGTTACGCCTTTTTTCACATGAATTTGGATTGTATTTCTAAACTTATTTTTCTTATTATAAAATGAAAAGAGTTACTATAAGTAGTTATTCTCAAGTCTCGACACCTTGTATTCATTCTAGCATTTATTGATTATCCACTCTACTTATAAGAGAAAAAAATCTACTATAGTTATCAAATATAATGGATTTATATTTATGCGCACGCATAAAATTCAATTTGTTTAATAACTAATGTTGACTTGGTCATAAAAATATATTCTACCACAAAATTATCATGAAAACGATTGGGATGATATCATGAGATGACATGAGAGAAAGAGAAAAGAGGTGCATGAATTGAATTTGAACCTGTAATTTTGCTCTGATTGACACAACAAAACTTGACGATCGAGTGTCGGTGGTTTTTTATGGAAATATGATATCTCTGAAGAATTAGTTTGTTGTTATTCCGACACTAGTGAGGCTGCTATTTTATATCGTGCTCAATAGTTGTGGTGCCCTTAAGGTTGTGCCCAACTAAGAATTGCTCCTTAGAATTATGTACCAATAATATTATTTTAAGGAGAATGATAATATGTGCCCTTAAAGGCACATGTTAAGAAGATAAATGTGGAAAAAATTTATTGAACTTACGGTATATTTAATTTTCTAAATATTAAATTATTTATATCATTAAATACTATATTTCTATTTTTAATGATATTGAACTCCATGACTTTTAAATACTTTGGATCATAATTGCATATGCACCATTTTTCTTGTTGCTTTTTGTGATATCATAACATTTATTATTATTTTATTTTTTTATAATAAAGTGTTTATACCATTTCATTTATAAATATTTATTATTATTATTATTATTATTATTATTATTATTATTATTATTATTATTATTATTATTATTAATAATATTGTATATTAGTGATTATACTGTTAGAGTTAAAAACAATTAAAATTAATATTTTGATTAATCGATCACAAGCCTTGGAAGGTGCTTGCTGAAACTAATTAATCCATTAGGCTATAGTAAACTATTGATGTTTAATGTGGAAAATATATTGCTTAGACATACTCCCTCCGTCCTAAATTATAAGAGAAAAAATTTCATTTTTTTTCCCAAATTATAAGGGAAATATCATTTTCAAGAATTTTTTTTTCCTTAATCTCAAAAAATTAAATGAAAATTGCATTTAATTTTCTCTCTCCACTTTTCTCAATAAACAACAACCAATAAGAATTGCTTTTACATCTTTTCATTCAACTTATTTCAAGAAAAACCCGCAAAAATATATTTCAAATTATCATGTTTTACTTTTTCTTAATAAGTGTGATTTTTGTTTTTTTATTATAATTTGGGACGGAGGGAGTATAACTTTAGTTATAAATTGTATAATTTATTGTGCATGCTTTAAAAAAAAGACTCTGTTTGGATTAATGAAATATAATGGGATGAAGTGGGGCGCGAAATAGAGTGAAGTGGAATGGAATGATATGAAGCGGAATAGAATAAATCTTTTATTTCATTGATTGGACTTAGAATGGTGAGAAACAAAATTTTGCATTTCATCCATTACCTTCCAAATTGGAGGAAACAAAATTGAAGATAAGTGGTAGTATTTGTCGCATTTATATTCTAGTTTGGTATGCGGTGTTTAAGTTATTGGGGTTTCATTGTAGTTATGCTCGAAATTATGTTCATCTTGTTTTGCATGTTTGTTTCATTGGCTCCAAAATTGGCCCCAAGATGGATAGATAGGTAAGGGTTTGATTTTTGTTTTATTTGTAATCGTTTTTGTATTAGGATTAGACTACTCCTTGTATTAGTTTTTCTTTTATATAATATTTTGCTGTTATTTGTTTCTTATAAAGATGAAACGGTGATTATTAAGATAATTAATTATTCAAATCAATTCACATGAGAGAAAATTTCACAACTCAAACTTGGTATAAGAATTTGTTAGATATAAAATATTCATCTTCACTTTACAAATTAAACTTGATATAATTGATTCATGACTCATATCATAGAATTTCTGAATAAATGAGTCATGTTAGTAATTTTTCATGCTTATTTTTCATGCTTATAAACAAATCAAGTAAATTTAATTTATGGTGTATTTAATTACTTGTTTATTCCAACTTAAATTTCTCAAATCATATAAGACTTTTTTTTTTTGTATTCTATATATCATATAAAATTAATTCTTATTTGATATATTTAAATTTTTAAAAATACTTGTTGTACGAGAAAAAATGGTGAATGCATGAAAAAAGAGAGTTTGAAAATAGTAAAAACAACTTTTTTGAAATGGTTTTTTATTTTAAGTAGTTACTTTTTTTTTTTTTGACGCATGTTAAGTAGTTATACTTCAACACCTAATATTCACTCTAACTTTTTCCACTATAGTTATCAAATATATTGGTTTTATATTTGAGTGCACGCATAAAATCCAATTTATTAAATAACAAATATATATTGAATTGGTCATAAAATATTCTACTAGAAAATTCTCATGAAAATGATTGGTAAATATCATGGTGATGATGACATGCATGATAAAGAGGGAAGATAAGGTGCATGAATTTAATTTGAACCTGTAACATTTTGTTCACATTGCTAGCTCCAAAAACCTTGTGGACATTACCAAACTTGTGAGGTTCATCAGCTGGAAAATATGGAGCAAACACACAATCTTTAGCACATCTCCTTCTTAGAAGCTTGCATGCAGCACATGGTGACATTGCACCTTGTTTTCTTCCACCATCCTTCATGTTGTATATTTTTGAATTGTTTAAATTTCCTTAAATTAATAATTGGAAACAAAAATGACGAAAAATTGCTAGGGATATGTTCCAATGGGAAATAGGGTAGCTAATTAATAGAGCTTGAAAGGAAAAAAAAAAAGTTTAGAAAGGAGAAAGGTGGACTTAAGGAAGGGAATGGTGATGTTATATAAAGAGAAGTTATGTGACACACCAAATCTTTTGTGGGTCCTACAAAAGAATGAGACTTTAGATCTTGTTGGACAAAAACATCCATGTTGATAAGATCTTTTACCCCACCTTACATATTAATCTTTGTCTCCCTATTTTATTTTTGGTTTATTTTTCAATGTGTTATCATAATTATTATGATGAAGGTGGCTTCATGGTTTGAAATTCCTTTATTGAATCAATTCAAGTGGTTCGGAACAAGTCATCAATATTGTTCTATTTGTAGACAACTATATGATAGCTAGAAATTGTAGTGTTATCTTAATCATGCTTTCAAGTGCCTCTTAATTTGTATATTTTCAAGTGCAACTAATATTATGGTGGGGAATTAGAATAGCCACTTTATAAAATTTATTTATGAAATTTTTTATTAAGGAAGAAAAATTATTTAAATTCGTCATACTAGTTCATGCATTCGCACAAATCTATTGAATTTTATTCGATATTTAAATTCGTTATTATATTAAGAAAGGAAAATTATTTAGAAATAAAATATTTAAAAATTTATTATAAAACATTATTTTTTACTGTTGTTATAAAATATTTTTAAAATGCAAGTTAACCTATTGCGTTTTTTTGTTTGTAAAATTTATTAAGGGCACGATTGAATTGTAAGTTTAAGAGTGGTTCCCCTAATGGTACGCCCACTCCCTTCACACCCTGTGAATGATTTAACTATGATCTTTATAAAGTGAAACAAAAGAACAATCATCTCTTTTTCACTCTCTTCCTTCCAACAATCCTGGATAGCAAGGTGATTCCCCATATGATCTCTACAAAGTGAAGCAAGAGAACAATCCTCTCTTTTTCACTCTCTTGCTTCTAACAATCCTGGACAGCAAGGTGTTCACACTAATCTGAATTTTATACAAGAGTTTGGAAACAAATACGAGTTCAGGAGAATTTTGATACAACAAAATTCCAAAAGTTTGTTTTCACTTTCAATATATACCAATTCAGAATAATAAACTCTAAGTGCTCAGGAAACTTTTACCTGATATGAAATTATGCAGGAAAGTTTCAAAGAGTTTTGTGAAAGTTTGTACATTGAATTCTTATGAAAAAGTTAATGAAAGTGATTCGTTGTTTTTGAGAAAATTCTGATGTATATTTATATAGAAAATGATACCTTTTTGAAAATACAATTGCAATGATTTGGAAGAGGTATAATAATAAAAAGGTGTGACACGATTCGGAATTTTCAAATTGAAACAAAGGTAAATCGATTTCCATTGATAGGTAAATCGATTTCCCTTCCCATTTTAACGTTAAAAAAATTTGCAAAATTGAACAGAGTAAATCGATTTCCCTATGAGGTAAATCGATTTACCAACACTCTGTTGCTGAATAAAAACTTGAAAAAATTCTAAGTTGAAAACCTTTTTCGATGAGAATCATGCAACATTATTATACTAACTTTACAAAGGTTTAGATGAAAGTTTGTGAGCACCTAAAGCTTATAACAATGAAATATTGTACATAAGATTATTCCCCATAACTTGATCAACATCTTCACAGCCATGGTGTAAATGTTTAAATTAGAATCAGAAGAAGAAATTCAACCGAAAATGGAAATTCGATCGAGACGAGATTAAAAAAATATAAAAAAAAAGACTAAAAATCTAATAAAATCAAATAAAGATTTGTCAATTTTATTTGGATTTTTGTGAAATTACGAAAATAGTAATAAATTAAAATAAAATAGAAAAAACACCGAATTTGAGATTTTTGAGATGTCGTCTCCTATTTTTTCTAAAATAGGAGATTCTGATTTATTATTTTTTTTCGATGAGGCAACACAATCGGAATTTAATTCGGAAACAAATTTCAGAAACTGCCTTTTTTTATTTTTTAGATTTTTTGAAAATTTGATTTTTTTTTTTTTTTGGTGTGTAAGGGTCAAACTGTCTAGCAAATAGCAACTAGAAGGGTTCCCAGGTAAGGGAGGTGGATCGAGGATCGCTTAAGTACCAAGCCTTTCCTAGCCAGAATCCTTGTAGGTACAAGAATGCAATAACACAGGACCAGAACACAAAAATATTAATTTACGAAAATAATATTGATTGAAATCGACAAAGAGTCCCCGGCAACGATGCCAATTTGATCGCTGTCGCGCTAAAAAAAAGTTATAAAAATGTAGTAACAAGGTGAGTTAACCTTGGTCTCACAAGGACTCTTAAAATCAGTTTATCAATATTATAATCAAGTAAGAATTGTAAAAAGGGGGGTTTAGGTTTGGTATCAATGATTAGAAACAAAGAAAGTAAGTTGATTTAGAAACAGTTGTGAGAAACAGACTAATCTACTGCTCGGAGATTTCAGACTTATCATCGATCATTGTATTATCAGTCCCTAAGCGGATTTAATTCTCTTTTGATTATAGAAACGATTAACAAGCGTATTCGATTCTATATGAATTATATTCCTTTTGTTAGATACCGAATTAAGCAAATGGTATACCGAATTAAGCAAACGGTTAAGAACACGTGAATTAACGAATAAACTAAGTTAAACACGATTACCTTAAGAAATATAAATCAATCAAAACTAACAATCATGTATATGTAACTTGAATTAAGCAAACAAGAACAAGAACATGATTGAAAAGAATTAAATAAAACTGAATAATATAAATAACCTCAAGGTCTTGGAGAAATCCCCTTACAGCAGATCAACCCTAGTGGTCGAGCAAGCCATATAGAATACTAGAGGCTACAAGAGTTTCTCAGAAACTGGAATGAATAAAATATGAGAGACTAAGGCTCTATTTATAGGCTTTTTCGACTTAATTTCTAAGCAGTGTCGTGGTGTGTTGGATCGATCGTGGCGCGATGGGCTGGCTGCTTGGTCCTCAAGATTTGCAGATTCTATGCAGATTTTCTCCATTTTCATCGTGGTACGATGTAACTCTTATTCTTGAAATATGAAATGAGAAAGAATATATAAATATCTTGGTTCACAATCTTCGTACCATTATGCAAATTCAAGAGTTTTCTTTCCTTTTTGAGGATTTCCAAAGAAGTCGTTTATGTAATCCTGCCACAAGACTTCCCCATAATTAGCCAATTCCTCTTTGTAACTATTGGTTTTGAGTGAACAATGGAATTGATACTCTGGATTAGTGGATGTTGTCATTACTATGTGTTTTGAACTCTTATACTTCCCATTGCTTATTGCTTAGTATCTTAAATTAAAATAGCAGAAGGATTAGAAGTTGTGAACCACCACTCTAGAGGCCTAGCGCCACAGTAACTGCCTCAGCCTCAGCGGCGGAGTCGATCAATTATGATTCGTTAAGATCAATAGCGTTTGTGGGATGATTCTTCCCGTAATACGTAATCTTCTCGAACCTTTCGACCAACGTCACAACACTAGTGATCTTATTTTAACTTCCCATAACTCAAGATGTGGGCCAAATTTAACACTGACCAATATTATTTTAGATTTACCTCAAGATGAGTGACATATTCAATATTGTCAGCAATATTCATGATTCTTTATTTGCAAGACAAGAATAAAATTTAACCTACTCTTTATACACTGTTGTAAGATGATGGGAAATTGAAGGAGAATAAACTAAGCTATGAACTAAGTTGAGTGTGAATTTGAAAAAAACAACTTTAAGTTTCACATTGGAGGGAACACAACCCTTAGTAGTATTTATATATTGAAAAATGTCCTCTTGGGGTGTGCCCCAAGGGGTACCTAGCTTTGTAAATGGGGCATCATGCACTCCTTGTCGAATATCATGCGCGCCGCTGCCGTCCGTTCCGCCGGGCCGGACTTGGGCCTTGGTGATATATTTATTTTTTCTTTACGTGCGTGAGCTTTAAATTTTAACACATGTTAACGGTTGATAGTCAACTCTGCACAATTTTGAGTGGTACCGTGAAATGTCTGCCGATAATATTTTTTTACAGTAGTAGCATATATATAAACAAATGTTTTAATTCTTGTACTATGAAATGAGAAAAATATATAGTAACAAATGTCTTAATTTATACTATTGTGCAAAGTTGATCTTTGCAAATTCAAGAGTTTTCTTTCCTTCATGAGCAGTCCCATAAAAGTTGTCCATGTAATCCTGCCACAAGACTTCCCTATAATCAGCCAATTCATCATTCTTCACCAATCCTGGTAATGGGCCAATCCTCTCTGTAACTATTGGTAGAGTGAACAGTGGAATTGATACTCTAGATTGGGTGGATGTTGTCATTACTCTGTGCTCTGAACTCTTATATTTTCCATTGCTTAGTATCTGCATTTAAAATAGCAAAAGGGTTAGTAGTTATGGTTGTTACATGTTTAGATCTGAGTAATTGGAAATTCTAAAAAATTAAAATTAGGTTTAAAAATAGTTTTAGTATTCAAATTTTGTAAAAAAAACAATTTTGTTATTCAATTTTTAAATTACATACGCAATTTAAAATTAGGTTTAAATACAATTTTGTTCTTTCGATTTACAACAATTTTGATAGCTTTATCCAATTGATTTAACAGTGTTGGGTCAGTCGGCCAATTTGACAACTCCGGTTGGACCAAAAAATTATTTTTTTTTTTTTTTTTGAAAATTTGATATTGAATTCAAAGACCGACTAATTTGAACGATACCAATTTCACTGTCTATTAACGGAATCCATTTAAAATCAGAGTTTTGCTCACTGCTTCACAAGTCACAACCCATATGAGTTACCTAAAAAGGTATTTTGAAATTATGTACTTTAAGTAATCTTAGATTTCAAGATATCTAACCTCTAAAGCATCACCAACATTGATGACTAAAGCTCCAGGAATTGGTGGAATTTCAAGCCACTCTTCTTTTCCATCATCCTTCTCTTCTTTGACATATAAGCCACCAATTCCATCCCCGTCCCCACGGGAAAAAAATCCCTATTTTCGGATCTCCGAACGGGACAATCCCCGTGGGGATCCGCTCTGACGGATGCAAATTGACATCCCTAATTATAAGAATCAAGTGGTTAATGAGAGTTTCAATAAAAAGGTCGACCTATCTCAGCAATTCTAGACTCTAATTAACTCTTGATCGTATTTCAAAAATTTCGGAGTCCCTTTTTCTGAGAATCAGAGGTATAATTGGAAAAAAAAAAACCACATATTCCAAGGATTAAAAGGAGAGAATGAATTCAAATTGAGTGACTAGAAATATATTTAACCTGTGAAAGTAAATGAACTTACTTGCACTGCTTAGGCCAATATTGAAGAGCATCTTCATCACTACTATATACCATATTAATATAGTCTTTCCATTCCAACACATTTTCTATCTCAGGAGCAAAGCTAGTTTGATATCTCATCTTTAAACTTGGACTCACACTTTTTCTGTAAACAACTTTCTCCTCAGGTGGCATGTTGAAAAATTTGTGTGCTGAATCTTTAACTGATTCCATTAACTCCAAAGGAACACAATGATTCACTACTTGAAAAAATCCAAGTGTCTCAGCTGCTCTAACAATCTCATTCACCACTTTTTCATGTTCATTTCCATTGAGTTTTGATAAATCAATTGGTGGCATGTCACATGGTTTTGAATCTTTTTTGTTGATTCTTTCATTTATGGGTTGTATGTATATTTTTGGAACCTCTAATAAACCTGAATCTACTAAGCCTTTGATTCCATTGCCATCTCTTACAATGAAATTGTATAATGAATTTGAAGAGATGGGAATTTGAGCCATGACAATGTGTAAATTTTGTATGGCTTGTGATAATGTGTTGGAGACAGCTAATTATATGGTTCAAAGGCAAAAAATAATGAAGAAAAAATGTTATTTATGCAGCATGAGTTACATGCTTTTACTATATATGGTGCAAAATGTTCAGTCTGTTATCTATAGACTTTTCGTAGTGTTTTGTTTTGAATATTATTTTACTTCAAATTAAAGATAGAGTTTGAAATGAGTTTTTAAACAATGACACCTCTTCTTTCAAAAGATAATTATTTTGCAAGTTTTTTTTTTTTATTTTTTTATTTTCACCCTCTGGTTCCAGTTCCCTCCCAAATGCAGTTGTGGGGGATCGAACCGTGGTCATCCCTACCAAGTTCAGCGCCAATTACCAATGAACTAGCTAACATTTAGTTAGATACAATATAACAACATAATATGGTATCAAAATCTATCGATTTATGTCATCTACTACCATTTATATTTATGCATCAGTACAATAATATTGAAGGTGAAGGGGTGTATTGGTAAAAACTTAAGTCGCATACAGATTAAAATCAACGTTTCTATAAAATGTGGTTTATTACTTTGCAAATTAGTTTTGTAAGACTGAATTAATCTCAATATAAAAATTTAAGGCAAAGTGTTTTCGGGACACTCTTTAAAACCTTAAATAGTAAGTTTTTTATAGAACTTTTATGGGAATACGTAAAGTTAACGCTCCTTAAACAACTAATTATATGATTCAAAGACAAATATATATAGTATTTGAAACTTTTTAATACTAAGACAATATATATAGTGTCAAATACATTTTGATCTTCTTTTTTTTTTGACAAATACATTTTGTTCTTTTGTTGCATGTATTTTGAGATATGTATAAAATCAAAGAAGATAAAAAGTTAAAATAATGATTGAAATAAATAAAAATAGGTCAACTAAAGTTAACATATTATTTGATATACATTTTATAATTAATATATCAATTTTTGTTGGCCAATTTTTTGCTTATACTTTATAAATAGTACAGTTTTTGTAGTGGGTCAGATACATGTGGTAAAGAAAAAAAAGCTACTCTAATTAATATGAATTTTTACTATAAATATTATTACATGGTAAAAATAAATACAACTAATACTTCTTTTTAGATGTGTGCATGAACTAAAAGTGACATTTATCAATGAGACGTATTCATTTTAGAATTTAATCAGAAATAAAACAAAGCAGCATTCAAAATTGAGGACATTTCAAAAGAATCACACATTAGGAGTTTTTTTGGAAAAGTCAAACACGTTGTGCATACAGTACAAAATTTCCATTACTGGCATAACATTTGTTTTTATGTAAACCTTATTTTAGTGTCTACTTTAGATCCCACGTTACCATATTAGACCGGTTCTAAAACTGATGGGACGGCTCTAATTTGATATTTTCTCTCCCCACCCCACGAGTCTTTTATCTCTCATGAATTTCCAATTTTGCCCTTGAAAAAACTTCGGTTCGTAGAAACCGAAGTTTTTTTTTGCCTTGAAAACAAATTTCGGTTTCTAAAAATCGAAATTTACTCTGAATTTACACTAGAAAAATTTCGGTTTCTGCGAACCAAATGTTTCTGCAAGGACAAAATTGGAATATTGGGGGTATAAAAGATTCATGGGAGGGGGGAAGAGAAAATATCCTCTAATTTATTTTTGGTTTTCATCCTTATATCTTTTTTTGGTTTTAAAATAGTCTCTGAATATACAAATTTATTTGGTTTTAGTTCCTAACTTTAAGTACCGTTACAAAAATGATGACGTGTCAAACAGATGCTGACGTGGCAAACGAGGATGATATGTCAATAAAGATGTCCAATCATCCACTTAGAGGGACCAAATCCAAAAATAAAATTATAGAGAGGAACCAAAACCAAAAAATGAAATTAAACTCAAAAACATTTTTTTCTTCATGTTTCTGTAAACCCAAAAATGAACTCATATTTCTCTAAATCCAAAAATTTGTGTTGAATGTACTAAAACGATATTTTTTTCTCCCCAACCTAAATTTCCATAAAACTCTTTAACCAACAAAAAATTGAGTTTTCTTATACACCATTTATTTTGATTTAATCAAAAGACCATATTAATTTACTAATCACGTACGATCTTCAAAATTTGACATGAATTTTTAATCAAACAACTTTATATATATTGTAAAATTTGAGTTACATTATATCCTCAAATGTCAACAAAAAAACTCACAAACTTTTAAGATAAAATGATTCGTTTTTATTTCTTTTTTTTTCTTTCTTTTGAATCTCTCAAATCGCATTCATTAAAACATGTTTTGCAATTTATGGGTTCAGAGAAATATGAGTCAAAGTTTAGAGAAAAAATAAGAAAAATATGTTTTTGGGTTTAATTTCATTTTTTTGGTTTTGATCCCTCTCTGCAATTTTATTTTTGAATTTGGTTCATCTAAGTGGATGACTGTGCATCATCATTGACACATCTCTCGTTTGCCACATAACATGTTGCCATGTCAACATCTGTTTGCTACGTCAACATTTTTAAAACGACACTTAACATTGGGAACTAAAACCAAAAAAATTTACACATTCATGGACTATTTTGAAACAAAAAAAATATAAAGGATGAAAACCAAAAACTTAAGAATTTACAGGGACAAATTGATCATTTAAATCTTTATTTTATTAATTTGATTAATTGAATATAAAATTTAATATCTCAACTATTTATTTTTTATTAAAAGGTAGTTACTTTGTTGATGTTATGAATCAAGTGAATGAGGAAACTTCCAATGAGCTGCAAGGTCCAGCCAATGTGGATGTTGTGATGGACCCTCAAGTTACGGGCAAAAGAAATGTGATTCCTTCTACAAGGCTTAGAAGATTTGTGTTGCCAACGTGGAAGATAAGAAGGTATATAGTAGGCTCTACCGTGGATAGTACCTAATAGGTACTACACCATTGGAAATGGTATTAGAAGATTTGTGTTGCCAACGTGGAAGAAGAGTAGTAAGAAATGAACGCTTGAGTTGAGATGCTGGGAATATACCTTTGATGTTTTGTAATTTCCATTCTGTTTTGATGACTCACTAAGTTTGTTTTCTAGTGATTGGTATTGGGTGTATATTTGGACTCTAGTCTCTAGCTAGGTACAGTACTATTTATGAACCCTCTGACACCTGAAAATTTATCAGAGAATTAATGATAATAGTACGTTGTTTGTTTGTACCGTCGTCTTGTTCATGAAACGGTTGTGGTGTTCGATTTCATTTCTCCATACCTTCAATTCTCTGCAACTACCTTTTTAGTGATTGGTATTTGTTAAGAAAGTGGTTAATTCATCTTGAAATTTGTTTTTTTGGTGTTGTTAGAGTTAGTTACAACAACTTGTTAGTTAAAGTTTGTTAGTAACTAACTAAGTAGTTAGGGAATTAGTTTAGGCCTAAGGGATGAGCTGGCTTGTTGCATAAGCCACCCTATATAAAGTGCAACTAGTGCATTATATTGTAATTCAATTTTTTTGGCCCATTAAGGATGAATAAAATCTCTATTTTCCCTAAGTCTTTCATGTTCAGTTGTTAATCAATTCATCAAGAAACTTGTTCATCTTGTATATAGCAGTTTCTGCAAAACTGCTAGTTTGCCCACAGTCAAGCCTGCGTGCCTGCTGAGCTTGCCTGCAACCATCCTCTGAAGTGCAACAGAGTCAGAGGCAACACATCCTCTGAACCGTGCATCCTCTGAACCAAGCAAACTCTTGCTTCTGCTGCGCCAACAATTGGCATCAAGAGCCTGGTTCAATCACAGGTAACAAGAGTGAATTGTGAAGGAATCAAGTGGAGAAACACAAAGTGAGCTGTGTAGATTGATTTCTTGAAAATTCAAGATGAACACCCAAGGTTTTGGTACAAACATTCTGATTCTTGATGGAAAGAATTGGGATAGATGGAGTGCAGTGATGAAATCCTTATTTGGAGCACAAGAGTGTCTTGAGGTAGTGGTGAATGGATACGATGAGTTGGGAGCAAATCCAACCAATGATCAGAGAAATACCTACAAAGAAAACAAGAAAAAAGACTGCAAGGCTTTGTTCTATATCCAGCAGAATTGTGATGCACAGCATTTTGAAAAGATTTCAAAATCAACTAAGTCCAAAGAAGCTTGGGATATACTCGAGGGTTACCATGATGGTGGAACCAAGGTCAAGAAGGTGAAATTACAGGCCTTTAGGAGGCAATATGAGTCTATGGTGATGGAAGAGGATCAAAAAGTAAGTGATTTCTTCTCAAAACTTCTTGCACTTGTTCATCAAATGCAAAATTGTGGAGAGACTGTCACTGATGAAATGGTAGTAGAGAAAGTGCTTAGATCCTTAACTCCAAACTTTGATAATGTGGTAATAGCTATAGAGTATGTGAAGGATACAGCTACTATGAAAATTGAAGAATTACAAAGTGCTTTGGAAGCACATGAGATTAAAGTTCTCAGTAGAGGTTCAGAAAAGAAAGAACAACAAGCCTTGCAAGCTCAAACCAACAAGAAAGAAGATAATGGCAAGAACTACAAAAAGAAAGGCAAAGATAAACCAAAGTGGCTTAAAGATCAGAGTTCAAAAACTGATGACAAAGCTGAATCCTCTAAAGGAGGAGGTTTTGCCAAAGGTAAAAACAAAAAGAAGAACTTTGATAAAAGCAAGGTGAAATGCTACAATTGTGAGAAGCTTGGCCATTTTGCAGATGAGTGTTGGTACAAGAAAGATCAACAAGAGGCTAATGTTGCAGAAGAAAGTGATGTAAAGTCAGTCTTGATGATGGCTACTATAGGGGATGAGTGTGAGAAGAATGAAGAATGGTTTCTTGATTCAGGGTGTTCAAATCATATGACACCACATAGAGAATGGTTAACCAATTTTGATGCAAGCAAAAGGTCTAGTATAAAACTAGCAGATGGGAGAAAACTTGCTGCTGAAGGTATTGGTAACATAGTGATCAAAAGTAAGAAGGGAGGTAAAGTGATCATCTCTGAAGTGTTATATGTCCCTAGTATGAATTGCAATTTGCTCAGTTTAGGTCAATTAGTGCAAAGAGGGTTCTCTGTACGTATGGAGGACAATGCACTGAAGCTGTTTGACAAAATGAAGAACTTGGTTCTGATGTGCAGCTTGTCAAACAACAGAACCTACAGGTGTAAAATCTCAAGTGTAGATATGATGTGCATGTCTACCACAGTGATTGATGAGGTTGAAGCACTTTGGCACAAAAGGTATGGACACTTGAACTATAGAAGCCTCAGTGATTTAAATTCTAAGGAATTGGTGTATGGCCTGCCTAAGTTTAAGACTAAGAAGTCCATATGTGAGATATGTGTGAAGAGTAAGCACAGTAGAAAACCTTTTGTAGCTGAAATGCCCAAGAGAGCTAGTGGTGTATTGCAAGTGATTCATAGTGACATCTGTGGTCCATTTGAAGTTGCTTCATTAGGGGGAAGCAAGTATTTCATTACATTTGTTGATGAATATAGCAGAATGATCTGGTTATACACTTTGAAGCTAAAGAGTGAAGCTTTAGAAGTGTTTAAGAAGTTTAAAGTCTTGATTGAAAAAGAAAGTGAGAAATCAATTAAGATCTTGAGAACAGATGGTGGTGGAGAGTATACCTCAAGAGAGTTTGAGAACTTCTGTACTAATCAAGGCATTACACATGAAGTTACTGCTCCATACACACCACAGCACAATGGACTAGCTGAAAGAAGAAACAGAACATTGTTAGATATGGCAAGGAGCATGATTAAGCAGAAGAATTTGCCACACAAGTTCTGGGGTGAAGCAGTACTTACTGCAGCCTACATTCTGAACAAATGTCCTACTAAGAAACTGAAAGTTGTGCCAGAGGAAGCTTGGTGTGGGAGGAAGCCAAGTGTGAAACACCTCAAGGTTTTTGGCTCATTATGCTATAAGCATGTACCAGATGCTAGAAGAACCAAACTTGAGGATAAAAGTGAAATAATGATACTCATAGGATATCATCCAACTGGTGCCTACAAGCTATACAATCCAGTTACTCAGAAGGTTCACATTAGCAGAGATGTAATTGTGAATGAAGAAGAGAAATGGAAATGGGAGAAGGAACCAGTGTACAATAGTGAAGTGCAGTCAACTTTCATCTATCCAAGTTCAAGTGATGAATCTGATGGAGGTGATGAAGGTGAACCTGCTGCTGAAACTATTCAGAATCAAGGTACAGATAATGATGGTAATATGAATTTATCAAGTGATGATGATGATAGAATTCATATGATTGCAAGGACTCAAAGAACCAAACGTGTACCAGCTAGATTGAATGATTGTGAAGTTACTCAAGATAATGCAGTGAATGATGAGGGTGATCTCATTCACTTTGCATTACTAGCTGATTCTGAACCATTGAACTACAGAGATGCTTTGAAAAGTAATGTGTGGAAGAGGGCAATGGAAGAAGAGCTGAAGTCAATTGAAAAAAATCAGACTTGGAAGCTAGTTGACTTGCCAGACAAGAAAAAGAAAATTGATGTGAAATGGGTGTTCAAAGTGAAATTGAACCCTGATGGCACAATTTCAAAGCATAAAGCAAGGTTAGTTGCTAGAGGATTCTTACAGAAACATGGAATTGACTACAATGAAGTGTTTGCACCAGTTGCTAGAATAGAGACTGTGAGATTGGTTGTAGCATTGGCCTGTAAGAACAAATGGAGCCTGTACCATCTGGATGTGAAATCAGCATTTCTGAATGGTCCACTTGATGAGGAAGTGTATGTGTCACAGCCTCCAGGTTTTGAAATAAAAGGAAAAGAATCAATGGTGTATAAGCTGTATAAGGCACTATATGGCTTGAAACAGGCTCCTAGAGCGTGGAACAAAAGGATTGATGACTTTCTGATTCAGATAGGGTTTAAAAAGTGTGCTGCTGAGTTTGGTGTATATGTACATTGCCCTAAAGATGAAGATATAGTCATAATCTGCTTGTATGTTGATGACTTGCTCATAACTGGAAGTAGAATTGCAGAAATTGCAAAAGTGAAAGATAAGCTCAAAAGTGAATTTGAAATGTCTGATCTTGGTGAACTTTCATTCTTTCTAGGAATGGAATTTATGAGAAGAGGAGATGGTATAGTAATGCACCAGCAGAAGTATATTGGTGAATTGCTTGAAAAATTTGAAATGGAAAGCTGCAATCCATTATCAAATCCATCAGAAACAAATACAAAAATTGATGAGTGCTCAGATGAAGAGAAGGTTGATCCAACTGTGTTCAGACAAATAGTTGGCTCATTGAGGTATGTGTGCAACAGTAGGCCTGATATATGCTATGCTGTGAGTGTTATCAGCAGATTTATGCATGATCCAAGGAAGTCACACATGATAGCTGCTAAGAGAATCCTCAGATACCTCAAAGGTACTTTGGAAATTGGCTTGCTATTCCCTATTGGTACAAACAGTGCAGGGAGTACTTTGATAGGGTATTCTGATAGTGATTGGTGTGGAGACATAACTGATAGGAGGAGCACATCAGGGTATGTTTTCAAGTTCAATAATGCTGCAATCTCTTGGTGTACAAAGAAACAAGCTGTGACTGCTCTCTCATCTTGTGAAGCTGAGTATATAGCAGGCACCTTTGCAGCATGTCAAGCAATTTGGTTGAATTCAGTGATGATAGAAATCAAGTGTGAACCAGTGAAGCCTCTAATCCTAAGAATTGATAACAAGTCTGCTATAAGTCTTGCTAAAAATCCAATTTCACATGGCAGGAGCAAGCACATTGCTACCAGATTTCATTTCATTAGGGAACAAGTGACAAATGGAATGATTGAAGTGCAGTATTGTCCAACTGAAGTACAGCTTGCAGATGGTTTTACAAAGGCTGTGAAGCTTGACAGGTTTGAGTTTTTAAGGAGGAGCTTAGGACTGGTTGTTTGCAATTCAAGCATGAATTAAGGAGGAGTGTTAAGAAAGTGGTTAATTCATCTTGAAATTTGTTTTTTTGGTGTTGTTAGAGTTAGTTACAACAACTTGTTAGTTAAAGTTTGTTAGTAACTAACTAAGTAGTTAGGGAATTAGTTTAGGCCTAAGGGATGAGCTGGCTTGTTGCATAAGCCACCCTATATAAAGTGCAACTAGTGCATTATATTGTAATTCAATTTTTTTGGCCCATTAAGGATGAATAAAATCTCTATTTTCCCTAAGTCTTTCATGTTCAGTTGTTAATCAATTCATCAAGAAACTTGTTCATCTTGTATATAGCAGTTTCTGCAAAACTGCTAGTTTGCCCACAGTCAAGCCTGCGTGCCTGCTGAGCTTGCCTGCAACCATCCTCTGAAGTGCAACAGAGTCAGAGGCAACACATCCTCTGAACCGTGCATCCTCTGAACCAAGCAAACTCTTGCTTCTGCTGCGCCAACAGTATTGTGTTTGTATTCCCGCAAATTCTATCTGCCACTAGTGGAAAACACAATGTGAGAATAAAACACAAAAATAATAACAATAACAATATCAGAGATCGGAAAATCGAAGAGTATGAAAAAGGAAGGAAAAGGAACAACGATGGCGAACCACGAAGACGACCGAAAGCAAAGGAAGGGAAAAAATTAACAGAGGATGATGCGCGAAATTAACAGAGGATGATGGCGAATGACTGTAGAACAACGGCGACGAACGACGGTTGAAGTTTTGGGAAAAATTGACAGAGGATGATGAAGAGATGATGCGCGAAATATTTCAGTTAATATAAACCGAAATATTTTGTGTTCCAATTTTTTCGGTTCGCAAAAACCAAAATTTTTTGTTTCAATTTTTGTGAATTTTGAAAGGAAAAATGGGATTTTAGGGGTATAAAAGAAAGTCATGGGTTGGAAGAGAAATCATCCGATTTTAGGTACCACAATTATAAAATTTCTTTTTAAATCTGATACTACATTTTGAGGTGAAGAAATTAGAGAGATTTTTTATTTTTTTGGACATTTAATTGCTTTAAAATCAACATTGGTTGATTG
This sequence comes from Trifolium pratense, assembly GCF_020283565.1. Classification (NCBI taxonomy): domain Eukaryota; kingdom Viridiplantae; phylum Streptophyta; class Magnoliopsida; order Fabales; family Fabaceae; genus Trifolium; species Trifolium pratense. The sequence continues at coordinate 39,545,471 of NC_060065.1, forward strand.
AAATCAGCATTAGCATGAATCGAAATTTCGAATCGTGCACGAATTATTTAAAGATGTTTGAAGACACATTGCAATAGCTAAAGTCTAAATTATTGAGAGAAAGGATTCATGTTTTCTCTAGTGCATTCTAGAAAGAAAATTATTGAGGGTTGAGAGAAAGAGAAAGGTAAAAATTAGAGTTGTTATTTGAGAATTCTTGAAGCTAATTTGTTATGATTTTTTTGCATCCCTTATAAAAAATTATTGATAATAAATTAGAGAGCTACTTACTTCTTCGGACATAATTTAATTTGAGTAGAATAGAATAAACAATTTTTGTGTCTTTGGCTTTCTTTAGTTTTTATCTTTACTTTTATTGTTTATTTGTTTTTTTTTACATGTAGAAGAAACAAAAGAAAAACAAAAACAAACTATTTAAAAAAGAAAGTCCCACAAGCATCCGGTAGTAGAAGAAGATTCATTCCATATGGGGAATCAACTATAGAAAAAAAATGTCTTACGATTGGCAGCTCTAAATTTTGCAAGGTAGTCAACAATAAGTTTAAAATATATTTTTTATTGAATTTATTGTTTGATTCGACTTATTATAATATTATTATTATTATTAGAATATTAGAATATTCTTGTTTTTATCAATATGATTGTATAACAAATAAAGACAGAAAACTTACGTTGTACTATTGTAAGAATAATAGACCTTATTTTGCAATAATATATATACAATAGAAATTTCTATCTTTGTTTGTTATACAATCATGAATAATAATAATAATAATAATAATAATAATAATAATAATAATAATAATAATAATAATAATAATAATAAAAGGACTCTTTAACTTTAGTTTCCATTGTTATATTATTCTACGTTTCTTGCCCAATTCACAACATTTTGAATCTAATTTTTGTCATTAATTTTTTATTTTTTTTAGTAAAGTGAATTGGAATTAACATTGTTGTTAAAATCGCGTTTTAAGTTGTAAACTAGTTCGATTTAATGTTTTTAGGTATGAAAACGTGTTAAATCGGATGTAAACTCATTTTTTTGGTAAACTCGGGAAAAAAGAGAGCTTACACCGAGTTAACTCGGTCAAACTCGCTGGAAACGTGTAAACTTGTGGTTTTTTTTGTATACTTTAACTCTAGGTTTTTTGTATACTTTAACTTTTTAACGATTTTAGAAACTTATGAACCTTCTTATCTAGATTGTTATTTGGACGTTTATATGATTTGATGGGATAATTATATATTTTAATACAAGTTTATGGACATAATGTTATTTATATGTTGATTTGGTGTATTTTGCCTTTATAATTAAGTTTATATTTTGAAATATCGACGTTTTTATAGTATTATACTAGTATATATGTCATGTACATAATAATTTTAATATTATTTTAATTTTTGGTAAACTCGTAAGATTTTAGGAGTCGAGTTTACGTGTCAAATTTACCTAGACAAAATGAGTTGAGGTAAAAACTGAATCATGACAACCTTGGGAATTAGAAATTAGGATAGCATCAAGAAAAGACGTGGTTGTATTTACGTGATTTATTCTACAATAATGTGAACAATATCTGAAGTACTTTTTATATATTTTTTATTTATCCATGAAGTACTTTTTTTTCTTTCTATATTTCTGATTTGGATGTTTTCTCTTTCGAGCCCGTGTTTCTTTTATACTCCTTGAATTTCCAATTTTGCCCTTGAAAAAATTTCGGTTTCTCTGAATTTGCACTAGAAAAAATTCAATTTTTGCGAAACGAATTTTTCTACAAGAACAAAATTAAAATATTGGGAGTATAAAAGAGTCACGGGGGTCAGAAGAGAAAACATCTCTCATTTATCCACTCAAAAAAAAAAACATCAAGATTGAAGTGCTAGATTTTATCCATTTCAATTCTGTGGGTTTCCTAAATCTTTGAGAAATTGAATGGACCATTAATTTGGATAATAGACTACGATATTTATGTGGTGCAAAATATGAGTTCTTTTAGCACCTCCCATCATTCCTCACGCGCATTCTAAAATTATCAGAATAATCCTCTTGCAAATAGGGTGTGAACGTAGAAAGCGAGTGCTACAAAAATGTGACTGTTGGGTTACTCTCAAAATGAAGTCACCCGTTTTGGGAATTTCTTTTTAAAAAAAAAAAAACGTTTGTTGTGTACAACGCGAACTCATCTCAGATGTTCGCATTTTACATATATAGCGAATTGTGTCTATATATATGCATGAACCTTCAGACATAAACAGTACACACCTTCACCAATATTTTTCTTCACTCTAGACCCTCCAAAAAGCGGCCATTTTTGGCGAAATTGTGTATCCAAGCCACAATCCAAACATCAAGGAGCTCCACAAAGATCACATTGATTTGAATGCAAAGGTAATGTGACTCTAAAACCTTCTACGTTTGATTTGTAAAGCTTTTCATTTCAATTACGTTAAACATGTTTCACTGCTACAGTTCGCACGCTAATGATCGAACTAGTACAGGAATGTTCGCATTTTACATAGTGAACCATTTTGGGACTAAAACTGTTATTTTTTTTTTCTTCGAATTTTAAGAATTGTTATAGATGATTAAAAGGCAAGCAAAGACGATAAACATAAGGTTGATATTAAGTTAGGCAAACAACCTAAGGTTGAAGAACAACACAATGTTGATGCAAAGTCGACCAACAAACCACCTAATATTGAGGCTCCTAAGGTTGATTTTCCCATGAGAAGGACCTGGTCCGTGAGACAACAATTAATATCACGCTTCCGAGAAATATCATGTCAACATTGAGGAACAGACGACAACTGACGGCTACAACCATCAAATATATTTACAATGCAAGTGGGAAAATATTGTGGAAGCAAATTTCAGAGAAAGAATATAAGATGTTGTTCGAAGAATCGTGTGGACAATGGCTTGGGTTCGTAGCTAGCATATGTTAAGGGTACAATACTAGTGCCGGTGAATGAAACATTTGTAAGGGCGTGGCCTCTTTCAGCATGCCCTCTTTCCTCATCACTTTGATTCCTTAAACACTTAGCAAGACCTCTCAAAGTAATATAGTTTCTTTTAAAATAAGAAAGTTGGATTGATCACCCTTCAAAACAGGGGCTGAAATTGCAAATTAAAGGCATAGGAAAAATATATATTAAAACAAACATACCATAGTCATGATTTGATATTCCATCAATATCTCAGCATGCCCTGTTGGAACATGATGTGAAATTGAAGGAAGAAACTTGGTATAGAATAAACACAAGTTATGAACTAAGTGGAGTGTGAATTTAAAAAAAGCAATTTTAAATCCCACATTGGAGGGAACACAACTCTTAGTAGTGTTTATATATTGAAAAGTGTCCCCTTGGGGTGTGCCCCAAGGGGTACCCAGTTCATGCACTCATTGTCGAATATCACACACTCGCACATTCCGTTGTCCGGCCGGCTCGACTCGGATCGGGCCGGTTTTAGCTTGGGCCTTGGTGATATATTAATTTTTTAATACTAAGAAAAAGAAAATTTTATTTTTTCTTTAAGTGCGTGCGTGAGCTTTAAATTTTCGCACATGTTAATTGTGCGTGAAACCAAGTCATCGATGCTGTCACATTTTTTATCAGTTTTTTGAAATTCAACTGATTCCTAAAATTCAGTAATACAGTTCCCCACTTCCTCAAATTTGGTTTTCAAATTATAGGATAAATAGCAACCTTTTGTTGTAATACAAGTCTCTGATTACAATTTTTTCCTTCTCTCTGCTTTGCTTTATTCACGAAAAAAAAAATCTTTCTTTCTTTGTTGTTTCATCGAGTGGCTTCTCAGCCATGGAGAATTGATACTCTTGTATCAATTATCGAATTGATTCATCGAATCAATAGAGAAGGGTGTATCTCTGCCCGAATTCTACAGTGCAGTAACAATTCGGTATTAAATTATGAAAGTTGTTTTATCCTGGAGACTTCACGGTTGATAGTCTACTCTGCACAATTTTGAATAATACCGTGAAACGTCTTAAAAAGAGTGTATTCACTCGCGACTCAGCCGATAATATTTTTACAGTAGTAGCATTTTTGAAATTTTTTCAAAATAAAAAACAACATGCCCTCTTTCCTCATCACTTTGATTTAAGCCAAAGAATATTTAGTAACATTATTGCAATGGTTTGGCATGAACTTCAAAAAATATATTGGTTGTAATAAGGTAATCTTTTGTAATATTTTCATGTCTATGTTAATATTTGTTGTTATATTTCAAGATTGTAATAAGGTAATCATTTGGATAACTTAAAATTTTTCCTAACAACTACTTCAAGGTTGGTACTTAATAAATGCTTTTACATAGTTTTTCAATTTTTTTACTACTTTTGATATATGAAAAATCATAAGCATTATAAAGCCAACATTGTTTTATTAATCTTAACTATGTCATGACCTTTCTATTTTCTTCTAACACCATCTCCTATGTTTCTATTTTCTTCAATAGTTTTTCAAAGTGACGGACAATTGATTATATATATTTTATTTTCAATTCACACATCAATGTGAACTTTGTTCCAACAATATGTAACAAAGAAAAATTCAATAACATACCATAAAAATAAAAAATAAAAAATAAAAATAAGAAGAAAGTGATAAGCCGGAGTAAGTTAAAGAGGACTTGAAAATTTCTTTTAGGTGCAACTTGCCAACTCCCTCTTCTAAAAACTTCATAAGTCAAAACTAGTTTTGTTTTGCTCTATTTGATAATTTTTGTTAATTTTGAACAAAGACTAAGAATGAGGTCCATAAAATAAAGGGACCCCAAATAATTTGCTTTCTTCGTCACAAGAATTTTAGCACTGAATTTCTCAATTGTGGCAAAAAAGTCCATATCTGTCTTTTTGTTACACAAAAAATTCCACATCAAAGAGGGCCATTTTCTTTAAGTATAAACTACACATGGCAACCAAGTGGTGCTGGCAGATTTTACGCTCCCAAATCGTAAAGTTTGGTTATCTCCAAACTCGCTCAATTTTTAACCGATATAAAAATTAAAACCTCGAATTCATATCTAACATGGGTATTCTGTGAGGTTCAGGTATCCTTATCCCGCCCACCTCTATATGAACTTGGGTTGTCAGGGCCCCTTTTCCTGAAAACCAAAGGATTAAATATATATATATATATATATATATATATATATATATATATATATATATATATATATATATATATATATATATATATATATATAGCTTGTCTACGAGTTTATAATTTAAGAGAGGTAAATGTAATTCAATATAAGCATGGCGGCTTTGGGGACGGGTTCAAGGTAGGTTTTAATGTCCTTGTTACCCATCCCACCCCTGGATTTTAAAATTGAAGAAAACACAAAACCGAACTAAACCCCGTCAATTTGGATTTTCCTATAAAAATCGGGGCCGGCTAAACAGGTATCCACAATAGTTATGGGTTATTTTGTCATACCTAGTATACAACAAAAGATCTATTTTTTTTAAAGTAAAACAAACTTCATTCATTTATATGTAAAGTAGCAACAGGACAAGAGATGAAGATAGTTAAATGTTCACTAAAGATATATATATATATATATATATATATATATATATATATATATATATATATATATATATATATATATATATATATATATATATATAACTTTTTTTTTGGTACATGCTCTTTAGGAGGATTCTCCAAAGATATTACCTCAAAAGAACTACTCCCTCCGAACACAAATATAAGAAAAAATAACAATTTACGCGGTGTTTAAGAAATTTAGTTAAGTGTAGTTAATTTTCTTGATTTAATGCAAAACATGATTTAAGTTTACTATATTACCCTTTGAAAAATGATTTATGCCTTGAAAATCACATAAACTTTTGAAAAGTGACGCGATTAAATAAGGGTATATTATTCATAGTAGTATTAATTAGTTTAAAAGTAGTTGATTTTTGCTTATATTTGTGTTCAAAATTGAAGTGTTTTTTTTTCTTCTTATATTTATGTCTGGAGGGAGTATGTGATAAACTATGATTAACTAGCCAATTAGCGCTTCTATTGCCTTCTCGCTACATATGCTTAAACTAGATGTGTCAATCTAAGTTTATGAGCCCCTGAATTCTACGGATCAATATGGGTGTGGCCCTATTAAGTATAAAACTTTCAAGTCACAATATAACGTAAACAATTAGGGATATTAATTAATTTGAGCCATGTTTTGGTTTAAATTTAATGCATCACATGTTGTTGATTGTTTCAAAGGAGTGTTGTCTCTTGCAAGTATATATCGGTCCTTTTATCTTAGATTGTAAGGATTTTTTTTTTTGTTACAAGTAGAAGAAATAAAAGAAAAGAAAAACAAACTATTTAGAAAAGAAAGTCCCACAAGCACCAGTTAGCAGAAGAAAATTCATTCCATTTACTTTTTTTTTTTGTTACATTTTCATTCCATTTACTTATTAACTTGGTTGATGTTTCAATTAGTTAATTTAATTAAGCGTAATTGTAATCAGACGGCTCATCAGCTTGCTCAAGTAGCTAAAAATATTGGCTCCCGTACCTGGGTGAGGAATGCCTGGCTGAGGAATGCCCAAACCTGCAGGACTGGTCCCATTTATTAAATGAGTTACACATAGGAGTACTCTGAAAATATATATTAACAGGAGTACGGCCGGTCCGAGTATTTGGAGGCCCGGTTTGAAAATTAAAAATGAATCTTTAATAAAAATATAATTTTTTTTAAAAAAAATTATTCTCTATTTAAATTATAAATAACATAAAAAATAGTCATCATAGTAAATAACATGTAAAACCAACATATTTTAATCAATAACATTAAAATACATCTTCAATCTAATATAATTATCAACTTTACATTTCCTTCGGAAAAAAAAAACTTTCTTGTAATGTTGCTTCGTTTTTTACAATCAACCGCAAGTTACTTATAAAATTAAAAGTGTATCTATTAAATTTTCTTTTTCTTGAGTAATAAAATATTTTTTGTAGTAACAAAGTCATTAATTTTTTTTACATATATAAATTTTTTAATAAATCGATATAAACAATCGGAGGCCCCTAAATGTTTGAGGCCCTGCGCGGTGGCACACCTTGCACACCCACAGGGCCGGCCCTGAACAGGACAAATATAAAAATATTATTTTGAAACTTGTGTATTTAATTTCTTTTATGTATTTAATTTAGTAATTTTTGTATTAAATAGAAAATGTAGTAAAATTTTTTTGGTACATGTAGTAATCTTTTATATTATTATATAAATTACTGTATTTTGTTATACCACTATTATATGATTCATTGGACCGTCTAATTTAGTTCGTCATCAACTAATTACTGCATTTTTTATCGCAATATATATAATCCCACACAAGATTAGTCCATCACGAATAAGAAGATTCTTTCAAATCTAACTTCAATCATCTAATTTAACTAAGAACTCTGACCACTTCATCTTCAATTCATCACCTACTCGATCTAATAACTTTATTTTGTCTGCTTCTCGAGTCAAGTCTCTAATTTGGATAGACTCATGATGAGTTTACTTTTTCAAATGCAAATTATTGTCAAAGTTGCAAAACTTTGAACAGAGTATACTCCTATAGAATTTGATGAGTGCTCATTTTTTTAGAAGAGTGTTCAAGTTTTATTTATTTTTTGTCAAGGAAGAGTGTATTAATTAAAAATAAAGGATCTAGAAATAGAAAAATATACGTCCACACGTTTTAGCCCAACGGGTAAAAATATTGAAATTGTTAGAGCAAACAATCTGACAGGAATTTGAACCTCAGTTCTCTCACTTTGTGTGTATGAGTTTATAATAATTTTGTCATTTTATCTATCTATAAAAAACACAAAAAATATACTTTTCCAACAACAAACTACTATTAAAATAACAACAACCAAAAAAAAAAACTAGCGTAAAGAAAAAAAAACAGAAAAAAAACTATTTAAATACGCAGACACTGTGGGGTCTTGAATCGTTACACCAAATGGCGGTATTGTATTGGTATAAAGTATAAATTTTTTTTTTTTTTGCGCAGTGTTCTTTTTCTGGTTACATGATCTCATTCTTGTTCATTCTAAACCACTCAATTTCAAATGACATTATATTCTTTTTACTAAATAAGCATTATTCATTCATTTAAAATTATAGAATATAGCGATATAATAAAAATTTAAAACAGTTAAAAATAAAGCGGATTAATCTACAAACAATCTCACGACACTCATGTAAATAACATAAAATAACAAATTGCATCAGACTAAATATTTGACATTATTGTATCTATGTTAATAGCATAAAACACAAAATTGTATGACTACATATTTGATTATATTGAAGTGTTCATAATATCCATATCTCTATATATGTAGCATTGGTGACTCAAAACCATTGATTTGATTTGTATTAAATCAACTTTAAGACGAGAATATAAAATACACTGCACTAAAATGGAAAAATAAAATGCACAGCACAAAAATGAGAAATCAAAATTAACATCGCATAAGTAACGAAATAACATATATATATATATATATATATATATGAGTCGGGATCCGTTGACACTAAGTGTCAAAATTTATTTTGACACCAAATATTATCCGTTGATTTTATTTGATCCAAAGGCTAATATTTTGTTTGCTTACAATATTTATTGCATAGCTTACAACGGATCCTGGTGTCAACGGTTCAGTCTTTACTTCTTAACATTTCCTTGCAGGCTCAGTCTACTGATATGTGGCAGTGCCGCCCAGACCTTGACACAGGCTACACTGTTAGAGGAGCATATCAGCTTCTGACTTCTCACGCTTCGGTTACTATGGATGTTGCGAAAAACTTTATTTGGCACTCTCGGGTTCCTTTGAAGGTTTCCATCTTCGAGTGGCGTTTATTGCGTGACAGGTTTCCTACGAGAGTAAACTTAGTTGCTCGAGGTGTTTTATCTCCCACAGCTCACACTTGTGTTTTTGGACGTGGAGCGGCCGAGTCGGCCCATCATTTATTCATCTCCTGCAGCACTGTTGGACCTCTGTGGGATTTAGTTTGTTCGTGGATTGACATTCCTTTGGTGAATTTTACTACATTGCGTGATCACTTTATCCAGTTTACATCTTCCGCAGGTGGATCTTGAGCGCGTCTATCTTTTTTGCATCTCATTTGGCTTACTTGTGTTTGAGTGGTTTGGACGGAGATAAATCATTGTTTGTTCAAAGTCTCAACATGCACATCCCATCTTTTGTTGGACAAGATCAAGTTTTTCTCATTTAGGTGGTTGAAGACAACGAGTATTACGTTAGCTTCTAACTATCATAGCTGGTATAGTCTAGTACTTTACTCTGTTTGGGCCTTGTATGCTTTAATTTTGGTTTCGACTTTTCGACTCTTTGTAAACTCTTATAGTCTACCTCGATACGTCTTATGTTGGGGGTTGTTTTTGTTAATATATCCCATTTTGACTTGTTAAAAAAAACTAAAATAAATAAAAACAATTTTGCAGGGTAATTCTACGTCCAAATAATTGACTCTATCTAAACTAATATATTTATTTAAAAATATTTAAAATTGAATTTCTTTATTTTGGTGCATAGACTATTCCGACAACTCTTACTATTTGTGGTACATATACTATTACGACAACTCTCACATTTTTTTTCTTTTGTTTGTTATTGACAACTCTCGCATATAGAAGAGCCTATAATACGTGTCACTAATCCCGTTTGGCCAAAAAAATTTAGGTGTAAAAGTTATTTTAATTCTAAAATTAGAAGTAATAGCTTTAAAATTAAAATTGTTTCACAAATCTTATTTTCTAAAAAAAATATTAAAAGTTTTTTTTATTATATTAGAATTAAATGATATGTTTGATAATATATTATAATTTTTTGAAATAAATAAAATATTAAAAATGATCAAATTTTCACAAAACATAATTAACATTAAGTTTGTTTTTTTATAAACAATAACTTTTTTTAAAAAAATATAAACAAAAAAAAAATTAAAAGAGATTAATAAGATAATTAATAGTAAAGCTTTTACTAAGTTCGTAAACAAAAACATAAAATAAATAAATAAATAAAATATGTTCCTGGCAAAATTCGAAGAGGCGTGATTTGACAAAACTTCCGAAAAGTTATTGCAAAGTAACACCAGCTTATTTTGAAGAGCTGTGTTATTTAAACACAAATTTGATCGACACGTATTTGACAATGTATAAATATAAGAGAAAATGAGTGTGCACGGTGACTCACCTTGCCTAACCATAGAGCCGGCCCTGCTTAACTAATACTCTCGAAACACTATTTAGTATTTTCATAATATTGTGGTCTTCCTTTTTTGAACCCTTTTTAGAAACAGGTCCATATATTAAAAGCACTCAACATACAATCAATTTAGACAATTCTTTTTATTGGATGGACTAAAAAATATCATTACAATTACAATTAAACGGGTCCATATATTAAAAGCACTCAACATACATTTAACTATTGGATGGACTATAATTAATCGATTTTCTACGTGTAGCCGGAGTTTCGGACTAGATTATCTGACTTCAAAGGGACAGGAATTTGACCTGACTTGTTTATGCATGTTGACATATATATATAGCATTAATTAGCAACATAATAATAAGAGTATCATATTGCAAGCTTATATTTGCTCTTTTCTATATTTGATGAAAATATATCTTCCCAAGTTATTATGCTATGAAGACACTCGTGATTTATTTTAATCATTCAGTTTATCATCATGTCCCCTAATTAAGATAAAAAGCTAGCACTTAATGAATCTAGAGGCATTTTTCAATATATGCATGCCATGCCTCAATAATGTCAACATCAACAACTTCTTCTATATTTAGACTATATCAAAGTCGAGGCGAAAAATATTTCTTGCTTAAGGCTGTGGATTTATAAATATCAAAATCATGTGATGTATATTCATTGAAAAGCCGCCTCTAGCATTTATTTAATTTTCATAAAAGGATATTTTAAAAGAGTGTTTACCTTGAAAAAAAACTTAGAACAACAAATGCAAATTTTTGTTGTACTCTATTTAATTTTAAAAATGACAAAAAGGCTCAACAAAACATGGGTTAGAGAATGGATAAAAATATAAATTTAGTCCATTAAATTTTGAGATAATTTTATTTTTTTAACAATTATTTCTTTGCTTTTTTTTTTTTTTGATAATCTACGTAAAAATTCTTTGATAAGAATACCAACTATATATTTTGACATTGCTTTTTTTTTTTTCCTCTTTACCACTAAATAAAATTATATATACTAGCGGGCCAGGCAGGCGCGTTATGTACCCAAAAAAAAAGATATGCCTTATGTTATGGTGAGTTTGTTAATAAAAGATTTTTGTTGCTACTAAAAAAAAGCAAGGATAATGTTGGTATTATGAAAATTCTACCCCAAAACTCATGTATTCTTTTTATATATTATAGTATAGAATAGATATAGATGAAAAAACCATAAAAAAAAAAAGAGAGGAAGTTAAGGGCAATTATGGAATAATTAAAAAACCATAAAGGAAGTTAAGGGCAAAATGGACCAAAAAAAATCCAGCTCAAACTCCCTTATCCCCTTTATATATTGTTATAGAAGTATAGAATAGATATAGATGAAAAAACCATAAAAAAAAAAGAGAGGAAGTTAAGGGCAATTATGGAATAATTAAAAAACCATCAAGGAAGTTAAGGGCAAAATGGACCAAAAAAAATCCAGCCCAAACTCCCTTATCCCCTTTATATATTGTTATAGATAATTAAAAAACCATAAAGGAAGTTAAGGGCAAAATGGACCAAAAAAAATCCAGTCCAAACTCCCTTATCCCCTTTATATATTGTTATAGATAATTAAAAAACCATAAAGGAAGTTAAAGGCAAAATGGACCAAAAAAAATCCAGTCCAAACTCCCTTATCCCCTTTATATATTGTTATAGATATATATATGTGTGTGTGTGTGATATTTCAAATTTTGTCACTTTTTCACTTTTTCATTTCGGATTAAATGAGTTATTTTAATTAACACACAAATTTCAAAATTCAATTCAATATTATGACTTCATTGGGTTGAAAAAATGTTTATAGACCTGTGTTATCTACTACAAAACCTATTTTCCTAAATGTATATACTTTAATGAGGCCGTTTAATATACATCGGATTTAAAGGTTAATTTTTTTTTTCTATCGGTTTAGTATTTAGAAATTCTACTCTAAACATGGATAAGTGGGTTGTCCGAGATTCGAACAACAACCACTACATATAAAATACGATGTCCCGCCAACTGAGTTATGTTCACGGGACGTTTAAAGGTAAACTTTACGGTGGTTAAAATATGGATTAAATATGTTTTTTATCCTTATATAATATTTTATTTTTTATCCCTGTAAAAATTTAAAAGTGGTATGTTTTGTTCTCTAGAAAATTTTAATCGATGAAGTTTTAGTCTCATAACGACTCAAACATCTTACTATTTAGATTATTTTATTATATTGGCATATATGATCCTCTTAAAAACTTAAAACAACATTTTTGTTTCATATTTTAAATTATAAACTCTATTTGAACGGAATAGGAGTAGCTTCCAAAGCAAAAATCGATATATGTATTTTCAAACGGAATAGTTCAAACTTTATTTTCTTGATATTTGACAAATAGTTCAATCTTTTAGCCTATTCAATCACTTGTATGTATTTAATTCCTTCCTAAATAGGTAAGATATACTTTTCTTCTTTCATTTATCATGAGAATTAGGAGTACTACTATTACAATAGAGCAAGTCTAGCCATCCAACATAAATCATAAATGTAACAAGTCAAACAACATGACTTGACCAACATGAAAATTACGTATAATACATATGACTCTTTACACCAATAGAAGGTTCTCCGTTTCATTGAAATTCTTCTATGACTTTTTTTGTGATTCATTCTCCTTTTTTTTTTATATATATATATGTATATCTTTAGTTACTATTTATTAGACACTACAAATAGAGAAAAACCAAAAGCATTCACACACACACATAGAGTGAGAAAATATATTAATCATATGGGTTTTAACGAAGATTTCAACATGGATCATAATGAATATGTTGTTGATGATGATGAAGATGTTCCACTTCCTGGATTTAGATTCCATCCAACTGATGAAGAACTTGTTACTTTTTATCTTAGAAGGAAACTTGATAAGAAACCTATTGCTATTGATCTCATCAAACAAATTGATATATACAAATATGATCCTTGGGATCTTCCAAGTATGTCTTCACTCTCTAGTTATATCTTCTTCTTTTTTTTCTTTTTTAATTTTATTGATTCTTCTATTTTTCTTAAATTTACAAGTTTTGAAGATTAATTAATTTCTTACAAGATAAAATTCCTATTGAAGATAATAATAATTTTCAATTCCAACTAAAACACAAGCTTAAGGAAAAAATGAAGAAGATGAAGAAATATGGTGATAATTTTTTAAAGCACTAAGACATGGTTTCATAAGCTATAGGTCAAGTTTTTTTTTCTCCTAACCTTCAAATTTTTGTTGAAAGGGGAACCTTATAATCTCGAGTTCAATTTTTTTTTTATGAAATCAAGTATTGTGACATGATTAAAGAAAAAACTAAATTAATGATAAAAATTATAAAAATATATAGAACGCTTTTTAGAATTAATTATATTCCAACAACTCTCTATATATGTAAGATTTCATGCATCAATTACACATCTATACAACATAGTGCAACACCATAACTTTTTTTCTTCACTTATTTTTCTTTTTGTTCTTCACTTATAATTTCATATATACATTATACAGAATCAAGTGTACCTGGAGCAGAGAAAGAAGCATACTTTTTTTGCAAAAGAGGGAGAAAATATAAGAATAGCATAAGGCCAAATAGAGTAACTGGCTCTGGATTTTGGAAAGCAACAGGAATAGACAAACCAATATACTCAAATGGAGGAGAAGGAAAAGATTGTGTTGGACTCAAAAAAACACTTGTTTACTATCGTGGTAGTGCTGGCAAAGGCACTAAAACTGATTGGATGATGCATGAATTTCGTTTCCCTTCTAAAATTATTGATGCCAACACTAATCTTCCATATGCTAAGAATTTTGATGTTGATAATGCTCATGAAGCTGTAAGTAATTTGCATTATATATTTTTATAATTTTTTTATGATCCAATATTTTTTCACTTCTCCTTCCTATCTAGTCACATTTTTCACTTTTTCTTGGAACATAAGAGTATACATTATTTGACTAAAAATTAAAATTAGTTGATAATGTGTGTCTAATATTATAAGATATGGCTTAGAAGTGTGTTTATGAGGGAAAATTATTCCTCATCGTCAATTTTATAGAGTTGAGACTTATCCCAAATTTAAATATAGTTATTCAGTTGCTCAGATTATACTCTAGGTATCTGGATGCGAGATAATCTTATATTCAGTGTCTCATATTTAATGAGATATGACCTAAAATTTACGGAGTCTAAATTTTAAGAGCGATTAAAATGTACACTAGAACTGGCTCTTGGACTACTTGATGCCTGAACTGTCCTTCGGATCAGATTAAACTGGTGGTGAAAGCCCAAAAAAATGTAACGCTAGAAAAATATATAGCTAGAGTGCATTTATTTTAAATAAGTAAAATGTTAGTAGAAATGAAAAGCTACTTATGATCATTACAATCAAGTTTTCTATTTTACATAAGAAAAGTAAAAGAAAATAAATATATATGTAATTCTTAACTAAATCTTTTTCATATTAAACAAAAATGTCCTAATGATTTTTCTTTATGACATGCAGGAAATTTGGACATTGTGTAGAATTTTCAAGAGAAATGTATCACAAAGAAAACCACAAATGGCAGAGGTGAAATCATTTGCTACCAAGCGTCAAGCCATTCAAGAAAAGAGAAGTAGAATGGATAGCAATATGGAGTTCAACATAAATCAACAAACATATATCAATTTTGGTGAAAGTCATGAGCAACATCACCACAATGAAGACAAACCAATTAATAACTATGCAATAAGTGATCAAAGGAATCAATTTCATGTAGATCAATTGAGCTCTTCAGTTCCACATCAACCTCAACAAAATAATGTAACACAATATTCAAATTTTTGGATTAACCAACCTGCAAATGAGTTATTATCATTTGATAATTGGGATGAGCTTGGATCAGTTGTAAAGTTTGCTGTTGATTCACCTAGTTTGTAAATAGTAACTGCCATGTAGTAGTTTTATACTATGGCATGTATCGTTGGAAGTTAGAATATATATATATATATATATATATATATATATATATTTAGAATACATTGATGTGCTTGTATTTTAGGCCTATGTATATTATTGATATTGTTTGTAACATGTGTAACTTTTAGGCTTTGTTCGGTAAAAATAGTGGATGATTGATAAGCTAGCTGATGGCTTTATAGCTTATAGCTGATGGTTGACAACAGATGGTTTATAGCCAATAAGCTAATTGAAGTGTTTGGTGAAATTAATAGTTCAACTAGCTGATAAATGTAAAATAACATAAAAGGATATTCTTAATTAATAATAAAATTTATATCAAATGTATATTTAAATTTAATAATGTAATATATCTTTTATATATATTTTTATATGCTGAAATGTTATTTTAAATTTATTTCACCTTTTAATGTAATATATCTTTCCCATTAATGTGTATACTTACGCGTACACTAGCCAACTTGCAAAATAATTAAAAATTGACGTCATATTTTAGCAATGAAAAATTGCAAACATAAAATATAGAATAATACTACAATATCATGAGGGAAGATCAAAGTAAGATTAGTACGGTCAGATGGCACTACATATCATGAGAGATTAAAGGGAAATAATCTTCGGAGTCAAAGGTAGAGATCATTTTATTTTATTTGGTGATTTGTTCAAATGAAAGATAAAGGTCGTGTCCGATACTTGGTATGGTTGGCAACCACTTGGAATATTTGGAATCTTCGCAATAAAATAATTTTTAAGGGCAATATTCCGGATGTTTCGTCGTTATTGGAGACAATCAAACTTCATTCTTGGTTGTGGTTCACTAGTCGGTATGGACGTAGGACTTGTACTCCTTTTCCTTTTTGGTATTTAAATCCTATGTCTTGTATTCTGAGCACTTAGTTTAGTGCTCTTTGTTGTAAGGGTTTGAGTACCCCTCTGTACTCCCTTATAATAAATTTTTGATTATAAAAAAAAAAAGGCAAATAATCTTCAAAAAAAAATAATTGACGCAACTATAATCTTCAATTGTAAAAAAAAAATACAGATATAAAAACCAAAATTCACCTATATAACATGAGACAAAGTAAAATTAACCCTAATTTATATTATACCACTTTTATTTTAAAATTTATTTTGCTCTTCTTTTTTTTTTGTCAAGTAGCCCTAGTGGCTAGCTAGAAAATCCACCTTAAAGGTGAATAAGTGGAGTCTCCCGAGTTCGAACCTGGACTCCTGCACATATAGTGCGATGTTCATACCAACTGAGTTAAGCTCACGGGGACAACTTTATTTCGCTTTATTTGCTAAAAAGAAAAAGTCTACAACCACAAATAATCATGTGGCCGCCTCAAAGCCTCTTAAAATAATTTGATGTTGAGAAGAAATATGTTTTGGGAGTATCTCTTAAATTCTCTTTCTATAAAACGAAATTATCATATAAAAAACAAATTAAAGTTAATAAGAAAATTATAAATAAAAATGCACACTTGTTTAATGCCTGCGATTTTTTTCTAGAAAAGTATTCCATATGGATATATCAAATTAAAGGAATAACGTCAATATTCTGGAATAATATACTCCATAAATAATGCAACGTATTAATCATAATCTTACAATTATAATGAAAAGGACCTTAATAATAAATATACTCTACGTACTTCTGTGAAGGAAAAGAAAAAAAAAAAAGACATCTTTTGAGTTTCCAATGTTTTTATAAGGTTGAGACAAATTTAAAAAATTAAATTAAATATTACTTGTGTCAAGAGTCTCAAATTAAAGTAGATATATAAAATGGTTCAATTTGCCTACAGAAAGAAGAAGAAAAAAAAAAACTCAATTTGAATTGGTAAGTATTAACTAAATTGTTCTTGAGCATAAATCAATTGGTAAATATATTGCATTTTATAGATAGGATTAGAGTTGGAGCACCGAATTTTCCACTTATTTATTTTATTTCAAGAGGTAAATTTTTAATTATTAGGCTAGTTGACAAAAAAAAATATTAACTCAATTAATAAAAACTAAAATTATTATGCTAGAAATTTGTGATATATTGCAGGTTCGAAATACTCATATGTTAGTTAACTAACAAACCCAATTCGTCACATCAGTAGCAAATGAAAAAAATTAAATATTTTTTCATCCGCTACTTAATTAGCAGACAACTTACAGACATAAAAATCAGGAATTACATTGCAACGTTATATTTAAGAATTAGTTAATTTATTTGATCCTTAGTCTTGTTTGTGTTATGTTTTTAATTTAAGATCTTCATTCTCAATGTAACATGTCGTTGTTTTTATCGGATATTTCTTTATCGTAATTGTCTAATTTTTTAAAATTTTTGTTCTAGTGTCATTCGCTAATTAAGTAGCAGACTAGTCAATAATATGAACGAAAATGATAACAACAAAGGAAGATCAAAATTGACATAAAAGTTAAACATCAAAAAATTTACTATTTTCATTACAATTGAAAGTAAAAATACATTGAAATAGATTTGTTGTAACGTAAAGCAAATTAATTTTATAAATTAGAAGGAAAAAAAATTAAATCAACTTATACACTCTTAATAAAATATTCACCCGGGGGAAATCACTCCAAGTAATGAATTGAAAATTTTTACATTACCCCAGTACACCCACACTCTCCAAAATAAATATTTGAACAACATCTCAGATACTCTTTTTTTGGTTACAATCTCAAATACTCTAAAACAAGAGCATAAAAGAAAGAAAAAAGACATAAATATAAACTTAAAATGTTTACAAGTGTTACTGCCTGGTGTGTTGAAATAAGGAACTTCAGGTCTTTATATATAGCATGAAGCTCCACCACGCTTCAGTTCTCTAAGCAATGTGAGACTTCTCCAATATAACTTCCTTGACCTTTTTTCCTTCATTAGCAATGTGAGACTTACATTGTAATCAACCCCAACAATCTCCACCTTGATTGTAATGGTCTTCAATCTTCATTGTCTACACCGACAATCATTATCTTCCGCTTCCATTGTCTATACCAACAAATTAAATTATCATACTCCACCATAAAAAGTACATTGCACTTGGAACTAAACCATCACAAGAATTTTCTTCACTTGGAATTAAAGCATCCGAAGAATTTAAACATCCTGAAACCTTGCTTAAAATTTATGGTGCAACTTCCATGTTGGCTTTCCCGGAAGTTCATCAGCCATCGAGATAACTCACAACACACCTTGCATCAATGTCAACCAATGCCCTTGTGTTGTTCTGAATCCCTTAGCAATAACTTGTCCTTTTCCATGGTATAGTGGAAATACCATAAGGACACATACTGCTCCACCTGGATAACCTCATAACACCTTGTGTAACCCTGATTGCATTCACACATCCTTAACTTGATTTTTCACAAGCCAAACAAGATTCTTCCATCGGTTTTCTCTAGCCTAAACTTCACAGCGGATAAGAACTCTCTCTCCCTGAATCAAACCAAAAGCTCTGATATCAGTTGTTGGGAAAAACAGGCATGGAGAAAATAAAAGAACACAATTAACAACACAAGAATATAACATGGAAACTGCAAAACCGGAGAAAAAACCACGGCCGTTGTTAAAATCGACAACCAGAGAATAAACACTATGTGAAAATTGTTATAACACATAGACTTCACTCTAAATCACCCCATAACCTCAGTACACTCACACTCTCCAAAGTAAATATTTGAACTACATCTCAAATACTTTAAAACAAGAACATAAGAGAAAGAAAAAAGACACAAATATAAACTTAAAGTGTTTACAAGTGCTACTGTTTGGTCTGTTGAAATAAGGAACTTGAGATCTCTATATATAGCATGAACCTCCACCACGCTTCAGTTCTCTAAGCAATGTGGGACTTCTCCAATATAACTTCCTTGGTCTTTTTTCCTTTCATTAGCAATGTGGGACTTACATTGCATTCAACCCCAACACTTTAGGGGTGAAATTTCTAGCCATTAACTACTGACTAAAAAAAGTGTGCAAGGAAAGATGACCATTGACCATACTCAAGGGCGGAGCCCCTCATGGGCTGGGCTATGGCCTGCCCCAAAGTTTTAAATTTTTTTTCATAGTTATACTCTTTAGTGGATGTATTAAACCCCCACTAAATAGTCTGTGTAGTTTGACTGCTTTTTGGTTTGCGGGGGTTTCAAACCCCCTCTTATTGGACGACCCCGAATTTTTTTAGTGCTTTCCAGTTTGCGGTGATTTCAAACCCCCTCTATTTAGAAGTTGACATTCTAATTTACAAGATTATTAACCTCCTTTAATTTACTTTTTGAAGTGTTCATGCTAATGTTTTATTGTTTAATAATTTATAGATGTTTTACAAATGTGTAATTTATTTTTATTTAAAATAGAATTTCAATGTATAAAAATTCATTTTTGACGGTAGTGTATAAAAATTCATGTTTGATCAATCTTTTATTAAAAAATTTAAAATTTTTGTTGCTGAGTTTCATATATTATTATAAACATAAATACAAGAACTAATTAAAAAGTGCGAATTTTACACATGAATTGACATAAAATATATTTCATGATATATTTCAAAAATTTATTTATTAAAAATGGTAGTAATCAACCTTTTGACTATTTTTGAAATATTCATATTAAACACACTTTCAATATGATATGCTTTATTTTTTAGTAATTTTTTTTTTCATAATTGATTTATATTTATAGCGGCCCTCCCCAATCTTTTGGGCTAGCCCGCCACTGGCCATACTTTATCAGATTAAATATATTGTTTTTTTTTTTCGCTAGGTACGTAATATAGTATTCCAAATATGGATTATGCACTTATTACACAAAGAAAATCAATCAAAGCTCAATAGGTTTGTAAACCAAAAAAAAGCTCAATAGGTTCAAAATTACATAATTTCTAAGTTACTATGTTATTAAGTGATTGATAGAGAACTTAAAGAATAGCTTAGCAATTTATTAACCAAGATAAACACTAAGTTGTTTCTTTGTGTAAAAGCTTACATCGAAGAATATGAATCCCAAGACTGCATGCAATAATTGTTCATAAATCACAACTTGAAGGGTGATAGTGAAGAAATTCCAAGGCCATTTGCTAAACGATGTGTCATGTACTCTTTGAAAGAAGTATTTCTGAATATTGGTGGATTTTCTTTAGATAATAATTCCTTGATTGGACCAATTACATTTTCCATACCATCAACTGAATGATTGCATGTTCTAAAAATGGATGCAACTGAAATTCTTGGACCTACATGTTTTGCTAAAACTCTATGTTGAACACTTGTGAACTTGTCATTACTCACTAGCTGTAGAAAAGAAAAATTAAAATTGATCATAGTCAGCCAATATTCAATTTTTTGACATTTATTATATGATCTTTGCTTCATTTATTATACTTGAAGTACTTAAAGAGGAGAAACGATAACATTATAAATAAGATTACGAATAAATCATCTGAGGACTATGATTCCTCATCAACTCTAAGATGGAAAAGGAAAACCCGGGTTTGATTCTTGAGTGGAACAATTTCTTGGTCAGATTTTGCTTACCTTGTGGCCGAACTCTGGACTATTAGGGTTCTTTTCTCTTATGAACCAGAGGGTTATAAACAAAAAAAAACTCTAAGATGGAAAAGAAGTAATTAATGTTTATTGAAAATGTTTATTATTTAGAGACAATTTTTATTTGAAAAAAAGTCATTCATATTTCTGTAACATAGGGAATATATTTTGTTTTAAATCTATATAGATCGTATTAATATAATATGGTGAATTCTTAAGTACACATCTTGTTTAGGTATGTACCGGTACACCACCAGTGACGGAGCCAGAAATTTTATATATTGATCTGGCAAAAATTTTGTCTAACAAAAAATCTCAATTTTGCCCTAAGTTAACCCCTAAAAATTTTAGTTTATCTCAGTTTTGAATAAAAAATCTTAGCTTTTCCCCAATTTTGCTTAAATTAACCCTTAAAAATACCAAAAATTTTGGCGAGAACCTAGGCAACTGCCCTAGCTTGCCCCCATGTAGAATTGCCCATGTATACCGCTAAGGTAGATAATTACGATAGATTCATAAATAGTGTTTATTAATTTTTGAACCTATTAAAATTATTCACTTCAGTGGTATACATGTACATATCCAAATAAGATGTGTACTGGAATGTTAACCATCTAAATAAAATTTACTAAGTAGAATGAATATACTAGTTATATGCATGATGAACTCATCACCTGTAAAAGATCTCCTATGTTCACTACAAAAGCTCCATGAATGGGAGGCACATCAATCCATTGATTATCATGAAGAACTTGTAAGCCACCAATATGATCTTGCAAAAGTAGTGTAATAAAGCTAGCATCTGAATGCTTGGTAGTGCCTATGGTTAACTCTGGCTCAGGACATGGTGGATAATAGTGACATAAATGAAAAAAACTTTCAGCACCACCCATTTCTTTGAGGTGAAAACGATTAAGGCCAAGAGCCTCTGACAATAACTCATACAAAGAAGAAGCAAGTGCCATTACTTCTTTTGTGTATTCTTTCACAATATCACTGCAAGTTTGTTATCATCAGCAATTCATCAAAAACAGAATTTCAAGTATAGAGGATCTCTAACTATGTATAAGGAACTTAAAAAAATTAAATAAAACAATATTAACAACTAAATATTTAATGTACGAGCAACTCTTGGTGGTCCCAAAGATTTGATCACTTGATTTAATTTAGTCACACACATGTTTGGTAAAAGATAGAAAGAGAAAATAATTAAATAATATGTATTTTTATACGAGTGTGAACAAATATTTGTGACAATATATAGGTTTAAACACGCATTCAAACATATCAAATGTCTTTGGAGTCTTTCACCATTTTTTTATAGGCATCCTGCTATGATAGATATGGACCATCATTTCTAAAAACTGCAGTCAAGATTGTTTTATTGCATGTCTGAAACCGTGTTTGTAATCTGAGCCGTCATATCTCAAATAAACGACTGATATTTGTTACGGCAAGAAACTGAGTCAACCGTTTAGAGCAGGGAATCGGGGTCCGGTGACTTAAGAGTGCGCAGATTTGAATCCTAATTAGAACAGATTAAACTTTACATATCTTTTCATTGAATTCCAGATTACAAAGAATTTTTTTCTCTGAGAATCGGAGCATTAAAACAAAACAAAAAAAAAAACTTATCTATCTATTAAATTGGTGTTTACTTAAAGGAGTATATTATATGACAAACCTGCAAACTGGAGGCAGTTCATCAGCTTTGGGAGGATGAGGTGCCCAGAAAAATGCAAGTGTGTCCCTCCACTCAGCAGATAGGTCTTTGTAAAGACTAAAATTGGAGAGATAAACAACTTTTTTGGTGAGATCTCTTGTGTAATATTCTTTCCTAACCTTAGCATCTTGTTGATGAAATCTACATATTCCTTTGATCATCTCATCCAAAACATGTATTGGAATTCCATGATTTATTACTTGAAAGAATCCCCACTTCTCACATGCATTTTGAACTTTTTTCACAACTTCATCTCTCAAAACAGGATCATCATGGATTCCTGTCAAGTCAATTATAGGGACACTGACCTTTGAATTTGATTCATTGACTGAACTATCATTGATGTTAGATTGCTCACAATAGAACATTTGTGGAACTTTTGTTACTCCATTTTCTATTAGTCCTTGGACACCAACCTTTGACTCATCAAATTCTTTTAGTTCACTTTTTCTATCATATGTTGAAGAATTTCCTATTAAATCACTTGTGATTGTGGCCATCATATATAATATTTTGAGATTATTATGTGTGCATTGATTTTGAAATGAAAGAAAGTTTGATGGATTTAAAATGAAGGGGTTGATGGAAGGAACAGATATATATCATTGTTTCCTAATTAAGCTGCTCTTCATAAACGGTCAACTAAATTATTGTCATAATTAACTTGGATTTAATGAAGCAACTAGATATGAAGCATTTCTTGTTTGTCCTTATTAGCTACATCAATCTATTGAATAAACTACATATATTTTTTAACTAAAAAAACTATAGAGTTAAATATATTTTTTATTTCGATAAAAAATTTAAATTTCATTTTTAGTTGCTGAACCAAATTTTTGGTCTCTATAAATTATAAAACAATATAGTTTAAATCCAATTTTAGGGACTAAAAATATATAGTTTTGTACTTTTGGTCCGACAAATAATTTAAAATATTTATATATAGGGTCTAAATTGTATGTTTAATTCCAAACAACCATGTTATTTATTAATCAAAACAAAATCTAAAGCCATTGTAAGTGGGCACACTGAAAGTGAAAACGAAACCATTCTTTTATAAATGGCCATTGTTTTATTTTATTCTACAGATTATGTCATGACATTGTTAGTATTGGCTCTTTTCAAAATAATATTCAAGTATCTAAGCCTTTTTGCTACACAAATATTTAATTAAGGAGATACTTTTTTTTTTTGACAAATAATTAAGGAGATACTTATACATACGAGATATGGTTTCGCCAAATTAGCCTAGTTCCCTAGATTTTACCAAATAATTCATTTAATTAAAGAAGACTTTTGAAGAAAAAACCAACAGATGAGAAGTAGTCAAGGGTAGTTGATAGCAACCATGATATGGGCAGATTTTATTTCATTCTTTATTTATTTATTGGATGGCATTCTTTGTCATCACTCTTCACTCACATTCATGATGAATCATGAATGTATAATTGTGACCTATAATTTGTTCATGTTGATATTAAAATATGCATATAAAGGAATAACTTATTCTAGCATATTTCATTGTAATTAATGTTGCTGATCGGTCCCTACGAGTTTAGCTTAGTTGATAAGGGATATTGCATTTTATATATAGGGACCGAGGTTCGAACCACAAATACCCCACTTATTCACCTTAAGGAAATTTCTAGCCACTAAGCTATCTGACAAAAAAAAAATGTTGTTGATCGTACAATGGTTTTTCATTGCAAGTCTATCGTCTTCTCTTATTTATTTTTTGTCAACATGGTAGCCGATACACCACCGCCTATTCCGGTGACTTTTCTAATAAGTCATCCCACTACAAGTGTCGCCTCGTTTGATTCAGTTTGTCTCCAAAACCTCTCTGTCAGAATCAGAGAACTGTTGTCATGCGCTCTCACGCGCAACTTCTTTCTCTGGTGTGTCACGCTCACTCGCTGTCGCTTCCACTATATGTGATAGCACATCCAGTCGCCGTAGTCACTATTTAGATTGTCTGGCCACCTCGGACTAGTGTCGTAGATATGCCCTTAGGTTTCAGTTTTGATCTTGTCCTTGTGTCACATGTGAGTTGGTTTGGAATCAAGCTAAGATACTATAAACTAATGACATTCCACGTATCTATGGAGTTTATCACAGATTGATGAATATCATTACATCAAAGAAGATATATGGTTCTATTGCTACATATCTTGGTAAAGTTCATGTTTCCTCTAAATTTGGATTCCTTGTCTATGAGGTGGTAACTCAATGATAAAAAATTTGTCTTGTAACCACAAAAAATGGAGTTCAAATCTCCTCAAAGACTTTTGTAAAATGATTATTCGTGTCACTTTAATTGATAAAAATTATGATGTTTTTCTTTTTAACAATAAAAATTATGATGTATTATTTGTTAGGAGAGGTCAACCCCTTAAATGGATCTCAATTACCTCGAGGGGATTAGTCTCCGCAGTTGCGCGCGGAGGATACCTTTGGTTTACCAACAAAAAAAATTATGATGTATTAAAGACTAGAGAAATTGTGGTTCTTGCTTGAATAAATAAACTGCAATTAAACTTGCTAGAGGTACAAGATTTTGGTGACTAATGTTGATGTTCAGCTGTAAGGCTGATATTCAATTATAACATCTGTAAGGCCTAGTTCAACTGACAATGTTGATGTTGTTAGGTTGGACATCTTCACTCAAGTTCGAATTCGGGACCTCGCAGTTGTGTGCGAGTTTTAAGTGATGTTTGTCACTACTTCATCTACAAAGGGAAACAAAATTATTGATAGAGAACTTCAAGAGTTTAACAATAGATTCACCGAAAATAAACACTAAGTTGCTTCTTTGTGTAACAACCTTAAATCCAAGAATATACATCCAAAGATTACATGAAATATGTTCATAAGTCACAGCTTATAGGGTGATAGTGCAGAAACTCCAACGCCATTTGTAAAACGATGTGTCAAGAATTCTTTGAAAGAAGTATCTCTGTATATTGGTGGATTTTCTTTAGATAACAGTTCTTTAATTGGACCAATCACTTTCTCCATATCCTCAGGTGAATGATCATGTGTTCTAAAAACAGATGCAATTGAAATTCTTGGACCTACATGGTTTGCTAAAACTCTGTGCTCAACACTTTTGAACTTGTCATTACTCACAAGCTGTAGAAAGAAAAATTAAAATTGATCATAATTAATACTCCTCCGGTCACTATTATAAGCAAATAATCACTTTTTAGATTCATTGAAAAATTGATTAATATAGTCTATAATATAGATCAGATACATCAGTCTTTCAATGAACCTAAAAAGTGATTTTTTTTTCTTATAATAGTAACCGGAGGGAGTACCAAATTTTTATTTGATGACATGATATAAATTTTAAAACATTTTTAGGCATTATGCACAAAGAAAAATAGCACACACAAAACACAAATTACTCTACAATTCACCATATCTAACTATACTGTTGTCCTTTGTGCTTTGTCTTATATAAAATTATATGATAATTTGATGTATGATGAACTCACCTGTAGAAGATCACCAATGTTCACTACAAGAGCTCCATGAATGGGTGGTACATCAATCCATTGATTGTCATGACGAACTTGTAAGCCGCCAATATGATCTTGCAAAAGTATTGTAATAAAGCTAGCATCTGTGTGCTTGCAAGTGCCTATGGTTAATTCTGGCTCAGGGCATGGTGGATAATAGTGACATACATGGAAAAAACTTTCAGTACCACCCATTTCTTTAAGGTGAAAACGATCAAGGCCGAGAGCTTCAGACAATAACTCATACAAATAAGAACTAAGTGACATTACTTCTTTTGAGTATTCAGTCACAATATCGCTGCAAGTATTATGATATGATCAACATCATCATCAATTACAAAAATATTCTAAGGACTAATCATAAAAGTAGGAGTATACAATCAACTCAGATCTTCATACACCCTCTCACTTATAATTTGGTAAGTAAAAACGTATAAAAGATTGCTTATGATTTGAATCAAACGAGTTCTGAGACACATTTTAAAACATCAGTATAGAATATGGACACAAACATTGGATGTTTACTACTTTGTTTTGTGAAGCACCGACAGACACGAACATCGAATATGACATCGACACAAACATGTAAACAACCATAATAATTTGAAGGGGCAAAAGTGATTATATGTAATAATAAGTGTCGGTGTTTTGCAGAACTCTCGACATGTCAAACACTCAGACAAGTGTCGAACAATCTGAATGTCGGTGCTACATAATTTTCATTTACTTATGAAATAGTAAAGATCCCATACAAAATGTGTGGATGTGATAAAAAATAGCGAGAAACAAATGTGTGAAACTCTGACACGTGTCATTTATTTAATATTTTTCGTAAAATAGATCGATCATTTACTCATAAAGTAGTAGTATTATTACAAACCTGCAAACTGTTGGTAGTTCTTCAGCTTTGGGAGGATTAGGTGCCCAGAAAAATCCAAGTGTATCCCTCCAATCAGTAAAAGGGTCTTGATAAAGAGTAAAGTTTGAAAGATACACAACTTTTCTAGTGAGATCACGAGCATAGTATTCTTTCCTCACCTTAGCATCTTGTTGGTGAAACCTACAAATTCCTTTGATCATCTCATCCAAAACATGAGTTGGAATTCCATGATTTATTACTTGAAAGAATCCCCATTCCTCACAAGCATTTTGAACTTTTCTCACAACTTCATCTCTCAGAACAGGATCATCGTGGATTCCTGTTAAGTCAATTGTAGGGATACTAAGCTTTGAATTTGATTCACTGATTGAGACATCATTGAGATTAGAATTTCCACAATAGAACATTTGCGGAACTTTTGTTACTCCATTTTCTATAAGTCCTTGGACACCAACCTTTGACTCGTCAAATTCCTTCAATTTACTTTTTCTGTCATAAGATGGAGCATTTTCTGCTAAATCACTTGTGTGTGTGGCCATTGGAAAGAAAGTTGGAACTTTTCTGCTATATGTTGATGTTATCTGTGCATTAATTTTGTAAGGAAACAAATTTTGATGGGTTCAAAATGAAGGGGTTGAAGAGGAATTGATGGAAGGAAGATGTATCATTGTTTCCTAGGATGTTCTGCATAAAAGGTCAACTGCATAACTTGGATTTAATAAAGCAACTAGATATGAAGCATTTTTTTGTTTGTCCTTATTAGCTACACTAACCTATTAAAAAATATCTGGTTTTTATTTTCAAAAAGACTAATACTTTTGATTCAATCAAAACTACTGTCATTTAGTAATCAAATTAAATTGCCATTTTTTATCAGCACTTGCAAAACCTTAGTGCAAGCACTTATTTTTGGTCTGTTTGTGGAAGCACTTATTTTGTTTATATTATCTTGTCAAGAAAGAAATTCATCAAAAATTTAGAGCATACCACATTCGAAAAGACAAATAGAGAGTCTCTGTTTCCTAATTACTAAGTTTATACATTTACACTCCCATGGGCCATAAAGGCAGGTCAAGTTCTCATAAATAGTGTTAGATAGAGTGTAAAAGAGAGTGTTCCTAACACTTCTCTTACAGATGAATTTTGCAGAGTATAAGTAAGAATTATAAAATAAAAAATAAAATAAAAAAGATAATATGTGAAAAGAAATTCTGAAAAAAAAATACAGGGATGATATTCACTTTCAAAAAACTTTTTCCTAATACCCTCCAACAAGCTTTGCCACAACAAATTAAATAGAAAGTAACCTTTCAACACTACCACCAAACATGAAATTGAAAAGCTCATTTCAAAAGACAGAAATTACTAAGCCACTAAATCATCCATTCAACAATCATCACACACTTCTTCTGTTGCCACATTTTATTTCAGCACACAAGTACAATCACAACATAAACAGACCTTACTTCATATGCCATACTGTCCTCTTATTCTTATCACAACCACAAGCACCTAGAATTCATCACACATTATGCAATTACCCTATAACATATGCTAATTATATATTCACCGACTAATTTTGAGCAAGAGCAAGGAAGAAAATGTCATCAAGCCTGTCATTACTAGGAGAGTTTCCCCCATATACCAATAATCCCTCTTGGCCACCTCGGGAAGCACCGGCAAACGCACACCACCCACGTGGCCCTGGATGGCCACCAGATTCCACCTTATCATCCAACCTCGTCCATGATAGTGTCTCAGTGTCTAATGCATAAACCTCTCCGGAAAATTGGCCAGCACCCATGTGACCTTGGTCACTAGGGTCTATTTCCCCACCATATACAATTATGTATTTTCCACTCCTTAAAGTGGAAAACACGCTACGGGCTGTTGGTTTCTGCCCACTCGTTTCCACTTGGGTCCATGTTTTTTGGGCCAGATCAAAGAAATGCACGTCGTCCACTTCCATTCCAGCGAAACCATACACAACCCATATTTTTCCTTGGGCCACTGTTAGGCCCGGCCCACCTCTTCCCTTGCAATTTTCCCCTGGAGATGGAAATTCCACCCACTTCCCATCAATGGTATCAAAGGCCCATAAGTCATTGAGCCTTCCGGCGTTCCCACAACCACCAAAAACATACACGCGCCGATCATCGGCCGTGATGGAGTGGTAGCTACGGTGAGGAGGCCCAATATCTCCACTTGAAATCAAGGCCCAATGGTTGGTTTTAGTATCAAAAGAATAGAGTTCATTGAGCTCTGTGTGTTCAACATCTCTTCCACCAAATACATAGATGGTTTCTCCAACTGCAGCCATTGTGACACCGACACGTGGTGGTGGGGTGTCGCCGGATACATCGGCTACTGACCATGTCAAGGTATCCAAGTCGTACACGTGTAACTTGTTATCAACGGGCACACGTGGCACAAACTCACCCCCAAATGCATAGACCTTTTGTCCTACTATGGCAATAGCATGTGAACTTCTCGCTCCTTGTGTGGTTCCTCTTTGATCAAGCTGACACAAGAATTTAAAAAAAAAAAATCTGAATGTTTCTTTTAACAATTCTACGGGAATTTCATTAATCTTTAGCATAAAAATAACTATCCCAATTTTCAGAGTCATAAATATTATCTATAGGGCCTAAGAAAACATCTTAAGAATATCATCTGATAGAAGATAACACAGATTATCTACCCAAAAAAAAAAGGATAACACGGATTTTTTATAATTTAACCAAAGGAATCGATAATTAAATTTGCGTTTTAAATTTGAGAGATTAGTTTCTCTAGCTACACACCGGTACCCAAACTATGCCAATTTCTCTTATGGCAACCTAATTACCTAAAAAATCTAGAAGTTAATTTCATGTGATTTCTTATAAGTTATATCCATGCTGATGTGATTTCCCTAATAAAATTATCCATGAGAAATCCTCTCTCTAGTATCAAATGTAAGCAAAAACATCTATTTATTTGGACTGAAGGAAGCCTGTACTAATATGCAAGAGGCTGAATCATATCAAAAAATATATAACTTCAACGACAATTGACATTGTCACCTTTAAGTAAAGGTCATAGTCCTCCCTCCATGTCCTTGCTTGCACTTGTCTCAGTGGAATGATTGGTGCTAATTTGACAATAATAACAAAAAAGATTTGATACTTTTGAATAATTTTCAAATATCAGTGCACCATGAAGAATATTGTATGATACTTCTTCACCTTAAAAGGCTCTCCATGGACCAGGATTATGTGTGGCCACAAATCATTGACTGCATCCAGATATTAAGTTTAAAAACTTCCAATTAAGATCGAACAAGATTGAACGATTGTGACTTCATAATCAAAATTTAAAATCAAACAAAAATTAAAAGCTGTCTTTAAATAGGAACCGTCCGATCTTGATCGATCGGACGGTCCTGATGTACTGACGGCAGCCGACTGACTGCATGAACTTAATCCAAATTAGTGTAGTTGAGTATAGGCCTCTCAAATTCTAATACTCATTGTTTTAGGAATTTAAACTCGTGTTCTTTTGAATGATTCGTCTTTAATTAAGCTGATTATTGTTGATGGTGAAAACTAGTGGACGACCAAAACAAAATTGGGATTGAGACTTGTTAGAGAAAAATTGAAGTTGGGAAGTTGATTTTGACCTGAAATCATTATGCTATTGAAAACCTGAGTAATCTATCACTATCAGCATCGCACGCAAAATCACGAAAGAATCCTTAAACTAAAACCCCCCAAATTTTAATTTCACATACTTATTTTCGTCATTTCAGAACAAAATTAAAAAATAAATTCTACCATAGATATTTATCAATTAGTATCAGTGAAAGTGAAACTCAAAAGTAAGTAACTGTGAAAGAGAGAGAATCCAAAAAAGCTAGAATAATCAATTATTATACAAATTAACCTAGGCATAAGAAAAAAGATGGTAGAAAATAGGGATAAAAATATGAAATGAAAGAGAGAGAGAGAGAGAGAGAGAGAGAGAGAGAGAGAGAGAGAGAGAGAGAACAGACCTTGACCCAACTGCCATGAAGTATCGCCATTGCTGTTCACTGTGCTGTTGTTGTTGTTGTACAAGGTAATGAGTTGGGTGGCCTAATATATATATACTCACGTAGGAAAGAATTCGACGGAAGGAAAAAGCTAACGGTATTCGGTCACTAGTTAAACTTAAAAGTATATAAATAATGGTGACCGGGATTTTCAGCTTTTTTCTATCATTTTTTATTAGGAATCGAATTCGGGTTTATCTAACTATTCGTCTTAGAAGAAGTTAAATAATAACTTGAGTTCAATGTCTTGGTTGATATATGGGTTATATTTTATATGGCTAGAATTTAATTTTTTTAAAGTGAATAAATGAAAGTATAAGAGTTCGAACTTCAATCTTATATATTATATGCAATGTTCCTATCAACTGAGTTGGTGTTATTTTCCGTTGTTTGATTATTTTAGTTTATTATTTGCATGGATCATGCCTTGATGATGTAATACCACAAGCTTTTATTTACAATTAATTTAAACTAGTGCCACAAGCTCGCAGTCCACTGATCTCTCCTTTGTTTGGTTTAAAAAATAGCTCAAAGTTTTAGGATTCTGGTTTAGGTGTTATGTGATTTCAAATATCATTGTTTTTTGAAGGAATTCAAATATCATTGTTAACGATAATATTAAAATAGGATTTCTCCAAGTATAAAGATTGTGATTCCCTTGATACGGCCTAAATCATGCCTTGTTGTAACTTGCAAATATGATGACAAGTTAATTGTCACAAGGGGGCTATGGTAGTTATACATATATTTGAGTTGAATTTGTTTCACGACCTGTTGTAAGCATGAGCTGTACAATATCATTAAGCTATTCTTGTTATAATTGCTAATAGATGTTGTAGCTAATTATAGGGATCTAATTAGTTGACAGTTTATGTATATTACAATTAGGAATATTTGTTTTTTCTTAGTTAGAATACTTCCTTAGTTGACAGCCTATGTGATTGGCCTTTGCAATAATTTGATGTTAAGAATGTTTTTCTTAATGGAGACCTAGGGGAGGAGGTATACATGGACTTGCCACCAGGAGTTAAGCGTGGTAATTCATGTAAAAAGAAAGTGTGTAAGTTAAAAAAGTCTTTGTATGGACTAAAACAGTCTCTTAGAGCTTTGGTTTGGAAGGTTCTCTTCAGCCATGAAAATTTTTGGATATAAGCAAAGGAAGGTTCTCTTCAGCCATGAAAGTTTTTGGATATAAGCAAAGTAATTCAGACCATACTTTGTTTATAAAGCACCAAAAAGGGAAGGTAACCATCTTAATTGTGTATGTTGATGATATGATTGTTACAAGGGGATGATCCTTGTGAAATAAAAGTATTACAAGAATATTTGGCTGCTGAATTTGAAATGAAGGATTTGGGACAACTTAAGTATTTTTTGGGAATTGAGGTTGCAAGGTCGAAACAAGGGATTGTTCTCTCACAACGAAATGAATCATAAGCTTGGAATCTTCCCACACCAAGTCCCTACGGATAAGGATCGTTATCAGCGACTGCTTGGGAGACTAATCTATTTGGCACACACACGACTTGATATAGCTTATGCTGTAAGTGTTGTAAGCCAATTCATGCATTCACCAAGTGAAGAGCATATGAATGTTGTTTATCGAATTCTACGATATTTGAAGAATGCTCCAGGTAAAGGATTATTGTTCTCAAAAAATGGTGTTGCTAACATTGAAGGCTATACAAATTCTGATTGGGCAGATGATCAAACAACTAGAAGATCTACATCCGGATATTTTACATTTGTAGAGGGTAACCTTGTCACTTGGCGAAACAAGAAGCAAAAGGTTGTGGCACGATCAAGTGCAGAAGCTGAATTCCGAGGTATGGCCCATGGTATGTGTGAACTGTTGTGGATTAAAAGTGTTCTAAAAGACTTGGGAATCAAGTATGAAGAACCTATGAATCTTTATTGTGACAACAAAGCAGCCATTGAAATTGCACAAAACCCGATACAACATGATCGCACCAAACACGTCGAAGTTGATCGCTACTTCATAAAGGAGAACCTCGACCAAAAGATTGTACAATTTCCATTTGTCAAATCTGAAAGCCAACTAGCTGATGTGCTCACAAAAGTTGTTTCAGCAAAGGTCTTTCATAGTGCTATTGACAAGTTGGGCATGATAAATATCTATGCTCCAACTTGAGGGGGAGTGTAGGCATGAGTTGTACAATATCATTAAGATATTTCCTATTTTGTATAGTAAGTTGTAACTATATATGCAGTAAGTTCTCACACTTGTTAACTCGGTTGTCAAGTCTCATGACATTGTGTCTTTGGGGGTTAAAGAAACAAGTCGTTAAATTGTTTGAAATTAACTAAACGGAAGAATTTGTTGTGTCTCGCATCTTTAGAGAAGACAACTATTATGCTAACAAAATGGCATCTTTTGGTGTTCATAATCAAGGCTTTGTTTGGTGGGATACAATTCCCTCTTGCATTAGAGATTTATTTGTTAGGAATAGACTAGGCATTTTTCATTATTATTTTTATTAATATTTCTGATAGAATTTGTTTAGGACAAAACTTAAATACCGTACCATAAGTACTGTTTTTACTGTTCTCCAATTACAAATATACGCGTGTATCGTTTTATATTCAGTTTTAACACCGTTTGAGTTTCCGTCACATTCCTTTGTGTCCTCTTTTACCCCACTTCTCCATTCTCCCTCCTGCGTCAATTGTTGTTCCATATTCTTGTATCGTGAAGAAAAAATACTGGTTTGCGGCTTGCGATTTTGAAACTATTGAAAACAAATTTTGGGCCGGACATTTATTGTAATTCACCGGGTCATTGTCGAAAGAATCAGTTAAATACAGATCTAACTTTTTTCCTCCATGGCAGTGGATCCGATTTAGTAATACGCGAAGTTCAAGTCGCACCGCCGGTAGTCATGAATCCGATTTCCTGTTAAACATCAATTTTGGTCCTTTGGGAGTAGTTTTCTTCTGAAAAGTCTCACATAGATTTCCTGCAATAACTAAAAACAAGTGGAATTTTTGGATTTTGTTTTGTTGGACGAAACGGTGAATGAAGAATGCACCGGTTTTGACTTAAAAAATTGGATAGTGACCAAAGCTCCATGGTAAAGATGAATTTTTGGGGTGAATACTGTTCAACTGCTTTTATTAAACAAACAGAAGGCTCACGACGTTAAGCTAGAACATTAAAATAGTACACGTGTATAGATGTAATTGGAGAACAGTAAAAACAGTACATATTGTACTGTATCAAAGTTTTGTCCATTTGTTTATTTATTTGATTATTTGATGGTATCATTTTATTTTCTTGTTGCAACATTTTTTTTTCCGTATAACCAAATGAATTTCAGTATGTAAGTCAAGTGAGTCTATATATGAGAGTCCAGTGGCAGAGCCACATTAGTTTCAAAGTAGAAAATTGCTTTTTAGGCCCCCCTATAATACTTTCAGGCCCCCCGTCTTGACCAATTTGCCCTTAAAACCATTTTGGTACATGCAATACGAAATAAGACTATTTTGGTACGTAACTACCGAATTACAAAAAAACGTGCTTATTTGCGGGGGTTTTGTTCAAGATAATTTGGAGGAGGTTCAAAACCCCCGCAAAATATACAAAATATGTAAAAAAAATTTAAAGCTATAATACATTCAATAACAACCAACAAATTCGATTAAAGCTGCTGAGCCAACAAAAAACCTGATTCTAATTTATAAAATGCAACGTACATACTTCTCTGACAGTTCTGTAGTCATGTTTTCAATAGATGCATCAACAACATGGACCATCAAGGCGACCAAGATTTGGCATTAATGTTGTAAAAGGATAATCGGCGATATCGGGTTTTGGAAGTGTAATGGCTGCCAGAAGCGTTGATTTCCCATCATTTGGGAGTCCCTGCAACATGATTAACTTGATCTTGAGCAGCTGAATGAAAACATTTTTGCAGGAGTAAAACCTTCTAAAAAGCAGTCTTTCACTTCCTCTAAAGCCAATGAATTTCACCATATTAAAAAATGATTTATACAATCCAAAGAATCTAGATGAAACAACACAAGCTTTACAACATCTCACCCTACTATTCTTCACAATTTTCAATAGAAGTCGTGGTTAGTAAAATCACCATTTTAGTTTCCCAGAAATCTCAAAATTATCATGATGCTTGGTAAAGAGATAAGACACATAATTAACTTATCAACATCCCACACAAAGTATTATGAAGATAAAAATGAGAAGACCCATAAAGAACTAAATATAGCACTATGAATAGATGCAATACTTACAATCAAACCAACATCAGCTACAACTCTTAGGATCAACTCCAACTTAATCTTATAAACAAAGACAAGTTATTGACACTCAATTGAAAACCAGAGCATAAATGCCTCCAAAACAGACTTCGAAACAATTCACAACTTTTAAGTAGTACAAGCTTACCACTAAAACAAGTTGTTCTATCCTCATGAAGGCTAGATATCTTATGAAAACCTTTATTGACATTCTGAACCCTAGAGAACATATCCCTGCTACCAAGAGATCCCATATCAATTCTCCATACATATTCTAATCCTACCAAAAACATGTGATGCTAAACACCATAATATTTTCATGGGCATTTAATCAAACACCTATGATGCATTTTTATCAAACACTTATTCTAGCCTTACGAAACTATTAGTTCCTATATATATTGCAGATTGGAGGCCATCTCCGAAGCATACCTGCACCAATTATAAGTCGAGCTTTCAATTTCATAATCTGAGAAAAATGATCTCAAAATAGTATAAAGCAGGGACGTGGCATAAATCAAACTATCAAAGGGTTACCCGAGACAAATTAACATAATGCTAACTTGCTGAGAAAAATCAGTAAAACAAAGATCATCCGAACTGTGTTTTTTTCTATTTTTTTGAACTGCAAATTTTATTAATAAAAGGCAAGCTATGTACAAGGAGTACATAACCGCCCAGGAGAGATACAAGGAGGAAGTAGCTGCTCCCATAAGGCCGAAAAACACAAAAATAGCAGCAACACAAAACAACATAAAAACAGAACAGATGCAACACAAGGAAACAACACAACAGAAGGAAAAAACGCAGCAACACAAAAACAACAAAGCAGGACCTGAAGTTGAACTTGAAATATCAATTCCTTTGAAGATAGAGTAACACAATTACCAGACAATGTGCTAATACATATTAAGAAAACAGAGTAAGCTTTTCGGTAGACTGAAACCGAATGGGAGCGTTTTCGGTAGATAGAAACCGAATTGAAGCATTTTCGGTACAGAGAAACCGAATCGAAAAAAAAAAGAGAAGGTTGGTTTGGCTTTGATTTGCTGCTGCGCTTCTGTTTTAATTTCTTCTGGTTTTTTGTTGGTTGCATCGCTGGTTTGTTGCCTATTCGTTAGGCTTGTATTTAGTTTTCTGCTACACCAGAAACACAAAAACAAAAATAACAACACGAGAGGCTGAATCGAACAAACAATGGGAGAATCAAAACCCCATCGCCCACACATCACCTAAGCAATTGCAATTCCCAACATAATTCCGAACATGAATAATTGCAATTTCAGGAAGCAAAACTCAAATAAGGGAAAAAGTTGGCATTTCAGGAAGCATAATGCAATTCCAGGAAGCAAAATTCATCAACTTCGGAAGGTAGAAACCGAATCTAAGCGTTTTCGGTAGATTGAAACCGAATCGATGCATTTCGGTAGATAGAAACCGAATCTAGATGACAACCTGCTTGTCGTGTGTGCCTCTGTTGTTGTTCGTGCGGTTTGCCGGAACCTAAATTGAATTCGGTAGATAGAATCCGAACGGGACAAGGACATAAATTGAATTCGGTAGATAGAATCCGAATGGAACTGAGACATATATTTGGGCATTTTGGGATTTTTGGGGGGTTTCGGAGCAATTAGTAGGGCTTAAAAAGCAATTTTCTTCAAAGTATGCAACTAACCTCCCGAGATTTTAAAATTTACACTAATAATGTCATATTTTCTCTATATTGCACCCCCTTCAAATTAAAGTCTTGCACCAACTTTGGGTGTCGGGTGATACGGGTGACAAATAGAACAAATTGTTTTAACGGGTTAACTTGAAACTTTGTTGCTACATTTAAAATTCCATTGAACTTTTGATACCCCTATTTTAAAAGCAAACTTTTTGATCCCCTATTTTAAAAACCTAACTTTTTGATCCTCTATTTTAGATTTTTTCCGAATTTTAGTCCCCTAACTAACTTTGGTTAAAATTTTACTAATGTGTCAAACTTATTAATAACATGACAATTTACATATTGACAATACATTTCCATTTCATTAATCTTTTTTAAAAATCAAATATTTTAAAAGTATAAAAAAATAAAATAATTAATAATAATAATAATTAAAAAACAATAAAATAAAATTCTTTACATTATTATATAACTAAAATCAGTAAATTACTCAAAAATGTCTAAAAAGCAAACATTGGTTCCCAAACCATGCAACCCCAAGAAATCATAAACACATATGATAGTATTTTACCATTACTTATCTATGTACTATAAAAAAAACTAAAAATATTGTGATTTATACATGTAAATCTAAGTTGAACAAATTATTTTTTAATTTTTTTTTAAAATAACATATGATAATATTTTACCATTATTTGTCTATTTACTATATTCAAACAAACTCAACTTTTTAACGGATTCTAAATACATATAAAATTATTTTAAATTTTTTAAAAATTTTACATGAATAATTTATATGATATAATATTACTCAAATAAAATTATAAAATATCTCATTATAAATAAAAAAAATTATAAAAATATATTTCTACTAAAAAATAAATTTTTATAAACAATCATGGTAAAATATTAAATCCTTCTCAATTTATATACAAAAAATCATCAACCTTTTTTTTAATATTTTTTTTATTCTAACAACAATCCTGAAAAATCATCAACCTTTTTAGGAAAAAAATAAAAATCATCAACCTTAGAACATATATATATACGTGTTAATACTCTGCCTCAGTTTCACGATTCACTCTAGGGTTTTCTTTCTTGCGGCTCTGAAGGGGACCTCTTCTCCCTTGACGGCCGTTTTATCTTCGTTCTCATCGGTAAATTTTCTCGCTCAATGTTATGAATATTAGATCAATCAACTCGTATTTGTGATTCTGTTACATTTGCTTTAGATCTAAATTTTATGAATATTCGAACAATCTGATTTCATATTCTGAACTTTTGCATGTGTTTAGATTCTCCTTTTTTGTTGTTTTTGCCGTTAATTGATACAAATCTGTTCATTTTCATGTTATTTGTAATTGCATGCATTTGATGCGATTATGTGTGAAATTGCATGGTTTTTTTATTTTGATAATTCTCTTCTTTTTTGTTTCTGGAAATTATTCAGTATTAATTTGTTTGAACATGTTAACGACTATTTGATGTGATTATGTGTGAAATTGTATGGTTTTTTTATTTTGATAATTTTGTTTTTTTTGTTTCTGGAAATTATTCAGTATTAATTTTTTTGAACATTTTAACTACTATTTGTTTTATGTTCTTATCTGTTTCTTATTTGTAAATTTGCAATTGTATCAAATCAATCTTTGATGTAATTGAAAGACAATTTTTGAGATGTTTGGATTTTAACAATTTTTATAGTTGAATGTCACTGTGTTTTGAACTTTGAAGTGATAATTATGTAGCTTGTTTTTGTGATTTTTTGTAACTATTACACATTTAGATGAGTGTGTTATTGTAACATCCTTTGGTAATCTGAATTAATATATAGCTTTAGTGAACGTTCTTAAATATATACCAAACAAATTATCTGTTTTGTTCAATTGGGTTGTTGTTGGCCTGTAAATATAGTGGTCTTCATAATTTTGTCATTACCTGTTGTCTGATATTTGAAGTGTTTAGTGTATTTGTTTTGATTTCTTAATTTTTGAGTTTTCACGGAGTAATCACCATAACTCTGATGTATTTTCTTTTCTTGTGATATTTTTCTATTTAGCTAATTTGAATGCTTTGACATTTCAGATCTAACAGACTCAACTCCTTTGTCGACTACAAAGACTAGTCAAAATGGTTAGTTCATGGACAGTGCTTCAAATTTTTGTTTGTTTGTTTGTTTTGAATGGATGTTAATAATCTGAATTGTGATTTGTGTTTGTATTTACAGGTGAAGTTCACAGCTGATGAGTTACGTCGTATTATGGACTACAAGCACAACATTCGTAATATGTCTGTCATTGCTCATGTTGATCACGGTATTGATTAGCAGATTACTTTTATAATTTATTGTTAATTTCTCTATGATGCACTTTCCTGATTGTTGTGGTGTTTCCACTTATCCTATCTTTCTTCAAGATAAAGATATAATTTAAATTTCATTTTTGCTTGACAAGAAAATATTAATTTTTTTTAAAACTTGATAGAGAAAAACTATTCCTATTATATATACCACTATTTGCAGATTCCTTTTTTTTTTTTGTTAAATTCTCTAGATGCACTTTCCTGATTATTGTAATGTTACTTTTCCTATCTGCACGATAAAGATACAATGAAAATTTGATTTTTGCCTGACAAGAAAATGTTATTTATTTTTCTTAAAAACTTTATAGAGAAAAACTAGTCTTACTATTTACAACCATTGTTTAGTTATTTTTCAGCGTGCATTGTAATATTTTGTCATGTTATATGAATTAATTTGCTAGTCTGAATACTAATTTATTCTCTGTTATTCCCTTTCAGGAAAATCAACTTTGACAGATTCTCTTGTTGCTGCTGCTGGAATTATAGCACAAGAGGTTGCTGGAGATGTTCGGATGACAGATACCCGTGCTGACGAAGCTGAGCGTGGTATCACTATCAAGTCTACCGGTATCTCTCTATACTATGAGATGTCTGATGAGTCTCTCAAGAGTTACAAGGGAGAGCGCAATGGGAATGAGTATCTCATTAATCTCATCGATTCCCCTGGGCACGTCGACTTCTCGTCTGAGGTTACCGCTGCACTTCGTATTACTGATGGAGCACTAGTGGTGGTGGATTGTGTTGAGGGTGTTTGTGTTCAAACTGAAACTGTGCTGCGACAGGCCCTTGGAGAAAGGATCAGGCCTGTTCTTACTGTTAATAAGATGGACAGATGCTTTCTTGAGCTCCAGGTTGATGGAGAGGAAGCTTATCAGACCTTCCAGAGAGTTATTGAGAATGCTAATGTGATCATGGCTACATATGAAGATCCATTGCTTGGTGACGTTCAAGTGTATCCCGAGAAAGGAACTGTTGCTTTCTCTGCTGGTTTGCATGGTTGGGCTTTTACACTGACCAACTTTGCAAAGATGTATGCCTCCAAATTTGGTGTTGACGAGTCAAAGATGATGGAGAGGCTCTGGGGTGAAAACTTCTTCGATCCTGCCACTAAGAAATGGACCACCAAAAATACCGGTTCAGCTACTTGCAAAAGAGGGTTTGTTCAGTTCTGTTATGAGCCTATAAAGCAGGTTATTAACACTTGTATGAATGATCAGAAGGACAAGTTGTGGCCTATGCTGACAAAGCTAGGGTGCAGCCTGAAGTCAGAGGAGAAGGACTTGATGGGCAAGCCTTTGATGAAACGTGTCATGCAGACTTGGCTCCCAGCAAGCAGTGCACTTCTTGAAATGATGATCTTTCATCTTCCCTCTCCATCTACAGCTCAAAGGTATCGTGTTGAGAATTTGTACGAGGGTCCCCTTGATGATCAATATGCTAATGCTATCAGAAACTGTGACCCTGAAGGACCTCTGATGCTTTATGTGTCAAAGATGATTCCCGCTAACGATAAAGGAAGGTTTTTTGCTTTTGGACGTGTATTTGCTGGTAAAGTTTCAACTGGTTTGAAGGTCAGAATTATGGGACCAAATTATGTCCCTGGGGAGAAGAAAGATTTGTATGTGAAAAGTGTTCAGAGAACTGTCATTTGGATGGGAAAGAGACAGGAGACTGTTGAGGATGTGCCCTGTGGTAACACAGTTGCTATGGTTGGTTTGGATCAATTTATCACCAAGAATGCTACATTGACAAATGAGAAGGAAGTCGATGCACACCCTATTCGTGCTATGAAGTTTTCTGTCTCACCTGTTGTCCGTGTTGCTGTTCAGTGCAAGGTTGCTTCAGATCTTCCTAAGCTTGTTGAAGGTCTCAAACGTCTTGCTAAGTCAGATCCTATGGTTGTTTGTACTATTGAGGAGTCTGGAGAACACATTGTTGCTGGTGCAGGAGAGCTTCATCTTGAGATCTGTTTGAAGGATTTGCAGGATGATTTCATGGGTGGAGCTGAAATTATTAAGTCTGACCCTGTTGTGTCATTCAGAGAGACTGTTCTTGAGAGATCATGCCGCACAGTGATGAGTAAATCACCAAACAAGCACAACAGGTTGTACATGGAAGCAAGACCTTTAGAAGATGGGCTTGCAGAGGCCATTGATGAAGGCACGATTGGACCAAGGGATGACCCTAAGAACCGTTCCAAAATCCTGTCAGAACAGTATGGTTGGGATAAGGATCTTGCAAAGAAAATCTGGTGTTTTGGACCTGAGACCACTGGACCCAACATGGTGGTTGATATGTGTAAGGGAGTCCAATACTTGAATGAAATCAAGGATTCTGTTGTTGCTGGGTTCCAGTGGGCATCAAAAGAAGGTGCTTTGTCTGAAGAAAATATGAGAGGCATATGCTTTGAAGTATGTGATGTTGTCCTCCACACAGATGCTATCCACAGAGGAGGTGGTCAGATCATTCCTACTGCCAGGAGGGTCTTCTATGCCTCACAACTGACAGCCAAACCCAGGCTTCTTGAGCCTGTTTACATGGTGGAAATCCAAGCTCCTGAGCAAGCTCTTGGTGGTATCTACAGTGTTCTTAATCAGAAACGTGGACACGTCTTTGAAGAATTGCAGAGGCCTGGTACTCCACTTTACAACATCAAAGCATACCTTCCTGTCATTGAGTCCTTTGGATTCTCCAGTCAATTGAGGGCTGCAACATCAGGACAGGCTTTCCCTCAGTGTGTGTTTGATCATTGGGACATGATGACATCAGACCCATTGGAGGCTGGATCACAAGCTGCAACACTTGTTACCGATATTCGTAAGAGGAAGGGCTTGAAGGAGCAGATGACTCCACTGTCCGAGTTTGAAGATAAGCTTTAGATTTAAAACTATTTTCTTTTTATTAATGAACTTAGCTGATGTTTCCATCATTTAAACCGCCACCTTAGTTTTTAAATTGCAGTACCTCGAGTTTTGTTTCTGATTTTATCATTGAGTTGTTCTGTACTTATGATAATGTCTTTGAGTCGCTGTATTTTTGGACATGGGTTGTAGGATTTGCAATCCTGCTGGTCAATCTTATTATGCAAATTTTTGTTTTTTAATTATCTTTTTCGTTTACTTTCTTTTGCTTTTATCAGATTCAGATGTTGATGTGGTAAATTGTCAAATCTAATTGGATTTGATGAAATAAATACCATTTACCTCTATATAGCATCCTTGATGACAAGGTTTGGCTCATTAGAATTATCATACATGACAGTAATATATGGATGAAGATACACTGTGTGGTTGAGTTTATCCTTAAACTTTGGGTATTCATGATATTATTATGGAAATGGATATGAATCATGGTATTGTTGATTCAATCTGTTTAATTTGAGATATGCATTGGGTTTTGAAGTTGCATCATACCACAGACAAAGTTTTTTGCCTTGCTCAAGCGCACTTTTTTTGACAATTCCTTTGCTTTTTTCTCTTTCCTTTTTTACATTAACGTACTCAATTTGTTTACTTCATCAAAAGATGTCCAAGTTTACTTCATCAAAAGAAGTTCAATATAACTAGGTAACATGCCAAACAAATATGGACTAGACACTTCCTTTGTCTTTTATGTTGGTTTTTTATATGCATCCCTGATAAAAAAAATATCATGGGACCCTTTTTTTAGATTTTTCAAAAAATTATTTTGTTAAAAAATCATTTTTAAGCTTAAACAAATGCTTCCAATATTTGGATTTATAAC
Source organism: Trifolium pratense (assembly GCF_020283565.1). NCBI lineage: Eukaryota > Viridiplantae > Streptophyta > Magnoliopsida > Fabales > Fabaceae > Trifolium > Trifolium pratense. The sequence continues at coordinate 39,588,575 of NC_060065.1, forward strand.
TGATGGCGAGTATTCTGAAAATTACAATTTTGTAGCCTGATCTTGGTTTAGAATTCTTGATCTTGGTTTAGAATGTTGTTTTAGTACTTCATATTTTGAATTTAACCTTTCATTAATTACCAAAGAAACAATTTTGTTATGTGTTTTTTTTAACCGTTGGTGTTTTTCGGGTTAAGTTCAATTTAGTTCTCAATTAATCTCAAATTTTTTAAACTTTTTGAACATTTCTAACAAGAGCTTATCAATGTGATGGGGATGGGGTGCAATACTTTTCTGTTTTTTGGTATCGTTTTAATATAAAGCTCTTCAACATAGTGAATTATCGTATTTTATTTCTTTCTAATTCCACTCATTTTAATTCACCATTTACTTTTACCATATACACTTATCCTCTCTTCCGTGATGGAGCCACACACAGGTCTAGGGGTGGCCATGGTACCCCCACCTTTTTGATTTTTTTTTATAGCACTAGTACTATAATACTTCCGGTCCTTTTTATAAGTGAAATCAACAAAAAGGATTATAATACTTCCGGTCCTTTTTATAAGTGAATATTGAATCAACAAAAAGGATTAGAGGGAAAGTTACTAGGTTTGATTTAGTGGTAAGAGATTTGGATAATACGCTACAAGTTTTGGGGTTGATTCACAGCTCATTGTAGAAAAAATATAAAATAAAATTAGAGGGAGTACTATATATATATATATATATATATATATATATATATATATATATATATATATATATATATATATATATATAATGGGCCTTTGTCTTTTATGGTAAGAAAAAGGTATGCAAGCATGAGGTATGTTTTGAGTGAAACTTTGTTATTTATGTTTGGTTAGTAATTGCTTGTCTTTGTCGGCCGTTTTGATGTGTATTGTTTTGTTCATAGTGCTAGAACTAGGTCATAGTGCTAAAATGAGTTTTGTATTGGTTTTTATCCTATAGCATAAACCATGTTGTGTACTTTGCTTTGCCTTTTGAGTATTTCTTATACTTAGAAGGCTATATCTAGATACTGACTTTGGATATTACTTATATGCTCTTAAATTTCTTATATATGTAGTAGTTTTTATTAAAAAAAAATAAAATTACATTTTATATATGCTAAATTATACATTTTAGACTTGTCCTATGCTCTCTCATTATGGAAAATGTAAATTGGAGTTATTGAGAACGGGTATAATTGATAAATTATAATATTAAACTATCAAAATGATAATTAAATAGGAACAAAAATTCCTCTAAAACGACACTTAAAAAAACAGAGATGCTATTATTTATAGATCAAACATGAGTAAGGCATGCCTAACATGATAACAGACTACAACATCTATAACACCTATAAGATAGATACATGCAGAGACGGAGCCATAAATTGAATTTAGGGGGACCAAGTATAACATATACAAAAATTTCTAAAATAAATTTAAAGTTAATATTTGTGAATCTATATTTTATGGGTCATTTTGTTAAGTCGAATTTTTTGGCTACCCTTTTTTCACGTTTATTGTAATTTGGTCTAAATTCATGCATTGTGCAATAAATTTTGTGACTTCTTACGTAAAAAATTGTGAATTTTAATCTCAAAAGATATATTTTGTTATTAAATTCAATATTGCAACAATAAATCAATTTTTTGACAAAAAAAAATCATATTTAGTTGGGAAAACATTCGCTAAGATAAAATTTACAACAAATTTGTAAACAGAGTCCAAAAAGTTGAAATAAAAAGGGGATCAATTTTGTGAGTTTAATAAAATAGGAGGAAACAAAAGAAATTACGCCAATAATATAATAAAATACTAATATAATTATTGTTTTTACAAAAATTAGAGGGGACCTTGGCCTCTGCCGGTCCTCCTTCTAGCTCCGTCCCTGGATACATGAATAGGCACAAGCAAAACCTCAAGAACCCAACAACAGGAACAATCAACAACCTCTTCAAATTTGCACCACACTAATTTTCAATGGAAAATTCAAACAAACATTCCATTTGTTAATTGACTGTTCTACTTCACCACATACTAGTCATCTTTGCTATCCCTGCACCGCACACTCAAATTTGCACCACACACTAATTTTTCATTGAAAAATCTCCTAAACAATATATACTATGTATGTATGTATGTATGTCTCTATCTGATGTATTTGACTAGTATATACTTATAAAATGAACATGTTAATTTTTTTTTGGGGGTCAAGAATGAATATGTTAATTTTAAAAAGTAAAAATCAATTAATCAAAGGCTATATATTGAAACATGCTTAATTCAAATTTATTGCTTGGAAGGTATATAGGATAGGATAGAGACATACTCTCCATACACTCATATATACAGTCAATAATAATTCGTTTAATGCAATTTCTTAAGGGTCCGTTTGGTGCGCAGGATAGGATAGTGACAGGATAGGATATACAACAGGATAGTGATAGGATAGGATATCAGCAGGATAACAGTTATCCTCAGTTATCCTATCCTGTGTTTGGTGCACACAGGATAACAAACAGGATAACTATTATATCATATTTTTAATACATATTTGTTCATACCAACATGATAAGATACATAACATGTTTAAATGACAAAATTACCATCGTAAAACAATTGTTATTTGTTAAAAATTATATTGTAATACTTTGAATTTTATAAATAAAAATATAAATAAGTAATTGTACAAAAAGAAAAAGTAATCAAATAACTTTAAATTTTAAATACAAATCATGAGAAAATAAACAAATTAAGTTTTTTATATCAATCATGATCAAATAAATAACTCAATTATACATGTTAGATAAGCTAAATAAATATATGATATATGTAAATAATAAAACTACCATTGCAAAAGAATTATATTTAAGTTGTTATTAAATTTAAATTAATATTCTTATTTTGCAATTTTTTAATAATTATTTTAATTTAAAATATTGTAATTTTAGGAGAATTTTGATTTTTTAGATTATATAAATTACAAAATTACCCTTGTGAGAAAATCACATATATATTTAAAAATTAATTATTTTATTATTAATTTACTATCAAATTATTTTATTAATTTTCAATTTTTTATTTTAAAATATATTTTATAGAATAAATCAATGATTTTTTTTTCTTATCCTATCCTTCTGGTAACCCAGCTCAAATTCAGGATAAGGATTTTAACTAGAGAAACAGGATAGGATAAGCTTCAGGATTAACTTATCATATCCTGTTGTGTCACCAAACACTGGATTGAGACAGAATATGATATAGTTATCCTATCCTGTCTCTTATCCTGTGCACCAAACGGGCCGTAAATATTTTAAAAAATATGCGAGATATGATTTATTTAAATTGAAATTCATTTATTAAACTTTATTGAAATTCATTTAATAAACTTAAAAAGCTAGTAAGTTGTATAAATTTAATTGAGTTGAATTGGTTAAAGAGTTCAACTTATTAATGACGAATTATATTTGAGAGAACTTTAGTTCGAATCTAGGATAAAACAATAGACTTTATTTACTTTCAAATCAATTTCGGATAACCCACACTCCATAATGCCTTGGGTTAAATTGACAGCAGCGAGAGACTAACATTTTTTTTAAAAATATTTTTCTATAACATATTTGTCTATTCTTTAAATATTAAATTTTCTTTATTTTAAAAAAGATTTTACTATTCTTTTTAAATTAATATATATATATATATATATATATTGACAGCAGCGAGAGACTAACATTTTTTTAAAAAATATTTTTCTATAACATATTTGTCTATTCTTTAAATATTAAATTTTCTTTATTTTAAAAAAGATTTTACTATTCTTTTTAAATTAATATATATATATATATATATATATATATATATATATATATATATATATATATATATATATATATATATATATATATATATATATATATATATATATATATATATATATATATAGCGCAATATAACCCTTGTTTCTTTAACAAGATCCTATATATTTTATGACCATTTTGAAAATTGAATAAATTTAACTTTAACAATATATAGCGCAATATAATTAATCCTTGATTCATTAACAATATAACTCAATTTATCCTTAAAAGAAGTAGAGAAGTAGAAAATAAGTAGACCAAACGCAACCTAGTTAGTACTTAAAAATAGTAATGTAACACAAAAATTATTTCCGGCAGAAAAGTCTTTGCTATGTCTCATCGCAGTAGAATGCCACGTATGCAAGTTAATGTATACTAGTAGTAAAATATTTAGTAGTAAAAAATGACCAGCTAGCTGTTACAAATTTTTTTACTTGAGAAATTGGTGATTCAATATTTTTTATGAGACCATGATAGTGACAACATAGTATTTTATGAGACCATTATTGTGAAATCATAGTATAAATATTTCACAATTATTCTCAACTTGAACAAATAATTTTATCTCTGAGACCACAGAAAACCAAAAACACACTAATATGGGATCTACTACTACTACAGATGAAATCAGGCTCCAAGAACTCAAAGCATTTGATGAAACAAAAGCTGGTGTTAAAGGCCTTGTTGATCAAGGTATACTCAAAATCCCAACCTTATTTCATAATCCACCTCATAACTTTTCAACAAACACAAAACAAACTATTCCTGTTATAGACTTTACAAATATTGGTAAAGATCCAAATGCAAGGCAAGAAATTATAAGGCAAGTAAGGGAAGCATCTGAGACATGGGGCTTCTTTCAAGTGATCAATCATGGTGTTCCTTTGAATGTTCTTCAAGATATGAAAGATGGTGTAATTAGATTCCATGAACAAGATACTGAAGTGAAAAAAGAGATGTATACCAGAGATCTAACAAAGCCTTTTATGTATAATAGTAATTTTGCTCTATACAGTCCAGCACCACTCAATTGGGGGGATACTTTAGTATGGCACATGTTTTCTGATACTGCAAAACCAGAAGATTTTCCAGTAGTATGCAGGTGAGAGTTCTTGTTTGTGCAATTTTAAATCAGTTTTTCAATTTTTCAATTTGTGTGTTGTGTTTTCTCTCTTGTTTGAGAGATAAGATTGGATGAGTAACGACAAAGACGAACTCACAAGGTTTTTAATACATTTAAAACAATGTAAATGTTTTTAAATTATTACTCCGTCGACACAGTTTCACTATTTTATTTCATATATGTCAATGCATAACTTTGATGATTAATATTTTAATTGTATAATAGTAAAAATTATAAAAATTTGATATTTTAAAAATACGACGAATCCAACATCTGTTTAGCATGACCCTTATTTTTATTTATTAGTAAAAAAATATGGTCAAAACAAGTTGTATGAATAGTGCATATAGTCAAAATGGGCCACTCATTTTGAGATAGAGGGAGCATTTTAGGACGCAGGGAGTATCGGACACAACAATAATAATTTTTATTTTTTTTTCACTCAAGTATCCGGCCTATTAGACCGTCTAATCTGGTTCGGGGGTCAGTTATGACACAGAGTGGTTCCAACCCCTTCCGATCGTAGTTGTGGAGATCGAACCGTGGTTCCAACCCCTTCCGATCGTAGTTGTGGAGATCGTAGTTATCCTTTATTATGAAAATTATGAAAATAAAAAAACAAATAATTTAAACATTAGATTTAAGTGATTAATGAGCTCCCATTGTTTGCACGCATTGGATCAAATTGTTCAAAGAACCGAGTTTGTGACGCGGTCGGAAGTGCAAGGAAGCACTAATTCTAGAAACGAAAACACAGGATTACAAGTGACAAACAACAAATATGTAACATAAAAGCTTATAGAATCCACCGGAAAGAGAAAATAACTCTCAAAATTTTATAATAAAGATAACTTGATTTCTTTCTAATATGTCGCCATTAAATAGGCTTACAATTGAAAAGCAAGAGAGCAATCTCTTTGTCATGAGACAAATAATCAGATAGGATCAATGATGTTAGGGGAAATTAAACAATTATTGATAAAAGAATATGAGGCTAAATTAAGTACATAGGGAACTTAACTAATTGTTTGGTGGTTGGTTCTTCTTGTAGGGATATAATTCTGGAATATGGAAGACATGTAATGAACCTTGGACTGGAACTTCTTGAATTACTATCAGAAGCTCTTGGATTGGATCCAAACCATTTAAAGAACTTGGATTGTTATAAGGGGAATGCTTTACTTTGCCATTACTATCCACCTTGTCCTGAACCAGAATTAACTATGGGAGCTGCTGGACATTGTGATCCTAGTTTTTTCACTGTGCTTCTCCAAGACCATATTGGTGGCCTCCAAATCCGTCATGAGGACAACTGGATTGATATACCAGCAATACCTGAGGCTTTTGTCGTTAATATCGGCGATGTTATGCAGGTATAGTTTTCTATTACTACTTTGCTTACGCGTATTTCGTGCAACATAATGTTTTACTAAATGGAGTGTCTGGAGTTCAAATCATAGCTCTCGCATAAAATGCAATGACTCTACCAGCTGAGCTATGACCACATATAAACTACTTAGTTCTTATATGGGCCCTTAGTTCATCAAACGTTCTTGTATGGTATGTGAAATGAACTTAACATGACTCTAACTAATTATAATTTTTAATGAACTGCAGCTAATAACAAATGACAGATTCAAGAGTGCTGAACACAGAGTGCTGGCAAATAACATTGCTCCCAGAGTATCTATTGCATGCTTTTTTAGGGCAGATGTTAGATCAAAGGAAAAGCTCTATGGACCTATAAAAGAATTATTATCAGAAGACAACCCTCCTATATACAGGGAAACAACTTTTGTTGATTTTGTAACCTACTTCAATTCTAAAGGGCTTGATGGCATCTCTGCTCTTCAACATTTCAAGCTTTGAGTTGGCTAATATGGATTGAGCAAGTTTATATTAAGCATAATAAATGATTGTAGAATTGTGGAATATTTTCTGAATATCATTTCAAAAGTAATTTGAATACAATCAGTAATAAAGTGTTTTGAAATAATAAAGTTTATTGGGAGTCAAGTGAATATGGTTGCTCATACTCTTGTTAGGGTGATCAATTCTTGGGATAGTTTCCATAATAATTTCTTGGACTTTTTCATTGGTATTCCGCTTATATACGGCATATTTGTTTTGTAGTTTCATTTTTCCCGGCCTCTGTTCGTCTTGTGTAGAGACCGGTTATTATTAATAATATTTTGCCGTTAAAAAAAAAAAAATTATTGTCTTGTGTATTATGTATTGAACGTTTACTAGTTAATAAAAGGTTAATGCTACTTGTAGTGAAAAAGTTGTCGTGAAACAACACGATGTACTGATGTAGTGGTGTAACTCAAGTTGGCTTTTTCACCTTTTCATCCATCCACCCATGTTTTCAACTAAATAAGAATCTGACAGTTCTAAATATTTCGCTATGAATTCGTGATGATTTTGTTCGTTTGAAATAACACTACTCTTGATAAAATGTATTAAGGTAGTGTTTGACCGGATTTATTTTTTACTCTTTTACAATTTTAAGTAAAAATTAGGCCAAACATATAAGGTACAATATGAGAAGGAACTTTTTTAGAATGAAGAAAATTGAATAGAAGCAACTTTTGGAAAAAGGTGTTAAAATGAACTTTGTAATTATTTCAGTTACATTAGCCCGTGATCAATTATAGTGCTTCTTTTGGTCCATCAGTCCGTGATCAATTATAGTGCTTCTTTTGTTTTATATGGATTTATGTTTATCAATAATTGATTAAAAAAATGAATTGATTTTTACTGATAAAAAAATATAAATTTATGTTTTATATCATTTTCTGTTGTTTTATATTGCAATTTCATTTTAGAATGTTTATATATTTTATAATTAAATATAATTTTATTTCCTATTAAATTAATGATAATTTTAATCTTCATAATATTGGAGTTTGTATATTAAGTTTATATTTTAAAAACTTTTTATACAAAATAATGCTTATAGTCTTCAAAATAATCTTTTTTTTTTATTAGTTTAAGATTTTCACACTAATAACAAATTAATTCCTCTATTGTTATGAATCATAGACTAAGTTGTTCACAATATAAAAATGCTGAGAATTAATTTGATTTTTAGTTTTATAGAACCTAAATTAGACCGTAAAAAAATTGTGAGAAAATAAAATGGATGTTAGTCTCTTTTAAAAAGAATTAATATTTTTTGTTTTTCATTTATTTAACATGGTAGTTTATATTTATAATAAAGTCAAAGTTTTATAAAAATATTTTAACAAATAACTTTTAACATAAAAATAGCTTTAAAATAAAAATTGCCAAACAACTTTAACTTTATTTATAAAGTTCTTAATTTTTACTTTATTCTAAAAGTTACTTTTAGACCATAAAAAAGTCGGGTCAAACAGTATCTAAGTTTGTTTGATTAAAAAAATTAGACTATGCTATACCTAATGAGTCTAATTAACTGGTTAAGTAAAACTAAATAAAATCTATAATAATAATATTTACAACACTCCCCCTTAAGTTGATGATGCCCAAAAGAAACATAAGTTGTAGTTATCAATCCAATATCCATCTTCTCTTTGATGAAATATCGGTCTATCTCAATATGTTTTGTCATATGTCATGCTAAATGAGATTATGAGCAATATTGATCGCCGATTTATTGTCACAAAATAATTCCATAGTGCTTCACATTTTATCTTCAAATCTTGAAGCACAAAGTTTCACCCATAATGTCTTTCAAATTCCTAGTGTGATAGCTTTAATTTCTACACAAAGGATCTTGCTATGAATAGACATAGTCTTCCCTTTTATATATGTTGTCAAGTTTCTTTTGAGAGTTTGGTTTGGTCATCGTCTTTTGTACTTCACTCTTATTTTTAATATACATCTTAGTTTATAAAAAAATATTTATAGATAAATTTTTTTTTTACACAAAATATTTATAGATAATAGAAGAAAAAAAATTCAATTTCGACAAATATAGAAAAAAATGTACATTGACATATCTCTATAATATATATTACGAAATTTCTACGGAACTCTCTCGTGCCTTCTCAATTAACACGCTTAAAAAAAGAAAAGAAAATGGATAACGCACAATAATTTTTTAAGTCTGGTCAACAGTTGTAAAACGGTGGTTGGCATGCATATTTAAACTAATTAATAATACACCAAACACATGGGATTTATTATTATTTTTTTTGTTTTCATCCTCTGGTTCCTAGGGGAAGAGGGCCCTAGTAGTCCATAGTTCGGAGCGAGTTCTGGCATCAAGTGGTTTCAGTCCCCTCCCAAATGCAGTTGCGGGAGATCGAACCGTGGTCATCCCTACCAAGTTCAGCACCAATCACCACTGAACCAACTAAAACATGGTACATGGATTTATTTTTTTGACGTAAACCTAACGCATATGGGATAACACTATCACACTAAGCAAATCAATTTCATACACTTTTTTTCTTGACTAAAAATTTTATGATACACTTTTTGACTAAAAATTTTATGATACACTTAAAAGTCTGTTTTTTCGCATTATGTTAGGCCAGGAGTATATAATATATCATTAAACTCTTATAAAAACAATACGACTATTCAACTTACTTGCTAACTCACACAAGCAATTGTTACTCCCACATAATAAGGTGACTTTTCTAGAGTTGAAAAATGGGTGAATTTATAATTGTATCGAGTAGTTTACTAGTATATCTTGTGAGAATGAAGAAAATGGAGCCATATATATACCGATATACGTACCATTTACTTTGTACATTTCTTATAATACAATTGTGACAATTTTTATAGTTATTGTTATTTTAGTGTTTGAAGAACCGGTTACAAACACAAGTAATTTGAATTAAGGTTAAATATGTTTTTTGTTCCTATAATTTTTCAGAATTTTCATTTTAGTCCATGAAGTTTTTTCCTTCAATGTTTTTAGTCCTTACTTTTCATTCAACTTGTGCGTACCATTTGAAATTTTAATTTTTTTCTGCGGTCATGATTAATACATTATATGAATATTTGTTACAAAAGTTTAAATTTTTTTAACAAAAGATGAATTAAATATGAAATATTTTTTTTTAACATAAAAATTCATAAATAATTCATCTTATGTTAAAAGATTTTAAATTATTATCGGGGATGTTCTTATAATATTATAAACATGAATACAAAAAATCATTCAAAAATGTGAAAGTATACATGAGTTGAATGAAAAGTATGGACTAAAAACATTGACTGATGAAACTTCAAGGACTAAAAAGGGTGAAAACAAATTTCAGGGACTAAAACAAAAATTCTGAAAAACTATAGGGACCAAAAACATATTTAACCTTTTGAATTATTTAGCAATTTTGTAAAATAAATAAAAGATAAATTTTAAAACTCTAAATTAGTTACAGAAATAGATAAAAGGAAAGAAAATCCTTGAAAATGGATTTTTTAATTAAAACTAAAACAACCGCGTTACTTGAAAAAAACATTTACGTTAAAAGAAAAGACAATACTTTCAACCGGATCATGATAATGAAATTAACAAAATATGATAAACTATACAGTAATTCCTAACTATTTTTGACATTTTGATGAGATTTTATATGTTTTCTCATACAAACTAAAGACATATCCAATTTATCTCATATATAAAAATTCATATTATTAGTCATCTATTTACGATATAATAAGTTCTTGTGTATAATAGTTAGGGGTGTATGTGGCCGGATTGGGTTGGGTTTGGCCAAAACCAAAACTCAAACCACATATGGTACTCTGGGTTGGGTTTAGTAAAATAACTACCCATTATAACATTGGGCCGGGTTGGGTAAATTCACCAATTTTCGGGTTGGATTGAGTTGAGTTGTGGGTTACCTAAATTATTTTTCTATTTTTTTTATATTAAATATCTAAATGTTGAATCATCATATTTTTTCATAAAAAATAACTCAATCAATGTATTTTCTTGAAAAATAAGATAACTTTTTTTCACTATAAAAAATAATCACCCATTTTTTTGTGTAAATCTACTAATTTATGGGTTGGATAGCGTGTTATCCAAATAATTTTTTTTTGCTTTTTTTAATATCAAATGACTAAACCATGAATCACTATATTTGTTTATGAAAATTATTCAATTTTTTAAAATTTTAAAAAAATAATGCGAAAAATTATCATATTTGTTCATAAAAATTATTCAATCTTTTTGATTTTCGTAAAAAATAGTACAACTCATTTTCAATATAAAAATATTTAATAATCAAATGAAAAAAATCTTTAGTATTTACATAAAAAAAAATTCAAGAAATATAGCACCAGTGGGTTAGTGAGTTTTTTGGGTTGGGTTCGGTTTTACCCGAAACCCGATTTTTTTAATGGGTTTTTCATTTTTGAAATCCATATCCACCCACTTGCCCGACCCAACCCACTTTTTTGAGTTGGATTGGGTGGGTTTGACCGGGTCGACCGGATTTGCTCAATCCATGTACACCCCTAATAATAGTGGTGTTTTTTAAATTTTAATCTATGTCCAACTTATGTGGTGACAAATTTAAACATTGTGACATGTACGTTGAACTTATCCCATGTATATAACTGTTTAACAAATATGGAAGTCAATATTATTCGCCATTTTATTCATGACATAATTTATTGTGTATAATAGTTATTTTAAAATATTAATATTTAAGATATATGACTTCAACGTCCTCTTTCGATTAGAGAAGTGGTGTGGTGTGGTTGTTAGATGAAATAAGAAGGAATCGTGCTTATGAATCTCACCATTCTTTTGTTTCTTCTAACAGCGGATCTGCTCCGATAATGGTGAAGAATTGAAAGTCAGAAGATTATTTATTCTGACAACCGGATCATGCTTATCAATTTCACCGTACTTTTGTTTCTTCTTCTAACAGAGGAAATTTTGACTTTAAAAAAGTTGAATACACAATTTTTATAAGAGTCATTTTCTATATTAAGTACCTTAATTTTTGTTTGTTGGTGTTAACCCTGCCCTTAACTTCCTCTTTTTTTTTTTATGGTTTTTTCATCTATATCTATTCTATACTATAATATATAAAAAGAATACATGAGTTTTGGGGTAGAATTTTCATAATACCAACATTACCCTTGCTTTTTTTTAGTAGCAACAAAAATCTTTTATTAACAAACTCACCATAACATAAGGCGTATCTTTTTTTTTGGGTACATAAGTTAGACACAGGCAGGCGCGGAACGCGCCTGCCTGGCCCGCTAGTAATAATAATAATAAGAATAATAATAATAATAATAATAATAATAATAATAATAATAATAATAATAATAATAATAATAATAATAATAAAAGTGATGTAAATATAAGATAGTTAAAGATGTGTTTATACATTTCGAAAAGATTACAATGGATCCCATCGCATCTATCAACATAAGTTGGTAATCCATAAATTGTCATGCATGTCATTATGAAAACGGTTTGTGGTCAAACTCATATATTGTGGTTAGATTAGTGGTTGCACAACTATCTAAGAATTATACATATAGTTGTTTATACATTTAAAAAACTTATTTATACATCACATTTGAAGTTACTTTGGTATCTTCTTCATTAACATTGATTAGCAATATCTTTAACTCATTCTTCAAAATAACTATGGAAATGACAACATATAATTGACCATGGAAAACAATCGATGTTGAAACATAAGTTTTTATTTATATTATAAATCTCATTGAAGGATTCTGAGTTGGATAAACTACTTCATTATCTCTTACCAAAAAATTACTATATTATCGAATTTGACATTTATATTAATTTGAAACTTATTGGAGCAAAGATAAACCAACTTAACTCATACTCAAATATCGAATATGATAAAAATCATACATGGCATAACAACCATTAGTAAATTTTATTTTATCTATTTTTTTTACTAACATTAGAAAGTAGTCATGATAATCGACCAACTCCTTATATTTACAAAGATTAGACAAAAGATTATTAGCAAAAACATTAACTTTTTTGAAAAAAAAAACAATAAAATACACAAAATAATAAAATGCACAAAAAAATGTAAAATGAATAATAACCCAAAACAATAATAATAATAATAATAATAATAATTACAATTAGTACCCCACATTAAATGAATGTAAGTGGATGATGTGGCTAAATGAAAGGTTTTCATTGGTTTGTGGATTAGGGTTTAGATAAACAATTCCACAACTATCTAGGATTTATATATATAGATGGTTATCGACTCATCGTCGATTATTTTTACACTTTTGCCGCATTTATTTGGTGGTCTTAGCATAATCACAACTCTTTTTGTTTCTTCTCAAACATAGATCGTTTGGTCTATTCTTCCCCTCCGCATAACCTATTAGAGCTTCTCTCAACGGACTCTTCTAAAACCTAATTAATTTCAAAAGGTGTGTGGTTTCTCAATTTCTTTTTTTTTTTTGGCTTTAACTTTGTAAAAAAAAAAATCCATATAAAGAGACCAATTTTATTTTATTTTTTTGTTCGTCTTTCTTTTCTACTCCTTTAGGTAGGCAAATAACCAATATCTAATGGGATCTCATGAGCTCAAGTTGGTCGACAACACACATATATATAGTAGACAAGAGGCAAGTTAGGAGAGTACAATAAAACATTCAACAAAAAAATACATCATCTTAAGCATAAAAAATTCTTCACTACAAAAAGTTTTTATAATTTAAAATATCCTACACTAATTTAAAGAAATATAAGTTCAATCATTGGCCATCTAAGACATGAGTAAAACCAAAAACATATAAAGGAGGTTTGTATGTGTTCATAGAGTGGCAGCCCCCTAAATAAAGGATAGATCAAAAGACAAATTCTACCCACTGAAAAGGAGTTGTCCACATGAAAAAAAGACAAAAAAAATTCATATAATACATATAGCACACTACAAAAATGAAGATTGATTAGCTTATACACTAGCTGAATAGTCAAGTAAAGGTGTGTTAGAAAAAGAAAGGAGAAGAGAACTCATAAAGTGAAAGAAGAGATTATATAATGGCAAATGCTAACTAGTGCCCCGGGGGCACTCGTTAGCGAGACCCTTATATAATTACCAACTCTAGATCATATAAAACTAAAAGCATTTTATATATATAAACTTTGGATTTTTATGGTATGTGTTTCCCATTGTGATGGTGGGGTTCTTCTTTTGAAGATTTACAGATATCTTTTACGGATTTTTTTTTTAAAGGATTACAAAAGAAAAAGAAAAGAAATGGGGACATCAATTTTCTACCGGTTACACAAAGAATGATTTTGGTTGCAAAAGCAGTGTCCAAACATTTTCAGTGTTTTCCTATAATTTTGTTTGTAAAAAACATAAGCCAACTACTTTGGTTCCGATATTAGAAATATATTTAATTTTTTTTATATTATATTAAAGTATCCATTGTGGAAAATTCCCCACTGCTGCCTCCCGTAGGAGTCTGGGTCGTGTCTCAGTTCCAGTGTGACTGATCATCATCTTGCACCAACTACTGATCATCGTCTTGGTAAACTATTACCTCACCAACTAGCTAATTAGACGCGAGCCCCCTTGTAAAATAACTCTTTCGTTATATCAGAGAAATAAAACCATTTCCTACTGTATACACCGCTGCGACGCACTGTAGCACTTTCGTCTTATTCTAAATAAAGAATTATATATCCTTATAATTCTTGTCTAGAGTTTTTCAATTAACTAATCCTAATTCAGTTCATTGGAAATCAAAATTTATTGATGGTCTACCTCACTTATTTAGTGAAAAGGTAAGGCAATCCCTTCGCAATAAAAATGACGGAGTTAATATAAATTACTCTGATTTGACCTACGGCCAAATTATTAGTGCCTGTGTAAATGAAGGATTAAGTTTATGTAATGACATAAAACTCAAAAACCAGTTGAAAAAACAACGTCTCACAGAGAAACACCAATTAGGAGAGTTTTGTGAACAATTTGCCTTTGACTTAGGGACACCTCCTTCTAAAGAAAGGAAGAGAATAAAATTAGGCAAGGAATACAGAAACCCTAGAAAAAAATAAGGGTTATACTAAACCTTTTAGAAAAAAAGGGTATAAATACAAAAAGGAGATAGACAACAAACCTTATAAATCTTACCCTAAAAGGAAGAGAAAAGCCAAGAAGTTAGGAATCACTTGTCATAAGTGTGGAAAAGTTGGCCATTATGCTAACGAATGTTTGACTAAGAAAACTCTCAATAATATTGAGGATGAGGATCTTAGGAATCATTTACAAAAGGTTTTATTACTAAACTCAGATCATGAGTCTGAAGAATCTGATTATATGTCAGAGATTAATGAGGAATCTGATTATATGTCAGAAGAAAATGAGGAATTAAGATAATAATCTGAAAAGGAAAATGATTGAATTTCTGATTAAAGAAAATTCCAGGGAAAAATCTCCTATGATTAATGAAGCTCCCTACCAACTCAGTGAAGTCTTATCTAGATTTCAACAGGTTAATATCAAAGAAACTCCGGTTTCAATAACAGATTTAAAAAGGGAAGTTAATCAGTTAAAATCCGAGATTATGCAGATAAAAAATAATAATGATATCCTTAATCATAAGGTTAGTATTTTAGAAAATAATAATATTCTAATAAATAATAGTGATTTAATAAAAAATCCCTCTTATCACTCTGAAGGCTATTTGAATATTATTCAAAGAGTTACTTCTCAAAAATGGTTTACTAAAATTACTTTGATAGTTAATAAAATTTTTGTTTTAAAAGATGAAATAGCCCTTATTGATAGTGGAGCAGATCTTAATTGTATTCAGGAGGGTATTATCCCTACAAAATATTTTGTCAAAACTACCCAAAGTCTTACCCAGGCTGGTGGAAGTAAACTTCAAGTTAATTTCAAACTTGATAATACTTATATTTGTAAAGATAATATTTGTTTGCCAACTCCATTTATTTTTATTGCGAAGGGATTGCCTTACCTTTTCACTAAATAAGTGAGGTAGACCATCAATAAATTTTGATTTCCAATGAACTGAATTAGGATTAGTTAATTGAAAAACTCTAGACAAGAATGTGTCTTTATACCACCTAAAATGTGTTAAAGATGGACATCTAAGGTTTTGAAGAAGGGTATTCAGCTTCTCAGCTATGGGAATATTGGTTCCAACAAAATGTTGAAGAATAGAGAGACACAGTGTATAAACTGCATCTTCTTCACCAGTCATAGCTGTGGTAGCCAACATAGAACTACTAGATTCTTCTATTTTAATAATTTTTTTATGAGAAAGAATTTCTTTCTTTTGGGCATCACTAAGATAATGATCCCACCAGCCTCTGAGTTGACCGACAAAACCCGTAGTAATAAAGGAGGCTATAGAGCTGTCTGAATTACCTTGTTGTTTACAGACAGTGGAATACATAATCATTCTATGTATTATATCAATGATTTGCTTATCATTTAATCCATCTATATTCCATTCATAAATGGATTTTCCAGAATAAGAATTCTGGAAAGTTTCTGTTTCCTCAAAAAGTAAATCTTGAGGAGAAGGTCTTTTATAATAATGCTTATCTAAAGCTCTAGAAGCATAAACAGGATTTATGTTAACAGTTTCATTAATATCCTGATTAGCAAACATAGCTGCTAATTAATCAACATCTTTCAAATTAACGGGTTCATCAGATTCTGATAAACTGTTGTCTTTATTAATGACACTCAAACGTAATTGTTTAAGCTTTTCATCTAATATACTAATAAATTCATCACTATCTTTTTGGATTTTAAATCCTTCTATATTAACAGGAGGTTGTATAATAGGAACATCATTATGGTCCTTTTCATAATCTTTTCTTTCAGAATTCTGTTTGTATTGCAAAATCTGTTTTTCAAAAAGATTTTTCATATCAACTAATTCTTTTTCAATATATATTAATTGGTCTCCTATACAATTTAAAAAACTATTAGTATAATTTTGAGATTTAATTATCGAATTAAATTCTTGAATAGTGCTAATATTATTATCAGTCTTTTTACTCTGTATAGCTAAATAGGCTGTAGCTTCAACATTTTTTCCCAAACTTAGAGTTTTTTCAGGGGGAAAAGGAGAAATAATATTATTTCCTTCTAAAGTCATCCAAGATTTAGATTGTAAAACCATAATTTCTTTTTTCATTTTTTCAACAAAAAAATTTGTAAACCATTTTACAAAAGGAATATAATCTTGTGTCTGACTTAGATAAGTATAAAAGTCTTCTTTAAACTGAGCTAATTCCCAGGGTTTAAAAGTCTTAAAATACCATTTTCTAAAATCAGTATACCTTTCATGATAAAACTCATCATTGATGAGTTTTCTCCAAGCACTATTTGGTCTTAGATCCATAAAACCTAATCTTCTTGGAGATGAAAACTCATCTCCGAAGGGGTAGGAGATTTTCTACCTTCAATATTAGATTTTTGGTAAATACCATGTGGAATTTTATTTTCACTTATACAAATATTTTCAACCGTCTCAAATTCTTCTTTAATTCTAGAAGTAGATGCTCTACTAGGAGCAAAATGAGCTGAATAATATTCAGATTCTGAATGTCTCTCAGACAAAGTTCTAGGTATTCTAAAACTTCTTCTAGAGTTAAATTTTATCTCTACATCACCTTCAGTGGTTTGGATGATTTGGTCTATATCCTTATTAAGGACAGGTTCAGGATCTACAACCTGATTTAAGGACCATGTCTCAGGGAATGTAATTTCATTCCATCTGATCATTCTATTAATTAGTAGCAATATTTGATGTTAACAAATTTGTTTGTACTAGCGTTGTAGTTCCTGGAAAACTGATTTGTTTTACCCTAGGATTTAAAGTATTTAATACTTTATAATAAATCCTATAACATACAGCAATAACTTCACTACCTTGTTTAAAATTATAACCATTGGTATGGATGTTTAATTGTAAAGCATCATCCATGTGTTTATCAGTTAAGGATAAACTTAAGTTTGGAGAGACATCAAAATAAACCGGTCCATGACATAGACTAGTTTCAATGACTGCAGCCAAAGATTGTTTAAAATCTTTACATCTATTATCTCTAACATAAGTCATTATACTAGAATTCAAACCTAATAAGGTTAAAGGTTTAAAAGCAATTTGTATTAAACCTATGTGAACAAAATTGTATCCTTTAAAAGATTCTAAATCCTTTTTAGACAATAACTTGATAGTCTGGTGATTACCAGAAACCTGAACTGTCTGTTCCAAAGTTTTAACAGCAAATCTTGCAGATATATCAAAGAATCCAAATTTATAAATTTGTTTAGAAGGTACATAAGGAACAATCCATTTATTTAACCTTTCAGCATCCATGGGATATTCCATGAGTTCTTCATTTTTAATGTTATTATTATTATTACTAGGAATAAACCCGTGCGTTGCACGGATTCGATTAAAATATATAATTAAAATATTTTTATAAATAAAAAAATAATGATTGTGATAACTATAATCACATATAGTTAAATAATATATATTATTTTAAAATATGATTATGTTTAATATTAGTATATGAGTAAAAAAAAAAATTGTTTAGAAATATTAGATTTTTTATTAATTTATATCGTAGTTTGTTTATATTTTAATATAATAAATCTCTTATAATATTTCATAAGTTTGAAAGGATGTATCATTTTTTATTTTATTAGTGTAATCATATAAGATTTTAGTTTTCTTTATATGAGTTGCAATTTTATAGTCAAATGTCACTTTGTTTTTTATTTTTGATGTATTCCTTATTTTATTATTTTCAATAAGAGTTGGAGGCATACCTAATTATACTTGTAGACAATATTGCTCATGAGAAATGTTAAAATAAGTTTTGATTATAGAATATGATTCATATATGGTGGCTTTGCCTATTTGTTCCACATGATCTCATTTTTTGAAAATTATGTATCAAATAGTGTATTTGCTTACTACGTTCTATGCAATTTAAGGATTGACTTGGTGGAATTTTATCCAGACTTTACTATTCCCAATTTTTTAAGTCTATTGTTTTTTTACATTTTTTTTGGTTGGTCATTTTTTTAGTATAACAGTTTTTTCAACACCCTCCACCTGTTCGATAGTACAAAGATTAAGAAATACTATTCTTCTTTTTTTAGTTTGCATGATATTATAAGAATTTAACATTCAACATGTCATCTTATTCTTAAGACTATCTCACTATGTACTCACTCATAACTATAATATCTTATCTCCTAAATACTATTATGCTTAAGAGAGTAATTTAAATAATAAAATAGATAAATATAATATAACATTTTATATTACTTATTAAGATTTCTTTGCCTTTTATTTGTCAGAATTATTTAGCTAGTGGTTTCGTTTATCATTTTCACCATATGCTTAATTCTTTTTCTTTTCTATTTTGGTTTAATTTTATTTTTCTTAGTGAGGTTTATGCCACTATCCTCTCTTTAATTTGTTTGCATCTTTAATTTTATGTGTCTTTTTAAGCAATGGAATATCAAAATTAGTAGTTAAAATGTTGGTGTAATAAAAAAGTATAAATTGTAAAGTAGTGACTAAATTGCTACGCCACTTTTCCTTCATCAATCAAACAAAATTTAAGGTAGATAGTGATATACTTTTAATATTTGTCTTAGAAACTAAATGAAATCTTACGATTTTTCTTAGTGACTTAAATGAGTTTATTCTAAAAGTAATAAAGAAATTAAAATACAACTTAGCTCAATTGCAAACTTGAAAACCTTCGTACCAGCCCAATCCACTAATTTGAATCATAACCAAGATGATTAAGCATATGAAAACACCTCTAACCAAGTAGAGATTAAATTCTTCCAAATTTGCTTCATACGACCAACTTGTATTACATTTCCAAATCTTCTCTATTAAAACCAAGTACCACTAAAAAAAAGTTAAGAAATTGCAGTTATATATATTTTTCATTGTCGCAATGTTATTCTTGAATATACATTTCATTGCTATATTTGAAAGAAAAAAAAGAACTTATCCCAAAAACAATGAGGAAAATACATTTGAAAATAGAATTACATTTTTCCTTGAAACAATGAGATAGTGTAGTTGATTTACTCAACAGTAGACATGACTTGATGAAATTACTACAAAGAAGGTTAGAAAACACAAAAAAGAAAAAAATAAGATTACAAAATATGAGACCATGGGCAAGTAGTGATGTGTGAGTATCAATATTTATAAAGACTATTGTGGTAAAACATACAGTTTTTTTTTTATATATAATTATTGAAAGGAACTCCAACAATAATGAGGGTTAATTGTATAATATAATAATAATAATTTTGCAGTTATAGTTGCATCATATGAATACCTAAGGGTCAATCATAATTGTTTTTATTCCTTGAAATTAATCGTTTGATTTTTTTTTTTTTTGATAAGCTAATCGTTTGATTGTTGATTTAACCTCTTGCAATGTGTAATAATATATTAATATGATTTATCTTGGTTTTTTTAGAAAATTAGATTATATATATTTAATAACAATACTAAAAATTATATATACATATAATTTATATGTACATATTTTAGTGACATATGGATATATTTTTTTGGTTTTTACGTATGAATGTTTTATTGATCCATATATACGAATTAAGTTTTTTATTTGGGCAAGTATATGGATATTTAGGTTACTCTTAATTATTTAGTCATTTACGTTTTCTATTAATCCATATTTATCATTTTATATATGCCAAAATATAGTCTTTTGGAATTATGGGGGTTTCTTTTTCTATTCATGTATTAATCATTAGACATGAAATTTAATTTGTGGAGGATAAATTTTATTTTAGATATTTTTAATAATTAAGAGAAGTTGGTAAATTTTCAATAAAAATATGGAGTTTTTTTAGAGGTGCCACATCATCACAATGAAGGCCTATGAACAATTCAACCTTCCTTTTACTAGTAAAAGATTATTATCTTCCATAAAATATAAAAAGATTAAGATTGGCTATCATGTTATGGTTGATCAAATATTATAACTAAAATCAGTTAAATAATATCTTCCTTATGGTCTATTATTCAAAGAATCTAACTTCAAAATTTTGTTTTAATACAGTAATAATCTTAACCAAAAATACTCAAGCTCACCAAAGGCACAAAATAACGGCACAACTAGCCTTCAACATGCCACAAAGAGCGAGTAACATTAAAATCATTCCTGACTAAAATAAAATATTGAAGTTGGATTCAATGGATAATGGTTCATAAGAATTATATTACTTAACAGATTTTAATTAAATATTTAATCTTCCATAACAAAGATTTAGCCAAGAAGGTCCATTACCTGGATTCAAAAAGGCGATGATACCAAAGTATGTAGCAAGTAGTATGTAGCAAAAGTATGTAGCAAGTATATATTTAGAATAAGACGAAAATTCTACAGTGCGTCGCAGCGGTGTATACAGTAGGAAATGGTTTTATTTCTCTGATATAACGAAAGAGTTATTTTACAAAGTGGTTACTAAGTGGTGCCTCAAACGACCAAACAAATTCCCTTTTTATAGGGAAATATGGAACACTATTTGTTCCGGTAAAAGCTGCTTCTTACCTAAAGCAACCAGTAAATAAAAAAGACAAAATTAATAATACAAGCAAACGACAAAAGTTAATAATGCCGGGTACACTGAGGGCCCCATCGACACAATTATTAACTTTGAAACAGAAAAAGAAAATTATAACATAAAACAAACAACTTTTTATAAAGTAGTGTAATTTGTCGGCAGCATCATTTGCTTCTTTGAAATAAATTTTTCTTAACGGGAGAAAATTAGCCACGTGTCCTCTTCCCTTGAGCCACTCCTTCTATGAGACTGTCCCAGAAATCTTCTGGAGTGGGAGATTGAGATTCTCCTGCTAGGATGTCCATTGAGCCCTGAGAAGATGTCGACATTGTATCTTCTTTGCATGAAGGAAATGTTTTCAAAAACTGGGATTTCATATGATCAAGAGTCCTGATCATAATCTCGTCTTCAGATTCATTGGGATATTTCTTTTGGAAATAGCTCTTCATTTGATCTAGAGAGAATTGAGTAGCATCTTGACCTTTCTTGGATTTATCTTCCTGAATTGAACTATTTGTAATTCTGGTATCACTAGAATGATGTTGCCTAAGATGTCCCAACAACTACTTTGTGGATAATGTTGTTTTCTATTGTTGGCACATCTTATATAACATATAAAAACTGACAGAGAATAAATAAATGACACAAGTAATTGTTAACCTAGTTCAGCCAACTGCCTACTCTGGGGGATACCAATCCAGGAAGGAAATCCACTAATAGCTCTAGTTACTAAGACCTCCAGCAAACCCTAGGATTTACGCCTTACACTAAGACCTCCAGCAAACCCCTGGTTTACGCCTTATAACCTCGACACTACTCATGCAACTTCTGCCTAGGAACTCCTAGACATGAGATCCCATCTCACTTCCACTCACACAACACAACCTGTGTTGATTATACAATGTTGGGAAAGATGTGGCGACAACTTGCCAAGACAACACTTCACTTTTGCTTAAAAGCTTCAAGTGAATCACACACGGTAAACTCCGTACTTCAAAGCTTAGGAGTAACCTTAAAATAATAAACTTACTTCTTAACTCGTGTTATAGAATCCACAAGCAAGAATTACAATCAAACAATAAAAGACTCAACAAAGACTTAACAAAGACTCAATATGTGTAACTAATATTTTCAATGAGATACTTAGTCTTGAACTTGGTCTTCGTATATATAATGATCTAGCACGCTCCTCTTTCTTCATTACTCATAGGACGCTCCTTGTAGCTCATAAAAGGTGATCTGATTCTCTTTTGATCTTCATCAAGAATGTATATAAACTTTCCAAAAGTGTTTAAGGACTTTATAGGATAATTGTGATCATACCGTTGTATCATTAAGTCTGTCTTATCCTTAAAACTCCTGATCAGATCAGATCTCTATAACGCGTGCTTTTAAAGTGGATTTCCATATATAGCAGATGCTCTCATAAATGCGCGAGATTTCCTTGAATAAATATGATGTTGTAACATGTTTTCCAACATCTTGTTAGTATATTTGTTTTAGCAAAATTAAGCCAATTCAAATATCCAACAATCTCCCCCTTTGGCAATTTTTGGCTAAAACAATTTCAGACCATTTTAATCACCTTTGAGAGATATAAAAGCGCAATCCTTCAAATCACCATGATCACACAAAAGACGGATGTTAGAGCATCATTTAAACAAAATTTCACATAGGTGAAAAAAATATGCATCAGAGGCAGCAGCAGCGGAGTTATCATCAAATAGCCTCGAGCAAAATAAAACGTGGTATCAGAGCAAAACATGTATCATATGTCATATGTCATCAAAGTTGTTGTGACATATGGGAGCACATCTTCTAGCACCTGTTCGTCAAATCAGGGCAGCATCCATACAGTAGCAAACTCCCCCTGACTTCATCATCTTGTGCATCATCTCAGGGTAAAATTTTTACTCCCCCTGAATACTTGCTTACTGCTACTTAAAAACATGTCATAACAAAAGACACAACAACATGTAGCAGAAACAAACAAACCAAATGCTACTCCCCCTTTTTAGCCACAAAATGTGCCAAAATAGGAAAGTAAAGTATCCAAAGTGCAGAATTAAAAGTACAGACCATGCACTCAGAAGGTGCTAAATCCAGGGCACAAACAACCCACAAAACAAATAACAAAGTGCAGTAAAACATTAAACAGATTACAAAATCATTCAGCATCACTGCTATCAGAGGCTTCATCCTCATCTGTAGCAGTTTCATAATCTTCATCCTCATCTGCATTGTTTTGATCACCTGTAGCAGCCACATTTGCACTAGCTTTGACAGGTATTTCATCAGCTTCCAATCCTTCAATCATCTTTAAGAACACTTTCTTCCTTTCCTCAAGCTCAGCCTGCTGTTTATCAATGTCCTGACATTGAACCTTCAAACTAGCAATAATTTCCCTTTTGGTCATAACACCAGCTCCAGCAGCAGATGTCCCAACATGATCAGTAACATTGTGATTACCAAAGAGCTTATGATGAAAAGTAAAACCAGATTCCCTCTTCTTAAGTGTGTCAGTCACAACCCTGATGTCTGGATATTGGGCCAAGATAATTCCACATAGCAAAGATGGAAATGCTATTGGCATCTTCACAGCTGTTGATCTAATATGCTTAATGGTTTGATCAAAAATAAAGGTCCCATAGTCATAGTCAAACTTGGTTCCTACAGCATATATAAATCTACCCAGGTTGGTTGCAACATTGGTTGCATGCTTGGTTGGTACCCAATTGGTTGACCCTATCCTATTGAGGATGGCATATTTGACAATCAATTTACTCGTGGGTATCAGCTTCTTTGTAGGCCAGACCTTAACCTTACCACTAGTTATCTCAGCACTCACAACATCATTAGCAACTTCTAATTCAGCCTTAGGTTCTATAGATCTTCCTAAGTAGTTATTAATCACAACAGGAGAAAAATTGATACATTTACCTCTGACAAAAACTTTGTGGTAGTCCTTGCTCAGTGGGTTATCACATTCTTCAGGGATGTTCACCAGAAATTCTTTCACAAGCAGCTCATAACATGGACTGAAATCACAGACTGTCTTCATCAGACCAGCTTCCTTGATGTAGTCAAAGATGTCTTGACATTTGAGAGCATCTTTGGTCAGTTCCCTTTCTACAGCCAATCTCCTTTGGTAAATGTAGTCCCATCTCAGTGCAAAGGCAGCACGATGGAAAGATATGTTATCACATGGGGCTTCTTCAATACCTTGAGGAACCTTCTTTGCAGTAGCCTTCTTAGGATTGGGAGATGAGATGTTAGCAACATCTTCAGCAACATCATAGTCTGAGTCACTAGATGACTCCTTCTTTCTCTTCAGTGTCTCCTTCTTCTTGCTGGGAGGGGAGAAAACCTTACTCCAACCTTTGACTGGTCCAACACCTTTTGTTTTCACCCTTGGTATAGGAGTCTTGCTTGCAGTGGCCACAGCCTTCCCTGTACAGCTTCTCAACCTTTTTGTTATACCACCAGTTGATTTTACAGCAGTCTTGGTGGTGACATAATCATCAACATCTACTACATCTTTCTCTGTTTCCTTCTCAGCTTCTGCAGGCTTGTCAGCTTCAATCTCTGGTTCTTCTGTGGGAATGGACTGGTTGCTCTCTTCAGATTGAGTGTCCCCTTCATTATCAGAAGTACCCTCATCAGCAGTTCCTGTTTCTTCATCTGTGGACTCAGATGTTGTGACAGTTGTCTCAACATCTTTTGCAGCATCAGCTTCCTTCACAGGTTCTTCCTCAGCGTTTTCAGTTTCTTCATCTTCTCTTAAGGATGTCTCAACATCTTGCATGACAACCTCTTCAGTAACAACAGGGGTTGATTTTTCAGCCACCATCTCAGCAATTGTTGGTGATTTGTTAGCAGTTTCTGTTTCAACCTCTGTAGGAGTGTCTTCCATCTCAATTTCAACAGGCATAGAGTTAAGATCTTGCTTTGCAGTGTCAGATCCCAAATTTTCTTCGCGAGGGTCACCAGCAGGAGGAATTGTTTCAACAACTTCAGACACAGGTTTAGGGTTCTGAGATTCTCCTTCGTTGGTTTCAGATGTTTTCTCAGATGTGTTAACATTCGAATCAAACACCAAATCAGACATAGACAGAGAAAACTTAGATTTGTAATCCCTTCTTTTCCTTTTAGTACTTCCTTTACTAGATTTATTACCCAAAGGAGAGATAGTATCACTTACTTTGACGATTTCTTCCTTTTTCTCAACAGATTTTTCTTTTCCTTTCTTCTCAGCGACATTTGTTTGAGCTTTGGGTTTGGAAGCACGAACAGTCGTAACAGGAACGGCGTCCTTGATGATCTTTGAGGAGTCAATCTTCGCCTTTGATCGAGTAGAACGGCCAGACTTTGTAGTTTGTGATGATTCAGACATGTTTGAATGAAGGTTTTTGAAGTTTGAGAAGTTGGATAGATGGAGTTTGATGAGCAAAGTGAGAGAATAGGGTTTGCAGACAAAAGTTAGAATTTGGAAGAAAAACAATTGAATGCGTGTGATGATGTATTTAAGGGAAGTTTGTAATGATTTCCCTAAATTAGCGTGCATTAAATGATGGGAGAGAAAACGGTTTCCTTTTGCACGCCACAACTGCAGTAACTGCTATGCTTCTTCATGCAGGCAAATTCCCAATTTGCCCCTTAAAAATTCAAACTGATTAGCATCAAGCGCCTTTGTAAAAATGTCAGCTAGCTGTTCACTTGTACCAATGTGCTTGAGTTCCACACAATTTTCTTCAACAAGGTCTCTAATGAAATGATGCCTGATGTCTATGTGTTTGGTCCTTGAGTGTTGAACTGGATTCTTTGATATATTGATTGCACTCAAGTTGTCACAATATAATGTCATGACATCTTGGTCGACATTATATTCTTTCAGCATCTGTTTCATCCACATCAACTGTGAACAACTGCTACCTGCAGCTATGTATTCAGCCTCTGCAGTGGATAGAGACACACAATTCTGCTTCTTGCTGAACCATGAGATTAAATTGTCACCCAAAAAGAAGCATCCTCCTGAAGTGCTCTTTCTATCATCAGCACTTCCAGCCCAATCTGCATCACAATACCCTATTAAAGTTGAGTTCTTGGTCTGGGAATACAGAATCCCATAATCACTGGTGCCCTTTATATACTTCAGAATCCTTTTGACTTGCACAAGATGGCTCATCTTTGGCTTGGCTTGGTATCTTGCACAAACACCAACAGCAAAGGTGATGTCTGGTCTACTAGCTGTAAGATACAAGAGACTGCCAATCATGCTCCTGTACAGACTTTGGTCAACATCAATGCCATTCTCATCTTTGGTTAGCTTCAGATGAGTAGCAGCTGGAGTTCTCTTGTGTGCTGCAGTGTCCATTCCAAACTTTTTGACCATGTTCTTCGCATACTTGCTTTGAGAAACAAATATGGTGTCTTCCATTTGTTTAACTTGCAGACCAAGGAAATATGTCAGCTCACCTACCAAACTCATTTCAAACTCTGATTGCATTTGGTGTACAAAATGTTGCACCATCTTTTCAGACATTCCACCAAATACTATGTCATCAACATATATTTGGGCAATCATCAGCTTTTCTTCTTGTTCTTTAACAAACAAGGTTTTGTCATGGCCTCCTTTTCTGTATCCTTGACTAACAAGAAAATTTGTCAGCCTTTCATACCAAGCCCTTGGAGCCTGTTTCAGTCCATAAAGAGCTTTCTTTAACTTGTACACATGATCAGGATTAGCAGGATCTACAAAACCTTTAGGCTGCTCCACATAAACTTCTTCATGTAGGTACCCATTAAGAAAGGCACTCTTGACATCCATTTGGTACAGCTTAAATTTGAAGATGCATGCTATACCAAGAAGTAGCCTAATAGATTCCAGTCTTGCAACTGGCGCAAATGTTTCATCAAAATCAAGTCCTTCAACCTGAGTGTACCCTTGAGCCACTAACCTTGCCTTGTTTCTTGTTACAACACCATTTTCATCTGACTTGTTCTTGAACACCCATTTTGTGCCTATGACATTAACACCATTGGGTCTAGGAACAAGATCCCACACATCACTTCTTCTAAACTGAGTTAATTCATCTTGCATGGCTTCTATCCAAAACTCATCAGTGAGAGCCTCTTTTACATTTTTAGGCTCAACTTTTGAAACAAAACATGAATTAGTAACCACTTCATTAGTCCTTCTTGTAGCAATTCCTTGGTTAGGATTTCCTATGATGAGATCCTTGGGATGATTCTTCTGAATTCTTATTGAAGGAACTTTACTTACAGGACGAGGTGTAGGAATGGTTGATTCATCATCTGAATCTGATTCCTTTTCTGCAACAGCTTCTTCAGATGTTGGCAAAGTTGTTGCAACATCATCTTCAGTATCAGATGTTTTAGCAGATGTCAAATCATCTATCACAACATTGTTAGATTCTACTATTACCTTAGTTCTCTGGTTGTAAACTCTATAAGCCCTGCTGTTTGTTGAGTATCCAAGAAACAATCCTTCTTCACTTTTGGGATCCATTTTTCTTCTGTGCTCTCTATCAGATAGGATATAGCACTTACTTCCAAACACATGAAAGTGTTTGACAGTTGGTTTTCTGCCTTTCCACAGTTCATATAGTGTAGTAGAAGTTCCAGTTCTGAGTGTGACACGATTGTGAATATAACAAGCAGTATGCATAGCCTCAGCCCAGAATTGATATGGAAGATGTTTTGCATGCAACATCACTCTGGCTGACTCTTGTATTGTCCTGTTTTTCCTCTCAACAACACCATTTTGTTGAGGTGTGATTGGAGCTGAGAATTCATGCTTGATTCCTTCAGAGATGCAGAATTCAAGAAAGCTTGCATTCTCAAACTCTTTACCATGATCACTTCGTATCCTAACAATAGCAGAGTTCTTTTCTCTTTGGAGTTGAAGACAAAGTTCTTTGAAAGCATAAAAACTTTCAGATTTGTCTTTTAGAAATTCAATCCATGTGAACCTTGAAAAGTCATCTACCATGACAAACGCGTACCTTTTTCCTCCAAGGCTCTCCACTTGCATTGGCCCCATCAGGTCTATGTGCAGTAACTCCAGAACCCTTGTTGTGGTAAGATGTTGCAACTTTGGATGCGACATCTTTGTCTGCTTCCCTATTTGACATTCTCCACATATACTTTCTTCCTCAATTTTGAGTTTTGGAAGACCTCTGATTGCCTCTTTAGCTATTGCCTTCTTCATGCCTTTGAGATGCAGGTGGCCAAGTTTTTGGTGCCACAATTTTACCTCATCTTCTTTACTAATAAGACATGTTGATACATCTTCTTCTTTAGGAATCCAGAGATAGCAGTTGTCTCTTGACCTTACTCCTTTCATCAACAGCTCTCCTTGCTCGTTTGTAACTAGGCATTCAGCTTTTGTGAAGTTAACTTTCATGCCTTGATCACAAAGTTGGCTTATGCTGATTAGATTAGCTTTAAGCCCTTTTACAAGCAGCACATTATCTAGCTTTGGTAGGCCATAGTTTGCAAGTTTACCAACTCCCTTGATCTCTCCTTTGGCTCCATCTCCAAAGGTAACAAAACTGGTAGCATATGACTTCAAGTCTTCAAGATAGTGTTCAACACCTGTCATGTGTCTAGAACAACCACTATCAAAGTACCATGTTTCTCTTGAAGAAGCTCTCAAGGATGTATGAGCTATTAGACCTGTGATCTTCTTCTTTTCTCTCTATTCCTGTCTTGTTGTAACATTAGGAAAGACAGGAGTGTAGAATTCTTGATGAACTCTCCTTGGATATCCGTGCAGCCTATAGCAGAAAGGCCTAATATGTCCTTTCCTTCCACAATGATGACATGTCCAGTTATAGTACCTGGGCACAGGTTGTTCCATAAGATGTTGCGACAATCCTTCTGACACAAACGTGTTGTTGATTGGAGTATGTATAGTGGCATTGTTGAACTTCATCTGTTGCTTTACTCTTTCATGTTCAAAACCAATGGGCTTAGGTTTCCCGTAGTTTTGTCTTTGTAACATTTCTTCAAAAGCATCAGTACCTTTGGTCATCATTTTAGCCACTTTTGTGACTTGATCCAAGTCAGCATTTAACTTGGTCACTTCTTTACCTTGTTCAGCAACTTTACACAGGAGGTTAGACTTCTCTATTTCCAACTGTTGAATTTGACTACTCTGATCTTCAACCTTAATGTTGAGGTTATTAATGTTCATGAGTAAGTCACTTTTCTCAGCTTGTAGTTTGCCATTGATCTTCTTTTGTTTCTCCAATGCTTTGCAAACTTCTATACTTCTATTATGAAGATCTTTGTAAGTAGCAGCTAGTTCCTCATAAGTTACCTCCTCATCACATGATTCTGAGTCAGATACACAAACTCCTGTTAAAGCATTAACAAATTTGGCTGATTCTTCCTCCTCTGAATCTGTATCAGACCATGAAACCACAAGACTTTTCTTTTGCCTTTTTAAAAAGGTTGGACATTCAGGTCTGATATGGCCAAAACCTTCACATTCATGGCATTTCATGGCATTTCATTCCTCTTTCATCTTCATTTGTCTTTTTCTGAAAGCTGGACTGTTTGTTGTTGTTGAATCGACCATTTGGATTGTGCCTTTGATCCACTTTCTTCATCAACTTGTTGAACTGTCTCCCAAGCATAGCCATAGACTCAGCTAAGCTTTCTTCACCTTCAGATTCAATTTGTAAATCATCAGCAGCACTTTTTGAAGCAAAGGCTAGATTCTTATCTTTCTTTTCATTCCTTCTGTTCAAACCAATTTCATAGGTCTGAAGTGATCCTATGAGTTCATCTAAATTTAGGCTTGAGAGATCATGAGCCTCCTCAATAGCTGTCACCTTCATATCAAATCTTTTAGGCAAGGATCTGAGTATTTTTCCAACTAGCTCCTCATCTGAGATAGGTTTTCCAAGTGCATCAAACGAATTTGCAAAGTCAAGCACATTCATCTGAAAGTCATGAATGGTTTCTTCCTCCTTCATTCTGAGATTCTCAAAATTGGTTTTGAGCATCTGAAGTTTAGATAGCTTAACTTTTGATGTTCCTTCATGAGCTTTTCTCAGAATTTCCCAGGCATGCTTAGCAGTAATACATCTCTTAACAAGCCTGAACATGTTTGCATCCACACCATTAAAAATTGCATACAAGGCTTTGGAGTTGCCAAGTGCCAGATCATCCTCATCTTTAGTCCATTCATCATTTGGCTTCTTGACATCAGTTTTATTGCCATCTTTGTCAAGAACCATTGGTGGTTCCCATCCACGTAACACAGCCTTCCATGTCCTGTTGTCAATTGATTTTATGAAAGCCTCCATTTTAGATTTCCAATAATCATAATTCTCAGGACCTGTCAGTAAGGGGGGTTTAGACACTGACCCTCCTTCTTTATCCATTGTACCAGAAAGTACTCTCCCTGGAGCTCACCCAAAATAACAGAACAGGGTGCCTGCTCTGATGCCAATTGTAATTCTGGTATCACTAGAATGATGTTGCCTAAGATGTCCCAACAACTACTTTGTGGATAATGTTGTTTTCTATTGTTGGCACATCTTATATAACATATAAAAACTGACAGAGAATAAATAAATGACACAAGTAATTGTTAACCCAGTTCAGCCAACTGCCTACTCTGGGGGATACCAATCCAGGAAGGAAATCCACTAATAGCTCTAGTTACTAAGACCTCCAGCAAACCCTAGGATTTACGCCTTACACTAAGACCTCCAGCAAACCCCTGGTTTACGCCTTATAACCTCGACACTACTCATGCAACTTCTGCCTAGGAACTCCTAGACATGAGATCCCATCTCACTTCCACTCACACAACACAACCTGTGTTGATTATACAATGTTGGGAAAGATGTGGCGACAACTTGCCAAGACAACACTTCACTTTTGCTTAAAAGCTTCAAGTGAATCACACACGGTAAACTCCGTACTTCAAAGCTTAGGAGTAACCTTAAAATAATAAACTTACTTCTTAACTCGTGTTATAGAATCCACAAGCAAGAATTACAATCAAACAATAAAAGACTCAACAAAGACTTAACAAAGACTCAATATGTGTAACTAATATTTTCAATGAGATACTTAGTCTTGAACTTGGTCTTCGTATATATAATGATCTAGCACGCTCCTCTTTCTTCATTACTCATAGGACGCTCCTTGTAGCTCATAAAAGGTGATCTGATTCTCTTTTGATCTTCATCAAGAATGTATATAAACTTTCCAAAAGTGTTTAAGGACTTTATAGGATAATTGTGATCATACCGTTGTATCATTAAGTCTGTCTTATCCTTAAAACTCCTGATCAGATCAGATCTCTATAACGCGTGCTTTTAAAGTGGATTTCCATATATAGCAGATGCTCTCATAAATGCGCGAGATTTCCTTGAATAAATATGATGTTGTAACATGTTTTCCAACATCTTGTTAGTATATTTGTTTTAGCAAAATTAAGCCAATTCAAATATCCAACACTATTAATACTGCTAACAATATTTTGAACATCTTCTGGGGACATTTTATTCCACCATTTAAAGAAAAAGTTTCTTTCTAGGATCGGAATATTAAACCGAACTTTTGAAATCTTCAAAGACCACCTCCAAATCCATGGAATTTGGAATTTTATTAAGAATAAAGCTGGACATTGTCCTGTAATTAAATTATCTGAAGCGATCTTTAAAATTAAAGGACTATTAACACACCAAGAATTATAAAGCTCTAATAATTCCTTTGGTAAAATTTTTAGAGAAGGGCCAAATTTGATCCACCACTCAAAAAACCAATTTGGTATTTCAGAAGCCAAAATATTTGGGTTGATTGAGAAAAACCAAGAATGTTTATTCTTTGGATTCTGGTAATAGAATACCTGTGTAAAGGCTTGGACATAGTCCCAATAATTAAAATATATATTTTCCTTCGGCTAATTTAATAGCTTTTTCTCCATTTGGGTTAAATCCCCATTCTCTTGGGAGTAAGATCTTATTAATATGGCATTTTGAAAAATTTATAAAATTTTCTGGGTTATTACCTTGATAATAATGAGTTATAGTTACAGATTCTGTAACATTTAATAGAATTTTTAAATTCGGTCTTGATTTTCCATAGAGACCTGGATATCCTCTTGAATCTAGATACTTTGTTTTTACTGACCAACCATTATTATTGGCTTGGGTTATGTCATCATGTTCAACATGCATAATTTTCTCTGTGACAGGATTTTCAAAATATTCTGAAACCTGTTCTGGATTATTAATCACAGTATCCTTATAAGTTATTAACTTATTTTGTTCATTTGAATTTGAAGAAGATGCTTCTTCTTTTCTGGGTGTTTGCTTATTTTTATTATAAGCAATTGTGGTCCAATCCCCTATTAGAGGAATGTTAGATTCTTGCAAAGGCACTATACTAGTCTCTCTGCCTCTGCCATGTCTCCCTCGGCCACGACCTCTTCCCCCGTAGGGGCCTGACATCTTAGTCGCCCTGCAAAAATTCACGTGTAAGGTAATCAGCTAGAGAATTATTTTCTCCTTTAATGTATTGAATATCAAAATCAAAAGCAGATAATTGGGCTTGCCATCCTGCAAAAATTTGTTTTGCAACTAGATTTTTAACATCTTTTTCAATTATTGACTTAGCTGAACTACAATCAATCCTGAGTAAAAACTTTTGATTTAAAAGGTCACTTTGGAATTTAGAAATGCATTTTATAATGGATAGCATTTCTTTTTTTATAGTTGAATATTTTTTCTGAGTGTCATTCCATTTTCCAGAGGTAAATCTAACAAGGACTTCTTTCGAAGTTTCGGGTATAACCTATTTCAGGATACCTCCATATCCTAAATTGGAGGCATCAGTCTCAACAATCTTAAAATGTTTAGGATTAGCTAAGGATAAGCAAGGCAAACATTTAACTTTAGCTTTTATGCTTTTAACTGCCTGGGTATGATTCTCAGTCCAAGGGCCAGGTTTATCTTTAAGCCTGTTATAAAGAATAGCGGTATCCTCTGCTAGATTTTTATAATAGTCTGAAATATAATTCAAACTTCCCAAAAATCTTTGTAATTGGGTTTTATCAGTGATAACGTCGGGAAATTTAGAAGCAAATTCAATACTTCTACTAATAGGAACTATTGTTCCTTGATTAATTTCATGTCCTAAAAATCTGACTTTTATTTGAAAAAGTTTCATTTTGGGTGCAGATAAAACAAGACCATTATGTATAATAATGTTTTTAAATATTTTTAAATGTTTAAAATGCTGATCTAGGGATTTAGAAAAGACTAACACATCATCAATATAAATAATAATAAAATTTGAATAAGGGTTAAAAATATCATTCATTATATTCTGGAATTCAGAAGGGGCATTCTTTAATCCAAAAGGAAGGACATTCCATTCATAATGTCCAAAAGGAACGGCAAAAGCTGTTTTATATCTATCAGTTTCATTAATCTGAATTTGCCAATATCCAGACTTCATGTCAAATTTTGAAAATATTAATGAGTCATTTAACCTATCTAATAAGTCTTTCTTATTAGGAATAGGATATCTAATCCATTTTAAAACCTTATTAAGGGGTTTATAATTGATAACAAGTCTAGGAACACCTCGTTCCTTTTCAGCTGCCTTATTCACATAAAAAGCAGTACAACTCCAAGGGGATTTTGAAGTCCTAATTAATTTTTTGTTAAGTAAAGATTCTATTTCATTTTTACATAAACCAAGATATTCTTGATTCATTTGGGCTGGTCTAGCCTTAGTAGGAATCTGACTTTCTTTAAAGTCATCCTCATAGGGTAAAGAAACAACATGTTGTTTTCTATTCCAAAAAGCATTAGGAAGGTCATTACAAACTTCAGTTTGAAATTGACTTTCCAATTTCCTAATTTGAATTTTAATCTTCTCATCATCAAGTTGATTTTTAATATTGAAAATATTAATTTCTTCTTTAAGGAAACATATTTGTTTCTCTTTTTTCTTTAAAAGTAAATCTCTTACCTCATTAAGCATTCTAGTTTGAGGGTCAGAAATAAAAGTAATTTTTCGGTTTTCCAAAATAGTTGTAATGCCCTTTTGATCAATCTTAATTATAGGCATTATCATATGTAAAAAAGGAGTACCCAAAATAATCCTATGAGTTAAATCTTTTACCAAAATAAATGGAGTTGGCAAACAAATATTATCTTTACAAATATAAGTATTATCAAGTTTGAAATTAACTTGAAGTATAGTGCCTTTGCAAGAATCTAACATTCCTCTAATAGGGGATTGGACCACAATTGCTTATAATAAAAATAAGCAAACACCCAGAAAAGAAGAAGCATCTTCTTCAAATTCAAATGAACAAAATAAGTTAATAACTTATAAGGATACTGTGATTAATAATCCAGAACAGGTTTCAGAATATTTTGAAAATCCTGTCACAGAGAAAATTATGCATGTTGAACATGATGACATAACCCAAGCCAATAATAATGGTTGGTCAGTAAAAACAAAGTATCTAGATTCAAGAGGATATCCAGGTCTCTATGGAAAATCAAGACCGAATTTAGAAATTCTATTAAATGTTACAGAATCTGTAACTATAACTCATTATTATCAAGGTAATAACCCAGAAAATTTTATAAATTTTTCAAAATGCCATATTAATAAGATCTTACTCCCAAGAGAATGGGGATTTAACCCAAATGGAGAAAAAGCTATTAAATTAGCCGAAGGAAAATATATATATTTTAATTATTGGGACTATGTCCAAGCCTTTACACAGGTATTCTATTACCAGAATCCAAAGAATAAACATTCTTGGTTTTTCTCAATCAACCCAAATATTTTGGCTTCTGAAATACCAAATTGGTTTTTTGAGTGGTGGATCAAATTTGGTCCTTCTCTAGAAATTTTACCAAAGGAATTATTAGAGCTTTATAATTCTTGGTGTGATAATAATCCTGTAATTAAATTATCTGAAGCGATCTTTAAAATATATATATATATATATATATATATATATATATATATATATATATATATATATATATATATATATATATATATATATATATATATATATATATATGTTTCATGCTTGAATTAAACATTGAAATTTAAAAAATTAGAGGCTAATGAATTTTGGCCACACCAAAAAAAATTCCTAGATACGCCCCTGAACAGGACACCCCAGATTAATGTATGAACTTGGCTACTAGCTATATTTTCATTCATAGGGGAAATTACCTTATTTAATTTAATCCGTTAGCTCTATTCAGCGACATAATAAGGAATCTCATGTTAATTAAACATGTATAAATCAACTAGTTTAACTAATTGAATAATTAAACATAATTGCACCGTCATGGAAACTCTTCAACTCATACTTTTGTCTTATATCTCTCTTGCAAACTTGGATGATGATTATTATGAAATTTTCAACGTAAATGCTTCAGCAGAAACGATTATTCAAGTAGTGTTGCGTGGTGCTAATTAAATATAATATGATAAAAAAATATATATACAACTTTTCTTTATAAACAATACGATTATTCAACCTGCTTGCTCACATAAGCCATTGTTACGACCATATAATAAGGTGACTTCTAGAGTTGAGTATAATATTGGCATGTGGTTTACTTGACAAATGGGTAAATTTAAAATTGAAAGACATTATATTATATATAGTATTTAGGCTTTAATGTATTTTTGGTCCCCTATTTTCAATTTTTTGAAGTTTTAATATCCCTATTTTAAAAATTGACTTTTTGGTCCATATTTTAATTTTTCTTGAGTTTTGGTCCATATTGTCAAGGTGATTAATGATGTGACATTATACACTTGACCAAAACATTATACATGTCATTAGTTTTTTTTTTCTTTTTCTATTTCAATAAATATGTCTTAAAAATTAAAAAAAAATATCTAAGAGGAATAACAAAAAAACATTATGAATTAGTGAGTTACTATATAATAATAATATTTTTTTGATAAATATATAATAATAAAAAACGATTATGAATTAGTGAATTACACTATTATCATGAGAACCATCATCGATTTATCATCTCTGTCATTGCTTTTAATTTTTTTTAAGTGTCAATGAAATATATTAACAAATATAGGGTAATTCAAATTCATTTCTTACAAAAAAAAAAACCTAATTGATTTATTCTCAAATTGATCTATTCCCAAATTGATCTTGAATCTAAGAAAAACAAATCTGAAAAATCTTAAGAACAGATACAACATCATCAATATCATTATAAAAAATTACAGATCGCTCAACCCATTCACTCTCCCTCTAGAAGTCTTCATCATCCCCTCATCGACATTAATGTCCTCTTTCTCATCGACACTGACAGACAACATCATCGTCATCACTCTCCTTTTTATTGTTGTTATTCAATTTGGTATTTTTCATGTTTTATGGATTAAGGTTTGTTCTTCATTTATTTTCTGCAACCAAATGTTAAAAATATGATCTTCCACTCTTTGGGTTTTGGGGTTTGTTGTTGTGGATGAATTTTACTTTGAAGGAGAGGGTAATAGTGATGGAGTGTATGATTGTGTTGATAGAAAAATATGATGAAGGATGGCGATGGTATTGAAGATGATTAAAGAGAGAGATAAAAAAATATCAATTACTAATTAATCACTACAAGAAAACAGCCATTTATTGGCGGCCAAAAGCCCTCAAGAAGAGGCAAAAACCGCCAGAAAGTGAAGATTTAGTGGCGGCCAACTGGTGGCCACGTTACGCCAGTAAATAAGGCGTCAGTAACGTTCTTGGCGGCCCAAGCAGTCGAAAACCATCCTGGCGAAATATATTGGCGGCCTAGACCGCCACAAGCCAGCAACTGTCACTTCAAGGACCACAGGAGGTACTGGCGGCCTAGACCGCCGCTAACATATGTTGTGTCACTAAAGCTTAGACTAGTTAGAGACGGCCTGAGCCGCCACAAAAGCTTAGTCGATTTTTAAAATAAAAACGTTTTTAATTAATTATTTTATTGTTTTAAAATATTAATTGCATTTAAAAAACGTTTTATTTTATTTAAATATAAAATTTAATAGTTTTAATTATTTTGTTTATATTTATTTTTAAAAACCGTTTTTTTATTTAATTTAAAAATAAGATATATTTATTTTAAAAAACTGGGTAGTGTCTGACTTTGGAGTTATTTAGACTAAGCTCTCAACCACGGCAACCGACGAACCATTCATGAGTCTCTAAATAAAGAACAGAAAAACTTGCATAAAAACAAGAGTGAAGAAGAACAAGAGTGAAATAATAAAGAGTTGGAGAATATTTAGAGAGATGTTGGAGAAATTTTAGATAGAGAATGAATTGTGGAAATGAGAGTTGTGAAGTGAATGAAAAAATATATATAGATTGGGAAGGAAACGTCGAAATCTGTGTCTTGGAGCTTATTGGCGGTCAAAGCCGCCACAAAGCCCAAGGACGACAGCATAGGCTATTTTTTTTTAAAATTCCCAACACATTTGCGGCGGCCAAGGCCGACAGTAACTGCTGGGCAGTTTCCAAAGCGCGAAGGGCTTTTTTTTTTTTTTTGAATTCTAGCCAAGTTTCTGGCGGCCTGAACCGTCACTAACTGAAAAGCCAGTTATAGACGGCCAGTACCGCTAGTAATCGTTTCGTTCCTTCAGTTTACTGGCGGCCTGGACCGCCACTACCAGAAAAGAAACTTTTTGGCGGCCAGGACTCCCGGTAAGTTTGACGATAATCATTTAAATAATAGTTTTTTAGTTTGTGGCGGTTTTTTATACTTATTGAGGGCTTAGGCCGCCAAAAATGTATAGATGGCCTAAACCGCCAGTAATTTTCGTCGGTAAATGACTGTTTTCTTGTAGTGAATATATTTAACTTTTTTATAGATTTTTTAAATTTTCTTAATATTTAAAATATATTTATTGTAATAGAAGAAATTTTTTAATGACATGGATATTATTTTGGTCAAGTATGCAATGTCATGTCATTAATGACCTTGATATGTCATCAAAATTGACCATAAAATAGAGTGGGGGATCAAAACTCAAGAAAAATTAAAATAGGGGACCAAAAAGTTGGTTTTTAAAATAGGGGATGAAAACTTCAAGAAATTAAAAATAGGGAGATCAAAACTGCATTAAAGTCTAGTATTTAATATAGAAAAATAAATAAATATTATTTGTAAATCAATCAGAATCACCCACCTCAGCAAATGTATCGATACATATCTGTTAAATATGCTTGAATCTCATCTCCAAAACCTAGCTCAAAGGGTGAGGTTGCCCTCACACATTTATACACTTCACATCCGGAAACCTAAGCAATGTGAGACTTCAAACAATCTCCAACAACACAACTAACACATTCAACAATATCCATATAACATGTATACCGAAGAATTCACCTTATATATATATATATATATATATATATATATATATATATATATATATATATATATATATATATATATATATATTGAGTACTCCTTATATGTCTCTTATTAGAAGGATGGATTTGAAGTACCTTTTTATAAGGACGTTTTTGTAATTTCCATAATTTAGGAGTCAAAAATACCAATTGTTACAAATTTTAGTGGAGAAATTGGTGATTCAATATTATTTATGAGACCATGCATGATAGTATCATAGTATAAATATTTCACAATTCTTCTCATTGGACAAAGAATTTTCTCTCTCAGACCATAGAAAACCAAAATCATCAACATGTCTACTACTACAGATGAAATTAGGCTACATGAACTCAAAGCATTTGATGAAACAAAAGCTGGTGTTAAAGGCCTTGTTGATCAAGGTATTCTCAAAATCCCAACCTTATTTCATAATCCACCTCATAAGTTTTCAAAGGCCACAAATTCAACCAAAAAAACACATACTATTCCTGTTATAGACTTTACAAATATTGGTAAAGACCCAAATGCAAGGCAAGAAATTATAAGCAAAGTAAGGGAAGCTTCTGAGACATGGGGTTTCTTTCAAGTGATCAATCATGGTATTCCTTTGAATCTTCTTGAGGATATGAAAGATGGTGTAATTAGATTTCATGAACAAGATAGTGAAGTGAAGAAAGAGATGTATTCAAGAGATCTAACAAAGCCACTGGTTTTTACTAGTAATTTTGATCTTTATAGTCCTGCACCACTCAATTGGGGGGATACTTTTGCATGGGACATGGCTTCTAATACTACAAAACCAGAAGATTTTCCAGTAGTATGCCGGTGAGAGTTTTTCATTTTTTTGAAACAGTCATAATATTCAGTTAGGTTTTTGGTTTTTTAAATAGAAATTTCTGTGTTTGTCTTGAAAAGATACAATTCAATTTTACAAATTTGGTACTGTTTGACTCGAAACGATACAATTTGTTGTAGGGATATAATTCCGGAATATGGAAGACATGTAATGAAACTTGGAATGGAACTCCTTGAATTAGTATCAGAAGCTCTTGGATTGGATCCAAACCATTTAAAGGACATGGATTGTTATAAAGGGAATATGTTACTTTGCCATTACTATCCACCTTGTCCTGAACCAGAATTAACTATGGGAACTGCTGGACATTGTGATGCTACTTTTCTAACTGTGCTTCTCCAAGACCATATTGGTGGCCTCCAAATCCATCATCAGGACAAGTGGATTGATGTACCACCAATACCTGAGGCTCTTGTTGTTAATATTGGCGATGTTATGCAGGTAGTTTTCTATTACTACATTGGTTACGCGTATCTTCTTTTGATGTTTATATCATCAGTGAAAACAGAAACAACAAACAAACATCAAAAGTTCTTATATGGTATCATTAGTATGTGAAATGAACTTAACATGACTCAAGCTAATTATAATTTTTAATGAACTGCAGCTTATAACAAATGACAGATTCAAGAGTGCTGAACACAGAGTGCTGGCAAATAACATTGCTCCCAGAGTATCTGTTGCATGCTTTTTTAGGGCAGACCTTAGATCACAGGAAAAGCTCTATGGACCTATAAAAGAATTATTATCAGAAGACAACCCTCCTAGATACAGAGAAACCAGTTTTGCTGATTTTGTAGCCTACTTCAATGCAAAAGGGCTTGATGGCACCTCTGCTCTTCAACATTTCAAGCTTTGAGTTGGCTAATGTGGATTGAGCTGGTTTATATATTAAGCATAATAAATGAATTGTAGAATTGTGGAATAATTTCTGAATATATATCATGTTCTTCTATATAAAATAATTAACACACAATATCATGTTTCCATGAATTGAGTATTAATTCTTTTTGTTCATTAAGTTGTTTACTACTTAATTAATTTCTTAGTAACCAAGCTTTCACACAAACATTTCTCTCACTGATTCAAATAATTCTATTTGTGTTAGCCTTGTTGGATTTCAACAATATGTCATTGCACACAAAATAAATCTTAAATTCATGGAAGTTAAGTGATTGTCTACCTAAACATTTTTGAAAAAAAGTTGATTAATTTTCACATAGATTGTGATCCCTTATCAATCTTCATGATAATTTTACGATTAAGTTCACGGTAAAATGCACTTAACACTTGATCCAATAGATCTCCTAGTAGATTTCTCTACTTTGAACAATTTTAAGATTAAGTTCACGGTAAAATACTCTTAACAAGTTTTAACACATAAATATAGTTCATTGAGACTTGGACTAAATTTCTAGCTATATTGACAACTTCACATATTGACATATTGATCTCTATACCGTATCAAAAAAATATTACAACATCCAGATTTTCTCTGCATATAGTTTTGTGAGAATATTTGATGGGGTCTGCAGTAAATACTCAAATAAGAAGAAGATGAAGACGAACATGATGATGGTGCACATAAATTCCAAAGCGTGTGCGGATACATTAAGCTCTAGGTTCGATTCGCCCCCATCAGTTTATGCAAACCGGATGCAAATGAGTTATACCGAGGAATCCCCTTCAGGATACTTTGAAAATCATGATATGAATTGCACACTCATATCAAGCATATCCATCAACACCACATAAAGAAGAGATTAGGCAAAAATGGTGGCAGCAAAACAAGTTTTATGGTAGTGGCTATCCAAAAGGACAAAAACACATTGCAGGATGTAGAAGTGTGGAAATAGCTTTTTGGGAGAGAGGGGTTACACTTACACTACACCACATATTTTGGGCACCGCATCAAAATATAAGGGTAAATAGGGTTTTACCCCCTGCAAAATAAGCTAATTTTGCATTACCCCCTGCAAAAAAAAAAATTGGGATTACCCCCTGCAATATTAAGATTCTCTCTTTTTATCCCCTGCTTGACAACTTGGCATAGAATCTTTATTTTTTATGAGGTGGCATGCATATGTGGCATTTAATTTTTTTTTTATTTTTTTTAATTTGCACATGTCATTTTTATTATTAAATAAACTAAAAATAAAAAAAATAATAATAAATTCTTTTCTAATTTCCCCTTCATCCCTACCATGATAACTTTCATCATTCAACAAGAACAACAACATCAACACCACCAAGAACAACAACAACATCAACAAAATCATCAACACCACCAAGAACAACAATCCAAAAAGAACCCAATTTTTTTTCTTCCAAAAATCAATCTCGGTAAACCCATAAACATAATCATAAATTTCTTTTGTTCTTCTATTCTTCATCCCTTTGCAACAACCCAATTTCTTTCTAACCCAAAAACATAATTCTTCTTCCCAATTCTTCATCCCATCAATTCAATCCCTAACCCATAAATTCAAAAACTCAGTTTCTGCCTTTATAGGAAATCTGGTTCCTAGTTCCTGCCTTTGTTCTCATCAATCATTTGTTTCGATGAATTCGGCGGAGTGATTCGGGGGATTTCTAGGTTTTATTTTAGAGAAAAAGGATTTTGGGATTCTGAGTTTGTGTTAGAGAAAAAATAATTTTGGGTTTTGAGAAGAAGAATGAGAAGGAGAAAGATTTGTGTTATGTTACAGGAAAAGATTGTGAGTTTTTTTTTTTTTTGTTAGAAACAATGGATTAACATATCTTTTTGAATTAACATATTTTATTTTTAATAATTTTTTTTTTGACGCAATATTTTTTTATTTTTTTAAAAACTAATTAAGTGGAATTTTTTAAATATTTGTCACAAATTTATTTAATAATAAAAATGACATGTGCAAATTAAAAAAAAATGAAATAAATGCCACATATGCATGCCACCTCATAAAAAATAAAGATTATATGCCAAGTTGTCAAGCAGGGGTAAAAAGAGAGAATCTTCATATTGCAGGGAGGTAATCCCAAGTTTTGTTTTTGCAGGGGGTAATGCAAAATTGGCTTATTTTGCAGGGGGTAAAACCCTATTTACCCAAAATATAATAATTATTTAAAAAAGATAAAAAGTAGTGAAAGCTAGGGGTGCTCGCGATTCGATTTGTATTGGTTTTGTGGTAAAAATCTATCCAATCCATAGTTAAAATTACTCGCGGTTCGGTTCGGTTTTGGATGGCTAACTAAAAAAAACCGATCCAATCCGATCTAATTTTGTGCGGTTTAATTTGGATCGGTTTTTGGACATCCAAATTACAAATTAAATTTTATTTAATTAAATATTAATATTATAAATACATGGTAAAATAATATATTTGATGTAAAATATAACACATAATATGTTAAAAATTAATATTTTGCAATGACAATTATCAAATATATTTGAAATCTATGAAATAGTAAAAATAAATAGATGAATTGAACTAATAAGTATTATTGAGAAAATTAAAAACCAACAATTAATATGTTAATACAATATATCATACTAATAAAAAGTTAAATAACTATTAAAAATTATGTATGCGGTTTGGTTCGGTTTTGAAAAATCAATCCAAAATCCGATCCGATCTAGCGGTTTTCACAAAAGGACATCCAAACACATCCAAAAATATTCGGTTTTTTGCGATTTTCGATTTTTTTAGATCGGTTTGCGGTTATTTTTTGGATTTGAGCACCCCTAGTGAAAGCGTAGGAGGCTTTCGCAGAATTCGTAGATTAATGTTTCATAGTAAATAGCACCGCTGTTAATAAAAATATAATTCGATCTAATTTTGTGCGGTTTAATTTGGATCGGTTTTTGGACATCCAAATTACAAATTAAATTTTATTTAATTAAATATTAATATTATAAATACATGGTAAAATAATATATTTGATGTAAAATATAACACATAATATGTTAAAAATTAATATTTTGCAATGACAATTATCAAATATATTTGAAATCTATGAAATAGTAAAAATAAATAGATGAATTGAACTAATAAGTATTATTGAGAAAATTAAAAACCAACAATTAATATGTTAATACAATATATCATACTAATAAAAAGTTAAATAACTATTGAAAATTATGTATGCGGTTTGGTTCGGTTTTGAAAAATCAATCCAAAATCCGATCCGATCTAGCGGTTTTCACAAAAGGACATCCAAACACATCCAAAAATATTCGGTTTTTTGCGATTTTCGGTTTTTTTAGATCGGTTTGCGGTTATTTTTTGGATTTGAGCACCCCTAGTGAAAGCGTAGGAGGCTTTCGCAGAATTCGTAGATTAATGTTTCATAGTAAATAGCACCGCTGTTAATAAAAATATAATTTTTTAAAAAACAAGTCATTCTCTATTTAAATTGTAAATAACAGGGTTGGGTGGGGTAGCTCAGTTGGTACTTGCTGACTGAGCAGGTGTAGGCTGTTGGTCAGGGGTTCGATCCTTGGCAGCAGCAATTGTATTATTTTCTTTGTAAATAAGTTGGTGGTACTTATAAACCATCAACTTTTTAAAAAAAAAAAAAAAATTGTAAATAACATAAAAAATAGTCATCATAGTAAATAATATCTAAAAAGCGACATATTTTAATCAATAACATTAAAATACATCTTCAATAATATCATTTTCAACTTTACATTTCCTTCGGAAAAAGAAAAAAAAAAAAAATTCTTGCCATTCCGCTCATTCCGTTCATTCCGTTCTGTACCATCAATACAAACATAGCCTTATGGAGAGATTGATACAAAATAATAATTAGAAAATAAAATAAATTTGATAGTTTTTGGATCTGGATTCACTGTGCATTTGATATTTCTATGCAGTCAATGGATCGCCACTGTTCCCATCATCTAATGCTCCATATAAGGCCACGTCATCTCCCTCCCTGACCATAAAACTCGTTGGAAAGGGGGAAATGGCAACCATTACCGACTGAATAGACATC
This sequence comes from Trifolium pratense, assembly GCF_020283565.1. Classification (NCBI taxonomy): domain Eukaryota; kingdom Viridiplantae; phylum Streptophyta; class Magnoliopsida; order Fabales; family Fabaceae; genus Trifolium; species Trifolium pratense. The sequence goes on from NC_060065.1 coordinate 39,633,423, forward strand.
TGCGGCGGTGCCATGGACACAGCGACGTATCTTCCTAATGAATTGATCATTCAAATTCTGTTGAGGTTACCGGTGAAATCTCTTATCCGTTTCAAATGTGTTTGTAAGTCTTGGTTTTCTATAATCTCTTCTGATTCTCATTTTGCAAATTCACAATTTCAACTTACCGCTTCAACACACACTCGTAGAGCTTTGTTTATAGAAACTGGAACACCTCATGAAACTGGATCTATTGATTTAGAACTATCACTTGATGATGATATCGTTTATGCTTCACTCAACCCCCCTAATTTTTTGCCCTCCAAACCTAATTCCTGTATTGAAATTAAAGGTTCATGTAGAGGCTTTATACTTTTGTACTACTATTCAAGCCTCTATCTATGGAATCCATCCACTGGTGTTCATAAAAGTATACCTTTCAGTTCCAATTTAGATGCACGTGAAGAAGTTGGTTATGGTTTTGGGTATGATCACTCAGCAGATGATTACTTGGTGGTTTCAATCTCATCTGATAGAAACTCCTCCTACTTGGAGTTTTTCTCATTGAGAGCTAATAATTGGAAACAAATTGATGAGGGTACTCACAGTCACTATTGGAATGCCACCGGAGATTGTCGCCAAGCAGGGTCACTCTTTAATGGGACTATTCATTGGTTTGCTCATTGTCTTGATTTACAAAAGAAGGTTATTGTTGGCTTTGATTTAATGGAAAAGAAAATTTTAAATATGCATTTGCCAGATCAGTTTGACCTTGAAATCGACTACCACAGTCGTTTGTGGGTATTTCGAGAATTTCTCAGTCTATGGGCTACGTGTTATGATAATCATACACTTGAAATATGGGTGATGAAAGAATACAGAGTGCATTCGTCTTGGACAAAGACTCATGTTCTTCCTACTGATGCCATTCCTCCTAGTTCCTTTTTCCCTATAAGCTATACAAAAAGCGGTGATATTGTTGCAACAGATGGTTTAACTGGATTTGCGAAGTATAATGATGAAGGAGAGTTGTTAGGGCATCACTTCTACTGTTACGATCCATATGGATTCGATGTGGCCATGTACACAGAGTCTTTGCTTTCACTTCCCGATGACAATGTACAAGGTTAAGATGATGGCACAAACAAGAAGAACTAGGTTGGTGAAATATTCTTCATATGGTTCTTGATATTTATAATTATATTGTATTATGTACTCTTGGGTGGCTTCATTTGTAGGGTAATATGGGTTTTGCTGCAATTGTAACATGAGCTGATACAATATGTCATGAAATTTTTATTGCTTAACTATTTGTGTTATGCTTATTTGAAATGTTGAGTCCTTTGTTTGTGTAATTTCATCGAGTTTTGATGTATGTTGTGGTCACTACTTGAAATTGTTTTGTATGATAAATTAGTCTACAAGTTTATGCATTTTAATCAAGAGCAAATTTCATAACATGCTTCAATTTAAAAAGATCATCAGAAACATCAAAGCTAAATCACCTCATGAACCTAAATAGTACCGGAATTACAACTTAGAGTTTTCAAAGAAAGGATTTAAGAAAAAGAAATGCAGTTTACAAGGTGATAAGCTTCCTAGGAGGGTGTTAAACTGTTAGCCATAGGCATAAATAAGGCAAAGAAGCTTTTTGTTAGAGTTTGATTAGATTGGTGGTATATCTTGTTTTAAAGTGAAAATTTCTTAGGCATTCCAATGACTAGCATACTGGTTTTGCCTTTGTTGTATCAAAAGTAGTGTATTTTCCCTACATATTCAAATCCAACTGGTTCAAATTCTGTGTACCTGGTTTGGTTGAAAAAGACAAGGAAAAACATGTACATATTTTATAGAGGAAAATGCTTCAAAGGAAACAGGATAGAGAGAGAACTATTTTATTGACAATTATAGAATGATATCAAAGCTTTATATGCGTGCAAATGTGTTCAGGGATGTGAAATTTGAACAAGAAACCAACTGGAATTGAGATGTAAGTTATAAGAATCAACTAGGTTGTGAAATCATGATATTTTGAAACCAAAACCAAACAACAGTTAGAAATAGGTCCAAGAATAAATCAGATGTACAATCATCATATTGAAAAAAAAAAATTATTGTCCAACTTATAAACCATCTCAATCCATATTATCCAACTCAAAGCTTGTAATGTGGAAGAGCAGAAGTTCCATCAAGCCCTCTTTCACTGAAGTAGGCTACATAGTCAGTAAAAGTGGTTTCTCTGTATCTTGGAGGGTTGTCTTCTGATAACAATTCTTTTATAGATCCATAAAGCTTTTCTTGTGCTTTCAGACCTGCATTGAAAAAGCATGCAACAGATATTCTTGGACCAATCCCATTTGCCAGTACTCTGTGCTCAACACTCTTGAATTTGTCATTTGTTATAAGCTGCAGTTCATTAACAATTATAATTAGCTACATTCTTTGGAAAATTTATACATGGTTTTTCACCTCACAAGGTTGTAATTATACTATGATCATCATAACACTAACACTAACATATACTAATAGAGAACTTGCCTGCATAAGATCACCAATATTGACTACAAGAGCCTCAGGTACTGGAGGTACATCAATCCATTTGTTCTGGTGAAGAACTTGAAGGCCACCAATATGGTCTTGGAGAAGCACCGTGAGAAAATTAGCATCAGAATGTTTGGTGAGTCCCATAGTTAATTCTGGTTCAGGACAAGCAGGATAGTAATGGCCAAGTAACTTATTCCCCTGAGAACAATCCATTTCCTTTATATGGTTTGGATGCAATCCAAGAGCTTCTGATAGTAATTCAAAGAGTATTGCTCCAAGTTTCATTGCATGTGATCCATATTCCATAAGTATATCCCTAAGATAAATCACCAAAAAATTGATTAAGTTCCCTATGATAGAAATATTATGTTATAAGTTAATCTCCTAGCCTTTTATAATTAGTTGTGAATGTACTTGAACCCCAGGGTATATGGTTCGATTCCCACGAAAGGTAAAAACTCTACTAGTGAGGAGGTAGAAAGATCGTGAGGTAACAGTGCTGGGACTGCCTAAGATGGGGCCCTAGGCTTGTTACAAGTGACATCTTTGATTCATAATAGTGATATCTTTGATTCATAATTATTCATGTTCTTTAGTGGACACAAAAATAAGTTAAGCAAATGAATGTATGTAATGTAAGTGTTAAATAACATCACATGTTGGATACTAGATACGTCTTTAATTCGAAGTGTCGGTGCCTACTTAGATAGAATTCTTGATGGTTCAGTTCGGGAAGGAAAATGGACCCGGACAGAACTGTTATAACAGTTTGGTAAAATTGAACCCAACTTTTATTGGTTATTCCTGAGCCGAACTGAACTAGTATAAAAGTTTCCGAACCGAACTGTACTTTTTCGATCTAAATTGATTCATTGTGAATATAACAATGCCAAATTGTTATTATAAACAGATATTAGGACCATTAAAACAATCTAAACTGGACCAAAATATTATGACCTTTTTAGAAAACCTCCAAAACTGAATTGTATCGAAAATAACCAAACTGTAACGGACATTTCACGAAAAGTTCTTTTCAGTGCGATCTGGTTTAACGATTCAGTTGTTTTTGCTTTTTTATGATAATCAGAGCTGGAGACACAATTTGTAGCCTATTTTGCTAATTAATACAAATATATTCAATATTGATCAAAGTGGCCTAAAATTTGAGGCAGTATATATATAAACAAGAACTAACCTGCATACCACTGGAAAATCTTCTGGTTTGGGAGCATTAGGAACAAGGTCACATATAAAAGTATCCCTCCAATTAAGTGCTGGTGAATTATACAAATCAAAATTGCTATTATAAATCAATGGCCTTGTTTGATCTCTAGTATACATCTCTTTTTTCACTTCAGTATCTTGTTCAAAGAATCTAAGGACACCCTCTTTCATATCCTCAAGAACTTTTAAAGGAATGCCATGATTAACCACTTGAAAGAAACCCCATGTTTCAGATGCTTCTTTTATTTTGCTTATAATTTCTTGCCTTGTATTTGGATCTTTACCAATATTTGTAAAGTCTATAACAGGAATAATGTGTTGTGTGTTGGTTGAATTTGTGGAGTTTGAAAACTTATTAGGTGGATGATGAAATAAGGTTGGGATTTTAACAATACCTTGATCAACAAGTCCTTTAACACCAGCTTTTGTTTCATCAAATGCTTTAAGCTCTTGCATCCTATCAGAGCTGAATTTGAACTTGCCTTCAATTTCATCTCTAGCAGTAAATCCCATCTTAGTGTCTTCTGTTTACAATGAATGAAAATATGCATTGTCACACACTAAATATATAGCAAGGTTAGATCTAAATATAATCCAAAGAAATGTTGCCTACTTACCAAGGTTTGGATTTTAAATTTCATCCAATTGTACATATAGCACTACTATGTTGCTTAACTCTTAATTTGCACCCACCGAACTAGTCTTTTAAGTTGGACTCTTCTCATGTTTTTAAGTCTTAAATAGTGATTCTTTTAAGGTACTCTACTGAATACTAATAGGCGGATGAAGCCGCTTGAAAGAAACGAGCTACCATCGAGTAGTACTGATACAGGAAAAGCCGTCGTGAATATCTGCTATTAAAAAAGATCGGGCAATATTAACCATTCCACCTATTGAACTAATCTTTTGTATTGGATTATTCTGTATAATATTGATAGTGGTCTGTTGTTTAGGTATTGTACAATAAATGCTTCTTATTTAGCTGCTTTATTAGATACAAGTTGACACGCCATAATTTATTTGTCACAATTTTTATTGATGGAATTTAATTGTCACGTGTTAAGTCGCCAGGTATATAAATAAATAAATAATAGCCATACATCAGCTAATTCAGCTCTTGTGGAATTAAAATTAAGGGTCATGCTAAACAGTGCCTCCGGGGCACTTGTTAAGCATACCAAAAAAAGAAATAAAAAATAAAATAAATATTGAAAAGACAACTTTTGATACTTTTGATGTATTGAATGCACGTATTTCGAGACAGAATTTCTATTTTTAAATGCTTAACCAGTGCCCTTCCTAAAATTAAATACAAGTTGACACACCATAATTTAATTGTGTCATATGTAGTTAAGCAGCCAGGTAGACAAAAAAAATACAACACAAGAGGACTGTAATAGCCATAGCCCACAGCTAATTCAGCTCTTGTGGGAAAAATTGTCAGCGTAAGGATTTGAATACTAAATTTACTAATTTATCTTCGGTAGTTTTAACCACATTCTAAGTTTTGTATCATTGTAATTTTACTAAAAAAATATAAGATAAATACAATAAGAAATGATATGCTTAAAAATTTAATCTAATTCTATAATATAATAAAATCGATTACTACCAAATTAACTAATTTATCTTTAGTAGTTTTAACCACATTTTAAGTTTTGTATCATTCATTGTAATTTCATTAAAAAAATATTTTAAAAAATATATAAAAAGAATATAAGATAAATACAATAAGAAGATGATATGTTTAAAAATATGAATAAAACAAATTATAGATATGAACAAAACAGAACAATCTATATGCATAAAAATTTTACTAAATTTTTTTTTAAAAAATAAATATAGAAAAAATATAAGATAAAAATAAAAAATTTCACTAAATAAATTTTTACCTTAATATAATGACAAACTTAAATATTGAATAAAAGTCAATAGACCCGTGCGATGTGTGATTCACACGGATGTTTAACTAGTTGCACATTAAAAATCATAACCAATCAATAATCTATTAATGTACATCTAATATTTTTTGAAAATTAAAAATATATAACTATTATTATAGCGTCTCAAGATTTTGAGGTCCGATACCGTCGCACATCCGACACATGGGTGTAGGCGGAGCCCGAGTAGGGAGTTGTTGGTGATTGTTCAGTGTCATAATCACATTTGAAACATTTGATTTAGCTGTAAGATTTAGGAAAGACATATCTTTTGCAAATTTCAAACTCTTCCGCATAGCTAAAGTTTCTCTTACATCTAAATCAGGTAATAAAAGAACTTGCCAATAGATAGCAGCAACCACAACACAATCACAATCTGTTATAAGTACATAAATCTACAACAAACGCGGTGCAAATAAAAAAAATATTTTATAGAAATACTAGATTAACGTTTCGTAATTTTTGTTTTTGATATAGTTCAAAATCATTTATTTAATTCTACTTCCAAGTGATTTGCGGGATCTTTTACTTACAGGTGAATGATCTATTAAGTTTAACCCTCAAATTGTGTATGAAATGATCGTAAAGAGACATGGCAACAATTAGGCGTCAAAGCTTCACACCTTTGGAATGAGTGGCATGTTGTACGGGAGGTCAGAGGTGCACGTAACCGGACTGTACAACAGCAACACACTATGTAGTGGCGAAAACTCAATGTTGGATGATTTAAGTGCAACGTTGATGCAGGTTTTTACAATGACCTAGGCAAAACTAGCACAGGATGGTGTATATGAGACTATCATGTGAGATTTATCATTGATGAAACATTATGGATGATGCATGAGAGATTTTATGTTATTGAAGGCGAACCATTAGCATTGCTTGGTGCTATGAAGGAAGTTGTTCGAAGAGGACTAACCAAGGTAATTAAAACCGAACCGAACGATCGAACCGTGAGTTGGCCCTTCATTTGGTTCGGTCAGTAAGAAAAGTAAGAGAGATATGGTAAATTAAATGCAATTTGCATTAAATTTCATGAGAATAAGTAAAAGTAAAAGTAAAATTTGAAAATGATAAAAATAAGTTGTTCTTACTTATAATTTAGGAAAAGAAAAAATGATTTTATTATTTCTTTAATTATAAATTGGAACAGAGGGAGTGTATCCGAAAGGAGAGAAAGAGAGCACCAGAGATTGAGAAGAATATAAATTGAAATTTGAAAGTGTTAAAAGAAACTTGCTTTTAATACATTCTCCTTATCAAATTATACGTCGCAGAAAAAAATTGTATGAAACTATAAGTCATATTACATTACCAATAAAATATTTGATGCTATTTTTATCGAACCTAGGACATTTATACATACTACTAAAATCTCTCACCACTAGACCAAACCTACTGATTTTTTTTTTTTAATTCTTTAATTTATTTTTCTCATAATGAAGAACAATTTTATAAATTAGAACATAATTTTTTTATCTATGCAACATTAATTAGTAATTACACTTTTAATTTACGTAGATATGGATGAAATATTTTATTTTTTTATTTTTTTTGGCATTGAAGAGAGCAAAAAAAACAAAATCCGGTTGAACACTAATCCCCTTATATTAGGGTTACGGAAGCAACAGTCGCACGCAGAGGAGGAAGACACATGATGAGGAAGGTGAAGAATCCAGTGCTCTATCTTCCTCATGAATTGATCATCCAAATCCTCCTGAGGTTACCGGTGAAATCTCTTATCCGTTTCAAATGTGTTTGTAAGTCTTGGTTTTCTATAATCTCTTCTGATCCTCAATTTGCAAATTCACAATTTCAACTTACTGCTGCAACACACACTCATAGAGCTTTGATCATATCAATTGTATCACCTCATGAAACTCTATCTATAGATTTAGAAGAATCTCTTGACGATGATAATGCTTCTGTTTCACTCAACCCTAATTTTCTGGCCTCCGGTATTGCTATTAAAGGTTCATGTAGAGGCTTTATACTTTTGCACTGTTCTTCAAGCCTTTCTCTATGGAATCCATCCACCGGAGTTTACACAAATATACCTTCTGGTTACAATTTAGATGCAGATGCAGATGCAGAAAATTTTTATGGTTTTGGGTATGATCAGTCAACAGATGATTACTTGATTGTTTCAATTTCATCTGATACAGACTCATCATACTTGGAGTTTTTCTCAATAAGAGCTAATACTTGGAAACAAATTGACCCGGGTACTTACATTCACCATACGAATACCATCTTCGATGATGATCCCAGAGTAGGTTTGTTCTTTAATGGGGCTATTCATTGGTTTGCTCATTTTCTTGATTTAAAAAAGAAAGTTATTGTTGCCTTTGATTTAATGGAAAGGAAACTTTTAGATATGCATTTTCCAGATCAGTTTATCTCTGAACTTGACTATTGTGGTTTGTGGGTATTTCAAGAATTTCTTAGTCTATGGTCTATGAATTATAGTAATGATACAGTTCAAATATGGGTGATGAAAGAGTACAAACTGCATTCGTCTTGGACAAAGACTCATGTTCTTCCTTCTGATACCAGTTCCACTTTGTACTTTTTCCCTTTACATTGTACAAAAAGAGGTGATATTGTTGGAGTGGATGATAATACTATATTGATGAAGTATAATGATGATGGACAGCTGTTAGAGCATCGCTCCTACGATAACGATCCATGTGGATATCATGTGACCATGTACACAGAGTCTTTGCTTTCACTCCCCGAGGACGATGCACAAGCTTAAGAAGATGATAGAAACAAGAAGAAGAACGAGGTTGTGAAATATTCTCCTTCATCTTTTTCTTGATATTTATAATTATATTGTATTATGTACTCTTGGGTGGCTGCATTCATAGACTAATATGTGTTTGATTGCGATTGTAACATGAGCTGATCCAATATGTCATGAAATTTTTATTGCCTAACTTTGCTTATTTGAAATCTTGATAGCTTTGTTTGTGTAATTTGATCAAGTTATGATGTATGTTGAGGTCACTAGTTGAAATTGTTTTAAATGGTAAATTAGTCTTACAAGTTTATGCATGTTGAATTGTTGATCCTAGGAGGGTGTTAATTGTTAAACAGCTAGCCATATGCATAAGAAAAAGAAGCTTTTCATTGGAGTTTGATTAGATTGGTGGTATATTTTCTTTCGAAGTGGAAGTTTCGTTGGCATCCAATGACTAGCATTCTGTTTTTGCCTTTGTTGTATTTAAAGTAGTTTCTTTTCGCTGCATATTCAAATCCAACTGGTTCAAATTTTTGTACCTAGTTTGGATGGTATTGTGTGTACCTAACTTGGCAAGATTATCCAATGATATCAAAGCTTTATATATGCATAAAAATATTGTGTGCAGGGATGTGAAAGAGATGTAGACATTGAGTAAGAAAGTGAAGTAGGTGGCGAAACAAGTGATGAGGTTCATTATAGCATTGTGTTACACACTGCAGAGTAGCATGGAGTAGGAAAAGAACGAAGAAGTTAGTGACTGATACAATGGGCAACACCTTCTAACAGCAGAAGAAGAGAAGTGGGTGATCCAATATGTGAAAGATCAAAGCAAGTCTGTTTTCATTTTGCTCATCTTGTAGTCGTGGCCAATGCTTATGTCTTTGCTGTCATATAACAGCACAATGTTGCCGGGGAATGCATATATGCATTTGTTTGCAACAATTGCAGTGGAGTTTTCATTATATGGTTGACTAGTTGCAAGTTGATTTGTCATTGTGTTTGTGTCGTTTGATGACTCAATTTAGAATTGAGTGTGTATGTTTCTTTCAGTTATGCATATTAACTCAATTTATCTCTCAATTGGAATATATATGGAATAAGTTGTCCACAATTCCCCCACTTTGTCAGGTTGGACGTTATGACTGGGGTTTGAACCCCGGTTAACTCCAGCTCCCCCACTTTGTGTGTGTGAGTTTTTAATAGTTTGTCATTTCGTCTATCTACTAAATAGGAAAAAAAAAGGACTAACTCGATCCTCATAAAAACGTAAGGAATAACACATCTCTGTGAATGTTTACTACTATAGAGCTCCATGGATAGGAGTTATATCAATCCATTTATTTGTCATGAAGAATTTGAAGTCCACCTATCTGATCTTGCAAAAGTATGGTTATGAAATCATTGTCTGTGTGATTGCTATTTGCCATAGTTAATTTTTGTACAGGACATGGAGAGGGTAATAGTGACACAGAACAATAACTCACCATATCTCTGCTAATATATTATCAATGCATCAAGTATACACATAGGACTATTTATAATGTAAGGACTAAAATGACGGATTTCATGTAGTTTAGAGACTACATAGGACTAGGAGTATTTTTCCCATATTTATATACTATAGGCACTAAATTAATCGTTTATTCTGAACCTTTCTAAAATAAATAAAAAAATCTGCATTCTCTTAACCTCAAAGATCCTATATCATTAGTAAATTATTGTTTAACTTAAATGATAATGGTGAAAGCAGTATTAAAAACAAACCTGCAAACTTCAAAGATCCTAACAAGACCTATATGATCAGTAAATTATTATTTAACTTCAATTATTATTTGTCAATAATAATAATGACTGCTGTATTTTATAACTTTCTTTTGAACTCAGTGAGCTAATGACTATTTAATGACTACTGTATTTTATTGACTAAAGAATTTAATTTTGTTCTCTTAAGTTTTTATTGAAAGATTATTGATCAATTGCATATTCAATCAATGATTTCGGCATCATCGTTGTATGGAAGCATGGACAATTGGACATTTCAGTGACTTTAAATTTATCATGTTATTTGTATGCATTTTGTCGTCTTTTCCTATTAACTTGGATGTTGTGAGTTTGTTGGCAGATTCATCCTTTTTGTTTTCAGCGATGTTGAATTTGTACTTGCATCTGATGTACTCTATCAATTATTGGAATGAATGAATATTGTTGTTATTTTTAGTCAAAAAAAAAAAGTTATAATTTGGTCCTTCAAGTTTTTTCATTTCATTTTGGTCTCTTAAATTACAAATATTAGAATATTTTCATATACTCAATCCGTTCTTTTTTAAGTGTTTTTTGACGTCGAATTTAGCTTTCCTATTTAATTGTCATTTTGGTTCTTTAAGTCTACGATTTGTCAATTATACATTTATACCCTTTGTCAATTACTCTTAATACATTTTATCGTTAATTTTTTTGAAATGATGCATGTGTGTCTAACACATCATATTTGGGGTTGTGCATGCATATCTCATTTTTCAAATTTGATTCATGAGGGGCGAGGAACTCTTAGATGGGCACAAACCCAAATGAAATACATTTAGGTACACATACATGAATGAGAAAAAATAAAAGTTAAATAAAATAGTCACATCAATTAATATTAATTATCTCTTTTATCTTTTAATTTTTTAAGATGATGTGAGTGTGCCTAAACAAAAAAGATTTGTAGTTGTGCCTATAAAAGTATTTCTCATGAGTGGCCTAACATATCATCTTTTCAGGGTCTCATTCCTAGGCACATGCATGTAGTATTAAATAGTACTCTTGGTTGGTGTATGTCATTGTCATGAGTCTTCAATGACAATAGTGAACTGATTAAGTACTCCATATTTTTATTACTTATTGAATTACAAACTTTTTTTTGTATTCTGAATTACAAACTTTAGTAAACCAAAAAAATATTACAAACTTTAGTTTTTTTTTTAACCAAAGTATTCCGAATAATTACAGAGACTAATTTCGAATAATTACAAAGATTAATTTTTTAAAATAATTGAAATTCATTTAAGAGATTTATTTCTTCCAATAAATATTTTCTATATGCAATGATAAAAAAATCAAGGTCTAAAACAAATATTGATTGGTCACATTATAAGACTCTAATCTCTTCTGTCGGACTCGGCACATGTTAATAAATTGAAGAAAAAATTTATTCAACCCAATTGAAAATTAATTTTAGAAATGGTGATGCTATACAGACTTAGTCCTCTCTGAACCGCAGGAGATATATAGTTGTCTATCATACGGCTCACCACCTTCACTTGCCTCTATGGGAGACTCGCTCCGGGCAGGTTCAGATTACAATACACAGCTCTATGAAGGAAAGGGTTTGTGGGTTGGGAACGTTTTCAATATCATTCTTTTTCTGTGAAGAGAAATACAAGACGAAAAAGGAACCCATCTTTTCGACCGGGAAATGCGAGTTTGTTATATCCACTTTATTGATATCTAGATGCCGTTAATTTATATAAAAAAAAGTGTGCAAAATTAGTGACAAAGTAATACTTTAGCAAAAATTCATATCTCATTTCATATATATACTTGAAGGGATAAGGATAAAAAAACTTGAAGCATTATGTTCTTTATGCCAATGGCAAGGACAAGGTACTGCTCAATTACAAATTTGTAGGACGCTAGTGAAGTACCTTTTCCTTAAGTCTTTTCTTAGCTGGAGCTTCCTTTAAAAGAAAACACAGGCATAAGATATGGTGTATAAGTCTTTGCTTATGCACACCATGCATAAATACCCAAGATTGCTTAACGCGCCCCCCAGTTTGCTTAATGCGCCCCCATAGTGCTTAGCGCACCCCTCAGATTACTTATCGCCCCCCCCCCCCAAATTGCTTAGGGCGCCCCCACCCCCAACATAAATAACACACAAAACCATTCCACAAGCAGAATGATTTTGGATTACAACCCTCTAAAACCATTCGACAGTAAAAATGGTTTTGGCATTATAAGTACATCTAATGTGAAACCATTCCACAACAAAAATGGTTTTGGGGGTGCGCGAGAAAATTTGGGGGGAGTGCATAAGAAAAAATTGGGGGCGCGCAAGAAAATTTGGGGTGCACTAAGTATATGGGGGGGCGCTAAGCAATTTGGGGGGTGCATTAAACAATTTTCATTATTTATACATGATGTATAAGGAAAAAGCTTATGCACCATAACCACTCCCGGAAACACATGCACGCACGCACATACACACACTAAATAAAAAAAGGATGCCCCTAAAATTTTGATGTCCTGTGCGATCGCTAGAGCCGGGTATACGGACCAAGGTCCGTGGGCCGACCCGTTTAACCCGCAGCCCGCACGGACTTAAGACCAATTTTTTTTGGCCCGTTTACATTTTTGCCCGTGTGGGTTGGACCGTTAAAACCGCGGGTTATGCGGGTTAAATCCGCGGGTTCGCGGGTTAGCCCGTGGCCCGCCTTCTTTTTTATATATAATTAATTACAAAATTTATTAAACATAAATAACTTAATCCATGTCCAAATTCAACTTTTTTAACCACAAAAAAAAAAAAAAACTTAGTCTAAACCCTAATTATAAAAAGCAACAACACACTCTAATTTTAATCAAGTAGACAACAACACAAAACATCAGGATTCAGACATGTTCTTCTACTTATAATCTTTTGTTCTTTTTCACTATCTTTTACTTTGTCTTAGCTTTATATACATTTGCTAGTATTTAAAAAATGCATGTCCAAATGGGTAGTTATTTTTCTTGGGGGTATTTTCCGCTATTATGTTTTGAATAATTTGGTTACCTTGATGTGATTTAGTTAAGTTGAATCTGTTAATCTTTTTATGTTTTTTTGGGTACATGTAGAAAGTTTTTCTTACTAAAATGGACGGTACAAATATGACGATAAGAATTGGTTGAATTTGATTTTAGTTGCATTACTTACAAAGAGAAGATAGATAAACTCAATGATATCACAAACTTTATTTATTTTTATTTGTTAGTTACAATTTATATGTTATAACATATAAATATTTTACTAATATATTTATTAATAATATATTTTTAATATATTTTTTTAAGCTTTCATTATATCAATATTTTACTAATTTAGTTTATTTTTTGAAAAAAATGATTTTTTATTTTTTTTTGGTAATAGTCCGCGGGTTAACCATTTAACCCGCGGGCTTATGCGGACCGGACTCGGGCTTAATATTATAACTCGTTTATATTTGCCGACGGGCTTGTTCGCCCCGTTTAATATGCGGGTTTATGCGGGGCGGGTTAATCAGGGCGGGCTAGCCCGCATACCCAGCTCTAACGATCGCTCTTCTCGAACACCCTCTTGAACCCTCCTGTTTTCCTTATTTATGAAATACTCCTAAATAGAAAAATGAAGAAGGTTTTGGTTTACGATTTCAAATTATTTGGTTGGTTCCTGTGTGTGTTATGCAGAACCACCAAACTCAAATTGTGCCCAAAGAAGCCTTTCTCTTGGCTTCTCTTTTATTTTGAGACGAGGAGTGCTAGCAACACACTCTTTAACGAACACACACTAACACACTCTCTTCTATTGGTTAACATTTATATGGGTCCACATTTTAATGGGATCCATGTGAATTTCAACCAATAAAAGAGAGTGTATTGGAGTATATTTGTTAAAGAGTGTGTTGCTAGCATTATTCTTTTGAGATACTCCCTCCGGCCTCATATAGACAAGATATATATATATATATATATATATATATATATATATATATATATATATATATATATATGAGTCCGGAGGGAGTACTATATAATATAGAATTTAATTTATATGTACCGTCGGTGTAAAGTTATTTTGCACATGCGTCCAATAAAAAACTGACACATCATGTATGATCATTAAAAATACATGATGTGTCACATTCATTAAATGACGTGACAACGTGTCATTGAATGTATGTATAAAAATAATTTATACCGACGGTGCATAACAATTAATCTATATAATATATACCCAGTAAAGAGTAGGGTAGTATCAAGAAAGAAACAATTGCAGTCGCAGAGGAGAGAGATCCATGGACATGATGAAGATGTTGTATCTTCCTCATGAATTGATCATCCAAATCCTTCTAAGATTACCAGTGAAGTCTCTTATACGCTTCAAATGTGTTTGTAAGTCTTGGTTTTCTATAATCTCTGATACCCATTTTGCAAATTCACATTTTGAAGTTACCGCTGCAACACACACTCATAGTCATAGAGCTTTGTTCATATCACGTGCGTTACCTTATGAAACTCGATCTATAGATTTAGAACTATCAATTGACGATGATAGCGCTTTTGCTTCACTTAACCCCATTAATTTTATGCGCTCCGAACCTTTTATTGATATTATAGGTTCATGTAGAGGATTTATACTTCTGTTTTGTTATCCAAGCTTCTATATATGGAATCCATCCACTGGACTTCACAAACATATACCTTTGTCTCGTATTAGGGTCAATTTAAATCACTTCTATGGTTTTGGGTATGATCAATCAACAGATGATTACTTGATGGTTTCATTGTCATCTGATACAATCTCATCATACTTGGAGTTTTTCTCATTCAGAGCTAATACTTGGAAACAAATCGACGAGGTTACTCATATTCACTATTCGAGTGCCACCAACGATGATTGCGAAGCAGGGTCACTCTTTAATGGGGTTATTCATTGGTTTGCTTACCGTCGTGATTTAGAAATAGATGTTATTGTTGCCTTTGATTTAATGGAAAGGAAACTCTTAGATATGCATTTGCCAGATCAGTTTGACCATGACCTTCGCAATTGTGGTTTGTGGGTATTTCGAGAATTTCTTAGTCTATGGGCTAGGAATTATGATAATGATACAATTGAAATATGGGTGATGAAAGAATACAAACTGCATTCCTCTTGGACAAAGACTCATGTTCTTCCTATTGATGCCATTCCCGCTGGTTTCCATTTCCCTTTAAGCTCTACAAAAAGCAGTGATATTGTT
This sequence comes from Trifolium pratense, assembly GCF_020283565.1. Lineage (NCBI taxonomy): Eukaryota > Viridiplantae > Streptophyta > Magnoliopsida > Fabales > Fabaceae > Trifolium > Trifolium pratense. The sequence continues at coordinate 39,648,875 of NC_060065.1, forward strand.
GCAACAGATGGTTTTACTGGATTTGTGAAGTATAATGATGAAGGACAGTTATTAGGGCATCACTCCTACTTTAACCAGACATATGGATCCCGTGTGGTCATGTATACAGAGTCTTTGCTTTCACTCCCCGGGGACAATCTACAAGCTTAAGAAGATGGCACAAACAAGAACAACAACGAGGTTGTGAAATATTTTCCATTTTTTTCTTGATATCTATAATTATATTGTAGGGTAATATGTGTTTAACTGCAACTGTAACATGAGCGGCTCCAATATGTCATGAAAGTTTTATTGCTCAACTATTTGTATTAATGCTTATTTGAAATATTATGTTAACTTTGTGCAATTCAATTGAGTTCTAACTTCTAATATATGTTGTGGTCACTACTTGAAATTGTTTTATATGGTAAATTAGTCTCACAACTTTATGCATCTTGATCAAGATCGAAATCAAAATTACAAGACTTTTACTCAAGGCAATTCATTAAAAATCACATATGTCTAGGGGTGCCAACATAGTTGGGATGTTTATTCATTACTTGATGTCTAGATCCTCTTAACTTATACTAAAAAAAAACATATGTAATTGAAGGGAAAAAAAGGTTATGTTTTATTATTTTGGTGTAATAACTTTTGCTTTTGCAATTTCTCTGTTTCAAACCAAAAAAAAAGAAACTGATTTCAAATTAATGCTCTGCTCTACACATGAACAATTAAATGAAATTTTAACACTTTAGAAAGAGTTTTCAACGAAAGGGATTTATAAGCCACTAGGTTTGGTCTAATGGTGAGGGATTTGAGTAGTATGTTATAGGTCCTGAGTTCGATCCCCAGCTCATTGTAAACAAAAAAGAAAGAAAGGGATTTATGAAAATTTTAACCTAAATAGTACTGCTATAATATAACAACTTCAGAAGTTTATTTATATAATATATTTTATATGGTAGATCAGTCTTACAAGTTTATGCATGTTGATCCTAGGAGAGTTTAATTGTTAAACCGTTAGCCATCTGCACAAGGCAAAGATTGTTTTTATTGGAGTTTGATTAGATTGGTGGTGTGGAAGTTTCTTTGGCATCCCAATTACTAGCATATTGTTTTTGCTTTTGTTGTATCATAAGTAGTTTCTTTTGACAGTAGGCCTGAAATCACTTGTTTCAACCGGTAAAGACGAATAACTTTTTCGCTGTAATCGTCAATTTAGTGAATCTCAATCGTATTTGACAGTTTACTGCACAGGAATTGCTTACAATACAATTTTGTACCAAGGCATGAGATTCTTGTGCAGTAAACTGTCAAATAGGATTGAAATATCAATTGTTGCAGGCACTAAAATTCTTGCGCAGTGACATGAAATGGGATATAATGATTAACATATTTGTATTGGTAGTACACTGAAGCATTGAAGTTAAGTAACAAAGTATTTGTTACTGCATAAATTCAAAAGTATCATGACAATATGAATTAAAAAATTCTGTTACATTAAGTACTTAAATACACCGAGTTAACCATAGAAAAACTCTGTTACATTCATCAAAGCTAAACAACCCCAACCTAACCTAAAACACAAACTCCACTAATAAAGCTGCTAAACCAGAAACAGACCAGCAAGTTTGTTGAACAGCAACACAACAGCAGAAGAAAAACCACAGAAACATGGCACGATCCATGAGTTTAAACATCTCTTGCATGTCTCTCTAAAACACGATCCAACATGAGTTTTGTTAAGGAATGAAGTGAATTATTATTAGCAAGTAACTCCTCATGTCTCTGGGCATCTATTGCAGAATCAAACCTCATCCAAAATTCAACCAAGCTAATAAAAAGAATTCTCACTTACTGACGGTGATGTTGTTCTCAATATCCCAGCCAATGAAATATGCATATTGACTCGATTACTTGACATTATATATAATGAAAACTTAATTTACAAAACTCAAGGGACTAAATCCGGACCAAGTTAATCCTTATAAAAACATAATTATATACAAGGAATAACACATCTCAATAATAAAGACTTTTTTTATTATAAAGTACTTGAATCATTCACCATAACACTTTCATATTACAGATTTAGAATATAATATACAGGTGCTTTAACATAACAATACAAATAGAGGTAGGGCTAAGCACGGACCCGCGATCCGACTCGAAACCGATATAGCAGACAACATATTGAAGCATTTGGTCGATGCGGTTCAGGTCTCGGGTAAACAATTGCGAAAAATTAGACATGGGCGGTTGCATGCGGGCGTATGCAGGTCTCTAAAATATAGGAGAGAAATGTTGTATTTTATAAGATTACAGAGAAAGTTAATTTTTATAGTGCTTTATTCTCTTTATTTTAGATATGCCACAAATGAACATGACATACACATAAATTGAAGCTGCATTTTCGAAATTCCTTATATTGAACATGGCAAATATTATTGTTTTCCAACTAATTTAGTTTATTCATTTATATCATGCTAAAAAACAAGCTCAATCCACAACAACCAACTCAAAGCTTGAAATGTTGAAGAGCAGAGGTTCCATCAAGTCCTTTTCCATTGTAGTAGGCTAAATAATCATCAAAAGTGGTTTCTCTATATTTTGGAGGGTTATCTTCTGATAATAATTCTTTTATAGGTCCATAGAACTTTTCCTGTGCTCTAAGACTTGCCCTGAAAAAACATGCAACAGATATTCTTGGAGCAATGCTATTTGCCAGTACTCTATGTTCAGCACTCTTGAATCTGTCATTTGTTATCAGCTGCAAGAACATAAACAATTGATCACAGCTAGCTAAATTATAATTAACTGCATTAATGTAACAATAAATCAAACAGATAAATTAATTAATAAAACGCACACAAGAGCATAAACGTGATCACATATTTCGGTCAATTGTGCTTAGTTGTCCGACAGTAGAGTGCCTACAATAGCTTTTTTTATAGTTGCAATTCTTAAGGTTACGGAGTACAATCTAAAGTTTACATACTATATATAGTTCAGTTCATAAAGATGCTCCTAAACCTTAGTAAGGAGTACATAAGCAAAAGCGTAATAGAGAACTTGCCTGTATAACTTCACCAAAATTAACAACAAAAGCCCCAGGTATTGGTGGTACATCAATCCACTTGTCCTGGTGAAGAATTTGAAGGCCACCAATATAATCTTGGAGAAGCACTGTGAGAAAACTACTATCAGAATGTTGTGTGGTTCCCATAGTTAACTCTGGTTCAGGACATGCAGGATAGTAATGGCCAAGTAACATCATTCCCGTACAACAATCCATGTCTTTTAAATGGTTTGGATTCAATCCAAGGGCTTCTGATAGTAATTCAAAGAGTGTAATTCCAAGTTTCATTACATGTGCTCCATATTCTAGAATAATATCCCTACAATAAGATGAAATCACCAGCAAACACATTGAGTGTATTCCAAGTAATTATATCCCTACAAGAAGATATGATTTAGGAATACTTTTATATTACTTTGTAGCTCTATATATGAGCCATATAGTTATGAATAATCAATATCGATGAGAAAGAGAATAAAAACAAAAGAATATGAGTGTATTCTCTATATAAGAAACTTTCTTCTAATAAAAATATATCCCATCAAATTTAAAACACACACACACACACACACACACCTAAAACAAAAAACCATATGTATTTGGCCTAACTCAACCATACGAAATTAGCCTACAGCGTGAGAGTTTGTTCTCATTGATAAACTTATATATCTTCAGACCTTTACTCATCTACGATGAGACTCTTAAGTCTTAACAATAACCTCGTAGCCTTTCATGGGTTAGAACTGAGAAGGGTAGCTCAGCTGGTTGGTTGAGCTAAGAGTTAAAGGAGTTGAAGGTCTAGGACTCAAGTCCTGACAAGGTGTAAAAATACCAAGTGCTGTGCTACTCAACTAGACATAGGACTGTTCATTTTTTCGAATTGAGCCGTACTAAATTGCTTTTATTAACTGATATTAAGACTGTTAAAACAAAATCAAATCAAATATTATGATTGTTTGAAAACCAAAAAATTGAACCGAAACAAATTGTACCGAAAAGAATCAAACTGTTAAACTCATCACCTGCATACTAAGGGCAAATCTTCTGGTTTGGGAGCATTAGGAGCAAGGTGGCATATAAAAGTATCCCTCCAATTAGGTGCTGGTGAACTAAACAAATCAAAATTACTATTATAAAGAAAAGGCCTTGTTTGATCTCTAGTATACATCACTTTCTTCACTTCAGTATCTTGTTCATGAAATCTAATTACACCATCTTTCATATCCTCAAGAAGATTCAAAGGAATACCATGATTGATCACTTGAAAGAAACCCCATGTCTCAGAAGCTTCCCTTACTTGGCTTATAATTTCTTGCCTTGCATTTGTGTCTTTACCAATATTTGTAAAGTCTATAACAGGAATAGTATGTTTTTTGTTGGTTGAATTTGTGGCCTTTGAAAACTTATGAGGTGGATTATGAAATAAGGTTGGGATTTTGAGAATACCTTTATCAACAAGTCCTTTAACACCAGCTTTTGTTTCATCAAATGCTTTGAGTTCTTGTAGCCTATTATCAGAATTGAATTTGAAGTTGGCTTCAATTTCATCTGTAGTATTAGACCCCATGTTTGTTGTTTATTGTGGGTTTGCACTTTGCAGTGAATTTAAGAATGAAAATTCACAATTTGTCTATGTTGAGAAGAATTGTTTATATTATACTATTATACTATGCCAATGCCCCTAAAAATCCATGGTCCCAAACGCATGGTCCCTACTATCACCGTTCTAAGTTCTAACTCGTGTCTTGTACCAAATTACCTACGTAATTGTTTTAGCCATATATTGCAACCAGGTTGTTTTAGCCATACATTGAGCCACCAAACAACTAAAGAACTTGTATATCTATCTGACTCCTTTGCTTGCACGACTATAAATATCCTATAATGTGTATTCATTTGCTTGCACGCCTAGAATATCGTTAATCTTGGTGAGTCTCAATAATACATAAAATGATTTTCAATTTTTCAAAAATTTGTATGAATGATCTATATGATATAAATTCTCAATTCCACAGTAAATTTTGTAAAATTCGTATTCGTACTTGGCAATATATGTCTTACGAGACATATAATATGCACAAATTTCAAATCCATGAATAACATTTATAGTCATATTGGTCTGTTATTATTTTCAAAGGTTAATAGGTTTTTAAACCTCCGTGCAATGTGGGCGATTTTTGGTCTAATCGCCTACATTGCCGGGCGGGGTGGGGGTAAATACCTATTATCCATTTTCCAAATTATTTTGTTTATGTTGAACTCAAAACCAATCTCACTGATATATAGGCGCACGATGAGCTCAGGCAAATAGGCGCAGGATGTGCGCAGAATGCACAGGGAATAAGCACAGCTTAGGCACTTTAAAACTAACTCCACTAATTTAGCAACTGTCAATTAACTACTCTTAACAGAATTTTAAAACTCTAACTAACATGTTGCTTCTCATACATGTAATCAGTTTAGCTCTTATGAATTAAACACAACAGTTTATTCATTTATATGATATTCTCAATCCACATTATCCAACTCTAAGGCAAAGCTACAAATATTCAAGAGCAGATGTGCCATCATGCTCTTTTGCACGGAAGTATAAGCTACATAATCAGAAAAAAAGTGGTTTCTTGTCCCCTGAAAAAAGTATGCAACAAATATTCTAGGACCAATGGTATCTGTCAGTAGACCAAATAGAACCTATATGAGGCAGAACCTATATTTAAACAAAATTTTGCTTGGTTCACTCATCTTATTCTTACTACCCACACACATATATGTGGCAGAATCACGTGCTTTAAGATTAAGTCTTACCCTCCACTGGAAGAAACCTAACATGTGTCCTACAAAATATAGAAAATTAGTCTCAAAATTTATGTATTTAACTTTTTTAAAGTCAAAATCTTATTTTTCTCAATACAAAACTTTCATTTTTAAGTTGCTTAACATAGGCACATATTAATAAGACCCTTATTATAATATAAACATAAATAAACTTGCCTATAAATAAAAAATACAAGGCTGGAAAACACAAATACTTGCCATAAAGTCTTTAAATAACTCATCCTTAGTTTTAATGGGATAGTATTTCCACTTCTCAAATAGAGCCTTATCTAACATTAAAGTTCAATCGTTAATTGATTCAATGATGATTGATGCTGAACTTGGTAGGGAGGATCACGGTTCGATCCCCCACAACTGCGATTGGGAGGGGGTTGGAACCACTTGATGCCAGAACTAACCGTCGAACCAGATTAAACTTGTGGTGAAAGTTAAAAAAAAAAACATTAAAGTTCAGATATTAAAATTGTTACCCGCGTAGATATAGATCTAAATACCCAGAAGTGATTATCACCGAAATAAAAAAAGACATCTTGAATTTCCCACAAGAGTAAAACTATAATAGTATCTGACTCATATGGCGGCGGGGGCTGTGTTTTCCTCTCTTTCTGCTAGATGGGGAGTGCATCGGTCGGCTATGTCCCTAAATATTTTTTTGGGTGGAATGGTTATCTCAAGTAATCAGTTGAGCTAAAAGATAAGAGGAGTTGGATGTTCGGAGTTCAAGTTCTAATAAAATGTAAAAAAATAACATAGTAATAATTTATCATTAAATAAAACAAAAATACAAATATTTTTTAAAATGCGGATATAGATCAACCGATACTTTATCCATTATCATCCTGCTCATTATATTATTAAGAGTATTGTTATTCAAACAATTCAAATTGACAACTTATTATTATTTATGAAAAAGAAAATGATTTATTGAAGGGGAAAGTAGCGGTTAAATTAGGTCCACGTCATAAGTAAGATAAGAGACCATGCTATCCTCTGCATTTTTCCACGCTGCAATACATACGTGTGTGATGTTAAGCCACGCCAAGACATTTTTCAGTTTTCACTCTCAACTCAAGTCCCACTGCAAACATGGGTTCTTCTAGTACTATTGAAGCCAAGTTCAAATTCAATTGTGATAATAGCCTACAAGAACGCAAAGCATTTGATGAAACAAAAGCTGGTGTTAAAGGCCTTGTTGATCAAGGTATTCTCAAAATCCCAACCTTATTTCATCATCCACCGAATAACTTTTCAAAGGCCACAAATTCAACCAACACAAAACATACTATTCCTGTTATAGATTTTTCAAATACAAGGCAAGAAATTATAAGCAAAGTAAGGGAAGCTTCTGAGACATGGGGTTTCTTTCAAGTTGTTAATCATGCTATTCCTTTGAATGTTCTTGAGGATATGAAAGATGGGGGGCTTAGATTCTTTGAACAAGACACTGAAGTGAAAAAAGAGATGTATACTAGAGTTAGAACAGGTCCATTCATTTATAATAGTAATTTTGATTTGTATAATTCACCAGCACTTAGTTGGAGGGATACTTTTGCATGTCACTTTGCTCCAAATGCTCCTCCAAAACCAGAAGAATTACCAGTTGTGTGCAGGTGAGTTCTGTTAGCGGCCAACACTAGGTGGGATTTAGTCCCACATCAGATAGATAAGACTCTTGAGAAGAGTTTATAAAGAGGAGGCAATCCTCACCTTACAAGCCGGTTTTGTAAGGATGAGTTAGGCCTCGATATTCGTGACATGGTAACAGAGCCTATCGGGTCTATCGTTGGGCTTCCGACATCGTTCACGCTTCAGGCCCATTGGGCCGGGCTGAAGCGTGAGGGGGTGTGTTAGCGGCCAACACTCGGTGGGATTTAGTCCCACATCAGATAGATAGGACTCTTGAGAAGAGTTTATAAAGAGGAGGCAATCCTCACCTTACAAGCCGGTTTTGTAAGGATGAGTTAGGCCTCGATATTCGTTACAAGTTCTTGTCTGTGTATGCTGCCTCAAATTTTAGGCCACTTTGATGGATATTGTATATACATGTATAAATTGAACTACAACTCTATCTGGTCCTTAATATAAGAGAAAGTTTACCATTTAAATACAATGAATAACTAATGTATCTGACAAATACGTTAGTTATTTAATGAAACTAACAATTAAACTTTCTCTTATATTAGGATCAGAGGTAGTAATAATAAAAAGCTTGGAGGTTAAGTTAAACATAGCATTTTTACCATAGGGAACTTAATTGCTTGATGACTTCATCTTCTTGTAGGGATATACTTCTAGATTATGGAGAACATGTAGTGAAACTTGGAATGACACTCTTTGAATTACTATCAGAAGCTCTTGGATTTAATCCAAACCATTTAAAAGACATGGATTGTTCTAAGGCGATTATGTTACTTAGCAACTACTATCCTGCTTGTCCTGAACCAGAATTAACTATGGGACTCACCAAACACTCGGATAGTAGTTTTATCACATTGCTTTTACAAGATCATATTGGCGGTCTTCAAATTCTTCATCAGGACAATTGGATTGATGTACGACCAATACCCGGGGCTATTGTTGTTAATATTGGTGATGTTATGCAGGCAAGTTCTTTATTACTATTTTGCTTATGTGTATTTCCTGCAATAACAATTGTGTTCTTTTTTTCCATCCAGTGTCTGTGATGTGAATCAAACTACATGGTAGTTTTTGCTAAGGGTGGGAATCGAACCTCTTACCTCCTTAGCACGCCACTCCAATTTTATAACATTAATTATGGATGTATATGAAATATACTCAAACAAGGTTATTGTTGAGTATGGCTCATATATTGATGTACTAATTTAGTATTGCACAATTAAGTTCTTATTGTATATGTGAAATGAGCTTAACATGAACGTAGCTAATTAGAATTTTTATTGAATTGCAGCTTGTAACAAATGACAGGTTCAAGAGTGTTGAACATAGAGTATTGTCCAATACCATTGGTCCCAGAATATCTGTTGCATGCTTTTTCAGGGGACAAGAAAAGTTGTATGGACCTATAAAAGAATTATTATCAGAAGACAATCCTCCCAGATACAGAGAAACCACTTTTTCTGATTATTTAGCTCACTTCTATGCAAAAGGGCTTGATGGCATATCTGCTATTGAATATTTCAAGCTTTGAGTTGGATAATGTGGATTGAGATGGTTTATTTAGTATCGTAAACGAATAAACTAAATATTTAGCAAAATAATAATAGTTCAATATGATTGTAGATGTTATTCTTGGACTTGAAGTTTATGATTAATGTTTCTCCAAGTACATTGCTGTCATATCTAAAATAAAGCTGTATGAAAACTATATCTGTAATAATATATGGAAGAAATTTCTATTTACAGGTAACATATCTAATGTGTAATTTTCTCTCTAAAACAAGAAATGAAATATCTTACTGCTAATGTTATGCATCACAGTGATGAAATTTCTATGTACAGGTAACATATCTAATGTGTAATTTTCTCTCTAAAACAAGGAATGAAATGTCTTACTGCTAATGTTATGCATCACAGTGATGAAATTTCTATGTACTGGTAACATATCTAATGTGTAATTTTCTCTCTAAAACAAGGAATGAAATGTCTTACTGCTAATGTTATGCATCACAGTGATGAAAATTTTTGTGGATCACACCCTGTTAATTTATATCTAATGTTTAACTTACTCGTTTTTTCACGATGTAGCTATCATAGATTTATTTTTGAGTGGAGGTTTTTGTTTTTGCTTTGGACAATCATTTTTGTAATGTCCAAACTGATTGCATCCATAACATTGAACCTTGCTCAAGTCACTTTCATTTATGGTGTTGTTTCTTCTATTTTGGGATGAGTTTCTTATCTGGTTTCTTCTCATCATCAATCTTTGAATTCTTCTTGAGATGAGTGCAAATTCTTCCTCATTATCTTCTTGAAGTGAACCATCATTATCTGTGATCAGATTGTTCTGAGAGTGTTCCATCACTTGAGACTCTAGAGCAATCATCATTTTCTGTGTAGGTTTATCTTCTTGAATGATTGATTCATGAGCTTTTAGAGATCCAATCAAGTCTTCTAATTTGAGTTGAGAGAGATCCTTTGCTTCAGTGATAGCTATTACAATATGCCTCCAATCTTTTGGTATGCTCATTAGAATCTTTCTTACTCTTTCATGTGCAGTATAGGTTTTCCCAAGGGAGTTGAGTTCATTGATAATGATTGTGAATCTTCCATACATTTGATCTATGGTTTCATCTTCTTTCATTTCAAACAACTCAAATTTTCTAACACCTATATCAATCCTTGTTTCTTTTACACGACTTGATCCTTCATGATGATTTTGAAGAGTTTTCCACATTTCTTTGGCAGTTTTGCATTCCATGATTCTATCATGTTCTTCCTTGTTCAAAGCAGATTTTATAAATAATTTTGCTCTAGTATTTAAATGTACCCGATCAGATTCTTGTGTGGTCCATTGATCTGAAGTTCTTGGAGTTGTTGAATTTTTAGTTGGTGGTGGAACATATTCTCCAACTTCAATTACATGCCACATGTTGTTGTCTTGTGATCTAAGGAACAACTCCATTTTATCCTTCCAATATTAGTAATCTTGTCCTTCAAATAAAGGTAGTCTTGTTGAGGAACCTCCTTCATTTATATACTTTAACATTACTTCCTTCCTGAATCTTTTTCTCTAGCACTTGTTAGGTGCTCAACCTTAGAGGTAGAGCTCTGATGCCAATTGAAGTAGCAAAGTTTTTCACAAGAAAGGGAGGATTGAATTGTGAACCTATTAAAATTTACCTTTTAAAAATATAACTCAACAGAAAACGTTATAATGATCTCAGAAGGATCTGGTTAGCAGTAAAACTAATTCAAAGTGAATTGTGTGCTTAGTGTTTGCTCAAAATAAAAGATAAGGGAAGAGAGAATCAACACACAACAATTATACTGGTTCACCCCGAATAGTATGGGTTACGTCCAGTCTCTCACGCTCCGTGAGTATCCGCTATAATCTTGAGATACTAGTAATCTCAAATTACAAACCTCTTTGATCTAAACCAAGATCAATAACCTTAAGCCCTACAAGCTTAATATCTACCTCGGTCCTACAAACTAAGGTGTCACTCAATCAATAGTTACGTATTGACTTGAGCCAATCTTTTTACAATGAATATTGTTCGGATCGCAAGCTTTCAAATGAAGAGAAAATCAAGTTGAGAAGCTAATAGAAGACTACACTCAGTTCACTCAATGATATACTGATCCAAGTATGTGATGTTAGAGAGCTGGAGTGAGAGTGAAAGATTTGATGACTTATTCGAAAAAGACAAGTGTAGATCTTTGAATTTTGTAGTTGAAACTCTTGAATCTTCAAAGCATTCAAGTGTGCTATTTATAGATGTTGTTTGTCCTTTGTTTCGTGGTCTCCAAGCAATTTTGAGTGGAGCACAAGACTAGCTGTTAGTCTTTAAAAAATCAGATCAAATATTATTCAAATAATATTTGATGAGAGAGAGCATGCTTCTTGAGAATGTTCTTAGAATGATGATGTCATGAGGAGGGTGAGGTTGAGCATCTTTGAGCTGTATGAACTTGTTCTCCAAGATTAAACATTGTTGAAGCCTTGGAAGATCAATTATAACAACTGGATACAGCTGGAGAGAATCTTTCGATCAAGAGCAGGAAATCTGCTTGATTCTGGAACGTTCTTAGATCGTTCTCCCAGAGTATTTTCTGATTCTTGGCCTAGATCAAATAGAGAGGTATGATTTGCTTGTTTTGATTTCGTGGGCCTCAAGATATTCATGATGATCATAAGATGATAGCTGGTCTTCTTATCCTTTTACTATTCGTGTGTACTTGCAAAAGTACAAGTAGCTTTCCATTGTAGATCAATGACATAGTAGAATATATTTTATGAAGTCATTTGAGAAGTACCATTTCAAACTTGTTGTCTCCTTTTCATTGGTCCATAAATGTCTTCAAATAATCTCTGAATAGAGCATGAGTTTGAGAAATAAAATGTCGAAGACATGTTCATGTTTATTCCTTAAACATGACCAAATAGGAAGCTTTCTTTTTGCTATCATTTAATCCTTGCCTTAAATGACTTATATCCTGTAGAGATTTTCTTCAATGAAGTCATTTGCAAAAGTGCTTATTTGTCTCTTGTTCAGATGATATCAATTAAGTGCTTATTGTTATTAGAATTTGAGAGGCCTATACTCAACCACAAAAGCTAGCCTAAGAGTTGAGGTTTGCACTACACTTATAAAGGCTATCTTTGTCATATCTCTAGCCAGTGTGAGACTTCTAACACACCCCCTCACGTCCAGAACTGAACAAGCTGGAACGTGGGATCAACAACGGGTGGCCCAAATATGGGAGATCTCCACAACAAACAACAAGTGGATCTAGGATAGGCTCTGATACCATATTAGAATTTGAGAGGCCTATACTCAACCACAAAAGCTAGCTTGAGAGTTGAGGTTTGCACTACACTTATAAAGGTTATCTTTGTCATATCTCTAGCCAATGTGGGACTTCTAACAATTGTTGGTGTATAACTTTGCACGTGAGAAAAAGTGCAGACTGAAGAATATTCTCTGATCATTCTCATAAACTTGCAGTTTTCAATCAATTTAAGTGTAATGATATATAATGAATGAGCTTTTGTTCCTGTCTATATTAATCACTCAAGAGCACTTGTTAGATCACAAAAAGATCAGAATTCACTTAAGATATAATTAAGATGTTTATTATCTTTAAATCATCAAATTAGTATTTTGCCTCAACATCTTTTTATACTACGTGTAACTAAACTACCATGATTGGTCCTTAGGGATTCTGATTATTATTTCTCTTGAACCATGTGATTATCATATGTTATGATCAATGAATTACAAAGTTAGTTTCTTCAATTATTCTTTGTGCTTAATGCTTTACATGACTTGATCAATTGTGTGATGATTTCAATTATTTGTTTTACTATGACAATAGGAATGAATGATCGATCTAGAAATAATTGATCAATTAACTTTCACTTAAGACATTTCAGATTGTTAATTTAGATTAAAAGATTAAAGTTTGTAAACCTCAATTGATCATATATTACCTAAGACATTAGGAATCGATGATCAAGGGAGAGGATTATGTTACCAAGACATTGGACATAATCATTTTTTATTTAATCTAATTTGTAATCATACACGAAATTACCAAGAGAAGTAGTAATTAGATGAACCAAAAGGATCAATCGCTTTTCTTCTATTGATTTTAATCTTAAGTTATTTCCAATTTTTATGATCGAAATTTTGAACCAAACAAATTCCCCCCCCTCCCCCCCACCCCCCCCCCCCCCCCCCCCCCCCCCCCCTTTTTTACATTAACCCCCGCAAAATAAGCAAATTTTCGTTTACCCCCTATGCAGTTTTTTTTTCTGTTTACCCCCTGCAAAAAATAGATTCACTCATTTTGCCCCCCATGTGTACAGCAGGACATGTGAATGTGCAAATCTGCTAACATGGCTTGTACACGTGGAAAAAATAATTAATATTTATTTTTTAAATTCCACGTCAGATAATATATTTTTTTTTAAAAAAAATTCCTACAAAATAAAAAAAACCGATTTTCTTTTTTTTTTTCCCAAAAAAATCCTACAAATAAATTTTTTTTCCTACAAAATTTTTTAAAAAATTTCCTGCAAAAAATAAATATTTACTCCAAAATAAAGTTTATTTTCAAAATAAAAATTTTAAAGATTTATTTTCAAATCTTTTTTAATTAAAAAAAACATGATCTTTATTTTTTAAAAACAAAACATTATTTTTTTGTTAATCTCTTTGAATTAAAAAAAATAGAAAAAGAAGTTTTATTCGTGTTTTCCTCTTATACCAAAATCATTTGCCCTAGAGCTAGAAAAATAGAAGGAAGCAAAAGACAATAACGAAGTAGAAGACGATTCCGGTGATTGAAGAAGACGACGACGAATATGATCACGACGGTGGAAGCAAACCGGCGAAGATTCTGTTTTTTTTTAAATCAAAAAGATTTGAAAATAAATTTTTAAAATCTTTATTTTGAAAATAAACTTTATTTGGGAGAAAAATATGAAAATTCGTTTTTTTATTTTAGGAAAAAAATAATAATTTTGTACGAAAAAAAACTATTTGTAGGAATTTTTTAAAATTTGTAGGGAAAAAAAATTATTTGTAGGATTTTCTTTTAATTTTGGAAAAAAAATTCGTTTTATTAATTTTGTAGGGAAAATATTTTTTGAAAAAAATATTATCTGACGTGGAATTTAAAAATAAATATAAATGTTTTTTTCCATGTGTACAAGCCACGTCAGCAAATTTGCACAATCACATTTCCTACTGTACACACAGGGGGCAAAATGAGTGAATCTATTTTTTGCAGGGGGGGTAAACAGAAAACAAATCTGCATAAGGGGGTAAACGAAAATTTGCTTATTTTGCGGGGGGGGGGGGGGGGGGGGGGGGGTGGGGGGTGTAAATGATCATTTACCCTTTATTTTTTTAAGTATGAATTCAATTTGTGTTTGAATTACAACAATCCCTGAGGATCGATAATTTTACTACTTGACGGCTATAATTGTATACTTGCAAATTATTCATCACCCACGTAGATATAGATCTAGATACCCAGAAGTGATTGAATTTCTCACAAGAGTAAAACTATAATAGTATCCGACTCATATGGCGGCGGGGGCTGCGTTTCCCTCTCTTTCTGCTAGATGGGGAGTGCATCGGTCGGCTATGTCCCTGATCAGTGCAATTTGGCACATATTTTATGGCTTTGTGCTTTGACATATTGGAAGCTTTTCTAGCCGAATATTAACTTTTTACCATGTTTCTAAACTTTGGGTAATAATTGAGCTCTAATGTATTTCTTTGATTAATTTTCGGATTTAATTGCATATTGATCCTTCTCACTCTACAGGTCATAACTTGAGCTACAAGTATCGGACTGAGGTGTGCGAATATGCTTTAGAAAGATAAGAGAAAGAGCTACAACTTTCATGTTGAGTTCAGAAGCCAGTTCAGAGCGCAAATGAGTCATTTACTTACGTTTTTATTCCAGACTTATAATAATAATTAATATCGGGTTAAACATTGTTTTTCGGCCCGATTCTTTAAGAGCCCAATTTTCCTATGTAATATAAATAGCAAAACACAGCCTAGGTGTGATCATTCTGAATTCACGCAAAATAGAAAAGAAAGGCTGCTACATTCTCATGGAAAACTAGCAACCCTAGGTTGATTCATTGGTATACGAAAACATCTTTCATGACTTCTTGAGGTTCGATTCTTAATAGTAATTCAGTTTATTTATTTACTGTCTTCTCTTATCAATTCATGCTCTTTATTTATTTATGAAACTCGAATATAGTGATGTTTAATCTCTGTTTCGAGTTATATATTGTGAGACTTTTCGGATTGATTCGTTGCTTGTATGACTAGTTCGAATAGGAATTGATATAGGTTTTTTTGCGCTTAGCAAAAAGGGTTGGTCGAATTCTGTCATGATACAAACCGTGTTCTAAGTGACGCTTGTTCACTACCCATGGTTAGTTGAACACATTCTTTACTTAATTGAATGAATTCATATAAAACTGTTTATCGCTTGTATAATCGGTCTTATAAACCAACCAAGGCATGAATATATAAACAATATTTTATGTGAACCGATGATAGAATCATAAACGAAGTTTTCCTAAAACAAATGGATTGATCGTCTTTTTATCAATTGAATTTCTAATACTCTTTCGATCTAAACAAACCCAAAACCCCATATTTAATTGTGTTATTCATGTTCTTATTTTTACTAATTATCATATCAGAGGTTCTTGTGAGACGACCTATAAAGGAATGAATAAAGTTGTATATTGCATTACTTTTGAGAGTTTACAAGAGGTGTATATATACACAAGTATAGTAACCTAATTGGAGTAAATTAAGGAACAAATATCTCCAACAATTAAGGTGATTGACTCTATAGACTTTATACAAATCCTAAAATAATAATGATAATAATTAAATACTAATTATGCTTGATATCCCCCCGCAAGTTGGGCGACCTGGAAGAAAGATGCAACTTGGATAGTAGAAACTCGAACCGGGGGCGAAGCAGAGGCTTGGTGAGAATGTCAGCAAGCTGGTCGTTGGTAGAGACGAAGGAAACACGAAAACGGCCACGTTGAACGTTTTCACGGACAAAGTGATAAGCTAAGGCGATGTGCTTCATTCTGGAGTGGAAGACAGGATTAGCACTCAGATGTGTAGCACCAAGATTGTCGCAGTAGATGACAGGACCAGCTGTAGGAGTGTGACCAAGTTCAGTGAACAAAGAGAGTACCCAAAGGAGTTCACTGGCCGTGTCGGCCAAGGCTTTATATTCAGCTTCAGTGGATGATCGAGCAACCGAGCGTTGCTTGCGGGAACTCCAAGAGATGGGGGTGTCGCCAAGGTAGAGCAGGTAACCAGTGGTAGAGATGTAATCATCTTTGTCACCCGCCCAGTCCGCATCTGAGTACGCATGAAAGTTCAGGGGAGTAGTCGCGGAGATGAAAATGCCTTTGTCGCAAGAGCCGGCCAGATAGCGAAGTAGGCGCTTGAGAGCCAACCAGTGCATAGTGCTCGGATTCTGCATGAACTGAGCAAGTTTGTTGATCGCGAAGGCAATGTCTGGTCGAGTAAGACTCAAGTATTGGAGACTTCCAACTAGTGCTCGGTATTCAGTCGGGGAGGGCAAGGGATCACCAGAGTTTTTGAGCAGCGGAGGAGTAGCAGTTATTGGAGTGGACGCTGGTTTAGCTTCTGTCATGCCCGACTTTTGAAGGAGATCAGTGATGTATTTCCGTTGTGAAAGAAACATGCCCGCAGCGGAAGGAATGACTTCAACACCCAGGAAATAATTGAGATAGCCAAGATCTTTCAATGAGAAACGGGCAGCGAGTGTAGCAATGAGACGAGACAATTCTGTCGAGGAGCTCCCCGTAACAATGATGTCGTCGACATAGACGAGCAAGTATAGTGTCGCGCGTGGTGTTCGCTGAATGAACAAAGAAGCATCGGCGGTGGAATTGACGAAGCCAATGGAGAGCAGGAATACACGAAGTTCCATATACCAAGCGCGAGGAGCTTGCTTTAACCCGTAGAGCGCCTTCTTTAGGCGACAGACATGATCAGGGAAGCTTTTGTTAACAAAGCCAGGTGGTTGAGCCATGTAGACCTCCTCGTTGAGCGTCCCTTGAAGAAAGGCATTGTTAACATCAAGCTGGCGGACGGACCATCCTTGTCGAACTGCCAGGGCGAGGATGATCCGAATTGTCACTGGTTTGACGACGGGGCTAAATGTTTCTGTGTAGTCACAACCAGGGCGTTGATGGAAACCCTTAGCGACCAATCGAGCCTTGTACTTATCAATGGACCCATCTGGATTTCTCTTGATGCGAAAGACCCACTTACAACCAACCAAATTTTGAGCAGAGGAACGACCAACGAGTTCCCAGGTGTTGTTGCGATGTAGGGCATCAAATTCAGCCAACATGGCGGAACGCCAGTCCGGATCACGAAGGGCTTGGGTAATAGTACTAGGTTCCATCGGGGATGAGGGACGGACATGGAGGTTGAGTTTGTGGATGGGTTTGACGATGTTGTTTTTGGACCGGGTGATGATCCCACCGCCATGGGGTTCAGTGGTCGTTGTGGGGGGAGAGGTCGTTTGTGGTTGTGGGGGCAATGTTGGCGGTAAGGAGGAAGGGGGGTCATTACTGGTCGTTTCATTGCTCGTTGTATTTGAGGACGAGGATTGGGATGTGGTCGGGGAGGAAATGCCAGGCGGGGAGGGAGGCTCAACAAGTGAGGTATCCGGGGATGTGGGATTGGTGCTCGTAGTAGGTGGAGCGATGGTCGGCAAGACGGGCAGTTGGAGTGGACCAGTCTTTGAGGTCGTGGACGTGATCGGTTGGGCCACCAGAGAACGGAAGGGGAATTCAGTTTCGACGAACTTGACATGGCGAGAGGTGTAAATCCGTCCAGTTGAAGGATCGAGGCATAGATATGCATGTTGATCAGCTGAGTAACCTACAAAAACACACATAGTAGACTTTGGAGCAAGTTTATGGTTAGCATAAGGTTTAATCCAGGGAAAACACAAACATCCAAAACATTTTAATTTATGATAATCCGGACTAATGCGGATGAGTTTAGAGTAAGGTGATTGGTGCCCGAGGATTGGGGTAGGGAGACGGTTAATGAGGTAGGCTGCAGTGGTCATGGCGTGAGGCCAGTAGGTGAGGGGAAGGCCAGCGTGGTGAAGGAGGGAGAGACCGGTTTCGGCAATGTGCCGATTCCGCCGTTCAGAGATGCCATTGTGTTCGGGTGTATGAGGGGGAGTGGTGTGGTGACTTATGCCATGAGTACTTAGAAAGGAACGAAGACCAATGTATTCGCCACCATTGTCAGTGTATAGGACTTTTATTTTGTGTTGGTAGAAGTTTTCAACTAGTGTTTTAAATTTGGGAAAAATAGATTGCACATCAGATTTTAGTTTCATGGGATATAGCCATATATAGCGAGTATAATGATCAACAAACAAACAATAGTAACGAAGACCATCAATAGATAAAACAGGGGAAGTCCATACATCAGAAAAAATTATTTCTAATGGATAAGTAGATGTAAGAGTAGATTCATGAAAAGGAAGTTTATGACTTTTATTAATTTGGCATGAATTACAATCTGATTGCGGAAATTTATTTGAACCTAAAGAAAAATGATGTTGAATAAATTTAAAGATGGAAGTTGAAGGGTGTCCAAGCTTGTGATGCCAGGAAGCAGAGGATTCCACTTGGACGGTGTGGGCGGAAGGTGAGGTCGTGGGCAACAGATAAAGTCCATTCACACATGAGCCTTTATGGGTTGTTTGGCGTGTCTGCAAGTCCATGACATAAAAAGAGTTTGGTAAGAAAACAACGGCAGAGTTAGTTTGTTTGGTGAGTTGAGAAACAGAAATGATTTGTTGTTTCATGGAGGGAACATAAAGAGCATTAGACAAGGATAAATCATTAATTAAAAGTGTTCCAGAGTGAGAGATGCTTAAACCTGAACCATTCCCCATGAAGAGGGAGTCGGGACCAGTGTATGGATGGTGAAGTGCCAGATTTGTAAGGTCGTTGGTCACATGATGTGTTGCTCCACTGTCGAGCAGAAAACCAGGCGAGGATGTGCCAGCAGTAGCGGTGTGTGCCTGGGCCTGGCTAGTGGTGCTCGGAGAAGAACGAGGAGGTGCGGGGACGCTGGGGTGTTTGGTCCGAAAGAGTTGGCAGTCAGCGAGGACGTGTCCCTTGGTGTTGCACCATTGACATCGACCAAGGAATGGTTTGCGATCACCTGGGCGTTGGTTGGTCGGTGCAGGTGCCTGACTTGGTCGAGGCTTGTTGTTGGTCGACCTTGCCTGAGCGTGCAGCGCAGTAACAGGAGCAGGTGATTGGCGTTGAGCAGCAGCAAGAGAGAGTTCCTGGATGAGGAGCTTTTCGAGGAGATCATCAAAGGTGATTGGAGTGTCCCTTGCGTTGACCCCATCAATGACTGCTCGGTAACCGTCATCAAGGCCGCGCAAGACATGGTCGGTCATGTCCTCGACGGAGACAGCAGATCCGAGAGAGGCGAGGAGATCAGCAGTTTGCTTCAGAGAGTGCATGTAGGTCGTGATGGATTGAGTACCTTTCGAGGCCATCCGAAGACGTTCCTTGAGTTGTTTAAGGTGACTGCGGGAGGCTTTGGCATAGGTGTTCTTGAGAAGCTCCCAGAGGTCGTGCGAGGTCTTCGTCTGGGACACCAAGGAGGCCACCTCGTCGGAAAGAGTGGTGAGGATGGCACCATAGATGAGGCGATCCTGGCGACGCCATGTTTGAAAAGCAGGGTTTGGTGATGTTACCGGAGGCGTTGCGGTGGTGGTGATCGTTGCTGTCGGCGCAGGGAACGATCCATCAGTGTATTTGAGTAGATCAAAACCATCAAGGAAGGCTTCTACCTGGAGTTTCCAATTGAGGTAATTGGTAGGGAGAAGCTTGGTGACACCGCTGAGGGTGATACACGCAAAGGGTTTGGAGGGTTCATAGGGGTTAGCTATGGAGCGAGAGCCATCGGAAGCCATGGGAGGCAAAGTGTTACGGCAAACGGAGAGAAAACGGCGTTTTCTGGTTTAACAGGGTAGGGCTGGAACGTTACCAACTGATACCATATAAAGGAATGAATAAAGTTGTATATTGCATTACTTTTGAGAGTTTACAAGAGGTGTATATATACACAAGTATAGTAACCTAATTGGAGTAAATTAAGGAACAAATATCTCCAACAATTAAGGTGATTGACTCTATAGACTTTATACAAATCCTAAAATAATAATGATAATAATTAAATACTAATTATGCTTGATACGACCAAGGTTTAAGTTTAACTACCTTGTTACTACGTTTTGTAATTATAATACTTATTTTTGACCGCGCACGACAACGATCAATCCCTAAATATTTTTTTCGGTGGAATGACTATCTCAAGTAATCAGTTGAGCTAAAAGTTAAGAGGAATTGGATGTTCGGAGTTCAAGTTCGTAAAAAAATAACATAATAATTAACATAGTAATAGTTTATCATTAAATAAAACAAAAATAAGAATATTTTTTTAAATGCGGATATAGATCAACCGATACTTTATCCATTATCATCCCTGCTCATTATATTATTAAGAGTATTGTTATTCAAACAATTCAAATTGACAAGTTATTATTATTTATGAAAAAGAAAATGATTTATTGAAGGGGAAAGTAGCGGTTAAATTAGGTCCACGTCATAAGGAAAATGATTTATTGTATGCTGCCTCAAATTTTAGGCCACTTTGATGGATATTGTATATACATGTATAAATTGAACTACAACTCTATCTAGTCCTTAATATAAGAGAAAGTTTACCATTTAAATACAATGAATAACTAATGTATCTGACCTATACAAGTCAGATACGTTAGTTATTTAATGAAACTACCAATTAAACTTTCTCTTATATTAGGATCCGAGGTAGTAGTAATAAAAAGCTTGGAGGTTAAGTTAAACATAGCATTTTTACCATAGGGAACTTAATTGCTTGATGACTTCATCTTCTTTGTAGGGATATACTTCTAGATTATGGAGAACATGTAGTGAAACTTGGAATGACACTCTTTGAATTACTATCAGAAGCTCTTGGATTGAATCCAAACCATTTAAAAGACATGGATTGTTCTAAGGCGATTATGTTACTTAGCAACTACTATCCTGCTTGTCCTGAACCAGAATTAACTATGGGACTCACCAAACACTCGGATAGTAGTTTTATCACATTGCTTTTACAAGATCATATTGGCGGTCTTCAAATCCTTCATCAGGACAATTGGATTGATGTACGACCAATACCCGGGGCTATTGTTGTTAATATTGGTGATGTTATGCAGGCAAGTTCTTTATTACTATTTTGCTTATGTGTATTTCCTGCAACAAAAATTGAGTTCTTTTTTCCATCCAGTGTCTGTGATGTGAATCAAACTACATGGTAGTTTTTGCTAAGGGTGGGAATCGAACCTCTTACCTCTTTAGCACGCCACTCCAATTTTATAACATTAATTATGGATGTATATGAAATATGCTCAACAAGGTTATTGTTGAGTATGGCTCATATATTGATGTACTAATTTAGTATTGCACAATTAAGTTCTTATTGTATATGTGAAATGAGCTTAACATGAATGTAGCTAATTAGAATTTTTATTGAATTGCAGCTTGTAACAAATGACAGGTTCAAGAGTGTTGAACATAGAGTATTGTCCAATACCACTGGTCCCAGAATATCTGTTGCATGCTTTTTCAGGGGACAAGAAAAGTTGTATGGACCTATAAAAGAATTATTATCAGAAGACAATCCTCCCAGATACAGAGAAACCACTTTTTCTGATTATTTAGCTCACTTCTATGCAAAAGGGCTTGATGGCATATCTGCTCTTGAATATTTCAAGCTTTGACTTGGATAATGTCGATTGAGCAAAATAATAATAGTTCAATATGATTGTAGATGTTATTCTTGGACTTGAAGTTTGTGATTTATGTTTCTCCAAGTACATTGCTGTCATATGTAAAATAAAACTGTATGAAAACCATATCTGTAAAATAATACACCGAAGAAATTTCTATGTACATATAACTTATCTAATGTGTAATTTTCTCTCTAAAACAAGAAATGAAATGTCTTACTGCTAATGTTATGCATCACAGTAAATTTATGGGCTTAATTAGTCTATTGGTCACTTAAAGACATTTTATGTTTCACAGTGGTCCCTTAAAAAAAAAAAAGTCTGGATTGGTCCCTTAAAGATACATCCGTTAGTCATAATGGTCCTTCCCGTTATCTTTTAACTCTAAATTTATATCTAATGTTTAACTTACTATTTTAGATTTTCAATATTTCTCCATTGCCTTTGAATATTTACATTTCATGAAGAAGAATCAAATAGAGAGACTCAAATGTCTCTTTAAAATATTATTAGGGCCTAAAATGTCTCTTTAAAGGTTCGGATTCACAACAAAAATGTGCTATCTATCATTTAATGACTGGGGTACCTCTAGCTGAATATCACACAAAGTTATATGGTTCACCCTTGCTGCTGTATATGATTTACTGAGGGGACCATGCATTTAGGGACAGTGGCATAATCATAGTACTAGTAGTACAATATAAGCAAAACTTCACAACATAGACAAATTAAGATTTTTCATCCTCAAGTCCACTGCAAACATAACAAACCATCATGGGATCTACTACAGATAATAGGCTACAAGAACTCAAAGCTTTTGATGAAACAAAAGCTGGTGTTAAGGGCCTTGTTGATAAAGGTATTCTCAAAATTCCAACCTTTTTTCATCATCCACTTGATAAGTTTTTAAAGGCCACAAATTCAACCAACACACAATACACTATTCCTGTTATAGATTTTACAAATATTGGTAAAGATCCAAATACAAGGCAAGAAATTATAAGCAAAGTAAGGGACGCTTCTGAGGCATGGGGTTTCTTTCAAGTGGTTAATCATGGTATTCCTTTGAATGTTCTTCAAGATATGAAAGAAGGTGTCCTTAGATTCTTTGAACAAGATACTGAAGTGAAAAAAGAGATGTATACTAGAGATCAAACAAGGCCTTTTATTTATAATAGTAATTTTGATTTGTATAGTTCACCAGCACCTTATTGGAGGGATACTTTTAAATGTCACCTTGCTCCTAATGCTCCCAAACCAGAAGATTTGCCAATAGTATGCAGGTGAGTTTTTGTTTGATTATCATAATATTTTATTTAAATTTTTTTTAATTGTCTTAATATCAGTTAATAAAAGAAATTTAGTAAATAGTTCAGTTCAAAAAAGTATAGTTTAGCTTTCTGTAAAGATAATTCTAGCTATGCACAAGTTCGGTGAACCAAACTGTATAAAAGTTCGGTTTGATTTTCATTCCTGAACCAAACTACGAAAAGTCCTGTATCCAACTGTGTAGCAGAACACTTTGTATTTAAAATGTGTCGGTGTCTGTCACCAACATATGTAGTTATATTCAATTGCCTACGTGTATTTAAAACCATATAAGACATGTTTGAGTTACCAACATAGTTATCACTATGTCTATACATGGTAGTGTTGTTTCCGGTATTTATTTCATAGTCTCCATTAAACCAACTAATTATAAAAGGCTAGGACGTTAATGTCAAGACTCAAGAGTCTAATACTAGATTTGTAAAGATCTGAACATAAGTTTATAAGTGAGAACAACTCTCAATTTACAAACTAGTTTTGCTGGGTTGAGTTAGGCTAAACAAAGATTCTATGATTTAGGTTAAACCTATTTCTACCCTACAGATCTTAATTAATTGCTTGGTGATTTCATCTTATTGTAGGGATATTATTCTAGAATATGGAGCACATGTAATGAAACTTGGAATTACACTCTTTGAATTACTATCAGAAGCCCTTGGATTGAATCCAAACCATTTAAAAGACATGGATTGTTGTAAGGGGATGACTTTACTTGGCCATTACTATCCTGTTTGTCCTGAACCAGAATTAACTATGGGAACCACCAAACACTTTGATAGTAGTTTTCTCACAGTGCTTCTCCAAGATTATATTGGTGGCCTTCAAATTTTTCACCAGGACAGGTGGATTGATATACCATCAATACCTGGGGCTTTTGTTGTTAACTTTGGTGAACTTTTGAAGGCACGTTCTCTATTACTATTTTGCTTATGTGTGTATATTTCCTGCAAATAGCTTTTGAGTTTTTTTCCCTACCATATTATCTCTGTGATGTGGATCAAAATCAAGCAACATAATGTTATCCTAAATAAATGCCTATAAGAGTTTATTTAACTGATACAGACTTCCTTCTAATACCCCCTGCCATGGTTATTGTGGAGTATTACTCATATTCACCGATAAGTGGATAGCTGCTCAAGCATAGAGCTGTAAGTACAACGAGCGTAGCAGATCAGAGCGAGAGCATCTGCCCTTTGGGCTTGGACTATTCGAATGTTCGGTTTTAACTAGGAGGTCAGAAAGGGGGCAAAGGTCTCTGAGCTACGGTTTAGGGACATATTTATAATCTAGAACGTAGTATTTAAACTTTGTATTGTTTTCCACATCTATTAATGAACTGCAGCTTATAACAAATGACAGATTTCAGAGTGTTGAACATAGAGTACCGGCAAATAGCATTGCTCCAAGAATATCTGTTGCATGTGTTTTAAGGACAGATCTTAGAGCACAGGAAAAGCTCTATGGACCTATAAGAGAATTATTATCAGAAGATAACCCTCCAAGATACAGAGAAACCACTTTTGGTGATTATATGGCCTATTTCAATGCTAAAGGGCTTGATTTTCAAGCTTTGAGTTGGATAATCTGGATTGAGCTGGTTTATATATTAAGCATGATAAACAAAATAGATAATTTGGAAAAATAATAATAATTTCCATGTTCAATACGATTGTTATAGTTTTATTCTTGGAGTTGAAATGTGTATTTTACTTATGTCTCACAAATATATTGCTAAGTACATTATCATGTGAAATGAAGCCACGCCAAGTAGATTTATATTTCTCTAAGTACTGGAACTTTCTGCATAAAATAAAGAGCATAAAGCACTATGAAAACTATCTCTAAAACAAGAAATGCTGCTTAATTTACAGTGTGCTCGGTCCACTGTTGCAGAAAAGTGTGGCCGTCAAAATACTCATTTCCAAGTTCAATAATCCTTTCTGCGTCGTTGGACTTTTACAAGTTTTTTAATGATAGCAACTCCTAGTCATTCAAGTTTTTCACGTGGCTAACTAAAGTTTGAATTTCCACTTAAAGAGGTGCCCACATTTAGTATCTGACACGCATCAAATAGAATTACCTCGTGGAAGGAACTTATGGGAAGGATTGATCAAGTTCTCTTCACAAAAATGACCATAAAAAAAATGCATTTTTGTTGCTTTTGATGTACCTAATTACAAAGGTTTGGATTTTAAATTTCATCCAATTAAACAAATAGTATAACCCATGAATAGGGAGATGGTAGTTTCTTCATTTTTGTTTACTACTCCATGATTCTATTTCAGCATACTTATGAGTCGCAAATCCTATCCCTGCATGTATCTAACACACTGCTATAATGAACCACATCACTTGCTTCACTGCCTACTTCACTTTCTTACTCAATGTCTAATTTACTTTCCAGCTCTTCCTTATGACTTCTATTCCGATTCTAACTAGTTGCCTACTTTGTCAGGGATTGACTACTATGGAAAAGAAACTACTTTTGATATAATAAAGGCAAAAACAGTATGCTAGTCATTGGGAACAGTATGATACTTCAAAAGAAGATATACCAACAATCTAATCAAACTCCAATAAAAAGCTTCATTGCCTTATGCTTATAGCTGGCTAACAGTTTAACACCAGCCTACGAAGCTTATTATCACCTATTGCAAACTGCATTTCCTTTTTCTTAACTTAAACCCCTTTCTTTGAAAACTCCAAGTTGTAATCGCAGTACTATTTAAGTGAATGAGGAAATTTAGTTTTGATGTTTTTTATGATCTTCCTAAAGTATTAAAATTTCATTTAATTGTTCACGTGTAAAACATTAATTTGAAATCAGTGTTTTTTCCGAGTGCAGCTTTGCTCCATTTTCTAGGGCTCCTTTTCCTCCTTTTCTTTTTATAGATTAAAGACACGTGGCAGCAATAGATCTGATGGCTAGGATTTAAAGAGTATAAAAAATTTAAAACAAAATAAAAGAAGGAAAGCGAGTTACGTTCACTGTTTGGTCACTCCATCTTCTTCTTCAACTCTGCCAGCCACCACAACCACTGCAGCACTACTGCCCCTTTCCGGCCGTTCCAGGGCGGCGGTTTTCCTCCCTTTTCTCAATCGACCATATCGTCGTTAGCATTCGCTGTTTTGCCGCCATGACCGAACCCAACCATCTGATAGCCGCTGCGAAGCAACCCAGCGTTGTTGCTAATATTCATGAATGATGAAGGTATTATTCCTTTTGAAAACTACACTTGTGTTTTCTTGGTCTCTTTGTTATTGTAATTGTATGTGGAGAAAGAAATACTGTAAAATTGAATTAGAATTGTGTTGTTATTGTGCTGCCATGGAGTTTTCACTCATTTGCTTCATTTGAATTCATGAAATTTTCACTCATTTGCTTCATTTGAATTCATGAAATTTTCACCATTTGAATTAAAACAGTGGCGGCAGCGGTGGCTGCGGCAAGGACGAAGAAGGAAAGAAGAAGTAACACGCGTTTTGAGTCTTTTGTTTTGTTCTGTTTTAAATTTTTTATTATTTAATTATAGTCATTAAATATCAACCATCAGATCTATTGCTGCCACATGTCTTTAATCTATAAAAAGAAAAGGAGGAAAAGGAGCCTTAGGAAATGGAGCAAAGCTCCACTCGTTTTTTCCTGGTTTGAAACAGAGAAATTGCAACAGAAAAAGTTAGTTCACCGAAATAAGAGAACATAACCTTCTTTTTCCTTCAATTACATATGTGGCTAGGATCAAATTTTTAATGAATCGCTTTGAGTCCAACTTGTGTAACTGTGATTTCGATCTTGATCAACATGAATAAACTTGTGAGACTAATTTACCATATAAAACAATTTCAAGTAGTGAATACAACAAACATCAGAAATTGATTGAGTTACTCAAACAAAGCTGTCAATATTTCAAATAAGCGTAATACAAATAGTTAGGCAATAAAAATTTCATAACATATTGAATCAATTCATGTTACAATTGTAGTCAAACACATTACCCTACAAATGCAGCCACCCAAAAGTAAATAATACAAAATATCAAGAAAAGTATGAAGGAGAATATTTCACAACCTCATTCTTCTTCTTGCTTGTGCCATCTTCCTAAGCTTGTACATTGTCCCCGGGGAGTGAAAGCAAAGACTCTGTATACATGGCCACTTGTAATCCATATTTATTGTTACAGTAGGAGCTATGCCCTAACAATTGTCCTTCATCATTATACTTCAACAATCCGGTATGATAATCTATTCCAACAATATCACCACTTTTTGTAGAGGTTAAAGGGTAAAAGTCCTTGGTGGGACATCAATAGGAAGAACATGAGTCTTTGTCCAAGAGGAATGCACTTTGTATTCTTTCATAACCCATATTTCAACATCATTATCATAATTCCAAGTCCATAGACTGAGAAATTCTCGAAATACCCACAAACCACAATGGTTAAGTTGATGTTCAAACTCATCTGGAAAATTCATATAAAAAAGTTTCCTTTTCATTAAATCAAAGGCAACAATAACATGGTTTTCTAAATCAGGGCAATAAGCAAGCCAATGAATAGCCCCATTAAAGAGTGACCCTCCTTGGCGACAATCTCCGGTGGCATTCCAATAGTGAATGTTATTACCATCATCATCAATTTGTTTCCATTTATTAGCTCTGAATGAGAAAAACTCCCATAATGATGAGCTTGTACCAGAAACCACCAAGTAATCATCTGTTGACTGATCATACCCAAAACCATAAAAATTTTCTTCAAATATATCTGAATTGAAACTAAGAGGTATTTGTTTGTGAAGTCCGGTGGATGGATTCCATAGATAGAGATAGCGGCTTGAAAAGCAGTAAAAAAGTATAAAGCCTCTACATGAACCTTTAATTCCAATACAGGAATTAGGTTTGGAGGGCAAAAAATTAGGGGGATTGAGTAAAGCATAAACGCTATCATCATCATCAACTGATAGTTCTATAGTTTCATGAGGTGTTAGAGTTGCTAATAACAAAGTTCTATGTGTTTGTGTTGCAGCTGTAAGTTCAAAATGTGAATTTGCAAAATGGGTATCAGAGATTATAGAAAACCAAGATTTACAAACACGTTTGAATCGGATAAGAGATTTCACCGGTAATCTCAACAGGATTTGAATGATCAATTCATTAGGAAGATACAGCAGTTGATTCATCGTCTCCGGCGTTGTTTCTCCTCTGCAACCGTTGTTTGTTTCTCCAGGGTTTTTTTTTTGACACATTTTTTTTTTATAGTGTTTGACACAATTTATTTTATGGTGTTTGTTTCTCCCATAAAGATTAGTACTTCACGCTATTTCTTTTTTTTTTTTAAAAAAAACTCTCAAATACCAAAATTATCCTTTATTAAAAATGAGAAATTCTTAGGTAGTCATCACCTAAGCATTAATGATTAGGCATAACCAATCACATAATTACAACTCATTATTATATGGAAAATGATCGGTGGTACGACAAAAGTTGTCGTCCATATTGCACGACTAGTGTGCTGTTTTCAAATTAATTTTTGTCTCTTATTTTATTTTGAGTCAAAATCATTGTTTTGGTTTGTGGTGCATTCTTAAATCTTATTAGTACTACATCACAAATATCTTTTTTTAGGTAGTGGTACTCCAAATCAATACTATCAATTATTATTATTAGGCTTAAATATTATTTTGGTCCCTGTATATCCATGAATTTTTTGTTTTAGTCTCTGTATTTTTTTTGTTGCAAATCTATATTCTAATATTTAAATGATGTTGTAAATAACATAAAACGTATCCATTTCAAACAAATAAAATAAAATAAATTAATATAATTAATATAATATTATAATATCATAATATTATAATATTATAATAGTATAATATTAATTATAATATTAATATTAATAAGGCATAATCTTATGGAGATAAGAAAAAACGAAAATAATTAATATGTGATTGAATGATACATTATTGTTCATTTGTGGCTTTCAATTTGTGTGATTTTATTTCTAATTTCAAATTCAATTGTATAAATTGATGAGTATTAATCCACAATTACTTTTTTAGGTTTACAGCATGCATAAAATAAGGGGATAATTATTTTGATCTCTTATATTTTTAGCTATAAATAGTGCTCTTGATTCTCACACATCTCACACCAATTTTGAATCACGGTTGAGTTTTTCAAAAGTTTTCTTTAAATTCTATTTTTTTTCCTCTTTGGGTCGTTGTCATTTTGTTCATAGTGCGTTTCTGAAGTTGTTGCAAAGTTATCAATACTAAGAACATTTTTGTTATAATTTGTAATTTGCTTCATATTATTTTTAATTGTTATTGTAGTGAGTTAGTCATTTAATTTGTTGGTTTCAGAATCATGTAAAAGGTTCATAATATTCCTTATTATGCTATCTATTAAGAAGTTCGCTAGATCATTAGTTCTACATAAGTATTCGCTATTTTTAAGCGAAAGATAATATATTGAGGAAAATCCTAATATGAACTGAACCTAAAGATAATATTCACTATTTTGAGTACATTTTAATAATATATTGAGGACACGTAGAGACAAGAGTAATTTTCTTATTCATTAATTCTATAAAAAAAAAAGCTCTCTATATATTATATGTTTAGGAGTTTCTCTCTCTTGATCACTTTTCACATGTGGCATCCTCTCATTTATCATAATCCATGTGGCAACTTGTGAGAACATCTTTTCCTATGTGGCAACCTTTGAGAATATCTTCAATAAAAATAAAAATTATGTGTGGTACTCATATAAGGAATGTTCTTTTCTTTGGTGTCCTTCTCAATCAAAATTTAATGCTAATTCAAAAATAATTATTCAAAAGGAAACAATTGAATACATTTTAATTTTTTTTAATAACATTACCAATTCTCTTTAATTTCTCTTTACAATCATTATGAATTATTCTTATTATATATTTTTTGACCAATCCATTTTTATAATCTTTTTATTCACATTTGATTTTTTTCATAAAAATTAAAATTCGAAATTTACTTTTAAATAAAAAAAATAATGTTTATTTTTCAATAATATTTAAATGATGTTGTAAATAACATAAAACGTATCCATTTCAAACAAATAAAATAAAATAAATTAATATAATTAATATAATATTATAATATCATAATATTATAATATTATAATAGTATAATATTAATTATAATATTAATATTAATAAGGCATAATCTTATGGAGATAAGAAAAAACGAAAATAATTAATATGTGATTGAATGATACATTATTGTTCATTTGTGGCTTTCAATTTGTGTGATTTTATTTCTAATTTCAAATTCAATTGTATAAATTGATGAGTATTAATCCACAATTACTTTTTTAGGTTTACAGCATGCATAAAATAAGGGGATAATTATTTTGATCTCTTATATTTTTAGCTATAAATAGTGCTCTTGATTCTCACACATCTCACACCAATTTTGAATCACGGTTGAGTTTTTCAAAAGTTTTCTTTAAATTCTATTTTTTTTCCTCTTTGGGTCGTTGTCATTTTGTTCATAGTGCGTTTCTGAAGTTGTTGCAAAGTTATCAATACTAAGAACATTTTTGTTATAATTTGTAATTTGCTTCATATTATTTTTAATTGTTATTGTAGTGAGTTAGTCATTTAATTTGTTGGTTTCAGAATCATGTAAAAGGTTCATAATATTCCTTATTATGCTATCTATTAAGAAGTTCGCTAGATCATTAGTTCTACATAAGTATTCGCTATTTTTAAGCGAAAGATAATATATTGAGGAAAATCCTAATATGAACTGAACCTAAAGATAATATTCACTATTTTGAGTACATTTTAATAATATATTGAGGACACGTAGAGACAAGAGTAATTTTCTTATTCATTAATTCTATAAAAAAAAAAGCTCTCTATATATTATATGTTTAGGAGTTTCTCTCTCTTGATCACTTTTCACATGTGGCATCCTCTCATTTATCATAATCCATGTGGCAACTTGTGAGAACATCTTTTCCTATGTGGCAACCTTTGAGAATATCTTCAATAAAAATAAAAATTATGTGTGGTACTCATATAAGGAATGTTCTTTTCTTTGGTGTCCTTCTCAATCAAAATTTAATGCTAATTCAAAAATAATTATTCAAAAGGAAACAATTGAATACATTTTAATTTTTTTTAATAACATTACCAATTCTCTTTAATTTCTCTTTACAATCATTATGAATTATTCTTATTATATATTTTTTGACCAATCCATTTTTATAATCTTTTTATTCACATTTGATTTTTTTCATAAAAATTAAAATTCGAAATTTACTTTTAAATAAAAAAAATAATGTTTATTTTTCAATAATATTTAAATGATGTTGTAAATAACATAAAACGTATCCATTTCAAACAAATAAAATAAAATAAATTAATATAATTAATATAATATTATAATATCATAATATTATAATATTATAATAGTATAATATTAATTATAATATTAATATTAATAAGGCATAATCTTATGGAGATAAGAAAAAACGAAAATAATTAATATGTGATTGAATGATACATTATTGTTCATTTGTGGCTTTCAATTTGTGTGATTTTATTTCTAATTTCAAATTCAATTGTATAAATTGATGAGTATTAATCCACAATTACTTTTTTAGGTTTACAGCATGCATAAAATAAGGGGATAATTATTCTGATCTCTTATATTTTTAGCTATAAATAGTGCTCTTGATTCTCACACATCTCACACCAATTTTGAATCACGGTTGAGTTTTTCAAAAGTTTTCTTTAAATTCTATTTTTTTTCCTCTTTGGGTCGTTGTCATTTTGTTCATAGTGCGTTTCTGAAGTTGTTGCAAAGTTATCAATATTAAGAACATTTTTGTTATAATTTGTAATTTGCTTCATATTATTTTTAATTGTTATTGTAGTGAGTTAGTCATTTAATTTGTTGGTTTCAGAATCATGTAAAAGGTTCATAATATTCCTTATTATGCTATCTATTAAGAAGTTCGCTAGATCATTAGTTCTACATAAGTATTCGCTATTTTTAAGCGAAAGATAATATATTGAGGAAAATCCTAATATGAACTGAACCTAAAGATAATATTCACTATTTTGAGTACATTTTAATAATATATTGAGGACACGTAGAGACAAGAGTAATTTTCTTATTCATTAATTCTATAAAAAAAAAAAGCTCTCTAATTTATTTCAACGAGAAAAAAAATAGGATTTTGCCGTCAATTAGGGAAAAACATGGATTTGTTCCTTAAAATTCAATCACACAGAGTATTAGAGTATTTCAATTATTTTATTCCTTAAATCCAAACCATGAATTATATTGGATTGAGTTTCACAGGGACACCTATCCATAAAATTAACAACTCAGTTATTATGGTCAAGTAAAATGTAGGAAACTGTTAAATTTTGAGAAATGGTAGTATAAAATTAACAGGGACTGAGTTGTTAAATTTTATGGTCAAGTAAAATATAGGAAATAAATGTTGATTTGAGAAGATGTTCATAATTTTGGTTGATTTTGATCTTATCCACTTAATCTATTGTAATTATTATTTCTCAAATCAACATTTATTTCCTACATTTTATTTGACATTTGGTTAATTTGGAAATTCAATCATTTCTCAATTATTTATAAATCGTATTTAATGCACCTATTAAAAATAAATTAAAAAGGAATTAACTCAAATTCAAATATACATGGTGATTTGTACCAAATAAAATATTATTATGTGAGGGTTATTGATAAAAAAATAACATACATGGAAGTATTAAGCAAAGAATATCTTTTTCTGTATATTCGAACATTTCACCGTGTTTATCTGTATATTTGCTCATTATATTTTTCGTATAGCAAAATAAGTGTAAGATGTGCTAAAAGAAATTGAATTTATCAAAATAATAAATACATCTTGATTTACATATAAAACATAAAATGTACAATAATATATTAACAAAAAAAAGAAAGTATGTTGACTTTCATCTACAAAATAATATAGAATTTAATTATTTAATTTTTTTTATGATGTTATAACATGTGAGTTGGAAACGGAGAGTCGAGTATCACTATCACTCTCTATTCCGTCATTCCTCTCTTAAATATTCAAAATTTGTATCATTTATCATATTTAAATAAATTATTACATTAAATATAAAATTAATTTTACAAATAATTAAAAAATCAAAAAATATTAAAATTTTAATAATTCATATTTTTAATGCGTCAAAAAACTGATCTTATATTTTTTATTGAGCATTAACCCGTGCGAATGCACGTGTAAGTTATACTAGTAAGTCCTTGTATGTTCGCGAATTGTTGGTTTTAGTCCCTAAAGTCAAAATCCGCAGGAAAATCTGCAGTTTTCATGCAAATTTTCCTTCATATTTTTCTGCGGATTTTGACTTTAGGGACTAAAACCAACAAATTTTGTACATTCAGGGACTTATTTGCAACAAAAAAACATACAGGGACTAAAATAATTGTCAAATAATTACTTTATAAAAATTAATATAGTACATGAATTCATGCTAATTGAAAAGGTTGTGAGAAAATGGCATCTCAACAAATGCTTATAGAGAACATCCGAATCATTTTGAGGAGGAATAAAAATTATATAAGAAGTGATGATTAGTGTTTTTTCTCGTGAGATCTTGAAATTGAACCCCAAACTATAAATATTGGCTAAATTACAAAATACAATCATTAAACCTAAAACTACAAATCGTTCTATATAATAGACATAATTAAATTATTGAAATCTAGCATCGAATTTCTTGTTGCATGAAAAATTATGCTTGTAACTGTTCCATCTAAAATAACGACTATGTCCTTAGGATCATGGATATATATGGATTTAACGCATAAAAAATCACCTGAATCACATGAAGAAAAAAAATTAGATCATGAGAAAAAAATATGAAAGAAAATAAAGAAGAATAAAAGAAAGAATGAATGATGGGAGAAAGTTGGAAAAAATGTATCAGAAGAGTTGTTTATATTTATACTGAGATGTGGAATACAATATTAATTAACATTCCTTAATTTGTCATTTTGGTTCCTACCATGATATAATTAGTAACAGAGTATTAAAACAATTAAATAGAAAATGTGTAATAATTAAGGCAATTGTGAGAATGGTGGTAGTGATTGATTAATAATATAAGATCAAATTAATTAAGAAGATAAGATCGAAATCAAAATCAACCAAAATTGGATATGTAAACCTTAAGGAGTTTTAACCAAACGACACATAAGCAAATGTGGTCTTAGAAGATGCCATGTAAGATTAGAAAAAAATTGGTTGATCAAGAGAATGCCATGTATGAAAGTTTCCATGAGAAAAAACTCCTAAACATATAAATAATTGATATTTGTTTACACACTATACAATCAAAATGTTTGCATGCCACTCATGCGGTGGTCATGAGTTCTAGTACTGTTGACCCTGTTTTTGATTTTCTATTTTCTTTCTTCTTTTTAAATAAATCATGTTCCATACCAAAATTTGAATCCACACTCTTAAAGACAAAGTATTTTCTCAAGCCACCGAACCAATAACATTATAACACTATTTCATAAAAAGTTTTTTTATATATCAACACAAACAATTGACGATTTCTATTTTTTTTCTTCCAAAAAACAACACAACAATTTTCAAATAAAACAATCATTGTCTTTTAATTATATATGTAATATGATAAAATATATAATTTTTTAATGATCAACTTTGTACAAGTATTAACTGTAAAAAAAAAACTTTGTGCAAATTTTTGTTTAAAGTAATAATAATTTCAAGTCACTTGACACACGTAGAATATTATTCAGGATATGCAATTTAATTTTTATTACATGATCAAATTTATGTTTTGTATTACTTAAATTTTTGTATGAAATATATTTTTTTTGACAGCCCCCTCGGAGTTTATTTCCTCGTTCCGCCACTGATATAGACTACTCTTCATAACCTCAAGGTGGAGATGAACTACTCACGCCTGCATCATGAGCAACACACAATACTAATATATGACTATGAACTAAGAACAAGAACAAAAACAAACTATGGATGAAAAGGATTAAGGGTTACAAAACAATAAATAGCAATACGGAGGGGCAAACAAAATGAGTTTTGATGTCAGTTGGTGGTAGGGATGAGTATCATGAATAAACCAAAATAATCGTTCATAACCAATCCATAATCAAATACCATAACCGGATATTAAAAGTTAAAACCAAATATCATAACCGATTTGGTTTTCACAAAACCAGTTATAAAACCGGTTATGTCCATAACCACTTTTATAACTGGTTTTTGCTTTTAAAAACCGGTTTTGGTTTAATAACTGGGTTTTTTTTTTTTCAAAACCGGTTTTTGAGAAAAAAAATCAGTTTTCAAAATTGATTTTTAAAAAATTCTGTTTTTAATTTCAAAGTTTTTTCAGGAAAAAAAAGTATCCGATCTTTTTTCAAAAAAAAAGTTTTGATATTTTTTCGGAAAAAAAGTTTATGTTTATGGAAAAAAGTTTTTTAGCATTTTTCTACTAACTTTTTTTTTAATAAAGACACAAAATAACCCTAAATTGATTATGTGTCAAAAAATAAAAAAGGGGTAAATTGAGAATTTCATACGTATCTTCTTTTCATATATTGTATGTTGGTTCCAAAAGTATAATAAATTAATTCATATGGCTTAGTGGTAAATGCAATAAGAAGTGTAACTAAAAGGTTAGGGTTTGAATTTTGCTAAGAATTTTTTTAGCATTTTTCTACTATTTTTTTTAATAAAGACACAAAATAACCCTAAATTAATTATGTGTCAAAAAATGAAAAAGAGATAAATTGAGAATTTCATACGTATTTTTTTTTCTTTTTCGTAGATTTTTTAGGTTAACGGTATCACATCACATCCTCCATGGATACAGCCAAACGTTGTTATGGCAATGTGAATAAACATGAAGCTCATATAAATTGAATGCTATAGTTGGCTTAACTTGTGTAATTTATAAACAAATGGAAATACAATTATTTTTTGTCGATATCAAGATCGGTGTATATAAATTAAACTGATAACTAATGATTTTAATTATTACTTTGGTATTTGGCAATGTCTGAAATGATTTTTTTTTATCAAAAAAACGTCTAAATGTTGAGAGTAAGAATTGATTTATGGAAAATGTTAACCGGTGTCTCCGGAGTACTGGTTAAAGTAACTAAAGATAGTAATATTATATTGAAACTTGTGAAGTCAACATCTTAAAAATTTAAATTTTTGTTTTTTCAAAACAATTTTTTTCTTCTATTTCCCTTTTTAGTTCCTTAACTAGTGCCCCGGGGCACTAGTTAGCATGACCCTTGATTTATTTATAAAAGCAAGATTCCTTTATAGTTATATGTCTCTTTATTATTTTAGGATAATTGAGATTAAAATTATGGCATAGTCAAACATTGGTTTAATCTTCTAAACATTCAATCTCTTTGCAATTTGTACTTTCATTAATTATTATTCTTTGAATGATCGACAAATAAATTAATTTAAAGAAAACATTATTAATATTAACATATGGATTGATAATTGTGGGTTAACACAAATGAAAGGGTTTATTGTTTTTTTTTTTTAATATATAAAAAGTAGTCATTCAACAATGGATGGATCAAATTAAATCATCCTCTAAGAAGAGTATTCATGGGTTGTGAAAGCTTCATTATGTTTGCGTAGATATACGGGGTTTTGATGAGCTCTTAATTTGATTTTGATTTTGTCATTGGAATTAAAAATAACCATTGAAATTGAAGTTAAACAAAATAATATAACATGAATTTGTGGTACTTCTTCTTACATTAATATAAGTGGTACTACAATTTAAAGATATAATAAAGTGAAAGACATATAATTTAGAGAAAGATGTTCATCCTATTATTATATGCATGAACATGAAGTAAGACTATAAGTTCATGTTTTTGTTTTATAGTATAGTGCATGAAATACGATACACACATCCATGCACTTTTGTTTTCATGGGTGTCTCTTACGCACTTCATTTTCACTATCTCCTCGTTGTCCCCAACCTCTCGTACCTTTCAATTCCCAACCCTCTCCAATGTGTCCAATTTTGTTGTCTCTTCCATTTTCATTGTGTTCACCTTTTCCCTTTGAACCTCCACCATGTCTACCTTCTTTATCTCCACCACCATATCCTTGTCTTCCTCCCACCCTCCAACCTTCCCACTCTCTCCATTCATCTATTTCAATTTTTGTTTTGAATTCTTCTGTTGCACTTGCACCATCTACAAATAACACAAACTCTTTTTATTAAATATAATAAAAGAAAAAAGCAATACAATTTATATATAATAATACATTTAATCTCATCTTTTAATGTCTTACTTGCCACAATAGAGATATGAATTAGTGCACATAGAAAGAATGTGAAGATAAAATGCTTGATTTTCATCCTTGATCAATTAAGAGTATAATGTAGTAAAATATGAATATTATCAACAACTATTTATAGTGATCGTCAGAAATATATATATATATCATTTGGCTGATTGTAAAGATAATAGGTCATCAACACTTAATTGAGCAGTTGAAGGGTTGAGTTAGAAAATGTTTACCAAACTAGGTAAGAAGATTTTTCACACAATGACAACTAACAAGTGATTAAGACGTTCAATAATTTATTTAATCTTAAACATAATTATAGTTATTGTTCGAAAACTATGCCAATGTGATGATGAATTGATGGTACTTTTATTTGAGCTCAAGGCCTTGTGTTCAATTCTTGTTTGATAATTGCTTTTTTTTCATGATCATGAGGTGTGTCATAATGGTAAGATTTTGACTTTGTAACCTCAATTGTTAGAGTTGTTGCTAAATTTTATCGTCCACCTTATTTTTTATGATATTGTTAAATTGGATGTTTAGTCCCTTACACATTTACCTTTAAGGGTAGGCAACAAATGACTACCCAACTGAAATTTGCTATATCCGACAACAAACTGAGACTTGTGGGCGGGTAGTTTCTGGTGAAAGGATGGATGAAACATTTTAAAACGATCCTAATCGGGCAGGTGTGGGTCTCATTAAAGAATTTTTTCAGTGACCTAAATCGACCGATCTATGCAGAGATTTTGTATTTTTTTTTAGTCATGGCTGCACTTAGATTTTTTGATTGATTTTCTTTGTATAAAATTAAAAATAAGAAGAGGAAAGTCATGTCTTGAGAGTTGTGACTTGTCATCTTAGCACCACAACTACTCATGACATGCCCTGTACTCTACACTAGATAGCAACAACTTTATTCCTTTCGACATTCTAAAGACAAAAAGAAAAAATAATTTTAAATTAAAACAATTAAAAATAGATATACACACATCAGAAAAAGTTCATAAAAAACATACACCAACAT
Source organism: Trifolium pratense (assembly GCF_020283565.1). Lineage (NCBI taxonomy): Eukaryota > Viridiplantae > Streptophyta > Magnoliopsida > Fabales > Fabaceae > Trifolium > Trifolium pratense. Next base: position 39,687,620 of record NC_060065.1, read on the forward strand.
GTAAGGAAAAACAAATTTCTTTTTAAAGGAGAAATAAATGCTTCTTTTTTTGTTTGCTCAAAGTCTCAAACACACACACACATATATATATATATGCAAAAATATTGGAAGAATCAATTTTCTATAGTAGTGAAACGGTATCGAATTTCACAAAAAAAAAACGGTATCGAAGTAAAGTAACCAAGTCATTGAGTTCAAGTGGTTAATGAGTTTCACCAAAAAGAACGGATTTCGGGAGAACTCGAGTTCGATTTCTGGGTGGAACAATTTTTTGGCCAGACTTTACTTACCTCGTAACCGAACTCTGGACTACTAGGACCTCTCTTTTCTAGAAACTAGAGAATTATAAAAAAAATATCAAAGTATGTATGATTCCATGAAAAACATTGAAGCAGTGCCCAACTCTCTAACTCTTTCTTATCAATTCTCAATTTCTCTCTATTAAGACTTCAACTTATTTGTTTCTTCACATTTCTCTAATTTGATTTGTGACTAGAATTTTTTATTTTGACTCTCTACGTTTAAAAAATTTCAAGTTGGTTCATTATTTTGACATCACAGTAATTTAGTCATTTTATTTGTAACCAAAAAAAAAAATTAGTCATTTTATTCAAACTTTCATTTAAATCATCCATGTAGCTAACATAGGTGCATACATGGATAACATAGGGGTGCCACATGGGAGTTATAAATAGAATTAATTCCAAATTTATTCGAAAAGTCAAATTTATACTGACATTAGTAACGTAAGAGATCAACTTGAAACTTTTAAAACATAAGAGTGTCAACTTGTAAAGTAAGTTGATATATCCCTAAAATTTGAGAAATATTTCTTCATTAACTAATATACAGACTCAAAGTTACGAGTTTGACTTCCATCAGTATCATTGAAGGGAGGGTTAATGTAACTTCATTTGTAAGTACATTTTAAACCTCAAAGTTTTCTCTAAATTACATTGGAACATGATCACCTCACCCTAATTTTTTTTTACTAAAAAAAACAATATTCATTCGTTCAAATTGATAAAGAAAACCAGATACAAACATAAATTCAACATCACTAAAAAATAAATAATGAATCTACAAATAAACTCATAACATCAAAGTTAATAGCATTAAACAACGTACTCATGCCTATAAATAATGACAAAATCAAAGTAATCGAAATACTCATGCATTAGAAATTGATCGATCAATATGAACCAAGCGACCATCGCACCAAAGCAGAGAATTAAACAACATCGCACTGAGACGACGAAATCACGAAGGGAATAAACACAAAAGAAAAATTTGATTCATGTAAAAGTCACTTATTTAAATTAAACGAGAGGGAAAACATATCACCTCACCCTAACATTTATTTTAAAAAGAAGGGTTAAAAAGTTTTCAACCCCTTAAAATATACAAATTTTGATTTTAATCTGGATGTTTTTGTCCTACCAAAAATTTTCATTTTATTTTCTATCTCTAATGACCGACTTATATTCATGTTAATTTTGAGATCGTAACCTTTTTATGTAAAACATTTAAATGTCTATATTTTTTTTTAATCAAACAAACTTAATGCATTTCATTAACTATTAAATGTTCAATATATAAAGGAATAATCTCAAATCTATGGAAGCTAGCCCAAGAATTGGCCACCCTAACAAAAGTATGAGCAACCGAATTCGTTTGCCCCCTAACAAACTACGTCCATTAGAGACCAAAATTACGTCCATATTATGATAAAGAGATGTGAAAAAGAATGTCAAAATTACGTCCACTAGAGACCAAAATCAATTTTTTTAAAAGGACAAACTAAAATAAAAAATCATTACATATTTTTGAGAAAAAAAAATTATTAAATTATGTATCCTTAAACAAACAAAGAATAAAACTTTTATGGGCAATGTTAACTTGTACACCTAATGCACATGATAAAGAGTAATAAATGATGGTCGGTCCCACCTATTTTATTTTGGACAAAGAAAAAATTAACTCCAGTCAAATAAATATAAAAAAGTGTGCTTTTATTTTTTATTTTGCCTAAATTACCCTCATCTTCTCTTCTCTTTCTCGTTTTTTCTTATGACTCCTCCATTTCAATAATATAATATTCCGCCACAGCGCCGCCATGATAGATCACCACTCCGTTATGCTTTTCTTCGTTCTGCAAATTAGTTCCCAAATCTTTTCAAAGTGGTCAAAATAATTGCAGAATTATTTTTTTTACAAAAACGCGGGATTGCTCTTCTCACAATACCCTAGTTCTTCTTCACCGTTTCAATTTCCCTTTGACAGATCAAAAACCCAGTCTCTCTTCTCCTCACAATATTGTTTCTCAAAACAATTATTTTTTCCATATCTCTGTAGAAACAAATCTTTGTCGCCGTGAAACAACTTTCCATCTTTCTTGTGTTTTTTCTCCGACTTGCCGTCGTCGTTCCCTTTTTTCAGTTTGAAATTGAAGAGTTTTGGATTGAAATTGAAGACTGATTGTAACCAATTTTAAAGTTGGAAAGCTTCAGGGTAATAGAAAAAGAAGATGAAATATTATATGTTACTTCAATTTCAGGGTAATAATAGAAAGGAAAAGCCTCAGTTTTTTTTTTTTTTTTTTTCATATATGAAGAAACGTGATATTGATAGAAAGAAAGAAAATTTGACGAGTTGTGACAGATTCTCAAGTGGGTGTAGGGCAATTTTGTCTTTAATTTTTTTATGAGACATACTTTATGATACTGCTTATTTCAAAGTAAAATAAATGAGATCTACCGTCATTTATTACTCCTTAACATGTGCATTAGCACCCAACTTTTATTTGGGCCATGCAGACACGTACCCATCTTCTCCGGCCCAACATTGCATTCTGGAAGCAGCAACCCTACCAATAAAACCCTAATCAACTGCTCATTCTCATTCTCTCTCACAGCCGTCTCGTCTCCTCCTACTGCTCATTCTGTCGGTGGAGATCGGCATTCACTTTCGTGTAATTCTCTTTCATTTTTTCTTCTTTTTCGATTTATTTTTCATACTACTTTCAATCTATTCTAATAATCTTTTGTGTTTTATGTTTCAGTTCTCAACTAATTCTGTTTTCTGTGTGGATTATTTACAAGACTAGTCAAGATGGTAACTTATACTCAGATTATTATTTTTGTTTAGTTTTAATCGAATTGAATTTCAATGTATATGAATATGAATATGTGATAATTTATAATCTGAATTTGATTTGATTTGATTTGTGTGTGTTTGAATTTGCAGGTGAAGTTTACAGCTGATGAGTTACGTCGTATTATGGACTACAAACACAACATTCGTAATATGTCTGTCATTGCTCATGTTGATCACGGTATGTTTTTTTTTATTCATAATTTCTTGTTACTTTTTTTATTATTGTTTTGATCTTTACTTTTGTGTTTGATTAACATGAAATTAATATTACTGTCATGATTTATATATTTTTTTATTACTGTCATGATTTATATATTTTTTAATATTTGATCTAGAAAAAACTGTTAATTAACAGATTGATGTTGATGTTGCTTGACAAGAATATATGAGTGTCATGATTGTATATTTTATATTTTTTTAATAAAATATTTGATAGTGAAAATCTATTTATAATATTTATAGGAAAATTTGTTTTTTAGTGTTTATAAAATCCTTTTTTTTTAATGTCAGTTTATAAATTTCAATTTCGAGCAATGTTGTCAAATTGGACTGCTACAGTGTAGTCGAATTTAAACGAATTTTTATTGTTGTGTCATGCTATAGTAGAACTGAACAAACCACTATTTTTCATGCACCTGATAGACAACATTATATTCTATATTAATTAATTGCATTATAGGGACTAAACTTGAAAAATGGTTATTTTACAGGCACTATAACATGTTTATTGATACTATTTATTTCAATTATAAGTATCTTTTTTATGAAAATGATAATGATGTTGAATTATTTTTTCACACAATTGTTTAGTTTTTTATTCGGATCCGGTATCATAAGTCATATCGTTTCTACTTTTTCGGGGGCCTCTTTCCCGCCCCCTTTTTTTTTTTTTTAATTGCTCTTTTCTAATAAGCAACTGCTAATTGGTTTGCTGTTGATGCAGAGTGTTTTGTAATATTTTGTGATGTTATTAGAACTATTTTTCCTGTGAGAATAACAAATGATTGTGTGCCCATTTTCAGGAAAATCAACTTTGACAGATTCCCTTGTTGCTGCTGCTGGAATTATAGCACAAGAGGTTGCTGGAGATGTTCGGATGACAGATACCCGTGCTGATGAAGCTGAGCGTGGTATCACTATCAAGTCAACCGGTATCTCTCTATACTATGAGATGTCTGATGAGTCTCTCAAGAGTTACAAGGGAGAGCGCAATGGGAATGAGTATCTCATTAATCTTATCGATTCCCCTGGGCACGTCGACTTCTCATCTGAGGTTACCGCTGCACTACGGATTACTGATGGAGCACTAGTGGTGGTGGATTGTGTTGAGGGTGTCTGCGTACAAACTGAAACTGTGCTCCGACAGGCCCTTGGAGAAAGGATCAGGCCTGTTCTTACAGTTAACAAGATGGACAGATGCTTTCTTGAGCTCCAGGTTGATGGTGAGGAAGCTTATCAGACCTTCCAGAGAGTTATTGAGAATGCTAATGTGATCATGGCTACATATGAAGATCCATTGCTTGGTGACGTTCAAGTGTATCCCGAGAAAGGAACTGTTGCTTTCTCTGCTGGTTTGCATGGTTGGGCTTTTACACTGACCAACTTTGCAAAGATGTATGCCTCCAAATTTGGTGTTGACGAGTCAAAGATGATGGAGAGGCTTTGGGGTGAAAATTTCTTTGATCCTGCCACTAAGAAATGGACAACCAAAAATACTGGTTCAGCTACTTGCAAAAGAGGGTTTGTTCAGTTCTGTTATGAGCCTATAAAGCAGGTTATTAACACTTGTATGAATGATCAGAAGGACAAGTTGTGGCCTATGCTGACAAAGCTAGGATGCAGCTTGAAGTCAGAGGAGAAGGACTTGATGGGTAAGCCTTTGATGAAACGTGTCATGCAGACTTGGCTCCCAGCAAGCAGTGCACTTCTTGAAATGATGATCTTTCATCTTCCCTCTCCATCTACAGCCCAGAGGTATCGTGTTGAGAACTTGTACGAGGGTCCCCTTGATGATCAATATGCTAATGCTATCAGAAACTGTGACCCTGAAGGACCTCTGATGCTTTATGTGTCAAAGATGATTCCCGCTAACGATAAAGGAAGGTTTTTTGCTTTTGGACGTGTATTTGCTGGTAAAGTTTCAACTGGTTTGAAGGTCAGAATTATGGGACCAAATTATGTCCCTGGGGAGAAGAAAGATTTGTATGTGAAAAGTGTTCAGAGAACTGTCATTTGGATGGGAAAGAGACAGGAGACTGTTGAGGATGTGCCCTGTGGTAACACAGTTGCTATGGTTGGTTTGGATCAATTTATCACCAAGAATGCTACATTGACAAATGAGAAGGAAGTCGATGCACACCCTATTCGTGCTATGAAGTTTTCTGTCTCACCTGTTGTCCGTGTTGCTGTTCAGTGCAAGGTTGCTTCAGATCTTCCTAAGCTTGTTGAAGGTCTCAAACGTCTTGCTAAGTCAGATCCTATGGTTGTTTGTACTATTGAGGAGTCTGGAGAACACATTGTTGCTGGTGCAGGAGAGCTTCATCTTGAGATCTGTTTGAAGGATTTGCAGGATGATTTCATGGGTGGAGCTGAAATTATTAAGTCTGACCCTGTTGTGTCATTCAGAGAGACTGTTCTTGAGAGATCATGCCGCACAGTGATGAGTAAATCACCAAACAAGCACAACAGGTTGTACATGGAAGCAAGACCTTTAGAAGATGGGCTTGCAGAGGCCATTGATGAAGGCACAATTGGACCAAGGGATGACCCCAAGAACCGATCCAAAATCCTGTCCGAACAGTATGGTTGGGATAAGGATCTTGCCAAGAAAATTTGGTGTTTTGGACCTGAGACCACTGGACCCAACATGGTGGTTGATATGTGTAAGGGAGTCCAATACTTGAATGAAATCAAGGATTCTGTTGTTGCTGGGTTCCAGTGGGCATCAAAAGAAGGTGCTTTGTCTGAAGAAAACATGAGAGGCATATGCTTTGAAGTATGTGATGTTGTCCTCCACACAGATGCTATCCACAGAGGAGGTGGTCAGATCATTCCTACTGCCAGGAGAGTCTTCTATGCCTCACAGCTGACAGCCAAACCCAGGCTTCTTGAGCCTGTTTACATGGTGGAAATTCAAGCTCCTGAGCAAGCTCTTGGTGGTATATACAGTGTTCTTAATCAGAAACGTGGACATGTCTTTGAAGAACTACAGAGGCCTGGTACTCCACTCTACAACATCAAGGCATACCTTCCTGTTATCGAGTCTTTTGGATTCTCCAGTCAATTGAGGGCTGCAACATCAGGACAGGCTTTCCCTCAGTGTGTGTTTGATCATTGGGACATGATGTCATCAGATCCATTGGAGGCTGGCTCACAAGCTGCAACACTTGTTACTGATATTCGTAAGAGGAAGGGCTTGAAGGAGCAGATGACACCCCTCTCTGAGTTTGAAGATAAGCTTTAAATGGAAGACTATTTTTATTTTTATTACTATTTTCTCGTTATTTAAACTGTTGCCTATTTTTGAAAGTTCAGTATCTTGAGTTGTCTTTTTCGTTTTTCCGTGAATTGTGTTGTACTTTGGATGATTTGTCTGAGTCGGTGTATTTTTGGTCTGGTTTGGATTTGCGCAATCGTGCTGTTCAGCCTTATATTATATGCACATTTTATTTTAAACTGTCTTTTTCAATAACTCTCTTACTTTTATAAGGTGGTGTGGAAATTGATCAAATTATACCACTGCTACTGCCAAATAGAGTAGCATCCTTAATAAGGTTGGCTAATTACCAAACCAATGACAGTGATATAGATGAAATGCCATAAGTGCACTAAGGCACATTGTGCCTTATTAATGTGTACTAGGTCTCCAGGTTTTCCCCCATAGTAATACCCAATTTGATTCACATTGCCATGAAGGCATTAGGGGGCATTGTCCCTTAATATGTGCCTTAACTATGTATTCTTCCTTTGGATGGATGGAACTGGACATGGTTAGCATAGCTGTGAAGTATAATAGAAGCAGTATCATTCTGAGTTATTTTCTTGGCATGTCATTGAACTATGCCATTTCAGAGAAGAAAATCCATATACTTGACACAAAGAATATGGTTTTTGGGCACTGTAGGTTTCATTCAGCCATGCCACGTTGGATCATAGTTGGTGGGCCATGGAGTGTTGTTTTAAAATGGTATAATTCTTTTTTTTTTTTTTTTTTTTTTTGCGACCTGTGTATGGAAGAAACTTTTACGCGTAGACGGCTCGGCTAGGGTTCCGAATCAGAAAATTCATTGAATCTGGTCGAATTTCATCTTTATGTTGTTGATTGATTGATTCGTCTAATGGGTTCATCTGGGGTGGGTGCATCTGGTGGAGGTTGAATTGCATGTTATGATTTTTCCCCCCAAAGAAGATTAGGGTAATTTGAATTTTGAATTCTATAACATTTTCCCTCCTAATTGGATTTCTACTAATTCACTGGCCTATAAATTGAGGATGGGGAAGAGTTGCGATGCACAAATTGAGACCAACAAAGTATAGTTAGGGTTTGACAGAGGTTAGTGATTTTTACAATTCTGTCTCATATCTTTGGTTGTATTTCATAGATGGTTATATCTTTATTTACATATGTATTATGCATATTCTAATTTGTTGATTATTGTTCATAGATAGTTATACCTTTATTGATTGTTGCTAAAGATGTGGAAAGTGATGCCCTTGCAACTCATATCCTAAATAAGCTTCGCGAGGTTTGTTTTCCCTATCTGTAGCATATTAGTTATTAGGTGCTTTAAAATTTTGGATTCTTAGTTTTGCTTATTATATTTGGTATTTGTTGCATGGTCTTACTCTTAGGTATGTGCCATCAAAGCCCATGTTTTTGGTGAAAATCGGAAATCTGGTCTCCAGGATCTCGTGAAAGTGGAACTGGAAGGAAATGTCTGGCTCTTGCAAAAAGGTAACGAATTTGCTTAATTGTTAATTTTAATGCACGGTTGGGTTTTGGTATTCTTTATTGGTTAATGTTCGTGAATTTTTGGTTTTGGTAAAGGATGCACTTTCCTTGAATTCTTGGGTTTTTTTTGCATATCAAAATTCATGAAATAATGATTGCTTCTTTCTCTGTTAGTGTTTAAAGTGTTGAGATATTAGGATATGTCCTCATTATCTTTTGTTATTTGTTTTTGGAAGGGAATAAGATGTACCTTTTCCATGAATTTTGTCCATGAATCTGGTGATTGCAGGCATGACGCATGTGGTCTTTAGTATGGATATTATGGAGGAGCAGCATGCTACATGATGATTTTTGTTGCAAGAACAAGGTTGGTCTTTTTCTTCATTCTCTTTTTTTTGCTACATGATGATTTTATTTTTTTTGTGTTTTCTCTCATTGTTTTTCTGTTCAGATGTATTTAATTTCATAATATAACTACATAATTACATTTGCAGTCTTTATCAAGTTTTGATCTCTGATGTGTACCTCAAATTACATAAAGATTGTTCATTTTTGACTTTAGTAAGAAACTACTAATGATGAAGTTGTTCCAATTGTTTCTACCCAGTTTGTTGATGGAGAAGTGAGGAAAAATTTCTCCTTTTTAACTTTATATGTTTGTCTGGTTGGATTGAATTTAATAATGGATGGCACATGTTTATCTTCTTTATTTTATGCAGGTAACTTATTCAAACAAAATTCTTAATAAATATGAAAATAGCAGTCCAGCTCCATATGACTCTTGCTTCCAATGTGAAAAAAGAAACACAAAGAATGGCATGTCAACATATGTTGTGAAGTTTGTATATGCTAGGAGACATATTTAGATCCGTGTTTTGATTTCAGATCCATTGGTTGCTGTGAGATTATATATCACTAATGGATTTTGTTGCAGTGAAAGGGAGTATAATAAAGGAGACGAGATCGCGTGGTATGCTGATGGAGATAAGATTGTTAGAAATGAGTATAATCCAGCTACTGCTTATGCATTTGGTATTGTATAGAATCATATCATGTTGTGTTATTACTTTTGATTTTGATTGATTTTGTTGTGGTTTCGAGTTTAATTAGTGTAGAAATGAGAAACTGTGGATGTTAATTTTATAATTCTGATTTTTTATTACTGACAGAGTGACAGATAGAGTATTTGGACCACATACCGTATCAGATGAGGTGTATGAAGTATTAGCCAAGCCTGTGGTGAAAGTTGCCATGGAAGGTGTCAATGGTATGAAATGTTAATTCTCGAATTGAGTGTAATTTATAATGTGATATGTGAGCAGAGTCTAATTTTGTACTACCATGTCATTTTCATGGATTGATCAAAGCTGCTTTAGTTTTATTTGATATCTTTATTACAATAACTAGGGTGACTGGTTAGTTATATATGCTGCTTAGTGTTAGAGTGGCTAATGAGTCAGCTGAGTTTTGAGGATAACTTTTTTCCTTTTATAAAGTTGTTTTGGTTAATGGAAAGTAACTTTAATTCTAAACATTGCAGGGAGACATATTTAGTTGAGATAACAAAACAAAATGTAATGTGTTCTATATGTTCTAAATGTAATGTGTGTACTGGAATAATGGACCATGTCCTCTTGTGTTCTATATGTACTAGATGCTGTACTAACTTCAACTTGAAGACATGAATGTGTTCAAGGCATACAAGGCATGTGCCCCAATCTCTATATAACTCTGGTGAGGGGCATTCCAGGGACCAAGAAGCAACATAGGCGCACTTTAGAAGCACTGCGCCTTGGGAAGTGCAATCAAAATGTCATGCGATGGAACACACCTACTGTTAGGGGAATGATCCAACAGGTTTTCGACGCATGCTCTATCAAATCCATTTTGAAAGGACCCATCTCTTTGTATACTAACAAAATAACATTGGTTACTTTTCGTAGTTGATATAGGTCAAGAGGTTAGTTGTTGTTGAGACAGAGGAGATGTACAAGGCCTGCAAACAGAAGGACGAAGCCCACGGAGCTCTTCGCCCTCCATTGATCATAAACCATAAACCTGTTTCTGCTTAGGGTACCCTGTAGTGTTTGATGTGTTCTTAAAGATATGATCTTCTTACTACTAGAAGTCTACAACTTTCAAATGCCTAAGTAAGAAGTTGTGCCTCAGATGGTTAACTTGCTTTGAAAATCATGTTAGTTCTAAATCTATAATTTTGAAGTTGTTTCAACTGATGCAACATTAGTCAAATTTAGGCCCAGAATCAATTATTCTATAATTTATTTTTCTATGTGTTTCTTCTATGTAATGTAATCTAATGTAATTTTGTTTGTGTTTTATAATGATGTAGTTCCTAACGTAAAAAAAAAATGGTTTTCTTGGCATATGATCAAATTTTTCAATGTTTAGTATAAAGTTTAGTGTTTTACTCAATCTAATTTTTAGTTCTTATAAAAGTGGTTTTCATAGTATCATAAACGTGTATAAGAAAAATCATTATGAAATATCAAAGCCTTGAAAAAAAAATCTTTATAAAAAAGTCATTTTGAAATATAAAAGTGTTGGAAATCAGTTGCTATCTGCATGCATTTGCAATACATGCTATAGTTTTTTATTAGAAAGCGGGTGTTTGTAAGAAAACATATATATTTAGTAGTTTGGGTTGGTGAACTATCATGTTTAATAAATCTGTAAACTGTGTATTCTCTTTATAAATCCCTGTTTCGTGATAATGTAGAAACAAGAGTTAGAAACTTCGTTCATTTTATAACTTTGTTTTAATTCATTTGTTATATATTGTATACATGAAAAGAAAATCTGATTATAAAAAAAATAATTAGTGGTTCATAATTCACTTTCTTAGGCATTCGACTTTAAATGTGTTTTTATAAGATATATGTTTGTTACGATAAAGTGGGGGTGTTATTATTAAAAATAATTCATTTGAGTAATTGGTTAGTGAAAAAGTAATTGTGATAAAATGGACCTTTTTATGGTATTACATAAAATATTATTTGGGTTTCGCAGCATGAAAAGTCAAGAAGTCAAGAATATTGCTTATGGAAATATACAAGACATTATTTTGATTCATTTTATAATATAATAGCTGGCTAGGCAGGCGCGTTTCGCGTCTACCTGTGTCTAACTTATATCCAAGAAAAAAAATCTTTATGTTATGGTCAGTTTGTTAATAAAAAAAATTTGTGTTAAAAAAAATGTACCTTATGGTGAGTTTGTTAATAAATTTTTTTTGTTGCTACTAAAAAAAATTAAGGATATTATTGGTATTATGAAAAGTTTACACCAAAACTCATGTATCCTCTTTATATATAATATAGATATAAATATAGATATAGATATGCAATAGAATAAATCCATATACATGACAATAAATAATGAGCCGTAACTCAAAAAATAAAATACTGGGCCGTGCGTAAGCACGGGTAAAAAACTAGTAGGAAGACAATTACAAATCAAGAGCTTCATATCAATCTGTTCTGAGCCTTTAACTTACGTGTGCTAGGGCTTGTGTATCTGTGTGTCACTTAATGCGGCACATCACCACATAGCACCTAGATAAATATTTTGATAAGTTGGGTGAGAATTTTTAATTTATTTTGACGTAGGAACTTAATTATAGTGGACGAACTCAAAAAATAAAATACTGGGCCGTGCGTAAGCACGGGTAAAAAACTAGTAGGAAGACAATTACAAATCAAGAGCTTCATATCAATCTGTTCTGAGCCTTTAACTTACGTGTGCTAGGGCTTGTGTATCTGTGTGTCACTTAATGCGGCACATCACCACATAGCACCTAGATAAATATTTTGATAAGTTGGGTGAGAATTTTTAATTTATTTTGACGTAGGAACTTAATTATAGTGGACGAACTCAAAAAATAAAATACTGGGCCGTGCGTAAGCACGGGTAAAAAACTAGTAGGAAGACAATTACAAATCAAGAGCTTCATATCAATCTGTTCTGAGCCTTTAACTTACGTGTGCTAGGGCTTGTGTATCTGTGTGTCACTTAATGCGGCACATCACCACATAGCACCTAGATAAATATTTTGATAAGTTGGGTGAGAATTTTTAATTTATTTTGACGTAGGAACTTAATTATAGTGGACGAACTCAAAAAATAAAATACTGGGCCGTGCGTAAGCACGGGTAAAAAACTAGTAGGAAGACAATTACAAATCAAGAGCTTCATATCAATCTGTTCTGAGCCTTTAACTTACGTGTGCTAGGGCTTGTGTATCTGTGTGTCACTTAATGCGGCACATCACCACATAGCACCTAGATAAATATTTTGATAAGTTGGGTGAGAATTTTTAATTTATTTTGACGTAGGAACTTAATTATAGTGGACGAACTCAAAAAATAAAATACTGGGCCGTGCGTAAGCACGGGTAAAAAACTAGTAGGAAGACAATTACAAATCAAGAGCTTCATATCAATCTGTTCTGAGCCTTTAACTTACGTGTGCTAGGGCTTGTGTATCTGTGTGTCACTTAATGCGGCACATCACCACATAGCACCTAGATAAATATTTTGATAAGTTGGGTGAGAATTTTTAATTTATTTTGACGTAGGAACTTAATTATAGTGGACGAATTTCAATGCTATTGCGATTTTTTTTTTCTACCTCAACATTTAACCCTTTATTCCTACAAACAAACCAACATTTCCACTTTACCCTTCTTTAAAAAATTAGTTTTGAACATTTAGCCACGGTTAAATATTTTTCGGAATCCTAAGTTTTCTGGTAGCAAGTGTAAACCCGAACAATTGGAAAAAAAAAAGTTCCGGGAAGCATTAGCCATGGTTTAACCATGGCAAAAATTAAAATCTGAAAAACTTAAGGAAAGTGTTCCGAAAAATAGTTGTTCTGCTTTACACTTGCTACCAGAAAACTTAAGGAAAGTGTTCCGGAAAATATTCCATTTAACCGTGGCTAAATGTTTAAAACTTAGTTTTTAAGTTTTTCACAAGGGTAAAGTGGGAATATTGGTTTATTTGTAGGGATAAAACGTTAAATGTTGGGGTAGAAAAAAATTTCCTGCTATTGGAAACGGAAAATAATTATTTTAATTGATACAGTATTACATTTCATTCAATAAATTTTGATGATTTGGTTCTATAAGTACAATTCAGTTGGGCTGTAAGAATTTTATATGTTTGAATTTCAGATTTTGTATACTTCTGTATGAGTTTAGACACTAGACTATTTAGAGATTAGAGATTTTTTTTTTAAAATGATCAGTAGAACTGTGATAAATCTCATCGAATTAATGTGTCTTGGGAGAAGTATGCAAGAATGTCAGGTGTTAGTGTTTTTTTTTTTGGATACAAAAGGGGCCGAAGCCCATGTGTTAGTGTTTTATATATAGGGTCTATTTGTTTAAGTTTTTTTTTTTTGTGTATAATATTCTTCCTTAAAAAAATGTGTATACTATTGTAAAAAATTATTTTCTTCAAAAATGAATTTTAAGTTGAAAATAAAATAATTATTTTGATAAACTTTTGAAGATTTATTTTAATAGAAGAGATAGAAAAAAGATAATTTATGGTGCTTATAATCTTTCAATTATATTAATGAAAAACTATTTTATCATGCATAGTTTTCAAGTTGATTTTTCAATTATATTAATGAAAAACTATTTTATCATGCATAGTTTCCAAGTTGAATGATTTTTTTGATCATGGCATATATTTTTCTTTAAAAGTCTTTGAAAAATATATTTTACTAAATTATTTATAAAAAAAATATTTTTTTAGAGAATCTAAGCAACCCATTATTTTAATTTTTGAAAGTATTAAATTGTTTTGGGTTAGATTGATTAAAAATTAGGGTGAGCACGAATCCGCAACCTGATTCGAAACTGATATAATTGACAACACGTCGAAACATCTAGTCGGATGCGAGTCGGGTTTCAGGTCAAAAGTTGTGAAAAATTGGTTATGAATGGTTAAATGTGGGCGAGTGCTGCCTTTAAAAATCTATCTTTTGGTAACCGAAATTGACCGAACAACCACTACGCAAATTAATTTTTTTTTCTCCTCTCTCTCAATCTTTTATACTATTAGCTTTGGGTTTGTCTAACATGTGCAATATTGCACATGTTAAAGTAACTAAAAATAGTACTCCTTAATAAGTGTGCAAAAAAGAATTTTTGCTTACAAAAGAGGCCGGAGTAGTAATTATTTAATGAAAAATGTAACGCCCGGTTTTTATTATTCGTTATTTATGTGTTTAATTAATTGTTGCGATGACTTTTAATTAATTCAGTGGCGAATAATTATTTATCGAGAGCTAGTTTATGAGACGTTTGTGAGCATTAGGCCTTGGGCTTTGGCCCATTGGGCCTATGCATCACAAAATGGGGAGAACTATTAATAGCTCAAAGTAGAGGGAGAAACTCATTTTCTCAACATTGTGAAGGAGGTAGAGAGAAGAGGAGAGCTTGAAGAAGAAAGAGCTGAGGCAAGAGGAAAGCTTAAGAGATAAGAGAAGGACTCAAGATTTCGTCGGATCTAAGGTAAGAGAGTTAGATTACATATTCTTGAGTGATTATGGAGAGGGGAGGATGTCGATTCCTCCATTCCCAAACAGTGATGGAGCCAGAAATTTTAAGTAGTGGAGGCATCATATACATAACTTCGAAGCATTTTATTTTGTAGAGCATAAATATACATCACAAATGTTCTTTATAATTTGATGTTTTTTTAATGCTTTTCTCAAAAATTTTGTTTGGCTTTTTCACCACCAGTTTAATGTGGTTCAGGGGTTAGTTCTGACATTAAGTGGTTCCAGCCCCCTCCCAATCGCAGTTGTGGAGGATCGAACTGTGTTCCTCTCTACCGAGTTCAGCGTCAATCATCACCGATCCAACTAACGATTGGTTGCTTTTCTCATGTTCAATCTCAATAAAAACATCTCTGCCTATATAAGTAACTGAATAATCATTTAATTATCGATCTCTCGTACTATTTCGCAACTCTTTTGGATGATATATAAGGGCCATTTAGTAAATAATATCTCATAAATTAATCTCTTCTCTATCACTTAGATGGTAATATGATATTTTTGGCCTCAAACTAGATCATTAGGAAGCGTTTTGGAATATAATTCCAAAAATCTTATTACTACAAAGAAAACCACAAGCTATGTTCAAATCATACTACAAATAATCAAACAACTTAAAGCACAATACACACCATCGAAAAGAAAGATAGAGGCACTACTACCATGAGCTACCAAAGAAAACAAAATCATTCCACAACACAGGTCAAATACAACAAATAGAACCTCCTACACACAAACAATCCATATGCTCTATATAAATAAAAAAAAATTAAAAACTTTGTGTGGGCATGTGCCTTCACACTCTAATACATGCATCCGTCCCTATTCCCAAACTCTCTACACTCATTTTCATTTTGGTTTTGTGGGTGATTTTCCTAATAAAAGTGAAATCTTTGATCACAAACATGTTTATTAAACTCTTTACAAGTAGTATGAACGAATTTGTCGCTACTAGAAATCTCAGTTGTAGAGACCGAACTGGCGACAAATTTAGAGACCGAACCGGCGACAAATTTCGGCGACCGATTTAGAGACCGAATTCAGAGACCGAACTCAGAGACTAGCATTTGCGATGCGTAGTTTGACGCTATTAGCGACTGATTTAGTGACCAGTCTTAGCGACTGTTTTTGCGACATATTAAATTCGATTTCTATTTCAGTCTCTAAGGAGTTTTTTTTAATTATTATTATTATTAATTAATTTACAATCCCTAAAGTAATTTTTTAAATCTAATTTAATATCTCTAAATATGCACACAACAATATGAATATAATATATTTCAGTATTACCAAATAGTTATAAAATTGAGATTAAATTTGTTCGAATCTCTGTAAAACGTTTAACAATTTTGTAAAACGTTTAAAAAGAATATCTCCTATATAACTTCAAATATTGCTTCCGATATGATGATCCCCCTGCAAAATGGTAAAAAGAACGAAAAATCAAAATACTGAATTCAATAATAGATAAAATACACTACAAATTCATAAACAAACAAACAAATTTATATTCAAACTTTATTTCATTCAATCTCAATGTAAAACTTTTAAGATGGAATACAAGTGAGAAAAATTATACTAACTTTCGTGAAAGGTTCATATTGGATCTCTTGCAAAAAATAAATCACTTGAGATAGGTCCTACTCTTATTGATTTGTTAGTCTCAATAATAATGCATCCTCCACGTGTACTTAATTATTTTTGTGACTACCCTCACATAAATTCAACTCATGATGTCCATTAT
This sequence comes from Trifolium pratense, assembly GCF_020283565.1. Taxonomy (NCBI): domain Eukaryota; kingdom Viridiplantae; phylum Streptophyta; class Magnoliopsida; order Fabales; family Fabaceae; genus Trifolium; species Trifolium pratense. The sequence continues at coordinate 39,704,059 of NC_060065.1, forward strand.
GGAATTCATCACAGGATTAACAATTCTTCATCAAGTTTAATGTATAATAAATAATCCATTAATTATGTAGTACTGTACCACTGTTTTTATTATACTACTCCGTCCCAAAATATAAGCAAAAATGAGTCAAAGAAACTTGATGTATTTGGTTAAAGATTTGGACCAAATAAATTCACTTTTGTTGACCAACTTTTGCTTATATTTTGGGACGGAGGGAGTATTGTGCTAGGTAGTTTTTTTTTTTTTTTTGGTTACACTGTGCTAGGTAGTTTTATCAATCTTAATATAAGTGATAAGTGTTATATTTTACGAGCTTGTTATATGTTGATGAAGGAGGTGTGAACTTTTTTTTATATTTTAGATCTATTTTAATTTTTACTTCTCTTTTTCTTTATTTATTGTTATCTTTATATATAAAATTTGAAACGAAGTAACTACATCTCACTCGCTTTGTTGTTTATTTAGTTCTTCTATCCTTTTTACCTTGTGTATGATGTATTGAAATATTTGAAGACTAGGAATTTTTAGATGAACGGAGTTTTAGATGTAGCAAGTAGCAATAAAGCTTCAATTTAACCTGTCACAACCGATCCGTTCTACCTGCCACCCGTGCAACCCGCACCCGAACAAACTAGCGATGTAGACAGTCGAAATTAAACTCAAATTAAGTGGTCACAATTTTTATCAGTTTAATGATTTTTGACCCGAAACTAACTACATTCAAGCCTATTAAATATGACCATCAGATAAGATTTTATATAATCCCTACTATTTTTCACTTTTTTCTTTCTTTGTTTCATTCCCTCTTCATATATAAATCAGAGAATTGTTTTTATTAAAAGAAGTTTTAATAAACAAAATATAATTTGAATTTTTTCATAATATTAACGGGTTGGTCCAAGTGGTGAAATACTTAAACAACTTAAATAAATAAATAAATAGTTAAAAGTTTTTGATAAAAAAAAAACCTAAATAAATAGCTAAGAGTTCTATTTTTGACTCTTGCTTACGGAGAAGAAGACTTACTTTGAAGAAACTATTTTATGTGTTTAATAGGTCATTTTTTATGAAGATTAATCACTTAAATATATAAACTAGAACATCGACCCGTGCGGTGCACTGGTCTGATTAGGTGTAAGATATGTAATGATTAAATAAGATATGATAATTTCAATAATTTAAGGTATATGAAAAAAGTTGAGTAACATTAAACGATAGTTCAACAATAATTTTGGATAAATATTCATACAAAGAAAATTATGTTATATTACGGAAGACTTCCTTATAGACCACATTCGAAGTCTTAGTCGTATCTTCACCGTCATTATTGATGATCAATATTTTTAATCCTTTTCTAGAAGTAACTCTTGAAATTGCAACATACAATTGATCATGTGAAAACACTGGCGACAGAAGATATATCCCAACATGCTTTAAAGATTGTCCCTGACTCTTATTAATAGTCATCGCAAAAGAAATCATTATAGGAAATTGTCTCCGTTGAAATTTAAAAGGAATTCTCACGTCAGATGGTGTCATAGAAAATCTAGGCATGAAAACCTGATCACCAATATTACTTCATGAAATAATTTTTCCTTCAAGAGCACGTTTTCCCAATCTCGTAATAATAAGTCTTGTTCTATTGCATAATCCTAATTTTTTATTCAAATTCCTTAATAGCATAACTCGAACTCCAACTTTAAGTCTCAACTTGTGATTTGGAAGTTCCGACGTAGAAATCTGTTCAAAAATTCGGGAGTATGAACATCATCCACTGTTTGACTGTCTATATTTTGTGTGAGTGGAGTATCATAACTCAAATATGTTTTTTCTTCACCAGGAATTAAATCCAACATATAATCATTTATTGTGTCGACTATTGAATTTTTAGGAGCTAGTATAACTCTATTTTGGAAATACGTTATATCGTTCATGTTTTGTAAAAGTTGGGGATATGTGCTTTCAATGATAGAAGCAAGAGGATCACCTGAATTTGGAATCAATAAATCTGATGGAATGTCAAGTTCTAAATCATCGTCGTTGTCATATCCAATTTCTCCATCGCCAACACCCAAAACCCATTCAGAAAACAAATTTCTTTGTTCAACGTCTGCACTCGAAGAACCACCGAGAAGCATCATGTTTTTACTCAATGTTAAAACTTCACAAAAATTCCAAAGAACCCAAGAATTAATAGTAGCATGAACAACTTCTGGCCTTGTACCTTTTGGTATTAATGGTAGAATTTGTCTAAAATCTCTGCCAAAAACAACAATTTTTCCACCGAAGGGAATGTGTTTATTTTTTTCATCGATAGACTTGAGAATATCTTTTAAAGTTCGATCAACAGCTTCGAAACAGTGTTTGTGCATCATTGGTGCTTCATCCCATATAATGAGCTTTGGTTTTTGTATTAATAACGCCAAAGGGCTTTTAGGAACTATGGTACATGTTGAAAACTCGTCAACATTTAGTGGAATAGAAAACCTTGAATGTGTTGTTCTACCGCCAGGTATAAGCAATGCAGCGTTCCCACTTGAGGCAACTGTTAAAACTATCTCACCTTTTGAGCGTAATGCGGCTGACATGGCCCTCCAGATAAATGTCTTCCCTGTATCGCCATAACCATAAAGAAAAAACACACCAGGTTTGTTTTCGTTAACTCTTGTCATGATTGTGTAATATACTTTACGTTGCTCTGAAGTCATAGTTGACATCAATCTAACATGTTCCCCAACTAATGATTGTCTGTTATAATTCAATTCGTCGTGTATTAAACTATTTTGTATATCAGGAACTAATGATGTGGTTGCTCTAGGCATTGGAGGATAATCTTTTAAACTCTTCTCACAACTACGTAACATCATCTCAATATCTGCTAGTGCATATTGTATCAATTGATCATCGATTAATATTAAATCTGCAATGTTAAAATAAAAAATAATGAATGTGATTAGTGACATGACTATGGTTGTGTTGCAAAAAAAAAATTGATTTAACATAATTGAGTTTGATAATAACTTTCCAAATCACACGTGTTAATAACTTTCCAAATATCACATGATAATTATTCTCTAAATTTATGATGCGGTAGAAAAAAAATCATTGATCAAGAAAGACATAAAAATATTTCGTAATGAATAATATAGTCAACAATAATTTTGATATGATATACTTTTAAAATTGATGATGCTTATCAATTATTGCACATAATTTTAATCACAATTGGTATACTTGCCATAGTGGTTGGAAATATTGTCTTGCACTGAAGGGTTGTGGGTTCGGGCAAAAGTTAATATGCATAAGGGGATGTTTATGCATGGTGCATAAGCCCAGAATTACTCGCGCGCCCCCCAGAAATTTCTCGCGCGCGCCCCCCAGCCCCCCCAAAGGCTCGCTATCCCCACCCCCTTTCTGCTGATGCACACGTTTTGTTTTTATTTTTAGCCTACTAGGCCTGAAAGCCCAATTGCTACGCGCGCCCCCCAATTGCTACGCGCCCCCCCCATTTTCTAGCCCCCCAATTTCTAGCGCACCCCCCCAGGTTTTTTTTTTTTTTTTTTTTTTTAGATTTCTAGGCTTTTTTTTTTGTCTCAGAATCGAATTTGAACGGCAATGAAGAACGTATGAATTAGACTCGAATTGGATAGCTTGATTTTTCTTTTTGTGATGAGGTTTTTTTTAGTGATACAATATTTGTGTTTTTGCTGAATGGAGACAAAGTAGAGTGATTAATTTTTTTTTTTTTTTTTTTATAATTGTTGAGTGATTATTGGTTAGAGAATCTTGAGATGTTAATTTGGTTCAGTAATAGTAATAATAATGAAGGAATATTATTTCAATAATACAATAAATTCAATATTAAAAACACAATATTGATTTCAATAAACACATAAAACCATTTTATAATACAAATGGTTTCACTTTTTAACTATCTGAAACCATTTAACCAGCATAATGGTTTCCAGAATTTTTAAAACCATAAAAACACAATATTGATTTCAATAAACACATAAAACCATTTTATAATACAAATGGTTTCACTTTTTAACTCTCTGAAACCATTTAATCAGCATAATGGTTTCCAGGATTTTTAAAACCATAAAAACACAATATTGATTTCAATAAACACATAAAACCATTTTATAATACAAATGGTTTCACTTTTTAACTCTCTGAAACCATTTAACCAGCACAATGGTTTCCAGAATAATTGTAACGAAAATTCACTGTTCATCTTTTCTTACGCGAAACAGTGAAAACGTGATCACTGTTCATCCGCGATCTTTGTTCATCTTCTTCACCTTCTCTCACGAACTCCGATTCCAATTCATCTAAGAAATTGCAAAACTCCGATTCCGATTCATCTCAGAAATTGCAATTCGTTCTCGTTTTCGTTCGATTCAAGAGAATTGATTTGTAAGATTCCGATTGGAAAACGAAGATAGCGAGAGCGAAGAAGATTGAAGAGCTTGCAGCGGTTACAGCGATGATGGTTTGACATGATTTTAGTTTAAAACTAACTACTAAAATAATTAACCATACATAATACTCTGAAATTTATCCCTAATCAATAAAATAAAATAAAATTCAATCAATCAAAATTAAAAGCGTGATAAAAAAAATCTGAGGGGTGCGCTAGAAATCTAAAAAAAAAAAAAAAACCTGGGGGGGTGCGCTAGAAATTGGGGGGGCTAGAAAATGAGGGGGGGCGCGTAGCAATTGGGGGGCGTGCGTAGCAATATGGGGGGCGCGCTAGAAATTGGGGGCTAGAAAATGGGGGGGCGCGTAGCAGTTAGGGGGCGCGCGTAGCAATATGGGGGGCGCGCATAGCAATTATGCATGGTGCATAAGCTTGGGCTTAAGCACCTTAACCGGACCCGTGGGTTCGAATCCTTGTCAAGACAAAATTGTATTATTTTTTAATAAAAATTTCAAGATAAAATGGAGGGAAAACAGGAAAAACAAATTAGGGTTTAAAATTTGCTTGTGTATACAAACTAATAATATAAAAGATATGAGTACTTCGTACTTATAATAGTCAGCAGTACATTTTATGTGATTAAGGTAAAATTAAATGAATTGGTAATTGAATCATGTAATAGAAATAAATAATATAAAATTAATGTTGATACGACAACTTTTTACATTTTCAATGTATTGAATGCACCAATTTCAAGACAAAATGTTGAGTGGGCTAATTTAGCTTTTAAAAAAAAAAAAATTCAAGACAAAAATTCTTTATTTATATGCTTAACCAATGCCTCAGACAGGGACACTATTTAACATTTTCCATAAATAAAAAAAGAATAGATCTATTCTTTGAGAATATGAGAATAGATTACTTGTCAAAGAAGAAATGAGATTACTTTATTTTATGACCGACTATGAGTAGGATAACTCTATTCTTTGTTAAAAATATAAATAAATATCAACTTTTAAGATTACGCACGAAATTTTTTTTTTTTTTTTTATATCAGAAAATTTGTTATTTTGATCGTTAATATAATGTGACGGTAACCAATGATTAAATTGATAAAATTTCATGTTTATAGATAGTTATTAAGCAAATTAACCTTTTTATTTATTTATAATGAAGTAGAAGATCAAACCTAGTGACTTATTAAGCAAAGTAACTTTGTACCAAAGTGAATCTGTACCTGTTTGTTTCAGATTTTTCACCCAAAAAATCTATTTTTTTTTATCTTTCTTGTGTTTGTTTCAGATTTTTTTCAAAAATTATTAAAAAAATTATTTTTTTCATTAAAATGAGAATTTGTTTTCAATAGCTTTTATCAAAATCCTATTTTTTATCATTCATCATCCCTCACCATCTTAAAAAAAAAATAGATTTTAATGATTGTAAACAAACGGCATATAGCTTTAAATTTTCTTCAAAATCTCTACAAAAATAATTTCCTTGAAAATAATTTTTTTCAAAAAAAAAAATAATTTTTTTTAAATCTCAAACAAACATGCCCTCTATGTCATATATTTCAATTTATTAAGTATATTAACACAACACTACTTTGTTTAAAATAAAAAACACAACACTAACTATTTTTTTTTTTTTTTACTATTTTGACATGTAAAGACAACTTAGATAATAAAAAACTTCAAAAATATATATATTTAATACACTGAAACGCCTTCTTAGAAGAATATTTTAAGGATTCGGATTCCAAGCAGTCGGGTTGTTGGTGCAGTCGTGCATTCACGCTATTTATAGCCGTCCGATCAAAATTGAACAGTCATGATTTAAAATTGTATTAATTGACTGCATTTCTTTAAACCATCTGATCGTGATCAAACGGCTATAAAGTGACTGCACTGAAAATTCAACTCACAGAATCCATTTCCATATTTTAAGAATGGAACTAAACTAAGTCAAATTTCTTGCACAGCACTCCAAGAAACTTCCTTGGATGGACAACTCAACAAAAATAAACTATAGCTGCCCAAGTTAATAATTCTCACTTACTATTTATTATATACACACTTCCCTTATTTATTTATTTATTTTTTTTTTTTGGTACAAATACTACTTCCTTATTATCATAAACTGACCGGGAACTATAGCCTGCCCAAGTCAATAATTCTCACTTATTATTATATATCGTAGCATGACCACTTTTACATTCATATATACCACGTAGCAACCTTTCTAGTAAATAATTCTAAATTTTTTATTTCAGATATTTGACTAAATTTATTTTCCAAGGTTTGACTCCAATCTTACTAACAAGAAGTAATAGAGTACTGGTCAGTTTTAAGCAAGTTTTGATTTAAGAGGTTAGTAATCATATTCTTTAAACCTTGTTTGCAAGAATCTTTTATGTTTTTTTTTTCTTCCTTTCAGAATCAAGCCCTTATTTGCAAGAAATAAAATCTGTCAAAGATGGTGAAGTTCACAGCTGATGAACTTCGGGCGATCATGGACCTCAAACATAACATTCGGAATATGTCGGTTATTGCTCATGTTGATCATGGTATGTTACTCCGATGCTTGTAGCTGGTATTAACTGCTAAGTTTTTAGTACTACACCTAAATCTTTCGAAAATTTATTTCTGGACGTTTAATTTTCTGTGTTTATTTAGCCGTTCAAAAATAAACTTTCAGACAACATTGCCGTGCGAAAATAAATAAGCTTTCGAAAAATATAGGTGTAGTAGAGAAAGCAAAGGGAACAATACTTGCACCTTTTTGTTGATTGATGTGAGGCAATTCTGTAATGTTGTGATTATTTTGTTTCTTGATAATTACTACTTGACAATGTAACTGAACAATAGCTTTTTTTATTTAGCATTTGTATCTTCTTTGTTTAGAAATTGAAAAGGAAAATATTTTCATATTCTGTTTCAATTATTAGGATTATTTTGTAGATATTTCAGTATTTTAATTGAGTTTCTTGAATGCAGGAAAATCAACTTTAACTGATTCTCTTGTGGCGGCGGCTGGTATTATAGCACAAGAGGTTGCAGGAGATGTTAGGATGACAGATACCCGTCAAGACGAAGCTGAGCGCGGTATAACAATCAAGTCAACCGGTATCTCTCTTTACTATGAGATGAGTGATGGTGATTTGAAGAACTTCAAAGGTGAACGTGAAGGGAACAAGTACCTTATAAATCTCATCGACTCTCCTGGGCATGTCGATTTCTCATCTGAGGTCACGGCTGCACTTCGCATTACTGATGGAGCACTTGTGGTGGTGGATTGTGTCGAAGGGGTATGTGTACAGACTGAAACAGTGTTGAGACAAGCACTGGGAGAAAGGATTAAACCTGTTTTAACTGTCAACAAAATGGATAGGTGTTTTCTCGAGCTTCAACTTGATCCAGAAGAGGCATACTTGACAATACAGAGGGTCATTGAGAGTGCTAATGTGATCATGGCTACATATGAAGATCCATTGCTTGGTGATGTTCAAGTGTATCCTGAGAAAGGAACTGTTGCTTTCTCTGCTGGTTTGCATGGTTGGGCATTTACCCTCACAAACTTTGCGAAGATGTATGCCTCCAAATTTGGTGTTGACGAGTCAAAGATGATGGAGAGGCTCTGGGGTGAAAATTTCTTTGATCCTGCCACTAAGAAATGGACCACCAAGAATACTGGTTCAGCTACTTGCAAAAGAGGGTTTGTTCAGTTCTGTTATGACCCAATCAAGCAGATTATTGAACTTTGTATGACTGATCAGAAGGATAAGCTGTGGCCAATGCTGCAGAAGCTCAAGGTGAATTTGAAGTCAGAGGAGAAAGAATTAACAGGAAAAGCTTTGATGAAGCGTGTTATGCAAAGCTGGCTCCCGGCTAGTAGTGCCCTTTTAGAGATGATGATTTTCCATCTTCCTTCTCCTTCCAAGGCTCAAAAATACCGTGTCGATAATTTGTATGAGGGTCCCCTTGACGATCCTTATGCTTCTGCAATCCGAAATTGTGATCCTGAAGGACCTTTAATGCTTTATGTTTCAAAGATGATTCCTGCCTCTGATAAGGGTAGGTTTTATGCTTTTGGTCGTGTGTTTTCAGGTAAGGTTTCAACTGGTACAAAGGTCAGGATTATGGGACCAAATTACATCCCCGGGGAGAAGAAAGATCTGTATGTGAAAAGTGTTCAAAGAACGGTTATTTGGATGGGAAAGAAGCAAGAAACCGTGGAGGATGTCCCTTGTGGTAATACAGTTGCCATGGTAGGTTTAGATCAATTCATTACCAAGAATGCTACTTTAACAAATGAGAAAGAAATCGATGCACATCCTATTCGAGCTATGAAATTTTCAGTGTCACCTGTGGTAAGTGTAGCAGTTACATGCAAGGTAGCATCAGAAATTCCCAAGCTTGTCGATGGCCTTAAACGGTTAGCGAAGTCAGATCCCATGGTGGTGTGCACAATTTCAGAGACTGGAGAGCATATCGTAGCTGCAGCTGGTGAGCTGCACCTTGAAATCTGCTTGAAGGATTTGCAGGATGATTTCATGAATGGAGCTGAGATTTCAATATCCGACCCTATTGTCTCTTTCCGCGAGACTGTGCTCGAGAAATCTAGCCATATTGTGATGAGCAAGTCACCAAACAGACACAACCGTTTATATATGGAAGCAAGGCCAATGGAGGAAGGGCTTGCACAGGCCATTGACGATGGAAGGATTGGATTGAGAGATGACCCGAAAAACCGTACTAAAATACTGTCTGAAGAGTTTAGTTGGGACAAGGATCTCACCAGGAAAATATGGTGTTTCGGTCCCGACACAACAGGTCCCAACATGGTGGTAGATACATGTAAAGGCGTACAATATCTGAATGAAATCAAGGACTCTGTTGTTACTGGATTCCAGTCGGCATCAAAACAAGGTCCAATGGCTGGCGAGAGCATGCGTGGGGTTTGTTTCGAGATTTGCGACGTTGTTCTTCATTCCGATGCCATTCACAGAGGAGGTGGTCAGATCACTCCAACAGCTAGAAGGGTGTGCTATGCAGCCATGCTTACAGCAAAGCCGAGACTTCTAGAGCCAGTGTATCTGGTGGAAATACAAGCACCTGAGCATGCTCTTGGAGGTATATACAGTGTTCTTAATCAGAGAAGAGGGCATGTTGTTGAGGCAATCCAGAGGCCTAACACTCCACTTTACAATGTCAAGGCACATTTACCTGTTATCGAGTCATTTAAATTCAATGAAGCACTGAGGGCTCAAACAGGAGGACAAGCTTTCCCTCAGTTGGTATTTGACCATTGGGATTTGGTGCCATCTGATCCACTGGAACCTGGGACTCCAGCAGCTGCACGTGTTATCGATATAAGAAGAAAGAAAGGTTTGAAGGAACAAATAACGCCTCTCACCGACTTTGAGGACAAGCTTTGAAGTTCACTTCTTAGAAACCATTTTTCTACAATTTCATTTTTGTTTCCTGTTTTTCATATTTTGTCTGTTATTTTAATAGTACTTTCTAGATACTACCAATAGTTGTTTATATCTTTAATATTAATACAATTTCGTCTTTTAATTTTTATCTTATCTTTTCCATTGTTAATTAAATTTGGGGAGTGAGTTCTTCGACGCTTATACCACAAGCACTATATGTCAAAAGCAGACACAAGTTCAACAGAAAACAACTATAATCTAATCTGTAAGCTTTAGTATAAATAACCTCACTTTTACTAAAATATATTATGAATCTCAGAATCAGGACATATTAAAAGAAAATGAATCCTATTCCTAATTCAAATAAAGCAAAATTTTCAGACTTCTATTTACAACAAATCAACAGATCTACCAAATTTTGCTGTAAGCAGTTGAACATGTCTTCTAAGAACACGAAAAAAAATCAAGATCTTGATATAACCTGCAAATTCAAATGCTCTTAATTTTAGGTCAACAGGAATACCCCTTTAAAGTTTAAACCAAAGCAGCATATAAAAAAGAGTGAAAATAGGATTATCTTTGAATCAAATGTATAAATTGTTAACTGCCGCAAGATTAGATGACCGGATTATGAAAAGTAAAGTCAAACAATATGAACTTGCCTCAGTTATCAGTGGTTTTGCATGTTCTTCCCATTCAGTAACCCACCTTGATGAAGAACCAGTATCTAGTGCACCTGATTTGAGAACCTTCAAAGAATCGCACTCGTCGGGGAATCCTTTGAAGAGCGTCTATGTAGATTCAGCAAGAAAACAAATTAGTATGCTCGAGATTAGACATAAACATTGTCCGCGTTATGGATCAAGAATTTAAAGAGATAAAACAATCTAAAATAAATAAAATTCAGATATTACAACGATGCAAACACTTAATGCGACAAATACTAGCTAAGATTTAGTGTGAAAAGATTGTATATTATCTAGTGAATACCATACATGCAATCATTAACAAACTTACCAAAAGTTCGTCAGCTAGCTCTGAAGATGAAGAGAAGAGAAGACCATTTTTGTCAACACTAACCAGCTCTTTAATGCTTTAAGAAAGTAAAAAAATTGACCAATAAATGAAACGAACATAACGTCTGAACTTCAAAAAAATACAAACGTCAATTTTCAAATGAAGTACATAGCTTACCAAGAGTACGAAACAGCACAAACAGGCAATCCACAACCAAACATATCAACAACCTGGTACCGATAACGAAGAAAATTTAGAAATATATTGAATGAATATGTTTTAATGCAATAGTCGTTTCGGAATACGATGTCAAAATTTGATATCATACTCAAAATATAAAGCTAACTTCATCATGGAAAAGAACTACTTCCACACACCGACGCAAAATTGATGACATGAAAAATAGCTGGTACATATCACAGCACTTTTTGTTTATCCAATGATATATAATAAAGGGTACCTTCATCGGAAGGTCTAATCCTGATGAAGAAGTATGCAGACAAACACCCAGATCAGCTGATCCTGAAATTACTCAAAGATGTTAATATCAAATAATTTACAACACTGCAAGAAATTTTTTAAAAATCAAAGAACACAAAACGTACCTAGCAGTAATGGATAATCATCAGCCGACAGCCACATAGTACGGAATGCCACACGTTTAAGTTTCAATGTCTTTATTTTAGCCTCATACTTTGCTTTTTCAGGACCTTTACCTTTATCAAGGAAGATATTCGTCATTAAATAGTTCCTCATGATTATCAATGCTTCAGAAAGGGAAAAAACAAAAAATTATACCGGTGATGACGAATAACAATCTGGGATATAAACATTGTTTTCCATCAGATATTTCTTTCCAAATGACCTCCTCATCTAATGAATCATCTTCATTTAATATAGCAGCAACACGTCTGTCATACATTAAAGCAGCTTCTAAGAGAATGCCAAAATCTTCATCGGGAGTCCTGTATCGGGTTATACGATGTAAATAAAGCATATATACCGATAATTTTAATGCTACCAATGCATGAAATTCATTGTAGGATACACTTACCAGCTCGTGCTGCTTACAACAAGTGCAGGCCGGTTTGGCTTCAAACATATGTTTGAACCAACCTCAGTTGTAAACAGGGTTTCATTTTGGATTTGGCTACTCAACAGTGAAGTTCCTGCAGGAAGCAAGAACGTTAACAAAATAATGTGCCGACAACTAAGATCAATATAACTTGGCATTGTAAAACCTATCTTACCATTACTAACACAATCTCCAACACCAAGAGGATCATAAAAGTGTTCATTCAATCTGCAAAACAACTATAAGCTAGCTATATTATATTAGGAAACTTTGAAGAATGCTTAATGTGTAACACCATTCACAGTCACGAGACAACCGAACAACTATATCACCTTATGCCTTTCCTCCAGTGAAGTTGGATGAAAGAAGTCGGGAGGCTGGTCGTACAATACCGTAGCACTATGAAGTCAAGGAATGAACACTGGATCAGATTGCGTCACAGTTCATAGGAATATTAATATGTTAAAGAAACAATATATTTGAACTTGAGTTAAATATTATGTTTTTAATCCCAATAAAATTATCAATTTTCGTTTTTAGTCCCTATAAAATTTCCATTGACTTTAAGTCTCCAAAATATTTTTCGTCAACACTTTTGGTCTCCAAATTCCATCGCATATTGGTTGCATCACTCCTAAGACCATCATATACGTGTTAGTTCAGTGTTCTCCTTGCAACACGTTCATGTGATTGATTTGGGGAATTTGAGGATTTTCTATCGTAAAAACCTTGAATCCCAATATTTAATATTATCTCAATTATAAATAATAAATAGTGACTAAATTAATAAAAACACGTGTTAGCAAATAAAATATATGTCATTAGAAAAGCTCATGTGGCAAGTGCCACGTAGAGTTCTGTTAGCCACATACATAGGTTGAAATTTAACAGCAGAGACCGAAAGTGTTGACGGAAAAGATTATGGGGACTAAACGTTGAAGAAATTTTTTATAGAAACTAAAAACGAAAATTAATAATATTTAGGGACTAAAAACATGTTTATCCATTTGAACTTTTAGCAAACTCTCTTACTTAATTCCCCAGTTTTGAGCCAATTCATGCTGCATTGCTTTTGTTACGCATAGAGAAGCGTCTGCCATTTTCCCATAATGCTTCTCAAACCTAAATGGAGTCAACAAAAATAATCACATTAGAATCAAGTTTAAGACAGAAAAGTCATAAAAGACCCAAAAGAAAAATCCATATCGGTTATTATTGTCAAATTTGAACAAATTGTCAAATTTGAACAAACCACTATTGTTCTTACAGTACTTAGTACAAAGTGATGTCAAATAGAGGCTACAGCGGCACTATAGCACTGCAACATAGTAGAATTTGAACAAAATGCTATTTTTTGCAATCAGAAGTTGACAATACTGATATTAGCAAAATGGAAAAGTTAAAAATGCTGAACTAATACCATTTGTATAAAGAGACAAAACGGCTATTCCTTCCCAGGGACAGTCCAAGTAGAGTATATCCGAAATTATGCCAATCTATGACAAATGGTGAATTCCTAAACCAGCTAGCCCATTTTACTGCTACCAGAGTTGGAACTGAAGGAGGATTCTGCACAAACAAGGGAATGAGGGAAGTGAAGTACAAAACTACAGAATATGAGAGAAATGAATAATTTCACAGTTGATTCTAAGAGTTTTATGCAATGGTGTCTCTCATATTCTGATTTTCCTAGCAGGTGATAAAAAGTCAACGAGGAGATTGTAAATGAAACATGGATTGATGACAGGTTTGATTTTTGACTCAGAAGACTACCAGCATTGGGAGTGGCAGCCATACGATTATACCTTGCCAAGGTAAGAGTTTCACGCTCCAAACATGTTTTATGTAATTCTCTTACTTTTTGACAATAATATATAGATATGTTTGTGTAACTGTTTTAAAGTGTAAACCAAAATGAATGCATATTTGTAGTTTCAATCCAGTGCTAGAACTAAAAAAGATTCATGGAAAAAAGGCTACTATTTGTAGGGGATTCACGGCAAAGAAAGCAATGGGAATCTTTTATCTGCTTGGTAGAATGGATAATACCTCAAAAGCGGGAAATCTATGAAGAGATGGCTTGTTCATTCAGCCTTCAAAGCCATAATAATGATGCCTACTCAATAATCTATTAACTTAATCAGAGGCTCTATTGGCTCTCAATCATGTAACTTTTAATCTAACCAAATAGTTCCTCCGGTCCTTTTTATAAGAAATAGTTCACTTTTTAGGTCCATTGAATAACCGATGAATCTGGTCTACATATAGACCAAATTCATCGGATATAGACCAGATTCATCGGTTATTCAATGGACCTAAAGAGTGAATTGTTTCTATAAAAAGGACCGGAGGGCGTATCAGAATAAATTTCCTTTAACACATAGAGTGCTTAACATCATCTATGCAAGATAGCAAAGTTGGGCAATATAGAATCTCCGTGTTAACCCAAACCTTAAACTAATCTAAAACAAACTACTAAACGAATATGGTTTTTAATATTTATTTAGCTTCTGGGATGTTTGTCAAAGAATGGTCACATCCATTTTTCAAGGTACACAACTACACATGTCTGGTAACATCAAAATTCTAACTTAAGCAAGAACAAGTAGCATCGAATACATCAATAAAAGGAGGAAGAACACGTAAAATTGTAACCAACCTGGACAATAAAAATATCAGGAGAAGGTATCTTGACAAAAAGGTACCAAAGAAGCATGAAAAATTGAAACAAGGGCTTCAATAAAAGCATGAAAGGTTGAAGTATCTTCGGTAATCCCTGACGGGCTGTTGGCCACTGCTTCTGTAAATTTGAGAATTTTCCAAAAAAAACTACATCAACTTTTTTTGTAAAACTTATCCTCAAAAGATTAGTCAACACACATACCATTTGGTAAATATGAATAGATGGGTTGGCCAAAAGTGAAGTATGAGGCTCTGAACCTGTTAGAAATCATTGAACGCAAATTTATTAATTCCAAAACATATTCTACTAATAAAAATGTAACTCAAATGGTTCAATTTAAACCATTCAAATACAGAAATAGTAGAATTGAGATCATCTCCGGTACTAGACACCTCTGGTAGGAGAGAGACCAATGCTGTCATATAACAGCGTTATAGCATAGTGGATTTGAACAAATCGCTATGTTTCACATAAGCAATTTAGTACAATGTATTGTCAAATAGTGACTATAGCGACACTATAACAATGTAACATAGCAAAATTTGAACAAACTGCTTTTTCCGAGGTTGACAACTCTAAGAGATAAAAAGAAAAAGGTTAACCATCAATCTCTTCTGTTTATCTCTCCTACCGAAAGTGTCAAGTATCAGAGACGATCTCAACCCGAAAAATTACCTCCATATGCAACAATGTCAACCTCTAGGGAAGCCTGGAATGACACAGAAAAGGCAATAGATCAATCAACAGTACACATAAAATCATTACAAGAATCTCATAAGTTAGAACTATATAGTCCAATAACACAACACATAATACACATGTAATGGAAAATCAAACAACATATGCAAAATCAAATCTAGTCAATACAAAAAGATATTAATTTCTATGAACCCAAAGTGTAAAATTATTTTACACAAATATCTATACAGTGAGACGTGATCGAATACATGGGCGGTGCATACAAATTAAATTTCATAACAAATTAAAATATAACATCAAATTATTAACCCAAAAAGATAAAATTCAAATTATAAAACTTTTTTGGAAATTAACAAGAAATTGAATAAACCTGATTGGCAAGTGAAAGAGCATGGTATTGCATTCTAGGGCTACGTCCAATATCACCCAAAACAACAACACAAGCTCTCCCTCTTCTTCCTCCTTCCATCTTTTCTTTGCTTTTTCCTTGCATTTTCAAATTTCAATGTCAAATCTCAAAATTCAATTAAACCATTCATCAAAATCCAATCTTTTTTAGTCGAAATTAATCAAAATTCAAAAGAAAAGAAAGAAAAATAAATAAGAATATCTCACCTGCCATTTTCGTTGTTGGTGTAGTGACAGAGAGTCAAGTAGCATATAGATGAAAGAAGAAAATCAAATTCGGGTTAAAACCCGACCCGTAAAGTAGTGATATCACTGATATGAGTATGACCCAATTGAATACGGGTCGGATTCTGTGGTAAAGTTGTAATTTTTATGAATTTTATGCCCTTTTTGGAAAAGGGGTTTTTTGGTTTATTGAGAGGGTTTGGAGAAAATTATTATCAGAATTGAAAATTGAATAATGGGAATTTTATGGAATGGAGCGAAGAGAGAATCAAACTCCACAAGGTTTGAAATTTTTTGTAATCAAAGTTTTGATTTTGATTATTGTGTTTTTATATTAACAATAATTGTGGATGAAAATTTGCAGGAAAAATAGCTGGTGTTTTGGTTGAATTTTTGGAAGTTGCTATTACTTCTGTTGTTTTTCTCAAAGGGATTTATCCTTCTGGTTTGTTCGTTCATCTCCATTAAGTTTTTTTTAGTAAATCTTTTCAACTTAGGGCCTGTTTGGATAAACAGCTTATAGCACAAGCGCTTATCATGATTAGCACTTGTGTAAGCTATTTTAATAGCAAACGATAAAATAAAAATAAATGTTATATATGCTACAAGCTGTTTTCCTAAGCTATATCGGAGAACTTATGAAATAAGCCGAAAAGAATTTTTTTAAATTATCATAAGTTCTCCCAAATAGTTTCGCAATGTTGGTAGATAAGCTCAAATAAGTTCATGCTTGATAGAAATATAATAAATAGCAGCTATTTGTAATTTTTCAAGTTAGTGTGTTTGTCTAAAAGTGCGTTGAATTGAATGTAAAGTGCTTTATGTGACTATAGATTCATGTAGAAGTGGGTTGGACCATAGATTCAAGCCAAAAAACAATTCTAGTTGCAGAAGTTACAAATTGTTTGTAGCTTCAAGATGGAATTAATTCTGGAAGCAAAATCAATTCAACTTGAGAGCATCCAAACATCTCAAAATTAATTATATACCTCTAGAATCAATTTTAACTCGTCCAAAAGTGTAACGAAACATACACTTAGTCTTTTTGAATCATTACTCTCTCTCCTATTTTGAAAGCAACGCTGCAGCTAATTTGATAGATTGAGAATAATTTATAAACTGCTTATCATATTTTTAAAGTTTAAGGACGAACATGAGAGAGTGGTAAGTTAGGGACCAAATTGAAGGGTTTCTCTTTTATGTTTGTTTGGTTGCTTGCAAAAAGAAAAGAAAAAAACAATGATTTGTGGCTGCACAATGCAGTTTTATTGTAGATATTCCTTTTTGTTTATTGATAACGAACAGAATAATTGATTAGGATCATTTTTTGGTTGTGGAGAAAAGGTGCTTTTGAGAGGAGAAGGTATATGAATGTTGTGGTTCAAAGGGCTTGTCATCCTCAGCTTAGATATTACATACATGCCACTGTTTCAGGACTTCTTCCCTATATACAAAAGGTTGGTCTTCTTTAGTTGTTTGATTTTGGTTGAATGGGATTTTGATATTGTTTCATTGTTGGTGATGGCAATCCAAAAAAGGCATTTGTACTGTTTGTGTAAACTAGTTTTACCCCTAACGTTGAATAAGAATAAACTTTTTTGCGGTTACAAAGTGGGCTTATGTGGCAATATTCATGAGTTCTAATTGGATGTCGACTTAAAAATATTTTATACTATCAATGCATCACCATTAAGATTGAAGTTACAAACTGTAGCTTTAAGATTGACGTGCATTCATGTTTTTTTCGCTTAGAAAACAAACAAACAAACAAACAAACACATGCCAAGAGTCTAAGACTTATTAGTTATTATAGTTTCGGAGTAATATGAAGGTTCGGTCTTAGAGCTTATCTCACCCTGATATGCATACCTACAAAAATTTCAACTTAGAGGGGAAAATGAGGTGCATTCCTAGCTACAACAGCCATTTTACCATAAGATCACTACCTCAATTACAGTGTCTTACCTCAGGCCATTGTTTCATAATTCGCTCATCCCTCCTAAGATCGCGAATAGGTAATGCACACTGGTTTGTCACAGAGGTGAACAGTTTTCAACATAGGAAACCTAAAGAAGATGAAGGAGAGAAAATACTTATCAAAGGAAAAATCTCAAGGTAGAGTGAGAGATAACTTTAAGGAAGATAAGCAGTGCTGTAAACATGGAAAATTAAATACATTAGAATTTCAAGGCTTAGAAAAACTGGATTAAATACATTCCCTTTTGTGATTTCTCTTTAATTTTTTTTTATTTCATACAGATAAAAACTAAAATGATTCCAATTATTTTTATTTATGATATTTTATAGCACTGAATATCTAGTTTTTAATAAGATCAAAATAATATTGGTAATTGCTGGAGTATAAGCATTTATGTTTAGATTATAAGCAGTTGTTGGTATCATATTGTTGATTTAGCTATTGGTTAGGCTATTAGCTGTTGTTGGTGTCATATTGTTGCTCCATCGATTGATACCGTCAAGGTATAAATAGGAGATTTAGCGCTAGCGTTGAGCTCATGCAAACAATTTCACTCACACACTTTGCAATGAAAATAAAAAATCACTTTGTTTGAACAGGATTCATTAGATAATTACTCCTTGTGATTCTTCTAAGAGAGATATGTTGTAAAAGATATAAATAATCCAATAGCTAACCAAAGCTAGACGATCACATACAAAAACACACCCAACTCCCCTTGCAACTGCGATATTTTGTCTTGCTGATTTACATCCATTACCTTTCATTTACTAGGGCATGGTTGAAAGAGTAGCTGTTATTTTCTTCAATGCTCATAATGTTCCATTGGAGAAGTTTGTTTTCAAGCTTGCAATGGACCTCTCCTATGGTTCAGCTGTGGAAGAGGTTGATCTTCAGTTCTCTCTCAGATCATTTATGAGCAAGTTGTCAATCTCAGAATCTCTTACTAAGAAGCTTCCTCCTGGTAAGTACAAAGTATAAAGCCCATTCATTACAAATTATTTAAGAGAAAAAAAAAACATTCTTTTTAAGTGAAAAATCATTTTTAGTGGTGTTGATGTTGTCTGTTTATGCTTTTTAAATTAATTAGAATCTAAAAAAGAACTTATATGATTAAAATGAGAAGTTGTTTTTAGAAACTTTAGAGAAAAACCTGATTTTTATCTTTATAAAAAACATAAATCGACCTGTGCTTCACATAAAAATCTCTAAATTATTATATCTGATATTTACTTTTATTTCAATCTTAAACAAATAGGCCTATACTCATGCTGCAAAGAATTGTGTTTTCTGTTCTACTTTGGCTTAATTGAACTTTTAATCTCTCTGCTACGGTCTAAAATGATTAAAGTTCTGTTGAGAAAAACATTCCACATTGGGTAAAATAGAGAAAGATAAAATGTTTATAAGCAACGTAGGGTGAAGTCTTAATTGGTTTCTAGACTATAAAGGCATAGTTGCTAACTCACGAGTCAACTCGTAGACTCGGAAGAGTTTATGAGTCTTGTTGAACAAGTGACTTTAAACAACACAAGAGGGGGGGGGGGGGGGGGGGGGGTGAATTGTGTACTCGAAAAGATTGATTAAAAATAAGCACTTAAAAAAATTTAATCAAATAAAATAAAGTGCTTGAAAATAAGTTTATATAAATTAAAGAATGATATGTAAATATGCCAAAAAGAAATAAAAGAAATGAAAAGGAAAGGAGAAAGAACACAAAGAAATTATCCTGGTTCGGCCAAAAACAAAGGGCCTACTCCAATCCCCAAGGAAAGCACCTTGAGATTTCACTAAATCAAGCTTTTATAACAGGATAAGCTAATAACCTTTACAATCGAGAACTCTCAACACAAACAATGGGATATCACCTCCCTTGTGCAAGAGCCTCTAAACCAAGAGATATCACCTCTCTTGAAAACTTCGGGATCACACCCAATATAAAAGAAATTACAAGATTGAAAGATTACACCAAATGTGTAGATATAACAAATTGAAGCACAAGTACTACAAAGTAAACTATGTAGTATAAAAGAGCTCTCAAGAAAATATATTAGCAAGTGTAAAAATAATGAGAGTGATGAGTATTATTTTTTATGATTTTGATGCCAAAATTATCGTTGTTGAAAGAGCTGTCACAAACACTTATTTACAGTGAAAAATAGTGTTATGCATTAAACAAAATATGTCCGTTGTAGCTCAATATGCTATTGCAGCCAAATAGCCGTTGGTAATTAAGATGAAAAAAGCCGTTAATCCATTTCCATATATAACTATAATTGAATGTGCCTTTTAAGAAGAAAATAAGATCATGAAGGATATAATCCATTTTGGTCATGCTACATTCAATTATGTTAAAAGGAATATCACGCTGCACAATACTAAAATTGGAATTAAAACTGATTATGCTTTTTTTTCACAATTGAATATTAGTTATGTCATGCAAAAATATTATTTTTATAAGCTCAAAATAAATTATGCAATTTTCTAAAATAATTATGCAAAAATATTTTTATGCAAAATCACATGTAACTAAAAATCATTGTGAGTGTGTGATATATTTTAAAGAGAGCTTTTTCAACTACTCACATAAGGGTCCTAAAAATATCTGGATTACAACTCGATACATCTATGACCCAAGTCTTGAAAGCTTGATCCTCTTTTCCGCTTTTTGCATCATTGTCATGCTTAGACTTCTTTTGTCAATCATCAAAACCACAATGTTCCTGTCAAGGCATATATTCACAAGTCTAGGAGGCCAAAGTGAGTTGTCTCACACTCAGACTCATTTTCGCTCGGACTCGGTCAAACTCGGATAGAATCTTCATTTTGTTGCTACTTTTATGCTTTTTTCTGTGTGTGCTCTGTCCAATCTCCAAAAATAGCATTGTGTCATTTTATGGGTTTTTTAAAGTAATTTTTTATTTTCCATAGACTCTTACGAGTTGAGTCTACGAACCCTTCACGAGTCTACGTCGACTCGCAAGTAACAACCTTGCATAGACGTCCCAATCTTTGATCACAGGAGTTCAATTTACAAAAACTCCTTATTAAAGGATTGGAACACTTAACTCAAGCTCATGAAACTTAAACTGACTCAAACCTTCTAAAGTAATCTATAAATAGATTAACCTCTATTGTAACTTTAACTGAAATCATTTCAATCAATTTCAGCTGAAAATTCAGCATTCATTTACAATAAATTCTCTAAGTTCTCATCTATGCAAGATCAGAAAACTTTGATCTGAGGAATTTTAATACTTCTCCAATTAGGCCTATGCTAAATAGCCATCACAATCTTTGATCACTAGAGCCCAATCTACAAATACTCCTCCAATTGGACCTATACTAAAAACCCAACACGGTATCTGAGCCTAATGGCCTAGTATAACTTGTACTGATCCAACTAAAAAATATAAAACTAGGCATCCAGGACTCAAGAAGTACAGAACAATCAACTGAAATAAGCTTGAGACAGTTATGGTATGCAAGTCACAAATGGGCACGGAATAGACTAATTTAGTTGAACTTAAGGGGCAGTGTTGAGAAAATAATTCCTGATATCATATAATAGGCAATGCTAAAATTCAACCAGTTTAGACCTTTTGGACCATAGACTCCACAAGCCTTGATCACTGTTTTGTACAAACACTCCTCCGATTAGGCATATGCTAAATAATCCAACAGTTCTAAATAATTTCTCCTGTAATGAAATCCTCAATTTTTATCGAAAATTTAGGTCCTTATGTTGTTCTGGCATCCAATTTACCTGTAGAAAGTAGTGATGTGGCCAGCAATTTACATACATGTTTTTACTAATTAAGAAAATAATCTTCATGGATCCACTAATGTTTTTAATTTATTTAAATGTGTTATTTCATATTGAGTAGTTTAAATAGACTAAAAGTCACTTATAGGTCCATTGAGATCCCAACTCAGTAAAGTGTCATGCTATGTATATAAACCATTTGCCAGGTCATAAACATTTGTGAGTAAACTGAACAACAAAAATACAAAGACATAATTTTCAACTAAAACTGAAAATTTTACTGCTTAGAACATTTGAGAGACCTAAAATGCAATTTAGTTTATCTTTTGTGAAATCTTCTCATGTTTTTCTTGTTGTAAATTTGTAACCATCTCATTCACCCTAGCATTCCTATATCTCATCATCAATTACAGTTCATATAGATTGCTACTATAGAATCAAGTGGAAGTGGTTTGCTACTTATTGTCATTCATGAATATGGATTGGAAATCATGTGCTGAATAATATCATTTTTGTAGTATATATTATAGACTGAAACCTAGGTCTAAACTATCGTTTCAATTCTAAACAGATTGCAGATGGGAGATAACTGCTTACTTTCGATCCATTCCCGAGGCAGGTACAAGCAAGGAAGCAGACTTGTGGATCCCAACCGACACAAAGCAGTGGCAACAGCCTCCACTTATAACCCCTATCAAGTCAATGAGTAGTGAACCTCTATGCCTGCAACTGTACTTGGAGCATCCATGTTTATCGGAATCATTGCTTTGAGAAGGGAACTTCCAAGTAAGGTGAAAATGTTTTTCATCTCATTGTGTTTTTTATTCATTAGATAATCAGCAGACTCTTACTAAATATTGCTAGCGACTTCCACTCAAAGTTGTCAAATCGCGGATAATAGAAAATAATGGTTTGTTGAAACTCTCCATAACGCTGCAACAGGCAAAATTTGACAAAACTTTCTAGTAAATAGTGTATCGCGAAACAAAAGCGGTTTGTTCAAATGCTGCTAGGTTATAGCGCCACTATAGCCGCTATTTCACAACACTGCTTCCAGTAACTAATCAATAGTTCCATTGTGAAGCTTGGTAGCTTAAGAATCGCATGTACATTTTTAAAATGGAAATAAAAATATTATGAAGGTAATTAAATAATAATATAATTAGTTACAGTGGAGTTAATTTTCTTTTTGCTTGATCAGTGGCTTATATTTGTAACCTAGATACTCAAAACATGAAATACACTATCATCAAAGACCAATAAAAACTTGAAGTCCTGCATTGAAAAGAGATAAAGTCTGAAAAAAGTTTATAAAGAGATGCAACCTTCACCTTACAAGTCAGATTTGTAAGGACGAGTCAGTCCTACTATAAAACTCAATATGGTATTAGAGCCTATCCATTTGGGCTCACCAAATTATTCACAATAGTGTTGGGCGTGAGAGGGTGTTTTGGGAAAAATCCAAGTTCCACGATGAAAGTAGATGTCTGGAAAGAGTTTATAATGAGATGCATTTCTCACCTTACAAATACAGCACGTCTCTAAGGAAAATTATTACACACCGTAACTGTGTTAATGCAGTAGTCATTATCGACTGTCCGGTCAATAATAAATGGTTGAGATTAAAACTGTGTTTAAACTACACTGATCAACCAGAACCGTCTAATTGCTTTTGGACGGCCGAGATCGCTTACTACGTGTAACTGCGTGAAGCAGTGCAATCAATCCAGATCCCGTCTCTAGACTCTTGAATCATCATGGCCAACCCCTCATATGATTGTGTTCATGGACCACAGCCATTAGGGTCACATTGACAAGAATATGTCACCTTTTGAACAGTCCTAGTAAACAAAACAAGATTTTTCAACTTATTCATTTATATTATGCTTTAAATTTTAAAATGTGTGGATACTACTATTGTACCTAAATATCAACTGTTTCAACATATTCTGAAGCTACTTTTGATCACACAGGAACACCTCATTATTATCTCCCTACACCTTTGTTTACACATGCAATGGTCATTATTGGGGGCTAGTGGTTTGAAAGCATATTCTCAATCTGTGGAATATTAAAAGAACTTTTTTACAAGCACTAGAGGGCTTGCATTGAACTCTTCCCAAATGAAAAGCTGCTTACTTTTTGCTGTGATTTGAAGGTAGGAGATAGGATTTTGATGATGTATTTTTTTGGATGGACATTGTAAAAAGCATCATGGTTAATTTAGTATATTTTAATTGGTTCAAATTGTGTGACTTGAGAAATGTGAAAATTGAGGAAATCAGGAAAATTGAGAAGATCCATTCTCTAGAGAATTCTTACTTTTGAATAGCTTTTTTGGTTTTATGTTATAATGTCATAAGCAGTAATACTTGTATGAATATTTTGAAATATTTATGAAAATAGTTTATGACATATCTATAAGCTGTTTTCAGCTTATTTTAAGTTTTTCTAAATAGTTTATTTTAATTAGTTGTTTACAATCTATGAATTGTTTATACCGATTTTTCCATTCTATTGTAGAAATAGTTTATACATAAGCTCTTAACTAAGTTGTATACCCAAATGTCCCCTTGGTCCCCTAAACTTTTTGTTGGGGCGTCCGCAAGAGCTCATAAGAAACATCGGATCATATGTTCCAGGATCACAAGAGAAGTATCATATTCATTTACGTCAATTCATGTATTGCATATAATATCTGAGTTTCAAATATGTTTACTCAAATTTCGCATATATTTACACAAACTCAACTATCATGTTAACTTAAATAAGTTTACATAATATTTGAAAATTTGATGTTGGAGATTAAAGCTTTCTAAAACATGATAGAGGATGCAACTTGAAATTATGAGGTCAAACAAAAAGTTTTCTTAGAGGAATCATATACCATAACATGAAAAAGCAATCACTAGATGAGAAACTCTTTGATCTTTTGTTACATCATCAATGAGAAACAATTCCATGCAACTTTGTGTTTTTCTTTTCTTTTAATGTTACTTTTCTTTTTGCTTTGCATGAATTTGGAAATAAAAAATCTATAGTGCTTAAAGTTGCAAAATCAACTTAATAGATATCAAGAATATAGAGTAAATATGAGGTTCCATTTGGAGAATTATTTATAGTGTACATTGATTGAGAAGCCACTATAGGAACCGAATCCAATTATGTGAATTTTTTATATGAAATATGAAAAGCTAGGGACTAATGCATCATGTTATCTACATTGGTGGAATTGTGGTCATTCAAATTGTTCTACTTTGTGTGTTAGAATTATATGAATATCATATGATACTTAATAGAATAAAGGTGCTTCTTTATTCCTTCCTACTATCAATGTTTTTAACTTGGTATATATTTTTAGATCTGCATGATTTGTCAACTTGAGGTACCAATGCTTTTTCTAATATATGAACATAAATTTATGTATATATTCATTAGCAATAATATCGACAATAATACAAATGGTAGATAATTAAAACTATAGTGATTTTTTTTTTTTCAAGACTATATCCTATATTAGGCAAAATTTAACATAAAATTTGTACATGTTGGTGGATAAGAAGGTGTTGAAGGAATTTTAATGATTAAACCATGAATCATCATATTAGAGAACAACATAACGCATACTTTTTATCATTGGTATTTCAGAATTAGATTATTCACCTTATATTAACTGTCTGATAGGATAACAGTTACATAGTCAAATAGTTGAGGGCAATGAGTCGGTGACCTCTCATTGAACTTAATTGAATGACCCAACTCATCACAATCCATTCAAAATTAAAGCTCAATGATAAAATTCATCAATAAGTGCTTAATAACAATAGATCATAATTTATATTAGATAATAATTTCTAATAATAATTGATTATTGTGAATCTATATCCATAATTGATTAAAAATAATTAATCCAATGTTTTATAAATAAATAAATAAAAATGTTTTTGAATAGAAAGGTCATTAGTTCCAATCCTTGTAAATCTTTTTTCTATTTTTTATGTCTACTATTTAACACAGTTTTATATACACATATATTACTAGTATATTACCAATTAACAAATTATATATTATATAAAAATCTAAAAAAAAAGAATTATGGAGTATTATATAAATATAATTTCTTTTCTATTTTATTTTATATAATTTATAAAGTTTTGACATCCCCAACTAAATTTCTCAAGATATACCATTCACAATCGTTCATATTTCTCCTTGCCAAGACTTAAACTCTAAATCCCTAATTGTTTAACCCTTAGCTTAATCGATTGAGTTATTTATTCCACCCCACAATCGCTCATGTCACCACCGGGATTTGGCTCAAGTAATAGTTTGATGCAATGGATGTTCTCATATACATTTATTTACACATAAGAGTTTTTTTTTTTTTTACGAAAACATAAGAGATTGTTGGAAACGAGTTGAGATCCTCTCCATTTTCAATTATTTCCATTTCTTTTATTATTATATAATTTTGGAAATATAAATGCAAAAGTGTGACATTAAATGAGGTAAAATCACTTTTATGCACCCCAAAATATTTTAAAACTTTGATAATAAAAGAAATAGAAATAATTAAAAATAGAGAGGATTTCAACTCGTCGTAAACTCAAAATATCGAGTTAGGTTCTTAAAAGAAAAATCTCTCAACCAACCCCACTAGCTTTTACATTTTGGGTTAACAATATTCAATATTGAACGGTGTGGTTGGACCATAGCCTTAAAATTAACCTTTTTTATACCTACATGAAAAAAAAATACATTAATTATTATCTATTGGTCTCATTCATACATGTCATTTTCAAGTTTAAACCACTAGGATCTGTAACTAAAAGACACTCATTTCGATGTTATTTCGTGTCTGTTTGTATTAATTGACGTATGCATTTATGTCTATTTACTTCACATGCATATCCATTTTTTCATTTTTTAGTTAGCAAAAAAACAAATTAAGTCTATTTCATTTCATCATCTCTTGTTTTTTCATTGTAGCATCACTAATTAAAACACCGACTTGTATTTTACTACATTTTTTTTTTCTCATCACTCATCATTTTAAGCTATGCAATTATTTTGTTTGTGCTTATCTTCAAAAAAAATTAGTTGAGATTAAGATATGTACACAAATCGTAACATCATATCATATTAGCACTCATTTTCAAGATTGTGTGATCATCTTGAATTAGAGAATTAGTGGGGTGGAATTTTTCAATTATTTCCATCACATTTATATTCTTCTCAATTAAATTATACACCTAATTTTCTCAATAATTAATCAAAGAAAATACTAATTTTAAAAAAATAATCGATCGTTAGTTAGTTCAGTGATGATTGACGCTGTATTTTGTATTGAGGACCACGATACAATCTTTCGTAATTGCGATCGGAAGGAAACTTGAACAACTTGATGTCAGAGAACTGACTTTCAAATCAAATTAGGTGGTATAGTGAATCGGATAATGGTAAAAAAAAATGAAAAAATTTAGCTAGCCTTATTTTATCACACATTGTTGTCAATTTATGACAAGAAACTAACTAGAGACTATTGAAGGAAGATGCCAACAATTATCTGCACATACATTTAATTTTATAATAATGTGTTATGTGTCATTATTAATTGCTGGCATATAATAACCCTTATGACATGAATGAATCATAAGCACATGGAGAGTGTTAACCTCATACAACACATTCTGTGATGACAATGTAAAGTGGGGGCAATATATAGCATGTGTAGTCACTATCTCTTATTCTATTATAAGGCTAAAAGAGTCAGATATTATTAAAAATGGGACATTGTTTGATCAAATAGGTTAGATTTGTTAATTGCTATTCAAGTGGATCCTAGTGTACAATCAGGCCCAACACATTAAATCACACACCTATCATACTTTTCTTCAATATGGCCCTTTTTGTTTTTACACAAGTACAATTAATTAACATTTTAGGTACTATAGTGTAATATCATAATTAAGAAGCTTCATGTGGCAAGTGGGTAGTTGATAGACTCAATGACCTCAATTATGGATAAGTAAAAGCGATGGATGGAATCTAAGATATTGGGTTTAAGTAATGAGTTATTTCTAGAACGAATTGTTTGGGAGAATCTCTTAATAAAAATAATTTTTGATTAAATTTTACTTACCACACGGTTGAACTCTGAATTACCAAGTCTCTTTACCCTAAAACCAGAAGGTTAATATAAAAAAAAACGTGGTGGATGGAAATCGAAAATAATTATATATATAATTTGTTTTATAAAAAATGCCCTTTTAATTATTTTTTAAAATGACCTATTCTTCAAAAGGGATATTTAGTAAGTAGGGTATTTGGGATTTTTTTAAAAAAAATTATATTTGAAAAATTCATTAAGTTTAGCTAGAAGAAGACAATGCAATTCCAAGATGGGGTGTACTAGCATTTAAGTTGCTATAGCATAATGGTGAAATATTATTATCTATTTATTGGATGGTAGGGTAACCTTGACTCCACTAGGGCCAACTCAAAGGAAAGAAACATATATTACCATGATCAAAATTAAGGGTCTACTTCCATAATGTTGTTAAGATAGAATTGGAACATGAAACATGTTACCATTTTTGTCCACATGCCCTAAAAATAGTATGCTTAACATCCAAGTCTAAGTGAATTGAATAACTAAGATGTTGAATTTTGATGTAAGTTTTTTTATCTTTTCATTGATCCTCCACTAAATTACTGAATTGTGAATTGATTTGACATTTAATTAGTGGAAACAACATTGATGAGGAGACATTACTTTAGTGTGAAAACACTATAAACCCCATTTTAAAAGCATGAGGAAAAGGATTGAAGTGATGGTGTACCTAAAATAATGTAATTATTTCCATGCCTTAATTATGATTTTACATCTTGATAATTTGTTGTTCCAAAAATTGAAAAGGAAAATAATAGAAGCTAAAGTCATTGTGGAAAATCCTTAATAGGAATCTGCCAAAGTTATGAAATTGCTATGTCAATTCCAACAAACAAAAAAATTTATGGTCCATTATCAATGTGGGCCTGATTTTTGCTCATTCATCAAAAGAATTGTGGACAACACAATGTGATGCACTCTTTCATATTGATGATAAAACCAAATATTTTTCCTTCATAATATATTGGATCCAAAAGTTATAGATAGTTGAATCTCAATTCTCTCATGACTCAATGTGAGACTTTGAAAAAGGAAGAAGGGGATAGGGAACAAAAATTAAATATTTTCATCTTTTTATATGATACATATATATAATTAAGTGGAAAAGAGAAGGTTTATACATGGTACATGTTTATGTTGGCCTTGCTATCATTAATTAACAAAAATTACTTCACAATATTTTTGATGTTAATTATAGTTAGTCTAATATCATCTCACTACACTTTCGACTCAATCGAATAGTCAGGCGCCAACTAAAGAAAAAGTTTTTGCACGGACTAGGCTCATCATCTGATGCATAACTTATTTCATAACCACCATCCATCACCACAGATGTAGATTTCATGTTAACAATTTCTAAATGTATTACAACCTTACGTTTCGAACGGGCTTACAATATTAATGTGAGTTTAAATACAATTTATGGAATTAAAATATAAACTATTAGATCTTGATCAGATTATTGAAACGTATCAAAAATTCTAGTAAATTATGGTGCTTACAATTTAGCTTAATGTAGACAAGAAGGAACTATTAAAACTCTTTTAGACAAAGTCCCCACTGAGAAGAAAAGGGGATAAAAAAGAGGAAGAATGGCAAAGGCATAATCATTTTACCCAAGATGGGGGGAGTTGGGTTTGTGACCACAAACTCCAATAGTACATATTAATGGGATGAGTAAGCCTAGGTGGACCTTAGCACATGGAAAATTATGTTAGTGGGGAAAGTTGATTGTTACACTTGCACATACCAACATGTCTAAAGGCAAGGGAAAAACAATAGTTAACAATGTTTGTTACTCCTTTTTATTCTCATGTTTCTTTAAATTTTCTCTTTTCAATGTCTCATCCATAGTGGGAGAGAGAGAGAGAGAGAGGAGGCTTATGCTTTCAAAAAAAAAATATATATACACAATAAATAATAATGTCCTATTCTTTAGCATTACTCCACCTATTGCACCAAATCCATTCATGTAAAGTAAACTCATGGAAGGTCATTCAAAATTCCTCTATAAAGAAATGCTCATTATGCAAGATATGATTTCTAGGTGAATGATTTATTGTGCCACTTTTCTTTTATGAACTAGTTGATTCTTAATTGTTTGTATATATATCATGACCCACCATGGCTTTTGTTGACAATATATAAATATTATCACCCCATTATCCTTACAAAGTAAATTGAGAATCATATCATAGAATGTGAGAAAGTTGTAAAAGATCAAATTTAAGATGCCAACAAGGCATTTCCCAATATAGAATTGCATCCCCTAAACAATATTTTATCAAAAAATATAAATTAGGATGAATTATAAAAATATAAAAAGAGGAGACCAAGTAACAATGTTACACATAATAACCAATTAGATTCTTTTGGTAGACATTTTTATTGAGAAAGGAATATGTATATAAAAACAGAAGCCTCACTCACATTGGCTTAAAATTAAAGAACTTTAGATAATGCCTATGAGTATGACAATCAAGATTAATTTAATTTAGAAAATATAAATTACATTTTTTTATAATTAAAATTAGGCCGACCTCAAATATCAATATGTCATTGAATATGATTGAAAACCAAGAATTCCATTCTTTGGACTTTTCAATATATGCTTTTCACTATAGAACCTTTAGACTTAGAGATACACAATTGTTATGGAGACATAATTGAACATGCTACTTTAATTTGGGAGCCAGCTTCATTTCAATTAATAGTTCACCATAGATTTTATCATCATATATTATAATTCATTTTATTTTTAAGTGACTTGTGATATGGGAGAGAATTAGTGGGGTCCTTCTTTTTAAAGAAGAAAACATGTGTTAGGATAGAACAAAAGGAAACAACAAAATCAATTCTATGATGATGGACCTAGGACTAGTACATGAGCATGCCCTCTTTCACAAGGGAAGAAATTAAGTTAGGTTCCACATCATGGACCCCTCAATATATGCCTTCTTTAATTACATCCATATTATATGCTTTGTACTATCCCAATATTTGGAGTAGGTCCATCCATCCCCCAACTGAAATTTTGGAATATATATAAAGAATAATAGTATATTTCTCTTTATTTTACTTCAATACACCAACTTGTATTAGTTTTCTCATATTTTAACGTTAAGAATCTAACATCGATGTTTGAATATATGTTTATAAGTAAAAGAAATCATCATCGTGCAAGTCAATTTCGTAGGATGAAGATTGCATCTTTTCATAGTATCAGCGCCTTTCCAAGATTCATTGGACTATCTGTTATTGAGTCACCCTAAGAGCTAATCCTCATTCTAATTTGTAAGATGAGGATTATCCTAACTTATAAATATATATTCAAATCATTTCGCAAGTAATGTGAAACTGTAATATTTATCACGGATATAGACAACTTATGTGACACACATTTCTAACCCTTTTGCACAAAGTCTAACACGTCTACACATTGTTGAACAAGACAAATAAAAGAAAGCAACATGGCATGGGCCTAGATTAATAGAAAGGTCTCCTATCACATTAGCTTCTCAAGAAAATTTATATGTATATTGTGTGATGTAACATTGGTTTAAGTATCGTTTTCTTAATTGGAGGATAGGTGCGTAGTGTGTACGTGAACCTGCCTAGCTTGGATATAATTGATTAATTTAAATTCCTAAATAATTAATTAAGTACTAACAATTGCAATTTTATGAGTGGATAGATAAATATGTTTAATTAATGAGCAATTTAATCATAAAAATGAATTGTCATTGGGAGGTGAAGAAGATGGAGAAGGTGGGTTTTTTTAGTTTTGACCCCACATAAAATTGATGTGTGATTCTATGTAGAAAAGGGAACAAAAGCAATGAAAGTGAATTAGTTTATTCACACGTCTTTGTCTTAAAAGGGAACATGGTGCACAATGGTATATAGTGTTTGTTGGCTTGCTTTTTCCTTTAGATAAATATTGTTATGAATTTAATTCATATGTAATGTAGTGTTCAAATATTTGACTTATTTCATAATTATTAACCAATTTTTTTTTCAATATCCAGTTTATTGACCGTCTAATCATGTTTGGTCGTTTGGATCATTTTAGACATTAAGTGGTTTCATTCTCCTCTCGATCGTAGTTTTAAACAAAATATTTAGGTATATACACAAAATAATAAACATCAACAAAAAATAAAATAAACTTTTTTATTACTTAAGAAAAGTGTCTCATTTGTGTATATGCCAAAGTAACTTACATTTGATTTTGTGACCGTATAAGATAAGATTAGATTAGCTTCTTTAATATTTGGTTGATGTTTTAATGATGATTTGCGTAAAAGCATTTCAAAGCTTGAAAAAGTTTGGGGGATTCCAATGTGCAATGCACCAACTCAACCAAAACACCTTCATAAGATGTACCGTTTGACAAATCACAATTATGTTAACAAAGACACCAATTTAAACACAATTACCATTTTTAATTACTCCCTCCGACTTCATATATAAGTAAAAGTAACATTTTTTAGTTTATTGAAAAAATGATGTATTTAGTCTATATTTTAGACTAAATACATTCATTTTTCAATAAATCTAAAAAAATTATTTTTGCTTACATATGAGGCCGGAGGGAGTAGCAATTAGTAAAGAGGTCAATGTGGATGCACTAAGAAAAATATTATGCTTAATTAGTTTAAAACAACCGTCCTTTTCCATTGCAAGTTACAACAATCAACAATAGTATAACTTTTAATTATTATTATTATATTCCTATTTGCCTTGGTTTATTTATGTTTAGACTATATGGTTATTAATATTGAACATGAGCCAAATGTTCAATCACGCTTAGAGTCAAATCATGCTTAGTTTTCTTAAATGAGTAACCCATATAAACAATTAGAAATGACCGAAAAAATAGATTTTTATAATAATGAGAAACAATGTTCATTGTATCAATTTGGCGGTTCATGATGGCTCATGCTATAAATAGACGGCTAAATAATGGTACCAATTGTTGAAAATAAATCAAGAACAACCTTTTAAATTTTATTTTCTCAAAAAAAAAAACCTTTCAAATTTTATCAATTATTTAGTCAAAAAAAAAAATACCATCAATTACCCAAGAAATAATATAGCACATGTCTTTTATAATTTAACTAAGATTTTGAATTTGATTCATGTTTTAAACATACAACAGTATTTTACGACCAAAAGAAATCATCAATTAGGTATAGTGCATAAATAATACATCTAAAAAAAGAAAAATGGGAGAAGGTGAAAGAAATAAAAAAAAAAATGCTTAAAGAAAAAATAATAATTCCAAAAAAATATATAACTCCAAAACGAATGCACTGAAGAAAATTTTAATGTAATATTTTAGCACTCCTTTTTTATGTAATATTTTAGCACTCCTCTTTTTTTATTGAATTAGCACAAACAATTCCCTTTCTAAGCAATTAGAAGACAAGCATGTGACATAGTAAGACAAGGACCTCTAAATTTCAAAGTACAATAGTTGAAAATTTCAATAAAAAATTGAGAAATAATTAAAAAAAAAATAAAAGGACCGCCAAGAATATGATATCTAACAATAACATAACAAGATTCTTAATGGGCAAACAAATTCAACACGGCAAATTGATGGAAAATAGAAAATTCATCCATCATTCATTTGATAGGTCACTATATCCATTGCCAAATATATGAATAATTTGTCAAAAATATTGTTGTCTAAGCATATAGGGTGATGAAGTGACCCACTTGAATTATTCTACAATTTATTATTGAAAAAGAAAATAGTCAATTTAATGAATAAGATCCATATATAAAAGGTGGGTGGTATAGACAATTTCAAAGAGAAAGGAAAAAACAAATGATAATATTCTCAACCATCATATGAGTTGTCAATGAATTATGAAATAGAAAATAAATAAAAACACTTATTTTGAAAAATATTAAAATCATTCAATGATTTTAGTTGTGATCAAATGCAGGCCCATAAATTACAGAAAAGAAATATGGACAATCTTTCTCCATCATAGATCATGTCCACTAGTGTCTCAATTGTAAGCCTGCAATGAATGCAAAATAAGTATATTTTAAGATAAAAAAGTTACATTATTTATAGTTAAAAGCATGCCCAAAGCAAATCATTTCTTGTGATTAAGTAAAGAAAATGGTTAACAAGTGATTTAATTAAGGACACTAGGAGTATCTGTTAATGAATCAAATATAACAATAATAATATTGTAAAAGTTGCATAGTCAAATTATTAAAAGTAAATAACTTTTTAAATATTATTTTTAAATTTTTTAATAAATGACTTAAGAACACTTGTTAGTATAACCTATTAATAAATTATTCACTGCCTAGGTACCTAGAAACATCCCTTATAATTTTATGTTATCTCTTACTCATAGTACTATATTTTAAAATAATTATTCAGGTGGTAAGTCCAACTCTGCTAGGTGATTAATTAATTTGGCCATAAATGAAAGTACTATGTATTAAATTTACCCGTACCCAATCACTATGAACATAACTCAGTCTATACTCTATAAAAATATGGAGAATGTTAACTTGTGCTCTTAAGGCACATGTTAAGGAAGTAAAAATAGAAATTATTAAATGTTAATTTGTGCATTTTGACTTTTGAAGTATTAAATTTCTTATATCATTAAATGTTGAATTTCTATTTTGGTATATCTTAACATGTGCCCTTAGGGCACATGTTAACAAGACCCTAAAAATATTGCATGTAATATGAATAGCAGATATTGAAATCTAAATTATAGTATATTTGCTTATTCATTTTTAAATTATAGTACTTTTTAGAATGAATAAGCAAATATATATCCTAGTATTTAAATTTCAATCTCTGCCTTTTGAAATTTATGTTTTGAAAAATAGATTTTTAATCACTTAATTACTTAAAAAAGAAAAATATACACATACTCATGTTTAAAAAGACATAAGGTTGTAAAAAAGATGGAATAATCATCTTTGTGCAACTATAAATTATAGTAATTTATAGTAATTTGTAAGATCTTTTGGGGACTTTATTATATTGTGTTAAATCATTATATTGGATTTAGAATAATAATAACACAAGTGAATTTAAACATTATATAATTTTACACAAAATTTTAACATAATTAATATATAAGTTTTATCACTTTTAAACTCATTTGATATTTCATCGTACTTGAATAGTAATAAATGAAAAACATACATTTGAATAAATAATTTATAATAAAAAAATGTACACGATATATTGAGAATGGAATCAAAGCAATTGATTGATTTTTGCTAGAGATTATTTTGATCAAACAATAAAATTATTTAAAAAGTCTAGTGGTGAGAGGTTTGGGTGGTATGTATGAGGTCATAAATTCAATTTTCATTCACAATATTGTAAACAAAAAAAATACCAATCTGCTCGGTAGAGGTGGAGTTTTCAGTTAGCTTTGATCATGTGCTAATTGTGGGTGGCGGTCTGAAAAAGGACAATTACTTGTTTGGATTGGTTAATGTGTAAGCGGCTTGTGAAAGTCGTGGTAAACAAGAGCGTTGGATTCGATTGTGCAAGTTTCTTAGTCACCAGTCTGCTTGGTGCGTTTGTGGAGATTTTAATGTTTTTCGTTCAGAGGAGAGGACGCGGCAGGATGGGGACACTTGATGATAATTCTAATTTTAACAATTTCATCCAGGAGGCTGTGATTATTAATCTACCTCTTGTGGGGAGGCAGTTTACGTGATTTCGAGGGGATGGAAGTTCTATGAGTAGATTGAATAGATTCTTATTGTCTGAGAGTTGGTGTATGCTTTGGCCAGACGGTTATCAAACTACACTAGTTCGAGGTTTGTCTGATCATTGTCTTATTTTACTTTTGGGGGGCGAAGTCTTTTAGAAGGTTGAAATATTGGCCTACTTTACATGGTTATCACGAGTTTGTTCATGAAAAATGGCATTGTATTCAGGTGAATTGGTGGAATGGTTTTGTTCTAAAAGAAAAGTTGAAGTTCTTGAAATGGTATTTAAAAGAGTGACATGCATATCATGGGAAGAACTTGGTAGACAGACTAAAAGATGTTAATGAAAGAAGGTTAACTTTGGAAGTGAAAGGGAAAATTGAAGATTCGTCTATTCAAATATGGAAAATTAAAGGCTAATCTCATGTTGTTTGAGTTTATTTCGGGGTTGAAGGTCAATTTTCAAAAACGTATGTTGGTTGGTGTGAATATAGCTCAATCTTGGTTGATAAATGCAGCATCAGTGCTCAGTTGTAAATTGAGTCATATTCCTTTCCTTTATATGGGTCTTCCAATTTGAGGTAATGTGAAACAACATTCTTTTTTGTCTGCTTTGGTTGATAAAACCCGTTGTAAATTATCTCTATGGAAAAGTCGTCATCTCTATCTATGGGGGTCGATTTGTTTTACTCAAATCAGTTTTGTCCTCAATCTCGGTTTACTTCATTTCCTTCTACAAGGCTCCAACAGGTATCGTTTATTTACCTTAATATATTTTTAAAGCTTTTTTTGTGGGGTGGGAGTGAGGAATTTAAATGAGATAAAATTTGTTTCGATAAGGAGCAAGGAGGTTTAGGGATTTATAGAGTGTAGGAATTTAATATATGTCTTCTTGGCAAGTGGTGTTGGAGGTTGTTGCAGGAACCTGGTTAGGTGGATGGTGGGGGTAGTAGAGCTTCTAGTTGGTGGCGAGACTTTAATAGTATTATGTGCGGGAATTATATGGGGGATGAGAGGTGGTTTGGTGATAATGTAGTGAAGAGGATAGGGGACACAGAGGGATGACTTTATTTTGGAAGGATAATTGGGTGGATGAGATTTCGTTGAAGTCTCATTGTTTGACTTTTGTTTAGATAAGGATGTGACGGTGGTAGATATGTGTAGGCTCGGTTGGGGTTTAGGAGGGAATGGATGGCGGTGGCGTATGCGCTTGCTTGCTTGGGAGGAACAAATGTGAGGAGAATCTTGTACTATTATGGCTAATGTTATGTTGCAGGTTGATTCTTCTAATGAGTGAGAGTGGATGCCCGATACTGATACAAATTATTCACTAGGTGAAGCTTATCATTTTCTGACTCACTTGTATCCAATAGAGATGTTCACTCATAGCGATCTTATTTGGAATAAGCTTGTACCATAAAATGTCTCCACTTTTTGCTTGGCGATTTGTTAATGACATGTTACTGATGACAGTCAATTATATGATATTTTTAGTAATAATTTATTGTAGCTTTAATAGCAATTAAAGCCCAAAAGCAAGCAAATACCTGAAAAAGTGAAGTTACTTGGCCCAGAAGCAAGAAAAGTGGAAAAAACATCAAAAAAGGTCAAAAACGTAATAAACAGCACATGTCATCGTACCTACAATGAGATCCAGCGTGGTGCGATGAGAATGCGGTTTAAATTGAAGAAAATCTGCAACAAATCTTTTCCATCGTACCACGATGACTTGTCATCGTGGCACGATGAAGGCAGTTGAAGAAAGCAGAAAATCTGGAGATGATCTTCTATCGTACCACGATACGATCCATCGTGGCAACGATGAGGCGAAATTACATGTCATTGTGGCCACGACGGGTGCAATGGACGCGCAGAAAAGCCCAAAACCTAGCTAAAAAACTATAAATCGAGTTCTCATCCTTCACTATTATTCATTCCAAAATATTGAGAGCTATTCAATATTCACTCTAGAGTTAGGAAAACTCTAAGGAGGAGACAAGGAGGGTCAAAGAACTCCAAGGCCAATAAGTTTCTTTTCTTTATTGTCTTTGTAATTTATTTTTCCTAGGTTAGTGGAGTAGATGAACTCCCTTATGAATGATTGGTATTGTATAATTAGGTGTTAAATTCAATTGTTCTCACGTAAACTATTTTATTTTTCGATTTTTATTCTTTATTTTAATATTAATCACATTAGAATAAACTCTAAGGAAAATTAGTGGATATTGCATAGGAAACGAATCTAATTCTCCCAAACGAATGACGTACACTTAAATCTCTTAGGAGACCATTAAATTCAGTATATGTGGTTTGAGTGTAGGATTAAAGCTAATAAAAGAACAATCAATTCTACCCGAGTTAGGGTGAGAACTAGTATAGACATATGTGACAACTTGTGACACCATTGAGCTTCAAGGGTAAGGATACCTAAGTACAATGATATGAAACAGTGGAACCGGATGGGCGAGGATAATTATAAGCAACGTAAAGGCAACCTATACTAGGCTCTAATCAAATTGTAATAGAAATAGGCAAAGAGTGCTCCCAAACCTATTTTATAAAGATTAATGCTAATAGAGGGGAATAAGAGAAATTAACAACTAACTACCAAGCAGGAATAAGTGAGAGATTCGAAAACACTTAACCACCCTGTGTGGACACACACAACATTTTATTTTTATTGTCCTTTACTTTTCTGCTATTTATTTTCATGCAAAACTCTCTCAAACAAACAAAGCAAATGAAAAACACTTTTACCTTCTAAATTCCTAAGCGAAACTAGTAATTTTGGCACAATCCCTGTAGAGAACGATAACTTATCACTTTATTACTTGGTTGCGATTCTGTGCACTTGCAGAGCCACCATCAATTACCCACAAAGTTTAATCTATTTGCTCGTGGATGCTACCGTAATGATTCTCTATTATGCTCAACAGATTGTGATTATTGAGGACATTCATCTTTTATTTCTTAATTGCCCCATTTTTGGTGATGTTTGGAGTGACATCATTTCTTGGTTAGAGATCACGTGTGTTCTTCCGGATAATACAATTTCGTTGGCATATCAATTTTCTGGAGCTCATGTTTTTTAATAATACTAGGATCTACAAGCCATTTGGTTAGTTTCGGATTGATCTATCTATTTGGAAAGATAGAAATAATAGAGTCTTTAATCACAAGGAAGTTACTATTGAAAGGTTGATCTTTAACATCAAAATTCAAGTTTGATGATGGCTTATAAGGAATTTTTTTTTTTTTTTGATCTAAATCGTCGGATGCTCTATCCAAAAGTTTGTATGAGATTCAACACAGAGTGATGTTTTACTTTAGTTAGTTTGATCGACATGAAAATAATAAATTAATAGAAGTTTTGTAATCCCATATTCTAGAACATTCCTTTTTTTCCGTTTTATTTTGCAAAGTGATCAACTTATGTTCGCAAAGCTATCAATTTTCGACTGCTATTATTTTGTACTTTTATGATTTATTATTATTTTTTCTTCTATTATGAAAGGTTTAGTATTATTATTTTTGTTGAATTTACTTTTTTGAGTTATCTATCTAATACTAATAATAATAATAATAACGATCAATTTTTATTTTTATATTGTTAAAATATATTATGCAAAATAAAATAAGTTATTTTTTCAAATTTTACCTAAAATCCATAAAATATGGTAGGTTTTGGTTGATGTTAGTATCTCATATCATATGGCATGGATGGACTATTAAAAAACAAACAAAAGAAAAAAATGAAGTAAAAATCACGTTAAAATTTATGTTTTTATAAAATTTTAATATTTAAAAAAATATAATTAACAAATTCCTAAAAATATTAGTACTACATTTAAAAAATTTTCATAAAGTACTCCGTAATTAACTTTGTGCAATGTAGGACTAGTAGTAGTATTAAATTGTGATGAGTGGGAATCAGATTCACGTGTTTTGTAGAGCTGCCGGTCACAAAGGGACAGATGGTCCTAATCGAAAAGGGCCCACATAGGTCTTAAAAAGATCCCATCCTACAAAAAATAAAAATCTCTTTCCCATTATTTTTGTGTTGTCCTTGTTTGGGACTACTCACTAAATGCTACCTTTGGCATTTGTACCTGACCTAAGTGGGGTCCAGTATAAAGAGGTCGTGGTTTCTTGTGTCCCCAAACTGCATCAAATCAACAAACATCATATTTTTCTGTATGCGTACATAAATCAAATTTGGACTATCTTAGCAGTGTTTTAATTTAGTGGGACTATACCATAGTAATATGGTGGTGACTGCTCGATTGATTTGGAAAATTTGCTTTTCACATTCAACGTGGAACAAGGTCACTACTGCTACTGCTAGCTACTTGCTTTTCCAATGGAGTACTAGTAGAGTCAGGAGACTACTGTATTAGTATATTATTCGTTATGATTTTTAATATAAGAGAAAATTTATTAAAGTGAAAAAATATTTAATTTATATGTTAGATATATTAAGGTTTAATTAGTAAAATAGTTCCTTAAAGATATTTTTGATTTTATATTGGTCTCTTAAAAAAAAAGGTCTGAATAAGTCCCTTAAAGAAAAAAATGTCTGAATAGGTCCCTTAAAGACATCTTTGTTAATCAGTTTGGTCCTTTCCGTCCATTTTTTCGAGGACCAAACTGATTAACGGAGATGTCTTTAAGGGACCAAACAGATTAATGGAGATGTCTTTAAGGGACCTATTTGAACATTTTTTTCTTTAAGGGACCTATTCGATCATTTTTTTCTTTAAGGGGCCAATGTAAAATCAAAAATATCTTTAAAGGACCATTTTACTAATTAAGCCGATATATATATATATATATTAAAAATTGGAAGTATTCTAGTAGTACTAATTTAGTAGTATTGTTTTTGGTCTCCTTTATAAAAAATTCCTCTTTATTTATTTTTATTAAATAATTAATATAGTATTTAGTTATAATATAGAATAAAGTTTTGTTTTAACACTATTATAAAATAAGATGTATCGGTTATTCAATAAATTTATTAGGTATACTCATAGAATTTTATATTGGATCTAACTCAATTCTACAAAATTGACTTATAAGGTGAGAATTGTCTCTACTTTATTAACATATGTTTAGGCCTTCTCGACATCGATGTTGAATTTCTTAACACACCTCTCACGTTCAGTAATATTAGACTTGATGCGTGTGTATAAACCGTGGGTGACTCAATGACGAAAACTTGATAACAGGTTACCTAATGAATTTGAAGAAATTTTGATGTCGTCCTTAGATTTTTATGTTGTACTTAATTTAACTATACAAAATCAATTTATAAGATGATAAGTGTTTTTACTTTATAAACTTACGAAGTCTTCTCCACACCAATATGGAACTACTTAACCTATGTAGTACTACATTGTAATTATTTGATCTTATGAAAGAGGGAAAAAAAAGTGCTAGTACTATTTGGTGTGGGATGAATGTGACTTGTGACTAAAGATATCTGATTCCAATGTGATTTACATGGTTACTTACTTTTCCAATTTGTACGTCTCATTTACTATTTGTTTGGTAATTTTGTGCTTAGAATGAAGATTAAAAATTTAAAGTTTAATTAGTAAAATGCACCCATAAAAATATTTTTGGTTTTATATTGATTCCTTAAAGAAAAAAAAGGATCGAATATGTCCCTTAAAAAAAAGGTCTGAATATGTCCCTTAAAGACATCTTCATTAATCGATGACCAAACTGATTAACGGAGATGTCTTTAAGGGACCTATTTGAACATTTTATTCTTTAAGGAATCTATTCGAATCTTTTTTTCTTTAAGGGACTATTGTGAAACCAAAAATGTCTTTAAGAGACTATTTTACTAATTAAGCCAAAATTTAATTTTTGTATGCAGTGTAAGTTAATTAATATAGAAGAATAATTTTATTTAGTTTTTTTATTGTTCCATAAAAATAGCTTAATTTGTAGAAATATTGCAATATACTCCTATAAGAGTTAAAATTTAAATTTGAAATTTCTTACTTATTTACTTAAGAGGAGAATTTCTGATCACTAGAAAATTTGACAAAAAAATATATAATACGGACCAATTTTCAATTTATGAAAATTTAAAGGACTGTTTTGAAAAAATAATAATTAGGGGTTCATTTGCAATTTTTTGAAAAAATTATAGTGGGCTAATTTGAAATTTTTTAACATATGGAAGAAGAGTGATTTAGGATCAATTCTAATCCGAAATCACCACTCTTGATTGTTTTTTATTTCTTTTTATTATTTAAATAAGTGAAATAACTGATTTCCTCATATTTTTAGGTTTAGTTTGCGTTTTCTTCTTCTTGGTTTTTTCGCCCGATGTTGTTTTATTCTCGTCGCAGAGCAGAGTTGTTTGTTTTGATTTTTCGTATTGGTGTTTGTGTTGATTTTCAGTATTGGTACGGTGTTTGTTTTGTTCTGATTTGTTTTGATCTAAATTCAGTACAGATTCAATGACTTTAACTTCTTCAACATTGCAGATTCGAAGACATGAATCTTCCGAACATTTGAATTTTTTCATATCAATTTTAGGCTTTGTCATTAAGTCATTTTATGTTATTAACTCAGATGCTATTAGCTTGTTCGCAGATTCATTCTTAAAAAAAATATTTTTATATTAAGTAGTTTATCATGTGCACTTAGGATACATTTTAGCTTTTGCTTAACTATAAAATACTAAAATAAATCTAGTTGTTTCTAACAAATGGTTTTATCCAAAAATGACATCCACGTTTTGCACATATTAGTGTTAGTTATTTGTATCTTTCTTATTAGTCAAATTAAATCTCATGTTAATAGCGACTGATCATTTGCTACAATTGACTTGTTCTTGCCACCCAAATCCTCACGACTCTTGCCTCTTGTTCCATAATATTATCTATTCAACATCTTTCATCATCTAAAATGCTTGAACCGTTTTTCATAATATACAAATCAATTGAAAATTAAGTGTCGTATTTTATTATGGAGCCGAATATTTCCGGCCATTACCATGTACACAATCAATGTTGAAACATTATCATCAATATTAATTCATAATAATATTTAGAAGTTGTTCCAATATCTATGTCATGTAGTTGGAGTTTCAACAATGTTAATATTTTTTTAAAAAAATTATCAATGATTTCATTTGTTAGTTTACCCCCATATAAGTTTTATGGCTCTTGCTTATATATATTAAAAAAAAAATTGTGGCTCTCTCGTTGTTGAAATATAAGATGCAAATATTGTTAAAAAATGGAAACATAAACGCAAATATAGAAGAATAATTTGCATGACAAATAATTGATGACAGATCTTTTACATTTACAATTTAATATAATTGCATGGTGTAAATTTTGTTTCTAACCAAAATATAATTTAATTTATTCTTACTAAAGGTTTACACTATTTTTTTCTTTTTTTAAAATAATTTCTTTTGAACAAGGAGTTACTTTATATTTTTTATTTTTCATTTTTCTAATGAAGAGTAAGAGGTTCGTTCATACTACGGGCGAATACCTCTAGGATATTTGTACTATATATAAATGCTTATTGTGCCTTAAAGCATGTATGAGAGACTGAAATTTAATTCATCTAAATTTTTTTATATATTATAAAAAATAACTAATATTTTTTTTGGGTGAAAAAATAGTTACACATTTTAAAATTCTCAGCTTGCTTGTTAGTTGTTGGGAATGAGAATTTAAGGGAAACTTCGACTACCAGCTCCTCTTCACTTTTGAGGATGTGTCCGCGTCGTTATCCTTACTTTTTTTTTTGAAGAAGTTAAATTAGCCCACCCAAATTGATGCCAGAAAGAATCGAACCTCAGACCTTAAGAGGAGCACACTTCCAGGTCCAAAATCAATACCAATGCACCAACCCAAGTGGGTTCGTTATCCCTACTTTTTGAAGACCCGTTTGTGAAAACTATCCAATTTGTACAGGGCTCTTTGATTCCTAGAGTCAATTATGCAAAGAAATCTACAGACACTCGTGCTTACATTACACTTCTGCTTTGAGGGCTTTCCATAGTTCAATGAGATGTCAAATTCTGAAAGCTTTATAAGTGAGAGGATCCATAAACCTAACACATTAAGG
Organism: Trifolium pratense; assembly: GCF_020283565.1. Taxonomy (NCBI): domain Eukaryota; kingdom Viridiplantae; phylum Streptophyta; class Magnoliopsida; order Fabales; family Fabaceae; genus Trifolium; species Trifolium pratense. The sequence goes on from NC_060065.1 coordinate 39,747,761, forward strand.
TTTTGGGTTAAAGTGTCGTGTCCAACTCACTGGTGAAGTTGTTCTTAAGGTCAATGTGGATGATCCCCTTGACTGTCCTCTCGTGATAACCCAACAATCTAGAATCTCAAACTAAAACATTGTACTCAAATGATTAATAAATTTCACGAAAAAACAAATCGTTCCAAAAACTCAAGTTCAAGTTTTAAATAAAATAATTTTTTTAATTAGGTTTTACTTATCATTTGGCCAAATATCATTTTTTTTTGTTTTACAAATATCATATTACTAGCTAATATATCCCTTAATACTCCTTCCATCCCAAAATATAAGAACTAATTGACCCGTGCACGTACATCAATACTTAATTTTAATTACGAATATATTTAATTGTGTATTATTAGAAATTATAGAAATTTGATATTTTGAAAATACTCGTCGAAACAAATCAAACAAGATCTTATACGATAATATTTACATTTATATATTTTTAGAAAAATACAATCAAAACAAGATATATAAATAATGCATTTAGTCAAATAAAATCTTATAAAACAGAATGAAGGAGTAATAATTTGAGGGGTAAAAAGAAATCTAGATTGTCAATAAAATAATTTAAAAAATGAGTAAAATAGTGATAAGCAAACGCATGGCCCAAGATCCCCACCTCTTTAGCTGATCATTGACTTAAAATAAAACTCATTGACCAGTCACGTTCAACTCACATGCTTCTAATCAACTCACATTTTAATCAATCTCCTATTTTTCCCTTTCTTCTGTTCCCTATTTCCCAGGGTATGAAAATACGCAAAACACTGAAAATAGTACTGATCGTGTAGACCAGAATGATGCGACTTCGCCGGCGTTTTGCGGTGGTTGAGAGCGTTTGGGACCCCTGTTGGAGCGGAGGGGGGTTGTGTACCTGCAGGCACTCCGACGCTCAAGTCAGTATGTGTGTAAGGTTTTCTTAGCTATAACAATGCGTACCTTTGCAAATGAAGTGAGATGCATATATATAGCCCCCAGCGCTGGGCTAAGGCCCTTGATGGCATTAATGGCCATCAAGTGGCTGCCGGAAAACGGCTTGGAGGCCTTGATGGGCAGTAAATGCTCATCATTCCGGTTTACGGCCGTTACAATACGCAAGGGTATCTGACCGTTAGGATGTGCTCGGATGGTATGTGTGTTCGACACCATCTGATGCTCGAGCTCTAAGCTCGGCCCAGAACAGGAGCCCCCCAAGTCGTTATGCTCGTAGGCGAGGGTAATGACTTGAAGCTTTATCGGTTCATCTCGATTTGCCGAACGTAACAGATCCGAGTTGGGCAGCTGAATTTTCGCAGTGTCCCTATGGTCAAAGTCAAGCTTTGGAAAGGGAAAATCGTTTATTCCCAGTGGTCAATCCTAGGTTTCTGCAGCCGCCTCTCGCATTTATGGGATGTCAGGTGTGGTGACTGGTCCTTTGGGCGGCAAGTTTTGCTATAAATACTTGCTTATCCTTTGGCTTCCCATATCCTGAGTTTGAAGGCTAGCGATGGATAATAGGGATTCCAAGAAGGTTGTTGCTGATGGCTCTGAGTCTCGAAGAGGGAAAAAGAGAGTGGAAGTTCCTAAGCCTGCACCGGCTCGTTCTCAAAAGGGGAAAGAAGCTAAGGTGATGCTCCCTTCCTCGGATACTTCTGATACCTCAAGTTCCGACGAATCGGCGGATTTCATTGGGGCAATCGAGGAGTTCCTGAGGGCTCATCAATCTCCCCACCTCTATCCTCCTGGCCCTGCCTCTGGTGAAGGAGGGTCTCAGGTTGGGAAAGAGGCTAAGATATGGCCAGAGGAGGTGTTGTGGACTGATTCGGATTCCGCAATTAGCTCAGGTTCCGAGCACGAGGATTAGGTGCTCGGTTCCCTTGTAATTCTCTTCCCTTTGTAGTGGATTTATCATTAATAAAATAATTCTCCTTTGATTTTTCCCGAGCATAGTTTATTTGCACTCATGCTTTATATATGCCTTTAATTTAAATGATGTTGAGCTCATATTTAAATGATACCGAGCAGACTTTTCGACTGAAAACCGTACTCTCTTTTCGAGCATGTTTTCGATTTTACCAATTTGTCGAGGATCACGGTGTTCCTATTCGGTTGCTGCGGCCTTCCCCGTATTTTTAGCAAAGAAATAAGGGGAAGGATTCCGAGGATCTTGCATTTCCTTATTTGGTCGCAATTTTCTCGGGATGTGGTGTCTTGGATTTCGCGAGATTTGCGCGAGCAGACGGGTGTGACTTGAAAGGACGAGTCGCTTCGTTTCCTTTCGCCACGTGTAAAGGCTATGAAATAGCACTCGAGTGACTATTCTTTGAGATTTGAACTTCGAGGTCGTTTTGGACCGTTGGATTTTCGCGCCTTTTCGTTTCTCCTGAGATCAAATCTGGGCCACTTGATCGTGATTGATCCGGACCGTTAGATCGATCCTGTGGTTCAGATGGGAGCGGCGCGAATTTTCCTGTACGGATGCGTTGGCCTATATATAGGAGGGAAGGTTTTTCGTTTGAAACTTTACAGTTTCTCACCTACTTTCTCCATTATTTTGCCTTTCCGGTTCAAGCTTTCTCTTGGTGGTTTTGCTCTTCTTCTGCTCTTGTACTACAAACTCCTCATTCGCCTCTTCCTTTAACCAACAAGTAAGTGTTTTATCCTTTTAATCTTTGAAGATTTTGCTTGGATTTTACTTTAGACTGTTGTATGTAGTTCACGCGGTAGGGGTTTTGCAATTTGGCTTCCTGTGTAGTTTGGGTAGCCCTTTTGATGGTTGTAGGTGGTGATTAGCACCCTTTTCCCCCCAAAAGAGGGGTTTTTCGCGGTTTTCCGGCGAGAAATCGCTTGTTTTCACCAACTGACGGTTGGGTTTTTAGCTTAGAACAGTGTCGAGCACCACATGCATTTCGTGCTCGGTTGTTTACATGAATTTCGCGTTCGGATAGATGATTTGTCATCTTTAGTTTCCGCGTAATCTTTGTTTGAGATCCTCGCCCTTTCGCTTGATTTGGCGGTGGAAGGGTGGATTTGAATGTCGAATTCATTTTTCCTTCCTCTGCTTTTTCAGGTTTTCTAGATGGCTGAGGGATCTCAAAGTGACTTCACGTTCATAGACCAGCAGCCTTCCTCCGCGATTCGCATCCGAGCTGACGTTTCGTGGGTTGCGGATGAACCCCGAGAGACGGAGTCAGTTTATCAGGGTTGCGAGAGTGACATCCCGGAGACGATGTGCACGGATATACAAACTCCTCCCACCGAAGATTTCGAGGTGCGGATTCCCACTGCTCGCCACCGGATCTGCGGCAACTGGGCTTGGGGGACGATTCCTATGTACGAGATTGCCTTTAAGCATCTGGGAATTCGGTTGCCCTTCACAGATCTGGAAGTGTCCATCTTTCGGCATCTTCGGTTAGCCCCTTCTCAACTTCACCCGAACTCGTTGGCCTTTATCAAGGCTTTCGAAAAAACTGCAGAGTATTTAGGCCTGGGCCCCACCTTGCCTTTATTCTTTTACCATTTTGGCCTTCAACGGAGCTGTCCTCGGGGGGAACAGGCGAAAGGGAAGCTTGCGAAGGGAGCCCCAGTACCGAGCACCAAGCATGGATGGGTTTCTTTGAGGCAACGGAAACGCCTCTTTGATATGTTCGACGAGTCGGTTCGGGGGTTCAAGTCCGTGTTTTATGGAGTTAGGCCAATCACGACGAAAGGTTGGAACAATTTCGTTCGTAGAGGGCATCGCATTGATGAGCTTGGGCAGGAAGTGCTTGATGAGCAGGGTCTCCCTATAGAGGAGGATTTTGCTAGGTTCCCGTTCTATTGGCGCAGGGATCATTATTCCATGTCGACCAAAGAATTTGTTTTTACGCTGGGAGCGTTGTCAGCTGAGGAGAGAGCTGATTATAAAAAATTATTAGAGTTTGTGGAGGGCTTGCCTCCATTCCTTCTGAGTGACTCGAATGGCGAGCCTTTGCTTGGGGAAGATGGTCGAAGGTTGACCTGCCCGAAGGTGATCGCTACGAAAGAGTTGCTCGCTTGCGAGACCTCGGAGGAATTGACCGTTTTTTGGAGTATGCTCATTGCTTTCTTTTATTTATTTTTACCAACTGTTACTGCTTTTTCTATTTGCTCGCCTTCTGTTTTGCCAACTAATGCTCTGATTTGTGTAGGTACAATGACTAGTGGATCTGCTGCTCTCCGCAAAGCTCGTGCTGCCAAGAACAAGAGGGAGGCGAGCAGTGCTGCTACAACTTCTTCTGCCCCTCAGTCTCCCACGGCTTCCAACGTGGATCGCTCGAAGAGGACTCGACTGGAGGAGGAAACCTCTTCTCGTCAGGATCATGTGGTTGTTGATCCTTCTGGTCAGGATGATCCTCCTCTCTCCGGACCTCATAGGTTGACTGCTGGTGTCCCTGCTGAAAATTTTGTCCTTCCTCCACTTTACGCTCATGAGAGACTGCTGTCCGGAGAGACCAAAGTGAAGGTTGATCCGGCAGATGAGGCCATCCTCTCGGATATGGGTCCCGAGGGTCTCCGGACTGAAATTGCCGCTCAATCGATGGCTCTGCTCAAATTAGTCGGGGTGGCGACTTTTTTGAATGGCCGGGAATGCAAGTATCTAGAGGAAAGGGACGAAGCTCGCAAGGAGTTGCCGTTGTTGCAGCGGAGGTTGGCGGAATCCGAGGCCTCCTGTGAGGTGTTCAGGGAGGAGCGTAAGACCCTCTCGGCCAACCTTAAGGAAGCGGAGGATAGGCTCAAGACAGTTTCGGAGGAGAGGGACAGCGCTGTGCAGAAGGTTGAGGAACAGAAGGCTATGATTGGCGAGTTGACAGGGAAGTTGGAGAGGCTTCAAGTCACCGGGATCGTTGAAGATCGGGAGAAGGAGCTCGATCCTCGAGGGGAGTATGCTTCTTCCTCTCGTGCTGATATGCTCGCCAAGATCCAAGAGCTTGAGTCGAACATGGTGGCTGCTGCAGCTTTTAGCTTCAACAACGCAGTGGCTCAGCTTAGGATTCTCAACCCTGGTTTGAACGAGGAGGGTTTGGATGAGGAGAAGGAGGTGAGAGATGGAGCCATTGTCTCCCCTCCTGATGATGAAGTGTAAATTTATTTTTTCTTCTTTGTTTTGCTCGGGCACTTGCCCCTTTTTGATGTAACCAACAATTATGGCCCTTCGGGGTTTTTAACTATCAGTACTTTGATTTATTCACCTGCTCTTTTACCTTTATCTCGTCTAGATTTAGGGTTTGTATGGCGATGTTTTTAATTTCCTCCGAATGTCGAATCGATCGTTTGTATGCTCAACGCTTTTAGGCTCGTGCTTTGATTATATTTTCGTTATGACGACCTGTATGCTTGATGCTTTTATTTGTTTGCGCTCGACCAAATTTGAGGTTTTTAACTTGGTGATTTTCCAAACATTCTATACGCCGAACTATTTGTTTCTTCGCGCTAGTGTGTGTTTGGATGGTGGTCATCGTTGTGGTATCTGGTACCGTTAGATGCCAGGCTTAGAAGGTGCGGGGAACCATTCTAAGTGTTTGGAGATGTTAATCCAAACTAACAACGAGGAGAGGGGCTGTTGTTAAGCTTTCCTCCTCGGGGTGTGAACATCCCATCGCGAGCTGGGGTTCTACCGGGCGTGTACTACGACGATGGTGCTCCGTGGTCTAGAGCTTTCCTCGCCAACATCATCGAGCTCAAAACGTCTCGACTTTGTTTTATATTTTAAGATTCATGCCCGTACCTAAGCACTCCTCCGTTGTATAGGCGTGTTTCTCATGGGCGAAGACACAGCCTCCGTTGAGGGATGGTTTTGACCTTCTCTCAACTGTAATATTGTTTGAGCTTTTCGGCATTCCAAGGTCGGGGAATTTCTTTTCCGTAAAGATCTTCCAAATAATAGGCACCGTTTTCGGTTTTGGCTCGAACACGATAAGGTCCCTCCCAATTTGCCGCGAGTTTACCTTCACGAGAATCTTTTTGGTTGCGTCGGAGTACTAGTGTCCCAACGTCAAATTCTCGCTTGATGACCTTTTTGTCGTGCCGCTTTGCTATTTTTTGTTTCAAAGTAGCTTCTCGGAGGGCTGCGCCGTCTCGGAGTTCTTCCAAGAGGTCGAGCTCTTCTCTGAGCATTTCATGGTTGTCTTCCCCTTCGAGGGGTACTTCTGTTCGGAAGGAGGATGCTCCGGTTTCTACTGGAATTACGGCCTCTGTTCCGTACGTCAGTCGGAAGGGCGTTTCTCCCGTTGTAGAATGTGGAGTGGTTCGGTAAGACCAGAGTACGCTGTGTAGCTCCTCTGTCCATTTTCCCTTTGCTTCATCCAACCTTCTTTTGAGTCCTCGTAGTATCACCCTATTTGCAGCTTCGGCTTGGCCGTTCGTTTGTGGGTGTTCGACGGAGGTGAAGTGTTGGGTTGTACCTATTTTTGCCATGAATTCTCGCACTTTCTTGTCCGTGAATTGAGTCCCGTTATCTGTAATGACAACTTGAGGGATCCCAAACCTCGCAAGTATATTGCGTTTGAAGAATCGCAACACGTTGAATGTTGTGATGTGGGCGAGAGGTTCGGCTTCGATCCACTTCGTGAAGTAGTCGACGGCTACTATTAGGTATTTATTTTGTCCTGCTGCCGTTGGAAACGGTCCTAAGAGGTCCATCCCCCACCAAGAAAACGGCCACGGGGACGATAGCGTTCTTAGCTCGTTTGGAGGGGCCAAGTGCATATCCCCGTGACGTTGGCATTTGTCACATTTTTTGACATGCTCTTTTGCGTCTGCTTGCATGGTAGGCCAATAGAATCCTGCTCGCAAGGCCTTTCTGGCCAAGGAGCGCCCACCGATGTGTTGACCGTTTATTCCTTCGTGGATCTCGCCGAGGATCGAGGCTACTTCGCTTTCCTCGACACACCTTAGCAGAGGGATGGAAAATCCTCGGCGGTACATTTTTCCATTTAGGATTACGTATGCGCAGGCTCTTCTTTTTACCTTAGCCGCCTCCTTCTTATCAAGTGGGAGGTTTCCAGTGCTCAGAAATTCGAACACGGGTGTCATCCAGCTGTTGGCGTCGATCTCGCATATCAGGAATACCTCGGTGGGCTTTACTATGCTTGGTTTGGATAGCGTTTCCTGAATAAGTGATTGATTTCCGCCTTTCTTTTTCTTTGTGCTTGCGAGCTTTGATAAAATGTCTGCTCTTGCATTGTGTTCGCGAGGAACGTGCTTGATTTCGGTTTGTCTGAATTTGGTTAATTTTTCTTTGATTAAGTTTAAATATTCCGTGAGTCGCTCGTCTTTTGTTTGGTATTCCCCGGTTATTTGTGATGCGACGAGCTGTGAGTCCGTGAATATTTTAATTTCCTCAGCTTCCATATCCTGAGCCAACCTTAATCCTGCCAAGAAAGCTTCGTATTCGGCTTGGTTGTTTGTGGTTGGAAAGGCGAGCTCGAGTGAAACTTCTATGAGCGCTCCTTCACCGCTTTCGAGTATGATACCCGCACCACTCCCCTGTGGATTCGAGGATCCATCTACGAAGATGGTCCATTTGTTTTTGTCCGGGGTAGATGGTGTGGTCATCTCGGCTATGAAGTCTGCTAGCACTTGGGCTTTTAAAGCCTTTCTGCTTTCGAAAAAGATTTCGAATTCGGACAACTCGAGCGACCATTTTAGCATTCGTCCTGTCATATCCGGCCTCGCAAGGAGTTGCTTGATCGGTTGATCAGTTCGAACCACGATGGAGTGAGCTAAGAAATAGTGTCTTAGCTTCCTCGCGGCCATGACTACTGCTAAGGCCGTTTTTTCAATCTGTAAGTACCGGAGTTCTGGTCCTTGCAGAGCCTTGCTCACGAAATAGACAGGTTTTTGCCCTTGCTCGGTTTCTCTTATGAGAACAGCGCTGATGGCCTCCGATGCTACGGCGAGATAAAGATATAGGGTTTCCCCTTCGTTGGGTCGCGTTAGGACTGGGGGTTCGGATAATGCTCGTTTTAAGTGTTGTAGCGCATCCTCGCATTCCTTTGTCCATTCGAATGCGGATTCTTTTCTAAGTAATTTGAATAAAGGTAGCGCGTGTTGAGCGGATTTTGCGACAAAACGAGATAAGGCGGTGAGCATCCCGTTTAATGATTGGATAGATTTCTTTGAGTCCGGCGTAGGGAATTCAAAGAATGCTCTGCATTTATCGGGGTTAGCTTCGATTCCTCTTTCAGTTAAGTAAAACCCGAGGAATTTCCCAGCTTTTACGCCGAACGTGCATTTTTCAGGATTGAATCTCATGTTATACTTTCTCGCTTGGTCGAACACTCTTTTTAGATGGGCTGTATGATCGACTTCCTCTTCGGATTTGACGATCATATCATCCATGTAGACTTCGAGCATGTCACCGATTTCATTATTGAAGACTTTGTTCATCATCCTTTGGTATGTGGCGCCTGCGTTTTTAAGCCCGAAAGGCATTACGTTGTAATAATAATTACCGGATTCGGTCATAAACGCTGTTTTCTTTTTATCGATTTCAGCCATTTTTATTTGATTATAACCCGAGTACGCATCCATAAACGATAGTAATTTAAATCCTGATGAATTATCTACTAATTTGTCTATGTTAGGTAAAGGGTAAGCGTCTTTAGGGCAAGCCCTATTAAGATCGGTATAATCAACACACATGCGCCATTTTCCATTCGATTTCTTAACAAGTACAACATTGGATAGCCAGGTGGTATACCTAGCTTCCGAAATGAAATTTGCCTCGAGGAGGTCTTTTACAGCTTTTTCGGCAGCCTCCGCTTTTTCGGGAGACTGCTTCCTACGCCGCTGAACAACGGCACTAGCCCTAGGATCTAAAGTCAGCTGGTGACAAGCGACCTCAGGGTCGATACCAGGCATCTCTGCAGCGCTCCAGGCGAACAGTTCAGCATTGTCCTTAAGGCAAGCGATCAGCTGCTTTTTGACCAAGTCGGGGAGTCCAGTTCCAATCTTGATTCCTTTGAGGGGGTCTTCGCCTAAGGGCACCAGTTCGAAATCTCCGTCCGGGATGGGGCGGTAGATTTTCTTTTCAGCATCGGTGAGGTCTTTTTGTTTTTCTTCTTGATGCTCCTTTTTTGTGAGTCGAGCATCGATGTCGACGGAACCTCCAACAGTGTTTACCCCCGGATTTTTCTTTTCAGTTTTCTTGGGGGTTGCCACGGTGCTCAGATTTTTTGCCGCAGCCTCGAAGCATCTCCTCGCAGCAGCTATGTCGCCGTTGATGGTGGCGACCTGGCCGTCCGGTGTGTAGTATTTCAGCTTTAAGTGAACGGTGGACGACACAGCAAACAGCTCCGCTAAAGTAGTTCTGCCGATGATGCAGTTGTACAGCGAAGGACAGTCGACGACCATGAATTGTGTCCTCACGGATTTCATAGCCTTCTCCTCACCGAAGGTGACGATGAGATCCACGTATCCCCAAGGTTTGGTAGTCGACCCATTGAACCCCTGAAGGTCGGGTCCTACATATGGAACCAAGTTCTTCTCTGACAGCTGTAGAGTTTTGAATAGCCCCGAGTACATTACGTCGCACGAGCTCCCCTGATCTACGAGGATGCGGTGGACGTCGAAGTTTGCCATGCGAGCCCTCACCAACAGTGGTATTTGATAGTTTGGTGAGCCCCCAGGAACTTCTGATTTGTAGAAGGCCAGCGGGTCGGAGTCCCCCTCAGGTTTGGTGATGGTGATGGGAGTCACCGAGCAAACGTTCTCCAGCTCCTCGAACTTCCTTTTTACCGATCCGAGGGTGATTTTGTTTAACCCTCCACCTGTTATCACCAGTGCTTTTGGGAAATTTTCCCATGAGCCATTCAGGTGGGCGTTGAAATGCCTTAGGAGCGCTCCCTCGTCTGACCCCGGGGATGGGAGTGGAATTTCAGGTGCTGAGATGGCAAGCGCCTGAGGGACGATGCCTCTGTTTTCCTGCTCGGGAACATCAATGGCCATTGCGACCTCTTGAGGCTCCCGCCTTTGTTGTTGTTGTTGTTGTTGTGCTTGTTCGTCGTTCTGAACATATCTTCGGGCATAACCCTTCTGTATCAGAATCTCGATGGCATCTTTTAAGTGGACACAGTCCTCAGTGACGTGTCCATGGCTTTTATGATAGCGACAAAATTTCGTCCTATCAGTATTTGCCTTCATGGGCTGCTGTCTCGGGAAGTGGATCCCAGCCTTTTTGAAGTCCGCAGCGGAGACTTCGGCGAAAATGCGATCTCTTGACGCATTCAGTGGAGTATATGTTGTGAATTTTCCCCGAGGAGGTTTGGAATCTTTTATCCTTTCCTCCCTTTGCTTTTCGTTACCTCTTCGTGAGGTCCCAGCTTCGTCCTTTTCATGGTTCCTGGTTTTTTCTTGACTTTTCGGCCTTCTTATATCTTTGGCCCTTTGTTTCTCCTCGTAGGTGATGTACTTCTTCGCCTTTTCGAAGAACGCGTCCAGCGTTTTCGGCTCTTCGATACCGACAGCTTTAGCAAAGTCGCTGTCTGGATGTAATCCCCTGTCGAGGAGATACAGCTTCATGCTCTCATCGACCTTCACTTCAACGGCTGCCTTGTTGAACCGTTCGAGGTAGGCCCTTAGGGGCTCGTTTTCGCCTTGGATGATGGCCTCGAGGGTTGCTTCAGTTTTTGGATGACGCCTCGAGGAAGTGAAGTGAGCCCGGAAGCGGGCGCACAGGTCCGACCAAGAGTCTACGGATCCTGGCGCCAAGCTCTTGTACCAAGCCATAGCGCCTTTCCTCAGAGTTGTGGGAAAGAGCTTACACTTGATAGAGCCTCGTACATTTCTGTACTCGAGGAGAGCTTCAAGATTTTCGATGTGCTCGTCCGGGTCCGTCGAGCCATCGTAGGTATCCATTGCCGGTGGTTTTTCGAGTCCGACCGGTAGGGGGAGTTCTCGGATCCTTCGGGAGAGGGGGCCTTGGTGATGGTCTCTCTCTTCCGGGGATCGGTTCCTTTGGCGACGAGGAGGGTTGTCCCTTCTAGGGGAATGTCTCCTCGGCGGGGTGGAGTTTCGAGATATAGCCTCGTTTCTCCTTTCGCTTCTGTGGCGAGGTGGTGAGCGAGACCTGGAGTAGGTTCTGCTCCTCACTGGTGTGGGTGAACGGCGAGCTGGACGAGCTTGCGCCGTGATCCTCGACTCGGCAATTGCGTCGATGCGACGGCTTTGTTGCTCGAGCCTTTGATTCTGCTGCTCGAATCGCTGGTTCTGTTGCAGCAGCAAGTCTGACTGGCGGTTGATTGCATTGACCAGCGCAGCCATCATTTCTTGCATGGGAACGCCCGGAGGGATAGCCGCTGCCGGAGTCGCCTGTGGCGGGGTAGCCACAGGGATCTGCGGTTCTTCTGGGTTGTAGGGCTCGTAATGCGCGTTTTGCTCTCCCTGGCCATCTTCCGTTACGGAGGCGAATTGGCCGTCCCCTGGGTGGTACGCTGCGTAATCCATCGGTGATCCATGGTTCTCCGCCACTTGCTCCGGGATTTGATGGTTGTTAACGCCAGCCATTGGTCGTGAAAGGGTGTTTTGAGGAAGTTTTTTAGTTTTTGGTTTGAATAAACAGGGAAACTATCGTTCCCACAGACGGCGCCACTGATCGTGTAGACCAGAATGATGCGACTTCGCCGGCGTTTTGCGGTGGTTGAGAGCGTTTGGGACCCCTGTTGGAGCGGAGGGGGGTTGTGTACCTGCAGGCACTCCGACGCTCAAGTCAGTATGTGTGTAAGGTTTTCTTAGCTATAACAATGCGTACCTTTGCAAATGAAGTGAGATGCATATATATAGCCCCCAGCGCTGGGCTAAGGCCCTTGATGGCATTAATGGCCATCAAGTGGCTGCCGGAAAACGGCTTGGAGGCCTTGATGGGCAGTAAATGCTCATCATTCCGGTTTACGGCCGTTACAATACGCAAGGGTATCTGACCGTTAGGATGTGCTCGGATGGTATGTGTGTTCGACACCATCTGATGCTCGAGCTCTAAGCTCGGCCCAGAACAAGTACCGTTCTTTCGGGAAAAATAAAAGCCATTTCATTATTCAGTCGTGGGTAGGAATCAGAAAAAAAAACTGAAACAAAAACAGTACAGTACACTTCAGCACTGCACTGCAGAACTGAACAGACCACAACAACAAAAACAAAAAACGAGTAATCATAGCTTTGTTTCCCATTTTTAACCGCATGCCGTAAAATCTCTCCACTGCACCACTATCTTTTTTGTGTACATACACAATTATTACTTTCACAGAACTACCGTACCCTACCCTTACTTTAACATAAAAATAAATTACTTTTTTACCAAAAAAAATTATTAAAATTAATTTTTTAAATTGAGTAAATTATACTTTTTTTTTTTATAGTAGAGGGCTAAAGCCTAAAAGAAAGAAAATTATACGGTTAAACGAATATTGATAGGCATGCAAGTCTCAGATATGTCGTCAAAAAGAATTCTCTACATATCTAGTTTGAGGTTAGTTTTGGCATGAAGTGGTTTTACCTTCCTCCCAATTTCAGTTGCAGAGATTGAACTATGGTTATTTCTACCAAATTTAACGTCAATAATTAAACCAACTAACGATTGATCAAACTTAAAATGTTGATTAAGTAAATGAAAACTACCATCAAAATTTCTTCTTCGATGTAATGTCTTTATCGACTGAATTAAGTTTACGAACAATAATTTATGATTTTATTTTATTTTGAAAAATTTGTTTCAATGTGAGGTAGACATAAAGGGAGAATATAATTAGGGTTGATAGTGGTTTGCTCATGGAGTCCCTATTAACAGTGATAGGATAGTGAAATAAGGTCACACAGTAAGTTGTGTAGGACACGCCTCACTCAACTACCATCACTTCTGATTTTTTTCACTCCCCAAAATGATCTATAGTATCCACTACACCGCCACCTAAATTAACACCATCACCTAATCAATCACAAATTAAAACGCCACCGTCTTCTCTTCTCAATCAACACAACACAACACAAGACTTTTATTTATTCACCCAAAAAATAAACGTTGATTTAGTCATTTAAGATAAGATTAAAAATAAATAATTTAATTTTATTAATGCAGTGTGTGTTGGGTAGCACGGGTGAAGAAAGAACGTGTAGGATTGTGATTAATGAATTAATTGTCTTTTGGTTAAAAGAGTGAGTTATTAATAAGATATGGCCGTTGCAGACACACTACTAAAACAACACAACAACAACAGCGACATTTGCGCGCGTCCTACGTGTCAGCTTTTGCCGCACACTCGTCCCTTTCTCGTTGACTCCACGCGCTTATTATCACGCGCTACATCTAATCTATCTATCCTTTCGAGGTTTACCTCGTTTCTCTATTGGGGGAACTGTCAGGTAGATAGATCAATGTGCTGTGGGTCCCACATTAATTAGATTTTTTTATTTTCACTTTTTACCTTCCCCTCTTTTTTCTCTTTATTGAGTTACCCTCCACCTCCACTTTATAATGCGCCAAAATAGACTCCATAATGATGACACACCATATCACACCACAAATGCACAAAGCAAAAATCCAGTGATATGTAACAATCTAACAATGGGTCAATAATAAGCTTCTAGTACATTACACAAGCAAAACTATCTTCTACTCTTCATTTTTTTCACCATTATATCCGATCTACCGAATAATCTGATTTAGAAGTCATTTTTGTCATTTAATGATTTCAATCCCTTTCTGATCGTAGTTGTAAAAAATTAAAACGTGATATTTCTTATCAAACTCGATACAGTATCAATTACCACTGAACAAACTTACAATTAATTACTCCCTTCGTCTTTATTTTAACTATTTTTTAGGTTGAAAATTAAATGTAGAATCTCTTTAATTAAATCAAAGAAATTAAAAATATTGATAGTAATACGGAGTAATAAATTTATTGATCGTGAATTTACTTTTTGAAGTTTGTCGATTAGAAGACAAATTATTTAGAATTTAATTTATATGCATTGTCGGTGTAAAATTATTTTGCACATGCGTTCAATAATATACCGATACATTATGTATGATAATTAAAAACACATGATGTGTCATATTCATTAAATAATGTGGCAACACGTCATTGGATGTATGTGTAAAAAAAAATTACACCGACGGTGCATAACTATTAAACTCAATTATTTATATTACTATCATAAATATTGTGAATTGCTAGAAAAAAATATGTAAAATAATTAGATATATATGTTAGTAAAAAAATAATTATTTTGGTTCAAAATTAATAAAAATCTTGTAAAATGAACATAAAGTTTTTCAAGAGGATCACAATTCACAACATAGGATGTACAAACAAAATTATTTTGTCATGTGAATAGATATCTTTTTTTATTTATTTATTTAATCAATAAATCCATTTAATCTAATACTATAATTTACTGATTCAATAATAGAACAAAATTGTATTTTTTTTTTTCTAATGGAGAACAAAATTGTGTATGATGCAAGATATTTTCACATATTCATTTCACCATATACCGTACTTGATGTAATGATAATGCAATGAAAACATAAAGAAGGAAAGATTGAAGAAGAGATTTGGGATCAAAATGACTTTTTTTTACCATTCCATTAGTGAAAAATTGTTTCTTTTTTTTTTCCTTTCTCTAAACAACTAGCTAATGTAATTTTTCCCATGTTTCATTCAAGACATGTTAACATGGATACTAGCAGTTTTACAAGATTTACAAATAGGACAAATGTTAAGAGAAGACCCACAAACACCACATAAACAAAGATGTCTACAAGGCAAAATCAACACACAAGATTCATCTTTCCCACAGTTACTGCACAGTTTCATGCTATTCACAAAATTGCTTCCACTTTCACCACCACATGAGTTTCCCATAACCTTCATCACTTCAATTCTCTTACCATTATTATTATCTCCTAAATTTCTCCATTGATCCACAGCATTTCCATCATCATTAATACTCTCATTGCTATCACAACATGACTCTGCATCATCCATTAAAGCACCCGCCATACCCGCCGGAGAAATTTCGCCATTTTCATCTCCGCCGCCGCGTTGTGCAAGAAGTTGTTCTAGATTGGACCTTAAAGCATTGGCTGTTGCTTCATTGCTTTGTGCTAAATCACGCCATATTTGATTCTCCATGCAAAGTGACTTCACTCTTTCTTCTAAAGCCCAATTCATTTTCCCAATTTTCTCAATTTCTTCTTCTTTTGCTTTCAATCTCTTTGTCACACTCATGTCAATAGCTTGAATCAACCTCATCGCTTGTCTCTTCCTTTTTTCTTCAATCTCATATTTCACTTTCTCCATCTAAACAAAAAACATAAAAAAATTAGAATTTTTTCATAAACAAAACAAAATTTGAGAAGAAAATTTTCATATTAATAATGATAACACAAATGGGTCATTTTAGAAATTAATTTTAAAATGACCCATATCAAAAAAAATTAGATTTCTCACAAACAAAAACAAAATTTGAACTTACTTGTTGTGCAATGAGTTGATCAATATCAAGTTGTTGTCCCTGGATCTGAACAGAAATATCTTCACCAAGAAAAGAGAACGATGAAGAGGCACAACTTCTGTTGTTGTTGTTGTTGTTTTGTTGAGTTGTTAATGTTGTAGGAGAAAGATAAGAATTTGGGAAAGGAAAATTGATTGAATTTGAATAGTCTCTAGAATCTCTAGAACGTTTTCTTAAAGGAACATTATAAGTTAAACCGCTGTCGGAGTTCATAGCTGTTTTTTGAGGTAATGAATCGGTTGTTATGGAGTTGTAAGGTGGTAGGATTAGTGTCTCCGTTGCGGTTGTTTTGATTGAAGATGGTGGAATTGATGAGTAACCCATTTGTGATATGTTGTTGTAGATGTTGTTCATGTTTGTTTCAACAGGGTTCATCATTTCTCTGAAAAAAAATCAAAACTTTAGAACATTAAAAAATGAAATAACATAAGAAAAAAGTTATGAGTAATAATCTTTTATATACGTTAGCATAATAGAAAAAACGAACAAGAAAGGGTGAAGATGTACCGGTTGGTTATGAGTTGAGGGGAGAAGAGATGAAGATGGCGAGATTCAACGGCCATGATTGAAGGAAAAAGAGATAGAGAAGTTAGAGAGAAGAGAGAAAGAAAGGGTGAAAATGTTGTTGTTGGAGATTGATGATTTTATGGAGTGTTGTGTTTAGTTTATGTGTATGTATATGCGATATTGGCGTGGGTTTTATTTGGAGTATTAGCTGGTGGGTTTGGGATATTGTGCTTTGGTGTGAGAGGACAAATGAATGAAAGGAAGGAAGATACAAGTAGTGAATGAGATGAAATGAAAACAGAAGGAGAAAATAAATGGCTTGCTGACAACTCTATATGGTGGTGGGGTTTTTCAAAGTTTGCATTGGTATGGTCCACATATTATTATTACTCCTAAATTTTAGTAAATCGCTTAATTGATTATGGTGGGGTTTTTAATAGTGGGTTTTTTTAATCCGAGTCAAGTTTAACACAGTTGATAGAGATATGTTTTATACTATATGTGAGAGTCGAAGTTTAAATTTTAAGACATTTCGATTATAGTATTTGGTAAAAATTAGTAGATGGTTGATAAATTAGTTTATAGCGAATGAACTTATAACAAGCAGTTTATAAGCTAGTTAATTAAATTTGTAGTGTTTGATAAAATTAACGGTTGAACTAGCTTATAAATAAAAAATGACATAAAAAATAAGTATATGTTTAATTAATATTTAATTTTTTTACGAGTAAGATGATTAGGATAAAATTTGAAGAAAAATGATAAGATATAAGCTCATAAGCTAATTGAAATAGTGTTTAAAAAATAAGCTATAAGCTCTTTTTTTTTATCATATTAGCATATAAATTACTAAAATAAGCTCAAAATATGGCATTACCAAACATAGTTTTTACTTATTTATTTGAAGATAAAATTATAACCACTAAACTACTAGAAAATAAAAATGCATAATAAAAATTTATTTTGATTGAATTGATTATGTAAAATACTTTGACTCCCATGCATGTTAAGAAATTAAATAAATTCTTCTAAAAATTTGTAGAGAACCGTATAAAGACAGATATATATTTTTTAAAAGGTATTATAATTATGAATAATGAGCAAGTTTTGCATTGATTTTACTCTAAAAATATTAAAATATTATTGCATTAATTTTAAGATAATACTATATAATATATATTTGATTCTTTGACAAGTGTTCTAAAAACAGACATTTTCCTAAAATAATAACCAAAGAATTGCAAATAGTTGGATTTTCCACTTAAAAATAACATATATACTATATTAATCTATTATACTAGTAGTAATTCAGATTCAAGGGTAAACTATAAATAATTATTTCTTTTGTCCCTAGTTACTATTTTTTCAAAATATAAAAAGTCGTCAAATACATTTAAAACAAAAGGTAATTAATAATAGTTATATATATTTTAGTAATTTTTTTTATTAAGTCAATAATTTTTTTAATACTCTATTAAAGTGGTATACCTCTCTTTTCAATACTTTTTATTAATAAAATAATGTACTACTACTAATAATAATCAATTTTAGGAAAGAAAAAAAAAAGATATTGTATGTACAGTAGGAATATTATGTGTGAGCGACTTTTTTTAGATATTTTTTTTCTTTGCTTAAAAAAAAGCAAAAATTCTGAGCAGCCAGCAAAGCAAGAAAATGAGACAAGTCAAGCCAAAGTTATTGCCAATTTCTAGGGATATTTCAGTAAAAAGATCCGTTTATATCGTAACTAGTATTGGCTAAGCAAGGGCATTAACTATTTTCACTTTCACACTTTCTCTTTTAACCAACGGTTAATTAGTAAAAAGAAGTTAACCTCGCCACGTAATTATGCCAACAAGATAACGCCACGTAGGAATCTCACTAAAATCCAACAACACTTTCATCGGTTGTTGTTTTCTTATATTTTTTCTGGTCGTCCAAGGAAGAACAACGTGATAATAGGTAGGACCCACGAGAGTAAAAGGAAACACGTGTGTGGCAGGGTTATGAGGGAACAGTGGAAGATGAAAATAGTGGGGCACGTGTGAAGTGCCAGCGTGGAATTAGCCGTGGGACCCGGTGAAAGAGTACGGTGTACCCGGAGAGAGAGAAAGGACTTTTTGGCAGTTTCTTTAGTAGCTTTTTTATTTTTACATTAAAAAAATGAAAAATTGAAAATGTTGTTGTTGGTTGAGTCATGGTTGTGGCATGATGGAATGGGAAACGTTGTTGCTTTGTTTTTGTTGGACCAGTCTATGCCACGTGTCATTTGTTTTATGATTTGTTGTTATTGTGTTGCTTTGAATTGATTTTTTTTTTTTTTTGGTTGTGGTTTGGTCCATACTCCATGCCCTCTCCATTACGTTTGTTTTGGAAAACCGTAGCCATTGGAAATTTCAAACTACTTTGATTCGGCCTTGGTTAGATACTTCATCATATCTATGCTTTTTTAAATGCTTTTAACGTGATTGTAATCCGTAGGTTAAGTTGACAAAATAAATATAATCATCCGACACTCTTTAAAGATTAAATTTAAAGAAATGATTTAGAGTTTGTTTGGTAAGTAAAAAAAAATTAGTTTTTATTTTATGATTTATAAACTAAAAGACCTGTTTGGTAAAAGTTTTTTTAGAAATAACTTTTAGTTTATTTTACTGATTTATAATTTTTTTTTAGAAGTTATTTTAAGTAGCTTCTGAACTTACACCTTATATCTTCTAGCTTATCATTTTTTCTTCCATTTTTACCCTTATTAATTTATCAAAAATTCAACTTTACCCTTATAATTTATTATGATTTAAAACAAAATGTATATTTTACGTGAATATAAATCATATAATTTTTTTTAACAAACCATGATTATTGATCACCATCAATACTCATATGGCAATTTTCATGCTAATAATTGAGTTCCTGATCTAAGTTGGTCATCGTCAAAAAAAAATTATTATTATTATTATTATTATTATTATTGTACCCTTATTATTATTGTTTTGTACCAAAATACAATAATATATCATACGTTATTTTTAATTAAAATATCAATTTTTACTATGAGTTTTTAGGAAAACCATGATTTTTAGAAAATGAAATTCTAACAAATAAAATTACTTTAATAATATAAATAATGTAGTATATTAGAAAATTTAATTTTAAAATTCTAAGTATATTAAATATTGATATAAATTATCTTATGAATTAACAACGATACCCTTTTATGTCATTTTACATTTATCAGCTAGTTAAACCGCTGATTTTACCAAACACTTTAATTAGCTTATCAGCTATAAGCTATCAGCCATCAGCCATCAGCCAGAAGCCATAAGCTATCAGCTAGCTTATCAGTCAACCGCTATTTTTGTCAAACAGAGCCTTAGTATAATATAATTTCCAATGCGTTGACTTCACATATTACCATATAAATTTCACAAAAATTACTATTTTAGGTGTTTAACGACACCTTTCAAACCACCGAGACGCTTTTCTACGAAGGACGAAACTGTGACGGGTTAATCACAAAGCGGACAATCTCTCATAGATGTGGACTTGAGGTCGAATTGCAAGATAAATTCAGGACAAAGTTAATGCTATAAAAGATACCGTAACTTTTTACTCCTTTATTAGTAAGGCATTAAATCTCTCGGAGTATATTTTTAAGGTATTAAATTTACAAGTTTCTTTTTACCAAAAAAAAAAAAAAAATTTACAAGTTTCAATATAAAACTTATTTATTAATAAGTTTAACTAGTGCTCTGAGACACTGTTTAACATTTTCCAATAAAAATATAAGTCACGTTAACATGTGTCTTACTCTTATGTTAAGGTATCAAAATATAAAAAATTAACATTTAATAAAATTCAAAAATTTAATGCTTAAAATATTGAATGCACAAATTTTAAAATAATACTACTACTTTTTTATATTAATTTTGTTAACATGTACCTTAAGTCATAGGTTTATATTTTTCTAAAATTATCATCTCAAAAAAAATATTGATCAAGGTTATTATTTTATGTTAGTGTAAAATAAAAAAATCTTAATTATATTTTTAGTCCCGTATTTTTATTTTAGGTTTTAAGTTGGTCCCTGATCCTTTCTGCAGATTTTAATTTGGTCCCTCCCGTCAAATTTTATACTATTACCCTTAAATTTGGACACGTAATACTTAAAGGTATTACATTTGCTTGATTTTATCCATCAAATTTTTAATTGTTCAATTTTGATTCCAAATTTACCCCTTCTGCATTTAATAGTCCTATTGTTTTTTTTTATTGAAAATTGTTAATGTGACATTTTTTAAAAAGTATTTATGATAATTAAAAAAATTCTGTCAAAAAAATATAATTAAAAATTTGTTTAAATATTTTTTGTCAATTTTCAATTTTTTTAAATTTTAAATGCTGCATAAACAATTTTCAGGCAAAAAGTCAACGAGACTAGCAAATGCTTTAGGGCCTGATTGGTTCGAGGTAGATGGAGGAGAGGGGAGGTGAGAGGGGTAATCTTGAAAAAAAAGATTTATTTTTATTAATTTTTTTTTTAAAATTTTTTTTTTTAAAAAAAATTAAAATGTTCCCTCACAATTTAAAATATTCTACTCCCTCCGTCCCAAAAAGAATGACTCAGTTGACCGAAACACGCATGCCAATGCATAACTTTGGCGACTAATATCTTTAATTGTATAATAGTAAAAATTATAAAAAATTGATATTTTGAAAATACTCATCGAGACGAATCTAACAACATCTTATATGTTAATATTTATTTTTATTTATTAGTAGAAAAATATGGTCAAAACAATATATATGAATAGTGCATATATTCAAAATGGGTCATTCTTTTTGGGACGGAGGGAGTATGAATTTAAAATATTCCTTTTGCCAATTTAAAACGTTTTTATAACCAATCAAATCTCTCTAATAATTGAGATTTTTTGTTTTTATTTTTTTTTTCAAGAATAAAAAATGTTTTTTTTAAAAGATTTAATAAAAATAAACCTTTTTTGTCAAGATTACCCCTCTCACCTCCCCTCATCTCCATCTACCTCGAACCAATCGGGTCCTAAATGGTAAATTTGAGGGTCATATTCGAGAATTGAAACTTAAAGAAAAAAATATTAATTGAATCTTGGGAGATTTAATAAAAATAAACCTTTTTTGTCAAGATTACCCCTCTCACCTCCCCTCATCTCCATCTACCTCGAACCAATCGGGTCCTAAATGGTAAATTTGAGGGTCATATTCGAGAATTGAAACTTAAAGAAAAAAATATTAATTGAATCTTGGGAGATTAAACTAAGCCATTAAAATTTCTGGGGCTAAAGTTAACCAATCGTGAAACTTATAGCATCTATAATCTATAATAGATACTTTACAAGTAAAATTGTATTTTTCCGATTTATTGTATATTTAAAGTATCTAATATATATTATGAGTCAGGATCCGTTGACACCAACTAGTTTGACACCAAATGTTACACCTCTCAATAACGTTTTAACCGATATAAATTTTATAAAATCCACCGTTGGATTGAAAGTTTACATCATATAGATCATTTGTGTAAAATTTCAGACAAATCCAAAATCATTTGATATGCTATTGAGACACATAAAGATTAACGGCATTTAAAAAAATACAAAAACCGTTAATTTTGATGTATCTCAATAACATATCAAATGATTTTGGATTTATTTGAAATTTTACACAAATGATCTATATGATGTAAACTTTCAATCCAACGGTGGATTTTATAAAATTTATATCGGTTAAAACGTTATTGAGAGGTGTAACATTTGGTGTCAAACTAGTTGGTGTCAACGGATCCTGACTCATATATTATAGATAAAATAGATTAAGAATTTAATTTATATGCATTGTCAGTATAAAGTGAGTATTTTTTAAAGGACTGGTTTTGAGTGCGATACCCATTCAGGTTTGTAATTTATCTTTTTTGACAATTAATGTTAACAAAAGCCCTTAAAATAATTTGTTTAAGTGTTTGACAAAAATGATAATTCTTATTTCTAAGGCAAATTTTCTTAATAACTAGTATTGTTAAGATACTCGTTAACATTTTTAGTTTTTTTAACATGTGTGAAATTGGAAATTGCCAACCTACACAAACCCATGGATAGTTGCATATAACGAATATCTAGTTAAAGAAAAAGCATGATAATATTTAAGGATAGAGATTAATGTATACTCTATTATGCAAAACATATACTATGGGATAGTGATCAGATCATTAGATGGACTTATGGAATGGACACGGACCCAAAATATTATGCGACAAAAAATTTATATTAAAAAGTGATATCCTTTACGCGTAATTGTAGAGACTAATTCCTTTAACGCTACGAAACCCAATAATAGATGACAAATCCTTCTAAGGGACATTGCTGCATGTCTAAACTATAGGAATCAAATTCAGGACTTTGGTTAAATTAGAAGAGACGGTATAAATAAATATGAAAAGAAAAAAGAGGGAAGGGGGTATGCATTAACTTCTAATAGTGAATGTTGAACTTTTGTGAAGATATAAAAATTGTCATGTGCTCATGACTTTATCTATTTTTTCTTTCTGAATATGTGTAGTCTTTCTTTAATTGAATTTGTCTTCCAAATCTGAATTTCTAGTAAGTCCTAATTAAATTTGAGATCACCAAGCTTTGATTTTATGCATTCTCTGAATCTCAATGTTTGTCCATATCCACATATTCATAAAATATTCAAAGTATGGATAGATATGGATGTTTTGAATTCATTATTGTTTTTAGTATATATGCCTCCATCTATATGGTTACGTGTATCATGTTATCACTTCACTATAAAAAGTTTATTGTCGTATTTATTGTGTATTTCTGTACATAGGTTAATAGTTTTGGTATCATGCACGTGTTTCTTTCAAGGTATTGTGTATTTGGACTATAATGCATAATTATATATCTACCACTTACTATTACAATATCCAAAATAAGCAAATCAACCATTTATAATGAATTTACTAACTTAATTTGAAAATAATTTGCAATCCATTCTCATATATTAAGAAAACAAGGCAAAGTAAGTTGAACTAGAATTGACATATACTATTATTTAGGTGGTCGTGGTTAACAAATTTGAGAAAACTTAGCGGCTAATTAAGGTTTTAAAAAGCCCAAATTCAAACCTTTCTTTGAAGAATAATGTATGTGAAAAATGAAAGATATTGATCAAGAATGGACTTGTAACATTTTTTATGAAATTTAAGTTTTTATTTTTATTTTTAAAGATATGACAAGAATTTTTGTTGTATAATTTCACTATAGGGTAGTACTATTTTTTTATTTTTTTTACTTTTATCATCAATTTAATCTAATTCGGGTAAGTTCTGGCATCACTATTTTTTTTGTTTTGTTTTGAGTTCTCAATATATAGGGATAAGATTTTATGAAGACACGTTTAGAACATACAGATCTTGCTTTAAATTCTAGACGTGCAATATCATTAATTAAGCACACATATGTTGGTACCGTTTCAGTATTGTATATAGATATACATTTCTCATGCCATTCAAAAAAAAAAAAAAAAAGATATACATTTCTCATTACTTGGACAATATCATCACAACGAGGCATGTATGGAGTAGTTTTCCTAAAAAAAGTTGATATTGTCATGCTTTTAATTTGATTTGTTTTTTTATGGTATTATTGGTAGAAAAGGGTCAATTTGAAACTTCAGTCATAGATGAGTATTCAATTCACTACAATAAAAAGATCATGCAAATTTTGGTCAAGTTTTTTTTTTTTTGGTACATGAAGAGATGTTGGTCAAGTTTTTATTATGGGTAAAATATGATAAAGTGTGTTTGTTTAACTTTTTAAAAAAATTATTTTGTTTTGAAATTTTTTACAGATTTTGTTTAAAAATATTTAAAAAATTTGAAGTGACTTTCTATTTGTTTACTATATAAAAATTATCAGCAAAATGGATTATAAAATAAATTTGATAAATTTTTGTTTATAATTTGGGACAACGGGTAATGTATAACCTCTTGAAAATTTCTCTAGTTACACAATTCATCTAAAATTCTATAAGAAACAATAAAAATCAATGTGATACAGCAATGCCAACTAAAGATTCCAATTAAGTTGCGTTTGTTTAATTAGTTTCACCTGTATTTCCTACGTTTTAATACACTACACGGATCAATTGAGGTTACTTGACCTTATAATATGATTAGCATAAAGTCACAAGGGTAAGGTTGTATTAATATTATTATTTTAATTACTATATATTTATATTCGTGAGGGCAGGCAACCGGTACATACATAGAAACCAAGGCATAATAATTATTCATGCATGGCAAATTTGTTTGTTATATTTTATTTATTTATTTATTGTTCTCGATATTCCCTATTGCTTAAAGTGACTTAAAATTTGGCCTTATAAAAGAGTAAGGGGACAATACTTTGGTTGTATTATTATGAATAATAGAAATGAATAGGACGTGATCATGAAGCTAGTAACATGAATTATCACATCTTGACAGAGAAAAGGAAATTATTTAATTATTGCATATGGAGGGGTATCTTTTTCCATGATTTAATAAATACAATCCTTTTTTTGAAGTATGTACTATATATGCATGGCCCTAGACAATAAATATAAAGACCAAAAGCAAGAAGACATCAAACAAATTAATCCAATTCACTAGCCAAATAATTTGATATGTTCAAACAATTACTAGTAAATGTGCTAACATGTTAAAAAATTCAATATCAAAATATTATCTCAAAATTTGTACATTTAATTGTTTAAAATATATTTTTTTCAATACAATTTTTCTTACTTTTAAATTGTTTAATATGCGTGTTTAGGACATAAATTAACATTACTCTTAAATAAACAATTTAAAAACAATAACAAGTTTCTTGAAAAAGTGAAATTAATTATAAAGAGAAAAGGAGTCCTTAGCAAGATGAGTAGATGAGAAGTAGATGCAAGGATTGATTCTCCTCTTCAAACTATCTTCATGCATATCTTTCATTTTCACTTTAGGTCCATTATTGCTCATATATACTCCCAACCATATTGACCCTACTTTATTTTAACCACCAAGAAATGAATATGAAAAAGTTGTTCAAAAAAAAATGAATATGAAAAAGAAGGAACAAAAAAGAATAAGAGAAAAGTAAAAAAAAAAAAAAGTTTAGGAGAGAATAAAAAGAAGGGTCACAACATAAAATAATTAAATTCAATTTAATGTGGAGTATGGACATTGATCATGTGTGTTTGTGCTTGCCTCTCTTTTAAGGGAAAAATCGTTTGCATCTTGACTTCTCAAAATAGTTTCTTTAATACTAATATTATTATGATTATGACTATATACTTTTTTTATTCAACATAAAGTTATTGTTATTCTACATGTGATTTCCACCCCTTTTTAATTATCACATTATGAGAATATCTTATGCTTTCTCTATCTTTTAAGGCTTTGTTTTCTTTCTTTGGGAATCTAATTTATCACCTCCACAATACAAGCATATAAAACCAATCTTTGAACATGTCAAGCCACAATCTCTCACTTTCTCTCTGTCAGATAAGTGTGTGTGAGAGAAAGAGAGGTTGAGAAAAAAAACAAAGGTTGATAATTAACGAAAGAGGATCTTCTGCATGACAGTGTGGAACTCAAAGAACAATTTCTTTTTCTTTTGGTTTTACATTTTCAAAGTCTTTTTAACTTTTTTTAATTAATTATTTTGTCCATTAAGCATCGTCTCAATGCTAAAAATTTCGCCAACGTAGTCTAATGTTTGATATTACACGTACGGAGGATACACTAGAATCACAATGATTTCACATAAGCTACACTATGTAGTTTTTAAAAAATCACAGTAAATTATCGCGATCCTGATATATTCACCGTGATACCAAACATATAAGTAATCTCAAGAGACAAGCCCTTCTAACCCTAACCCTAATCCCCGCACCGCAAGTTTAAACTTTAACAATTGTAAAATAATCATCAATGTTACTAGAAATAATATTTTTACCCCTGCTATAGATTTTATTTTATTTTTTTTGAAAAATGTTTTTAATTATTTAATATGTTTGAATATGCCATGACAAAAATATAAGGGGGTGGATTTTGCTGAAATGGGTCTGTGTGTTGTGCCATCATGATATCTTATATTGGAAACATGCCTAACTTGTGATCAGGATACTTGTAAAGAGGGTAGCTTTATATCTATCTATGGCCAACAAAAATTAGACCGTTAGGTTTGGAAGGGGTGAATTTCAGAGATTTGCATGCACTATTTGTGGGGACTCTGTGGTCCCTCTCTTTTCAATAAAGTTATGAACTATGGAGCATGCATGTATGTAATAACAGTAGTAGTTTAATAGTATGACCAAACTTACGGATAGTTTTATATACACAGTTTTTATTGTGTTAGATACATGAGAGAAGTTATTTTTATTTAAAAACAATTTTATTTTATTTTTTTTAATTAAAAATATAAATAATTACCTTTTTGTAAGAAGAACATGAAAAACTGTCTCTAAAAAAATACATATAAGTTTTGTCTTAATAGTATTAGATTATTTCATATAATAACTTAGTTTAGTAAATCAACATAATGCGAAATAAGGGTAGTTATTTGATTTATCATTTAGTTAGAGATCGATATTTAATATAATCACTACATATGACAAAATTTTTATTAGAAGAGGTGAACTTCTTAAATGAATTTTAATTAACTCGAAAAAATTAATCTTTAGAGTTGCATGTAGAGGATATTTTTTATTTACCCAAAATAAAAAACTTGGTTAAAGAAAAGTATAAATGAAAAATAGAATAGGTGTCACCATGAAAAATAGATAAAATATTTGTGAATTTAATCCATTAATTAATAATTAAACCAAAATGAGTTACACAAAAGTTAGACAAATTATGCTATTAAAAATGTTAGACAAATTATGCTATTAAAAATGAAAATTGATCACATTTAACCAATTCCCTTAAAAAAAAATTATATGTCTATTTTATTTTTTTTATATAAGCACAAATTTATTATAAGGGAGTACAAAGCAATGTTTTAAGAACCGGACCGGAGGTCGAACCGATGTGGCTACTGGTTCAAGGGTCAACCGGTCGGACCGATTCAATCGTTATTAAACCGTTTATATTGAACCGTTCATATAACTTTCTTATTTCACAACTAATAAACAAATTAATAAAGTAACATTAACAAAATAGAAAATTTAGAAACTTAAAATAAAGAAATCATAAATCCAAAATGCATAATTTATACCAAATAATTATACATAAATTCGAAATTCATAATTCATATAAATTGTTAAACTTTAAATTGGACAAAATCATATAAACTTTACATAATCATATAAACTTAAAATTGTTTGTTAAGAATTAAGAATATATTATACAATTAAGGCAAATATCAAGATATCAATGAATGCATATTAATGCATATCAATAAGGTAGACATGTAAATAATGCTGGTCAATGCATATCAGAAAAGTATATCAATTACTCCCTCCGTCCCAAAAAGAATGACCCATTTTGAATATATGCACTATTCATATATATTGTTTTGACCATATTTTTCTACTAATAAATAAAAATAAATATTAACATATAAGATGTTGTTAGATTCGTCTCGATGAGTATTTTCAAAATATCAATTTTTTATAATTTTTACTATTATACAATTAAAGATATTAGTCGCCAAAGTTATGCATTGACATGCGTGTTTCGGTCAACTGGGTCATTCTTTTTGGGACGGAGGGAGTATATTAAATTGTATCAATTGTATTTAATAGGTTTTCCAATCAACTCAAATTATAGGCTAGGCATTAAATTATATTTAATATAGGTTTTCCAATATAGGCTATGGATTAATTCCTTACTACTCCTTTGTTTTCTTCAGAAAAATATTAATTAAAGAAAACGAAAAAAAAATTGATTTTTTTTTTTTTTAATTTTCAAAAGATTCCTAACCGGCCGGTTTTTTCAAACCGCCCCCGGTTCACCGGTTCGAACGGTTCCGAACGGTTCGTACCGGTTTCAAGCGGTTTTTTTCCGGTTCTGCAGACTACCGGTTCTCAGCACTAGCCCGGACCGCTGCTGTGTCCGGTTCCCGGTTGAACCGGTTGAACCGGCCGGTCCGGTCCGGTTCTTAAAACATTGGTACAAAGGGGTACTCAAACCCTTACAACAAAGAGCATTAAACTAAATGCTTAGAATAAAAGACATGTGATTTAAACACCAAAAAAGAAAAGGAGTACAAGTCCTGCTTCATTGAAAGGAGCTAAAAGAAAGGCATTGTCATCGACTTATAAAGAGTTAAGATCAACACCTTGAGAAAAGGTCTAGAATTCCAGTCTTCCGAAAAATGCTTAACAAAATGATTCTTCAGTTCTTTTTTAATAGTTGTCACTCCTTCTAGCTAGGTCTCTCCTTTCTTTAACATAATAATCTGATTACAACGACTGATATGTCTATTGTTTAAATTATTCTCTATAACTAATATATTTGCTCATCAAAATTATAAAATGCTAAATTAAATATGTATTATTTTAAAGATTATAAATAGGTGAGAAGCTGTTAATATTTTCTTATATTTTATTTTAAAAAATATTGATGCATGTATGGAATATTAGCACACCATATATATATTATGAACCCTTGACATATGATCTAACTTGCGAGATGTGACAATATAATTGGGATATCATCTAAATTCTTTGATGTCAATATATTATTATACTCTTATTTCACAAATAATAATATTGTACAAGGAATATCCTCTTAGTTACAACTATATTTAATCAAACCACTACATATGATGCCATTTTTGTTTATATTAATCACAAAAATATATTTTTAAATATCTACTTTGCTTAATTTGCAGATTAATATTTTATGTTTTCACCATTTATGTTTTTTTTTTTTTTTGGGGGTGCAAAGTTCTAATGTTTATAAAATTTGACTCTATGATTATTATCTTTATAGTACTTCCCTATTCATGGCAGCACGTAACTTCACTATCAGAATTCAATTCCCATGAAATGGAAAACTACCAAAATTGAATAGGGACGTGTCAATGAGATGAAAAGTGTGAAATTTTGGGAAATGGAACTTACATGTATTTGGTCAATGGAAATAAATATACTCCCTAAGTATATTTTTCTTTTTGGCTGATCACTTCATATGGATTAAAAAAAAAAAACTATAACAGAACAAATGTAAAGCAAATAGTCTATGCACTTATGCATAAAAGACGTTTTAATTTTAAAAAATAAAATAAAAGAAGGATAATGATAATGATAATTTTATTAAATTTTTCTTATTAAATTTTATTGATGAATTCTTATTATATAAAATGTAAAGTGGAGTGTACCAAAAATATATATTCTCTCCGGTTCTTTTTATAAGAAACAGTCAATTTTTTAGGAGGAATATTCAATTTAAAAAAATTTAATTAGAATTACATTGAAAATAAAAAATGACAATCTCATTGAGGAAACCAATTTTTACAAATATAACAGTAATTATAAAACAGATGTATATACTTATTGTGGAGGATGATATAATGGTTTGACCTTAATCCAAAAAAAATATAGTTTTTTTTTTATATAAAAATTTAGAGTAAGAGAATGATATAATACTAGTAGTCTAAGTGGAACATATTCTTAAAATTTTTTAAAAAAATTACATTTACATATTTCAAAATATTATTAGTCAGTCGAACTTAAATCCAGAACCTTCAAAACTAATAAGCGGTGACATTTTTATTTTGTGAGGCTTCATAATTTCATGTCCATTAATGTATTTCTCCTTCTCAAAAAATGACATGTCATTTCACATTTAATTCTCACACATTGTATTCACAAAAGAAAATATGCTTATTCTAGAGGAACCACATAAGCCATTAAGGATGATGAGTTTGCAAGTGTGGCAAATAAAGGGAAGATAGTTTTGTTTATACTACTATTTCTTGACCCATTGCATTTATAATTTACTTTTTGGAGTACCATTGGGAACACCAAGTCTTTAATACTAACACTTATCCTTTCATATAAAACAAAAAATTGATCAAGATGGGTCATTAGATGAACAATTGTGCAACCATGTGAGAAGAAATAAAAGTTTCAACTAACTTATTGATGTTTAGTAGAGTAGGTAAGTTGATTAGAATTTGAATTATTAATTAAAAAAGGTATTAAATCCAAGTCATATAACAAGTTCATGTTGTAATTGATAGAGTAACTATAAATCTATAATAAGTGAAATTTCCCCTAGATAAAGCAAAAGCCAAAAGCTATACATTGCACTAACGTGACATCTTGTATATATCACCAATAAGCACTACTCACAAGAAGCCAAATATGTTAATCAAATAATGTAACTTTTGGTTTAAATTAGTAAATCTTTTGAATTTGCGGTTCATGTGTGTTGCTTTGTTATTGACAAAAAACTACAAAAGTAAAATATAAAAAATGATAACTTTTCTATTAGTAATGTTTCGGGCAATTGAAGCATATGTGAAAGTGAAACAATATTTTTCACTGCTTTTAAGTGATTGATTTTTATTTTAATTTTAATGAAACTTAACCCTCAAATGACTGAAACCATTGCTTAGCCTTTTTTTTTTGTCCACATTGCTTGGCCTTACAGTTAAGGACAATGCTAGGTATATTTGATTTACCACTTCTCCTTATTCAATGCATTTACATATATTAAATAAAATAGTGGGTTTTTATTCAAAAAAATAGAAAATGGTTTCTCTTAAAATATCTTATTGGGCTACAACTTATTATGTAATAATCAGCCCAAGGTCAAACCAAAAGATGGGTTTTAATTATACTTTACAATTTTTTTCTCTCACCCCTATATTTAACCTTTTACCACCTCTACAAACCACTCAGTATTTCTATTTTACCTTTTTTTTTTTTACTAAATAAAAGGTATTCATTCATTCAAATTGATAAGAGTACATCAATGCAATACAAATTCAAAATCGCTAAAAACAAAAAGGATAAATCTGTGAACAAACTCACAACATCTGTGTTAATAGCATAAAACGACATATTGCATAAGCCTACATATTTGACTATTGAAGTTTTCGGAATATTCATGCCTCCGGATCTGTAGCGTTGATGGCACAAAAGGTCATTGATTGGATCTGCACTGAATCGACTTTAATCCTTCAACCTGAAACAAATGAACACCGTACCAAGACGAGATAACAGTACTCCGCACTAAGACGGTATAACAACACTCTGCACTAAGATGGGCAAATCAAAACAAAGGATGATAAAATCACAAAAACAAACAAAAGAAATACTAAATAATATATATGTGGAAATCACACTTATTTAATTAAAATAGAAGAAAAACGATTTGGAGGGGTGATTTTAGGCCTAAATTGACCCTAAATCACCCCTCTCTAGTAGATCAAGAAGAAGAGAAAAAGTTGTGATGGTTAGGGTTTGAGGAGGAGGAGGAGAAGGAAGATATTAAAAGAGTTTTGAGGAGGAAGTTTTAGGTTCTTATTTTACCTCTTTTATTATTTAATTTTTTACACTTTTTTTAACCCTTAATTTCAAAAGAACCTAGAATAGAGGAAAAATGTCCTAGAACATATGCAGCAGTTGTTGAAGTTGTTAGATGATGGAAAATATGTCAGTTAAAGTAGAAGAAGAGATAATAACTTAAATGTTTTGAGATATATATATTTTAGTCACTTTCAAATTAAATCAAGTTGTTAAACATGCTTATGATTGTTTTGTATAGACAACACATACGAAACAAATAATTATAGACAACTATTGCTTGAAATTGTTTGTGTGGCATCAATTAAGTTGATATTTTATGTTGGATTTGCTTTCATGGAATGTGAGCGGATGAATAATTTTTGTTGGGTATTAAAGAAGCTCAAAGTAGTTTTTTATTAAGCAAAACTTAGTTCCACAAGTAATTTTGAATGACAAGAGACCTTGTTTTGATGAATGCAATTAAAGTGTATTTTCACATATTGATAATATGATTTGTCGGTTACACATAGACAAAAATGTTGGTGCAAAATGCAAGCAACATGTAGTTAAGGATATATGTGAGAGTTGATCATGAATTTGCGGAGAAAAGTTGTATTCAATCCTAATAAGGTGGAGTAATAGCAGCGGTTGAACGTGTTTGAGAAAACATGTGTTGATTGCAACATTTTTGTTGATCATTTGAAAGATACTTGGTTGACCTCTCACAACTAAAGATTTGTTTGAGTGTTGCATTTGGAAAACATTACGAATAATAAGTATGATTATGCGTATTTAAAATGCATTTTTTTTTTAAATTGCATTGAATTGACTGTTATGTGATTTTTTTATATATTTAGGATGAGTATGCACATTGAAAACTAAAGAAAATGTTAAAACACAACAAATGTGACTTATGCAGGTGTTGGGACGTCATGATTGACAATATAAAGTTACAAAGTGGACAATATCCGAACTTAATTTTAGAAAAGTTTTTATTTTGTTGAGTGCACACACAACCCATTAACTTAGAAATTGGATGCATTTGTATCATGACGCACACTGTTGATGATTTGGAGAGAGTTGGGTATGTTGAAGCTGACAAACACATATGTCGTTGCATACTCCGATCGACATGTGGGAAACCGACAAACACAAGTGTTCCAGTTTGTATTTCGAATCACCTGCTCTCTCTTTTTTCCCTCAATCAAACCAAAAAAATGTATGTGACATGTGAGAAAAGTGAAAAAAATTCTAGTTTTAGTTTATATAGAGGGCAAAATAGCTAGTTTAAATAAATATGTAGGGATGAAGGATTAAATGTAGGAGTGTGAGGATTTTTTTTCCTATACTTTACTATATTTCAGCCCATTTTTATTTCGTTTTTATAACATGACCCATTTTTCTATAATGAACCGTTCAAATCTAGAAATTAAAGTTTAACTAAACCCCTACAATTATATACTTACCCTTACAAACAATCAAATATTTCAATATAATCTCTTTTACCATTTAACTTTTAACACCTCCATTTTTCATTATCGCTTTCAATATTTTTGGACCTAGCTAGCATGATTTCAACCACACATGAAAATAGGAAAATCTAGTGCTCATCTCAACCAACATGTGGCCTATATAAAAGTGGTGTTAACCTTTTTAATGCCTTTACGACTTGGAGTTTGTTATAGTTAATTATTCTAATTAGTGTTGTAACAAATTCTGTTAAGTGTAGTAATTAGCTGTAAATACAAAACCCTAGGAAATGAGTTATTCTAGGCATCACATATTCATTGATATCAAGTAGAGAATAAAGCTTTGTAAAAAAAGAGAGTAGAGAATAAAGAGTTAAAATGAAGGTAAGTGTGTTAGGAGTTGTTTTGATTCACTTTGTAAAGTTGTGTGACAAAGAGTGAAAATGAAGATGATAGTGTGTTTTATATTTCTATTCAAATTATAAACAATGCCTTGTTATTTTTCCTAGTTTTTATGTAACAGACTGATTCACTGGTTAACTTACGAAATCCTCCAGATTGATTGGCTAGTTAACCTGCGAACTTTACCCATACCATAGTGATATCTAAACTGTCTCTTCTTTATAGGGATAACAAATATAAAAAAAATGACATAATTACATAAATAATATCAAAATATCATTTCATATATATTAATCTGAGTAGTCAATTACATTTTATACTCTCCATTTTACATCAAAAAAAGCAAAACGTGATTAGTCTAATAATATATAATTTTTAACTAATATAGTTTCGTGCTAGATCCATGGTTTCTTCCACAAAACTGTTATCTTCAACTTTTGCACGATTACCATCTATCTAGAGCTCTATAACCTTCTTCTAATGTTGAGGAGCGACAAAATGTCAAATTATAATACCACAATGAGTATGATTGAGATCATTATAGTTATAGCCATCTGATGAATATATATCAATTCGACCAACTTAATGCATTTTCAAAATGATGTTTTCCCACAATGGAGTGGTTTGAGGTTATGATGACTTCATGTCATTTCACTAATCGGACCGAACCGGATAAACAAATATTGTGTTATTTCTTTTCTCCTTTGTTGTTTTTATCGTTTATGATTATTACTGTTATTCCTCTTGGTTATTCTACAATTAACATGCGTCTTCTACCAAAGGTCAAGATTGTGATGAGACTATTGCCTATATGGATAACGCTTCTCGTGTATGCAGTGATTTTCCAGCAACCTACAACATTTTTTACAAAACAATGAAGAGAGACATCGATGCAAATTTCAAGATACCATCAGCAGCATTCCAAATTGCTATAGCATTGTTCGTAATATTAATGATGCCATTGCTAAGAGGATAATGCATCATAAAGGTGCCAACACAATACCTTGCTCAAGTGTTAGAAATATGAGAAGAAGAAGTGATGGAATTGTAAGGAGTATAATTTTTCTAGTATTTTGCTTAATTAAGTGTGGAATTAAGTGTCTTGGAGTGGTGGGTATATAAATATATAGAGAGATGGGATGTGTTGGAGTGAA
Organism: Trifolium pratense; assembly: GCF_020283565.1. Taxonomy (NCBI): domain Eukaryota; kingdom Viridiplantae; phylum Streptophyta; class Magnoliopsida; order Fabales; family Fabaceae; genus Trifolium; species Trifolium pratense. Next base: position 39,782,373 of record NC_060065.1, read on the forward strand.
ATAATAGAAGTCGTTTCAGCAAATCTCCACTTAGATACATCTAATTAATAACTCTTTTGTCCCCTAATTACTAATATGTCTATCCAATTTTATTTTAATCACTTCTCATTAAAACAACTCATGATGATTATTTCACCCTCAATATTCCTATGCCGTAAGTTAATTTTTCGTCGTGAATGAACGTATGAGACAGTGATATAAACTTGATATTGATAAAATATCCGAAATTACTTTCACCGATATAGAAAAATATTAATCCAATTATTCTATAGTCTATACGCCTTGTTCTAGTAATAAGTTTTTTTCGACAAAAAATGTATTTTTACTACATTAATTTATCGTAAATAATTTCACGTATCTAACGACATATTTATGTTAATATGTGATGAGTTTGTAAGTATACGTACTAACAATCGTTATCAAAAAATAATGCCGGGAATAACTTTCCTAAGCATAACTATATATCCAGGGAATTTTGTCAAAAAAAAAAAACTATCCAGGGAATAAATATTTTTAAAAAGTGTTTGGATAGTCTAATAAGTTGGCAGGACCTTTTTAATTTAAATTCTTAATTTTTTATTTTTTTTTTCTCTATTTTTTTGCAAAGATAAGTAATGATAATACAAGAGAGATGAAGCAATTCTTATAGAGATGTAAATGTATAGTGGCTGGTGGGCACTTTATAAACAACATTTAATTCCAACTGCATGGAAAAAATGTTTCACACTTGGATCCTCTTATTTTCCTTCTCCTATGTTTCCATTTAGCACCAATCTAAATCATTTATTTATTTTCTCTCTCTTCTAAACTACTGTATTTTTGTTTCTTCTTTATCAATCATCATCCCTTAAACGAGGAAATGGAGGAAGGGCACTACCAAAATACCATGAAAAATATCCAAATCCCCTATTAGAAAGGAATACAAAGCCGGTTTACATGGATAAATATGTTTCCTTGGCATAATATTTTTCTAGAAATAATTTTATATTCCCTTATCACAAACATAGATATTTTTTATTCCAATGATAGATTCCCAATAATATATCATTGGAATAAAAAAATATAATACCCACTTGGGTTGGTGCATTGGTATTGGCTTGGAACCTGGGAGTGTGCTTCTCTTGAGGTCTGAGGTTTGATTCTCTCTGGCGCCAATTTGGGTGGATTAATTTAGCTTCTTCATAAAAAAGATTCCCAATAATATATTATATATGAGAAACAAACAGCAAGTTGGTACTCTCTTTGTTCCAAATTATAAAGGAGAAAATAAAAATCACGAAAAAATAAAATATGATAATTTAAAAAAAGTTTTCGTGGGTTTTTCTTGAAATAAGTAGCATAGAAAGATGTAAAAGTAATTCTTATTAGTTGTTGTTTATTGAGAAAAGAGAAGAGAAAGAAAATTAAATGCAATTTGCATTAAATTTTATGAGATTAAGAAAAAAAAAATCTTGAAAATAATTTTTCCCATATAATTTGGAACAAAAAGAAAGATTTTTCCCTTATAATTTTAGGACGGATCGAGTATTTATTTTTTGGAAAAGGTCAAGAAAAATTTATTAAAGCAAATTCCACTATCAACACACACTAACACACATAAGGAAAATGCCCTTCATTCTATCAACACGCACATAAAGGAAATTCCACTAACATACACAAAGGAAATTCCAGTACTAACATACGAACACATACTTCATATAAACATATTATAAAAATTTATTTGCAAAAGGTTAATTTTTTGAAAGAAAGGTGGATTAAATATGAATTTTTATAGACTAAGGCATTTAAAATTTTTGAATATTTTTCCATGGTCGTGTGTTGGTATATTGTATTTTTTTTTTCATGGTTGTGTTTAGTATATTATAAAAATTTTTGGTAAAAGGTTCACATTTTTTTAAAGAGGGATATGATTTAAATATGAATTTTTATCTTTTGTCAAAAAAATTCTAAATCTGAAAAATACGCATGGATGACTTAAAAGCAGGGACTAAAAATTGTCACGTCTTATATTTTGGAGGACACTTATTAAAGAAATTCAATATAGTAAAAATACATTGAAACTTTTGATTTGCTATATATATTTGAAATTTTATATCTCTTAGTATTAAAAGGCTTTTCTTTCTAGGTAAATTCTAATATGAACCACTTCATCAAGTGGTCCATGGTGGACTAGTTATTAATAACATTATAACGAATACGAATTTTACAAAATCTATCGTTGGATTAAAAGTTTATATCATAAAGATCATCCATAGAAAAATTTAGAAAAATTGAAAATTATTTGATATGTTATTGAGACACATCAAGATTAACGGTTTATTAAATAACGTAAATCTTGATGAGTCTCAATAACATATCAAATGATTTTCAAAAAATTTTAAAAAATTTATGGATGATCTATACGATATAATCTTTCAATCCAACAGTGAATTTTGTAAAATTCATATTCAGTAAATCGCTTGTCCATGGTGGACCACTTATAAAGGTGGTCCACCGTAGCACTAGTATTCTTTCTAATAGCCACCAGTACTTCAGTTAAAAAGAAAATTCTCCGGTTGAAACTGAAGCGAGATAATTAAAGAAAAGTAATAAGAGAGGTTTGGGTAAGCATTCATCTCTTTCATTTGTTTACGTTGGATTACACTGGCACTGATGATTTAAATGGTAACATTTGTAGTCAAATTTTTGGTACTAATTAAATGAGTTTCTTTTTTTGGGTATTGTTTAATATGAATTTTGGTAAACAAACGCTAGTTTAAAATTAATTACTGAATAATCAACTAGTAAATCTCGAGACATATTTTATGCATTGTTTTCTAGAAAGTTATTAATGTTCATCATTTTGCTCGAAAATTTATGATGTTCAAAGCATTAAATGCGTAAAAACTTGTTAAACAAATACTCCCTCCGGTCCTTATTATAAGAAACACTTTGACAAAATCACACAGACCAAGGATGGTAAATTTTCTCATTAATGATTCTAACATTTTATGTTATATTCCAAAACTAACCTTTGACTAGCATGAGAAATAGGCCTCTCTAATTAATGCACTAGCATTATAATGAATTATTTGATTGTATTTATTAAGGGTACAAATGGAATTGTGTCAAAGTGTTTCTTATAAAATGGACCAAATAAAAATTTCAAAGTGTTTCTTATAAAAAAGACCGGAAGGAGTACTAGTAATGATTTTTTTTTTTTTAAATTGAAGTTGCAAAATACGTAGATTTTGTAAAGTTTAAAGGCTTGTAAAGGAAACAAATTCATTCGAGAGAACGAATCAAAGGATTAAATGCAAAAACATAAACCGAAAGTAGATAAATTTGGATGAAAGGGTAAACCGCATTGAATTGTAAAGACTTTACAAAGAAATTAAAGTGGTTCACAGATTCATACATTGTTTCTTTTGCACTTGTTTTTCGCTTTGACATGGATACTTTGAGTTTATAGTTTTTTGTATGTGAATTGTGACTACAATTGCGACTAAAAAATAGTATGTATAGCCACAGGACATATAACTGCTCGTAACGTCTCTAAACTATGTTTTTGACGCGTGTCTAGCCACATATTTCCTGCATTTAAATTTATGCTTCAATGAAATAACGTTTTTGTTGTCCAGATCGAACCAAAAACTTGAACACTTTGACAAGAAATACTTTTAGTCCATGAAACAAAGAATGAGGGCTTCGATTAACACAATTTTTTTTTTTTATTATGGACGATTATCACAATCTTTAGTATCAAACCTAAAGAATTCGAGAACACTTGGTGAAAATCATAATAATTTCAGACAATATGTCTTCTCTTTTGCCTTTTGATCAGCTATATACTCTCTCTGTCCTAAATTATAAGGGAAAATAAAAAAATCATACTTATTAAGAAAGGGTCATGCTAAACAATTTGAAGTATGTTTTTGTGAGTTTTTCTTGGAATAAGTTGCATAGGAAGATGTAAAAACAATTTTTATTGATTGTTGTTTATTGAGAAAATGAGAGAGAGAATAAATTAAATACAATTTGCATTTAATTTTATGAAAATAAGGAAAAAACATTCTTGAAAATAATGTTTTCTTTATAATTTGGGACAAAAAAAATGGACTTTTTTCCCTTATAATTTGGGACGGAGCGAGTACACTTGGGAACTCTTTCAAAGAGAGAAATAATAAAAGACATTTGATTTGTGAATACTCTCCATTAAGATGGATAAATGCTTTTTACTTTAGACTTGCGAATACTTTCCATAAGCTCATTTATAGTATATTCTGATTCAATAAATGGAGTATTAATGCGGCAATCTCTAATCACATTAACGGAATCGAAATCTTGAGATAACAGGTACATAATTAAATATGAGCTTTATTAAGTAGATTTCAAATTTGAGAGAGCTATAATAATGAGTCATTCTTTGATTTGTTGTTGAGTTAGAAGATAGAAAATAGTACTATACATGTGATTGTTGGGTGAATATGTTCTAGTGAAAAGATAGGAATGCACAAGATTCTCACATTTTCTAAGTGGAGTTCAATTTTAGTAATTTTCCTTTTAGTTTTTCCCTTTCAAATTTCACACCATCAATATCTATTAAATTCTCTAATCAAAGGCTTTTGAGTCACGTACTATTCCTTTGAAATTTCAAACCATTCAATTTCACATATTATTCCATTAGAGCCTTAGAGGAGCATAAACATCATCGGTGGTGGCTTATATGAGAAACTCATGTACTATTTTCTCTGTCGCAAAGTGTGATATATATATATAATTTTAACCGTTAATATTTTTAGTTATATATTATAATAATTATAAACAAGTTAATATTTAGAAGATACTCATTGATATAAATTCAACCTATCTTTATATATTAGTAGAAAAATATAGTTAAAATTGATTATATAAATAATACATTTAGTCAAATTGTGACATTCATTTTGAGACGAAGGGAGTATTTCATTAAGAGCATAAATACAACCTATCGGTCAAAATCATTAGAGACCAGAAATTTGTTCACTAATATTATTTTTGAAAGGTTTAAATATTTTATAATTCAATATTTATTACTATTATATATTTTTTTTGGAAACCTTTTCCTTCAATTTTTGTTACCTCCTTTTACCAATTTTCACTTTACTCCTCTATAACATGTTGATAGGTCCGCAAGTGTACGGAAATATCAGTTATAGTATAAAAGATTATCGATCTCAAAGAGGGATATTATTTTGATTATAGTGGAACAAATGGCTACTATATCCCCCTGAAAATGTCATTTTTGGACCGAACTGGATAAACAAATATTGTGTTCTTTCTTTTCTCCTTTATTGTTTTTGTCGTTTATTATTATTATTATTATTATTATTATTATTTTTATTGTTATTCCTCTTAATATTAGTTGTCGTTCTTTTGCTCCACACATCAAAGATTTTATTGGTATTTTTCGACGAATTCACAACATTATTTATTTTAAATTTCAAAATATATAAGACTCACATTGACTTTAAATTTAACAATCTATTTAATTACATGTAACATTTTTTTAAACTTTTTCTAACACCATTCTCTAATTAGAGGAAACTTGTATGGATCTCACTATTTTTTATTTTTTTATCTGTTTACATTTAGCATACTACCTATCTCCCTCATCACTAGACCAAACTTAATAATTTATGTAAACCTATTTTCTAAGTGATATAAACCTATATTAATTTCAACTAATTAAAAATTAAATATTGGAGACATTGTTGAAAAGAAGTGTTCCTATAACTTCTCTTGTTATAAATAATCTAACAGTGGGATGATAAGTCTGTGTGGTCCTTCCTGTTGAAGATATGGCATTACCGCTGGGAGAGGCTATAACCAAAACTATATTCCTTCTCTCTTTTTTTTGTACAAAATAGACCAAACCATTTTGCTGTGACGGCTTTTGAATTGAAAGTTTTGGATTAATTAGTGTAGATGTTTGTTATGGTCAAAAATGGGTCAAATGAACTAATTAAATATATTATATCAATCAAATAAAATTCAATATTTTTCTCAATGTGTGCTGTACTGCTGTGTGCATGCTGCTGGTTGCATTGACTTGTGAGTTTGTTTAAGATAAAAGGTTTTAGATTATTTGCTAAGCTTTCGGTGATTAACTTGTGATTTTGATAAACGAGAAACATACTAACATTAACAACTAATTAATTACTAATTTTGATCGTTTGAAAAAAGATAAGCGTCGTGGTTTTGAGGATTTAGGGTAAGAATAGTGTATACATGAATCTAGACAAATGTAAGAAAATTCCCTATCACCTTTAATCCAATGGTTCCTAAGGGTTTCCATGGACTTGTTCGTGCACCTCTAGGGAGTGTCTCCGATATAATCCGCCTTGGCGTTAGGTTTAGGGGTGACCAAATCCAGTATGTAATGAATGTAATTGTTCATAACTTGTAAGAAAAACTTTTTATACATAGATTTGGTAGAAAACGACCCTCATATAATTGTTAGACCATGAGAAAAGTTCAAAGATCATTACATTAAATCAATCATACAAGCGGTTGAACACTGTATCCTAACCCAAAATTCTTCGACATTAAATATATAGTCCTTCCATTTATATATTGCTTAACATCCAAGTTTTCATTCAATGTGATTTTTTTTTTTTTGGTTAAGTAGTTTGGTGGTTAAAAAATCCACCTTAAAGGTGAATAAGTGGATTGTCCGAAGTTTGAATCCTAATTTTAAAACTTTATACAAAATATTCATAAACTACACCAAATACTTACTAGCTATTCAAGTTGCCATAATTAAGTAGCTTTCATTACTAGGGGTGCTCGCGGTTCGGTTTGGATCGGTTTTGAGATAAAAACTCATCCGATCCAAAAATAAATTCATTTGCGATTTGGTTCGGTTTTGGATGATAAATAAAAAAAAACCGATCCAATCCGATCCAATATTATGCGGTTTAATTTGGATCGGTTTTTGGATATCCAAATTATAAATTGTAATTTTTTTTAATAAATATAAATATTATAAAAAACACTACAAAATAATAGTTTGACATTTTTGACAAAATAAATATTAAGTTTGATGTAAAATATAACATATAATATATTGAAAATTAATATTTTGGAATGACAATTACCAATTATATTCGAAACATATAAAAAGTAAAAAAAATAGATTAAATTAAACTAACATATAGTATTATCAAAATTTAAAATAGATTAAATTAAACTAACATATAGTATTAACAAAATTTAAAATGGAAAAAAAAGGTTAATGCAATATGTATATATATATATATATATATATATATATATATATATATATATATATATATATATATATATATATATATATATATATATATATATATATATATATATATATATATATATATATATTTATACTAATAAAAAGATAAATAAATATCAAAATATATGTATGCGGTTTGGTTCGGTTTGGATCGATTTTAAGAAATCAATCCGAAATCCGATCCGATCCAGCGGTTTTCACAAAAGAACATCCAAACACATCCAAAAAACTTCGGTTTTTTGCGGTTTTCGGTTTTTTTGGATCGGTTATCGGTTTTTATTTGGATTGGTTTGGATTTGAGCACCCCTATTCATTACATAGGCAAAAGAAAAAGTAGCTTCCATTGCAAATGAGAGATTAGACCCGCATCAGTTAAGTTCTTATTTTAAGGCTGCTTTTAAGAAGTTGTTCAATTATTTTAGCTCACCTAAAACGCGCTTTTTTTATTCCATCGCCACTCCGCAAATACCTATTTATACATATTCTATAATCCATTCTTCTCATCATCCAATTAATCACACACACTTTTGACTTTCCATTATAAAAAGAGAAAAAAGAATATATCAAGAACAACTTCATCTTAACACAATGAGTCACAATATTAATCAACAACAATCTCCCGGTAAGTATTTTCTTAATTATTTCAATTTAATACACTTAAATAATTAATCAACTACCATATTTAAGAGCTAAAAAGTTATATTTTATATTCTAAGGTAGAACATAGAAATTTAATTTGGTACAAATTTTTTTTATTTAATTAATCTAACTTGTGTTGATAATTAATTTCAATCAGTGATGGCATAGCTTTTAGTCTTGCTCCTGATCCTGGTTTTTTTGTATCCCGTTTTTGAGAGTTTCTTTTGCACTCCTTGTGTTTAGAGCTCTTATTTATATAATATATATATATATATTTGCAGTTTTTAAAAAATCAGTGATGGCATATCCAGCAATAGGTCAAAACAACTCTCAAGCAGCTCCACCACCACCTATGGGTTATCCTACAAAAGATGATCCTCAACAAAGTGTTCCAATCAAAACAACTAGTAGGGGTGATGGTTTCTGGAAAGGATGGTGAGTGTCATCATAGCTTATTAAACCTATTTTTGATATCACAGTGGATCAAAATCACGATGACCCACCATATATAATTTTGTAGAAGTTACACTTTTTGTAACTTTTAATAAATCACGGTGAGTCATCTTGATTCTGACATACTCACCGTGATATAAAACATGCTTATAAAAATTGATGATCTTCACTTTTGAGTTCTCTAACATATAGTGATAAAATTAGAGACGAATTTTATGATTTTATCTTCGGACTCTTTCTAATTTAATTTTTAGTTTATATATGTTATATGTTTTCTAATTTTTTTTTTTTTATTTTTTTTTGCAGTTGTGCTGGATTATGTTGTTGTTGTGCCCTGGATTGTTGCCTCTGATTGAATTGAATATCATACAATACAACATGATTTATATATAGATTTGTGGTTGCTATCATGTTTTTTTCTTTATCTTAATTAATGTATTTATTTTTGTACCTTGTCTAATAAGGAACTTTGTATCCAATGGGTGCAAGCAAAAACTCGTTACAATGTTTCCTTTGTATTTGTGTCATTGCAATTTAGAACTATAAACATTTTATGGGTTCTTTGTTGAGTGAGTTAATTAATGTGTGTTAGTTAGTTCACTCATAAGAATATTTCAGTTCCAATTAATATGTTGTAATTAAAAGTAAAAGTTCTACGTGAATGGATAATATAGTTTTGGTTTTTAATTTTTTATAAGAGTTTTTATTTTATTTTTGACTCAATATAATATGGTTGATAAAGATAAAAATAAAAAAAAAGTAAATATATAATATGGTTGATAGTTCTGCTCAACTACGCTTAATTTTCAACAACCAAAATAATGCCATGACTAATCGCTCTTGCCCATTAGCTCTATGTTTTGGATAAGCATGAATTTAAATATTAATTAATATTTGGATAAGATGGGCCTATTCCTTATTATAAAAGAAGAAAAAAAAGGATAAGCCTATCCCAGAAAATATTTGAAGATAACTAAGAATCATACATAGACTCACATAATTTTAATTTTAGTTAATATTTTATGATAAGAATCATACATACACACATGATTGAAGTTTTTTTTTCTTCTTTTAATTGAAATTAAAGTTTTGAATATGAAGCAAGAATTAAATATCTTTGCATAGATTAGACACGAGTTACGTAAAAGCAAAGCGACCGATAAACCAATAAAAAACTTCTATGAAACCACTTACCAGAGCATACGATTATCAAAAAAAAAAAAAAAACTTACTAGAGCATTCAACAATTGAAGTTTCTTTTAAAATTGAGAGTTGGGTCTAACTCAACTCTAGTTAACATTTTCGAACAACTAGTCAATCAAAATGTTCCCGCTATTTAAAGATATATTTGAAACCCCTTATCAGGAAATGGATCACCTCAATATTTATTCTCATGATTTTCAAGTGTGCATATCATCTCTAAATTTAAACCCCATGCGCCGCCATCTCTAAATAATTTTACGATAAAAAAATTAGAACAAAATATTTATAAGATAAATTTAAAAACTAGGAACAGAAAAAAAAAACTAGAAACTGAACACAGAGAAACCGAAAAAAAAAAACTAGAAACAGAAAAACAGGAAAAAAATCAGCAAAAGGGGAAAATAAACTTAAAATTTATACCTATTGTGCGTTGTAATGCTGTGACCCTGTGTCCTCCGCTGTCTCAGACTGAGTCGTCGCCATGTGAAAGAATAGAATGAACAAAACTGAGAAAACGAACAACCAGAGAATGATCTCTGAGAGAGAAGAGATGAAAGTGGAAGAAGGGTTTGGATAGGGAAATTCTGTCGGGGTTGGAAATAGATGCGGGGAGTTGGGGTGGGGAGAAATTGGAGATGGTGAGAAAGGGAAGTGCGTGATTCAGAAGGAGGTTGATCGTGAAACACCAGTTAGGTTTCACATTGGTAATATGCTCGGGAAGGGAGGTTTTGGCCTAGTATACAAGGTGATCTTGTCTAAGAATTTGTATGTCATTTTTTGAATTATACCATAAATTCAATATTAAAATATTTGTCACACTATCTAGGGAATAATGGAAGATGGTCTTGAAATTGCGGTGAAAAGACTCTCAAAAGCATCTGGACAAGGAATAGAAGAATTCATGAATGAAGTTTTAGTGATTTCAAAACTTCAACATCGAAATCTTGTAAGACTTCTTGGTTGTTGTGTTGAAAAGGGCGAGCAAATTTTGGTTTATGAGTTCATGCCAAATAAGAGTTTGGATGCCTTTCTCTTTGGTAAGTTCTTTTTGCCTCTTTTGTTAGCTCACTTACATGACCAAAAAAAAAAATTGTTAGCTCACTTGGTGGTAGATTGAAAAAATATTGAGTAATTTCTTCACTTGCTAACTTTTTTTTTGAACGGCAAAATATATTATTAATCAGGTCTCTGCACAAGACGAACAGAGACCGATAAGAAAGAAACTACATAACATAGGTGCCGTATATATGCGGAACACCCAAAGAAAAAACCCCTAAACAAACATCACCTAATTAAGATCCACCTCCTAATCCCAAATCAGAATGACACCCCTCAGATTCCAGACTACTAGAGCAGTCACCAACCCAGCCTAGAAAGTTGCCACTACTAGACGCTAACTCCCGAACTCGAATCAAAAGTGCTCGGCCCATCAGAATCCAGAACCAGCTCCATCAGGCGAATCGGCGACCAGACAAAGGTAGAACAAGAGTCCAGGCAGACAAGTCTCGGCTACGACAGAGGCACCACCTTGAGGCCGATAGTGGCAAAATAAACACCGATGAAACAAAACAAAACCTGAGGATACAACAGCCGACATGGAAGAAGTCAGCCCACATACATAGAGACCTGCAAATCTCAACAGATTTGGAAACCGTCAGCAACTCAAAAAGAGTCCTGCAAATCTCAACAGATTTGGAAATCTTCACTTGCTAACTAATTTTAGGAAAACTCCTTCATATACCTTGCGCCCTAAGTTGTTTTTCAGTTTATAGATAGTTTATCCTCATCAGGTCTTCAATTGTCCAAATAATTTATTCATCAGCACTTAATTATGTTGTATATCTGAATATATGTTTGTTTTTACTTGTGTTTCTATTTTTAGCTGTTAAACTACCCAATTTGGAATCATATTATTTTTTTTTTTAAGATCCACTACAAAAGAAAATTTTAGATTGGAGAAAGAGGTCAAACATAATCGAAGGAATAGCTCGAGGTATACTCTATCTTCATAGAGATTCAAGACTAAGGATCATACATAGAGATTTGAAAGCCAGCAACATCTTACTTGATGTCGACATGATTCCAAAAATATCAGACTTTGGTTTAGCTAGAATAGTTAAAGGTGGAGAAGATAACGAAGCTAACACAAACAGGGTTGTTGGAACATAGTATGTAATCCTATGTCATTTGGCATTATAATGTTGGAATCAGTGGTTTAACTTTAACTGGTGTTATTATAATATATGTTTGAAATGCAGTGGTTATATGCCGCCTGAATATGCAATGGAGGGACTTTTCTCTGAGAAATCAGATGTCTATAGCTTTGGGGTTTTATTGCTAGAGATTGTTAGCGGAAGGAGAAATAGTAGCTTTTATAACAACGAGGATTCTCTTAGTCTTGTAGGCTTTGTAAGTCCATATATTCCGTGTCCTTAATACATGAGATAATAATTGTTAGCAATACACTCTCAACACTTCATTATTGTCTAAAATTTATGTGGATTTCACTGATCTATTGGTGAAAAAGACTACTTTTTAACCAAAAATAACAGTGTTGGAATCATATTCATAAAGAATCTCACTATTATTATTAATAATTTTATTATTGTGTTTTTCTTATTAGGCATGGAAGTTATGGTTAGAGGACAACATTATATCTCTAATAGATCCGGAAGTATGGGATGCATGCGTTGAGAGAAACATGTTGAGGTGCATACACATAGGACTTTTATGTGTGCAAGAACTTCCAAGAGAAAGACCAAATATATCAACTGTAGTTTTAATGCTCATAAGTGAGATTACACATCTTCCTCCTCCAGGAAAAGTTGCATTTGTTCATAGACAAAATTCTAAAAGTACAGAATCTTCACAAAAAAGTCATCAATCTAACTCAATCAACAATGTAACTCTGAGTGAAGTTCAAGGCAGATAAACTATGACATGTGAAGTTAGTGTAATGAAGAGCAAGCTACTATGGTGATTTGTGTTAATGGCTATACTGTTCGGACTAAATTTGTGATGCATGCTTAGAAGGGAGAGGCTGCAACACTCCAGCATGTTATTTTTTAGACAAATTGCAAAGTTCTTATTGATGTTATGTATGGGACCAGTTGTGATATCTGAGTTAATTTGTGTCGATCGTTTCAAATATTAAGATTTTGTTTTTGTTGTTACCATAATATAGGTACGAAGTTGATACTGTCGTTACCGATGATTAATATCCGTCGGAGAACCTATGGGGCAAACAAAGTGGGTTCTCTCCTCTCAACTGATTTTTTTCCATACAGAGTCAGGAATCGAACTCCTGACCACTTGCTTAAGGGGCGAAAACCCTTACCAATATGTGGTGAAAGTAACATGCTAGGAAAGAAACAGCAGATACCATGGTCAAGCCATAAAAACATGCTCTTGCACTTAATCTCATCTCTAAAATTCCTCTAAAACCTGGAAAAACACCGAGAATATCTCTGGTGTTGGTGACATGCCTGCAGGGTACCCTCTGTTTATGAGGAGTAGGCCTAGTCTTAGAGAGAAACAACTTAGTCATTAAATTATGAGTGCAATTACATCTAACAAAATAAGAAGGCGCAAGGCATGGCAACTGTAATGCCAATAGCAGAAGTAACTACAGTGTCCGGAAGAACAAGAGGGGCAGAAGTTGCTACAAAACCAACCACTGATATCTTAGACACTCCGACTAACACATTTTCAGCAACATACTTAGCTAGATTTACAATATAAAATTATTCACATGAATAAAAACATGAATTTAGAAGCTCATGATCTCTTGAAAATCATCTCATTTTTTTCTAAATATGTAGAATTTTACAAGCACAAGAAACATAATAACCTCAACCATTACAAGCATTAACAACTTACTTTCATACAAAACTAATTAAAACCTATCCTACTTCATTTCATTTACATAAATTTTGGTTGAAACATTTTATCAAACAGAAAACGAGCATTGCACCGTAAGGCACAACAACAGAAAAATGAGATATTAGGACAATGAGATTACCTTTGGTGGAAACGGCAGGCAGAGATGCGAAACACCTGATCATGCAATCCCATGAGAAAGATCATAGAGTACTCATATATATGTTTATTACTGTTTTTCTAGTTCAGTCCAAATAGTCACAGAACCATGTGCTCCTGCCAAATAGTCACAAAAATCTTTACGTATATACAGTAACGGTCTATAATAGGATTATTGACGTTTAATGTTAGGCGGTTATTCTGACGGTCATATTTAGGTCATCATATCCATTTTCACAATGATGACTGTGACTCACATCGGAGGCTTTATATTTGCGCAAAGAGCTCAGGTATTATTCTTTACTTTAAAACCACTCACTTCGAATTCACACAAATAGTAACTTGCTATTAGAGTGTCTTGCGAGTACACCACCTTTATTTTCACAACCATTGTTCAGACGGGACGTTTTACCATCCAAAATCTTTCAAATTTGGTAAGATCAATTTTTATATTATGTTGAACAATGATAATTTGATAAAAACAATAAAATCAAAATTTAATTGGTGTGAAACAAATATAAGAGTGACAATTATTGTGTGAAACAAAATTCAATTTTTTTATGTTAACCTTCTGGTTTTTCAGAGGAATGAGTCTCGATAATGTAGAGTTCGGTCACCAATTCCTATTAGGAATCAGACTCATTTGGTCTTGAAATCTATTTTTTGGTTGTCAAAACCTTAAATACAATTTTGGTCATCATGAATCTATAAATATAGTCTGCGAATCCCTTCCGAGTCTGAGTAGATTTATAAGTACTTTGACTAGAAGTACTAGTACTTACTAGACAAACCACCCTAGATCAAAACACCAAGTACAGTCTAGTAAGTTGCTCTCAAAATTGTAAGATGAAATTCACACAAATTAAATTTTAATGCAGTTCTAATTTTGTAAAATATAAAAATTCTATCGTTAAAATCTGAACCGTTAATCTCAATCAATGTCTTTCTATTCTTGAACCAGTTAGTGTTGATCAATGTCTGGATCACACTAATCCTAATTCTATTGATATATCTGAATCTAATCATGACACTACACCTAGTCATGATCAACCAACCCCTCTCAGACAATCCACTAGACCTAAAAGACCACCATCACACCTTGTGGATTACCACTGCAATAATGTAGTTCACAAGACACCTTATCCCATCAATAAATTCATCAGTCATAATCATCTTTCCCCTTCTTATTCCACATTCTGTTTATCCCTTCTCAGTGATAATGAGCCTAACAACTACGCTGAAGCTTCTAAGCATGACTGTTGGGTGAAAGCTATGCAAAGTGAGCTCCATGCATTATCTAGCAATAACACATGGACTATTGGGTGAAAGCTATGCAAAATTAGCTCCATGAATGCCGTTAAAATCTGAACCCTTCACGTAGACTCACACCTGTGTGTGTCACACGAGTCTTTCTTCAGCTCTTGGCATCCAAACAACGACTAACATGAATGAGACATGTTATTTACAAATATAAAAATTCTATCGTTAAAATCTGAACGGTTAATCTCAATCAAATAACTCTAATTTTTATTGACTAAGTTGGTTGAGTATATTACTACTCATAAAACGGAATTTCTTAGTCTTTGTTGTAAAAACAAGAAAATAGGAACACCTCAATAAAACACAAGTTTGTTTATTTCCTTTTCACATGAAACCCTATTTTATTTTGCAAAACTATTGAATATTGAAATACATATGAATCTAAGCAGTAATAATCTTTATTCAAGTTCAAAGAAATGTTACAAATTAAGATGATTAGAAGTGTGCTAAAAAGCTAAGTATGAAGTAACAGCTAGCACATCTAATCAAAATGAGGCCGGGCTACATACATAACTAGAACCGACGGATGTCTTTAGGAGGCCTGAAGTTAAGGGGATGTGTTTCTTGAGTGGCATTTTGATCTTGTTTCCACATTTTTATTGTTTTGTCGGCTTCACATGATATAAGCCTCGTACCGGTGATATCATAGGTTAAAGCATAAATACCAGCTTCACTATCCAGTGAACCAGGTTGTACAATTGTTTGTAATTGCTGGAAATTGTGACCACTCTTCCAATCCCAGAACCACATACTACCGTTGTCACCTCCGGTAACCATAACACCCTCCTCATTGACTGCCAGTGCATTGATAATAGTTTTCTGTTGAGAGAGCATATTGTGACAAAATTGTCCTTTTGGAAGTGTGAACTTTTTAATATTATCAGCCGATGCAGATGCAAAAGCTCGCTGTTTAGGATGTGGAGCCATTGCTCGAACAGACTTTTTATGGTTTGTAAGTGTAGTTAGCAATGTTTTACCATAATACCTAACATCCCACATCTTGATTGTAGAATCATGAGAACCAGTAACAACTTGATAAGGGTCCGTTTCCGTTGTAAACACAGAGCAGACAGTATTGTCATGACCTAGAGCATGAATTTGGGTTTGTTTACGTATGTCCCAAACCCGGCAGACAGAATCACGTCCTCCGGTAACTAACATGTTGTTGTCGTCGGGATGAATAGACAAGCAGTAAACACCACTGAGATGACCATGATAAGACCTAATAACCTTGTTCTGTTCAAGATCCCAACATTTAACTTGTTTATCATCAGCAGCAGAAAACATGTAGGTATGTTTGTTGCTAATAGCAAGTGCTCTTACTTGTTGGATGTGACCTGTTAATGTGAGTTTTAGAACACCAGTTGCTAAATCCCATATCTTGATAGTTCGATCTGCAGAACCAGTAGCAAACCATGTATTACTGGGATCAACTGCAATAGATGTCACCCATCCTAAATGACCACTGATGACTCTGTAGTTTTTCCATGGTGCATGCCAATCAGGTCGTGGCCATTTACTTTCCATTCTTTCCATCAAAGAAGATGTTGAGAAATTCCTGGAAGATCCTCTGCTTGGCATTGATGGACCTGGAAGTAGAGCAAGCCCTGGTTCTTGAGACTGATTCTTTGTAGCAGAATTCTTCGTCTGAGGTTGAGCAATGCTTTCTTGAATTCCACCATACTCGGCATTCACTTTGTAATTAACACGAATTTTCTTGCTTTCGGAATCGGGAGGAGCGAGTTGTTGATCAAGTGGAGAGAATAGATCCAGGGGACGTTTCTTGAGTGATTGTGGTTCAATTGCTTCCATACGACGACGTATTAGACGGAAGTGTTCAAAAACCAAAAACACTATGCTTTGCTTCCTTCCGATGAATGAATGAATGAATTATGGGAATCGATTAACCAATTTGCTGTCTATATATAAGTAAAAAAATAACCAATCTTTTTTAATTTTGTTTTTTTGATATACAATCTTTTTTTTTGAAGCAAAATCTTTTTTGATATACAATCTTCTTAAAATATTCACTAAAAGATTAAAATTTATTTTTATATCAAAATATTGCAACTAAATCTTTTTATTTTTTTTTTGGTGAGAGTAACTAAATCTTTTTATTGTTTCTATTTTTTTAGGCTAAACTTTCTATAAGTTTTTTTTTCTTTCCTATCTTTATGCGTATATTTAAAAAAATATGAGAAAAACTATTGTTAAATAATTTTTATGTTGTAATGGTCAGCATTGGCATGAGTAAGTGTTTATAAGCAAGAGACAATCCTCACCTTACAAGTCGATTT
Source organism: Trifolium pratense (assembly GCF_020283565.1). Lineage (NCBI taxonomy): Eukaryota > Viridiplantae > Streptophyta > Magnoliopsida > Fabales > Fabaceae > Trifolium > Trifolium pratense. The sequence goes on from NC_060065.1 coordinate 39,799,614, forward strand.
TGTAGGGTTGAGTTACACCCAATACACAATTCTAAGATGGTATCAAAGTCTATCCACGATCCGTTGGGCCACCTGCTATCAGGTTTCCGCTATCGGACCACCCACCATTTATTTCCGCGCACCAAGTCCAATAGTGCTTGGTGCGAGGGTGTGTGTCAAGAGTCCCATATCGGTTGAGAGATGACCTAAATAAATGTTCATAAGTAAGAGGCAATCCTCACCTTACAAGCCAATTTTGTAGGGTTGAGTTACGTCCAATTCACGGTTCTAAGAGTTTCTGGACTATTAAATTAGAAATTTGATTAAAAATATTAAAACTTCCCCTCTAGAAATACACAGATTCATGTTTGCTCGGATGATTTTGGCCATGTAAGTGGTTGTCACATTGACTTGTTGCATCTAAAATAAGATAGTCTTGTGGCATGTAACTTGTAAATGGATTTTAGGGACGAAACCGGTAAAATCCAAGTCACAAGAGTAGGGATTCAAAGATTTAGAATAGAATCCGGTACAATTATGAAATTATATGAAGATAAATTGAGAGTTTTTGAGAGAGAAGTGTTTTGTTGAATATTTTGATTGATTTTCAAATGAAGCACAAATGTTTCTTAAATATAACACATAAGGGCAATAAAGTAAAATGACATAAGATAAGCTATTATTTCAAATAAACTATTAATTGATACTTAATTCCTGTCACATGGTATTACCATATGTGTAAATTTTAGGTACTATAGGGATATTTATTATGCAATAAATTAGTGAGTTCAATATTGGAATTTTATCATTTTTGTTATGAATTTTCATAAGGGGAATCAGATTATATTTTGATGTTTGTCATTGACCTAGTCTTACAAGAGACATTTTGCTTATTCAGTTTCTAGTGTTGATACTAAACACAATGAACTTTGAATAACTCTTTTGCGGACTTGGATCCTCTCCATCTATATTTTTCTACATCTCTCTCCTTCCTCTCTATCTCTCACTTAATCTCACTCTCTCTCATGATTATTTTATTATTTTTTAATGACGAGAGAGATTGAAATTAAGAGAGAGATAGAGAGGAAGGAGAGAGATGTAGAGAAATTGGAAGGAGAAGATCCATTTTCCTCTTTTGCTATATGTTTGGCAGTTCACACAATGAGTTTTGTTTCATCAACTGAAACCTTGACTGATGATGCGATATCACAAATCATATATGTCCAACTTTTTTTTTTGTGTTTTGAGGGTTTTGTAGTGTATTCACTAAACTGAATTGCAAAACTATTAAATATTGAAATACATACGAATGTACGCAGTAATAATCTTAGTATAATGGTACAAAGATGATCAGAAGTGTGTTAAAAAGGTAGTGTGAATAAATTAGTCGTACATCAAGACCTTCGAGTAACAGCACATCTAATCAAAATGAGAGCCACATAAATAGAACCGACAGATGTCTTTAGGTCTTAGGAGGCCTGAAGTTAAGGGGATGTGTTTCTTAAATGGCATTTTCATCTTGTTTCCACATTTTTATGGTTTTGTCTGCTTCACATGATATAAGCCTCGTACCCGTGATATCATAGGTTAAAGCATAAATACCAGCTTCACTATCCAGTGAACCTGTAAGAGGGAAAGATGAAAACAGATAAGAACAATTAATATGCTTGTCAATCTTGTGTATATGGTAGAACTAACTAGCATCAATCTTAACATGTAAAAACAGTCTAATATGCATACCAGGTTGTACAATTGTTTGGGATTGCTGGGAATTGTGACCACTCTTCCAATCCCAGAACCACATACTGCCATTGTCACCTGAAACAGGAAAAATAAATCAGAAAATATAGTTGAATTCCGTATGACAAATCAATCTTATCACATGATCATGAAAAAAAGGGAAAATACCTCCAGTAACCATAACACCCTCCTCATTGACAGCCATTGCATTGATAATAGTTTTCTGTTGAGAGCTGCACATACATAAATTAATGAATACTTTCAAAAAAATAAAAAAAATGAAAATTTATCAATTAGCATCAAACCATATTTCTATAACTGATATCTTTGAAGCAATATGAAGTTCTGAGGTTTGACCGGGAGGTAAGTAATAAATACATGAAATTGACTTCTTTGTTGTCTAAAAAAAGTGCTCAGCAAGCTTATTCAAGTTATTCATGTGTTAGCGCATCATTTTACTAAGGGCCAAGGCTCTTTCTGCATCCAGATTTACTGTTTTCTATCCAAGCTAAAAATGTGTGGTCCAGCTCAAATTCTCAATGACTCACACCCTCTTTTAGCTTGAGGGGGGAGTATAGAGATGCCCGGTTAATATTCCTCTTTCTACACGTTCACTTTTTCTAGCATTTGCACTAGTTGCAGCTTATAATTCCAGTTTTATGTTTTTACTAGTTTCATTTGAAGCTTAGCTTATCCTAAAATAGTTGATCTATAACTAACTGTAAGCAACTCCGTGTTAGTTACAGTTATTTAGTAGCATAGTCTTTACAATCTACTAGCGGCCAGACAGGCGCGCCACGCCTGTCTGTGTGATCCATATTTTCTATTATACAAAGTTATGTCAAAAAAAGACATGCATTATGTTGTGGTGAGTTTGTTAATAAAAGATTTTTGCTGCTAAAGAATTCACGTATGTAACCTTGTTTTCATTTGCCTACTGTGTCTTCTACAACATTTCTTCTTCTCCACCGACTCTTCTCATTCTCTATAACAACAAGCCATTTCTCTAGCTCTTCCAATTCTTCCAACATACTTTGCCTCACTATCATCCTTTCATTCTAGCTTGGTTCTACACACTCCCAACCACACAGATCCTCTCCATCTCTTCTCACCGCCACGAACGCAGCCACCATACATCTCTTCCAATTCTTCAATTCTGGATCTCTTCCAAGACTTCGATTCCTCCCAAGCCAATTTCTTGCATTAGCTTTATTCTGGATCTAGAATTGAAAAAACAAGAGGTCTCTCAAAATTAAATATTGTCTTGACCGCCACCGCCGCCACCGCCACCGCCGCCGTTAATCCTCACTACAACACCAGCTCCCTGTTTCCGCATTCATATCAGTTTTCATTCTAATTTACACACTTTCACCACCGATACTTCACCTTAGATTAATTTTGGCTTCTGATCCTAAGTTAATTTTAACAGATCTGGAGTTGAAAACACAAGGGTCTTCATCTTAAATTGAGATAACCAAAACCATTGCAATGATTTTCAAGATATTAGTGTATTTTTTATTAGCCTAATTTGTTGAAAGAAATTATTGGGAAGATTCCAAAAGGACAGAACTTACGGCGATTCCGAGAGAGACCGAGGAAGGAGATGGTTGCAGGAAAATATCATGTGTAATTCAATTTGTGTGTGGTACTTTTGATCTGTACCGTATGATTTAATCCTCTCACCATCTTATTTTAACATCCATCCTATTTGAAAGTTCCCCTATATATATATATATATATATATATATATATATATATATATATATATATATATATATCGGAGAGTCATCTACATAATCTTTTCTTTCAGATTCATTTCAGTAACAGTTTACAATTACAATCCAATTTCATTTTTCTCTCTTCTACCATAAACAGTAAACCTAGTTAATGACCCCCCTCCCTAATCACACAAATGACAAGAATAAGTTTATGAACTCACAGCATATCATGACAAAATTCTCCGTTTGGAAGTGTGAACTTTTTAATATTATCAGCCGATGCAGATGCAAAAGCTTGCCTGCAGACAACAAGGAAGAAGGGGTGAGACTGAGAAGACAATAAAATAACAATTTTTTAAGAAAATCAACCATAGTTAAAGAGTTAATAATTCTCCAAGTAACAATCAACAGATATTGAACACATACTCTTTAGGATGTGGAGCCATGGCTCGAACAGACTTTTTATGGTTTGTAAGAGTTAACGTTGTTTTACCTGCATGAAAGCATTGTGTGTAAGCTTGGTAAAAATTCGTACAGGAATTGAATTCAAGTGCATGTAATCACAGCACAAACAGAGAAAAACAAATAAATTACCATATCTAAGGTCCCACATCTTGATCGTAGAATCATGAGAACCAGTGACAACTTGAGGGTCCTATTAAAAATATGACCAGAATAAGGCTCCAAAGTAAGGAAAAAAGAAGGTTTAAAAGTATACAACTATATTAAGACATGTTTCAAAGCTGCATTTGAATGATGGAATCTGTGTACGCAATTATCATATCAAAGAACCTGTAGTGGAACTAAGCTACGTAGAAAACCTATATGCCAGTTTGAAAAATAAAAAATATAGACAACGGGGGGAAAATGTGCATACCGTTGGCCGTGTAAACACAGAGCAGACAGTATTCTCATGACCTGAAAGAGCATGAATCTGCGTTTTACTACGTATGTCCCAGACCTGAAAGTTTAGCACCAAGCATAGTGATCACATTTCTATTTCCTTAACATATTTAATAAAAAAAAATTAGAAATAGACGAGCAGAAGGTATTGCTTCCACCTAAATCTAAAGATACCATCAAGTAACAATATCAACAAAGTCCATACCCGGCAGACAGAATCAAGTCCTCCAGTAAGTAAAATGCCAATTGTGGGATGAATAGCCAAGCAGTAAACAGCACTCAGATGACCATGATAAGACCTAATAACCTTGTTCTGTTCAAGATCCCAACATTTAACTTGTTTATCGTCACCAGCAGAAAACATGTAGGTATGTTTGTTGCTAATAGCAAGGCCTGTAGAGAAAGCACGCTGTTAGTATTAACCCAGTTCACAATAACTGCCAACACTATTAAATATTTATACCTTTGGCTTCTCACCTCTTACTTGTTCGATGTGACCTGTTAATGTTAGCTTTAGAACACCACTTGCCAAGTCCCATATCTGCCCAAATGAACAACTTAGCAAAAAAATAAAATCCAAAGATTTAAATAGATAGACAGAAAAAAAATTATAAACTCCACATGAATAAGTTAATAAACTATTTCAAATCATAGCTTCAATTTATAGAAAATATATGATAATAATGAGTCAATATTTAAAACTATATATTTAACAAAAAAAGTAGAATAACTCTAGCAAAAAGAATACAAAGAAACTTGAATCAGAAAGTAATTTAACAAAAGGAATAAGCATAGTGACAAGCCAAACATGCACCGCGCATGGCACAGGCTACTGCTCTAGTTACTTAAAAAAAGACAGTTGTTTCAGATTAAATTGCAAAGAAAGAAAGCAACCCACAGAATGAACAATTCAACATGGATCATCAAGTTTTCAGTCTTATCTACATGCCTTCTCATAACAAGAAACTATGACATGCATTTTGTGATCAAATACCTTGATAGTTCGATCTGCAGAACCAGTAGCAAACCATGTATTACTGGGATCAACTGCAACAGATCTCACCAATCCTGAGTGACCACTGATGACCTACAGAAAATAAATCATGGCGAAAATTCTCAGCTAAAATTATATCAGAGTATTATAGTTTAAAAGGATTTCAGAAAAATTATGTACACCAGACCTGATTAGAATGAAAGAATTACGACATTAGCAAACACAAACTAATTATTTTGGATATAGTGGCAGCATGTGAATAGCCAAGTTTTAAAATTGAAATTTGCGATGTTGGGTAGAATTACAGATGCTTGGAAATAGCACACCTATTTGCTGTAAAGCATTACCAGTTCTATGCATTAAATGGATTTTAAAAATCTCTTTTACTACATAGTGGATGCCAACACAGACTTCTCTCTCTCTCTCTCTCTCTCTCTCTCTCTCTCTCTCTCTCTCTCTCTCTCTCTCTCTCTCTCTCTCTCTCTCTCTCTCTCTCTCTCTCGTTATTATCCAGCACAAAATTTTGGTAAGCACTTACAAACAGCAAGATGTCAATCCAAATCCAGTAGACAAATTGAAATTCTGAATGTAACTAATCCAAGGTAACCTTGCACGGATGGTAAGAAAATGACTGCAATAGGATGATGGAACTAAACAGGTTCCTTGACTAAACTACTAACTAGTTCACCAGGCATCCCTAACTACATTTGTTTTGGTTTACATAATCTGAGAATGAAAAAGAGAACACCCTAAGCGGCTAAGCCATGTATTTATCATTAAATAGTTAAAATAGTGGTCAAGTAGTTCTCACCCTGTAGTTTTTCCATGGCACATGCCAATCAGGTCGTGGCCATTTACTTGGCATTCTTTCCATCAAAGCAGATGTTGAGAAATTCCTGTATATTGAAACTACAACAGTTTAGTCAAAAAGGTCGAATCAGCAGAATGCTAATCCTAGATACATTCATATTGAGCAAAAACAGAAGATGGTGTGCATAACCAACAAAAAGTGTATTGAGATAAAATTTTAAAATATAAAGGCATCGAGAGAAAGCCAGAACCTTTCAGATGAGCCAGAGGTAGAAACAACTACTGTATTCTTGCCCTGGAAACCGTGATCATTCCTGTAAAGAAACAAAAACATAAGAGCCAGTAGTAAATAACAGCTGTTCGAAAAATTTGCATGATCTGCATGTGACACAATCTATGTTTCATTTGGAACATATGGTGTTCCTTTCTGCTGAAGCACGGAATAGTAATGAAAAATGATTTCAAGATTTTGTATAAACATTTATGAACATACGAAAAAGGATAAAATGGAACAGAATATTTTCAAGGCAAGGAATCCATTTATTTTCTTTTTTTAAAAATAAAATGCTACACTGAAGCAAACTTCTAACAACTTCTGCAATCTTCTATCAAGTTTACATAATAAATGGTTTCATAAATTATTGAAAGCCAAATAGGCTCTTCGAACAATATTTTGGAATACTGAACACCACATGATTCATTACTAAGCTTTTGCAAGCCGGACATAAGATGTAATCCCAACTGTTAATATGTCAAAATATAATCATAAAAACTGACGAGTTAAGAATCAAAAATCTGATATCCATGACTCAACAGATTATTTGCTAGTAAAATATTGTCCATAGCCAACATATGTACATTTTGGGATAGGCCAGACTTTTCAAGATAGCTAACCAACCTAAAATAAAAATTACAAGGAATGCTATTAAAGGCCAAAATCCAAATGTGTGCATCATAATAACCATAATAAAAGAAAAGAAAAATCTCTTTTCAAAAAAAAGAAAAGAAAAATCAGGTTCAAGATTTGAGAGTTGTGTAAAAAGGAACATAGAACAAGAGTTGGCATTCTAAAAAACTATTGCAAAAATTATTAGCTGTCATGGACAATTTGGTCTTGTCTTCTGCAGCCCTTACCACAGAAGTAGTCATCCTGAGCAAGGTTTTAACAAAAGGTCGGCGACTGCGATATGGGCAGTAAAAATAATACTTTTTGGTCTCTAGAACCATAATTGATACCGCATTAGTCGCAATTCACCACTAGATATGTCACCATGACTGTTATTTAAAACCTTGGTCGTGAGACCTAAGGTCTGCATAAGCCGACACATTTTAGCCTCAAAAGCATATAACTAAAGTTTACATAAACCTACGTTGCATAGGTGCAGGTACGGTACCGGTAAGTGGTACAATACTTTTAAAAAAACTAAGGTACGTACGGGTACGTCCATATAATTTATTTTAATAGTTATATAATTAAAATAATAGAATTATATTTTTAAAATAAATAATTAATAAACATAAAAATTGCAGATTGTTTTTGTGAGTGACTTTGTGTTCTACTCTGTCAGTGCTATGTGCCCTTTGTTTTGTTGTAACTTATAAATTGTGGTTTAGACTTTTAGAAAATTAGAAGTAGTACTAATGTACTATACTACTACTTTTAAAAAGAAATAAAAAGGGAACTGAATTAGTTCTAATCTAAAGTGAATCTTAATTAAAAAAATAAACATTTAAAAAAATGAGATTGGGAACCGTTGCTTAAAGAAAAGAAAAATAAAAATTTGATAAAATCTATACTATGCGCGTACCCCAAGCGTACCACGCACGACCCCAGACGTACCACGCGCATACCCACGTCAAAGAAAAAAAAAAATTGGTACTTTGGGGGTACGGGGCCGGGGAAGTACCGTACGCATACCGGTACCCAGAGATACGAGAAACACTTACTCTACCTAATAAAAAACTTACTCCTACAAATTCAAACCCAGGGAAAAACTCAACAATATAACACTCTCACTGATGTAATACATATAACGTCAAAGAAGCCTAATGTTAACCACATAAGCAAGACGATACTGAGAAACCATAATGACCCAGATGTTAATTCATCAATATTCCACCAACTAGATAATCATAACCATATGCCAAGATGATAACTATTACTACGAGTATCATGTTCATACCTGGAAGAGCAAGCATGTTAGAACTCCCTGCTTGTTGAGACTGATTCTTTGTAGCAGAATTCGTCTGTTGCGGAGGTTGAGTAGTGCTTTTAATTCTACCACACTCAGCATTCACCTAATTTTCATTACAATTACAAAACCACATTAGCATACCTTCATCAGTTCACAAAAAACCCACAAAAAAAGGAACTTTATAACCCTAGACAACTTCATAGCAAACGTGTGTTCTGCCAAATCACTCCGCTACACCCCACTTCAATTCTATGACATGGAAAAGAAAAAAAAAAGTTTTTTTCTAATGAATGTCATTGTAAAACTGATTTACACCAGCAGAACATATCCATTAAACTATTTAAAATTTATACAATTCACATCTCTTCTTAATCAATTCAAGGGCATTAAGGTAACAAAATTAAAATTAACAAAACTCAAATCAAATAAAACCATAATTAAGATAAAACTAACCTTGTCATTAACACCAATTTTCTTGCTGCAAGATTATGAGGAAACAAAAAGGCGTAAGTTAACTAGAATAAGCATTGAGAATGGAAAAAAGTGAAGATTTATGAAAAGAAAAGAGAAAAATTTTAACCTTTCGGAATCGGGAGGAGCGAGTTGTTGATGAAGAGGAGAAAAGAGATCGAGGGCACGTTTGAGGGACTTGAAGCGTAAGCTTCTTGAGTGATTGCGGTTCAACTGCTTACGACGACGTATTGAAGGTGATGAAGTTTTAGGGTTTGTTTCCCAGTGAAGGATGATTTTGAACGGATCAATTTTCTCTAACTTTATTCCGGGAAAGGCACCTGCCTTTCTATCAACTGTGTCCATCAGATCAGTCTAATGGTCCAGATTAAACCATGTGTATAACTTTTTATTTTATTTTTTAATAATAATAACTTGATATCACACTTGCAGGAACAAGTTCAAATTGTGCTCCTTCTGCCACTCCTCCGCCGCGACGTAGACCGGCCGTTTTCGACCATCTCCGACCGCCACCACATGCCGGTAATCATCAGAATGAAGAAATCTATATTTAACTTCAAATCAGCACCAATTGCATCAAATGAAAATCAAAATCAGAGATTCAATTCAATCTCATGTCTAACTCTAAATCAAATTTTCTTTTTCTTCCAGAAATAACACATAACACAGCAAAAGAGAAGAGTTTGTTGCAAACAAGTTCTCATTACAGGTTCCATTATTAAGCAATTTCCAACAAAAAAGAGAAAACACATTGTTAATAACATGGCATACACAAATAATCTTCATCCTCGCAAAACAGAAGAAACGCCGGCATGGCGGTAGGTCAACAGTGGTTGACGGTGTGTGGTGGTGAGTCGGCGGTGGACGGCATACCACGGATAACAGTGGGTGGCGGTGGTCGGTGAACCTTTCAGCGAAGAAGAAAGAGCAAATAAATGAATAATAAAGCACTGAGTTTTAATTAAAATTAAAAAATAAAATGGTTAACAGGTGGCAAGATCTGATACATCTGATTAATCAAATGGCTGAGATTGTTGGGAAGTTATGTAACTTTCCCGGAATAAAGTCAGAGAAAATTTATCCGATTTTGAACACAGTGGAAACCGTAGGTTCAACGGGCGAAACTGAGTTTGAGTTTGAGTTTGGGTTCAATGACACCCAAATGGAATTGGATTAGATGCGGTCAAATGCATGCAGTCAAGTGCAGTCAGTTTCTTAGAGTCATCAGATCTTGAAACAGATTTTAACTATTTAAGATCAGATAGTCACAATCTGCTGACTGCATGCAGTCACTGATTTGTGACTGCAGTGAATCCTGGTCCCACCCAAATATATGTGTATTAAGCGTTCGTTTGGCCTCACTTTTTTATCTCTTTTTTTAGAGCTTTTGTAAATAATTTATGCAATTTTTATATATTAGTATAAGTTTGTCAACGTAGTTTATGATAGAAAAGTTTATAAAATTACAATTTTCACTAGTGTGAACTTATAAATTAACATAAAACCTAATTTATATTGCATAAGTTGTTTGCATAAGCTCTAAAAAAGCTCGGCCAAACCAGCCCTAAATACTGTATATTAAATTATATAATTACCCCCTATGTATATATAAGTGTATCCATAAGTATTTGCGATGGTCATACATGTTTGGGTATCATACATTATTAATAAATGGTCTCTACAATGTCATGTAATATCTATGCAACTCATATATATTTTGCTCCAATTGTGATATCACTTTAAAGGTATCATACATTAATAACAAATGATAATGTTTTAAAAAGGAAAGAAAATACAATCAAAGGTTTTAATAACATAAATAAGGTACAATATCATCAATTTTGATATCTTCAATGTCACATCATGGAACTCCAATGGTATAAAATAATAAGGTACGGATCATAAACTTATGATACTCCCTATGATACATTTATTGGAGATGCTCTTATGTTTGAATTTCTTTGAAAGACCTTAATATATTGAATTATAAATAATATATTTTAATTTTACTTTAAACTGAAAGGCTTAACTACACATTTGGTCTCTTACGTTTATTTTAGATTTTAGTTTGGTCCCTTACGTTTAAAAAATATCAATTTGGTCCCTTACGTTTCCATTAGGTTTCAATTTTGTCATTTCCGCTCCAAAGCAGCTTCCATCCGGCCGTCTAAGAACCCAACCTAGCTCCAAACGTCCCTCATCGCTAAGATGAGCATCGACGTTTAGTTTTAAGTAGGCCAGAGGCTGGGACTCCATCCATTAATGTTGTGACGAATGTTCGAGATAGGCGAAGCATGGTAACTGAGGCTACGCTTGCTGGAATGTTTTTTATACTCGTGTAAATTTTGAAGAGCTTTATCAACAGTTATTTGAACATGTATTTCTTTTCCTTGAAAGACTTTGTGATTCCTTGGATGCCATAAACTATATATGATACCAGTGATTGCTTGAATACATTCTCTATCAATAGTAGTAAGCGTGTGTGTATACCATTCACACAGATTATGCTCTTTGATGAAATTAGTGTTAATAGTGAGTGGGGAATAAAACCAAAGCTTTGTGAGCCCACTCATAGTGTAAAAATATGTGCTCCATGGTTTCAAGGCCATTGTGACATCTAGGACAGAGATTGTCACATAAGATTCCTCTATAAATTAAATTGGGTTTAATAGGTAGAGCATTATGAAAGATCCTCCAAATGAGGTGAATTTGTTTTGGAGGGTTATGGAGACCCCAAATTTTCTTCCATCTGTTATCAGAGCTTGACTGCCTATTAGACCGACCTTCTGGTTGATTGTTTCTAGTCCAGTTGATGATAGTATAGTAGTTTGACTTTACAGTATAAGACCCCTCCTTTGTGCCCTGCCAGCAAAGAATATCCTCGTCTGCATATTGATTAAGAGGAATTTTACATATCTTCTCTGCTTCAATAGGTAGGAAATTTTGCTTAACAATGTTTAATTTCCAGCACATGATTTGTTGGTCAATGAGGTCTGACACCTTATGTAGGGTAGTGCCATTAGGCTTTGAGGACCAAATACTATTCCTCATCTGTGAATGTATACATCTGTCTTCCCATATGTTGATATTGTTGCCTTTACCAACCACCCAATAACACCCTTTCTTTAGAATCCAACTAGCCTTTTGAATGCTCTGCTAGGCATAGCTTGAACCATTGCCTTGTTTTGCTCGAAGAAATAGGATAATACTTAGCTTTTAAAACCTGTGACACCAAAGAGTTTGGTTCAGTGAGGAGTCTCCATCCTTGCTTGGCAAGCAAAGCCTCATTGAAGGCATGCAGATCTCTGAACCCCATACCTCCCACCTTCTTATTATTACAGGTGGTTTTCCATTTAACCCAATGAATTTTCTTCTGGTCAACATTACTACCCCACCAGAATCTACTCACCATGTGTTCCATTTGATTACATAGCTCCTTAGGGATCATAAAGCATCTCATAAACATAGGTAGGGATTGATTGGGCAACAACTTTAATAAGAATACCTCTACCAGCATAGGATTGATTCTTCTCCTTCCAGCCTTTAAGTTTCTTCCATACTCTATCTTGAATGTAGTTAAAAGTCTGCTTCTTAGACCTCCCTATATGAGTGGGTTGGCCTAAATACTTATCAAAGTTGTGAACAATGGGCATGTGTATGATCTGCTGGATAGTAGTTTTTATGTCATTGTGCATATTTCTGCTGAAAAGGATTTTTTATTTGGAGTAGTTCACCATTTGTCCCAGATGCTTGTTCATATTTAGTGATAATGGCCTTCAGGTGAGTTACTTCATCTTTAGTGGCCATACAAAACATAAGACTATCATCAGCAAAAAATAAATGAGTAATTTCAGGGGCTCTAAGGGTAATTCTGACCTCATGAATTAAGTTTTCACTCCGAGCCTTAGTAATAAGGGCTGATAGAACATCAACACACAAAATAAAAAGATAAGGTAATAGGGGATCTCCCTGTCCGATGCCTCTATGGGGTTGAAAGCTCCTGGAAGGCTTCCCATTGATAAGGACAAAAAACCTCACAATAGACACATAATTCATTATGATGTTAATAATTTTCTGAGGAAAATTCATTGCTTCCATAGTTGCCTGTAGAAAATTCCACTCAAGCCTGTCATAGGCTTTTACCATGTCTCTTTTAACCGCTACAAAACCAGCTTTTCTGTTAGTATAAAGAGAATAAAAAAATTTCTATATGTTATGAATATTATTAGTGGATGTCCATATAGGTCCAACTCATGTAATTGGTCCACTATGTTTGCCTATATATTAATACCTTGTATCATTCTATTGTAACCCTAATCCTAATACAGACTATTGCTTCTCTCTCTTGCTCATTTTTATCACTCTTGTAAGCTATTATTGAAATTATATTCTTTTGAGCAATTATTAAGGCACTTGAAAACCACATCATCGTTGCATTTTCTGGCTTATATAAATTGAGTCAATTATTATAGTCGTTTTATTATGATATAACGGTTAGTCGTTGATTTGTGAGCTATTTGAGATAATACTGTCAAAGATCTTATGATAATGGTAAAGTCATCAATGCTCATTGACTCTATTTGCAAGGACGAAAGTTACACTCTTGGAGGTTAGTGATGTAATTATTCATGCCATTGTGAATTATTATATAATTGCGTATAAGAAGAAATTTAGTTTATGAATTCCCGTAGAATTCAACAAACCTAGTTCCTGAAGAACTTACGAAGTATCACCATTTATTATGAATTCTGGAAGAATTTTATTAACCATCCACTCATGATGGATTGCACATAGAAATAATTTTATTACTATATAGTTCTTGAAGAACTAATAAATAACTTCTCTTTCTCTTCAATGAATTCCAAATGAATTCAATATTCTTACATCCTTGAATGATTGTAAATTGATAGTGATATTCAGTTATAAAGATAAATGAATATCATATATTGAAACGAGGAATGAAGAGATGTCGAATATTTCTATATATTACGACACATGTATTGAATAAAATAAGTGTAATGAAAAGAAAAAAATTATAAACCATAAGTTTATACTACACTTGTATATATTACTGCAATTGAAGCACAAATTGTTGTAAACCAGAAGTTTACAAACTATGTGAAAATTTGTCTTTGGCAAGACCGGTTGGGTTATTCCGGATCCATTATGATGCGAAAAATAATATTATTTGATATGTATTGAAGAACCAGAAGATTCTTAAACCCAATAATTTTGTTATTAGTTCACAAAGGAAGTTGAAAATTTGAAAAAAAAAAACTGAGTCTCTCACAATTTGAGAATGTATATAAGGTGATATTTGTAAATCAATTCACCAATTACCATTTAGATATTTTATGACTTTAATTGATGCATCAACTAAATGATTAGTCAACTTACAACCAGAAGTTTGTGAAATTGATTTGACAGAGAGCTCATTTTCAGAAAGTATTTGATAAGTATCATATGTAAATCAAAATTGATATTGAATATCTTGCAGCATATGCTAATTAAAAATATGGACCAGAAGATATATTCTTTAGACGTCTAAAGTTAAATGTGTGATTGATACTTATGAAATCATAACTTCAAAATTCTACTTTGGGAACATGAGATTATTTATATCGAGTTTTTTTTTTTTTTTTTTGCTTCGCATCAAGTCAATAAATTATTATATGAAAGTTCTCCCTTTAATTTGCAATTGAATTTAGGATTATAACCTAATATTTTTCATATTAGCATTTTTGGATGTGTTGGTATGTTCCAGTTGCTCCAATATAATGCACTAAGGTGAATTATTAAAGAATATTGGGAAAATATATTTAACATGAATCTCCATCTATTATATAGTATTTTGAGCTAAAAAAATTGGAGACTTATTTACAGCCCTGTAGGCTGATAATTAAGTGATGAATTAGTTTTCCCAATATTAGGGGGAGAGAATAAGCAGCTGGAAATATGAACCAGAAGTTCAAATGAATAATTTGAAATATATTATTATCTCATCTTGATCCTCATATAAAATAGTTTGAACTAGATGTTCAAAAGATAAATCATTTGCAAGGTTTATGAAAACAACTATCAGCTGCTAATGCTCAAATCAAAATGGATGTCAATGTTAGACAATTTTATATTGCAAATGAGTATTAACCACCCTAAAGCGTGGTAGGTCAGTCGGTTCCAAATATAAAAATCCTCAAATAAGAAAATGAGCTAAAAAGAAAGATACCCAAATGAGGATATGAAAAGAATATTTGACATAATTGATTTTTCAGTTCTAGAAGAACTTATCAGGTACCTGAAACTTATGAAAATATAGAGATCACGAAAAATTATGTCATGAATGGAATACGGTGGAACCGAAATGAAGTCAAAGTTGACGATATTTTATATACATAAAAGCGCTATATGTGGTATGAGAAAATGAGGATCACGAATCAAAGTCTATTGAGAATTATAGAAAACACATTGATTGGCCAAATGAAAATATGCAATTACTAAGTATTTAAAGTCACTTTGCAAAGTGAAAGATTTTTGGACCAAAGTCCATACATCCGAAGATGTAAAAATGATGAGGTACAAATCAATTTTTGTGTGAATAGAAAATGTTGAAATACAAATATTAAATGCTTGACTTTTTATTCAAGCATATTGGTAAAAGTTTACCATTGAATGAGAAGAGAAATATTCACCTGAAGTGAAATCAAAATCATTTTCTTACTTGATTAAGTTTAGTAACACGTGAAAGATTCAATTTATTTGAAAAACGTGTTACGATATATTTGTATGGCTCACTTATTATTGATGATTATATGAAACTCCTTGAAGGGTTTAATTTGCATGAGACATACAATCCAAACTATTGAAGAGATGATTTAATCAAAATAAAAGTCTCTTTGTGCATGCATAAAATCAAGATGCATGTTGTATAATATTTTGAAGAACATTTCCCAATTGAGGAATATGAGAATGACAACATTTGTCCATTTTTATGGAAAATAATTTGTTATTATTTTGACAGAACTCCTAAAGAGTTCCTGAAATCTATTGATTAAAGAAAAGTTTGAAATGAAATAAGTTTGTTTTGAATTGCAAACTTAGTATTTAGTTAATAAGTTTTATGTGTCAAGAAACTTATATATCAAAGTACTAAATAAATGTGATATGGAAAGATATAAGTTCTGCGTGATGTCACTTAATGTGAACAAAGATTATTCCACGTCTCAAGAGAATGACGAGTTACTTGAATTGGTCTTGAAGTACCATAATTTAATTAGTTCAATTGAGGACACTATTCCATGTTACAGATTTGCATGTAGTGGTATTTTATCATTGTCAATATCAACAAAATCAAAGATATTGGAACAAAGTTAAGTATATAATTTGTACCTTAGAGATACAACAATATCATCCAATTATGTGGAAGATTTAGCACTACATCAAGGAAGTTCGGAATGTGGTTTTGTTAAAGTTTATGATGCTACACATACAAGAAATTTGAAGAAAATAGTATCGCATCTACAACTAATTCAAAGAAGAGTATATTAAAGAAGAAGAAGAAGAATCAGAACTTTTACAAAGTCATTGTCAAGTAAAGCTTCTGATCAATTATATAGAAGATTAATCGTTCTTATTCGTCTTAGATATAATTGTCTTCATCATGAGGGGGAGATATAATTGTGTTCTGCACTCTTTTTCCCTTAACCATGGTTTTGTCCCATTGGGTTTTCCTGGTAAGGTTTTTAACGAGGCAGATTCAAACACAAAGGATGATGTACTCTTTTTCCTTCACTAGAATTTTTTCCCACTGGGTTTTTTTAGTAAAAGTTTTAATGAGGCATATCCTGGATGAACATCCAAGGGGGAGTGTTATGAATATTATTAGTGGATGTCCATATAGGTCCAACTCATGTAATTGGTCCACTATGTTTGCCTATATATTAATACCTTGTATCATTCTATTGTAACCCTAATCCTAATACAGACTATTGCTTCTCTCTCTTGCTCATCTTTATCACTCTTATTTACATAAGTTTATAACACTATACTATATATAAAGAGAATACAAATTTTTTATTTGAACTTTTCATAATACCAACAATATCCTTAATTTTTTTTAGCAACAATTTTTTTTTGATGCACAAATTTTTTTTATTAACTCACTATAACATAATACACATTTTTTTTAGTTTAATTTGTATGTACTATCGGTGTAAAGATTTTACACATGCATCATATGATATGTTGCCACATTATTTAATGAATGTGACATATCATGAGTTTTTAAACACAATACATGATGTGTTGATATATTATTGAACGCAGGTAAAACAAAAACTTAAACTATCGATGCATATAAATTAATTTTTTTTTTTACAACAAAAATGTTTTATTAACAAACTCACCATAATATAAAGCATATATTTTTTTAACGCGTTTGCCTAGTCCGCTAGTTTAAAATAATAATAAAAAAAAAGAATTGTTTTTTTTATTACAAAAAAATAAAAAATCAAATCAAACTTAAATTTAAAACCAAATCCTCTTCTATAAACCACAAGCACACGATATACAATGCAGGTTCTTGGATCTCCTTCAATTCATTAAATTGAGCATCTATCTGTTTTTTCCGCCGCCATTCATATGAATCGTGAAAACTGAAAAGGCAGATCAATCGCAAATTTTCACACAAAAATGGAAGACACAAAACGAGGAAAAGCAGATGAAGAAGAAAACGCAGACAGAATCAGCAATCTACCGGACTTTGTACTGAGCCACATCCTCTCATTCCTCCCTATCAAAACCGCCGTTTCCACAAGCCTTCTTTCTCCCAGATGGCGCCACATTTGGAAGAAACATCTCTCAGTTCTCGACTTCTCTGACGACTTTTTCCAACCGAACGACGACCGTTTAGAACTCTTCAAAACCTTAGCGGTTTTTGTAAACGGCGTCTTCACTCTCCGCAAACCTTGCGAAGTTCGTAAGATGCGTCTCTCATGTACCCATTCTCTCGTCGACCACAAGGTTTGTACCTATTCTGTCAATACGTGGGTCCACTCCGTCATTGGGCCCCACCTCAAGGAACTCGACCTCACTCTCTATTCCAACGACGACGACGACGGAGGATATTGCTTCGAGCCTCCCATCAGCCTCTCTGCTTGCATTAATATAGTTTCCCTCAGGCAAGCAAGAACGTTTCTTTTTTATTTTTATTTTTTGTTATTATTTCTGGCTGGGTATATTTATTTATTTATTTATTGAGTAAGTAGTCTCTGAAATTGTAGGATTGCATCAACCTAGTCTTCTGCACTAAAAATATTTGTAAATGATATCTGAAATTGGAAAATGTTAATCCTGTTTGTCTTTGTCAATGATATCTGAAACTGGAGAATGTCAATCCTGTTCGTTTCTATTAGTTGGATTGATTTATTTTTGAGCTTATGCAAATATAATTCATAAACCTGCTTAATAGTTTATGAAAAAACAACTTATGAAGATACGATTTTAGCTAATGATAACTTATGAATTAACATAAAAGCTTGTTTATTTGACATTTTTTGGACTACTATGACAGTAAGTGAATTTGATAATAGATTTTACAGTTGTAGAATTATTTTGGGATTATTATTGATAATGGGGAGGAGTGGACTAAAGAATTACTTGTTTCCTAGACTCCTAGCAAAATCTGCAGAGTGAGAGTTAAACATATGATTATGGTAATGCAGTCACCTTTGTTTGTGTAACAGAATGCAGCCACCTTTATTTTTTACTTGTTCTTAATAATATGATGTGACGCTAACATTTAACAATTAACATGTAGTTCAGTCTCAACGGTGCAGTATATTTTAACTTGAAACGAGCTAAGGCGATTCGTTTACCATCACTAAAGAAGCTACAACTTCACATCGGTTATGTGGAAGTGTCTCCCATGAATGCCCTCCTCTCTGGCTGTCCTAACCTAGAAACTCTCGATCTTTGCTTTTATGCTGAGGACAGCGGCGGTATAATTCGTGTGCCACCTTCATTGAAGTGGTTGAAAATCATCATTAACAATTCAGACGCCGGGGCTTCCCTTGAAATTGATGTGCCTGTTCTTGAGTACCTCTGCATTGCAAATATCACAATCACTGATGCCAACAATTTGCAAAACGTGGTGGAAGCGTCTGTTGATGTTTTTCCTTCCTCGGCTGCTTCTGCCTTCACTTTTCTCAAGGTCCTCAGCGCTCTCACTGGAATAAAACATCTAGTGTTGAGTCGTTCAACAACAAAGGTATAATTTTATTATCATGGTTTATAATATATAGCTATGATGTTAATAGCGGTGCTATAGCGCACTATAGCGGGATAGCCGTAGCGGCAGACCCCCTCCTCGCTATGCTACAGGTCTGCTTTCCGCTATTTAGAGAAGCGGAAATAGCGGCCGCTATTTGCAGGTGAATAGCATATTTCACTTATCAAATACTAGTACTTACTTGCACATATATACAAGTCTTATAATCCAATCACTCCGCATGATATTCATAATATCACGCTAACAATAATCCTTAGATAACAGTGTCAAAGATATGTACATATCACACATAGATAAGCTTTGTAATCACAACCTAAATTTAGTGATATGATTGGATATATAACAAAGACAAATATAGGTAATTATGGTACAATATTTTCATCACCCCCCCCCCCCCCTAAAGCTGGTGGATGCCCAATTTTCTTATTAGAGGCTAGATTTGCTTTCTACTGAGGGCTATAATGAATATGTCAGCGAGATGAGTCCCAGTAGGTACAAGTTTTGTTTTTCAGCCTATATCTAAATAAAATCATTCTGTATGGTACACACATCTTGGTTGGAAGTAGTAAAAGTTTAGAAGTCTCATCAATCCACGTACATAGTTTTGGATTATAAGTAACTCAAAAGATTGTTCTCAAATCCTTCAAATGAATTAAAAGGAAATCTTTAACCTTTCAAAATCCTTCTAATGAAAGTAAGTATGAAGGTAAAGCTTGAATTGGTGAATGGTCCTAGAACCACTGCCTGAAATAATAAGATCATCTAGAATGGATGAACTTTCTCTTCTTCTCTTCATTTTTGAATTTGGAATACTGCAATTGCACCCCCCACATTAAGTAACACTATGAGACGTGCTCATAATTTCTTGACTCATCCCAAAGTGTTTTAGTTTCCCTTAGAATGCAAACATGGTCATTCCTGCTGCTTGCACTTTGCCAATTTTGCTTTCAGTTGTTGAATTGAATCCTTGGACCATTCACATGCAAGTCACAGTTGAACGCAAAGTGGTTTTGATGATATCCATTACACAAGCATGGACTTAATCGTCTACCAGATCTCTGTTGCGTTCAAACCACACAGTGTGATGGAGATTTCTTGGCTAAATGGATCTTGACTCTTGTTTTTTGACTTATCAGTGTGAAGTTTCTCCATACTAAAATATAAGTGACTAATGTATTTCACTGATCAAATACGTTCACATGTATACAAGTCTTAGAATCAATCACTCCACACAATTCTCATAATATCACACTAACAACAATCCCAAGTTAGAAGCGTCAAAGATATAAACATATCATATATAGATCAGCTTTCTAACCATTGCATAATATATTTAGTGTTATGATTTTGATATAACAAAGAAATTATGGTATAGTATCGTCATTATTTAGTTTTATACTAGCTAACATGACATCATTACTGCTTGTTGTGTACAAACAGTGGCTACTGGGTGGCCCCACTGATCTACACTTTCCAGAATTTCGCCATTTACTTCATCTAGAGCTCATTCTTCCATGGTTCAACTCGTATTCTCTGCTGAGCCTGCTTCAGACATGCCATCTGCTTCAAGTTCTCATAATTCAAAACGACAAGGTTTGTTGACTTCTTAAGTTTGTTTAATTGAAGTTGGTAAACTTAACTTCATGTACACCCCTTAATAACTTTGTTGTGAAATTTATCCATCCAATGTTTTTATGAAATAAATTATAGAAAAGCCTCGCTTTTTGCATACTCCAAATAGTGACAAGGATGCATAACATTATTCATTACTATATCTATGATTGCATCTTATGTAAGTTGCATTGTTGTGTCTTTTGTTGCCGGCAGGATCAGTCACCCTTACCAATATGTGCTACACAACCAAGTGTTCCTAGTTGTCTTGTATCACACCTGGCCTCCATTGAATTAAAAGGATATCGAGGATTTCCAGATGAGTTGTTATTTGCTGAATATGTTTTGCAAAAAGGGCTTGTTTTGAAAACAATGATTATTGTTGATATATCGGTGGACCCAAACAAAAAGTTCGACACTCTTAGAAGATTATCTAATGTGCCAAGGGCCTCTGCAAATTGCCAACTTACATTTGACTAAGTTATATCTGCCTAAGGTGTGATTTCTCACTAAAACTACTTTGTTATTTGTTTATTACTGAATCATTTCAAAGGTGATTCAGATTGGGTTTGGTCTGCATAATTAGTTGTCCCTTGTATTTTCTTGCATGCACTTCATTTTCAACTCTATTTGGTGGAATGACATGATTCAATACCTCAAAGTTTCTGAATTTCTTTGATCTAGCTATTTTCCAATAAGGTATAATAATATTAATTAGGATATGCCCTCTCTACTAAAAGAATTATTCAAGTTTTGCCTCTGTAACCATGTTTGTTTTAGAATTTGAAGCTTAGCAAGAGAGGTTGAGATTTGCTAGACTCATATTATAACTATAACATTGAAAAAAATGATGATATTTACTTACCGGCTTTTTGAAATTGAACGAAAAACTTTTGAATTTCATGCCACTTAGTAAATCAAGTCAATGAATTTCCACTGTGTGAATTTGTTATTATTGCAACTAAATTTTTGTTTATTTCGGGGTATTAGTTAGTGTTAACTTTGATGGATTGGCAACATCTTTGTTTATCTAGGGGTATTAGTTAGTGCTAATTCCACAACCTTGTATTCATGGGTTTGATTTTCTAGACAATCTAAACTAACATAACACATTATCTCTTTTTTACAAATATGTTTTCCTGATTTATTGAAAAAAGAAGAAATTGGCAATCTCTTTGTAGCATTTGCATTCAATGTTACTGGTGCAATATTACCATCTGCAAAACAAGTAGAATTTTCATGTTACGTGGATCAGTTAACAGTTCCTTTCTCTACAAGTTTATCATTTCTAATATGAATATCAGTTGGGAAATTAAATTATATTTTTATATTTTTGTCATAAAAAATCTTTTAGTAAAGATACTCCCAGTACATTTTGTGAAAGCATATTTTGTTTGCATAAAAAGAGAAGTACTATGTAATTTAAAATTGTTAAATTTTTTTGCCCCCTCTTGAAATACAAAGTAATGCTTAGAATGCATTTTACGGTTTTGGAGAAATCTCCATAAAGTTCGTGTTTCCTCAAACCCGTCCCGATTCGCAACAAAACAACTTTGCATTAACATGAAAAGTAGAACCAATATAAATAGAAAAAACAACTTTGTTTAATACATAACTTAAAAATAAAAACAAACAATTGAATATAATTTAAGACTTTGTTTAAGAGTTTATAATTTAAGAGAGGTAAAATGTAATTAGATATACGCGGAGCGGGTTTGGGGACGGATTCGCGGTGGGTATCATTGTATCAATGTCCCCATTATCCGCTCCACCCCCGTATTTTAAATTAAGGGGAAACTCAAACCCAGTCAAATCGGTTTTTCCCCGTCAACATCGGGGAGGGACTGGACTGGTGGGTGCCCGCAGGTATAGGTTATATTGCCATGCCTGTAGAGGTGGTCATTGAAGTCGTTTAATTGCTTTTTCTTCAGATTTGTGTACTGAAAAAAATAATTAGCTGTTTTAAAATTTGGGTCATGCTAAACAGTGCCCCCAAATTTTCCTTAAAAGGGTCATGCTAAACAGTGCCCCCGGGGTTGGGCACTTGTTAAGCATACCAAATATAGAAACAAAAGATAAAATTAATATTGATAAAATAACTTTTTACATTTTCGATGCATTGAATGCACAAGTTCCGAGACAAAATTTCCATATTTATATGCTTAAACAGTGCCGGGGGCACTGTTTAGCATTTTCCTTAAAATTTTTGGAAACAAGAAAAAAACTCTTGTTTTCATTCAATAGGAAGTGGCAAACTTTTGCTTCTTTGATAGGGAAATTGTTGTATGTTATGTTTGTTAACAAATAATTCATCATATGCTACTGCCACATGTTCAACTTGCTTTAGTTTTGATTATTTGATAACTTTACAGCTTTCAATTATTAAATAATGCTAAATGAGATAATTTGAAAGCCTAATGTTGTTTGTTTGTTGAATTTGCTTGAATTAGTGACGGTAAATTTATGTAGCACAAAATAGCAGCGTAGATTAGACATGTAAGTTCTGCTTATTCAATCTCCGATGGGTTTTTTCTCGGTATAGTCGGCTTTTGATTCGCTCTCAAAAGAATTGAATGAAGTGCCCCCTTTACCTCTTTGTGAGGCAAAAATCTTTTCTAAGATTTGGGAGAGTCCGGCTCCTTCAAAAGTAATTGTTTTTTCATGGCAATTACTTTATGACCGTGTGACTACAAGGTCCAACCTCCTCATGAGAGGAGTTTTACCTCATCAAGAGGGGGTAAGTTGTGTGTGGTGTAATTGCCGCCTTGAAACATCAACACATTTGTTCCTTCAGGCGAAATCAGGAGTATTAGGGGAAGTTTATAGGTTTTTTTTTACCTTTGATCACATGAATTTGAAGCGAGGTTTTGATCACACGCATAAGGGGCTGTGCATGTGAACTCAGAATGAATGTGTATTTACATATATAGTTCATAGTCAATGAAAATATCAAGTTTTTCCAAACATTGATTAGGTCACAGACTCACAGTTATAGCCAAGATGGCTTGTTGGCCTTGGCCAAGTAAAATATTTCTTCCTAGTTTGGAATCTGTTTTGGTCTTTTGAGGAGAATAGATAAGATAATGAAACTCGGTAATTTTGTAGGGACAAAACTAATATATTTAAGCCTACAATTTAATTTTGAGTCATGTGGCTAACAAAGTTCATCTATATCGAATCAATTTGAGTATTAGTGTCCCTGGATGTGTAACTTAGTGGTAAAAGGGTCGAGACGCTGGACGTTTAATGTTTGATTCCTGTTGATAAGTGCTCGCATACTAGAAAGCGAGAGGTTTAATTTGGTCATTTTAGGGGGCCCAAAAAGCAAATCTCTATATAATATATTGGATAAATTTTTTGGTAGATGGATTGGATAGATAATGGATTATTTTGACATGTTAATGCAAATATTATGACATTTTGGTATATATTATGTCTATATATCATGTTAAACATATATAAGTTCAAACAAATGTCAAAATTTTGCGCATTAAAGACTAAGAACAAAATAAAAAATTTAGTAGGGATGAAAACAATGATTTATTTTACATGGACAAAAACCAAAACTCTATAAAAGTAAGTACTAAAAACATATTTTATCCTATATAATATAATATTAATAAGAGTTCTAGATTGAACAAGGAAATAGTGTTTTGTTGCAATTTAAACTAAAAAAGTTTACAAAATTATAAAATTACAAATTTCAAATTTTGATAACTTTGGGCCTTG
This sequence comes from Trifolium pratense, assembly GCF_020283565.1. Lineage (NCBI taxonomy): Eukaryota > Viridiplantae > Streptophyta > Magnoliopsida > Fabales > Fabaceae > Trifolium > Trifolium pratense. The sequence continues at coordinate 39,824,049 of NC_060065.1, forward strand.
ATAAACAGTTGCCTCTTAACACAAGTGCTTTTCTGACCCCCCCTATTTCTTCTTTACCCCCCAAACTGACGTTTTTGCCCTTGGGGGTATCAAACCAGCTCGGTTTTTAAAAACCAAACCAGCATTGCAACATGCTCGGTTTTTAAAAACCAAACCAGCTCGGTTTTTAAAAACCAAACCAAACCAGCATTCATCAGTGCGGTATCTCAACATGAACCCGACAAACCATGGTTGTTCTATATAAAGATGTGGTTCGGTTTTTAAAAACCGAGCTGGTTTGATACCCCCCAAGGGCAAAAACGTCAGTTTGGGGGGTAAAGAAGAAATAGGGGGGGGGGGTCAGAAAAGCACTCATCTTCAATGAATACAAAGTTCAAATTAGAAGCAATCTCCCAACATTTGTAATAGATAGAGATTGTGAAGCATAGCTATCCCCCAACATCTGTCATAGAGTAGGTTTTTATTTTATTTTTACACAAGTCATATAGTGGTTATTAGTGAGAAATACACCTTATGGTGATACAGCTCAATCAAATGTAAGTTGACAAAGTCTAGAGGCCCTTGGAACATTGGATAATCTTCTGAGGATGTAGTACTTCAAAATGTCTACAGAAATATCAGCAATACTCATTTTATTCAAAACAAGTCCATTCTGCAAAATATACTCTGCAAATAACAGCTCATCTGGAAATCCTTCACAGCCTTTAAATTGGATATAGGTCAGATGTGATAAAATACAATTTGGAACAGTTGATTGTGCAGTCCATTCTGGTGAGGTTGATTCTTTCTGTCAAAGACACAATGGCACACCATAAATAAGATGCAATCAATGGTAATTAATCATATATAGTTAAGTATGCATAAAATGAGGCCTTGCGTAATCTATTTCATAAAAACGTTAAATTGATACATTGCACATGAAAGTTATTAAGTGGTGTACATGAAGTTAAATAAAATCAAACTTGAATCAAACGAACTTAAGAACTCAACAAACCTTATCGTTTTGAATTATAAGAACTTGAAGCATAGGACAAGCATGAAGTAGGCTCAATAGAGAGTTTTGGTTGAACCACGGAAGAATGAGCTCCAGGTGAAGTAAATGGCGGAATTCTGGGAAACGTAGATGAACAGGGTCACCTAGTAGCAACTGCAAGTAGTAATAATGTAATATTAGTTAGTAAAAAAATCAAGATGATTAGGTTGTGATAAAAAAAAATTTGGAAATATGTGTAGGCATTTGATTAGTGAAACACATAAGTCATCATCTAATATTATATATATAAAACCGAATAAAACTATACCTTTATTGTTGAAATACTCAAAGATAGATGTTTTATTCCAGAGAGATCATCGAAGAAGTTGACTAATATGTCAGCTAGATAACAACCATCAGAACAACGAAAAACATCAAGAGACGCTTTCACCACGTTTTGCAAGTTGCCAACATCACTGAATGTGTTAAGATCATCAAAACCAAGCGAATACAAATCCATTTCTAGACAAGAACAGCTGCTGATTTTCAACCTCTTTAATGTAGATGGCACACGGAGTTTATTATAGTTAAAACCAAAAAGACGAGTATCTAGAGTTTCTAGGATAGGACAGCCAACGAGGAAGCCATTCATTGTATGAATATCCACATTATTCATGTGGAGTTTCAAGTAATTAAGTGATGGTAAACAAATTTCCTCAGCAAACCGTGGGTCAATATATATTGACGACAACATTCCTGTTTCCCCAATGAGACTGTAATTCATTAAATAAAAAATATGTTAGTAAAATTATTATGTTGTCCCGTCCCATAACGCTGGAATATTTCTAGTTACTAGACTACTTGACAAAAAAAAATCATTATAATTATGTTAAGAATATTAAAATAACTAAAAGGGTTTGCTTGCTTGCCTGAGGGAAACGAGATTAGTACAAGTGAAGAGGGTGATTGGAGGTTCAAATTGATATTTCTGAATGGGATCGATTTCGAGGCTGAATTCCTTGAGGTGTGGTCCAATGACAGAGCAAACCCATGTGTCGATTGAACTGGTGCATGATTCGATGTTGTAAAGAGATTTAACACATGAGAGACTCATCTTTTCAATTGGGTAAGGCATACGAAGAGAGAACACCCTGTTTACAAAAACAGAAAAGTTTTGGAAGTGCTCGAATAGTTTGTTGTTTCTCCTTGCCTTTTCGAATAACGATTCGTCCCTGAAGTCGTCGGAGAAATCAAGAACGGAAACATGCTTCCAAATGTGGCGCCATCTGTTCCACAGAATGCTTGTTGCAACGGAGGTTTTGGTGGGGAGAAAAGAAAGGATATGGCTGAGCACACAGTCTGGTAGACTGCTGATTCTGTCTTCTTCTGCTACTATTCGTCGTCTTTTGGAGTTCGACTCAGCCGCCATGAATGAGCACAAAAAACAAGTAGTACAAGCTTTTTCAATCAAACTAGTATGAATGAGCACACAAAATTAGGAATTTCGGAAAAACAAAAACAAAGAAAGAGTGCTCAATTTGCTAGAAGGGGAGAACAAAATTGGGGATTTCAGAAAAAAAACAGAGAATGAATGTTCAATTTGCCAGAAGGAGATGATGAATAGAAAGAAGAGGATTTGGTTTTAAATTTATGTTTGATTTGTTTTTTTTTTTTTGACGAATTGATTTGTTTTACTACTCATTTTAAATAAACTTGGAACAAATCTTTAAGTTTGATTTGTTTTTTGGTCCACAAAAAAAAAAAAATGATTTGTTTTTGGTTAAAATTTGGAACAAATATTTCATGATTTGTGCGGGATCCGCATGACTAGTGACTAGGCTAAACTCTGATTTTGTATCCTTTAATTGTGAACTCTGATTATTTTTTTGGTAAGGTTTGTGAACTCTGATTTAAGCCACTAGGTTGCATGAGGTCCTGAGTTTGATCTTTTGTCCCATAAACTAAAAAAAATTGTGAACTCTGATTTTGTATTCTCTAGTTGTGAATTTTTCTCGATTGGTCTTGACTGCAGTCTCCCACTCATCCATTCAATATAAAAGAGAAAAATAAAATTAAATTCAAAATAGAAAATTCAAAATATATCTACTTCTAAACACACACAATATATATATATATATCAAATTTACTAATTTATTCTTATTAGTTTTAATAATGTTGTAAATTTTGCATTGAACAAAATAGAACAATTTATAGCATAGAAAAGGAAAAAAAAAACCAATAAAAAGATCATAGCAAGATTATTTATATTATACTAGCGGGCCAGGCAGACCCGTTCCGCGCATGCCTATGTCTAACTTATGTCCAAAAACAATATGCCTTATATTATGATGAGAGTTACTTTTCGCATCTCCGATACACTCAGGCACCCCCTGATAAACCCATTGTACCACTCTCGCTATGTGTATGACGAGCGTGTTAAATTGAAAAAACTTAAACACCGTTGCTCGCTACGTGTACAGCGAGTGTGCAAATTTTTCAAAAACTGAAAACATTTTTATGCTCACTACGTGTACAGCGAGTGTGTTAAATCGAAAAAATTTGAATACCGTTGCTCGCTTTCTGTGTAGCGAGTGTCTTAAATTCTACAAGAAAAATGCTATAGTGCACGACACACTTTTTCGTCACACGCGCACGACACATGCAATTCCAATTAATGTGGTAGTTTTCGTTTAAAATTTTGTTCATCAGTGGCATATCTCATGCCATGCATCTTTTATTTAATAAAAATTTCTTTTTTGGCCTTTAAACAAAGATCATGTGATTACTGTTATAAGCAAAAATTTATTTTTTAAGTTTATTGAAAAATTGATATATCAAATCATTGTGTTTTTAGCATATCAAACGCATCCAAAATATCTAATATTTATAACTCAATGACAAAAAAACAAATACAAATATCTAAGAAAGCGTAAGCGAATTGATCTACTAATTTTTTTAGGAGTTAAACTAGTACTCCCTTCAATCACCATTACAAATAAAATTTAATGTATATGATCTATAATATAGTCTAGTGTTATACATTTGTTTTCTTATAATAATAATGACTAAAAAGCTAAAATCATTGTCTAAAATAAAAAATAAAATAAATAGTAACAAAGAGATATACAAGGCGTCGTGCATGTCGTGCTTATGGCTTGTCGTGCCATGTAGCACTACTCATTGTAAGAATACTAATGAGTAAAAACGGTTCTATTCAAATACATATTTCCTATTACACTTTGCATTGAATACAAATTATTACAATTGAAAATCATTTATATTGCATTTAATACAAACATTTTATACATGATAGAAATTACAGAATTATTACAATCCCTTTATTCCGTAAATTGTTTGTTTCCTATTAGATTCCATTGAATTCAAACATAAATTATTTTTGTTTGATTTTTTAAAAATTTGATCAAATTTAATTCATTATTAATTTGCTTTTAACTGTATTCTTTAATTATACAATTTTCAATGGTATTAAAATGGCAATACTTCCACTACTCAATTTGTTCCCTTATCTTTAATTTAGTTCTCAATTTGGTCTCTTATCTTTTAAACGTCTCAATTTGGTCCCTTATATTTTAAAAGTCTCAATTTGGTCCCTTATTTTTTCTGCAGTTCTCAATTTGGTCCCTTAAAATTTTGGACACGCAGAAAAGATAAATGACCAAATTGAGATCTGCAGAAAAGATAAGGGACCAAATTGAAACTTTTAAAAAATAAGAGACCAAATTGAGACGTTTAAAAGACAAGGGACAAAATTGAGAACTAAATTAAAAATAAGGACCAACTGAATAATTTAACCTTAATTCTATGTGGTGTTTGATCAAAAGGTTACAGCTTCTTTTCTCCAATTTTATTTGGAAACATTCATAGCATTTTTTAGCAAATGATTTGAACTTTGAAGGTATTAAAACACAACGCTAAGTTTAATACAGTAGCTTCTTTGAGAAAGTTTTGCATAATTTTAATATTAATAGAAAATTTCTAGCCATGATTTTGAGTTTGAGGGAAGAGAATAAGCTGCCGGAAAAATTAACAGTCGCAGAGAAAGCGGTGGTGGCTCTGCGGCTCGAATTCGCAGCAGCGATTTCACTTTCAAAATCAGATCTGGACAGACAACATTTTCTTTCATCTTCTTCGCAGATCTTAGAGGAGGTAAGCTACACTGTCCTCATGGACGACGAGGGAAGATGAGTGGGCGGAAACGGTTGTTGAACAGTGAGAAGGAATTAAGATGAGTGAGAAGAAAACATAAGTTTTGCTTGCATACAACAACTCACTTAAACAATGTTTTAATCACAGCCACACATGTTTGATCAAATGGCTAAAAATCATTCTCACCATTCTTACATAAAATAACCATTCTCATAATAGATGCCCCTATATATATATATATATATATATATATATATATATATGAATGGTAAAGTTATATGAGAATGTGAAAATGAATCATGACCCTTAGATTATAATGAAGGAGTAAGATTAGAATTCATGTGACTTAAGTGAGTCATGTGATTGTCATGTGCCTTTATCATTGACAACTTTGTTCTTCTTCTTCCCATTGAGTCTCTCCAGCAGCTGTTCTGCTTTCCGACCGCCGCTTCTTCTCAGTTCCGGCGGCCTTCTGATTTTGAGTTTTTGATCTGTGTCATTTAAATTTGTTCATACGAACATGATGGAAAAAAATAAACATAGAAATCAAAATCAGATGGATAAATTACTCATTTAGTCCGTTATCTTTAATTTAGTTCTCAATTTGGTCCTTTATCTTTTAAACGTCTCAATTTGGTCCCTTATCTTTTAAAAGTCTCAAATTGGTCCCTTATCTTTTCTGCATATTTCAATTTGGTCCCTTATCTTTTATGTAGTTCTCAATTTGGTCCCTTAAAATTTTGGACACGCAGAAAAGATAAGGGATCAAATTGAGACCTGCAGAAAAGATAAGAGACCAAATTGAGACGTTTAAAAGATAAGGGACCAAATTGAGAACTAAATTAAAGATAAGAGATCAAATAAGTAATTTAGCCAAATAACAATAAACAAAGGGAAGGAATGAAATCTAAAATCTATTCATTGGTTATATTAAACCAAACACCCGAGCCTTTCTTTTGTTATTTTCAATTCACGTAATCTTTCTATTTTAAACGAGTGTTGCAACTGCATTTTCTTTAGATTTTTTTCTTTAACTTTTATGATAACCTAAAAATATTGAAAAGTCAATGCAAAAATGTTTGCACAAAAAATATAACTAGTGACCAACTTACCGACAATAGAAATACTTTGTGAAAGTTCATGTGAGTCTTACCTCAGTTAATAGGAGCAGTTTTTGTGTAAACTTGGGTCAAATAAGCAAGGGTGGAAAGATAGAAGCAGTTTTTGTCCGAGTGTTCGGAATACGATGACCGCCGATGTGTTAACATTGTATGATGGTAGTAGCATCCGAGATTTACTTCGCTTCATAAGTAATTTTATTATACACAGAGACCATAAGAGATGCCAGGTAATTAATGTTTTTACCATTATCGTTTATATCCCCATTGTACTAAATTGTTATATAGATTAGTTTGTTAATTAGTTGCATATTTTGTTAATATAGATTAGTTTGTTAATTAGTTGTAATTCTTATGTATTAAATATATCTCTTGGAATAATATATCTAAATGATCAAGAACACTATCGACCAACTATGACACCACTAATACATTACAAAGTTTAATTACAAAAAATTAAATATTAATAAATCATATAGAGCATATTTTTTCCTCATTTTCATGTATTAAATATGATTATTCGAATCATGCATATTAATTACTAAGAATACCACGAACCAACTACAATAATTTATAACACCGCCAATATTTTTTTTTGAAGAATTCTTTCTCTCTAATTTTGCATGTATTAAATGACTTTTGGATTCATACATGTTATGTGATAATAGTATCTCCGTCCCTAAATATAAGACTCATTTTGAGATTTTTTCTTGTCCCTTTTTATAAGATTCATTTCAAATTTTTAAAAGCATTAATTATTTCTTTACCAATATACCTCTAATTATAGTGCAATTTTTTCTACGATCTACAATAAATATTTCTAAAAAATTAAATCATTATCTCTATAAAATTGTAAAAAGAATACTCCATCCATTCATTTTTATAAGCAGCAATAGATTGACCAGAGGATTGTGAGATTAATATAAAAAATTTAACCAACAATAGTGTTGGAATCATATTCATATAGAATTTCACTATTATTAATAATTTTATTATTATGTTTTTCTAATTAGGCATGGAAGCTATGGTTAGAGGATAACATTATATCTCTAATAGATCCAGAAGTGTGGGATGCATGCTTTGAGAGCAACATGTTGAGTTGCATACAAATAGGACTACTTTGTGTGCAAAAACTTCCAAGAGAAAGGCCAAATATATCAACTGTTGTTTTGATGCTTATAAGTGAGATTATACATCTTCCTCCTCCAAGGAAAGTTGCATTTGTTTACAGACAAAGTACACAATCTTCTCAAAAAAGTCATCAATCTTCTCGACATTGAAGCATGAACAATCTGACCCATCCAAGCTTTTGTGTAAACTTGGGTCAAATGAGCTAGAGTGGAAACATAGGAGTAATTTTTGTCCGAGTGTTCGGAATGCAATGACCGCCGATGAGTTAACATTGTATGATAGTAGTAGCATCCGAGATTTACTTCGCTTCATAAGTAATTTTATTATACACAAAGACCATAAGGGATACCGGGTTATTAATGTTTTTACCTGCATTATTGTTTATATCCCTCATTGTACTAAATTGTAATATAGATTAGTTTGTTAATTAGTTGCATATTTTGTTTACAGCATATCCTTGGCGGGTCGTCGGGTGAGGCCTATGATTATATTATGGAGTCATGTCCACAAATGATAAAAATAACCTTTGAAGTTTTCCAATAGCACTGGTACGATGACTACCACTTAGGGAAATTTGTGTTTAACGGTTAGTTATTTGTATATTAATATTTGTCCAAATGAAACTATTAACATTTTATATTTAGGTCTACTACGTATGCACATATAGTGACAGTTTAAGATTCGGTATTATGTTTTGATAAGACAAAAAAGATTAGGCATTCGTAATCTTTTTACTTTTTTGTTGTTTAAGAGATTGATTAATTAGGCATTATGTTGAATTTAATTTTCTTTGACTCTTATATTAAATGGGTTGTGATTCGGTCACTTACATATTAATTTATGAAATTGTAAAATATTTTGGTTTTAGTTTTTTGAATAAGCATATCCCTTATCCAAATTAGCTATTGTGCTTCTAGATAAAATAAAAAAATTTAAACTCACCTAAAAGCGTTTAGATGAATCGACACATGTGTCTTCTAACTTAATTAAGATTATAACTTAATAAAAATTGATGCAACCGTACAATTTCAAGGAACATGCCGAATATTTCCTCCTCAATCTACCTGATTCAACAATTCTTGTATGTTTTAAAGGTGATGCAATGCAATCAACGAAACTTAGTAAACATCGTTGAGAGATATTCTATATCAGTGACTAAAAACAGTCATACAAAATAACCAAAAAAAGAACAAAACACAAGAAAGTTGTAAAACATCTAGAAATCTTTATCCCTAAACTTACCTGTACAACGGTTGTGTTAGGAAAGAAAGATTGAAGTGTGAGATGTTGAAGAATGGTTCAAGTGAAGTGAAACAAGATGGTTTTTCTGTGAAACATAATATGAAAGTTCTTGATTTTATTGATTCTATTCTATTGACAGCTCAGTCCATAATCAAAATAAGTGTGAAACAGATTGTTTGAAAAATTGTTCTTGTTTGGCACATGCATACGATCCTTACATAGGTTGTATGTATTGGAGTCGAGAGTTAGTTGATTTGCAAAAAATTTCTTATGGTGCTAGAGTTGATCTCTTCATTCGTGTACCGGCTGAATTAGGCATGATTTCTCTCTTTCTTTCTAAGAATCTTTTGCTTTTGTTTCGAGTAAGATTATCTAGTTTATCTTCTAAAAAGAAATTAATTTTTTTTGTTGGAACATTTGTAAGATTTTATTCTAATCAAAATTAAATATCAAAGTTGCATCAAAATGTTTGATACTGCAGACACGAGACATAATTTTTTTTAAGTCAGAGTCTAAAACACATTAGTCAGAGTCTAATATGTTGAGTACAGCTGCAGTTGCAGATAATAAAAAGAAAAAAGGGCACAACAACAATTTTATAATCATTCCTACTGTTAGAGGGATAAGAGCACTTACCTTAGTTATATGTGCTTATCTTTTGTGGAGCAAATGTTCTGCTAGACATAAAGGTAGATTTGCATTATTTCTATTTCTTTCTTAAATTCATGAACATTGAGTCATTGACATTTTGCAAGTCCAATAGAGTAAGTTTAAGTGTGAACAAAATCGTTTTTTAATTTATTTATATAAAGAGTTATTTATTTTTGTAAATTTTTACATTATTTTTTGTGCTGACTATATATACTCATGTTAACAAACTGACAAACGTATTCAGAAAGACTCTCAAAACTCGATTATGAGAGGACAAAAACAAATGAAATTGGATGAGCATGAGCTACCACTATATGATTTTAAAAAGCTCGAAACTGCCACAAACAATTTTCACATTGATAACATGCTTGGGAAGGGAGGTTTTGACCCAGTATACAATGTGAACTTTGTCTAAAATTTTGTATGTAATTTTTTGCACTGTATACTATAAATTCAATACAGTAGTAAAATATTATTCACGCTATCTAGAAAATAATGGAAGATGGTCAAGAAATTGCAGTGAAAAGACTCTCAAAAACATCTGGACAAGGAATAGAAAAATTCATGAATGAAGTATTGGTGATTTCAAAACTTCAACATCGAAATCTTGTAAGACTTCTTGGTTGTTGTGTTGAAAGAGGCGAGCAAATGTTGGTTTATGAGTTGATGCCAAATAAGAGTTTGGATGCTTTTCTCTTTGGTAAGTTATTTTGCTTCTTTTGTATTCTTACTTCAAATTAAAATTGTTAGCTCACTTGGTGGTAGTTCGAAACAATGATGAATAATTTCTTTGCTTGTTTTCAAAACCTCTTTGTTAAGATAGGAGCAGTTTTTGTCCGAATGTTCGGAATGCGATGACCGTCGATGAGTTAACATTGTATGATGGTAGTAGCATCCGAGATTTACTTCGTTTCATAAGTAATTTTATTATACACAGAGACCATAAGAGATCCTGGGTAATTAATGTTTTTACAATTAACGTTTATATCCCCATTGTACTAAATTATAATATAGATTACTTTGTTAATTAGTTGCATATTTTGTTAATATAGATTAGTTTGTTAATTAGGGTTAATTCTTATATATTAAATATATCTCTTGGAATAATATATCTCAATGATCAAGAACACTACCGACCAACTTCGACACCACTAATACATTACGAAGTTTAATTAAAAAAATTAAATATTAATAAATCGTATACAACATATTTTTCCTCATTTTTATGTAGTAAATATGATTATTGGAATCATGCATATTAATTACTAAGAATACCACGAACCAACTACAACAATTCATAACACCGGCAATATATTTTTTGAAGAATTCTTTCTCTCTAATTCTGCATGTATTAAATGACTTTTGGATTCATACATGTTATGTGATAATACTATCTCCGTCCCTCAATATAAGACCCATTTTCAGATTTTTTCTTGTCCCTTTTTATAAGACTCATTTCAAATTTTTAAAAGCATTAATTATTTCTTTACCAATATACCTCTAATTATAGTGCAATTTTTTCTACGATCTACAATAAATATTTCTAAAAAAGTTAAATCATTATCTCTCTATAAAATTGTAAAAAGAATACTCCCTCCATTCATTTTTATAAACATCAATTATGGAAAAAATTTAGTCCTTTTTATAAGCAACCTATAAATAATTACACTTTTACCCTTATTAAATTCTATAAATAAGACTTCTCTCCAATGTTATGCATTAAATAATAAACATATTCCAAGGTTAGTTTTGGAATAGACTATAAACTTTTAGAATTTTTAATAAAAAAAATAGGATCTTTGGTATGTGTTTTTTTTCTTTCTTTTCAAATTGTTGCTTATAAAAAGGAATGGAGGGAGTATTAATTTGTCAACAAATTTAATACCATAATTCACTTTTTTAATTTCCGTGATTTTCTCAAAAAGGTCTAATATTTAGGCTTTGTTTGGCAAAAATAGTAGATAACTGATAAGCTAACTGATAGCTTATAGCTAATGGCTGATATTTGATAGGCTAATGACATATCGGAATGCGATGACCTTCGATGAGTTAACATTGTATGATAGTAGTAGCATCCGAGATATACTTCGCTTAATAAATAATTTTATTATACACAGAGACCATAAGAGATAATGGGTAATTAATGTTTTTACAATCATCGTTTATATCTCCCATTGTACTAACTTGTAATATAGATTAGTTTGTTAATTAGTTGCATATTTTGTTAATATAGATTAGTTTGTTAATTAGTTGTAATTCTTATGTATTAAATATATCTGTTGGAATAATATATCTCAATGATCAAGAACACTACCGATCAACTACAACACCACTAATACATTACGATGTTTAATTAAAAAAAATTAAATATTAATAAATCATATACAACATATTTTTCCTCATTTTTATGTAGTAAATATGATTATTGGAATCATGCATATTAATTACTAAGAATACCACGAACCAACTACAACAATTCATAACACCGGCAATATATTTTTTGAAGAATTCTTTCTCTCTAATTCTGCATGTATTAAATGACTTTTGGATTCATACATGTTATGTGATAATACTATCTTCGTCCCTCAATATAAGACCCATTTTCAGATTTTTTCTTGTCCCTTTTTATAAGACTCATTTCAAATTTTTAAAAGCATTAATTATTTCTTTACCAATATACCTCTAATTATAGTGCAATTTTTTCTACGATCTACAATAAATATTTCTAAAAAAGTTAAATCATTATCTCTCTATAAAATTGTAAAAAGAATACTCCCTCCATTCATTTTTATAAACATCAATTATGGAAAAAATTTAGTCGTTTTTATAAGCAACCTATAAATAATTACACTTTTACCCTTATTAAATTTTATAAATAAGACTTCTCTCCAATGTTATGCATTAAATAATAAACATATTTCAAGGTTAGTTTTGGAATAGACTATAAACTTTTAGAATTTTTAATAAAAAAAATACGATCTTTGGTATGTGTTTTTTTCTTTCTTTTCAAATTGTTGCTTATAAAAAGGAATGGAGGGAGTATTAATTTGTCAACAAATTTAATACCATAATTCACTTTTTTAATTTCCGTGGTTTTCTCAAAAAGGTCTAATATTTAGGCTTTGTTTGGCAAAAATAGTAGATAACTGATAAGCTAACTGATAGCTTATAGCTAATGGTTGATAGTTGATAGGCTAATGACATATCGGAATGCGATGACCTTCGATGAGTTAACATTGTATGATAGTAGTAGCATCCGAGATATACTTCGCTTAATAAATAATTTTATTATACACAGAGACCATAAGAGATAATGGGTAATTAATGTTTTTACAATCATCGTTTATATCTCCCATTGTACTAACTTGTAATATAGATTAGTTTGTTAATTAGTTGCATATTTTGTTAATATAGATTAGTTTGTTAATTAGTTGTAATTCTTATGTATTAAATATATCTGTTGGAATAATATATCTCAATGATCAAGAACACTACCGATCAACTACAACACCACTAATACATTACGATGTTTAATTAAAAAAAATTAAATATTAATAAATCATATACAACATATTTTTCCTCATTTTCGTGTAATAAATACGATTATTCGAATCATGTATATTAATAACTAAGAATACCACGAACCAACTACAATAATTCATACCACCGCCAATATATTTTTTGAAGAATCCTTTCTCTCTAATTCTGCATGTATTAAATGACTTTTGGATTCATACATGTTATGTGATAATACTATCTCCGTTCCTCAATATAAAACCCATTTTGAGATTTTTTCTTGTCGCTTTTTATAAGACTCATTTCAAATTTTTAAAAGCATTAATTATTTCTTTACCAATATACCTCTAATTATAGTGCAATTTTTTCTACGATCTACAATAAATATTTCTAAAAAAATTAAATCATTATCTCTTTATAAAATTGTAAAAAGAATATTCCCTCAATTTTTTCTACGATCTTCATAAGTAATTTAATTATACACAGAGACCATAAGAGATACCCAGTAATTAATGTTTTTACCTGCATTATTGTTTATAAAACTAGAAACTGAACACAGAGAAACCGAAAAAAAAAACTAGAAACAGAAAAACAGGAAAAAAATCAGCAAAAGGGGAAAATAAACTTAAAATTTATACCTATTGTGCGTTGTAATGCTGTGACCCTGTGTCCTCCGCTGTCTCAGACTGAGTCGTCGCCATGTGAAAGAATAGAATGAACAAAACTGAGAAAACGAACAACCAGAGAATGATCTCTGAGAGAGAAGAGATGGAAGTGGAAGAAGGGTTTGGATAGGGAAATTCTGTCGGGGTTGGAAATAGATGCGGGGAGTTGGGGTGGGGAGAAATTGGAGATGGTGAGAAAGGGAAGTGCGTGATTCAGAAGGAGGTTGATCGTGAAACACCAGTTAGGTTTAGGAGTGGATGAATTTGTTCTTCAATTGTGTTGATGATGAAGATAAATTGATTTTTCAAATTATTAAATTAAATATTGAAATACAATTTGTATAATTTATGGGGTTAAAAGTTAATTTTCTATTGGTTGAATTGACTATTGTATCGGTACATCAAGTTTTAACAAAAGCACCGTAGAATTTGCCAATGATTAAATTGGTTGAGTATGCCACACATAAACAGAGACCCACATAAAGGATAAAATTGAAAAAAAATGACTTTAAAAGTTGTATAAATCATTTATTTTGGGACAAATTAAAGTTAAAAAAATGTCATTTAAAATGAGACGGAGGGACTACCAAAGAGAGTAAAATTGAGCCATGATTGGGTAAAGCAATCCTTATTGGACATGTACCTTTGACCATTTTTTGTTTTTCTAGACCGACTATCACTAGTTGACGACACAAAAAAATCTAGAAAGGGCGGAATGTTTGGAAGCATACGCGTGGAACTTTATGATAAATATTGAATGTGTCACGGTATAAGCCACTTAGCGTATTTAATTTAAGCTCAAGCTCAAATTTAAACAAACAACGTCTTACACTTTCCTTAACGCGTTTATATCTAACACGTCATTCCAAATGAAACTTATATATATACACACATTTTTCCTTCTTCAATAATCATATAACTTATACTAATTCTTTCATACTCTTTCATTCTTCAACAACTATTTGATAATACTACCGAAGCAACCAACTTCATCATCAATCAATATGAGTAGTCACTTTAACAATCAACAACAAGCCCCTGGTAAGTACTCTTTCTTATTCTTATATTTAACATAATCATAATACTATATGCATTACCCATGTTTAATTTCCATGTGAATTATGAAATTTTGTAACTGAAATTAATGACATAATCTATTATATGTGCAGTATCATATCCACCAACAGGTGAAGCCTATTCTTCAGCTCAATATGTAAGTGCCCCACCACCTATGGGTTACCCTTCAAAAGATGGCTCTGAAGGGTACCCCCAACAAAGGATTCAAGACCAAACAACTAGTAGGGGTGATGGTTTCTGGAAAGGATGTTGTGCTGCTCTATGTTGTTGTTGTGCTCTTGATATCTGCTTTTAAGTCATCTGATTCAATGATTATTATATAGCACAGATTGTGTTTATTGTTACCCCATGTGTTTCCTATTGTATTCTTTGTAGTTTGTAGAAAAATAAGGATTTTTAATCATTTTGGACATTATGTATTTATTTGTCCATTTGATGGATGCTATTTGTTTGTTTCCCTTGTATTTGAGACTTCTTGATGTACTATATATGTATCTTAAACTCCAAAACATTTTTTCACATACTCTTAATTTATGAGTTAAATATTTTTTTTCCTATAAATATTTTAAATTTTTATTTTAATTCCTCCAAACAAATTCACAAGTTTTTGTCTCCAATTATTTTCTATCACGATTTTTATCGCTTTTAATTTAATTTATGTCTATTCTTTGATATTTTATTACGGAACAGAACTGATTTTCACTGAACTGATTTTCCACTTAAATATTTGTAAAGTGGATGGAACAGAATGAATTATAAATATTTTATTTCAATTTTAACCTTTGAAAAAAATTCAAAATTTACGTGAGTAAAAAATAAATATACATTAGTAATAGGTTACTTATATTAAGTGATTTCATTTTATACCTCCCAAATTGGAGGGAAACAAAATAAAGGGAGATGATAGAATGAAATGGAATAAATTTCATTCAATCTATTTTCGAAAAATTCAAACAATAGAATGTTATTTTATTCCATCTCATACCACCATACAAACATAGTCTAAAGGACAAGTGCAACAACTAGTTTGACATTACTTGTTGTCCAAGTTCTTCCCAATCACCTTGGTTGCTATAAATAGAACATCATTTAAAGAAAATAGTAACAGACTTGAGATCTTAGATTTTACAATCTCATTTAAGCTAGATGTTAAGAAACATGACATCCATGAAGAAGAAGTGAAGAAGAGAGAAAAATGTGAAACTTCTTATCGATGATAATGAAACTGTATTACAATAATAAGAAAAATCAAAGAAGAATATTACATCAAAGCCTACTTATATATAACCAATAACTACTAACAAGTGCTCCTAATTATCAACTAACTATATATATCTTCAATACTAAAAAAGCTTTTGAGATCCGGAAAGAGAAATCAGGGCAGCGACTCAAACAAGGACTTTAGACCTCAAAATTTTGGATTAAAAACGGTCACCGAAAAAATTTAATTAAATTATAAATACATACTATTATAATAAAATATTAATAAAAGTTTATATAGTATATTTAGTCAAAATGGGTCTTGTCTTCTAAAAATCTCATCATATTCAACAAATTTAATTTAACAAGTAGTATTATTCTTTTGAACATTATAAAAAAAAAAAGTATTATTATTTTGAAGGTGTCGTTATAATTCTTTAGAATCTCTCATTATAAAATTTATTTTAGGTCTCTAAATTTGTCAGACCAATCATGATTGAAATAAGGGATATTTTTCAATAACACATAACAAAAAAAATTTGAGAGATTAACACCCCCAAATCAAGTAGTAAATAATAATGACTAATATTTCAACATTGAACCAAATTTCTTGTAAATTAATACTGTTAACTTGATTTTAATTTTTCATGTTCTCGTAGAAATATGATCAATGTCATTCTTCTTGTAAAAAAAAAAATCAATGTCATTCTTCAACGTAAAGAATTCTCAAAATAAAACAAAAAATCAACAACATTAAACAAGTCTGAATATAAAATCAAGCACCAACAAAATTTAATATGATTATTAAACAAGTCTCAAAGTAAATTCAAACATTTAGTCAAAAAAAAAAAAAGTTAATTCAAACACCAAAATAAATTAGATTAGAAAAGAAAGCAACATGAACATAGCTCACTTGATAGAGACATTGCATGTAATATGTAGAGACGAGATTCGAACTCCGGTATTCCCACTTATTCAACTTATTTAAAATTCTATCCACTACAAAAAAAAAAAACAACGCAAGTAAAATTTCATTTGACTTTTTTTTTTTTTTAAAAAAAAAGTAAAGAGAAATAAACAAAGTGAATTAAGTTCAGAATTTTTTTTCTACCCCAACATTTAACACTTTACCATTACAAACAAACCGATATTCCCATTTTACCCCTTTGGAAAATTTTAAAAATGAGTTTTAAACAATTAGCCACGGTTAAACCGTGGCTAACTTGAAGATTTTCCGGAATACTTTCCATATGTTTTCCGGTAATAAGTATAAATCGGAACAGTTGGAAAAAAAAGAGTTCAGGTAAGATTTAGCCACGGTTAAACCATGACAAACATTAAAATCTGAAAAAAAAATCTTAAGTTCATCAGTAACTTATAAAATTTATTGTCAATTAATATTTGAGTATTTTTTATTCACAATTAATGGTAGTAATTAGTTGCATTTTGTACTTAATTATATGTAATAAATTATATGTCAATTTACAAACGAATCACATTTTTAATATTAATAAAATAGAGAGCAAATCTTAGAGAAAAATTGAAGGAGAAAGAAGGAAAACAAGGAATCAAACATTAAAGACTACTATTTAGACTCAACACGGTTAACCCTAGTCACCATCTCCATCAAATTGAGGGCAGTAATTGTTTCACGATCTCTCTTCTCCAAGATGGTTGTCATCTGTCAACACAAACAACCATGATAGTACAATTTATATTGTTATTTGATATTATATGTTGTATATCGTATCTATGATTTTTAGCATATTGGTTTTTAACAACACAAAAGGTTTTCTTAATTTGACAATCAAAATGTTTATTTTTTATTTTTATGACAATAAAAGGTTTATTTTTTTATTAAAGTTAAATGGTGAAAAAAAAATTAGAACGGCATAAGAGGATATTCCATAACGTAAAAACATATTATAATTACTAATATTTAATATTAATTTTTGTTTTACTCAAAAATATAGAAACGCTAGAAGGAGGGCTTGAACCTCCGACCTTGTGGTTAACAGCCACACGCTCTAACCAACTGAGCTATTCCAGCAATTATATTAAATAATTATGAAATGTATTGTCAAATTCCTATTGAAGCAATGTTTATTGACATTAATAGTAGAGAATAATAAGTTGTTGTACCAAAAAAAAAAAAAGTTGCACATTGTACTTAATTATGTATTGTAAATAATTAAAATTATATTTAGAACAATTAATTCGGGACCCAAAAATAGTAAATGATAATCAATTTGGAATTACATGTTATTTAACAATTTTGATATTTCTGTCAGTTGAGCTAAAATTTATGGACGAACTGGTCAACTTAAAATACCAAACCTAAAACTCGATGTAATCTGCCAAAAATGAAGGGGTCCGATCCGTTTTGTCGATGCTCTTAACTGTTGAGTTATTTTGAAACCGACTATTGACGAGTTGACGACAAAATATAATCTAGAAAGAAATGCATGAATGTTTGGAAGCATAGGCGTGGGAAAAACAAAATTTGTTTGGATTGGAAGGATAATAATAAATACAAAAAAAAAAAGTGTCACGTTGCAAAGCACATAGCGTGCGTATTGAACTTCAATTACACTTTCCTTTCTCTTTCGTTTTCTACCCGTAACGCGCTTATCTCTTTCCAATAATCCAATTTTGTGTTTGCATTAAGTAACCAACTCCCAAATGAAACCTATAAATATATATACGTACACATTCTAACTTCTATATACTTTATTCAATCACATAACTTCTATCAATTCCATTATCTTATCTCATCCTTCAACAACTCTTGAAATAATTAATCATCAACATGAATCACTTTAACAATCAACAACAAGCCCCTGGTGAGTAATCTTTCCTATTTTTATCTTTAACATAATAGTACTCTATGCTAGCAACATGTTTCTAACATGGCACAACAAACTATGCTTTCCTAAATTTTGTAAAAAAAAAAAAAAAACTATGGTTTCCTTAATGAAATGATTATGGGCCCGTTTGGATTAACTTATTTTTGAGCTTATACAAACAGTTTATGCAATATAAATTAGGTTTTATGTTATTTTATAAGTTCACACTAGTGAAAATTGTATTTTTATAAGCTATTTTTTCATAAACTACATGCCTCACTAATTTTGACTGTTTTTAAAAAAAAAAATAGTACATGTCTAACATTATTGTGATGCTGCAGTATCATATCCACCAGCAAGTGAGGCATATTCTTCAGCTCAATATGTAAGTGCCCCACCACCTATGGGTTACCCTTCTAAGGATGGTTCTGAAGGGTACCCTCAACAAAGGATTCAAGACCAAACAACTAGCAGGGGTGATGGTTTTTGGAAAGGATGTTGTGCTGCTCTATGTTGTTGTTGTGCTATTGATATTTGCTTTTAAGTTATGATTGAATTATTAGGATGTAGCTTAGATTGTGCTTATTGTTACCACATAGTTTATCCTTTTTGTTTTCTATTGTATTCTTTGTAGTTTGTAGAAAAATAAGGATTTTTTTTTCTTGAGAGATTATGTATTTATTTATCCATTGATGGATATTACTTTGTTTCACTTGTATTTGATATTTGATACTTTATACTTTATGTATCTTGTTTTTTAATTATAGTGACTTTATGTTGTATTTAGACGTTATATTGTGATATAATTTTTTAATCAATAATTATTACTTATCGAACCTTTTGTATAATGATGCTATAATTCAAGGAAAATAATGATTATACACATAATTGCTCTAAAATAAATGGTTATCACATAAAGTACATGGTAATTGTAGGAGAACAATTAAAATCAAACTAAAATAGGCTTGAAAATATGTTATTACTTGCAAAGTTATCATACATGGTGACAAGTAATCATAATCCTTCCCTTATTATTAGCAACCATTTTGTTTCTAAATTTCTTGCTTTTTTCACCCTCTAATCTTAAATCAACTATAAAAATTATTTAAAGGTGACCCGCTGAAGCGTAGTGTAACCCGAGCGATCTTAGAATGATGAACGACAAAACAAAACACATCCATAAGTTCCTTTCAAGGAAACAACAATCTGGTCCCAAAAGTGGTCTATAACCTTTATCAAAGTCATCTTTCCAAGTAAAGAACACAAATATATTCTCTTGAAAACATGATTTTCTAGGGATGTTCATCATGAAAATTCAACTTCACTATAAAGCACCTTTTTATTCTAACAATAGTTATGCATTTAATATTTACTTATAATAATTATAGGAATGAGAACCTTTAGATTAAGACTCAAGTTCCTCTCTTCCTTTTTTTTTCCTTGCCCTGTAGGTGGGGTGGATATCTTAATTTGTGTTTTTATCTTGCACAAGAAGCCAACAAAAACATCATCCTCCCGGCCGACGCAAGCAATTGCAACCACCACCCTACGCACCACCATGATGCCATCCCCAGAATGAACTCCCAAACCTTTGTTGTTTCGGCACCCTCAATTGTGAGCAAGACCATCACAAAGACATTGTTTGATCTCCTTCCTTTGCACTCTTTCATAACTATCATTGTTTCGATCAATGAATGCAACTACTCCTTATCAACAAGCCGCTCCATCACAACATAATGTCTTCCAATGCTCTCACAAGACCACCAAAGAGCCACTGCATTTGTACAACATCCATCTCATGAGCAGTCACTCAACCTTCACACTAGAAGTTAAGTCCCCGATAAAATTTTAACGCCAAAGGTCCACACAGTTTTGTTAACGCATTCCAATACTGGAAGAGCTTAATAGTAACAAGGACCAGACGAAGTGTACCAGTCTTAAAATTTCAACAATTGCTTGGATATGTTGTTTACAGTATTAATCATGAAATGCCTCACTGTATAGCAAGATTACTGGATTAATTATTGGTAAGGTGACCAATGAATGAAAACAAGTGATGGCTGAGACATATGCTCGCATTCTAAACTCAATCAGAATAAGATACAATTTCAACAATAGGTAACCAACAACAATGAGAAAACAAAAAATTAACAATCTAATCCATCTCACAAAAATGGTTCCCAACAGTTTTTTCCCTTCCCACATACCTAAATTCATCTCAAGATTTTTTTATAAATGGTGTTTTCTTGTAGTCTTTCTCTTAATCTGTCTTTCAACTAAAAACGGGGGCAGGAGGGACTTCAAGGGTGATTCCAGCTTGGATTTGTCCCCAACCGATAAGACGCCAATGCTTCTCAACACGTCTACTTAGAGCAATCTTCTCACCCTTGCTGGTGCACACAGGGGAAGTAAGTTGCAACTTTGCCAAATCATTCTTCACAGCAACCACTCTGGCACCTGTTGACATAGAACCTATGTTCAACATTAGCATTTCTGCTTTCACCAGCTTTGAGACCTTTCCTTGTCTCTCGGAACCTTTTGTCCGGACACCAAGAAGCCGTCGAAGCAAGAAAAAGTTTACCTGCAAGACCATGTGCATAGTTCATTTCTAAATAAAAAAGTTTTCCAGCATAACAGAGAAACTAAATGTCATCTTTCATGAGTCACAACAGAAAAACGATCAACACTATTGATACTGAATGAGTACCAAGTGTAATTTACGTATAGATTTCAGATATGCTTGTGAATTGATAAATCAAGCCAGACCAGTATCACAGTAACCTACCTCAAGCTCCACAAAAACATCAGGCAGTGATCCAACCTCTCCGAGAACTTGCCCTACCAACCTGTCAGCACGGGTCAGAGTGGGATCCATTGTTGTTCCAACACCAATTAAGCCTCCAGGAACTGCAAATTGAAGCTCA
The DNA here is from genome assembly GCF_020283565.1 of Trifolium pratense. Classification (NCBI taxonomy): domain Eukaryota; kingdom Viridiplantae; phylum Streptophyta; class Magnoliopsida; order Fabales; family Fabaceae; genus Trifolium; species Trifolium pratense. Next base: position 39,845,559 of record NC_060065.1, read on the forward strand.
TTCTGTTCAGCAAATAATGAAACTATTCTGGAGTAGATGGGTGTGCATCGGATATTTCCACTCTCGTCTTTAATAACTATTCCAGGTCGAACTTCAATGAATTGGTTGACCCTTAAAACACCCTGCATATAATAAATTGTATGATTTGTTTAGAAAGAATGTGTCAAATGTCTAATCCCAAACTTGGCCCATGATCAACGGGTACATGGTCTCAGCCATTTGAAAATTCATCATAACATATTCAATTAGTTTAGACAAAAAAAACATAACACAAAGTTCATTCCCTTTTTCTTGTTTGGAAATAGAAAGGCATACAGAATCTTCTATCATGTTGTTTTAAAATTTGCATGTATAAGGTTTTCTGGAAGACCAGAAAATAGATGTAATAAATTAGAAGCTATTTGTTTCAAACTTATCGAGCATCCATGTCTATCATATTGCACATTCTTAACATTACTTGCACAACCCTTTGAAAGTCTAGAATAAATTAAAATGTTTTAAATAATGACAAAGTTCTGTAAATTATACAGGCAAAGATCTGTCCAAACAGTAATAGAATTAGAAATACTAAGAGCCTGCTTGGTTTAAGAAAATACTGAATATTTTCATTTCCAGTTTTCATTTAATTGCAAAAGCTACCCCTTGTTTTCACTCTGTTTCCACTTTTCAAATATTTGTACACAAAACAAGGTTCAAAGTGAAAACTACTGAAAGCAACATAAAAAGTGAAAACAAAGGAGCAGTTCTACAATTAAAAATGATATCAGCAACTGCAAAAATATTTAATAAAACCAAACAGACACTAACATCTGAATGTCAGGTTGGTGAAAATTAAGCATGGTTTTTGGAATATTGACCAAAGAAATACTCACCCTCAGAATACTTCCACCAGCTACACCTCCTTTTATTTCATCAACCTCATAACCAGGTTTATTGACATCAAACGACCGAATTACTATCATATTAGGTGGAGAAATGAAGTTCCGTTCAGGGATTGGGATCTTTTTCACGATGTACTCACACACGACATCAATATTATACTTCAATTGTGCTGAAATAGGTACTACTGGTGCACTATCAGCAACAGTTCCCTGGAAAACGAAAAAGGGAGTATCATTTATATTGATGAAAAGGGTTTCACTTGTATACATAAACTGCTTCATATAGAAAACTTACTTGGATAAACTTCTGAATTGCTTCGTGCTGATTGATTGCCACATTTTCTTGAATCAGATCTACCTTGTTCTGAAGGATTATGATGTGCTGCAGACGCATAATTTCCACAGCAGCTAAATGCTCAGAGGTTTGAGGTTGCGGGCAGCTTTCATTAGCAGCAATGAGTAGCAAAGCTCCGTCCATAATTGCAGCTCCGTTAAGCATAGTAGCCATGAGAATATCATGTCCCTACACAAATTGGAAAAGAAAAACGAATATCACACAGATGTAAAAGAAAGACAGCTAAACATGTATATATTTTATGATATATAGCATAAATTCGAGACCTGTAATTATCTGCCTTACATAAAGGATACCCATAGAAATATGAAAAACCTCACACCATATGGGAAAAAATAAAAGCAAAATATGTGAGCAATTTTAATTCTCCAACTCTGTACAATTGAATGCAAACCACTTCAATTGATTTAAAATGAACTTTAGAGAAAAACAGCATTGATCTACATAGTTGGTTCGGGGACGTTTAATAGTACATATCTTACAGGGATTAAATAATTGAGAGATAATAATGCTATGGAGAGCAAACAATTACAAGGGCAAACAAAACCAAATGTGCAGGCATATATAAGAGTAAATCCCCCTACATAAATAACAAATGGTTCAGGACCTTACTGGGCAATCAACAAAAGAAACATGTCTCAGCAATTTCATCTTGGAATTTTCAAACCCTGGTACATCACACATAGGATTATCTTCCTTTCCACTTCCATAAGCCCTGCAGGAAGAAATAAAATTGATCACATCACCAAAAGATGAATGACATAACACTAAAATAGAAAATCTAAAATAATACCCACTTGTAAGACATAGGCCTTGGACACCGTTCATCTTCACACTTGTATATTTTTGCGTTTGCATAACCAAGCTTGATTGTAATGTTACGTTCCAACTCATTTTTAAAACGCACAGTCTGCAAAACATTTATGGGAAAAGAGAGGTCAACAGTTTAACTATCCATTATCGAAGCTCAATATTGTTATCTATAAACCTTTACCAAAACTGAAAGTGCAGAAGAAGAAAAAGGTAGAAAATTGAATTGATCTTGAATATTATAAAACAACTATGTAACCACTAGGAGAAGATATCTACTTTTGTGGGGAGGGGGTTTCCATAAATGAGAAAGTTAAACAAATGAACCTAATTACGTAACTATACATACAATGCATCTGTGACGCACTTAAATCCATGTATTGAAACAAGCACACTTCATGATTCTATGGCGACTATGATTTCACAAATTTCATGTACCCACCTAGTAATGGGATTGAGAAAAATATAAACAGTTGGCAATGCTACTACTTGGATTGACAAAAATATAAATTGTTGCCAATGATCTTCACGAATTACGAAAATGAGTATATGCTAAAACTAAATTTTTGTATGCCACGATTCACATTGGTGTAAATAGGTCCGTCATTAAGAATTTACAGAACACCACATACCAGAAATTTCGCATACAGTTAAACACCGTCATTAATATCCAAACACCCCTAAAAAGTAGAGAAAAACTTGATGCAAAGCATACCTGAACACCTGATATTGCTTTCACAACTGTTGACTTTCCATGTGCCACATGACCTATGGTGCCTGCCAGGATAAATTTCAGTACCCATCAGCATTAACAGTCATCAATGAAAAATTAACCTACACATTTTTTGTTGAAGTTCTAAATTCTAATGTGATTGATTGCAGCAAATTTGATAATATACATTACCAATATTAATAGTAGCCTGACGGGATATAACTTCAGGAGAAAGTGGATGCAATTTTGTCACATCCAACTTACTCAGGTCTTGTTCCATCAACCCCCTACGAGTCGCCATTTTCACTTCTGCATCCAGTGAAAACTTTAATTAAGTAACAGAACTAATCTATGACAAGAAACCTCAATCAGAATCTACATTTTTGTTGTATATATGACAAAAAACCTATAAGCACAAACACTCCTCGGATTATGCATGTCCCAATGTCTGAACAGCAACACTTATCAGATTATTATCAGTGTCTCGGGTCAGTGTCGTCACGTGTCTGTGCTTCATTACAAAACCTATTTATCTCTATAGTATCACAAGACATCATCAGGAAAAGTATCTATACTTACAAGTTTCTATACAATTAAAAAAAAAATCAGAGCAACCATAAATAGACATTGATTATTGTTCTGTAATCAATTATCATTACCTAAAACTTTCTTATACAGATTTCAGAGATTTATAGATTGATTTCTCAATTTCAATTTTTGGAGTAAAACCCTACAACTATAGTAACTTTATGGAAATGATAATGTAATTTTTCATTCAAAATACAACAATTATATAAAATTAAAATTAAAAATACACATATTCAGCTCAAAAAACAGAAATCAATAAGCATAAATATAACAAAATCCAAAATCATTAGATTGGAAAGAAACACAAAATAAAATAAAAAGATTAATTAAGGGTTACCAATTAGTGGGATTTGAAAGTGGATGAGTAGAGAAGCTACAGTGACGGAATCTGGTGTGAGAAAAAAGAGTGAAGAAGATAGGGTTTGTTGTTTACGGTGAGAGATAGAACGAAGAAGAAGAGGGTTTCGAAATCGAAGGTAGGAGTGAAGATTTCTTGGATGGGGGTGGCTAGCTAGGTTTTTTTTTGTTGCTTTGCGTTTAGGAACAGCAGTGAGTGAATAAATGGGTTTGTGGATCTTTTTTGGTTTTATGGGTTTCGGGTTATTTCTTCATGGGCCAGACATGTACAATTTATATCCGGTAAATATTATTATAACCCATCATAAATACGTCTAGATAGACGAAATGACAAGTTATTGAAGACTCACATTTTGACATTTTTGTTAGTTGAGTTGGAATTTGTGAACATTTTTAGGCTTTTAATTTAAAAAATACTAGTATGTTAGTCTGAGTTATGTACCAGATTATTTTCGTTTTTAATGTTACATGAGATTATTTTAAAATATTATTTAGGTAATTTGGTTTAAAATTACACGATGAAATTGAAATAGTTTTTGCATGATATATATGTTTAAGGATGTTACATAATAGAATGAGATGGAGAGTATTCTTTTGTTTCCACGTCCTACATATTTAGGATATTATTCCTCTTGTTTTCATCTTTAAAATTATATAGAGACCTATAAATATAAAATAATTATAAACTTCATCCATTTGCTTATGTTCTTTTTCCTTTTGAATGTTGTTTATGTTCTTTTCATTTTGTATTATTTCAAATGTGATCTATGTTTTCAATTGTTTGTGAGATTGATTTTATTCAATTTATTTGAGTACGAAAATAAGATATATGTTTAAGATGTTACAAGAGGTATAGTATGATATATTTATATCTATCTATCTATCTCTCTCTCTCAAAAACTAATTACTATTTTTTTAATTGTATTAAAATATAAATTATTAGTATCTTCTATGTTTAGGCTAGTATCATTGTATAAATTATTAGTATCTTTCCTATTTAGATTAGTATATGATGACAGTGGTTTATTAACACTAAGAAGTGATATTTTTGCACTCCAACAGAATGAACCCAACGTGCAATCTAGGAATTGGATTAGATTCTTCATTCTTCGTGGGTTCTTAAGATAACAAGTTTACGGCCGTTTCAAATCGTGGTTTGATCGGCGTGTTTGAGTATCAGCAATCTAGGCGTGTATGAACTTGAACTTAAAAATAACACATAGAAAAGGGTAAATTACTGAAATGTAAATTGAGTTCATACATCAATCGATAATTTACGGCGTGTATTAAAAAGTGTATACTTTTTTTTGTTTAAAAGAAGTGTATACTTACGTTGTTTGTGGGTTAAAGCATGCAGATGTTTTTGCTATTTTAGGCTGTGTATTTTTCTCTTTTGGAAATGAACTCCCTATAACAGACTAAAGCTCTCCTATTTATAGGAAAACAAGAAAATTTGAGTAACCGTCTTCGAAATTTGCTTGGTGCCACGTTCTCCTTTTGTGTGAATAAACAATTGAAATGGCGGTTGTGAAAGTGCTGAACCGAAGATGATAATTGTTCTGGACTAGACTAATGCTAGTCCACCTAGACCCTCACAAAGTCCACATGGCTTGCCCAATCACCTCCATGTCAGCATGGCACAACCTCTCCACCAAGATAGGGTAAAATTACTACTCTACCCACCATCTAAGGGTGATATCTTGGCAGTCCCTCTTAATGGGCCTTGGCTAGTCCAGCCCACTAAGAGGACCTTTGGCCCAGAGCTGGGGGCTATAAATACTCTCCCTCTTGGGAGAGCAAGGTAGACACTATTCATTATTACAATTACTCTCTCTCTCTAACTTCTCTCTAAGTACCTCTTTGCTCTCTATATTCCTTGTCTGACTTTGGCATCGGAGCACCTGCAGGTACAACCCCCCCCTCCGTGGACCATCTGCTCGGATTGCTGCCTACCACCTGTTCAACGGACTTCCAGCTGGCCTTCTACCTGTTCTGATCAACAGTTAAGATCAGTGGCGCCGACTGTGGGGATCTGAGTTCTCCCCTTCTTTGTTTCGAGCAAGTAAACCAAAGAACAAAACCAATCATTCACATTTCCATCATGGCCAGTTCATCTCATTTCAACAATGACATTGAGGACGCTGCTCCTCCCGCTTCTCCCCGCCTGTCTCCTGCTCTCATCCCTGACCACCAGGCCCTCCCCGAGTCTGACCCAAGAGACGGGCAGGAAATTTCCTGGACTTCTGAGGACGGCGACCTGGTCGTCCTGACTGAGAAACAGGCTGGGAAGCGCCCCCAGTCCGAGCAGGGCAAATCAGCAGAGACCGATTTGTCCGCTGCCTCAGTTACCAACGCTGAGCTTGCTTCGCTCATAGCTGCCCTGAAGCAAACCACTGAAGCTCTCCAAGGCCAGAATCGCCGCATGGACGAGCAGAACGCAAGACTTGATCGCTTGGAGAGGAAGCAGCGATTTTCAAGGAACAACTCTCCTCCGCGGAGAACTCCTGCTTCTCAATCCCCTCCTCGTCAAGAGGTTGTCAGACAACGACGACCTGCACTTGAGAGGATTGAGCAGCCTAGCAAGAAAAGAGACCATGTCTCCCCTCCCCGCGAGGGTATATCTTCTCCTATTGTGAAGAAAGGAAAAACGGTGGACCGAACACCTCCTCGCAGCCAATTCTCCAGGAGCCCAACTCCTGATCGTGAGGACTCACCTCCCCTAAACTCACATGAGAGTGACGAGGAGGATCCTCGCTGCCCCTTGTCTCATGACATTCTCCAAGCACCTGTGCCAAAGGGATTCGAGCGACCACCTGCTCTCCTAGCCTACGATGGACTCACAGACCCAGATGAACACATTGCTTCAATCAACGCTACCCTGAACTTCTTAAGGGTCAGCGGAGCTATAAGATGCAGAATTTTCCCAACTACCCTCAGGAAGGGAGCTATGGCCTGGTATCACAGCCTACCTCCTCGTTCCATTGTCTCATGGATGGACCTCTCCGACCAGTTCCGCAGACACTTCACTGCTTCCCGCAAGCAGCCAAAGACCGAGGCAGTCCTGGACGCCATCTTCCAAGGTGATAATGAATCTCTCCGTAGTTTTATAGAGAGGTTCAACAAAGAGGCCGTCCAGGTAGAAACAACTGATGATATGAAGAAATACCTGCTCCAAAGGGGCCTCAGACCGAATACTGACTTTGCAAAAGCCGTGGGAATCGAAAAAACACGCACCTTTAGCGACCTCCTCCTCAAATCTCAACCATACATCCAATATGAAGAGCAACAAGCTGCAGATGCTGCCCGCTATGGGCGAGCAGGAAACAGTCAACCTGCTCCTCATTCAAATGCTGAACAGTCCAGCCGGGGAGGAGGAAGACGAAGAGGCGAAAGGCCTAGAGAGCCCCGTGGACCTCCCAGCACATTCAGCAACTACACTCCCCTTAATAAAAATCGGGAAGAAATTTGGAAAGAGTGCAACTCAGCTGAGTTCACTAAAGCAGGAATTAAATTTCCAAGACAACAACCCACAAAGCCTGGCCAAGACAAGAGCAGGTACTGCAAGTACCACAAAGGTTACGGCCATCTGACTGACGACTGCATCCAACTGAAAGACGCCATAGAAATTTTGATCAGAAATGGGCAAATCAAACAGTACGTGAAGAGGGGCAATGCTCCCCGGGCAGAAGCTGCTGAGACCAGCAACAATGAAGAAGCTGCACCAGAAAAATCCGGGCACAAGCCAGTTGCCCTTGCCATCTCCAGAACTGAAGACTTCTTTGTCCCTGACTACTTGGACGACACCTATGTTGCTCCCACGCTGAGCAAATGGGACGCACTTGCCCACGCTATGGTGATCTCCGCTGGGGGTTTTGACAAACAGACTGTGGGATCAATCAAAAGGAAATTTGAAGAATTACTGGATGGCCCCTCTAACATGAGTGCAACCTTAGACAAACCAAAAGGGCAGTCAAGGCCCATATCTTTCTATATGGAAGAGCTGCCCGGAGGAGCTGCAAACTCCCAGATACCCCTGCTCATCAGAGCGGACATGGCAAACATGGACGTCCGCAGGGTACTGGTCGACCAGGGAAGCTCCTGCGACATCATGTACTCCCAACTCTTTAAAACTCTGCAATTGGATGAAACCTACCTCACTCCCTATTTTGGATCCGATCTTTCTGGATTCAATGGGGCAACAACCAAGCCATGGGGCTACGTAGACTTGCTAGTCACCGTTGGCTCCGAAGAAACTGCAAAAACAATCAAGGTGAAATTCCTGGTAGTGGACTGCCCGTCTCTCTACCAATGCATCCTGGGCCGGACAGCCATTGCTGACTTAATGGCTGTCCCATCAACCGCCCATCTCAAAATGAAGTACTACACGCATAAAGGCCAAGTTGCAACCTTACATGGAGACATTGAAGCAGCAAGGAGAGTCTTCAATGCCTCCTCCAAGGGAAACGAGTACATCGGGCAGCTCCCCGAACCAAAGAAGTCCAAGGCAGCAGCTTCACTGCCCTTGCCAGAAATCAGCTCTATTGACCTCGACAGCCGCTTTTCCAAGCAGGAGAGCAAGGATGAAAAGAAGCTCCGCAAGGAGATGAAGGAGGACGACGAGGCGAGCCAAGAGCACCGTCGTCCAGTGCCGGATGGAGAGTTTGAGCTGATGCCCTTCGGAGAAGACCCGAACAGGGCAGTGAAAATTGGGACTGGGCTCCCCGAGCTTGCAAGGAAGCAACTTGAGGCCTGCTTGAAAGAAAACGCAGATCTGTTTGCATGGCACGCTTCCGAGATGCCTGGCTTGGACCCCAACGTAGCATGTCACCAGCTGACCATCGACCCCGCTGCACTTCCCGTAGTTCAACGTAGGCGTAGGCAGTCTCCCGAGAAATCGGAGGCTGCAGAAAAATGTGTAAAAGACCTCTTAGAGGCAAATTTTATTTCGGAGGCCAGGTATACAACCTGGCTGTCCAACGTTGTACTCGTCAAAAAATCTAATGGAAAGTGGAGGATGTGTTGCGACTATACCGATCTTAACAGGGCTTGCCCTAAAGACTCTTATCCCTTACCTTGCATTGATAGACTTGTTGATAATTCTTCTGGCTTTAAATTATTGTCTTTTATGGATGCTTATTCAGGTTATAACCAAATTCCAATGGCAGTAGCAGATAGAGAAAAAACAGCTTTCATGACCGACTCGGGCAACTATTACTACAAAGTAATGCCCTTTGGTCTCAAAAATGCAGGAGCTACATACCAGCGAATGATGAACAAAGTCTTCCGAGGACAAATAGGAGACATGCTCGAGGTATACATGGACGACATGATCGTAAAATCCCCCGAGGAACTCGACCATGTCCTGCACCTTCGAAAGGTGTTCGAGCAGGCCAGGAAGCACAACATGAGATTCAACCCAGAAAAGTGCACCTTCGGGGTCCGAGCAGGTAAATTCCTGGGATTTTACCTAACCGAGCGAGGAATTGAAGCCAACCCTGACAAGTGCAGAGCTTTTGCCGAGCTCCCCACTCCGAGCGATAAGAAGTCCATACAAACTCTTAATGGAATGCTAACATCGCTTTCCAGATTTGTATCCAAATCAGCACAACATGCACTCCCCTTTTTCAAACTACTAAAGAAAGAAGCAGTCTTCGAATGGACAGATGAATGCGAGCAAGCTCTCCAACATCTGAAAAAGGCCTTATCAGAGCCACCTGTCCTCTCACGACCAAGTGACGAGGAGGTATTATACCTGTACCTTTCAGTCGCCTCAGAGGCCGTAAGTGCAGCTCTTATTCGTGAGACAAACGAAGGGCAGAAACCAGTATACTTTACAAGCAAAGCCTTGCAGGGTCCTGAACTAAGGTACCAACAAATTGAAAAAATAGCCCTTGCACTAGTTTATGCTGCAAGGAGACTAAGACATTATTTCTTGGCCCATACAATTGTGGTCCGAACAGACCAACCAATCAAGTCTTTGCTTGGCCGACCAGATATGGCGGGCAGGATGCTCAAATGGTCCCTCGAACTCTCAGAATTCGACATTCGTTACGAGAGCAGAAAAGCTCTAAAAGCCCAAGTCCTAGCTGACTTCGTCGCAGAGATGACGAGCTCCTCCCCTACAGTGGACGGAGCAGATAAGTGGACAATCTTTGTGGATGGAGCATCAAGCGCTACAGGAGCAGGTGCAGGCATCATTCTTGAAAACGAGAATGGCTTACTAATCGAGGTGTCCCTAGCACTATCCTTCCCAACTTCAAACAACCAAGCAGAGTATGAAGCATTCCTCGCTGGACTACGTTTAGCCGAGGACCTGCAGGCCAAGGAGATAAAAATCTACACAGATTCACAACTAGTCGCCTCGCAGGTGCTAGGAGAGTATCAGACCAAAAATGATAACCTCTCTGAATACCTAGCGCTAGTAAAGGAAAAAATCACCAAGTTCAACTCTGTTTAAATATTGCATGTTCCCCGCGAGCATAACAAAAGGGCAGATATCCTGTCCAAGCTGGCAAGCACAAAAAGGAAGGGCGGAAACAAATCTGTCATCCAAGAGATACTCCCTCGTCCAAGCATAGAAAAACCAAGCAAGGTTGTGGACATAAACATCATTGGCGATAAAGACTGCTGGATGACTCCAGTATACAACTTCCTCGAGCACGGAACTCTCCCTGACGACCAGAAACAAGCAGCTATAGTTAGACGAAGAGCCTGCTCCTATGTCATCCTTGATGGAAAATTATACAGGAGAGGATTCTCCATTCCTCTCCTAAAATGTGTGGACGAGGACACAGCAGATTACATTCTGCGCGAAGTCCATGAAGGCATTAACGCCCAACACCTGGGAGGAAGGTCACTTGCCAGGAAAGCTCTACGAGCAGGGTACTACTGGCCTACTATGCAACAGGACGCCAAAGACCACGTTAAAAAATGTGACAAATGCCAAAGGCATGGGGATATGCACTTAGCTCCCCCTCGAGAACTAAAATCTTTGTCTTCCCCCTGGCCCTTCGCCTGGTGGGGCATGGACTTACTTGGACCTTTTACCAAAGGACTTTATCAAAATCGCTACCTAATAGTAGCAGTGGACTACTTCACAAAGTGGGTGGAAGCCGAACCCCTCTCCGACATCACATCACTCAGAGTCCTGCGCTTCTTCAAAAGAAATGTGCTAGCTAGATTCGGAGTACCACAAGTGGTAGTCACAGATAATGGAACACAGTTTACAGACAAAGATTTTCAAGCATTCCTTGTTGCCCTGGGCACCAAGCAGCACTTCACATCGGTCGAGCACCCCCAAACCAACGGGCAGGCTGAAGCAGCCAACAAAGTAATCCTGAGAGGGTTACGAAGAAGACTTGACCAGAACAAAAAGAAATGGGTCGAAGAGCTTGACAATGTACTCTGGGCCTATCGAACAACCCCACACTCCACAACTGGAGAAACCCCCTTCCGAATGGTATACGGAACGGAGGCAGTTATCCCCGTAGAGATTGGGGAACCATCTCGTCGGACTGAGCAGCCTCTTGACGAGGAGCAAAATGACGAAGCACTTCGAGAGGAGCTTGACCTCGTCGAAGAAATTCGAACAGGAGCTTCTTTAAAGGAAGCCACCCTGAAGCAGAAAATAGCTGCCCGTCATGACACCAAAGTCATCAAAAGAGAATTCGAGGTGGGCAGCCTCGTCCTAAGACGCAATGCAGACTCCCAGGATGGCAAACTTGCACCCAATTGGGAAGGACCATACCGCGTCATTGACAAAACAGAAAATGGTGCATACTATCTCGAGGACCTTCGAGGGAAGAAACTTCCTCGACCCTGGAATGCCCAGAAATTGAAACAATATTACAGCTAAGTTATTGCCACACCAAAAAAGGCTGCTCGCACTTCAGAACACAACGAATCGAGCACCTTAAACAACGGAGGGCACCATGGCACACGTGCTCATCTAAAACCATAGCAGGGGAACTAATTCACCATAAGGGAAATGGAACTCTTGCTAGACGAGGATAACTCTTGAAACGAGCCCATCGTCCCCGTGCCACGACCTAGCACCCAGCTCGCGATGGGAGGTTCAGGTTGCGAAGAAGGGTACACTAGCGTGCTTGTATTCGCGTAACTTAGAAACAACTCTAAGTGCTTATACAGTTCCCTAAACTGTTTAAGTCAAAACAGAGGAGACTACCCTCAATAAAACATGCTCAGTATCAAGCAGGGGAGACCTCCCCGGCGAAACAACAACGAGCGCAGCATTCATACATGCAAAAATATGACAAGTATACAAAATTGGCATAAAAATAAACAGGCAAAACTTAGCACACCAACTTGCTCGGACGGGGACACTAACGTGCCCGGACGAACACACCAACTTGCTCGGACGGGGACACTAACGTGCCCGGACGAACACACTAACTTGCTCGGACGAGCACACCGACGTGCTCGTACGAACACATCAACCAGCTCAAACGAACACATGACGTGCTCGAACGATCAAAACAGGGAGGGGATACTCCCTAGTTCCAGTTCGAACAACGAAATTTCAATCATGCCAATAACGGGGAAGAAAACCTCCCCGGCCCAACGTTGGCAGACAAATTAGCATAAAATTTCGCTAAGTTAAAAATGGGGAATAAAACTCCCCGGCTCAAATCTCAGGCGAAATTTTATCCAAGTTAGAAACGGGGAGGAGAACCTCCCCGGCTCAAGATTAAACAACGAAATTTCTCCACAAATTTTCTAAGTTAAAAAGACGGGGAGGCTCCCCGGTTGAAATTTTTAACAACAAATTTCATGAAAAACTTTATAAGTTAAAAAAGGAGGAAACATACGTGCGAGCAGATATAGACGAGCAGTTATAAACGAGCATAGATAAATAAAACGGGCACCTGCCCGGAATTGTCATAAAAACCATACGGGGACAAAAGCCCACTTGTTCCAAAAATACAAACCATGGCTCAAAGGCCCCAAAATTCAAAAAGACAAAATAAATTACAAAAGAAAGGCCGGGGACATCTACTCCTCGTCCCTATCCTCCTGCTCATGCCCGTCACCTTGCTCGTCTTCTTGACCCTCCTCGAATGCCACGTCAACATCTTCCTCTTCGTCAGAGTCGGCCAGGCCAGCAGGGATAACAATCTGGCCATCCTGGACCTGCCCGTTCACATGCATTCCTCGGGTCACCAGATCCACATCAGGATTGAGACACTTGATTTGCTGCACGGCATTCTCGAAGGCGTACTCAGTACCCTCTACAAAGTCATGGGACAGCCGAGCAATCACCTTGACCAAGTCTGCTCGGGTGGTCAACCCCTCGGCAGCCTTATGCTCGTTCTCGCCCGGAGCCATGACAGCATTAAGCCTTTCAATTTCAGCCCGAGCAGCATCCAAATCCTCTCCCCTTTTACGGTGCTCGTCCAGCTGGTCACCCCAATGTTTTTGCTTCTCCCTGAGGTCATCAACAACAAGTTCGAGCTGGTTGATCCGACCTTTGGCCCGCTCGTGCTTGGTCCGGGCAGTATCCAGCTGCTTGACTAACGTTTCCCGCTCGTCACCAAGGACAAGGCTGCTCGAGACCATTCGCACCATAGCAGCCATGTCACGAGCATGCTGCTGCCGGCGAACCTCTGGTTCCTGGTCAAGAATAGCAGCCCGTTCAGTTTCAAAGACCTCCGGAGGATACTTCTCAAAAAATCTATCCACGGTAAAGCACCGAGGAACTGGAAAATTTATGCATCCTCCCATGCCCGCATCTTCAACCGGGGAATCTTCTTCTCTTGTCCTCTTCGCTGGAGGAGGCCGGGGAGCTGAGGTAGGGGTGCCCGAACCAATACCCGAGGTCCCAATCACCTGCACGGAAGGGGTCCCCGGCCTCACTTCTTGGGAAGCTCTGGCAACAATCTTCTTTTTTCCTCGGCCAGACCTGCTCGCCTTCTCATCCTGCTTGGCCTTCAGCATGCGCTCGGCAATGGTTTCCATTTCGTCTGCAAATAAATGACGAACACGTTAGTAAAACACGAGGAATACACACAACAATAGCAGAAATTTTTCTAAGTTAAAAATAGAAAAGAAGCAATACCCAAGCACAGCCTAACCTCCCCGGCATTCTTACACTTGAGGAGGTTCCTAGTATTTATAAAGCGGGGAGAGACCTTCGCCTTCCCGTGCTCGTCCCTTAGTGTGACTCCCTTACGAGTCGTCCAGATGCCCGGAGTAAAACCGGCCACAAAGGCCTTCAAATTTTCAAAGGCAGCCATCTCCTCGGGAGACAAGTCTGCGTCCCCGGTAGTATACTCCTTAGGTTCCTTCCGGAAGTGATCGTACGACCAACTAAGGGGGAACTTAGGAACTGCTCGGAATATAACTTGCCCGTTGTCATCTTTACGAGCAACACCCTGTCCGTCCCTATCTTCTTCCAGTTCCAACAAACTCTCCCGGGCAGCTGGAGACTCTGGCCGGATGATGAAATACCTCTCCTTGAAGTCCTTGATAGAATCCACAAACATTTTAAACAATTTGACATCCTCGTGATGCTTTAAGGAAACCCAATTCTGACGAGGGGCACGCCCAACTTCCCTCGTCGGCTTACGTTGAATCTTGAAAATTCTAAAGAAAAGAGGAAGAGTGGGACGAACACTCCTATACGTGCAGAGGTGCTCGAACCCCATGATAAAAGACCATGAGTTCGGATGCAGCTGCGACGGAGCCACCTGCAAGGCTTTAAGCACGCTGGCCGCAAAGGGGCTGAACGGCAGCCTGAGCCCCATCTCCTTAAAAACAAACTCGTACATAGCAAAGTCGTGCCCGGCAAAGGACGAGCACACCCGTTCACCCTCCCCGGGTATACGGGTCGACCAATTCTGAAGCCCGTCTGCTCTCTGCTGCTCGACGATCATATGTAATCTTGGGTCCTGGGAAGTAAGCGCCGAGGCTATCCCCCGGGGTTCTGGAGCAACCCAATCCAGCGCAGGATCGGTTATGCAGTCGACCAATGTATACTTCTCCGCACCCTGGCTTTCCACAACCTCCTCGGACTCTGACATTTTACAACCTGAAATGCAGCAAAAACAAAGTGAATTCGATGATCAAATCCACCCTTTCACCGCAATTCAAGTGAAAGGGCGCAGGATAGGACGAGGACGCTGTCCCCGACCAAAGCCCTTTTCAAATGGCAATTAAAATCAAACCGAGGAGGGTAGCCCAGGTGAAAGACGGGGAGATAAGCTCCCCGGCATGAAATTTAAACAACAAATTTCATGCAAATTTTTCTAAGTTAAAAAGGGGGGAGCTAGGCTCCCCGTCACGAAGCAAAACTATCTAAAGTTTAAAACGGGGAGATAGGCTCCCCGTCACCTAAACAAACTATCTAAAGTTTCAAACGGGGAGATAGGCTCCCCGGATCTTAAAATAAACTATCTAAAGTTTCAAACGGGGAGATAGGCTCCCCGTCACTAGTTATCTAACCTAGAGTTTCAAAGGGGAGGAAATCTCCCCGGTACCAAGTTCATATGGTGCCCGGCACATTCATCCTAATGTTCATAAATTCATACAATCTTCATGAAAAAACGCCCAAAACTGGGCAGAAATGACAAAAAACGGATCTAAAGAGGAAAATTTGAAAGAATTACCTTGAATATGAATGAGATCTGGAGAACGATTTGACTAGTAAGTTGAAACTTCAGAGAATTCACAATTGAAGAGAGAGAGTGAAAAGTAAGAATGAAGTTCACTCTCCTCTGTTATATAGATCAAGCCAGGGGAGTGAAGAGACGTTTTGATCCAATGGTCCTTACACTCCCTCGTAAAAATCAAAGCAGTAAATGCGCCCTTTCGCATTCCCAGTAACAAAACCTCCTCGTTACTAACCTCCTCGTCATAGTAACGAGCAATAAAACCCCTCGTTGATAACTTCCTCGTCATAGCAACGAGCAACAATGCTTTCTTGAAAAATCATCTCCTCGTCATCATTGCGAGCAACAAAACTTCTCGTTGGTATCTCTTCGCGATAGCAACGAGCAACTGTTCCATCTTGTGCAATATCTCCTCGCAGGAGATACGAGCAACACATACTTCCTCGTAACCATAATCACGAGCAGGGTATTAAACACCCTCGAAAAATCGATTCGAGCAAAACATTGCAGATACTTGCTACGAGCAAGGCTTTGACGAGCAACTTCCTCGTCCACTTTTGTTCAAGAGAGGTTGCAAGGAGATTTCCTTCTACACTTGGGCACACATCTAAAGTCATCACTCCTATGCCTAGGAGCAACGACTTGGGGGGCTCCTGTTCTGGACTAGACTAATGCTAGTCCACCTAGACCCTCACAAAGTCCACATGGCTTGCCCAATCACCTCCATGTCAGCATGGCACAACCTCTCCACCAAGATAGGGTAAAATTACTACTCTACCCACCATCTAAGGGTGATATCTTGGCAGTCCCTCTTAATGGGCCTTGGCTAGTCCAGCCCACTAAGAGGACCTTTGGCCCAGAGCTGGGGGCTATAAATACTCTCCCTCTTGGGAGAGCAAGGTAGACACTATTCATTATTACAATTACTCTCTCTCTCTAACTTCTCTCTAAGTACCTCTTTGCTCTCTATATTCCTTGTCTGACTTTGGCATCGGAGCACCTGCAGGTACAACCCCCCCCTCCGTGGACCATCTGCTCGGATTGCTGCCTACCACCTGTTCAACGGACTTCCAGCTGGCCTTCTACCTGTTCTGATCAACAGTTAAGATCAATAATTTTATTTTAGATGGAGCTAGGACTATTGAACAAGTAAACTATTAAATAACCTTGAGATTAATTACCCTATTACTGGATATTATTGGTTGCCGGGGAAATTTTATTTTGGATAACTACGAACAAGTAAAAAATTGAATAACCTTGAGATTACTCACAACACAATATAATACTAGTCGAGTGATGCTTACCTACACCAGATGGCAAACAATATAATAATAATATATTATTATATATACTATTTCAGCTTCCTATTGTGATTATAGAGTTGATCATTGTATGTATATATGCCACATGAATTCATGCTTTCCTTTTCCTTTAAGCTATATACTACATGTTTTCCTATAACAGAGATGGTGCTTGTTTGATTTTAGGATAATTTTCAACACACTGTTTAGTTTTAGTACCAACATATGGATAATTGTGACCTACAGATTCCTTCTTGGATTCTTAAATGGCATAGTTGAACCTACGAGGGTGATTTTTTCTAAACCTTAGTAGTTTATTATTATTTTTTAAACAAAACCTTAGCAGTTTAATATTAAAAGTTTGAGTTTGTGTCATTTTAGGGTTTCACTACAAGAAAACACCAAGTTATTGGGGGTCAAAAACCTGTGGCAAAAACCGCCACAAACTTACTATTTACTGACGGCCAACTAACGGTCTCAAAACGCCAATAAATAGAATGTCAGTAAGTTTTGTGGCGACTAAAACCATAAAAAAGTAGTGTGATGGAATTTACTGGTGGCCTAAACCGCCACAAGTCCGCAACAATCATTTCAAGTCTGCAGACACTTAGGGTCTGTTTGGTAAAAATAAGTTATAAGCTAGCTGATAGCTGAAAAGCTAGCTTATAGCTGATAGCTGAAAAGCTAGCTTATTGAAATTAAAGTGTTTGGTAAAATTAGCTTTTAAAGTGGTTATTAAATATAAAATTACATAATTGATAGTGGGTAGTTTATTTTTTAGAGTGGGTAGTTATTAAATTAAAGGGTAAAAATGGAATAAAGTGTAAAAAGCTATAAGCTATAAGCTCAAATGCTACTTGAAATAGCATCTGAAAAAAAGCTATAAGCTAGTACAAAAAGCTTGTTACCAAACACCTCTAATTTTTTGAAACAAGCTTATAAACTCATATAATAAGCTATAAGCTAGCTTATTTATGTTACCAAACAGAGCCTTACTAGCGACCAAGACCGCCACTAAGTGTATGTTTGGTTTCAATTCTGGAGCAGCCAGAATTGATTCTAGACCCGTAGAATTGATTCTGGCTTGTTTGGTTTCTCAAAAGTAGAATTGATTCTGCCTCCAGAATTGATTCTACTTGAAGCTAGAAATTGTAGCTTCTCATTCTAGAATTGATTTTTACACTCAAATTTTTTGTTCAACTCACTTTTGTATGAATATATACAAACATAAATCAATTCTATCAAACTCAATTCTATCAAAATCAATTCTGTCAAACTCAATTCTATCAAAATCAATTATGTCCACCGCAGAACCAAACACATACTAAGTAATGTACTATTTTAAAAAAGAAATTGATATTACTTATCTTTTACTAGTAAAAGGAAGGTTGAATTGCTCATAGGCCTTCATTGTGATGATGTGGCACCTCTAAAAAAACTCCATATTTTTATTGAAAATTTACCAAATTCTCTTAATTATTAAAAATATCTAAAAAAAAATTTATCCTCCACAAATTAAATTTCATGTCTAATGATTAATACATGAATAGAAAAAGAAACCCCCATAATTCCAAAAGACTATATTTTGGCATATATAAAATGATAAATATGGATTAATAGAAAACGTAAATGACTAAATAATTAAGAGTAACCTAAATATCCATATACTTGCCCAAATAAAAAACTTAATTCGTATATATGGATCAATAAAACATTCATACGTAAAAACCAAAAAAATATATCCATATGTCACTAAAATATGTACATATAAATTATATGTATATATAATTTTTAGTATTGTTATTAAATATATATAATCTAATTTTCTAAAAAAACCAAGATAAATCATATTAATATATTATTACACATTGCAAGAGGTTAAATCAACAATCAAACGATTAGCTTATCAAAAAAAAAAACAATCAAACGATTAATTACAAGGAATAAAAACAATTATGATTGACCCTTAGGTATTCATATGATGCAACTATAACTGCAAAATTATTATTATTATATTATACAATTAACTCTCATGATTGTTGGAGTTCCTTTCAATAATTATATATAAAAAAAACTGTATGTTTTACCACAATGGTCTTTATAAATATTGATACTCACACATCACTACTTGCCCATGGTCTCATATTTTGTAATCTTATTTTTTTCTTTTTTGTGTTTTCTAACCTTCTTTGTAGTAATTTCATCAAGTCATGTCTACTCTTGAGTAAATCAACTACACTATCTTATTGTTTCAAGGAAAAATGTAATTCTATTTTCAAATGTATTTTCCTCATTATTTTTTGGATAGGTTCTTTTTTTTCTTTCAAATATAGCAATGAAATGTATATTCAAGAATAACATTGCGACAATGAAAAATATATATAACTGCAATTTCTTAATTTTTTTTAGTGGTACTTGGTTTTAATAGAGAAGATTTGGAAATGTAATACAAGTTGGTCGTATAAAGCAAATTTGGAAGAATTTAATCTCTACTTGGATAGAGGTGTTTTCATATGCTTAATCATCTTGGTTAGGATTCAAATTAGTGAATTGGGCTGGTACGAAGGTTTTCAAGTTTGCAATTGAGCTAAGTTGTATTTTAATTTCTTTATTACTTTTAGAATAAACTCATTTAAGTCACTAAGAAAAATCGTAAGATTCCATTTAGTTTCTAAGACAAATATTAAAAGTATCTCACTATCTACCTTAAATTTTGTTTGATTGATGAATGAAAAGTGGCGTAGCAATTTAGTCACTACTTTACAATTTATACTTTTTTATTACACCAACATTTTAACTACTAATTTTGATATTCCATTGCTTAAAAAGACACATAAAATTAAAGATGCAAACAAATTAAAGAGAGGATAGTGGCATAAACCTCACTAAGAAAAATAAAATTAAACCAAAATAGAAAAGAAAAAGAATTAAGCATATGGTGAAAATGATAAACGAAACCACTAGCTAAATAATTCTGACAAATAAAAGGCAAAAAAATCTTAATAAATAATATAAAATGTTATATTATATTTATCTATTTTATTATTTAAATTACTCTCTAAGCATAATAGTATTTAGGAGATAAGATATTATAGTTATGAGTGAGTACATAGTGAGATAATCTTAAGAATAAGATGACATGTTGAATGTTAAATTCTTATAATATCATGCAAACTAAAAAAAGAAGAATAGTATTTCTTAATCTTTGTACTATCGAACAGGTGGAGGGTGTTGAAAAAACTGTTATACTAAAAAAATGACCAACCAAAAAAAATGTAAAAAAACAATAGACTTAAAAAATTGGGAATAGTAAAGTCCGGATAAAATTCCACCAAGTCAATATGTGAAAAGAAACTTCAAAAGAACGAGAGGAAAGTTTGTAGAAAAGCTACTTGATACCTTGAATTGCATAGAAGGAAATAAACAGTTACGCTATTCGATATGTAATTTTCGAAAAACGAGATCACGCGGTAAATAAAAGTATTTATATATGCATGCCTCCAACTCTATTGAAATAAATAAGGGTTACATCAAAAATAAAAAGCAAGGCCACATTTTACTATACAATTGCAACTCATATAAAGAAAGCTACGATTACACTATTAAAATAAAATATAATGCATTTTTTCAAACTTATAAAATATTATAAGAGATCTATTACATTAAAATATAAAAAAAACTACGATATAAATCAATGAAAAATATCATTTCTAAACAACTTTTTTATTTATTTGTAGACACGGGCCGACCCAAGGGTAAAGCGGCCCAAGCCCTAGATTTAGACCCCCAAAAATAATTTTTTTGGTAAAGGATTTAGGCCCCAATTTTTTTTTTATCACCTTTATACTATAAGAAAAGTTTACAATCTCTATTAAAAAACCTTTTCATCATCTCCTTTATTTAAATTAAATCATTTTAATTTTAATTATCAATATATCAAATTATCACTATATAACTTCTTACACAAGAGACCAACTAACTAAAATGAAAAATTAAATTAAAAGGGACCAACTAATATATAAGATTTATATAACCACAAAATATTCATGACTATTGAAATTCTTTCAATACTAATAAAAAAAAACGTGTGTCTCTCTTCATTGCATAGTTAATTGGTTCCTAAATGAAAAATTTAATTAAAAGGACCAATATAACCACAAAATATATTCTTTCAATACTAAGAAAGAAAAAAAAAGTGTCTAAGACTATTGGAATTCTCTTCATTTCATAGTTAATTGGTCCCTAAATGACAAATGAAAAATTTAATTAAAAGGGACCAACTATCGATATCGATTTATACATATCCATTAGAATTATCAAAAATTGGATGGATTTTCAAAAGAAATTGGATGTGGCACTCTATAAAAAAAGTTTCGATCTCTATTAAAACTTTTTCATATTTCATATAATAGAGTTACTCTAATAATAAATAATAAGTAATAATAATATATTAAAAAAAAAACTAACACAATTTATTGTTGTTTAATTGAGACAAAAATGAATTGAAAGGTGGAACGATGCATCATGTTATTGTTTTATTAATTGCATTGCAATATATTATTAAAATATATATTGTATGTTACAATTCCCTATTAATGCAATTGAAAACAAAGAATTCTTGGAGACACTAATATTGAATATGTAAATTTAGCTAATTATCAAACACAAGCTCTATATAAAGTTAACCCAAAAGCTAATTATCACCACCATATTGAATATGTAAATTTACATTGAAGTCTAGCTTCTATGTTTTAACAAAATTTTAATTTATCTATCTCATGGCAAAAACTCTATGGTTTCTTTGTCTAACATCTCCATGAGAAAAAGTTATGCATCTTCACCTTCCATATGTTAAAGTTACACATTATAGTGTCTTGAATTGATTTAAAAACTATCGTGTGCATATATATAGTTACATCATAAGTATATTGGTTTTTGTCCTTCGTAGGTGATAGTGTCTAACCTCTTAGAATATCAGGTATGTCTACATGTGATTGATTAAGAAATTGATATACATATATGTGATAGTTGCCTATTAATATCTTTGTAAATTGGAATTTTTCTACTACTCTGAGTTTAGAACATCTCTAATCATTTTTTATATTTATTTTTTAGGTTGGATATTTTTTTAAATATCAACCTGTGTTTTGTTCGATGATTAATTAAACTTTGAGTTGAATCGATTAATATGAATATGACTATTTTTTCATGTGAAGGAGGAGAACAGGATAAAACATACTTCTATTTTTGCTTACGTTGCATCCTTGCTCCTTATAAAGCCTATGAAATGACACATCATGTAAGGATGTGTATTTAACTCTAATGGGAGTTTGTAAACCATCATTTTTTTTAATTGATATAATGTTTGTAATTAGACAACTTTTCTTTTTCATTTATTATTTTATTAGTCTAATGTTTTAGCTTATTTGTTTCTTATTTTCTTTTTCATTTATTATTTTATATAAGGTAGAAGATTTGTATAAAAAATTGTTGATTAATAGGAATATAATTAATTTTTTTCATGTGAATATGTTGAAGAGGATAAAAGAGACTTCTATTTATTGATTTTGAAGTGCCTTAAAATTTATATAGATCGAGGGTATATTGATGTTGGAGGCATTCAATTAAAAGAGGACAATCCAAATAATTTAGAAATATAAATATGTGTCTCATTTTTAAATATTATATTGTCTACAATGTGTAGGTGATCTACTTGATCTCGATCAAGAGAAATATAGAAACAAAAACAAAGTAGAAATTAAAATAAGTTTTTTTTTTTTGTAGTTGACACTCAAGTCATGCGGTTCTTATAATTGTAATACATGCAAGAAGTATATTGATTCAACTTGACTTAGAGGTTGTCCAAATATATAATCTTCATGCATTTATCGTATAACATTTGCCTAATTCTGGATGGTTCAATATGAATATATATGAATTTTAATAGACGGTCCTATTTTAATCTACGCATGTCATCTTATTCTTACAACCATAAAATGAATCGATGAAAAGAATTGTGTTAAATACTTTTTCCTCCCACTTAGAATTGTACTAAAAACTTTCTAAATTAAATTAAAAAAAGACAAAAATTATTAAATAAAAATTGTTGATGCTCATTTGTCAAAATAAATTTTAGAAATTATTAAAACCGTAGATGTTAAAATATATTTACATATATTTAGAAAATATAATCACACATATATGTAAACATATTTACACACAACTAAAATTCATCAATAATTCAAAAATTATTAATTTAATTTACATAATAATATAATTTTTTGGATAAATTAAGTACATATTCTAAAATATTATTTACGTTACGGCTGAAAATAAAATAGTGGAATACTTATAAGAATAAGATGACATTTCTTTAAGCAAATAAGAAGATGACACATGTTAAATCTTAAATTCATCTATAAGACTTTCTTTACCTTAACCAAATAATTAAACCTAAATTCAAATATATAAAATCTTCGTCCAAACTTATATATTAACAACAACAAATATTCGAGTTTATATAATATAATAAGAAAAAATAAAATAAATGTTCAAGAAAATATTAAATAAGAGGGACAAAAACTAACAATAATTTTGAAGAGACACAAACCTCGCCAAGTAAAAGAAAAACAAACCAAAAACAAAAGGACCAAGCAAAAATAAATGTGAACCAAACAATAGACTAAAAAATTGGGACTAATAAAGTTGGAATAAAATTTCACCAAGTGAATAAGTGAGAATAAACTCCAAGAGAACGAGAGATGAGTAAGTAGATAAGCTATTTGGAACCTTAAATTGCATAGAACGTAGTAAGCAAATACACTATTTGATACATAATTTTCAAAAAATGAGATCATGTGGAACAAATAGGCAAAACCACCATATATGAATCATATTCTATAATCAAAACTTATTTTAACATTTCTCATGAGCAATATTGTCTACAAGTATAATTAGGTATGCCTCAAACTCTTATTGAAAATAATAAAATAAGGAATACATCAAAAATAAAAAACAAAGTGACATTTGACTATAAAATTGCAACTCATATAAAGAAAACTAAAATCTTATATGATTACACTAATAAAATAAAAAATGATACATCCTTTCAAACTTATGAAATATTATAAGAGATCTATTACATTAAAATATAAACAAACTACGATATAAATTAATAAAAAATCTAATATTTCTAAACAACTTTTTTTTTTACTCATATACTAATATTAAACATAATCATATTTTAAAATAATATATATTATTTAACTATATGTGATTATAGTTATCACAATGATTATTTTTTTATTTATAAAAATATTTTAATTATATATTTTAATCGAACCCGTGCACGGGTTTATTCCTAGTTAATTAATAAAACATTGGTCGCTCTTTTGTCAAAAAAAAAAATGACTGCTATGTTAAAGAAAAACATAACATTGGTTATTGCTGAAGAAAAACTACCGCACAGTTCATAGTCTCTTCTTAAATCTAATCGCACAGTTCATAGTCTCTTCTTAAATCTAAAATGAAATTGAAGAAAAATAGTATCAACTTTGTTACTTCTTCATTGGCTCTTTGCTTTTCTTTTTTTCATTGCAACTATACATAATTCAAAAGTACCAATTCAAATATGAGAAGAAAAACAATTGATATAAGAAGAGGCAGTGAAAAACAACACAGAAGAAGAAAAACAATTTCAGATCTAAGTTTTGTTACTTCGTCTTCTCCATTGCCTCCTTCTTCAACCAAAGCAATTACACAAACCCAAATAATTTTTCACAAATTCTATGTGTTGTGTTGAGAAGCACCGTGTAGATCTAGCTTCTTTGGTGTTTTTTTCTCTCTCTTTGTGTGTTGTGTTTTTCACAAAGCTTCTTTGTTGTGTTTTTTTTTTTTTTTTTGGTGTGTTGTGTTTTTAATTTGTGTTTGTTGTGTTTCTTTCACATAGTCTTAGTTGTGTTTCTCTCCATGTGTTGTGTGTTGTGTGTTTTTTTTTTTTTTCAAGAACTAGTTATGAACCCGTGCTTCGCACGGGTTGAAATTGCTTGATAATTTTGAAAAAATTAACAACCACATATAAAAATGAAAAAAACTTATATGAAAATTGAAACTTAGTTATTTGAAAATGTTTGAAGAGATGAATCGTAAATACGGAAATGATTATTATAAGTAGAATGTTATAAACATTAACGATGTTAGTAATTGACTTTCGTATGATTTTTTTTTCATGATGTACGAAACAAAAGTAAAGACAATATAAAATATTTAATATATTATTCTTGCTTCGCACGGGTTTTAATTATTTAAAATTCTAGAATTACAATTCAAAAACATTATATATCATGATGGAAAATATATATTGTTGTGTAATTAAAGTAAGAAACACTATAATAGGTGCACTCATAATGGTTTTTGTCTATAATGGTTATTTTAAATATTCATTTTTAAGACATGTTCATGATATCCCGTCCCGTGACAAACTTAAACTTTAAGACATGTCTAACGTATCTTGTATATTGGTCAGTAAAATATGAAAGTCCGTATTATTAGTCATATATATATATATATATATATATATATATATATATATATATATATATATATATATATATATATATATATATATATATATATATATATATAGAGAGAGAGAGAGAGAGAGAGAGAAGACTCATTCATTTTTCAATTAAAAATGACTATAATAGGTGCACTCATAATTCTTTTTGTCTATAATATAGTTATTTTAAATATTTATTTTTAAGACATGTTCAAGATATCCCGTCCCGTGACAAACTTAAAGTTTAAGACATGTCTAACGTATCTCGTATATTGGTTAGTAAAATATGAAAGTCCGTATTATTACTCATATATATAGACGACTTATATTCTTCATAAAAGTAATGAAAATATTCTACTGTACTATTTTTAATTAAAACATTACTATAATAAGTGCACTCATAATATTTTTTGTCTATAATAGTTATTTTTAAAGATTCATCTTTAAGACATGTTCAAAATATCTCATGACAAACTTAAACTTTAAGACATGTCTGACATATATCGTATATTGTTGATAAAATAAGAAAGTCCATATTATTAGTCAAATATATAGACGACATAAATTCTGCATAAAAGTAACGGAAATCTTCAACTATACAATTTTCAATTAAAAATGACTATAACAGGTGCACTCATAATGGTTTTTTGTCTAGAATATAGTAATTTTTAAATAGTCATGTTTAAGACATATTCATGTTATCCCGTGACAAATTTAAACTTTAAAATATGTCTAACGTATCTCATATTATTTAGTAAAATATGAAAGTCCATATTATTAATCATATATACCGAAGACATATTTTCTTCATAAAATTACCAAAAATCTTCTACTGTACTATTTTCAATAAAAAATTACTATAACAGGTGCACTCATAATGATTTTAATTTGTCTATAATAGTTATTTTAGACATGTTCAGGATATCTTGTCCTGTGACAAACTTAAACTTTAAGACATGTCTAACGTATCTCGTATATTGATTAGTAAAATATGAAAGTACGTATTATTAGTCATATATATAAAAGACTCATTTATTGTTGATAAAATATTCATTTTTAAGACATGTTCAGGATATCCCGTATCTTGTATATTGTTGATAAAATGTGAATGTTCAAATTATTAGTCGTATACATTGACAACATAAATTCTTCATAAAAGTAGCAAAAATCTTTTACTATATTATTTTCAATTAAAACTTTACTACAATGGCGGCACTCATAATGATTTTTTGTCTAAATTAATAGTTATTTTAAAATATTCATCTTTAAGACATGTTCAGGATATCCCATGATGACAAACTTAAACTTTAAGACATGCAGGTGTGACGTATATCATATATTGTTGATAAAATATGAAAGTCCATATCATTAATTATATATATTGACGACATATTTATATACAATTTTCAATTAAAAATAACTATAACATGTGCACTTATAATGGTTTTCGTCTATAATATAGTTATTATAAATATTTATTTTTAAGATATCTCGTCCCGTGACAAACTTAAACTTTAAGAAATGTCTAACGAATAATCATATATATATATATATATATATATATATATATATATATATATATATATATATATATATATATTGAAGACATAAATTTTTCATAAAAAGTAACGAAAATCTTCAACTGTACGATTTTCAATTAAAAATACTATAATAGATGTTTTGACTATAATAGTTATTTTTAAATATTCACCTTTAAGATATGTTCAGGATATCCCGTGGCAAACTCAAACTTTAAAAAATGTCTGACAAATATTGTATATTGTTGATAAAATATGAAAGTCCGTATTATTAGTCGTATATATTGACGATAAAAATTCTTCATAAAAGTAACAAAAATCTTCTACAGTACTATTTTTAATCATCTTTATTTTCAATTAACCATCTTTATTTTCAAATCAGAGATTATTAAACACTCCATCCACCACCTTCTATGTTAGATCTAGATAATCACAGACCAATTTTTGAAAAAACATCACCATAAAGTGACTTTTCACCACATTCTCTACAAAACCCACAACATAAAAATGAAGATTAGAATATTTTCTTCTGTAACCACCGCACCGGAAAGTGAAACCACCGTGTGTGACTTCGTCATACATTCTTTTTGTACATGCAAGAATAACAATATAATTAAAGACATTAAAAGAAGGAAAAAATCAGATATGGTTTGAATCAATTTGTTTTTTTTAATCTAAGTATAGTGATTTTTGAACGGAGTATTTTTTGTCTATATCTGGGTTTTTTTATTATGTTTTTAATTATTATTTTATAGACATGAAGTTATATTTAAAAATATTCCTTTTTTTTTTCCTAGATCTAATATTTTATACTGTTTATCACTATTTCCATATTTTTTTTACGGTACTATTTCCATCTTTGTTGTTCTGTATCTTTTTGAAGTTTAATGTGAAATTGGAATTTGAAAGATAAAAGGTCAATACTCCTTTATTTTGATTAATACAGTAGATCTACTACAATTGATGAATTTTTTTTTAAAAAAAAACCTACAATTGATGAATTCCAGATACTATATGATGATGTTTTTTGGAACGGTATTAATCGTCATTTTTGCGTAGTACTTAAGAGTTATGTTTATATCATTCTAACTATAGTATTAATAGTTTGAATGTTAATTTTTTTTTATCATTATCGATTTTAGTTATGTTTATATATTGTGCATTTATATATTTAATTTTAAATTTAATTTATAAATAACGTATCTAAGCTGTATTGTATCTGAAATTTTAAAAATTTTCCCGTATCACCGTATCGGTATCGTATCACGTATTCATAGTACTAAAAATTAACTAAATTGATTTTTTTTTAAGTCCACCATCTAGAAGAGTCCATCATTAACTTAATTGAATTTTTTTGAAGTCCACAATCTAGAAGTCCATCATTAACTTGATTGAATTTTTTTTTGAAGTCCACAATATAGAAGAGTTCATCTCTCTATTCTTTAACACCTCATTTGTTCAACATAATCTCTCTCACACCAAAGAAGCTCTCTCTCTCACAAACAAACCCTAGCTGCTCAATTGGAACCGGAAATATACCTCCAACATCATCATGTTGTGCTACAAACACATTTGTACCATCTTCTTTTCTATTTATTAGACACCATGAACCAATTTTTGAAAAATCGTCGTCATAGAGACTTTTCTCGACCTTCTCTACAAAACCCACATTATAAAAATGAAGATTGAAATACTTTTTCCGGTAACCACCGTACCGGAAAGTGAAACAATCGTACCGGAAATACTGTGCGACTTTGTCATCTCCATTCTTTATGTACATGCAAGAACAACAACAAATTAATTAAGACATGAAAAGAAGGAATAAAACCATATCTGCTTTGAATCGGTTTGTTTTTATTTAATCTAAGTAGAGTGGTTTGAATCAGTTTATTTTGTTGTTTATATCTTGTTTTTATTTTTTCTCCGATTCTTTTTTCTTTATATTAATTTTTTCGATTCTCTTTCTAATTATCATTTTTTTAGGCATCTTTCTTTCTTTCTTTTTTTCTAATTATCATGTTATATAGACCGAAGTTTTATTTAAAAAAGTTTCTTGTTTTGAGATAATTTATTTTCTTTCTAGATCTAATGTTTTATACTGTATTTCCATATTCTTTGTTATGTGTTTTATTTTTTATTTAGAAATTGAGATGAAAAAAAGTTAATTCATTTCCTTTCTAATATAAATTTTTTTTATACGGTAAAAAGTTAAAATATAAAAATCTTTTTTAGGCGAAACGATTAAACTGATGAATGGCCACCAAATGAAGTTTAATGTGAAAGTTGGAGTTTGAAAGACAAAAATGTCAATACTCTCTTTTATTTTGATTTTTGTTTTTTTCGTCCCTGTCACTTTTTTTAAGCTCATTCCTTGAGAGTCATAAAATAAACAGTATTATTAACATCTACCCAGATATTTGTTGTGTTGAGCATTAAATTTTGCTGCAAATAGAAAAAACTGATTTGTTATATAATGAAGTTGAAGATTATAAAGATATGATAGCAATAAAGAATAAAGCGGAAGAATGAATTTCACTAACATGAAAAGATGCAGCTGAAGCAAACTGGTTTGTAGGCATTTTTTCCATTCATTCTAGGATGAAACACAACAAAAAGTTAATAGTGAAAAAATGCAGAAAAAACAAATAAGCAGTAGTGTGTGGTTTCTACCTTTTAGTTTATAGTTGTTGAAGTAGTCTCCTAATTATTTATGCATCATTGTAGTTACTTATGTACAAATTTATGTTTGTTGAGTATTTCTTATACTATGAGATCGTTTTCTAATAAATTTGGTTGCCTTACAAAAAAAAAAATAATGATATGAAGGACATAAAAAATAAAGGAGATATATGAACATGAAAAATAGCGAATTTGATAATCGTTGTGTTCATACCTTTGTCAAGAGGATGATAGTTTCATTTGACTTTTGTTCTTCTTTTTACAAAATGAGGAGAAAAGATAAGATGTTAGTAATATGTAGAAAGATGAAAAAATGCAAATGCAAAGAAAAAGTGAGGAATAAGAGAAAGAAGAAAGTATATATGTGAAAAGTGAAAGGAAAGATATATTATATAGAAATAAAAAATGCTAAAGAGGGGGAAAACTTTTTTGAATTTTGAATTAAAGTAGAAGACCTTTAGGAAAGTAGAGGGAAACTGGTAGCATTTAATGCATATGCCACGTGTATTTTTTTTGAGCTTGTGGAAGGTGAGGGGTATTCTGGTCATTTGAATGGCTATTTCTTTGTTGGATAGAAGTAGATTGCAACATACCCATGGCTTATGCCGCCACCAAAGTTTAAGGTAGGTTATTGGCGGCTTAAACCGTCACTAAGTATACGTCAGTTTAAAAATAATATATTTTTTTTAATGTTGTGAGGGTTTTTTCTCACTTATTAGTGGCTTAAACCGCCAATAATTTATTGGGGACTAAAACTGCCAATAAGTGTAAAATAAATCCGTCAAAAAATTCATGTATGTATTCTTGTAGTGTTTCATCTGATATGTATGCTACAACCTCTTATATTAACAAGTTTTTGCTTCTGATATTTATAGACAGTACCGACAGGGTTTAGGACTCGAACATGTATACCTCTATAACCCCTGTCTACTATATATCATATCTTAGAAGCACATGTTCATCATAATAATTCAAAGTGTGGTATGATTTCAGGCTAGCGCAGCTTCAGGAGTAAGTATAGTTGTTGGTGCACTATGGGGGGATTATTTTGCTCATGTGAGAATGCTTATGCTTCGAATAAATTTTGAAACTCTTATGCAGTAAAAACTCTATCTTCTTTTTGAATTAAACAATGGCTTTAGTACCTTCTTCGGCCAAGGGAAAACCTCTCATCGTAGAAGACCCGAATGAAGAGGAAGTTGTCCAATCTCTTTCGCAATCCTGAGTATTGATTACTTTCCCCTAAGGACCTCTTTCCTTATTATATAGCCAAAAGCTAATGTTGACTGTCTTCTCTAGTCCCACTATCGGAAGACTCGACCTCAAACTGAGTTTCCACCACCAAAGTCTCGAAAGTATTTCCACTATGTTTTCCACCTCGTAACCTACAAAACTCTTCAAACTGCTCTGAAACAACCTTCAGACCATTGTTTGTTAGTTTCCAACAATTCCAATTTAGTTTCATCACCTAGTAAACCTCGTTTCACTAGTCCAACTAAATCCATGTCACTAGCAAGTCCCCACCCGAAGTTCCACAACTCAACCACATCATGAGAATCACAGCTAATAACAGATGCATGACCAATAGTAGAACCAACTAACTTTGCATCAAAGTTCAGGAACATACCTCACATTGTGTAAAAGAAACCCACAATTGTCAAACATTGTAAAACAAACTGAAACCATACCTTGAACCTTAAGTTTTCCCGTCTCTAAGATGAACAACTCCACCTTCAACTAACTCCAGAGTTTCAAAGTATTCATTCTTTGAACACATATGATAGGAGCATCCAAAGTCCATCACTCAATACCCATTGGTTCCGAACTTCACACCACTAGCGCCTCCACATCCTCATAATAAAGTTGTTGTTTCAGACGTAACCCGAGTATTCTTAGCACCGCCTCTCCAAGCCGACCTTCTTCGCTATCTGCATTAACTATTTATCTTCGAGAGACTAAATAACAACACTCTATGTTTTATCCATCATCCCGAACATTAAGATTGCTTCCATCTTCACTTTCCACAATTCAAATTTCTCTCCGGAAAGTCCTTTGACTTCCCACTTGGTACCCATGATGCTCACTTCAAATTGTTTCGATTGTCTCATGGTGGGCGCCAATTGTTGTGAATTTGTCTAAAAAATCACACCAATAAAATACTTGATGTGAAATACCTATAGTGGTTTCTTTTTACTGTATTTAATCTAAGTCGTTGGATCATGATCGAACAGTCAGGATGCAGTACAACGTGAAACCGCGTACTTTTTGTATAGCAGTAAATCCAAATCCCCCACGGCGGGCACCAAATGTTTTTGTATGTGTTGTTATATGGAATATGAGTACTTGATGAATAACAAATGTATTTTTTTTTCTTGATGATTACGATGCCTTATATATAGGCATGTCACAGAAATAAACTATTTTTAACATCCCTATTTTTAAATAGTGAAAGAAAGTCAAATAGCAAAGACTCGAAGAAAATGAATAGAGAATGTGAGATTGTGAAGTATGGAAAACTAATGTGTCTGCCGTTTGTTTGAAATATACACACATACAATTTTTTTTTTAAAATTAGAGTATTAAACCTTGAGTTTTTATCAAACTACAAAAGCAAAACCTCTAGTATTTATATAAAAAATATTTTAAATAAAACCATAGCATGCAATGCCATATCAGTGGGTCAGTGAGTCCTTTGAATATGAGTTCGATTTTGCCCGAAACTCAATTTTTTTATGGGTTTCATTCTAAAATTCATATTCTCGCAATGACTCGAACCAACCCATTTTTTTAGGTTGAATTGGATGGGTTTGGTCAGTTCGATTGGATTTGCCCAACCCATATAGACCCTTACATATTAGTACCAATTAGGATTTTTTTTTTAAAAAAAAACCATTTTACTCGTATGTGTAAAATTTCTCTTAATTACTGTAAAATTTCTCTTAACAAAATAATATTATCCATTTATTAACAAAAGTATCATTTTCTTTTGAAGAAGTTAACAAAAGTATCATTGTTAAATATGTTAATGTTAGCTCCCAATTTCAGTATCATATATGTCATCTTATATTTTTATTGCATATATGTCATCTTATATTTTTACTAAGTTAATTGTCTTTTTTTTGTCGAAAAAAAGTTAATTTACTTTTTCTGTAAAAAAATAATTTATGAATGCATGGATAATTTAGACAAAGAAAAAAAAGATATATATCAAAATATAATTTTAAAAAGTGAAAATAATGTATTTCAATCCTGTTTCACATTTCATTTCGCTATCTTTTAGTTTCGTAAATATCTTTTCTTTTGCCGCGACAAAATGACACCGTCTTCCACTTTCCTATCACTCGCCGGACCCGGAGTTCCGGTCTCTTTTTCCGGCGAAACGGGTCATCCCCAAACCAAGTGTTCTCCAAAACCCAGAAAGGTTTTCAGTAGTTTCTCCAAAAAGTTGCTTCCTTTACAACGCCACAGCATCAATGGTTTGAATTTCAAGAGAAGAAACTCACTTTTGAGCTTTGCATTCGGTAAAGAAGCCAATGACAATTTTTTCTCGGTACAGTTTCATATTTTTGCACAGTTTTTTGTTTTCTTCCAAAAGTAAATTCTTTGTGTTAAGTTTAGATTTTGGGTTTCATGGAAAGTGAAGAAATTTGAAAGCATACTTAAATATAAAATATATTTATTTAAGTAATTTAGAAAACTTTGAAGAGAAAAACATTTTATAAGTTGAATAATTAAAGCATACTATAGATCCAAGGCTTGTCTGTTGTACTTGTAGGACACAACATGTGATGTATTGTTGTTGTCTAACATAGACACATTAGTTACATTTAATCACTTCCATTTTCTAGGATATTACCGGTGTGTATGTGTCAGTGTTGTGTTCGGTGTGCGTGTCTCTGTCGTGCTTCATAGGTGGAACTCTTTTCCTATGTAGTTGATTTTCATGGATAAGATCCTTTGTTACATATTCATATTTTATCAGATATGTATGTAGATTCAGAACAAGATGTTTAAGTGTATGTTTGGTATCACGGTGAGTATACCAGAATCACCTCAACTTAACTTCATTTTGCAGAAGCTACTGAGTGTAGCTTTTGAGAAATCACGGTTGGTGGGTCGCTGTGATTCGGATATATCGAATGTGATACCAAACATAGGATTAGACCCTTTGCTTAGGTACATATCTAAAGACAATTTTAATGTTCTTATACATTATTTGGTTGTTGACTATATAGGAGCAGAACATAATGTAAAATATATAAAGTATAGTTCCGATCGCGGTCTTTACTATGGTTCAGTTATTGGCAGTTTGATCCTGGTTTCGTTCCAATTTGACCGGTTTAAAGTATTTGAACTATGATCCAGATCTCTCACCGGTTCATTATCTAGTTTGGTTTTTAAAACATTGATTTTAAACTCTCAACAACAACAAAAAATTCCCCTTTGCATGTATTCACAGTCAGTATGATGGTAGTGTCTAGAAATTGTCGTTCTTTTTTCATTACTCTCTTTTACTTTGGTTAATATTGACTCTCAGAGACGTGAATTTTAACTACCAAAACTGAGAATAGAATCTAGTTCCTGTTAAGGGTTTGTTTTAGTAATTTTATTTGTGTGCTGGATGAATTTATATAATCACAATGGTTTGATCTTGTGTATAATTTTAACTTTGCTGCTTTTCTATTTAAATTTTGAAGACCACTGTAATATCTGTCACACGTTTTGTGATTGACGATTCTTATTAAGGGCGCGTAAGTAAAAAATCATATAATTTTCAGGATGTAGGTGAAGATACCGATGATATGTATGATGAATTATTAAGTAACTATGGAGAAGTGGTATATAAGAGAAAAGACCAAAAGCCTGCAAGTGCAGAGCTGGACGATGATGCCGAAAGCCTATCATGTAAGCTGATAAGAAGCTTTGTTAGTTAATTTGCTTCTACCTTGTTTACATTTCTTCTTACAATCTGTCTTTTTGAATATTTTTGTGTCTTATATCAGGTTTCTTTGTAATTATATTTGCTCAACAGTTACAAAAACTTGTTCGGTTTCTGTTTATACAAATATACAATTATACTTTATGAAGAACTATCTAATGGTTGAGTGTTAACTGTTGTGCATGTAGTTGCTGTGGAATTGGCAACAGTTGCAAGTGAGGTTAAGGCGGGCGATATAAAAGTCTTGTTTGTGAAGCCACTTGTTTATTGGACTCGATTTTTTATCATAGCTACAGCATTTTCTCGTCCCCAAATTGACGCTATCGGGTATGGAACCTGTTGTTGATCTTTTTGTGTTTACCTGGGAATGCTTGAGGAGTTGTTTTGCTTTGCTCAAAAATTAATTTATATTTATTTATATTGAATTTTAGGTCGAGAATTAGAGATCGAGCAGAAAAGAAATATGGTAAAATTCCAAGCGGAGACACAAAACCTAACTCATGGATGCTGTTGGACTTCGGTAAGTGATTTTACAATACAATAGAGCCCTCTAGTTCTCTGCATTTTATCAAAGAAATCCCTTGAAGTTTCCCATGGTACTTGTAAAAGATGTACCAAAGATTCACCAGCATAGACATAACTTCTAGAAATTTAACATTATATTCTAACAATATGCATAATCAGAAGCACAAATGCCGCATACTTCAACATGATTTTTCCCTCTTTGCCCCCAGCAAAAACCTTCAAAATCAATCAACATAAATTGTATCGAATTCCAATTCCAAAAGCCTATATTTGACATTTATCCGCATTCACGACTAGAGTTCACAAGTGCTATAGGTGTAGGCAAGGAAACACGGACACAAAAACTAACATATCTTGTCGTATCTACATGTATCATGTCGGACACTTGACTGTAATTGTATTTACAATTTTTAATCTATTTTATGAACTTTTATACCATTGGAGATGATCATACCACAATAGTTAGATTAATGATTTCATTTTATTATATCTACAATGACTCATGGTAACATTGATATATTAGTTCTCTTCTTTTGATTTTGGATTTATGTTTTCAAATTAATTTTATCAAAACTTGTGCTATATTATAGCTGTGTCCATGTCGAGTTGTAGTCCTATCATGTATCTTGTTCGGTTGTCGTGTTTTTGAATACTGTCTGATCTAGGTTTACCTTATGATTGTTTCTTTGGTCACAGGTGATGTTGTTGTCCACCTATTTCTTCCCCCACAAAGAGCTTTCTATAATTTGGAAGAGTTTTATGGTAATGCAACATTAGTAGAGCTGCCTTTTGAAAACGAACAACCATTTCGCAATGAGGGAGCCTATGGTTTGTTAGATGATGCAGAAAGTTGATTAGTTGTTAGCTTGGAGAAGACCAATGATTGCCGCCAATTTTGGTTTGTTTACATGACTATGATGTAGACAACTCAATACACTTCTCAACACAGGACTTTGCTTGTATGAGAGTGTAGGCTTAATCCACTGCAGAAAGGAAAAGGACAGTTTCAATTGATTCAATGCATTCAGTTTTTTCTTTATTTATTTCTTAGGGTGGTGGTAATTCCTCTAAGAAAATTGTAATAGATGGGTTTAGGAGAAGGTGGGAGTAGTAAATTAGAAAAGTAGATCATAATTATTTGTATTCATCAGCTGGTTCTGGGAATCTATCTATATTTATGTGGTATAGTTTGATTTTTTTATTCTTGTCTAAAATTTGGTTTCAACAAGTTCAATATTTCTGATTCAAAAAAACAAGTTCAATATTTCAATATCAGGTATAAAAACAATGCTGAAATGATTCAC
Organism: Trifolium pratense; assembly: GCF_020283565.1. Taxonomy (NCBI): domain Eukaryota; kingdom Viridiplantae; phylum Streptophyta; class Magnoliopsida; order Fabales; family Fabaceae; genus Trifolium; species Trifolium pratense. Next base: position 39,881,732 of record NC_060065.1, read on the forward strand.
ATGGTAATCTACGGCATTCACACAATCAGCACATAGGTGGCAGGTGGTGGATTGAGATTGGATGGTTCAGATTTCAAACTTGGTATTTCAATTAAAAAAATAAAATAAAATCTGCATTAAATTTGGACCGTCCAATCTTGATATAATGGCCACTAATGTGCCTATTGTGTGAATGTAAAGATTGCCAATTGGCAATTTGAATTCCAAACAAACTCGCTTATTACAAGAAACCTACAGCAATCTCGAAGGAAAACTATAGAAGCATGTACGCTACATGAGTCATACAAGTAGTGGAATAAAAAAATTGATAAATTATGGGAAAATGATTGTTCTTATCTGACCAAATTTCAGAGCAACAAAAGGTTACACTCCTTTCTTTTTTTACAATTACAGAGCATAAGAAAACACATTATACCACATTTTCACATAGCATTGTAACGAAATACATTTTCATAGTGACAAGAAACTAAACTAACAAAGCCTGCTGGAATGCTATCTCACCACATACAGCTATGATATTCACACAAACAACTTTCTGCTCAAAATAACTTGAGGAGAAAAGGTCTGTTGCATTTAAACATGCTGCAGAGACCTGTTACAGTCTGCATTCCTCCAGACGAAAAATAGACGATTTGTGCATAATCATGACCGAGTGAAAGAAGCTCATAATAGTTCTATTATTCTGTAACATGTTGTTTTCTCATCATTTTATAGATTCTGGAATTGGACAGTAAGACCTCCAAGCATTCAAGTCCAGCCGAGTCTACGTTTCATGTTGATTGGATCCGCATCTCTAATCCTAAGGGGTTCTGATACATCTTATAATAGAACATCTACAGAATTCAATGCAGCACACGTCTTTCTTTCTTCCTTTCTTTCATTTGCTCCAGAAGCTGCACGATGCATAAACTCTAAAACCTAACCACAAATAGGTTCAGAGGTCAACAGAGAAGTATAGGCCTGTCCTCAAAAGACCTTCACAACTTGATTGCATGCTGTCAATATGCTGGATATCAGGGGGACTGACTCCTGCATACACCAGATATGTACATAATCTGTTAATATCACAACAAAGAAAACCTAATTTAATTGTTAAGTTAATCATAAACAATATATAGAATGAACTTTTCAGACGTTAAGCAGACCTGAAACAAACAAAATTAAATACATCACAATAATATTATTTTGCACAATAATATTATTTTTTATCTTCTCTGAAAGTTGATGAAATAAATTAAATATAATCTTTCTTTTTCTTTTTTGTAGAAATCTCTTTCGTTTCTCTTCTTGATACCAGTATTTAAATGCATGGTTCTACCCACACAATTATCAAACCCAAGTAAAGCAATATAGCATAAACCTCTTCTTAGTAACTCAACCAAATGAAGCCTTTTTCTTTCTTACCACCTATACTTTTGTACCTATTATACCTTCATCTTCTTTTTATGTTCCCTGCTCCAAACAAATTTGTAGCAGTGGCATTGCTCAAATTCAAAGAATCAATATCTAGTGATCCATATAAAACTCTCGAATCTTGGAATTCTTCCATCCACTTCTGCAAGTGGCATGGAATCACATGCAACCCTATGCATCAAAGAGTTATAAGGTTGAACTTAGAAGGATATAAGTTACATGGATCTTGATCTCCCCATATTGGCAATCTCTTTTTTAAAACATTTGAATATTTCTTTTAACATGTTGGAAGGTGAGGTACCAACACACGGTGTCTTTGCGAATGTAACCCAAGCAGAAATTATTGAGAGCAAAAAGCTTTGTGGAGGTATTTCACAAAGCTTTTTAAGTTGATACCAGTGATAGTTAGCGTTGTTTCTTTTCTTCTCATACTTTCATTTATTATAACTATGTACTGGATGAGGAAAAGAAATCAAAAAAGATCTTTTGATTCACCAACAATTGAACAACTAACTAAGGTTTCATACAAAGAATTGCATCAAGGAACAAATGGGTTCTCACCTACAAACTTGATCGGATCAGGAGGTTTTGGTTCCGTGTACAAAGCAAATCATGTGTCGGAAGATCATGTTGTTGCCGTAAAGGTTTTGAACCTCCAAAAAAAGGGAGCTCGCAAGAGTTTTATTGTTGAATGTAATGCACTCAAAAATATTAGACACCGAAATTTAGTTGAGGTTTTAACATGTTCTAGTACAGAGTACAAAGGTAAAGAATTCAAAGCTCTAGTTTTCGATTACATGAAAAATGGAAGCTTAGAACAATGGTTACATGAAAATGAAGAGAATCCAACAACATTGGGCCTTGGTCAAAGATTAAACATAATTATCGATGTTGTTTATGCATTACATTATCTTCACCAAGAATGTGAGCAATTGGTCCTTCATTGTGATCTAAAGCCAAACAACGTCCTTATTGATGATGACATGGTTGCTCATGTGAGTGATTTTAGATTTTGGAATAGCAAGACTTGTCTTAGCCATTGGCAGCAGCTCTCAGAAGGATACTAGTACAATTGGAATAAAAGGGATTTTTGGTTATGCTCCTCCAGGTATGTTCAAAATTCTTGAATCATACAGTGTTTCTATTAATTCTCCTATGTTTTGGTGCAGACATAATAATTTACTAGTGACATAGTATTAACAAAACTTTTGCTACATGTTTTAGAGTATGGAATGGGTTCTGAAGTTTCCACATGTGGCCGACATGTATAGCTTTGGAATCCTAATGTTGGAAATGCTTACCGGTAGAAGACCTACTGATGAATTTTTTGAAGATGGTCAAAATTTGCATAATTTTGTTGCAATTTCATTTCCTGATAATCTTATGAAGATTTTAGACCGACATCTTGTATCAAGAGATGTAGAAGTAGCAATGCAAGATGAAAATCGTGAGAATCTTATTCCAACTATTGAAGAGTGCTTAATTTCACTTTTTAGGATTGGAATTATTTGTTCAATGGAATCACCGAAAGAAAGAATGAATATTGCAGATGCCACCAGAGAGCTTAGCAAAATCAAAAAGGCCTTTCTCACTGGTGAGATGATATTTTCATATGCTTATTTGAATAATAACAAACTCATTATATGTAGTTATAATTTGATTTTAATAATCTTATTGTATATTTGCTGAACTAAATTTCTAAGATCATTTGTGAAAAGAGAAGTGTATTCAGCTAGATGCACTGTTGTTAAGAAACTTAAAATAAATGGTTCAGCTAGAAGCACATGTGCAATGCTTAGTTTACTAATGTGTGACTCGGTTAAAAGGTAGGGAATCCGTTTCCACGGAAACAAAGCTTAAATTAGTTCAATATATCGTAATCAACCAGATTGACATGCTAAAGTTTCATTGAATCCTGTGAAACTTGGATATTCATCATATATATAATTCAAAATATAGATAGAAAATCAGGACATTAGCAATACAAAGATGCAATATTTTGAAAAGATAGAGAATCAGAAATATTACCTTCCACCGGGGTGCCCAATATATACTACAATACTAATGAGCCCTCTTGCAGCTTACAAAGCCAGTAATGTTGTTTCTGATCTTGTTATTAGTTGTTTGTCGCCTGCCGGAAGGCAACCTAAGTTGAAGGCAACAAGCCTAAAAGTATGCAGCTTATTTAGATAGAGCTCAGACTTAAATTTTCATGAAATTGAGTTAATAGTAACGGTGACAAATGTTTTTTGAGCCAATATAATACATAAATGGAATCAATACCTAGATTACAGCAAACAATCTTCATGATCAGCATACATTTAATATTTTTTTTTGAATCGGAAAAAGGTTAATAATATATTAAATTACCTCGATATTGACACAAGGTGTGCGCAACAAGGTAGCAGAAATACAAGAAAAGTTAAGTGGTAATCCAAAAAACCACACAAAGAACCACACAAAAATTGAAAATCAAAGTGAGACAAACTTTTTGAGCTTTTCTGTAGTAGTGTTTTCTGATATCACCAAGAGTCCTCTCACCAACAGTCTTTTTAACTGATGCACACAGAAGTCTCCGATTTTCATCGAGGAGCATGGATAATATGCACTACCAATCCTGTAAAAATATGCAACGAGAGTGTGTATTTATTCGTTCTTATCATACAAGAACATCAACGACCAGAGCATATGCTCCTTAGGGAAAATATCCATACCCAACTACGTAACAAACTTTTCCCTACCATCTCTCTCTAGTCACTACTCATTACCTTGTCAATTATAAAAATACTGAACAAAAGAAACAACAATAACTAAAGCCTTTTTACCCATTAGGTTAAGCAGCTACATAAATGAAATGATGCTGAAACAAAGTGAAAATAATATTAATGTATAAATAGAAAAAAATGGAATCAAAATTCTTAACCAAATCAAAGTTGAAACCTTCACTCCTTTATAGGCCTCACCTCATTGGAATCAAGTGATTCCTCCAGCAACAATGAAGTCTTATCTAAAGCATCTTTCTGAATGTCCAATGCTTACACATAACCATTATGTGAATCATCATCAGCAACCAAATTAAGCAATGCTAAGGGGTCAAAAACCATTACCGCATGTGGCATCGATGACCGTGTCTCCTTTCTGGACAACATGTTTCCATACCTCGCTAGGGTCAAAAGCAATAGCTCATATCAAGGCTAAAGCCTTATATCACAAAGTATATGGATAATAAGATAAATATGAGCGAGTAATAACTAGTAGAAGTAACAAAATATGTCATAGAAAAGATTCATTTTTGATAAATTTGTTTTCTGTTCTTCTTTCAAAGTAACACTCAGTTATAGAAATCATATATGTTGTAATGGTTTAGTGGTAAAGTGTTGTTTATGCAGCATAAGAGTTGAACCCAAGACCATTTGTTATTTAATAATATAACAGAACAATAACTGCTTGGCCATAAGATTTATATTAACTATTTTCATTTTAGCTAATATTTAATACCTACTACTAAACATTGGACCCTCAAAATTGGATAATTGGACACAAAAAATTTTGAGGTCCGGCTTGATAGAGGAAAATTTCTCAACGCACCTCAACATTTCTCCCGCACTCCCTAGCGCACCTAAAAAAATTCGGAAAATACGTTCCGAACTGTTTTTTAGTGTAAACTTTACACTATAAAAAATTCGGAAAACGTTTTCCGAATTTTTTGGGGAGTGGGGGAGAAAGTGAGTGGGTGCGTTGAGAAATTTTCTTGATAGAGCTGGTTGCACTTGCTTTGGGCCAGCCCTGAGTCTATTGCTATCATTGAGGGGTTTGGGGTTTGAGTCATGCGCCCACCTTCAAATTCTGTACAAAACCCCTTCACCACTGAACCAATGCAACTTTTCTGATAAAACAGAACAGTATTAATATATATATTTTGGAATTTATTAGTACATAATCAAGTTGCTTCTCTTCACCGATTGGTACAAGTTTCCCTATAAATTGAGACACTTTGGTGATAGAAAATGATCCGATTCTAAAGATTATTCTAACTCTCCCTCTACCATTTTTTCAATCATTAAACCATCTTTCTCTTCTCTAGTGCATGCATGAGAGCAAGTGAAGGAAACGTAACTTTTTAAAATAAAAGATAGGCTTGGAGAGATTGTGCAATTCTCTTCAAGGTTTCTAAAATATTCAGAAGAGGATTCGCCGGTAAACCTGTTTGCATTGGAGTTTTATACATGCAACACCAACAACACAATTATCTTCATCATCTTCTTATTTTTATTTTGCAGCAACCCCACAACAAAGTTCTAACACAACAAGAGTAATTTAAGTAATTCTCTCAACTTACTTCACTTAAGTGCAATGCCAAGCTTGTGCCTGTTGTGTACAATTCAGGTCTTAGCAAAACAATCTTAAGTTTATCATTCTAAAACAGTTAATCTTTGCCAGATTACAATTATTATGCAAGAGTAAAAATATTAGAAAGAAAAAAGAAATTTAGTCTGCCATAGATAGGCTCAACAAGCCAAATCTTAATCAATCCATTTTCCTAAGAATATATTTTGTCCAAAAAGTGAAGACATAAGAACAATGCAGCAAAAGAGATTTTGTAGAGAACAATGAGCCACTTTAGGGATCCACAAAGCTGTCGAAATAGAGGAACAAGATTTTCCACCTTATCGTTTTCATCTTTTTCGAACAGAAAGAATATTTGTTTAGTTTTCTTATCAATCCTGTAAAAATATACAACTAGAGTATGTGTTCATCCCTTCTTATCATACAAGAACATCAACGATCAGAGCATATGCTACTTAGGGAAAATATCCACACCCAACTACGTAACAAACTTTTCCCTACCATCTCTCTCTAACACTCACTACCTCGATAGTCACTACTCACTACTCACTACTCATTAATTAGGGGTGAGCACAAAAACCGGACTCACCCGAAACCAAGCAAACCGAGAGAAAGAAAACCAAAATTGGCGAGTCATTACCGGTGAACGGGTTTCGGGTTTAAAAAAATCAGTTATAGATGGGCATTTGTGGTCGTGCTCGGTTGCTGAAAATTGAAACCATCGATGCCCAGCCCGAACCGAATATGTGTATATGTTGTAAAAAAATTACCTAGTTTTGATCATATAATAGACCTCTCTCAATCATTTCATGAACAAGTTTCTCTGCTTTATCATTTTCACCTTTTTCAAAGACGGAAAGAATAATTGTTTCATAAGTTTTATCATTAGGAATGCAACCATTGGTTTCCATTTTTGATAGCATGGTCAATGCTTCGTCAAACAAGCCGTCGTTGCAAAATCCCTTGATCATAACAGTATATGTATAGACATTTAGATCGTATCCTTTGACCAAAAGATCTTCAAAAACCTTTCTTGCATCCTCCATTCTTCCACCTATACACAATCCATTGATAAGAATGCATGTTTGGCTGAATACCCTTCTCCATAATTTTGGTTAATAGTGCAATTGCCTCGTCAACACGATGGTTTTTGAACAAAGCATCCAATATAGAAGTGTAAGTAAATATATCAGGCGGTTGACCTCTATCATGCATTTCATTGACAAGCTCCAAAGCTTATTTGATTCTTCCCAATTTGCACAAACCATCAATAAGTGAATTGTAAGTCACCACATCAGGAATAATTTTTCTACAACGCATTTCATCGACAAGCTCCAATGCATATTTGATTCTTCCAGATTTGCACAAACAATTAATAAGTGAATTGTACGTTACCACATTCGGAATAACTTCTCTGCAACGCATTTCATCGACAAGCTCCAAAGCATATTCAATTCTTCCCGATTTACACAAACCATCAATAAGTGAGCTGTAAGTTACCACATCAGGAATAATTTTGCTACGATGCATTTCATCGACAAGCTCCAAAGCCTTTTCGATTCTTCCTAATTTACAGAAACCATCAATAAGTGAATTGTAAGTCACCACATTAGGAATAATTTTGCTACGACGCATTTGATCAACAAGCTCCAAAGCCTTTTCGATTCTTCCTAATTTACACAAACCATCAATAAGTGAATTGTAAGTCACCACATTAGGAATAATTTTGCTACGATGCATTTCAACGACAAGCTCCAAAGCCTTTTCGATTCTTCCTAATTTACACAAACCATCAATAAGTGAATTGTAAGTCACCACATCAGGAATAACTTTGCTACGATGCATTTCATCGACAAGCTCCAAAGCCTTTTCGATTCTTCCTAATTTACACAAACCATCAATAAGTGAATTGTAAGTCACCACATCAGGAATAATTTTGATACGATGCATTTCATCGACAAGCTCCAAAGCCTTTTCGATTCTTCCCGATTTACACGAACCATCAATAAGTGAATTGTAAGTCACCACGTTAGGAATAATTTTGCTACGACGCATTTCATCAACAAGCTCCAAAGCCTTTTCGATTCTTCCCGATTTACACGAACCATCAATAAGTGAAGTGTAAGTCACCACATTAGGAATAATTTTGCTACGACGCATTTGATCAACAAGCTCCAAAGCCTTTTCGATTCTTCCTGATTTACACGAACCATCAATAAGTGAATTGTAAGTCACCACATCAGGAATAATTTTTCTACGATGCATTTCATCGACAAGCTCCAAAGCCTTTTCGATTCTTCCTAATTTACACAAACCACCAATAAGTGAAGTGTAAGTCACCACATTAGGAATAATTTTGCTACGACGCATTTCATCAACAAGCTCCAAAGCCTTTTCGATTCTTCCTGATTTACACAAACCATCAATAAGTGAAGTGTAAGTCACCACATCCGGAATAATTATTCTACCACGCATTTGATTGAAGAGATTCACGGCCTCATCTACCATTTTAAGCTTACAAAATCCATTAATCAAGACATTGTAGCTCCGAGCCTTAGGAGGCACTCCATTCTTAGCCATAGTGTTGAATATATCCTTAGCTTTGTTAATTTCTCCAACTTCACATAACCCATTAATCAAAGTTGCGTAGCTATTTTCATCCAATTGAAATATGTGTGCAACCAAGTTGTGATGAAAGTTGAATGCTTTATGGATCTCACCATTGAGACAAAAACCTTTGATGAGTGTATTAAAGGTTATGGCATCTGGGTGATAACCCTTTTTGAGAATAGTGGCAAATACAGCAAATGAAAGAGAAATTTGACCCAATTGAGAAAAACAATTGATCAAGATGTTGAAAGTGACTATGTTTGGCTCAATTCCGTTGAATTCCATCTGTTGATGAAGTGAAATAACAGTTGAGTAGTGTTTCAGCTTGGCAAGAGAACCTAAGATTTTGCCAAAAACGATTGTCTCTGGTTTAGGCTTGTTCTGACGGAGCAATTTATTGAATGAGGAAACAAGAGTAGTGTGTTGGTGTTGGTCATCTTGATGATGCAATTGAGAGTATATCTTTGTTGTTGTTGTTGATTTAGTTGAAGGAATGAAATTAGGGTTTGGAAGTAGTTTTGTTGTTGTTGTTGTTGATTTAGTTGAAGGAATGAAATTAGGGTTTGTAAGTAATTGAAATTTGGGAGTTTCTGGAAAATTACAAGTGATAATTGAAAATGACATTGTTGTGGTTTGGTTGAATAGCAGCAATAATTTGTTGTATGGAATAGAATTGAGAGTATGAAGAAGAAGAAACAGAGATGATAGCATAGCACTATGCTTCTGTTGGTGTTGTACCCCACATGTGACGTCACACGCGCCTTTATTTAGATTTTTTGGCTTTGCTAAAAAAGTTATTTTAGAATACAATTATTTGTATTCATCAGTTGGTTCTGTGAATCTATCTATATTTATGTTGTATAGTTTGAACATTTTATTCTTGTCTAAAATTTGGTTTCAACTAGTTCGATATTTCAATATCAAGGTATAAAAACAAAGGTGGAATGATTCACTTGGTAATTCACGGCATTCACACGATCAGCACATATGTGGCAGGTGGTGGATTGAGATTGGATGGTTCGGATTTCAAACTTGGTATGTCTTGATCAAATGGCCACCAATGTGCCAATTGTGTGAATGTAAAGATTTCCAATCGGCAGTTTGAATTCCAATCGCCTATTACAAGAAACCTAACAGCAATCTCGAAGGATAACTATAGAAGTATGTACGCTACATGATTCATACGAGCAGTGGAATAAAAAATTGATAAATTAGGGCAAGTGATTGTTCTAAATTCAACTGAATTCATGAACATTTCTTTATCCAACAATTTTATGCCTATAGATAGCGGAAATCTTGTTTGCTCTTCGGTTTTCTCATCCATAACAGTCCACTACAAAGATGACTATATCCCAAGTTTAATAGCAAAGAATTCAGCTCCTACAAAATTAGAGGCATATGCCGCACACCAATCGAACAATTAACTTAATTATGATGCAGTTCTTTGACACAAAATCTTATCTGGCCAAATTTCAGAGGAAGTAAATATTACACTCCTTTGTAGTTGGCTGGTATAATGCAGGTAGCATTTATTTTTACAATTACACAGCATAAGAAAACATATTATACCCCATTTTTTCACATAGTATTGTAACGAAATACATTTTCATACTAACAAAGCCTGCTGGAATGCTATCTCACCACATAAAGCTATGATATTCACACAAATTAAACAACTTTCTTTCTGCTCAAAATAACTCGAGGAGAAAAGGTCTGTTACATTTAACATGCCGCAGAGACCCGTGTACAGTCACTGCATTCCTCCAGACGAAAAATAGACGATTTGTGCATAATCATGACCGAGTGAGAGAAGCTCATAATAGTTCTATTATTCTGTAACCTGTTGTTTTCTCATCATTTTATAGATTCTGGATCTGGACAGTAAGACCTCCATCAGCATGAGCATTCAAGTCCAGCCAAGTCTACGCTTCATGTTGATTAGATCAGCATCTCATAATCTTAAGGGGTTCTGATACATCTTATAATAGAACATCTACAGAATTCAATGCAGCGTCTTTCTTTCTCCCTTTCTTTCATTTGCTTCAGAAGCTTCACGATGCATAAACTCTAAAACCTAACCACAAATAGGTTCAGAGGCCAACAGAGAACTATAGGCCTATCCTCAAAAGACCTTCACAACTTGATTGCATGTTGTCCATATGCTGGATTTCAGGGAGACTGACTCCTGCATACACCAGAATATGTACATAATGTGTTAATATCACAAGAAAGAAAACCTAATTTAATTGTAAAGTTAATCATAAACAATATACAGGCTGAACTTTTCAGACGTTAAGCAGACCTGAAACAAACAAAATTAAATGCATCACAATAATATTATTTTGCACAATTCTAAAAAACTCCATAAATCTAAGAAATGCATATCACAGTTAAACGACCACATTTGTCTGATTCTTCTATCCCATCTATATGGTGTTTCCATTCATTCACTCTTCACTCTTTTCTAACATCCATGGTCCTTTTAATGTGCAAGAAAGAGTTCTCAAAATGTTACTAAAAGTGTAATTTATGTTGAGCTGCATCTTTTCTTAACTTTTTCATTACCCTGAAAACAAAATATATGCATATCCTAAACTTTGTATAGATCCGAACTATTGGACTTGAAAGATATAGATACAAACTATTCAACTTGCAAAAGGATAGTTACAGTTAAAGATATCAGAGTGTTGACTAGCCTGTCTATGTTTTGGTGAGCATCTGTCCAACCAGGTTCATATGCTTCAAGAAATCCCAGCTTTGCCTTATTAGGCAAATCATGGGGATGGACAAATGGTACTCCAGGTGGCCACCCTATCTCCATTCGTATATTTGCACATGGACTGTCTAGGGTGTGAATGTGACTTTCACATTCCTTGAGATTACAGAAGCGCAGCTTGATGCCTTTCTTATCTGCAATGTCTTGGACTCTTTCTTTCAAAACTCTCTGCGCCTCAAGCCTTAACCTCTTGGATGGTGGCAGAGGTTTGCTCTTGGGATTTTGCTTCCTCCTCTGTATTAAATTCTTCATAGATCCTGTACCAGCATTTCATCGATCCAAGGACCTGCTGTTAAAAACTTTCCACTAAGGAATACTCTCAAAATACAACTGACACTATTTCAACATCAAAACAGTCAAACTATGAAAACAGTGAACATTTTCAAGAACTACCAAATATGGGATTTAAGTTTAATTTTTAGTATCCGGAAATGATAAGCAAACTTTAGGGCCACAGTGCAAAATATACAAATTTTTGCCCTTTTTATTCTTATATAGGCAAAAAAAAATATTTTGGTTAAGTGTTTGAAAGCTTTGAACATTATTACCTCTGGTTATTTTTCTTAGCCAAATGCTCCCAATATCTCCTATTTAGGGGTAGTATATTGGGCATATATTTTTGTACAAAATATGTCCTATCATCCTATGTAGTAACAGAGTTGTAAATTGTAATATTATCCTAATCTCCTAGTTTTCTTGTTTTCCTAGTATAAAAAATTCAAAATCATGAACACATAATTAATCATACTGAAACACAACAAAAGTATTTAGGTTATGGATACAAGAGCTTTCAGGTTATGGATATCCCTAAGGCCTAAACCCTTAAAACACGATAAAAGTATCCCATCCTTCTTCCAACCATCTTCAAGGCTTCACCTCCGAACCAAAACCTCCAGAGACTGAAACTGGTTCAGAATATGAGTAAGACAACGGACCTGTCTGAACAAACCAGGTCTTTGAAAAGGTAGTCTACCTACTAAAGATTCTAGTCCAATTTATAGGTTCCCAAAGTTTCCATAGTTTGTCAAAATCATATTATGCTTTTATGCCTTCTTTGTCTTTTATTCCACTTCCTAAAATTATAAGTAAGGCCCTTTCTCATTTAAGCTTGAGACAATCCATGAGTGATAAGATATATTGCTCGTAAGCATAGTAGCATTATCATATTAGCACATAGGACTTACTTTCTCTTCTCCAGGAAAAAGCAGCTTTAAGTTGGTTGTCAATGGGAATGAGTAGTAAAGGTTGGCCATTTTTCTGATTAAATTTACCGTCTTAACTTTTGTCTCGTTCCAAAAGGGGCACTATAGCATATGGTCATGATAACAAACAACAATACATTTGCTTATGTTTGAAGAACAAAAAGGTAAAAAATTCATTAGCTTTTCTATTTTCTCATTATATTTCTTTGAATGACTGGAGGGATGGATGTAATAAACGTGTTTTAGCATAATCTTGTTTGAACATGGAAAAATTCTTATAGTTAAACAGGGTAATTTTTTCCCAAATTTATTTTCATCAAAACTGTAGAAAGCCAATAGAAATTGGAAACCGACATGGGCATCATTCAAAACCAAATATGTATTTAAATTCAGTTTTGAAGAATATTTGGCCAACAATAATCAATCAGAATCTTAATCTAATTATAATATACATACCATCATGTGTTGGTTGGAAATTGAAGCACTGGAAAGCAGGCCTGTTAAATAGATGATCGGTAGGATGAGATCTTTGCATAAAATCATCCACAGGAACAGGAAGCTGAAACTGAGCTTCAACTCCATAACCTGCCGCTCTCATTTCTGAACAATCAAGACTAGTCATTGATTTAGGCAAAAGTTTGAACCCTAAAGAACACCGTCCATACATATTAGCCTCCATATTAATCTCAGTTCTGTGCAATGCAGGGTTTACATATCCCGCTGTTGCTTGATGAAGTGCAAGCCCAGGAAAAACAATAGCTTCTTGAGGCCCCAAATCACCATCCACTAGAATCCACCGACCTTGAAAATCTCTAACATGTAAACCTGCCCTGTCGGACTTAACAAGAGATATCAAACTTTTATCAACTTGTTGATCATTATCAGGATACATAAGCAATTGACCATCTTCTTGAGTAGCAGGTATATTATGATGCTGTTGTGGCCCTTGAAAAGAAGGCCTACCATGACAGCAAACAGACAAAACCGAAGATGAAATTTCTTGATTTCTCAAGGGAGCATTATCCAATATTTCTACAAACGGAGAACTTCGCAAGTTCAAATGAAAGCTAATTGCATCTAGAATACCCCTTGCTGCTTTTCCAAATAAAGAAAAGATATCAGACAAACCAGCCGGAGGCAACTCAATCGAGTTATTCGGTTCCGAAGAAGTTAAACCTGGTCTATAATCATATGTTTCCTGCCACAAATGAGGATTTGCATAGTAACCAGAAGTTTTACACCAATCATGCGCCTCACTAGTATGGTGGATTATATCAGAAGGTGGATATGTCTCTCTTTGATGGAAATACAAACGAGCAGATTCTAAACCAGATCTTAGAAGTGCCCCATCAGTTGCTGGAAACTGAACAATCACAGCTGAAAACTGAGCTAGTGATTGTGACAAAATTGAAACTGAAATTTTATAGGAATCAGACGGTAACCCGTCTGAAGGAACTAAATCAGAGAGCTTCACACGACCCAAAGAAGGCAGGCCAGTGCCTGCCATGAAATCCTTTAATCTTCCTCCTACCTTAGCCTACACAAATGGAACCAACTATACTATCAGCATACAAGAAAAGCAATTAATCTCAGATCAGAAACTCAAACTCAAATGCATCTAGTTGAAAATTAAATTTGTCACTATAAAAATAGCATGGCGGCCCTATTAGGATAAACAACTTAAAGTCAAACTGTTTACTTACAACTATATAATTTATAAGCTGTTTTCATAAGCTATCGTGACCAGCTTATTATAAATTATCTGAAAACAACTTATGACTTATTATATAAGCTATTTTCATAGCAACGGGTGAAATAAAGTTAAACTGTTTTTTTAGAACTATATAAGTTATAAGCTATTTTCATAAGCTATCGTGACGAACTTATTGAAAATTAACTAAAAACAACTTATGAACATATAAGAAGTTGTTTCCATAAGCTCTCTCAAACAGTCTCACAAATGTTAATGTCGGTATATAAGCTCGAATAAGTAAATTCATACAAACCCCAAAAAATAACACTTTTCTAGAAAATTCTAAAATCACAATGTCAATCAAGAACAATTAATTACTTAATTTTTCTTCTTTCTTTTTTTGGTTAAGTAATCTAGTAGCTAAAAATTATATCTTTAAAGTGAATAAGTGGAGTGTCTGAAACCCCGACCCCTGCATATATTATGCGATATCTCTGCCAACTGAGCTTAGCTCAGGGGACAATTAATATTTTCTTCTATCTATTATGATATGGAAATAAATATCCACAATTCTCATAATCACCGGTGAAGAAAAAATAATCTCAGCTTAGAAGAAAAGCAAATAAAAAATTGAGATCAGAAACTGATATAGTAAAAGCTATGTTGTGAATCGTGGTGGAATCGGTACAGAAAGAAAATCCGAAAATGAAAAGAAGGAAAACCTTTAACGGTGGTTCTGGCGGCTGACGATGAACTCCGGCTGCGTTTTGTGGGGGCAGTTGAGTTGAATTGAGTTCTGCTCCGACTTTATCGGTGTTTCTGGGTTTAGTTTGTTTTGCTTTTTGTTTTTATGGAGCTGCTGAGTTTTGTTGTTTTAATTACTAGTAGTAATAATAATAAATTGTTAAAAGATGATTATTTTTGTCTTCAACACATAAATAAATAAATGTTTTTGTAACATGGTACTACCAAGTTAACTCATCAAGGGAGTTTAACTCTGTTGTCACTGTGATAACGTCTTTCATAAATGATTTTTTCAATGATTGATGGTTTATTTTGATCTTACTAAACTCTTAGATTTCAACTTCATAAACTTAAGAAAGAAAGAAAAATGTTGGATTTAGAAAGGAAGTGATTTTGGTTTGAGATTTTTTTTAATCTTGGATCATATTGTGCGATCTTGTAATCAAAAAATTTATAATTATTTCATCCCGAAAATTTTCATTTTTTGTAGGGGAGTTTATTTTTGTGTGCCTAACATGCTTGCAAAAAATTTATAAAAAAAATAAAAAATGTTTCATTTTGTACGGTAAAAAAAAGTTTCATTTGTTCAAATGTTAAAATTGAGAAAATACAATCAAAAAGATCATGAGTTGGAACATTTATCGTTCATATTTAAGATCAGCAATATTGATAATTGATAATGATATATATTCAAATTTCATAAGCAGCATTAATAAACCAGAAACTAAATCCTAACAATCAAACTAATTTCTTTCATGTATGCCATCAAAAGTCAATAATAATACGAAATTCAAAGTCTTTAATCTCATCCATCTATGGATCAAAATATTTGCAGTCATTCGCTCAAATTTGTTATATATGATTTCTATGATGACTAATTGAACCACATGTTGACAAGCCATTGACAACTAAGACCTTTCTTTTTTAACAGCACGCCTCATTTCCTCTAACACATTTCCTCATAAGTTATTTAACAAAAGTAACTTTTTGAATCATAAAGAATTAACAAACATACAAGAAAAGGTTTTTCCCTGATAAATATTAAAAACACCAATCAAAATATAAGACATCGTTAAAGATTAATATTTGTCTCTAATGAAATTGAACTATCATAAATGAGATATAAATTTTTAATTATCATACATGAAACAATTTTTTGTCTTGACAAATAATTTTGTAACAGCATTGATTTCTCACTTGTTTGAAATTGAATAATTGTGTGGTAATGAACGACCTGTGCGCCTGGTAATATAAAAAAACATGCGCAATGCAGTTAACTTTGTTGCTATTTGATATATTTGATATCATTCAAGATATTCTACATGAACTAGGAACCAAGTAATCATATCTCAATTTGTTTACTTTAGTATAGCACCCTGACCCTGGTTTGTGGTGCTGTATTTCTTGGCAGCCCTGAAAACGCCAATAGTATTTTTTCTTGTGGTTTAAACAACCACTGGAATGTAATAAAAATGGTGACAACTAAACCTACATTTTCTTGTAGTTTGTTCTTTTTATTTTGATTTCAAAAGCATATAAAGCATTACTTCATTTGTCTAAATATTATAACATGTACTCTAATAATTACTCCCTTTTGTCCCACAAACATACACCTTATTTGCATACTCAAATTGTCAGTTACATATAATTCCACAGAATTTCTAGAAATGATTCAACCAATTTTCAATTCTAACTGTAGGGTTGCAAGGGGCTAAAAATACTATCTCACAAATTTTGTAGTATTTCAGATCAAAACAGTATTGCCAAAATTAAAACCCAGATTAATGTATAGCTGAATTTTCAAACTACTTAAAGCGCTAATTTGAAAACATGTTAGCAAATAATAGACAACCATAAATGCGTCAAATATCCCCCAAACACCTTACAACTAGACTCGATTCTTGTTTGCTGGTACAGAATGCTGATAAATATATCAACACAGACACGGTAGATATACAAGAATTATCTATGGTTTGCGAGCTGGGGGTGGTGAAGCGCTGCTGCTACTGTTGCTACTGGCTCTTCCTTTCAAAGGCCTAAATTAGACGGAAATTTACATTAGCAAACAATCAAAGTGAGGATACAAATCAATAAAACCAAATAAAATTAAAAGAAACAGCACTGCAGTATTAATGTAATTAAACCAAACACAATCCCTTTTCACAAAAAATCAAATAATCCTAAGCAAATTTACCAAGTTAAATTTAGAGCCGGAATTAATGATGATAAACATCCTTTTAAGGAAAATCTACAAATGTCTTTTAACGAGGGTAAATTTGACTTGGTGGTGTAAGATGAAATGGATTGGATGAAATGGATGAATATCCATTTTTTAAATCTGATTAGCTCATTCTATTCTATTCCACTTCATTCTAACCAATATCACAAATCCAAATATATCTAAGAGTTTATCCTTGCCGCATGTGCACTTTAATAAGGTACTAATGTAGTACTAGCTCAAATATTCTAATGTGAAGCAATGTTGTCAAAAAGCAGTGCCATAGCACCATAGCATAGCACAATTTGAACAACCACTATTGTTTGCGATCCGCAATATGCCCATCAGTATTGTAAAGTAGTGGCTATAACGGCACCATAGTGCTATAGAATAGCTGAATTTGAACAAAATGCTATTTTCCACAATCCGTGACCGACAAGACATGAAAATATCATTGAAAAACTGCTGGAACCCAAAATCTAACTGCTCAAAAATGTCATTTGAGGAAGAGATTGGTATGATACAATCCTAATCATATAAGCATTTAATTAAGAATACATCCTTGTACTGTGTTTGAAGCGGAAAAGTGAGTGTCTGATATGTACCAAAACGATATTTGTTAATTCAATTGCATATGGTCTTTACAATTTTCAAGCTTTAAAAATTTAGTAGCAGTGTTTCATCAACATGATTTTTTTAAATGTTTTCCTAAAAGGTGAATTCACAGGTAGAAATTCTTCAATACAAAGCAATCTTGTTTAAGGTCATAAATGATTGCATTATTGAACAAGTTGAAAAAGATGATAACTGTGTCAGATCAGATGTAACCAAGAAAAAAGCATCAGAGCTTTTAAACAGGATAGAAGAAAACAATGCAGTGAATGTTGAAGAACACAAACAAAAAAACAGTAAAAAACAATAAACAAGAAAACCATTATGTCAAAAACCCTCCACATTACCTTCTTGGACTGCGACTCTTTGATCTCCGAGACACCTGTTAAAAGTTATAAAACAGTTATTCACCAATTTAAAAAAATGCCATCTACGCCAAATAAAAAAGACACAAACCTTGCGAGGACTTGGTGAATCAGAGTATGATGATGACCTTCCACGTCTCACAGGTGGTCGACCTCTGCCAATAAGTAAATTTTATGGGGGTGTTGAAACATTATCAAAGTGTTAGCACTTGAAGTTCAATAAACTAAAACATGATTATGGATGCATAAACATCATTAAAATGTTTCGTGTATTTTCAAATGCATATGCACACAAAGTGTAAACTTGAAGTATTCGCCTATTCGGTAAAATGAGCAATTTTTCATTTCTTCCCATAGTAGTCAATCCCAGATAGCAGAGCGGAGCGGCCGACCTCAAAACTGGGATAGCCGCTATTTGAATATTTTATACTAAAAATGCTCAAGTAATTATATTACTATTATTATTATTATTTTTCTATTATTTTTTGACAAAAGGTATGTTATTTTACTGGGATAGCTCGATAGCCGCTAACCCGGCCATAGCGGCCGCTAAGGCTAACTGTGCCGCTCTCAGCCATCCCATAGCGGCGAGCAACCGCCCCACCGGGATCCCGCGGGATTGAGTACGCTGGTACTTCTTCCTAAGCAACAGGATTGTAATCCTGATCTATCCTGCCATTATTTATTTCAGAAACAAATTCAGTTCTACATAGCATCAAGTGAACCTTTATTTAGGACTGCATATATGACCATTCAAAGGAATGTGGGACTATGGATAACTAAAAATTCATTGGGTCCAGGCATCATATGTTCACATGTTCATTGCTTTTTAATATCCAGTGTTTTTTATCCTTCATTCAAAATATTCTAATGCACAAAAAACAAATTGATCATTTATAGAGAACTGAGAACTAACAGGCAAGAAATTACCTGCGAGGTGAGAATGATCTAGAGCGTGAGCGTGCAGACCTACGAATTGGAGAGCGACTACGCCTACGACCAACCGGAGATCTTCTAGGAGGACTACGAGCTCGTCTAGGAGGTGAACTAGAAATATTCATTTTTTCAATGGGCAGTCAATACCATGTATGATAAAATGCAACTTGAAAACAATAGTAAACGAAAATAAGCACTCAAAATAAGATTACCGGCGTCTTATAGGTGGAGGAGGAGAACGTCTCCGACCTGGGCTTCCACGTATCCTTCTAGGTGAGACCCTACAAATATGATAGTTAAATGAGTGGAGTTGATAATGAAATTGTTATTCAGACATCTAAGCAATCACAAGCCAACCTTCCAGGGGATCTAAAGCGCCTTGGTGGTGGAGATGGAGAACGACCTTTTCCAGGAGACACGGGTCTCCTCCTAGGAGGTGTGTCTCCAGCTCCACGGCGATAAGGAGAGTCTAATCGACGACGGACAGGAGAACCTGCACGGCGGCGAGGAGATTCAGGTCGTCTTGGAGATCCAGCTCTTCGAGGCACAGGAGATCTTCTCCGTGGTGAGAGAGGTTTCCTCCGGGGAGAAGCTGGTATCAAGAATTATTGGTTCAATACATATATAAAACCATCAATATGATACAAAACAAAAATTGTTGCAGCAAATAACAATAATATACATTCTATTGGACGCTTTGGCCCATCTTTTTCAACATCTGCACCAGCAATATCAGTCCTAGGCGCCTCTCTCTTTGGAACAACAGCAGAAGCCTTTGGGGGTGGTGAAACTCTCTGCCTTGGAGGCAGAGTAAATTTTGCCTTAATGACGTTGCCATCTATCTGCGCCTGCATAATGCAAAAAAATAAAGGCAACGATATCAAAATGCGACAGCCAGCAAGCTTCACTGTGAAAGTTAATCCTACTCAGTCAACAGCTACTTACTCCATCCATGTACAATAATGCTTTTTCAGCATCGCCTCTTGTCTTGAAATGCACATACCCATATCCTTTTGGAAGATTAACCTGGGAAAGATAAAAAAAATAAGTTGTAAATACCAAACAACACTAAATTCCTCCAAAAAGGCTATGATGCCAAATTAAATGCAAACTTACAACTCGATCCATCACCAACTCCACACTTGCCACCTCACCAAAATTACCTGCAAATAGGTTACAAAAAGACGATTTGAGCTCCTTAAGATATAAGGGTCACTTCTCATCCAATTATCGATGCAACCTCATCAAGGCTACTAAAAGTGTCTCTCAGTTATTGATATTTCAAGAATGTATGCATAGATATGAAGCTAATATGCTCACACACAGTTGATAATAGCAACAAGATGAGTACCAACAACACACTCTGTTCAACATTTACTATAACACTCCCTCTCTTATTGGTCAGAATCAATGTGGGTCGCTCACTTTGAAAAATAAATCCCACATAAAGTGGTGAGACTCACATTAGTTTCACCCAATTAGAGAATGATTGTTGGAGAGAGTTTTGAAAATAGAGTGTTCCTGGCACTCCTCATAGCAATAATACTGATATTGAAATATAAAAGATGAAAAGTAACAGTTACATGCTAAAGATACATTGGTTTGAGTTTGAGATGAAAGACGTGTCTCTATTCACAGTTTAAAATGAAAGCAGAAGTTTACATACTAAAGATTTCTTTCAGATGGCCTTCATTGACATTCCTGCTGAGTTTTTCTACGTGCAGAACAAGAGACTCTCGTACAGGAGAAGGTTTCCTGAGATCAGCCATAAGAAATAAACATAGCAAGTTAGAAAGTCACAAATTTAAAGAAAACTTGTCAATTGTTGAACTTCACATCCAAAGCATGTTTAATTAAATATATGATGTGAAAGAGGAAATATTAAAATAACATAAACATACCAATATTTATATACAGTATTGTCAAAATCATGTACAAATTCATCCCAATCCTGTTCCCAATACAGATAAGAGTCACAGACTCAAGGGATTGTGGGATGAAATTAGACACATTGGATCAAAAAGTGCTTTTAAGTTCTGGGCCTATGAGCAAAACACTGATTAGGGTTGGGTAACCAAGTTCGGGCAAAAAATTTAACCCTCTTCATTTTCTGCAAGCCACCGTGCAACTCGCCATCCATTGTTTCCTTCTTTTTCTTATTTATTTCCTCTCTTTTTTCTTACTCTGTTTTGACATTCTTTTCCTCCATTCTTTTTTCTTTACTCTATTTTATGTACTCTGTTTTGATATTGTTTCATTATTTCCTCCATTGTTTCCTCTTTTTTCTATTACTTCCCTCTGTTTACTCTCTTTTTTTAATTCCCATGCAAGAGCATTCATTTGAATTTTGTTGGTATTTAATGTATGCTTTGACCAAGACTTATAGATTTTTATTTTTATTTATGAATGTTACATGGGTTTTGAGTTATTTGTTCAATTTTTACATTAAACGTATGTTTATAGTAATATTCACGTAATTCGTTCAAAAAATTATCAAATAGTGAACATCCCACTGCATGCTATCCCGCTATCCTACTTTTGTGCTCGGACACTCCGCGCTGCTATCCGGGATTGACTATCATGATTTTTCCTCACCAAAACTCTTGGTTCAAGCCTTTGGTTTGTCTGCCACAGGTTGAAAACCTCTCTACCTTGCATTTCAGGTTTAAGGCTAATCTTGTCCACTGTGCTACTATTTTGATTAAAACTAATACGACTGTTTCCCACACTTTTCTAGTTTTTTTTTTCATTTAACCCTGAAACTCAGAAGTTGGGCTTTTTTGGACTTCATTTGTATTTTAAAACGCTGCTTAGGTTTTTGGGCCGAACACAATCCAACAAAACTAGTTTATAAGGTGCGAGTGTCCATACTACGTAAGCTTTTATCAAGCACAGCTTTTAGTCAATTTGGGACGTGGCTTTTCCTAATACACCAACTCATGCCCAGCAGGCCAGAACTATCGAGTTTGATGCATGGATAATAAAGTGGGTGATACAACAACAGATCTAAGCCATCTTAGATTTTGGGCATAACTCAACCCTAGAGAACAAGGTTGTAAGGTTAGGAATGCCCAAGTTTTATAAGATCTATTTAGGCCTTATATCAAGCTAACATGGAAATTGGATTTTTCCCAATTGTGTATAAACTTTGAACTGGATCTTTGACTTTAATTTCCCACTATCTTCCTTCTTTATTAGAAATTTTAACAACACAAAAAGTAAAAAATTAAAATAACTAACATCAAAATTCCGACTTGAATACTTAACTTTAATAATTTTATTATCATGTTTATATGTTTAGAACTTATACTTGGTAGGATCTTACAATCCTTGTCTCGTGAACTCACATTTTACGATCTTTCCCCCCTCTTCTGATCTTAGGCAGGATCTCAATTTTGACTACATTATGTATCATCCATATTCATAACAACAGCATTCACAACTCACTATCCAACTTCCATACATCACTTTAGTCAGTGATGAACTCAAGATATATTAGGCTGTTAAGACCTACCACTATAGATATTGGCCAACTTGCTGTTCCACTACTAGTTTGTATATTATTTCCTTAT
This sequence comes from Trifolium pratense, assembly GCF_020283565.1. Lineage (NCBI taxonomy): Eukaryota > Viridiplantae > Streptophyta > Magnoliopsida > Fabales > Fabaceae > Trifolium > Trifolium pratense. Next base: position 39,904,220 of record NC_060065.1, read on the forward strand.
AAAGCATAAAATGAAAGAAAAATTTCACATCCCCATCAAGATAAAGCAAATAAAAAATATAACTTGAAACAAAAATTCTTAGTATCCATCTCCAAAAGTGACATACTCAAATACAAGAAGTATCAGAGAAAAAGTAGGACTGAAATAGCAAATTAGAAATCAGTTTACCTTGTGGGAGAAGAAGTTCTCTTAAACTGGGGAGGGGGAGGAAGAGGAGGAGATCGACCCCGCCTAGCTGATTCACCAGGACTACGGAACAAAAAAATAAAAAATACTTTAATTTTTGCACTTTATACAATTGAAAGCAACGATAATCAAACATAAACCGAAGAAAAAACAGACAAAACACTAAATTATTTCCAAATAATCAAACTAAAGAACTGTGATTTTCGCACTAAATACAATTGAAAGCAACAATATGATGTATTAACCACATCTACCATAGGAACTTCAAGGATCATAATCATATTAAGATAAGAAGCTCATTGGAACAAAATTTTCGTCCAAAGGTAAAAACTCAACAAAGTTCCATTTCCAATTTCACCTAATTGAAAATCTAAACCGCACTCAAAAATCAAAACCGAACACCGAAAAATAAAATCCTAATAATTCTCTCATCTTGAACAATTTCATGCATCTTCTACAAGATTCAAATTTATAAACAAGCACAAATTCTAAAACATCAAAAGTTGACTTCGCGTTTAGATTTTGGTCTACCGATTCAAAATTTCAACGAATTTGCAAAGATGAAAAAAGAAAATCGGAGGATATACCTTTTGCGTCTCTGAGGAGGAGGACTACGGCTACGGCTCTTGGAACTGCGGGAGGGAGATGAGGAGGAAGAGAAAGATCTGGAACGGGACCGAGAGCGAGAGCGAGAGGAACCAGAAGAGGAGGAGAGAGAAGAAGATCCGGAGGCGGAACCCGACGGTGGTGAGCGGCGAGCTCGGCCAGGTTTCGCCATTGTTGAAGAGAGAGAGGAGGAAACCCTCGATAAACCCTAGCTGATAGGGAAGTGTGAGAGAGTGTTCGATTCTTTGAAGTGAATCAGTGATAAGAACAAAGAAAAGAACGATAGTTTTGTTATTATTATTACCACTTTGTGATGGATGTTTAAACGGGTCGGGTCGGGACTATCGGAGCTTCAAGTGTCAATTTGATTGGTAATTAATTAGTAAAATAAATATGTATATGAAGAAATCATTTTCTTTTTATTATTTTTTTATATTTATACAAAAGAGTGTCAATGACTCGATAAAAAACTAAAAAATAAACTGAATTCGATGGAGCTTGTAAGGAGGATGAAAGTGTTGGGCGCGGTCAAATCATTGGGGAAGAGAATCTGTTAAAAATCATGATGTGTGTAGTGTGTGTAATATAGCAGAGTTCTAAGGAGTTTACGGAATACTACAACTTTGTTATAAGGTTTGAAGTTGAGAGTTATAGAGGTTAATATTTGATTCTTTGTTAGTTGCTTCTATGGAAAAAAATTTGATTAAGATTATATCTTTCTTGGCTTTGGATTGGAACGTTGTTGTGAGCTACACGTATTGTGATACTAACCAATGTGTTGAGGTGTTAGCTAACAGCAAAATTGATGTAAATGATGTTAGTTGTTTTTATGATCGTGTTCAGTTAGACATTTGTTAGAAGTTGATATTTTTGAGATTTTTGTTCCTCGATTGATTCACTTGTACGTTTTTTTTCTTCTGATTTTTACTCTGTTTGTAATTAAGAATATAATTTTTTTAAAAAGTCTTTGGATTTACCAAAAAATAAACCATGTTGAAATACCACGCTTAATCCTCCATCTTGATAATTGCCTCTTATTTTGCTTGATTTCTGTTTATTTTGATTGTTACTGGTTTCACACGGTTGTGCTTCAGTTTTATTGGGTTAGGATGATTTTTCTATTTCATCTTGATAATTCATTCCTTATTTCATTGCATGACACTTACATTGTTGATTTTGTTCTTTATCGATTTTTCGGTTACAATTCTGTTGATGTTATGATTTTGTTCATCAGTTTGTCCTTAATTCTAATTATAATCTTGATAATGAAATCTATTATTTTGCTTGTTCCTTTCATTATATTTTCGGTCTCAATTTTGTTGATAGTTATGATTTTTGGTTCATTCCTTTATTTCTTTATATGACATTGCATAATCCTTTGTTTATCTCATCTCGTTATGTTTATTATGATTTTAATTAGTAATTTATGATTATAATACGTTTGTTTAGGTATAATGGATGATGACATGCGTAGTGAGATGGTTCTTAACTATGAAGATGATGAAGATGTAGCTCAAAGAGGAGATAAATTGACAAGAGACGAGACCTTTACTCCGTACAACAAATGTGACATTTGAATTGTCTTTGCATAAACTCATCCGTCTCTCTCTCCCTCTGTATCACGTAATAGATTCTCTTGAAATTTTCTACTGTATTTATTTTTCAATACTAAAAACCCATCACAACCACCATATCTCCTTCTCTCTTATTGCATCGTTTTGGGGTTGATTGTGGTCGGTTGGACCTGTGAGAAACAGAGACGAAAAACATGGTGTATGCTTGTTAGATGACTTATTTGACTTGTATCTTTCTTATAACATACAAATCGTTTTGTTGCTGATTGTGGTCGGTAGGACCTGTGAGAAACAATTTTCTGGATTCATATGTGAACAACATGGTGTATTTGGTTGATTAGCGTCTGCTTGTAAGATACATTCTTTGACTTGTATTTTTCTTATAACATACAAATCGTTTTGGGGCTGATTGTGGTCGGTTGGACCTTTGAGAAACAATTTTCTGGATTCATGTGTGAAAAACATTGTGTATTTGGTTGATTAACATGGATGACTTTGGTTCCTTATATTATAAGATAGCTAGCTACTCGGACTTATATTTTCCTTGCAGCATTTGGCATCGATACATTGTTTTTTTTTGTTTGGAATACACTGTATTAGTGGCAGATCCAGCTAAAAACTAATTTTAATCATGATAGGTGTTAATGATATTGTTGTGCACATTTTGGTTTTGGCCATTCCAATTTAGGGTTTTTGATTAAGATTATCAAAAACAAGTGAGCAACTTGCCGGCAACTTAGCAATTTGATGGCAACTTTCTATACTTGTCTTAACTTGATATGCTTTATCGGGTGAATTTCCAAACTTTTAAAATAATTAAGTGACTGAAAAACACAAATATATACAATTAATTATTTTCATTGGTGAAAAGTGTTGGGTGCGGTGAAATCATCGGGGAAGAGAGTCTGTTAAAAATCTTGATGTGTGTAGTGTGTATGTAGCAGAGTTCTAAGGAGTTTACGAAAGACTACAACTTTGCTAGAAAGTTTGGAGTTGCGAGTTATAGAGGTTAATATTTGAATATTCTTTGTTAGTTGCTCCTATGAGAAAATTTTTGATTAAGATTATATCTCTCTTAGCTCTGGATTGGAATGTTGTTGTGAGCTACAGTACACGTATCGTGATGCTAACCAATGTGTTGATGTGTTAGCTAATAGGAAAATTTCTCTGAATGATGTTATTTGTTTTTATGTTCATGTTCTGTTAGACATTTGTTAGAAGTTGATATTTTGTTCCTCAATTGATTCACTTGTACGTTTATTTTTGGATTTTTACTCTGTTTGTCACTAGAAAAATATTTTTTTAAAAAATATTTGGATTTACCAAAAAAGAAAACATGTTGAAATACTACGCTTAATCCTCCTCCATATGCTCTATATTTTTCTGAAAATCCTATTCGATTTTCAATTTTAAAACCTTTTTCTACATTTTTTTTAATTTTCAAAATGAATTTATTTTTAAATATCCTAAAATTCAATTATTCATTTTTTTTCTTCTTAAAATTAAGCGTCGTAGTTGATTGCGCCCTGATGACAGTCAATTATATAGTATTTTTAGGTAATATTTAGGATAGTTTTTAGTAGTTAATTAAGCTTTTGAAGACCAAAATCAAGCAAAATACCTAAAGTACGAAGTTACTTGGCCAAGAAGCAAGAAAAGAAGAAATTGCATAAAAAGGAGAAGAAAAAAAATGAAGAAATCAAGCGAGACTATCACGCCACCATGCAACTATCGTATCACGATGGAAACGAGATAAAATTGGATCAAATCTGCGTACTTGTTAAGCAAGTAATAGTTGTATCGCGCCACGATGTTCATATCATATCACGATGACAATTTTCTGAAGCCATCGTGGCGCGATGGGCTGCGATAGTTTGCGATGGAAAAGTCTGTTTAGCCTGAAAAACTATAAATAGAGCTCTCCTCCTCCACAATTTTTCATTCAGAAATTTAGAGAACTAAAGGACTCTAAAGAGAAACAAGGTGGTGAGGTAGGGAGAGCTAACGACTCTCAAGGGAAGGTAAGTCTTCCTCATACAAGGGAGAGGAAACTTCCTCTGCGAGGCTACGAGGTTATTCTTTATACATATTTTCTTTATTGTTTAATATGTTTTTTAGTAGCTAAGTACCTTTAGGTTAGATCAAGTAGATGAGCTCCTCTGTGTATGCTTGAGATTATATAATTTGGTTCACTCAAAGTTTAATATAATTACTATTCAGTTTGTTAATCATTATTATCTTGTTTTACACGCTTTATTCATAATAATGGTCATATTGTTGAATGAACTTAGTAGGTTAGCTGATATCGTGACAACATGACTAATCCAGACACATATAAAGATAATATAACTAGTTAAACTAGGAACGTTAACACAAATACTCAAAACTAGGGGTTGATTAAGAGTTGCACCTATGTTAAATTCTGCATGTTTACCGTTATTTAATTAGAGTAAGATAATGTTGAGAACTTGTTAAAACGGGTGAAATGTGACATTAGCAAGGATTTTCTTAATATGATTAATAATATTGTTTTCAATTGCAATAGGATAATATTCATATGTTCAAGCACATATTATTAAATAGAAATTAATCTACCGGTTAACAAAAGGGATAGTAAGAATTATAACATCGAATTACTAAGCAGAAGTGGAGGAGTGAGTCGAAAGTATCTAACTTAACTCTTTTATCTTTTATTATCTAAACTTGTCTCAAAATCTTTTTAAAACCAAAGTGAATGCAAACTATCTAAATTCCTAAAAAAGATCGATCGACTTGACACGATCTCTATGGATACGAACTCATTCTAAACACCTGGAGTGTGAATTATTACTCGATTCCACCTGCAGTCACGCCCAAATCATTTTTGACTGTCACTAAATACCTTTTTAAAAATTAATTTTAATTTTTTTTACTTGTCAAAATATAACATTGTTTTGGGTGTTGAAAAATATAACTTTTTTCCACTCAATTCTTCAAAAAGCTCAAATTTTAAGTTTTAAAAACTTGTTTCGAACAAGTTTTAAAAAATTGACATTATGTCAGTATTTTTTTTATAATACATTATGTAAATAAGTTTTGGTAAAAAAAAAAAATTAAATAAGTATATTTGTAGTCTAACACAAGGAAAAATTTCTCAATTATTTCCCACAAATAAATAGGGTTGTTTCTTTTTCCACCTCCCACAGTTTTCGCGCCTCACAAATGTATTTATTTTTATCAAATTCACTCCTTTCGAATTTTAAAATTCAGATGACAAATTATCAATTTTACACATTCGGATGTTAGAATTTGAAAGTTCCATGTACATGGTTTGAACCCCTCTCGTGGAAAATAAAATTTCATGATTTTTTTCATCTGAATATTAAAATTCGGATGTGAAAAAAAAATCATTTACACATTCGGATTTTAAAATTCGAGTGTGCAAAATTCGCTTCTATGCATTAACAAATGCTTAAATATTGGTTCTTGTAGACTATAGGAAACCGTGACAAGAGGAAGAACTGCAAAGGGTGAAAGAGGCAACAAGGATTAAAGCTGCCAATGATAGATCTATGCAAAATCTTATCATATGAAAGGTAAATAATTTTAGTATTTGTCTACTTATATTTTGAAGGGGTGTTCAATAACACTGCCTTTTACATAATTTTGTAGGTCTTGCATATTTTTGGATGATTTTTCACATTCGAATTTTGAAATCCAGATGAATTCTGGAGTAAGGATAAAAACATACTCTTATTCCTTATTATAAGCAAAAATCATTTTTTAAGTTCACCAAATAATTGATGTATTTGGTCTATAAAGAACAAAAGGAGTATTAGGTCAGTCCTAGGGCATTTTCATGGATTTTCATGCGAGCTATCACATTATTGACAATATAAAAAGTAAAAACTAAATCATTGTAAGAATCGAATGGTTGTCCAAGACCATAATTCTGTTGAGAATAATGCCTAAATATTTTTTTGCAGATTTAAATATATTTTAGATTTATATTTAAAATAAAATAATATTAGGGTTTATGATTTATATTTTGATTTAGAATTTTAAGAATTTGTTTAGAATTTATAGAATTAGTTTGTTATTTAAAATATATATGATTTGTTTTTATGTCTCTATATATAGAGACATATAGCTATGAATAATATATGAGAAAGAAAAATAAAAACATAGACAAACTGTAGGAATTTTATAATCAAACGACCTAACTTATTGTTTTGTTCACGCTCTAAGGAAGTGACTTGTTCAGCCTCTGCTGTTCTTGTTTACGACTCTAAGAGCAGTCTGTTTGATCAAATCAGGGATCAGACCGCTCTTGGTGTTCGAACTCGCCCCCAACGAAATCGCACCGTCGTCTTCCCAGCTTAGTGCAAAGCAAACAAGTCAGCCTGAGTTCCATAAGTCTCTTTAGAGTATTCTCCATGTAACAATGAATTTTCTTCTCCGTGTAAACAAATAAATATATCCACCAAATTCCGCAATACCAAAAATACAAAAAAAAAAAAAATATCAAATTCACTTAAACCTTCATAGTTAATGTGAGTTTCGCCGATATCATTGCCAATGTCAAAGCTGCTAAATAATAAATACAATATCCCAATGGTCATAAACAACACATTCTAGGGTGATTAACTTTGTAACAAGTCATTTTTTCAAGCTTATGCTAATAATTTGTTACATTAAGGTTCCTCAGTACTAGTCGATGCCTCGGAACGCCTTCTCTTTGCTTCATTATCGCCCAGCTGAAGCGAAACACATAAATCTTCGTCACGGCCATTCCTCAATGAAGACAAATTCTCTGCTGCTGCAGCTCTGTCATGCACAGTGTTTTTGTGCAACGGTGACCTCTCAATGAAACTCGGAATAAACTGATGTTCGATACTAGGACCATCTACCTTGATTCCGTCTTCAAGTTTAAATTCAGCCTCTGTGATTGATGGTTTCACTTCCTCGCTGTTAGGTTCAACTCCTACAGGAATAGATTGGATTTGAAAACCAAGTGGCTCAAATTTGTCTTCGGCTCTATCTTTCGCAAACATACCGTCAGGAGTTGAGGAATCGCCGACAGTAGAGCACATAAATGTACCTGAAGCAGCCCTTTGTTCTTGCACCGCCACTACACAAAACACCAGCACACAAACAAAAATTAGTACTTAACCTTTAGTTTCACGTCCTTTAGATATCCCTAATCAGTTCGTAGAGCAATCTTTTCAACATTTATCCATATTATTGCTATATAAATTATCCATATTTTCAATACTATCTTCATTGCAAGGAGATAGAAACACGGGAAGGTAGTAAATAATAGATCCCAAGAAAATGATTTTATGCTAATTGGTTTCGATAAGGAAAATAAAGAAAATCGACTTGAGATTGAATTGGTGAGACCTCTGGTTCATAATTCAATTGGTTCAATCACGGTTGAACCAAATGACCAATAAATAAATATATAATGCAAAAAAAAAAAAAGAGGTTGAATCAACCAATCAAAATAGTAAAACCGGGATCAAACCAACTGGCGAACTGGCCGGTTCTTGACTGAACCGGATGGGTCAATCCAGTTTTTAAAACATTGAAAAAATAACTGGGGAATGCATAGCCAAACACACTGTAACCCTACTAAATCATATCCGACGAAATCATTCAATAACCCACCCTATACTTATAGGCATTAACATGATTTCATAAATTAGAACAAAACAGCCTAATATAAGTTCTAACCTCTTCTTTGAGAATAATAAATTAAAATTAAAATGATGAGAGTGAAGGATATACAAACCTCTAAGTCCTTCATCACTTGTTATCAAATCAAGTTCAAGTAGATTGAGAAGCCGTCCTAGATCAACACCACTAGTCCAATTCTCAGGAGGTAGCCCAACTTTTAACTTAAGGCGGCCCCTATTAGCAGTCCCTCCCCATATGATCCCAATTGGCCGTGGCTTCTCACCATTGTCACCTTTGAACATGATGAGACTTCCACTATCTCCTTCAAGGTCAAAAGTTTGTTGGTTCTCACCAACGACAAGAAAATCTGTTAGAAAGCATATACCTTTCTCATCATTGTACTCAAGGGCATATGCCAAAACAATTCCCGCTGTCAAGCCAGAACTTCTTCCAACCTTAACCACTTGTTTTCCAATAAGGCTACTAATCGGAGACTGTAGGTCAATAATTTTCACATCGCCGATATCTCCAACGCCTCTCACTGAGGTAGTAACAGTGCACATGTCGAAGTCATCGGCAAAAGGAATAAATGCTCCATCAGCTCTCACAAACGTCTCTGCAAGAAAAACGCATCATGATGCCCGATGAGTATGCATTGCGAAAAGAATGGAAGTGACCAGATTAAATCAATCAGACTCCTACAATTTTGTTACCTGGGTTTATTCCGGCAAATATTCCATACCAAAGTTCATCAGTTATAAATGAAGTTGCTCTCTCGACCGCCCCAAGATAAACCCCGGGTCCCAATGTGGGTGGAAGAGGATGAAACATCTTTTGATTTGGATAATCGAGATCGACTGCTACATGACGATTTGTGAGAAAACCAACTTGCCGGCTACCTGTTTGGCTCCTCACAATGGCACCCAAAGTTCCGTATGTCTCTTGGCTTGCCACCTGGATTATGGAAGTAAGTGGTCAGAGATTCAATATATTCATCAAATAGTGCACAACAGGAAATTCAAACAGGTTACAGGCAGCAGTAGATACTGCATATAACATGATGATGCTTGAAATCTAAGGTCTGAAATTTAAATAAATCATTAATCAAATATCTCTATCTCCAGGCATCTATCACACAAGGTCAAGTCCATCCACAGAATTATAGAAACAAATATCAGGATGAACTTATGTCGAGTTAAATGAGTCTTGCGATAACATAAGATGCTTTGTTGAAGTTGCAATGTTGCATACATACACAGCCTGCAAAGTTAGACTCGTGTAGGCAAGACTAAGCTTACTAGAGCAAAACCACCACAGCAATTACACACTGTTTTTTAAGTAGATGAGATTCACAAGTATTAGGCTAAAAATGCTTGCTTCTTTTTATTTTCTTTTCTTGATTACAAAAAAATGCTTCTTCAATCATCACATTATGTGATATTAATTGAATGAAAATATATTCTTTTGTAAATCAGAAGAGTCCTTCCATACAGAAACATTAAATAAGAGAGCGAAGAAACACCTGAGATCCTGAACCAATGCAAGGATCACCTCCACGCAAGTCATCCACAATCTCCGTATAGTGCTGTTCTTTAGGAACTGGCTCAGGTGCGCCGAAATATGAGAATTCCACCACATCTACATCACACCATACTCCACCAGGTCCCTGATTTACAAATTAAACATCTATTTTAACTGCAGCAGTAAACACTATAGATCACAAGCAATATATATTGTAGAGTATGTATACGAGGTTAAAGTTGAACAACTCCAAGTACCTCAAGAGCAGTAGGAAGACACTGGATTGGGCTAAGCCATTGCTTGTGAACTTTCCTGGAAACAAACACCAGAATGGCGGGAATATCCGTCAACACCCCTCGCCGAATACGAAAACCAATTGCTGTTCCAAGGCTGTAGCAACGCAATATCTTGCTGTGAAATGCTCTGATTGTCATGAGCTCAAGTAATGTGGTTGCCTGCTGACCCTTCGGTAGCCGGCCAAGGGTTTCAGGTAGGACCCCCTTTTGTAGATTCAAAAAGTAGTTTGCTCTCTCTTCGGCGGCATCAGGCAAACGGCTAGGCCATGAGAAGTAAGCAGCATTGCTCTCACAATGTTGTCCGGCGGAAGCAAAAGGTTGAAGTGTTTGTGGACTAAGTGAAGGTAGATTAGAATGACCACAACAATTTCTTTCAAGATCCAAAGAAGATTCTTCTGAGGGAGTTGAACCGGAGCAACGAACCCTCGAGTTAAGTCTTGCGCGCTCCATCTTTTGATTAATCTAAAACAATGTTCTATCCGAACAAAAACAATAGACATCAATTTAGCACATAGGGTCTTTAGTTTAGTTCAAAATCCATGACAGTAAGAAGAAAATTAATTTAGGACAAAGAACTAACAATTACTTTTTAGTACAAAAGAAACGTGCTCTATAAAAAAACGGACCCTCATGAGGTAAATTCAGCACATAATAAACCTATGCTACTTAATTAAAAATAAAGGTTGTTTGAAAGAAGGAATAATAGCAGAAGCATGCAAATATGGTTGAGTAACAACAAAAACAATACACTTCAAGTATAGCATAATTATGATGTCCCCCACTCAATATAAGAAAACGCATACTCCCTCTGGTCTCATATATAAGCAAAGAATCTTTTTCAGGTCCATTGAATAGCTAATGTATCTGATCTATATTATGGACCAGATACACCAATTATTCGATGAAACTGAAAAGAATTTTACTTATATATGAGACGGGAGGGAGTATTAACAAACCATGACAAAATATATAGATAAATAAACAAAGAATGATTCCCTCAATGTGATTGGGAACAGAACCTAATTCTATACAATCTAATTATCAAATCCAAGCACATGGAAAATGTTTAAATTAATCAATTTACCATAAAAAATATTAATTAAACATGCTAATCTAAATTTCAGACATCCTAAAAACATTGCAAACAACATGACCCAAGTTCAGAATATTTCATCCATTAAAAAACACAATTTTGTTTACTCTGATGAACAAATCAAGATCCTCAAATCACAAAAGGGTTATCCTTATTGTATTCATGGCTTTGTTTCAGAAAATTTCAACATGGGAACTTTTCAGCTTAACATTCAAAAACACTTAAAGCTAAGATTTTGAAGGTTTACAGAGAAACCCAGATACCCAAAAAACCAGACACCATAAAAAACATTAAAACCCAGAAAAAATAACAGCATATATATCAAATTAAGGATGATCAAAGAGAGAGAAATACAGTGTTATGTTAGTGATCGGTTGAGGAAAGTGGAAGAGCTTCATTGACATAGAGAAAGTTCATTAGAATCTGTAGAAAAGTTTGAGAATTTGTGAGTGATTGAAGTTGAATTTGAAGAGTGAATGAATGAATGAACAGGAAAGTTGCATAGAAATGAGGTAAAGTAAAGTCAGCTGATGAGTTCAGTGTCTGTTTGTAGTGTGTGATGGGGTGTCGACACAGATTGCATGTTCTTATTTTATTGTTTTTTTAATTATATTTTTTATTTTATTGCCATTTTAATTTTTGGTAAAATTTTTTACAATAACTAGTTTAAAGGCGACCCTTTAGTAAAAGACATGTATTTTTTATAAAAAAATGATTTAAATTGTAAATAACATAAAAAAATAATAATTTTTGTAATTAACATTAAAAAAAAAATTTATATTAAAATCAATAACAACAAAATATTTTCTAGCTACTTAAAACGAGTAATTCTTCTAGCATTTTTTGAAACAAATTTATCAATCAAATCTTCATATTGCATGTCCTCCAAAAGATGATTCTCAATCACTATTAAAAGACATAATCTTGACATTATAGAGGGTAATAAAAAAAAATTACACGAGAATAAACCAAAATTTGCTAACATTACGGGGGATAAACATTATTTAACCCTATTTAAAAAAATCCAAATAAGATGATATAAGTAAATTTAGAAGATAAAATAATAAAGGTTATACATTTGGACCCTTATGTTTATTTTAGGTTTCAAGTTAGTCATTTCCGTCAATTTTGTCACATGTGACAGCTAATTTGCATATGTGGACTGACACGTGACACTTTGATACGCTGACACGTGTACCGTTCAAACGGTGTTAGTGACAAAACTAACGGAAATGACAAACTTGAAATTTAAAATAAACGTAAAAGACCAAATTGATATTTTTTAAACGTAAGAGACCAAATTGAAACCTAAAATAAACGTAAGAGACCAAATATGTAGTTAAGCCAATAATAAACTAAAAGTTAGTACAAATAAACTACAACCTGAGCAAAAAGTAAAAAAATATTACCTAAGCAAAATTACACTACAGGTCTTTTATCTTAGTTTTTTGTAACAGTTTGGTCCTTTATTTTTTTTTGTAACAATTTGGTCCTTTATCTTTTTTTTTATAACACTCTGGTCCTTATCTTATTTATTTATAAAAAATAAAGGACCAAAGTGTTACAAATAAAAAAAAGATAAAGGACCAAACTGTTACAAAAAAATGACTAAAGTGTTACAAATAAAAAAAATAAAGGACTAAAGTGTTACAAATAAAAGATAAAGGACCAAAGTGTTACAAAAAAAAGATAAAAGACCAAAGTGTTATAAAAAAATATGATAAAGGACCTGTGGTGTAATTTTTTTATTAACATAAAATTTTTAAACTATAAATCATAAATTTAAAATTTGGCTTTTCAAACAAAGATTGATTTGTTTTTGTATTGATCTTTTTCGGTTATTCATCTACTAATGATGCCAATTTTTTATAGAAAAAGGTTCAATCGTTATCGAACATATTCCACCCTTAAGGTGAATATATGGGATGTTTGGAGTTTGAACTCCGACCTCCAACCAAATATCTTTTAAGTTTTACGTTTGTAATAGTTAGATCTTTTAAGTTTTTTAGTTAATAAATAGTTCTTTTAAGTTTTCAACTTATTTGTTGCGTTGTTACCCTTTCAGTTAATTTGCTTCGACATATGTGTTTTTTTTATCAAAACATCGACCATGTCGAAGTCAACGTTAACGACCACAATGCAACAACGTAACTAGTAAGGTAACAATGCAGCAATTTTTTGTAACAGAGAATAATTAAAAGAGTAATGGTGCATTAATTATAAACTTAAAAAATTTATTTGTTAATTAAAAAACTTGAAGGACTTAACTTTTACCTAAAACACAAGCTTGAAGAACCTAATTGTTACAAAATTAAAACTTAGAAAATTCATGAATACATTTAACTTCTATAATACATTATCTGTGTCAAATTCACAATAAACATGCTATTTTATTTCGTCTTGTTAAATTGAGTCAAGTATCTTATAATCACTGTTATCTTTATTTTTGCATCTCAATTAAGATAAGCATCAAACTTGTCGAAGAGTGGGACAGTAGGATGTGTATCTCACTTTGTTTAAAAATTACTCCCTCCGGTCCTTATTATAAGAAATAATTTGGAAAAAACACACATACCAAGAAACCTTATCTTTCTTAATAAAAATTCTAAAATTTTACAATCTATTCCAAAACTAACCTTGGTGTATTAATTTATCCTTAGGGAATATATCACTCTAATTAATGCATAACTTTGGAATGGATACAATTTAATAAGGGTAAAAATGGAATTGTAAGAATAAATTTAATGATTGTTTCTTATAAAAAGGACCAAATTTTTTTTCCAAATTGTTCCTTATAAAAAGGACCGGAGGGAGTATGTTTATTTTCAATATGAATGAATATGAAAGTGAGACTTCATTTTTATGGTTTAAATAGTTTTTAGTTCGGTGATTAAACCATGACAATAAAAGCACTCACATTATTGTACCTAAAAATAAATTATTGTACACATGTATTAGTATTACATAGATAATAATATGACATTACACACATATACCAATGTGTTCTCTTTTATTGGTTTAATTTCATATGAGTCTCATAAAAAATTATGGATCCCATATAAAATTTATAGGACCCACATAAATTTTAACCAATAAAAGAGAAAGTGTTGAGATGTGTGTGTTACAAAATGTATTTCTAGCATTATTCTCTGACATATAGCGTACTGATACTACCCAAACTCTTTATCATTAGACGAAACCTATTTTATCTTTAATTTTTTTAATTTAATGTGAGTGTGCCTAATAAATACTACTTATTTATTTGGACTTATGTTCACATAAATATTTCTTAGTATTACATTACATAGTAGTTGTTGTCATTGGACATAACTTATTTTTAAAATTGTGGTTCTTGATCTAACCGTCCGATCATAATTATAAAAATAAATTATAAATACTTTATTTTTACCAAGATTAAAAATACAGTTTTTTTTTTACAAAATATAAAAAAATACAGTTATATCGCAAGTTACTTGTAATTTACATATGAAAATCTTTTTTTTAAAGGACATGTAAAAATCATTTGAAAATTCAAGATCTGAAATGCCAAGGTCAAACCATTCTTTAAGGGCTATAAGTTGTTCCTTATACGTTAAGAAAGAATATTTAGGAAATAACATGAGAAATAATGTATCCTTAAATACTTAGTTATTATAATAGGCATTAACATTAACTCACTAGATTTAGTCTAAAATATTGAGTTTGAGTAATATTTTTTTGGTACATATTTGTTTGAGTAATATGTTAGAGTTTTGGTTCGGTTGTAAAAAAAATTGTACCAAAAAAGGAATAAAAAATAACTATTCACATATCAATTGATTTATTAGTTTTACTACTTAATTTTATTGATTCATTGTTTTATTATCTATATTGATATTGTTTTATTTGGGCTTCACAATAGGAAAATAACAAAGAAAATAGCAGGGGAAAAAACTATGAATCTCTTGAACGGATAACAGGGAGTTGCTAAACATCTTCTAATAAATAAATTCAATAGAGTTTTTTAGATGGTGAATGTTATGATATATATATATATATATATATATATATATATATATATATATATATATATATATATATATATATATATATATATATATATATATATATATATATACGGGTCTTATGTTATGCTCTATTTTATATTATAATGTCAAAAAATTATTTGTATAAGTAGTAATTTCAAATTGAAATAATTGGTATTATCAAAATAATAGTAACAATAAAAGTTATCTAAATGTGATATAGATGTTAAATATGTGTTTATACATTTAAAAAACTTATTTATTTATACATCACATTTGAAGTTACTTTGGTATTTTCTTCGTTAACATTGGTTAGCAATATCTTTAACTCATTCATTAAAATAACTTTGGAAATGACAACATATAATTGACCATGAAAAACAATTGACATTGAATAAGGCATGATTATGAGTTGGATAAACTACTTTATTATTGAATTTGTCATTTATATTAATTTGAAACTCATTGGAGCAACGATAAACCAACTTAACTCATACTCAAAATCGAATATGATAAAAATCATGCGGTGCATACCAACCATTAGTATTTTTTTTTTTACTAACATTAGGAAGTAGTCCTAACAATCGACCAACTCCTTATATACACAAAGAATAGACAAATTTTGAACATTAACTATTTTGAAAAAAAAACAATAAAATACACAAAATAATAAAATTTAAAAAATTTAAAATGGATAAAAACCCAAAACAATAATAATAATAATAATAATAATTATTATTATTATTATAATTAGTACCACACATTAAATGGATGTAAGTGATGTGGCTAAATGAAAGGTTTTGATTGGTTTGTGGATTAAGGTTTAGATAGACAATTGGACAACTATCTAGGATTTATATATATATATATATATATATATATATATATATATATATATATATATATATATATATATATATTTGGATAGGATATGTATCTGTAAGTATACACTGTGGTGGATAGCTCTGATAAGTCTACAAGTTAATAAACACTGTTTGTAAACATATTAGAATTATTCACCTCATTCACTTGAGTGGTGTACCTGTTATATGATTATATCTAAATAAGACGTGCACCTTTTAAAAAACTTAAAAGTTTATAAACTACATTGAAATCTTAAAAATCCGCGTTACAAATCCATTGAAATCTAAATTGACAATCTTAATTGTAAAAAAGTTTGTTATTTTTTTTAAAGTCACTACAATCTTACAAAATCTTTAAAACTTTTTTTTGTCAAAATAGTCATTTAAAACCTCAATCCAATAAAATCAAAATGAGAATGTTATCATTTACGGTATTTTTTAAACTAAAAATAAACACTTTTTTTAAATGTTTTTTAAGAACTACATTGTAAGTTCGGGTCTTATCAACATTAAGAAGCTAAAAAGATAAATAAAAAAAAATTGTATTAAAAAAATTCAAAATTTAACAAACAAATAAAATCTTCAAGAAAAATCTTTTGTTTTTAGTCAAAAATAAAATAAAATCTTTCGTTTATTATCTAGTGCTTGTGAGGAGTTATAATCCTCTCCATTTTTCATTATTTCCATTTTCTCGTTACTAAAGTAGCGTTTGACAACCACAAACAAGTTGTTTGAAATGTGCAGAAATGATGATAATGCGACAGTAGGGAGAGTAACACCATTATTTTGGTGCATTTGACATATATGAAACGACAAGATATGAAATGACAATACTCAGTCACCAAGCTACGTTGGAAGAATGATGCTCGTCGTCGGAACGAGTGATTTATTATTCACCAATTGCAACATCACAATGTTGCTTCTGTTGAGGATCCTGGGCCGATTCGGTGGAAGAAACCAGAAGTGTGATGGATAAAAATGTAAGGTTGATGTTGCGTTTGTTGTTGGTTCCAATGTGACTTCTATGGGTATTTGTTTTCGCCATACCAAAGTTTGTGGCTGACTTGACTCAATGGCAGCAACTTGTTTACTTAGTAGTGAAGGTGAAACATGAGCTCTATTTCATGTTATAAAAGAGACTAATCATCGTGGATTTGAGTGAGTTAAATTTGAAAGTGGCTCAAAGTTGTTGGATTTGACGTTATCCATTCTATATTGAGAGGAATTCTAATATAGGCACAAAACCCAAATAAAAAATATTTGGGTACACATACATAGAGCAACACTTGCTTGAACACAAATGTCTGGACACAAAATATAGGCACATATACACATAAATTAAAAAATTAAAAGAAAAATAAAATTGCCACATCAAATTATATTACTTTAATTATTTTTTATTTTTATGTTTATGTTTTTTGGGTGTATGGCCAACAAATCATATTTATGATTGTGCTTATTAAAGAATTTCTCCACATACATAATTGAAAAAATTTAAATATAAAATAAATTCGTCACATCATTTAACATCACTTCAATATCATTTCTATTATTTTTTTAAAATTTCGTGTGTGTGCCTAAATATAAAACATTTAGGCTTGTGCCGAAGCAAGAATACATCCCTACATTGAAACATGTATCTTCAAAGCACATGTTAATATTTTTCCATAATATTAGTACAAAGTTTCAACCGCCGTTAACAACGACTAATATCTATTGAAAAACCCACGGTGATAAAATCTACAAAGTGTGTTTTTCTCCTTCAACCAATTTTCTTTATATGTACGAAGTATCGAACCGCTAACCACATGGTTAAGAAATTAAGAAATAAATTATACTCATTCTATATAAAAAAAAAACAAAACATGTCCTTAAAAAGATATCTTTAAGTTTCTTCTGTTACATCAGCATTCCATCATGTTTTTTCCGTGCGAAAATTCCTCATTTTGTTTGACATTATTTTCCTTCTAAACTAAACAAACAAACAAACAACAAATTCTGTAATAAAATTCTTACCTATATCTACTTTCTAGGGTTCTTCTTTCTCTCTCTCTCTTTTCTCATCCAAATCGAACCAACCCATTTTTTCATCTCTGCTAAATTCCCAACACAGATCTTCTTCTCCTTCTTCCTTCTCTCACCTCAATCACTCTCAACAAACTGTTTCAACTTTCTCACATTCATTTTCATCAATTCTTCATCATCGAATCTATAATTTTTTAGCGTTTTTCTTCCTTCGTTTTTATGGTGGATATGGATGGATTTGGTGGAGGTGGGGGTGGTGGTGATATTGGTGGAGGAGGTCCTAATACTGGAGATCTTAGGCAATTGGGTCATGTTCCTACAGGTTTGCTTGCTTCATATTCTCTGATTCAATTCTTATTTTTTTTGTGTTCTTTTTTTTAATCCATGTTCGTTATGTAGATCTGCTTTGTTTTAGATTGTGATTTAATTTTGAGTTTTTGGGAAAATTGGTGCATGATTTGGTGTTTGATTGTCAGTTTTGAATTTCATACAATTCAGCTGAATCAAAAGCTTTTTTTGGTGTGAATTATTGTTGTGATGTTTGGGTTTATGTAAGTGCTCATGTATAAGTTATTTATTTAAGCAAAAGATTGAATAAAGTCAATTTTTTTTATTTATTTTTATAAATGGTATAAATTGTTTGCGTAAGCTGTCATAGAGAGGTAATAGAAGTAAGGTGAAAGCAACTTATGGGCATGTCATAAGCTCTCACAAGTGCTTATGCTAGTAGATAAGCTCAAATAAGCTTAATACAAAATGACCCTTATGACTGAATAATGACTTTCTGTTTGTGTGTGGAGGCGGAGGGGTGGAGAACATGGTGTGATGAACTTGTCTACTCTTGTCCATTTTCTTGGCTTTACATGTTGAAACAGCTAAATGTATTTTTAGTACTCAGTGGTGTGCTTATCTAAATTTTGTTTTGGTTTTTTGTGCGGATAATGGTCTCATGGGAACTCTCTGCTATATGGAAGTGGAGCACTGCTACCTGTACTTTTCATGTTAAGTAGTTCTAAGAAATTGCTAAAATGTATTTGATGTTTTTTTGTTATGCAGGAGGTGCTGTTTTTGATGCATCACAATATGCATTCTTTGGTAAAGATGCTGTTCAGGAAGTTGAGTTGGGAGGGTTAGAAGATGATGCCCATTTGCCAACTTTTGAGTCTAATGAGGAGGAATTCTTTTTTAATAGAGAACAGGTTCATTTTCAATCTTATGTCTGTTTTTCTTTATTAAAAATTTCACGATTTTATGTTGCTAAAATGTTTTTGAAGTTGTGTAAAAAAAAAGTTTTTGAAATGTTATCATGTTGAGTTTACACTTTTGTCTGACCAACATCTCCCGTCTCTTCCTTTCTCACGCATTTCACAGATATGATTCTTGAATTCTGTATCAACTAACATTCTCTTTCACTCTGCAGGACGAGGATGTAAGATCTCTTTCCGATATTGATGATCTTACAACCACCTTTTGGAAGGTAAGGATGTTAAACTATGATTATCTCACTTTTCTGGATTCTGGAGGTTTTTATTAGATAAGTGACTCAAGTGTTGTGGCCAATGGCCATGTTTAATTTGCACGCTTAATGCAAAAATGCTATATATATATTTGAATTAATATTTTTATAAAAACACGTGTTCCCACTTCCTGTAATATGATTGATGTAATGTTTCAAATATGAGTTTAGTCATGAACTGGAGAAAGAGTGAAAAGTGAATGCTCAACAGTAATCAGTTATTCCTGCACTGTTTTTCCATGATTTTAGTTTCATTTGTTTTCATTAAAATTTCTCAACTTTCCCATGAGAAAGAGTTGAAACAAGCCGCAGGTTTGGTCCAGAGTTGTTAACTAAGAGAGAATCATGCAATTAAGTTAGTTCAGGGTATAAAGTAAGGAGCTTAATCCTATGTCTGAGTATGTCCCCCCCCTTGTTGTATGCTATCTAAGTTAGAGTTTTTATCATTGTTGTCAATGCCATTATGCCAGAGAGCGGAAGATCCTTTGACACGCGAAAGTGTTGTTTCTAGGTTATAATGGGGAGAACCAATCCACGTAAGTGCTCCTCCGAGTATCCCATTCTACTTGATGTTTGACTTAGACAAACCAAACAAAACCATGTCTCTATCATAGAGCTTCCCTTCAAAGTTGACGTCTTGGCAGCTGTACTCGATAATGCTCCCCTCGGCCTTTTTTTGGCCAGCCTCTCCAAGTTCTTTTGGTAACCTTAACTACTCCATTGAGCCTCTCGACGATGTGATGCTTAGGTACCTGATAATACCTATTAGAGCATCTTCAATGGAGGTCTCTAAGTGAATTTCATAGAAGGATGAACCTGTTCCCTATCTTTTATCCCCTTTGGAGGAACTTGATGTCGCAAAGTGGGTAAAATTGAAATTGTTGAAATACCTTAAATAAGATATGGCACTGTATCATAAACCAGAAAATTACACACATCTGAACCGAAATCGAGAAATGAAGAAATCAAATAAAATACAAACCACATAAAACATAAATACAAACCGCAGAAAAAAAATCAGTAACCATTCTTCGTTTCCTCCACCAGAAGAAGTTTTGAGAGAATATTCCACCATTCTTCGTTATCACCATCTCGGGGTTGCTGCATGTCCTCCGTCTGTATGCTGTCGCACAATCTGAGTTTGGTGGTTTGAATAAAGAGATAAGAGAGGCACAATCTGTGTTTGTTGTTTGGAAAAGAGAACAAACGAGTTTGTGAGAAGAAAAAGAGATGGAGGGTTGGTCATTTGGAGGGGAGAAACAGAGATGTGTGGGTCTGGGTTTGTGTGTTTGAGAAAGAAAGAGACATGGATGGTTGAAGAAAGAGATATGGAGGCGAGAAACTGAGTGTGGGGATAGGTTTGGGTGGAGGTGCGAAACAGTGTTTTTTCAAAGCTGAAAAACACAGTTTGGAATTTGGATTTGTGTGTTTGCGAGAGAAAGAGGCAATGGGTCTGTTTGTGCGTGGGTGTGAAGAAGGAATTTGTGCGTCAACAAAAGCTAGCAAAAACCTATTACCGTCAATATTGTCAATCCTGGATAGCGGGTTGTTAAAATTCTGCTACACAGTAGTGCTATCGGGCCACCATATCCGCTATTTGACAATATTTTGTACTGCCGGGAGTACTAAATAGTGTTTCCCGGAACAATAGCGCCACTATAGCAGCTATTTAACACCACTGATTACTGTTGAAAGACACAATAAAATAAATATTTTAATTGAGACATCATTGAGTACAGATAAAATAAATAAAAAGTGTGGGTTGCTAAGAGTCGCATAATTTTTGTCGGAAAATGTGTATGAGTTGCATAAGTATGACGTGGCATCATGGGGACCCCTTGTTAGTAGTATATATGGAATCCAAAGTTGGTTCTTTAAAAAATAACAATTGGAGATTCTTTTAGAATATAAGAAAATATCTTATAATGTCTTTGATATTATGCTCGAGAATCTTACATTATCTTTTTGTTTCTTATATTCTAACAGTACCCAAGTCTCTTTAAAAAGCTTTTCTTGGCAAACGAGAAAAACCCATTATAAGTGATAGGCCAGTTTGTCCAGTTGAAAAAACCCGTGTAATAACTGAATCAATAGTATGTAGATCATGCAACTTTAAAGTCTTCGCAAAAAAATCACCAGTTATGAAGGTTTTCTTCCCATGGCTGGTGTTCATGGCATGTTTTGTGTGCAAGATTGTTCTCTTTTAAATTGTGGCGTATGTGTATCTATGTTTCTTTTGGAGTAGTTAGTGTGCACGAAGTAGGTCTGTCATATTGCTTGTGATTCAGAGATGATGGATAAAATTGTTACTGCAATTTGCAACTATTTTGTTAATGATTTTAACCTTTTGGGACTTCTACATTTAAAAGATTGTTGGTAAAAGGTATTACTGGTACTGCATTATTTGAGCTTGTCAATGTAATTGTGCACTACCCATTTTCTCAGCACTATATATTAGATTTTCCTTTTTGCCTTTCCTTGGAGCTTAATTCCCATGGTTGCTAAGTCCATTAGTTTTGACAATTAGCTATTATCTCATCCATAAAAGAAAAACATAATGACAGATTAATCTGATTAGCTTGCTTTGGCATTTCAAACACATTTGGAAGTTATTTGCATCAACCTAACTAGTTCTGTCTCAAAACAGAAGTTATCTGTTTGATCTTTTCTTGATATGTGACCTACCTATATGTGCAATTTTGTGATTCAATTTCTAACTCCTATTGATTTTGATCATATTTGTTTCTTTGTCTCTGTAAATAGACATTGCTTCTGCTTTGCTCATCAATATGAATACTAAGCTTCTTTTTTATTTTAAAATTTAATTTCAGTTGAACAAGGTTGTCAGTGGACCAAGAAACCCAGGTGTTATTGGTGAACGAGGATCAAGAGAAAGTGAGTAAATCAATTCTATTTCACCCACCAATTTTCTTTTATCGAAATAAATTATGTCAAATTTTTGCATTCATTTTGTTTATCTTTTTAAAATTGAGTAGAATGTAGATGGGCAAATCGGTCTTCGAAATTGTGAGCATTATTAGTCAAAGTAGTCCTTGAATTTAACGAAATGGTAAATGCATTTATGAAATTGTAAGCATCATTCAAGATCGTTCCATGTGAACTTCTATTGTTAAAGGCTATGATTGACATGACATGTTAAATGAACATGGGTTCTTCCTCATAGATCCCACATCAATGCCACATCACTGAAAACTTAGGCCCCATTTACTTTGTCAAAACATTTCTTGTTTTCATTTTCTAAAATGTTTATTTTAACTCTCTAATAAGATGTGTGACTTTTAAAGTCAATCATTGTGATGGAGAGAAGTTGAAATGCTAGCCAGGGGTGGTGCATTTCTGGAAATGATGAAAACGGTTATTTTGGTGTTTTCATTGTTTCCAAAAAAAAATGCACACAATTGTTCACTTCAAAATCTATTATCTCCTTCGTAGCAAGTAAAATTAACACAAATGTTAGAAAATAAAAATAGAAAATATTTTCACAAAGTAAATAGAGCCTTATGCGTCACGTTAAATTCATTCATTGATTAGATCCATGTGGAAGGCCACATGTTTATTTAGTGTGCCACGTCACAGCTTCCTGCAGAAGAAGTTTATGGAGGGACAGTTTTGACTTGACGATTATAATTTAAAGGATGTATATGCCAATTCGCAAGATACACGAATTATTTTGATCGATGCTCAAAATTTTTCCTATTCACTCTTAACATTTCTAATATCTTTCCATTATACTCTGATAATCTTTGTTCCGAGAGATTGATGACCATAGTTTTAGCTACAAGTTTATTCATAACTTGATGGTTTTTAAATAGAAATCTTCCTCTATTCAAGAAATTGAGTGCAATGAAAGTGATAACTTAATTGTGTTGAGTCCATTCAGTTTTGTCTTGCATCATGTAGTCGTAAAACTAATGATTGAGGAAAAACACCAGTTTCATCTGAGGGGTTGTCTCTAGTATATGATTTTTCAGGTCTGGTCTTGTCTGTTTAAAATCCACATCTGAATATTTTAAGATGAGGTTATGATGTTATGTGTCTCTTGTGTTCAAAGGACTATGTAATGCTGGGTTTTAGCAGCTTTATTCCCCCCCCCCCCCCCCCCCCCCCCCTCTCTGTAGACAATGTCTTATTTCAAGTCGACTGATTTTTTTTGTTTTTGTTGTATCTACTATCCAGACTCTACATCTGATTTGGCACAAAGAGACGATGTTCATACCTGGTTTGATCAGAATGCTTATGATAGTGAAGGTTCAATTGATGGAAAAAGATGGTCATCACAGCCCCAATCTTCTCTTGCCCATTTACAAAACTCAAAGTCCTTGTACAGAACATCTTCATATCCTGAGCAGCTAAGGCAGGATCAAAACTACCACCTCCAACATTGCTCCAGTGAGCCGGTTCACAACTGGCTTGATCAGCATATTTATGATATTGAAACAGCTCATGATGACAAACGATGGTCATCTCAGCCACATAACTCCATTCCACACTTACATGAATCAACATCCTTGTACAGAACATCTTCATATCCCGACAAACAACAGGAGCTTACTCGTTTTTCTAGTGAGCCAATATTGGTACAGAAGTCTTCGTTCACTTCTTATCCTCCGCCGGGTGGTCGATCTCAGCAGGGTTCTCCAAGTCATAGTACAGGCCACTTAAACATTCCTTATCACACTGGAACAGCAGCTCAGATGGCACTATCATCTCAAAATCGTTCACATTTCTCCAATTCTGCACTACAGTTGAGTGGATTAAGCCTTGGGTCACATTTTGGTGGAAACACACGCCAATTTCCAACTGCTTCCTCCCCTCTTAGTCAACGAATACAGAACCAACTGGTCAACCAAGGAGGGTTATATCCAGGAGATCGTTCCAACCTCCTTAGTAATATGTTGCAGCAACAGTTACACCTTCATAGTGGATCAGTTTCTCCTCACTTGATGACTCAATTGCAACAGCAACAGCATAGAGTCCATCATCCTGTTCAGCAATCTGCAGGCTACTTGTCTGGTTTCCAGTCCCATTTATTTAATCCCCACCTTTCCTCCAGCTCCTCTGGCAGTAGCAAGTATGATCACAGACCGAAATCAACTCAAAAAGGTAAACATAGTCATCGTTTATCGCATCAAGGTTCTGATGCCAGTAGCCAGAAGAGTGAAAGCAGTTCATTACAGTTTCGGTCCAAGTATATGACGAGTGATGAAATTGAGAGTATTCTTAGAATGCAGCTTGCTGTCACTCATAGTAATGATCCATACATAGATGACTATTACCACCAAGGTCGTCTTGCGAAAAAACCTTCCGTGGTTAAGTTAAAACATCCGTTCTGCCCAACCCAAATAAAGGATCTTCCTTCACGAACACGTTCTAGTAATGATCCACATGCATTTCTTCAGGTTGATTCCCTAGGGAGGGTTTCATTTTCGTCTATTCGTCGACCTCGCCCTCTTCTTGAGGTTGATCCTCCAATCTCTTCTGTTCCTGGTAGCTCCGAGCTGAAGATTTCAGAGAAGCCTCTTGAACAGGAGCCTACATTTGCTGCCAGAGTCACAATTGAGGACGGTCTTTGTCTTCTTCTTGATGTAGATGATATTGATCGTTTCTTACAGTCTAATCAGCCACAAGATGGTGGAACGCAATTAAGACGAAGAAGGCAGGTCCTGTTAGAAGGACTAGCTACTTCACTTAAACTGGTTGACCCGCTGGGAAAGAATGGGCACAAGGTTGGACTTGCAGCTAAGGATGACATTGTTTTCTTACGGATAGTATCTGTCCCTAAGGGACGCAAGCTCCTTGCGAAATATCTTCAATTGCTTCTTCCTGGTAGTGAGCTCATGCGGATAGTGTGCATGACCGTCCTTCGGCATTTAAGATTCTTATTTGGTGGGCTCCCCTCAGATCCGGCAGCTGCAGTGACTACATGCAGACTTGCTGAGGTTGTTTGCCAATGTGTCCGAGGAATGGATCTTGGTGCTCTTAGTGCCTGTCTTGCTGCAGTTGTTTGTTCTGCAGAGCATCCTCCTCTACGCCCTGTTGGAAGCACTGCTGGAGATGGTGCTTCCCTTATTTTGGTATCTGTTCTTCAGAGGGCTACCGAGCTTCTAACCGATCCACATGCAGCCTGCAACTATAAGATGGGTAATCGTTCGTTTTGGCAGGCCTCATTTGATGAATTCTTTGGCCTTCTTACTAAGTATTGCATGAATAAATTCCAGAGTATCATGCAGTCCCTGCATATACCAAATTCACCAAATGTGGATGACATTGGATCAGATGCTGCTAAAGCTATTAGTACAGAAATGCCTGTTGAACTCTTGCGTGCAAGCCTCCCTCACACTGATGACCGCCAAAGGAAGTTATTACTGGACTTTGCTCAGCGATCTGTTCCCGTGGTTGGATTTAACAGTAATTCTGGGGGAAGCGGAGGTCTTGTGAATTCAGAGACAGTGCTAAGTTGAAAGATAGCTTTAAGAGAAGTTCTCCATAATGGTTTTTGGGTTGAAAAGTCATGTCAAATATCATAAGGACAACCCTTCATCTGTTCAAATACATTTAGTGCTCAAGTACTTCTGGAGCAAATCTTAAATGGAAGTGTATCTATATGATGGATGGAGGCTTCTTCCTCACTCTTAATTTTCTACTAGTTGTCATGATGCAGAGAAAATGTGCAGCATCGTGAAACAAATATATGATCAGGCCCTTTATTTTATGATGTGCTTGGCTTGATTTGTTCCTCTTGTCTTTTATTTTTCTCTTGACAAGGGAGCTTATTTTTATTTTGTTACTATGTGTGGCTGGTAGGAACAGAATAGTTTTTAGTATGTACAGGTTTAGGTAATATATGATTCCCATGTTTCCTTTCTTATTATTATATATAGAAGGGTGAAAAAGGGTGGGTTGTACTTGCGTCGTATCTGTCAGAGAACTGTTCTATTCAAAAAATGGTATGGGCTATTGGCAATGTGTAAACTTCGCAAAGAAACAGGTTGACAATTTAGCATGCTGAACTCAAAGGAACACTGTAGTAAAAAATAAGTTATGTTGAACCTGCTGCATAATTTTATCTTTTTCTTATGATACATATTACAATTGTCAATTTGTATATATGTGTTCCTTATGTATTACCCAACTAGTGAGAATATTTGAGTTTGGCATGCTTTGCTTTGGATTTTGTTGAGGTTCATTCTACTTTTTAGCATGAATTAATGGTTGAAAATGTGTCCATTCCTCCTGAATGGAATTTGATTTTGACAGCAATAGTTTAGGCGGCTTGGTTTCTTCTCATTGTTCATAATGTGTATATTGTTCTTGCATTAGAGTTCTATGCCTATGTGTGTGTGTGTGCGCATGCGGACAGTGACCATTTATGTTTATAAACTAAATCATATAGTCGGAGAGCCATTCGGTCTGAACGTACCTTAGAATCATTTGTGAGAAACTGGACTTGGCACCATGAATCAGCCAAAAAGTGTACAAATCTGGTCGAACCCCTTTCAAACAGTTTGCAAAAAACATTTTTTTTTGTTTATACTTCTTTTTTAAAAAAAAATGTAAAGGGGTTATATGAACTATATATAGATCGTAAACCTCAATCAACAACACTTTTGTGTGTGTTACTCCTCTCTGTTTCATCTTTGAGTTATGTTGCTTCACTTTTCATTTCTGTCAAGCTAAGATGGAAGAAAATTGAGTTGTGCTTTGTGAGACAGGAGAAAATGAGGGACATTGTCATCCGGTTTGGATTATAAAATTTGCAGTATTTTTTTTAAGTGTTCGAATTCTAGAATTCGAGCACTTCATATATACAGTCGATTGAACTGCGTGTTTAGTTCACGTGTTGTGATATTAATGGCCACCGGCCACCAATCATTACACCTATCTTGCGTACGCTTATAAATATCACATTTTCTAAACTAAATTTATATAATTTATTTATCTTTTTGATTGTTCTTTTCATTCATGGATGATCGGCTGCATCGTCTATTTGTTGGTCGATCAATCATATTGTTCTCAACATTGTTCTTTGATGATGAGGTGTGAGGATGATATGTTCATCAACAAAGACTGTTGTCTCATGATGTTCGGGAACAATATGATTGAACAAACTCTTTGAGTTACGTGAATAAGAGTTTCTCTTATATTGATGCCAAATATGCCAAACTATGCTCTATTTCATCATTTCCATTAACGGATAACTCTTTTCACCTTGGTTTTCTAGACATGATTATGATACAGTCTCTAAAGTGGACATGTGTAAATGTTGTTGAATTTATCCTAATAGAATATTTATGCTTTGCATTGTAGTCTCCCTCTTGGGATTTTAGAATCCAAAACGAAAATTCACACCGAATTTTTTGTTTACAATAAAGCTGAAGTTCGAATCTAAGAGCTCTAGTATACTATTAAATCTCTCACCATTAGACCAAACTTAGTGATTTACACATCAAATTTTTTAGAATAGGAGCACAAGAATCATGTTGAAATATAGGGTTAAATATGAGTTAAATATGTTTTTTTTCCTCAAATGATATTTATGGTATAAATTCATAAAATAGAAGAATCCATAGCAAATTTATATTTTGTAATATTTATTATTTAAGTTCACATTTTTTTTTGACGGAGTATTTAAGTTCATGTAAATATCCTTTTATTATTTTTTTTTCAAATTTTAGTGTTTTTTGACTTTTTTCAAATTTCAAAATGTTTTTTTTATATAGTCAAAATAAATCTTAATATTATCTTGGTTTAACTACACATTTAGTCCTTACGTTTATTTTAGGTTTCAATTTGGTCTTTTACGTTTAAAAAGTATCAATTTGGATTAGTTAGTCCTTTCCGTCAGTTTTGTCACATGTGGTAGCCAGTTTGCATATGTGGACAAACACGTGAACACTTTGACACACTGACACATGTATAGTTCAAACGGTGTTAGTGACAAAACTAATGAAAATGACTAAATTGAAACATAATAAAAACGTAAGTGATTAAATTTATACTTTTTAAACGCAAGAGACCAAATTAAAATCTCAAATAAAGGTAAGAGATCAAATGTTTAGTTAAATCTATTATTTTTATATTAACTTTTGTAATAGTACTTTTACAATAATTTAAAGTTACAGTAAAAAATAGATAACAAACGTGTTTCATTCCTTTCATTATTTTGATGTAATTTCTACTTTTCTGTCTATTCCCTTGATGAGTGGTGCTGCTGCGATCAACTTACCTAAGCTATTTTAGTTTCTTTCCTTTGACATTTTTCCCCTTTTGTTCATAAAATAAAATAGTATACTGTATACATGTTTGCCTTGTAATTAAGGTAAGTTGATGGTTGTAAAAACATTGATATGCAGGTGCTTGGGTTTAAATTTGGGATTCTTCAATTTTTCACACTTAATACATGTAAGTTTTGTCACTAGACTATTTCACAAAAATAAAAAACATATATATTATCTAGAAAAAAGATAACATACATGTTTATAAAAAAGAAACATAACATAACATAACATACATGTCATAGGTAAATGAATATTGTTATTTGAATATCGTACCTAACACTTTAAAAAAAAAAAATTTATAATTGCTGATGTGACATGAGAAGAGATAAAAAAAAATAAAAAATAGGGTTAATATGTTTTTTGCCGCTATAGTTTTCCATAATTTTGTTTTAGTCCTTGGAGTATTTCTTGTCATGATTTTTTTCTCTACTTTTCATTCAAGTTGTGCATATTATTTGAAATTTTAAAAACTTTTCTTTGGTCATGTTTAATACATTATTATATAAATCTCTCTTGCAAAAGTTTAAATTTTTTTTAATAAGAGATGAATTTTATTTTTGCACATAAAAATTCATAAATAAATTATTTTATGTTAAAAAAAATTTAAATTTTTATCGGAGATGTTCTTATAATATTATAGACCTGAATACAAAAAATCATTCAAAAATTTGAAAGTATACAAGAGTTTGATTAAAAGTAGATACCAAAAGTTGTGATAGAAAATTTTTTAGGGATCAAAAAGTACGAAAAAAATCTATAAGGACTAAAAGCAAAATGCTTAAAAATTATAGAGACCAAAAACATATTTAAGCGTAAAAAATAACATTGTATCTAAATCCTAATCTTATAAAAATACGTTGTTAGACATCACTAATTATGTTCATATAATGTTTCTCTATATCATATATCTCTACGTCAACATATACCAGAAAACAAACAAATTGGTTCATTTCCATATTCCATACATTAATTTCCCCATCTCTATCCTAACTCCCTAGTACGTTTGATTTACAAAAAATAAGTAATAATCTTAACTTGTTGTCTAGGACGATGTCTAGTAAACAAAATGTTATTTGGGAATTTTAGATAACCGTACTCGAGACAAAAAGTTGTCGTATGGTTTAACGAGCAACAAAAAGTTTAGTTTTTTTTATTTTTTTATTTTTTTTATCCAGTTCTTTGCTCCGCAGTTTGTCCAATTCCAGAAACAGCTTTAAAAGCAAATAGAAGTTGTACTATCCAATTCCTTATTTTTTAGCAGATCAAACACACCCTGGATCCCCCCCTCCCCCTCTCTCTTAATTATAAAATTATTTTGTGATGGGGAGAGAGAGTGAGACGATAGAGACCAATGGTGTTAGAAGCAATGTTTAAAAACTAGATCGGACCGAATTCGATTCAATCGAGAGTTAGACCTAGCATTGGTCTGAAGAAAAAAAAACCCAAAAAAATATTGAAAATCGATGGTGTATCGGTCCTAGTTTTACTTTTACCAGACCGTCTGATTCATCTTTACACCTTATATCTTTTTTTGACCAATAAAATTAAATTCTCACCATCTCGTTTCTTGAGAGTTCATATATGAGAATGAACTACAAAAATAAATAAAAAGTCTCAAAATGCATAAATGAAGAACGAAGAGAATATGAAATGTTGGTTTTGTGAGAAAAACAAAATGCACAAAATACAACTTTAAATCTCTCGCTAGTCATGTTTCTACATCATCACTATCACTATAGTCCATATATGCATGTTCCTTTCTCTCCCTCAATTGTTTTGTTCCTCAAGGTGCCTTGTCCACTATCGTTTATCTTCCTTCTTTCTTACTCCACCATTTTACACCACAAATCTTCCTTCTTCCACGCCTTCAGCGCCATGCCGTCATCATTCGCATTATTTGCATGCCATGGACTGCATAACTTAGTCGAAATTAAAAGGTTTGCATGCTATTGATGTTGAATAGTTGATAGTTAAAGGATCTTCACCGTAGAGCTTAATTGAAATTTGAAGGCTCCTATAACACTATTGAGGTAGAATTTGTTGGATGGAGGCTCATTGTTGTTATAGTTAGGTTATGGTGGAGTTGGTTTTACATGTTTTGGGGTTATTTTGTGGGATTTGAATCACTCTTTCATTTATGCTCTATAATATATCTTTCTCCAAACTGAAAGTTAGGAGAGACATGTAGAGGATAAATGAAGGTGAGAGATCTAATTTCTTATGTTTTTTGTTGTTCAATGAATTTTTATTTTTTAACTTATCACACAATGACGAAGAAAAGCAAAAATAAGTCTCATGAATCATGGTTATAACATGACTATATTTACAAATTTATTTAAGATTAAGTATGTTTTCAATCCATACAGAATTATGAGTTTCAAGTTTAGTCTCTACTAAATTATAATGGGAATTTTAGTCTTCCGTAATATTGTAACTTGTATGAATAATTCGTATCTTTAAAACCTTTTATAAAAACCAGATATTTTTCAGAATAGTCCATATAAAATGGAAATAGAGACTATATATATCTGAATAGGTTTATTTAAAAGATTAAAATTGAAAACTCGTGATTTTGTAAATACAAAATATATATTTAATTGTTTAGAGAATATAAAGTTGTTTGGGAGGAGGAAAGAAATTGATGTTACTCAGTGAAATCCGGTTATAAGTTAGCTATGCGGTATATTATACGCAGTGACAGATATCATGTTGTGGGTCCCTGAAATGGTATATCGAAAGCTCAACCCTCGCACAAAGCACGCCATTTACTTTGGGGTTTATGTGGAGGATGTCTCTCGACTCGCTATCGGTTGTCACAAAGATGAGTAGAGTGTACTCTCAACTGTCCAGTGTGTGATGAGGAGATTGAGGATGACCTTCATGTGTTCTTTAACCGTACAGTAGGCATGCCTTTGATGCTTGGAACGGTTAGTACACAGTTCATAAACTACAACGTAACAATGTGAGTATGGCTACAAAACCAGGCCAGGTACGGTGGGAAAAACCATCCCCAGACTGGGTAAAATGCAACGTTGATGTCGCTTTTGCTACTGGCTCTGGGAAGACCTCACTGAGATTGTGTTTTCGTGATAGTAATGGTTGGTATGACACAATGACAACAGACTGTGATGTAAACTATAGAGGGGGAAGCATGAACTTTATTTTTAGCTATGCAAGAAGTTAGAAATAGGTCTATTTAGCTAAATAAATAGACCTATAACATACTATCGAAACCCCTCCCACTCTTTGTAAACAAAAAAATAGAGTATTAATCCAAAAAAAAAAAAAGTATTCTTAGTAAAAAAAAATGCAGTACTCAAAATTTAATAAAATAAAAAATTTGGGTAAACTCACAAAAACTTTAATTTTTTAATACAAAAATAAAATACAACAAACATCACATTCCTATCCGAAAAATGAAAAAAATGTTAATCATCGTTTGATTAATTTTTAAAATTCACCAACACATAATTTATTTATTTATTTATATCTAGATTTATCTATTCTATTCTACAGCAACAAATACAATAATCGACGAATCGTTTTAGGGTTCTTCATAAATACCTCTTCCCTTTTCCCCCGATCCAAATCCCTCAATTATTAACTCACAAATCTTCAATTTTTTCTTCAATTTTTCACTCTCAACAAAAAAATATCATCAAATAAACACTGTTTCATTTTCCTTCAATCGTTTTCGTTTTTTTCTTTCAATTTTTTGAATCGTTTTTCTCTTCCCGGGGTTTTGCATTTTTATGGTCGATATGGATGGATTTGGTGGTGGGGATGATGTTCGAGGAATTTCTAACAAACTAGATCAATTTGGGGATATTCCTATTCCTAAAGGTTTACTTCTTTTGATTTTTTAGGTTCAACTGTTTTCATTTTTGATTTTTTGGTGTTTAATTTTAATTTTGTGTTTTTATGATTCATATTGTTTATTTAGATCTGGTTTGTTTTATATAGTGATTTAGTTTTAGCATAATCATCAGTTATAGTTTATAGTTTTGTAGAATTTTGTTAAAATTTGAAAATTTTATTGTTGATTTTTACTTATGAATTTAATTTTTTATTTTTATCTTTGATTTTGTGATATTTTTGGCTGTTCTAGTTGATTACAATAGTGTTTCATTTGTTGGGTCAGTATAGTTTTTCTACATAATAGTGTATTGATTTGAATTAACTTGTTTTTTTTTTTTTTTTTTTTAGTGTAAGACTTGTTGTTGCACTTCAAATGATATTAATTTATGTTTTACTTTGCTATTTATATCATTGGAATTTGTATTTTTTTATTCAATGTGAATTAGTTTTAAGAGATTGGTGCTAGGGTTTTGACTGAAGCTTTTTCTTTATTCTTGCAGAAGGTGAAGTTTTTGATGCGACACAATATGCATTTTTCGGTCAAGATGCTTGTGTAGAAGAAGTTGAGTTGGGAGGGTTAGAAGATGATGACTGTTTGCCTGAGTCTAATGAGGAGGAGTTCCTTCTTAATAGAGAAGAGGTTAATTTTCATTTTTCTTGCCACAATTGCTTATTCTTTTATTTTTAATTGTTTTGGCGCACAATTTTTTGAAATGTAAACATGTTATTCACTTTCTACCACCATTTGAATATTAGGAGTACAATGCTAGAAGTTTGTGTCGACTAATTCTTTTATTATTTAACTTGAAGGTTGAGGATGTAAAATCTCTTTCTGATATTGATGATCTCAGCACCGATTTTTGGAAGGTAAGGCTACTAAATTATGGTTTTTCATGCTCTTGAATGTTTGGACTTATAATTGGGCATGTGACCGAGTATTGTGATGATGACAACATCTTAATTTGCACGCATTAGTTTAACAGTTAATAAATTACGTATTTAAAATATATATATATATATTTATAAAATAAAATGATATGTTTCTGCAAATTTAATGATTTTGTCATGTAATTATGCATTCCATGTGTTAAGATGCGGTGAAGAAGAGTTGAGAATGAATTTCCAGTTATTGATATCAAATGCAGTCAAATGGAGGTCAATAACATCCCATTCTTCATATGGAGTATCCAAATCTGAGTTGTGTTGATATAGATTTTCAATGTCCAGATCATCCCTATCCATAAGATCCATAATCCGCTCAATTGAATGGAGTATCGTTAAGATTTAGCTCAATAGTTCTTATGTCACTCTGTTTTTGGTCAATTTGAATCACCATGACAAACACATCATTCATTGAATCCCATTACATATGATTATATCGAATGTATTGGGATTTTAGACTTGTGGGGCGCCTTAATTTCAAAGGATTCTTGGCAGTGTTGTCAAATGGTGGCCATAGGCAGTGGTATAGTGTAGCAGATTTTGATGAGTCCACCATGAAAACCGTGATGATATCCTAGTTTCGCCATTGGGGCAACATCAGCGTTATTACAGTTTTGTCCATAGCGGTAATAGCATTGAAAACGGATTTAGTTTTTTCTTTTCTTTTCAAATAATAAAACTGAAGAGGCATCATGTGAGTTTCACGTGACCAACTTTTACAATAGAAAACTAGACAGTTAAACTATTATTACTCTTATAATCAACCTAAAATGTTAACTTCTCTATATGTAAGCTGTGCTTTGCTTCCATCGCCTTTAAACACACGTCCTCCATATCCAGCAAGGACGATAATCCACTCAATTCACTTTATTTTTATAGATGCAGCATGTGAGCTACACATGAGCTACTTTTATTCCTCAATTCATTGTTCATTTTTCTTTTTAAAAAAATTATGCAGCTTTTTATTTGTACGTAGCATACCTTTTACATAACTGATTTCTTTAAACCGTTATGTGGCTTACACTATTTGCTCGCAAATTTATCGTATTTTACATAGTGAATTTTCAACCCTCCACTATTTTCTTTGATCCGCTATTTATCAATGAATTTTGGTTTTGAAACTGCATTAATGGTGGTAGTTCCATCATTATTTATGAAAATATTTCGACAATCTCTTTCATAATTCCTTCTGTAATGGCAATACAAAAAAGAAAGTTGGAGGGAAAATCTAGTTCGAATTGAAGGTTATTTGATTGTTCCTTTGGCATTTCTGGCTTATTTCAATATTTGTCATCAACTAAACCTAAAAGTTGTCTCAAACACAGTAGCCAGTACTTTTATATTGCTTGCTCTCTGTGTGTGTCTCTCTCTCTCTCTCTCTCTCTCTATATATATATATATATATATATATATATATATATATATATATATATATATATATATATATATATATATATATATATATATATATATATATATATAGTCGTTGTTTTTATAATGATGCTTTTCTCGGTGAGTGTTTTCCCTATGTATATATACAAATATGTGGTTTAATATTTTCTCATTTGATTTCAGTTGAACAAGGTTGAAATTGGACCACAAAGCACAGCAATTATCAGTGAACGGGGATCAAGAGAAAGTGAGTATAACAAAATTAAACATTTCACCATTTTGCATTTTATCAAAACTAAATGTTGTTCACTTTCTGAATTTTATTTAATTATTTATTCAATATAATCTAGCAGTTTGTATTATGGATTAATGCTTTAGAAAGGGATAAATTTTCTGAATTACTTCATAAATATGGAAGATGGCATTGTGGCATATGGTGGAAGCGTGGCAGTTATAGTAAAAATAAAATTTATACACACATACACTCTCAAACTAATATAACAAAAAGCTGCAGAGAATAAATAGGAAAGCTAATGTTTTTGAGAACTTGAGATATGGAAGGAAAAAGATAATAAGAATGACAATTCGGAACGTGTAATGACCACAGGGATAAAAAGGTGACATCATAAGTGAGGAGATAAAATGGAATAGAACAAAAAATGGAAAAAGTGAAATGGAGATGATAAAGTAAGAGAAGAAAGTTAAAAAGAGGTCATTGGAGAGCAAATAGGAGAGGATGTAAAACAAATGTAGATAAGAGATTGTTCACTTTGAGAGGAAAGCTTGCTTGGAAATAGAGGTTGTTGGAGTAGGTATGTAATGAAAGAAGGGCATATAAAATTGCCAATGATAATAGGTGGAGAGAAGAGAGCAATGAAGAATGCAGCATAGGAGGCTCCTGCTAAAGGGATTGGTACAGCATTATAGGTTTTTTTATCCACAGGGATAATAATCCCTTCCGTAGAAAGCTGTTACACAGGGCAGAGTTTATGGCAGGTGAATGCAATTCCCACATGTCATGACTGCTGCCGTTTTATAACAATTGGTTGTTTACTTGTGTGTGTATAATCCATTTCTGAAGTTTGATGGATTAAGACGAGGTGTTGTTTTTTGTCTTAAAAGTTACTGTATTCACATTTTAGCTGCTCTATTCGAGCATTCATCCTTTATTACTGTTTGATATTTTTTTCTCACTTGACTGAATTATTTATTGTTTTATTATACTCAGATTCTACGGCTGAATGGACACGAAGGAATGATGATCTTAACTGGTTTGACCAGAATCCTTATGATAGTGAAGGTTCTCTGGATGGTAGAAGACTGTCATCACAGCCTTATTCTTCTCTTGCCCCTTTACAAGAATCAAATTCTTTGTATAGAACTTATTCATATCCTGAGCAGCCAAGGCCGCAACAACAACAACCCTACATCCAACATGGCTCAAGTGAATCAATTTCAAACTGGTTTGATCAGCCTTTTCGTGATTCTGGAACACAGGATGCCAAACGATGGTCATCACAGCCACATTCCTCCATTGCAAACGTAGAAGAATCGAAGTCCTTGTACAGTACTTCTCTATATCCTGAGAAACCACAGGAGCTTCTTCATTTTTCTAATGATTCTATTTTGGCACCAAATTCTTCATTTACTTCTTTTCCTCCACCCGGTGGTAGATCTCAGCAGGCTTCTCCAAGTCATAATACAGGTCCCTTAAACATTCCTTATCATGCTGTAGGAGCTCAGATGGCACTGTCTCCTCAAAACCGTTCTCATCTATCCAATTCTGCACTACAGTTGGGTGGATTAAACCATGGATCACCTGTTGGTGGAAACATGCGCCAATATCCTATGGGTTCCCCTCTTAATCAACGAATACCGAATCAATTGGTCAATCAGGCAGGCCTATATAATAATGGAGTTCATCCCAATATTTCTTCTGGTTTAGCCATGATCAACAAATATGATCAGATGCTTGGGATGATGGAACTGAGGGATCAGATGCCAAAATCTGCCCAAATGGGTAGACAGAATATCCGATTTTCTCCTCAGGGTTTTGATATGAGTAACCAAAAATTCAATAATGGATTTCCCCGATTTAGGTCTAAGTATATGTCGACTGAGGAACTTGAGAATATATTTAGATTGCAGCTTGCAGCGACCCATACTAATGATCCATATGTAGATGATTATTATAACCAAGGCTGTCGTGCAAAAAAAGATTCAAGTGATAGGCGTCACTTTTCACCAGCTCAAATAAGGGAAATCCCTCAGCGGGCTTCTTCTAATGAACCACATGCTTTTCTTCAGGTTGATGCTCTAGGGAGGGTTCCATTCTCATCAATTCGCAGGCCACGTCCTCTACTGGAAGTTGATCCACCTAACTCCTCACGTGCTGGTGATCCTGAGCAAAAGATTTCAGAAAAGCCCCTTGAACAGGAGCCAATGTTGGTATCAAGGGTCACAATTGAGGATGGTCTTTGTGTTCTTCTGGATGTAGATGATATTGACCGTTTCCTACAGTTTAATAAGCAGCTTCAAGATGGTGGAGATCATTTAAAACGTAAAAGGCAGGGTCTTTTGGAAGGTCTTTCAGCCACACTTCAGTTAGTTGATCCACTTGGAAGAAATGGACATACAGTTGAACTTGCTGCAAAAGATGATTTTGTTTTTCTCAGGATAGTTTCTCTACCCAAAGGTCGAAAACTACTTGCTAGGTACCTTCAACTACTTTTTCCAGGTGGGGATCTTATGCGGGTAGTCTGCATGGCCATTTGTCGTCATTTAAGATTCTTATTTGGCAGTCTTCCCTCTGATCCAACTGCATCAGAAACTGTAATTAACCTTGCTAAGGTGGTTTCAAATTGCATCTGTGAGATGGATCTTGTTGCACTTAGTGTTTGCCTTGCTTCAGTTGTTTGTTCTTCTGAGCCACCGCCTCTGCGTCCCCTTGGAAGCGCTGCTGGAGATGGGACTTCCCTTATTTTAGTATCAGTGCTTCAGAGGGCTACTCAACTTTTAACTGATCCTCATGCGGCTAGCAACTATACCATTAGAAATCGTTCTCTTTGGCAAGCTTCATTTGATGAATTCTTTGCTCTTCTCGCCAAGTATTGTTTCAGTAAATATGATAGCATCGTGCAAGCATTCCTTGCTCAAGGGGCATCAAATATGGCGGTCATTGGGCCTGATTTTGCTAGAGCTATTAGCAGTGAGATACCAGTTGATCTCTTGCGTGCAAGTCTACCTCACACTGATGATCGCCAGAAAAAAATATTACTCGACTTTGCTCAGCGCTCTGTAGTTGGATATAATAGTAATTCTGGTGGTAATGGTCACCAAGTAAACTCACAGTCCAGTCAGTGATGAGATAATTAGATAACGAGAGGCATTCATCTATGGGTCTGTTTACAAATTAGAATGACAGTAAATTTCACAACAGCCTTATGTTTCTGGTTACTTTGGAGCAGTTTTATGTGGAAGTATCAGGTGCATCTACCTTGAAATTTTTTAGCACCTTCATATCTTTTTACTTGTTAATGCCATGTAGCTTTGTGAGAAACTTGCAATCAGGCCCATTGTGTATTATGATAGACTTGGCTTGATCTGTTCCTCTTGTCTTTTATTTTCTTTTGACAGCGGGAGCATTTTGTTACTCAGTTTGTTGTTTCTAGGGAACTTTAGTGGGTAGAATGTCTAGGGTTAGGTTTAAGCTTAATCCTAATGTTCCTTTACTATTATCATACAGGCATGGGATTGATTTTGTCTATTATTCCTCAATATTTACCTTAATAGGTTTCACTTTCACATGTCCAAATTGATGTAGCATTGTGGGGTAGGCCAATTTAACCATCGGACAAGGTGGTATTGGCATGCCTAATAATAAGTTATGTCAACCTTGTTTCCTGGTGTTATGGTTTTAGTTTCGTTTCGTCTGGTCGTCTCTTGACACTATTCAATTGCTATACACGGTTTAGTTTTGTACCATTTCTTGTTCTCAGTCTATTTGACTATTAATCGGTATATCTTTCTTGTCTCTGCTTTAGTTTTTCATAGATTTCATCTCATGTTAAACAGAAAATGTGGCAGTTTGATAATGCATTTGCTAGGTATATTTAAGCAATGTAGGGAATTTTGATATCATTGGAAATAATGCAAATGTTGTTTTGGAGATGCTATGATTAGTAATAGTACATGATCCTATTGTTAATTTATTGAATGGCGAGTTTATTTTATATCTTGTAAACCAATAGATTAAATTGGCTTGGATTGATTTAGTTATTTGATTTAGAGATTAATTTTAATGCGCGCTGTCATTGTAAAACTATACACTGTCAAGTTGAATAATTACAAATCTTCAGTTGTATGACTTTTAAGGTAGACAAGATTAAAGTTAAATACTTGTAATGATCGTTATGATTGGCGGTGTATGTCAATTAAATCCAGTTGATTTATATTATTTTGGTACATTCGATTGCATATTCTCGATGGAAATTTGAGAGGAAATATTTTGAATATTTGTAGATGTATATTTTTCTTATTCCTTGATGTTTGATGCATCCAAGAGTAAAATAAGAGATTAGAAAGAATAATTTATAGTTGTATTGTTTTTTATTAGTCAAATATATTATGGGGTGTTTAAGTTTTGCGTTTGTAACAATTAGGTCATTTAAGTTTTTTAGGTGACAAATAAGTCATTTAAATTTTTAATTTGTTGCATTGTTACCCTTTCAGTTATTTTCTGTTTACAAAACACTTACATGAATGTTAATTTTAGTGTTAACTCTGATGAATTTGAGGTTCAATCATTTTACTGTTCAAAAAAATAAAAATAAAAATTTAAGGTTCAATCTGATATGAACCATGGGGCTTAGACAATTGAGGCCGACTGAAAGGGAGGGTAACCGGAAGAAGAGTAACATTGCAATAATATAGAAACTTAAATGATCAATTTATTAGCTAAAAAATTTAAAGGATCTATTTGTAAATGACGTAACTGTTATAAACGGAAAATTTTACTTAGATGTATTTGACTCTTTTTTTTTTTTTTTTAATTTAAATTGTTTCTGAAACTAAGCAAATCCAGAGGGCAAGAATTTGAACAAAAATTGAAATTTTCATCCCTCGCTTGTTTGCAAAGGCAACTTTTTGTTTCAAATATAAGTTATCTAAAATATCAATATAATTTTTTATCCATTAAATATCTTATAAGAGAGTTATTCAATATTTTAAACTTTAGTATTTATCTTTCGGAAATCATACACACTTTATAATAAACAATCTATTTTTTATTGCATTTGTAATTCTTTTTATTGCAGCTGCTATTTTGAAAATTGAATATAGACAAACCGTTACTTCACTCGGTCAATGGGGATAAACCACTGCATCTCACTTTTTTTTTATGCTACTTAGTATGTGTTTGGTTCTGTGGTGGATAGAATTGATTTTGATAGAATTGAGTTTGACATAATTGAGTTTGATTAAAAGTGAGTTGAACATAATTGATTTATGTTTGGTTACATTAATGTAGAAGTGATTCTCAAAATTTGATGTTGTTTGGACAATTTGAACCAAAATTGCTTTTGTATGTATAATTACCATATTGGGTTTTAATATGTATATTTTCATAAAACATAAAACTAAATTACTAATAGTTAAATATTTAATTATAATCAGACCCTTATAAATAATAAGTAGAGACATATCTTCGTAAGTATAGCTCAATTGAAAAGGGACATTGCAAGGACGAGAGTTCGAATCATGATACTCCTACTAATTCACCTTAAAAGGTAAAATTCTAGCCACAAGACAAATTGATAAAAAAAAAATAAAATAAAGACATCGAAGCGGTCCACAAAAATTACATATTGTACAAAATTATGCAACACTTATTTTTGGCGTTCCGTATATATACGGCGCCCTATTATATATTTAATTTTATACCGATCTCTGTTCGTCTTGTGCAGAGATCTCATTAATAAATTTTTTTTTGACGAACTCATTAATAATATATTTTTCGTTAAAAAAGAATTATACAAAACTTATTTTTCTTTTGACAATAATTATGCAACACTTATTAATCCACAAATATTACGTAAAAAAAAATTAATAATGCACTAATAGTCATACTAATTATTGTAAAAAAGTACTCATTTATTCAAGCTATATATAACACATCAAAGGTCAACAAATACTTTAGGAGAAATAAGCAATATGCATTGAAGATATTGAGGATAATTACGGAATAAAGGAAATATAGATGTCCCACACACCAATAAATTTATTGGAATCGATTGTAAATGACGCAGAAGCTCCATATTCCAGCTTCACTTAGAATCACGTTTTGAGCTATAGAATTGCTTTAAATTTTGCAAACCAAACAACTTTATAAATGAGTAAAATCACGTTAAGCCCGTAGACGCACGTTTGATGTGTTCAAAAGCTCATCCAAACAAGCACTTAGACTTGAATCAACCTGTTCGATCTCCAAGGCGAGTGCTGGTTCTTTGACCAGTGCTTCCTACGCCTTTTCTCGTGGGTCAGTCAATTGCTCTTGGTTTTGGCAGGCACTCTAAGAGAGAGGAGGGGAGGGGATACTGTAAATCCACTCCACCGAAGGCTATTCAGCTATATCTTGCCCGTTTGTTTTACTTTATTTTTCCTTGTTTTTTGGGATAAGGCCAAGTCTCTTTTGTACATATTTTCCCCCCCTCTTTTTTATATATTATTATAAATTATAGGTAGACAATGAGAATTTCTAGATATGTCAATTTAGATGCGCTTAGTTTATTTATAAAAAACTAGCAGCCAAACAGGGCGCGTTCTGCGCCTGTTTGTGTCTATTATGGAAATTTATATAAAAAATAAAATATTATGGTTGGTAATAAAAAAAATTTGCTGCTAAAGACGAATAAAAAATCTAGCGGCCAGACAGGACATGCCTTATATTATGGTGAATCTGAATTTGTTAATAAATTTTTTTTGCAGCTAAAAAAAAAATCAAGGGTATAGTTGGTCTTATGAAAAGTCCACTTAGTGATTGACAGAAAAACAATTCCCAAAATTTTAAAGAAAATAAAGGAGAACGATCGATAAGTATTATCTCTGGAACAAAAAAATAAAGTATTATCTTAGTAGAAATATTCAAAAATAGTTTTTTTATTTTTTAGTTTAGTGATTAGATTCACACATTTTAAGTGTAAAATAGTGAAAAATCCGAAGTTCGATTTCAGTCTTAGGGTCCCTTTGACCCTCCTTTTTTTCTACTTTTTTCCTCTCCTTAAAAGCAGTAAAGAGGTAAAAAATTGTGTTTGACCAAACTTCACCTTATTTTCTAATTCTTTACTTTATTTTTCTAATTCTTTTAAGGAGAAATATGGTCAAATACAATTTTTTACTTATCCATTTCTTTGAAGGAGAAGCAGAAAAATAGAAAATAAGTAGGGCCAAACGGGACCTTATAATATGTTAGTGATAGCTATTAACTGAATTACACTTACGAAACAATAATAATTTCCAAAATTTTAAAGAAAATGAAGGAGAACAATCAATAAGCATTATCTTTGGACAAAAAAAAAACCTTTATCTTGTAAAAGTATCGGTAATAGTTTTTGAGTTTAAAGATGGTAAGCAGTCAGTGTAATGAAAGTTTACACATATATCCAATGAGAAATCACCACTCTTTCATGTCATATAAGTAGTTTTAAAATAACCATACATGAGTGAGGTGATGTGACAGAAAGATAAAATATTATTGGTTGTTTGTGTATCATTCTTTAACTTTGTCTGCTTATATCCTTTAATCTCATAGTTTTTTGTGTAAAATATATTTTTGGTCTCCATTATAAGTATCTCAAATTTCGTTTTTAGTCCCTATAAAATTTTTCAACAACTTTTGGTTCCTAAAATATTTCCTATAAAATTTAGTCAACTTGTGCATATCATTGAAATTTTTAATTTTTTTTTTCGCGGACATGTTTATTACATTATAGGAATCTCTCTTGCAAAAGTTTAATTTTTTTAACAAAAGATAAATTAAATATGATTTTTTAAAGTTTTTTGCACATAAAAATTCTTAAATAATTCATCTTATATTAAAAAATTATAAATTTTTATGGGAGATGTTCTTATAATATTAGAAACATGAATTGAAAACCCATTCAAAAATATGAACATACACAAGAGTTTGATTAAAAGTAGGATCAAAAGTTGTGATAGAAAATATTTGAGGGACTAAAAATTGTTGAAATTTTTTATAGGAATTAAAAACAAAATTGAAGATATTTTTTGGGACCAAACATTTTATTTAACCCTAATTTTTTTTAAGGGGCTTAGTAATTGCACATTTTAAGTGTAAAAAAAAAAGAAAATCCAAAGTTTGATTTTCAACACTATAATAATGTTATTAATAACTACTAAGTGAATTATACTCATGTATGATTTGGCCTAACTTTTTTTTTCTTCTTTTTCTATAGAAGGAAGAAGCTATGCCAAACAACAATTTTTAAAAGTTCTAGTAAGAAAAAAAACAGCTTTTATATTTTAAGAAAAATTATAATATATTATCAAACATATCTTTTAACCCTATTTATAATAATAAAAAAAGCCTTTTAATTTTTTTTTTATAAAAAAAGTAAGATTTACCAAACAACTTTAATTTTAGTTTTAAAGCTATTATTTTTAGCTTTATGATTAAAATAGTTTCTACACCTAAAAAGGCTAGATCAAACAGTACCTTACTAATTAAATTGGCTTATCTTGAAAAAGAAATTTTTGAAAATAATTGCAAGTTTTGTCAAATTGTTAGTCAACGAAAAAAAAAGAAATATGGATAATAATGAAGTAGTGGCATCTAATCAAAGTTATACACGATTCAACTAAGATGACTTTTTTTGGTTACATGAAGAGAAAAGGAAAAAGAAACAACCAACAACACCGGGAGAGACTACTCCATGGTGAAAATATCATGCAGAACATGATCAGTACCAGGCTTATATTTTCTCAACCAACTCATCCAAAAAGTTATTGATTTTAACACTCTATTACTTTTGTCTCCAACAACAAAATTGTGAACTCTATTTCCCACTTGAAGCCAAATACATCCTGGGGTATTTGTAATTCCCCTCTCTTTCATCAACATTCTGATTTTTGAAGTTTCACCCCATAATTTGGCTGTAACAAGAATGTTGAATAAAGTAACATAATATCCTGGGACTTTTGGCAGAATCTCAAATAGTTTTTTCGCTGAAATTTTCGCAAACTTCACATTCTTATAAACCCTACAGCCACTAAGGAGTGTTCCCCAAGAACAAGCATTTGGTTCCATAGGCATTCTCTGAATAAACTCATGATTCGTCGATGTGACCAGCATGGCTATCACACATGAATAGTGTTTAACATCAGGTTCAACAAGATGATCCCTACTCATTGAATTGAATATCTGGACTCCTTCCTCTTTCAGCCCTGAATGGCTACAACCAGATAGGACACAAGTAAAAGTAACATAATTGGGCTTGACCCTTGATAGTAGCATCTTCTCCAAGAGAAAAGTGATTCTTTTCCATAGCCGTGCATCACATTTGCAAAGCTCATTGTGCTCCAAGTAACAACATCTTTTATAGGCATCATACTGAAGACATTCCTTGAAACACT
Organism: Trifolium pratense; assembly: GCF_020283565.1. Taxonomy (NCBI): domain Eukaryota; kingdom Viridiplantae; phylum Streptophyta; class Magnoliopsida; order Fabales; family Fabaceae; genus Trifolium; species Trifolium pratense. Next base: position 39,948,722 of record NC_060065.1, read on the forward strand.
CAAATCACCGCATTTGTCATGCATATCTACTAGAGCTGTTGTGCTTGTCAAGTCCCCAACTTTTCAATGGCTGAAGACATATCATCTTAAAGAGAACAAGCTTTTAAGATACTAATTGTAATTTCATCAAGCTTAAATCCCATACTTTGCATCTTCCTATTCATATCCATTGCCTCCTCTGTTCACCTATTCTCCACGCATCCACCAATAACAACATTCCACGTGGATTTATCTGCTCTGACTCCACCTCTGCTCATCTGAGAAAAGAGGGGAAGGACCTTTCTCGTATTCTCTGTTTGTGAAGTGTGCAGTTAAAACTCCATTCCAAGACACAATCTCGATGAGGCATCAAATCAAATATTGCTTGAGCTTCTCTTATGCATAGACATTTTGCATACAAGCTCACAAGGGCATTGCAAACAAACACATTTTCTACCATCTCATGTCTCACTGCAAATCCATGAATTGCCTTACCTGATTTCAAATCTTTCAATTTTGAGCACGCAGGCAAGATAGTAGACACAGTCACAAGATTTGGTTTCACCCCATTCCGTCTCATTTTTCGAAAAACAGTCAGACCCTTCTGGGGAAATCCACATTTGACATAGCATGAGACCAACGAGGTCCCAGTAACCACATCTCTGTTTGTGAAGTTTGCCGTTAAAACACCATTCCAAGACACAGCTTCTCGATGAGGCATCAAATCAAATACTGCTTGAGCTTCTCTTACACAGACATTTTGAATACAAGGTCACAAGGGCATTGCAAACAAACACATTTTTTACCATCCCTTGTCTCACTGCAAATCCATGAATTGCTTTACCCGATTTCAAATCTTTCAGTTCTGAGAACGCAGGCAAGATGCTAGACACAGTCGCCGGATCCGGTTTCATCCCCTTCCAACCCATTTCGCGAATAACGGTCAGACCCTTCAGGGGAAATCCACAATTAACATAGCACGAGGAACACGAGTTCCAAGTAACCACATCTTAACAACCAAATCATCAAAAACACATCTCACACCCTCAATGTATTTACATTTACCATAGGCGTGAATTAATGCATTGCCAAGGAAAACATCAGATATCACCCGCACCAAGTTGCATCATCATGAACTTCTTTGGCTCGCAAGGCATCACCAGAAACAGCACAAACCTTGACATCATCCCTGAACACAGGTTTGTGGGGTTTGATCCCACAGGCCTGCAACAAAGCATAGATCTTTATAATAGTCTCATTTGGAAGTCCATGAGTGGTTAAAGTTGAAATCATGGTTGAACAAGTTGTGGGGTCTGGTTGAGAAATATTATCTCAGTGGGTGGACGTGATAGAACTCTGGGGCCACAATTTTGATGCAATCAGCGGCCGCAACAACTGCTATTGCTGGCAGAGGCTCGCAGGTCAAAAGCATCTCACCAAACCCTACAACTGACCGCTATGCTATTTTGCTATAGCGGCACTATTGACAACATAGTGATAAATTAAAATATACAGAACATAGCATATCAATTATTTGGGGCATTTATTCTGAGTTTTGGTTCCATCGAATGAGGCAAACAATTACGAGTTACCATATCTTGACAAAACTCTTCACATTGGAGCCAGTTCAAATTGATTGGATCTTCTCTTAATTCCAAATCAACGAATATAATCAAAATTCAAAACCTTAAAAAAGCTTAAGGTCAAAACTCTAAATTGATCGAGTACTATTAACTAATAGGATAACAACTGAATGGTCAAAAGACAAAGGACTTACACAGACCAGAGAAGAATTAAGCTCATTTTCACATAGACATAATTTAGATCCATCATTAACTTGAACACATCAAGGATTCCCTTAGAACCTCATTTCCCACTTGCACTAAGCATAAAATAACATCAAGTGTCTAGTTCTGAAAACTGCATGCTGAAGTTTTTGTTTCAAGCTCTTATTACCAATAATATCCAAGTTCTTATTATTTCTCTCATTATTTTATCTAAAAATTGTAACTTCCAATAGAGTAATATACTGTTAAAATGAAATAAAGAACCACATAATGTCTGAAGGCCAAGTTGGTATCCCCATATCTGATTTGGTATTATAAATAGGTTAGAAATTGTATCTAATATATTGCATTGCTAAATAAGAGATTTACATGCTTTCTGTTATTGAATTGAAGCCAACGATATTAAATATGAAGTCCATAAACTGTTATAAAAGGTTGTCCATGACAGGTGAAGACGATCTTACCAAAGAAATCAAATAAGTGGATTGACATCCTTTATGTGAGCAAAGGATCATCAATCTCATTATCATTGATATAACCTAAGAGACAATATCAGTCAATTTAGGTGTAAAATCTCTTATAAGGCAATAAAGGAAGAAAAAAAATCAATAGTTCGGGTGCCACATGACTAGACTGAATCTTATACCATATTTCAAGGTGACTACAGTACATGAACTGCAATTAAAGGTTTGGTATATAAACTTAAAACTGAAGAGTTTGTGATTGTCATCACATTATTGAGATCCACTTAATCAGTGCAAGTCGATTATTCAATAATTGTAATGTTACTTGTTTGGATATCGAGGCACACTTTCAATTACAACTAATTATGGGAACATTTGTGTTTTTCTGTTTGTGTATACTATGATTGCAGGATGGACATTGAGTGTTGGTCAGGGTGCTTGGCAAACCCATAACTTCATGTGAAACACAAGAAAAATATACTTCTAAGTACTAATAATCAACAAAGCATAAAAGTTTCACTTCAAAATAATATTTTCGTTCTATAATGATTTTTGAGTTTACAACCGTATCTATACATGAATCCAAAGCTTTTCGTGCAGCCTACCGACAGGACTTTGCAGAACTACAACATTAAAACTCCTAACTAACTGTAACAGTTACCTAACAAAAACTGTAACAGAGTCTAACAGCTCAAAGTAAGGGTTGCTTTGAAAAACTTCATATTCTAGGTCTACTAAATCTTAAAACTAAAATAATTTTGAAATGTCAGAAAAAGTAACATGACCAAAAAATGTTCAGCTCCTACAAAATTTTACAACACACCTGAATCTCCTGTACTGTAAATCGTCTTGAAGGGTATTACATCATGTAAAGCGTTTTTCACCTTCGTGGTTAAGTTCAATAGAAGCAGAATAAATGAAGTGAACTAGTGCATCATCAAATTCTTCAAGTTCACCTGAATCCCGTAATTGCCTATATGAAGGAGCCATGAGATTTGCGGCGATGTCAACCAACTTCCACAAGGAGAGCTTATAAGCCATTTTGATTATTTTAATGGACAACTGCTTAGAAGAGTCAAGACAAGACATAATCACATTCCAGCAGGCTTCCTGAATACTTTCCATAATCCAGAACTCACCAAGCCAACAAAGCTCCACATATGGTTGCAAATTGAATAGCTTTTCTTGATCATCCATGTTAAACCACAAACAACCAGAAGGGGGATTCGGCAGCTCATCAGAATAAAACCAATGTGCCAGTTTAGTCAATGCTTCCCAGCTAATATCAACCTTTATGACTTGTGAATGACTGCAAAAATAAATAACAAGGGAAACAGATAAGGGATGGACAGTTTCCATAAAAAATGGAGAAATTAAACACATTTAACATTTCATAAAGATGGACTTGGTTCCAGGTAGCTTTCAACCAATTCTTAGATTAAGTTTGGAAATCAAGACTCAAGAACATGCACCAATGAGTTTCCAAACAAATACTTCATCAAATCAAGCTTGTAAAGAGAAGATTTGAATCTTGGGCCTTAATCACAATTTAACCACAACAGGTTACATAGACGTTGATTAAGATAAGATATAAACAAACATGCACGTTTGTCTTTTGACAATGTTCTTCAATTTTCATGAGTTCCAGCTTTTAATTTGAACATCTAGGTGTCCTCTTCATCACTTGTGTATCAGGAAAACTGTAAACTACATAAACTAACAATTTTTTAAATCATAATCACCTTTCTTGCATTCCTGATCGAAACAAACCCTGTAAATAGTCACAGCCAGACTGCAATATGACTTTGTGAACATGCAAATGTGGTACTGGATGAGAACAGATATTACATGCCCATCCAACAGGCTCATTCAATTTAGCTTCCATTATGACATCTCTGAAAACAGAAATTAACAAAATCAGAATTTCTCTCCCAAACTACTTAAGCAAATGTTTGCAAAATCACTGGTAACATTTTTCATTGCGTAAAAACCTTCTACTTTCCCAAAACGACAAGTCAATAAATTCCTAATCAATAAGGAAGCTCCAATCAATAAGGATTTAACTAACAGTTGTTTTACTATAAGCTGGATAATACAATGGAAAACAGCAAATCACAGCAAAAGTTTCCAAGTTTTATAGTCCTTTACTCCTTTCAGAAAAGTAACTCTCATTTGAAAAATACGGAATGAACCTAGTAAAATATCAAAGTCAAGGAAGCTACTCAAGTATATGAAATGAAATAAATATGGATCAACAAGAAAACACAAAGTCCACAATCACATGCAGCCTCTAGATATCTAGAAGAAATCTGGTCAAGAAGAAAACCGTACGAAAAATAACTTCCAGCTGAATCAAGAGATGAAGTAAGAGTAAAGCCGGGGAAAGGTATGCCCCACTTTGGAGATTGTCTGCAAAGCATTTGCAAGAGAGGCTGTAGATTGCAACGCTTAGCAAGAATTTTGAGCTTCTTCACAGTTTCTTCTTCTGCTGCATGCAAGCGCCCCAGATATACATATTCCAACAATAACAACAATGCTTCATAATCAACGTGGGAAGAATAGCGAACTTCTCGCATGGTCTCTCCAACAAAATTATTTGTTATTTGTTTAGAACTCTTACTACCAGATAACATTTTAGAAGGTAGAATTGATGGACATCGAACAGCAAGAATAACACCATGAACACCCACAGAATCCCCATTTGCTACAATGAGTCGCAAATCTGCATATTCTTCCTTATTAAAAGCCATCCCAATCCTTTTGGAATATTCATTTGGGAAACCGTAAAATCCAAAATAACTTAGAATATAAGAAACATACCATTTCACTCCAGGACTGAAAGAGGTGTTACTACAGATCTCATGAAGTTTGTTAACTAGCTGAGTTTTAATGTTTGTCACCTCTCTAGTAAATTGCTGAGGGTTGTCTAGTAAAAGGCCACACTGATGAAGAAATTCAGCTAATCCCCACAGACCATAAAATAAGAGAACATTGGAACCTTCCCAGTCTCCTTTACAAATCCAGCAACAAGACCTTTTATGGAATACAGTATGCAAATGAGGAGCAACTTCAGGCCTTTCTACATGAATATCATTACTTAAGCATCGTTGCACGAGACGAACAACAGCCTGTATCCCTCTGCTTTCTATGATACATCTTTGATACTGTGGTAAACTTGAAAAACAAGTTAACCCAATTAAGTTGATAACAAGTTGAAGTTTATCAAATGAACTATAGCTTTTCAGGGATGATATATAATCTAGGGTATGTAGTGAGTTTTTCAAGCACGGATCTCCTTTGACCTTCAGTATATCAGATAATACAAATCTAGCATGTGAGGAAATATAATTACATGGAGAATATATCATCATTAGAACAGTCCTTGATACTGGTTCACTTTGAAAATTATCATCAAAATCATTTAGACATATCCGGCACCATTTTTGAATTACATCCACAAAAGTGAAGCTGTAGAAAAAGGAGAAATTTGCACAACATCAATGCTATGACGGTGTAATAAATGTTCAGCTATGAAATTTTAGAATATAATCAGAGTGGTAGTAAGAAACTATGCCATAGAATACATCATAATACCGATGTATACACACATTTGAAGTCGTAGAAAAATGATAATGGAAGAAATACAACTTACCATGCACACAGAATTAGTAAGTTGATGTGGAGTTCACTCTCCTGTGTATTACCATAAGGGTTTGAATTTTCTCCACAATGAATTGTAAGCCACCCAAGAATGTCCCACACATAACTCCTCAGAGCAACATGATAATTGACTTTCAGTCCCTCCTTCACCATGGATATTTGTTTTTCCAATGACAAGACAAATTCAGACGATTGGTCATGAATATTTTCAATCAGAAGATTAAGGAGGACTTTATCAATTCCTTGTTTCCAAAACTTGATATGATGATCGCCAGCCCAACGAGTAATTAGAGCCAACTTGCATGCTTCCACTAATACAGAACCATAATTGTTCTCAATTTTTTTGGAACACGGCCCTGTCTCTCTCATCCCACATATTATGGCATCAACAAGAGCTTCACCACACAAATCCATCACTTTTAAACAATTTTCTTGGGATCTCTAAGTAGATAAAATAAAAGTAATGTTGGTTAGTACAAAGCTATATATATGCAATGTTTATCATATAAAACAACTCTTACCAATAGACATTGAGCAAGTCGAAACCCCTCTATTCGAACATCATGAGGGTTTGATTTTCCCATCGCCTGCACAATCATTTGTAGAAACACTTTTCCATCCTCTATAAGTTTTTGCGCTACCGAATCACATAAAGCTAGTAACAAAAATGATATATTAGTTGGTTTAAATAATTGACAAAATATGTGGAAGATAACAAGAGGGGGGATGGTAAGAGATGGATATTTTAATACCTAAAGATGTGTACAGCTTTAGAAGAACAAGTTTAATAGAACTATCTGTCTTTGTATGCATGTTTGCTAAAACTTTCATAAGTTCAACATCATTACAAACAGGGAACCTAGATGAAGGCCACCTTAACAGAATTGTGCTTAAAAGTGAAGCCATCTCGACAAAATATTCGATTTTCTTCGCACTGCAGTCTTTTATATTTCGAACTATGCAAATGGAAATCTCTGTTTCTTTCAATGCTTCAATAACTGCCTTCTCGCTTGTAGCACTCAGACCCGAGATAATCGAATTCAAAGCAGTAGCACAGGGTATTGCAACTTCTACTTGATGTGAAGATAGCAAGGATGATAGACAATAGACAAGATCCAACATACGCAATTGTAATAGTGAACTAGGTAAAACGCTAACTAACTTCACTGCCACATTTGATGCCATGCTTAACAAGGGCTCATTTTTGCATTGAAGAATCCATAACAATGCTCCCAAAATATCAGCAGCAGATTCCTGATGAATTAAAACAATGAAGTAAAACACATATTCCAATGCCATTAAATCTGACAAAAAGGTCAATTCATCTATATAAGTCCCTTCCCCCCCCCCCCCCCGCTCTCTCTCTCTCTCTCTCTCTCTCTCTCTCTCTCTCTCTCTCCTCTCTCTATATGTAAATGTGTGTGATTGCTTATATACTCCCACTTTTTTTTTTAAAATCAGTTTGTTAACAGGTTACACTATTAGTAGGAAAGTTGACAAATTCAAAATTGTATGTAACTTACTAACATACTCTTTTTTTGTTAACTTTGTTAGAGGTACGAAGTATCCACAACAGTTAAGCAATGGCTAATCTCCGCCAGGGTCAAACCCCTCCCAATAAGGTTTTCTCCAGAGCAAGAGTGATTGGCCGAACCCCTGACCACTTGATTAAGTTGTCCGAGTCCCTTACTACTCGAACCAATCACATCTAAAAGTGAAGTGGGAGTATATATTAATGGCGTGACAACTTAAATAGCAGGTTACATATTTAAAATTCCAACAATAAATTTATAAAATTATACCAGTACAGAACTTCTTCATTTCATAAAAGAAAAAAAAAATGTCATTACTATGATTTTAGTGTATTAAGTCCAAGTAATAATTTGTTAAATTTATATCCTTCATACACTAAAAAACTACACACACCTCGAAATTTAGGTTCTATGCAATAATGTTTATAAATTGGAAAGAAAAAAAAGCTGCAAAAATAAAATGTACCTTAACAATGGTATGACGTGTGGCACGTGCATCAGAAGATATAGAATGAAGAAAAGCAGTAATTGATCGAAGTACATTTTTCTGCACTTCAATGTTAACGCACTGCCATTTCCATTGATTTGTCTTGTCATCAAAATATCTGTGAAAATTTTAGAAATTAACAAAAAAAAAATCAATAGATAGTTTGTGGAAATCTGAAAGAGAAAAGTATAATCGAAAAGCGATACCTGGTGCCAAGGTTTAAGGCGTGGAGAAGACGGCGGTGGAGGGTGAGGATGTGCGAACTCAAGCTCCGATCGTTTTCTTTCTCTCTTGCTGATGATTTCGTCGTCGTCGTCGTATGAATCATGATGATTTCGTTGTTGTGGAGGAGAAGCTAAGTTGAACAAGTTTTGAACACCGCCACAACACAATAATCGCTTATACGAAGTAGTAATTCAAAATAATCCAAACTCAAAAAACGGTGATTGATGATTGTCGCGTATTGACTCTACTCCTCCGGTTAAATTTGGGTTTGGAAATTGTGATGATGCAAGTGCATCAACCATCATAGTAATCTCATGTCATTTTTAACAAACGGTCAATTTTTTTTATCATGGAATAAAGGCTCAAATGATCAATTCATTCGTGTAAATTTGCAAGTTTTTGGTTGGTTTTCATTCCTGTATTTTTTGTTGGTTTTAAAATAGTTCCTTCTAAATTCTTTTGGTTTTAGTCTCTAAGACTACATACAATGGTTTCAACACAAAAAAATATTCAACACCCACTTTTTCACTCCACATCATTTTCTCTTTCTTTCACCTAATCATTCAACACACATTCAACTTTTACCCTCTCCAATGGTTTTTATATTCAACACCATACCCCACCACTTTCTCTACCCCACCACTTTCTATTTCATATTCTTATTTAAATTTTAATTTTTGTTTTTATGATTAAATAACATTATAATTATCGATTAAAATTAAATTAAAATAATACACTTAACAAAATGTATTTAAATATTTTTTTTATTTTCTTAATTTAAAATGCAATACATCACACAAAATTAGGTTGAAATTTGGTGTTAAACCAAAATTAGGTGTGTTTTGAGGATGTTGATTGAAAAATTGATTTGAATTTTGATAATTGTTGAGATTTTGATAATTTTGATAATTGTTGGGGTTTTGATAATTGTTAGAGTTTTGATAATTGTTGGGATTTTGAGAATTGTTGGGATAATTAGAAGAATTGTTGAGATTCATTTCACTAAAAAAAGATTAAAACTTCAAAAGAAACACTAATTAGAAAGATAATAATAGATTAAGATAGTGAAAAACTTGGTTTTTTTTTCTGTGTCCAAATGAAATGAACCAAGTCTCTATTTATAGAGAAAAAAAAATCACGAATTTTGGTAAAAAAATAAAAAAATAAAAATTAATTTGCAATGAGATAATTGAGTTCAAAGTTTTGATAAGATAAAAATCGCAGGAACCAATCAGAATCTGCCACTTTTCCCATTCATCCTTCTCTCTCCGCGTGATTCAAAGGCAACTCTCACAGTTGGGTGCGTGTGATGCACGCGCTGTGCTGGACCAACCGCAAGCCAGCAAGTGTCCCTCCTGCGTCAGATTTTTTCAGGTTTCAACATGTTGAACTTGTTCAACATCTCTTTCTTCCACATAGGTTTCAACATGGCACATGCAATGGTTTAAACTGTTGAATCTCATATTCAACACCCCATTGTATATAGTCTAATGTTAAATGTCGTTTAAAAAATGATGACGTGGTAAACAGAGGCTGACGTGACAACACGTGACATGGTAAATAAGGATGATGTTTCAACGATGATGCCCGACCATGTACTTAGATGGACCAAATCCAAAAATAAAATTGTAAAGAGAGAACAAAACCAAAAAACAAAATTAAACTCAAAAACATATTTTTCTTCTTTTTTCTCTAAACTCGGAAATGACTCATATTTCTCTAAACCCATAAATTGCAAAACATGTTTCAATAGATGTGATTTGAGAGATTAAACAAGTCATTTTATTTTAAAAGTTTGTGAAGTTTTTGGTTGACATTTGAGGATATAATGGAACTCAAATTTAACAATATAAAGTTTGATTAAAAATTATTCATGTCAAATTTTGAAGATGATGATATTAGGAAATTAATATGGTCTTTTGATTACAGAGCATCATTGGCACATCATTCTCGTTTGCCACTCACACATTACCACGTCAGTCTCCGTTTGCCATGTCATCATTTCTTAAACGACACTTAAGAGGGACGAATACCAAAATCTTACGAACTTACGGGAACGAATTAATCATTTAAGCATGGAATAAATAATGTTAGGCATATAATTTATAGGAAATGTTTTTTTCCTAGGTGTTAACAAAGATGATGTATAGGAATAAAATGAAAGCATTTTAATACAGATATATATCAATTATTATATTTTTAATCTATGTTTTAACTCAATCCTAAACAACAAAATTAAGGAGTATTAGATAAAATTTCAGTATTGCTACATAATATCTGCCATGCCACATAGAGAACATATAGGAAACAACTAAAGTAGAAAACACAAAAGTTAAAATTAATATACATAGAAAACATAATTTATTTTTTTATTAACTTCGAGTACAAGGGATACTTCAACATTATAGAAGACTATAACTGCCCGTTCAAAAAAGTAATCACTATTACTATTTCTCTCTATTCTTATTTTAAAATCAAAATTTATGACCAAGTGTTGGAGGCTTATTCTTGTGTGGTAAAGAAGGAGCACCAGTAGTGAAATCTTCTTCTCCTTTTGTATCATCATTATCATGTTGCAACTGAGATTGATTAGAATCTACACTTTGTTGTTGTTGATCACTCTTTGAAATATTTTGTGCACTTGAAAACAAATCAACTTTTTCAGAATCTGATATTTTTCCTCCTTCAAGTGGTGTACCATGTTTATAAACTACTCTCACTGCTTCATCTTCTGATAATCTTGCTTGTGATGTTCCATATTTTATATCATCCTTGCTTTTTGCCATTGTTGATTTTAGTTCAAGTCTTTATGTTTTTTGGGAGTGGAATTTTGAGTGATGAAGATGAAAAAGGGTGTGGACTTTTATAGGCTATAGAGGGTAATGTGATGCGTAATGAAGTGACAAGTGTGCATGAGCAAGGTTGAGGATGTTCTATGGTGGTGACAAGTGCTTGATTGTGGAAATGAAGAGAAATATGTTCCACAAGAATACTTGTTATTTTCTTTTTAAGTGTCGTTTTATGGGTTAATGTATAACTTTGATCACTAATATATTATTATCAATTATAAAAAATTTTAAAAATTTTAAATTTTGAAAATATTTGTCGAGACAAATTGAATATCTTATATTTATTTTTATATATTATAATAAAAAAATTACGATCAAAGTAGATTACAAAAATAGTGTGCACGATTCTCGAACGATGATCAAGGAAGAGAATGATACTTGATATTTGAACCTCAAACAATGATGAAATAATAACGGTGGTTAGGACAAAGTTTCTAAGAAAAAATTAGAGACATTGGAGGAATCATGTATACGAGTTGAAAAATGAATAAATACATTAAATTCGGTGGATTCTAACTTCTTTTTGTCTTAACAAATAAATTTTGAAAAACGAATAAATAAATAAATACATTAAATTCTAACATTTTTTATTTATTTACAATGAGCTGAGAATCGAACCAGGACCTATAACGTATTATCCAAACCCCTTACCACTAGACTAAATCTAGTGGCTTATTAAATTCTAACTTTTGTTTCTATGATCATTCAACAACAAATGAAATTGAAATCAATTTTTGATGAGAAAGTTATGAATATTTTAGTGTTTAGTTATATTCTATATAAATTTATTGTCTATAACATTAATATTAATAAGACTTGTTCAAAATCCCTTGTCCGATGGATCCCTTCTCAGGTGGGAACCGCACATAAAATAAAAGAAAATAGAAAAGAAATAAAAATATATTTTAAGTAATATATTAAACATATATAAATATATTCAAATAAAATATTTATTTTCTTATAAATAAAATCTGAAAAAACATTAATATTATGAATTATAAAAATATAAAATTGAAATGTTATCTAATTTCACGTGTATATCCAACAAGATATTAATAATTTGTCAAATATCTAATAACTCAATATTACAAAGTTGTTTAGTTTAGTAAAAAAATGGTTGTTTAGTAAAATATTTCCCTCAAAAGAAAAGTTGTTTATTTAGTAAAAAAAACATTCCTAAATTGTTGTAATAAATATTAACTACGTTTAATTAATTACCAATTAAGTTTGTAAATACTTTTTTTAAATCTATTTTCTCAAGTTTTCTATCCAAAACAAACTATTTTCTTAAAAAAAATCAATTCATTATTATGATATGTTGCGGCATTAATTACAAAGAAAAGAAAAGAGAAGTTTATGAAGTTATGGAGTTCAGATCCACTCCATTTTATTATCCTCCTTTTCTTCCAGTTTTTTCACCGATGGATGACACGTGACAGTTTAGTTTTCCAACCGTTGAGATTAAAAATACCAAATATTTATTGTCATAGAGAATACAACAACAACAACCCTTGTTTTTCGGTCTTCTTTGCTTCACCCTCTTACCTTCTTGTCGCCATGACCATCCATTATCCCATCAACGCCCAAAACAATATGTCTCCGTCTGTCCTATTTTGTCATGGCGGCGTTTGTTTCATTTCAAACTTTCAATGGAAGAACTTGCAAAACGATTCAACCTATTAAAAAAGAAGCTTACGAATTTATGATCAAGTTCACTTTTTTTTCTTGTACAAATGATCAAGTCCATTTTATTTACATTTACATAATATATATTATGTACCCAAAACAATTATGTACTATTAAATTTAATAATTATAAATTTGCAATTACAATGAATACATATTTATCATTATAATATTACAACATTCCTTTCTTTTAGTCAAAAAGAATTCTTTTCTTTTTGACAAAGTATTACATCATTTTTTATTTACCTGTCAAAATATAATTTAATATAAAGTTTTGCAAATAAAATAATATTTTAATATAAAATATGAATAATAATTTGCTTTTACAATGAATTGAAAAAAGTTTTTTCTAATTTAATTTACCCTTGATAATTTGGAGTAATTTACCCATAATTCAATAAGAATAATCTATATACATGTGAAATAAAAGTTGATTACAAGTTAGTTGTGGGTACCACGTGTAAATTTACTTATGTGACTTGTTCTTATTGGTTGTTGGGCAAATACTCTAAAACCATCAAACCATCAAGAAAGTTCTATATATACATACACATTGAATTAAAAGTCTATCACACCCAAGTAGCAAATCAATATAATTCACAATGGAAATTGGTATGCTTATGCTTTTATTATCAACCCTTTTCCTCTCAGGTAATTAAGCTCTAATTTTTCTAACACATCTTCTCTATATATATTAGAGAATTTTAGATTTTGAATAACTTATTAACAAATTTTCATGGATGCAGTGGCTCACTCAACAACATTCACAATCACAAACAATTGTGCATTCAACATATGGCCAGCTACACTAACCGGAGGTGGAGGCTCACAGTCAACTTCAACAGGTTTCGAGCTAGCCTCGAAAGCTTCAACCACTCTCAACATCATGGCTCCATGGTCAGGTAGATTTTGGGGAAGATCACAATGTTCAACAGACACAACTGGCAAATTCACTTGTGCGACCGGTGATTGTGGATCTGGTCAAATATCTTGCAATGGAACCGGTGGAATCCCACCGGTTACATTAGTTGAATTCACTCTTGCATCAAACAATGGGCAAGATTTCTATGATGTTAGTCTTGTTGATGGTTTTAACCTACCGGTTTCAGTAACGCCGCAAGGTGGTTCCGGGGAGTGTAAAGCAACTAGTTGTCCTAATGACGTGAATAAAGTTTGTCCTACGAATTTTTCGGTTCATGGTTCAGATGGAAGTGTCATTGCTTGTAAGAGTGCTTGTTTGGCTTTGAATCAACCTGAGTATTGTTGCACTGGAGATTATGCTTCACCTGATAAGTGTCCACCAAATGCTTATTCAATGATTTTTAAGAATCAATGTCCTCAAGCTTATAGTTATGCTTATGATGATAAATCTAGCACTTTTACTTGTTCTGGTGGGGGAAATTATTCCATTACATTTTGCCCTTGAACCAATATGTGAGATAGAAAAAGAACTATCTAGGTACCATAACTACTAGATAGGAAATTTCTCCATATATGAAAGAAATTATTTGATGCTTCTTAATATTAATGCATTTTGATGTATGGTATGATGTGATTAAAAAATAAAGAAAAATCTATTATCAAAATTACATGTGTACGTAGTAAATGATACTTTAAATTAGATTAAGTGTGGATAAATCCTTACATGCAAATGTAAATGGAGCAAAGCTCAACTCTTTTGGTTAGTTAGAGGTGCATGTGTTTAAAATATAATTGATCTAAGTTACTTGGTAGCGAGATGATTGACGCTCAACTTGATTTGGAGGATCACAGTTCAATCCTCCGTAACTGCGATCGAGAGGAAGCTGAAATTATTTAATGTCAGAACTGACTTCGAACCAGGTTAGGCGGTCCAGTGGGCCGGATATTGGTGGTGAAAACTCAAGAAAAATAAAAATTTGGTCAAGTAGCCTAGTGGCTAGACTCTCACACATATAAATGTGAAGAAATATGGTATCCGGGGTTCGAACCAGGCCACTCCAATAATGTTCATGGTAGCTATTATTTGAGCTACACTTATGACAAAAAATATATATAATTGATCTATAATTTTTTTTATCCGGTTTCCGGTTAGCAATAAAGCCATGTGCCAGAATGGTGAATATTAATTGCTATGTTTTTTTTTTTCTAACGACAGAACTCACAGAAGCCACAAGATTAGTAGCTACTGATGCAATAGCAACCTTAAATCACGATTGATGTTTTATTTTTTGACATACGATTGATGTTTTATTTGAAATCTATCTTTCCATGCATCATTTGAGAGTTGTATTTATCTAAATCCATTTTATTTTTTTTGTTCAAGTCTAAATCCTATAAATTTTCTCAATTCAACTTACGTATCTTGAAAGTGCCCTAAACACAAACTACTCTACAATTTAGAGAGCTTCTTTTGATGCCCTGAGTTTTCTTGCGCGCCTCTTGACATACGATTTATTTTTTGACATACGATTGATGTTTTATTTGAAATCTATATTTCCATGCATCATTTGAGAGTTGTATTTATCTAAATCCATTTTATTTTTTTTGTTCAAGTCTAAATCCTATAATTTTTCTCAATTCAACTTACGTATCTTGAAAGTGCCCTAAACACAAACTACTCTACAATTTAGAGAGCTTCTTTTGATGCTCTGAGTTTTCTTGCGCGCCTCTTGAAATCACCAAAATGTCTCTTTTCAGTTCGTTACTTAAGTTGCAGACACAAACGGTGTAAAATTTTGAAAAAATCATGTTATAAAGTGTTTTTTTCCCTTCAAACTTATGATTTTTATAACATTCTTTATTTAAGTAGCGAAAAAATAAAATAAAAAAATTAAAAAGGCGCGTGAAAAGTACAGAGGGCGCCAAAAGAAACTCTCAACTATTTAAAGTAGAAAAAGCCCATTTGACATGGCCCATGAGCTTGTGTGTCTTGTGTAAAGGGAAGCCCATTTCACAATTTCATTTCCACGTGATGTTAGGATAACCATAAAAACGTGGCAGACGCTGCTGAATTTATCTCGGAACACAGAATCTGTGTCTCTGATGTTCGTTCGAAAATTTCCTCACTGGTATATCTCTCTTTCATTCTCTCTCTATATTCTCACTCAATTCATCATTATGTATTGTAGTACATGAAATGATTTATGTATTGTTGTACAAGAAATGTCTTTAGTTTCATCATCATAGTTAAAGCGCACACAAAGTATTTGTAAAATTGCCAAAGAGAACAATTCAGTTATGTTGATTTATGTATTGTAACTTTAGCATCATTGCATTACCTTACAAAATCCTTAAACAATGGCCACACTACTGAATTCAGTTAAACCAACTTCAAATTTACATGCAAAGTCATCAAGAAATGATTGCAGTTTCATCTATACCCATGTTCCATATCTTCACAATCACACTTTCCCTTTCAAGAAAATTTGTTTTTCTAGAGTTTTGGCTTCAACCCATATCACAATTCCCTCAAAAGATTCAGTTTTTAACCTGCCCAATTGGAAAGCTGGGAGCAATGACCAAAAGAGCAGAGGAAATAAACTCAATGATGCATTTCTTCATTTAGAACACATGGCTGGTAAGGGTTATAAGCCTGAGGTGACTCAAGCAACTCAGCTTTTGTATGATCTTTGTAAGTCTGGTCAATCTTTAAAAGCTATTAAGGTTATGGAGATTATGGTAAGTTCAGGTACTAGACATGATGATGCTTCATATTCATTTTTGATTAATTATTTGTGTAGGACAGGTAATGTTGGGTATGCAATGCAATTGGTTGAAAAAATGGAAGGGGGTGGTTTTCCAACTAATAATGCTACTTATAACACTTTGGTTAAAGGGTTTTCTGTGCATGGGAAATTCAATCAGTGTATGCAGCTTTCAGATAGGTTGATAAAGAAGGGTCTTGTTCCGAATGAAGTTACATTTTCTATCTTGCTCGAAGTTGCTTACAAGGAAAGGGGAGTAGATGAAGCAATGAATCTGCTAGATGATATAATTGCGAAGGGTGGTAAGCCTAATTTGTTTAGCTACAATGTGTTGTTGACGGGGTTGTGTAAGGAAGGTAGAACCGAAGAAGCTATTAAGTTTTTCCGAGAGTTGCCGGAAAAAGGGTTTAAGCCTAGTGTTGTCAGTCATAACATTTTATTAAGGAGTTTGTGCTATGAAGGGCGATGGGAGGAAGCGTACGAGCTTTTAGCACAGATGGATAGAGAGGGTCAGACTCCTTCGGTAGTTACAGTCAACATATTGATCTCCTCTCTTTCTTACGATGGAAGAATTGAACAAGCTTTCAACATTTTAGATGAAATGACCAGAAGTGGATTCAAGGTGACTGCTAATTGCTATAATCCGATTATTGCCCGTCTCTGCAAGGAAGGGAAGGTGGATCTTGTAGTTCAGTGTCTAGACCAAATGATTAGTCAGCGGTTTTTCCTTAATGTAGGAACGTACAATGCTATTTCCTTGCTTTGTGAGCAAGGGAAGGTAAAGGAGGCTTTCTTAATATTTGAAACATTGGGTAAAAAACGAAACTGCCCTATTAATGATTTCTACAAAGACGTGATTGGACTCTTGTGTTGGAAAGGGAATACTTATCCAGCTTTTCAGTTATTATATGAATTGACAATGCATGGATTTACACCAGATTCCCTTACTTACTCATCTTTGATAAGAGGATTGTGTAGAAGAGGAATGCTTGATGAGGCTCTCGAGATATTCAGGATTTTGGAAGAACATCATTATGTTCCTGATGTTGATAACTACAATACACTTATACTTGGATTTTGCAAATCTCAACAAATAGACTTGTCGATAGAGATATTTCAGATGATGGTCAACAAAGGATGCATGCCTAATGAGATAACCTATACCATTCTTGTTGAAGGGCTTTGTTTTGAAGAAGAAGTGGATTTAGCAGCTAACCTGATGAAAGAGTTGTATTCGAAAGGGGTTCTGAGTCAAAGTACTGTCGAAAGACTTTCTATACAATTCGACCTCAAGGAGTTAACAGGGTAGAGAGATATATACAATCAAAGTATATATAACAAAAGAATGTAAGTAGGGATTTTGCCTCATTCAGTTATGGAAGTAGATTTCTTATTTATTATTGATTTATTAGTGAAACTAAGTTCCTGAATTGTTGAAATTTTCGTTGAAGTTATAATTTATAGATGAATAATGAAAGTTTCAATGCAGAGAATTTGATGCTGACTGTGTTCTCTCTCACGCTTTAAATTTAACACAGCTTTTATTAGCATATTAGATTCTTAGATATTCAATAATTTTGTAATATAGGTTCATTTTGTCATTGGTTCATTTGCTGCTTGGAACTCAAATTTCTTATCTCCTATTAGCATATTATTACACTCTCCTGTTCAAATATAATCATTTAACGCAACTACAAATGCTCCAATCTGGCATGTTATTAACCCTTACCTTTTGTTTTTTTAGAAGTGCTTTTTTAGTTAGACCTCAATGTGGCTTAAAATGCCACTCAATTGTCAACAGAAGTGCTACTTAGCAAGTTAGCTTTTTAAATCCCCTTTTGGACTTTTACGAATGAGACAGTTGACAATATTGAGCAGAAATGGGGCACCCGAGCAGGATCTTGACATTGAGTCACTTATAGAGATGTCAATTTGATCAGTAAATTGGAATTCTATTGGGGATTGTCCCGTTTGGGAGCTTGAAGGCGGGGATTTTTCCACATGAGGATGGGGATGTAGGAGAATGTTCCTACGAGGGAGATTTGGTGATGGGGACAAAATTTTATCCCACGCCATGTGGTGACTCCGTCCCAAACACTCGATGAAAATAATATATTTATATGTGTACATATTCAAGTAATTTATATATTATATTTATTTATATTTTCACACAATATGTATATAAATTTGTGTATATGTGATGTTTATTACTATTATCATAAGACTCACAATAATGCCTTAATTTTGTAATTGTTTTATGATTAAACTTTTATTTATTTTAGAACTAATTTGATTTAAAATAATAGAAATTTGCTTTTGACTCTTAATGTGGGTTGTGACCTAGTCCCCCATTTCTTATAATTTCTATTTTTATTTTAATTAAATATAAAAAGGCACCATTGCCTTGTTTTTAAATAATAATAATAATAATAATAATAGAAATTTAGTATATTTGTTAATGTTATGGGATCCCCCCAAAAACTGTGGTGATATCTGGGAATGATGATGAATGAAGAATACTCACCAAAGCGAAAAACGGAAATGAGGATCATTTTATATGGTGGAGAAGGGATGGTCCCGCTTATTTTGGTTGACATCCCACTGATTGTTGTCTTCTTATAGAGTGGTTGAATATATTATTGGGTAAAATGTGCTTTTAGTCCCTGTAATGTTAGCAAATTTTAGTTTTAGTCCCTGAAAAAGTCATTTCAATTTGCCCCTGTAATTTCAAATTATTTTCGTTTTAGTCCCTAATGTGATCATGTCACAAAAAAACGTTGCATGGCCAGAATCTTTTGATTGGACCACTGCCACATGTTCATAGGGTGCTGATGTGGCAAATTACAAGGACGGAAATCAAAATTCGCTCAAATGGCGGGGACTAAATTTAAAATCTAGAAATGTGAAAACCCTATTTTGTAATTCTTCATCTTCTACCATGCCACCACCACCATTAAAGAACTATTCTCACTTTTTTAAACCTACAAACCCCATAAATTCTTCTCTTCAAAAGACAATTTTTGAAAAAAAATAAAATTATAGTATCATTTTGAAAAAATCTTACAATCTCTTCAACATATGATTTTTAATAAAAGTTTATCCTCATATAAAACATTATATTGATTTTATCCTCATATAAAAGTTTAAACAAATTAACTCAAAAACAAGAAGGAAAAGTAAAAAAAAAAATTAAAAAATAGAGAAGTAAATAAATAATTTTTGCTTTGTAATAAAATTAATTTCTCTTTCCCTTAGAATTTATGGGGTATGTAGTTTGAAGAAGGTGAGAAGAATTCTCTAATGGTGGTGGTGGCAAGGTAGAACATGAAAACTTGGAGAATGGATTTTCACATTTTTGAATTTTAAATTTCATCCCTATAATTTGAGCGAATTTTAGTTTTCGTCCATGTAATTTGTCAAGTCAACACCCTTTAAATACGTGACTGTTGTCCAGGGTCGTTCCTATGTACATTTGGAGGCCCAAGGTGAATTCAATAAAGAGGAAAAGAATTTCATAAAATTAATACATGTTTTTTTTACAAAAAAATTAATACATGTTTTCTTAAAATATAATCTTTTATTTAAAATATAAATAACATCAATAATATAAAAAAAATAGGCATATTCTATTTTTATTTTAGGAAAAAAATAGCCATATTCTAACAATTAATAACAAAATACGCATTCGAGCTAATATTCATTAAAAACTGATAGTGTATTTTAAAAAAAAAATGCAATTTAATTTTAGAAACTAATTTTTTATATTCAAAGAAATAACAATATGTAGTTTTTTTTTAAAAAAAATTAAGTAGTAAAGATATATATATATATATATATATATATATATATATATATATATATATATATATATATATATATATATATATATATATATATATATATATATATGGGGAGGGATCAAATTACACCGGTGTATCGTTTGAGTAATGTTACACTGCTCAATAACGCTTTAACGAATTGAAATTTTACAAAATCCACCGTTGGATTGAAAGATTATATCATATAGATCATCCATTTTAAATTTTATAAAAATTTAAAATCATTTGATATGTTTTTGAGACTCGACAAAATTAATGGTTTAGGTTTTTTTATTGAATACTGCTAATCTTGATCAATCTCAAAAACATATCACACAATTTTAGAATTTTGTACAATTTGAAAAAAAAAATCATCATCTCCGTCTTCATTCCACAATTTGAAAAAAAATTCTTTCCTCATCCTCATCTCCGTGAATCACCACAGTTACAGCGAGGATCTATTAACATGATTAAAGTAAATATCAAAATTCAATTATTTTTAATCAAGTTTGTTGTTCAAAATATTAAAGCTTAATCATAAAAAAAAAAAAAAAAGCTTAGAAAATTATTGTGAATCTTATTATATACCAGGGATGTCAACGAGGCGGAAATCGAGCAAATTGTATTTTTTTACTCCCTTCGCAACATCTAAAATACTCCTCATCTTCGTCTTCATTCCACAATTTGAAGAAAATTATTTCCTCATCCTCATCCTTGCGAATCTCCACAATTACGGCGAGATCTATTGACATTATTAAAGTAAATGTAAAAATTCAATTATTTTTAATCAATTTTATTGTTCAAAATATTAAAGCTTAATCATAAACAAAAAATATATATTTTGGGCTTTTGATAATTGATAGAGACATAAACAAAATTTATACTCCTTCAAAAAAAAAAAAATTTATACATATATCATGTGAAAATATAAATAAATATAATATATAAGTGATTTGAATCGCGCCTTCAATCCACAAATTCACAGTTTCATTTCAACATGATGACAAGTTAGGATAACCTTAAAAACGTGGCAGACGCTGCTAAATTCGTCTCGCAACACAGAATCTGTGTCTCCCATGTTCATTGGACAATTTCCTCACTGGTATCTCTCTTTCATTCTCTCTATATTCTCACTCAATTCATCATTGTCAAGTAGTACCAATCTTTAGCTTCATCATCATAGTTAAAGCGCACTCTAAGTGTTTGTAAAATTGCCAAGTAGAACAATTCAATAATGTTGATTTATGTATTGTAACTTTAGCATCATTACATTACATAATCCTTAAACCATGGCCACACTACTGAATTCAGTTTCTCCAACTTCAATTTTACATTCAAAGTCAACAAGAAACAGTTGCAGTTTCTTGTATACCCATGTTCCAAATCTTCACAGTCACACTTCCCTCAAAAGATTAAGTTTTTCTAGAGATTTGGTTTCGACCCATGTCACTATTCCTTCAAAAGATTCAGTTTTTAACCTGCCCAATTGGAAATCTGGGAAGAATGACCTAAAGAGCAAAGGAAATAAACTGAATGGAGTATTTCTTCATTTAGAGCACATGGTTGGTAAGGGTCATAAACCTGAGGTTACTCAAGCAACTCAGCTTTTGTATGATCTTTGTAAGTCTGGTAAAGCTAAAAAAGCTGTTAGGGTTATGGAGATTATGGTAAGTTCAGGCACTAGACCTGATGCTGCTTCATATACATTTTTGATTAATTATTTGTGTAGGAGAGGTAATGTTGGGTATGCAATGCAATTGGTTGAAAAAATGGAAGACAATGGTTTTCCAACTTATACTGCTACATATGGCACTTTGCTTATAGGGCTTTATAGGCACGGGAAATTGAATCAGTGTATGCAGATTTTAGATAGGTTGATAAAGAAGGGTCCTGTTCCGAATGAAGTTACATATTCTATCTTGCTTAAAGCTGCGTACAAGGAAAGGGGAGTAGATGAAGCAATGAATCTGCTAGATGATATAATTGCGATGGGTGGCAAACCTAAATTGGTTAGCTACAATGTGTTGTTGAAAGGGTTGTGTAAGGAAAGTAGAACCGAAGAAGCTATTATGCTTTTTAAAGAATTGCCAGAAAAAGGGTTTAGACCTTCAGTTGTGAGTCATAACATTTTGCTAAGGAGTTTGTGCTATGAAGGGAGATGGGAGGAAGCGTACGAGCTTTTAGCACAGATGGATAGACTGGGTCAAGCTCCTTCTGTAGATACTTACAACATATTTATCATTTCTCTTTCTGTTGATGGAAGAATTGAACAAGCTTTCAAAGTTTTAGATGAAATGACAAGAAGTGGATTGAAGGCGAGTGTTATTAGCTATAATTCGATTATTGCCCGTCTCTGCAAGGAAAGGAAGGTGGATCTTGTAGTTCAATGTCTAGACAAAATGATTAATCAGCATTTGCATCTTAATGGAGGAACGTACAATGCTATTGCCTTGCTTTGTGAGCAAGGGATGGTGAAGGAGGCTTTCTTAATATTTGAAAGATTGGGTAAAAAACAAAACAGCCCTATTAAGGATTTCTACAAAAACGTGATTGCACTCTTGTGTTGGAGAGGGAATACTTATCCAGCTTTTCAGTTATTATATGAAATGACAATGCATGGATTTACACCTGATTCCTATACTTACTCGTTTTTCATAAGAGGAATGTGTAGGGAAGGAATGTTTGACGAGGCTCTCGAGTTATTTGGGATTTTGGAAGAACATCACTATGTTCCTGATGTTGATAACTACAATACACTTATACTTGGATTTTGCAAATCTCAACGAATAGGCTTGTCAATAGAGATATTTCAGATGATGGTCAACAAAGGATGCATGCCTAATGAGATAACCTATACCATTCTTGTTGAAGGGCTTTGTTATGAAGAAGAAATGGATTTAGCAGCTAACCTGTTGAAAGAGTTGTATTTGAAAGGGGTTCTGAGTGAAAGTACTGTCGAAAGACTTTATATGCAATACGACCTCAAGGAGTTAATCGCGTAGAGAGATATATACAATCAAATTATATATAACAAAAGAATGTTATTTGGGATTTTACCTCCTCAGTTATGAAAGTACCTTTCTCGGCTTGAGTACATGGATGTTTTCAAGATTGTTGATTTTCCAGTGAAACTAGTTCCTGAATGCTTGAAATTTTTGTTGAATTTGAAATTTAGAGATGAACAACGAAAGTTTCAATTCTGAGAGCCTGAGATTTTGATGCTGACTGTGCTCTCTCTCATGCTTTAAATTTAACACAGCTTTTATTAATTGAGGATTTTGTAATATACGTACATTTTGCCATTGGTTTATTTGCTTCTTGGAACTCAAATTTCTTATCTGCTATTAGCATATTATTACACTCCCCTGTTCTAATATAGTATCATTTAACGCAACTACAAATACTCAAATCTGGCATGTTATTAACCCTTACCTTTTATTTTCTTAGAAGTGCTTTGGAAATACACTTAATGCATACATAGCTAACTTGATAAGTTAGACCTCAATGTGACTTAAAATGCTACTGAATTGTAAACAGAAGTACTACTCAGCAAGTTATAGCTTTTTAGAGACAAATGTTTTTTTTGTCAATTAACCTAGTGGCTAGAAAATCCACCTTAAAGGTGAATAAATGGAGTGTCCCAGGTTCGAACCCGGGCTCCTGCACATATAGTGCGATGTCCCTACCAAGCTCAAAGAGTCAATTTATTATACTTACTCTGTATACAATAATTTAGGGACTAAATTTTTTTAAAAAAAAATGATAGTTTAGAGATTAAATTGACAATTTATTTTTATTTGAATAAGCTATTTTTATATTGGGAAGCAACATGTAGAGCTCAACTTGTATGATTGGCCAAATCAAGATAGAAAGGTTTTATGAAGGGTGTGAGGGCATTAGGCATATGCTTCTTCATGGTAAAATCTATACTACTCAATGTGACATATATACTACTCAAAAAATTATGAAAACTTTGTGCAGTACCTTCATACTACTCTACATACATTCGCCACTATTCTAAGAATGTTGTTCTTCAAAGTTCAAACCCAAGACAAGTAAATGACAGCAAACATAAACGACTTATGCTGTTATGTATGGATAAACCAACAAACATAAACTAGTCAAACATAGATAACCCAGCAGCTTAATGCAAGTGGTTCTTTTCTTTTGGCCTGCATCATTTGGAGCTTATAAGCAAAGAAACAATCATATCTAAAATGATTGATGTGCTTCAACCAACATGTTACACAAGTTAATAGATGGAAGAAACCGTTGAGGGGTGGATAAAATGCAATATTGATGTTGCGTTTTCATCATGTGTAAGTCAGATGGATAATTTACAATGAACTTAAGAGTAATCATACAAGTGAGTTAAAAATCACACTTTCACCCAAAAAATTAAGGCATTAAGTTTATGGGTCATCTCACTTATAAAGTACTCAACTTCCACATTTTCTAAACGTGGGACTTAACCCACCTCACTCTTGCCACAACTATCTCCCTCTCAAGTGTGAGTCATTCAATTCAATATTGTTCCCCCTCAAGCGGAAGCTTTCTTTTTTATTCATTCACACTTGCACCGCCGTTATCGCTACAGTCAACGAGATACGCCACATGCACCGCCGTAGAGCCGATTGAACCATCGGCTCTGATACAATTGTTGGGTCATGAGGAGGCCACACATAGATCTTCCACATGGGCTTAAGAGCAACTATACAAGTGAGTTGAACACCACATTATTTACTTAAAACTTTAAGGCATTAGGTTTATGGGTCTTCTCATTTATAAAATACTCAATCTTCATCTTTCTAAGCAATATGAGACTTAACTCACATCAAAATTGTCACAACAGGTATATATGTTTTAGAGATGAGGACGATGCTTAATTTATGTATTGGCAAAATATGAGCAATTCTCACTTTTATGTGATGGGCGGATTGACGAATCTCTTGGCCTACTTTCAGCTCTCAATTAGGTGCATGAATTTAATTTAGGGCCTGTTGATTTTAAACTTGACTCGAAAGTTGTGGTAGATAGTTTTCATTCCAACAAATGTGGTGTTACTTAGCTTAGAGATATTAGTTGACATTGTAGACAACTTTTTTCTATTTTTTATAATATAACTAGTGTTAAATTTATTCAGCGATAGACAAATGAGGTTGTCTATAATTTAACTAGATGGTCAATGTATACTTTACCACTTGTTGCCCCACCATCTAAAATGTTCCTCATCCCCGTCTCAATTCCTCCTTCGAGGAGTATTCTTCGTCCATTCTTATCCCCGCAGATCCCTATTCATTCTTTCTGGAGTTCTTGGTTTTAGAGCTGTGTGACTAGCTTCCATGAGCGGATAGGATCCTATTCTAGGCTTCTTCTTAAATTTATTATTTCCTTCCCCGAGTTATACTTTTTAAGAGATGAGTGAATAGACACCAGTGGAATACCTTAAAAGAGAGCCAAAGGCAAAGGAACTAGAGAGTTGGAGGGAGGGAAGGAAATAAATCCTCGATTCAAGACAGTTGCAGATTTAGCTCAAGTGTCTGTTTCGACTGATTCTTTAGTTGAAGCTACTGATGTCCTATACAGGCCAGCTCCTTTCCTTCTCTAACGTTTAACGTTTGACAAGCATTGTTTTACTTCTTTCTTTGCTATGAGAGAGAAAGTTACTCAGAAAGGTCTTGCTTTTCCTATTACCGAATCGATAGCTAACAGCCAGCGTTACCTTAAGCGCGCTTTGATTGGTTTTTTATTTAATTAGTGATTGGAGAGGAGGGCCAGTTCCCGCGGAGCTCTAGCAACATTAAAAAAAGTATCAAATTTATATTATTTTCAATCAAACTAGTTGAAAAAAAATAGTAAAGTTTAATTATCAATAAACATTATTGTGATTTTTTTTTTACAGAAAATATTATTGTGAGTCTTGTGACATTAATAAACATTATATATAAACAAATGTATACACATATTGTGTGAAAATATAATTAAAAATAATTTATAAAGTACTTAATTAAATACACATTTATAAATATAATTTTAATAAAGTTTTCAGGGACGAAGTCTATGCGGGGCATAGAGGTGAGAATAGGTTAGGCCGAGTTAGGTTTTGCCAGGCTTGAGCCTAGCCTGTCAAAAATAGAAGGCATGAGCCTAACCTGTGGCCTATCATAGGCTAATCTTTTAGACATAAGTCTGACATTTTGAAAGCCTAATGTGGTATGTTAGCCTGTTTAAAAGCCTATTTCTAGGGAGAAAAATTCATCCCTATTCTGAAACCTCTCTCGGGGGACTTTCTCCTCTATCCCCATCCTCACGGGAAAAAATTCTCCATTTCAAATCCTCGAACGAGACAATTCCCGTAAAGATCCCTATTTTCAGATGAAATCGACATCCCTAGCCAAATCTTAATTGACATTTCTCATTATTTTGAACACCACTTAATTAATTAACGATGCTATAAGTATATTTGCTTAAAAAAAAATCAGAGTTTTTTTTTTGTGAAAAAATTATAGATAGCCCAACAATAAGAAATTCAATCTACTAACTACTACTATTTTTACTATTAATTATTATTAAATCTGAGCAGTCCATTTATAGGGATTGTAAACCTTGAGTGTGCAGTTCTACCTTCAGGAATTAGCAAAGCAGCTATCCCACTTAACGCTACAGTTAGAACAATCTCGCCCTTTGATCCTAATGCTGCAGACATAGCTCTCTAAATGTATGTTTTTTCAGTTCCTCCTATCCATAAAGAAAAAAAAAGACCCGGTCTTTTTTCCTCAACCCTTTTCATAATTTTCTCGTATATACTTCTTTGTTCAACAGTCATTGTCGACATCAATTTATGATGCTAATTTTTTAGAGATTGTTTGTCATAATTCAACTCATCATAAGTCAATTTGTTTAATAAATACAATAAAAATGTCAATAAATATAAAACGTGGCGAAAATGATTAGTTAGAACATATAAAAGAGATAATAAAGCAATAACAACCTTTTAAACAACGTATCGCAAGTTGAGTTTCGATATTTTGATCAGGCATATATAGATGAAAGATAGATGATATAAGACAATAAATATATATATATATATATATATATATATATATATATATATATATATATATATATATATTGATGTGTTTTTAATAATTGATTCTCATTTAATAAAAAAATTGAATTTGTATAAAAGAAAATTGAATCTAGCTACATGCAAAAAGTTGGATTTATAGATAAAAAAAAAATAACGTGCGAGAAGTAACAAATAAAGTGATGTCATTTGAATTTTGGTTACATACAAAAAATTGAATTTGTAAATAACATGAATAACAAAAACGTGGGAGTTTGAGGATAAAAGAAAGAAAGAAAAGAAAAAGGGAGAAGTAACAAATAAAACGAGGTTTTGGGTTTGCAATTGTACATTTAACTTATATTGATTATGTGTTGTTTATAAAATATATTAAATTAATTGATATGACTTAGTGATAAATGTAATATAAAGTGTAACTAAAGCGTCATGAGTTCGAATCCTGCTGAGGGAAAAAAAATTAGGTTTAGGATTTCATTGCTTGTGTATCTAAGCTTATATTATAAGAGATAAGAAAAATTAATCGAAAGGATCTATTCTCCTCATTTTCGGATGAAATTGACATCCGTGATCTAATTGACATTTTTCATTATATTGAACCGCTCATAATTAATTAACGAGTAAAAAAAGAAAAATTGGAGTTTTTTTTTTTTTTGTGGTGAAAAAATCATAGATAGCCCAACAATATTAAGAAGTTCCTTCTACTATTTTACTATTAATTATTGTTAAATCGGAGCCGTTCATTTTTATTTTGCCACATGTCAATTGCTTATGAATGGAAAAGGAGATTGTCATCCGGAATCGCCTTCACAAATCAATCAACATGTTTCATTACAACATTATGAGATGTTAGGATAAAATAAACCATAAAATAAAAACGTTGGCAGAATTCATTTCGCAACACAGAATCTTTGTCTCTGATGTTCGTTAGAAAATTTCCTCACTGGTATATCTCTCTTTCATTCTCTCTCTATATTCTCACTCAATTCATCATTATCAAGTAGTACATGAAATGATTAATGTATTGTAACTTTAGCATCATTACATTACATAATCCTTAAACCATGGCTACACTACTAAATTCAGTTTCTCCAACTTCAAATTTACATGCAAAGTCAACGATAAATGGTTACAGTTTCTTATATACCAGTTTTCCAAATCTTCACACTTTCCATTTCAAGAAAAATTGTTTTTCTAGAGATTTGGTTTCGACCCACAACACTATTCCTTCAAAAGATTCAGTTTTTAACCTGCCCAATTGGAAAGCTGGGAAGAATGACCTAAAGGGAAAAGGAAATAAACTGAATGAAGCATTTCTTCATTTAGAACACATGGTTGGTAAGGGTCATAAGCCTGAGGTGACTCAAGCAACTCATCTTTTGTATGATCTTTGCAAGTCTGGTAAAGCTAAAAAAGCTATTAGGGTTATGGAGATTATGGTAAGTTCAGGTACTAGACCTGATCCTGCTTCATATACATTTTTTATTAATTATTTGTGTAGGAGAGGTAATGTTGGGTATGCAATCCAATTGGTTGAAAAAATGGAAGGGAATGGTTATCCAACTAATACTGCTACCTATAACACTTTGGTTAAAGGGCTTTGTAGGCACGGGAAATTGAATCAGTGTATGCAGATTTTAGATAGGTTGATAAAGAAGGGTCTTGTACCGAATGAAGTTACATATTCTATCTTCCTCGAAGTTGCTTACAAGGAAAGGGGAGTAGATGAAGCAATGAATCTGCTAGATGATATAATTGCGAAGGGTGGTAAGCCTGATTTGTTTAGCTACAATGTGTTGTTGACGGGGTTGTGTAAGGAAGGTAGAACCGAAGAAGCTATTAAGCTTTTTAAAGAATTGCCGGAAAAAGGGTTTAAACCTTCAGTTGTGAGTCATAACATTTTGCTAAGGAGTTTATGCTCTGAAGGGCGATGGGAGGAAGCGTACGAGCTTTTAGCAGTGATGGATAAAGAGGGTCAGGCTCCTTCTGACATTACTTACAATATATTAATCACTTTTCTTTCTATCGAAGGAAGAATTGAACAAGCTTTCAAAGTTTTAGATGAAATGACAGGAAGTGGATTCAAGTTGAGTGCTTATAGCTATAATCCGATTATTGCCAGTCTCTGCAAGGAAGGGAAGGTGGGTCTTGTAGTTCAGTGTCTAGACGAAATGACTAATCGGCGCATTCGTCATACCGGAGTAACGTACTGTGCTATTGCCTTGCTTTGTGAGCAAGGGAAGGTGAAGGAGGCTTTCTTAATATTTGAAAAATTGGGTAAAAAACTAAACTACCCTATTAATGATTTCTACAACAAAGTGATTACATTGTTGTGTAGGCAAAGCCAAACTTATCCAGCTTTTCAGTTATTATATCAAATGACAATGCATGGATTTACACCAGATTCCTATACTTACTCGTCTTTGATAAGAGGATTGTGTAGAGAAGGAATGCTTGATGAGGCTCTCGAGATATTCGGGATTTTGGTAGAACATCACTATGTTCCTGATGTTGATAACTACAATACACTTATACTTGGATTTAGCAAATCTCAACAAGTAGACCTTTCAATAGAGATATTTCAGATGATGGTCAAGAAAAGATGCATGCCAAATGAGATAACCTATACCATTCTTGTTGAAGGGCTTTGTTTTGAAGAAGAAATGGATTTAGCAGCTAACCTGTTGAAAGAGTTGTATTCGAAAGGGGTTCTGAGTCAAAGTACTGTCGAAAGACTTTCTATGTTATACGACCTCAAGGAGTTAACAGGGTAGAGAAATATACACAATCAAAGTAGGGATTTTACCTCTTTCAGATATGAAAGTAGTTTTCTCAGCTTCCGTACTTGAACTTCTTATATATTGTTTATTTGTTAGTGAAACTAAGTTCTTGAATGCTGAAATTTTTGTTGAATTTATAATTTAGAGATGAGTTATGAAAGTATGAAAGTTTCAATGCAGAGAATTTTATGCTGACCGTGCTTTTTCTTATGCTTTAAATTTAACACAGCCTTTGTTAATTGAGGATTCTTAACATAATTTTGTCATTGGTTTATTTGCTTCTTGGAATAAAAATTTCTTATCTCATCTGCTATTAGCATATTATTACACTTTCCTGTTCAAATATATATCATTTAAGGCAATTACAATGCTCAAATCTGGCATGTTATTAACCCTTACTTTTATTTTCTCAGAAGTGCTTTGGAAATATCTTAAGCACTTAATACATAGCTAATTTGATAAGTTAGACCTTAATGTGACTTAAAATGCTACTAAATTGTAAACAGAAGTACTACTTAGCAAGTTAGCTTTTTAAATCCCTTTTTTGGACTTTCACAAAAGAGAGACATATTGAGTGATTATTATGCACAGCAGAAATCGGGCACAGGAGCAGGATCTTGACATCGAGTCACTGATTTTTGTGAATCCATATATCTGCCAACATAGCTGTCCAATGGATCTGACTCATTTAGATTTTCTTAGCTACATGGTGATGATGGATCCCAATGTCTTGTGAAAAGTATAAAATTCACATGTATCCTGCTACATGAAAGGCGATAGAGCAATAAGAGCAAGTCCTCCTTTTATTTGAAAAAAACTCAGTCTTATTGATGGTTTCTATGATGTTAGTCACTGTTGCATTAATTGAATTCACTCTTGCATCAAACAATGGACAAGATTTCTGTGATGTTAGTCTTGTTGATGGTTTTAACCTACCAGTTTCGGTAATGCCACAAGGTGGTTCTAGGGAGTGTAAAGCAACTAGTTGTCCTAAAGATGTGAAGTTGTGAACAATCAACAAAGTTTGTCCTCCAAATTTTTCAGTTCATGGCTTAGATGGAAGGGTCATTGCTCGCAAGAGTGCTTGTTTGGCTTTGAACAGGAAAGTAAGGGTTAACTAACCCATTGGTTTTAGTAAAAAAAAAAAAAAAAAAATTAGCTTTTCTTATTTATGAAAAGCTAATAAAATTCAATTCAATCAGAATGCGTTTGTTTTAGATTTTATTAAAGAAAAAATATTTTATTATTTTAATAGTGTTTGTTATAGATATTTTAGAAAATTTTGTTAAAAAAAACATTTTTAAGGGTTACCAAAGAATGTTTGGTCCAAGTGTCAATTATAAATAAATGTTTTGAAATTAGCCTCCTATTAAATTTTTCTCATGCCTTGATGAAAAAAAAACAAAAAACCACATGCTTATATCACCCCAACAACCTTGCATATCCTTAAGAGCTACATATATATAAGAAAAAAAAGCTTACACCATATCAGGATTAAGAGCGGGTATTGTTTGCATAGGGTTAGAGGAAATACTTATGACTAACATTTTCTTTAGATTGAAAGTATTATCAAGAGATGGGGAACCCTAAGCCTGTTTCAAATCCCGCATCTACTAGAGTTAATTGTATCACAACAACGGGACAAGGTGCAAAACTGTCCCTCGACACGAAGAGGATGGCGTGGCAAAGTGTGAGCACATAATTCATTCTTTCATATATATTTCAAAATTCACATAAAAATGATCTCACAAACCATATTCCGTGATTCATTGCTAAATCTACTTTGATTCTCTATCAACCAAGAATTTTGGAACATTACCAAAGTTAAAACTATTTAGAAGAGTTGACAAAGAATGGTTGGTCTAAATGTCAATTTCACCGATTTTGAAAGTATTTTTTTCATAAGATGAAAGAAAAATATTTGTGACTATCATTTTCTTTAGTTTGAAAGTATAAAAAAGAGACAAGGAACACCTACGCCTGTTGCAAATCCTACATCTACTAGAGTTGGTTGTATTATCACCAAAGTGGACAAGGTGCAAAAAATGCTCATCAGGGCTTTACTTTTTCCATAGGAAGAGGGAGGCAAAGCTTGAGCACATAATTTCCTATATGTAACCAAAATCACATAAAAATGGTCTCACAACTACCAAGTTATACCCCTCATCCACATGACTTTCATCAATTTAATCACAAAAGTGAGAAAGAAAAGTCATGTTTTAAGCAAACACAGTGAAGGCATATCATATTATATAGGATGTCATAAAACATGATTTGATATTTGATATGCCTAATGATCAAGGGTAAAGGGCAAACTGAAGCATAAATAGAAGGATAACATTTTCATGCAAGTCTTAAAATGCTTATATATAAGACATAAATATAAATATCAGTAAGTATACCAAACCAGTACATGCACTGATACTACAAAACACTCAAAAAAGATTGTCTTAGACCAACACAGCTAAACTATGTCTCGATAGAAACTTCCCCTCTCAATCAAACCTCGAGATCATTACACCAGAACTGGCTAAAATGTCATGAAGCCATCAAGCAAGATGGAAAGCTAGTCTCCTGCCCATGCACCTACTTAGATCTCTGTCTCATCTTTCGGCGCTTCCTCTTCAACCTCCTCATGCGCTTCTTCTTCCACTGATACATAACATCATTGAGTTAGACTAACATGAAAAACAAAAACTCAACACAACCACAATGGAAAAGAATATATAACATCATTTGCTAAACACGATACTCTTGATGAAGCAATGTTCATAGTTTATGCACACAAACTTACTACACTAAGAATGACTATCAAGAAAGTTACATTTTTCTGCATTATCTTCTATGCCACTACCCTTACTTAAAAGCCAAGCAATGCTAACTCAAACAAAAATAAATCATCATTCATATTCTATCCACAGCACTGCATAAATCAGGCTCTACAGGGTTGTGACAGCATGATGTCGTCAAAGTACATGACATAAGGTTCAACCAAATCATAGTATCATTCAAGGATGTTTCAACTTGATTACATTAAAACAAGTAAATATTATATTATTCAGAGATGGACCTAATTTCATTCCTTAATAAATCCCAAAATTCCTTACTAGTTATTATCAGAGATGAACTTAGTAGTGTTTGTTATAGATCACAAAATTCCTTAATAAATGACATGATCGGTTTGTTTTACATTTAAAAAAAAAAACAAAACAAAACAATTTTATAGTCATTTTAATAGTGTTTGTTATAGATTTTTTTTAAAAATTATTAGTAAAAAAATCATTTTTAATCTCAAAATGAAAAGTTAATCCAAATAGCTTCTCCAGAATCTATTTTTTTAAAACTAAAGAACCTTAGTAGCTTCACATTTAAAAAAAAAATATCATAGTAAACAAACAGAAAGAGGAGCTTAAAAATCTCTAAAAAAGAATCCTAGATATTTTCAAAACAAAATCATTTTTTTAAAGCTTAAACAAACACACCCTTAGTTTGATTCCTTAAGAAATCACAGAATTACACCACCATCTTGCTGGCAAACTTAACAAATCAATTTTAAAATAATTTGCACTACATTTCTGACCAAGACCAATGCAACTCTGATTAAGAACAAGATCAATTTCCAAAACCAAAATCAACAGCATGAAATCATTAATTACTAAAATTTTAATCCATTTTGGATTCTAAAAACCTAGGTTGTAAAAATAAAACATAAAACAAAGTATATTTAAGCGTACAAAAATCATCAAATTGGCACAAACAAAATTAGACAACAATCATGCTTGTACCATTTACAACAAACACACCAATTATTCAAATAATTTCACTGATGAAAATCTAACATTGAAAAAATAAAAATAAAAAACATTTCCAGTTCCAGATTAAACATTAAACCTAAACCATATCATAATTGTATCTAATCTGCAAGAACAATGAAACGAGAAGCAATCGAAGAAAGATGAATTACCTTGGCTCTCATGTTGGATGATTGATAAACGCTACGCTCTCAAGAAACAGTGGCAATTTTCCTCCGCAGCAGAGAACTGAATCTGAGAATACAAAATCCTCGTTTGGGTATTTATAGTGCTAAAACGCGGAACCCTAATAATCTCAATATATGGGTCGGGTTATGACCGGGGCCAATTGGTAATTAGCAACAATAAAAATATTAAATAAATTGTTTTTTATCCCTCGCCTACAAAATAAAAAAAAAGTAAATATATATATATACACACCGGAGGTCTTTTATTTTATTTAGGTTTTTTTTATGGCATTTATTTTATTTAGTTGTAACATATTTATTGAGTAATCAGTCAATTTAGTCCTTAAACTATCACTCTCTCACCAACTCAGTCCCTAAACTATTAAAACTAATTAAAAGGTCCCTAAACTATTTTTCATCCATCAATTAGGTCCCTAAACTATTTTCCATCCATCAATTTAGTCCTCCGTTATCTTTTCCGTTAACTGTTCTTTAAAACCCTAAAATCCAAAAGCTACTTTTACGCTTATATCTCTCTTCTCGATCAACTCTCTCAAATCATCTCAATCTGAAAACCCTAGCGCCACCTATACGCTCCAATTCCGGTTGTCGTCGTTGTTTTAAGGTACGTTTTTCACTGTTTTTCGTTCTAACTTTTATAAATTTGTAAGGGTTTATTCTCACTTGTTAATTTTCAGGAATGAAATTTGTGTTTTTTAGTGCAACGAACCGTGTTGTTTTAGCTTGAACCAAATTTGTTTTAGCGTGAACCATGTTGTTGTTGCTTCCTTTTTGGCTTATTCATGTTGCTGCTATTTTGAAGCTTTTGTATCTCTTATATTATTACCATCTATATTATTGTTTATGTTGCTTTGTGGTCCTAATTTGTTTAAGTATTATAGTGGTCCTAATTTGTTTCTTTTTTATGCAATTGCCTCTCTATAGTGGTCCTATTGTGGTCCCTATTTTGTCTCCTCAATGTTTTCTCAATTTGTGCTCCTTGTTAATACTATACATTATATTATATTAGATGGCTGAAAGTGATGATGATACAAGTGATGGAGGAAGGTTCTCTTATCACTTAGAAGAACTTAGAGGGTCTATTAGTTCATCTGATGAAAAGAATGAATCAGTGAGAGTTATATATCCACAATTCAATGCTGAAGCTCAATTTGGGGAAGTTAGGTTGGCTGTAGAGATGGAGTTTGCAACTTTGGCTGAATTTAAAAAAGCTGTGAAAGACTATACCATCCATATTGGAAGACAAATCAAATGGATAAAGAATGACAAGGTAAGAGCAAGAGCAAAATGTGTGTTTGAGCATTGCAAATGGGAGATACTTTGTTCGTGTAGTAGTATAACAAATAGCTTTCAAATCAAGACTTTTGAAAATACAACTCACTCATGTCCAGGAACATTCACGAATAGTCAGGCTGATAGAAAGTGGGTTATTGAGAAGTTGGAATTGAATGGATGGTTGTTTTTTAAAGGGTTATTTTGGAGGACAATTATGGTTTATGGTTTAAATTATGGTTAAGTTTGATTTTTGGTTTTTGTTGATTTAGTAGTAATGTTTCATTTGGTTTAGCACTAACGAATTTGTGTTGTTACTAGGTAGTGAACGAGACAAAGGATGATTTAGCAGTAATGAATTATGTTAAAAATGAATTTGATTTAACAGTATGGTTTAGAGACTATTTGTTTTAGCAGTAATTTGATTTAGCAGTAATGATTTAGCAGTGTTGTTACTATTTTGTTGTTTTTTAAGATAGTTTAGGGACTAAATTGAAGTATTTTTTATAGTTTAGGGACTACTAACAGTCACTTAACGGAAAAGTTAACCGAGGGACTAAATTGAAAGATGTGAATATAGTTTAGGGACCTTTTAGTTGGTTTTAATAGTTTAGGGACTAAATTGAAGGATGTGAATATAGTTTAGGGACCTTTTAGTTGGTTTTAATAGTTTAGGGACTAAGTTGGTGAGAGAGTGATAGTTTAGGGATTAAATTGACTAATTACTCCATATTCATTCTTCATTTTTATTTTTTTCATACAGGTTTTTTATATTTATAATATACACAAGTTTTTTTTTTAAAAAAAAAACTTGGTATCCGACCTTAGGACCGACTAATCCAAGGGGACCAATCCCACCGCCCACTTGCGGGGGCCCCATTTAAAGCCAGAGTTTTTTTTGCTCTGTATGGACTTAGCCCACCGAAATTGGCACCAGTGGGAATCGAACCTGAGACCTTGAGAGGAGCATACTCCAAGGGCCCAAGCCAACACCACTCGACCAACCCCAAGTGGGTTTATAATATACACAAGTTAATTCATTATATTATTTATTTATAACATAATGAAAGTTTTGAAACATGAATACATGTGAAAAGTAGGGTTGAGCATCACTTGGTTTTGGTTGGTTTCAGTCAACTTGGCTCGAAAATCACCAAACCATTAAAAACTATAACATCAACTCATGCGGTGCACGGGTCTAATTAGCTGTAAGATATGTAATTATAAATTACGATATGATAATTGAAATAATATAATATGAAAAAAATTTAGTAACATTAAACGATAGTTCAACAATAATTTTGGATAAATATTCATACAAAGAAAATTATGTTTTATTACGGAAGACTTCCTTGTATACCACATTCGAAGTCTTAGTTGTATCTTCACCGTCATCATCGATGATCAATATTTTTAATCCTTTTCTAAAAGTAACTCTTGAAATTGCAACATAAAACTGACCATGTGAAAACACTGGCGACATATGATATATCCCAACATGCTTTAAAGATTATCCCTGACTCTTATTAATAGTCATCTTAAAAGAAATCATTATAGGAAATTGTCTCCGTTAAAAGTTAAAATGAATTCTCACGTCAGATGGTGTCAGAGAAAATCTAGGTATGCAAACTTGATCACCAATGTTACTTCATGAAATAATTTTTCCTTCAAAAACATGTTTTTTCAATCTCGTAATAATAAGTCTTGTTCCATTGCATAATCCTAATTTTTTATTCAAATTCCTTAATAGCATAACTCGAACTCCAACTTTAAGTCTCAACTTGTGATTTGAAAGTCCAGACGTAGAAATCGTGTTCAAAAATTCGGGAGTATGAACATCATCCACTATTTGACCGTCTACATTTTGTGTGAGTGGAATATCATAACTCAAATATGTTTTTTCTTCACCAGGAATGAAATCCAACATATAATCATTTATTGTGTCGACTATTAAATTTTTAGGAGCCAGTATAGCTCTATTTTGGAAATACGTTATATCGTTCATGTTTTGTAAAAGTTGAGGATAGGTGCTTTCAACGATAGAGGCAAGAGGATCATCTGAATTTGGAATCAATAAATCTGATGGAATGTCAAGTTCTGAATCATCGTCGTTTTCATCTCTAATTTCTCCATCGCCAAAACCCAAAACTCATTCAAAAAACAATCTTCTTTGTTCAACGTCTACTCTCGAAGCACCACCGAGAAGCCTAATGTTTTTACTCAATGTTAAAACTTCACAAAAATTCCAAAGAACCGAAGAATTTAGCATGAACAACTTCTGGCCTTGTACCTTTGGGTATTACATGTAGAATTTTTCTAAAATCTCCGCCAAAAACAACAATTTTTCAACCGAAGGGAATGTGTTTATTTTTTTCATCAACAGATTTGAGAATATCTTTTAAAGTTTGATCAACAGCTTCGAAATAGTGTTTGTGCATAATTGGTGCTTCATCCCATATAATGAGCTTTGCCTCTTGTATTAATAGCACCAAAGGGCTTTTAGGAACTATGGTACATGTTGAAAACTCGTCAACATTTAGATGAATATAAAATCTTGAATGTGCTGTTCTACCGCCAGGTATAAGCAATGCAGCGTTCCCACTTGAGGCAACTGTTAAAACTATCTCATCTTTTGAGCGTAATGCGGCTGACATGGCCCTCAAGATAAATGTCTCCCCTATACCGCCATAACCATAAAGAAAAAACATATCAGGTTTGTTTTCGTTTACTCTTGTCATGATTGTGTCATATACTTTACGTTGCTCTGAAGTCATAGTTGACATCAATCTAACATGTTTCTCAGCTAATGATTGTCTGTTATAATTCAATTTGTTGTGTATTAAACTATTTTGTATATCATGAACTAATGATGTGGCTGCTCTAGGCATTGGAGGATAATATTTTAAACTCTTCCCACAACTACGTAACATCATCTCAATATCTGTCAGTGCATATTGTATCAATTGATCATCGGTTAATATTAAATCTGCAATGTTAAAATCAAAATAATGAATGTGATTAGTGACATGATTATGATTTTGTTTGGTTGTATTGCAAAAAAAATAACTTTCCAAATCACACGTGATAATAACTTTCCAAATATCACATGATAATTATTCTCTAAATTTATGATCCGGTAGAAAAAAAATCTTTGATCAGGAAAGACATAAAAATATTTCGTGATGAATAATATAGTCAACAATAATTTTGATATGATATACTTTTAAAATTGATGGTGCTTATCAATTATTGCACATAATTTTAATCACAATTGGTATACTTGTCATAGTGGTTGAAAATATTGCCTTTCACTGAAGGGTTACAGGTTCGAATTCTTGTCAAGACAAAATTGTATTATTTTTTAATAAAAACTGCAAGATAAAATGGAGGGAAATCAGGGAAAACAAATTAGGGTTTAAGGTTTGCTTGTGTATACAAGCTTATAATATAAAAGATTGCAACCACTTAATCTTGACTCAGTTCTGATCGTCTATATCTTCGGTTTATTCGGGTATCAGGTCATATAAATGAACAACAAAGAGGGTAAGATGCAGTTGATTTGTTTTAAATTTGTAAATTCAAAAACAATAATAGATCAAGTTGATAAGAAGTATGAATTAAAATAGATCTAGAATATTAGAGTATCTTTCACATATCTTTTATCAAGTCTTTGGGACACACGTTGTGACAACTTGATAGTTATAAAACTCGCTTTCATCAAAACAAATCATTTTAACAGGGTTAACTAGATGTGACATATTTTTAATCCTCAAGTTAGTAGGACACAAGTTGTACAACTTGATTGTTCTCAAACTCATTTTCAAATCATCGCAATCAACTTTTCGTATTCATTACCTTTTAGTTAATCAAACTCACATTTTTTTCTCTCGCGATCATTGAAACACAAACCTTTTAAAAAAAAACCAACGTACAAGCATTTTCTACCCAAAAACTACGTAGCTTTGATTTCTCCATCACACCGGGAGATACGTACGAGCAACAGACCACTCTTGTTTCACTTAGAAACCGATTGACATCTAGTTTCGTTAAAGATGATATGTTATGAAAGCAAAGAGAAAATACTTTCCGGTATAGGGATGATGATTTAAATACTCATTACTTCCATATTGCTGCAACTACAAGGAAAATAGTAAAATTATTTACTTCCTTTACAAGTGGTCTGCAACACCTTTGGCAGTTATTGAACTTGTACATTATACGAACTTGTGGCTCTTAAGCTGGATCTTAGCAAATTTTATTATATAATTAATTGGAAGTACCTTATATATGTTTTGGTAAATATAGGGTCATCTCATAAGTGGATAGGTTAGATCATTCTTTGTGTTAAGACGAATTATTTAGTCATTGTTAATGGTGATATGGTGGGACCTATCATTCTAGGGAGAGGTCTTCATCAAACATACCCTTTGTTGCTCTATTTATTCAACTTATGTGTTGAAAGTCTCTCGATGTTAATCAGACGTGAGAATAAAAAAAATATTTATGACATCAAAATTTGCAAGATACTCCAACCATTTTTGCGGAGCACAAAAATTGCTACAAAATATGATGAAAAAAACTGTTGCCATTTACAATGTTGCAATGTTAATTGCCTTATTTGGGGAGAAAACTAATTTTTCTCACGCATATTATAACCCTTATAATTAATTAACAACTTAAGATTTCACACAAATTTGAATGGAAAAAAAAAAAACTAAAATTCTCAAGAACATAAAAAATACAAAAAAGTTAAAATAAAAATTAATGATTGAGATTGAATTAGCATGATGT
The DNA here is from genome assembly GCF_020283565.1 of Trifolium pratense. NCBI lineage: Eukaryota > Viridiplantae > Streptophyta > Magnoliopsida > Fabales > Fabaceae > Trifolium > Trifolium pratense. The sequence continues at coordinate 39,988,821 of NC_060065.1, forward strand.
GACAAGATATAAATATCAAATGATATGGACATCACAATAGTTGATTCCATATTATAAAATTATATAATCCAGTGATTTCTTCAAACAAAGTAACAATAACAAGTAAAAGGAGAAAAGAAATAAACAAAAAATGAATTATATTGAGAAGATAGAAAAAGACACCACAACTATGGGTGGCTGATAAACCACTAACGATTTGTCATAATGGGAATGTCATTTATAAGTCCAATAAAGATTTCAATCCAAAAACCAAATAGAGGAGAAAACCTAACTCACTCATCATTCTCACAAGAGAACAATTTTATTTTCTTTAAAAATTGTTTCAAATGAGATTACAAATGATTACTTAATGCAAAATTTACCATAAATTTAAATAGGTCATAAGTGACACCATTATAGTCTCATATTGGACATACATATCTTTTTCTAAAATAAACTAAATATAATGAATCAATGTTCTTTCACTTTCACATGACATCAACTAAATTAAAAACAAACTAAGAATTATTACAACCACATTAAAATAAAAAGTAAAGTCCATTCTAATATATTTAAAATATGAATTCTTTCCATGCTCTTGATTTATCGTCATCACATTTGCATGATATAATTAATATGCTTTTGAGTCTGTCAAAGAAATATATTCAAGAGCATGAGAAATCGTTAATCATATGAATATCTTTATGATGTGAAAATAAAATTATTATAGAATTAGAAGTAACATAAAACACTAATTTAAACTTAACTGATTCACTACATGCATTGGCACTTATTATAAATGCACTTCGCAAAACTATGAGAACACTCCTTATATATGCAATCATAGTGTTCCTCACAAAAATCAGCTGTAATTTAAAACAAGAATAAATGAGTGTTGCTTAAATGTAAAATTCAAAGATAAAATTTTAAAAATACGAGAAAAAAAAAATGTCTTACCACTAACAGCAAGTAATACAGAAAGAAAGAGGATTATAACATAAACACAACATATAAGTTTAGTCATACTTTTTCCTTTTAGCATGTAACAAATTGAAAATTGTATGATCTTTTTATAAACGTTTACACCCATTAAATAGTTTTAGTACGTACAATGTTGTCAGAAATTTCCTTCACAATAAAAATTATTAGTAAAATAATAAATATTGTTTCTTAAACACATTGATGTATCATATGTATCTTTAACTCACTCAATTGATCACATATAGTAAAAAGATGAAATAAAAATATGTTTGGTCATGAGAGTTCATTATTTTTTAATACAGACACTCTATTATGATTTTTTTTTTTCCTTCTTTTTTATCCTTTCATGAGAGTATGGAAACATCCCAAGGGATGTAATAGTGATGAACGGTGGAAAATATAGTTTTATGAATAACTCTCGTGAATTAAATGATGACAAATTTATGTTAGAATTAAAAGTATCTTAGATCAAAATCAATGTATATCAAATGCAGGAGTTGTGCTATTTTTTCATATTGAATTTTTTTAATTTTTTGGGTCTAATAGTTCGGCGGCTTAGTTCGTAGGGATGTCATACTATATGTGCATGAGCCGTAGTTCGAATTTCAGACACTCCACTTATTCACCTTTAAGGTGAAATTTTTAGCCACTAGGCTACTTGACGATAAAAAAAGATAACATGTAAAATTAGTTTTGGTCATGAGAGTTCTTTATTTATATTATAAATTGTAAGTGTTTTGTTTTTCTAAGTAGTATAGTGGCTAAAATTTCACTTTTGGCCCCGAGAGTTCTTTATTTTTTGTTACAAATCTTCAATGTTTTATTTTTTAAAGTAGTCCATATGGCTAAAATTTCACCTTTGGTTCATGAGAGTTCTTTTATTTTTTAGGCTTAATTGCACTTTTTTTGATCCCTCTAATTTATCAAACTCACGAAAATAGTCCCCTATTTTAAAATTGAACTTTTCGGTCCTCTATTTCATATTTGTTGCAATTTTGCTCTCAACCCATATTTTTAATCTAAAAATTGTGTTTTTTAGCGTCATAGTAAAAAGTGATTTATTGTCTTTAACATTTAATCTAAATATAAAAAATTACATTTGAGACCAAAATTCAACCTTTTTAGGCATTAAAAGTTGACATTTTTAAGGCAAAAAAAGGAAAACAAAAACGAGTTAGGACCAAAATTGCAACAAATGTGAAAATGGGAGGACAAAAACGTTTAATTTTAAAATAAGGGGACTATTTTTGTGAGTTTAATAAACTAGTGGACCAAAAGTATAATTAAGTCTATTTTTTTATTACTAATCTTCAATGTTTTGTTTTTAAAAGTAATTTAGTGGCTAAAATTTCACCTTTAAAATGTATAAGTAAAGTAATTTAGTGGCTAAAATCCCAAACTCTATATATAATGTAATTTCTTAATCAACTTAACTAAGTTCACTATAACCCTTATTTAAAAAAAATAAAAAATCGCTATAACCCTTCAAATCTCCAATCTACACTCACGCATATAACCCTTGAAATCTTCAATCTACACCCACACATACATGTAATCTAAGGTGTATTTTTAGATTTAATGGAGACTTGCCATTTATTTATTGAATTGAATAAAATATATCGAAGAGGTGTCACGGGTTTAAAAGTTAGAGTAATTTGATGAACTTTTTAGTCGATATATTTGTGTTGTTAGAGAGTAATTTGATGAACTTTTAGAATATGATTTTTAGTGACCAATTTGGAGATTAATTAAAATGTTGTGACCAAAACTAAATCGGTTGCTATTTTTTTTTTAGTGACTAGTCTGAAAACTGAAATATTGTGAGCAAAACCAAAACGGCCACTAAAGTTTTTTAGACGCGGATTTAGAGACTAAAATATTGTGACTAAAACCAAACCGGTCACTGATGAATTTATTTATTTCCCAAGCTTAATAACAACTTTCCAAATTAAAAGCACAACATTTATTTATTTTTCAAATTTAATAACAACTTTTCAAATTAAAATCACAATATTTATTTATTGATCAGTTGTTAGTTTGACACAACCCAAAAAAATACATTTAGGGGCACACACAAAAGAGAAAAAATAAATATTAAATAATTTAGTTACATTAAGCGTGTGTTTGATCCGCTAAAAAATGGGGACCGAACAACTTTTATTACTTTGTTTGATTTAGAAACTAGTCATGAAACTGAACAAAATACGTAGTAAGCGACCAAACAAAAATAAGATTTTTTGTCTCTCACATAAGATAACTTTTTTTTTTTCGCTTCATAATCTATATATATAAATCCTAGATAGTTGTGGAATTGTCTATCTAAACCCTAATCCACAAACCAATTAAAACTTTTCATTTAGCCACATTATCCACTTACATCCATTTAATGTGGGGTACTATTTGTAATTATTATTATTATTATTATTATTAATATTATTATTATTATTATTATTATTGTTGTTGTTGTTGTTTTGGGTTATTATTTATTTTAAATTTTTTTGTTCATTTTATTATTTTGTGTATTTTATTATTTTTTTTTTCAAAAAAGTTAATGTTTTTGCTAATAATCTTTTGTCCAATCTTTGTAAATACAAGGAGTTGGTCGATTGTCAGGACTACTTTCTAATGTTAGTAAAAAAAAATAGATAAAATAAAATTTACTAATGGTTGTTATGCCCTGTATGATCTTTTTCATATTCGATATTTGAGTATGAGTTAAGTTGGTTTATTTTTTTATAATATAAATAAAAACTTATGTTTCAACATCGATTGTTTTCCATGGTCAATGATATATTGTCATTTCCATAGTTATTTTGAAAAATGAGTTAAAGATATTGTTAATCAATGTTAATGAAGAAGATACCAAAGTAACTTCAAATGTCATGTATAAATAAGTTTTTTAAATATATAAACATCTATATATATAATTCCTAGATAGTTGTGCAACCACTAATCTAACCACAATGTATGAGTAGTATGAACACAAACTGTTTTCATAGTGACATAACAATTTATGGATTACCAACTTATTTTGGTAGATGCAATATGATCCATTGTAATCTTTTTGAAATGTATAAACATATCTTTAATATCTATCTTATATTTACATCATTTTTTTTTTTTATTATTATTATTATTATTATTTTGTTGTTGTTGATGTTATTATTATAATTTTCATAATACATATTGTTTCAATTTATACGAATGATTTTTCAACATTATAATATAAAATACCGCATAACACCCGTGCATCGCACGGGTGTGGGACTAGTAAAACTATAAAAATGCGAAAACACTTGTATTGTTTTGTTCGGTATTTGTAAATCAAACGTACCTTTAAACCCATAAACAGTATAATAGCATACGAGTAGAAAATGGAGGAATTTGGATGCTCTCCATTTTTACTATTTATTTTCTCTATCCATTACTATATCTTTGAAAAGTTTTACAATATATATTAAATAAAGTGAATTCTTTCATTTATATATTACGTGAATATGTACCGGTATATACATTTATTGAGGTGAATGATTCTGATTAGGTTATAAATAATATTTATTAATTTTTGGCCTAATTAGTAAAATGGTCTCTTTAAAGACATTTTTGGTTTCAGATTGGTCCCTTAAAGAAAAAAAATGTCCAAATAGGTCAATTAAAGGAAAAAAGGTCCGAATAGGTCCCTTAAAGACATCTCCGTTAATCAGTTCGGTCCCTAAAAAAAGGTTTGAATAAGACTAAACCTGTTAACAAATTTGTCTTTAAAGGATCTATTCAGACTTTTTTTTCTTTAAAGGACCAACAACATGAAACCAAAAATGTCTTTAAGAGACCATTTTACTAATTAAGCCTTAATTTTTCTATATTAAATACTATTTGTGGACACATCACAATCATCCATCTAAGCCGTGTATCGGTATATATCCACATGATATGTGTCGGAGTGTTCACCAATAAATAATTGGACCTATTAAATAATTGCATTCCTTTTTTTTTTTACCGAAATTTCATTAAAAACTTTAATAATAATTGTAAAAAACTTAAAATGGATAAAGTAAAAAAAAAAAGAGGATCTTGGTTCAAAATGGAGACCTAAATTCAGTTTAGTCGTGAAAAGCTCGATGAATTAACTGAACCCAACGACAATGGAAACTTCGAGTGACACTCACTCCACTTCAGCAAATGAAAACGACACCGTCGTTGTTCAAACGGAACCTTCAACTTCTCACGCCGGCGAGAACGGTTCTGAAACCGATAACGCCGCCGATCCCCTCACGAAAAGCTCCGATGTGTTGGCTAAAGGCTTGTCGTCGATCCTCTCTTCCGTAATTAGGGATTTCGATTTCAGAGCTCAACAAACTCTCATCAGCCAAAACCATCTCTCTTCCTCTATCGATCGTCTCACCGGAGGTATATCTTTTGGTTACTCTTTTCTCTCTGTTGCTGATTTCACAACATTGTGCTCGAATTTCAAAATTAACTGTTGTGTTGTTTGGTTTTTGAGAAAATTTTCGTGCCTGATACCAAAATTGCCAAAAAGCGACTCAAATTATGTATATGTTTTGTGATGCAATTTGCAAGTAGATTTTGTTTTTGTTTATTATTGATCGTCATTGTGTTGTTGTTATTATTATTAATATTGGATGAATTTGTTGTTGTGTTTTCCATTATTAATGCTCTGTGAAATCCAAACGGGTAGGAATGTAGGATCGTCCAACTACAGTGATGGTACCTCCTCCGTAGGGTCGTTGGATGGTATGCCGTGATATGTAATTGCGAAAGCACTCCGACGCAAGTTAGTGAGAGTGTTTTAATTAAGAGTAGGAGTTTATGAGATAGTGCACATTAGGAGGCTGAGGTCCTTAGAGAACCTCAAACAGTAGTCCTTAGAGAGTTCTTAAGTTCAAAAGGTGTGTATTTAATTAGTTTGGAGAAGATTGATGTGGCGACAACTTGCAAGGACAATTGCTTGCTGAAGCAACTTGTCCTTAGCAATATGTTGTGTAAGTTGCTGGACTCATCATGAGTTCTCAAGGGTTGCTAAAAAATGAACGAGTTACTTGAAAGTGATGTGACACTGTGGAGTCCACTTAAACCACTGATGATAGGTTGCACTATTGGAGGTGGTCTTATACAAACTAGTCTTGCATTGAAGTGTTTGGGGGGGGGGGGGGGGGGGAGTTCGGCTTGAGGCTACCAATGACCCGTCAAGCCAAAAAGGTAGGATGTGCCCTCTAAATGTCATGATCTCTTTTCCATATTTGTCCTTCTATAGTGATTCTAGTCAGGCTGGTGCTACCTTACTGGGTAGGAATGTTTACCACGTTTGGTTCATAAGGGTGAGTTTTGTTATGGTTTCTGAAATCTGATGAAGTTTGACTGAGCGTAGACTTTACCTACATGCTAATAGTTTTTTTGTGTGGAAATAATAATTATTTTATGAAGTTGCCAAAATAATCTATGGCTGAGTTTAGGTCAGGAACTTCTTAATTAAAATAATTTCATGGTTCTTCACTTGCTGAAAAGTCCTTATAAGTTTATAGATAGACCATAAGGTCCAAGATCTTCTAGGTTTGTCATCTTGTTACAATAAGGAGTTACTTTGTGTGCTACTCTTTAAACCGGTGAAGCAGGTAGTGACATTGGGACTATTCTGTTTAACCTACTATAAAACCAAGGGAAAGCAGAAAATGCTTAAAAAGATGATATAAGATGTTGTTACTTATTCTATATTGGAAAGAAAGAAAAATGTGAAATTCGTGACTTAAGGTGTACCAGGAAGATTTTGCTTTCTGTGGTTAGAGGTTTTGTTCTCCTCATAAACATTTGTACAATGGATTTCTTGCAGCTGGAATATAAAGTTGAAAAGAGTGTTTGTACCATTGGGCAAGTAGCAGTTGTAGTCTTTACTCTTTTCTTTCTTGTAGCTCTGGTAACCTTATATTGCTAATTTAAGGTTAAATAAGTAAAGCTTTTATTGCCATTATCTTGCTTTTCCATTTCTTTTCCTATATAAGAATATTCAACCCTAAGGAAAAAAACTGGATACAATTATATAATTCTCTCAACTTAGAAGAAGCTTTTCTCTATGGTGCTGCCACATTCAGTGGGAGGCTTTCAATTGGCTATTGCAGTTCATGATTATGGTATTAATTTTCTATGATACCTTTGGTTTAACCCTCATAAAAGAATCACATATGGGAGTAAGTTATATGGTCCAGAGGGGCAAGTTCTATTATGGTCCGCATCTTAGCCTCCTGGCTTGATAGTGTTTTACCAGGAAGTGTGAATATTAGTTTGAACAAACAAATTGCTTTAACCATTTTATTTGAAAATACAATGACACATTCCATTCATATCTGTTGAATAAGATAGTTGGCTACCATATGGTCTAGTGTAGCAAATTTTATGAAAGTGCCATTTATTAGCCTCCACCAAAGAGTGTGTTACCATGAAGTGAGAGTGCTGGATCCAAAAGTTTGGTGCACCATAGAGCTTCATAGATATTCTGCGAGCTATACAATAAAAATAAAAATATTATTGCTGCTGTAGTGTGCTAATATGGGTTGCCTTTGTTAACTTGCTAAAATTTCAGTTCAGTTATGCCTAATATTAATGTCTTTGCTAAAGTTTCTCCTATAACTCGAGGATGTTATAATTTCTAATTACTCCAGGTCTACAATTAGGTAACTTGAAATTTGTGTTTTTTGGGCAGAACTTGATCAGTTACTAGAAGATGCACCTTTGCCATTCATAATGCAACATGCAGCCAAGATATCCAGTGTTAGGAAAAGAGTTTCATCCCTGAATTCACTTCTAAAATCCATACAAGGGCGGATTGATAATATAGACCGCATTATGTCAACTGGCACTACTCAGGGTATAGACATGTCTCCAAAGGCTTAATATTATATTTTTTTCTAATAGTTACTGTTAATTAAGATAGAAACTGGTATCTATGGTTCAGAAAATAAATGAATAATCACAGAATTTATTACTTCCAAGAGCCAAACGAGAATCAATACTACACTGAAGAGTAAAGACCAGGCTGCCTAATAGAATGTTTAACCGATCCATTCCGGATCAACCGAATTGGTACGGAAGTTGTGACATGGGAAAACCACATAAAACACAACTTATTTTAATAACCTGGTGACCTACCAATTGTAGACGTAGGATCTTTGGCAAGCAAAAAGCACTAAATAATACAATTCGAGTGTACCAACTTCTTTCTTAATTCGAGGAAAAGGTGCAGGAGGAAAAGAAAACAACGAAGGGATCCGAATTGGACCTAAATTGGAATGACACGAAAAACCTTTTCGGATAAGGCATTTAGTTTTTCCCTTATACGGGACAACTTTTTGTCCACAGCCCGTAAGAGCCGCTCGTCCGGGTCGCCAGTCCAACAATTGTTGGGGCCAGCAGCATAGGCTATTAGCGGACGACGAGTCAAAAGCTCCTGCTCAAGCAGTTCAATCCAATTGACTTAAGAAACAAATGAGAAAGAAATATAGGAACTCTAGTGGTTTATTTCTTGCATATCTAATAAGTTGAGCTATCCTAACCTGTTTTATACTTATAAGGTTTCTAAGTTCTTCGGTAGCTGGATAAATTGTGTTTTAACTTTGATTATCTGATCTCTTCCTCTTTCTCCTATTTGGTATCATTGTTTTAGTCCTCCCATTCAGTTTTTTAAATGGGTTAAGATAGACCGTTGTTGCTACTGGACGGCGAAACGTGTTTTCAAAAAACTCTCTGGAGAATGATTCTCAAAAACAGAGGAAGTTGTAGTACAATATACAGACAAAACACTCACAATCTTGACATAAATATTAAAAGATAAAGGATTCCTATCCAAGAAATTTGAGAGTCTTGGTCTCTCCTCCCCTAAGAATTAGAGAGCTTGGTCTCCTATCAATATCCAATTCCAAATAAATGCCTACTGACTTATCCTTCCATTTACCTATATGTTCAAGCACTGCCTAATATTAACTGCTGCCTAATCAAACAATAACTGCAGCCTAATAACAGTACTAATTAGAGGTCTAACATGCTGGTGTTGGAATTCCACCCCCTCCCCTTCCAGTGGTCTCTGTTTAGCCAGTACACAGTTTTATTACTCTGCAGAGTTAAAATTGAATTTCCTTTGATCAGCTGTCTGTTCTGTTTTGTTGTGATTGATCTATTCTTGTACAGTTCTTAGATTTTTATTTTTAAAAATTTTGGGGAAGGGAAAAATTATTATTAAATAAAGTGACATTAACAATCATTTTACAACTGTCCCCAAGGGGATTTAGATTCCATCCCTTGAGGTTATAAGGTCAAACTCTTACCACTGAGCTAACATCTCATCGGCTGTACAGTTCTAGATTTAATAAGTAGTCACTGTTACGTGATTAAAAAAAGTAGTCGCTTGCTGTTACATGTATTTAATTATGGAAAATGTCTAAAACTATGGCACATAAGCTCTGATTACCTGAGCAATCTATTATAATTTTCCCCCTTTGTTTTAATTGTGGGCAAGTGACTCTGGTAAAATGATTTTAATTTTATTCTAATATTGTATATATTGGCATATTTGTTCTTTTTGTTTTGCAAGTTACATTGTTATTTGTAGTTTGGTTCTGACTGTTAATTGCTTGTATCATCTCAACTGGATACAGCATTTGTGCTTGTGTTGTATAACCAAGTTGAATAAGATGTTTGGATTTTACAAGCCTGCCAGCTACGTTGGAACTTAATACTATGAGTTTCTGTGTAGTGTACCAAATAAATCATTTATACTCCTTCCGTACAAATACTGCTGGAAAACCATATTTTGTGCTTTAATTAATACTATTTATTATTCATGTCTTCCATCACATGCATGCTAATTAGCAGAACTGCATCAGTGCATCGTCATGGACAATTTCAGAGACTTCTCTTCTTAGCCAACCTTGACCTGATTGACTTCCTTTTGGAGAAAGTACATTGTCAACTTTTTTCACTACTCAGTGCTCAACAATTATGTTTTATCCTTTAAGGACACTCTTGAACCCACATGCACTTCCCACTAGTACAAAACATTGAAATCAATCATTCTAGCTGGCATGCTGCATATCAAAACACTTATCTTATCAGGTTGCCCAGAAGTATCATGGCTGATGTGGCTTGATATGGAATGTGTGTTTGTGTTATTTTGAAAATTTGATTTTGAATAAATTTGATATTTGATATGGAAACTTGGTTTTGATTCAAAGTGAAATTTTGTCAATTAATTTTGACGTAATGAATATTATTTAGTTGGTATTAATGAAAATGACTTTTATAGATTTCGATATATAATTACCAAGAAAGATGTGAGTTTTCAGTTTATATTTGTGAAACGGTCATATTTTTATTAGTTTATCACCTCAAAAGAAACAAATTATTGCTTTCATGTTTAGGATGTTAAAATCAAGTTTGGAAACCAGACTTGTTTCGCCTCAATAATGTCAAACATGCTATGCAGTATCCAAGGTAAGTTCATTCTTCAAATGGGATTTTAGCTTACCAAATGCAAAACCAAACAAGCCAAATCTGCTGCTAGGGCCGTAGAAGAATTTGACAACCCTATTATAGTTAAAATTGTCTAAGATACGATTCTAATGAGAACCAAAGGATTGGAGGTATATTACTTGCAGCAAGGGTTGACTACTAGACAAACTTATCAGAGATGGTAATCTGATTTAGAATATCTATAGCTGGCCAAAGTGTATGATGCTATGCCTTTTAGATCACAAGAGAATCAAGCATGCATGCGATATTTTCTAACAATCAGATGAAATAGTGATACTATTTGCTGTTATGATGGTTAGTAATTACAGACACTGATTCAAGCAATGATAAGAAGTTCGTATCACATCTAATAACTTGAAAATATGGACTATCTATCATCTTAATCCTAGTTTGCATAGATTTGATTAATACTTTGGTGGTTCTACTTCTAACCCTTTTTCTGTTCATACTATTATGACAAAGTTTTTTATATAAATTTGCAGAGAAAGCAACCACCGAAGGTTCTGGGTGAATTATCATCAGCTCAATCAACTTCCACTTTTTCCTCGTGTATGTACCACTACCATGCAATGCACCCTTGAGCCCTAAAAAATCAAATTTGCTTGGTGTCACAGTTCAGGACATCAAATTTGGCATCCAGTTACTAGCTGTATTAAAGGTTATTTTTAATCATCATTTAACTTTTGTTTGAAATCAAAAAAACAAAAATCAACCCCCACTGAATTCTTGTTGTAACTTTTAAACTTCTGGAAAATGAGGGAATAAAACAATTTATTCACCCAAAAAAGTTACTTTTATTTTTTTGAAAAGGATAAAAGTTTCTTTTATGATTTATAAATTGTCAATTTTTTTTACAAGGATAGTTTTTTATTTTTTTTATTTTATAATCAATGTCATTTTAATTTACTTTTACAGGAGAAATCATTTTATTTTAAATTTATGCTTTTTATTTTGAACTGCTGATTTTAAATTTATGCTTTTCTATATATACTACAAAACTACTACATCAACAAGGAGCCACCCTATATTTGGAAAATGAACAGATATTAGGACAACAATAAAGCCATAGCACAGTGGGGCTATATATGCACTTGCCCCATCTAAAGTAGCAATCCTTGTTGGTTGGTTTGTAGTAGTAAGTTGGCCCATTAATTTTCTGAAACTTCTGAGGAAAAAAGTGGCACAGCAGCCCAGTTCCATCAAACTCTTTGGGTCCACTCAACTCCCTGTCCTAGTCATAAGGCTATTGAAATAATGACTTGAGGTCTAAAAAAAGTTTCTTAATAATCCCTCTGGTTTACCATAAGCAAAAAAAATTATTTTTTAGGTCATTGAATAATTGATATATCTCGTCTAATGAGATAGTAGATTAGTTATATAAAAAGTGAATTTTTGCGATGTGAATGTAAAACGATGTCTCTCACTTAGGATCCAACCTAGAGTTCATTTACTGTAAAGTAAAAAAGTTACTCTTATGTTAACTTTAGTGTTGTGTTTAAATGCTGAGAAAGGGAGAATAAAGATATATGGGAGAATGGATGGAAAGCTGAAAAATTGGGAGAGATTCTGCTTTCTTTGAAATGTTATTATGGAAGAAGGATAGTCTTAAACAGAGGGGTGGGCTCTATAAATATCATTTCCCAATCGGTAGTTCATCTAGTTAAACCAAGAATCCACTCCTAACAATTTGCTGATGCATTAGCTAATCTTGGTTGTTCGATGGGCTTTAGTTGTGTTTTTTATGAGTGTCCGGTTGCTTTTGGTGACTTGTTGCTTGTTTATGTATTGTTATTGAGGATTTTTTTTTTTCCCATTTAATCTCGTTGTAATCTTGTTTAGACCCTCTTTTGATATAAATAAAAGGATATGTATATCATTTTATAGTACACATTTTTTCCACGCTTTCTATTCAAATAAGAGAATATAATGCTTTTCTTTCCTCCTACTTTCACCCCTCAACATTCTTTCTTTTATTCCTTCCACTATTCAAACAACTAGTCACATTATTAATTTTTACATTCTTAGATCTCACTTATTTTAGGCTCACTGTTTGGTTGGTATTTTTTTTTTTTGTTACAAGAGAGAAACTGTTTGGTTGGTATAAACTCAATAATACATGACTCCCTATTTGTAATTATGTGTATTATTAATGCACACACTGTATATAGTGTATACATAAACGCCAAATATGTGAACGATTTGGTGACACGAACTAATTTTCCCAAGCATTATTACCAACACTTTGTACCCGAATCAATTGGCCCAAATCATATCTTGGTTTTCTGTTGTCCTTTTGTTGCACAAGTAAAGAAAAATGGAAGGAAAATGCTATATTGAGATCAAAGCTCCAAACCTTCTAGTTGAGCTACAGTAAAACCGTAAAAAAGCTGTTGTCATGACAGTACTAAATTCCAAAATGAATAATACAAACCCTATTGAAGTTTATGACATAGTCTAACATAACAACAACAAATTATCCTTCCCAGTCCAGCTCATATAGATATTGTGATGTGAACTCTCTTGTAGTGTGATCACATGCCCCCACACTGTAGTACGTAGTACTCCATATACCACCATTATTCTATTCTATAAACATTCATCTATGCAACCTAGCCTTGAATCTTTATAACAAGACACTGTATGTAGATTATGATGCCTGCATATAGATATTTTCCTAAGTCAGCCATGTCCTAGCCTCAAGTTTTAGGTCTAAAAGTTTTTGCAAAGTAAGGTATCCTGCTAGTTAATGTAAAAGTAGAGTCATACCTATTTTGTTGTTTCTTGAAATTGTAGGGTTATAGTAGTGTGCTATCATCATGATGGTTTTTGAAATTCTCAATCATTTAGTCAAATTTATCATCTGAGTAACATTTTGAGTTTGTTAGAAAATTACAGTATACCATTAATTTCATATTCATTGGTAGGAGTAATTTTTTAGGTAGTACCATTTTGATCAACACTTTCTTTTGATTAAAAAGTAGAAATATGTTACTAACACTGATAGTTGAGTTTTGCTCAACTCTTGAAGATGTTATCAGTGTTTTCTACCATCATATTTTGCCTATGTTTGATATCATGGTAAATATGTCAGAATCATGGCGTTCGCTGTGATTTTTTAAAAGTTATAGAGTATAACTTCTGTGAAATCACGGTGAATCATTGTGATTCAGGCGTATCAAACGTAAATACCAAACATAGGCTTAATTATTCTTTTTTATTTACTCCTATCTTTCTTTTCTCTTTCGCTTTATCTCATGTAACAAAAAAAAGTTACGGGTTAGATAAAGTGTTTCTAATAACCCCTTTGAAAATATTCAACTTTAATAGACCAATTTGAAATATTTACTAATAGACGACAATAATATGATCTAGGATTTTCCTATCATGTGCATGCAAATTTACACATGTTAAAAAAGGTTCAATTTAATCCATCATCCTCTTAAAATTTCAGAGGAACCAACTTGGAGTTTTTTACAAGTAAAAAAAAGTGAATGATTAGTTTATTTACTCACAGCTCATTTTCTACATAGTGTACTTTACTATGGATAAAATCTTTGTTACTTTTATGTGCCCCCCTCATCTCATCACATACATACCAACACAACACCAACTTTTCTTAGCCGTTAGCATTTTGGCAAGAGCACCCTACCCTTTTTCATCCCTTTTTGTGCACTGACCCACTGCTCCCTATACCAAGAGAGAGAGAGGTTGAAGGGTGTAGCATTTGCATATGATAAAGATTAAAGGGATTGGATGAAGAGGAATCTATTCAGAGTCCCTACTGTACATAAGCACGTTCTTTCTTTGATGCCCCAAAACTTCCCTCAGTCTTTTGCAGAGGCTCTCTCTCATTATTCATCAACAAACAAAAATTGTTTTCTTTTTTAAGACACAGAAAATCAAATCAATAAGATCATGCTTTAAATACTACAACACCAACAACAATGTCTCAATATTTATTCAATTCAACTGGCTAATTTGAATATTTTATTAGTAGGCTTTTAATTGTGCTCATTAATTAACATGATACTTGCTTTTCAGCTGATTTACCTCTAGATAGAAATGATTGCACGTTTCCTCAAACCTATATAAAGTGAAGAGAAAGTAATGACAAAGTTGAGCTCATTAACCAAAAACAACCAAAACTCCTGCTCATTTTATACATACATTGAAAAGTGAATGTATCTAATCTATAATATAGTTTAGATACATCAATTTTTTAATATATCTAAAAAATAAATTTTTTCTTATATTAAAGATCGGATGGAGTACTAATAAGCATGCATTTTTTTAAAGAAGAAATTGTTAAATAAGGTTTTTTTTAATCTATTAATAAAAAAATTATTTGTGCCAATAAAGAAATTAGTAAAAAAATATTTTGATTGTTTAAGCTATCTTTGGTTTGAACTGGTTTTATGAAAGTAAATATTATTTAAATCTTAAATTATGAATTAATTAATTGACACATTTAGAAAAATTTATTTCTATTTATTTGTTATTTTAAAGTTGATGTACTCTTAATTATTATTATTTATTGGAGAAATAAAATTAGATGAAATGAGATAATAAAAAAAATATTATAAAAATGATAAATAATTCTATTAAAAATAGCAAAATTTATTAATTATATTGAAATGTGTAAAAAACTACCATAATACCCCATCCGGTTCTATATATAAGAAACATGTCATTTTTTAGATTCATTGTAGAATTGATGTATTTAGACAATAATATAGTCTAAATATATAAATTTTACAATAAACCTAAAAAGTTAAATGTTTCTTATATATAAGACCGGAAGGAGTAATTGACAATAAAAGAAAGGAGAGAGTACTAAATTGGTCATGATAATCGGTGGGATAATTAGTTAAGAAAAACAAGTAAATTTTGTATTGAAAATTGTGTTTTTTATATTTTTAAAAGGCTAAAAAAAAAAAAAAAAACCCCCCGCTGGCCCTAATATTCTATTTTTTTTTTTCTTTGAGTTTCTTTTTCCTCTATCAGTTAGGGGTGATTTTAGGTCATATTTGGCCTAAAATCACCCCTCTGCATCTTTTTTATTGTTGTTTTTAATCTAAATAAGTTGATTTTTCACATAGATTGAATCTTTTAGTTGTTTTTCTTTTCTATTTGTGATATCGTTGTTTGAGTGCGGTGTTTGTGTTGGTGGTCGTCTTGTTACGACGTTGTTGATTTTCTCCGTCTTGTTACGGTGTTCGTTTAGTTCATATTGAAAGATCCTCTTCAATCAATTGCAGATTCAATCAATGATTTGGGCATCAACGTTGCAGATCCGGAAGCATGGACATTTCGGTGACTTTAATTTTATCATATTATTATTTGTAGGCATTTTACCATTGTATGCTATTAACACGGATGTTGTGAGTTTGTTCGCAGATTCATCCTTTTTGTTTTTAGCGATGTTGAATTTGTATTTGGATCTGATGTACTCTGTCGATTATTGGAATGAATGAATATCATTATCTTTTTTAGTAAAAAAAAGGCTAATTCCACATGTTCCAAGATTATTTTACTATATTTAGTTTCTTAACTAGTATTCCAGAAGCGCTGATTAACATTTTTCATATTTCTTTGTATTCCCTCTGCTCCTTTTTATAAGAGACAATTAACTTTTTAGAATAATTAAATAACTAATGTATTAGGTCCATATTATAACCCAAGTACATTAATTATTGAATGAATCTAAAAAGTCAATTATCTCTTATAAAAAGGACCAGAGGAGTATCTCGGAGTAAAATTGAGTTATTTACTTATGTTTAAGATAAAGAATAATTGACAGAGTAAATAAACATTTCTTTTACAAAGTTAAAAAAAAAATGTGAAACACATAAAAAAATGAGCTCTCATCTTTCAACCAATTATTTTTTCCATACACAAAAATCATAATAGAACTCATTGATTTTTACTCATTGATTTTTATTCAAGAGGTTCAAATCTCCTACCATTAAAATTTTAGAATCAACTCATTGATAAATAAACATCACTCTATCTCTAGCAACATGGCTTCCATAGTAGTACAATTTTTTTTTTCAATACAATTTATGACTATTTTTGCAAGTGTTCCAAGAACTCTTATTTATTTATTTATTTACTTTTTTGTCGGGTTAAAGTGTTAAATTGGTTGGGTATTTGTTGTGCTTTACCGATTAATCTTAAAGAGCATGCTCTTTAGTTTGGGGGTGTTCATATGTTTGGGAAAGAGATTAAGAAATAATCTTATCTTCAATAATCAAATGTTATCTCAGGCTCAATTGTTGGACAAAGTTAAGATTATTGTTTGATGAAGGCTCAAAACTAAGAAACCAAATTTCAATTATGATGCTAATATGTGATAGACTCATCCGGTGTTTTGCTAGCTTTACACCTTAATTTGTTAGTTATTTTGTTTGTATATGTTTTAGTTACCTACTCCCTCCGTCCCAAATTATAAGGGAAAAAATGCCATTTTTTTTGTCCCAAATTATAAGAGAAAAAATCATTTTCAAGAATGTTTTTTCCTTATTTTCATAAAATTAAATGCAAATTGCATTTAATTTCTTCTCTCTCTCATTTTCTCAATAAACAACAACCAATAAAAATTATTTTTACATCTTCCTATGCAACTTATTCCAAGGAAAACCCACAAAATCATACTTCAAATTCTCATGTTTTACTTTTTCTTAATAAGTGTGATTTTTTTATTTTCCCTTATAATTTGGGACGGAGGGAGTATTGTGTTTGAACTCTTGTATCCTTGTCATTTTAGGCACATTTTGTACTAGAATGTTTTAATTCAATTCTTTAGGTTCTTAAAAAAATAATTTATTTATTTTTGAACATGGCAAGATCGTCAATTAAAATCTTCAATTAATTAGCAGCAAGAATCCGGGGATTATTTGGATTTTAGGGAATCATTTTGGGGTACATGACCCTACAAAAGCCACACAATACAAAATGAAAAGACGTAAATGCCCTTGCACAGTTGTCTTAACACATTGAACAGGTCAGCATAAGAGTGAGTATGTCAAGAAAAAGTTGTGATGTGCATCCATTTCCACGTAGTCACAAAACCCAAACTCTTATGGGAGGGATTACCTATTCAAAGACTGGTCAAACACCACATCATATCACAATGTGACAATTTCATAATATGCATCAAAATCCGAACTGAAAAACATTAAAAAAATAAAAATGAAATTTGAGTATATGGATTAAGAGTATCCTAAATAATAGAGGATAAATAATAGTGGATAACTGAATAGTTAGTTTATGATGGATGAATTTATAGCAAATAAATTAGTTGATTTAATCTATAGTGTTTGATAAAATTAGTGCTTAAATTAGTTTATAAGTATGAAATGACGTAAAAAAGACATGTTTAATTAATATTTAATTTTTTCAGATAAGATGACAGTTAAAATTGAAAGAAAAAATGACAATTTATAAACTATAAACTCTCAAGACCTCTCGGATCATGAGATTGTCTTTGCTTCAAAAAAAAGTCGCTCTCATATCCATGTCCTCCACTAAAAGGGGATGGGGACCCTCCACGACCATCGCCTCTTCTATGGGGTGATGAGGAGTTCTCACACCCGCCTCCTCTTCTAGGAAGAGAGGTGAGGGATCTTTCTTGTTCGTTGTTCCTTCAACTGTAGTGACGATGGAAAATGCATCAATAAAGGGTGTTGATTTAATGGATTCTGAAAATTTTATTTTCTTCTTATGCGTTCTTTATGGGTTTAGATGCAATGATGAATTTTGAGATGGATTAATGTGAGGAAGAGAAAGACATTAAAAAAAAACTATTTTATTTATTATTTAAATAAGTGTTTCAATATTAGAAAGAAATGAAAAACGTTTAAAAATAGTAAACAAAATTCAAATTCTTTTTCTTGTATTTACTCATTCACCTTCATGAATATGTCGTTTTTTTTTTGGGTAAGTAATCCTTGTCATAAATTTATTAAAAACCGAAAGTAAATTCTCTTCATTCGATCGTATGATTCACCTTTATGGAAACCTATTGCCGGAGTTTGGGAAAAATTTCAACGCCATGTGTTTTGGCAAATATGAGATGATAGATAAACTAATTTTTGGTTGGATAAATAGGTTTTCGATGGGACGTGTTTTTAGCCAGGCCTCCCAAAACCTCATTGTTACCACTCTTTTCTTTTAGAGATGCCATAAATACAAAGGGGAATTTGAACCTTGGTTTTATGTGTGATAATTTGCCAACTAATATGGTAAATCGGGTGTTAGCTTTACCGACCTGCAAAGATGCTGATAGGTCTGATTCCATGGGATGTGAAGGCACTAATACTCTCAAGTTTACAATTCATAGTGCTTATATTTTACAATATGGGGAGATCCATGTCCAAGAGGGAGATTGGAAGTCAATGTTGAACTGGAAAGGATCTCGTTGTATACGAACTTTCATTTGGTTGGTAGTCCAAGAAAGCATCCTTACCAATTTTCGAAGAAGCAAGTAGGGGTGGGCATATCCCCGTTATGCACTAGATGTGGGAGAGGTGACGATACTACAATCCACATGCTTTGTGGTTGTGTCTATGCTACTAAAGTATTGTTATGTTTGGTTCTATTTAATTTTATCACTGATTTTCTTACCTTTGATTGCAGGAATTGGAATTTTAATAACACTAACAAGCTTGAGATTAAAGCTATTATTGCGAGCTAAAAGACAACTTTCACGATCACTTGCTCGTTTCTATGGAAGTGGACAAACAAATCTATAAATATTATTTTCAAGAGCCAAACGACCCTATTTTGACAATACAGAATTTTATTAGAGGGATGGACTTGTGTTCAACCCAATTACTCCATCAAAATCATCAGATAAAAGAGACGATCTACGTAGGCTGAAAAAAAAACCCTGAAGGTTGGATAAAGCTCAACAACAATGGTGCTTACAAAGGATGTGAAGAGTCTTCAGGTAGTGGCGGCCTTTTATGCAACTCTGATGGAAGATAAATGCAAGTTATGTTGGGTCATAACAGGGTCTGGGGGATCATCACATCGAGCCTTGAACAACTACACAAGTGAGTTGAACCCCAGACTTTAACTCAAAACCTTAAGCCATTAGGTTTATGAGTTCTCTCACTTATAAACCATTCAAAATTCACTGTATCATCCGATGTGGGACTCAACTCACACTTGAAATACCAACAAGTTATTTGTACTATTGAAAAAATTCTTGTAAAAACAAAATTAAAAATTAAAATAAAAGTATTTTTAACACCTTAATTTTCACAAACTTGCAATTTTGACCCCTTAACTTTTAAAATAACACTTTTGACATCCTAACTTTCACAAACTTGCGATTTTAACTCAGTTACCAAGTCAACACACATGTGGCAAATGACTCACACGCATGCCATGTCAGGATGTCTTGCCACATGGACAATGATTAACCTTCCGCATCAACATATATGTGAGAAGTCATGCTAACATGACATGTGATCTAGTCATTGTCCACGTGGCAAAAAATGCTGACGTGACATGTGAGTCACTTGCCACATGTGCATTGACTTGGTCAAAATAAGTGGGAACCGACATTTTGTAAAAGGGGCTAAAGTTAGGGGTCAAACTCGCAATTTGTGATAGTTTGAGAGCCAAATATATTATTTTAAAAGTTAGAAGGCAAAAAATGCTGACTAATGTCCCTAGAACTCTAGTTAAAGAAACTCAATATAGTAAAATTGATGGAGCAATCAAAGCCCTGTTTTGAGTAGAACTTAAATGGAGTTAAGTTTAGACTTGATGTTGTTGTTCCTCGTTGCGATGAATTTGGATGGGATTTTCTTAGATACAAATACTTAATTTTTCATCCAAAAAGAAATCCAAAATTTTATTTCTAAATTTCTTAATTTTATGAGTTTTTTGGATGGAGAGAGGGATGATTGATGAAAGGGAGCTTCTATGGTGCATTCCTGTTTTGGAATGTTTTGGTGCAGTCCATTTAATTGACCAATAGAATATCAACTTATACCACATCAGCGCAAGTCCATGGTGAACCCTATGAAACTTTAATTTATTGCACATCAGTCCTTCATTAAGTTAATATTAAGTATATATTGTAATTGTTTTCTTTTAGAAGCAGCGATACATTATACACAGGAGAAACACAAGCAGGTAACAAAAAATCTAAGACAATTACATAAACTAGCACCTTAACACCAAGCAAAATCTTAAATAAATCAAACCTCAACACCCAACTTTGCTGTATAATACCAGAAAATCTTAAACCCATAAGATTTCAAACTCAAAATTTCAATCTCAGAATTCATTGTTTCCAGAAAATTTTATCAAACTCATAAGATTTTGAAACAGAGTAATAAAATCGAGTAGTATTAATGGATTTGATTCATCTAAATCGAGTAGTATTATTGGTGGAATATGCGGCGGTAGCAAGATCTCGTTTTGAAGTTTCTAAAAATTTTAAGTTTAGGTATTTTGTTTTAGATCATTTAAATCAAAATTAAAATCATAAATATATTCCAAATCGTTTTTGTGATGTTTCTGGGTAAGTAATCGTTATTATCGACGTTTAAATGGCCAGAAACCGTCGGGTTTTATAATAAAAATCGCGGGTATGAAACCGGGTCGCATCTACCCGGCTGAAGGTTGAAGATGAAGGCCGGTTTAATATATTTTTATCAACACTTGTTTTATAAATATCATATAACGCACACATAATCACAACTTGCTAATGTGTCGTAGTGGTTGAGACTTTATTCTATTGTTATCACGTCGTGGGTTCGAATCCCATTTTCTCCAACTTTTTGTGAAAAATACTGAATTTCATATAAACAGCCTTGAAAATACAGAAAAACTAAAAAAAATAAAAGCCACATACACAGGATTCGAACACACTACCAACGAGCCATAAATAAACATTTAACCGCTGAGCTATGATACTTTCATGTTATTTATTGCACTCCCTAATTATATATTTCGGTTTATCATGCTGTAATTTTTTTTTTTGGTTGATGTAATAATTTGTATTATATGAATTAAAATTATTTGATTAGTTTTTATAATTTTTAAGTCATTACCTTTAACTAGAGTATAACCCGTTAGGGTTAATAGTACTTCATTTGAACTTGAGTATAATCTTTCAGATAAATACTATAGTTAACGGTGCTTCATTTGAATTGGAGTATAATCTTAAGCCTAATTATACTTTATTTTTAGTTTTCAAAAAAATTATACTTTATTTTAAAATTTTCAGGTATTTTTATAATTTTTAAGTCATTAACTTCCACCGGAGTAAAACACTTAATTAAAGACTGGGGTTAATAGTGCTTTAGTTGAACTGGAGTACAATCTTCAGTCAAATAATAAGGTTAATAGTGTTTCAGTTGAAACAGAGTATAATCTTAAGTCAAATTATGCTTTATTTTTAAATTTTAACTTATTTTTATAATTTTTATGTTATTAACTTCACACGGAGTAAAACACGCAATCAAAGACTAGGGTTAATAGTGCTTCAATTGAACCGCAATATAATCTTCGATGAAACATTAGGATTAATAGTGCTTCAAATGTACCAACGTATAATCTTAAGTCAAATTATACTTTATTTTTAAATTTTACTTTATTTATGTAAATTTAAAGTCATTAACTTCAACCAGGTATTACTTCTAGTCAAAAACAAGGGTTAATAGTGCTTCAGTAGAACAGAAGTACGATCTTCAGTCAAATTATGCTTTATTTTTAAATTTTAATTTATTTTTATAATTTTTATGTTATTAGCTTCACACGGAGTAAAACACGCAATCAAAGACTAGGGTTAATAGTGCTTCAATTGAACCGCAATATAATCTTCGATCAAACATTAGGATTAATAGTGCTTCAAATGTACCAACGTATAATCTTAAGTCAAATTATACTTTATTTTTAAATTTTACTTTATTTATGTAAATTTAAAGTCATTAACTTCAACCAGGTATTACTTCTAGTCAAAAACTAGGGTTAATAGTGCTTCAGTAGAACAAAAGTACGATCTTCAGTCAAATTATGCTTTATTTTTAAATTTTAATTTATTTTTATGGTATTAGCTTCACACGGAGTAAAACACGCAATCAAAGACTAAGGTTAATAGTGCTTCAATTGAACCGCATTATAATCTTCAATCAAACATTAGGATTAATAGTGCTTCAAATGTACCGACGTATAATCTTAAGTCAAATTATACTTTATTTTTAAATTTTACTTTATTTATGTAATTTTAAAGTCATTAACTTCAACCAGAGTATTAGCTTTACTCAATAACTAGGGTTAATAGTGTTTTTGTTGTATTGATCTTATATTCTTTATATATTTTTTTTTAGTAAAATTACAATATAAAACTTGAAACGTAGTTAAAATTATTAAGAATAAATTAGTAAAGTTGGTAGTAATTGATTTTATTATATTAGATGTAGATGGATAATTAAATTGCATAAACATTTTATAACGCACAAGTAATTACAATTCGTTAATCGGTCGTAGCGGTTGATGGTTATATCTTTACCTATCATGTTGTGGGTTCGAATCCCATTTGCAGCAAGTTTTTGTCGATTATATTTTATAAAAACAGAATTGAAAATGCAAAAAAAAATTAAAAGCACATTGCCAAGTTTCGAACACAATACTTGTAGGCTGTAGTGTAGCACGTAAAGGGTAACTTAACCACTGGGCTATGACAATTTCTTACTATTTGTTACATTGCCTTATTATATATTTCAGTTTATCTGGCTGTAATAATACTTATTATATGGATTAAAATTATTTGCTTATTGTTTATGCAATTTAATTATTCTGAATTATATGTCAGACTTAAGAATATACACCGGTTGAACTCAAACACTATTAACCCTAAGGGTTATATTTCAGTTGAAGTTAATGACTTACAAATTATATAAATAGAGTAAAAGTTTAAATTTAATTAATTAAAATGTAAATTTGATATTTTAAAAAAAATTAAAAGTTAAAAGACTAAGGTTAATAGTGTTTCAGTTAAACGTGAGTATAATCTTAGGTCAAACTATACTTAATTTTTAAGGTTTATAAGTTTTACTTAATTTTTATAATTTAAGTCCTTAACTTTAAGTGGAGTATAACTCCTAGGCTTAATAGTACTTCAGTTGAACCTGATAATAATATTTAGACAAATATTAGGGTTAATAGTGTTTCAATTGAACTGGAGTATAATCTTAAGCTTAATTATACTTTATGTTTAAAAATTTTAAGTTATTAACTTCAACCGGTGTAAAACACTCAATCAAAGACTATGATTAATAGTACTTCAGTTGAAACAGAGTATAGTCTTTAATCAAATACTAGGATTAATAGTGTTTCAACTGAATTGAAGTATAATCTAAAATCAAATTATGCTTTATTTTTTAACTTCAGCCGGAGTATTACCCCGAGTCAAAAACTATGGTTAACACTACTTCAATTGAACCAAAATATAATCTTCAATCAAAGACTGTAGTTAATAGTGTTTCAATCGAATTGGAGTATAATCTAACTCAAATTATACTTTATTTTTAATTTTTTTTATATGATTCATAAGTCATTAACTTCAACCAAGTATTACCCTCAGTCAAAGACTATGGTTAATAGTGCTTCAGTTGAACCTGAATACAATCTTCAGTCAAAGACTATAGTTAATAGGTTTTTATATTTTGTTCCTATGTTTTATTCTAATTTTTAAGCATATCCTATTTTTTATTGTATTTATCTTATATTTTTTATTTTTTTAATATTTTTTTTGTGAAATTACAATTAAGGATATACAACTTGGAACGTGATTAAAACTAAAAAAAAAAATTAATAAATTTGATAGTAATTAATTTTAATATATTAGAAGTAGATAACTCTCGATCGAAAACCACAATTAATAGTGCTTCAGAATAATTTTATTTAATTAAAATTGTTGCGGCTACTCTTTAATCATTTAAGTTAAATCAAAGTATAATCTCAAGTAAAAAAAAATTGTTGTATTCATCTTATTCTTTCTATAAAAAAATTTATTAACTAAACTTTATATAATTTTTTTTATTATTTCTGTTTTGTTCATATTTTTATGCATAGATTAATATATAATCTTTTTGTTGTATTTATTTTATTCTTTCTACATTTGTGTTGTAGTTTTTTTTTCTTTTTGTAAAATTGTGATGAATGATTAAAAATTTGGAATATATTAAAACTGATATGGACAAATTAATAAATTTGGTAGTAATCAATTTTTTTTTGTCAGGTGGTAGTAATCAATTTTATTGTATATATCTATATTTTTCTATATTTATTTTTTTTATAAAAAAAAATAAAATCTTTACGCATATAGATTGTTCTATTTTGTTCTTATTTATAATCTATTTTATTCTCATTTTTAAGCATATCATTTTTTTGTTGTATTGATCTTATATTCTTTCTATATTTTTTTTTTAAATATTGTTTTAGTAAAATTACAATATAAAACTTTAAACGTGGTTAAAACTACTAAAGATAAATTAGTAAATTTGATAGTAATTGATTTTATTATATTAGATGTAGATAGATAATTAAATTGCATAAATATTAACAACAATTAACTTTAATTCATATAATTCCTTCAAAAAAAACTTTAATTCATATAATTATACATTATTAAAATGATAACACCACATATCTTTTATATTATAAGTTTGTATACATAAGCAAACTTTAAACCCTAATTTGTTTTCCATGTTTTCCCTCCATTTTATTTTCCAATTTTTATTAAAAAATAATACAATTTTGTCTTGACTATGATTCGAACCCGCAACCCTTCGGTGCAAGGCAATATTTTCAACCATTATGACAAGTATATCAATTGTGATTAAAATTGTGTGCAATAATTGATAAGCACCATCAATTTTAAAAGTATATCATATCAAAATTATTGTTGACTATATTTTTCATCACGAAATATTTTTATGTCTTTCTTGATCAATGATTTTTTTTCTACCGGATCATAAATTTAGAGAATAATTATCATGTGAGATTTGGAAAGTTATTATCACGTGTAATTTAGAAAGTTATTATCAAACTCAATTCTGCTAAATCAATTTTTTTTTGCAATACAACCAAACACAACCATAGTCATGTCACTAATCACATTCATTATTTTGATTTTAACATTGCAGATTTAATATTAACCGATGATCAATTGATACAATATGCACTAGCAGACCAATTGTGATTTAAATTATGTCCACAAAGTGTTAAGCTCCATCAACTTTCATAGGAAAGATTTCATACGACAATTAAGCACCATCAATTTTCATTGCACAATTTAAACAATTAAAAACCGATAATCTCTTATATTATAAACTTGCTAACATAAGCTAACCCTAAACCAAATTTTTCCCCCTCTCATTTTCTCTTTCTTTTTATTGTAGCTTTATATTAAAAAAATACAGATTTGTCATCGAACCTGCATCCCTTACTTACAATAAAACCTTTCAACCGCTAAAACATGTGCTTCAATTATGAAAGAATTTAGGAATCCTAATATGTTAACCCTGTTTTCAATAAATTTGAACGGCGGAATTAATCACAATTTTTATTTATTTATGGATGTCTACTTAAGTTTATGTTCTTGATTATGTCTTTAATTTTTTTTAACCTTTAATTATCATCAATTTTTTAACCTTTAGTTATCAGCAATTTTTTTTTAATAAGTAAACAAAATGATGGGGTTCCAAAACTATTTAAAAAATATATAAAATATAAAATAAGCACATTAACAAATATAGAATAATTAGTCCATGAAATTTCCTATACTACTCTTATTGAAAATGCTCTTAAAATTTTTGTATTTTATTTTTTATTGTTACATATTACACCTAATTAGACTCATGCATCGCATGGGTCAAAGTTCTAGTAAAGAGATATATATATGTTCTAAATTAAAAAAAAGTGATCATAGCTAAGTGTTTGTGTTATTTGCCCAATTTCTAATGGTCATGGGTTCAAAGCCCTTGTTACGATTTTTTTCTTTTTCTGTAATTTGAAGGCTAGTTAAAAAAAATTAATTCAAAAAATATTGCAACAGGGACTCGAACCCTGCACATGGTGTGCAATTGGCAAGGTTGTGAACCACTCGGCCGCATGATATATATTCACATTATTTGCGATATGTGTTATATACACAACTAGTATTGATAGAAATATTTATCATCATCTTCAACCTCCAGCCGGGTCACTCTGACCCAGTATCGGACCCGCGAATCCAATATTTAACCCGACGATTTCATGTTCATTTAAACGTCAAAAATAACAATTAATTACCCATAAGCATCACAAAAATCATTTACAATATATTTATGATTTTAATTTTAATTCAAATGGTCTAAAATAAAAAACCTAAAATCATATTTTTCAAAAACTTGAAAACAACTCAGAAGTTACCCAAACATTAACAAAGTTGTTGCATTTGATTTGTTGATGCAGTGATATGTTCGTTCTTATTTTGCAACTTTAAATCCAGATCTGTTATGTTATAATAAACTCAAATCTATTTTGTGTAACTTTCTTTTACGTTTTTTTTACAACTAGTTGGATTATTAGATCTACACCATGAACTTTTCCTTTAATAAATCAGATCCAATCAATTAGGATGAGGATGAAGAAATATTCTTTTGATTTATTTGTAAACCCATATCAATGATTATGATGGTAGAAGACAAGTTTTTTTTTTTTTTTTTTTTTTTTGTAATATGAGTGGAAGAAGCCATTTGAACTTTTTTTTTTGGTGATGAACATGATGAACAGAAGTTCAGAAATTGAAAATCACGATGTTTGCTTAAAAAAAAGAAAAGAACCATGATTTTGTGAAGTTGTTGTTTTTTGATTTAATTCTAGTTGTAATTTTGTTTTAATTAAAAATGAATTAAATATTGGGATAATTTTGTAACTTTTAATATGTTAGGGACTTAGTTGAAATATTAATAGATGTAAGGATACATGGTAAGTACCATATATGTTGTTTGTATCATATAATTCAAAGCTAGTCAACACTGTATTCTGATTGGTCAGATTAGGAATGTTTTGATACATTCCAACTAAGGAATGTACCATAGAATTTTCCTTGATGAAAACGAAGAAAGAAAAAATGAAGCAAAGTAAGAAAATTTGTCGGTGGTGGTTCACTTTAGATATAATACACTTAAAAAATCCAACGGTATCCTTTGTGACTAAAAGATTAAATATTTAAAATTTAAATAATAGGCTTAAATACAGTTTTACCGCTATTTTGATTGAATCGGAATTTTATCCCCCTATTTTAAAATAACGAATTGTAACCCTCGTATTTTATAATTTTTTGAATTTTGTCCCGTATAATATTTGGCTAATATTTGCTTATGGCACTTTAGTTAGACTAATCTTTTATCATAAGCATCAATGTTAGTATAAAATAGTTTCATACATGTTCATAAACCGCCAATTTCAATAAGCTTTTCATAATATTTATGAAAAGAAAAAAAAGTAGTCGAAAGTTTAAGACATATTTACTATACAAGTAGTCAGAAGTTACACCATAAATTAAATTACATTGAACACTTAATCTCAACATAAGTTTTGATGATTTAACCAAATAGAAGTAGTAATTTCACTTGTTAAGTGAACTTAAAATTAAAAAGTATATGATTTTAACATTTGCAAATCCTACTGGTAACACTATGTTAAGCTTGTATTTGTCACTAGAGTCTCACATCGATTACATATAATAAAATATGAGTCAAATATTAATAGATGAGACTTTTTGGCTAGCGAAGATACCATTAAGGGATTCATGCAAAACTTTTCTTTTTATCAAGTTGTTTGGAGGCTAGAAAATAAAACTGATTGTGAATCTAAAAAGAAAAAAAAAATATAGGAAGTTATTTATTTTTTGGGTAAGAAAAATAGGAGAAAGTGGCAAATCAATAATATAGGATAAGGTACAGCTCCAAACCCAAAGTCTGGCTGCGTGATAGAGAAGATGGGACGGGACGGGACGGAACTTTGCCACGACAAACCCCCGCCACTCAGTCGACAACGACAACTATAATTTCTGCAGGATAAACCTCCGTGTAGTATTTGCCAAATCATAAGATATTTTTAATGCAAATTTGGGAAATTCATTTTAACCCGTAAAGACTTATTATTATAAATATAAAAGGGAATAGAAGAATAAACAAAATAAAAAAGGAAGAGGTCTCAACTACTTCATTCGGTCCTTAATATAAGAGATATTTTACTTTTTAGATTCATTAAAAATTTAATATATCTAGATCATTGAAATCTCTCTTATATTGAGAATCGGAGGGAGTATACTCAAACAAACTTAGGCTTATATTATATTGCATCTCATAAGAGTCCCGCATTAAAATAGAATAAGTGATGACTTAAAATATGTGATATTATTTGATCAGGACAATTGTGGTCGCTGAAACATCTCTTCTTTACAGTGGTGGTGAAGAAGGATATTATCCATAAGATACTTCAATGCTTAAGTTAGTGTATGTGTGAAATGAGAGATTTGAGAATATAATATTTGACCTTTCTGCATGGGAAGAATATATTGATGTCGGCTATTACATAAGTGACAATTTTTGTGGTCGTTAAGCAGGAATGTGTGACCTTGGATCAACATGCTATTTATATCTATGAATCAAACTCAATCGTATTAAACATACACGATATATTAAGAATCTCATTTTATTGAAAAAAATTGATTTAAAAATATATTTAAAAGTGATGATAATTCTTACGCTACAAGCTTATTTTATTTTATAAAATTGAATTTAGTCTAACTCAAATTTTTAACACATTTGCTCACACCTATAATAATTTATGATGATATGTTATGAGGCCTTCATAGAAGACAACAAAGTCACTATGAACTTATTAGCAAAAAATAAAAAGTCACTATGAGCTGGAATATTACCTCCACGCCAAGTGTGTTGCATATGTTCAATCAATCTTAGACAAATGCTATTTAATAAATAAATAAAAAAATGATAAAATTATCTTAAAATTTATATAATTAATTTTTTAAAATTATAAAAAATGTTATTTAAAACAGTTAATTTTTTATTGTTATTTTCTTAACGAAGGTCTAAGATACATTAATTATTATTTAGCATGACCTAGTAGTTGTATTATCATTAAATTAATTGGAAAATAACTTGTCTCGTCCCATCTCCATCCGTTACACTACCAAAGTCCAGACACGAGACTACTCATTTGTTTAATCAAGTAAGGCAACTAAAAAACCACGCTCTCACATGGAATTTGGATTTTATGGTTGCCATTGGCAACCTCAAAAGTACTTATTATGCCAACTTGATGTTAATCACATGCTTTCACCATATCTTAATCTTCTATTTCAATAAAATAATCTATTCCTATAGCTTATAGTAGTTCATATTCTCATCTTCTCTTATTTCTAATGAGTTGTTGGATTTATGTTTGCAATGAAAATAAGTGCATGCTTGAATTGATGGTAAATTCGTTAGAATCACGTCAAGTTTCCTACAAAATTATAACGTCACTGTGATTTTGTCAAATTTATCGCTAGTCCAAACATACATAAACCGAGTCACCGAGTCGGCTAACGAATTGGGTTTAATATCAAGTTAGTAGTTTGATGAGATAGTAACGTTTCCATGAGAGTAGGGGTTGTGTCTATATACATATAGTACCACGGAACTAGAAACATATCTATCACTGTATAAGAGAGAATACGATAAAAATATGTAAAAAGGGGTCCAAAGGCAATGAACTTTTGAGAAAATCATTCCTTCAATTATGCACTTTGGTTTAACACATCAAATTGTTTACAACAAATAGGAAATGGACCTACCATATATCTAATTAAAGACGGACCCGTATACATGAATAAATCATGTCTATAATGGAAAAATATTTTCACTTGAATGAATGAAATAGAAGAAGAATTGAAAGAAGATTACTTCATCCCCAACAAAAAGGGTGTTGTTGTGAGGACAAAGATATGACCTCGTTTTTCTTTTTATGAGTTTTTAATCCTCTGTCTAGAGAAGGAGACCTGATAATTTAGATTCGGTTGCAGGTAAGTAAAGTATAACTAAAAATTGTTCTGATTATGAATCAAATTTGGATTCTCTCAAACAATTCATTTTAGAATGACTCGTTAATTACTTGAGTCCAGTGTCTTATGACCTCATTTGTAGATGTTCTTTCCCAACCAAAGAGAAAAAAACTTAATAGAGAAATTGAATTAAATAATTGATTGAAGATTGATAATCCCTTTCTGGGAACTCATACTATGTCCCCAATGAAAGTACACACATTTTGATTAAAAGAAGAGAAACTTGTCCTACTCAATTCAATCTTCCATTAACATCTCAGGTTTGGACCACCAACCACTTAGCCAGAGAGTCATTTCCTCTCTTGCATCTCCCATTAACGTCCCAAAAAATTTAATAATTTAGATTCTGTCACAAGTAAGTAAAGTATACTATAATTAAGAATTGTTCTCACAATTAATTAAACTCAGATTCTCCCGAACAATTCATCTTAAAAAAATTAAATTAACCACTTGAGTCCGGTGTCGACCTCATTTGTGGATGTTCTTTCCCAACCAAAGAGAAAAAACTTAAAAGAGAAATTGAATTAAATAATTGATTGAAGATTGATAATCCCTTCTGGGAACTCATACTATGTCCCCAATCAAAGTACACATTTTGATTAAAAGAAGAGGAACTTGTCCCACTCAATTCAATCTTCCATTAACATCTCAGGTTTGGACCACCGACCACTTAGCCAGAGAGTCATTTCCTCTCTTGCATCTCCATTAACGTCCCAAGAAATTTAATAATTTAATATTACTACTAAAAAATATATAATGAAACTGTAATTTGTCACTTAGCTAAAAAGAAATAGTAGTGTACAGTACTAGTATGTTTTAAATGCAAGCAGAGAGTGAAAATAAAATAGTAGTGAGACATAAAGTTTTGGGATCAGACTGACGTGCAAAAAAATAATTCAGCAGAGCTGGCGCCTCTGTTTCAATCTTTGGCATCATTTCCCATTAATTAACAGTCTATGTAAATAAACAACAAATAAAAACAAAACCCATTTTGGTATCACAGTTATCTAACAGTCCAATGAACCAAGAATTTTATTTTTATGGTAGAAAATTAATCTATAAAGTGTCCGTGATCATAACTCGATTGATCACGGAAACATTGTTATTGCAGGATCGGAGTTTAAATCTTAATACTCTCACTTATTCACCTTAAAAAGATGAAATTCTAGCAACTAAGTCGTAGTACTTAAACTACGTCAAGTGTTTCCGTTGACTTATCAGATAGGAAGGACATTACATTATATCCGCAAGTCATGATTCGAATTTTGGACATTCCACTCGAGCTACTTAAAAAAATAACCAGTAAATAATTGTAAAATGGATTTTTAGTTTAAATTCAAATAAAAAAATTTCAAATTTCCGAAAATTAAAAAAATAATAAAGGCCAGAAACAGTACAGAACAAGATAAGCTCAACATAATACCACCACGGATCTCAAAACATAATTTTTTTTAATTGAAAAAAACTTAAAAAAAGAAGTGGAGATTCCATATTCCAATTCATGTGTTTACAAACAGCAGCAATGAAATTGCACTGAAAAAACAAAATTGAGTTAGAAACATGAAGAACTAGATCCTAATAATCATTATGAAAAACATAATCAACAACATCTTCTAAAAATCCAACCTTGTCATGCTTATTTACATTAATTAATCTAAATCTAAAACCTGTTAACCAACCAACCCCTCAAAAATTAACAATGTCCTTCCTCTTGCAATATTTTCATTCCAAAATCATACTTCAAGAACATAGATTAACCTTAAAAAAAAGGGCAAAAACCAAAACAAAAAAAATCCTAATTAAGAATTAACCGTTACCCTCTTTCTCTAAGGGTGTTGTTTCTGTTGTTGATGCCTAACACTGTGTTGGTGTTGTTGTTGTTGATGCTGATGATGATGATAATTCTTGCTATTACCACCCCCACCAATTGTAGTAGATTCTCTTTTCTGCGGCGAAGAAAATAGCTGACCGAACCCAAAAACCGAACCGGATTTCGAACCGCCACGTAAAGAACAAACCGGGACATTAAGAACCGGTGTAACCCGAACATTAGCCGAATAAGACCGTTCCATTCCACGGTGCTTAAAGCGGGGCCCACCAGTGAAACTACCTGGACTACTCGAACTTCGTTCTAAGCTCTGAAAAACTATCTTCCCTGATGAGTTCAATCTAGGGCTATCCACTGAAACTCCTCTGCACCCTTGCGTATTAGATGATGACTCCATCCGGATCGGACTCCTCCCGACCCGGTTTGTGTTACTGTTAATATTATGCTGATCCGTTTTGTTTCCATCAAATGAACCCGAACCTGAACCCGAACCAGCTTTTGGTTTCACTAACCGGATCCTTGGATTCTGATTCGGATTCGGGTTTGGATTCCGGTGAATCGAAATCGGGTTAGGTTTCTCTGAATCAAGAGAAAGACGTGGGAGATCGTCGTGGTCGTGACTCGAAGAAGATGAAGAAAGCGAGAGACGAGAAGAGATCGAGAGTGATTCATTGTCTAAGTCTTTCAACAAAGGAAGATTCAGAGAACCGTTATCCAAATTCGACGTCGTTTTGCTATGACGGTTAAGTAGTTGCTTAAACGATTTGTTAGAGGATGAAGAAGAAGACATTGTCGTTGTTTTTGTTGTTGTGGTAGAGTTATTGTAAAGTTTTTTGAAACCTAAGAGATCTTTCCAGCGACTAGAGCAACGAGGTGCTTTAGGAGAGAAGAGAATAGGATCAGAGGTAGTTGTTATGGAGGTGTTGATTTTTGTAGGAGAAGTGGTGGCGGAGGAGGTAGTTGGTTTGAAGTGGAGAGGAACGAGTTTACCGTCGGAGAAGAGTTGATCGGCGGGGAGCATAGTAACGGGATCTTGAAGACGGAACTCGAAATCAGGTTCAGGTTCCCATGGGAAGAAAGTATCAGCAGGTGAAATTGAAGAAGTAATTCCTATGTTGTTGACACATGCTGAAGCCATTGGTGTGGATCATGCACTGAGTTTATTATTATTTATATTTATTTATATATGTACTGCTATGTGGTTGTTGTGTTGTGTTGCGTTGTGTTGGTGGTTGGGGGTTGAGGCTGAGTGAGTGAGTGAGTACGTTGGGAAATAGAAATATAGAATAGAGTAGATTGAGGGTGGGAGAAGGAGGCACATATATAACAGTTTTTGCAGCTACATCGTTTCACTAGACTCTAGGGCCACCAAGCTCCCTTTTTCTTACAACCCTATTCTCTCTCTACTTCTTTTTTTTTTTTTCTTTTTCTCTGCTAGTATTTTTTGGTCAAAGAGAGAATTTTATTTTGGTCATCATAATTTACAAAAATGATAAAAGTCTTGCAAAATTTAAGTACTGTCTGCTTGCTCAAAAGTATGAAAAATGTTCAATCGGAACAAGAAAATTATCTTGTGTATTTGACAGGTTTTTTTTTAAGAAAATTATCTTGTATATTTAGAGTTTAATTTGTAATGTACGGTCGGTGTAATTTTTTTTTACACGAGTATCAAATGATGTGTTACCACATCATTTAATTAATGTGACACATTGTGTGTTTTTACATATTATACATGATGTATTGCTATATTATTGGACGCATCTATAAAATAACTTTACACTACAACGTATATAAATTAAATTCGTATACTTATACATATGATAAACAAATAAAATTAAGTAGTTAGTAAAAAGAAACTACTTTCTCCGTCCCAAAATATATGGACTAATTGACAACTGCACGCACATCAATACTTAATTTTGATTACAAATATTTTTAATTGTGTATTAATAAAAATTATAGAAATATGATATTTTGAAAATACTCGTCGAAACAAATTAAACAAAATCTTATATGATAATATTTACATTTATATATTTTTTAGAAAAATACGGTTAAAACAAGACATATAAATAGTGCATTTAGTCAAATGAGGTCTTATAAAATGGGACGGAGGAAGTAATAAAATTAAGTAGTTAGCGTAACCAAAAATAAACAAATTAAATAGTTAGTCATTAATGAATTTTATATAATTGAATTAAGTAGTTAGTAATTAATGAATTTTATTAAAGTGAAATTAACTTATAGTAGTACTTTATTTGAGTTAAGATATGAATGCTTCTTTAAAAATTGTTTTTATCTTTTTTTTTACGGAAAGAATGCTCATTTATTGGATCATGTTAACAAGGTCTTGAGGGAACAAGATAAAATTTTCCGATATAAAAATTTTGTATTTAAAAATGCACAATTTTTTTTTTTGAAATATTATAGTATTTGTTTCCTTAACCTGTGTCCTTATAATGAAATTGATAATATCAAATAAACACAAATTTTAGTTGCTCGTATTGTAAATACTTTCATAAATGTGGGTAAGGTTGATAAAATCCAATAAATAAACACATATTTTTAGTAATATTAGATTGAGTTTTATAACTTATACTTTGATTATATTTCTTTAAAATTTTACTTATTTTAGATTTATAAGAAAAAATAGTTGTTAGACTACGATCTTGCCTAGTAAACAAAGGGCTATAGAAACTAAACAAAACAAAACACAAATTTTATGAGAAAACATGATTATATGAATAAAGAAAAATAACTAATTTGTAGGTAAGATCACGGTTTGATACCCCACAATTGCAATTGGGAGGAGACTGGACCACTTGATGTCAGAACTGACCCCCGAACCAGATTAAACTGATTGTGAAAGGCAAAAAAAAAACTAATTTGTACCATTTTAATTGGATTTAGATCTCATGTAGTTGCTTTTGTCAAAAAAAAAAAATTACAAATGGTACAAATTAGTTTTTTTTTGTATTGGATATGATACGGATTGTTCAATCACATAGTCTAGGTAGACATATCGAACTATTGATATGAATAGAATACTGAAACAGGACACTAGTCCTTACTATTTAAGAGTTAATTCGTCGTGATAATAAGAATGAATTGTGATGTATAATCCAAAGTTACCAAACAATGATAAGGAATGGATTCGAAACAACTTAATCGTCTTCTCCTCTTATTTTTAAACAACTATTACTTTCTCGCTATTTTTTTTATGTTTGTTATTACTAAATCACTTTGAACCCCGCCACCCTAAATTTTTGCTTTGATCATAAATCTATTTTAATCAAATTATTGAAATAAAAATTCATGCGCAGATGAACTTATTATAAATATTACTACTTGGCAACAAATTTAGTACACTTGCTAAAAGACATGAAGTTTTTGGCGCCGTTGTTGAGAATTGTTGAATTCTTTTAACAAGAGAATTAGAATTTATTAGGGATTTATTTTTGATTAATTATAAATAAACAAAAAATAATGCTCCTTATGTCTTTTTTACGGTGCTTTACTAATAACCAGTTTCTCTGAGTTATTTAGCAATGACAGTAAAACACATTGATAATAGCCTCTTTTTTTTAACAGCAAATATATTATTAATCAGGTCTCTGTACATGATGAACAGAGATCGGTAAAAAAGTAACTACATAACAGGGCGCCGTATATATGTGGAACGCCAAAAAAAAACACCAAAACAAACACCACCTAAAGAGGTCCACCTCCTAATCCCAAAATCAGAAAAGCACCCCCTCAGATTTCAGGCCACCAAAGACACCAACCCAGCCCCAAATTTGCCACTAGATCGACACTAACTTCCGATCTCGAATCAAAAGTGATCGGCCCATCAGAATCCAAAAAACAGCTCATTCGGGCTAAAAGTTGGTGAGACAACGGTAGAATGAGAACCTAGGCAAACAAGTCCCAGGTCGATGACACCCTACATTTCAGACAACGACAGAGCCAACACTCACGCGACAGAAACCGGCAGACAAGTCTCAGCTCGCAGACCACCTCAAAACAATGAACACCGACACGAAATAGGTCAACCAAAAACACAAGAAACCAGCAAATCTCAACAGATTTGGACACCAAGAGAGATAAATACCATTCTATATCAACATCTTTTGCTATCCTGGAAGATAAAATCTTTTGATCATGAAATTGCAAGAGTGAAGGTGATATGTGAATTACAATACCAAATCATTAAATCATTGCTGTTAAAATTATGTTGTTGGAATGTTTTTTTACAATGAAAGCAACAAATTATGTGAATAATTCAATTTTTTATCGGTAATAATAAAATAAAATTGTTTGACAGACTGACCCGCCAACTCGCCGAGAGATAGAAAGGGGTAATATTTTAAACTCAGACATATAAGGTGGTCTGCCGCACCTTAGGCAATTTTTGGCGGAGTAAAAGCGGGGAGGTTCGGTCTTCTTTGCCATTTCATAAAACCATTATAACAAATGGCTAGTTTACAGTGTACTTTAATTGATGTTAAAAAAATTGATTTGTTATTCAAGATACAACTCTCAGAGGCAAGGAGCGCCGCTAGGGTTCCTAAGTCTTCTTCTTTCATAATAGTGGGGATTATTTAGTGGAGGTTCTACTAAACCTCCACAAATTGAAAGAAAAATTGGCATTCATTAATGAGGTTTTAAAATTTCTCGTTAAACTCAAAGGGTTCTAAAAGTCGTGCAAAGCTTCACTTGGTTGCTCCTAATATGCTTTTTCGATGGTGGCAACGGTGCACCACCACACACCTCTCCTACTGAGATAGTTGATTAGTGCCAAATTTACGTTAGTTTACCGATATATATATGTAAGGAACTCATTAACATATATTGCAAGTAATATAAGGAAAACCTTCCAAATTTTTGTAAATATCAAATGTTTTGTATTTCTAGTACTAATCAAGCTACTTTCACCTATTTCCCTTCACTTATGTTGGTTTTGAAGCTTGAGGATAATGAATTAAGAAAAGATTAAGAATTACGAATTCAAGTAAAAAAAAAACATAAATCATAGTCTTAGAAAATGTCAAATTTCCAATTTAGCCAATTCACTAAGCGGACTCAAAACGAGTGAAAAAAGAATGTCCTAGAGAGATTTTGCAAGAGCAAGATCGATAAGTGATAGCATCAATTCGCCTAAAGATTTTAGGCAGCTTTAGTGAGCTAGCATTTTCCTTCCTCATATGATGAAATAAATGTCCATTCACTAACCAAAAATGCACTTTGATTTGATTGGTAACAAGTGGTTACCAAATGTGGTGACTTTATTCTAAATCGAGTGGGTTTAAGATAATTCGATATAAAATCTAAAACTACTTGTGAGTAAGTTGTCCTTATTGATGGCTAACAAATTAAAGGCGATAACATTCATTCATGTCTAAAATGGTGGATCTGGATTACTTCTGAGTACGTAACTAACGACAATCCCTTGTCTCATGAAATACCCAAACAGAACAAGGGTATCCCAGAGGGACGGACATTTGTACCCTTGTGCACTATCGTGTATTTTAGATGAAATTATGTATCCATTCCATGTTATGCGTTGCTAAAACTTGAATTGACTATGATTTATGTTTTTTTTAAGGAGACTATGATTTATGTAATTATAATAAACACACATGCATGCCTAATTTTTTTCATACTTGTTATTGGAGATACCATTACACCTTTGGGTTGAACGCCACAAACTAATTTTTTTAAACCAAATGTATCATATGCGCGCAACTGCAGAGACTAATCATCTCGAGGTGATTGAGATCTATTTAAGAGATTGACTTCTCATAACAAATGTTTTTTCATACGCACCGGCCGGAGATCGAACATAATATCAAATGGTTAAAGAATTCAATTATCTATCACATCTGTCGCACTATATTGATAATGTCACAAAGCAATTTAGTAGACGAGGATGTGAAGAAGCACCGAGCACATGAGTATATGTAGTTGGAGGATTTGCAATTTTTGCCCTTTTTGGTAACTATCACAAATATTTATTCTGCAATTTTTTTTTATATTTATCAATACATTATTATACTTGTATTTTTCTTATATGAGCTAATAAAAATAGAGTAGAATTGAGTGAAAAATAAAAAAATGTTAATTGTCGTTAAAATTGAGGAAAATTCAAATAAGGATAAAGTTTTGTATGGTTAGTGAAACAAAAGGACAATTAAGACCATTAAATTAGAAAACTGATTAAAAATATTTAGAATAATTTAATAAATTTGATAGTAATTATATATATTTTTTTATAGTAATTAACTATATATATATTCTCATTTGTCAAAAAAAAACATATATAATGTCTGACGCTGGCCATGGTTTAGATTGATTTGAGTTTTACTAACTATATAGCTGATTTATTTGGAATTATTTTCTTTGTTCGTTTCTATTTAGTTACAATACTTTTTTGGATAAAATAATTTACATGAATTTTAAACCATTTTTGTTTTGTGATCTTGTGAAACTACAAACCGACCATAATTCAGTACTGATTATTGGAATGTACATTTACAAACTACCATAAGATATATTATAATGCAGTGTCTCATGGCAAAACACCCGTATAATGAGGCGACTTCTATCATGAACAAGTTGATCAAGTGATGCATGATGTACCACTTATTAATAATCCTACGACGAATACGAATTTTATAAAATTCACCGTTGGATTGAAATTTTATATCATATAAATTATTCGCATAAATTTTTTAAAAAATTGAAAATCATTTGATGTGTTATTGAGACCCACCAAAATTAACGGTATTCAATAAAAATTCATAAACTGTTAATCTTGATGAGTCTCAATCTTAATGGCAAAGCCGTGGATAATTATTCACGACAAAATTTTGGATAATAACGTGGGATAGGCCGTGTGTAACCTTACCCACCACATTTTCTTGGGTAATGAGTTACCAACAAGGCTAAATGCCATGACCCATGCCGTGGGTAAATCTCCTTTACTTATGGTGAAGCCGTGGATAATGGCAAAAATGGCTCTGGATATAAACTGATTTTCTTCTACCTCCATTCCCCCCCCCCCCCAAAACATGTTAATATATAGCACCAATTCCAGATGAACTTTCAGCCGACATATATTTGTTGGAAAAGAAAAAAATCAAAATGAATACATCCAATACTAGTGTTGGAGCATAACATATGATCATGTTTAAGATATTTAGATATATACACGGGAATAAATTTAAAAAAAAATGATACAAAATTGAAACCGACAAAAGAAACAGTGATAATGCAAAATATTGATGTTTTTCTTAATGAACTTTTACAAGACATTATTCCGACAAGGACAACAATTATGCCAAATGGACAGCTTAAAGTCTCTTTGGAGTTTTTGTCTAATAATGTAATCCATTTGAAGAATGAAACCATCTCATGTTTAATTTCCGCATGAGAAAATAAAATATGACATACTATACTACCATTCAAAAGTAGGAAGAAAGAAAAAACAAGTGAAAAATTTAGATGAAATCAATTTGAAGAATAAATATTTATATTCTACTTCTATGTAGTAATTTTAAGGCCAACATTTCTTTTTTTGAAAACTTAAGGACAGCATTTCTGTTAAGTAATTAAGGACATTTTTTATTTATAATTACTTGTCTATTTAATTCGTTGTAGTCCATGTGATTTGCTTTACTTTATTATATATAAGTTGATCATATAATAAAAAAAAAATTCTTTATTAAATTTCTTATAACATATGCTTTTAGAATACATGTTACTTATATTTTTTAAAAAAAAAATTGTATGGACATGTTTAACTTTAAGTAGATGTGTTAGCTTTTTTGTTTTGTTTCGAACACATGATGTGTTAGCTTTGTGATTAGGGAATGATTCTACACAATCCCAATCTTTGTTAGGGCCAAATTAGAGCTTAAGAAGTTGGCCCCGAGACAGCATGAATGTGAATCATAATTATGCTTATGGATGAGTGAGAGGACTTAGGACCTATAGATTCAAAGAGGCAACCATTTGGACTACAACATTCTCTATCACGTCTAGTCGAGTGTATTACAAAACTTAACTCCCAAGATGTGGCCTTTATTGACTAGTCAAATCTATTTCATTCAAGTAGAAAAGATGGTTTATTGTTTTTCTTTAAAACACATCATAATTCAAAGTAGCTGGTGTTTCCTCTTATCCACTTATCATTCAATCATATGTTTTTCTTTTACTTTTTATATCTCCTTTATTTTTTTAAGGTCATGTTAACCAGTGTCCTCGGACACTAGTTAAAGATACCAAAAGAAGTAATTTTTTTATTGAAAAAAATATTTTTTATACTTATAAAAAGTAGATTACACAATTTCCAATATATTCATACTTTATTTAGCTTCTTAACTAGTGCCCCATGAGCACTAATTAGCATTTTCCATTTTTTATAGGGTTTAGTCGGATTGGGGA
This sequence comes from Trifolium pratense, assembly GCF_020283565.1. Lineage (NCBI taxonomy): Eukaryota > Viridiplantae > Streptophyta > Magnoliopsida > Fabales > Fabaceae > Trifolium > Trifolium pratense. Next base: position 40,029,731 of record NC_060065.1, read on the forward strand.
GATCTTATTAATATTAAAAAATAGAGTGATACATACACGAGGTTCATTTAAACACTCACTTCTTAACATTGTTGTATTTTTAGAATGAGGCCTATTATTTATTTCAACACCTGGATAAAAATTGACACTGTATCAAATATATGCGGAAGTATGCGGAAGAGATTAGGTTTAGTCTACTTATGAGAGATTTAGGTAGAATATGAATTCATATGTTCGATCCTCGTTAGTTCCATTATAAATGGTGGGTGACCTAACAAATAGTGGCCCAACTTCATCATACTCTATTCTAATATGGTATCATAGTCTCCTCAACGATTTGTTCAGTCACCTGTTATCAGGTTTGTGCTATTGGGTCACCCATCATTTATATCCACGCACCAAACCCAATAGTGTTGGACGTGAGGGGGTGTGTTAAGAAGTTTTACATCAATTGCGAGATGATCTGAATGTGTGTTTACAAGTGAAGACAATCATGATTTTATAAGCCAGTTTTATAGGATTTAGTTAGAATCAACTTCCAATTTTAGAGTATTGGTCTCACTTATATATCATTTTTAATATATTTTTGCAATGTTTGTTTTTAACACCATGAAGAAAAATACTTACACGGTCCAAGCATTTAGATCCACCATTTAACGCCATTCATATAAAAATGCATATTATTAAACTATGTAAAAAATTATTAAATTATTTTAAAAATATATATTATTTAATTATTTTTTTATTTACTTTTTATTAAACGTGTATATATATATATATATAGGGATTGATCAAATTACATCGGTGTAACATTTGAGTAATGTTACACCGCTCAATAACGCTTTAACGAATACAAATTTTACAAAATTCACCGTTTGATTGAAAACTTATATCGTATAGATCATTTATGTTAAATTTTACAAAAATCTAAAATCGTTTGATATGTTATTGAGACCGATAAAAAATAATTATTTTATTGAACGTATGTGCATGATGAAATATATGTGGTGACTAAATATTTGTCTCCATTCAAGACATGTTTTGAAAGGTGCAGGGACAAGGGGCTGAGGCCTCATCAGTGTTCTTTATAAAACTGAAAGCAGAACGTGTTTGACTCGCAAAAAATTGAAGACATGGCGTGATTACTATTTACCGTAATAAAGAATTTGTACATACACAACAGTGCAGAGAGACAGACAGTAAAAAACCATAATCGGAAGACATGAGCTGGGGGTGTGACAAGGAGTACATCTCATAGTGTGTTTTTTCTAATGGCCAATATAATTTGACAAAATAATTTGACATTTTACCTAATTGCGACAAAATAATTTGACATTTTACCTAATTGCAAGCAAAGAGCATGCCCAATGATGCGACCATCACAACGATATTTTGTGGTTCATTAGAGGCACATTACTTTGAAGTAACTCACTCATTTTTTACTTTAATGGTCCACTCTAAAGGACTATATTAGGTCCCACAACTTTACATCACATATTAATATTTTAATTGTATTGCAACTTATATAATAATTTAAATAAGCAAAGTTTGTGTTAGTAATATATATCCCACTATTATTATATTGTATATATTGTATTGTGTCGTAAAGCAATTTTCACGAACGACGCTTTATGATGGAATCGTGCGTCCATGTTGGCAAACTCCAGTCGAAGAATTGAGGAAAAACTGGATTGGCAGGTGTGACACATGGCGGACTAAGCATGAAATAACTTTCATTGGAGTTGGTCTAAGTATTATAGCCTTGTAGGTGGAATTAGAAACTAATCTTAATAAGATGGGACCGGATTGTCTCATGTGACATTACCATCCGGTTAAATCTCATCCCTTGATTTGGGTAGGAGAGAGAGAAAGAGAGGAAAAACAGAAAAAAATGGAATGAAGGGTAGGGATATATAATTTAATCTCTACAGTGATATTTCCATGGGAGAGAAACCGTTCCCTAATAAGATATATGTAAATTGAGATGAAAATCAGTTAATTAAATGTTTTGGATTTAATTTCGATGTAAAATTGATTTACGCTATCCCACAAGGATTAGAATATACCGTCCCCCACTATATTTTTATTTTGTACTATGAATCAATTATCTTCTACATGTAATTAGGGTTGACTCAACACGTATCCTCCCTCCGACCTTAATTATAAATAAAAATGCACTTTTCAGATTCATTGAATAACTGATGTATCAGGACTGATACATCAGTTATTCAATGAATCTAAAAGGTGAATTTTTGCTTATAATTAAGATCAAGGGGAGTAGTCTATAGAGGCCTGCCACAAATCTTAAAATTAAATCTTTCAAAAATACTATATTAATAAAATACTATATTATTATTTTTTGACCTTATAAGTAAAATCATCTGCTTACATTATTATAATCAATTTTATACTCATTTCATTTTCATTCAATAATGCGTAAAAGTACTCAAATTGAATCATTTCTTTCTCTTAATTTTACTCTCTCTATCTCTCTCCTAACTCTCAATCTCTCTCTTAATTTTGCTCTCTCTTCTATCCCTCTCTTGATTTTTTTTATTAATTTTTAATAAAGAAAGAGTGAAATTAAGAGAAAGATGTAGAGAACGAGTGAGGGAGATGATCCAAATCCAAAAGTACTCATATTACCACAGTTCGATTCCCGCAACTGCGGTTGGAATGGAGTTGTAATCACTTGATGTCACAATTGACCTCCAAATTAGATTAGGCGGTCCAGTGGGCCGGATACTATGATAAAAATAAAAAATATATTAATTAATTTGTACAACAAAACAAACAAAAGGACAACCGCACAATAAATGAAAGTACAATGTGTTTTATTAACTCTTTATTTTTTTTCCCACAAAAAAAATAGCAATATAGAAATTACTATATAGTATTATATGGCCAAAGGCCTAGTTTGCCTTCCCCATTGGGCCGACTTTGCATGTAGAGATTTATTTTTCAAATGAGATAAGAGCAACTCTGATGCAAGTTGCTTACTGCTTATGTGGAAGTATGGTTCCCGTCACTTAAGTTTCCCAGTATTGGAGCAGATTCAGCTGCGTTCTGGTTGCTTCACTGCTGTTATCAGTTGATTGCTGAAGCAACTTGTGCAAGTGCATTCCTTATCATTAAAAAAATAATATAACCTTGTTGAGATCTCAACCGAAAATCATAGAAGAGGAGGGAAACAAACTGATCAACTAATAACAATGGTAAATCTGAAAAGAAAAAAAAAAGATAGATACTCAAAAAAACCAAAAATGGAGAAAGGGATCTACACATTCACAAAAAAATTCAGATCGAGAAACACAACTCACAAATCTAGAAAAAGGAAAAAAACTTGTTCTTTGCTGCAAATAAACTATGTTATTAGGAGAGAAGGAAACTTTGGTGGGGTCAAAAACTTTGAATATTTTCAGGGATTAGAAACATGTTTATCTCAAATCTAAATCAAGTGAAAATAATAAAAAAATATATAAATTGGTGGGGTCAAATTATGAGTTGATTATTAGAATTGTCATTGAAGTAAAATTGGTTAAAATTACTTATGTGTTGCTTAGGTTTTATGTGACAATTTGAACCCATAAAAAGCAACTCATGTTAAGTTCCCACATTGTAGATGCTCTAAGAACACAATGTGTGGGAAAATTTTCCATGTGATTTTACATATGATTTTTAAATTATTTATAATAAAGAAAACTCTTTCGATTATTGCAATTGTGACATGGAATATTAAAGATAACTTTAAAAATAAATATACTAATAATAAATATACAATATATATTTTCTAGTCTCCACTAGCTGGATACAAAGATCACTAATCCCAATTTTATGATTTATACTTATCCATCAAGTGTTTAAGAGTTACCGGCTCTAAACTTAATTTTGTTTTGAAATTATTTTCCACTATTAATTGCTAGAAATAAAATAAAAATAACCCAATTCAGACTATGTACTACTTCGTACAAATTGTAAGACAAAACAAAAGAGCTATGATCCTAGCTATCAGTGGAGTAGCTTGTATATGTTGTAGAGTTTCTATTGGACGATGAGTGTGGACCATTGGTCATAATCATATATACTACACAAAAAGAAATTCTCAAAACCATAAGGGCAGTTATGTACCCCCCACACTCTCCTCCAACATGAGCAATATTTGCTTGGTATAAGCCTAAATAGAAGTATTTGGACACACACATATATGTAAGTATAAAAATAAATAAAAGAAGGATAAATTAAATAATATGTATTTTTAAATATGTTATGTTTACTTTTATGTTTGTAGTCTCCACTAAGTACCAACTAATAATTAACTCTATACTTCGATACTTGATGTGTGTGTTCAAATACCTTTTATTTAGATTTGCGCTCAAGCAAATTTTGTTCCTCCAACATAGATCCTGATTCCCATCGATGGAGTGTATCTTTTTCTACTAAACCTTGCTGAAAATTTGCTTGTTTTTGTTTTTTTTGTTTTTTTTTAATATTAAATGCTAGGTTTCCATGAGTTATCCTAATTCCCTCCAAAATCATGTGGGGTCCAACTATTATATACCACATGGTCATGGTGCGATAAATTGTGTTTTATATTGTTATACACTTGACATGTTGCATGCGATGCAAGTGAGATGTTAGACACTTTGTGTGTTGCATGAAATCCAAATGACATGTTGCGTATTTGGTGCATTGCATAAAAATGTAAACTGGGAAAATGAATATCCAGACTATAAAAATAGGGTACACACAACACATACCACAACCACCGAAAATAAAATTGTAAGCATGATAATGTTAGACATGCTATTTCAAGTTATAAGTGTGTTATTATTATTGTAGCCCTGCAATTTCAGGCCGTGTCTCTAGAAACATACTACTAGTCTTGAGTAATTGACACTATTTCAAAAATGTTAAATAGTTGACTTTTAACTATATACAATTTTTTTGTTATAACTAACTTTTTTTTATCTACAACTAACTATTTTTTAAGATTTTTCATTACAAACATGAAATTAAAATCTTCAATGCTACAAGACTCGTGCGATGTCAAACATTTTGTCTTGTCTAACTTTTGTATATTAAACCTCAATTTATCTGTGTAAAACGATTTAGCTCGTTGATGATTTTTCCTTTATTCTGGGGATTTATTTTTGCCACCCTACCCATTTTTTCACGCGCCCTACGAATTTACCAAAATACTTCCGTCCATTACTTAGGTAACGGATACCCCCAAAATATCATACCTTTATAAGATCTGCTACTTAAGTAACAGATAACAATTTTCAAAAAAAATTCATTTTTATAACCTCTACTAAACAGCAGAAAGTTACAATGGAAAAGACGTAGGACAGATGAGAAACCGATAGGATGGAAAAATAAATCATCTTAGCTCGAGCTATCTCAACTCAATTCCTAATTGTAATGGTGCGGCCCATGCATTGGCTAGGCATGCTATGTCAGCCCAACTTCATTTAGAGTTTGAAAACTTTCTCAATTTCAAGAAGATCAAATCCTTTTGAATTTTTTACTTATCCTTTTGACGGGACCCTTTTAAAATTTTCAAGTTAATTAATTATTTCTTTACTATTATATCCCTATGTTATGGGTCATGTTAATATGTGCACTTGAGTCATGTTAATGTGTGCACTTATGTCATATAAATCATTCATAAATTTTTAAAAAATATTGAAAACCATTTTATATGTTATTGAGACCCATCACGATTAACAATTTATGAGTTTTATTAAATACCTTGATAAACATTATTTTTAATTTCTTTAATAAAAATTATGAATAATCTATATCATATAACTTCAAATCCAACCGTAAAATTTATATAATTCGTATTTGTAATGATGTTATTCATCACTTGTATACCACGCACCACTTAAATCGCCTTTCATAATATCAGACAAAGTGACCATAAACATATTTAATCAAAATAATAACACAATCATCTTTCTTTATTTTCATAATTTATCTAAAATAATCTTATATTTAAAAATTATTTTAGTTTTTTTCCTTTAAGACATTAGTTAGGATTTTCTAAACATACTCCATCCAATCTTAATTGTAAGCACATTTCCATTTTTTATTCATTGGATTATTAATGTATTTGACTTTAATCATGGACCAGACACATTAATTATCTAGTGAATATAAAAATTGAAAATTTGCTCATAATCAAGATTGCAGTAATTAAAATTTATAATTGGACTACGTTAAAAAAAAATTATAATTGGACTAGCCCCAACCAAATCGATCACAACAAAAGCAATGAAGTAATGGTCCCATAAATCATAACTCAACCAATAAAAATACCGAAATTATTAAGCCGGACGTCGAATTATATGTCACATTAATTTCGGTGGATTATTAAGACCCAAAAAAAACAAACAGTGAAGTAACGCTTCTTCCCGTTCCTCGAGACACAGCAGCGGCAATGACTGAAGAGCGTAGGTATTCATGCGAAACCGCTGTCGATACTCTGGCATGGATTAACGACATCATCCATTTCCTCACTCCTTACTTCTCCTCTTTCATCAACCCTCACGTCGTCAATTTCTTCAAGGTTCCTCCATCTTCCTAACTCAAATTCTTCTCTATTTTTTTTTACAATTTAATCCAATTCTTATGATTTGTACTTTCAGGATCAACTATGGGAGAATGTTAATGCAGAATGGATCGATTGTCTCCGAAGAGAACCGGTGCAAAATCTTCTTTTAATACCTTCTGGAGTAGTGAAGGTAATTACTTCGATTTTCTCTGATTTTTTATGAATTTTTCCAATTTTACTTATTTATTTATTTGGATTCTGCATTTACTATTTCTAGTTGATTTATAGTTGTAGGATGAAATACGAAGAGTTTACCGTCATTTTTGTCCCTTGAATGTGCGAGGCATTGTTAAAATGGTCTCTGAATGTATCTAAATTATAGAATCATACCAAAATATGTCCAATTTTACTTATTTATTTATTTATTTGGATTCTTCATTTACTATTTAGCTATTATTTGCTAAATTTCCCGCCTCATAAGATGGTTGGAGTTGATTTATAGTTGTAGGATGAAATGTGTGAGGCGTTGTTAAAATGGTCTCCGAATGTATCGAAATTATAGAAACATACCAAAATATGTCTTTCGTGTTAGTCATTTATGTCATCGAATATGTTTTTCATGGATTAATTTGCTCGTCGATTGTGTCTTCCGTTGGTCAAAATACACACTTTGGGATGTCATTGTAATTTTGATACATTCAATGACTATAGTGACAAGCTGACAGTGTCTTACATATTCAATGACCAAATGTCTATTTACTTAAAATATGAATAACTGAATGGGATTTATGGCCATTTGTTACTGTCTTGCTTTTGCTAGCTTCTGAAGACCTAGCCAGCTAGGGTTTGTTATTTTGTGTCAGCTTAGTTAGTTCTTGTGAGTTATGACTGTCTGTTAGGATTTGGTAGTGACAACTAAGGGATTGTTGTTTCTTTTTATATTTATGTTTATGCTTTTAATTACAAAACTGTCACCTCGTTTTTGACAAGTTTTCTATTTTCATATATTTGTACAGGATACTGAGGATAGGATACACTAAAAATAGAAAAAGTTTTTTTTCAGTGTTTCATGCAAAAAAACATCGAAGACAAGGTGGCGGTTTTGTAATTAAAAGTGAAAACAAAAACATGAAAATAGAAAATGTTTTTGCAAAGTAAAACAAGCTTGTGTTGTGTTTGGGTGAGCATATGTCAAACTTGACATTGTGAAATGTGAATGAATTTGATTTTGTAAAATTTATTTGGTTAAAATGGAGTTTAAAGTGAAGTGATTTTTATTTGGATGTTTTTACTCTATAAGTATATTTGATGTAAAACTTTAGTGTGAATTGTTCAACCCATTGCAAAATCCACTTTTTATCAAATATAGTCAAATCGAGGTTTGAAGGTGGAATCCGTTTTACCTATAGTAGCCAAACACCCTAAATTTTTATTAAATACCATGTTTGATAGAGATCAAATCAATTCTAAGAGCTTCCATGTTGAAACCACACACACTAAGTGAAATAATCGTCATTTGTCATAGTGTCGGAAAATTTTGAAATTGCGTTACGAGTTATTGTTTTGGTGATGAAAATATGAAATTGTGGCCTTGATTATACATTCTTGGACACAGGGTGGCGATTCCATGCTGGCTCAGTTTGTTGATTTTTATATGTTTTTAATTTTCTTTTCTTGATGGTGAGATCATAACTATTTCATCCAGTTTGCTTTTATTCTCATGTTTGTTGTGTATTGAGCACGGCGCTGGTGCTAGATTTCAGCCTTAAGAGGACTCATGGACCAGTGATTTTCTGTCTTTTTGTTTGTTCTTATAGTTGGTAGGGAAACTTATATTGTTCCTCAGTTCAATGGATTTTGTTCAGATTTCTTCTGATTTATACCAATTTACCAAAAGGTTTAGGCTTGGGATCCTTCCCCGTGTTGATTCTTGCAATTCTCTTTTCTTTTTCTGTTGCTTGCCTTGTAAATTGAGGTAATTCTTCCTTTTGGATCCTATTTTGATAATTCAGGCTTTTTTGCCGTTGTGTCTTGCTCTTTTGTTGTGATTGTGATGCTTCTGCAATCCAATTCTTTGCTTAAAAATAACAATTCGGGCTTTTTATTTTTGAAACTTTGACATTAATTTGGACCAATTTACTTAATTGGATCATTTTGTTTCTTCTCTTGACAGATACTTAATTGGATCATTTTGTTTCTTCTCTTGACAGATACTTAATTGGATCATTAGTACTTGTTATTTGTGCATTGTGTTTTGTTGCTCAGAAAGTAACTGTCATTTACTCATTTATCGTTAAACTTCTAGTAGCTTGGTTTGTTTGATATAGTCTTGTTGGCTTGTTTGGTGAGTCTAGGTGGTCTCTTGTGACATTGAAATAATAGGTTTTGAAAGTGTCAAGGTGGAAAATGCTCTATTTTGTCGTGCTTTGTTTGTCCCATTTTGTGCATTTTACTGAGGTATATTAGGCTATGGATTTGAAGCCGAAGTTCTTTACTTTTATGCTTGTTACTGGCAAAGTATTTTATTTGGTTTTTATGCTATTGGTCAATTTTCAATGGCTATTTTTAGACGATTTCTAAGAATAATATGGCAGCTTGTTGGAGGTTCTTTTTTTGTAATTAAGTTATCCAAATTTTATTTTGTCCTTTGTCTCCTGTTATTCGTCGGTCTGGACTTTGAAAGATACCTTATTTTCTACCTTTTATGGATATGTTCTGCTTTATTGATAGTATATGAGATTCTATTTACCAAAAAACTTGGTGGCAGGATCACTGGCCGGCTTCTCTGAAGGAGTACATCCTAAAATTGAGGTCTATGGTATTTTGTCAAGAACAAGCAGATATAAACATGGTATGTAACATTTACCAAGTCAACCTTCATCCTTGTGAAATCTGAGAAACATCTTGCTGATTGAAACTAATTATATAAAAGAATTTGAAATCACTTGATTGATAATAATGATGAACATATCCTGATGACAGTTCACCATTTGCAGTAATGCTTATTTTTCCTTTGTCCTGTGCTACTTATACTGTGAAGTAATATCAAAATCTCAATTGGATTAGTTACTTACTCTGTATTTTATTCACTCTTCTTTTTTCGAGCCAACCAAAACTCTGCAACAAAAACATAATCTTTCAGTTGGTTGGCTATATCAATCCTTAACGAGCAATTCTTCATGTTCATTACCTTTTGATATTTTTTTGGCCATTTGATTTATCATGAACTGGTTTGGCCTTTATTTTTGCTCCGTAGCAATTTGTGTGGGTTCAGAATATTTGTGAAGGGTTTTCATGAACTTAATAATAAGCAAGGAGATTTGAAGACTCAATATACATTTTCTTTGCAAGCTACCTTTATCTGAAACTTCTTTATATTACAAGGTTTTGGATTGAAGAGTCTTGATAAATTTGTTTTGTACTAGCAGGCATTACCTGGTCTGCAGATGACTTCTCTTAACAGAGTTATTGCCCAGGGCATGAATGGGAAGAAAAGACATGAAGTGAGTCCTTGATTATCATATTTTAATAGTTGCCTTCTTTATATTACAAGATGTTGCTTTGGAAATTGGACCTATGGTTTTAGACAAGAAAGTCAGGAGTCATAGATTCATTTTCTTTTGTATATGGAAGTTTATTGGCCGTCAATATCTCAGAGAAAACATTTCATGTGTGCAGGTAGAAGCTCTTTCTGCTGTTGTAAGTACAGTTGCAGAGAGTGTGAGAGCTCATGCCATTGTTGATGTTGGTGCTGGTCAGGTTGAGCTTCATTTTCTTTTGATTACTGTTCTGTTTACCGAATCTGGTTTTTCTTGGCACATTGAGGGGACATTGCATGGTTAAAAGTTTTTCATTTGAATCTTAGGGCAGAGTTGTAGTTTCTTTATAGGACACATAAGAATAAACAGTATTAGTCAAGACAAAGGATGTCTGTTTATTTGGTTACACTCAGAATATATGAAGGGGATTCCAAGTCAATAGTTATAGGTATAATATAACCAAGATCATGAAAACTGGACTGGACAGGCCAGTTTAACCGGGAACCGGAACTGTGAAGAGACAAAAGTTATTTGAGTTTAACGTGTTACGTGTGGTTTTTCGGTTCTACGAGTGGAATAGAAATTGTTGCCAACATTTTCTTCGTAACTAAATAATGATGTACTGTTCAATCTGAATAGAGAAATTAATAGGAATCCATGAAAGAGAAATTATTAAGGAGGGGAATTCTTGAGAAATGGTTTCCCTTGTCATACAAGAATGTAAGTTATCTAAATGATTCCCTACATTCTGATTAACCCTATTTATCGAACTAATCCCCTCTAACTAACTGACTAATTGTCCGAGTTTAATTCTTTTTACCGAACTGGTGATAATCTCATTGTCTGAGTTTATTTCTTTTTGTTTGCCTATTGAAACAAGTACTGTTTTTTTTTTTGTCTATTTTTAGTATGCACCGAGTATCATTTTGTGCTATATTTTCAGGGTTATCTTGCACAAGTACTTGCCTTTCAATATCAGCATCCTGTCATTGCCATTGATGCATGTTCTCACCATGGGATGGTCACTGATGCACGGGCAGAGCGGATTAAGAAGCACTACACATCACAGATGGTAAAATCTGGGTATGTCCTTCTTGCCTTAAGATGAAAAATGAGGGTTGTAGTATATATATGTTTGGACGAGTAATTGCGATTTCAATATGCTTTGGTAATTGTTCATAGCTGACCTTATTGTTACTTTGACCCCCCCCCCCCCCCCCCTCTCTGTTTTTTTCTTTCTTTTTCGTTATTAGGATTCATTTCTCTGTTCATTTGTTTTTTTTGCTCTAGATCAGGTATCAAGAATTTGAATGTGCCAAAGACAATCACATGCCGTGTGTTGTCCATTGAATCTTTGAAAGCTTTGGTTGAAACATCTGTGCCTAGATATGATCTTGACCAATCCATGTTAAAGGGAGAAAATCAAGAAGATAAAGGGAAACTAAATTGTCCCGGTGGCGGTGACGCAAACAACAGATCTCCAACTGTCCTTGCTGGGCTTCATGCTTGCGGTGACCTTTCAGTGATAATGCTGAAGTGAGTTTTAAAATATGGCCGAGCTTCTTTTTCTCTACTGTACTTTTCAACTCTTATTAGTTTCTAATTTTTCTACCATACTTGAGTAACACCAGAAAAAAATGGTTAGCAAACTCTAAACTACAGATAAACAGTAAACACTCGCAACAACTCTAAACAACTCCAGTCTAGTTACAAATATCTTTGGAAACTGATAGTTGTAGGATGTCATAGTCGAATTACTTCCGAGTTATCACGTTCCTTATATCGAAGCGACATCTTAAATGCACTATTAACTTTATTATTGCTGTTGACCATATATATAGCTTGTTAACTTCCTGTTTTATAACATTGCCATTTTTCTGTCTGTGTATGTTTCCTTAATATATATTATCTGCCTCGGACAGACTTGTAACTGTTCCAATCCTTTCTCTATAGGACTTTCTTAGACTGCAGAGATGTTAAAGCTGTTGTTAGCATTGGTTGTTGTTACAATCTACTATCTGAAGAAAGCATTGGCGATGGTGAATCTCAATGTGGATTTCCAATGAGTCGTGCTTTGAGATCCGCTGGCTTATCACTTGGAAAAAGTGCACGTGATCTTGCTTGCCAGGTACATGATCTTGTTGGACGTTGGTCCTTTCTCCACCCTCTATTTACAAGCATGGTATAGGGAGGAATAAATAGTTGCAAGAAAACTGCTAGTCACTTATCATTAATATGATCCCATTAGGAGTTTTGGGGATTTACAAGTAACATGGTAGGATCTACAAAGTACAAACACAAATACCAAAATGTCATGGAGGCCAAATACATGCTAATGTCCAACAGCAACACGGTGTGTGTGTGTGTGTGTGTGTGTGTGTGTGTATGAGCTCCATTTATAAAAAATATAAATTAAGTATCAAGATTATATGTTCATCATAATCTCAAAATCACTTGTTAAGTATTACATGTTCCCTAACAAAAAATTAACATAGCAACTTCATTATACAATTTGAACAGTATGTTTCTTTACAAAGAGATTCTAAAACAAGATGATGAACTATTGAACTATGTTTTTCTTCAATCCATCCATGTACTGCCAACAAAAATTGAATTAAAAAGAAGAATCCAAATACTGAAAAGGATCTCATCAACTTAATGCCTTTGTCTTTCATTTATCTACTACCAAATAAATTGAAAATTTTGGTTCCAGTCATGTCGCTTTTCATGTCCAGCAAAATGGTAGTTTCGGCTAGGTGTTGGAGCTATATACAAGCGTATCCTCAATGTGTCACAGTCACAGCCGGAAAAAAGAACCGACTAGCATACATAAATAACATAAATCAGACCTAGAATACTACCCATAGCCCACCATTTATTCTGTTTTCTGCTGCTCCTCCACCACTTAGGGTTAGGATGGGGAGTACCAAACTAATCTGTCTCATGTAGAACAAGAGACATTTTCTACACAAACAGAAATTGAAATTACTGGTCCTGACTTCCCTGCAATAATTTTAAATTTATTTTAGTTTTTACTGTTTAAGTTTTAATGTTAAAGTCATGTGAGAGAAATTTACTGCATTATCTTCATTTTATATTGTTAGAGTGCAGAGAGATGGAGGAACCTTGACATGCATGCTGGCATTCACAACTTTGAATTACATGCTTTTCGTGCTGCTTTTCAGATGGTATTGAATTATAACTTAGTTTTATTGCATGCTAATTTCATATTCCTTTATTTCAACCGTCACAATCTTGCTCTTAATATAAAAAATAGGGTAAATTGGTGTTTACCCCCCTGCAAAATATGCTAGTTTTGTTTTACCCCCCTGTAAAATAAAAATTTTGGATTCCCCCCTCGCAATATTAAGATTCTTTGTTTTTCCCCCTGGATTGACAACTTGGATTTGGAATCTTATTTTTGCTGACATGACAAGCTTAAGTGGCTTTTTTTTTTACAGTTTTTATTTATTTAATTTTTGTTATCTTGCAACATAATGAGTTATGTAATTTTAAGAAAATAAAATTTAAAAAACAAACTTCAATATTAAACTTCATCCCATCAATTCAATCACTAACCCATAAATCCAAAAACAAACAAGTACAACAACATCATCAACAACATCATGGCTTTTTCTCAGACAATTCAGACAACGTTGTACCCTGCAACAAAACCATATAATTTCCTTGCAATTCAGCTTTAATACAAGAGAACCCCAATAGAAATCAAATGAATTCAAGAGAACCCCTATGTCTCTCACTTCTCGATCCAAACAACACCATCATAAAGTATAAAAAACGCAGATTTTTTTAAAAAAAGCAGAAATTATTTTCCTCTTCCAGATTCAACCCTTCTTCATCTTCTTCACAAAAACAACAACCTATTCAAAAAACCCAGAAAAAACCATTCAAAAAATGTATCCAGACGAGAGAGACAGAGGGATCGAGATCGAGAGAGATATTCAAATTTGAGATCGAGAGAGAGATTTGATATCGAGAGAGACTGACGGTGCCGGCGGTGGGTTTGATGGTAACGACGGCATTCTCGAGGAAGACGGTGGTGATGGAGTTGATCATCCTGGGTTTCTAGTTTTTTTCCTAGAGTTTCTTGATTTTGATGGGGTTTCTAAATTAATAAAAAATAAATTAAAATCCACTTAGGCAATATTTATTTATGAGTCACCAATTTAATTAATCAAAACTAAATTAAAAGCCACCTAAGATGCCACATCATCAAATTTGTCCGGTTAGTGTCCAACTTGTCCACTCTGGGGGCAAAAGCAAAAAATCTTGATATTGCAAGGGGGAATCCAAAATTTTTATTTTGCAGGGGGTAAAACAAAACTAGCATATTTTGCAGGGGGTAAACACCTATTTACCCTAAAAAATATAGATAGCTACTTAACATTGTTTTTCTTGCCGTACATTAATGGTCAAATGTACTAAATTCTAAAACAATATAATTAATAAGATCACAAGATCCAGTTTATCTAACATTGAGATTCACCATCGCTAATGCTTTCTTCAGATAGTAGAATAAGCTTAGGATAAACTATGCTATCCCACCTATAATCCAGTTTTTATTGTGTCAATAGAGTACGATAAGCTTATTCTGTTGGCATTGGGTTATAAATGAGTCGGATAAACTACATATTTTTCTCCCTTTTATGGTTACTAGTGACCTTCTATTCCTTTCTTTTCTTTTCCTCCCTTTCACGGTGGCACCCCCACTATTGTTTCCATGCACCCGCCCCACTCCAAACAACTTTCACCTTTGCTGTCATTGTCATGGATAATGAAAATACGAAGTTCATTTTTCTGTCTGATAGTTAATCATCTCATGTTATTAATTTGCAAAGAAATTTTCAATGTTTCTGATCTCAATTATTGCTTGAATCTATTCTGGTACAATGAAGAGGCATTATGTGTTGTATCCTGCAAAGATATAGGGCATTGAGACCAACAGGCTTCTCAAAAGTTACCCAAATTAACATGACAAATACAATGCATACAAATACCAAAAGATCACCATAATGGAAATCATTTTACTATTGCATTCTCCTCTAGGCACTGGATCTAACTCCTTTTCTAACATGCATACAAATAAAATGCTGTCAATTTATATATGTACATTTTTTGCTCCTGAAGGTTCTTTCTAAATATTATCCGGAAGTTGCGACGAGTACTCCTTCAATTGGGCGTAAAGGAAAGGCTCTACGCAGGCGAAACCAAAGGAGATCTGCAAAGTCCGAGCTGCACCTTAAAGGAAGTACTTGCCACGTAAAACAAAATTTCTGTGCTGTAGTGCCTGCCGAATCAAAAACTGGTATTGGAAATCCCTTTTCCTGTTTACCTTCTTCCCAACACCTAAAAATGATGGAACAAACAAAAAATTGAGATCAAGAGAGATAGGTAGTATGGCTAATGATCTTAAAACTATGGGATACTCCTCTTAGCCTCATGTCTACTGATGTGTTTTTCAATGGGGCTTCTTCAATGGATCTTCTTGCTAATAACTTTTATCTATTGTCCTAAAACACTAGGTAAGATCTTTCTTCTGCGGCATATGCAGACTGTAAAAGTTGATACATGTGACTGGATATTCATCTACATGTTTAATTAAAATAACTTTTGATCTGATGATGCTGGGTGGTAGGATTTGAGTGACTGATATATGTGCTTAATCTTTGTCAATGTGTTACAGAAGGTATCTCCGGCTCTGCATCAGAAACACAAACCTTATCTGGTGAAATTTCTTCCAATGAAAGGGCTGAATGTGAAGGGATTAAAATTGATAGCAAATCCTCAAATTTTGAAAGTTTCTGCCAGTCTGGACTGTCTCATCTTGGAATTAAAAATTCACATGATGTAAACCTGCAAGGCATATGGAAGGAAGCAGAACCATTTGCTGTATGTCAATTTCACTTTCTTCTATTATTTCAAACTATTATCACGATAGTGCTCATAGGTCCTATTTTAATTTGTCTAGGATTTTATTTTATTTTTAGAGGTATTTTCCTGTTTCTTATTTATGGTTTCTTTTGCTACTTTAAAATTTTAATGCAGTTTTAAAATACTATTATAATCAGTACTTGGCAGGAGTTGAATTTGAAACTGCATGTGTCCCTCTGATTGAATTATTTTTATTGTTTGTTTTGAAATAAAAGGCTTGGTTGTTGTCGTTGTTGTTTGGAAATGGCTTCCTTTTGATGAGTGGAAACAATGGTTGACTTTGAGGGCATTGCTTAGTTTAATGACTTATTTTACACATTCAGTTATTACATCAGTATGTTAGCATAAGAATCGAACTTCGTGTGTTGAATGAGATGTAGCAGGTGCAGACAGATTGGTTAGACATAGATGCTTCATTGCATCTTTATCGCATTCTAACAGTCTTTTAGGATAAGATATATTTGTTTAAATGACATTTCTCTTCATTGGTAATGCTTTCTTGCCTTGTGTTGGCATGTCCATATAATTGTGCTCATAAAATGAAGTTCTCGGAAAAATTAAAATAAAATTGTTATAACTGCTTATATAAGATAAAGTCCCGTGAGCTTAATTCAGTTGGTAGGACATTGCATTATATATGCAGGGGGCCGGGTTTCGAACCCCGGTCATCCCACTTATCCACTTAAGTGTGGAATTTCTAAGCACTAGGCTACTTGACCAAAAAATTGTTATAACTGCTTTTAGAACAATGTTGGCTGAAATTCCAATAAAAGCAAAGTTTTATCTGTAGTTGTTCACAAGATATGCATATTTATTTATGCTGTAATCCAAGTCAAATATTGAACTATCTAGTACTTATTAATGTAGCAATGTTTTACAGGACCTTATAGGACCATATTGGTCTCTCAGAGCTGCTTTAGGGCCTCTTTTGGAAACTCTTATTTTGCTTGATAGGTTATTGTTTCTTCAAGAGCAAGGAAGTGCATTGGAAGCGTACCTGTTACCAATATTTGACCCAAATATATCTCCCAGAAATGTGGCTATAATTGCAAAGAAGATTGACAAAGATTTAAGATCCTTCTGAGGCTTAAAGGTAACTAATATCTCCGCATGCATCATTATGTGTTTCATTCAATCCCTTAGACTACGTGAATTACAAATATTATCAATATCCTCTTAGGTGAAGAAGGTAAATTCATTTAGAACAAGGTCACAGTGCTGCTGCCATGATTCAATACTCCATTTTCTTGCTAGAGTTCAGTTGATTCTCAAGTTCGTCTTGGGTGAAGGTTAGATTCATAGGGGACAAGGCTGCAACTGCAACCGCTATGGTGCTGTCATCATTCAATCCCACTGCTTTCCTTTCTTGTTGGAAAAAGGGTGTTACTCAACTCAGGTTCCAGTTGATTTCACATCATTCGACGTTACTTGGCAACCATTATTATTCATATAAAATAAAACTCCAAAAATAGCTGACCGGGCAATTAACTAAATTGATGCATGCTTATAGAGTAGTTAAGCCAGTTTTATATAATTATTAAGCTACCAGAGTCTTTGTATGTTATCGTTTTTTCCGTTGCCTTTCCTTTGTTTGTGGGCATAGGATTTTGGATCGAATTTTTTGCAGGGCATGAGATTGAGAACCCAAAATACCATTTCTATTTCTTGTTCAACGAAATTGAAAAACTAAACAAATAGAATCCCATTCCCAATGCAACAACAACAATCCCATTCCTTCCGGGTTCATTTTTCAAAAAATAGAATCAGATGTTACGGGAAAAATCTGATTCGAGGATATGGTTAAGGTGGTGTTTGGTTTTGTTTGCTTTGGGCA
Organism: Trifolium pratense; assembly: GCF_020283565.1. Lineage (NCBI taxonomy): Eukaryota > Viridiplantae > Streptophyta > Magnoliopsida > Fabales > Fabaceae > Trifolium > Trifolium pratense. Next base: position 40,047,591 of record NC_060065.1, read on the forward strand.
TATTCTTTAATGGAGATTCAAGGTTTGTAGACATAAATTCTTTGGGTTGAAGATGAATATGAATACAGATGAACAGTGTTAGATTTGTTTTCGTTTTTAAAACAGCACTGCTATACATCGCGAAAATAAATTCACGAATATTTTTAAAATAACTACGCCAAATCACTAACACATCATCATGTTTTAACAAAAAAGGACCAAAGTGTGCACATTTTAAAACATAAATGACCTAAATGAAAAAAATAAAAATCAAAGTGTTATAAATAAATAAGATAAAAGATCTCCAGTGTAATTTTTAACTCTAAGTTCAAAATTCTTATAAGGCGTGACCAAGCAGCTTAATGCAATGAACGATTGATAGCTACACCTTTTTCTGAACTTAAAAAATTTGCATTTGAAATCTCTTGATTTTTTTACTTTGCACCACTAGTCCAAGAAGCTCAAGAACACAAGTTTGAACTATTAAATCAGGTCCTGGCTTCGCCACACCGTAGTCTATGCATATGCATTCAGCTTTCTTGTTGGATGTCATCCCCGTTTGGATTAGTTTATTTTTGAGGTTGTGCAAACAGCTTATGCAGTTTTTATCTATTATTATAAGCTTGTCAAGGTAGTTTATGATAAAATCACTTATAAAAATACAATTTTCACTAGTGTGAACTTATAAAATAACATAAAACCTAATTTATATTGCATAAACTGTTTGCATAAGCTCAAAAATAAGCTAATTCAAACTGGACCATATTCTTTTGAGACAGGTCTGTTTGGTTCGAAGTAGATGGAGGGGAGAGAATATTTTTAGTTAAATGTCAAAATCATCATTTATTTTTATGTTTGCAACTTTTTTTTTTCAAATCATTTTATTATGTAATAAATGTTGCAAACATAAAAAAGAAGAAGATGATTTTGGCATTTAACTAAAAATATCCCATCACCTCCCACCCCGTCTACTTCGAATCTAACAAACAAAAAATCTATTTTGTAATTTTTTTTTAAGTCTATGCTATTTGTGGTTATAAACAAAAAATTCATCTACCAAAAAGAAAAACCTGAATATTCAAGTTCATGGCTTAATTAAAACCATTGATTCACGTAAACTACATTTTTATTTTATTTTTCCATGCTCAATTTTTTATTTTTTTTATACAAGTTCCAGATTTTTGTAAATTCACGTAATTATGAAACATATATGCTTGACTATAAACACAAGTGAACAAGCTTGACAATATTGGTAAAAAGAAACAATGATGAAACAGGTTTAAATGCATATTGGAAAAAACAGTTTGAAAATTTTAAGGAAAGACTTTTTTGTAGTTTTTTTTTTATAAAACTACAAAATTACCCTTTATGTTAAACATATTTAAAATAATGGAAGAATGGTATTTTGATCTAAATGGGAAATGTGCGCATTGCTAATTTACATCTTCATGTTTTTAGTTGATTGTAAATTAGCAACCCTCATATATATATACACACATAAGCCTATTTTTATTTCGTAATTTATGTGGTGTATTTTTTTATTTTTATTTTGTAATTTATATGAGTTCTATTTTTTATTAATATATTAAGGTAGCCAAATCAGACTAAACCGGTTAACATATTTTATTACATTATAGACTTTATGTAGAATTATATGAGCACCATATTGAGAACCATATTATGGTTGAAGCATAATTATTATAGTTGGAGCATGATCAGCATTCTATGGTGTACAATAAGCTATTTTATAATACTTCGACTTTGCATAAAATTATATGAGCTGAAGCATAGTTACTGTAGTTGAAGCATGAACATAAATTGGAGAAAGTTCGAATCAGAAATGTTGTAAAATCAATGTTATTTCCATCTTTGCTTCCAACATGGAGTTTTCAAATTTTTATTAACAATGCACCTCTCAAACAATGAATATCAAGATTTTTTTCAATTAAATTGTGAGAAATGATCAAAATTTGCAATCAAATGTATGACCGGAAATAGTTGAACTTGAGATCATTACAATGAATAAAATGAATGGAAGACATCTACTATCTACTATCCAAGAAAATAAGATACTAATGAAATCTCTAATTTGCCCTTTTTCATTTTTTGACACATAATCTAATTTAGGGTTATTTGTGTCATTATTCAAAGTTAGTATAAAATAACTATCCATTATCTGATGGTTTCTCTTAAATTTGTAGAAAAAAAACTTCTCATTATGTTACTCATATTTTAACTTCCACTTGTTTTTCTTCTACTTCAATCCTTTATGATTGAAAACTTAAACATAGGATAAGCATATTGAAACTTCTGGTGTTTGTATCAATCTTTTAGAAGGTACAATCATGATTTTCTTTTTTGTGTTTTTTTTTGTATTTCATGTATTGTTGTTATACTGAAGTTATCAGTAACAAACTTTTTTTGTTGCTTTTTAAGTTTGTTACATCCTTATCTTTTTTTATTTTGTTGTTGCTATTTTTAGGTTTTTTTTTTCATATCACCAAAATGAATTTTCCCCTTTTTTTGTTTTTTGTTGATTTTTTTTCTATATTTTTCCTTTTTTTTTGTTGTTGCTCTTTTAAGTTTGTTACATCCTTATTTTTTATTATTTTTTTTTTGATATTTTTAGGTTTTTTTTTATATCACCAAAATGAATTTTTCCCTTTTTTTGATACTTTGTTCCTGCTTTATTTCTTGATACTTTCTTCATACTTTATAATGTTTTCTCCTTTTTCTACTTCATTTTCTATTATTATTTTAAAACTTTCTGAGATAACATTGTTCAAATGTAGAACCGACGATGTCAAGGGCTTTTGGTGACGTGAAATCTGTCAATGATTCAAAAGAGCTATGAAAATTTGTTGTGAGACTTGAAGACATCTGGACAGTAACTAATGGTGGAAAAGAGCATCTTAAATTTTTTATATTGGACAAACATGTATAATAAGTTTCATATATGTTTCAAAACATAACTATATTTTTTACTTAATACACAGAACAAAAAAAAAAGCATACATTTGATAACTATATTTTTTTTGGTTATCAAATGTATGCTTTTTTTTTGTTCTGTGTATTAAGTAAAAAATATAGTTATGTTTTGAAACATATATGAAACTTATTATACATGTTTGTCCAATATAAAGAATTCAAGATGCTCTTATCCACCATTAGTTACTGTCCAGATGTCTTCAAGCCTCACAACAAATTTTCATAACTCTTTTGAATCATTGACAGATTTCACGTCATCAAAAGCCCTTGACATCGTCGGTTCTACATTTGAACAATGTTATCTCAGAAAGTTTTAAAATAATAATAGAAAATGAAGTAGAAAAAGGAGAAAAAATCATAAAGTATGAAGAAAGTATCAAGAAATAAAGTAGGAACAAAGTATCAAAAAAAGGGGAAAATTCATTTTGGTGATATAAAAAAACCTAAAAATAGCAAAAAATAAAATAAAAAAAATAAGGATGTAACAAACTTAAAAGAGCAGCAAAAAAAAAAGGAAATATATAGAAAAAAATATCAACAAAAAACAAAAAAATAGAAAAAAAGGGGAAAATTCATTTTGGTGATATGAAAAAAAAACCTAAAAATAGCAACAACAAAATAAAAAAAGATAAGGATGTAACAAACTTAAAACAACAACAAAAAAAGTTTGTTTCTGATAACTTCAGTATAACAACAATATATGAAATACAAAAAAAAAAAACACAAAAAAGAAAAATCATGATTGTACCTTCTAAAAGATTGATACAAACACCAGAAGTTTCAATATGCTTATGCTATGTTTAAGTTTCCAATCATAAATGATTGAAGTAAAAGAAAAAGAAAAATAAGTGGAAGTTAAAATATGAGTAACATAATGAGAAGTTTTTTTCTACAAACTTTAAGAGAAACCATCAGATAATGGGTAGTTATTTTATACTAACTTTGAATAATAACACAAATAACCCTGAATTAGATTATGTGTCAAAAAATGCAAAATGTCAAATTAGAGATTTCATTAGTGAATTTAATTTATATGCACCGTCGGTGTAAAGTTATTTTGCACATGCGTCCAATAATATACCGACACATCATGTATGGTCATTAAAAACACATGATGTGTCACATTCATTAAATAATGTGGCAACGCGTCATTGAATGTATGTGTAAAAAAGATTTACACCGACGGTGCACAACAATTAAACTCTTCATTAGTATCTTATTTTCTTGGATAGTAGATAGATATCTCTTTTTTGATGGGCTTCGTTTTGGGCCAAAAACTAATACTGCCACAAAAAAAAGTTAAACCCTAATAAAATTTCTCCTAAACCCTAATTTCACTCCTTTTATTTCTTCTTCGGCCAAACGCTTCTCACCTTCAAACCTCAATCCACTCTGTCATGGCTACCGAAAACACCACCGCAGAAGCCGTTGCCAAAGCCATAGACTCTCTTCTCAAATGGAGAAAATCAAAGCTAGAAACAGAAAAACCAAAACTCTTCGATGAAGACGAAGAATTCGTTTATCTTATTTTAACCCTAAAAAAAATTCCACAAAATAGTCGCGTTAACCCTCACAAAATCCCAATCCCTCATTCCCTCCTCTCCGCCTCATCGGAACAGTGTCTCATCATCGACGACAGAGCCAACAAGCCAGCTCGTCTCACCAAAGACGAAGCTCAGAAGAAGATTCAGTCTGAATCAATTCCTATTTCGAAAGTTCTTAAGGTTACGAAACTCGCTTCCGATTATCGTCCTTTCGAGGCGAAACGAAAGCTTTGTAATTCATATGATCTGTTTTTTGCTGATAAGACTATCGTTCCATTGTTGCCGAGGTTGTTAGGGAAACAGTTTTTCAAGAAGAGGAAGCTTCCAGTGCAAGTTGATTTGAAGAAGATGAATTGGAAGGAGCAGATTGAGAAGGCTTGTTGTTCTGCTTTGATGTTTTTGAGGACTGGGACTTGTAGTGTTCTTAAGGTAGCGAAGTTGACTATGGAGAGAGATCAGATTGTTGAGAATGTGGTTGCTGCGATTGAGGGTGTTGTCGAGGTTTTTCCGAAGAAGTGGGCGGCTGTTAGGTCTTTTCATGTTAAGTTGTTGGATAGTCTTGCTCTGCCTGTTTATCAGTCTGTTCCTGATGTTAAGTTGAAAATTGAGAGTCTTAAGGATTTGGAGGCTGCGTTGGAGAAGGAGGAGAAGAAGGTTCGCGATGGGAAAAATAGGAAGAAGAGTGATAAGAAGAAGGGGAGGATTCATGAGATTAAGCATATGGATGATAAAATGAGCGAGGATGGTACTGATCGTGAGGATGTTACTGATCGTGAGGATGTTGATGGTGATGATATTGATGATGATGTTGTTGATGGTGGTGATTTGTTTGATGATGATGATATTAAGAGTGAAGAATTGGTGAGTAAGAAGGGGAAAAAAGGATTGAAAAAGCGGGATTCTAGTGAGTTGGGAAGTGTGAAATCCTTAAAGGGTTCTGCTAAAAGGACCAAGAAAGATGGGTTGGCTGTGAATGAAGCAGAAGAAGGTTCGATCAAGAAGAGTAGCGAAAAGAGAAAGAAATTATCGGTGAAGGATGAGGGTTCTGATAAGAAGAAAAAGAGGTTGGCTGTGAAAGGTGCAGAAGAAAACTTGATCAAGAAGAGTGAAAAGGTTGAGGATGCAGGTTCGGACAAGAAGAAGAAAAGGGCAGTGGATGTGAAAGCTGCAAAAGAAGCTTTGATCAAGAAGAGCGAAAAGAAATTACCGGTCAAGGAATTCGGTTCGGACAAGAAGACAAAGAGAGCGGATGCACAGGTAAAGGCTAAGAAAACTAAGAGGGTTGTATGATCTGACTGTTCCTTTTGGAGAGATTTTGTTGTTACAATTTATTGCTTGACGAGGCTCTGTGAAATCATGTGTTGTTTTGCTTGATGAGTTCTCTGGCAGATTTTGTTTTCTTAGAATATTATTATGTTATTTATTGGCATTGCTTTTGGTTATAATGTTGTTTACTAATTCAAATGTACTTTGTTTAAGCTTTTAGAATGGTTCTCTATAGAAAAAACAAAATTTTGTGTCGCATTTCGGTGATATATTAAGTTATTAGATACTTTCAGTGTGTTGAGGGCACCATCTCCTTGCAGACTGTGTATTTCTAATGCTTTTTCATTTTGCAGTCTTCAATTTCACATATTTAATTTCCTTGTTTCTTTGTTGCAGACATGTTTATCTGAAACTTTGATTTAGAGTTGTTCTGCATGTTTAGCTTCAGATTTCCATTTCATGAATTTTAAGATTAATGGATATGCTGATTTGCTGTACTTTGGGCACTGACTGTTAACAGTTTATGTGATTGATTATACACAGCAATAGGGCTAGAAAGACTTGTGTGTTCAATTCAGTCTTGGATTCAAAATTTTGATATCATTAATTGATTTTACACAGCAATAGCGCTAGAAAGTATTGCTTGTTCAAAACCAGTCGTGGATTCAAAATTGTGATATCAGTAATTGATTTTACATAGAAATAGTGCTAGAAAGACCTGTTCAAAATCAGTCTTTGATTCACAATTGTGATTTCATTAATTGAATTGTTGTAAATCAGGACTAGAAAGGCTTATCAGCTTATGTGTTTTAAGTGAGGCTTGAATTCGTTGCTTGTGGTATCATTTATTGATATATTAAGAGAAGAATGGTTTGCTAGTTAAAAATCATTGATTCCATTAGGTTAAGATATATCAGTCACCACTTCACAACTATAACATTTTGTGAGTTATTGCTTGAGACAGAGGTATTAGCTAGCCGGAAAACTGACTAAAAGGAACTTTTGAGCCCATATTATTTATAGAATTGTACTGATATTGATTTTACTAGAATATATATGTTACTATTCTTTTCGTTGTCTTTCTTCTGTGGTGCATGGATTGTTAGATTGAAATACTTGCGTTAGTGTTGCTAATTAGTAATTATTTTAAATAAATGAATTGCTAGAAGTTATTTTCAACAATATATACTGAAACTATGCGACAGATATGGTGATAAAAGTGTATCCTTTTGAGGGGATCATTGTGTTCCGTAGCCTAATTCCTTTATAATTTATATATGCCTTAATTCCATATTTTTTGTATTATAGTTTATTCTTCGTTTTTTTTTTCCTAGTATATTAGAAGTTAAAATTAAAATATCCATGTCAAATGTGGTTGAAAGTTAACAAAACACATTTAAGCTGTTTTATTCTTGCTAGAGAAGATTGCACTTTGAAGTCTAGTTTAACCCTTTCCCTTAAAAAATACAATTTGGTTGGCTATCTGCTTCCTTTTATTTCCAACACCCTTCAAATTATTAGTGAAAGCTGCAACTATGTATATCTTCTGTACTTCTACTCAAATTATTAGGAAATTATTCATGTATAGCTGATAGATGCAGTTTAACCTGTCAAACATGGAGTAGTCAGAGCAACAATAAAATCTGTGACTTTGTGAACTTCTATTTAGGTTGTTGTTGGGTCCGGATTCTGCATTTTTGCGATGATTTGAGGCGGACAAGTTAGGTAATAATAGCTGGTATTAATTCTTAGAATCAGTCTTTTAGTAATAGTGAAAGCTCAATCTCAACAGCCTAAACCGTCAAGGTATAAGTTACTTTGCACAAACGAATTAGGATGCACAAATGATGACGGGGCAACTCGGTGAAGAGGCTGGGGTCCCTCAGGCCCTGGGCCCGCCGTTAACAAAACCCCAGTTGTTCCCAACCGAATTGAACACCTTTGGGGGTTGTACAGTGATTCAATGAAGGTTCTACCGGTCAATCCCTATGCTTGCGTAGAAGTGCAGTTGCTATTAAGGATGTGCCATTAGTTATAAAAGCAAATTTAACATCCATTAACTTTCGAATAAGCACTCATACCTATAAATCAATTAAATTCCTTTCAGTAATAGTGCGGTGAAATGTGCCACACAAATGATGTCCTTGTGTGACAGATACATAGATAGAAGTGTATGGTCCTATAAGAGGCTGATAGTGTGGCCTAAGTTCCACTGTTTTTGTATTTTGGAGAATGTCAAATGGGTTAAAATTCTTCCCAAAACATTTAAATGTTATTATTTACTTATTACTAGACATGATCATAAAAAAAAAACAAAACATTTTTTCCCTTAAAAATACAATGTTTTTGGTTATCTGCTTCCACTTCACTAAATGTTTTTTAGATTTGTCTTTAATCTTAATCTTGCTTGGTTACTTTGCACACCCCCCTTTCAAGTTATGTAATCCTGCAGCTGTGTATGTTGAAGTGGCATTGACAATCATGTTGCTTCTGATTTACGTGTTCAATTCTTCCATAACTTTTTAAAATCCTTCCAAAATTAAACATAGTTTTTCTATTAGCCAATGAATGATATTCATGTCCTTTTCTCTGTTTCACTCTCTTTTGGTCATCACACACTGTTCAATAAATGGTCCATCTTTGTATCCTTTAGTGATGGTGCTTTTAATTATCAAGTAGTGTTATTTTCACTATTATCACACATGACCAAGACTAATCATTCTACAAATTTCACAATATTTTTAGAGTTGCCGTAGTGCGGTGGTGGGAGTCTAAGCTCGTCCTCTATTAAGTTGCGTATTCGCCATTCGTTATTTTTATCAAACAGAGTCTTATTGAAGTGCACAATAAACAAATTTTACCCGGAAATTTTACTTGATTCTAGATAGACTCTTCTGCTGATTTTGATTGATCTGCTAACATGTGGTGTGAATAAATGGATCTGTACTTCATAGTCTTATAGATGTAAAGTCTCTTATACTCCAAATTTCAAGGAGATATTCTAAGTCTTGTTAGAATTATCTTCAATTTTATCTTCAATTTTGTCATATAGTAATATAGCAACGCTGATAATATTTTGTTATTTTGTAACTTTCATTGTGCCAAACAAGACGTGACCAAGTATCTCAGTGAATTCTAAATATTCTAGTTTGAGATTGCTTATGCCACGAGGTATATTCCTTTTTTAAACTTGGTCTCAATCTCATTCACTGACTGAGAATCCTTAAAGAACTTTTGACCAGTAAAATCTGGTTGTGTTTGCATGATTTTTATTGACAAAATGTTAATATATTAGTTCTTAAATATTTTTCTTCTTCACTAAGATTTAAGTTAGATATTTTAATTTTTAACTCAAATCATTTGAGCTATTAAACGCAACTTATTTATGTTCGCATGTTGGTTAACAATATATATCGATTCTAGTTATTCCGTTTGTTTTTTTTTTTACTAAAAAAAATATTAATTTATTTAAATCAATAGAATATATCGAACAAAACAAATTTCAATTGATAAAAACAAAAATATGACATCCAATGTAATAGCATATAATGATTGAGTGGTTACAAACATGATATAGCCTACAAACATGTAATAACATTAATTACACTAAAATCATTCATTGAATATAATCTGTTAATATAAATCGAACAAACACTGCAACAAGACGAGAAAATAAAATAACACCTTACCAAGATCACAAAATCACGAAAGAGAAAAACTAAATACATACTAGTGTTTAAGTGCTCCAATTAATTAGGAAATATCAATATTATTACCCATTTAGGTGTATATGATTTCTCTATCAAAAAAAGCCGTATTTAGATAATTTTGATGATAAGAGTAACCTTTTTTTTGTCAATAGTGGTTATAATGTTGGAAACTCTGTGTTTCATTAATCAATTCATGAACATGAACCAAAAACCTTTGTTATCTTACAATTGTAGGCGGCTTTAATGTTACATGTGAGTACCATAATGCATGCCACGTGCTTTTAGTTGAAACTAATTTGTCGTTTAGGTCTTTTAGTTAATCTTCTTCTTACCATTTTTGATGTCGATACTAAACAAAATGACATTAAATGTTGCCATCAATAAAAAGAAGAATGAATGAATCTATTGTATATGTGAGATGCATGTGAAACACTAAAAAATGAACTCTTTTGTGGTTTAAGATAGGTATAACATCATTCTCATGAATTTCTAGTCAAATTTTCATCATTTTTAAGTTTGAATGGAAAGTAACCGTAATTGTAGGATGTAGATTGAGTGCATTCAAAGACCATGATTGCATGCACTCAGCAAAATCAGGGCCGTCTGATTAAGATCAGACGGTTTAAATTTAAAGTCAGAAACTTTAATATTTTAAAAAATTAAAACTGCAACAAGATCTATGCGTTCAATTTTGATCAGACGGTTAGCAACTTCTGACTGTAGCCTGACTGCATGGTTGCTGACTTCATAGGATTCAATTTCGTAATTGTATGCTACAAAATAATATATTTTTGTTTTCAAAGAAAACGAGTCTTGATAATTAAGAATTCGAACGAAAAGTAAATAAAATCTAACTAAAACATATTACAGTTATAATTTAAACTCACACTCTCGAACAATTCAACCTTAGCTGAAGTTCATTAACACTTGAGTCGTGAGAAAACAATATGTTAATTTAGAGTTGCACTAATTGAATTAGAATTTTCAAAACTCTATGAAATTAAGAAGAGATTTTGAATTTGGGCATGTATATGATTTTGATCTTATCATATCTTAGATAATTGTGCACAGTTGTTCTTAAGAATTGTACATCGATGTCATAACCTTTATTAATATATATATATATATATATATATATATATATATATATATATATATATATAATTTCAGGTTGACTACACAAACATTACACTGACCATGTAGATCACTATGAAATAAAATTCAAATTTATAGAAGTTTAGTTTGTCTTATACTGTTTCCTTAGTCACATTCCAGAATCTGGATCATGCATAAACTTAGAATCTTTTGGCCTAGAAGCTTGATGTTTTTGTATTGGATGGCTATTTGTGATTGGCTTAACTTTCTCATTTCTTAAGTGTGTGTTTGGTTCTGCGGCGGAGAGAATTGATTTTGGCATAATTGATTCTGTAAAATTGATTCTGGCCAAAATTGATTTTAAGCTGAAGTGGTTTATGTTTGGATATATTCATGAAAAAGTGAGTTGAACAAAAAATTTGAGTGTAAAAATCAATTCTAGAATCAGAAGCTACGATTTCTAGCTTCAAGTAGAATCAATTCTGGAGGCAGAATCAATTCTACTTTTGAGAAACCAAACAAGTCAGAATCAATTTTACACGTCCAGAATCAATTCTGGATGCTCCAGAATTGAAACCAAACATACACTAAGTTGTTTTTGTTGAGTTTGACTTCACTTACCACACACTTGGAGGATTATATTTAAAATCTTCTCTTAGTGACAAGTGTAGAATTTCACATCTTTGTTTTTTGTCATTTTTTCTCTAGGTGCACTGATGTATGAAATTTTAGAAGTATACATTGAAATATGAATAATCATCGGCCTATTTGAATCGATTCAGTTTTTTTTTTTTTTTTTTGACAAGATCGATTTACTTCGGCCATGACAATTATGAGCTCGGTCACAAGGCTATTATCTGAACTACGATCTCAACCACATTTACTATGAGCCCGGCCACGAGACTATGAGCTCAACCACGATTTCGATCCACGCGCTTCCACTCTCTCAACCCATGACCCATGATTTGGTTTCTAACTTTCCATGCTACCAAGTAACTCTATAAGAGGAAAGTTATCTCGTTTGCAAGAAAGTGATTATTCCTCAAATAAAAATTAGGGTTTCGACCATTTAGAGGTCCAACTCTAAATGTTAAAAAGAAATCCCTTAATAAAAAAAACGCAAAAAATTTAAATATGATAATAATTTTTTAAATTGTCAATATAACATCAACAATATATAAAAATTGTTTTTCCAATGAAGTATTAATAATGGACCTATAGTCACTTTAAGTTGGGACCTTTCAAATTGTTTTTTAACAATGATAGATTAAAAAATCAGTTGAGTTTTTTTTTATTTTTTTTATTAGTTTTAATTAGAAGTCTACTACCATATAATTTTTTTCGAAGCCTCCAAAAAATAAGGTTCGACTACATAGCACACCTTTGCAAGTCCCGATAAAAACACCTGAACTTGAGTGCGACACACCTTAGTATTTAGCAAGAACACTTATAATGTGTCCATAAGTTATATTTGGCTTACATGTAACTTATAAAAACAACCTATAACATATCGAAAAGCAATTTAATTTTATATTTTGTTATCAAAATATCTCTATTATACATAAACACTTATATAATAAATAATAAATGTTTATGTTATAAATATTTAATTAAATTATGGGTCATGCTAAACAGTGTCCCTGGGGCACTAGTTAAGCATACTAAAAAAGGAAACAAATGATAAAGTTAATGATAAGAGAGAATAGCTTTTCACATATTAAAACATTGAATACACAATTTACGAGATAAAACTTCTATATTTGTATCCTTAACTAGTGCCCCGGGGCACTGTTTAGCATTTTCCTTAAATTATTTATCCAAAAACAGAGTAAAAAATTACTCATTAATTAATCATTATATTTTTTTTGTCAATTAGTTTAATGGTTAGAAATTTCACTCTTAATTAAAATGGATAAATGGAATGATCGAGATTCAAATCCGACCCCCTGTATATATAATGAAATATTCCTGCCAACAACTGAGCTAAGCTCACTAGACAATTAGTCATCACATCTTTACCGGAGGTATATCGAACTTCTTATCTCATTTAGTTATCCCTCCTAATTAACATATATGGAAATTGAACCCATTTTTCATTAGTTAGTGAATGTATAATGTAGGCATGCTACTTTATCTACTTTGTGACTTTAAGTAGTGGTAAGACAATATTAGAATAACAAATTAATATTATAATATTGAAATTGCTTCATATTTTTCATAAGAATTTGGCTTCACACATGCACACTTTCTAAAATAAAGTCACGACCTGCTTTCTATGACAGAGCTAGAGCCACATTTCCACATTAATTCCACCTTGATAACACTTAAATTGCAAATGGTGGGGATGTTAAGAAAGACATTGATGTTTAAGTTTGTCCTAATAGTAAAAGTAGTAAAACCTAGCTGAGACATTAATTGCTTTGATTTCTTTTGAAGTTTTCAGATGATTAGTGTGTATGAAATTTTAATTAACAAATTCAAATTTCTAAACTATTGTTCTTTAATCCAATCTTACAAAACATTTTTTTTTATAATTATAACCCTTCGATTTTTAGAAAAAAAAGACTCTTATAATCATAGTTCAACTGAAAAGTAAGTAATATATCTGATATATAAATAATTGTTTCAGCTAGAATTTTAACTGGAATTCTCTTGAACAATTTTACTTTAACCAATTTTTTTTTTTTTTACTTTAACCAAAGTTTATTAATCAATTAGTTTCAAAACTCTGAAATTAATAAAGATTTTGGATTTGGACATGTCATTTTGATCTTATCATATATATCTCGGATAATGTACATCAATGTCATAACCTTTAATGAATATAATTTCAGGTCGACTACACAAATAATATTGCATTGACTATATAGATCACTATGAAATCAAATTCATAATTATTGAAGTTTAGTTTGTCTTATACCGTTTCCTTAGTCACATTCCAGGATCTAGATCATGCATAACCTGAGATTTGTTTGGCCTAAAAGTTTCATGCTTTTGTATTGGATGGCTGTTTATAATTGGCTTAACTTCTTTTGGCACATAAGCATCAATGCTTTTAAGTTTGACATTAGTTACTACATGCACCTTTGTAAGATATATCTATTCTGAACAAAGTTTTTCTCGATCTATCTATTATAAGAAGAGAAATGTTATTTAGTACCATAATTTTTATTAACGAAAAAATGTGAAAGCCGATTTAGCGGTCTTTTAGAGAATGTTGGTTTCGGATTTGGCAGAATACACACCATAACGGTGTACTTTTTGTTAAACTTCAATATTTGTTTTGTACTGTGCGGTTGAATTTTAGATGACCTTCTCTTGAGAAGCAGATGATTAATATCAAAAAAAATTGGTCACTACTTCTCTACCCTCACATAAATTGAGGGTATATGCCCTATGCTGACATGACCAATCAAATTCAGCCATATATGTGTCCAAGTCAAACATAAATAATTTTTTACCAAAATATAATTATATTTTAGGTTACACATATTCTTATCATTTACTAAAAAACACTTTTAACAAATCATATTCATCTTTTCTTACGTATTCATCTTTTCTTAAGATCAAATTTTTTCGTTGGTGCTTCGCTTGTCGCCGCCGCTTCACTTGTCGCCGCCGCTTCACTTGTCGTCGTCGCTTCGATTTAATTCCTTGAGGGATTTGTAATTGCTATTTGAATTGTTAAATTGACAAATAGTGATTAAAACATACAAGAGAATAAAAAATAAAATCAATGTTATCTAGATGAACCGATTCTGGAACAAACGTAGCCGAAACAAAATTCTGAAAAACAATTGTGAAGAGACTGATGATGGAGAAGTGATTCCGGAGCCTAAGGAAGCGGCGATCTTCAAGGATCACAAGTGAAGCAGCAACGACGACAAGTGAAGCAGCGACGACAAACGAAGCGCCGGCGAAAAAATTTGATCTTACGAAAAAAGAAAAGATGAATAATATTTTCGAAAAATATTTTTTTAGTAAATGATAAGAATATGTGTAAGCTAAAATATAATTAGTAAAAAGTAGTTACCTAAAATATAATTATTTGAAAATTAAAGTAGTCAAAATTATTTTTGGTAAAAAATTATTTTGTGTTTGACTTGGACACATATGGCTGAATTTAATTGGTGTCATGTCAACATAGGGCGTTTACCCTCCATTTATGTGAGGGTTAATTAGAAAAAACCAAAAAAATTTGTTTCTTACCAATAAATATTGCTCTTTTGAGAAAAGTCTTCTACTTAAGACTACATGCATAGTTTACATTGAAAGTTGAACAAAATTAAAATTGCTCATGTTAACCATTACATTATATAGTGAGCACCCTTTCACAATTTAATTATCACTCCAAAGTCTTAACATGGAAAATTATCAACCCATTTTTCTACTCCCTCTATTACTTTTTATAGAAAAATTTGTTCATATTTATTTGTCATTTTTACAGTTTCAATGTAACCCTAATTATTGTTTCATCAACGATACCATTAACTTTTTATTGCATAAAAATAAATAAATAAATAAATTAATAAATAGTTAAAAATATCATAGCAAAAAAGTTAATCTTAAAATGATAATTACAAAGGAATAGTGAAAGTGTCAAGTAATGGTAAATTTGTGCATGGTTCCAGCATATACGAGATACATGGCATGTCTTTGCAATGACTCTTGACAAAAAATCTAGAAGTTGTGTTTATTTTAGATAGATTATATTTTTAGATATTTCTAGTATTTATCATTGGACTCTTTCGGGCGTTGGTGCTTATTCAGTAGTGTGGTTTGAATACTACTTGTACTTCATCTTTTACGTGGACTTGCACTTATTTTTCTTTCCATGTATTCAATAAATTGTTCTCTTTGTAGTTCAAAAGAAACAAACAAACTTATATTCGAAATTTATTTCATTCAATGTAAAAATCTTAAGATGGAAGTGAGAAAAATTATACAAACTTTTGTAAAAGGTTCATGATGGATCCCTTGCAAAAAACAAATCACTTGAGATAGGTCCTACTCTTATTGATTTGTTGGTCTCAATAATAATGCATCCTCCAGGTGTACTTATTTTTTTCCAAAAAGAATGTCCATTAGTGAAATTAATATTGCAAAAATACCTAATTTTGGAACTTCATTGAAAGTCCAAAAAAAAAAAAAATACATTCAATCTGTGTAGGTTCAATCCAACACCTAAAAAATAATATAATTAGTTCTTGACCAAGAAAATTACAATAATTACATCCGGACTCTAGAGTTAGATATTAGATATAGTCACTCCTTTTTTTATATAATTCTCTTACATCATATAGATAAAAAAATTGGTGATGTATGAATTTCTTACTATATAGTTTTTTATAATGGTAAATATATTATATAAGTATAAAAACGAAAAACTTGTTTGTCTAGGTCGGATTCATCGTTCAAGAGAATTCGAGTTCGATTTTTTGTGAGAGCAATTTTTGGCCAGACTTTCTTAATCTTGCGACCGAACTCGGAATTACCGACAAAAAATATAAGAGAAAGTTAAAAAAATAAAAATATCAAAAGTACATGCTACTAGAATTTAACAATTTTAAGATAGACAGGAAAATTAACAGACAATTAAAACTGGAATGAACCAAGGTGGAAAAGTATAGTCTAGTTTCATTATTTCACTATATGATTTTTGCATAGTTATTTAAACACAAAAAGTACTGTTGGAATAATAAAATGTTGGCTTAATAGAATAGTCCCTTAAAGACATTTTTGATTTCATATTGGTCCCTTAAAGAAAAAAAAAAAACCGAATAGGTCCCTTAAAGAAAAAAAGGTCCGAATAGGTCCCTTAAAGACAAATCCGTCAATTAGTTTGGTCTTTTTCATCCATTTGTTCGAGGACCAAACTGATTAATGGAGATGTCTTTAAGAGACCAAACTGATTAACGGAGATGTCTTTAAATGACCTATTTGGACATTTTTTTTTTAGGGGACCTATTCGGTCTTTTTTTTCTTTAAGGGACCAATGTAAAACAAAAAATATCTTTAAGGGACCATTTTACTAATTAAGCCTAAAATATTCTATGATTGGACATTTAATTGAGTTAGTTCATAGAACTTTGAAGTCACCATATTTCTTCAACAACAAATTGTTCCAAAAAAAATACACTGGCAGCCACTTCCCTTTCAATTAAGACATTTATGATGCACACGTGATCCCTTCACCAAAATTCAATACCTAAATATGAGGAACTTGTGTTACCTAACCATAAAAAGATAATATGGAAATTGTCAAATTTTCCACTAATTGCTTTATTTTTGCCAAACCATGTCAAAATTCCATTATCTAACTGTTCATTTTTTTTTTCCCTTTTAAAATATGATGATTGTGATGGCACACACGGATTTAGTCTATTTCATGAATATGTACATCTTTTCAAACTATTGATATTAAATTACTTTGATCAAGGCTAGTCTAATCAACAATGCAAAAAAATAAACAATGCAACTTTCTTTTTAATACAAAATTTAAGATGAAAATATGATGATCCAATTCAAAGTAGGGTTAGACATTCGGTTTCAAAGAACTCTTACAAAAGAAGGATGCAAAATTATTTAGAGGAGATGAAGATTCAATCTGAACTTTTTTTTGGGTACAAATCATCAATGTGGACTTTATCGGTGGATAATATGTAAATACATGTTAGTCGGTCCTAGGGGTATTAAAAAAAATGTAAATGCATGTAAACATTTTTTTAACTTTATATTTTTCTTAGGGTCGACCCAATAAGACCGCAAGCAAAATAATTCAGATTTTGAACGTAAATATATTATTCATTAATAATCAGGTCTCTGCACAAGATGAAAAAAGATTGGTAAAAGAGGAACTACAAAATAAAGGTGTCGTATATAGCGAAACACCAATGAAAATACCAAGACACCACCTAATAGAGATTCACTTATAATCTCATTGTTAGAAAAGATCAATCCGACGCATAAAAATTTCACTAGACACTAACTTCCGATCTCGAATAAAAAATAATTGGCCCATAAGAATCCAAAAAGCAGCTGTTAAACAAAAAGTTGATAAAATCCAATTAAACTAAAAGACCTATAACTTTATTCAAATTTCACTTAGATCTATAGATTTATTGAGTTGGCCTTGATGTTTATTGACTTGGTGAATTCTTCATATTAATCTCATCTAAATTTTTTCATATAAAGAATACTTCATCAATATCACTATTCTTTTGATGACTTAATTATTAAATTATACAACATAAACACAATTTTCTTCACTCTATGTTAACGGATTGAATTTGAAATTATGGTAGTAGGAAATTGTCAATTACTTAAAGTTGACTTAGAGGGAATGCATAAAATTAGCTGCATTGACTATTTGATTCACGTGTGGCTGGATCCACCTGGCCCCATGTATATGCTTATCACAATTTTATAGCAAATGTAATTTGAGCACTTATATATATATATCACTTTTTGTTTGGTTTGATCCTACTACTATAGTACCCTGGTGAATATTGTTAAGGACAAGTTTGACAAATTTTGTACAACTGTAGTAAGTTTGATAAATGTAACCTTCATATATAGGACAAGTTTATATAATGCCATTATTCAGGAAATTAAATAAATACTACATATAAATTAGTTATATTTGTCCAAGACAAAAAAAGTCACATTTGAACATTTTTCACCTCATAGCATAATTAATGACTTTTTTTTTTAAACTAAAAGGACCAAGTTCAAACGAAAACAAAAATTTAAGAAATTTTGCGTGTGAAATTTCGAGATAAATCTTTAAAGATCAAACAGTAGAGCTCACTAGAGACTCGACAATAGAGAAACTGAAGGAACTTAGGATAATGAGTGGCCTGCAAAGTGAGTTTCACGAGTGATAACCTGCGATGTAGACGGTCTTAATTTGAGGAGGTTAAGACCGTCTACATCAGATAGCAAGCCCTCTCGACACCCTTCGATGTAGACGGTCTTAATATCTTAGATTGAGGAGGTTAAGACCGTCTACATCAGATAGCGAGCCCTCTCGACATCCTTCGATGTAGACGGTCTTAATATCTTAGATTGAGAAGATACTAGCACCCATCAATTTACTATATGTTCTTAGTGCATATGTGTCATTCAACATGCATGAAACTTTTTTTTTCTTCATAAATTTCTTCCAATAGATATAATTCTATTTGAGACGTCGGATACTAAATACATTATTTAGTAAAAAAAAATTCATTTGTTTGATTTTTTAATCACATATATTTAATGATTTTTTTTTTGTAAGGTATTATTTAACGATATGATCTTTTATATGTGTGCAAGAGTGTTAGATTAAAAAAAAAAATTCATTTATTTTTAAAATCAATTTTTAATTATTTAGCTGCATCTCAATTGGTTTTTATTTTTATTTGTGCTGAATATTCAAAGGAGAAAAGATTCTTATTCAGAGAATGTTTTATTGCTGCATTTTTATTTTAAAAAATTATATGTCCATAATCTTTGCTTATCTTGAAATCTTACTACAACCTTTTTAAGTTTTAAATGGAAACGAAAGGTCTTCTATATAATTCACATCCTCATGGATTCGTGGGTGAATGTTTTCAGCAAATTGTAAATATTGTAACTTATTTAATTTACCGAAAAAGGACATTGATTTCTCTCTCATTCCTAGAAGTTGCCAAATGTTTCACAAAGAAATCTCACTTTTGTATAGTGGAAAATATATTTGGAGAGGATAAAATATGTCATTGTAGTTGTTGATTAAAAAAATAATGATTGAGATTTAATATTTTTTATAGTTTTGAGGAGAGATAAATTAAAATAGAATAAAATTAGTGTAAATCCCTTATCACCCTTCTTTTTGGCGGTAGACTGTAACCATTGGCATTGTCTTGGTTAGTTTGATATATTTGATCCTTATAATTGTGTACTTTCAAAGTGCTTGTGGGACGAAAGAAGTTGAGCCCTTAAAAAATGAAACCATACCACACTTTTTTTCTTGGTAGAGGATTTACAAATATGAATGTGTTGGGTCATTGGAGGGCAATTTAGGAGATTATTTATATTGGATTTAAAGTAATTGTATAAATGATTTTGACAATACATCTATATTTAAAATTCGAAGGCATTGAGTTTACGGGTCTTTTCATTTAAGTTTCTATTTTTTTTAAGTGATGTGAGACTTAATCCATCACACACATTCCACAACAATTTCTGCCTCAAGTGTGAGTCATTGCATCACTTACACCGCGGTTGTCATTGCTCAACGGGACTCGTTGTCTTATCACATTTGTCGGGAAGACTTTCGATACAAGGAGTTAGTCGAACCATTGACTCTAATACCACTGTTGGGTCATGAGGGGGCAATCTAGGGGATTATTCATATTGGGCTCAAAGAAACTTAAGTGATGTTGACACCATATTTTTATCCGGAAACTTTAAAGCATTGAGTTTGTGTGTCTTTTCGCTTATAAAATGGCACAACCTCTACTTTTATAAACAACAATGTGATACTTAACTCACCAGAAACATTTATCACAATAAAATGAAATTACATATATTGTTTTATAATATCCCATTCTTTTTAATTAAAGAGTATGTAATAGTTATCTTTTTTTTGTTTAAAAAAAATAGTATGGTCCTTGTAAGGTTAACTTAGTTGGTAGGGATATCACATTATATATGCAGAAGTTGGTGTTCAAATTCCGGACACTCTATTTATTTGCTTTAAGGTGAAATTTTTAACTACTAGGTTATTTGAAAAAAATAGTATGTTGAATAAAAAGAATTAAAAGTAATTATTTTCAACATATGAGTTAATTATTGATTAAAATAATTGTACATGTTTACCCCATTTGTTAATTCTCATGACGAAAATTGATCACCTAACGTCCTAACTCCCCTGTCCTCCTATCATATTTCAGCACAAAACACTCTTTAGGCTATATCTTTCTTTACTCTATCCTCATCAAATAATATAAATTATTTACAATATCATTAAATTAATAAATTGACTCCTATAGTTTTGTTCTAAATAAAAGGTCATGATTCAAGAAAATTCCTATGGATGCCAGCTTATCAACAACCAATGTGAATTCTTTTCTTTTTTTTAAACATCCAATGTGAATTCAATACATACAAAAAAAAAATAGAGATATTTTTATTACTAGCTTTTTTTTATAATTATTTATTACTAGTTTTGAGCCAAGCATAAGTACAAGTTAATTAGTAATTCATGATGAAGATGATTAAATAATTCAACGAAAACAAAAAGATAAATTAATAGGAGAGAGAGATCATGCACAAGTGGACAAAACAAAAAATAATGTCTATGTCATCACTCTCATCACCTAGTGTACCCTACTTCTCCTTTGGATGGGGCTGCTTCATGTGCCAACTCCCTAATTATTATTTATTTTTTTGTAAATTTTTATATTTTCATTCAATTTAATTCACATTTTTTTTTATAAATCAAAGATATCATTTACATGTAAATGTAGAGAGTAATCACCTCGAATTAATTGTGATCCATTTAAGAAGTTAATTTTTCCCAATAAATATTTCTCCATATCCATCAATCAGAGATCAAATTTAGAACTAATTGGTTAAATGAATCATGTATCTATATCTTGTGTCATACTATTTAGTTAATTACAACAAATTTATTTTATAATAGTGTGATGATGACATTTATACAATAATTTATTTTATTTTACGGTCACATAATAATTACTAAGAAATAAAAATTGTAATTTTAAATCGGATATCTACATATTTAAAGTTTATACAATATTTTACTATCTAAATTGTGTTTATGGAATAATATTCATAAATTTTTTAATATAACAAAATTAATCAAAGATCCTTACATTAGAGATACACATCACTACATAAGCCAGTTGGCAGCTATTCTTTTGTGCACATCATCATATAAACATATTTCTAATAATAATAATAATGAAAATACAACAATTTAATTACATAATTACCCTCACACTTAACAACTAATTACATGTTGACTTTTCCACTTGTGTTCCCACTCTCATTTATATATATACACCTTTCACCTCCTCCTTCTCTATAATTATTTCTATCTTTCAAAAATTTATCATCAATTCAAATCTTTCTCCTCCTAGAACATATCTTTATTTGAAACAAAAAAGTTTTAAGAAAATGAGCAACATAAGCATGGTAGAGGCAAAGCTTCCACCAGGATTCAGATTTCATCCAAGAGATGAAGAACTTGTTTGTGATTACTTGATGAAGAAGGTGACACATAGTGATTCCTTTCTCATGATTGATGTTGACCTTAACAAGTGTGAGCCATGGGATATTCCTGGTTAGTATTAATTCTCTATATATCAATGAATCTTTATTCTTTCCCTTCTTGATCATGCATTCCTTAATATAAATAGTTATTATTGCCTCATATATACACATGCTATGTTTCTTTGTATACATATTCATTAGAGCTTAGAGTAAAAAAAAATATCATTAGACCTTCACAAAAATTTATCTTGCCTTAACAAGTGATTGTTAGCTTCACATTAAAAAAAAAATATTTATCTTACCTTAGAGATTGTTAGGTTCTAGTGGAGTGTATTTCTGATACCTCTTTATTTTTCTTGATACCTCTTTATTTTTCTTAATTTTTTCTTGTACTATTTTCGTTTCTTTATTTATATATATTTATATATAATATAATATATTTTCCATTTAAAAAAAAATTCACAAAAATTAATATATAATATTTCATTATTTATGTTTTCTATCCTATTTCTAATGTAAAATGAAAAAATAAATAAGATTCTTTGTATTTATTTATGCTTGATCCATCAATTTTTCAGTTTGCTATATTGCGGTTGGTAAAGTACAAATGAGTTGTTACTTTCAATTATGTTGAATTCTTGTGGTGTTTTAAAATTTTGATAAGGGTAAAATTGACTGTGTGATTGAGTTTATGATAGCAACTGTAATGGTTATAATAGATCCCAATTTGTATGTACACTTGTAAAGTGTGTGTGTGCGCGCGCGCGCTTTGATAAGAAAATTTTACCTATTAAGTAATTGTGAGTAATGATGCATCATAGTAGAATTATATATCACAAGTCTATTTAATTTCCAATTTTGGTAAACCAGAATTTGACACTTTATGTTAATTTAATGGTATCATATGTCATAGAGAAGTAACCATGCTATTTTGAAATTTGATTCTACTGCTTAATTCATTTGAGCATATAGAGAAATTATTATTAATAAAAGTGAAATTAACAATTATTTTACAATTATACTTAAAAATATTTGAATTATATATCTCCTTTAAAATTATAATATCAAACTTTTCTTTTGTTTACAAAGAAGCAGATAATCGAATTCAATACCTCATGCATAATATTTAAACCCTTCACCACTAAATTAAACCTAAACAATATCAAACTCTGATTACCACTAAGTAGACGACGACATCTCGTAAACTGCTAACAAAATTTTCATTTCATACTTAGATCAACACCACCTATGAACAAAATGTTAATTGCAAAGTGGAATCTCTGATTTATTCATCATAGGCAATGCCTTATATAGGCTTAGTTACAATACAATGAGTTTAGACTAGATACAAGGCCAAGCCAAGCCAAGCCCAACAGCAGGCCAGGCCAGCCAACCCGCGCGCCTGCATATGCTGCTTGCTGCACAAGCCAAGCCACACACTACTAAGCCTAAGCAAACATAAGCCTATTCCTAACACAAAATGTAACATGAATATACATATATTTTCTATTTTTATTTTTGTGAAATAATTAGAAAGCATATAACATTATTTTTAGTTTTCAATTTTTATGTAGGTCATAAGTTGACATAAGCCTTTGTATTTTAATGAGTGTCATGTGGTTTATTCCTAATCCCAGCCATATTATATAATAGAGATAGCTAGGTACAGGTGGCGGCACTCAAGCACTACATAATAAAGAAAAATATTGAAAAATAGTACTATTATTATATTTTTTTATTAAGGATACAATAAAATGGAAAATAGTACCATATTGTTTTAAAAAGAAATTTATAATTCTATGATTTAAAAAATTTTGCTATAAAATGTTTACATGAATAAATAAAATTATTTTTTGATAAAAATTATAATAAGTAGTTTTTTACATAAATAAATACATACTCATACACGCACCTTGAAAAATGATGTAATTAAGTTGAGGTTAAAATCTTGAATAAGCATGGCAAATGGACTAAGATCTATCCGCGCTTGTTTGGACCCGCCCCGAATTTAGCGGGAAAAAGTCGACCTAAAATTTAATTACATGGGTGGGTGCATGGTGTGCTTACACCCGCCCCGTCTTACTTAAAATTACTATATTGTTCTTATATTTAACAAAAAAATTTACCTACTTATCCTTCTTAAAAAGAAAATAAATTTTGTAACATGATTTTTTTTCAATTTTTATCTTTTTTTAAAAAAAAAAACTTTAAAACAGGATTTATTTTTTCAAAAACAACTTTTTTAAATGATAGTTTCTGCTGATAAAGGCAGGATGGAGACCCTTTCCTCACTAGAGGTGGAGGTGAGCGGTCAATTATTATCGTCGATATAATTTGGACGCATAAGCAAAGATGGTATAGGGAGATAGGGACAAGTGCGGAGGTGGTACAACTCAGTCCGTCCCGCTCCACTGTCATGCCTAATCTTGAATAAGAAGCTCTAAAAATCATATACTCCATAAGATAACAATATACAGTACTTCCTAACAGTATTTGCAATATATATACTGTGTATTACCTTGATTAAAAAATTAAAATAAAATTGACACACTGCACTTGTCCTATTATAAAGTGTTTGTTTGATAGTGATTCTTATCATAATAATGCAAATCATTGTTTACATTGCAAGGCAACAACACGCCTATACTATACATGAACGTGATTAACTTACAATACATGTCATACTAAAGTGATTGAACTTCAAGCTTTGCTGATCCTACATTTTATGTCAATCAAAAAGAAAAGACTAAAAGAAAACACTTTCAAGTGTTTTAAGATGAGTTTGTGTAAAAAGAAAAGTGTTTTAATATGAGTTATTTTGTTTAATATCTCATTTTAAATAATAAATTTTATTAACTTATCAAATTGAATATTTGTTTAAAACTATTTGTGCATAAAAATTGATATATTTATCTTAGGTAAAATTTTCCTCCATTTTTAACATTATTTATTTTAAATGTAATTTTTTTAACTAATTATAATTTTATTTTATAAATCTATAAATAGTTATAGAACTTTTATATCACCAAGGGCAAAATAGAATTTTAGGTTTGATATGATGGGTCAACATTGGAACTTTGGTGAAGTAGGCCATGTGTATGTATTTTAATTATTTTGAAAATAATTTCAACTGTGTTTGATCATGAAATCGCGATAATCAGTTTTGTATTTTATATAAGCATGTCATGACTGAAAAGAAATTGATAAGGATAGCCAAATTAAAAGACACATCAACTATTAATGGAAGATGCTACAATTATGTATATATGGGGCCTATACAATAGTATCTAGATTATATAAGTTGCATCCAAACAATAATAATAATTAGTCAAAAAAACAAAATAAAAATTATAGTTTATGCATTTCTTTCCTCTATTTTGCCTCAAGCAAAATTATCAATTCTTGTAATAATTAAAAAAAAAATGCCGTAAACTTAACTCAATTGTTAAAAATATCACATTTATGTGTAGAAATTAAATTCAAATTTTTGATACTCCACTTATTTATATTATAGATAAAATTTTAGATACTTAGATTATTTGACAAAATAAAAATCATGAGCATTTGTAACCAAAAAATAAAAAAAATAAAAAAAAATCATGAGCATTTAATTCAGTAGATTAAGTTAAACTATGATAATATATTATTAATGAGGACACTTGGTTTTAACTAGTCATAGTTGACTTAACATAAAACTAATTTACACCTTTTCTTGTGATCTATAACTGCACATGTTCCTCATCTTACTCAAATTCATATAACAAAAAGAATTTCAACCCCCATGTTCTATTTGACATACTTATTTCTACCATACATACCCCTCTCCCACAATGTAATTTATTCTAGCAATTTTTTTTTTTTTCATTTTATATATCTCTTACAATATTAATACTATCATTTTTTTTTCCTTCATATTATATACTTTTAACTATTTATTCTTCTATATTTTCTCTATTCTTAGGATATTTCTTTTTCATATCATTAATAAATAGTAATTTTTTAAAAAGTCATAAAACAAACTATGGTTCTAAACATGAGATGCGGGTTAGTGATTGTATAGCTAGATAACTTTAGGTGGTATAACGCTAAATAGAGTTTTAACTTAGTTTGATTTTGTTTTGGGATGAATATTACATGTACTTACCTTATTATGGTTGGTCGAGTACTTATTGTATTTTTTCCTTGTAATATATAAATATTTTCCCGTAAAAAAAAAAATCTCGAGTGATGAAGTTTAAATTCTGTGAATAGTATTATGTCACACATATTTAGTAAACTTTTGTTTTATTTTGGTATTAACCTTCCGATTCCCAGAAGTAGGGAATTCTGATATTCTAGAATTTGGCTGCAAGATAAGTAAGTGTGTCCAATAATTGTTCCTACCAAGACTCAAATTCAAATTCTTTCGAATAATTCGTTTTTGAGGGAGCTCATTAACTAACTGAGCCCAATATTTTAGTTTAGGAAATATAATTTTTGTTAGCAATGATATAATTATTGATTAATTATTAAAATTTGAATGTAATGAATATGATGCAGATGCAGCATGTGTGGGAGGGAAAGAATGGTATTTCTATACACAAAGAGACCGTAAGTATGCCACAGGACTACGAACAAATCGTGCAACTGCATCAGGCTATTGGAAGGCAACTGGAAAAGACAGATCTATCCTTCGCAAAGGCACTCTTGTTGGAATGAGAAAGACTTTAGTGTTCTATCAAGGAAGGGCACCTAAAGGAAGAAAAACTGAATGGGTTATGCATGAATTTCGCATTGAGGGTCCTCATGGCCCTCCTAAAATTTCTTCTTCTAAGGTAAATATTATATTAGATCAATTTAAATTTATTTTTCCATACAAATATTTTGATTATGTGCATTGATCAGCTAAGTATTATATATTCACTTGGTAACATTTTATTTTGTTTTAAGGGATAATCTCCTTTATTGTAATCATTGAACAATCAAATTGAATTATCTAAACAATTAGAATAGTTGAATGGATGTACCAAAAAAAAAAAAAAAAAAAAAAAGAATAGTTGAATGGAGATCAAACGATTTATATTTTAAATTAATAAATTTAAAATATAAATTGTCTGACTATTTTTTATGATGTACGTTGATATGTTAATTCTAGAGAATATGTAAATTTTGGGAGGGGGAGGCGTCCCCTAAAATAGACTTGATTTTTTTTTTTAAAAGACGGATCTCTAATAAAATGAATATTTTATTAAAAATGGTGGGTGTCGACCTTTAGACATTTTTAGAGGTTCACATTAGAAGACGCGAATATTTGTGGCTGCGGAAAAATGAATTTCATGACTTTTGTGTTATTATTGAATAATTAATGGTATTGGTACAGCATACAAATTTTCTCATGCTAAATAGCACAATCTTTATTTTAATTTGCCTTGGAGAAAAATGACTATATAGTATTTGGGGTATTTAGTTTTCCATTTACAAGAAATGGTCAACTTTTCTTAACAGTAATTCATTTAGTATCTTCATAATAAAATATATTTTGCAATATATTTTTGGTAAATATTGTATTATTTCTCTTGCATGAATCATGGAGGCAACTTGTGATTCACAATAAAATATTAAAGGACTTTTGACTTTTGGAATATGTTTTTATCTTGTATTGAAACCATATTTGTCTCACATGGCTATTGGCTACAATGTGACTACAAAAAGATATTGGGTAGCTTACCTAAGTAGATCCTCTTTGAATTTTTTATCAAACACTTATGTAAGCATATCAAACTACAAAATTTTCCCATTTACAAATATTTACGTATGTCCTTTGTTGAAAATAGGTTTGCTATAGCCAACAACACAAAACCGTCTTATCTTAATTAAATGACTTATTTTAAATTCGATAAATTAGTTTTCAAAATATTCATAATGTTTCTTCCAAGTCTATAAATTGTCTAATAATTTTTTTTAAAAGTCATGAATTTTTTACTTGATGAATGCAAATAATCGCTAATCTAATTGCTGAAAATTGAGATACCTTGTATGTTGAGGTGGCAGGATTTGCAACGGTTAAGATAATTGTTAATATTTCTTTAGTCTTTATAAGAAATTTTTTATTTTTAGACTTCTATTTTGTCTTTAAGATTAATTAGAAGTTGATACGGTATGTTTCATTGTCTTACGTGACTCACTGAGTTAAGCTTATGTCCCTCAATTTTTGTATATATCTTTTTTTATATATAATAAAAAGATATGGGCAAAGGATGAAGACGACGTCTACTTTATCCCCTGATATCTAGATGTTCTTCGCTTTATAAAAAAAAATTAGACTCATGAAAGGATTGTCGTATTTGGTCAATCTTTTAGACCAAATACATTAATCTTTCTATAAATCTAAAAAATAAACTTGTTTTTATATTATTACACTTATTTATTTGTTTTCTTAAAATGATATTTATTTTAGAAGAAAAGTAATAATTTTTATAATTTTATGTATATGCAGGAAGATTGGGTTTTGTGTAGGGTGTTCTACAAAAACAGAGAAGTTGCTACAAAACCAAGCATGGGTAGTTGCTATGATGACACAGGATCTTCATCACTTCCAGCATTAATGGATTCTTACATAAGTTTTGATCAAGCTCAATTCCATACAGATGAATTTGAGCAAGTGCCCTGCTTCTCCATTTTTTCTCAAAACCAAACAAACCCTATCTTCAACCATATAACAACCAATAATATGGAACCAAAATTACCTATATCCAACAATAACAATGCAACTACATTTGGAGAAGCACCTTATAGTTTAGACCCTTTATCATGTGATAGAAAAGTTTTAAAAGCTGTTTTGAGTCAACTCTCAAAAATGGAAAGAAACCCTATTAATAATCAAATTCTAAAAGGGTCATCACCAAGCTTAGGAGAAGGAAGTTCTGAAAGTTACTTATCTGATGTGGGTATGCCCCACATGTGGAACAATTACTAATGTGGTTTACTTCACTCCTATTTCAAATTTCTTGGTTTGGCTTTCCTCAAGTTTAAGAAATCGGATTTCTACGGATGTTGCATTACTCACTCCATCCCAAAATATAAACAAAAAGTGGTCAACCAAAATGGATGTATTTGGTTAAAAATTTAGTTTAAATACATCCACTTTGATTGACCATTTTTTACTTATATTTTGGGACGGAGGAAGTACCATACTGCAACAATGGTAGAGAATTTAGGTCTCGTGTTAAACTACGTAGGTGAAAAGGAATCTGAATCCTCTACAACTGCAATTGCAATATGATGATGTAACGTATTCAATTTCGATGAAAAGTTACACGGTCAAAAATAGGAGTATTGAAGGGGAGAAGAGGAAATCCATTGTTTTAAGTCATGATAATAGTATCTAAATATTTTTCTCATGCTGTTAGCTATTGATATATAAATATCTATCCACATGATATGTCCCATTATATTAGAAAAATGGGACTTTGTAATTGGAACTTATAAATTGGTAGTTCATTTTAGTTAATTGGATGGAGGATTATTTTTCTTTTGTTAAAAATAGATCAAGAATGAGAAGGCCTTTTTAGAAATAAGACATGTCGTAGATTTAGGGTAAAATAATATCATTTGCTCTTAGTTTTTTTTTTTTACAATGACTTGGGAGCGAACCCGAAACCTATAGCGTACTATACAAATTATTCACCACAAGACCAAACCTAATGGCTTTAATTTTTATAAAATAAAAATGTTACTCCATCCAGTCTCGAATATAAGCAACAAAAAAAAGGTCTCAAATATAAGCAAAAATATACTACAATTATTATACTTATTATCAATATTCCAATTATACTCTTAGATCTTAGATTTATGTTTCTAATTTTTTATTAATTAAGAATATAGGAATATAATTACTAGGACACACTTAGGTTGTTTGATGACAGTCAGTCATTTGAGTATTTTTAAGTATTATTTTATAGTATTTTAATTAGTTTTTAGTAATAAGTCATGGTCAAAGAGAAGAATATTTGAAGAAATTGACATAGCAAAAGTTTGAAGACAAAAAGCAAAAAATAGGTAAAACACTTCGGAAAAATTTCAAAGCTCAAAATGCCTTCACCTCAGTTTTTCTCCCGTCCCCGGCTTGATCAAACAGTGGCGCGATTTATCACTTTCCAATTAGGTGACATCAGCCACACCTCATGATGACACAATCCAGCTATACTAAATGACGTGTCGGTCACACATATACACATAGGAGGACGCAAATTGCTACATAGGTGCATGAAATTACTCACTGTATTAGAAAGAAAAAAAAAAGTGGATTACTCTTATATAACTCTTGGAGAAAGAACATTACACCCAGCAACAAGACGGATACAATTCTAGGGTTTCGCCGTCTTAGCTGCCCAGGACCTGCTACTAAAAAATACTATCAAAGTTCTTGGTGTTCACTAACAAACTTTTTCTCCTTTTCCCTTCTAGAAAATGCTAAAAAAATTTAATGAAGATTGTTGTTATAAATGCTTCGAATGAAAAATTGATTTAAATAGCTTATGTCAAAATGTTGTTATAAGTATTTCATCATTTTGTCACAATTGTTTTTTTTTTTTAATCTTAAAATTTCAAAAATCTCTAAAATAAGAAGTTATTTCAAGTAAAATTTAATAAAAAATATTTTTGAGAGATATTTCTTAAAAATCATGTGATTTTTATTAAGTTGAAATTTCTAACATGAATATTTAAGTCATGTTAAAATCACTTTTTCAATTTATAAATTTAAAATAACTTTTACTATTTTAATTAAGTCATAATAAAAATCATTTTTAAACATACAAAAAAAACAAAATTTTAAAGCTAAAACAAGCAAACGCTATATGGCTTGTAGTGCTACGAAATGATAAAATAACTTCTTTTTTTTTAAAGTTAAAGGGTGTGTTAATTTTAACTTTAAAAAAGTGATTTTTCCTTTGTAATTTTTTTAAAAAAAATTTATGATAACTTAGTTAAAAATAATAAAGTTATTCCAAATTCATCTTTTTATAAATTAAAAGAGGGATTTTGTCATTCAATAACTTAAATATTTATGTTAGAGATTTTAACTTAATAAAAATGTCAAAATTTTTTAAAAAAAACTATCTAAAAAATAATTTTTATGAAAAGTCATTTAAAATAGCTTCTTATTTAGAGATTGTTTTGAAATTTTATGATCTATAAAAATTTATAACAAAATGACGAAATATCTAAAATGACATTTTGAGAAAAGCTATTTAAACCAATATTTCATTTGAAGCATTTATAAAAAAACATCTTTGTTAAAAAAAAATTAACGCAAAAACAATACACTATAATAGTTAATATCCATTTTTAGAAAAAGCTAACACAAACATACCCAAAATCTCATTATTTTGTAAAGATAAATTCTTTTTAAACTGAAGGTACTCTTGAGCTGATGCAATTCACGACTCAATTTTTTTCAAAGATAAACAAGTTGATCTACAAGCTATTGAAAACAAGATTGATAAAAAAATTCATCTGCCATAGAAAATGATATAAAGATACAACTTTTTGTCATGTACAAGCTAAAGATAGCTAATGATACAAGCAACAATTTCAAATTTCTAGTCTTCTGCTACTGTTTACTATTTCCACCTAACTATAGCATAAATCATTTACATCAATTCCATGATCTTTGAATCTGGTTTTGGACATCGTTGACGAGATACTTATAATGGATTTTATCCTCCGATGACCCAGTACAGTTCTGCACTATATTTCCAAACACACTACTTTAAAAATTCTTCACACAGCCTCTTCAAGTGGGACCAAATTTTTTTAGTCTTTGCCCCACAAAGTGCACACACAGAGCAGAAACATTCTCAAGCCAAAACGAAATCAACCTAGTTAGCTTGGAAATATTTCTGCCTTGGATAATTACCGTTAATTATCAGTATACTTCTAAATAAAATAAAGTGAACCAAACATATCTTGAATAAACATTATTGAAAATTGTACTCATAGCTTAAACCCTTGTGAGAATAACCAAAGAGCAAATCTCCAATGTAAAAAAGAATTGCAGCTTGCTCAATAGTAAAATAACCAAGTGTACACTTGTCGCTTGTTATGTATGAACAGACTATTAATACCAAAAACATACTGCAAATGCATAATTAAGGCTTTGGTCATTTGATGACACCACTCAATTCATCCAAAAGAAAATGAACAAAAATAAAAGCTCCAGTGTTCCAATAGTCAAGCTATTCAAATAATTTCCTAATCTAGCAATTAGTGACCCCACAGATCACAGTTTTTACATAATCAAACTACAGTGTTACCTTCTAATCTGCAATTATTTCCTTATTGGAGTCACAATGTATAAGAAAAATTCTGAATCTGCTATGTTCAGTTTTTGATAGAGTAAGCAAGAGGCTTATTTCTAGATGAAGATGAGTTAGAAGAGAATATGAAGTTGCAAAACGATGGTGGAAGATTCCACTCATGTGTGAAGAGTGGAAAACTCAGGTAACTTGATTGGATTCATGAGACATGAAGATAAATTCAATGTTTGAAATTAAAACTATGTCCAAAGCTTTTGAATGATTTGACTTTCCAAGCCAAATCTGGGAGAAGTCCAAGGCTGATTGGTCAAGAGATAGGTGCTGCTAAAAATGAATTGAGATTTGGAAACAATCTGATGTGGCGGCAAAGGAGACAATGTATGCTTAAAGAATAATAAGACGAAGTGGCGGGTGGTAACAGAGCATGGAATTAGTATGAAAAAAGAATGGATATGGAAATATAACTCATTAGACATAACATAATTGCTTATTAATGTCTATCAGAGGCAAGAAGACACTTGTAACCTTTACGATTAGGAGAATATCACAAGAACACACAATCCTTTGGATCTATATTTAGATTTTACGATTAATGTAAAGATATAAGCAATAGAAAACAAGCACATCCAAAAAGATATACAAAGACTTTAAATTAATAGCCAAACAGTCATTGTAGAGCAGTGCATTGGGAATATCGTCAGGACTATAGCAAACTAAGGAGTAACTTAAAGTATCAAAATCTGTTTTTCCAACTCAACTAACTTGGATAGGATGTTTGAAATAAAACTAGTTCCAAACTTTTGGCATGATTCGACTTTCCAAACCATATATGGTCTAGACATTATATTTCCTTGAATACTACACTACCAGATCAGATATAACAAAACAAAACAGTGTTACTTCTAATTTTTCTTCTCATCTAACGGGCATTTTATAAGTCTCTCCAATCCAACAGCTAGCCTTAATCACTTTTTCAAAATTTTAACTTCATTTTAGAAGAGAAAAAAAAACATTAATGTACATATCCATGAACTAAAAAAAACCAATTTTTTAATCCTTATACCTTTTTTTTCCTCCTCTGAGAGTTCTTCAATTGGCCTATATGTTGCATCAATATACAGTTTCTTCGAATCCTGACACAATGTTTCCAAACACACTAATGTAAATATTCTTCACTTAAACACACTGCAGAAACTTTTTTTTAACCAAAACTAACCCAACCTAGTTAGATAATTACATTAGAAATACTAAAACATAGATATATTGATGTCTATGACAATTACTGTTAATTATTCAGTATTAATAATAAATTAAAGTGAACCAAACATATCTTGAAAAACAGATTTTTAAAAGTTGTAATACTCCCTCCGGTCCTTAATATAAGAGACTTTACTTTTTATATTCATTGCAAATCTAATGTATCTAGTCAATAATATGGACTAGATACATTAGATTCTCAATGAATCTAAAAAGTAAAATTTCTCTTATATTAGGACCCGGAGGGAGTAGAAATCAGTGTGATGTCTCGTGTCGTGAGCTTAGCTCAATTGGCAAGGACATTGCATTATATATGCGGGAGCCGGGGTTCGAACCCTGGTTATCCCATTTCAAAATCAGTGTGTCGCTAACCAAACAACAAATCTCCAATTCAAAATAGAATTACAGCTAACCCAAAGCACTTTGAATATAAATGTGTACAAGCAACACTAATGCTTATGTTCAGCAAGTCCCCAAAATTATACTATAATAATAAGCATATTCAATTAATTCTAAAGAAAATTAGAAAAATTAACACCATTCAATTAATGCTAAGTCCAACATTCCACATTAGAAAAATTAACATCATTCAATTAATCCTAAATCCTCTAATCACATAATTTCCTAATGTAGCAATGAATTACCTCCTAATAATGCTCTATTTATTGTTGCAAATAGACAAATTACGAACACCATCAACAATACCGCCATTATTGCTGCAAATAGACATACTCCGAACACGGTCGACAATGCCACCATCAACATGACTCCCATCAGCAAACCCATAGAAATCAGTTATAAGTTTCCCAATTGAAACAAGCTGATCAAAGACATAATCAGGGATACAATCAAGAAGCATCTCAATTTTAATCTTCTTATCACGGTCATTAACGGCGTCGTTTTTGAGAATTTCAAGAATCTTATCAGCGACGAATCGTACTGTACTGAGTGGCTGACCGGCGAGTGGTTGTCCGGGGAGAGGCTGCTGGATGAGGATAAGGAGAGTGTCGTAAGCAGCGCGGGTTTTCTTTGTTTTTGGCTGGTAAATGCCGTCGTCGACGACGGGGAAAACGATGGTATCTTCTTCGATTGTGTTGAAGGGATTGGTGAAGGATTTGGGTTTGGGAAATTCGCGGGAGGGAGGGGAGTGGCGGAGTTGAAGTGCACGGGGGTAGAAGTATTGATTGAATTGAGATTGCGCCATTTTTGGGATCGATTGAAGAACAAGAACCCTAATTGCAAATTTTGGAATCTGATACTTTGGAACCTGATACTGATTTTCGAGAGAGGAAAAACAAACTTATAGTGTTTACTTTTTTGGTCTAATAAGGTGTTTGGGCTTGGAAAATACCAAAACCTAATTTTTAGGGTTTTAAATAACGTCTCTATTGCGTAAGAAAACAAAAAAAACCTTTTTATCTACTCCCTCCGGTCCTTTTTATAAGGAACAATTTGGAAAAAAAATTTGGTCCTTTTTATAAGAAACAATCATTAAATTTATTCTTACAATTCCATTTTTACCCTTATTAAATTGTATTCATTCCAAAGTTATGCATTAATTAGAGTGATATATTCCCTAAGGATAAATTAATACACCAAGGTTAGTTTTGGAATAGATTGTAAAATTTTAGAATTTTTATTAAGAAAGATAAGGTTTCTTGGTATGTGTGTTTTTTCCAAAGTGTTCCTTATAATAAGGACCGGAGGGAGTAAGTAACAAGGGTCTTGCTAAACAGTGCCCCGGACACTCTTTAAGCATTCTATGTAAAGAAATAATTTATTCAAAAAGTGGAATATTTCAATTTTCGAGGCGTTGACTTCACACATTTTCATAAAATTTTAACAAAAACTTCACACATTGTCAATTGTCAACAACCTCTCTATCTGAGTACGAATATCAATTGCCCCAAACTTCTTTCGGGAAAATTTTCTCTTGTATGCCCATTTCTATAGGGAAAAATATCTCATTTTTGGATTTCCAAACGAGATTATTTCCGTGGAGATCCACAATTACGAATGAAATCGACATCCTAATCTAAAGAGTGTGATACATTAAAAAAAAACTACACCTTACATTCATTTGGCGAACCTTAATCTAGAAGACGGAACGATACATCTCACCCTAAGTTAAATCTATCACCTTCCCGGACAATTTTGTTTTTTTGGTAGTGCTCCTCGGTTAATTTCTATTAAAAATTTGTTTTCTAATACCCAATAAAATATGAGTATGTGGTCATGTAAGCGTGCGGGAATGCGTACGTGTGCATATACAAAAATATAAGGTAGTAATTTGTATAAAAAAAAGGGTAATAAGTTCATATAAGTAATTTAGACTTCACCTATTTTATTTTTTATAAGCTATTCTTATTTATTTTATTGTAGTGCTACTAATACGATATTTCTTGCTTGTGTATGTGAGGTAAACTAGCAGAAAGAGAGCTAGCTTTCGATCCTGAAATCGAGAGAGAGAACACTCAAGGCTAAGGAAAGCAGCCCGGTTAGCTCACTCGGAAGGGAAGACACGTATTGAAGTGTTTAGTTCTTTATTTTCTGAAGAAAGGTAATTTAAACTCTTGAGGAGAAAATTATGCCAAACGCTAATCCACCACCCAACCACCTGGGAAATAAAATTTAGATTTAAATCCCTGCAAAATGTAAATTTTTTAAAAAAAGTTCCTAAGTTGAATTTTATGCATATCTATCCAATTTGAAATGTATGTGTTAATCATTGACCGTGTAATTTTACACTGACGTGAATTATATTATATATGAACTATTAAAATTAACAATTTAGTAGAAACTCAAACATTTGCTTCAAAAAAAAAAATAGAAACTCAAACATATTAAAATTATTTAAATAAATAGAATTAACAATTTAATAGAAACTCAAACTTTTTAAAATTTATATTAAAATTAGGGTAAATGATCATTTACCCCACTGCAAAATAAGCAAATTTTCGTTTACCCCCTGCACAGATTTTTTTTCTATTTACCCCCTTGCAAAAAATAGATTCTCTCATTTCGCCCCTCTGGGTGTACAGCAGGACAAGTGACTAAGCAAACCTGTTGACGTGGCTTGTACATGTGGAAAAAATCATTTATATTTATTTTTTAAATTCCACGTCAGATAATATTTTTTTTAAAAAAATAAAAAATAAAATTTTTTCCTACAAAATAAAAAATAATTCTGTTTTTTTTCCCCAAAATTTTTTTAAAAAATTCCTACAAAAAAATTAATTTTTTTTCATATAAATGATTTTAAAAAAATTTCCAACAAAAAAAAAATTTCCTCCCAAAATAAAAAAAAAAAAAATTCTTATTTTGCTCCCAAAATAAAGATTTACTCCGAAATAAAGTTTATTTCCGAAATAAAATTTTTAAATATTTATTTTCAAACTTTTTGAATTAAAAAAACATAATCTTTATTTTTTAAAAATGAAACTTTATTTTTTGTTATTCTCTTTGAATTAAAAAAAATAGAAAAAGATTTTCAAAAAAAATATAAAATAGAAAAACAAGTTTTATTGGTGTTTTCCTCTTCAATCAAAACCATTTGCCCAATAAAACTTGTTTTTGTATTTTATATTTTTTTTAAAAATCTTTTTCTATTTTTTTTAATTCAAAGAGAATAACAAAAAATAAAGTTTTATTTTTAAAAAATAAAGATTATGTTTTTTTTTAATTCAAAAAGTTTGAAAATAAATCTTTAAAATTTTTATTTCGGAAATAAACTTTATTTTGGGAGCAAAATAAGAAAATTCTTTTTTTTTTTATTTTGGGAGGAAATTTTTTTTTTGTTGGAAATTTATTTAAAATCATTTATATGAAAAAAAATTAAATTTTTTTGTAGGAATTTTTTAAAAAAATTTTGGGGAAAAAAAATACTCAATAATTTTGTACGAAAAAAAAAGTTATTTCTAGGAAATTTTTTTTTTAAAAAAAACAAAATTCGTTTTTTAAATTTTGTAGGAAAAAAATATTTTATTTTTATTTTTTGAAAAAAATATTATCTGACGTGAAATTTAAAAATAAATATAAATGATTTTTTTCCATGTGTACAAGCCACGTCAGCAAATTTGCACAGTCACTTGTCCTGCTGTACACTCAGGGGGCGAAATGAGAGAATCTATTTTTTGCAGGGGGGTAAACAGAAAAAAAATTTGTGCAGGGGGGTAAACGAAAATTTCCTTATTTTGCAGGGGGGTAAATGATCATTTACCCTAAAAATATTTTGGCATAATTAATTTTGGAAATTGCAAATTTTTTTTTGTCAAGTAGCCAGGCTAGAAAATGCACCTTAAAGGTGAATAAATGGAGTGTCCAGGGTTCGAACCCAGGCTCCTGCACATACAGGCCCCGTTTGGATTAGCTTCTTTTTAAGCTTATGCAATATAAATTAAGTTTTATACTATTTTATAAGTTCACACTAGTGAAAATTGTATCTTTATAAGCTATTTTTCCATAAACTACCTTGACAAACTTATAATAATACATAAAAATTGCATAAGCTGTTTGGATAAACTCAAAAATAAGCTAATCCAAACGGGCCCATAGTGCGATATTCTTACCAACTGAGCTAAGCTCACGGGGACGAAAATTGCATAATTGTTTTTAAGCTCAAATTTTTTTGCATGACTTAAATCAAACTCAATTGTAAAAAAAAATTTTTTTTTAAGAAACCTAGTGGCTAGAGCCTCACAAATTTAAATATGGACAAATGTTGGAACATGATATTGTTTTTTAACATAATTGAATGCAGCATCTCATGAACAAATAAATAATTGAATGTAGCATGACCATAATGGATTATATTCTTCATGATCGTATATATATTGGCCATTTTGTTTAGTTAGTAAAGGAGGATATATCAAGCTGAAAGAGGAGATATTAGAAAACCCTGCCTAAATAGTGCAACGTCGTGTCTCGCTGGAACTATACGATCTTTTAAATGCAGTTTGCATATGTAATTATTGCGCAGTATTGCTGATGTGGTAGCCTCCGCAATCGCACTACAATTGTTGTGTGATTTTCATTCACTTGTACTACTACATCGTAACCACATCAACAATTTCGGTCATGTTGTTCAAATTTTCTCACCAAAGAAAAAAATGTATATGAACCTCAGATCCTAATTTGCGTCAAATATTTAATGAAAATTCTTGCTGTATTTTAAGCACATTCAAACCGGTGCTATGGGGTAAACTAAGACTTTGTAAATAATATAGTGGCATAGTGGTGTTATTTTATATAGTTTGTGAAATTTTAAAATGATTTCATGTCTTATAGCTGCATTGTGCATTGTAGCGACCGCAATGACCACAATCATAACAATCCCAACCATTACTGCATCCGTCATCGCAAAATTGGAAACCTTATTAGTTTCATCATTTGAATAATAATTTCTTCTTTTCTTCTTCTTACAGGCTCTTTTTCTGGAAACCCCGTTCGGTATTGTATTTGGGGCTGACACCATTGCTCGATGTGGTAACTAAGTAAGAATAACTGATGGGATTCATAATAATCCGTTTCACTCATTTTTCACATTATTTGTGGTTTGCTGCAGTTTTTCAATTGAAGAATCGCAAAACTTTGTGCGGCTCTTCTATGATTGAACATGTAAGTCTAGTTTCCCCTTCAAACTTTTTATTGCTGGACTCATTGCTATTATCTTGTGTTTCTTTGTTTTGATGTTTCAGGTTTTCGTCGAACAATGGATAGCTTTTTCAACCGTGCGTTTTTATCACCCTGCTTTTAATTACTTAAGATTCAAACCAGAGTCTATTCCAATAACTGTAAGTCTGCGTTCGATGATTTTATTTTATGCTAAAGCAGTTTATAACAACATTTCATGCAGATGTTAGTTATGTTTTGAGAATGGATATGTTTCCAATACAATGCTGAGAACAGTGTTACCTTTAAGGTTGGTTCAGCACATGACTATGAATTTTGCTGACCGCATTTGGAAAGATGTTGGTGTTTAGATCAAAGGTGAAGGGGTTGTGGCTTTTCAATGGGCAAGCAATCCCAAAAGGTTTGTTTGATGAATGCTATGACATGAAGTTGTATGAATGGACTAAGGTAGACATCTTTGATGAAGCTCAAAAGGCGCGTGTCAATCAGATAATCGAAGATTGTGAGGATTTCGAGGGGGAGACTATTAGGGAGGTTTACTTTAAGTACTAGCCGAAACTTGATTTGAGCCAATATTTAAACCTTTAAGTACTTCATTTTTCCACTCTAGTAACCCACTTGGAGTTGGTCTAGTGGTGTTGGCTTGGGTCCCAGGAGTATGTTCTTCTCAAGGTCTCAGGTTCGATTCCTCCTGGTGCCAATTTCGGTGAGCTAATTCCATACAGAGTAAAAAAAAAACTCTGGCTTTAAATGGGGCCCCACAAATGAGCCGATACTTAAGTTTTCAAAAAAAAAAATTCCACTCTAGTAGTAAGATTAGTACCTTCTTGCTTATGCATGTATGAAATTAGGTGGATTAATTTTAAAATAGGTGGATTCATGTGGCTTTTCTGTGTTATTTTATAGATATCCTAAAGTTTGTGATCGATGAATGTTATGAAGGGGACCTTGTTATGTATGTTTTTAGATCTTCCTCAACAAAACATGCTACTGGTGTGATGGACCCTTTTTTTAATGGCAAATTATTAGTATGTTAATTGTTATTTTAATTTTTTTTTCTCTTTGTCAGAATTTGAACCATGTACCTTTAACTCCTTAACTTTTAGTTCAACTAGCTCAACCAGTAGAGCTACTCATCCCACCATGGTGAGATTGACACCTCCCACACCTGCCATGGATGGATGGGTGAAGCTAAACTCTAATAGTTCATGTCAAATTGGTGCTCGTATTGGTTGTGGTGGTGTTATTCAAACTAGCAATGGTGAATGGTTGAGGGGATTTTCAAAGCATATTGGATTTGGCACAACTTATATATCCAAGCTTTGGAGAGTTTTAGAAGGTTTCAAATTAGCTAGAAGATTGAATTTTATCAAGGTGGAGTGGACCTATGTGTTGATTCTTTGATTGTGCC
Organism: Trifolium pratense; assembly: GCF_020283565.1. Taxonomy (NCBI): domain Eukaryota; kingdom Viridiplantae; phylum Streptophyta; class Magnoliopsida; order Fabales; family Fabaceae; genus Trifolium; species Trifolium pratense. The sequence continues at coordinate 40,088,032 of NC_060065.1, forward strand.
GAATCACTTGTCTTCAAATGAGAGGAGTAGTCCTATGGGGCATTCTCTTGCTAGGCGCATTTGTAGGCTCATTGATCTTGAGTGGGAAGTTTTGGTACACCATTCTTATGGTGCAACAAACTTCTGTGTGTATGCTTTGACGAATCACGAGTGTTTGACGGAGCATGACATGATATTTTATAAGTCTTGCCCTGTGAAATTAGTTCACTTGTTAATTTCGGATGCAACGGAAATTATTATCCCAAAATTAGTTCCTGTGTAGTCTTTCTCTTTCTCGGCTCTAGCTCTCTATGTTATAAAAAATAAATAAAAAAGTCGATTTACAAGAAGTCAATGTTTTAATGGGATATACAGAAATCTATAGCCAAAGAAGGGTCTATATGACAAATATATATTACTTTTGGACTTCAACAGTCTATACCCTTCTATTATTCAGGTTGGTAATTTTCTCCAAAATTTGCTTCTGGCTTTGGCGACACTTTCACTTCTTTGGCATTTTGTCTCTTTTATGCTTTGCCTCTAATGGTAAAATTTCTGGCAGTCTCTTCTATTTGCAACTTACTGAACTGCATTGCAGGAATATAATATCTGCTTCACAACTGTTGAAAGATCTACCGATGGATATTTTCCTCGTCTGCCATCCAGTAAAACAACTGGAGTCTTGCCAGAGGTAAAAATGTCAGATTCTTTTGAACTTCAGGTTTGATATGTCCAACTGCTACGACGGATGTTTTTTAGCATCAAAATAGGATTTGACCATCTTTTATATGATTATTACCTCGCTATTCCAATTAGGGAATGCAATTGAACCAGATAGAAATAAAGTCACTTCAGGGTAGAGCATATAAGTAAGGTAAAGCCATGGCTGTCCTGGTTAGTTAGAGTTGGAGAAAGGAGAGAGACAGGTTTTAGAAATTTCACCTACAGAAACAGAGCTGTAATTTCAAATGCTTGATTTTGGGCCAAGAGAGATGATAGAGAACCCTAAAATTTAAAATTGTTCTTTTCACTTCTCAAACAAAGCAATTTATGATAAACATTTTAAATTCTCTATAAAACACCGTTTTAGAATTCTGTCAGAATGCACCTCTGTTGATTACATTGACCAAGAATGGCACAATCAAGGACCATGAATATTTTACTTACAAGACTGCAGATATTAGATGCATATGTTTATTTTTATTTGTTTGTTGTGCTAGTTGCTCAAAAAGCTTGTTAAGTGGAGGCGAGATGTGAAGACATGGATGAAGACTGCATCTGGTCTTAAACGCCAGCAACTGGACATTCAGCAGCAAGCACTGAAGCTTACTGCAAACAGGTTTTTATCTTGGTTTTTCCTAGCATCTAGTTCTGAGTGCCCAAAATTACGTTTTGTTCTTCCTTCTGCAATAACAACATTTTATGGTGTATGGTGCAGTATGTATGGATGCCTGGGATTTTCCAATTCAAGATTTTATGCAAAGCCACTGGCTGAGCTCATAACCCTACAAGTAAGAAGAATATGTTTGCTTGTTCTGCAAAACCAGTGATTACCATACACTCAAATATAGTCCCGGACTTGTGCATTTTCACTTATGCGTTTGATGTCGTACAGGGAAGAGAGATTCTACAAAGTACTGTTGATCTTGTTCAAAATAACTTGAATTTAGAGGTTATTTCTACTGCACTGTTTCTTGAAGTATTGTACGATTTTATTATGTATATGAATCATTTGATTTGACTGGTTGTGGTATTAGCTCTTAATTATTGTACTGTCTTATAGGTGATCTATGGTGATACTGATTCAATAATGGTTTACAGCGGGCTAGATGATATTGCAAAAGCAACTTCAATATCTAAGAAAGTTATTCAAGAGGTAAGATTTAACTAATAGCTGTGTGAAGTTCCCTTGAACCTACACGACGAACTTGCGGTAATTGGGTTGATGTTTATCTTACATCTGTGCTTAACTTTTGATACATGGTATGTTAGAGGCAAAATTTTCAGCCTTTTACCCCCCGTGAAATTGAAATGGAATATATTTAGTGATTTTTTCTAGACTGAGCATTTGATGTTTAAATGTTTGTATTTCTTGTTTGCATTTGATGTCATTGGCAAGTTTGCTATGTAAACTTCGAGCTGCTGCAATGAATAATTCTTACCTTGTTGTTTTGCACCATTTGCTATTCAGATAATTTTGGCATGTTTGCATTGTAGTTTTCGTTTTCGTCTTTGATCTAATGATCTTCTGATCTGTGATTTCTCTTTTAATTTGTCATTAGGTCAATAAGAAATATAGGTGCTTAGAAATCGATCTTGATGGTTTGTATAAGAGGATGCTACTTCTCAAGAAAAAGAAATATGCAGCTGTTAAGGTGCAGTTTAAAGATGGCACCCCGTATGAGGTATGCTTTTCCTGTTATTTTGCATTATCTAACATCTTAGAAGAACATGCCAGTGGGATTAACATACAGTGCAGGTTATTGAACGCAAAGGTCTTGATATTGTCCGCCGTGACTGGAGCTTATTAGCGAAAGATTTAGGAGATTTTTGCTTGACTCAAATTTTGTCGGGAGGGTATGTTACTATTGCATAATCCGGCTATCTCAGATGCAATATTTACTGATTTGTCTGGCAACTTAATATTATGGCTTCCATGCTTACAGGTCATGCGAAGATGTCGTCGAATCAATTCACAACTCTCTCATGAAGGTAAATTGTGATGTCTTATAGTATCAAACATTTGCTTATAATAACCAACCATGTGATTGGAGAATTTAAAAGGAAGACACTCCTTGGATCATTGTGCTCCCTATACCTTGCTGAAGTGTCAAATGCTATTGCAGGGTGGTTTGTCGCCCAGATGCCTTGATACACATCCAAATTTGATTGGGTCTGTCATTAGCGGATGACACTTCTTTTTATTGGTCTAATTAATTATTAATCATAGGAGAAGACATTGGAGTTTATTGGAGATGTTGTTATAGTAGATTTTTCCCTACCTTTTAACTTATCAAAAAATTGAAGTATGAGGTTTATTTTTCAGCCAACCATTGAATGTTAGTACTAATACAGGTACAAGAAGAAATGAGGAACGGACAAGTAGCACTGGTAAAATATGTCATCACAAAGACATTGACTAAACCACCCGAAGCATATCCTGACGCCAAAAACCAGCCACATGTTCTTGTGAGTACAGATTTTTCTTTTATTTTCCTTCACTTAAAATGGTCTGGTCTGTGTTTTCTTATGTTCTGATCTGCTCAATTCTGAGGATAGTTTTGTCGATCAACATACAGGTGGCACAAAGATTGAAGCAACAAGGTTACACCTCTGGTTGCTCTGTTGGTGATACAATCCCTTATATAATCTGCTGTGAACAGGTTTGTTATTTTAGTGCTCAATCAAAGGCCAACTGGGATAACCTCCATATGTTTACACACTGGGTGTTTGAAGTTTTGTCATACGCACTTTTGCTTCTTTGTATTTTATTATTTTTATTATTTTCTTTTTTGAATAGGGTGGTAGTTCAGGCAGTGCAACGGGAATCGCTCTACGTGCCAGACATCCTGATGAACTAAAACAAGAACAGGGGACATGGCTAATTGATATTGATTACTATTTGTCACAACAGGTGCCTTGTAGCCTGTAGTTTAATACTTTATTTTATAAATAGCAATGGTTGCTGAGAACTGTACTGATCTGTTTGAGTATTTTCTTTTCCCCGTGCAGATTCATCCTGTGGTATCACGTCTTTGTGCATCTATTCAGGGTACAAGCCCTGAAAGACTTGCTGATTGTTTAGGGCTTGACACATCAAAGGTAAAACTTTTTGCTATGTCTCAGCATTCAGTGATTTATTTTAATTATTTTTTATATCAACTGTTCTTTTGTATTGGTGTTTACAGTTTCAACTTAAATCAAGTGAAGCTTTAAGTGACGATCCTACAAGCTCACTCTTGTTTGCTGGTGATGATGAGGAGAGGTATATCTTGTTTCTAAAGTATCAGTTAATTGTTACAATATTAATTTTGAGACGGGATAGCTTTCTGTTTGTTAACACTTAACAACACTGTTTAGCATTGTTTGCAGACATACAAGTTACAGTAGTTATAACTTATGTTTTGAAGTTTTCGAGCTTCTTTATCTATTTTTGTTTTCCAGATTCCTTTTGAATACAAATTTTTCTAGCCGTAAATAATTAATGGATTGGATGTGTGATAAAATTAAATGCAGGTATCGGGGATGTGAGTCGCTGGTCTTGTCATGCCCCAGCTGCTCTGGTACATTTGACTGCCCACCTGTGTTCAAATCTATTTGTATGTTGGGAAATGAAAAGCCAACCAGCTTAGGCGCGGAGGAATCTGACTACAATTTCTGGCGCAAGCTGTGCTGCCCCAAATGCTTTGAAAATGGTGTTGGTAGAATTTCTCCTGCAATGATAGCCAATCAGGTATCATTAATTTAAGATTAAGTCTACTCTAAAAATGTATTACTCAGCTGCCATTTCAGCTAGGAAGGCTTTTTTGTTGATTTCAGATCATGGATATCAGTGATATTTAGTAACAATTTTTTTGGTTTGGCATAAAATATTGTTCCTGAGCATCTGCTTGTTGCTTCATGTCAGGTCAAACGGCAAGCAGAGAAGTTTGTTTTAATGTACTATAGAGGTTTACTAATGGTAAGTCACCATTCTAAAGAATATTGTGCATATTAATAGCCTGTAAAATTAGATGTCTTTGTGCTCATCTGATTCTGCATCCAGTGTGATGATGAAACATGTAAACATACAACGCGAAGTGTCAGCTTTCGTTTGGTTGGTAATTCTGAGCGCGGAACTGTTTGTCCAAATTATCCTCGCTGCAACGGGCATCTTAACAGAAAGGTTTCACTCCATAAACCTGTTGAATATGAACATCTTTTTCATGTGATTTATAACAATGAAGTTTTTAATGCTTTGGTTTTTTGAATTAACAAAGTATTTCTTTGATTTTTCAGTACACTGAAGCCGACTTGTACAAGTAGCTCTCATATTTTTGTCATGTGTTTGATACTGTTTGTGGTATAGAAAAGGTATGTCACTACATGTGAGAGGTTATTTTTTAAAAACAAGCTTATGCAAACCAGTTAAAATTTAAAGACAATCCGTTCATCATGTTATCTAATTCAAATAAATGAATAATGATCAACTGATTATGGATGTTTTTATTACACCAGATGGAGGCAAAGTCTAGGATACCGATAGAGAAGGAGTTAATCAAAATTAGGCCAATAGTTGATCTTGCTGCATCAACAATACAAAAGATCAGGGACAAGTGGTGGAAGAAATTTGTTTTTTTTGGTTCCCTGGCTCTCGGTTTCTTTCTCTTTCTTTCCTTTTTGGGTTTCGGTTTCTGTTTTTATTTTTTTGTTCTGGGTCGATTCTGGTTTTGTTTTCGTGAGGGTTTTGATTTTCTGGGTCATGTTGATGAGTGTGAGCTTCTGTGTTTGATTCTGAGTTGTTTAAAAATTTGGTCTTTAAATGTCATTTTTCTGGGTTTGGGTTGGGAATAGTTTTGAGGTGTTTGTGATGGTTCTGTGATGAAAAAAAATTGTGGGGTTTCTGAGTTATTTTCTTGTGGTGGTTCTGATTGGCTTTAAGTTTGTGAAAAGAGGGTTTGAGGATTTGGGTTGAGGGTGCGGCTGTGACTGAAATTTTTGGCTTGGCCGAAAATCTTCCCCCTGTGAATGAATTTGATTCTGATTATATACCCTAAATTAGGGTTTGATTGTTTTCTGGATCAACTGATCAAGACATGGACTGGGTAATCTTGTGGTTTGGAGACAAAAAAGTTCTGATGTTGATGTTGCTTGTTGGAGTGAAAGAATGAACAAAGTCTGATGAAGAACACAAAACGTGCCATGTCTGATTTTGACTTTTTTGACTTTTAAACAAAAAGAAAATAATAATATTAATAATAAAAATAAACAAATAAAAATAATAAAAAACGAAAATAGAAATAAAAATAAAAAAGAAGAAACAGAAAAAAACAATAATAATAATAATAATAATAATAATAATAATAATAATAAGATAAGAAAAACACAAAAATGAGGTATTTTAAAATACCTTTCTGTCGAAATTTTTCTCGAAACCTCTAACAAATGAGGTATTCTAAAATATTTTTCTGTCGAAATTTCTCGAAAATATAACGATTATTCCGGACAAAAATATGACCGATGAATGCGAAATGCAAAAAATTTAGGTCAAATATATTTTATGACAGTGAGATATATTTTTGTGTGGAGAAAACTCTCATAAAATATATTTTTACATGAAGAATACCGAAGTTCTTGTTTTATTCATCATGTTTATGACTCTATATATAGAGCTACATAAAAACAAATCATATATTTTTAAAAACAAAATTAATCCTATAATAAATTCTAAACAAATCTTAAATATTCTAAGAATATCTTAGAATTCTAAACAAAAATGTAATTCTTAAATTCTAATATCACCTTATTTTAAATATAAATATAAAAATATATTTAAACCTAAAATCTTCCAAAAAAAAAGATATTTATCCCAACATAATGTATCAGTAAATTTACCAGCATACCAACTTCCTCTTGTTCATTTGCCAATGATGAAGCTGCTCACGCGGACTTATCCAGCATTTTCGATTGTCCGCATCAAGAACACAGCTATCAACATCCATTTGCTCTGCCAAAGTTTCATCATCACAGCTATCAACACAGCTTAACTTCTGCATGAGAAAACTAAAGGAGATTTTGAATTGGTACTTTTTAAATATCTACAGCTCAAAGTTCTGTCCTTGAATAAGCTTCCTAAGTTAAAGTTAAATGTGAATATTACATTAAATAATATTGGATTTCTTGTACAATGTCAAAGAATAGACTACTTGTGATAGACAATGACAACAATGGTTCCTTCAAAAATTTCTCTTGTAAATATCATCAAAAGTACCCGGGTAACATGTTTCACACACAAAAAGGACAAGGAGATAGGCTTAACTCCACTATTTTAACCAAGTGATGATTGAGCAGAAACATTAGTTAAGGAAGTCATATTTAAATTTATGCAAAAAAAAAAAATATTAAAATTTATATTTCCAAAAAATACACCATGACTATTTCTTATAAAAAAACAAATTAAAAATAATTGGATTACCAAATAAGATATTTTATTTTATTCTTAAAAACAGTTTTCAAAAATTAAATTGACAAACATATTTTCTATTTTTCTAATCTCAAACAATTTTCAATTTTTTTTAAAGAAGCTAAATTAACCCACTTAAATTGACACCAATAAGAATCAAATCTGAGACCTTAAGAGGAGTCATAAATTTATCTATTTTGTTAAAAGTTAACAATTTTCAAAAATTACATGGCCAAACAAACCTTTTTTAATATTTTTTTCTCAAAAACAGATTTATAAAACAAGTTTTAAAAACTAAAAAGAAAAAGGGAATCAAACAAGCCCATAGACTTTGATAGTGGTTTAACGTCTGTCATTCATTCAAAATAAGCAATACATAATAAAGAGTTTGATAGTGGTTTTTTGGACTATATATAAAAGACACTATGACTATTTTGTAAGAGATTTGGATATGATTATTATTTGTAATGACACTAATATGTAATGCAGACTAATTAGCATAAAAAGTGTAACTTTGTATCTTAAAGTAAACTTCCTTGAGTTGTTGACTGTTTGTAGTTTTAAAATTAACATTGGATGAAATCCAAAAAAACAATGAAGTATATTGAGAGGTCAGGTCATAAAAATAAATTTTAAACTTTATCATGTAAATTAAAATTTATATAGCTCTATGTGAACCTGATAACAATCATGTAAAACAATCATTCATTCATTCCAGAAAATGAGTATTAAACTGCATAATAGAGTTAAGTTAAACAAAAGGAACAAATAACGAATACATAGCAATGGAGTTATGAAGGTGTACACAATGGAATTCATAGCAAACATCCAAGACCAAATGACTCAACCTTCCATGGTTAGGTTTTGAGCAACGACAAAAAGTTCGGCGGGGTCTACATATTTTGGCTTTGGTTGCGACCGCCAAAAACCTTGTCAGGACCGTATTTCAAGGAATCACCCTTGAATAGTTCGATTAGTCATATCGTACCCAATAATTAGAACACAAAAAGTCCCTCGTCGATTAACATATCGCACCCAACCATGGTGAATAAACACACTGGTGGGTGCACTATAATTAATCGACGAAGGACTATGCGGCCAATTACACACGAAATGACAAAAATTAAACAAACTAACATTACTAAAAAATGAAGCAGAGGAAGAGAATGAGAGGTGTGAGACCTCAAAATTCTGAATGTTTCCTTATATATGCAATTTGGCCGCACATGTGGCCAATTAAAATTGGCCATGTGGCAGGCCTTTGACTGAAACGGAAGGGCCTGACCACCGACGAATCTGTGACTTAAGCAGGGGATGACCGGTGCAAATTACTCAAAAAGTAATTACTCATTTTTGCTACATTTGTGACTTAAGTAATGAAAGGGTAAAACGGTGAATTCTTAGGACGTGCGAGTGCGAGTAATCATAGGGTGACATAAGTAATTTTGATATTTGGTATCAATTATAGTAACTATGGGCCCAACTAAATAAATGAATAATTAAAATGAAAATAATTATAGTAATATGAGGAATTTTTTATTTTAAATATTTAAATATCACAATTCACATTTATTTTTATTTTTATTTTTTTACTTTTAATTGTTTATTTTGTATGATTATTATGGACTTAAAAGATAAGATATTTAGGATTTGGATTTAAAAGAAATTGAGCCGGGCAGCCCATGATGTATATAGGGTTTATTATGTTATGGGGCGGGTGAGTGATTATGATTATAAATAAGGAAGATAGTACGTAATTGTTAATTGTGATTCTTTGAAATTGAATATCGATCGATGGATAGAGTTTTGTTGCAGGAAAGCACTGTTGAAGGAGATGATCTCGTGGATCTTAAATCGGAACGGAAACATGTTGAAATAGGTACACGGCTGAAATTGGAACGGAAACATGTTCAAAGAGGCAAGCGGCTGAAAATAACACATGATAGAGTCCGCGATCGTGCGAATTTAAGGCAGGCTGGAAAACTAAGTGTATGGATCTCTTCAATTTTGATGATTAATGAAAGAGGTAAGCGGCTGAAATTGAAACGTAAACGTGTTGAAGATGATCTTGTGGATATGAAATCGGAACGGAAACATGTTGAAAGAGGTAAACGGCTGAAATCGGCACGGAAACATGTTGAAAGAGGCAAGCGGCTGAAATCTGAACGGAAACATGTCGAAAGCGGTACGCGGCTGAAATCGGAACCGGAACGGAAACAAACAGGGAAACGATACCCAAGTGTATGTATCTCTTCAATTTTGATGATTAATTTTGTGTGTGTGTGTGTGTTTCACTTGATGATTGAATTTGTTAGAATCCACGTTTATCAACCCAATAATTAGGGTTAGTTGAAGAAGAAATAGCTACTTAGGGTTATATATATATATATATATATATATATATATATATATATATATATATATATATATATATAGTAACAATTTTGATGATTAATACTTCACTTAGTAATTTTGATTAATTAATCTTGTGTTTCACATAATAATTTTGACGATTAGGGTTAATTTTGTGTTTATCAACCCAATAATTAGGGTTAGATATAGTAACCAGACTTGTTTGAGACACTTGGAGCGGATGATTCTGATGCGAATTGTGGAGTCTTGCTCCTCCGTGGTGTTCTCTTGTGCATCCCGCGGTTAAGCACAAGACTGAACAGAACTGAGTGATTTCAATTCAATTAGATATGTTCCGATGAATAATTTTTTAAAACAATTTTGATGATTAATTTTGTGTTTCACATAATAATAATTTTGATGATTAACTTTGTGTTTTGCATAATCTCCATATCGATGATTCATTCTGGACAACTCAGCCCTTTGATGTCATTGCTGCCCCTCCGCCGCAGTCATTTTTACCTGGTAGAACTGCTAGAGCTGGTAGTCTGTGTCCCGTTCGCATAACTGATGAAAATCGCGGTTTTCTCATTAAACTTTCCAAACTGGCTTTGGAAAAGTACAATGATGACAACAATCAGGTTCTAAACAACGGTGACAACAATCAGGTTCTAAACAATATCTCATTTAACTATCATTCCAATATTTCATCCATCAACTTCATAATTATTATTTTTCTAATTTTCTTATTTATCCAGGATCCACAATTTGAGTTTGATGAGCTTGTCAGGTCAAACGTAGGAAGTTGTGCTGGTAGTAAGTATTTTATTACCTTTAAAGCAAAACGATCTTCCGAGACCTCTTCTACAATTTTCCAGGCCATTATTGTCTGGAGAAGCTTCGAAGGGTCATCTCAGGTCCTGTCTTGTGACATCAAAACCTAACCATGGAAGGTTGAGTCATTTGGTCTTGGATGTTTGCTATGAATTCCATTGTGTATTTTGTTCCTTTTGTGTTTAACTTAAGAATACCGTGGGTTATTGAACTCCTAAATCAAGAGGCTAAACTATCACTTCTATCACTTAAATCCCTACTTTCACTGCTTTTATGAGGGCCTGATCTGAGATTAATCAGATAGATAACTTATATTGTCCATAGTTTGATACTCTTTTTGTGGAATGAATGAATGATTGTTATCAGGTTCACATAGCGCTATATAAATTTTAAATTTATTTTTATGACCTCTCAATATACTTCATTGTTTTTTTGGATTTCATCCAACGTTAATTTTAAAACTACAAACAGTCAACAACTCAAGGAAGTTCACTTCAAGATACAAAGTTACACTTTTTATGTTAGTTAATCTGCATTACATGTTAGTGTCATTACAAATAATAATCATATCCAAATCTCTTACAAAATAGTCATAGTGTCTTTATTACTTGTAGTGCCTATACTTTTTTGGACTATATATAAGACTCTACAAGTATTATCCAACTCTAAACAACATCTTATAAATCGTTATGGTGTATTGCTTATTAAACAACAACTTGTAGATATTTATAGAGATATTTTAGGTACAATTTAAGATTTCATCATAAATTTTTGTTAACATATAAAAACAAATGTTAGCAAATAAAATATTGTTCAATTTATATCGACGAATATTTTATATTTTCAAAGGGAACTGTGTTTTGTTTAGTGTGCAATGCGTTTATGTAGTAGGCTGTAGGCACTACGCAATACATGTGGCCTATACTAAACCATTATATTTAGAAAAATGTTAAACAATGCACTATTTATTTATTTATTCAAGTTAAGGTTAAATATATTTGTTGTCTTTTGTTTCTATAAAATTAGTGAATTTTAAATTTTATTATTATAAAAAAATCATATGTTTTCATTCTTCAAAAAAAGTTGTTTTTTATTATGTTCCTAGTGATCAATTTATATTTATTTCAATGTTATGATCATTTTATGTTCAAGATGTGTTTATATATTGTGTTAAACATATATAAGTTCATATTATGTTAAAAAGATGTTAAAATTTTGTCCATTAGGGACTAAAAACAAACATAATTTTTTTTTGGGATGAAAATATTTGATTTTTTTTGTAAGAACGAAAATCAAAATTCACTAATTTTATAGAGACGAATAATATATTTAACCCTTTAATTAAAGAGTTAAATATGTTTTTAGTCTCTACTTTTATGTGAGTTTCGACTTTTAGCCCCTACATTTTTTTTATTATATTTTTAGTCCCACACGTTTTTGCCGTTTGCATTTTTGATCCCTATCGTCAATATTTTGTGACTTGGATAACAGAATCAGCCACATAGGATGACACATAGATGTCACGTCATTCAATGCAAATGTTATTCTAGTCAATGTAAGTTATCCTATGTGGTCAATTCGGTTATCATAGTCATAAAAAATTGACGAAAAAAATTAAAAATACAAACGGCGAAAACGTAGAGGACTAAAAATATAATAAAAAAGATGTAGGGACTAAAACTCGAAACTCACATAAAAGTAGGGACTAAAAATATATTTAACCCTTAATTAAATTAATAGAGTACAAATCGTCACCCGCATGATTCGACACGCGAATAAATAAAATATGTAAACGATTGAAATTGGATCCAAATTAAAAGGTTACGGTTTTTATCAGTTTAGTGATTTTTTATCTGAAATTGACCGAACCCACCGATGTTCAGCCTTAGGACAAACATTTGAACTCGAGACCCTCGTTTACTTGAAATTCTAACAATTAGACTATTTGATAATAAATAAATAAATAAAATGAGTTTTAATTTTTTTTTTCTCTCATTTGCTACATATCATAAGTTAATCCACTTTGTTATATGTATCATCACCGCTTCCACAATAGCAGTTTTTTTTTTGTTTTTTTATTTTTTTTATTTTGTAAAGTTGATCTATTTGCCAAAAAAATGGAACCAGTTTATAAGTGCGGGCGCATATCTACACTTGTTCGTGAAATTTCGTGAGAAAATTTTTGCACTATATAGCCGTGCTTATTTTCAAAATATAAAATTTTTATAATTTTTTATAATATATAATTAAAAATATTAATAATCAAAGTTATGCATTGACATGTGTGCGGTGGTAAAAAAACAACACTTAAAAAAGAACAAAGAAAGTATCATAGAGTTATTTGACTTTGGATGAATGTGTAAAACAAGGGCGGAGCTGTCTTAGGGCTCGACGGGCCGCAACTCGTTATAATTCGTGGTTTATTGGTTGTATTTATGGTTTGCTTTTACAGGTTGTGGGTTGATTCCTCATTCATAGATTTTTGTCTTGAAGATGTGGGATTTGAATCTTAATTAGTCTTTACTATAAAACGAATTAACCTTCCGCTTAACCAACAATAAAATATGTTAATTTAATTAACAATATATACATTTTTATTATATTATTTAAATATAATTAAAACAATTTTTTTAAGTTAATTATTTTGAGTGAATAATAAAACACAAAATATAAAACTTAATCAAATACAAACAAACTTAAGGGAGTTATTTTCTTCACGAATCACGTCTCCTAGGCTAGGCTAAACCGATTTAGTTCTCATTGCGAGGTGGAACCACACTATATTTTCTCCATGTATGTATGTATGTATGTATATTAATTAAAATATTTCTTTTATTTTATATAAAAAATATTATATATTTAGTGGTTGCTTGAGCCGCTAAGCTATGTGCGGGAAAAAAAAACTGAAGGGAATTTAGTGGCGACTTGAACCGTCAAGAATTTTGAGACCAATTATGTTAAAAAGATGTCAAAATTTTGTCCATTAGGGACTAAAAACAAACAATTTTTTTTTTGGATGAAAATCTTTGATTTTTCTTGTAAGAACGAAAATCAAAATTCACTAATTTTATAGAGACGAAAAATCAAAATTAATTTTTGAAAACTGGTTTTAGGAATAAAATAAAAGATCTTATTTGGTAATCCAATTATTTTAAATTTGTTTTTTTATAAGAAATAGTCATGATGTATTTTTTGGAAATATAAATTTTAATATGAATTTTTTTTGTATAAATTTAAATATGACTTCCTTAACTAGTGTTAATGCTCAGTAATTTTGATAGAACCTCAATTAGAGTCCACAATTCAACTTTTTCTCTTTCTCACAATTTCGGTCAATATTGAAAGGATGTTGTAACATTCCGGATTTTTATCCAAGATATTATCTAAAAATATTTGGTTCTTTAAAAAAAAGTGCGGCAATGTTTTTCCTTTTTAAATATAAAATAGTATGACAAACTTAATGGTTGAATTGAAATTCAAAAGAAATACAAACTCATTAAATAAAAAGTGTGCCGAAGCAAAATACTTATTACATAAAGTTCTCAATTTACAAAAATCCAGTTTGTCCCCGTCCTACGCGCTTCAAGCATCGCATTTAATCATAGCTTTCTTCTTAAGTACCTAAAATGTTAATTGTAAAGGGTCAATTTCCTTATCCACATTGAATCATACTCACCATAAGAATATGCCATAAAACAATAACAAAACACAACTTACTATTTAAGATGCTTAAAGACTGCCCCAGGGGCACTGTTTAGCATTTTCCTAATAATAATAATAACAATAATAATAATAATAATAATAATAATGGATGAATATTGGAACGATAGTTAAATAGTTTAGAACCTGATTGTTGGCATCATTGTACATTTCCAAAGCAATTTTGGAATGTTTAATGAGATAAGGGGGAGTTTTATTAGTTATGGGAATGTGAATCAGACTACCAGCTCTACCAGTTGTACCAACGAGGTACTTTGCGGCCGTCTACAGGCATTTTGGCCGCACCTGTGACCAATTAAAATTGGCCACGTGGCAGACCTTTGACTGAAACAGGGTGTCTAACCACTAACTGTTCCGTGACTTATGCCGCGGATGGCCGGTGAAAATTATCCATTTTTATAACATCCGTGGCATAAGTAACGAAAAAGTATTTTGAGAAATTCGTAGAGCGCGCGAACAACCCATAAAGTGACAAAAATAAACTTTTTAATTTGCCACATTTACTCGCTTCTGAAGGCCCAATAGAATAGACCCGCTTTATCCACCAGATTTTTTGAATTTTTTAAAGACACAAATGTATTAGTTTTAGAGAAGTTAATTATTAATTTTACATGAATGTATCCAAATATAAATCATTTGGGCATGTTTGGTTTGGCTTTATTTGAATTTGTCTATTGACATAAGCACTTGTGAGATTGTTTGGAATGACTTATTTGAACTTATTTAATGACATAAACACTTGTGAGATTGTTTGTTAAAGTTTTTGGAAACAGATTGTGAATTAGTGATCATTATTTTCATAAGCTCCACAAGATAGCTTATGAAAACAACTTATAGTTTATGTGAATACATTGTGCCTTTATTTTATCTTTTGTTATAGAAATAACTTATGCATAAACATTTATTTGATAAGCACTTAATTAAACAGTTGATCCAAACAATTTTTATATATTGGGCTCAATAGTTTGGAATTTCAATGCTCACCGTAATATATCACTTTGGCACCACACTTCCTCTGTTTTGATGCAGAGCAGACGTTCCTTTTCTAGAAGAGCAAAGAGATAATCCAGTTTTTTTCCCTCCAGGTAACATAGTTGCATTACTGTAGGAGCATATTGTATTTTTTTGGTAGACGAAAGTGATGAGAAATTGGATGAAGTTCCTCTAAAATGACATTATCTTTGAAGAGCACACTGCAAAAGTATGAGTTTATCTTTTCTTGAATTTTAGTGGGTTAAGTTCACACGGCGGTATAACTTTAACTAAGCTAATAAACCTTAAGTTAGGTCTATTAGACAAAGACAAGAAGATAGAGAGATAAATCAACATATGATCTCGACAAGGTGGAGGAAATGGAGGGATAATACATATGTAATTTGTGGCATAAATGTACAATTCTAGCTTAAAAGAAAACTTTGTTGAACACTTAAATATCATGATGGCTGAATGATTGCACGAGATGAAATAAAAAAACGGAAGCATTTGACAGTTTTGAGATAGAGTCCAATTAGAAAAGAAGATAGAGTTTCAGTTTAGGTGTTTTGAGTCTGTGGAGAAGATGACTAAAATTACCCATAAAGAAGGTAGACCAAGTGAAGGGTCAACTGTTAGAGTTAGAAAGAAATCAAGGATAACTATAGGACAATCCATGTAGGGAGATTTGGATTTGAACTTTGCTTGCAATGGTTTGTTTTAATTCCTTTTGTCAGCAGTTCCCTTGGTACGTAATCATGTAATAGGAAGGACCACTATAAACCCTTACCACAACTTTTAATCTGCCCTTGCTCTAAATTCAAAATGAGATGGCCCTCCCCTACTCCTAAAATGTTACTTAACAATGAAAAAAATTGTTTTCCCTTTAGTTTTCATATTATTTTTTATGCTTTTGTGTCCTTTTTTTTTTTTTTTTTTTTGACAAAGTGTCCTATTCTGAAAGTTGCCAAAATTGAAAATATTTCAGTTCATGAGGAGTGCTAGTAACACACTCTCTAACACATATTCTTTTCTTTCGGTTGATATTCACATGTGTCCTATCAAATTTATATGGCAACCACACTATTCGGTGGGACCCATATAAATTTGAGCAAATAGAAGTGTGCGCTTGAGAATGTGTGCCTACCATTATTCTTTCAGTTTATTAGTGTTGTGGGATCAAGGTCTGTTAGTTTACTATAATAAGGTGTATATAATATTATTTTTTTGTGTTAATCTTCCAGTTCCTATGAAAAGTTTACCTACATTGTTTTCATTTACGTAGGATTCAATTCACTTTGATGGAACAGTGCTGTTGGTGAATGCTTTGTTGAAAGTTTACTATTTGTAGGTATCATCGTAAATCCTCCACTTGCTACTTGTTAAATTGTGCCAATCTTTCCTCACGTGACCTAAGTGTATGTTCGGTTACCAGTTTTAGACGGTCAAAATTGATTTCGGCATGTTTGGTTGATCTAGAGTAGAATTGATTTTTCCTCCGAAATTGATTCTACTTAAGGTAGAAATTGTAGCTTTTGATTCTAGAATTGATTTTTACACTTGAATTTATTGTTCAACTCACTTTTACATGAATGTATCCAAACATAAATCACTTTAGAGTGTGTTTGGACGAGGGATTCTAGAAATTCAAGGAATTTTAAATACTAGGCAATTCAATTGATTCAATTGAATTCCATTGATTTTCAAATTCCAGTGTTTGGATAAAGTGTTGAAATTCCATCAATTGTAAAATTCTTTGTTTGGATAATGTCATTGAATTTCCTTCATTTAATTTTATTTATTTTAATAAAATTGACCATAAACCTAAAATTAGCCGAAAAACCTAAAATCGAAGGTAAACGCTAAATCGGCCGAAAATCCAAAAAAGCGGCAGCAAAAACCTAAAATCGGCCGAAAACCCAAAAAATCGGCAGAAAAACCTAAAATCGGCAAAAATTCCAAAAATCGACAATAAACCCTAAAATCGGCTGAAAACCCAAAAAATCGGCCGAAAAACCAAATATCGACCGAAAACCCAAAAAATCGGCCGAAAACCTAAAATCGGCCAAAATCCCAAAAAACGACTATAAACCCTAAAATCGGCCAGCAACCCGAAAAATTAGCAGAAAACCCTAAAATCGGCAAAAAACCCAAAAATCGACTATAAACCCTAAAATTGACCGAAAAACGAAAAATCGACCAAAAAACCCAAAAATCGACTATAAACCCCGAAAAATGGGTTTATAGTCGATTTTAGGTTTTTCGGCCGATTTTGGGGTTTATAGTCGATTGCAAGATTTTGGGTCGATTTTAGGTTTTCGGCCGAGTTTTTTGGGTTTAGGGACGATTTTAGATTCTTCGGACGATTTTTTGGATGTTGGCCGATTTTGGGTTTTCGGTCGATTTTTGGTTTTCCGGCCAATTTTTTGGGTTTTCCGCCGATTTTAGGGTTTATAGTTGATTTTTGGAATTTTTGCCGATTTTAGGTTTTTCTGCCAATTTTTCGGGTTGCCGGCCGATTTTAGGTTTTATAGTCGATTTTTTGGATTTTGGCCGATTTTAGGTTTTCGGCCGATTTTTTGGGTTTTCGGTCGGTTTTTTGTTTTTCGGCCGATTTTTTGGGTTTTCAGCCGATTTTAGGGTTTATAGTCAATTTTTGGAATTTTGGCCGATTTTAGGGTTTATAGTCGATTTTTTGGATTTTGGCCGATTTTAGGTTTTCGGCCGATTTTTTGGGTTTTCGATCGATTTTTTGTTTTTCGGCCGATTTTTTGGTTTTTCAGCCGATTTTAGAGTTTATTGTCGTTTTTTGGAATTTTGGCCGATTTTAGGGTTTATAGTTGATTTTTGGGCTTTTGACCGATTTTAGGTTTTTTATGCCGATTTTTTAGATTTTCGGCCGATTTAGCGTTTATCGTCGATTTTAGGTTTTTCGGCTAATTTTAGGTTTTACGATCAATTAGTAATTTTTAAAAGTTTATAGACAAGAAGGAATTTCAAATTCTTTGGTTTTAGGTGTCATTTTGAAATTCTCTAAATTTAACTTGAACAAAATACTTCATAAATTTCTATCATTTTGAAAATTCTTCAAATTTTCATCCAAATAATGAAATTCACCTCAAATCATTTGAATTCCCTCAAAACATTATTTTACCTCAAAAAATTCCCCCATCCAAACACACTCTTACTTTCAACTCAATTTTAGTAAGAATCAATTTTACAAAAATCATTTTTTCTCACCGCAGAATCAAACCAATTTATCCGATGAAACCAATTTATTAAAGGTCTGGTCCTAGGAGCAACATACACTACAAATTTCTTATATCTCACTCTGGACATGTTTGGATTAACTTATTTGAATTTAACAATTGACATAAGCACTTGTGAGACTGTTTCAAATGACTTATTTGAACTTATTTAATGATATAAACACTAGTGAGATAGTTTGGAAAGTTATTGGAAACAGATTGTGAGTTAGTGACATGTTCATTATTTTCATAAACTCCACATGATAGCTTATGAAAACAACTTAATAGTTTATGTGAATACATTGTGCCTTTATTTTATCTTTTGTTATAGAAATAACTTATGCATAAACATTTATTTGATAAGCCCTTAATTAAACTGTTTATCCAAACAATTTTTAAAAAACCATTATGTTCATTGTTATAATAACTAACTCTCAACTCATTTCAGAATCATTTTCTCACTCTGAATTATGACGCGAGTAGAAGACTTTCAACGATGGAAACGTTACTTCCCTCCTGTTGAAAACCAAGGGAAAGCTAACTCATGTTATGTCTTTGCTGCGTGTTCCCTGGTGGAAGAATTGTGTAAGTTTTTTTTGTAATCTAATTAGAAATGCTCCCATGTGTTTTTCAGGCGGCATTTAAAGTCGAGCGGTTTAAGCAAATAGACTATAATGAAATTCTGAAGTATGTCAAGGAAACAGGCCCTGTTATCATCCGAGTTGATATGACTCCAGGATTACAGGAATTAGGAAATAATATATATGGAGTGGGGAATGAAGACATGGACCAAAAAAAGAAAAGAAAGACATTAGAGATCGACTCTCATTTTATGGTGATTGTCGGCCACGGGAGAACGGAGATCGAAAATGTTTGGATTCCTTACTGGATAGTAAGGAACTCCTGGGGACCCAACTGCGGTGACGAAGGGTACGGGAAAATATTTATGCAGCCAGTCGAAAACCAATCCATAGGTCTAAAGTATCAATTTTATAATGCGTTTAGTCAGAGTCATCGTCTAATTTGAATTCCTAAGTCTAAAGTAAGTATTTTATAATGAATTAGTGGTAATCATCATCTAATTTGAATTTATGGGTCTACAGTAAGTATTTTGTAATGGATTAGTGGTAGTCATCGTCTAATTTGAATTCCTAGGTCTAAAGTAAGTATTTTATAATGAATTAGTGGTAGTCATAACCCTTTTGTTTATTCGTTTAAACAATTGTTACATGCCCTTGAAGAATAGTCATAACCATCGTGTAATTTTAATTTCAAGTTCTAAAGTAAGTACTTATAATGAAATTAGTGGTAGTCATCGTCTAATTAGAATTCCTAGGTCCAAAATAAGTATTTTATAATGCGATTAGTCATAACCATTGTCTAATTTGAATTCCTATGTCTAAAGTAACTGTTGTATAATGGTAGTCATCATTTGATTTGAATTCTTATGTTTAAAGTAAGTATTTTATAATGGATTGGTGGTAGTCATCATCTAATTTGAATTCTTAGGTCTAAATTAAGTATTTTATAATGGATTGGTGGTATTCATCGTCTAATTTGAATTCCAAGGTCTAAATTTAAATTATAAGGTCTAAATTTAAGTATTTTATAGTGCGATTAGGCATAAGCAATGTCTAATTTGAATTCGAAGGTCAAAATTAAGCATTTTAGAATTCGATTTTTCAAATAGAAGAGTTAAACAATTGTTTAAACAATTGTTACATGCTCTTGAAGAACAATCATAACCATCGTCTAATTTGAATTTCAAGTTCTAAAGTAAGTATTTATAATGGGATTAGTGGTAGTCATCGTCTAATTTGAATTCCTAAGTATAAATTAAGCACTTTAGAATGTGATTAGTCATAACCATTTTGTTTTATTCGTTTAAACAATTGTTACATGCCCTTGAAGAATAGTCATAACCATCGTGTAATTTTAATTTCAAGTTCTAAAGTAAGTATTTATAATGGAATTACTGGTAGTCATCGTCTAATTAGAATTCTTAGGTCTAAAATAAGTATTTTATAATGCGATTAGTCATAACCATTGTCTAATTTGAATTCCTAGGTCTAAAGTAACTATTTTATAATGGTAGTATTCGTCTGATTTGAATTTGTAGGTCTAAAGTAAATATTTTATAATGGATTAGTGGTAGTCATCGTCTAATTTGAATTCCTAGGCTAAAGTAACTATTTTATAATAATGTGTTTAGTCATAGTCATCGTCTAATTTGAATTCCTAGATCTAAAGTTAGTATTTTATAATGGATTAGTGATAGTCATCGTCTAATTTGAATTCATAGGTCTAAAGTAACTATTTTATAATGCGTTTAGTCATAGTCATCATCTAATTTGAATTTCTAGGTCTAAAGTAAGTATTTTATGATGGATTAGTGATAGTCATCGTCTAATTTGAATTGTAAGGTATAAATTAAGTATTTTATAGTGCGATTAGGCATAATAATCGTCTAATTCGAATTCGAATGTCTAAATTATGATTTTTATAATGGGATTAGTGGTAGTCATCGTATAATTTGAATTTCTAGGTGTAAAGTAAGTATATTTTATAATGAGATTAGCGGTAATCATCGTCTAATTAGAATTCATACGTCAAAATAAGTATTTTATAATGCGATTAGTCATAACCATTGTCTAATTTGAATTCTTATGTCTAAAGTAACTATTTTATAATGGTAGTAATCGTTTGATTTGAATTCGTAGGTCTAAAGTAAATATCTTATAATGGATTAGTGGTAGTCATCGTCTAATTTGAATTCCTAAGTCTAAAGTAACTATTTTATAATGTGTTTAGTCATAGTCATCGTCTAATTTGAATTCGTAGATCTAAAGTAAGTATTTTTATAATGGATTAGTGATAGTCATCGTCTAATTTGAATTCTTAGGTCTAAAGTAACTATTTTATAACGCGTTTAGTCATAGTCATCGTCTAATTTGAATTCCTAGGTCAAAAGTAAATATTTTATGATGGATTAGGGGTAGTTATCGTCTAATTTGAATTTCTAGGTCTAAAGTATATTTTATAATGGGATTAGCGGTAGTCATCGAATAATTAGAATGCCTAAGTCTAAAATTAAGTATTTTATAATACGATTAGTCATAACCATCGTCTGATTTGAATTTCTAGGCCTAAAGTAACTATTTTATAATGGTAGTAATCGTCTAATTTGAATTCGTAGGTTTAAAATAATGGTAGTTGAATGGAGATTAAACGATTTATATTTTAAATTATGTAAGCATATTTTTTTTTTGGTACAACACTTATGTAAGCATATGAAAGTACAAAATTTTTCCATTTACAAATATTTACGTATGTCCTTTGTTGAAAATAGGTTTGCTATAGCCAACAACTCAAAACCGTCTTATCTTAATTAAATGACTTATTTTAAATTCGATAAATTAGTTTCAAAATATTCATAATGTTTCTTCCAAGTCTAAATTGTCTAATAATTTTTTTTTTAAAAGTCTTGAATTTTTGACTTGATGAATGCAAATAATCGCTAATCTAATTGCTGAAAATTGAGATACCTTGTATGTTGAGGTGGCAGGATTTGCAACCGTTAAGATAATTTTTAATATTTCTTTACTCTTTAATATAAGAAATTTTTTATTTTTAGGATTTTTATTTTGTCTTTAGGATTAATTAGAAGTTGATATGATATGTTTCATTGTCTTACGTGACTCACTCAGTTAAGTCTATGTCCCCAAGTTTTTGTATATATCTTTTTTTTATATATAATAAAGAGATACGAATAAAGGATGAGGGCGACGTCTGCTTTATCCTATGATATCTAGATGTTCTTCGCTTTATAAAAAAAAAAAAATTAGACTCATGAAAGGATTGACGTATTTGGTCAATTTTTTAGACCAAATACATTAATCTATCTATAAATCTAAAAAATAAACTTGTTTTTATATTATTACACTTATTTATTTGTTTTCTTAAAATGATATTTATTTTAGAAGAAAAGTAATAATTTTTATAATTTTATGTATATGCAGGAAGATTGGGTTTTGTGTAGGGTGTTCTACAAAAACAGAGAAGTTGCTACAAAACCAAGCATGGGTAGTTGCTATGATGACACAGGATCTTCATCACTTCCAGCATTAATGGATTCTTACATAAGTTTTGATCAAGCTCAATTCCATACAGATGAATTTGAGCAAGTGCCCTGCTTCTCCATTTTTTCTCAAAACCAAACAAACCCTATCTTCAACCATATAACAACCAATAATATGGAACCAAAATTACCTATATCCAACAATAACAATGCAACTACATTTGGAGAAGCACCTTATAGTTTAGACCCTTTATCATGTGATAGAAAAGTTTTAAAAGCTGTTTTGAGTCAACTCTCAAAAATGGAAAGAAACCCTATTAATAATCAAATTCTAAAAGGGTCATCACCAAGCTTAGGAGAAGGAAGTTCTGAAAGTTACTTATCTGATGTGGGTATGCCCCACATGTGGAACAATTACTAATGTGGTTTACTTCACTCCTATTTCAAATTTCTTGGTTTGGCTTTCCTCAAGTTTAAGAAATCGGATTTCTACGGATGTTGCATTACTCACTCCATCCCAAAATATAAACAAAAAGTGGTCAACCAAAATGGATGTATTTGGTTAAAAATTTAGTTTAAATACATCCACTTTGATTGACCATTTTTTACTTATATTTTGGGACGGAGGAAGTACCATACTGCAACAATGGTAGAGAATTTAGGTCTCGTGTTAAACTACGTAGGTGAAAAGGAATCTGAATCCTCTACAACTGCAATTGCAATATGATGATGTAACGTATTCAATTTCGATGAAAAGTTACACGGTCAAAAATAGGAGTATTGAAGGGGAGAAGAGGAAATCCATTGTTTTAAGTCATGATAATAGTATCTAAATATTTTTCTCATGCTGTTAGCTATTGATATATAAATATCTATCCACATGATATGTCCCATTATATTAGAAAAATGGGACTTTGTAATTGGAACTTATAAATTGGTAGTTCATTTTAGTAAATTGGATGGAGGATTATTTTTCTTTTGTTAAAAATAGATCAAGAATGAGAAGGCCTTTTTAGAAATAAGACATGTCGTAGATTTAGGGTAAAATAATATCATTTGGTCTTAGTTTTTTTTTTTTTTTACAATGAGTTGGGAACGAACCCGAAACTTATAGCGTACTATCCAAAATCTTCACCATTAGACCAAATCTAGTGGCTTTAATTTTTATAAAATAAAAATGTTACTCCCTCCAGTCTCGAATATAAGCAACAAAAAAAAAGTCTCAAATATAAGCAAAAGTATACTACAATTATTATACTTATTATCAATATTCCAATTATACTCTTAGATTTATGTTTCTAATTTTTTATTAATTAAGCATGTAGGAATATAATTACTAGGAGACACTTAGACTGTTTGATGACAGTCAGTCATTTGAGTATTTTTAAGTATTATTTTATAGTATTTTAATTAGTTTTTAGTAATAAGTCATGGTCAAAAAGAAGAATATTTGAAGAAATTGACATAGCAAAAGTTTGAAGACAAAAGGCAAAAAATAGGTAAAACACTTCAGAAAAATTTCAAAGCTCAAAATGCCTTCACCTCTGTTTTTCTCGTGTCCCCGGCTTGATCAAGCAGTGGCGCGATTTGTCACTTTCCAATTAGGTGACATCAGCCACGCCTCATGATGACACAATCCAGCTATACTAAATGACGTGTCAGTCACACATATACACATAGGAGGACGCAAATCGCTACATAGGTGCATTCCTATGTATGAAATTACTCACTGTTACAGCCTATATATATATATAACTCTTATTAGGAAAAAAAGGGATTACTTCTTGGAGAAAAAACATTACGCCCAGCAACAAGACGGATACAATTTTAGGGTTTCGCCGTCTTAGCTGCACTAAAAAATACTATCAAAGTTCTTGGTGTTCACTAACAAACTTTTTCTCCTTTTCCCTTCTAGAAAATGCTAAAAAAATTTAATGAAGATTGTTGTTATAAATGCTTCAAATGAAAAATTGATTTAAATAGCTTATGTCAAAATGTTGTTATAAGTATTTCATCATTTTGTCACAATTTTTTTTTTTTTATTCTTAAAATTTCAAAAATCTCTAAAATAAGAAGTTATTTCAAGTAAAATTTAATAAAAAATATTTTTGAGAGATATTTCTTAAAAATCATGTGATTTTTATTAAGTTGAAATTTCTAACATGAATATTTAAGTCATGTTAAAATCACTTTTTCAATTTATAAATTTAAAATAACTTTTACTATTTTAATTAAGTCATAATAAAAATCATTTTTAAACATACAAAAAAAAAAAAAAAATTTAAAGCTAAAACAAGCAAACGCTATATGGCTTGTAGTGCTACGAAATGATAAAATAACTTCTTTTTTTTAAAGTTAAAGGGTGTGTTAATTTTAACTTAAAAAGGTGATTTTTCCTTTGTAATTTTTCTTTAAAAAATTCATGATAACTTAGTTAAAAATAATAAAGTTATTCCAAATTCATCTTTTAATAAATTAAAAGGGGGATTTTGACATTCAATAACTTAAATATTTATGTTAGAGATTTTAACTTAATAAAAATGTCAAATTTTTTTAAAAAAAACTATCTAAAAAATAATTTTTATGAAAAGTCATTTAAAATAGCTTCTTTTTCAGAGATTGTTTTGAAATTTTATGATCTATAAAAATTTATAACAAAATGATGAAATATCTAAAATGACATTTTGAGAAAAGCTATTTAAACCAATATTTCATTTGAAGCATTTATAAAAAAACATCTTTGTTAAAAAAAAATTAACGCAAAAACAATACACTATAATAATTAATATCCATTTTTAGAAAAAGCTAACACAAACATACCCAAAATCTCATTATTTTGTAAAGATAAATTCTTTTTAAACTGAAGGTACTCTTGAGCTGATGCAATTCACGACTCAATTTTTTTCAAAGATAAACAAGTTGATCTACAAGCTATTGAAAACAAGATTGATAAAAAAATTCATCTGCCATAGAAAATGATATAAAGATACAACTTTTTGTCATGTACAAGCTAAAGATAGCTAATGATACAAGCAACAATTTCAAATTTCTAGTCTTCTGCTACTGTTTACTATTTCCACCTAACTATAGCATAAATCATTTACATCAATTCCATGATCTTTGAATCTGGTTTTGGACATCGTTGACGAGATACTTATAATGGATTTTATCCTCCGATGTACCCAGTACAGTTCTGCACTATATTTCCAAACACACTACTTTAAAAATTCTTCACACAGCCTCTTCAAGTGGGACCAAATTTTTTTAGTCTTTGCCCCACAAAGTGCACACACAGAGCAGAAACATTCTCAAGCCAAAACGAAATCAACCTAGTTAGCTTGGAAATATTTCTGCCTTGGATAATTACCGTTAATTATCAGTATACTTCTAAATAAAATAAAGTGAACCAAACATATCTTGAATAAACATTATTGAAAATTGTACTCATAGCTTAAACCTTTGTGAGAATAACCAAAGAGCAAATCTCCAATGTAAAAAAGAATTGCAGCTTGCTCAACAGTAAAATAACCAAGTGTACACTTGTCGCTTGTTATGTATGAACAGACTATTAATACCAAAAACATACTGCAAATGCATAATTAAGGCTTTGGTCATTTGATGACACCACTCAATTCATCCAAAAGAAAATGAACAAAAATAAAAGCTCCAGTGTTCCAATAGTCAAGCTATTCAAATAATTTCCTAATCTAGCAATTAGTGACCCCACAGATCACAGTTTTTACATAATCAAACTACAGTGTTACCTTCTAATCTGCAATTATTTCCTTATTGGAGTCACAATGTATAAGAAAAATTCTGAATCTGCTATGTTCAGTTTTTGATAGAGTAAGCACGAGGCTTATTTCTAGATGAAGATGAGTTAGAAGAGAATATGAAGTTGCAAAACGATGGTGGAAGATTCCACTCATGTGTGAAGAGTGGAAAACTCAGGTAACTTGATTGGATTCATGAGACATGAAGATAAATTCAATGTTTGAAATTAAAACTATGTCCAAAGCTTTTGAATGATTTGACTTTCCAAGCCAAATCTGGGAGAAGTCCAAGGCTGATTGGTCAAGAGATAGGTGCTGCTAAAAATGAATTGAGATTTGGAAACAATCTGATGTGGCGGCAAAGGAGACAATGTATGCTTAAAGAATAATAAGACGAAGTGGCGGGTGGTAACAGAGCATGGAATTAGTATGAAAAAAGAATGGATATGGAAATATAACTCATTAGACATAACATAATTGCTTATTAATGTCTATCAGAGGCAAGAAGACACTTGTAACCTTTACGATTAGGAGAATATCACAAGAACACACAATCCTTTGGATCTATATTTAGATTTTACGATTAATGTAAAGATATAAGCAATAGAAAACAAGCACATCCAAAAAGATATACAAAGACTTTAAATTAATAGCCAAACAGTCATTGTAGAGCAGTGCATTGGGAATATCGTCAGGACTATAGCAAACTAAGGAGTAACTTAAAGTATCAAAATCTGTTTTTCCAACTCAACTAACTTGGATAGGATGTTTGAAATAAAACTAGTTCCAAACTTTTGGCATGATTCGACTTTCCAAACCATATATGGTCTAGACATTATATTTCCTTGAATACTACACTACCAGATCAGATATAACAAAACAAAACAGTGTTACTTCGAATTTTTCTTCTCATCTAACGGGCATTTTATAAGTCTCTCCAATCCAACAGCTAGCCTTAATCACTTTTTCAAAATTTTAACTTCATTTTAGAAGAGAAAAAAAAACATTAATGTACATATCCATGAACTAAAAAAAACCAATTTTTTAATCCTTATACCTTTTTCTTCCTCCTCTGAGAGTTCTTCAATTGGCCTATATGTTGCATCAATATACAGTTTCTTCGAATCCTGACACAATGTTTCCAAACACACTAATGTAAATATTCTTCACTTAAACACACTGCAGAAACTTTTTTTTAACCAAAACTAACCCAACCTAGTTAGATAATTACATTAGAAATACTAAAACATAGATATATTGATGTCTATGACAATTACTGTTAATTATTCAGTATTAATAATAAATTAAAGTGAACCAAACATATCTTGAAAAACAGATTTTTAAAAGTTGTAATACTCCCTCCGGTCCTTAATATAAGAGACTTTACTTTTTATATTCATTGCAAATCTAATGTATCTAGTCAATAATATGGACTAGATACATTAGATTCTCAATGAATCTAAAAAGTAAAATTTATCTTATATTAGGACCCGGAGGGAGTAGAAATCAGTGTGATGTCTCGTGTCGTGAGCTTAGCTCAATTGGCAAGGACATTGCATTATATATGCGGGAGCCGGGGTTCGAACCCTGGTTATCCCATTTCAAAATCAGTGTGTCGCTAACCAAACAACAAATCTCCAATTCAAAATAGAATTACAGCTAACCCAAAGCACTTTGAATATAAATGTGTACAAGCAACACTAATGCTTATGTTCAGCAAGTCCCCAAAATTATACTATAATAATAAGCATATTCAATTAATTCTAAAGAAAATTAGAAAAATTAACACCATTCAATTAATGCTAAGTCCAACATTCCACATTAGAAAAATTAACATCATTCAATTAATCCTAAATCCTCTAATCACATAATTTCCTAATGTAGCAATGAATTACCTCCTAATAATGCTCTATTTATTGTTGCAAATAGACAAATTACGAACACCATCAACAATACCGCCATTATTGCTGCAAATAGACATACTCCGAACACGGTCGACAATGCCACCATCAACATGACTCCCATCAGCAAACCCATAGAAATCAGTTATAAGTTTCCCAATTGAAACAAGCTGATCAAAGACATAATCAGGGATACAATCAAGAAGCATCTCAATTTTAATCTTCTTATCACGGTCATTAACGGCGTCGTTTTTGAGAATTTCAAGAATCTTATCAGCGACGAATCGTACTGTACTGAGTGGCTGACCGGCGAGTGGTTGTCCGGGGAGAGGCTGCTGGATGAGGATAAGGAGAGTGTCGTAAGCAGCGCGGGTTTTCTTTGTTTTTGGCTGGTAAATGCCGTCGTCGACGACGGGGAAAACGATGGTATCTTCTTCGATTGTGTTGAAGGGATTGGTGAAGGATTTGGGTTTGGGAAATTCGCGGGAGGGAGGGGAGTGGCGGAGTTGAAGTGCACGGGGGTAGAAGTATCGATTGAATTGAGATTGCGCCATTTTTGGGATCGATTGAAGAACAAGAACCCTAATTGCAAATTTTGGAATCTGATACTTTGGAACCTGATACTGATTTTCGAGAGAGGAAAAACAAACTTATAGTGTTTACTTTTTTGGTCTAATAAGGTGTTTGGGCTTGGAAAATACAAAAACCTAATTTTTAGGGTTTTAAATAACGTCTCTATTGCGTAAGAAAACAAAAAAACCTTTTTATCTAATGTCTTGCTAAACAGTGCCCCCGGACACTCTTTAAACATTCTATGTAAAGAAATAATTTATTCAAAAAGTGGAATATTTCAATTTTTGAGGCGTTGACTTCACACATTTCCATAAAATTTTAACAAAAATTTACTATTTAAGATGCTTAAAGAGTGCCCGGGGGCACTGTTTAGCATTTTCCAAATAAGAAATAAGAATGTCAATTTTTTTTAATATTTTTTTTTAAGAAAGTAGGAATGTCAATTGTCAACAACCTCTCTATCTGAGTACGAATATCAATTGCCCCAAACTTCTTTCGGGAAAATTTTCTCTTGTATGCCCATTTCTATAGGGAAAAATATCTCATTTTTTGATTTCCAAACGAGATTATTTCCGCGGAGATCCACAATTACGAATGAAATCGACATCCTAATCTAAAGAGTGTGATACATTAAAAAATAACTACACCTTACATTCATAACCTTAATCTAGAAGACGGAACGATACATCTCACCCTAAGTTAAATCTATCACCTTCCCGGACAATTTTGTTTTTTTGGTAGTGCTCCTCGGTTAATTTCTATTAAAAATTTGTTTTCTAATACCCAATAAAATATGAGTATGTGTTCATGTAAGCGTGCGGGAATGCGTACGTGTGCATATACAAAAATATAAGGTAGTAATTTGTATAAAAAAAGGGTAATAAGTTCATATAAGTACTTTAGACTTCACCTATTTTATTTTTTATAAGCTATTCTTATTTATTTTATTGTAGTGCTACTAATACGATATTTCTTGCTTGTGTATGTGAGGTAAACTAGCAGGAAGAGAGCTAGCTTTCGATCCTGAAATCGAGAGAGAGAACACTCAAGGCTACGGAAAGCAGCCCGGTTAGCTCACTCGGAAGGGAAGACACGTATTGAAGTGTTTAGTTCTTTATTTTCTGAAGAAAGGTAATTTAAACTCTTGAGGAGAAAATTATATATGCCAAACGCTAATCCACCACCCAACCACCTGGGAAATAAAATTTAGATTTATATCCCTGCAAAATGTAAATTTTTTAAAAAAAGTTCCTAAGTTGAATTTTATGCATATCTATCCAATTTGAAATGTATGTGTTAATCATTGACCGTGTAATTTTACACTGACGTGAATTATATTATATATGAACTATTAAAATTAACAATTTAGTAGAAACTCAAACATTTGCTTCAAAAAAAAAATAGAAACTCAAACATATTAAAATTATTTAAATAAATAGAATTAACAATTTAATAGAAACTCAAACTTTTTAAAATTTATATTAAAATTATTTAAATAAATAGAATTAACAATTTATATTAAAGATAAAAAAAAGTTAACCAATTATGAAAATTCATATTTAACTCCTTTTAAGTTATGGCAACCCTACGCACCAAAACAATTCAATCGGTAAATAAATATGCCTTATCAGGAATATTTTGGTTTTGATGATTGACAGACAAAAGAAGTTCGAGAATGACAAGAATGCAAAAAGCGAAGATGAAGATCAAGCATCAAAGTCTCAAGTTTTGGGTTTTTATATTATGACTATTTTGTAAGTGGTTAAAAATTTTTGTTGAAAATATATCACACACTCGCAATAATTAATTTTATTTAAACATGATTTTGCATAAAAATATTTTGGCATAATTAATTTTGGAAATTGCAAATTTTTTTTTGTCAAGTAGCCAGGCTAGAAAATCCACCTTAAAGGTGAATAAATGGAGTGTCCAGGGTTCGAACCCTGGCTCCTGCACATACAGGCCCCGTTTGGATTAGCTTATTTTTGAGCTTATGCAATATAAATTAAGTTTTATACTATTTTATAAGTTCACACTAGTGAAAATTGTATCTTTATAAGCTATTTTTCCATAAACTACCTTGACAAACTTATAATAATACATAAAAATTGCATAAGCTGTTTGGATAAACTCAAAAATAAGCTAATCCAAACAGGCCCATATTCTTACCAACTGAGCTAAGCTCACGGGGACGAAAATTGCATAATTGTTTTTAAGCTCAAATTTTTTTTGCATGACTTAAATCAAACTCAATTGTAAAATTTTTTTTTTTTTTTAAGAAACCTAGTGGCTAGAGCCTCACAATCACAAATTTAAATATGGACAAATGTTGGAACATGATATTGTTTTTTAACATAATTGAATGCAGCATCTCATGAACAAATAAATAATTGAAATATTGAATGTAGCATGACCATAATGGATTATATTCTTCATGATCGTATATATATTGGCCATTTTGTTTAGTTAGTAAAGGAGGATATATCAAGCTGAAAGAGGAGATATTAGAAAACCCTGCCTAAATAGTGCAACGTCGTGTCTCGCTGGAACTATACGATCTTTTAAATGCAGTTTGCATATGTAATTATTGCGCAGTATTGCTGATGTGGTAGCCTCCGCAATCGCACTACAATTGTTGTGTGATTTTCATTCACTTGTACTACTACATCGTAACCACATCAACAATTTCGGTCATGTTGTTCAAATTTTCTCACCAAAGAAAAAAATGTATATGAACCTCAGATCCTAATTTGCTTCAAATATTTAATGAAAATTCTTGCTGTATTTTAAGCACATTCAAACCGGTGCTATGGGGTAAACTAAGACTTTGTAAATAATGTAGTGGCATAGTGGTGTTATTTTATATAGTTTGTGAAATTTTAAAATGATTTCATGTCTTATAGCTGCATTGTGCATTGTAGCGACCGCAATGACCGCAATCATAACAATCCCAACCATTACTGCATCCGTCATCGCAAAATTGGAAACCTTATTAGTTTCATCATTTGAATAATAATTTCTTCTTTTCTTCTTCTTACAGGCTCTTTTTCTGGCAACCCCGTTCGGTATTGTATTTGGGGCTGACACCATTGCTGGATGTGGTAACTAAGTAAGAATAACTGATGGGATTCATAATAATCCGTTTCACTCATTTTTCACATTATTTGTGGTTTGCTGCAGTTTTTCAATTGAAGAATCGCAAAACTTTGTGTGGCTCTTCTATGATTGAACATGTAAGTCTAGTTTCCCCTTCAAACTTTTTATTGCTGGACTCATTGCTATTATCTTGTGTTTCTTTGTTTTGATGTTTCAGGTTTTCGTCGAACAATGGATAGCTTTTTCAACTGTGCGTTTTTATCACCCTACAGAGGAGAATCCAGAAAAGATAGTGGTCAATACGGGGCCAGAAATGCCCGAACTCATGAATTCGCATGATCTTCTTTCAGCTAAGATTACATTGGAAGAGTGGAAAGGAAATTATTTTAACACTAACACCAACTTTAGGAAAGTTGCAATCAAAGGTATTAGGCCATAAATAATTTAGAGATTATTTTTTTAGTAGTGCCAGTGCCACTATGCTTTTCAATTTTGTCGCGCTTATATTCATGGCAAAATAGCAAAAGTAAGGCTCATGATTCTTTCTGGCTTATATTCATACTGCATAATTTTTGTTCTGAATATTCTCTCCAAGATTGTGTAGAGGTTAAATCGTTTCAAATCCTCCTTTTATCTTGCAGGATTTTGGAAAATGTATAATCCTGATACAAGCTCTCTTTGGTTTTGTGATTCCAAATACAATGCTGAGAACAGTGTTACCTTTAAGGTTGGTAGATTTGCTGACCAGTATGCATTTGGAAAGATGTTGGTGTTTAGATCAAAGGTGAAGGGATTGTGGCTTTTCAATGGGCAAGCAATCCCAAAAGGTTTGTTTGATGAATGCTATGACATGAAGTTGTATGAATGGACTAAGGTCGACATCTCTGATGAAGCTCAAAAGGCGCGTGTCAATCAGATGATCGAAGATTGTGAGGATTTCGAGGGGGAGACTATTAGGGAGGTTTACTTTAAGTGCTAGCCGAAACTTGATTTGAGCATATATTTAAACCTTTAAGTACTTAATTTTTCTACTCTAGTAGTAAGATTAGTACCTTCTTGCTTATGCATGTATGAAATTATTAGTATTAATTTTAAAATAGGTGGATTCATGTGGCTTTTCTGTGTTATTTTATAGATATATCCTAAAGTTTGTGATTGATGAATGTTATGAAGGGGACCTTGTTATGTATGTTTTTAAATCTTCCCTCAACAAAACATGCTAATGGTGTGATGGACACTTTTTTTTAATGGCAAATTATTAGTATGTTAATTGTTATTTTAGTTTTTTTTTCCTCAGAACCATGTACCTTCAACTCCTTAACTTTTAATTCAATTAGCCCAACCAGTTGAACTACTCATCCTACCATGGTGAGATGGACACCTCCCACACCTGCCATGGATGGATGGGACTCTAGTTCTTGTCAAATATTGGTGCTCGTATTGGTTGTGGCGGTGTTATTCAAAGTAGCAATGGTGAATGGTTGAGGGGATTTTCAAAGCATATTGGATTTGGCACAACTTATATATCCGAGCTTTGGAGAGTTTTAGAAGGTTTCAAATTAGCTAGAAGATTGAATTTTATCAAGGTGGAGTGGACCTATGTGTTGATTCTTTGATTGTGCCGAATCACTTGTCTTCAAATGAGAGGAGCAGTCCTATGGGGCATTCTCTTGCTAGGCGCATTTGTAGGCTCATTGATCTTGAGTGCAAAGTTTTGGTACACCATTCTTACGGTGAAACAAACTTCTCTGCGTATGCTTTGACGAATCATGAGTGCTTGACGGAGCATGACATGATATTTTATAAGTTTGGTCCTATGAAATTAGGTCACTTGTTAATTCCGGATGCAACAGAAATTATTATCCCGAAATTAATTCATGTGTAGTCTTTCTCTTTCTGGGCTCTAGCTCTCTATATTATAAAAAAAAAAAGTCGATTTACAAGAAGTCAATATTTTAATGGGACATACAGAAATCTATATCATTTAGATATGGTTGGGATCAACTCAAAGTTTAAAAAAAATGGAGGAATGATATTCTAACATACTAGTTTATCGACAACAAATCGACACACAAGCTACAATGAATTAAAAATAATTTTTTTCTCTTACTTTGTTTATCTTTTTTCATCTTTAAAAATAAACTTATGGCCCGCATTCGCACGAGTCCACTGATTTTTATGGGATATTTGAGTTTGTCACTATATTAATGTAGAAAATTTATTTTAAAATTAAATATTTAAAAATTTGTTATACAGTATAATATTGTTAAAATATAAGT
Source organism: Trifolium pratense (assembly GCF_020283565.1). Classification (NCBI taxonomy): domain Eukaryota; kingdom Viridiplantae; phylum Streptophyta; class Magnoliopsida; order Fabales; family Fabaceae; genus Trifolium; species Trifolium pratense. Next base: position 40,121,999 of record NC_060065.1, read on the forward strand.
GTAATTATTGTGTTAATTATTTTTTGTAAACTTATTTATTCAATTTTTTATGTTTTAGTGACAAATATTGTCTCGTGTATATTTTTTATAAAAAAAATTAGAAATTTTATTAGAAATATTCAGGGTAATTTAGTAAGTTTGATAATAATTAACTTTATTATATTATTATTAATTTTTTTTCTTGCTATTTTTATGAATAGATTGTTATGTTTTGTTTTTATCTATAATCTATTTGTTCCTATTGTTAAGCATATCATCTTTCTATATTTTTTAAATAAAACTTGCTTCGTGGTTAAAAGTATTAAGGATAAATTATGAAATTTTGTGGTAATCGATTTTAATATATTAGTAATAGATAAGTGGATTTTCCTTTTATTGAATATCTTGCTCACGAATTAACTCAGGCAACTCGTTATAATGCTAGTCACCAAGTCTTTGATTATTGTCCTCCTTAGGTGGTGTCGGTTTTGACCTCTATTAGATGGTGTCGGTTTTGGTTTTTTTCAATGGTGTTCCGGTTATATCCGACGCCTTTGTATTTGTAGTTCCGTTTTTCTCGGTCTCTGTTCATCTTGTACGGAGATCAGTTATTATTAATAATATATTTTGTTGTTCAAGAAAAAAACTTTGATTATTGTCCTCCTTATATTGAAACTACTATTATGAATGAAATACCCTAAGTTTGCTTTTGTTAAAAAAGAATGAAGTGGATTCTCCTTTTATCTTGCTCCGGTTGAACATAGTGAAAGATTGTATTGGTGAGGGAAGACCCCAACTCATGAATTAATAATGTTTTCAACTCAAACATCAAGATATTTTTTTTTTGGTTTACTCAAACTAGATCACCCTCTTCATGGTAAGCATATATGATACAAAGTAATAATAATCATGAGGTAAATATTTGGCATGATAACGAATACAATATTACTATAACGGTGAATTCATATCAGGATTTTATAGTACAGCGTCTTCGCTGAAATAATGGCTGTGTTATATGGTTTAACAATTTGTTGGGAGAACGGTTATAGGAAGATTAATTGTTTATCAGATTCGTTTCAGGCAGTTAATCTAATCCGCGGTGAGGTCTCTCCTCATCACCGTTTTGCTAATGGGATTTTGAGCATTCGATAGCTTATTACTCATGACTAGGAGGTGGTTCTCTCTCATACCCTTCGGGAAGGAATTTCGTGTGCAGATGTGCTAGCTAAAATGGGGGCAATTGCAAATACTCCATTGGTTATGACTTCAACGCCTCTAAAAACTTTGGCTAAGCCACTCTTTAAAGATGCTAGCTAGCTAATGGTGTAATTTTCACATGAGAATAGTCTCTCGTAGTATTTGTTTTTTCTTTTTCCTTTTCTCTTCGTATAACAAATAAAATAAAATAAAATAGTACGCAACTCAAAACCTACTCATTCTTCCTTGCCTATATATTCTCTATAGATGAATCAATAATCTCATACAAGGATTTTAGACTGCCAATGTCAAATTAAAATTAGGTGAAACGACAAATTAGAGACACGTATGTAGAAGATTGGAGTCCAATCAAAAAGTGGTTGATCAATTGTCAATGACCTACAACATTGTCAATAAATTGATTAACTTCACAATTCACATACATTTTTATGTAATTTATTGTTGAAAACGTTACGTTATTAATCTCTCAATTTTATTCATTTTATATGACCACTTTATGTAGTGCTTGTCAAAAAATTATTTCAATTAATGTTTCTTCTAAACATGTACTCCCGGGGTAGGAAAAGTAACGATAATAATTCTACGGATACATTACCTTACCGTAAAGTACAAGAAGAAATAAACACACGTTTATTGGTGAAACAAGTAATTGACTCCTGCAACAATCAATGGTGATTTTGTTCACATTACTTTTGCATTTGTTATATATTGTTAAAATTCCTTACTTGATTTACTGGTGATTGGTGTTGGACTTGATAGGGAACCACGTTTCGATTCCTTGCAATTGTGATCGGGAGGAGACTTGAATCACTTGATATCAGAACTAACCTCTTAACCAAGTTAGGCAGTCCAGTTGGTGGTGAAAAAAAATTATACTCCTTCCGTTCTAAAATATACTCCCTCCGGTCCTATATATAAGAAAATTTCTAGTTTTTAGATTCATTGTGAAATGGATGTATCTAGACCTTATTATAGTCTAAATACATCTATTTTACAATGAATCTAAAAAGTAGAAGTTTTCTTATGTATAGGACCCGAGAGAGTATAAGTAAAAATTAGTCAATATGTCTGTGTCTAACTTATGTCCAAAAAAAAATATGTCTTATTATGGTGAGTTTGTTAATAAAAGATTTTTGCTACTAAAAAAAATATGCGTATTATGTTAATGATGAGTTTGTTAATAAATTTTTTTTGTTGCTACTAAAAAAAACCAAGGGTATTGTCGGTAATTATGAAAAGTCCACACAAAAAACTCATGTATTCTCTTTATATATTGTATAGAAGATAGATATAGATATAGATAAAAAAATTAAGGATATTGTTGGTATTAATACACACAAATTTATCTTTATTTAAAAATGATTTTTATTTAATCCTGTAAAATTAAATGCAAACTGTATTTAATTTATTTTTCCTCTCACTTTCTCTAACTAACCAATGAAAATTAGTTTTACATCTTGTAAAGACAAGTCTTCTAGAGGAGATGTGTGTAAGTTGAAAAACAAATTCGGCTATGGGTCTGTTTGGTAAAAATAAGCTATAAGCTAGCTGATAGCTGATAAGCTAGCTGATAGCTGAAAAGCTAGCTTATAGCTGATAGCTGAAAAGCTAGCTTATTGAAATTAAAGTGTTTGGTAAAATTAGCTTTTAAAGTGGTTATTAAATATAAAATTACATAATTGATAGTGGGTAGTTTATTTTTTAGAGTGGGTAGTTATTAAATTAAAGGGTAAAAATGGAATAAAGTGTAAAAAGCTATAAGCTATAAGCTCAAATGCTACTTGAAATAGCATCTGAAAAAAAGCTATAAGCTAGTACAAAAAGCTTGTTACCAAACACCTCTAATTTTTTGAAACAAGCTTATAAGCTCATATAATAAGCTATAAGCTAGCTTATTTGTGTTACCAAACAGAGCCTATAGTGAAGTGAATAATTGAACAAGCTTCTCAAAAGAGAAGAAAGCAAATCCTAGCGGACACTATAGGCAACTTGTTGTTGAAAAATTTGTTTGATGAAATTAAATACTTCATCCGTCCCATTTTATAGGATCTACTTTGATTAAATGCATTATTCATATATCTTATTTTTATCGTATTTTTTTAAGAGTATTTTTCCATGAAGTATTTGTTTGACTTGTTTGGTCTAGTCCCCTCCATTTTTTGTATCTATCTCTCTTTTGATATTTATATAGCTTTCGGGGTGCAGCTCTTTGCTACCCCGGCCTCTTCCTTTTTTTTAATTTTTTTAAATATCAAATTTTTAAAATTTTTACTAATAGACAATTAAAGATATACATAATCAAAATTATGTATTAGCATACATGCAGTGGTAAATTAGTTCTTATATTTTGGGACGGATTTAGTATTTCTTAAGCATTTTGTTACATAATAATTGTATTAGGAAATGTCTGAAATAAATTTTTAAATTCATTAATTTTTTTATGGAGATTGAAAATGTTGAAGATTTATTTTGGGTTGTTGAAGGAGAGGAGAATTATTTTTCTATATTTTTCTCTCTCTGCTTGTTCCTGGCTCCTCTATTCTCTTGCTTTGATTTTTTGTTGTCACTTTATACACTCTTTGATGAAGGCTTGTGCCCAATTGATTATGGTAGACAACTAAACATGAAGTTGTCTTGGAGATATGCAAAGTCAAATTTATTATGTAGACAATGCACATAGTATAACGTGTGACATGTTAATACTCCCTCCGTCCCAAATTATAAGGGAAAATAAAAAAATCACACTTATTAAGAAAAAGTAAAACATGAGAATTTGAAGTATGTTTTTGTGGGTTTTCCTTGGAATAAGTTGCATAGGAAGATGTAAAAACAATTTTTATTGGTTGTTGTTTATTGAGAAAATGAGAGAGAGAAGAAATTAAATGCAATTTGCATTTAATTTTATGAAAATAAGGAAAAAAACATTCTTGAAAATGATTTTTTCTCTTATAATTTGGGACAAAAAAAATGGCATTTTTTCCCTTATAATTTGGGACGGAGGGAGTATGTAGGACTGGTATAATTGGGAATATAATGAGGAGTTAGGCACATTTATGAGACTGTTGATGATGCAAATCATGCATTTAATAACATTTTCCCTCCATTATTTATAGGAGATTAGGGTTTTGATTGTAGCATGTTATGAATACTAGATATAAGATTTTTTGTTCTCACTTTATACACTCTTTGATGAAGGCTTGTGCCCAATTGATTATGGTAGACAAATAAACATGAAGTTGTCTTGGAGATATGCAAAGTTAAATTTATTATGTAGACAAGTTAATATGTAGGATTGGTATAATTGGGAATATAATGAGGAGTTAGACACATTTATGAGACTCTTGATAATGCAAATCATGCATTTAATAACATTTTCCCTCCATTGTTTATAGGAGATTAGGGTTTTGATTGTAGCATGTTATGAATATTAGATTAGATATAAGAAGATTAGACCATCTCCAATAGTGGGTACTTATTTTTTTAAGTACTAGTATCTAATCAGTACCCCCATTGGAGCAAAACACAAATAGTACCTAATAGATAATGGTTCTACAATAAGAAGTGGTACCTATTTTGTTTTGTGGGTCCCATTTATAATGATGTATAGTTATTGGTGGAATGTGTTATTGGTAGGACCCATTTATAACTTTTTAAGAGATTTGGGTTTGAGGGATTGAATACTTATTAGGTACTATTAATTAAAAAATTATAAATGAGGGATATGTACACGTGGGTCCAGTTAAGTACTCAAAAATGAGTATCTCCATTGTGGATATTATTAGGTTACACACCTTCATCTGAGGTCAAATGCAGAATCTTACATATGTGTATGAATTTCAATAATGTTGGCCACTTCATTTATAGCAACAAAAGAAATTGGTAATAAAAATGTAAAAATTAAATTGCATTCATTATTCGGCACCGCATGCACTTCTATTCTCTTGACAATTTACTTGATTTTTTTTTGAAGCATTGACAATTTACTTGATGCCCTCATCATATTCCAAACAATAATATTATTTAAACACAACTTTATAACAAAAATAATAAAGCTACATTTTTTTCTTTTTTTTTTTATTTATATTTTTTACACGCTTTAGTATCCGTGCTATGAATAGTGAGAGTACAATATTGTATTTTTATCAACATTCTTATTTTTTTACTAACATATCTCTATTTCAAATGACTCAATCCGTCAAGCTTCACAATTTTCATTTATAGATATTATTATGTAATAATTTGATAGTTTAAAAATGTTAGGTTCGACTGTCAAAAAAAAAAATGTTAGGTTCAACGAAGTACATTAATATTTACTTGTGTTGAATAATTTATCACCGATTTCGTTGTAGCCTATGCTACATGTAGGTGACCAACAAATTAAAGTAAAGAGATCGAATACACACTTTCAGAGTTTTTTTCTTTCTTTTTTCCCTTTGACCATAATAACAAGTTTGCATTACCATGTGTGGCTGATTTATTGAAAAATAAGGGATTCAACAACACAATTTTAATTATATTAAGTTTGATTTAAGAATTATTCATGAGATGAAACGAAATAACTTTTTGTCTTAAATACACACAATTTAAAATACGGAAATAAAACTAGGATGAGCTACTCTACCCAATTTATCGTGATGGATAAATAAGAATTTGCCTAAAAAAATTGGTAATTTTCTCTTTTTGGGCATAGCCCTCTTTTCAATAATAAATAAAAGTAATACGGATCTCTTCTTCTAGAAACCGGAGATTTATAAACCCAAAAAAATAAAATTGAGTAATATTAAGTCTCTATATAAGTCTCTCTTAAAAAAGAAGAATTTTGTTTCCTTTTTATTAGATGCTCTTTAAATTTGTAATTGTATTTAATTATTTATTTACCAATATATATTTACTTATTTTATGGAAAATATTAATTAGTTCCCGGGTCGTTATTTAATAAGGAAACCAAATATAGTGAAGTTGTTTTGAAACTTGTGTAATCAACATTTTTAAGATATAAAAAGATGGGTTTTTCTATCATGTACAAATTTGCACATGTTAAGAAATTAAAAATAGTAAGTTTGTCTTATAACTTGTCCATTTTATATTAATCGTAGAACTTTTTAAAAAATAATTGTTGTTTTTCGATAAAAAATTATTATTTTTGGTTGCTTTAACATGCACAATATTGTCGTTAGATAAACCCATAAAAAAAAAAATTATTTTCAATGTAAAGTTTTCTTTTTGTTTTCTTAACTAGAACACCGAGAAACTAGTTAGCATGACCCTTATTTTATAGGTGAACTCTTCAGTATACATTTTATTTGAATATGTACCGATATATTAATTGTTGAGGTGAACAATTACGATAGGTTGTTAAATAGTATTTGATAAAAAAAAAAATTATATCGCAAGGCCACAATTCTAGCAGCTGGAATTGAGAAATGACCGACCTGGACCATAAAATATTATTTATAAACATATCACATCAATAATATACCGATACATATTCAAATAAATTATATACGTCCCAGAGTGTTTATCATTTTATATTTATTTTCAATCAACAACAAATACTACGATGGGAAGAAAACCAAATCTCTTTCTTGAAAGAAGGAGATAGTATTGTAACATTGACTCATCCTACATTACTTTGTCTCACCTAAAAACCTCTTAATAATAATATAGTATACATGTGGCATGTCTATATAAAGACATGTATAGTATATCACTATCCATGCATTAATTATAATTCTTCAACATCATCACTGTTTTTTATTCCATTGAAGAGAACATTTTACATTGAAATTTTCATCTCCTATTTCTAAAATTCTAATGGAGTTGGGAAGCATAATGCAATTTCTTGAGGGCAAAACAGTTTTAGTCACCGGTGCTACAGGCTTCCTTGCAAAAAGTATATATATATATATCTCCCTCTTTCTAAGTTGTGTCTAATACATACATTGTCCATGTATTTGTTTACTTATATATGGTTTTGCAGTTTTTGTAGAAAAAATATTGAGGGTTCAACCTAATGTGAAGAAGCTTTTTCTTCTTCTAAGAGCTAAGGATTCTGAATCTGCTATTCAACGTTTTCGCACAGAGGTGGTTAATGTTAATTTGTTTATTTTAACAATTTAAAGTTATGATATATCATGTTCCATTTACTTTGTGAATTTTTTTTTCTATTTTCATTTTCTACTTTGTGAGATTCTCGAAGTGAACCATTACGAAAAGAAGATGAAATGTTAGATAAGAATGGTGCATTTCTGAAAATAATAAAAACAATTTATTTTGACATTTTTATTGTTTTAAAAAATTGCATATAATTGTTCAGTTTAAAAATTTATTATATTTTTGTTAACAATTTATCATGTTCTTACGAATTAAACGAATTATTAATCTCGATCTTTTGTATAATAAAATGTTCTTGCTTTTGTATCCAAAAAAAAATGTTACCTTTCAATTTTGATCTTTTAAATGAAAAATCCTCTGTTTTCACTTATATTTACTAGCTTTTGGGCAATAATGTATAAGATTTTGCAAGATAAATATTATTCACCTATAATGCTTTCTTATAATGATTTCTTTATCAAAACATAACCTTTTAATTGGAGTATAAATTCTTCAATGTATTAAAGATTATTCACCTTAATACTTTCAAATCTCATGTGCCCCATATATAAATAATAATGTCAGGTAAAAAAGGCTGTGATTTTTTTTTTTTTTTGAAAAAAAAGGCTATGATTCATTAGAAAAATACACCTTCTACACAAATTAACGTTTGACCCAACTTTTTTTTAGATGTAGAAGTTATTTTAATCATAAAGTTAGAAATAATAGTTTTAAAACTAAAATTAAATTTATTTGCTAAATCTTATTTTTTTTTATTAAAATAAATGTTAAAAGTTGTTTTTTATTTTATTATAATAAGGTTAAAAGATATGTTTGATAATATATTATAATTTTTCTTAAAATAAAGAATTTTTTTTCTTTTTTTTAGTAGAACTTTTAAAAATTGTTGTTTGGCCTATCTTCATTTTACTATAATAATTTATTTTCTTCTAAGCCTTTGGTTCTTAAAGGAAGAGTCGGTCAAAAGGTAAGGTTATTAAAATTTTCGTTTTAGGCTTTCAACAAAAAGATATACTCCCTCCGGTTCTTTTTATAAGGAACACTTTGAAAAAATACACAGACAAAGGAAACACATTGTAAATGGTTATTTGTCCTGTCCCTTGCTACATAATTTGTCCAGTCCCATAACTAATTTCAAATCAAACAGAGTACAACAAAAGTTGTCCTGTCCAGTCCCCTGTTTTTTAGCAAATCAAACGCACCCTTAAGAATTTAAATTTATTCCATATATACCATTATTTAATTACTCTTAATTCAACCAACTTACTTATTTTTAAATTCTCTCTCATAATAAATAAGGGGATAAGTGAAATTAAAACATTTGAAAATTAGTCAAAGTTTCTTATAAAAAGAACCAATTTTTTTTCCCAAAATGTTTCTTATAAAAAGGACCGGAGGGAGTTTAATAAACAAAAAGTTCCATATAAAAAAAACATATGGTAAACTTTGCTTGAAACATGACCCACTTTTAAAAATTATCGGGTCAACCACACTTAAAGCGTCCGTTTGGTATGAAGGAAAAAAAGTAGGACGAAAGAAAATTACGCAAATCAATGAATAATTTGGACTAAAATTAGTCTAGGTTCATTCATTGGTTTGTGTAATTTTTTTTCCTCCCACTTTCTTTCCATCAAACCAAACGGACCCTAAAGAAAAGTACATCTTGATAATTTGATTTAGCTAAAAGATAAGTAAAACAGATTGATTCAACCAATTAACTTCATTAACAAGTAGAATTCATATACATGATAATTACATGATAAGTAAAATATTTGTATAAAAAATTATCTCTGCCTTCTTTGGATTTGAATTTTGTATGGGTTGTCCCTCATGTTTGGGGTAGTTGGGTTTCGTCAAAGGTTTTTTGAACAAATCTTCGTCAAAGGTTATTATTTTTTCTTGACAATTGCTTCTTGGTCGGCTCCCAATAAGATCAATCACTTGACCCGATAAGTTTTAAAAGTGAATCGGAAAACCACCTCTTTGTGTCTTGTCCCCTAATATGGAAAGTTTGGTTTTTGGTTCATCGTTGGTTTGGTATTATTTCGGTGGTCCCGGCACTATCTCCTCTTTGTTTGAGAGCTTCTTATTGGCGTGTAGGAAGGGGGAAGCAAGGTCTTAAAGGTGTGCTTCTAATTTGGCAAGTGGTGGTTTGCGAAGTTTGGCTATCTCGAAATGATAGGATTTTTTGTGCTAAAGAACATAATAAGATGGAGATTTTTGGTAGAATCCAACTTGTGTCCCGGAAATGATTGTTAGCAAAAAAGATTAACCCACCTTACTTATTTTATGAATGACTTGTTAATCCATTGGATTGTTTAGCTAGATAAGTTGTGGGAGGGTGTTGAGTTGATTTTTGTTGGGTTTTTGTGTAGTTGAGTTGGATAAGTACTATATGTACTTATATATATACTACTAGATAGAGTGCCTCCAGTACTTTTTCCATAATATATTTTTACTAATGTTTTCACGATGCATGTTTAATAAGTTGTGTCTACCATGTAGATCATAGGGAAGGACTTGTTTAAATTGCTGAAGGAAAATCAAGGTGCAAAATTCAACTCTTTTGTCTTTGAAAAGATGACTCTGGTGCCCGGAGACATTTCTCAAGAAGGCTTAAATTTAAAGGACTCCATATTAGAGGAGGAGATTTGCCATCAAACAGATGTTATAGTTAATTTGGCTGCAACAACTAAATTTGATGAAAGGTATATATTTAAGCTAGTATAATTTAGAACATTGTGTGCCAAAATTATGTTGGTCCGAGTGAACTCGACTCAGATCATTTAAGATATTTCGAGTTCAAACCTTGTATATAAAAAATAGGTGATTGAGAAGGAAGATTCCACTAAAAGTTATTCAACCATTATTTTAAACAAAAATTAATTATTAGTAAAAATTTGTTCAACTAGTAAAATATTGTCGAAATTGTTAGCTCATTAGTTGTACATTTTTTCTTTCAATTATTTATTAAATGCTAACTATTAATTGCAGATATGATGTTGCATTGGGTATAAATACATTAGGAGTCAAGTATGTCTTGAACTTCGCAAAAAAATGTGTTAAACTAAGGGTGCTAGTTCATGTTTCAACAGGTTAGTATATTTGCTCATCCATGGTAGTATATATTCCCTTCGTCCCTTTTTTATAAGAGCTATTTTGACTAAAATGTACTATTTATTTATCTTATTTTTACCGTATTTTTTAATAATATATAGATGTAAATATTAGCATATAAGATTTTGTTTAATTTGTTTTGATGATTATTTTCAAAATATTAAATTTTTATAATTTTTACTAATAGACGATTAAAGATATTAGTTATCAAAATTGTGCATTGGCGTACGTGCAGTGGTCAAACTATGTCTTATATTTAGGGACAGAGGTAGGCATGACAATGGGGCGGGGCGGGGACGGGTTTTGCCCTCCCCAAACCCAAACCCATAAAGTTCGGGTTTCCCCAAACCCATCCCAAATTCGAGCGAGGATGAAAAGTATAACCCCAAACCCATACCCAACGGGGATCGGGTATCCCCAACGAGTTTCGGGTATCCCTGTTACGCCTCTTTCCACATGAATTTATATTGTATTTTAGTATTTTTTTTATTAAAAAAAAGAGTTAAATTTCCAAAATTATTTTCTCTCAACAATATTTTTTTAAATAAAGAAAGAAATAGAGAAAATGATTTGTTTAATACTCAAATTTAAAATAAAAAATAAATATATATGTAATTTAAGAGATTGTTTAAGCGATTATAATTTAAAAGAGATGAAATCTAATTTTTAGTATAAGCGGGGCGGGTTCGGGGACGAGTTCGGGGTGGGTATCAATGTACCCATTACCCGCCCCAACCCCATCTTTTGAAATCGGGGAAAACACAAACCCGAACTCAAACTCAGTCAACTCGGGTTTTCCCCGTCAAAGCGGGTATGGTTTGGGCGGGTACCCGCGAGTATGAGTTTTATTGTCATGTCTAGACAGAGGGAGTGTCACATTAATTAAATTATTACTTGCAAATAAAAAAAGAAAAAACTTAAAATAACTGCAACCTTCTATTGATGTTGATTAATATATATTCCATGTATCACTAATCATCATAAGAATAGTATATATTACCATTTTTTAAGCAAATGGGGAGTTGGTGAACCAACTACAACATCCTAAATATATAAATAAAAACAAACAACAATAACAAAAAGAGAAGGGGGATTGGGACATAGACCGTAAAACCTTCTCCAACAAGAAAATCAAAAGAGATAGGGACTAAAGTATATATTAGTAATGGTAATATATTACTACCATCTACATAATAAATTCAAATCATCGTAAAATTCAAACATTTTGTAACCAAATATGCATGTATCAATAAAGATGTGTTGTACCGTAAAAAAATAAATAAAGATGTGTTTGTTAATCAGACGTTGTTGCAAAAACTTAATTATGACCACTTATATTTTCTTGAATTTACTATATAAATAAATATGTTCATTACATTGACATGTCATAGAAAATATGTTACTTAAAACACAAGCTAGTATATAATTCTTTTAAAAAAACAGACGATGTTTATGTCTTTGAAGAATTAAGTTAGTGGTAAGAGATTGATCATGTAACTTCAAGAGTTAAGTTTATAAATTCCATAAATTGATATGATAGTATTCCTTTAATTCACAATAATTTTCTCAAACGTCCATGCAAGTATGTTTTAAAGAAATTTATTTCTTGTCATTAATGGTTATGTCGCTTGCAGCTTATGTGTGTGGCGAGAGAGGAGGACTCATATTAGAAGATCCACATCGCTTTGGAGTGTCACTAAATGGAGTTCCTGGACTAGACATTGATATGGAAAAGATATTGGTGGAAGAGAGATTAAATCAACTTCAAGCAGAGGGGACAACAGAACAAGACATTGAAGTAGAAATGAAGGACTTGGGTATGAAAAGGTAATAAAATTAATAACGGAATTTTTGGATTCATTGCACTAAACACTATGCGATTACACACATTAATTAATCTCCACAATCAATTTCAGATGAGTTAACTTGTATTACACTTTCACCAATTCATCATCAAATTATTTTCAATCGTTGACTTAATTAGATCTGACGAGCAAGATTAATAAGTGTGTCATACACAATTGTTGTGTGGAATATGAACTTATTAACTTTTTAATTGTACATTTTGAATGACCATCTATTCTAATTCTAATAAACACAAAAAGTTGAATATGTTTTGTTTATCTTCATTAATTTATCAGAGCAACTGAATATGGATGGCCAAACACATATGTATTTACAAAAGCAATGGGAGAAATGCTTGTAGAAACTTCCAAAGAAAACATGTCTGTTGTTGTTATTCGTCCCACCATTGTTACTAGCACTTATAGAGAACCTTTTCCTGGTTGGGTTGAAGGCTTAAGGTATATCGTCACACTATATATTTCTAATTTCAGTCTGTATTCTAACTTTTTTTCTAATGTACACTACTAAAATTATGCGGTTTTTATATAGCTTTCTTGTAAAGTTTTGGATCTTAATTATCCATCATATTTCTTATATTAGATTTCTTTTCTACAGAACCATAGACAGTGTAGTTGTTGCTTATGGTAAAGGAAAATTAACAAGCTTCATGGCGGATCTCGATGCAGTTGTTGATGTGGTTAGTTACCAACTATCGGTGAAACATTTCTTTTGATCAATTTCACATATTGATTCAATAATTGATGTTGAATTTGGAATAGATACCAGCAGACATGGTGGTGAATGCAATTATAGTAGCCATGGTGGCTCATGCAAATCAACCTAGCGATGATCATATCATATATCATGTTGGTTCCTCCGTTAGAAATCCAATAACATACCGTGATTTTAGAGAATATAACTTTAAATATTTCACGGAAAAACCATGGATAAACAAGGATGGAAAACCGGTTAAGGTCGATAGAGTTACTGTGTTTAGCAACTTGGCTAGCTTTCGCAGATATATGTTCATACGTTACTTGCTTCCTTTAAAGGTACCTAATTACTTCACATCCTTAATTAAAAGTGTATATGGATTGAATTAGTTTTTATACTCAATTTCCATATATTTTTCACTTTTGTTGTTAAAAGTAAAAAATGGTGAGTGTAATTTCTCATATAGCAACAATTTGCTAACAAAATTTGCATATAACAGGGACTAGAGGTGGCAAATACAATTTTATGCCAATATTTTCAGGGAATATACCTTGACTTTAACAGAAAAATTACTATTGTTATGCGGTTGGTTGATCTTTACCTTCCTTACTTATTCTTCAATGGAATGTAAGTTGATTAATACTAATTAGCAACAAAATTAAAATAATATTATAGCATTTGTTTAATATTTATTAATTAACTAAGATCAAATACTTGTTTTGGACACAGATTTGACGATATGAATACAGAAAAGTTGTTATTAACCGCAAAACAAGAAGGTGCAGAAATGAATTTGTTTTACTTTGACCCCATAATTATTGACTGGGAAGATTACTTCATGAATATTCACATTCCTGGTATCTTCAAGTACGCATTAAAGTGATGTTGTGTGAGATCATGGAGTATTTTTCATCCAATTGGCAATTGTTGCTTTAAATATGTCTTATATCAATTAAGCTTATATTTTTCTTGTATTCAAGTTAAACTTGTGCTGGTCATACTATACGTTGATTTGTAACAAATTATTAATTTTTATAATTATTGATCATATGTAGTATGTCAAATGTTTTGTTTATATAAGCAATGTATGCCAAATGTTAATTCTGACGAGTGTTTTATATTTCATATTTTACTTTTATATACTCTCGTGCAAAAAATCACCAAGACACAATCTTTGTCCCAATTGCACGATTATATTAATGGATATTGCGACTAAGTACTAATAAAAAATGATTAATCCAAATTGGATGTAGTGATCGAATACTAGTTATGTGCTACTCATACTCATATCGCAAGTTGTAGCTACTTCCTACATGAATGGACATAACTATATGGTTTCTCTATGGATCTGGTGATTCTGATGAGCTCAATTTCACATGGGAATTATACTTACAAAAATGTTAGCACTCCAAGCTCAGCTCAAGTAAGTAACTCGTCAAGATGAGATTGTATGAAATGAGTGAAATGCATGTACCTTGAGGATGATGCACATACACATGATGTAAAACTTAGGAGGTTGAAATCAAGCAATTGAAACTTGGAATTAAACAATGGTAAAACTTTGGGGCCGAAACTGCATTTAAATCAAATTGAGTAGAAATTTTATATGGTTAGGACGTTGGATGAAAAGAAAAGTGAGAAGAGAAAAAAAAATAAAAATGGTAAAATAATAAATTTACCCTTTTTTACAAGAAAATAAACTATTTGAATGAGGGTATTATTGTAAAATTATTTATTTTCACTTCTTGACACACAAATCTTGCCCAATACGGAGAGTTTTTTTTTTTTACGGTTACTAACCATTATATTTATCTCTTTCCTTATTTCTCTCTTTATCCAAACTATATAAATAATCAATTTCTTTGTTATATCTCTCTCTTTCTTTTTTCTCTCTTTTGTAAATTTACCTAAACAAAAACGGTGTTAATGAATTTTTGAAGAATATCACAATAAAAAAAATGTTTGAACTAGGTGGAAATCCTCAAAATGTTAAGTTCCAAATTATAACAACATGAACTATTTGTGCTAATGTATATGAAGGTGCACAGTTAGAACTATCATGCCAAGGTGGACAAGTGATTTCACAAATTCAATTTGCTAGCTTTGGAAATCCTCAAGGTGGATGCGGTTCTTTTAAGCAAGGCTCTTTGGAAGCTATAAATAGCAAATCTATTGTGGAAGGTGCATGTTTAGGAAAAAGTAATTGTGGATTTACCGTAACAAAAGAAATGTTTGGTGCAACAAGTGTTAATAATGCAACGAGTGTAAATAATAGTATAGCAAGATTAGCTGTGCAAGTGACATAGGTTTTCTCTAAACTAATGATGGTTAAATGTACTTTTACCCCCTTGATATTTGGGCGAATGGTTTTTTTTCTTGTAAATAAATTAAATGATTAAAAAAGATAAGATTAATAACTTTAAAAATTAATTGAGATTAAATAAAATAACAAAAAATTACATCAACCAACCCATAAAAAAATAAGCCCCTTCTTCTTCCACCCCATATTATGTAAACTCATAATCCATTAAGAAAAAGTAAATCCAAAATTCAATCTCGCTTCTACCATCCACCTTTTTTTCTCCAATTTGCCGAGACATTGGAGAAAACACAAGAGAGAGAATGTTTTCTCTTCCAAGGAGTTCGCTAGTGCCAGAAACTTATATTATTTTGTAGTAGTTCTAGGTGATACTGAGAAGATAAAACAAGCATGCATTATTTACGCATTATATCTCCAATAAAACTAAAAACAAAACATACGACTTACGCGCAACCTTGAAAGTCATCATATCAGGTCTAAGGGTCCACCTTCGTCATACTCTCAATGATCCTTTATGTGAGTAGATAAATTCATATATGCTCAAAATAAATCAATTCAAACGTACCTTAAAGACTTATATACTTATGATAAGCCTAGGTAAAATCAACATTATATGTTATTGTTTTGTAAAAAATATATAATTGTATGCTATATATCCTTTTAAAAAATTTACAGAGTGTTATCCTTAAATAAAAACCACAACATTGAATAAAAATAGTGTAAATCTCCCTAATTATATTTTTGGATAATATCCCTATTTTTTTTTTTAAGTAGTTCAGTAGATAGAAAGTCTAACTTTAAGGTAAATAAGTGGATTAAAGACCCATTTGGATTAACTTATTTTTGTGCTTATGCAAAATAGCTTATGCAAATAAATATATTTTTATGTATTATTATAAGTTTGTCAAGGTTGTTTATCATAAAATAGCTTATAAAAATATAATTTTCACAAGTTGGAACTTAAAAAATAGCATAAAACCTAATTTATATTGCATAAGTTGTTTGCATAAGCTCGAAAACAAGTTAATCTAAACGGGCCCTTAGTTTAACTTTTTAGCATGACACATATTTTTTATCAAAAACTAGCGGCCAGACAGTTCCGCATCTGTCCGTGTCTATTATGCAAACTTATGTAAAAACAATAAAAAAAGACATGTTTTATGTTATGATGAGTTTGTTAATAAAATATTTTTGCTTCTAAAAAAAAAGACATGTCTTATGTTATGGTGAGTTTGTTAATAAAATATATTTGTTGCTAAAAAAAAAGTTAGTATTATTGGTATTATGAAAAGTTCACACCAATTTTTTTTGTATCCTCTTCATATATAGCTAAGATAAAAAAAAATATATTTATTTTCTCTTTGTCTATTCTATTACTAATTACTAATATATTAAAATCGATTACCATCAAAGTTATTGATTTATCCTTATTACTTTTAACCACATTGCAAGTTTTATATACTTCATTGTAATTTCGCTAAATTTTTTATTTTTTTAAAAAATATAAGATAGCAACAGTCGGCCCTAATTTTTTTTAGAGATATATGTTCTTCCTTATCTCTAAGTTTTTTCATCTTCTTTCGTCAAAAAGGGTAGTTTTGGGTTGTTTTTTTTTTACCCAAAATCCTTGTGCATCTCTTTTAATTTGATTTAATTTAATATAAATAAGTGATTTTCACATAGATTAGATATTTCTTTTGTGAAAAGTTCACATCAAAACTATATATCCCCTTTAGTAATAGTTATAGATAATTTTTTTACCATAATTAACCAACGAGTCGTTTTGGACCATGTGTAAGTGCAACCCACACACCAAGGTTGTCAAAATCGGACCAGACTGGTCGGTCGGACCGTGAATCGGGGAGCAATCTGATCGGTTAGGCCTGAAAAATGGAGAGCAAAGGAACCGGAAAAAAAGCCCTTGAACCGGCTCCAAACCGTGGAAAACCGGTGAACCGGCCGTTTCAGAAGGTTTAGTGGTTCTGGCATTTTTTTAAGAATGATTAAAAAATTGGTCAACCTATCAACTGAAACCCTTCCCTTTCCTTTCCTCCTCTTACAGCGGCCGGCGGCACTGATTATATAATACTGTTTTTTTTTTAAAATGTATGATTTGTTTTAATAAATGATGAAGGCTTTTATCTCCAAGATTGATTTGCAATTATATTAGCAAGAATATGGAGATGGCTGAACTACCCATTTTATTGAACTTTTTGTTAAATTTGGAAGCTTTAGATTGTTAACCATGGTTAGTGAATATTGGTACTTATATAGGGTAGGGATGACAAAAAAACTCAAACCCGAGAGACTCACCCGAACCCAAACCCAAGTCAACGGACGAAACCCGATTTGACTGAGTTTGAGTTTGGGTTCGGGTGACACCCGATAATATGGGTGTGGGTTTGGTATCAGTCAAACTCATACCCGAAACCCATACACCCACCCGAAATATTTTAGAATTACCTAATTACCCCCATAGTCTCCCTCAATTTCCTTGGAAGACCTTAAATTTTAGTTGTAATTTAATTTCTTGAAAGTCTATGTTGTAATTTCTTGAAAGTCTATGTTTGAATTTCCTTGGAAGACCTTAATTTTAGTTGTAATTTACTTCAAAGTCTATGTTGGAATTTAATTTCTTAAATTTGCAAATTATTTTCAAATGTGCTGCGGGTTTGAGTTTGGGTGGAAAAAACCCGAACCCAATGGGTGTGGGCGTGGGTGTTGTTTTGCCACCCGAACAGCCTTTGAGTTTGAGTTTGGGTGATAATTTCGGGTGTGGGTTTGGTAAGTGTCAAACCCGCACCCATGGGCGCCCGTTGCCATCCCTATGGGGTTTCATTATGTACACAAGTATAGTACCAAAAGAAGAAGAAGAGTAAACATACAGAGTTTGACACACTTTATCAATAAAGAAATTAGAGATGAGTATGTATTGAGACTTGGAGAATAGAAATTGAAGACGAGACTTGAGAGGATATGAAGTAGCGTGGCTGCTTAACGGCCGTTGTTGTTTTTTCCAGAAGATTTGCTTCTCATGTCCATATACTAGCATTTTAGGGTTAGGAGAACAAGTGAGCTTAGACCATAAATAACACTAGAAAAACACCCACATAAATATGAAAAATTAATTTTTTTTTGGCTAATTAATTTTTAAATTTTTATGTATTGTTATTTTATATACTATTTTTTTAATTTTAAATTATATTTAATTAATACCGGTCCGACCCTGGTTGAATCTTTGAACCTTGAACGAGTGACTTCACCGGTTCAATGTCCGGTCCGGTTCTGTTTACCTTGCCACACATTACGCGAGTTGAGATCCTCTCCATTTTCTATTATTTCCATTTTTTTTCATTATCAAAGTTTTTAAATGTTTTAAGATGTATTGTACCAAAAAAAAAGTTTTAAGATGTATAAAAAATATTTGGACTTATTTAATGTCACACTTTTGTATTTATATTCCAAAAACTATGAAATAATGGAGGTAATGCAAATAATTAGAAATGGAAAAAACACTACACCGCCTTATCTTTTTATTTTATTTTATTTTTATAAGAGCCTTTTTTATTTTGCTTCACACTATATCAGTATATCATTCACTCTCTTCATTCATCTTCACTCCCGAAACCTAAAAGGCTAAAACCCTATTCAACATTTTTTTCTTCTTCTTTTTCCCTCTCAATATCGCATCTTAATATTAGATTCATAAGGTAAATAAATATTCTATTATTTCATTTCATTCTTCATTCACATTTCTCGTTCGTTCTCTTATTACTGGTTTTGTTTCTTAATAACTTTTTCTTTCTCTGAATTAGGGTTTCATCTTTCAACAATGGCGCATCTCGGCGGTGGCGCTGAAGCGCACGCACGGTTCAAACAGTACGAATACAGAGCAAATTCCAGTCTAGTTCTAACCACCGATTCTCGTCCACGTGACACTCACGAACCCACTGGAGAACCAGAATCACTTTGGGGAAGAATCGATCCAAAAAACTTCGGCGACCGTGTTGCTCACGACCGTCCACCGGAACTCAACGATAAAATCAACGCAGCGAAGAAAAAGAAGAAGGAAAGGGAACGAGATCCGATTGATTCTGTTTCGACGAGACGTAGTAAGCGCCGTCGTCTTCAGGAAGAGAGTGTTTTAACTGCTACTGATGATGGTGTTTATCAGCCGAAGACGAAGGAGACTCGTGCTGCTTATGAAGCTATGTTGAGTGTTATTCAACAGCAACTTGGTGGTCAGCCGTTAAGTATTGTTAGTGGCGCCGCGGATGAGATTCTTGCTGTTTTGAAGAATGATACTGTTAAGAATCCTGAAAAGAAGAAGGATATTGAGAAGCTTTTGAATCCGATTCCTGGTCCTGTGTTTGACCAGCTTGTTTCAATTGGGAAGTTGATAACTGATTTTCAGGAGGTTGGGGAGGCTGTTAATGGGTCTGGTGGTGGTGATGTGGATGGTGGTCTTGACGATGATGTTGGTGTTGCGGTTGAGTTTGAAGAGAATGAAGACGATGAGGATGAGGATAGTGATCTTGATGTTGTGCAGGAGGATGAAGAGGAGGAGGATGATATTGCTGAAGCTAATGGTTCTGGTGGTATGCAAATGGGTGGTATTGATGATGAGGATATGGAGGATGCTAATGAAGGGATGAATTTGAATGTGCAGGATATTGATGCTTATTGGTTACAGAGGAAAATTTCTCATTCTTTTGAGCAGCAGATTGATCCGCAGCAATGTCAGAAGCTTGCTGGGGAAGTGTTGAATATTTTGGCTGAGCCTGATGATAGGGAAGTTGAGAACAAGCTTTTGTTTCATTTGGAGTTTGACAAGTTTAAGCTTATTAAGTTTTTGTTGCGAAATAGGCTGAAGATTGTGTGGTGTACTCGTTTGGCGAGGGCACAAGATCAGGAGGAGAGGGAGAAGATTGAGGAAGAGATGAAGGGTTCTGATTTGTTGCAGCCGATTTTGGAGCAGTTGCATGCTACTAGGGCATCTGCTAAAGAGAGACAGAAGAACTTGGAGAAGAGTATAAGAGAAGAGGCTAGAAGGTTGAAAGATGATACTGTTGGAGATGGAGACAAGGAGAGAGATAGGGATAGGGACAGAAGCAGGAGGGGAGTCGATAGAGATGGCGAGAGTGGCTGGTTGAAGGGGCAACGTCAGATGCTTGATTTAGATAACCTTGCTTTTGAACAAGGTGGTTTGTTTATGGCGAAGAAAAAATGTGATCTTCCTGATGGGTCTTATAGGCATCTTAGAAAAGGTTATGAAGAAATTCATGTTCCAGCATTGAAAGCTAAACCCCTTGATCCTAATGAGAAGCTTGTGAAGATTTCTGCTATGCCTCCTTGGGCACAACCAGCTTTCAAAGGAATGACACAATTGAATAGAGTGCAGAGCAAAGTTTATGAAACTGCTCTCTCAAAGCCAGATAATCTTTTGCTTTGTGCTCCAACTGGTGCTGGAAAAACCAACGTTGCTGTTCTTACTATCCTTCAGCAAATTGAGCAACACAGGAACCCCGATGATGGTTCTATTGACCACAGTGCATATAAAATTGTTTATGTTGCACCAATGAAAGCTCTTGTGGCTGAGGTTGTTGGGAATCTGTCTAACCGGTTGCAGGAATATAATGTTAAGGTTAGGGAGCTCAGTGGAGATCAGTCACTAACAAGGCAGCAGATAGAAGAGACTCAAATTATTGTTACAACTCCCGAGAAGTGGGATATTATCACAAGGAAGTCGGGAGACCGAACTTATACACAGCTTGTGAAGCTTCTTATTATTGATGAAATTCATCTCCTTCATGATAACAGAGGCCCCGTTCTTGAGAGTATTGTTGCTAGAACACTTAGGCAGATTGAAACAACGAAAGAATTTATTCGTTTGGTGGGATTGTCGGCTACTCTCCCTAACTATGAAGATGTGGCACTATTCTTGCGTGTCAATCCGGACAAGGGGTTGTTTTATTTCGATAACAGTTACAGACCTGTGCCTCTTTCTCAACAATATGTGGGAATCACAGTAAAGAAGCCTCTTCAAAGGTTCCAATTGATGAACGACATCTGTTATGAAAAAGTTATGGGTGTAGCTGGTAAGCATCAGGTTCTTATCTTTGTACATTCAAGGAAAGAAACTGCTAAAACTGCTAGAGCCATCAGAGATGCCGCACTTGCAAATGATACTCTTGGTAGATTCCTTAAAGAAGATAGTGCAAGCCGTGAGATTCTTCAGACTCATACTGATCTTGTGAAGAGTAGTGACCTTAAAGATCTTCTGCCGTATGGTTTTGCTATTCATCATGCTGGTATGACAAGGACTGATCGTCAACTTGTTGAGGATCTGTTTGCTGATGGACATGCTCAAGTTTTGGTATCTACTGCTACCCTTGCCTGGGGTGTGAATCTCCCAGCCCATACAGTTATTATCAAAGGGACACAGATTTACAACCCTGAAAAGGGGGCCTGGACTGAACTGAGTCCTCTTGATGTCATGCAGATGTTGGGTCGTGCCGGAAGGCCCCAATATGACTCTTATGGTGAGGGAATAATTGTTACTGGACACAGTGAGCTGCAGTATTATCTCTCTCTGATGAACCAGCAACTTCCTATCGAGAGCCAGTTTATTTCCAAGCTGGCCGATCAGTTGAATGCAGAGATTGTTCTCGGTACTGTTCAAAATGCAAAGGAAGCCTGTCATTGGCTTGGATACACTTACTTGTTTGTCCGTATGGTGAGGAATCCTTCCCTATATGGTTTAGCACCGGATGCCATAACGAGTGATAAAACATTGGAGGAGAGGAGGGCTGATTTGGTAAGTATCTCACTGCTCTAATTTATCATTTGTTTGGTTTTCATTACCTGAACTAAATCAGTTTCTGTGTCATTATTTGGTTGTTTACTAGGTTCATTCCTTGCTGTTAGTTATTGTTGTTGTCATTGCTTTGATTTATGTAGTAGAGTTGCATGAGAAGGGAACCAGATCTTGGTTTATTTATTGCTAGCTTCCTTTTTTATGCTGTTTGTTATTGTAATTGGTATAATTTCTGTAGGATTTCATGAAAGGGAACCAAATCATCATGGATTCAGTAAGGCATAGGCTCTTCAATTTTTTTTGATGTTTGATTTTCTTGTTTGATTATTTAAACACAGGTTCTTTAACTTCATTTGAAGTTTGATTTTTCTCCTCTGAACTAAACCAATCCCCGTGGTCATTATTTGGTGTTTTACTAGGTTCCTTTCTGATATTGATTGTTGTTGTCATTGGTTTGATTTGTGTAGAGTTGCTTGAGTAGGACATCTGATATTCATGGCTTTGAGAGCTACCCACCCACTTTAATTTTGGGATTGAGAATTACCCGTTTTGGTTTATTTACTAGTTTCCTTTTTCGTAGTGTCTGTTCTTGTCATTGGTATAATTTACGTAGAATTGCATGAAAAGGGAACCAAATCATCGTAGACTCTAGTAAGTCATAGGTTAGTGTCTGTTCCTTTTTATGTTTGATTTTTCTCCTTTGAATATTTAAGACACAGCCTCTAACCTTTTTTAAGTTTGATTTTTAAACCAATTAGTGTGTCGTTATTTGTTTTTTTTACTGAGTTCGTTTCTGTTAGTGATTGTTGTTGTCACCAGTTTGATTTGTGTAGAGTTGTATAGGACGGAAACCGGATCTTCATTGCATTGAGAATTACCCACTTCAGTTTTGTCTTTGAAAATTATCTGCTTTAGTTTTGGTTTATTTACTAGGTTCCCCTTTCGTGGTGTCTGTCATTTTCATTGGTATAATTTTAGTAGAATTGCATGAAAAAAGGAACCAAATCATCATAGACTCTTGTAAATCAGTTTTACCTTTTTATTGTTTGATTTTTCTCCTTGAAATATTTAAGACAGGCTCTATAACGTTTTCTGATGTTTGATTCTTTTCCTCTGAACTAAAGCAATTCCTGTGTCTTTATTTGGTTTTTATACTAGGTTTCTTTATGTTAGTGATTGTTGCTGTCATCAGTTTGATCTGTGTAGAGTTGCATGAGAAGGGAACCAAATCGTCATGACTTTGCTAGTGGCGGTTCTTGTCATTGGAATAATTTATGTAGTTTATTCACTAGGTTCCTTTATGGTAGTGGCTGTTCTTGTCATTGGCATAATAATTTATGTAGAGTTACATGAGAATGGAACCAAATCTTTGTAGACACATGTAAGACATAGTCTCTTTAACTTTTTATTTTTCTCTTTAACTTTTTCTGAAGTTTGACTTTTCTCTGAATTAAACCAACTCCAATATCGTTGTCATTATTTGATCTTTTACTCGGTTCCTTTCTGTTAGTGATTGTTGTTGTCATCGGTTTGATTTGTGTAAAGTTGCATGAGAAGGGAACCTGATTTTGTAGTTTTGAGAATTACCCTCTTTAGTTTTGGTTTACTTACTAGGTTTCTTTTTGGTTGTGTCTGCTGTCATTGGTATAATTTACGTAGAATTGCATGAAATGTGAACCAAATCTTCCCTTTCGGTAGTGTATATCTTCCACTGTTTTTGGAAGTTTGATTTTTCTCCATTGAATATTTTTGGATATATATTGCTTATTTATGCTGTCTTGTGTATTATCATTTTATTGTCTAACCTTGCTCTATTTAAATTTTGCAGATTCACACGGCTGCAACCATCTTAGATAGAAATAATTTGGTGAAGTATGATAGGAAGAGTGGATATTTTCAGGTCACCGACTTGGGTCGAATTGCAAGTTACTACTACATAACACACGGAACGATATCCACATATAATGAGCATTTGAAGCCTACTATGGGGGATATAGAGCTTTGTCGATTATTCTCATTGAGTGAAGAATTCAAGTATGTAACTGTAAGGCAAGATGAGAAGATGGAGCTCGCAAAGCTCTTAGACCGCGTTCCCATTCCCATCAAGGAAAGTCTGGAAGAGCCAAGTGCCAAGATCAATGTTTTACTGCAAGCTTACATCTCACAATTAAAGCTTGAAGGGCTCTCGATGACATCTGATATGGTGTTTATAACTCAGGTTTGTTTCTTACCTCTCCAAGTTATTGTTAGTGGTATTATATTTCTTTTATGTCTCTGTTTCTTATCTTTGAGAAGTTATTGGAAATGGTGTTAATCATTATTACTTTTAGCTGATTCATGTATTTTATTTCTTTCAGAGTGCTGGACGTCTTTTGCGGGCTCTTTTTGAGATTGTCCTGAAACGCGGCTGGGCACAATTGGCTGAGAAGGCTTTGAACTTATGCAAGATGGTGACCAAGAGGATGTGGAGTGTCCAAACTCCTCTTCGTCAGTTCAATGGAATTCCAAGTGATATATTAAAAAGTTTGGAGAAGAAGGATTTGGCTTGGGAAAGGTATTATGACCTGTCATCACAAGAGATAGGTGAGCTTATGCATGCACCGAAGATGGGGAGGACCCTTCATAAATTTATCCATCAATTTCCAAAGCTGAATCTTGCAGCTCATGTGCAGCCCATTACTCGCACAGTTTTGGGGGTTGAGCTTACAATTACTCCAGATTTTGCATGGGATGACAGAATACATGGATATGTTGAGCCGTTCTGGGTGATTGTGGAGGATAATGATGGTGAATATATCCTTCATCACGAGTATTTTTTGCTGAAAAAACAGTATATTGAGGAGGATCACACTTTAAATTTCACAGTGCCAATATATGAGCCTCTTCCTCCTCAATACTTCATACGTGTTGTTTCTGATAAATGGCTGGGATCCCAAACTGTTTTGCCAGTTTCTTTCAGGCATCTAATTTTACCTGAAAAGTATCCTCCACCTACTGAACTATTGGATCTGCAACCACTGCCGGTTACTGCCCTGAGAAATCCATCCTATGAAGCTCTTTATCAGGAGTTTAAGCATTTCAATCCGGTGCAAACGCAGGTCTTCACAGTGTTGTATAATTCTGATGACAATGTTTTAGTTGCTGCTCCAACTGGGAGTGGCAAGACTATATGTGCAGAATTTGCAATTTTGAGGAATCATCAAAAATTGCCTGATAGTGTCATGCGTGTTGTATATGTTGCACCCATTGAAGCTCTTGCCAAGGAACGGTATCGTGATTGGGAGAAGAAGTTTGGGGGTGGTCTCAAGTTGAAGGTAGTGGAGTTAACAGGAGAAACTGCTACTGATCTAAAACTGCTTGAGAAAGGTCAGGTTATTATTAGTACTCCAGAGAAATGGGATGCTTTGTCCCGCCGCTGGAAACAGAGGAAACCTGTTCAGCAAGTTAGTCTTTTTATCATTGATGAGCTCCACTTAATTGGAGGTCAAGGAGGTCCTATTTTAGAGGTTATTGTATCCAGGATGAGATATATAGCTAGTCAGGTTGAAAACAAGATTCGTATTGTGGCTTTGTCAACATCACTTGCAAATGCAAAGGATCTAGGAGAATGGATTGGAGCTACCTCCCATGGCCTTTTCAATTTCCCCCCTGGTGTTCGTCCTGTTCCATTGGAAATTCACATTCAAGGTGTAGATATTGCTAATTTTGAGGCTAGGATGCAGGCAATGACCAAACCAACTTACACTTCTATTGCCCAACATGCCAAGAATGGGAAACCTGCTATTGTATTTGTCCCTACAAGAAAGCATGTTCGACTGACAGCTGTGGATTTGATTACATACTCAGGTGCAGACAGTAGCGAGAAGCCTTTTTTGCTGCGGTCTAAAGATGAGCTTGAACCTTTTATTAACAAGATCAGCGATGAAATGTTGAAAGTCACCTTAAGTGAAGGTGTTGGTTATTTGCACGAAGGCTTGAATAGTCTTGACCATGACATCGTAGCGCAACTGTTTGAAGCTGGCTGGATTCAGGTCTGCGTTTTAAGCAGTTCCATGTGTTGGGGAGTGACACTGTCTGCTCATTTGGTGGTTGTAATGGGCACACAGTACTATGATGGGCGGGAGAATGCTCAGACAGATTACCCAGTTACCGATTTGCTACAAATGATGGGTCATGCTAGCCGTCCTTTGGTGGACAATTCTGGAATATGCGTCATCTTATGCCATGCACCACGTAAAGAGTACTACAAGAAGTTTCTTTATGAAGCATTCCCAGTTGAAAGCCATCTTCATCACTTCTTGCATGACAACTTAAATGCTGAAATTGTTGCTGGGATTATTGAAAACAAGCAAGATGCTGTAGATTATCTTACATGGACATTTATGTACAGGAGGCTTACCCAGAATCCTAATTACTACAATTTACAAGGAGTTAGTCATAGACATCTTTCTGACCACCTCTCAGAGATGGTGGAAAATACATTGAGTGAATTAGAAGCAAGCAAGTGTGTTGCTATTGAGGATGATATGGATCTCTCTCCTCTTAACCTTGGAATGATTGCGTCATATTATTACATCAGTTACACAACAATTGAAAGGTTTTCATCATCATTGTCCTCAAAAACAAAAATGAAGGGTCTGTTGGAGGTTCTATCATCTGCATCAGAGTATGCTCACCTTCCAATACGACCCGGGGAAGAAGAGGTGGTTCGAAGGTTAATCAACCACCAAAGGTTTTCCTTTGAAAACCCAAAAGTCACTGATCCACATGTTAAAGCAAATGCTTTGCTGCAGGCCCATTTCTCTAGGCAATTTGTTGGTGGCAATCTATCATTAGACCAGAGGGAGGTACTGCTTTCTGCAAACAGGCTGCTGCAGGCAATGGTGGATGTAATATCGAGCAATGGTTGGCTTAGCATGGCTCTTCTTGCTATGGAAGTAAGTCAAATGGTAACACAAGGAATGTGGGAGCGAGATTCTATGCTGCTACAGCTTCCACACTTCACAAAGGATTTGGCTAAGAAATGCCAGGAGAACCCAGGGAGGAGTGTAGAAACTGTCTTTGATTTATTAGAGATGGAAGATGACGAGAGACGGGAATTGTTGAACATGACAGATTCACAGCTTTTGGATATTGCTCGATTTTGCAACCGTTTTCCTAATATTGATTTGACATACGAAATCTTGGACAATGACAATGTGCGAGCTGGGGATGATGTAACACTACAGGTTACTCTGGAGCGGGATCTCGAGGGCAAAACAGAAGTAGGACCGGTTGATGCTCCTAGGTATCCGAAAGCCAAGGAAGAAGGGTGGTGGCTTGTTGTTGGTGATACCAAAACCAACATGTTGCTTGCAATTAAACGTGTGTCGTTGCAGCGTAAGTTGAAAGCCAAACTGGAGTTTGCTGCTCCTGCTGATGCTGGAAAGAAATCCTACGTCCTCTACTTCATGTGCGATTCTTACATGGGTTGTGATCAGGAGTATGGTTTCACCCTTGATGTTAAGGAAGAAGATGGTGATGATGAATGAATGAAAAAGTAATTTTTCTGATTCTCTAGTCTAATTTTTTTTTGCCTAGATCTACAATATGTTCAATGTTCAGTGCTTTTTGTAACACATATACTAGTATGTTAAATTTATCTATTTTTCTGACAATTAAAATGCTGCATTTTAAATTACACTATACTTGATCTTATTTAAAAGCTTAAATTAATGAAATGTTTGTCCTTTACAGTTTCATGAAAGCTGCAAATGAGAAAAGGATAATACTTCCATGCTGAAGTTTTTATTTTGTTCTGGTAAATACTATACTTAATCTTATTTAAAAGCTTACTCTGATTATAGAGTTCAGTACTAATTACATGCCTTAACAATGTGGCAGGTAAAGAAGTAATTGCTGCTAGAAATAGCATAAGGATGTAACACTGTAGGCTGATTATGGAAAAACTGTAACACTGGAACATTTTTGTTCAATTGTAATGATTATGGATTTAATGGTATCAATTGTAATGATCAAATCCTTAATTTTCCCATATGGGGATCCTGGAGAACTCGTTATTATGTCTCCATACATGCTTTTATATGGTTTTGGAGATCTGCTGAACTTAGCTTTACTGTAGTTGTACAGATGTTTATATTGCAGTTTGGTTATCCAAGTTTATTTTCCTAACTTGAATGATGATAACACACAAGTTGATGTCAAAGCAACCTGTTTTTTTAACCATCTAATTTTTGTTGTTATCATCTGCATAAACTTCTTGAATGTCTGAGTTAGCAATATGATTTATGAATATCCAGTTTGTAGTAGTATATGGAACAAATAGTTATGAGTTGTTGAATATATTTATTATTATTTAAAAAAATAATAAAAAATTTGTTCTCTTTCTTTGTATCATGTGTTTTTACACTAGACATTTTACCTGTTATCATTTTTATATAACATTTGCTCTAAAATTTGGATTCTATTTCTACATGATATATGATTATGATATTTACAAATAATGCTTTCATTCATTCATGGATCCTTTGAAATTCATCAACAAAATCACGGTGTGATGACTAGCTATCTCAGGGATTTGTAGACTTTGTATTTTATGCATCAATGTGGTTACAAGGAGTGCTAGAAATACTCTCTTCTCAACATTTTCTCTAACCCTTGCCCTTTAACAGGGTAAAATATATATGGGTCTCACAATCTTATGTGGATCTATTTTCAAATGATGGAATCACGTATTTTTTTGTTAATTGATGTTAAAATGACGGACTCACCAATTAGAAAGTGAGGAAAATTCTAATATAGACCACTTCTTCAAATGGTCCATGGTGGACCAATATATGAAAAATATTTAAAATATTATCGTTAATATATGTTGATGTTTTAAAGTATAATTTAATGGTTATTAACATAGTTGAGATATTTTTATCACGATGAGTTTGACAAAATCACAATAGCACTGAAATTATGTGTGTTGTGATTTTGTCAATGTTATAGCTAAAGCAAACATGAATTGAGAAAGGTTTTCGCAATCCCATAAAGAAGCATGGTTTTATATAAACAAAGTTTTTTTTCTTCAAATCCACACAACATTTATAGAACAGAAGGAACTATGTTCACAAGTAATTGATGAGTATATCCTTCATCTTCAAAGCTACATGGAATATTGTTACAACTTAAAATATGAACTTAGCATAATCTATTGTGAAAGAGCACTAGTGTTGTAGACAAGGAGTGCACCACCAGCTAGAAGACCAGCTAGAGTTACTGCCCAGATAGCCAAACCGGTCGTACCTGCGATTTATAAAATTTGTTATCATACTATTGCCAGGAAGAAAATGTTCTTTTACATTTAATTTTGATGGTGTGACCTAGAAAATCCTTGTTCAATTGGTTTTATCAATTCAATCACCATGAATCGAATGACTAATATATAAACAAATAAAGTAAAAAAGTATTAAAAAATTTGGTCGAACCAACTCCTATTCAATCTGGTTCAATTAGAATACCGTTACAAAAGAATCGAACCAACCGACAAATGACAAACCGATTGATTTCTATTTAAATTTTAAACTAGTTGAATTGGCCATTTTTAAGAGCAAGCACTTGTATAGAGGAATAAAATCCCTAAAAATCATGCTATTGTCTCTTCAAGTCAATTTTAAGACATCAAAGTTACTAAAAAAAAGAAGTTTCTTACCTCCGGTGTAGACATCGCCGGTTGGTGACCAGTCCTTGGGCTCGTAGATAGGACTGCGTAATAAATCAGACGAATATAAATTTCAATAAGTAGGTCAAAGTATGTATAATTTGATGAAAATAATTAATAAGTAAACATCAATACCCAACAAATTCTAAATAGCATGATTGTATATTTGAGATTAGTTCCTCTCATGAAAGAATTCTTTCACCTAACTATGCTAATTATTATATGTATAAAACAAGACCGAAAATTCATTAAAAAAAAAAAATGTAAGTTACCTGTATCCATCAACATTAGCACCATATTTGTCCACAAACTGGTAAACACCCTTTCCCTGAATTATATTGAAGTTCATAAGTTAGAAGATGAGATGGTAACTTAAGCAATAATCCAGAAAAATCCAAAAGTAAATATTAAGATAAGAGTTGCCCATGTAGAACTGATTATCATAAACATGAAAGTTAATTTAACTCAATATTGTATTTTCCTTCAATGTTGTTCATTAAATCTTATATGAAATTTACTACACTTTATCTTTTGACAAACTTTACCTGTTTAGAAACTACTTATTTTATTTTTTTCATATAAGAATGAGTGCTTATAGTTCAAATTCAAACCAAGAGGTCAACGCCAGAAGCCGAATAAATCACTATATTTTCTGTTAACGATATAATTTTGGTTTTTAACCCTGATGTTTTCGTGGAAATGAATCTTGTTAATCCAGAGTTCCATCGGAAAGTAAGTAAAATCATATGAATGATTATGATTCGAACTATGATTCTCCTATACAATTCGACCTTAACAAAAGTTTATCGACCACTTAAAACCAACCATTTGTTTCTGTTAACAATATATTATGCTATTGTATTTGTATACTATGCTATAGTATAAAGTTTCACCAAACACTTAAAAGATGCTAGATCATTGGTAATAAGAGTTTAAACTTGTAACATCAAGGTGTCGAGTTTGAATCTCGTCATAAACAGTTGTAAAATGACCATTAATATCACTTGAATTAATAAAAATTTCCCTCCCTAAATTTTTTCTTTTAAAGAAAGTCTCACAAAAAAATTACTATATACACCCTAGCCTCCGACATTAATTATAAAACAAATATTCTCTTTTCAGATTCATTGAATAACTGATATATCGTCTATTATATACACCAAAATAAAAATTAAACACAATTGCTAACCTTTTGTTTCCTGCCAGAAGCATCAAGTCCATTAGGCAAGTCCATGCCACCTCCAGTTCCTGAAATCATAAATCATATTAGAAATCATAATCTATAATATATTTGTATGCATGCATATAATTGATCAAAGTAATTAAAAGGTGCTAAATATTAATTAATTAACCATAAGGTGTGTCAGTCTTAATCTTCTTAACACCACTAGCAACAACTCTGAATGGCCTTGAAAGGTTAGGAAGTCCTCTAACTGATGATTTCTCAACCATGAAAGGAGTTGGTTTCAAACTCACTGAAGCCATAACTGAAGAAGCCATTACAATTATTTTCTGATTGTTGCAACAAAACAAGTTACTCTATGTGTTAGTAATAAAGAGTGTTCTATATGGATTAGTGATTTTGTTTTTGCCACGTGGCAATGAATATGTGGTAGAAATGAGGATATGGTATTGCATACATTATCTTAAATTATTGAAATTAAATTTTCACCTTTTATTTTTTTTGGTAGATGAAAACAAAGAAAATCCGAAAACTCATCTAGATGCATGCAGACGTGGATATTACTTCTATTAATTGTCTCCCACAAATAATATACAGTATGTGAAATAGATTTTTTTTTTTGTTTTTGTATTAAATGTTCCATTAACAATACCATAGTTGAAAATAATTAATTAAATAGTTTACAGAGAATTTTTTGGATCGCAACTAATGTTTTACAATTCTTGTTTATCACGGCACTAAGTGGACGGATGAATTACAAAAATTTTATATGCAATTATGCATACATATAATTAAAAAACTCCAAAAATTGTCAATTTTATATATTAAATTAAATATAAAGAATCAACTAACTAACCTTTCAGAATGCAGCGGTCTTGTTAGAGATAGTAGCGGTGTTTGCCTGGTTAATTATGTCCGCAAACTCGGTACTTGTGATGCACCTATGCAGAGATGTAGGGTATATATATTGGTATGGATTTGACTCGGAAACAGAGAATTACTCACCTTGAAGTTGATTGTGACTCAAAGGTGCTAGTCATGGTCACAAATAATTGAACCATTAACGGAAACATACTTACCTTGATTAGGCGCATTCGGGATCTAAAGAGCATGAGCTGACAAGTTCAGATCAACCATACTTGACATGAGGGAAACATATAAGTTGATTGGTTAGCTAACTTTAGTCTATCTTTAAACTCTTTTTTTTTGTACAAAATCTTTGAACTCTTTTGATTTGCATGTTTTGGAGAATCCTCCTTAAAAACTTCAAAGGCTCCTTTTTTATGACATATCCGATGCTTGCATGCCTCGAATTGTTCGCTTAACTTTGTAGGTTTTTTCTTTCCTCTTTGGGGGCTTTGCCCCCCTTTTTGTTCAAAAAAAATATATTCTAGAGAGAGTTACAACATATTTTCAATAATAGCATGATCACAAATTTACGGTTATAGTAAACTTGTACTTGACCATACTCTACATAATAACACACATAGGTTTATAATACATCCATGTCTTGAAAAAATGTCAAATTTTCTCAGAAACAAAAAGAACTAGAAATGATAATGTTCAAAGGTTTCAATACTTCAACTATAAACAGCTGGAACTAATATCTCGAAGCCTTAAAGCCGCTGCCAATCCGCTATCTATGGCACCTTCAACATTCGGACTAACACAGAAGTCACCACATATGGCTAGTCTCTTGTTTCTGTCCCAAAGACATTTTTCCTCTTGAGCAATACTAGTAGCTGGAAATGCACTCCCCCTACAAAACCTTTCAAGATTATTACAAAAAAGTTCTCGACTTCTCATTATAGGGCACGTTTGGATTGATTTATTTGTACTTGTCTATTGACAGGCACTTTGAGAAAATTTTGAAGAACTTATGAAAATAACTTATGACATATTCATAACCTGTTTTCAGCTTATTTTCACAAACTCTTGAGGATAGTTTACGAAAATAGCTTATAGCTTATATGAAACCAGTTTGGCTTTATTTTATCTTTTGTTAAAGAAATGCGTAAACATAAGTACTTATATGATATGATAAGCGCTTAACTATCCAAACAAGGCCTAAATATACATCAAATACTAAGCAAGGATCGACCAAAACATTGTAAAGAAAGGGGTTAATTATTATTATCTTAACATGGACCTCTTTGTTTAACCTGCTACAACAGGTTAAGTAACCGAATAACGAAAACTAATCTGCAACAAACGAAAACTAACCTGCAACACAGCAAGGTTATTCAGGATGGTTAGTAATCCAGATTTTATAGCTTAAATGCTATGATATCGGGAAATACTTTCAGTGGTGAGACTGAATGTTCTGTGAAGGTTTTAAGAGAGTTGGTTGTTATTGGTGAGAAAGTCAGTTCAAGAACAGATGTTGGCTTGATTCCACCAACTTCTCTCTTTGGAACACTGTAATTTCAGGTTATGCACAGAATGGTTTAACAAGGACTGATATCTCTCTTTTTCACAAAATGACGACGACGGAATTTACTCCTAAATCCTTTCAGCTTGTGCTCAACTACGATTTCTAAGTTTTGGAAAATGGGTCCATCAGTTAATAAAAAGCCAAAATCTTGAGCAAAAATTTGTTTCATCGGCTCAACACTAACCTAGTAAATTTTTAGTTTTGCTTAGCTCGTTACTTAACCTGCTGTAGCAGGATCAACAAGGAGGTTCATGTGAGGTGTCGGTGCTACATAAGCTATAATCTAGAACTTGAGATAGTTCTCTCGGGTCTCAAGGCTCTATCTAATGATCGAATGTAACGCTAGCAATATTATATATGTCCATGACATGTGAAATTGCAGAAAAGTCAGATTTACTTACCATCTATGGGCCTTCTTGAAAAAGGGCTGTGATATATTAGCACCTGTACTTCGAAACTCTTGGAAAAGCTCTTCAGCCACTTTATTCAATATAACGTCTGATGGCTTCTTGAGTCCCGTTTGAGCGATTATATTCTCTGCATATTCTGCTGTTGAATGAAGAACCCATCTTTCACTATAAAGTAAGGATGCAACCTTGTAAGCAATGAAAACTGAACTAACAATATTATTTGATGGAGTAAGGCGAGATTAAACGAATACCTTGTAGTAGAACGGCCTGGCTTGCTGCTATCACAGTAAGCCCAGCTTAAAACTTTAGAATTTTTAATAGAGAAGCCTTTAACTGGAATCTGAACATAAAATTGAAATTTGTAGATTAAGATCCTTGATTCTACATGGCAAGGAAGACCTTGGGGAAGTGCTTATTTATAAGTTGTTTTTATAATAAAAGGTAAAATAAGTCAAACTGTTTTCATATAAGCTATAAGTTCTTTTCATAAGTTATTCTGGAAAACTTATTGAAATAAGCTGAAAATGCTTATGGACATGTCATAAATTATTTTCAAAAGCTCTCACAAACAGTCTCACAAGTTGCACAACTGCTTATGTCAGTAGATAAGCATAAATAAGTCAATTCAAACATAAATGCAATACCTTTATGCACAAAAATAATTAGGATAAGCATCCCATGTTTTACATTGTAATAGTCAGTCCGCAATTGCATTATACCATTTTGAATTTTTGGTTTACAAAAATTACCACAAACTTATTCCTGTCAATCTAATTTTTAGTTGTTACATACACGATATCGAGCTCCATAACTTCATGAATGAAAAAAAAAAAAAAAAAAAAAAAAAAGACAAAGGAATAAGACATCAAGCTTCACAATAGAAAAGAAAATAAAGAATCATCCCGGGAAAACCAAGCATGAGATGAAATGGTTCCAAAATCAAAGGAACCATATAAAATCATTTATTAGAAAACTATAGAATATAATGACAGTTCGAGAATTGTATAGCTTCATCGTACCGTTGACAGAGGCTCCGCAAATGCCAGCATTACTGCGAAACATGGCCTAACGGGAAGATTGTGCAACTTTTCTGACAACTCAGGCAGCAACTTCAAATCTGCGTCCTCGCAAATTCAAAAAGTATAAATCATTCAAAATATATTATTGGCATAGATGACTCTCGATAAAGCTAATTTTCTAATAAAAAGAACTTTCTAAGAAAGTTCAAAACATTGTCTCCTTGAAAGATAAATGAATCAGGGATCGCATGCGAAAAATAAAAAGAAATTTGAGGATAGAAAGCATATCCATACCAAGTGGTGGCACCCGTCCTGTAACTTCGGCAATCCTAGTAGAAACTATATTCTTATCTGATGCAACAAGTCCCTTAAACTGACCAAGATTTTGTCCATCCACGCCTATCAATGACCACAATTTCTCATCATTCAACCACTCAACTCTTCCGATACCTACACCAAACTTGCTTTCAACACCTAATAATACGTAATAATGATAAGCTTTTTCATTGGATTCACGGTTAACTCTGAATAACAAAAGTGATTAATAGAAATAATTAAGTAGATACCACTTTCACTGCACAATGCTTTGCATATAGAATTCATGCCTGGAACACCCACAAATCTCTTGCTTAATCCTTCCTAAAAGATATGCCAGTCAGACAAAACAATATTCTATTAAATTTGATCTCAAATGCACTTGGATTGTGTTACAAGTCATGTCTACTTTAAAGCTGCACCTTAATGACTTTCCGAGAAAATCACTTTTTTTCTAATATTTAAGGTGCAGCTAAGATATACTATGAAGCACAAATACAGACACGACACTACATCAACACGTAGACGGTAGACACTAATAATAAAATATAAATAATTTAAACATATGAAAAATATTTGTTAACCTGTTCTATGCTGTCAAATTTAAGGGTTTGAAAATCAAAAAAGCCAAACTTTTCTTTCCACTCGGCTACTAGACCCCTTGACTCCCATTCTTGAACTAGACGCACCACTTCAGGATTGCTAACTGAGAAAAACGGAGCACCGTGATCGAAATGCAGCTCCTTTCCATCTTCAGCTTTCTCTCTGGATTTCAATAAATTAAGAAAACTAAGGACCCTCATTTTATCACTAAACCAATGACAAGTAATTGAATTCTAGTAACATTCAGAAGGAAATACCAGCTTTAACTGTGTTATGCTCTATAAAGCACGGACACCGGACACGACACCGATAATAATTTGTGAACATGACATATCTCAATGTAATCATAAGTGTCGGTGTCGGACACCAACGCGCGTCCGGCACCGGGACATGCCTAATCCAAAGAGTGTCCGTGCTTCATAGATTATGCTGCTCTAAACTAAAGTACTTCACTCTAAATACAAGCACTGTTTCTTTGACCAAGCAATGACAATCTATAAAGTTAAGAATATACTACTTGCTTTAAAACAAGGCTTCAAATAATGGATACTAAAAGATTGAATATTAAAATAGAGATTAAGCTACATGCTATGAAACTGAGAAATTGCAATACTTAAGCCAGCACAGCAATAAGTCTTCAGATATAGCAATAATCAAATATAGCAATCAGACACATCCAAACGGACCCTAAGTATATAATGATGTCATATAGCAGTTGCTATAGCAGTAACACTATTGCACAGTGGAATAATTCGAACAAATCGTTATTGTTCCACGATATAATATAAAATATTACTCCCTCTAGTCCTTAATAAGATTACTTTTTAGATTATAAATCAAATACATTGGTTACTCACGAATCTAAAAAGTAAATTTTTTCTTATATTAAGGAACAGAAGTAGTATCAAATAGCAGTTAAAGCGACTATTTTCCGCGATCTATGATTGACAACACTAACTTAATAGCTTCAAAATACTAATCCAATTATATATATAACAATAATTAAAGAGAACCCATTACATAAAAAAAGAAAAAGGGGAAAAATGAAAATTGAAAACCCAAATAAAATAAAGAAACCTTCTTTGGGACATGCGTCCACCAGGGCCCCTAGCTGACTCAAAGAGTGTAACAGAAATCCCATTTCTGGCAAGAGTTGATGCACAAACTGCTCCTGAAACTGCCACCATTCCATAATCATAATTATATAATAAGAATATTACAACAACTAATAAAAAAAAAATGATGAAATGGGTAGAGAGAGGGTGAAAAATGATGCTTACTTCCACCACCCAACACAGCAACCTTAAAGGCAGTGTTACTCATTATTGTTTGGTTGTTGTTGTTGTTGGTAATGGATTATGAGAGAAGGGGTTGTGTTGGAACTGGAAAGTAGTTGTAACAACAGTGGAAATATTCATGGTGGTGGCTTGGACTTTAGGGTGCATTATACAACACTTTTTCCAATGGGGTCATTATCATATAAATTTCTTAGCTTCCTAATACTAATCTCAGTATTAAGATTACCGGCAAAATTAACATTCACAAAACTAGGTGGTTATTGAAAAGATGATATCAAATCAAATTAAAGGGTTAAAGAAGCAGTTCGTTCGGTGAAATTGAAAATACTACTCACTCCGTCCCAAAATTTTAGTTTATTTTTGGAGTTTTGCCCGAAGATTAAGAAATGATAAATAAAGTCATTTTTACCCTTATTTTATTAAGAAAGAGAAAATATATTTAATTAATGTTTTAACTTTTGTAAGGGTACAAATGGTAAAATATCATTAAATATGCATTAATTTCTTAAAAAGATTAAAGTTTTGGGATAAAATTAAAAAGCTAAAAAATTAAAGATTTGGAATGAAGGAAATTAAAGATTTGGAACGGAGAAAGTAACATTTTTTTGTTAAAAATAAAAAAAAAAAACTAACATTAAAAATGAATTACTAATTTTTCCTAGTAAGTGTACTGGCCGAGACCCAAAAAAATAGAATGGGTTGGATTCGCTTCAGTGTCATAAAGGCCCAACATGCCTAAAGGTTCGATCTGAGTAGTTTATACGGAGAGATCGAATGGATAGTTAAGGACTTGGTCATAAAAGGGTGGATGCGATAGGCCATGTGGGACACCTCACTCAGAAAAGGCAGAGCTAACCGCTTCTACGACGCCCACCAACTATTCTCGCCAAGATAGGTATCTAAAGACTTATATATATGAAACCTCGGGGGATACTAAGGATCATTAATTTCTACATACTCACCTAAACTCATATTTAGATCATCTCTCGGTCAATGTGACACTATAACAGTTACCCTAAAAATTGGACATGCACAATTAAAAAAACAACTATCTTGTAAATATAGCTAAGTTGAAAATGGTAAAAATATCCATAATAAAGAAACAGTGGTCTCGCAAATATGACTTAGGTGACAACGGTAAAAACATTAATATGCAGAGGTGTCATTTCGAAGTTGCAATTCTCCATTTTTAAGTTTAGCTACCATACTACTAAAACAAGAGAGAAAAGAAATAAATGATTGATATTAATTAGTTGTTTTGTTGGCTTGGATATGAATATTCGAATGGCATTTCTATTATTGCTATAAAGTGATTCAAAACAAAGAAAAAAAGAAGTTGATAATGGAGATGGGCAATTGGTCATGAATCAGGAATCAATCCCCCCATAATGTATGTTATTCACAAGGTCCTTTAACTAAACAGACACCAACACCATGCTCTACATTAAGCCTACCCATTTCCTAGTGAAGGTTTATTTGCAAGTTGGATGAATGTGAAGTGTGTGTTGGGCTTCGAGGGGGAGTCTCACTGGGTTAGATCGGCACATTGGACTTGAGCAACCTTACAAGTGACTCTAACACCATATCTTCACTCAAAACCTTAAAACATTGAGTTTATAGATCCTCTCACTTATAAAGTGTTCAATCTCAACTCTTTCAATGTATGATTTTTTCTGACACTTGATAAATCTCAATAGTGTGATCTATAAACCAAAGTGTTAGGATGCGATATTATATAGTATAAGATAGTGTCGTCATATTATTTAAGGTGGGGTTCAGGGGTTATTGGATTCTGTTGCAGTCTGCCACATATATAAAAACTTCCCCTCATATCACCTCATACCATGGATATGTTCTGCAATAATGCATTGGAATCGTTTAAAGAAGGGTAAAAGAGGGGTTTTATATGAAAAAAGGAAAAAGCTAGGGGAAGGGAAGAGGGAAACAAGCACCAAAAGTCTAACTCAAAATGTCAAAGTTGTATGTGGATTTCATTGTTGTTTGTCATTTCATCTACTTACTCCCTCCGTCCCTGATTATAAGCACCCTTTCAACTTATATTTATGGCCAAAATTTAACTTATATTTAAGGCTAAATTTTTTGTCGACTTTTGCTTATAAATAAGGCCGGATGGAATAAACTCATCTTTTATTGGAGGGAAAAGTAAGGAAACAAGAATATGTGACAAGTAATTTCCGAACTTAAAAAGGAGCTTAAGATTTCAAAAGTGATAGTTCTTTGATATCTACATTACAAAAGTACTAAAATAGACATTCCTTCATATGTTCGCCACACAATAAGTTACCACCTAGTATACTATATATAGCCTCTCAACCCAAGCATTTAAAATTCACCAAACCATATATACTTACAACTTTACAAGGTGTTCTTAAACTACAGCTCAAAGGACCTCAAACAATTATTTGTCTCATACTTCTATTATTCCTTTTCAATCTTCTATAAGGTAAACTTCTTGTTTATGTGTTTATAATTCAAACCATGGATCATGATTTAACTATACATGATTGTTATATGCAATCTACCTTTGTAAATTGAAATTCCTACTATTCATATCACCAAGATTACAATTTTCTACGCAAACAAAAACTTCATGAATCTATTTGCATTTCTTTTAATAAATAAATAAATAAATAAATAAATAAAAGTTACTAGATATGAATAATCGACACAACAAGGACACCGCTAACGACAATGTTACATTGAGAATTTATAATAATTTCGGAAAGTGAAATATTTGAATGTAACCACATGATTTGGTACGTGTCAGGCATCAGACACACTTTCGATCTGAAGTGTCGCCGGTGCTATGTAGGTTACTAGTATTTCTCATTGACATG
This sequence comes from Trifolium pratense, assembly GCF_020283565.1. Lineage (NCBI taxonomy): Eukaryota > Viridiplantae > Streptophyta > Magnoliopsida > Fabales > Fabaceae > Trifolium > Trifolium pratense. The sequence goes on from NC_060065.1 coordinate 40,161,948, forward strand.
TTTTATTTCTATGACACATGCAAGGAAGTTATGTTATATCTGTTTTTTTTTTCTGGCTGCATTGAGAATTGATGTCTTCTATGGTGGTCTGGAAGCCGACGAATGTATTTCTAAGAATGAGATTAGAAGTAGAACTCTATTAGGTGGTGTTTGTTTCTGTATTTTATTAATAATATATTTGCTGTTAAAAAAAATGTAACAGGAAAAATGAGCTGGTCAGGAGGAGATTGGATGTGTAATGCTTGCCAGCACATAAATTTCAAGAAGAGGGACGCATGCCAAAATTGTGGCTATCCTAAGATTGGAGGCCCTGATCCAGATACTTATAGATATAACTGGACTGAAACATTGGCAGGGGACTGGTATTGCAGTGGTATGAACTGTGGAGCTCACAACTATGCTAGCAGAACAAGCTGTTATAGATGTGGTGCATTGAAAAATGGTTACTCATGTGGATTTGGAGGGAACATGGAGGCTTCTGGAGGATATGGATCTGATTGCAATTACCCTCCGGGATGGAAAACTGGTGACTGGATTTGCACTAGGTCAGTTCACATCATCATTATCACATATTTTGTAACTAACTTCACTCACAAATGCTGCATTTTCATGTATTGAATTTGGTTTGAAACTACAAATGACGCGGTATTTTCATGTATTTTTATTTTGTCTGGTAGCCTAATGGCTAGAAATTCCACCTTAAAGGTGAATAAGTGGAGTGTCCGAGTTGGAATCCCGGCTCCTGCATAATATATGCGATGTCCCTACCAACTGAGCTAAGCTCACGAGAACATATTCAACCGTTCTAGAGGGGATATAAAATCTGTCACTGGAGATTACAGAGTCAAACTCTTACCAACATAAAAAGAAATATGAAATAACATAGAAATACATTTTCATTTTCTTTGCTCCTCATGTTTCAGATATGGCTGTGGAGTGCACAATTATGCTAGCAGAACTGAATGCTTCAAGTGCAAAACACCCAAAAGTTTTGGTATGAAAAGTTTAACCTTCATTACTTTTCTCATACTTATACAAAAAACATTGATACTTTAATAGCCTATGCTATTAAGCCTCAGAACTCAGATCCTTCAAGTGCAAAAACCCAAAAGTTTTGGTATGAAAAGTTTTAACCTTCATTACTATTGATTTCTATTTCAGGTGGTTCAGATTGAAAGAAGAATTTAAGCTGTCACTGACTTCATCCACATCATCACAGCTTTGTTCTGCAAATAACTTTCTATCTTGTTCTCCCAATGTCTTGAGTAATCATGGACAAAGGTCCTTTGTTAGCATCACATCCTTTGTTTCTTCACTAGGAAGTTTTTTCTTTTTGTTACTGTGCTAGATGTTTTGACAAGAAACTAATGAAAATCCAAATATTTTATGTCATATTATATCTTTGGCTCCCATTATTCGCATCCATTTTTCAAAAAGGTCCGCGACGGTGGCCACCACATAATTTTCTTATGTTGCTAAAACCACAAGACTGCAACTGAGGCTGCATTGACCTATTTTGACCTCAAATCCCCGTAATGTCAGCATTGGTTCACTGGTTAGAGGCGTTTGAAATTTCAGTAAGAAAAGCCTTCATGCTATAGATAGCCTTTGGGTTTGCCTTTAAGACTTCGAATGCATCCTCTTGTATGTAATCTCGAGCAAACTTGAGAATCAAGGCGTCATGCTTAACCTTTGCGCGCACATCCGAATCAGAAGCAGTTGAATTGCTCGAACTCCTTGCTTTGACGAGCATAGCGAGTGCTTCATTAGGATTCAAAGCAGGAAATAAGCAGTCCATAGTTCATTGACTTCCACTTCATTATCAGGATTCAAATCAGGAAATTCTTCAGTAAACTCGAGAAAAGGTGTTTTCAAGACAATTTTGATATACTTCATGAAAAGCTGTTTGGAGTTGTGTCCTGTTGGAACAAATAGCACAATTTGTGTGTGAATTGAAAATAAAATATTGAGTCTCACATCGGGTACCAGAGCATTCTAGTATGTATACCATACTAGTATGTATTTATGAAAAATAAATAAATTAAGTCCTGCATCGATAAGATTGCACACTTTATAAGGGCTTACTTGTCGGTGATCAAATAGAAAAATATGTCTTGCAATTAAGCTTTAAAGATTAGATGATATTTTTGAAAGAGATTTTCCAATGGTTGTTATTCGTATATTAAGAAACAGTAGACAAGAAATTCAGGTATTTAATGTCTCCTTGCACTCATCTATATAACTATGTGAACCTAATTGAGTGTGTTCTTATTAATTTGTATTTGTATGTCTGAGGATTGCGATAAATTAATTTGGTGATCATGGATGAATGATTTAGCATTAACTGTATATTTATGTTATGATTGTATCTTCGTCAAAAAAAAAAAAAAAAGTTATGATTGTATCAAGAATTTAATTTATATGCACCGTCAGTGTAAATTTATTTTACACATGCGTCCAATAATATATTGACACATCATGTATGGTAATTAAAAACACATGATGTGTCATATTCATTAAATGATGTGGCAACGCGTCATTGGATGTATGTGTAAAAAATCTTTACACCGACGGTGCACAACAATTAAACTCTTGTATCAAATGCGATAACACTAGTACTTATTATTATTATTATTATTATTATTATTATTATTATTATTATTATTATTATTATTATTATTATTATTATGTTTTTAAGAGTGATCTCAGTATCACATTTCCTTCAAATTTAAGAATGGTCATAGCACCATATTCCCTATGATTTGAATGGTCTTAGTTACCATATAAGAATGGTCTCAGTACCATATTACAATGGTCATATAGTACCATATTAGAATGAACTTAAAACTATAGCGCAATGGTTTTAATACCATATTTGAGGGTGTAATTCTTGTCTGTTATCTACAGTGCAGTATTTATTGGTATCAGTGGAACTGAGATGTTTTATCCTGTGGACTTTGTGGTTGATCATTTTACTTTTATAGTCATTTACTTTCCTGCTATTTACTTTTACCTGCACAACTATCTCTAAACAAACAAAGTGAATGCAAACTATCTAAATTTCTAAGCGAAACTAGTAATTTTGGCACAATCTCTGTGAAGAACGATAACTTATCATTTTATTACTTGGTTGCGATTCTGTGCACTTACAGAGCCACCATCAATAGCCAAAGGCTCTTTGTTAACCTAAAAAAAATTGTTTTTAAAATGTTTTTATTTAGCAAGATAAAAGATTATAGTCTAGAATATATTTTTGTGATAAAATATATGATCCTCCATATTTTATTTTATTAAATCTTTTCTAAAAACTATACCAAATCAACTCTCCAAAATCTCTATTTTTTTATAATAAAAAACACAATCTATAGAAAAATTATATATATCTTGTATGTTCAATAATCTTCGTGGAAACGATACTTTTATTACGATGATAAAACCGTACACTTAAATTATATATATTATCTGGATAAACTAAGTGCCTGTTTGGATAGGCATTTGCAACCAACAAACGCACGTTTTTAGCTCTAAACGTGATTTTTCACTTTTTGAATATGTTTGGCTTTCTGTTTTCAAATCGATTATGTGCTCCAAAATCAATTCTAGGAGAAGCTCCAAATCCTAGCTTTTGGAAATCGCATCTCCACCACATGTATTACGTCACTGTTAACTTGTCAATTTTGACTCTTTTGCCCTTCTGAAGTCCATCGTTGATTCATTATTAATAAAATGGAAGAGAAAATAAGAGGCTTTTCACCCAAAATCAATAGATTTACTAAGAAGGATGAAACGACAAGGCAGAGGGGAGGGTGCTTGCGGCAAGGCGACGATATTGTAACTTGAAATTAGAGAATTGTGAGAGTGGAAATGGTAATTTATTGAGAAATATCATTCATTGATTTGGAGAGATTGAGGGTTTGTGTTGAAGAAAAAAGAAGTTGAGAAATTAATCATTGTTGTAGAATAGTTGTTTCATGAGAGGAATATTTTGTGATGGTGAGATATGAATGAGAGAAGAAGAGCATGGAAATGGTAAAGGGAACATTCCAGAGAAATTGAGATGGTTGGAGTATTTTTTATTTTTTATTTTTCATAATTTTTTAATTGTGGATTTTTTACTATTAGTTGTTAGTTAAATCTTTTATATTATAAGCTTGTATACACAAGCAAACTCTAAACCCTAATTTGTTTTCTCTGTTTTCCCTCCATTTTATCTTGCAATTTTTATTAAAAAATAATACAATTTTGTCTTGACTAGAATTCAAACCCGCAACCCTTCAATGCAAGCCAATATTTCCAACCATTATGGCAAGTATACCAATTGTGATTAAAATTATGTGCAATAATTGATAAACACCATCAATTTTAAAAGTATATCATATCAAAATTATTGTTGACTATATTATTCATCACGAAATATTTTTATGTCTTTCCTGATCAATGATTTTTTTTCTATCGGATCATAAATTTTGAGAATAATTATCATGTGAGATTTGAAAAGTTATTATCACGTGTAATTTGGAAAGTTATTATCAAACTTAATTCTACTAAATCATTTTTTTTTGCAATACAACCAAACACAACCATAGTCATGTCACTAATCACATTCATTATTTTGTTTTTAATATTGCAGATTTAATATTAACCGATGATCAATTGATATAATATGCACTAGCAGACCAATTGTGATTTAAATTATGTCCACAAAGTGTTAAGCTCCATCAACTTTCATAGGAAAGATTTCATACGACAATTAAGCACCATCAATTTTCATTGCACAATTTAAACAATTAAAAACTGATAATCTCTTATATTATAAGCTTTCTAACATAAGCTAACCCTAAACCAAATTTTTTTCCCCTCATTTTCTCTTTCTTTTTATTGCAGCTTTATATTAAAAATATACAGATTTGTCATCGAACCTGCATCTCTTACTTACAATAAAACCTTTCAACCGCTAAAACATGTGCTTCAATTATGAAAGAATTTAGGAATCCTAATATGTTAACCCTGTTTTTCAATAAATTTGAACGGCAGAATTAATCACAATTTTTATTTATTTATGGATGTCTACTTAAGTTTATGTTCTTGATTACGTCTTTAATTTTTTTTTAACCTTTAATTATCATCAATTTTTTAACCTTTAGTTATCAACAATTTTTTTTAATAAGTAAACAAAACGATGGGGTTCAAAAATTATTTAAAAAATATATAAAATATAAAATAAGCACATAAACAAATATAGAATAATTAGTCCATGAAATTCCCTATACTACTCTTATTGAAAATGCTCTTAGAATTTTTGTATTTTATTTTTTATTGTTACATATTACACCTAATTAGACCCATGCACCGCATGGGTCAAAGTTCTAGTTAAAAGTCATTTTGGTAATTAGCCGCCCTAAAATCAATTTTGATCTAAACTATCCAAACAATATAAATTGGTGAAAATCACTTTTAGTAAATTTATCCAAACATAAATCAATTTTGTTCGACTCACTTTTAACCAAAATCAATTCTCTCAAACTCAATTCTGTCAAACTCAATTCTTTTCACCGTCAAACCAAACACATACTAAGAGAAGGATATCAAAAGAAAGTTTAGACATCCCAACTAGGAATAATCGATGCGTTATTCCTACAACCATAATTTTGTTCTCATGTATGAAAGGATAAAAGAGAAACAAAAAATATAATTTTTAGGAGGTGTGATCAAATCAGTGTGGTATAAAGACAAACACAATATATAATGCACCCAAGAGACATTTAATGATAATTTTTTTTTTTTTATAAACAAAATCTTATATCATTTTATTATTCAATAAAGGAATAATATAAAGAGGTAGCAACTCAAAAGTACAACAGCTAGATCCAAAAATAGCCGTCCTATCAAGCGTACGAGCAATCATATTCGTTTGTCGCTTTATAAATTTTATCACAAAGTTTGGATTTGACATCAAAACACGTTTAATATTACAAAGTTTTGATTTAATGATAATTCTAATTTCAATAATTGGGGTTTTCACACTATAAAGTGATCATACAATTGTCAAATTTTACAAGCAAACAAAGCAAATTATGGCTAAAATTCTCAAGTTTTTTCAAATTATGTTTACTTTTCTTTTTATATTTACCATTGTAATCGAATGCCTCCCTGGTAAGATATTTTCTTTATCTTCAATTTTTCATTATATGTTTCATTCCCTATTATTAACATTAGTTTTTTCTTATTTGACATCACAGAATATAATCACTTTCATAAGTGTTATAATGACAATTCTTGCCCTAAAACTATGTGTATACCTCCTAGAGTTCCAAAGTGCATAAGGAAGTCTTGTCGATGTATTTAGAATTGAATCCCATCCTCGACAATTATAAAAATGACCATTAGTGCTACCATTGTTGATAATAATTGTGCCTTCTCCACTTTTTGATCAAGTTCAAAAATATATTTGTGGTACTTCTAAAAGTATAATTTTATATGTAATTGTAATGTTGGTACTTTTATGTTGATATTTGTTAGTCAAACGTTTAAATTTATTTGTTTGAATATTGTATTATGCAAGTATCGTTACATTCCTTTGCTTTTAGAAGTTATCAAGAATAATCTACACAAATATAACTGTAACATTTAGTATACAAAGGAAATATATGATTAAATATAGTATAATTATTCTACTGAAATATAGTATATATGATTAAATAAAAATGTGAACTTTAATTGAAAATCATCAAAAAGAGCTAAATCTCAATTATTTGAAAACAAATTTGTGGTAAAATTATAGATATTTGGAATAGTTAGTTTTAGGGTTAAGATCCCTAGATAAAGATGGAAAATATAATTAAATTTTGCAAGCAGAGAAGCTCATATAGAGTAAAGAAAAATATTCACAACTTTTATTTCGGATAAATAATAATCATTTACCACAATACAATTTTCATAGAAGTAAAGTGAAGAAGATGAAATAGACCCTTAAATAACAACTTTAAGTTGATTTTGAACTCTAACTGAAGATGACAGGGTAACGAAGACCAGTAGATAACATCAAGGCCCTGCTTCTCACCGAACAAGTCGCCTTCTTGATATGACTCCAAAGTCGCCACGATACATGTGAAACTCAAAATCTAAAAAGAACTTAGGTGCTCAATCCATGGGTAAAGTAGACAATCACAATCTAAAACAACATATATAAACCAAAATATGCAGCAACAAAGCATTTATTACATGACAAAAGACATATCATGGCAACTTACAAAACATATTTCATACATAGTTTCGAAGGAGAATGAACGACAGTCAAACGAGGAGTCGTTTCTGTGATCGTGTATGCTCCTTCTAGAAGGTAGGGAGGGAGAACTGTCGTGATCACCTCCTCGGTGGCGACGATGATGATGATGATGGGACGGAGGGAGTATTTTTCTTATACTTTACCATTAAAATAAAGAAGAAATGTTAAAGCGATAAAAGAAACTTTGCTAGCCAAACTAGTTTTCTTTATATACTATGGTTACAAGATGCGGCATGTTAGAATGCGTGAGTAACCATAATATGCGGAATCATATCTTGTAGTTTGCAATTACTTTGAGTTCATGTTATACCTTCTAGGATTTTGGGCTGTGTTTAATTTAATTTTATAAAATCGACTTAGATGATGTGGATTGCACATAACTTCATGTTTAGATTATTGGACTTTGTGCATGGAAGTAAATGATGGGTTATCTATATTTCATTTTGTCCGCTTAAAGAAAAACTTTTGGTCGCATTTTATGAAATTTGTTTGCCTTATTTTTGGGGAGAAAAGAAACATGGGGAAGAGAAACCATCAATATTTATTATGAGTAAAAGATCTAGATCATCCCTGTGAGCATAACTAAGTTGGTAGAGACATTACATGTAATATGTAGGTAGTAGGGTTCTCCCACTTATTCACCTTAAAAAGGTGAAATTCTAGCCTAGTGGCTACTTGATAAAATAAAATAAAAATCATTGTTGTTTTAAGGTCAATTTATTCACGCATCTAGATAATATTTTTCCTTGTTGACTAATAAATCGATAAAGTAAACTATTCAAACTAAGGATTCTTGTGGTTTCCAGAGGATCCAGCTACAGGAGAATTGGGAACGAAGAGCTTCTCCCCCTTTTTCCGCCCGACTCTTTGCTCTTAAAAATGTGGATTTTAAGTTAAAAATGAGTAATTGCACTTTTCCGACCATATATATTTTATGTAGAGAAAAATAACTTGAACTTGCATATTCTTGGGTAAAACTTGAACTTTAGATAATACTCCTTCTGTATAATTTGTCTTTTTAGTAGAGAAAATAAATTTTGGCTTAATTATATTTTGTCTTTTTATTTCTACTCACTCACTTAAAGACGATGCAAGTATAATGTTAGAGAGACTCATATTTAAAGAAGATCGAGATTGTTAAAGTTTAAAGTTTATGTTAGAGAGACTCATATGATTGTTAAAGTTTAAGTGGTTAGTTCTGTGTAGACTTAATCATCATGTGTTACATAAAAGATGACACAACTCATATATATACTTCCTCTGACTACAATTATAAACAAAATTTTACCTTTCAAATTCATTTAATAATTAATTTATATTACATCTGTCTCAATATATAAGATTTTTTTGTAAAATTTTGTTGTCCCATTTTATAAGTCTTAATAATATATATAAGAATATATTAAAAGTTTAAGGTGCATTAATTAAATTTTCACAAAAATATCCCTAATTAAATGAAGAAAAGTAAAACATCATTATTTTTCTCTCTTAATAATTGAAGGGTAATTTTGGAAAGAGAATGTATATTATTGACAAATTTAATACAAAAACTAATTTTCTTAATTTTTGTGCATTTGTGAAAAAAATCTTATATATTAGAACGAATGAAGTATATCTAAATTATATATTGATAAGATATGTAAGTTGTTTAATGAATTTAAAAAATAAAATTTTGTTTATAATTATATGCAAAGAGAGTATTTGCTATCAAACAATTGACTTCTCAAAGACTTGTTTGAATCCAATGCAAAACATTGAAAGCTAGTGAACAACCTTTCACCCACCAATAATATTACTCCAATACGTACGATATAGTATATGTCTCAATGTCCGAAAGTAAGTACTAAAAATAAGTACTCCTATGCAGTTGGTATGGTGAGTGATTCAAATCATGACCTAATTATTGGATGTGGTTGATGGATGTGCCTGTTTTTTTAGAGTTTTTAATTTTATCCATTTTTTTACCTAGTATGATCTCGTAACATATAAGAAAAAAATTCATTTTTTAAATTTATTGTATATTTAATGTATATAGTCTATAATATAGTAATGTGTTCGTACTCGTGCAAGTTGCAAATCATACATACACCATCACCTTGAATGAATGTTCATAAAAGTAAGCATCCATTAAATTGCAATAAAAGAGGTCGTCGTTGCGTCAACTGTGACACATTTCGTCTCCTATGGTAGATCCAAGCTCCACACATGCTCATGTAAGACAAGACCATTTAATGACATTAACCTCAATTAAGAAAAACTATTTTTTTTTTTTATTTATAAGAAAAACTAATTTTTGTTTCTATACAAAGTAATCGTATTACCTGAAAATTTATACACAAAATAATCTGTTTAAATTCCAATAACCACAAAAAAGTTCAAATTAACAACTTCGACATTATCCGTTAAGTCATTTTACATAAGGAAAAAAAAAAATTAAAAGTTTTATAATCATAACCAATATGGATTATCAAGCATGCATAGTAATATTGTGCCTGTTAAATCTCAAATTATAGTTTGTAAGATCAATTTTGTCATGTAAAAAAAATTAATGGCGCAACTTTTATTCAAGCGTCAAAATATTTTTTTTGATGCCAAGAATTCAAGAGCATACAAGTTTTTTTTTCTTTTTTAAATTTTTATTTTAATGACGAGAACGCATACAAGTTGTTAAGGAAAACTATACAATATTATTTAATAAATCAATCGTATGTTGATTGACTTTATTTTATGTTATATTTTCAGATTGATGAAAGGCAAAAGTAGAATGTCAAGTTTGACAATGGCATTACCACATGCGATAGCAAGATGGGTTTGTTGATCTAAACAAATGTTAAATAATCAGTAATTAATCAACAATTTGCATTGTCAACAATTTGGATTATCAATAGCATGGCTGTTTTGACCGACGTTGTTTTGCAACCGAGGAGGTATTTTTTTCAGATTTCTATATTTACACTCTATTGTATAATTTTTTTTTTTTTTCTGTTTCTTTGTTTATTGTTTTGTGATTTTTATTTAATTCTTTTACTTATGATTTTCTCAATTTTTATCAACTTAATCATTCATAATATTAATATTCTAAAATGAATATTAACATAGTGTGACACAAGTGGTACTTTGAGGGAATTAGTCTTTGCAGTTGCGCGCGAATGATACTTCTGGTTTACCAAAAAAAATTCTAAAATGAATGACCATTTTTTTGGGTGCATTTTTACTCAACCATTTTACTCTTATTAATTAAGAAAAAAATAATAAATGAAAGAGATAATAGTATTTTCATTAAATTAAGGTTTACATCAGCATCTATGGTAAGGTTTCACGTTTTTTGGGTGCATTTTTACTCAACCACTTTACTCTTATTAATTATGAAAAAAATAATAAATGAAAGAGATAAGTATTTTCATTAAATTAAGGTTTACATCAGCATCTGGTAAGGTTTTACATCATTATAAGTAGAGCTGGTATACGGATCAAGGTCCGCGGGCCAACCCGTTTAACCTGCAGCCCGCGCGGTCTTAAGACCATTTTTTTTTGGCCCGTTTATATTTTTGCCCGTGTGGGTTGGACCGTTAAAACCGCGGGTTATGCGGGTTAAATCCGCGGGTTCGCGGGTTAGCCCGTGACCCACATTCTTTTTTTATATATATAATTAATTACAAAATTTACCATTTATAAATAATTTGGTCCATATCCAAATCGAACACTTTTATGAATTATGATTTATGATGTGACGAATTGTAGAAAAATATGAATGTGATGATGATGATGATGATGAGAAAGATGAACCAAGTATAACTATTGATGATTGATGAGATCTGCTGTCTGTTGTTTTGGGTTTGTAATCTTAAGCCCTCTTGTTTAACTATTAGAGAGTTTATCTTTTATTGTTTTAATGCAAAATAACACAATTTAATCATATGCTTTAATGTAGGGATTTCAAGTGTTACAATGGAGGCATCAAGCAGGAGTGACTATTTTCCTTCAGTTTTCAATTAGTTAATTATATACATTACTGTTTTGTTTTTGAATCGGTTGGTTGTATTAGATTTTTGGTTGTACTTTTAATATTGGTTTGGACTATTAAATTTCTTTTTTATATTTTGAACAAGTTAAAGTTCTTATTCAATATCACCTGGGTTTATTTTATGGATTTGAGGTATGTGTGGAGAAATAATTACGATAAAAACGAGTTGAATTGATTTTAGTTGCATTACTTTCAAATATATAGGAGATAGATAAACTCAATGATATATCACAAACTTTATTTATTTTTATTTGTTAGTTTAAATTATAACATAAAATTATTAATAATATAGTTTTTTTTAACTTTTATTATATCAATATTTTACTAATTTTGTTTATTTTTTTGAAAAAAGTTTTTTTTTGTAATAGTCCGCGGGTTAACCGTTTAACCCGCGGGCTTACGCGGACCGAACTCGGACTTAATTTTAAAACTCGTTTATATTTGATGACGGGCTTGTTCGCCCCGTTTAATATGCGGGCTTATGCGGGGCGGGTTAAACGGGGCGGGCTAGCCCGCATACCCAGCTCTAATTATAAGTGGTCTATCCAATCTTCGAAATTCGAACTTCGAACTTCGAATATCCCACTTAATTCATCATCTTCAACTTTACATTTATGATAATTGTAAATACATCAATATTTATCTGGAGTTTGAATTCTGACACCTACATATATAATATGATGTCCATAACAATTGAGTTAAATTCTTCCTCTTCATGCATTGAAGATAAGTGATTTTGGGTAGGTTTATAGCCCAAAATCAAATAAAAAAGTATGATAAGATTAAATTTAATGTGGTTTATTTTGATTCAATTTACTTTCATATAATTTTATCACATTATTTGTAGGTATAATTATGTTATTTTATGTTATTAACTTGAATTTTGTGTTCGTTTGCTCGCAGATTAATCCTTTTATTTTTAGTGATATTGAATTTGTACTTAAATCTAAATTTAAATGAATGGATAATCAATCGTCAGTTGGTTCAGTCGTGATTGACGCTGAATATTTCAAACAGACAAAAAAAAAATTCAAGCAGACACGTTGGGTATTATGGGTCAGAACAGATGTAATAATCTGAATAATCTGAAAATGAAAAAACAAAGAAAATGAGAAAATTCAAACCTTAACATACGCGTGTACACACACTATTACATGCTTTCATGGTCCTTATTAGTATCACATTCAATTTTCACCCCTTTCATCACTTAACCCTTTCTCTCTTCTCTATATTCTTCTCTCTTCATCTTCTTCTTTACTTCAACTTCTTCTTCTCAGGTAACATTTTTTTCATTTCACTCTTGTTTTTTATGTATATACCCTTTAATTTATGTATAACTTTGTGTTCTGTTTATATTTCTATGTTTTCTTTATGAAAGTTGAAATCTTTTTTCATTTTGGTTGATGGGTATGATGCTTTTCTCAACATTCTTTTTTGGTTTAGATTCAGGGTAATTTAGTAATTTTATTGTTCTTGATTTTCTTTGAGCTGTGAAAAACATGACAAACTGAACCACTACTTTAAGATAATTGAAGACTTTGACTTTTGAACATAGCTTGTGATAAACGCTTGATGCTTGCTTAGATTAGAGCAAGAGAAATTATAGAATATAGTCAAAAGTATTGTTTACATTTGAAGTAATGCACTTTTTTTCTTCTTCATGTCATTGGGAAAAATGGAGCAAAGGGTTTTCCTCCATCTTGTAGAGTTTTCAAGTTATTTTCTTTGTAGATTTTTCTTTCAAATTTACACATAGGAAAAATCAGTTGAATTTGCATAAATTATTTAGATTTTGTTATGGTAATATCTTAGCTTCATTGTAGTTTAATTATGACCGGTCTTCAGTCTTATAGATTTTTGAGTTGGACCTAATTCAGTCTTACAAAACCAGTTTGTAAGGTGAGGATTTCTCTCACTTATAAACATATCTCTCATCCAATAAGAGACTCTTAACACACCCCTCTCACGTCCAGCACTATTAGACTTGGTGCGTGGATATAAATTGTGGGTTGCCCCATAACGGAAGCCTAATAGTAGGTTGCCCAATGGATCTTGGAAAAATGTGAGTTGGGCTTAACTCAACTCTTGCAAAACCGGCTTGTACTTAGAAACATATATTTAGATCATCTCTCATCCAGTGTGAGACTCTTAATAGCCTCCATATGAAAGGAGCCTATTGTTTCAAATTTTCAATTATCACTGGGATGTTCGACAAAACATGAAAAACTTGAATGCATTTTTATGTTTTTCTTTAGGCCTGAGTATTTTGCATCATCTTTATCATTTTCAATTACTTTTATGAGATTTGCACTTTATTGTTCTTCACAACAATTCTGACACTTTTTATGGTTCAACCAGGTGACATTGGAAGTGATTTCTTTTGAAGCAATTTGATTGTCAATAAAACATAATTTTTGGATGCACCGAACCGCCATGACTTGTTTCCCTTTCTCATTCAGCAAGAAATCGTCTTCTTCATTGCCTTCTACAAGACCAAATCTAGACAATGATGAAGGTAAGGAAAATTACAATAGATAATACCATGATTGTATTGTTCAGTGTTGTTAAATAGCGGCTATAGCGCTATAGTACAGAGGAATTCAAACAAATCCCTATTGTTATGTGATATGCTATTTAGTACATAATATTGTCGAATAACGGTAGCACACTAGCACTGCTGCATACCAAAATTTGAAAACTGCTATTTTCCGAACATTGGTATTGTTATAACATTTTACAATATTAGATTTTAATTGAGTATACTTTGAACAGATGATATTTCAAGCATTCAAAATGTTAAGATCTATACCTACAAAGAACTAAGGAATGCCACTGATAACTTTAGTGAGGCCAATAAAATTGGAGAGGGTGGTTTTGGTTCCGTCTACATGGTAAACTCAACTACTACATGATTGTTATTTTTTTGTTCCTTTTCTTATCAATGACTATGAAACCTGAACTGTATTACGGTTTGGATGATCAGGGTCGACTTAAAGGTGGAAAACTTGCTGCTATAAAAGTTCTTTCAGCTGAATCAAAGCAAGGTGTGAAGGAGTTCTTGACAGAGATCAATGTGATCTCCGAAATCGAGCATGAAAATTTGGTCAAGTTATATGGTTGTTGTGTGGAAAAAAATAGCAGGATTTTAGTCTACAATTACCTCGAGAATAATAGCCTTTCACGAACTCTTCTAGGTAACTTCACTTTTTTATATATCGCATTTACATAACTGTGTGTGATTTTTAATTGATGCTCATTTTGAGACACGGAAAGTAGTCGCATTTCTTCATGGATTTTTTTAATCAACTAGTCTCTGATATTCAACATTACTCAAATTATTTTTTCATCAATTTTTTCCTCTTCTTTTCAGGTGGAAGTCATGATAGTATCTACTTTGATTGGCAAACACGATGTAGAATAGGTGTTGGGGTTGCACGCGGGCTTGCCTTTCTACACGAAGAAGTCAGGCCTCTTATCATTCATAGGGATATAAAAGCAAGCAATATTCTTCTTGACAAAGACCTTACACCTAAGATTTCCGATTTCGGTCTTGCAAAGCTTATGCCAGCAAATGCGACTCATGTCAGCACACGTGTAGCAGGAACACTGTAAGTATTATAATTCACAGTCTCTAATGAATGATTTTGTGTTAGAAATATACTGATGCATGGTCTGTTTCAGAGGTTATTTGGCGCCAGAGTATGCGATAGGAGGAAGACTTACACGAAAAGCAGACATTTACAGTTTCGGTGTCCTCCTTATCGAGATAGTCAGTGGGAGATGCAACACAAATTCGCGACTTCCTATAGAAGAACAGTTCATTCTAGAGAGGGTATGATTTTAAAAACAGTTATAATTGAAGTCAAATGTTTTTCATGTTATCATGATTATTATTGATTAACAATGTAAAAAATCTTTACGCAGACGGTATATATGAATTAAATCCTTTTTTTTATAGGCTTTGGCCTTTCATTTGATAAGTATGATCATATTCTAAAGCATGATACGAGATTTCTTGCCTGACACTCTTAGCTAATCTTTTGTTCTTACAGACATGGGAACTTTACGAGCGAAAGGAATTAGTTGCGTTGGTAGATACAGCACTAAACGGGGAATTTGACGCCGAGCAGGCAGTTAAATTTCTGAAGATTGGCCTGCTTTGCACTCAGGAATCTCCTAAGTGCCGGCCATCCATGTCTACTGTGGTCAAGATGCTTACTGGAGAGATGGAAGTTGATGACAGTAAGATGACAAAACCTGCCTTAATTTCTGATTTTATGGACCTCAA
The DNA here is from genome assembly GCF_020283565.1 of Trifolium pratense. Classification (NCBI taxonomy): domain Eukaryota; kingdom Viridiplantae; phylum Streptophyta; class Magnoliopsida; order Fabales; family Fabaceae; genus Trifolium; species Trifolium pratense. Next base: position 40,177,545 of record NC_060065.1, read on the forward strand.
AGTTAGACATAAACAAGAAAGTATAATCGATACGAGGACTTCATCTTCATATAATACATCGTCTGCCTCAGAGCATCACGACACTACCGTTATATCAGCCGCAACTTCAACCTTCACTACACAACATGATCACAGCATGTAAACATCGATCGGCAGTGATTTATCCTTTGGTTTGAAAAATTATTTCATTTTCTTAGGCTTGTATCTCATGTAAATTTTGCAGGCTTTCAACACTTATTTGAGTTATTTTTTGTTTATTTTCGGTGTAAGGCCTCGTGTTTAGGAAGTTGCTAAGAAAACAACTTTGCACACCCCCCATGGTGCTAAAAAACCTCCGGAAGGGCATTTCTGGATGGGATAAAAATTGTATTTTTTTGTACGGAAGTATACATCCATACGTACAAAAACTGTGTTTTTTCCGGAGGTGTACATACGTAGTGGTTTTGGGGGTGCGAAAAGTTCCTCCCATTCGCGAAATGTTCTGTTGTGTAAATATGGACAAGGTTTGTATTCATAGATAATTTTGAAGATATATTTTTTGCTTTTTGTTGTGTTTTGTTTCTTGTTTCTCTCCTCATACCGGGATTGTCTATTCTAACTATCATGCGCAGTTTCACGCATTAGTCAATTTCAGCCATTAAAAAGTAAAAATAAGCTATTAAGTATCCAATTTTGAAGACAATTTTGAAAAATAGTTTCAGGGAATGTGCTCTTAGCATTCATCGTCTATTATTACCTCAATAAAAAAATTTATGGAAAAAAGTTTTTTTATTTTATTTTAAAATTAGTAATTTAAAAATCTTTTAGGGATTTTGTCTAAACTTTTAAACAAAGATGGAATTTGAAAAGAATACATATTTTGGACTCTTTTGAGAATCTACTTGCAAAAATTTGTGAAAAAAGCTGTAACTATAACAACTTTTTTAAAATAAAAAGTGATCTTTACTAGTATAATTGTAATCAGATAAAAAATAGTTTATCCTTTTCATACTAAAAATTTGTTCAATCTTTAAAGTCACTTTTTTCAAAAGTTAAACATAGCATGCATGAGGTTTGAGCAATAGTGTCACAAAACTTATCATAATAATTTCTTCTCAAGAAAGTAGTTAATTAATTAACTTGAAGGTGATAGATAAACATAAACTTGAAGCAAAAAATGAAACTATACTAAGATGGAACAGTTGTGTTCAATTAAGTTGAATTGGCCAACTGTAATAGGATGGAATTTGATCTTAAGTTGTTTGTTTGTAAGCCTGTGACTGTTGGTGACCAGACATACCCTATGTTTCAACCTCCCTTTGTCAATAGGTCATTTTCCTGACAAAAGAAAGGGTCACACTCCCCTATAAATACTATTTGCCAATGCCAACATCAGTAGATGTTGATTTTGGAAGGCTCAAAAGTTCAGTTTCTTAAAAAAAAAATTACCATTTCAGTGGCTAGACTCACACCATAAATATGATGGAGTGAAAAATTTGAGATTCGAATTTCGAACTTTCAATAATATCTCTGGTAGTTATCAACATAATTACTTTAACCGGATAATTACTATTTAACTTTTGTTTGGTAAAGTTTTTAAGGCATTTACACTAGAAAATAAATTAAGTGACCATCTCATGGAGATTAGTCATCGCAAACGACAGTGAAAACTTCGTACCAATATCATGATAATAAACAAAATAAAAATTAGTTCACTGTCCTAAAAAATTCCAGCTGTAAGAACCTATCTAGAGGAAGAAATATGAGGGTTGTTTGACTTGGATAGATAATTAGACATGTGCCTCCTAATATGGATCTTAAGAGCATATAATATAATTAATAAATCAAAGTTGGAATGCCAATAGGTCTTGTTTTTGTTTTTGTTCTTTTGTTTATTTTATGGAAAATGTTACTTATACAAATGAACTCATTCGTAAAGTCTACATTTTTTTTCTTTTTTTCTTTTACCACCCGTTTAATTTGATTCTGGGATTAGTTCTGGTATCAAGTGGTTTCAGTTCCTTCCAATCGTAGTTATTAACGACTTTAGTATATAAATAAATATTGTTCATATCATATTTTTGTACTATGCAAATAACTCTAATAGGTATGGCAACGAGATGGGGTGGAGACAGTTTTTGCCCTCCCAAACCAAGCCCATAAAATTCAGATATTCTCGTATCTGATGGAGTTTAGGTATCTTGATAGAGTTGGAGTATTCCCGTCCTGACCCATAAACTTAATCAATTCAAATTTTTCCCATTAAAGTATATATGATTCAGGTGAATGCTCGCGATATGAGTTTTATTGTGATGCCTAAACTCTAATGTTATTTTAACGTGTTTTTTGAATGATTCTAATGAACCTACTTTAAAATATGTGAAGATAAAGTTTGTGTAAGAAACATTAATATTATAATTAAATTATGGATAATTGAGAGAAACAAGAATATACAAAATTAATATGTCTGCTAATTTGGTTTTCATATGTAATTAAATTAAGCTGCTCTTAGCCAAATCTACAATTAAAAAAATGTTATAATTTGGGGAATGAAAAATGTTTGCTTTATGGTCACATGGGTGACAAGGACAATTTTGTTAAGTTTCAATTATAGGATACTGACAAACAAATTACGTGAGAATAAATTCCTCCACCTATTATGGGTTTCAAGTTAAGTTGATTTTGAAAAGTAAATAAATACTAGAACACAATTGTTTTTAGAAATTCTTGATCAAAACTAGATGATTTTGAAACATTACACGAAATTTTGTTATTATACAAGGAGGGGTGGTTTTAAGGTCAATTTTTGACCCAAAATCACCCCTCATAACTGTTTTTCTTTTTCTTCTTTATTTAAATAAGTGATCTCACATTGATCAAGTTTTTCTTTTGTATTTTTTTTTTTGTGATTTCGCCGTCTGAGTGCGGCGTTGTGTTGTTCGTCGTCTTGTGCGACGTTTTTGTTGTTCGTCGTCTTGTGCGACGTTTTTGTTGTCCCGTATTGTGCGGTGTTCATTTGATTCCTATTGAAAAGATCAGCTTCAGTCAATTACAGATTCAACCAATGATTTGGGCTTCAACGCTGCAGATCCGGAGGCATGGATACTTCGGTGACTTTAACTTTATCATATTATTTGTTGTAGGCATTTTGCCGTTGTATGCTATTAACTCGGATGCTGTGAGTTTTGTTCGCAGATTCATCCTTTACGTTTTTAGCGATGTTGATTATGTGGTTGTATTTGATGTAATCTATCAATTTGAATGAATGAATATCATTTTGTTATTGTCAAAAAAAAAAAAAAAACACTATTTGTGGTTGTCTTTATTATTAGAATAATGCTAGCAACACACTCTTTAATAAACACACTCCAACACACTCTTTTTTATTGGTTGAAATTCACATGGGTCTCACAAAAAAATATGGACCCATATAAATTTTAACCAATAAAAAAGAGTGTGTTATAGTGTGTTTATTAAAGAGTGTGTTGCTAGCACTATTATTATAATGAAAAATTTGTTGAATTTTGGTAAGTTTTGACTAAAACTACTAGATGATTTGATAACATTAGTAAAAAATCATGTATATATATATATATATATATATATATATATATATATATATATATATATATAGTTCAGATCAAATGACACAAACTAGTTTGATATCAAATATTACACATCTCAATAACGTTTTAACCAATATAAATTTTATAAAATTCATCGTTGGATTAAAAGTTTATATCATATAGATCATTTGTGTAAAATTTTAGACAAATTCAAAATTTGATATGTTATTTAGAGACATAAAAATTAACGGTTTGCGCCTTTTTTGATATGTTGTTAATCTTTATGTGTCCCAATAACATTTATGCTTCCAAAATGCAATGTTATTGCCCTTACCAACACGACAACTAACATTCGATTGAAACCAACAATCACCATATCCTCTTCCAAAATATTAATGTGTTTAAAATGCTGGTGTAAGGATTGTGAGAAGACTAAAACATCATCAATATAGTAAATTTTGAGAATTGGTTAAAGATATCATTCATAATTTTTGGAAACTCAGAATAACCATTGTTCCAAACTCAAGATAACCATCATTTAATTCTCGAGCAATTACAACAATAAGAAAGTATTGATGATAACCCTGCGGAGGTGTATCCGACCAATCCTACTACTACCGAAATTAATCAGAATAATACTCAATTCCAAGAAAATCATGAAGAGGAAGACTTCTTGGGTTTAAACAATCAACTTAAGATCCAAAAAATTTATATAAATATTAGAATTATCATTAAAGAATTTATCCTTGAAACTACAGCCCTTTTTGAGAGACACACACACATATAGAGAGGAGTTGAGATCTTCTCCATTTCTTATGTTTTCCATTTCTTCCATTACCAAAGTTTTTAAATATTTTGGAGTGTATAAATGACATTTGAGCCCACTTGATGTCACATTTTTGCATTTATATTCCCAAAACTATATAATAATAGAGGAAATGAAAAGAATTGGAAATGGAGAGGATCCTAACTCCATAATTCTTGTGTAGTACTAGTACACGATTCTTGTGTAATTTAGATGTAATTTAAATGCACCGAAGTGAAAAATCTCATATTCATATTCAGATTCAAATCTATTCGTATCAACGTCTTTGTGGTTGAACTATCAACTGAGTTGTATTTTTCATAGTATAAATTGTGTTTTTATTCTTTTTTGTTTGTAGACGAAATAATAACACCGTTAAAATTTACACACAACAAATTTTCAGATGAAATTTTTAGGGTAACTATTGTCGATTGAATTTTTTTTTTACATTGTGTGTTTATTATATAGTTTTGGGAATATAAATGCAAAAATGTGACATCAAGTGGGCCCAAATGTCATTTATACACTCAAAAATATTTAAAAACTTTGGTAATGAAAGAAATGGAAAACATAAGAAATGGAGAGGATCTCAACTCAGAATTATGTACTTTAGTGGTAAGGATATGTGTATATAAAGATGTAACAATACTGTTAAGAAGTCTCACATCGATTGCGAGATAGCCTGAATAAGTGCTTATATACTAGAGGCAATCATCACTTTACAATCTTAGAAATGAGTATTGGGCATAACTCATCCTTACAAAACCGGCTTGTAAGGTGAGAATTACATCTAGTATATAAACATTTATTCAGGTCATCTCGCGATATGAGACTTCTTAACACATATCATATGCTGAAAGTTACTTCACAAAGCGAAAGCGATTAAACCAAAGATTCCAAGTATGAACTACTTTGAAGATGATGACAAAGCAAGATGAGAGTTATTTTTATCAAATTTTGATAAATGCATCAATAGTAAAATAATAGAATTATTAAAATGTGTATGATTTTGTAAAATGATGACTAATTTCATGTGAAGCAATGACTCCGACACTAACCCAGTAACCCCACCACAAGCGTAAAAAAAAGCAAAAATGGGAAATTATATGTGATTTGGTTACTGAAATTAGTTTGTTTATCTCTTGGGAAGTATAATTACTTCAATATCAAAGTTTTCATGTTTGGTCAGGAGTTTTATTGTATTTTAAATAACTAGAACTTTCACCCATGCGGTGCATGGGTCTAATTAGGTGTAATATGTAACAATAAAAAATAAAATACAAAAATTCTAAGAGCATTTTCAATAAGAGTAGTATATGGAATTTCATAGACTAATTATTCTATATTTGTTTATGTGCTTATTTTATATATTTTTTAAATAATTTTTGAACCCCATCGTTTTGTTTACTTATTAAAAAAAATTGCTGATAACTAAAGGTTAAAAAATTGATGATAATTAAAGGTTAAAAAAAATAAATTAAAGACGTAATCAAGAACATAAACTTAAGTAGACATCCATAAATAAATAAAAATTGTGATTAATTCCGCCGTTCAAATTTATTGAAAACAGGGTTAACATATTAGGATTCCTAAATTCTTTCATATTTGAAGCACATGTTTTAGCGGTTGAAAGGTTTTATTGTAAGTAAGAGATGCAGGTTCGATGACAAATCTGTATATCTTTTATATTATAAGAGATTATCCGTTTTTAATTGTTTAAATTGTGCAATGAAAATTGATGGTGCTTAATTGTCGTATGAAATCTTTCCTATGAAAGTTGATGGAGCTTAACACTTTGTGGACATAATTTAAATCACAATTGGTCTGTTAGTGCATATTATATCAATTGATCATCGGTTAATATTAAATCTGCAATATTAAAAACAAAATAATGAATGTGATTAGTGACATGACTATGGTTGTGTTTGGTTGTATTGCAAAAAAAAATGATTTAGTAGAATTGAGTTTGATAATAACTTTCCAAATTACACGTGATAATAACTTTCCAAATCTCACATGATAATTATTCTCTAAATTTATGATCTGGTAGAAAAAAAAATCATTGATCAGGAAAGACATAAAAATATTTCGTGATGAATAATATAGTCAACAATAATTTTGATATGATATACTTTTAAAATTGATGGTGCTTATCAATTATTGCACATAATTTTAATCACAATTGGTATACTTGCCATAATGGTTGGAAATATTGTCTTGCATTGAAGGGTTGCGGGTTCAAATCCTAGTCAAGACAAAATTGTATTATTTTTTAATAAAAATTGCAAGATAAAATGGAGGGAAAACAGGAAAAACAAATTAGGGTTTAGAGTTTGCTTGTGTATACAAGCTTATAATATAAAAGATATTGTATATATCTATAACAATATATAAAGGGGATAAGGGAGTTTGGGCTGGATTTTTTTTGGTCCATTTTGCCTTTAACTTCCTTTATGGTTTTTTAATCATTCCATAATTGCCCTTAACTTTCTCTCTTTTTTTTTATGGTTTTTTCATCTATATCTATATCTATTCTATACTATAATATATAAAAAGAATAGATGAGTTTTGGGGTCGAATTTTCATAATACCAACATTACCCTTGCTTTTTTTTAGTAGCAACAAAAATCTTTTATTAACAAACTCACCATAACATAAGGCGTATCTTTTTTTTGGGTACATAAGTTAGACACAGGCAGGCGCGTTCCGCGTCTGCCTGGCCCGCTAGTATTTAATAATGTAATTAGAGATAGCACAAATATCCGTACCCACGAATATCTACGGATAAAATCTACCACGGGCACGAAGCGGATAATTTAATGGATATCCACAAATAAAATAAACGAATATTTTAATTATCTTTATTTAATGGAAAGGAATGCGTGTTTAATATTAAGAGAAGTTCTAATATAAAAAACTAAATAAATTGAAAAATAATACTCCCCCTAATTCTAAAGATGAGATCAAATTTATTTTTTAGATCTATTGAAAATCTGATATATTTAGTATACGTTATAAACTAAATATATTAGATTTTCAGTATATCTAAGAAAAATATATTTTATGTTATATTTAGGTATCGTCTGACTTGACTTTTTTTCCTCTTATTTAGAGCTTATACAAACAACCTATGCAATTTTTATATATTATTATAAGTTTGTCCGGGTAGTTTTTTAGATTCATTGAAAATCTGATATATTTAGTATACGTTATTGGACTGGGCAATGGGCTTAAGAAAATATCCAGTAAGCCCAATTAGAGTAAAAAGGATGATATGCCCAAATCAAGTAAACCCTAAAATACCCAATAGGCGATTAGAAGCTAGGGCGTGACCTGCAACTCTAAGGCAACGCCAAAAAGGGTGGATTCTGTGTTACTGTAAATATCTTCTCCTTCCTCGCATCAACCGCTAACTTAAGAAGGAAGAAATAAACTTCTCGTAACTGCCATAGCTTGGAGACCAAGGTTCTCATCCCTACTTTCACGCTGTGTTACCAAAGAAGGCGCTGTGGACCGGATTTCTAGGAATCCTTGCTTGGAGAAGAAGACTAGATGCTCTATAAATAGCTCCATACTTTCATTTGTAAAAAGGACCGAATTTCTGACCTATAAAACTCCCAGGGTTGTTGGGATTGAACAAAGTGCAACCGCATCATTTAATCAATAATACAAACCCCTTTAAGTTTTTACCAGAACATTTTGGCGCCCACCGTGGGGCTGCGGTAAAATCATTTGATCCTAGCCTATCACAGTAACTAAACGAAAAATCAAACATTTCCACATGGCTGGAGAGCACGGAAATAACGACAGTTCTAGCGTTAACACCTTGCAAGCCGCCGTGGTAGAAATACGGCGCTTACAGACCCAGATCGCGGCCATCGAAGCCAAAAGAACACATGAGAAAGAAAAAGCGAAAATGATTTCGGAGGAGGAGGAAGGAGAGAGCGTCATGGATGTACAGCCTTTGGCACAGCATTTATGGGATACCCAAATCACGGAAGCAATCAAGGTTCCTCACCTTCCTACCTTTGACGGAAAAACTGACCCTCGAGAGCATCTGATGGCAATTGGAACACAAACCGCCATAATCAATGCTCCGGAACACCTGAAATGTAAACTACTAGCCGGCACCTTCAAGGATGTAGCCTTGCGTTGGTACATGAACCTTCCAAGGAATTCAATAGAAAGCTACGCGGATTTTCACAAGAAATTCGTTCACCAATTCGCTGGATCGAAACACGTGAAAGTCACATCAACTAGCCTTTTTTCTATTCGCCAAAACCACGGCGAATCATTGCGTAGTTTTTTGGCCAGATTTAGTGAAGCTACCATTAAGGTCTCAAATCCAAACCAGGAGATGTTCGTGGCGGCCTTTCACAATGGGCTAAAAGCAGGACATTTCAACGAATCCTTAGCCCAAAAACCAGCCTCGTCAATGCAGGAAATAAACAAGCGAGCGGAGTGTTATATAAAGGGCGAGGAGAGTAACGCCGAGAAGAGGCAAAGAGACGCCAAGGAGAGGGAGTATATGGGGCGCGCTACCAAAGCGCCAGAACACCCGCGACCAAAAACGGGAAACCATCAAGGAGACCCATGGCAAAGGCACCACGGTAAACCCTACCGTCAACCGCCCATGAGAGAGTTCAGAAATCACCCCGCCAATGAAGACTTTACGCCATTAAATGCCTCAAAAGTTTACGTTTTAAATGAAATTCTGGCCAGTGGGTTGGCAAACCTCCCCCCAAAAAGAACCAACAATATTCCCTTGGGCTCAATGATAACGCCTGGTGCGCCTACCACAGGTGTAGAGGTCACTCTACGGAAAAGTGCTTCCGCCTAAGAGATTTAATCGAAGAACTGATTAAAAGCGGACACCTCCGGAGGTTCATAGACGATGCAGCTCAAGGCCGGGTCATCGTGCCCAAAATCCCCAGACAAGAGCCACGGGATCCCCCAGGGCCAAGTAGAGAGCCTCCAAAGGAAAGGATCTCAGTGAATACAATAGCAGGAGGATTCTCAGGAGGAGGTGAGTCAAGCTCAGCAAGGAAAAGATATGTACGCCGAGCCATCTCGGAGATATACCTCGTGAGACAACCCCAACCACTCGACGTTCCGGATTTGGCATTTACTGCAAAGGACAGACTGGAGGTAGCGCCTCATGATGATGACCCCTTAGTAATACAAGTCCAAATTCTGAACTGCGATGTAAAAAGAGTATTGATCGACTCAGGGAGTTCGGCGGACATTATGTACTGGGAAGCTTTCAAAGCCATGCAATTAGCGGAGGAGCAATTGCAACCATACGCAGGAGCTCTGGTTGGTTTTTCCGGAGAACAAGTAGATGTAATGGGCTACGCCTCACTACTCACTACCTTTGGAGAGGGTAGCAATGCCAAAACTATCAAAGTGCGATATCTGGTAGTCAAAACTCATTTCACCTCCTACAACATTATCATAGGGAGACCTGCTTTTAACACATTAGGGGCGGCCATGTCCACTCTGTACCTAGCAATTAAATACCCTCTCGATAACGGAGGAGTAGGAACAGTTAGAGGCGATCAGATCCTCGCCAAAAAATGTTACGAGTCCAGCTTAAAGATACGGCATCGAGCATCCAATACAAATGGAGCATCCGAAAGAAGGCAAGTCACAGTTCCGGGTGGCATAAACATCATAGAAAATTCAGACATGGATCCGAGGGAAGAATTTCAAGATAGAAGGGTAAGCCCTATAGAAGACCTGGAGCAAGTTCAAATCGGCGATCACCCACACCAAACAACCAGTTTAGGAACGGCGTTGCCCAATGAGGAAAGAAGAAGAATCATCAAAATCTTGAAGGACAACGCTGATCTATTTGCATGGAAACCCTCAGATATGCCAGGGATAGATGAAGGGGTGATAACACATAAACTATCAATATCACCCAACACAAAACCAGTCTCCCAAAGAAAAAGAAAGGTTGGGGAGGAAAGGCGAGCTGCAATAGCGGAAGAAGTGGAGAAACTAAAGGAGGCTGGATTCATTGAAGAAATAAAATACCCCTCGTGGTTGGCAAACGTCGTCATGGTGAAAAAGGCCAACGGAAAGTGGAGGATGTGTGTGGATTTCACGGATCTAAATAAGGCATGTCCCAAAGACCCATATCCTTTGCCCAACATAGACAGGTTGATTGATGGCGCTTCTGGATGCAAGATGTTGAGTTTCATGGACGCCTACTCAGGGTATAATCAAATAAAGATGAACCCCACAGATGCCTGCCATACAGCCTTTATGTCGAATACCTGCAATTATTTCTACAACGTTATGCCTTTCGGATTGAAGAACGCAGGAGCAACATACAAAAGGCTGATGGACAGGGTTTTCTCCGAGCAAATAGGAAAGAACCTAGAGGTATACATTGATGACATGGTAGTGAAAACTCCCGAAGGAAATCGCCACGACGAAGATCTTTTGGACATTCTGGGATCAGTAAGAAAGTACAACATGAGGCTAAACCCAGCAAAATGTTCTTTCGGGGTGCAAGCAGGAAAATTCCTAGGTTTCATACTCACTAACAGAGGAATAGAGGCCAATCCGGAAAAATGTCAAGCCATCATAGACATGAGAAGCCCTACATCCGTGAAAGAGGTCCAAACACTGACAGGCAGAATAGCGGCGTTGTCCAGATTCCTATCATGTGCAGGTGAAAAAGGTTTTCACTTCTTTGCATCTCTCAGGAAAAGCGAAAGGTTCTCCTGGACGCCTGAATGTGAAGAGGCCTTCAGGCAATTGAAGGAATTCTTAGCATCTCCACCCATCTTGACGCGCCCGTTACCAGGCAATACCCTTTACCTTTATCTTGCAGTGTCGGATAGAGCCTTAAGTTCGGCTTTGGTTCAGGAAGTAGGGGGCGTCAAAAACAGAAATTAAATCAAGGTTGAAAGGCCCTGGCGTCACCCGTAGGGGGCGTCAAAAACAGAAATTAAATCAAGGTTGAAAGGCCCTGGCGTCACCCGTAGGGGGCGTCAAAAACAGAAATTAAATCAAGGTTGAAAGGCCCTGGCGTCACCCTTAGGGGGCGTCAAAAACAGAAATTAAATCAAGGTTGAAAGGCCCTGGCGTCACCCGTAGGGGGCGTCAAAAACAGAAATTAAATCAAGGTTGAAAGGCCCTGGCGTCACCCGTAGGGGGCGTCAAAAACAGAAATTAAATCAAGGTTGAAAGGCCCTGACGTCACCCGTAGGGGGCGTCAAAAACAGAAATTAAATCAAGGTTGAAAGGCCCTGGCGTCACCCGTAGGGGGCGTCAAAAACAGAAATTAAATCAAGGTTGAAAGGCCCTGGCGTCACCCGTAAGGGGCGTCAAAAACAGAAATTAAATCAAGGTTGAAAGGCCCTGGCGTCACCCGTAGGGGGCGTCAAAAACAGAAATTAAATCAAGGTTGAAAGGCCCTGGCGTCACCCGTAGGGGGCGTCAAAAACAGAAATTAAATCAAGGTTGAAAGGCCCTGGCGTCACCCGTAGGGGACGTCAAAAACAGAAATTAAATCAAGGTTGAAAGGCCCTGGCGTCACCCGTAGGGGGCGTCAAAAACAGAAATTAAATCAAGGTTGAAAGGCCCTGGCGTCACCCGTAGGGGGCGTCAAAAACAGAAATTAAATCAAGGTTGAAAGGCCCTGGCGTCACCCGTAGGGGACGTCAAAAACAGAAATTAAATCAAGGTTGAAAGGCCCTGGCGTCACCCGTAGGGGGCGTCAAAAACAGAAATTAAATCAAGGTTGAAAGGCCCTGGCGTCACCCGTAGGGGGCGTCAAAAACAGAAATTAAATCAGGGTTGAGAGGCCCTGGCGTCACCCGTAGGGGGCGCCAAAAACAGAAAATATACAGCGAAGAAAGACAAGATTATCAACATCATCAAAAGGAAAAGCTTGCACGCACTCAAAATAAGGCGACATATCGCCATACCAGCCACAATCGCCAAAAAGGCAACAGGTATAAATTTATTCTCAAACAACTCACAATTATGTTAAAATGTCAAAGACATCACAGGTGTAGGGGTAAAAGTTTCCAAGGCAAGAATAATAGGAGGCGTTATATCAAAATAATCCGCGAAGTTATGAAGAAAAGAAATCAGGCGAATAAAGAAATTAATAAAGGACCCAATAAAGGGCAAATTGTTCAAAGCCACAAAAGGGCATACAAAATAGGTACAAAAGGCCACAGAAGGGCAAGAAAAAATTCATTACAATAAAGGGAAAAGAAGGCGTTCATTCAGGAGGAGCATAAGGGACGAGCTTTCCATCAACTATTTGCTTCATCGCATCGGCCTCGCCTAGGCGCCCAACATCTAAATCAGGAAAGAGCAACTTAACCTGCTCGATAGCAAAGGCGAAACCTTCATCGTACTGGGTGGCTGCATAGAGTTGAAGCTCGTTGATGTCATTTTCCAACCTAGTCTTCTCATCAGCCAAGGTCCCAACAGAGAGCACCGCCTCATCCTTCTCCTTGGAAAGCTTGGAAAGCTTCTCAACCTGGGCAGCAGCATTCTCCTTGAGCTTTGCCTCAGAGGCGGCGTAGCTTTCTTTGATCTTCGCCACTTTCTCTTCATAATCTTTCCTCAGCCTCTCTGCCTCGCCCTCCCGTTCTTCCTTCAACTTTTTGATGTCATCCTCCAGCTTCGCCTTAGTTTCAGAATACCTCTTCTCAATATCAGCGAGATTATCATCAACCATCTTCACTTTTTGCCTCACCTCTATAACCTCTTGCTCCTGGCGGTTTGTCAACAGATAATTAAGGAGAGTACCATTAACTTCATACTCTAAGGCTTTCTTCCTCAGGTCTTTTGTCGAAGTGTTGGTGAAGCGAGTCATGTCACCCACCATGGTTACTCCTCTCTCAATAAACTCCAGAGGATCGAAGGAGCTCCAGGAAAGGGGCGCAGCGGCTTCAGCGTCTTGAGAAGGAGGCTGAGAAGAACTGGAAGCCGCACCTTTGCCCTTGTCAGCACCCCCAGCCTTTTGAGTAGTTTTCTCTATTTTTAGTTTTTTGGGAGGAGGAGGTTCAACACCCTCGGTTCCCACGGCTCCAGAATCTGCTTTCCTCGGGATCTCGATACGGATCCGCCCATCATGTTTCTTTTTGCTCCGCCCCTCTTTAGTAACAGCCTCCTCCACTTGCAGCTGTTTCAGTGGGTCAATCACGGCGACAGCAGGATTGGCTTTTTGCTGGCGAGCCTTAGCCAAGAATGCCAGTCTCTCCTCATTAGAGATAGTCCTCATTCTCTCTGCAAAAATAAAAGAGACAAAGAAACACAAGTTAGCAATAAGGCGAGATCAACACTAAACAGAAGTAGAAAAATACCAAATTCATTACTTACGTAAATACTCTGTCAGGGCTTCACTATTACCCTCACACCTAAGAATGTCAGCGGTATCCATGAGAGCGTAGGAATCAAGAAAGTTGACAGTATCTTGTTCAAAATCACTCAAGGCCTCAAAGACGGCTCCCTTGATAAGCTTAGGGTTATCGGTCCAGTAGAAAGGAAATAGAGGATCATCAACCTCATCATACATCAAATCAGGAAATTTCTCATCACTACGGACCCGAAAGAAAGAGTCTTTGAAGTTTTTGAAATTGGAGGCATATAAACTTAGGAGGCGACGGTTGGGTTGACTACTAAGGGAAACAAGAGATCGAGGCTTCAGGTTTTTTATTTGGTAAAAAGAGAAGAAAACGCCAATTGAGGGTGCCAATTCAAAACCTAAGCACATCACCTCAAAGGCTTTTACAAAGGCCCAACTGTTAGGATGGAGTTGGGTGGGGGCGACGTTAAGAACCCTCAACATTTCCGCCTCAAAGGAAGTGAAAGGCAACCAGATGTTGAGAGGTTGAATCACGCCAGTATAAAGGTAAAAATAATCGGGCGGGGTGTCATTCTTGGAAAACACGAACTCATCTTCTCTGACAGGCTCGGTAATAATAAAATCTTCATGCGAGGGATCAGAGAGTTTGACGGCTTTCCTAAAGCTCCTCACCATTTCCATACTGGTATATTTTGAAGAAACTTCCATGGTGACGGGAGTATAACCAGCAACAACCAGATCTCGACAAGGATTCTTCCGCTTTCCTGTGAAAGAGGAAGGGGAGATTATGACGCAATCACTGTCATTACCACTATCACTACTGCTATCACTATCACTACTACTACCCCCAACATCAAAACCCCACAATTCCGAATAAAACCCTCGGCTGTTAAGAACGCCGTTAGCCCTAGTATAGTGGGCGCGAACTTGTTGCGCCCATTCGAGATAACTAGGAGAAGAAATATGAACTCTCCCCTCATTTTCATCTAACTCCCTCAAGATAACCATTTTTCTAAACCTAATTAGAAAAATTAGGGTTCCTACTCAGGACAGACCTAATTAACGAAAAGAAGAAAGGTATGAAATGAAATTCCTTATGAAACGGATGAAGACCTCGAAGCAGGGAGTTGAAGTCGTCTTAAAACGGAGACCGTTGAGAAGATTTAATAAAAGGATGAAGAAGGTAGCGCAACTGGAGCGTAACAGGAGTAGAAAAATTGGGCAGAAAAAGTAAAGGAGAAGGAGGGAATGAGAGCCCTACTTATAGGACTTTAGTCCCAGCAGTTAAATTGAAGTTGTAAAGTTCGAACGAGTAATACCGTACGCGTCGTCGGATCACATACTTGTCAAAAGCGCGTATCTCGAGAATAAATTGTAGAAGATTTATCGTCAGGTAATTAATAATAACGCCTTTAAAGGAACGGTCTCGCCAGGAATAATAACGCCTTTTAAGGCGGAACAAAGATAACAGGGGCAGCGCCCAAAAGGGAAGAATTCAAGGCCAAGGCAAAAAAGCGAAACATAAGGACAACACATTCAGTTCTAAACAGGAAAAGGAATCTTTATTAATGGCGAAAAATAAAAATACAACGATGGGAAACCAGAGTTACAAAGAAAGAACTAGTCCTAAATCCTGTCAATCAGACTCCGAATCCTTCTGCGCAGGCTCAGGAAAAGTCATCTTGGACTCCACGGTGACCCGGGACCCCTCTTCTTCACTTGACGAAGAAGCACGAAGCTCAGGAGGAATATAGGTCTCCAAGAACGAAGCATAATCCTTGTCTGTGCTATCAGAATCAGAGGTATCTGAAGAAAGAATGATAACCTCCACTTCTCTGACCTCTTTAGACCTTCGGGAGCGAGTGGAGTTAGAGGTAGATACCTCTACCCTTTTCTTCCTTCGCTGAGGTTGAGACTTCTCAGCAGCAGGTATTTTGGCATTGTTCTTTTCCATCGTGAGGATTCAAAACAAGTTGATAGAAATTCGAGTTTTAGCAGGTGATATTTATAGTCAATTTTTAGCCTTAACATCGTTATTAACGGTAGTAATAAATGCTTGGACGGTCGTAACCACCAAGTTTTGACTATCTCGAGAAATGTCACTTTTATGTTTCCAAGGAGTCAAAATTTGACCCATTTTAGTTATTGAAGACTGCAAAGGGAGGCGATACTAAAAGGAACAGAAGAACAACACATAAGGAAAGGAAATTGCTTAATATTCAAATTTTTGCAAAGGCAATACAACGGAAGCAAAGATGCAGAATGAAAATAACGAAGGTTCAAAAATACGGAAGCAAATTACAAACATAGGAAAAAAGACATAAAAGGGCAAGCAAGTAAAGACTTTATGGCATGGTAGAACTCCCCAATTCATCAGCATCGGCGACGGCGATACGGTGCATTTCCTCCAATGCCCGTTTCACCCTCTTCGCCTTCACCATGTTTTCTTCAATAGGCTTCAAATCTTCTTTCAGCTCGTCCTGCTTGTCCAAAAGGTCCACCAGAGAATGACGTCTGGAAATCAACTTAGTGACATCATCCCTAATCTCACCCTGAAGAGCCCTCTTCCTCTTCAAGAGCGGCTTCATCTCTTTGTTCAACATCGCCAAACGGTCATCCACCCTTCGCTCCTCGTTAAAGCATATACCCAGGATCTCCTCCTGCACATCCATGGTCTCTTTCGTGATCTCTATCTGGCTGTCGACGGCTTCGGTAACTTCGGTATGGCATTCCTTAACGTTTTCCACAGCAATCACAAAGGATGCATTATCCTTCAGTTCTTTCTCCAGACGCAACACACTGTCAAGAAAACGCTTCTCCTCCTTGGTCAACCTCCAGCAATAATCATTCAGCTCTTTGACGAATTCCGAGAACTCACCAAAATCGTCCATTAAGTCCTCCGTACTCAGGGTCAACATACGTCGGAGTCGCTTAATAACGGGGGAAGCAGGAGATTGACCACATTCAAAGGGAGGGTTTTTAGGAGACATACTGCAGAAAGAAAACTTTTAAGCGAGCAGGTGAGAATGTGATGAGTTGATCCTATCATCGAATGCTCCATTTTATAGAGGAAATATCCCATCGTGGCATCAGTAAGTGGAGAGACGGTTGATAGATATGGTACAGGAGTACGAGAACGTGCACCAGAAAGTGGGAAGGAACGTGATGAGATTCTTCCCGCGCCATAGGTTTTAGAGGGAAAATTCGAATCATACTCAAGCACTTCACTCCTTTGGACTTCGTGCTTGGGGGGCTGTGGACTGGGCAATGGGCTTAAGAAAATATCCAGTAAGCCCAATTAGAGTAAAAAGGATGATAGGCCCAAATCAAGTAAACCCTAAAATACCCAATAGGCGATTAGAAGCTAGGGCGTGACCTGCAACTCTAAGGCAACGCCAAAAAGGGTGGATTCTGTGTTACTGTAAATATCTTCTCCTTCCTCGCATCAACCGCTAACTTAAGAAGGAAGAAATAAACTTCTCGTAACTGCCATAGCTTGGAGACCAAGGTTCTCATCCCTACTTTCACGCTGTGTTACCAAAGAAGGCGCTGTGGACCGGATTTCTAGGAATCCTTGCTTGGAGAAGAAGACTAGATGCTCTATAAATAGCTCCATACTTTCATTTGTAAAAAGGACCGAATTTCTGACCTATAAAACTCACAGGGTTGTTGGGATTGAACAAAGTGCAACCGCATCATTTAATCAATAATACAAACCCCTTTAAGTTTTTACCAGAACAGTTATAAACTAAATATATTAGATTTTCAATATATCTAAAAAAATATATTTTATGTTATATTTAGGTATCGTCGGACTTGACTTTTTTTCCTCTTATTTAGAGCTTATGCAAACAACCTATGCAATTTTTATATATTATTATAAGTTTATCATGGTAGTTTTTTAGATTCATTGAAAATCTGATATATTTAGTATACGTTATAAACTAAATATATTAGATTTTCAATATATCTAAAAAAAGTATATTTTATTTTATATTTAGGTATCGTCTGACCTGACTTTTTTTTCTCTTATTTAGAGTTTATGCAAACAACCTATGCAATTTTTATATATTATTATAAGTTTGTCAAGGTAGTTTATAATAAAATAACTTATAAAATTATAATTTTCATCAGTGTAAACTTATAAAATAACATAAAACTTAATTTATATTGCATAAACATTACATAAGTTTAAAAAAAGCCGGGTCAAACGGAGTCGTATCATCGACCCCATTGCCTCATTATTACACAACTCTCTGCGGCCCTAATCAACAAAGCAAACAAAATAATACTGTATTAATTAAAATAAATATTAATTAAAAATAAACAATATGATGTCAGTTTCATTCTCTCTCCACATCAATCCCTCTCTCTCTCTCATCCTCTTCTGCAATGCAACAAAAACAAAACTCTCTCACTCCTCTTCACAAAAACTTTTCAACACTTTTTCACAAGCAATCCCTCGTAGGAAAAAAATATATAAAATATAAAATATACTAAAAATGTAAAACAAAATCCAAGTTTTTTCCTTCAATCCAAATCCAATATTCTTCTTCATTTTCTTCCCCTTTTTTGAAAACCCTTTTCCTCATTCTTCTCAAAGTTTCAACCTTGATCTTCATCACCCAAATTCATAGCCTTTTTCATTCAGATTTTAGGGTTTTCATTGTTACTGGGTCACCTTCAAGTTCATTCCTTTGATGGGTTTTTGTTCTTTTTTTCAGTGCTTTCTCTTAAACTCGTTAAAGGGTCAAGGATTATAGTGCTAGATTTTTTTTGTTTTAAGTGGGGTCGTTGAAAAAGTTGAAGAATCACATTGTGTTTTGTGAAAAAAGGAATGATTTTTATCTACTATGTTGCTTTGTTTTATTTGGGTTTTGAGGCTTTTGTGAACAGTTGTTGCTTTTTATCTTGGAAGCTTATTTTGGAAGCAATTTACTTCACTTTTGAACGTGATAGTATTTAGTGTTATCATGGACTTGCACAATGGTCTCTTTTGATCCATTTTCTTTTTGGATTCTGAGTTATTTTTACTTGTGAAACTTGTGAAATTTATCTCTTTTATTTATGATGTTGGAGTAGTTGGTATTATTAATTTAGTTATATTTGGTAGATCAAGTTGATTTATTTTTATGGGTAGTAGCATTGATGATTTGGAATCACAAATGTTTAGTTATAAGGGTTGTTGGATTTATGGTGATGGTTATCAATAGCTTTTGATGATGTTTTAGTTTTTAGTCTTAAGAGTGAGGTTTCACTTTCATCAAGTATTTGGGGGTGGAATCTGAAGAGGTAATGGTGATGGAGGATATAGGGTTGTTTAATCAAGTTTGGCAATGGGTTAGGTCGAGAAAAGATGCTTGTTGGCGTGCTCAAACTGTGGTGGTTTGTTGTAGAGATAGAACTGCGATGTTTATTGAACGCCATTGGCCTATGGTGTGTAGGGGTTGCTCAAAATTGGGGAGCTTATTAAGGTTATCATTGATGTTTTGGAAGGACTCTGCTATAAGGGGGTTTCAGTCTTTCATTAGGTTTGGTTCAGTGATGCTTCTGCTTATAATGTGGAGCTGCTTTCTTAGTCTCACTTCGATGTATTGCGTGGCTTATGTGCTTGTTAGCATGGTATGTATTCATTTTTTGACCTGTCTGAATCTTTATTCTTGCTGTTGTTGCTTTTGATCTCTGTATTTATGTCATTACTCCATTTATGATTAGTATTTTAGAATTGGAAATACATTATAAGAATTTTTTGATAGAGATAAGTTTCAAGCATTAAATAATAATGCAAAGTTTTATGGAAATTAGACTCTTACCTTCAAAGTTTGGGGGAGTATCAATTAGTATTATTTTTAGTAAAGTTGGCTTCAGGTGGTTATCTTGATATTAATGTCATGTCATTGAGTTCTACGTCTAATTCAGTTGCAATGATTTTAATTTCTCTCTGAGGATTATTCTTATTTCCATTTAGAGGTTTACTTATCTCGGCATTTTATAATTTGTTTTGTCTAGTAATTATCCTAATTTGAGTTCAAAATATTATGGTAGATTTTTATTTTATTTGTATGGTTTTGAACACTTACTACTCAGTCCACCTTATAAGATTTCAAATTCAATTGAATGCTTCAGGTTGCTGCTGGGGTTGCTGTCCAATACTTGGGTTATACTCCTGGGATTTTTATCGTAGGGCTCTTTGGCATCCTTATTTTGTGGATGTATGCTAACTTCTGGATCGCAGGATTATTACTCGTAGTTGGAGGTATGGTATCCTTATTTTGCACCCAACATGTTCTTGATTATCTATGGGTTTGGGAGCTTTTGGGAACAAATTGGAATTGTGATTTTGCTATATTTTGTTATTTTTGCCCTTTATTTTTGTTGGTATTTAAGCTTAGACTAGTTGGTTTATTTTGCTTGGCCTTGGCCCATTTTCATTTTTTGTGCTGTTAGATAGTTCTAATTAGGTTAGATTAGCTTTGACTTGTAATCTAGGTAGGATATTATCATCTGTGCTACAATCCTTGAGTTACGATCTTTCTCTCTTCCTCCCTATCGTAGGTAGGATTTCGAATTTCACAACATTGATACAGTAAATATGTTCATATTTAAGGCAATATTTTTCCATTGTAATGGTTTTTGACATTTTCTAATTCGACTATTTTCCTGCAACCAAGAGGCTTGGCTTCTATGTACTGTCTGTATGACTCTGAAGTTGGTTATTAGCTTTCATTGTCACGAAACTTTGTTCTGTTGATGTTCTATGAGGGCGAAGGCGCATCTCTATTTTTGCTGGCTTAATCAAATATTTATCCATTGTTTCATCCTCGTTAAGTGTTATTATCTATGAATCACAAACACGGACACAACACTGACGTGTTGACACCAGTAATAATTTTAAAAAATGAAAGTAATTGAATGTAATCACATGCGTCGAACAAGGAGACAAGGTGAAATGCCATTGATTCAAAGTATTGGTGCTACATAATGCCATTATGATTTCTTTCTTATGCATTACCCTCTTAACCCAATTTATATAATATAAATATGATAGTCACTACACATTGTGGTGCATTTTATTACAGTGTTCTTGTGTCTCTTTCTCTACTCATTTTCTCTTCCTATAATCCTGAAATTTTGTTTTTCAATCACCAATGCAGGCTGTTTTGTCTCCCTAAATCATGCACGCTTTGTGGTATTAATTGGAACCGCATATGCTATGTATTCTGTTCAAATAACAGTGGGATGGCTAGGTCTTTTCCTTGCCATAAACCTTGCATTTCTTTCAAACGACATTCTGAATTTTCTGCTTCAATGGTTTGATAACGTGAGTGAAAGTTCGCATTCTGAAGAGCAGAAGCAATCCGAAACAGTTGTTGAAGACGACTTCTCTGAAGAGTGTGAATATCCTATCCCACCAGTTGAATCGGAGAATTTGCATTCATGCAAATCATCCAGTAAACCACCTGCTGTCACCACATCAGTAGTTGATAAGCAGAAAGAAGTTTTGGTTAACAAAGTTGTTAAAGAGGAAACAAATTCAATTGATGAAATGAAAAGGATATTGAAGAGTCTTAATCATTATGAAGCCCTTGGATTTATTCGCAACAAAAAGATCGATGCAGCAATTTTGAAAAAGGAATACCGGAAAAAGGTATTTGTTATCAAAATATTTTGTATTGCTTCATCGCTGTCGATATATTTATTCAGGCTGTTTCACATTTCTTTAAGTATTATTAGTACCGCATTACAATGTTGCAGAATCAAATTTTGACATGTTATAATGTATTTACTATCGGAATTAAAGGGTGTTTGGTTTATTTCTGATGTCATTTTCATTTGAGTTACTAATAATTACAATAGTGGCATTGTGTCTTTCACTTCACTTTGTTTTCTATTTTTACTATTTCCTTCTCAAAATCTTGAACAGTAAACAAAATGAGATGATATTTTTGTAATTATTAGTTAAGAACATATCAATTACAATTATAACAGAAATCAAGACAATAACCGGCCTGTTATCATTTTATTTGATCATGTAGGCTATGCTTGTGCATCCTGATAAAAACATGGGCAGTTCTTTGGCAAGTGAGTCATTTAAGAAGCTTCAATGTGCATACGAGGTAAAGTTCTATCTAAAAGATGTAGAGATTATCTTATAATTGATATATAGGCATTTAATGCATATTAATTTGATATTATAATTTGCATCATTAATACTTTTTCTCTTTAACATGTATGAAACTTTTTCTAGGTTCTTTCTGATTCTGTGAAAAAGCGAGACTATGATGAACAATTAAGAAAAGAAGAATCCATGGCTAAAAGTGTCTGCCAGAAATCCCACAGTAGTTCACATCAGGTAAATCTGACAATATTCTTGTAAATGACCGACATATTCTACATGATTTCTGTGTATATGAGTCTGAAGAATCTTATAAATTACTTTAGTATTTAATGTTTTGGTAGTTCCTTGGTTTGTTCAGAAATATGATTCTTTCAAATATTTACCTGGTCCATGGTGAAGGCCATGCGATTATTTGTAGGAGACTTTGAGTTTGTGTTTCTGAATCATTTTCCTGATTGATGATCTGTATTAGAAAAATAGTGATGGTACATGTTTTCTCCTCAGGATAATACTGAATATCGTTCTGAAGAATCGAGACGTATTCAATGCACAAAGTGTGGGAATTCACATATTTGGGTATGCACCAACAGGACTAAGGCCAAAGCAAGATGGTGTCAGGTCTGATTTCGTTCCCTTACATCTGGATATTGAATTGTCTCAATTGCATGTGCACTTTATCGTAATTCTGAGTTTTACATCTTCATTGGAAGCAGGACTGCTGTCAGTTTCATCAAGCGAAGGATGGAGATGGTTGGGTCGAATACAAGGGGTCTTTGGTTTTCGACAGGCCTCAAAAGGTAGATTCTTCATAGCAAATGATTTCCCCCACTTCATTTCATTGTTTGCATAGAGTTTCTGAACTTTAATCTTGTCTTTGTAGGTGGAGATTCCCCGTGCTTTTGTTTGTGCTGAGAGCAAAATATTTGACGTATCAGAATGGGCTATATGTCAGGTCAGTGTATTCTACAAGCAATATTCTTGGTACACATAATCCATCTTGACCTGATCAGTGTTGTCAAATAGCGGCTATAGTAGTACTACTACAATGTAGTGGAATTCGAACAAATCACCATTGTTCTGTGATACACTATTTAGTATAAAGTATTGTTAAATAGTGGCTATAGCGACACTATAGCACTGTAGCGTATTGGAATTTGAACAAGTTGCTATTTTCCGCTATTGACAACACTAGACCTGATTTGGTGCTCAGTCTACTCCACAGTCAGTGTTCCAACTGATTGGACTTACATTGATGTTGCAGTTTGGTTATTAGCTTTCATCGTCATGACTATGAAGTTGTTCAAAGACTTACCTCTATTTTTGTTGGCTTAATTGAATATATATTATCCATTGTTTCATCCTTGTTAAGACGTACCTCTATTTTTGCACAAATAATATATTGGTAGTAACTTCCATGTACTTGCATTGATGTAGCAGTTTGGTTATATAGGTGAATGTGTTCCACTTTCTGTATCTGACAACTTGCTTTATTTCGTGCAGGGAATGGCTTGTAGGCCTAATACTCATCGACCGAGCTTCCATGTAAACATGGTTGGCTTAGAGAAAAGCCAACGCTGCAACTCAAGTAGATTCCCATGGGATTTGGATGCCGAAATGATGATGGACGAAGATGAAGAGGCATTCAACCTGTGGCTTCAGCAGGCGTTAGCATCTGGTCTCTTTTGTGAGACCTCGAAACGAAGGAAAAGTTGGAGTCCATTCAAATTGCCTCAAAAGAAAGGCAAAAACCAATGGCGAAGAACTTCATGCTGAAAAGCTCAATAGGGAAAAATCATAGTTCATTGCGCCTATCCCTAAGGGATTGGATGGAGTTGATCATTTTGTAGAAGAAAACCGAAATGGATTGCTGAGATCAAAACTAGAAGAAATGGCTTAGCAACACTAAGAACAAGATAGATGAGTCATGAGAGAGCATTGTGGTGAATTATAAGAGCCAAAGGTTGCCAATTTTCTGTACCATATTTCATATCCATAAATATATTTATACACTAAGTTATATTGATAGTGCAAAAAACCTTGGTTTCTAGGAGATTCTCACATTGCTCATATGGCCTCCTTAAGGTTTTCAGAACTGAAACATGAGTTGGTTGACATTGATCTATGGCCTATTGTATCCTTGTTCTTATATTAGAATTAAAAGGTGTTATTTTCAATGGTTACTAAGTACTACTTTTGGTTCTTTGTATATACATGCTAATAAAAAAAAAATCATTTGCCTTCAAATTTGATCATGAGTTTTCATTTTTTAAGGTGAATAAATGAGTGTATTAGGGTTCGAACTTTGGTTTCTGCATATTACATAAATGAGTGGGAATGAATTGAACATGTACTCGAACCTCAGAGTCTACTAGAGGGGGTGGAGAAGATCGTGAGGTGGCAGTGTCGAGACCGCCTAAGATTGGTTCGGGGCTGTTACAAAAAAAAGGCGTTCTTTCCCACTACCAATTGGGCTAGTGTGTGTATATATATATATATATATATATATATATATATATATATATATATATATATATATATATATATACGGTGAAAACTGATAATTATTATGAGAAACGAGAACTAATAATAATGATCATCAGATTTAATTGACGCACTAGATTAAAATACTCTCACTCACTCAAAATCTCATGTAATTCTAATCGGAGGGAGTAATTATAATCTTTCCTAATTTAAATTCCACATTTTTTTTCTTCTTTCTGGGTGCTGCTTCATCCCTATGTATCTGGAATTTTCTCAAAACACAAAATGCCATCTAGAATTTTCACTCTTCCAATTTTTTTGGAAATTGGAAAAAAAAAAGAAAAAAAAAGAAAAAAAAAGAGAGAAATAATGCACTCAGAGCATCTGAGTTAGAGTTCACCATCTCTCAATAGTGCTCAAGTTGTAGAGGATTGGAATCGATTTTTTTCATGAAGGTTTGAGATGCTGTTCAATTTTTAACTTTCTTCAATCAATCCTCTTAACGATTATATTACTACATATTTTAGAGTGGCCGCTTCATCGCTGTCTCTATCGCCGGAAACAAAGATTCAATTGTGTGAGGAGGACCGGCAACACATAGAGCAAACGAGGAGGACCGGCTGGGATTAACTTATGTACCATCCATAAAGATTTGGCTTATGGATAATAACTTTTGCCCATAAGTAATAGTACCTGTCACCCTAGCTTCAACTATAAACAATAGATTCAATTTAAAACTCATTGGTAATTTGGTGACATTTTAATAAAGGCGAATGTTACTAAGACATAAATGTGGTAGTGAAATTTGATTGCTACCTCCTATAGATATGCCTGTACTGTAGCATTGCAGATTTGCCTGAAACTTGTTGATATTCTTCTGGTGTAGTGAAGGAACCTGCCATTGATGCAGAGTTTGCAGAGCCAAAACAGAATGGAAGATGATAAAAGTCCCAAGAAGTTTCAGCACTAGATGCCATGTTTGATATGTGAAAAATACATCAAGAGAAAGAAACTCTCTTTCATATTCATATATAGAGTCAGAATGAATTATGAATTATTATAATGATACAACAAGATGCCTCTTTTGATGGAACTGATGGAACAAAACTATAACTATTCAGACGGTTAAGTTAATTATAACAAAAGTGATGCCTTGTAATTAACTGAGCTACTCCAATGATAGTATTATCATACACGATATTTCCATCATAGATGGTAGACAATGCAGTTGATTTTACATTTTGTTCTTAAAGTCACTAAGGATCAATGATATTTCCCTAACAACTATAAATATAGCAGCTTAAAATAAAAAATCTACTGCTTTTTATTTTTTTGATAAAGTAACAAGTCTGTCTACTACATTGATATTAGGAACATAGATATCCAAACTTTCTAGCCTTTCATTATTCATCTGGTACAAATGGTCTCTCTGTGCCATTAAGTTTACACTGGTTATATTTTTCCAGCTTATACTACTCATCAAGCAAAATGAATTTGACGGCAGGGCTTTGTACAAATTTATAATAAAATACATAATGATTCTTTTCTAACGAAAACAAAATTGTTCTACATTAAGGTTTCTAAGAAGGAAATATGACTTAACTGTCGTTTCCATAACTCACTCAGCAAGAAAATCCACTACAGTCGCCGTCACAGTTTCCTTATCCACTTACTTGTTAAAAGATACTTGTCTTTTGAATGAGATTGAGCATCCTATGCAAAAGCAGTGTGCTGTTGAAGATCTTGAAGCCAATCAGAAGGCCACCAATCTGGTTTACTAGCGACAACCTTCACATCCTCTTGTCCTTGAATGGACAAAGCAGTGGAACCTTTTAAAGCTTCCTCCAGCCGCAAGAGCCCCAACCCACGACATCCCAGAGCAGTAGTCACTAAACCAGCTTTTTTCCCAGATTCTCTGTTTACTACTTCGGAGCCAGGAATGACTTTGTCTATGACTTCTAGAATAGCAGAAACGAAAGGCTCAGAGTTCATTCATCATTATATAAAGTTGGGCAATAGATATCATAATACTAAAGAAGACAACTACTACTAATTACCTTTCCCATCATTATCTTGAAACCTTAGAGGAACTAATCGCTTCCGAATCACCCCTCTGTGGTGTGTACGTGCTATGAGTTCCTGCCCGACATAGCAACCTTTGTCAAAGCTGATTGCATTAAGGCCAACTAGATTATACTCAAGTGGCATTGCTTCACCTGAACACGATAAATAAATCAAGATTTTCATCCTCAGAAGTACTCACTCTTCTTAGAATAAGTTTGTTAAAAGTAAGGGAATTATGAACCTTTTGGAATCTCAATTGATCCTTCTGCTACTCCCTTCTCTATTCTCCACATAAGGTAATTCTGTTCATCAGTCTCTTTGTCAGCCTCAATTAGAGGTGCTGAAACACAAACGAGTTAGTAAGACCAAATTATTTATAAAAAATTACAGCCAAAATATCTAATTAGCCAGCAAAGGGGCTGATACTAACGAATGATATTTGATGGAAAGATCCCTCTGAAACCAAGACAGGCCAATCTGGGATCCTTAAACCATTGCCATCCAAGATTACCCTCACTAGAGGACGACATTGCAGCACCATCCTCACCAGCTCCCCACCCAACAGACGCTGCTTCTGGTTCTTCTACATCCGAGGAATTGTCAGAAGGGCCAGAACCATAACGCTGCCAACATGAGAATTCGCTAGCAACATTATCAATTTCAACCTTCGACCTCAACCGGTACCTGCAGCACTAATAACTTTAAAGTCTCCACAAGCAAATCTCATAAATAAGAGAAACAAAAAGAGTAAGAGTAAGGGAAGGTGCTGCCTACAAAGCTGAGGAAATAGTCAACAATATATCAACCAATCTACTTATTAATCTATCATTGTTACTAATAACTCTATTTACCAATCTATTTTCTATTACTAATTCCTAACAAGAAAATTGTGTTATTGCTCTGCATCTTGTTATCACCGCCTTAATTTAAATAACATGTGATATATATCCAAACAGATGGTGAGTTAGGGACATTAAAAAAGGTTCTAGGTTGGAACTTATCTACTTACTAAATTAACATGCAACACACTCTCTAAAGAATGATGTTATTCAACAAGTTACTACTACTAGACTGGTTTTTACGGTCTGTGGACAAAGTGACAAATACCACCAAAACTAACACCGTGAGTGTCTAACTTAACAATGTTGGTATTGGTATTGCCAGTTTAGCTACACTACTAGACTAGCTTAAGGTAAATGGGCTCGATTGGTTCGAGGTAGATGGAGGGGGAGGTGAGGGGGGTAATCTTGACAAAAAAAATATTTATTTTTATTAAATCTTTTTTTTTTTTAAAAAAGGTTTTTATTCTTGAAAAAAAAAATTAAAAACAAAAAATCTCAATCATTAGAGAGATTTGATTGGTTAAAAAAACGTTTTAAATTGGCAAAAAGAATATTTTAAATTCATAGAACATTTTAAATTGTGAGGGAACATTTTTAAAAAATTTGTTTTTAAATTTTGTTTCTTTTTTTCAAGAATAAAAAACGTTTTTTTTTTTGAAAAAATGATTTAATAAAAAGAAATATTTTTTTGTCACCTCCCCTCCCCTCTACCTCGAACCAATCGGGCCCGAAGGCAAATGCAAGTATTCTAAGTTAAGGTATATAATGCCAATGATCTCTATCTATCCACCACCTAATAAAAAATGACCTAAATCAAATAGAAATGCAAATTAAAATGATCATGAAATGATACATAACAACTTAGTAAATTAACATGCAACGCACTCTCTAAAGAGTGATGTTGTTCAACACGAGTTACTACAACTAGACTGATTTTTTTGTCGGTAGACAAAGTGGCAAATATCACTGAGGTCTCGGGTTTGAACCGGGATGAAGCTGTCCAAATAACAATATCAGTATTGTTACCTAGGATTTATGAATGCTACTAGACTAGCTTAAGCTAAATGAAAGTAAATGCAAGAATTATAAGTTCGGGTATATAATACTAATGATCTCTATCTATCTATCCACCACCTAATTAAAAATTACCCAAATCAAATAGAAATGCAAATAAATAAACACTAAAATCATGATGAAATGATACAGAAGAAATAAATAAACAGAAGTGAATGAAAAAAGCAGTGACACTAACTCACTTGGTAAACGTTGCCAACAATTCATCCAAAACAGAAGCATCAACATCAGCAAACAATTCAAAGGGTTGATTCGGATCAGAAGCAGGTCCAGTACCGGTAGTATCAAGTTTAGTATCAGAGTTTGGCGGTTTATAGAGAAAGAGGTCGTAGAGGAATCTACCTTGAGGTGTTAACAAGGCAGCATAGATAGGAGTAACAGAAGTAGTGGGAACATTGGGTGTAGGAAAATTGGCAGTTTTATCGCCAATAGGTTCACCAAATTTGCGTATATCGTTGGTTAATAGTCCCTGAAGGAATTTGACGGTGTCGGGTCCTCGGAATCGTATGACGGAGCGGGATTTTATGAGAGAAGCTACCGGACCGGCGGTTTGGAGTTGGGTTTCGTTTCGGTGCTTTGGTATGGTTTGGTGAATTGCTCTGTTACAGTGTTTGTAAAATGATGATGATAATACACGATTCATAGTTTTTGGGATTTTGAGAGGGATGAGAAGATAGAAGATGAATAAGTAATAGACTCTAGCAATAATTAGATCGGTGAATAAGTAATAGACTCTAGCAATAATTAGATCGGTGAATAAGTAATAGACTCTAGCAATAATTAGAATTTAGAAATCTCTTTGGAATTCAAAATGAAGAAAACATCAAAATCTAGAAATGAAAGAGAGACAACAGAAACTTCAACAGAAATTCTGTAAATCAATTAATGCCCTTCAACATCTGATCAGAATTTTGGTTTGCAGGGCAAAAGAAATGCAGCAACAATATGGTCTGACATAATGCCATTATATATGGGATGGACATATGGTCTGAAATCAAAACCAGACCCCTACACAACAATACCAATCAGATTGTTAGAAACAGATCTAACATTATTTCACAGTGCGAAAAGAAAATTAACACACACCTGAATGTTAGGCCGCACAACACTAACAAGTTCTCCACACACCCTCAAGGCCTCTGCTGTGACCTTGTAATATCGGTCACCAACAGCTGATAGCACAGGAGCAGAAAGAGCCTAAAAATAGAAACAAATACAATTATGAAATGCAGCCATATATATTCCACATACATTGGATTGGCAAACATTCCTTCCACAGAAGAATTTAACAAACAAATATAAATCAATAAAGTGTGTCAAAGAACAACTGTAAGGGCTTTTGCTGTGGAAACCGAGGGCTGGATTTCGTAAGACAAACTCTCGCATGAAGACAACTTAACTAAAAATGCAGAGAAAGACTACTTACAACTGCCTGCTGTATATATTAACAGTTATTAAACGACTAAATCAACACATAAGGCTTAACTCAAAAAAGATTGGTAGTTGTTTGTGGCAACACAGTTAACTAGGATATGACACGTCAGAGAAACAATTGAACCAAAAGCTTGAACTATTGAGTACAAAAAAAGTGCTTTAGAAATTACAAATTATATTCCATAGAAAAAGAAGTGGACTATGAATAATAAAAACATAACCAATGCCACCATCAACCTTATCCCACTAGGTGAAATCAGTAACTTATATTTAATGAATGCCTCGTTTCATTTGCATCAGTCTTCCCTTTTGTGACATTTCCAGTTTGACGCAAGAGCTCAATGAACGTGTTAAATACATCCATCTGCAACATATCCATGTCAGACACAATCTTGGATCAAAAAAAAAAAAAAACTAAAAACTAAAAAACTTAACCTACCTTGACATTTTCTTCTCTCTCATTAAATCTGTCAATCCGTTTATTACGACCAATTTCTTTACTTTTCACTCAATTATCCCTTGATCTAAGGGAGAGACATTATTGTAACTCTTCTACTTAAGCAATGCATTATTCACATTGGAATTAGACAGAAGATTTCAAATATATACTCTGAGAAAGTAACAAAGAACCATTAAACCTGAAGAAAACTCTTGAATTTCAAAAATTAAAATTTGACCAGCAAGCAACAATATCATACAAAACCCCCAACAGAAAGAACAAGAATACCCAAAACATACTATGTTGGTTGTAAACCACAGGTCTCTCGTATTTCAGTGAAAATAAAAGACAAAAAGTGTGAAAAAACACACCTTGAGGAACTAATAAACACCAACCCAACTCTTTCTATCCAAACAAATCGAGCAGAAGCAACCCAACTCCACTGGTAACCTAATAAACCAAATTGAAGATAAAAATTTAAAATATGAATTGAATTTAGGTTATGAAAAAAATGAAGAATAGAGAGAAAAAGGGATTGTTACCGCAGATTGAAGCTTGTCACCGCAGATTGAAGCAAATTTGGAGAATGATAAAGGGGTCGCCGTCTAGGGTTTGGAGAATGATTGAAGAAATTGGGATTTTTAGGGATTTGACGATTTGGGAATGAAAATTGGGAAGAAATTAGGGACGATGGCGCTATGTGTTCTCGCAAGGGAAGAAATTGGGACGATGAAGAATGAGAATGAAGAAATTGGGACGATGAAGAAATTGGGAACGGCGCTGTGTGTTCTCGCAAGGGAGGAAGAAATTGGGAACGTACGATATGAAGAATGAAGAATGCGAGAATGAATAAATTAATTAATTAATGAACACTAATAGGGATTCCACTACGGGTGAAATCCAAATCGGTAGTGAAATCCAATTAAAACAAATTTTAACGTAATTACAACATTGCCACCGTGTCTACTTTTCACTACTGATTTAAGAAAACCAGTAGTGAAATCCCTTGTCTATGAACTTTTCACTACCGGTATTAAAATATCAGTAGTGAAATCCTTTGATCAAATGGTTTTAACTACTGTTATTCACATACCAGTAGTGGAATCTCTTAACCAAAAGTCATTTTTCTACTAGTGTAGTATTGTATAGTATTGTCAAAAGTCATATTTCCTTCTTAGAAACCTTAATGTAGAACAATTTTGTTTTCGTTAGAAAAGAATCATTATGTATTTTATTATAAATTTGTACAAAGCCCTGCCGTCAAATTCATTTTGCTTGATGAGTAGTATAAGCTGGAAAAATATAACCAGTGTAAACTTAATGGCACAGAGAGACCATTTGTACCAGATGAATAATGAAAGGCTAGAAAGTTTGGATATCTATGTTCCTAATATCAATGTAGTAGACAGACTTGTTACTTTATCAAAAAAATAAAAAGCAGTAGATTTTTTTATTTTAAGCTGCTATATTTATAGTTGTTAGGGAAATATCATTGATCCTTAGTGACTTTAAGAACAAAATGTAAAATCAACTGCATTGTCTACCATCTATGATGGAAATATCGTGTATGATAATACTATCATTGGAGTAGCTCAGTTAATTACAAGGCATCACTTTTGTTGTAATTAACTTAACCGTCTGAATAGTTATAGTTTTGTTCCATCAGTTCCATCAAAAAAGGCATCTTGTTGTATCATTATAATAATTCATAATTCATTCTGACTCTATATATGAATATGAAAGAGAGTTTCTTTCTCTTGATGTATTTTTCACATATCAAACATGGCATCTAGTGCTGAAACTTCTTGGGACTTTTATCATCTTCCATTCTGTTTTGGCTCTGCAAACTCTGCATCAATGGCAGGTTCCTTCACTACACCAGAAGAATATCAACAAGTTTCAGGCAAATCTGCAATGCTACAGTACAGGCATATCTATAGGAGGTAGCAATCAAATTTCACTACCACATTTATGTCTTAGTAACATTCGCCTTTATTAAAATGTCACCAAATTACCAATGAGTTTTAAATTGAATCTATTGTTTATAGTTGAAGCTAGGGTGACAGGTACTATTACTTATGGGCAAAAGTTATTATCCATAAGCCAAATCTTTATGGATGGTACATAAGTTAATCCCAGCCATCAGATTCATCTTCATCATCACACTGTTCATAACACTATTCATCGCACTGTTCATCATCATCATCATCATCATCATCATCATCATCATCGCGCTGTTCATCTTCTTCTTCTTCTTGATCACTGTTCATCTTCTTCTTCGCGAAAAACGAAAACGAAACAGTGAAACGCGATCTTCTTCTTCTTTTTCCAATTTCGAACGCGATCTGGAAAATCGAAATCAAAAAATCAAATCTATTTCGATTTCGATTTGATTCGATTCATCTTCGCGAAAAATCAACTCTGATTTCGAACGTGATCTGATTCATCTTCGTTAAAAAAATCAATTCTGATTTTGATTTGATTTTCCCTTTCGATTTCAATTTTCCCTTTCGATTTGATTTTCCCTATTTTTCGAAGAAGAAAATGAACAGTGATTTGAGTTCCAGATGCCAAAACCATTAAGTACATCTAATGGTTTTACAGTATGACGCTCTGAAATCATTTTTTCTGTGGAATGGTTTCACATTAAATGTACTAATCGTCAAAACCATTAATTGGTTTCAAGATGTTATACACTGAAACCATTTGTCTAGTTAAATGGTTTCATACTGTTATACACTGAAACCATTATTCTAGTTAAATGATTTCATAGCGTTATACACTGAAACCATTAGTCTTGTTATTTGGTTTCAAGATGTTATACTCTGAAACCATTAGTCTAGTTAAATGGTTTCATAGCGTTATACACTGAAACCATTATTTTAGTTAAATGATTTCATATGGGCATTAGTGCTAAGATGTTATACACTGAAACCATTGTTATTAAGTAAAACATCATATATATATGTAATTAATGTATGAAATTTTATTTATATTGTGATTATGATTGATAAAACTTAAAATTAAATTGTATGTTTGACAAGTATGCTTTATATATACATGAACCATTCGTTATTATGTTGGGCTTCGAGGGGGTGTATGACGAAAATTAATTAAAAATGGATTTTTATAATATATACTTCAAAGGAACAAAAGTTATTATTTAATTGGAAACGGGGGGCGCGCTAGAAATTTGGGGGGGTGCGCTAGAAGTTTGGAGGAGGGAAAAAAATTGGGGGCGCGCTAGAAATCTAGGGGAGGAAAAAAAAATTGGGGGGCTCACAAGAAATCTAGGAGAAAAAGGAAAAAAAAACTGGGGGTGCGCTAAGCAAAAGAGGGGGCGCAAGTAATGAGGTAGAATATGGGGGGCGCGCGAGTAATGGATTGCCTAATTTTGGGCTTGGGCTGACCTTTGGTTGACTTTTGGTGTAGGAAGCAAATATGGTGTGTGTAGGAAGCAAGTTTATGCATGGTGCATAAGTTTGGGCTTATGCACCATAACCACACCCTTTAGCCATAGCTAAAATTTCGGATTTTATAATATAGGAAGCTTTGACTCGTGCATTTTCCCCCATTTTTATAGAGTGGGGCAGGATCGGTCTAAACTATTTGGAGGGAGAAGTTATTATACATAAGTGTAATCCTTATGCATGGTACATAAGTGTAATCCTTATGCATGGTACATAAGTCAATAACATCCATTAGATTGAGCATCCATATGTAATAATCCTAGCCAATCTCAACTCACACACTCACACCTAATCTCACACCCCCCAAATTTCTCACGTACCCCCCAAATTACTCGCGCACCCCCAAATTTCTCGTGCACCCCCAAAATTTCTCATGCACCCCCAATTTCTCGCGCACCCCCAAATTTCTAGCGCACCCCCCAAAATTTTTCACGCACCCCCAGATGACTTGTGCGCCCAATTTTTTTTTAACCCCCCATATTTCAAGCCTAAACCATTTTGCTGTGGGAATGGTTTCAAAAATATACACTCCAAAACCATTAAGTGCATAAGATGGTTTTGAAGTATAACCTATAATTAAAATCATAATTGTTTTTTTTTGGTACAATTATAATCATTATTTAAAACCAGTTAAATGATTTCAGATAGTTATACACTAAAACCATTTGTATTGTAAAATGGTTTTATGTGTGTTTTTATGGTTTCAAAAATTCTGGAAACCATTATGCTGGTTAAATGGTTTCAGATAGTTATACACTGAAACCATTTGTATTGTAAAATGGTTTTATGTGTGTTTTTATGGTTTTAAAAATTCTGGAAACCATTATGTTGGTTAAATGGTTTCAGATAGTTATACACTGAAACCATTTGTATTGTAAAATGGTTTTATGTGTGTTTATATGGTTTTAAAAATTCTGGAAACCATTATGTTGGTTAAATGGTTTCAAATCACAATTATTGTTTGTATTCTAATTATAGGGTTGTACTCTAAAACCATCTTATACACTTAATGGTTTTGGAGTGCATATCTCTGAAACCATTCCCACAACAAAATGGTTTAGGCTAGAAATGTGGAGGGGACCAAAAAAATAAAATTGGGGGGCAAAAGTCATATTGGGGGTGCATGAGAAATTTGGGGGTGCACAAGTAATTTGGGGAGTGCATGAGAAATTTGGGGTGTGCTAGTAATTTGGGGGGTGCACAAGTAATTTGGGGGGTGCACTAAGTAACTTATGCATGGTGCATAAAGATAGCTTATGTATAATAACCAATCCCACTTGTGTATGTCGTGCGGTGCCGAATAACTCAGAATTGGATTATCGGACAGGGATTGTGTGATTTTTGGGCGGGAAAGGCAGCTGCCTTTGGCCCAATCAAGTCTGTCCGATCGATTGAACGCTCGTGATCATGCCACGTGTAAGAGAAAAATATGTATGCTTTTTACTCGCCGTCGTCGTTTGTCGTTGTTCCGATCACCACTGTTACCACTGTCTTCCTATTTCAATTCTTCTTTAATTCTAGACCAGATCTGAGAATCACAATTCTTGAAGGCTAAACATGACAGGAACATCAAAACAGAAAATAAAACAAAACCAGTAACAGCAGCAAAACTCAACAAACAAACCTATGCATTTCAACTGAGCATTAAGGGAAATAGCAATCAAGTTCTACCATTGTAAAAGATGACGGCGAAGGGGACAATAGCCGTGGTGAACTGAATACTAGCGCCGAGAGGACAACGGCAGCACAAGGCGGCGGAACGGTGAGAAGTTAGAATGGGTCGAACAAAAGAAAGAATACAGATTGTCCGAGTTTAATCAGGGAAAGTCTCCCCCTGCCTTAAAATTTTATAGACCGTCTGATCAATCCTAAGGTGTGCCATGTTTTAATTTTCCAAAGGTTTCTGCGTTTTTTGTTTCTGCGCTTTCATTTTAATTTACAAAAAAGGAACAACACAACACAAGTGGTAGAATTTGGTACTACATTGTATTCACTCAAAGTCGATGCCTTTTCCGCACCAAAATCACTGAATCCCGATCCTGTCATGTCTTTTACTCCTAACAAAGACAAAAGAGTGGCTATGGTTTCAATATAATTGCAATGGCATAACTTTGTCACTTGTCAAAAGTAACCAACAACACTTACTCTGTTTTTATATGAAACTTAGATACTAGTATTGTATAGAATTTACTGAGACAGTATAAAAAAGAAACAGATTTAATATCTTTGTGTTGTGTTGTAAACCGGCTATCCTGTGCATGCAATTGGAGTGACTGATATTTCGATTCTTGTGGGATTTAAATGAGCCGTAGACTCTTTTTAAGAGTTTTAAGGCTGCTGCATGGCCAAGCCAGGGATCGAACTCACGGCCTTAGTTAAGCTAGAAGAGACCTGTAGTATTTCATCTAAGCGTTATTAGGTAAACAGATTTTAATATGAAACTTAGATAGTATAGTTACCAAAAACACACAGAGATAGTATAGATACAGATAAATTTACTCTATTTTTTCCTCACAAACTTTCAGAAGGATTTGCAAATTTGTTAAAGGAAAAGAAGACTTGAATAGTAAAATAAAATTTGAGCCAAATGAAAAGAAATTATAGTTGTGTATATATATATATATATATATATATATATATATATATATATATATATATATATATATATATATATATATATATATATATATATATATATATATATATATATATATATATATATATATATATATATGCATGTCTATAACACCGTTTGTTCTTTGGACCAAAATATAGAAAAGAAAATCATCCTTATTACAAAACCAAACAAAGTGCAAGATTCAAGTTGACTACCTTACACCTAAATCCAAGTAATATGTTTATTACAAAACAAGACAAATATGTGACTCTGCTAAAGAAATAGGTCCACTGCAATGATATAGTATCACACTTCAACAAGATTCTTAATGCATGATTCTTGCCTTTGCTGTATTGGCAGTTTTTTCCACCACTTAACAAATGTAGAATCCTCCAAAAACACATCCTTACCAATTTCATCATCCTCATTCCACTTTTTCATCTGTTTCTCCAACTCCAAAACTTTTTCTTTAACATCTTCAAAATTTTCCTTATCATCTTTAGAAGACTTATAACAAAGATCCTCCACCTCAGCCCAAAAACAAGATTCCGAATAAACATTTTCTCTTCCCCTCCTCTCAGGCTTAGCATGTTCCAACCATCTCTGTGTATACCTATACCTTTTTGGCCTTCCTCCTTTATCCATATAAGCACGTCCATTGCTGTTCCTCGAATGTCGATAGTAATTAGCAATGTCCAAAGGCTCAACTAGTCTTCTAAACGTTGTTCCTATATCAATCCATTCTTCATTCACTTCAAATTCATCTGGCAGTTCATCATTTAATAGCTTTTCGATTATCTCATCCCATACTCCTGCAAGTTCTAGCCTCCACACATTTGCATGGAAATCTTGGGCGTCTAGTTGATCCTTAAACGCATCATAGTAACCCTTTTTCTGATGCCCCCGTGTTTCTCTGTAACTCGCCAGTGCATTCATCTTTTCTTCCATAAACTTTTTCTTCCCTTCTATACTTTTCTCGTTGATCCTTTTTCGTTCCTCTAATGCTGCAGCTGCTTGAATGCATAGTCTTGCTCTTGTACTCTAAAATTATTTACAACAATTCATTATCACATAAATATCATATCATATACTCTCCATATTCTTTGCTGCTACTAATGTTAATTACTAGAGTTTTATCATTTGGCCTCATAAGTATAGTATAGTAGATTAATTCCATTTTTAAAAATTTTTAGGTCCAACCAATACATAATAATGTTATGCAGATAACATGGTATAATAACATATTTGTCTATGTCCGCTTTCTCATGTATTATGTATGGTAGGAGAAAAATTAGTTTAATGGTTATTACAGATAGTATAAACTAATCTTATGCATCCGTTCGATTATATCTGATTATGTACTAATATGCTATCAGAGACTGGTTAACCATTTATGAGTAATTAATATAAAAGGAATCACAAATATGATTGAATGCATGCTTAAGTTTTTTTAATCTTTAAACTTGAGAAAAATAGGGAAGGATAAAAATGTTACACACCAGTCCAAGATCATTTAAGGCTATGTTAATGGTTGCAATGTCGCTGCCGGGAGTAGTATGCTCAGACAAAGGAATCTTCTCTAGTTGGTCCAATAACACAAAATTCTGTAATCCTAAGTTTTTTTGCAGTTCAATGCCATAAGTTAAATGTTGTCGCAGACTTTCAAAGGAAACTTGAGCAGTTTCTTCTTCAGAGCTTAATTGAGCAGAGAAAAACATGACCTGCAGAATTGCATCAGGGTTTTTCATGACAATTGGAAATGAAGGAAAGCAACCATTAACATAGCCTTAAATGATCTTGGACTGGTGTGTAACATTTTTATCCTTCCCTATTTTTCTCAAGTTTAAAGATTAAAAAAACTTAAGCATGCATTCAATCATATTTGTGATTCCTTTTATATTAATTACTCATAAATGGTTAACCAGTCTCTGATAGCATATTAGTACATAATCAGATATAATCGAACGGATGCATAAGATTAGTTTATACTATCTGTAATAACCATTAAACTAATTTTTCTCCTACCATACATAATACATGAGAAAGCGGACATAGACAAATATGTTATTATACCATGTTATCTGCATAACATTATTATGTATTGGTTGGACCTAAAAATTTTTAAAAATGGAATTAATCTACTATACTATACTTATGAGGCCAAATGATAAAACTCTAGTAATTAACATTAGTAGCAGCAAAGAATATGGAGAGTATATGATATGATATTTATGTGATAATGAATTGTTGTAAATAATTTTAGAGTACAAGAGCAAGACTATGCATTCAAGCAGCTGCAGCATTAGAGGAACGAAAAAGGATCAACGAGAAAAGTATAGAAGGGAAGAAAAAGTTTATGGAAGAAAAGATGAATGCACTGGCGAGTTACAGAGAAACACGGGGGCATCAGAAAAAGGGTTACTATGATGCGTTTAAGGATCAACTAGACGCCCAAGATTTCCATGCAAATGTGTGGTGGCTAGAACTTGCAGGAGTATGGGATGAGATAATCGAAAAGCTATTAAATGATGAACTGCCAGATGAATTTGAAGTGAATGAAGAATGGATTGATATAGGAACAACGTTTAGAAGACTAGTTGAGCCTTTGGACATTGCTAATTACTATCGACATTCGAGGAACAGCAATGGACGTGCTTATATGGATAAAGGAGGAAGGCCAAAAAGGTATAGGTATACACAGAGATGGTTGGAACATGCTAAGCCTGAGAGGAGGGGAAGAGAAAATGTTTATTCGGAATCTTGTTTTTGGGCTGAGGTGGAGGATCTTTGTTATAAGTCTTCTAAAGATGATAAGGAAAATTTTGAAGATGTTAAAGAAAAAGTTTTGGAGTTGGAGAAACAGATGAAAAAGTGGAATGAGGATGATGAAATTGGTAAGGATGTGTTTTTGGAGGATTCTACATTTGTTAAGTGGTGGAAAAAACTGCCAATACAGCAAAGGCAAGAATCATGCATTAAGAATCTTGTTGAAGTGTGATACTATATCATTGCAGTGGACCTATTTCTTTAGCAGAGTCACATATTTGTCTTGTTTTGTAATAAACATATTACTTGGATTTAGGTGTAAGGTAGTCAACTTGAATCTTGCACTTTGTTTGGTTTTGTAATAAGGATGATTTTCTTTTCTATATTTTGGTCCAAAGAACAAACGGTGTTATAGACATGCATATATATATATATATATATATATATACACAACTATAATTTCTTTTCATTTGGCTCAAATTTTATTTTACTATTCAAGTCTTCTTTTCCTTTAACAAATTTGCAAATCCTTCTGAAAGTTTGTGAGGAAAAAATAGAGTAAATTTATCTGTATCTATACTATCTCTGTGTGTTTTTGGTAACTATACTATCTAAGTTTCATATTAAAATCTGTTTACCTAATAACGCTTAGATGAAATACTACAGGCCTCTTCTAGCTTAACTAAGGCCGTGAGTTCGATCCCTGGCTTGGCCATGCAGCAGCCTTAAAACTCTTAAAAAGAGTCTACGGCTCATTTAAATCCCACAAGAATCGAAATATCAGTCACTCCAATTGCATGCACAGGATAGCCGGTTTACAACACAACACAAAGATATTAAATCTGTTTCTTTTTTATACTGTCTCAGTAAATTCTATACAATACTAGTATCTAAGTTTCATATAAAAACAGAGTAAGTGTTGTTGGTTACTTTTGACAAGTGACAAAGTTATGCCATTGCAATTATATTGAAACCATAGCCACTCTTTTGTCTTTGTTAGGAGTAAAAGACATGACAGGATCGGGATTCAGTGATTTTGGTGCGGAAAAGGCATCGACTTTGAGTGAATACAATGTAGTACCAAATTCTACCACTTGTGTTGTGTTGTTCCTTTTTTGTAAATTAAAATGAAAGCGCAGAAACAAAAAACGCAGAAACCTTTGGAAAATTAAAACATGGCACACCTTAGGATTGATCAGACGGTCTATAAAATTTTAAGGCAGGGGGAGACTTTCCCTGATTAAACTCGGACAATCTGTATTCTTTCTTTTGTTCGACCCATTCTAACTTCTCACCGTTCCGCCGCCTTGTGCTGCCGTTGTCCTCTCGGCGCTAGTATTCAGTTCACCACGGCTATTGTCCCCTTCGCCGTCATCTTTTACAATGGTAGAACTTGATTGCTATTTCCCTTAATGCTCAGTTGAAATGCATAGGTTTGTTTGTTGAGTTTTGCTGCTGTTACTGGTTTTGTTTTATTTTCTGTTTTGATGTTCCTGTCATGTTTAGCCTTCAAGAATTGTGATTCTCAGATCTGGTCTAGAATTAAAGAAGAATTGAAATAGGAAGACAGTGGTAACAGTGGTGATCGGAACAACGACAAACGACGGCGGCGAGTAAAAAGCATACATATTTTTCTCTTACACGTGGCATGATCACGAGCGTTCAATCGATCGGACAGACTTGATTGGGCCAAAGGCAGCTGCCTTTCCCGCCCAAAAATCACACAATCCCTGTCCGATAATCCAATTCTGAGTTATTCGGCACCGCACGACATACACAAGTGGGATTGGTTATTATACATAAGCTATCTTTATGCACCATGCATAAGTTACTTAGTGCACCCCCCAAATTACTTGTGCACCCCCCAAATTACTAGCACACCCCAAATTTCTCATGCACTCCCCAAATTACTTGTGCACCCCCAAATTTCTCATGCACCCCCAATATGACTTTTGCCCCCCAATTTTATTTTTTTGGTCCCCTCCACATTTCTAGCCTAAACCATTTTGTTGTGGGAATGGTTTCAGAGATATGCACTCCAAAACCATTAAGTGTATAAGATGGTTTTAGAGTACAACCCTATAATTAGAATACAAACAATAATTGTGATTTGAAACCATTTAACCAACATAATGGTTTCCAGAATTTTTAAAACCATATAAACACACATAAAACCATTTTACAATACAAATGGTTTCAGTGTATAACTATCTGAAACCATTTAACCAACATAATGGTTTCCAGAATTTTTAAAACCATAAAAACACACATAAAACCATTTTACAATACAAATGGTTTCAGTGTATAACTATCTGAAACCATTTAACCAGCATAATGGTTTCCAGAATTTTTGAAACCATAAAAACACACATAAAACCATTTTACAATACAAATGGTTTTAGTGTATAACTATCTGAAACCATTTAACTGGTTTTAAATAATGATTATAATTGTACCAAAAAAAAACAATTATGATTTTAATTATAGGTTATACTTCAAAACCATCTTATGCACTTAATGGTTTTGGAGTGTATATTTTTGAAACCATTCCCACAGCAAAATGGTTTAGGCTTGAAATATGGGGGGTTAAAAAAAAATTGGGCGCACAAGTCATCTGGGGGTGCGTGAAAAATTTTGGGGGGTGCGCTAGAAATTTGGGGGGTGCGCGAGAAATTGGGGGTGCATGAGAAATTTTGGGGGTGCACGAGAAATTTGGGGGTGCGTGAGTAATTTGGGGGGTACGTGAGAAATTTGGGGGGGTGTGAGATTAGGTGTGAGTGTGTGAGTTGAGATTGGCTAGGATTATTACATGTGAATGCTCAATCTAATGGATGTTATTGACTTATGTACCATGCATAAGGATTACACTTATGTATAATAACTTCTCCCATGGCTAAAACGACGGTCAATATTTATCTGTTTTTAATAATTTTATTATTTGTGTAATTGTCATTTTTTTGGTTGATAAACGAAATAACAAAGTCATTGAAAACTCACACACATAAAGTTAAGTAATCAAGGTTCAAATCTCAATCATGACATTCGACACCGGCAAATTCGACATTGTTGTTAGTTGAGCTAAAATTTATGTATTGCGTATTTGTCGTTTTATAATATCAACAAAATTAAAATTTAAAATTTTGTATGTGCTTGCTTCAAAAAATAATTTAAAATTTTTGTATGTGCTTTATTTTTTTTTGACAAATATGGGCACAACAACTTTTATACAGATAAGATAAATAAATACCAAATGAAACAAAATAAAAAAAATATTTTTTTTGACAATAAATAAAACAAATAAAAATAATAATTAATTGAATGTAAAAAAAGCATGGGATCTGAGACCGAGACAACACGCAAATAGCAGAGACAGATAGAAACAGATAGATTGAGAGGTGAACACCGACCGACCCGCCGACGTTCGGTGCTCCGCTCTTCACGGTTGTGGCCCCCACTCCCTCCGGTCAGTTCTTACTTCATTCTTCTTCTTCTTCAACTTGATTTTCATATTTCTTTTATTCCATTTCCACCTAATTATATCCAATTTCTGCTATTCTCTTTTTATTTCTTCTAAATTTTCAATTTTTTTTTTTGGATTTTGCTAAATACCCATTAGTCAATTTAGCGATTAAGATTAATTTTTTTAGTTTTTTTTGGATTGAGCTTCAAAAAATATCTGCTTTTTTCAATGCATAGAATTCTTAACTTGGTTGATTTGATTAGTGTGGTAGTGATTTTGCATATCAATTTTGCTACTTTATTCTATAAATGTAATGAATCTTATGTTTTTGACTTTTTTTGCTTGTGCCCAATTAGTTATTTGAACTTGGAAGAACACAAAATCATGTTCTTCTTTTGTCAAAAGTGCTTTTGTAACATTGATTTGGTTGAAATTGAGCTTAAAGTAAAGTGATTTATGTAAAGCTTAGCTTAAATTTATCAATTTAATGCAAAAGCTGCTTTTTATCACCTTTAGTCAAACTGTGGATGTAAAATAAGTTTTGCCTCAGAATAATCAATAATCATTGATCAATCATTTGTATTTTTACTAGAGTACTAGTATAGCTTAACAGAAAAAATTTAGCATAAGATTTTAAATCTAATTCAAAAGCAACTTTTTATCACCTCTAGTCAAACCGAGGTTTGTACGTAAAGTTTTACTAGCTTGACAGAAAAACCAGTTCTTATAGTTTCCACCGTAAAACTGAACTTTGTCGTAGCAGATCACTTGTAAGCTAGATAAAGTTTCTTTGAAGTAGCATTGTTCATTGGAAAGTCCTTTACTTTTGATTAAGATAGTTATGTTCATTTTCTGTTCCAATAGCTAGATTTATCTTATTTCTTATTCATTATATCCAATTCTGATCTGATGTAAGCATTTTGTCGTATCAATAAAATTTTCAGCCGAAGTTTTTGCTGCATTTCTTTTGCCCTGCAAACCAAAATTCTGATCAGATGTTGAAGGGCATTAATTGATTTACAGAATTTCTGTTGAAGTTTCTGTTGTCTCTCTTTCATTTCTAGATTTTGATGTTTTCTTCATTTTGAATTCCAAAGAGATTTCTAAATTCTAATTATTGCTAGAGTCTATTACTTATTCACCGATCTAATTATTGCTAGAGTCTATTACTTATTCACCGATCTAATTATTGCTAGAGTCTATTACTTATTCACCGATGCTGTAGTTTGTGTAGTTGAGAATTTTCTGCTAACATGAACTGTTGTTGCATCTGCAGTATTTTACGCTCTAAAGGACCTCATGTCAAACATAGAGGATAACAAAGAACTTGGACAGATGGACGTGGATGCATCTGAGGGGTCAGTTAATATGCCATCGTCCCAGCAGCAGGTTGTGTTCAGATCTTGCTTTCTTACATGCTTAAATTTGACTTTGAATGAGATATTATGTTTACTGTGGAGTTGTTACTGCCGAATGAGTTTCTTTATTCTGTAACTCATGTGTTTATAAACCGTGTAGGAGGCAACTCTGAAGAAAAAATATGGAGGAATTGTGCCAAAAAAACCACCACTTATTTCTAAGGTACATGCATGCAGATTTCTGTTTGTGCGTTTGTTTCTAATGGTGTTTATGAAATCAAGATAAGCAATGCAATGTCCATGGATATTAGGTGATAGAATCACTGTTTTAAAACCAGATTGGAGATCGAACCAGTGAGACCTCTAGGTCATGTTTTAATATGTGCGGTTAAAGACAGATAAATAAAACCATAAGTAAAAAAAAAAAAAAAACTAGTTGAACCAACTGCGG
This sequence comes from Trifolium pratense, assembly GCF_020283565.1. NCBI lineage: Eukaryota > Viridiplantae > Streptophyta > Magnoliopsida > Fabales > Fabaceae > Trifolium > Trifolium pratense. Next base: position 40,221,810 of record NC_060065.1, read on the forward strand.
TACAATCTAGCTCAACCTTACTATGGTACAATCGGGTTGAAACCAACTGGCGAACTGGTCGGTTCCTGGTTTTAAAAGATTGGATAAAAGTTTTCAATTGTTTCTCATTTAATTTGACATTTAACTTTTGTGCCAGGACCATGAGCGTGCTTACTTTGATTCCGCTGATTGGGCATTGGGAAAGGTACTTCTAGAAAAACACACCTTTGTAATAGTTGCTTACATTGAACTATCTCACACTCTTCTGTTTCGTCGTGTGAAACAGCAAGGCGGTCAGAAGCCCAAGGGACCACTTGAGGCTCTTCGGCCTAAACTACAGGTATTTAATTAAACCAATATTCCAACATCTGATTTAGATATGGTTGTGTTGCTTTCTTTTCTATGGCTCGATAATAATTGTTCTCGGTGAATTGCTTGTTAACCTGATGGCTGATGGTCTTCAACTTTTTTTTTTTTTTTTTGAATAGTTAGTATCTCATAGCTAGTGTTAGATTAACGGTGGGAAAAAGCTTATACAAAAAGTTCGTAATTATAGCAGTGCTTAGCAAAATAATTTGTGCGTCTGCTTGATAAACTGGTTGGTGAAAGCTTCCACGGATCAAGTATTTATTACAAATTTAAGTAGGATAATGGTTATGCACACGGGTGAATTAAAATTTTGATTAAGCCATTTGGTCATGGAACTGGTACTAGCACTTGGTTATATATCGGCTTTGTTAACCGCTTTTCATAGCCTCCTGCCTTTCCCTTCCTCGCAGTTTCTGCAAAGTGAAAGCTTCAAATCTTTAATCATTCCATCCTACATTCGTAGAATTAAGGGCTTGTTTGTTTAAAGGTTACTTAGAAAAAGTACTTTAATTAAAAGTAAATTTTTTATGATGAGTTGATTATTATGTTTCAAAAGCAGCGAAAAAAGGTTTTGCATTTCTTAAAGACTAGAAAGAGGAACTTAAAAAGAAAGCTATATCTTACATTTTCCTTCTTATGCGCATTTAATATAATCATACTCATACCTTCATTATTAATATAATGTGCTTGACAAAGATCTGCTTGGTTTTTCTGTTTTACAGCCAACACAGCAACAAACACGTTACCGGAAATCTCCTTATGCTCCTTCGGGTGAAGGTATGCTTTATTTTGATGGTTAAATTAGATTCTCCCCCTTCTCATTACTACTCTCTCTCAGCATCTTCACAATAAACTAACTAAATTCATCTTTTTATAGAAGGTGGAAGTGTTCCATCTGAGGATGCACCTTCCAATGAGTAAAAGCAACAATAAGTCTTTCGACGATGTGCTGATTATTGTTCTGGTATACCTCAGTAGGTATAACTTTTTTTTGTTTTCAACAATAAAAGAAGTTCATTATTATGTATTCATATTAGCAGAAGACGAATTATTTGACCTGCAGCTATGCTGTAGACACTTCCTGTGATTATGATTTTTGTGTTTTACTCTTTTTCCCCCTCCCCTTCATGTCTATTTGTTTCATAGTTTTGAAAAGAAACAATGCAATACGAAATTAATGATTGAAAGTGGCCATGATGTAAAAATAGAGTATGCAACTATTGGACAAGATTAAAACACAAATGCTGTTGATCTGCTTGGTTTTGGATCATAATTTTTGTATTCACCTTTAATTACAAAAATGTCATGTTGTTTTCGCTTTGATTCTTGATGGATTGAATGTATACGATACAACAAATCACTTAAACAAAATCAGAATCCTTACGCGGTTTCTTTCTTGCAGCCTGGCCTAGGTTCTGTAAAGGTTTGAGATCAACGTTGTTTTGTGAAAAATGGCGTACAGTGCGATCCTTGTTTCTGTCCATTATGATGTGTTTCTTCGCTGTTTATGTTGCGTCTCATTATTGTTGTATATGTTGTGCTTTGTTTCTATTGTTGAGGCTATGCCATTTGACACTAGAGACGAGTTCTTTCTTTTCGGCTTCCTATTATGCTAGCAAATCACTAACAGTCTATCAACTTTCAATCCTCCCTGTTACAAGCCTCTCTCCTGTTTATCATATCACGCCTCATTCACCACCTCTTAATCTCGCCCCTATGGTTGCAACCTCACGGTTGCAACCTCACTAGCATAATCAACTTCAAAGCCACCTCAACATCCGTGTTTTGGTGTTCCATGAATGACCGATTTGAGATTTAATGTTCTTGGAGTTTTATGGTTTTGCTGTTATGTTTCTTTGTTGGTTTTTTTGGTGTTATTTTAAGATTATACAGTGTTTAATAAAATGTTTGAGATTAACCCTTTGTTGGTACCATATTCTGAGTAAGGCATTCTCTCATGTCATCTATAGTCGATATGAGCGAACACAACAATTTTTTTTTTTCAAAACTGCAAAAATTTATTAGACTTAAGTACAATACAAGGTTGAGGTTAAGTACAATACAAGGTTGAAGAGTACATATTTATTTTTACAATATAAGACCGGAGAGAGTACAACGCACCAACCAAGCATGATCTAGAAAGCTATTTTCCTGATCCAAAATATGACCTAAAATGCCTGCCTGGGTTGGAGAAACATAATAAACGGACTGCTATAATTTAATCCTAAAGAAAATTACAGCTTTTTAAAATGAAATATATCAATTTTTCTTAACATATATTGATTGAAAAGAAGAATAAGAAAGAAGGGTTTAGCTTACTAGAGCATAGTAAGAACTAAGAACACAAAACAAACAAGGATTTAACACAGAAAAATTTGATCAGTCTATGCACTGTTGGATCCAGTCTTTCTTACCATCAACAAACTATTCTTGTTTCCTTGGATTCACCTCAATCTGTAATCTTTGTCACAACTCGCAGCCACAAACCTAATTTCCCCGGGTTGTCGCATACACACTATTTATCTTCCTAAATTTTAGAGAATCACGCAGGCAATGTGATCGACACAATCCATAGAATTTAGAGTAGTTTAAAATAAACAATTCCATGATTCGTGATCACCACATTGTCTGTCGTAATACCAAACATTTTAAGAAGACAAATAATATCTTCCTTAAGGCAACATCTGTGCAATTCAAGTATTCAACCTCTCAGTTTACTAGTAGAACTAATATTGTATTATACATTATATATATATATATAAATCCTAGATAGTTCTCCTACCACTAATCCTAACCCTAATTGTATCAATCAATCATAGCCTTTAGATCATTTCTTTTTGTGGATAAATCAAGAGTTAAATAATAAGTGAAACAATCACATCTTTTAATGTTTTTTTAGTGCCAAACCTTTTGATTGACATTCCCACTATAATAAAAATGGTTTTGTGAATTAATTATTTTATAATATATATGTCTTATATTCCTCTTCATACATATATGGGCATGTGAAATTTCTATTTGGAAGGGTTATTAGTGTTGTAGAAGAATGATATGTTTCTAAAATCTTATGATTTTATTGTATCTTTCTTTTTCTTTGTATTTAACGAGTGAGACTATATTGTTGATTTTGCAAGTATATATAGATTTTGATGCTCTTTATTCTATTTTAATTTTAACACTTTATCATAGTCATTGTATAACCCTTCTACCCAACCCTCTTTCTCATCCTTATTTCTTCATTTCTTTCCTTTTAATATTCAATATTTATTTTTTTCTTAGCATTCTTATTGTCTAATTTGTGATATTTCTGTAGTGGGACTTTGCATGATATTTACGAAACACTACAAATAAATTGTTTGAAATGTAATTACAAATATAATTCATATTGTTAATATTTTTAATTAAGTTTTATTGCTAATATTATTTTGATAACATCTATTGTTTCGATTATTAATTTACTATATTTATATACAAATAATGTTTTGACGCTTAATTATAAAACAACGCATAATGTCCGTGCATCGCACACTACTACATTTACCAAGATCGATGCTCCACACATTCCATTGAACCATTTTGACTTTATGCCATTCCAAGATATTTTGAATTCAACTGAAGAAGAAAAAATAGTTGCTAATGATTATTAGCTTTCGTTTTAATTTAAATCTCATATATTGATTGATATTTTAATCTAAATAATATGTCTCTATTTTAATTGTTTTAAATGTTATTGGGCATGTAATTGAAAGAAATGAATTCAACATTATTATAATATAAAATACCGTATAATACCCGTGCATCGCACGGGTGTGGGACTAGTATATACAACTCAAAGTACAAAATAAATAAAGTTAAATGAAATTTCAAATAAAACATGGTATATACACGGAAAAAAGTTAGGAAAAGTTAGCTATTGTTGTAAAGATCGATAGAGGGTTGAAAAGAATCCTAAGAAAAGAGAATGGTTGATCGATGACAATGAGATACTCTACAATGAAATTCGGTAGAGAACTCACTACATCTCTACGAAGGGAAAATCTTGGCATTGTAGAGAAGAAGGAATTTTAACTAATAAACATCGATGAGCTTGATATTCACTGAGATCCATAACAGCCACTATAATGTAAACAAAATGCTACATACTGAAATCCGATGAGCTTGATATTCACTGAGATATCATCGGTAATCAAATAATGGATTGAAGGTTCTGAAAAAATGATAACATATTTTAAATCGGATACCAGTGAAAAATACACTTTAAAGGAGTATGGAAATCTTGTACATGAACATAATTTCAATTTCCTTCCCTTGATTTATTAACTTCAATATCACTAATGTCGGTCTCGGAACTGGCTTGCATTTCAAGCAATTTCAGCTGTTCCTCCTCCGTTTCTTCTACAGTGACCTGTTTTACATCTTTCGGTTTACTTGTTGATTGCTGATACATAACCCCACCTAGCATACAAATCAAAAGTCCCACTGTACCCACCCACGTCGAGTGCTTATCCCATATCACCAAATTAATCATAACTGTCAACAACTTGTTCACTATACCAAGAACAGTAAACCCAGTTGCAGAAATAGCCCTGCGACACGAAAATCCAAAGAAAGAAATCGCAAGACCAAACAAGCACGACAACGCCACAGGCAAAACCACGGGAAAAGAATACCAATCAGACTCATCCGTGATCTCATGCTTTATCTTCTTCAACTCACCCATTATCAACAATTCCACCGGAAACAACAGAAGAGCCTCAATATTATTATACAACACGAGACCCCAAGTATTCAATTCAATCGTCGTAACCACATGCTTAATGTAAACAAAATCTATCGTCATACTAACCAAATACGCCACCGCCCACATATAAGCCGCAAATGTAAACTGATAATCAGTTGCAACATAAAGCACACTACCAGCGAATATAGTACCCAATGAAGCCCACGTCTTCAAAGACGGCCATGGCCGATGCAAAAACACCGACTCCCCTACAGCAACAAAAATTGGAACAGCCGATCGGAACACAATGAAAGTATCCACATTGGCATGTAACAGCAACTCACTATTGGTAAATAGTGACAGATAAAAAATAATAGCAGCCGGTAAAAACCGCCACATTGTGATCAAATCAAGCTTGTCGTGTTCGACAACCTTGAGCCTTCCACAGAGTAAAACTCCGGCGGCACTAGTAAAGTACTGCAAGGCGGTAAGCGCACCCGGATAAGGGAATTTCATGACAGCCCATTTGTTGATAATTGACAGTAATGATGCAGATAAACAGTAACCAGCAGCAACACCATAAATTGAAATTTGATGAACAACTGAAGTGTACCAATTTCCAACAATACCATTCTCATTCACCGCATTCATATTCAAATTCTTCACATTCACAGTAACCCCTTTCTGAAAATTATTCAATGTTAATATCAATATAAAATCTATACAAAAAATAAATAAAATCAGATCTATTATAAACATAATATCTTATTCGAAGTCAAATTTAAGTATGCAAGAGGGCGAGATTGAACACAACCTGCTGCTGGGACGATGGGCTGTTAACTGACCCCTCAGATGCATCCACGTCCATCTGTCGAAGTTCTTTGTTATCCTATATGTTTGACATGTGGTCCTTTAGAATTTAAAATACTGCAGATGCAACAACATCCCATGTTAGCAGAAAATTCTAACTACACAAACTACAATGTACGTGAATAAATAATAGACTCTAGCAATAATTAGAATTTAGAAAGCTCTTTAGAATTCAAAGTGAAGAAAACATCAAAGTCTAGCACTGAAAGACAGACAACACTTCAGCAGAAATTCTGTAAATCAATTAATGCCCTTCAAAATCTGATCAGAGTTTTGGTTCGCAGGGTAAAAGAGATACTGTACAACAGAAACTTCAGCTGAAAATTTTATTGATTCGACAAAAATATTGTACTGCTTACATGGAGATCAATTGGAGATAATTCTTTCAGAAAATAACATTGCGAATATGAAAATAACATTCTTTCAGATAATTCTATCTTCAAGCAAAAGTACCTCTGAATATGAAATTTTGTCGAATGGAAGTTTAAACGTACTTGCTAATAATTTTCCTATCATTTCATTTTACCAAACTTTGGTTTCCCGTGTCAAGTATTGGAGCGGAAAATGCAGACAACTATCCTAACCAAAAGTAAATGACTTTCCAATGAACAATGCTACCTCAAAGAAACATTGTCTATCTTACAAGTGATCTACTACAACAATGTTCGGTTTATGGTGGAAACTATAAGAACTGGTTTTTTCTGTCAAGCTATATTCTACATAAACAAACTACTTTTTAGGTTCTGTGGAAAACTAATGTATCCGGTCTAAACATAGACCAGATATATTAGTTTTCCGATGAACCTAAAAAGTACTCCCTTCGTTCCAAAATGTAAGTCACTTTGAAAAAAATAATTGTACCAAATTATAAGTCACTTTACATTACCAATGAAGTATTTAATGCTTTTTTTCCTATTATACCCTTAACTATTTATTTATCTTTCTTCTTTCAATTCTTCAATTTATTTTTCCCATACCATTAATGAAGGACAATTTTGTAAACTAACTCATAATTTATTTTTTTCATACAATATTAATCACATTTCTTAATTTGTGTAATATGTTCAAAACGACTTACATTTTAGAACGTAGGGAGTAGTAGTTTGTTTCTGATATTAAAGACCGGAGCGAGTAGTAAATAGTACAAATATTGATTGATAATCACTGACAAAAGAAGAACATGATTAAATTTTTTTCCAAGTTACAATAACTAATTGGGCACAAGCAAAAAAAGTAAAAAAACATAAGATTCATTACATTTACTATAGAATAAAGTAGCAAAATTGATATGCAAAATCACTACCACACTAATCAAATCAACCAAGTTAAGAATTCTATGCATACACACACACTCACACATATCTAAGCATTGAAAAAAACAGATATTTTTTTAAGCTCAATCCAAAAACAACTAAAAAAATGAATCTTAATCGCTAAATTGGCATATGGGTATTTAGCAAAACCCAAAAAAATTGAAAATTTAGAAGAAATTAAAAAGAAATATGAAGATGAAGTTGAAGGAAAAGAGACGAAGAAGAATGAAGTAAGAACTGACCGGAGGGATGGGGGCCACAACGGTGATGAGCGGAGCACCGAACGTCGGGTGGGTCGGTGTTCACCTCTGTTTCTATCTGTGTCTGCTTTTTGCGTGTTGTGTCAGTCTCGGATCCCGTGCTCAATTCATTCAATTAAATTTTTTTGACAAATCAATTCATTCAATTATTATAGTTTTTTTCATCACATGTGATAAAAAATAGGGTCATCATAACCGGTGCCCGAATAATGGTTAAGTAAATTAAAAAAGGAAAATTCTAAATTGAAAATAATATTTTTATAATTTTGAGGAATTACTTGCACAAACGTCAAACTTCAATATCATATTACTTCATCCGTCCCAAAATATGATAACTATTTGATCACTACACGCACAACAAATTTTGATTACGAATATATTTAATTGTGCAATAATAAAAATTATAGAAATTTGATATTTTAAAAATATTCGTCGAAATAAATTAAACAAGATCTTATATGATAATATTTACACTTATATACTTGTAGAAAAATACAGTTAAAACAAGACATATGAATAGTGTATTTAGTCAAATAGGGTCTTATAAAATGGGACGGATGGAGTACTACATTTACATCCTTAAACAGTGCCCGGGGCATTGCTTAGCATTTTCCTAAAAAATATACTACTTCCTCCGTACTACAAAGAGCGAGTCAATTGATTGCGTCATGCATACCAATGCAAAATTTTGACGATTAATATTTTTAATTGTATAATACTAGTAAATATCATAAAAATATGATATTTTAAAAATCAGTTTAATTGATATGCACCGACGGTGTAAAATAGTTTTACACCATCGTCCAATAAACAACCATTATTTTGTCATGTCATATCAGGAAAGTGGGGTGAAGTTGGGTGATGTGGCGGAAAACATAGTTGGTATTGGTTGATAGTGTAAAATTATTTTACACCGTCGGTGCATATCAATTAAATCCTTTAAAAATACTCATTGAGATGAATCTAACATCTTATATGCTAATTTTTATTTATTTATTAGTAAAAAAATATGATCAAATATGTGAATAATGCATATATTCAAAATTTCTTACTTATTTTGGGACGGAAAAAATATATTTATATTAATCCAACTAAACTATGTTTGCATTAATCGGTGAAATTTAACATGTATTAAACTCGTGGACCACATAGGCATTAGGCAACACTAAATTATCGGCTGGATCACCCTGTCCCATTAATACTTCCCTCACTCCATTCCTTCTTTCTTCCTCTGTCCATGGAACAAACTTCAGATCAATTTTCCATCAATATGATCTCCATCACCCATGGAAAAGGACAAAAACAAAAGTGTTAAATAAACTTTTAATTGGAGTCAATTCCATTATTTGTTTTATATATTAATTTTAATTGATATATCAGAATATTACATGACATTTTTTTTTTGACAAATAGAATATTACATGAAATATGATGTGGAAAAGACTAACTAATGAAATATGAGAAACTATATTTTTAGAAAAACTGGACCTTATAATTGTTTATTATATTGTGTCAAAAAAATTATTTATTATAAAAATTCACATTTTTTTTGGTAAAAACAAAGTCTTATAATAAACAAAAAGATAAATTATTCCCATCTAAAGACAAAGTGGACCTTATAATAGAACAAAGTCTTAAAAACAGTACCATACATCCTGTTGGTACTGTTCTCCAATAATAATAGAACACGTATATCCTTCGTTACCGATAACTAACAGTTCCAACTATGAACCAGAACACTCCCAAATCCCAATTGATAAAAAGGAAACCAAATTAAAACCCCACAAATGAAAATTCATAGTATGTTTAATTTAATTTGATTAAATAAAATAGATCATGAATAAAGAATTTGCAATGAAAACGTCAGTTGGATCTCAAAAAGAAGGCTAATAAAAGCAACGAGTACTTACGAGTTACTAGATAGACACGAGGAGCAGGGATTTTGAATGAAACAATAATCTAGAATCAGGTATATTGAAGTTAATTTTGATATCAATTGTAAAGTTGCTGAACTAATCACAGTGACCTTGAATTTGTGTTTGAGAACACAGCGCAGAATGTTCAATTTGGGTTTGGGAAAGTTTGCACAATGTTCACGCGCGTGTTACTTTCTTAGTAGCTGATGTGAAAAAATAGTATACGTGTTTTGTTATAATTGAAGAAAAGTACCAACAGTATCTATGGTACTGTTTCTAAGTTTTGTCCTATGTTAAAATACACGTCAAAATCTTATTTTCAATAAAATGCTTACAATATTTTAGGGTTGCTGAATTTGCATTCACCATTAGTCATCAACTTCCCGCCCATTCATCAAACATATTCAACTTTGGATCTTTTATTTTACTTTGCACATATATTCAAAACATCTTGTAATCTCAAGTCTGTCACACTATTTTTTCGGAAGTATTTGTTTAATTTGGATCTTGTGTATAAACTATCACAATTTTGTATTTAGTTAAAAGTATTTAGATGGATAGAAGAGAGAATGAGTGTTGTTTATAAACTATTTTAAGTGAATCAAAAAAACAACCCTCGATTGAGCCTAGGGATCTATCAACCCTTGTGTGTGGAACTTTTTTTTTTCCTTTCAATTTTAGCTATTTTACACACTCATAAAATTATAAGCTCATGGAATGTTTGAGAAGCTTCGGGGTGCGCAAAGAAACTCTCATAAGGGTGAGACTCAAAAGTGTTAGCTCTGATGGACAAATGAAATCCTCTTTAATGAGCTGACATTTTTGAAGTTGTTACTCTTTCTCCTAATATATATACCGAATTTAGAGGTTCTCTACAACATGATTTACAATAAGAGGAGTGCTAGTAACACACTCTTTAACAAACACACTCTAACACACTCTCTTCTATTGGTTAAAATTTATATGGGTCTCATAAAAGTTATATGGGTCCACATTTTTTTATGGGACCCATGTGAATTTCAACCAATAAAAGAGAGTGTGTTGGAGTGTGTTTATTAAAGAGTGTGTTCCTAGCATTATTCTTTACAATAAAATGATGAGATTTGACACTATTAAAGTGTGATATTCATTGATATAAGTTTGTTTTCGTGTCGAATATAATATACTTTCTTGCTATATTTCATGCTTATGGACTTCATAATTTGGAAATTTTACCAATCTCTTATATCATACCTATAGTCGATAGTGTAAACATATCCATAATATATAATACATGGGAAAAAAAATCAAATCCTGAATATCTTTCTCACGTCCCAATTATCCTTATCTGTGAATTTACGGAGGCAACAATTTGCAAATTCAAGTGAATATACATCGATACCTAATATAGAAACAAATACATCAAGTAAATATACATTGATACCCAATATCCAAACTGAGGATTGGTAACCAAGATCACAGGATCATGCAAAACTCCATGAACTATATTATATGATGCGAGAACAATTATAAATCTCGTATTTCTGACATGAATAGTCTTAATTGACGATTTCTTCTATTTGGAATTAAAGACATCAGGCTTCAAAATAAAACACAATATATCCTTTTCAGGCAAGACTTATATATTGAGGTTGCAATAATGAAGTTACTTAATCACTCACTGTCATTTTCTATCATCCGATAACAATTTGTACATGTCAATAAGATTTTTGATCCAATGATACTTTTATTAAACTGTAAATACAACACGAAAATCCAATAGAATCATAAAAAATATTACGGCAAGAAAAATAACTTTTAAAATTGGACAGAGATTCAATTAAAAAAACATAACCTCAATTGGGATCTGGGAATATTACTCATTCTGGAGAACAGTTTGACTGAAATGAAACTTGTGACAACTTTCTGAAGGTCTTATTTTCTTCCTCGGTTTCTTACATAGGAGCTGCGCGCTAACAATTTCTGGCTGGAAGCCAACCAGTCACCCTGCAAGATACATGTTAAGAAGCAAGAATATTCACATCCAACAGCAATACATGTGCAAGTCTAATAGGTTTTCTTTAAGATGACATTGATAGCCCTTTCTACTACTAGATAACAGAAGAAACTGCATATGCCTTAAATAATAGAGAAAAAAAACAAATTTCAAGCCAACAAACAACTAATACTCCTAAGTACCCTTTCAACTACTTCTATCATATTTAATGCTATTATTTCTAAATTACCCTATCATTAATTTATATTTTATTTTCCAATAAACCTTTTAATCTTAGAGGAAATTTAATCCGAGAGGAAATTTGAAAAATACAATTACTCTTTTCATTACTTTGAGAAAATTAAATGACACGCTACTTTTTTTAAGGGGTGTGAAGTTAGTTATTTTTTCTTATATGTGAGAGACCGGAGGGAGTATTTAACAACTGAAAAATGTATGAACTCGTTTATATTTTCAAAGTGTTGCATCCTTCCTTACATGTTTTTGCTGTTCCTCACTTCTTACATTTGTTGTCTTCTCTGAAGCCTCAAATACTCTAAAACGGCCAAAGTATCAATGTCTGACATGTATCCAACACCGATACAAGTCCAATACGGCCCGATACATACCACGGAAGTATCTGGCAATTAAACTTTACTTTTTATTAAAAAAAATGGCTGTGTGTTTGGGATATAGCTGAATGGAACATATACGTAACAAGATACAGCTAAATGACACAGATACTGCACAAGATACAGCTGAATGACACAAATACGTCACGGGATACTGCAAACTCCAAAAACCAGGACTTTTTTATTTATTTTTTTATCAAAAACCAGGATTCGAGGTTTTTTTTATTATATTTTTTAGAATAAAAAGTGAAAGTGAACCCAAAGTCGGAAGCTGCATTGTTCTTTGATGATAGGAATGGGGGAGAAGAGATTGACACAATTAGTGTTAACAATTAAGTAGTGAATATTAGACAATTTTGTGGAACCCAAACTTCTGATGCGCGTCAATGGATGGAAAGGGAAAAGATGCCACCAAAATCAACAATTTCGAACTCATGGATTGATGAGTTTGCACAACAAGGGCTGCAAAGGGAATTTATTTGTGCTTTGAAATGGTTAATTGTGATGAAGAGAAATTATGGGTTCCAGGTGTGAAAGAATTATGATCCTTATTATGCCTTAGCCAAAGTGAAAATGATGTTTTTATATTCATCTGTTTTGAGAATAGCATGGGATCCGGGAAAATTCAATGTTTTTTTGTCAAAGGCTGCTTATGAATTTTGTTGGAGAATTGTCTTCATTTCTCATGGGGCTTGTATCCATATTGTTGTAGAACCATATGACCTTGCTTTGAGGAATACAGTTATATGGGGGTATGTAAGTGAAAGAAACTTTGTACTTCCTTTCAACATGATGTCTTGGCATTCGTCATTTTTGGTGAAGCAACAATACTTAATAGAATTCAATTTTCCTACTGATTGTGCTGTGATAAAGCCATCAAGACACCACGTGTTTGGAAATATAACAATTGCAGTATGTTATGTTAGGTGTATTCATAGGCTTGTAATGGAAATAAAAGAGCAGGATCAATTAGTAACAAGTACAAGGTCTGCGGTTGTCATCCATTACCTGGTGCCAAAAACCATTTATCAATGCAGCAATGAAGTGGGGTGGGTCACTAGACTTGGAAACTATGTCATTCAAAAAAGGGGTGAATGCAATATATGATACCTGTTTTAGTGTTGTCACCAGAATAATCCATCAAGAGTTTCCATGTGTGGAGATGCATGCTCTAATAGGACATACCATGAATGGTGGTATGATTATAAGTGTTGAAGTGAGTCCAAGAAATGTGGCAAGTCAAGAGGTGCCGATCCGTCAATGGAACCCAGGTCTCTATTTTCCTATGGCAGCTACAATGTGTGACTATTGCTGGAATGGTTTGCTTATTTTTTATGGACTGTTCATCTTTGTATTTGATAGAGGCAAAGTTGGATGGATGCAAAATTCAACCTTGAGGACAAGGTTGTTTGAAGGGGTGGGAATTGATAGAGACTTGAATGTGAAAGTGGGCCTTGACTTTGGCCCAAGACTAAGGTGTGGAAAGGAAGTGAGAAAGGAATGATGAGGTGGCGTGAGAGCGTGAAATGCATGAGGACTTATTCTACTATATAAAGAATAGTGAACACAAGGAATAAGCTAGCTAGAATTTCAGTTAGAATTAATGGGATCACTTTTAGTGATTTGGGGCACTTAGTGCTTTGGGGCTAGTAGAATCTCTCTACTAGTTTGTTACCTTTGTTATTTTCATTCTCCATTTTCATAAACTGTGTAATTGTTCATCTGTTTCAATCAATACAATTACATATTTCTCCATTTCAATCTTATTTTCATTATTTGAGATCTAGAGTTCCATCAGCTATATTCTTAATTGGTGTGGAAAAGATATGTTCACTTATTTTGATCATTTTCAGTAACCTTTTCCTTATTATCATTTTCAATTATGTTCATATATTGTGCCTTTATATATTTTATTTTAAATTTAATTTTTTATTAAAGTATCTTGGCCGTATTGCATCATGAATTTTCAAATTTTCCCGTATAACCATATCCGTATCATATCAGGACTTCATAGGTTGTCTGTGCTAATTCCTAACTTTTAATACAATAACTTGTTACACATTTTGTCGTTCCTTATTACATCTGTTGTGAGTTCTTACATATGTTGTCAGTGCTAACTCCTTAGCTTTAAAAATAGAATAGTCTATGGCTTTTTAATCCATTTTTATCACAGTTCAAAGAAATTTTTTTGAAAACGAGGAACGCTGAAAAATGTCAACATGAAAATAAAGTGTCAACTTTTATCAGAGATAAAACATGACTGGGAAAACCAGAACAAACCTTGCACATGGATGCTGCCGACTCAGATTCCAGAGTTTGCACTGGAAGATGCCCAAGTGAGTGGAAAGAATCCAGGGCTTCTAAAGTCAGCTGCCAGCCACAACGAGCTGCAGTACTCACATCTGAAGTGGAACAAGGACTATCACAGCCAGCAGCTGCAACATCTCCATTCACCCAAGGACAGTAGTCATTATGTAATTTGATTGGATCAAATTCAACGCGTCCACTAATGTTGTCTCTGTAAGGAGTCCCTGATCAGTAGAACCAAGCCCAATAGTTAATGCACGATAAACAGATGTGAGAATAAGGTAGCAGACAATGGTGCACACATTTTCTTAAACTAAATAAATTAATTAGCATAATATGAAACATTTATCACGAATGAAAATTTCTACATAATGGGCAGAAGATTTTGGGTAAAATTCATCAGCAGTTATTGCATTCAGCATAAGATTAGAGATTTTTATGTGACTGATTGATGTAGCCACCATGATACTGGTTTAAGTCATAAAGTTGAAAACATTATCTGGTATAAGTTTCATAATTCATATTCATATATATAATAACATAAGAACGTGACAACTATTGGACCATTGAACTATGATTACACATATACAATCAATATCTATACGCATAATATACTCATAATAACAGTTAGGTAAACATCGTTACTATATGTGTGATCAAATGGGAGTGTTTGGATGGCAAAAAAGAGATGCTCTAAAAGGGGGAGAGGGAGAGACAGGAATACTCACACTTCAAATTGGAGGCAAGGACAGGTAAAGGAGAAGGATATTCATAAAATTTAAATATTTTACCACTAATTGCAATTTTGGGAATAACAATCTGCAACATTACCCTTATTGTTTTCTTTGCTTTCTAATGTGCTACTTTCACTTTCTCTAAACAATTTACCCAAAAACAAAGTATTTAAACCAAAGCAGAATAATAGTAAATTAATTTTAACTCATTTCTTTCAAAATAGTATAATTGTTTTTTACAAAACCTAAGAAATATTTTCATAATGACAAAAAGATTTTGCAAGACTTGCATCTTTTATTTTTCCATTCCATGTCCCTGCTCCTAATTTAGTTTTGACAATTGACAAAAACCAAAAACTCAATTCGTTTGGCATAA
Source organism: Trifolium pratense (assembly GCF_020283565.1). Classification (NCBI taxonomy): domain Eukaryota; kingdom Viridiplantae; phylum Streptophyta; class Magnoliopsida; order Fabales; family Fabaceae; genus Trifolium; species Trifolium pratense. The sequence goes on from NC_060065.1 coordinate 40,237,261, forward strand.
TCTTCTCTCTCTACATGGTTTTATTTCAATTGAATTGTAAGCATTAAATTGTGAAGACGAGGGGGACAGGAAATGCTGACAAATGATTTGATTCCCAAACAAGGAATGGATACATGTTTTCCCCTTCCTCACTAACCATTCAAACAAGAAGCTATATTTCTCTTCCCTCTATCAATAAACTGTTCCCTCTACTCCCATAATAATCAAGCCATCTTCATAACACCTTCTGATATTACTAAACATGTTTGTCATTGGCATTTACATATTTCAATCACTAAATTACTTTGTATAACTGAGCACTACATATAATCATATTGTTAGGATAGAGATTGGCATTTACGAAGAAATTATTCATAAGTCAAAACAGCTTATACTAGTCACGTATCAGGGTGAGTGATAGGATGAGGGGGGAAGACTGGAAGAGCATGTCAAAAGTTAATTCAGAAAGAAAGAACTGTATGAAATATATATATATATATATATATATATATATATATATCAGCAGGCGTACCCAAAGCATCGGCATCTAAATTGCCTGATTCATGATGTGCACTATCTTCAATATAAGATGCCTTCCCAGTCTGAGTAACTTCTTCCTTGGACACTTCATAGGCAGAACATACAACAGCATTGCAAGAAAGTGATGGATGAGCACCATTTTCAAGACCTAGCATCTCTATGCTACAACTGGTCTTTTCACCACTTTCAACAGACTCAACCTTGGTTGAAGCTATAGTTTTTGAGTCACTATCAGCCCTTGCTGTAGACTGAGTTACCACAGCCTGACTATCCCCTTGAGGATCTTCTCGACTAATTTCCGCTGGCACAAAATCACCAATATGTCCATGATATGGTGCAAATTCACTAACTTGGCCCTGATTTTCAATCACTTCAGCAATTGGCTCAGCATCACCCAAAATATCACCTCGATGAACTGAGACATCAGTCCCATGGATTTCAGCCTCGTGACTTGCACCCATGCCAACACTTCCGCCACTAATACCAAAACTAGGACCATCCCTAGCATTCACAGTCAAAATCTCTGTGTTCAAAACTTCCCCACAAGCATTTGAACTGCTACGACCTGTTTCCCCTCCTGTTCTTTCTAAAGGTGGTAGACAAGCACTCTGTTGTGCTTGATAGCTGCTATTCATCTCTGATGTTTCATTCAAATCAACAGAAGGGAAATTGACATCATTAACATCTGCGGGAGAGTTTTCAACACTTTCCATTGATTCATCATCTGAACTGTGATAAGCCATATTCATTGCAATTACAGAAGATTCATGAGCAGAGTCTCTAGTAGATGGCATGCTGATAACATGATCCTTTTCTGTGTTCAACTGGTTAACTGCCTTTTCCTCTGCTTCTGTTTGAATATCCATTGAATAGCTGGGTACAGCACCAGAAGGATTTCGTAATGAAAACTGAGGTGTTTCCAAATGATTAGTATCACGGGCACGCTTTGACGGGCCAGCTGAAAACTGCTGACTACCACTGATTTCATTATTATCATGGTTAACTACAGTTCTTTCAGCACTATCAGCCTGTTGCATGCTTAGAGGTGGCCTGTCAGCTCTGGTTGCACAATCATCCAACCTGCGCTTGCGTACATTGGGGCCTTGTGATTCATAAGAAGCTTCCAGATCACCAACATCACTTCCAGAAGGCCTTTTGTTTCTTAAATTACTGGTCGAAGCCACATTTGTTAGTGAACGGCATGGCCCACTAGCCATTTTAAGATTTAAATCCAAACCTTTATAGGGTGCTAATTTCCTTCTATCGGATGTTGTCGCCTCATCATGGTCTCCGGTCCTCTCTTTCTCAGCACCATCAGCAGCAGCCCATTCATTGATACCACTAGCTGCACTTATTCCTCGTGTTGACGCTATTTTCTTGCTCGTTTGAGGGGTATCAACCCCACAGGGAGCCAAGTGAACTGGACGGGGGGCAGTCAAGAAATCCCATACTCTGACTGTGGCTCCACATAAGCTACAATCTAACAAAGGTGACCTAGATTCACAATTAAATTCTGAACACAGTACATCATTATCCCCAGTATCTTTCCTGGACGAAGTTGAAAACTCCTTCTTACTTGAAGCCGGATCTGGTGCAGATTCTTTGGCTGGATCAGAGTTGTAATCATTTTTAGCAGATTCAGCCGACTGTTCTTCACGGTCAAGCACATTAGGAAGCCACCGTGGCTCCCATCCACAGAGACTTATAAGTCTTTGAGCCTATTGAAGTGGTACGTCAATGTAAGGATGGAGATAATAACAACAAAAATAAAATTAGAATAAACTGCACTTAAATAAATAATTAAGATAAATAATGCATCTGAGAAAACCTTACATATGAGTATGAATGAGGAGCCTGTTCTGCAGCAAAACTGGTTTCTGCTCTGTACCCCAATTCTCCAGCGGTCTGAATTTGCAATTGAGCAAGAAAACTATCAATTTGAGGGCCATGTGTAACCCGCATCTGCTCAACTGCAGACGTTGATACAATGGGAAGAGAGTAGAACTGCAAGAGTCCATCACTGCGGTCCTTAAATCCTCCAATAAGAGCTGAAGGTGACGTAGGAGGGAACTGCACCAAGCTTTCTGGACAGCTATTACCTCTCCAAGGACAGTTGATTTTGTGTCCTCTATCAAGCTGTTTAGAAAGCTCTTCACTGGAAGCATCAGCTTCTCCAAATAGATGAGAAAAAACAATCAAGGCACAGACAGCAGCAACAAATCAAGTGATATAAAAGTCAAGATAAGAGGAATAGTGATCTAGAACCAAAACATAAGAAAAGAAATGGTTCACAGAAAAGAGCAAAGGATGATAAAATATTTTTTATTGAATACTAACTGGATCAATAGATTTACAATACCCATCATGAAAAGTATAATGTAGCAACAATCTGTTAAACCAAAAACATCTAATAAATTCAGTCCAGTTGTCATTCTAATGTTAAACAGGCTTCCTAGTAAAAGTTGTAGAAAACTAGAAAAGCAATGCGCTAGAATCAGATTGATCAAAAGTACTGTGATATGTTTGGTTTTTCCTCTTCCTCTATCCCTTTCCCGGTCTCTTAGTTATATATGTTGCATGGGTACTCCATTTTAGACCGAGTACCGGTACCGGATACGTACCGGGTACCGGTACGCGTATGGTACTCCCCCGGTACGCACCGACGCCGTACCTAATTTTTTTGTTTTTGTTTTTTGCAACGGGTACACGCGTGGTACACCTGTCGTACTCGCGTGGTACACCAATTCAAAAAAACATGATTTTTTTTCTCCTTTTTCTTTTATTATTAGTTTTTTTATAGGAAGATTTACGTTTTTTATTTGTTTATAATATAAAGTAGCAATTATTGCTAAAAAACAATAACAAAGTAGCCGCCGGAATTATTCACTCATTCGTTGAAAAGGAATAGACTAAATTCAAAGAGAGATGAAGATCTAGTTTTTATTCATACCAATCTTCGTCTTCTCTCAAGAAAGAGAAATATTAATACTTATAATGAAAGTGCAACAAAAATGTGGGATATTCGTAGAGATGAATGAGATTTATTTAATATATAGTTGATATTCTTGAAATTGCTAGTCTTTCTCGCGGTGAACCTAACTAGAGGTCACTCTTTTTAGTGATGATGAAGAGGGAAATAATTGACTCTTTTTGAGCTAATTGGTTTTAATTTCATATTTTGATGTTTCGAACAATTTAAATTACATTTAAAGTGTGTTGTGATATTTTTTATGTTTAATTATTTGTTTTAACAATATAACTATATTATTTGATATATATAATTATATTTTTTAAAAAAATTATAGGGACGTACCCGTACCTTAGTTTTTATAAAAATGACGTACCCTGTACCGGTACCGGTATCGGATACCGGTACCGTACCCGCACCCGGGCAGGTTTTGAATCAATAGTTAACCCTTAATTCCTCCTATACAAAGCAATATTCTTCCATTTCAACTCCCTCCCAATACCTCCCAAGGCAAATCCCAAATCCAGCAGGTTTATTAATTTAGCTTATCCATGCGCTTACGTAAATTAAGCATTTTAGATAAGTGTCAAATTTGAATCCCCAAGAAGGGATAAGTTTTGGATAAGGTAGGACTACATTGATTTGAGCTAAAAACTAAAAACAATATAAACTGCACGTAGTTAAGGAAAGCACCCTTTCCCACAGCCCAAACATGAAACAAGTATAAAAAGTTATATCACATATATTTGACAGAGTTGATCAAAATTCGAAACCTAGCAGAACCAGCAAATCACACAAGTAAAAAAAAAACATTACAATAATAATATCCTCACCTTCAGCAGAGGAATCTGAGGGAAACGCAAAATCTAACTTAGCACCACATAACTCACACTCAATCTTAGCAACATCAACATTCACCCACCCTCTTTTAGCACAAGCCAAAGGACCAGCAACCTGCAAAATCGACCAAACAAATCTCAATACAATTTCCCCCAATTTCACTACAATCTATGAAGCCCAGATACTTGATACGATACATATACAGATACGGAGATAGAAGAAAATTTTAAAATTTAAGATACGACACAAACACGGCGACGCTGCTAATATAAAAAACATAGGATAATATTTAGCAAGTTATTTCATTAAAAAAAGTTTTAAAACAATATACGATAATATTTGACCTTTATTTATCCATCTACTATCGAAAAGCTAAAAATATTGTAATCAAAATGTAATCTCTTTAATCCTCATTAATCAACATTATTGTTTCGACACATCTTTAATCCATGTAAATATGTCTAATATGTGTCTAAGGAGAGTAGAAGCAAAGAAAAAAAAAAAAAAAATTTGGGGCACTTGTCTAACATGTGTTGTACGAGTATCTTATAGGTGTTGGATACCGATCCAAGGAATGTCGGGGAAAAAGAAAAGCTTATTTTTATTGGGCACCTGTCTGAACTATATGACATGTGTCGTACAAGTGTCGGACACCACAACATGCCTAATCATAGAGGTGTCCGTGCTTCATAGGGACTATTTAGTATATTTTACTAGTTCAGAGACTAAATTGAAGAGAGATTGATAGTTTAGGACCAAATTGATGGTTTATCCTATTTTTAACATATCCCATCCTAGTCGTATCCCAAGCACCCAATATGTATCGGCTGTATCAGATACGGTATCTGACTCAATACTTGTTAATTTTGGAGTATCGAGCTTTCCAAACTACAATTGACTTAACCTAATTTCTTAGAGCACAATCTTAATTTGTTCATTACATGCACATAACACAAAAATGAGGAACCAAAACGAAGCAAACCTTAGGCAATTTTCCGGCGAGCTTGAAAGTAGAAAGACGACGAAGCAAATCACATCGCTCCCAGGGTCTACATGAAGGATTTGAAACACCTCGCAGTGCCGAACCGATTACCATATACGAATCCGCGCTGGATTTATCTCGTCGGCTACCTTCTCCGGCGGCATCGCACGCCGGCGACGAAGCTCCGGCAGAACTGAGAGAATAAAAATTGGGGAAATTAATTAGAGAGAAATGAGAAATTGATGAATTCGAAATTGAATTGTGAAAAAAGGTAGAGAGATAAACCCTAGCGAGAGAGAGAGAGAGGTACCTAGCGGCAGCGGTTGGAGGAGATGAAGCGGAATGTGGTTTGGGATTCGCGGATGTTACTCCACCATCTTCCTTCATTTCTTTCATTCAGAGCTTTAATTTCGAAAGCTTCTTCTTCTACTTCTATGCTATAGTGTTGTGTTGCGGATCTACCTTTTTAATTTTTATTTAATTTTTATTAAAATTAAAATAAAAAGGTATATATATTTTTTTATTTTTTTTTATGTTATGAATTTTGAGTTTTATTAATTTTGAATGTTGGTTCTCTGTTGAGTTGAGTTTTGACAAGTGGCGAATGATCGGTTGTAATTGAAGTGTTGATTGATGGTGGTTAGAGTGGTGGTTTGGGATAATTAGAGAATGTTAGATGGTTTGGAGTGATGGTTGATAGTGATTAGTGGTGATTGATAGTGGTTGAAGTGGTGATCAGCGGTGGTTAGAGTGATGGTTGGATGAAATTGGAGAAGATTAGATAGTTATAGGTGATTCACGGTGGTTGAAGTGGTGATCGATGGTGGTTAGAGTGATGGTTGGACAAAATCGAAGAAAGTTGGTTAGTTTGAAGTGATGGTTGATATTGATTTAGAGGTGATTGGTGGTGACGTGGTGATCGACGGTGGTTAGAGTGATGGTTGGGTGTAATTGTAGAAGGTTAGGGTAGGTTGTGATTGTAGTGGTGAATTATGTGTGTTTTAATTCTTAAATTCATTTTGAATTAACTAAGTTGATTTATGTTAAAGACTTGAGTAATTTGTGCTATGAAAAGTTGAGTAACTTGATTTTAACAATCAAGTTTCTCGCAACATTTTACTACGACTTCAACAGTGGATGAGTGTTTCATGTAAGTTGTCATTGTGGGTTGATCACGGACGTTTTAGTCATCGAATTCATCTTATTCTACTAATCACGTGGTTGACCTATTAGTTGTTATGTTTTTCATTTCTTCTCTTGTGTCAAATCCAGTCATTCTTTGTCTATATGTATATGTACATCGAAAGTCCACGACATTTGTCCGCTGACATTGACCAGTCGTCAAGCCAAGTTTGGGCTCAACCTTTCATGACATCAAAGGTATTAGCATCGCAAGTAATAGTACCACCCCCACTAGAGAGGTGTGGCTACCAAAATAGTTTACACCAATATCTACCTCCTCAAGAAGATTAGTTGTCAGCACTATTTATTAAAGGTCGAAATATATGTCTCTCCTATTTTGTTTTCCATAACATTGAGTGCATATAATTAAAGTATGATTATAATCACTTTTATTACTTTGCAGAACATCTTTAAGACAGTCGAAAGGTGGTCAACCATGACCACAAGATGAATGGAATGTCCATCAATCACAACTAAAAATGGTAGAACTTGGACCTTTAATTTGTTCGCCAACATGTCAAACCTGTTTAAACAAATCCTTGTCCGGCCCAACATATTCCCACTTTAAATATTTGTGAGATATCATTATGAGATTTGGGTTGACATCTCTCAAGAGTACAATTACATGACGGAATATGAGGGTCTCCCATATGTATTTATTGAGAAGTGGTAATATGACAACCACAGTCGACAACATCATTAATTAACTTACTCCACATGTCCATGTATTATCATTTTTTTTAAGACATGTATATTGTCATATGTTGTCATACAAATTCCATCTCTGATATTGAAGGACGTAATGCAAAAACAAAGCAGTAAATTCAAAGACAAGAATATCACAAAAAGATATAGAAACTAAGCTAGTTGCTCGAACAATATTCGTACTTTCACTTCTGAGTTCTGACAAAGCGATCTAATTCTAATGGAAAGCATAACTTATGCTCCCTTCCAACCAATATACAGACTTCCATTTTGCACACTGAGGCAATGTTAGGAGACAAACAAGATAAGTGAAAAGTAGTTAAGGATAACTAGAACAATTAGTCAGTTAGTTAGAGGAGATTAGTTCGATAAATAGGGGCAATCAGAACGGAGGGAGGCATTTAGATAACTTAGATTCTTGTATGACAAGCGAAACCATTTGTTTGAAGGGGAAAGATACTTCCCATAACTATTAACTTGAAATTACCATAAATGGAATCAATATCTGCATCTTTTGTAAAGTTAAACAAAAAACCATTATCACAAGCTAAATAAATTGAAATCTAAAGCAGATTCATAGCTAAACTAATTGAAATCTAAATCAGACTCATACCTAGTAACATAAACTCAGAGTCGATGGAAACAGAATCCAAACATCATCTGATAAAAACTGCCTCCAGTCGGAGCATATACGGTCGCGTCCCGATCAAGTGTGATTTCAGAATCTCTAGTATCGTTTATCGCTTCTCGAGCAGTTCCGTTAGTTTTGTGGTTGTCTCGATTAGGATCAGGGTTTTCAACATCAAAAGGACCACAACAACAACAAAAATATGCTTTAATCCATCCACAACAAGTGCAACAAGACATCCTCTAAGCACCGCGAGGAATTGAAACTCCGTTTTGGACGCCATCAAAGTCATCACGACCAAAGCAACAACAAAAATACTTTCGAATCGTGTTGCAGAAGAATCTAATCTTGTCGCATCCACAACAAGCACAACAAGTCCTCCAAGATCCAAATTCATTGCATCAAGAACATTTTTCCTTCCAAAATTCCCAACCGAAATTCATAGCTCAACAAATTGAAATATAAATCAGACTCATAGCTAAACAAATTTTAATTCCACGTCAGCTAATAATATATTTTAAGACTTTATTATTTTTTTACAGTAAACAATTATTATTTTTTGAAAAACATTAAAATTAGCTGACGTGGAATTAAAAATAAATATAAATTAAATTTTTTCACGTGTGCATGCCACGTCATCGAAAATGCACGGCGAAGGGACTCTATGACAATTTAGAGTTCAACAACAAGAAAAATTAAATCCAACTAAAAATTGTTCATCTAAAAAATTAAACTTAATTTTTTTTTCCGAACGGTCCGTCTTAATTAAAAGAAACTTATTAATCACTTAAGTCGATTCTTTATATAAATTGAAGGGTAAATGACTGTTTACCCCTGCAAAGTTAGCGAAATTTTATTTACCTCTGCGTAAATTGTTTTTTCTAAATTTTTTTTTAAGCAAAAAAATGGAGAATATGTCATCATAGTAAGTCATCGACATCCCAACTATGTTGGCACCTCAATTCACTACCACTCCTCTACCATCTCACCAAAAGTATTATTAAAATGAAAAACAAAAGAAAGGGTGGGGGGCATAAACCAAACCCACCAAAACAAGATTAACTAAAGCGATAATTAGACAAACCAACTCTATCTCTAAAGAAACTTTCTCTAGAGCAACTTGGTAATTGGTCCCACCAGACTAACCCATCAACAAAAAATCCCGCATTAGCTAATCTGTCTGCACAAATATTTCCTTCTCTATAAATATGAGAAAATCTAAAACGAAAATTTCTAACGATATGAAGACAATTTTTCCATTCAACCTTCAGCTTCCAAGGGACCACATTCACATTAGTAAAAGCTTGAACTAAGAGCATAGTGTCACATTCAAGCCAAAGATGGGTCCATCCTTTAGCAGAAGCAAATTCAATAGCATAAATTGCAGCGCAAATTTCAGCATAAAGAGAGGTTGCAACACCAATGTTAGCTGAAAATGCACCTAAAAAAGTACCAAGATGGTCTCTAAAGATGCCACCACAAGAAGATATACCTGGGGAACCTCTAGAGGCTCCATCTGTTTTTTCTAAATCCATCTTTGCAATATGAAGATTATCTCATTTTATCCCTTAAGTGGACAACTAAACATCTGACTGTGCATTTTTGATGACTTGGCATACACACGTGGAAACAACCATTTACCTTAAAGTAAAAGAACTTTTAGTGGCATGCACCCTATTACAAGGATGGATTTAGAAAAAAAAAATTACGCAGGGAGTAAATCTAATTTCGCTAAGGTTAAATAACCATTTACCTTAAATTAAAAGAACTTTTCCTGATATTATGAGATTTCGCAATATGTTCAGATTTGTTAATTACATCATTTGGTTGCATTTTTCTTTCATTAATCTACTTAATATCAACTTATAAAAAAAAAAATCTACTCAATAAGTCACAACAATATTGAAATGTTGACCTCAAAAATAAAATTGGAATATTCACACCTCTAAATATATTTGGTATAATTAAGGCCATGAATTGCTAACGTGTTCTTACCCAAACCATTATAATTTTTTTTGACTAACCATTATAATTTATAATAATAATAATAATAATAAATTTACTCACATATATTCTATTTTTGTTTTCCTATAATACAAAAATAGACTTTTCAGTATTTATAATGTACGACTCAAATGATAGTATCAATATTATTAGGTTGAATTATTTTACCAAATTTAAACTCAAAAACTTGCCGTGTGTATACGTTTGGTGGTATTTACTTTGTCAATGAACAATTTATTTTCCTCATTATAAAAAGTAATCTCTCAACAAAAATTTATCAAATACCAAGGGACTAGAATAACTTAAATAAATAGTTATACTACCATCTAAATTTTGCATAAAAAAATTCAATTAAAAAAAATCATTTTATACACCTCACAAAAAAATGACGGTTAAATAAAATAAAAACTTCTTATCTATAACCATAAAAAATAAAATAAATTTTTCTTATAACAAAAACAATGTTGAGGAAAAAAAAAGAAGCTAATACATTGTATTCAAGTGGTTAATAAACTTTACTTATCATAAAATCGAAAATCGAAGAATTAAGAACAAAAATATTTTTGGTAACAAAAAAAAATACCAAAAATGATAGGAAAAAGAAAGAACAGACAAAAAAAAAAAACATGAAAAACCACAAAAAATAGAAAAAAAGCATTATCGGAAAGAAACACAAAAATTTGACAGGCACATAACCATCCACACAATTCAATCGAAAAATGCCATAAGGTTATCTCAACCATTTTTCATATCCACAAAATCACTTCTTCCACTCTTTCTTCTTCTTCTCTTCTTCTTTTTCATCTCTTCTACACTCTATCATCACAACAAAAAACAAAAAAACTAACCTTTATCTTCATTGAATTTCAATACCCAGAAACTCTTATGCATGTCCTACTTCAATCTCAAACATAAAGTTCCTGTCTTTAAACCAAAGGTACCATTGTTTTTTCATTTTCATCACAATTTGGTTTCTGGGTAGGTTCAATTCTTAACTTAGATACCTTGTGCAATGAGGAATTGTTGAAGTTAACTAGAAAGATAGTGTTTTTATTGTTTTTGTGTTGTGGGGTTGGTCTAAATATGCTGATTTTAGTTGGAAATTTGCAAGGAACAATGAGTTATCTTGCTGCACCAGTGAGTTTAGGTAGTTTCAATGGTGTGAGTAGTTCTTGTATAAGGTCACATTCTGTTGTTAGAAGAATTTCTGTTTCTAGAGGGAATTGTAATAATAAAGGGAAAAAAAGATGGCATTGTGTTTCTTTATCTGTTTGTAGATATTCAGTTACTACAACTGATTTTGTTGCTAACCAAGGAAATTCAGTTTCTCTTGATTCTACTAACATTGATGGTGATAATAAAGGTGGTGATAGTGGTGGTAGTGTTGGTGGTGGTGGTGGTTTTGTTCTTAAACCTTCTCCTAAGCCTGTTTTAAAGTCCTCTAGTAATGATGTGGATGAGAGGACTAAGGTGATTGAATCACTTGGAGAGGTTTTGGAGAAGGCTGAAAAGCTTGAAAATTCTAAGTTGGATGGTGAAAGAAGTAACGGTTCGGTAAGTATACCGGAAAGACCCGAGACGGATGTTAAAGCGGAGATAAATGTTAAACCTAAGGATGATAATCCGGTAAATTCGTTACAAAAACATAAGTCTAAGACATTGAAGAGTATATGGCGTAAAGGGGACTCGGTTGCAAGTGTGCAGAGAGTTATAAAGGAAGTACCTAAGCCTAGTTTCAAGAGAAGTGAAGTGAGGGAATCACAGATAGTGGGAGAGGAGAAGGTAACACCTCAGTCTAGTAATCCCCAACCTCCTTCGAGACCTCAACCGACATTACTGTCTAGGCCTTCTATAGCGCCGCCGCGCCCACCACCCCCGCCATTGGTTAAAAAGCCTGTTATCTTGAAGGATGATAGAGGGCAAGGTGAAACACCTGTTAAAAAGTCTGTTATCTTGAAGGATGATAAAGGAGAAGTTGTAAAAGGGGAAATTGAAACACCTGTTACGTCTAAAGAAAGGAAGGGACCTATCTTGATTGATAAGTTTGCTACAAAGAAACCGGAAGTTGACCCTGTGATTGCTGGATCTGTTATGGCTCCTCCGAAACCAGGGATGGCTCCTCCGAAACCAGGGAAGGCCCCTCCCCAAGGAAGGTTTAGAGATGATTACCGGAAGAAAGGTGCTTCGTCAGGAGCAGGACCAAGAAGACGAGTGGCGGTGAATGACGATGATAGTGGCGGTGCTACAAGAAAAGGAAGGAAATGGAGTAAAGCAAGTCGTAAGGCGGTACGACTTCAAGCTGCCAGGGAAGCTGCTCCTGTAAAAGTTGAAATTCTAGAGGTCAGTGACAAAGGTATGCTGGTGGAGGAGTTGGCATACAATTTGGCGACCACTGAAGGTGAAATCCTCGGTTCTCTGTACTCCAAAGGAATTAAACCAGATGGGGTGCAAACTCTAGACAAGGATATGGTAAAGATGATTTGTAAAGAATATGATGTGGAAGTCATCGATGCCGATCCTTTCAAAGTTGAAGGATTAGTGAATAGACGGGAAATTCTCGAGGAAGATGACCTCGACAAACTCAAAGACAGACCTCCTGTTATTACTATCATGGGCCATGTAGATCACGGCAAAGTAAGTGATATCACTATGTATTCTTCCTTTGTTTCTGTATATTTTTCTTTTACATTCTTCCATTTTCTGATATTTGTTGGTGTTATCATTTGCCAGACAACTCTGTTGGATCATATAAGGAAGACCAAGGTATATGGTGAATTATGTTATATTTTAGGCTTCATCTAAGCTCATATGGCACTCGCATTCAATTTACACCCGATGCACCAATTGTTAACAGGTAGCTGCTTCTGAAGCTGGTGGGATCACACAAGGAATTGGGGCTTATAAAGTGCAAGTACCTGTTGATGGAAAAACGTTGCCGTGTGTTTTTCTCGACACTCCTGGGCACGAGGTATGCTTGGTTTTGATAAAAAAAAAACTCATTTCTAACTTATTTCCTTATAAATATGCAAAACTGCTTGTACATTTCACTCTGCCGAACCCTATTGAGACCTTAATCCATGAGGGTGATGAATTTCTTATTTATGCTAGTGTATAGTTTTTAGCTAAACTATTAACCACATAACCGTAACCCAACTTTGCATTTTTCTTTCCAATATCTCATATTGTCTATGAGGTAGTGGTAAGAGTTTGACCTTGAACCTCAAGGAATGGAGTTCAAATCCCCTCGGGGACGGTTGTAAAATGATAATTATTGTCACTTTATTAATAATAATTTTCCATATCTAACATATATATGTTCCTGCAAGGCATTTGGGGCAATGAGAGCCCGTGGAGCAAGCGTAACAGACATTGCTATTATTGTTGTGGCTGCTGATGATGGTATTCGTCCACAAACAAGTGAAGCTATAGCTCATGCCAAAGCAGCAGGAGTACCCCTTATAATTGCTATAAACAAGGTAGGCCAACATATGTCTCCAACATCAATTTTCAATGCTTATGATTCAGTGTTATCAAATAATGGTTGTTTGACTTCCGTTATGCTATAAGGCCACAATAGTGACTATTTGACAACACATTGTACTAAACAACAATAGTCATTTACTTAAATTCCATTATGCTGCCACTGTAGCCTCTATTTCACAACACTGTTAATGATTTACTTAGTGATGGAATGAGGAATTGTTGACACAATTATTTATTTATTTGAAATAGATAGATAAAGATGGAGCAAATCCAGATCGTGTTATGCAAGAGCTTTCTTCAATTGGTCTGATGCCAGAAGACTGGGGTGGTGACGTCCCGATGGTTCAGGTTTATATTTCTCATTTTCTTGTTCATGGTCATATTTTGTTTATGCTTCTGTAACTTATAGGAAGTTATATTTCTCTTTCTTTCTCTCTCATCAACAGATAAGTGCTCTTCAAGGGCAGAATGTAGATGATCTTTTGGAAACAGTTATGCTTGTTGCCGAGGTAATTTATTTGCTTCATCTGATTATAAAATTTCTAATGTTCTTATGTTATAGTAGTATATTGATGAAAACATGTGATGGATAGCTAGAAATAAATCATCATCAAATTAACATATAGCAGACAAACACCATTAATTTTCGGTTCTTCTGTGGTGATGAGAGAATATTATTGATTATTTGGCAGTACTTGGTTTAAATTCCACTTTTTGGATTTCTTTATCTTCCTGCTACGGATTCTGACCTTGGTTTAAATTCCACTTTTATGGATTATGACCTAATAATTTATTGTTTAGATGCAAGAACTGAAAGCTAATCCTGATAGAAGTGCAAAGGGAACAGTCATTGAGGCAGGCTTGGATAAATCAAAAGGACCATTTGCTACATTTATTGTGCAGAATGGATCACTTAAAAGGGGTGATGTAGTAGTTTGTGGAGGATCTTTTGGAAAGGTTGGTGTATATACATAAACTTAAAGTTCAAAATTTAATGATCTTAGCTTTTGATTAACATCTTTTTATTACTTCCTTCAGGTGCGAGCTTTATTCGATGATGGTGGAAAGCGTGTTGATGAAGCTACACCTTCGATACCTGTACAGGTTTGTAAATTTCCAGCATAAAACATTACTACTTCTTTGTTTCCCTGAGCATTTTGCAATGGTGAAAAGTAAAACATCTATAGACTTTGAATTTTCATAGTTACCATCTTCTGTCATTTAGAAGCGCTGCACGTTTTGAGGTTATGAATAGATGCTAAAAGTTGTCCTCATACAAAATTTTCTTATTGTTCTTTGCATTAATGCAGGTTATTGGATTGAATAATGTTCCAGTTGCTGGTGATGTATTTGAGGTTGTTGATTCCCTTGATACTGCACGTGAAAAGGCAGAGTCCCGTGTTATGTCATTGCGAGATGAGCGTATTTCAGCAAAGGCAGGAGATGGCAAGGTCACCCTTTCTTCACTAGCTTCTGCAGTTTCGTCAGGAAAGCTTTCCGGATTAGACTTGCACCAATTGAATATTATTTTGAAGGTTGATCTTCAGGTATGTTTGCTGCTACTAGCGTTACTTTAATTTGTACATCATTTTGTTGATATTAAATACCTGGTTTAACTTATTGATGACTTTGCCGGTGATATTGTGGTGGTGATTTGATATATATTTGATCGCCGAGATAAGATCATAATGAATTTAGCATAGGGAAAAGACCCTTTTAAACTTATCAAGTTATATGGAAGGAAAAAATAGTTAGTAAATGAGTATATAAATAATAAACTAAATAAATGATACACATAATTAAGTAAAAAAAACAAAATGATACACATAATCATTACATTATTAATCAAATGAAAAAAGTACTTTTTTTAGTTTTTCCAAAATAAATATTGGTAGTATTTCCTACCACATTTATAGCAAATAGTACCACAAAACTAGGTAACTATGAGTTGGCATTTTCTGTATTGTATATTTGTATTCTATATTTTGCTAAATATCTACTACTTCAATATGTTTCATAAATCATCACTGTAGTTATTACTTCACCTGGTATTAAATTTCATTATTCTTGGTCATGACTAGGGATCCATTGAAGCCGTCAAACAAGCCCTGCAGGTGCTACCACAAGATAACGTCACACTGAAGTTTTTGATGGAAACAACAGGTGATATAAGCACAAGTGACGTTGACCTTGCGTATGCAAGCAAAGCGATCATTTTTGGATTTAATGTCAAAGCACCAGGCTCTGTGAAAAGCTATGCAGATAATAAAGCCGTTGAGATAAGATTATATAGAGTTATTTATGAATTAATTGATGATGTACGACAAGCAATGGAAGGGCTCCTAGATTCTGTTGAGGTAAACCAACACATCTTTTAATTCGTAACTTATTAGCATAGATTATGCATATTTAGACTTGTGTAGGTGCACTTGATGAATACTTTTGTATTATCTATGAACTTATATAAGTTACTCATGGTTATGCTGGACTTCTTAATGCTATATTTTGGCAGGAACAAGTACCAATTGGTGCAGCAGAAATACGGGCCGTATTCAGCAGTCGTAGTAGTCGTGTTGCTGGATGTATGGTTACAGAGGGAAAGGTTACAAAAGGCTGTGGTATTCGAGTCGTTCGGAAGGGAAAAGTAGTTCATGTTGGTATTCTTGATTCTTTGAAACGGGTGAAAGAGATTGTTAAAGAGGTATGGCTGTGCTTCTAGTTTTACTTCCCATATTTACTATTCATATAAAAGAACATGCCTTTAACAATTGAATGGTGTGAGCATGAAAAAAATGGGTGATTAATTTGCAAGAATTTACTAAACATTAAGCTAGTTATTGTCCATTTTTACCAGTAGTTGGCTATTACGAATGGGGATAGGCTCTGTTAATGATATTGGTGTTTAATGAGAAATTAACATTTTTAAGGTCTTAGAATTTGAGTTGAGTCTAATTCAACCCACAAAACCGACTTTGTAACTTGTAAACAGAGTGTTACCTCCCACTTATAACCGCTATTTAGGTCATATCACTATCTAAGGTGTGGCCTAGGATTGGACATCTGAAGTAGGTGACTTGATAACGGCCCAATAGCGAGTGACTTTACTAATCTAGGATAGGCTATGATGTCATATTAGAATTTTGATTGAGCCTAAATCAACCTTATATCTACTATTCAAGTCCTACCATTATCCAATGTGGGGTTCTCAACTTAAGAATGCTCTTGAAATAGGATTATTAAAGTCAATGAACTAAATGATCCCACCATTTAAAGGATTATTTCTATGTTAACTCAAAACCTCAAACATATGTTAACCCCAACGAGGTCCTGTAGTTGCTTC
Source organism: Trifolium pratense (assembly GCF_020283565.1). Classification (NCBI taxonomy): domain Eukaryota; kingdom Viridiplantae; phylum Streptophyta; class Magnoliopsida; order Fabales; family Fabaceae; genus Trifolium; species Trifolium pratense. Next base: position 40,253,912 of record NC_060065.1, read on the forward strand.
GAGTCAAATGTAGGGTTGAGAATTTTCTACCACTTTATATAGCTTTGCTTCGAGTCAAATGTATAAAGTATTTCTATAACAGAAAATAAAATATAGGCAAAATTTTTTTATATAAGCTGGACGCTGTCTTGAAGAGGTTAGAAAATAAGTTGAAAAAGCTTATGGACATGTCATTAGTTGTTTCTATAAGCTCTCCCGAAAATTCTCATGAGTGCTTATGTCAGTAGATAAGCTCAAATAAGCGAATCCAAATAAACCCTTAATAATTGCTTGTGTCCGTGTGTTGGTTTTTCATACTATTGTAGTTACCGCCTGAACACACATTAATTATCTCTTGCTCGTGAACAGGTAAATGCCGGTCTTGAGTGTGGTATTGCACTAGAAGACTACGATGATTGGCAAGAGGGTGATATTCTTGAAGCCTTCAACACAATTGAGAAGAGAAGAACCCTTGAAGAAGCCTCAGCATCAATGGCAGCCGCCGTGGAGGGAGTAGGATCTTAATCATAGAATGAACAACAATGATGTGACGACAATATGATGAAAATGGTTCCTATCTTAGGAAAAGAAGGTAACAAAAATTACCACATCATAATATTTTTATTGAAGGTGGTGCAGCTGAAGACCGTTGAGTTCAAAATGATCTGTTCCATTGTTTGTTGTAGAAATGTATATAACAAAGTAAATTAGTTTCAGCTCTTTTGTAAAGAGGGAAAAAACTTTACATGCCTTGACCTAGAAATACCTGTAACACTACCACATATAAGACAAGGAAAGAAAGAACTGTATTGTTTTTTTTCTTCTTCATTTTTTGTATGATGCTCTTCATTAATGGATGCATCATCTTATTTTTGATAAAAGGAAAAAAATGGATGCATCATTTTACACTGAGCTCTGAAAATTTGTGTTTCTTCTGTATTTGTTCCTGGATATACTGACCAACTAAAACAAATTTTATGGGCTAAACTGATCACGGAAAACAAATTCGAGGACTAAATTTACTACCTAAAAATAGATCTGAGGACTAAAATGACTAATAAAAGGGATATTTATGAATGTGTTTGCAATTCCCGTGACAACAAGTTATACTTCTAAATTTTAAGATAAGTATGGTAACAAAGTTGGAAGCTATAACTTTATAGGAAAATGCTAAACAGTGCCCCCTTGTTTAAGGAACCAAATATAGTAATATCACATTGAAGTTTGTGCAGTCAACGTCTTGAAAGTGTAAACAGTGTTATTTTTAATTTTAAAATTTCCTTTTTTGGTTTCCTTAACCAGTACCCGGGGGCACCGGTTAACATGACCCTTATTTCAAAGGATTGTTTTATTGTTATTCCTACAACAACAAAAGTTATATATTAACAAATTCCAGTTTATGTATCCAAAAAAATAATTCCAATTTTTTATTCATGACCATAATATTGGATAAGCTAGAAGACATACATATAATTTTGGATCTTAATTTTGGATTAAATTAACCCTCCCTCCTTTCAAGCAATTGTAAGTGGAGATAAATAAACAATATAAAATCAAATCATGAACAACGTTACACCAAACACCAATCTTCATCTTCATATTTTTCTTCTTTAATTTGTTCAACAGGCAATGGAATCTTCACTTCTTTTTCATCTATAGTGCATGAATAATTTACATAATTATCAATATGGTCAACCTTTTCATCTTCCACCTCCGCATCATCCATATAGCAATTACTAATATGGTTCAAGGTCCTGGTCGCGGACAACCTGTCTAGCTTCGAATCGGATTGATCCATGAACTGGATATGCTTGGAATTACCTTTGGATTTGTTTTTTGACTTGGAGACCGGATGGAGGCGGCAACCGGTGCACCGTGACGTGCAACATTTACCCGTAAATTTGGAATGGTTGGTGGGCTTGGAAGGTACCTTTGTGAAGAGTCCAGCTGTTGGAGGTGAATCGAACCGATTGATGAATCGGGTACCGGGTATTGGGTTTGGTAGGATCTGATATGTCCTCACCATACCATGTTGTTTACCCTCTCTCTTCATTTTGTTGAATTGGGGTTTGGGCTAAAGAGATTGATGAAAAATAGATGAATGAATTGTGATTATATAATGAAGTAGAACTTCTTGGGAAGCAAGGTGAAGTAGTATAGTTATGCGTGCCTACCAAGTTTTTTTTTTTTTTGGATACATATATGCGTGCATACCAAGTAGTTATCAGAATAATTGGACCAAATAAAATAAATTCATAAAATAATGTTATTATATATAAAGATTTTTTTTTTTACTCATATATATAAAGATTTAAAAAAAAAATATAAATTGTACCAATAAGGTTGTTTAGTTCTGATAAATAAAAAATAAGGTTGTTTAGTAGAGGAGGCTGAATTTTCAACTCATCGTAATAAATTATTTGAGTTTGGCAATTCATTCTAATTAAATAAGTGTATATAATTTTTTTTTAAAACTTGGTATCCGGCTCTATGACCGACTAATCCAATGAGACCAATCTCACCGCCCACTTGCGAGGGCCCATTTAAAGCCAGAGATTTTTTCTCTGTATGGACTTAGCCCGCCGAAATTGGCACTAGGGGGGTCGAACCTGAGACCTTGAGAGGAGCATATTCCAAAGACTCAAGCCAACACCACTAGACCAACCCAAGTGAGTTAATAAGTGTATATAATTAACTAAAGGAGTTTGGCAACTCATTCTAATTAAATAATTAAACAAGTGTATATAATTAATTAAACAAGTGGTTGTCTCTCTTTCTAATAATATACTCTCTCCCCGTCCCATTTTATAAGATATACTGTACTACTTTGAATAAATGTATTATTAATATGTCTTGTTTTGACTGTATTTTTCTAAAAGTATATAAATATAAATATTATCATATAACTGATATAAGATATTGTTTGATTTATTTCTATTAATATTTTCAAAATATCAAATTTCTATAATTTTTACTAATAGACAATTAAAGATATTCGTAATCAAAATTATGTATCGACATATATGCATTAGTCAATGAGTTCTTATATATTGGTGCCGAAGGAGTATACAACACAATCATACTATCAACAAAACAAAATGCAACACACTCAAACGTCATATATAACCTTTCACTTTCTTTTTATATACACAAAATAATACTACTTCCGTCACTAATTATAAGACCTTGTTGGACCATTGCACGTACGTCAATGCACAATTTTGATCACTAATATCTTTAATTGTTTATTAGTAAAAATTATAAAAGTTTAATATTTTGAACATACTCATCAAAACAAATTGAACAACATCTTATATGCTAATATTTACATTTATATATTATTAAAAAAAAAATACGGTCAAAACAAGATAATTGAATAGTATATTTTTGTCAAACAGCGTCTTATAATTAGGTACAAAGGTAGTATATACCATTGAAATTCACATAAATTTTGAAGTTTTTGTGTTCGAATTCGAGTAAAAATGTTTAACCTAATATTCCTTTCGTTCCTTTCTTAAGTGTCGTTTTAGATTACTGAACACATGTCAATGCACAACTTTGATCACTAATATATTTAATTATCTATTATAAAAAATTATGAAAATTTATAATTTGAAAATATTCGTCGAGAAAAATAGAACAATTATTTTTATATATTAATAATGCGCATGATTCTCAAACGACAATTAAAAAAGAACGGGTGGAGTAATATATTAATATTTGTCTGTTAAACTATAACTTTGTCAACACCTTTTCGTATTCTTCTTTTGTTTGTTCATAACCATTTTTTTTATTTTAAAAATGTACTCTCTCGTTAATGTATTTGGACTACATAGAAAAAAAATTGATACTAATTTATAATATGAATTTAATATAGATAAGAAGCAAATATTTTTACATATAAGTATTTTCCCATACACTTTAATATTTTAATATACATTAAATATCTTTTCTATTTTGGCATGATGTTTGGTTGAAAGTTGACATGGAATTAATTATCTCGGAAGGAAAACGCTAATTAGTGTATTTGGGTCACTAGTACCATTGAAATGCAACATTGAAGAGTTTTTTTCAACCACCGCATACCTTTTTTTATTGGACGACACCTCAAATTTCGTGATGACATATATCTTTCCTCGTTGCATTTTTTTTCCCTGAACTCAGCTACAAATGACTTAGGTAGCGTTGCATGGATACAATTGTACCGTAAAGAAAACCAATAAGTTATTATAAGATACTATACTTAGAAACAGAATTTTTACGAAAATACCATACAAAGTAATACCTCTTCATCAATCAACACCATGTCAATACTAATCAACTGTTTTTTGTCATATACATGCAAATTGTCCCACATTCGAGCAATGCACACTTTAATACTACTATCATTTGTCGCATTGCTGAGGTTGTTTAAAAGACTATATGCGGCATGATCTCCAGCTTTCCTTGCCTTGTAAGGAAAAGAATAGCTTAAATCTATTGCAAACAAAAACAGTGCACATGAATGTATGAAATGCAAAAGCAATACACTTACTTGTTGGCACCATCCTGAGAAGCAGACATATTGTGGTAACACTCTTAGATGCTTGATCAAAATATTTATCAGGTGTGAAAGGTGAAGAAATGCCTAGAAGGATTGACACATTTATATATGAACCAATTAACTATGAAATGAAGAGAATTCCAATAATCTTAGACAAACGTTTGTTTTTATTAGTATTGAAAGAATATATTTTGTGGTTATATAAGTCTTATATATTAGTTGGTCCCTTTTAATTAAATTTTTCATTTTTCATTTAAGGACCAATTAACTATGCAATGAAGAGAATTCCAATAGTCTTAGACACACATTTTTTTTTATTAGTATTGAAAGAATATATTTTGTGGTTATATAAGTCTTATATATTAGTTGGTCCCTTTTAATTAAATGTTTCATTTTTCATTTAGGAACCAATTAACTATTAACTATACAATGAAGAGAATTCCAATAGTATTAGACACACTTTTTTTTATTAGTATTGAAAGAATTCCAATAGTCATGAATATTTTGTGGTTATATAAATCTTATATATTAGTTGGTTCATTTTAATTTAATTTTTCATTTTAGTTAGTTGGTCCCTTGTAAGAAGTTATATAGTGATAATTTGATAATTAAAATTAAAATGATTTAATTAAAGATAATTAAAATTAAAATGATTTAATTAAAGGAGATGATGAAAAAGTTTTTTAATAGAGATTGTAAACTTTTCTTATAGAGTGCCATATCATCACAATGCTTGATTGTGAGCAACCCAACCTTCCTTTTACTAGTAATGCTTGATTGATCACTAATATATTTAATTATCTATTATAAAAAATTATGAAAATTTATAATTTGAAAATATTCGTCGAGAAAAATAGAACAACATCTTACATGCTAATATTTATTTTTATATATTAATAATGCGCATGATTCTCAAACGACAATTAAAAAAGAACGGGTGGAGTAATATATTAATATTTGTCTGTTAAACTATAACTTTGTCAACACCTTTTCGTATTCTTCTTTTGTTTGTTCATAACCATTTTTTTTATTTTAAAAATGTACTCTCTCGTTAATGTATTTGGACTACATAGAAAAAAAATTGATACTAATTTATAATATGAATTTAATATAGATAAGAAGCAAATATTTTTACATATAAGTATTTTCCCATACACTTTAATATTTTAATATACATTAAATATCTTTTCTATTTTGGCATGATGTTTGGTTGAAAGTTGACATGGAATTAATTATCTCGGAAGGAAAACGCTAATTAGTGTATTTGGGTCACTAGTACCATTGAAATGCAACATTGAAGAGTTTTTTTCAACCACCGCATACCTTTTTTTATTGGACGACACCTCAAATTTCGTGATGACATATATCTTTCCTCGTTGCATTTTTTTTCCCTGAACTCAGCTACAAATGACTTAGGTAGCGTTGCATGGATACAATTGTACCGTAAAGAAAACCAATAAGTTATTATAAGATACTATACTTAGAAACAGAATTTTTACGAAAATACCATACAAAGTAATACCTCTTCATCAATCAACACCATGTCAATACTAATCAACTGTTTTTTGTCATATACATGCAAATTGTCCCACATTCGAGCAATGCACACTTTAATACTACTATCATTTGTCGCATTGCTGAGGTTGTTTAAAAGACTATATGCGGCATGATCTCCAGCTTTCCTTGCCTTGTAAGGAAAAGAATAGCTTAAATCTATTGCAAACAAAAACAGTGCACATGAATGTATGAAATGCAAAAGCAATACACTTACTTGTTGGCACCATCCTGAGAAGCAGACATATTGTGGTAACACTCTTAGATGCTTGATCAAAATATTTATCAGGTGTGAAAGGTGAAGAAATGCCTAGAAGGATTGACACATTTATATATGAACCAATTAACTATGAAATGAAGAGAATTCCAATAATCTTAGACAAACGTTTGTTTTTATTAGTATTGAAAGAATATATTTTGTGGTTATATAAGTCTTATATATTAGTTGGTCCCTTTTAATTAAATTTTTCATTTTTCATTTAAGGACCAATTAACTATGCAATGAAGAGAATTCCAATAGTCTTAGACACACATTTTTTTTTATTAGTATTGAAAGAATATATTTTGTGGTTATATAAGTCTTATATATTAGTTGGTCCCTTTTAATTAAATTTTTCATTTTTCATTTAGGAACCAATTAACTATTAACTATACAATGAAGAGAATTCCAATAGTATTAGACACACTTTTTTTTATTAGTATTGAAAGAATTCCAATAGTCATGAATATTTTGTGGTTATATAAATCTTATATATTAGTTGGTTCATTTTAATTTAATTTTTCATTTTAGTTAGTTGGTCCCTTGTAAGAAGTTATATAGTGATAATTTGATAATTAAAATTAAAATGATTTAATTAAAGATAATTAAAATTAAAATGATTTAATTAAAGGAGATGATGAAAAAGTTTTTTAATAGAGATTGTAAACTTTTCTTATAGAGTGCCATATCATCACAATGCTTGATTGTGAGCAACCCAACCTTCCTTTTACTAGTAAAAGATAAAAGATGTAGGACGAAAATGTATGAATATTATTATGTTTTAATAAAAAAAAGAAAATAAATGTTTTTATGTTGTTATTTGTTAATTTGAGAGTGTTAATAAAATGTATGATACTTTTTTTTTAGAAGTAAGAAGTTAGGTCAAACAACAATTTTTTTTTAAAAAATTATAATATTTGCTAAAAAAAAAATCAAACATATCTTTTAACCTTATTATAATAAAAAAAACTTTTAACCTATTTTTATTTAAAGTAAGATTTACCAAACAACTTTTATTTTAGTTTTAAAGCTATTACTTCTAGCTTTATAGTTAGAACTAGCGGGTCAGACAGGTACGAGAAACACCTTCCTGTTGTGTCTAACTTATGTATATAGTGAGTTTGTTAATAAATAATTTTTGCTGCTAAAAAAAAATGTCTTTTTTTTTGACGCAATGTGTCTTATGTTATGATGAGTTTGTTAATAAAAGATTTTTGTTGTTACTAAAAAAATAAGGGTATTGTTAATATTATAAAAAATCTACACCAAAACTAATGTATTTTCTTTAGTATAGAATAGATAACTTTTACGCCTAAAAAAAAGTTGGGCTAAACGGTATGTAACAAACTCTATGTGATTTTGAAGATGAAATAATGAAAGCGTTTGGATTAGTATTTGGAAATTGCGAGTTCCGGAGCGAGTCAGGTATTTTGTTTGGTTGATGAATCATACTAGTAATAGATTATTTGAGTAATTATTATTATAATAACAGCAAAATGGGAGCTGAAACATTATTGCATCTCATGCGTGATTGTCCGATAAAGGGTCTCAAACATGTGAGGCGTTTAACTTTTCGAGCTGTGGAGCTTCATATTGATTCATTAGTTGTTGTGAGGAACATTACTGATGATAACAGGAGCAGTAGCATTATTGGGAAATCTCTTGTGGAGCGAATCCGAAGACTGCTATAACTTGATTGAGAAGTGGTAGTTCGTCATTCTTGTCGTGAGGTAAATTTTTGTGCAAATGCTTTGACTAACCATGGGAGTGTTTTCTTTGTGGGGTGTCCTTCAAAGTTTAGTCACTTATTGATTGCTCATGTAATGAAGATTGCTACCATTTGTTTAGTTCGCTTATAATCTTTTTTCCGTTAGGCTTAGGCCATCTTCTTTATTAAAAAAAAATGTATTAATACTATGTGTTAATTTTTTTTTTATTTCGTTAAAAAGACGTTGAATAGATTCCAGGTAATTAAATTTTTTTTTACAAAAATATATTATTATCCATGGATATTTTAAAATATCTACAAATATTTCAAAATTTGTGATTTACCCGTTTTATAGATAGCCGTAAAGATATGAGACAAATTCATATTTATTTAACGGGTCAGACACGAATATCATATTATCTATCTTCATAAATATCCATTTATATCTTTGCCATAATATGTAAATAGATAATAAAAAACCTTATAACTACTTATTATACTTTTCGTGTTTTATAAAAATAACCATTTAATTGACAATAAAACACCCATTTAATTGCATCTTAATTGAATCATGAGAAATTATTTGAGCACAAAAAGAAAAAAATACATATTTAATTCATCTCATTATTTTAAAGATACAAATTATTTGATTCTTAATTCTTCTATTTGTTTTTTATGTTTGTGTCTAAATTTTATCAAAATGAAAATATTTTTTCAAATTATGTGACTTTGTGATCACATGAAACTTTCTCTCAAACCAATTTTTTTTTAATCAAATAACCTATAATGACTAGAATTTTAGCTAAAAATAAATAGTGTACTTGAATTATAACCCCGATTCTACATATTATTATGTTCAATGTCTCTACCAACTAAACTATACCACAAAACTCGTGAATCTATGCTCATATTTCATACTCCCTCCTACCATTATTATAAGTATATTTGACTTTTTTGGTATATTAAAATGTATTTAATCCATAATGACTAAATACATCAATTTTTTAATGTATAAAAAAAGTCAAATTTATTTATAATAGTGACCGAATTGAATATTCCATCCAACATTAATTATAAGCAAATTTTCAAATTTTAAATTCATTCAATAACTAAATTCATTCAATTATTGAATGAATCTAAAAAGTAAAAATTTGCCGGAGGAAATATATATTTTGCAGTTTGCACCAAAGGACAAAGGACACTTTCTCTATTTAGTGAGTCAATCGAAATTATTATTACCCTAAAATCAAATCCAAAGTGTATAAAAAGTGTAACGTCACGTGTACTTTGTACTCCAATAACTTGGTTTTATCCAAAGTCAGAATCCAAAGCACAAAATCCATGCAAATTCCGCTTGTCACCATTCAAATTTCAAACCCTCCAACGGTCAAATTTTCTCAGTAAGGCAAGTTTCCAAAATCAAATAAAACCCATTTCACAGCAAAATTTCCCCCTTTTTCATCATAATCATAACCTTCTTAAAAAGCAAAACACAACCCTTTATTTCATTTTATTTAATCATCATCATTATTATTATTTTTATTATTTCAGTTTTCAAAAGTTCAAACGGTTTGTGACTTTATTTTATCAATGGAAGATAATGAATGGAATCACTATGATCCTCTTCTTCTCACTGACGTTTCTTTTCAACAACAAAAAACCATTTCCACTAGTAAGACTCTTCAACTATTCATTCATAATTCATTTTTTTTTTTTGATACAAGCAATAAAAATTGAATTTTTATTTCAAAATTCTTAATTTGATGATTAAATTTGTGTACCCTTTTGCTTTAATTTCATCTAGGTGTTTCACAATTATCTCTTAGCTCTCTGAATTCAGCTATGGATGCAGATCCCCAATCTTGTGGTGGAAACCCTAGTTATGGTTAGGATGAAAAAAATTTAAAAAATTGAATCTTTTCTTGCTTTTGATGAACCCCATGTTCTTGATTTTGATGGGTTACCAAGATTTTTATGTTGTTGATGATGTAGGATTGTCTCGGGAAAATGAAAGCTTTGAAAGGAACAGTTTGCAATTTGATGACCCAATTGCGAAAAATTTAGTTGATGGTAATTTTTTTTTGAGATTTCTTGCACAATTCAAGAATTTTTTGATTGTATTTATGTGTGTTTGTGTGTCTGAAGATCTGATTTTGTTTCAGGACGATCGGTATTAGGGTTTTCAATGAATTCGCCGGATTTAGTGATCTGTGCTGGCTCACCAGATATTGCAGGAATGAGTTATTGTGATTCTCCTGAGATATCGAAGAGCAAAAATTGCTTCAATTTGGATACATCAATGGAACTTTCTCTTGAGAATGGAATCAATGCATCTGAAGTTGAAGTTTGCAATGTCCATAAGACTCCAACTGTTAAATTTTCCAATTTGTGTCAAACTATTGAACCGGAAGAAGAGTTACTATCACCTGAAGCCTCATTTGAGCTTCATCCGCCACCGATAACAAACGACGAGTCGCCTCGAGATTACTCGCTTAGTGAGTTTAATTCTTGATATCTCTAATTGTGAACAATGGTTTTGAAATTTGAACATAAGGTCTAAATATCGTGATGTTTCTGGTTATAGTCTAAATTATTACTTACCAACAAAATTTTCCGTTAAATTCAGGAGATAATGAAATGTTAGAAGATGCTAGAGTGTCTCAGGAGGAAGAATTGGAATGCTCAGAAGTATGGTTCTTTATACGAATAGAGTTAATTTTTCTTACTTAGTAGCAAAATGCTTATGATCACAATGATAAATTGATAACGTTGTAGGATGCTGAGGATATCGGGGTAGAAGAGAAGTTTCTGAAGCTGAAAAGAGATTTTGAGTGTCAGAGAAAAGAGCTGGCAGTAACTAGGAGGGAGTTGGGGGAGCTCAAGAGGGAGAATCAGCAGAAAAGTAGTGAATGTCAAGAAGCTTTGAAGTCCTTAAAAGAGCTTCAGAATGAGCTAATGCGCAAGTCGATGCACGTAGGATCTTTAGGTAAGCATTTACCTTTATGAAGTTAATACATAACCAATATACTTAAGAGTTTTTAATTTTGATATACCGTTAGTGTAAATGGTTTCATACTATCAACATATGTGTGACTTTAAAAGCTATTGTGATTAAAGGCAAACATTATTAATGATCTGAGAATTACGATTGATTGATTGTGTAAAATCTTTACACTAATAGTGTATATGAATTAAATCCATATAGTTAAGATATGTTAATTTAATATCCACCGATACTTTTGGCTTTGCAGCATTTGCTATTGAAGGGCAAGTGAAAGAGAAAAGCAAGTGGTTTATTTCACTAAGAGACTTGACGAGGAAATTGAAGGTACTGATATCCTAAAAATGTTGAATGTATGACAAGAAAATTTAAAAGGTAAAATTATAGTTATAATTTGGTAGTGAATTTCATTGTATAGATTATGAAAATGGAACACATGAAGCTATTAGAGGAAGCAGAAGCATACAAGAAATATGAAGCTGATATAAGTGAATTGGGACTCATCATCAAGTCTAAAAGTAAGTAGACATTGTTGCGTAATGAATCTCGGTTAGACCTCTTATTAGTATTGTTATTATATTATATATGTTGCAGTTATTATATTATTAAGCAGTTAAGGCAGTTATGTTATTTAGATGGTTACTGAATAAATCGGAAAGGGGAGAACCAAGACTCTAAAATGCACTTTCGTTTTTATAGTGAATGAACAACTAGCGTCACATGAAGATCTCAAGTCCAAATATATTGAAGGGGCTAAGGTTCAAAAAGAGCTTTACAATAAGGTATTGGAGTTGAGAGGAAACATAAGGGTCTTTTGCCGGTGTAGGCCGCTCAATGCTGAAGAGATAAAAGGAGGAGCCGCAATGGCCTTAGATTTTGATTCTGCTAGAGATGGTGAGCTTACTGTAATGTCAAATGGATCTCCAAAAAAGACTTTTAAGTTTGATGCTGTGTTTAGCCCTCAAGTTGAACAAGGTAATTAAGCATTTTAATGACATAAGTGTCAATTTAATTTGGTTCTAAATTGAAGTTAAATGCATATTTTGACAGATTTTCGTTTACTTTCTTTACAGCTGATATCTTTGTGGACACTGTACCATTTGCAACCTCGGTTTTAGATGGATACAATGTATGCATTTTTGCATACGGACAAACTGGTACAGGAAAAACCTTCACAATGGAGGGCACAGAAGACGCTCGTGGAGTTAATTTCAGGACTCTTGAGAAAATGTTTGATATAATCAAGGAAAGACAATCCCTCTATCGTTATGATGTTTCCGTAAGTGTCTTAGAAGTGTACAATGAGCAAATAAGAGATTTGCTGGTTTCAGGAAATCATCCAGGAATGTCTGGAAAAAGGTAAACTAACAAAACCATTCGGTTATTTTCATATCCTATTTTCAATGGAATATTTACGAGATTAGTTTGGACGCACCTGTCAGTGTAAAAATAATTTAGACCGTCAATTATCTTTACACTGTTGTTACATATATCAATTAAATACAATTTTTAAGGAAAACTATACTTTAGCTTATCTTATTGTTGCAGTTTTTCATAATAGTAACTAAATGTGGTTAATTGTAGATTGGAGATAAGGCAATCTGGTGATGGAATGCATATTCCGGGGTTGGTTGAGGCACATGTGAACAACATGAATGAAGTGTGGGAAGTCCTACAAACTGGTAGCAATGCAAGGGCCGTAAGCTCAACTAATGCGAACGAGCACAGTAGCCGATCTCACTGCATTCACTGTGTCATGGTTAAGGGAGAAAATCTGTTGAATGGAGAACACACTAGAAGCAAGTTATGGCTTGTGGACTTAGCAGGCAGTGAAAGAGTTGCAAAGACAGAAGTTCAAGGTGATAGATTGAAGGAGACACAGAATATTAATAGATCTCTTTCTGCACTTGGTGATGTCATTTCAGCTCTTGCAACTAAAAGTTCTCACATCCCTTTCAGGTTATTATCCATTTTATTTTTCAATCATAAATTTGGATTGGCTTATTTGAGCTTATCCCCTGACATAAGTACTTGTGAGACTGTCTGAGTGAACTTCTGGAATATCTTATGAGATTATTTTATCTTGGATAGCTTATGAGAATAACTTATAACTTATATGAAAACAATTTGACTTTATTTTATCTTTTGCCATAAAAATAGTTTATACGTAAAGCACTCATCGCTTAATTAAGTTGTTTATCCAAACAAACATTGATTCTATTGCTCTTCATTATGCAGGAACTCTAAGCTTACACACTTGTTACAAGACTCATTAGGTAAATATTTCTCCATTTGCTTAATTAAGTTCTATCTCTCTGCATGTATGCAAATGTGATTATAGAATTTGATGAACAAACTTGTTTTTTCTAGGAGGAGACTCAAAGACACTCATGTTTGTACAGATCAGTCCTAATGAAAACGATTTGGGCGAGACAATTTGCTCTCTAAACTTTGCTAGTAGAGTAAGGGGGATAGAATTGGGCCCTCCAAAAAAACAGTGGGACACTATTGAACTTCTGAAACATAAACAGATGGTATGATTATTGTAATATTTTGATTATCATGATTTTACGTCTTAACTGTGATATATAGTTTGTTTCATTGTATATTTGTTTTTCAATTTATGTTGACTCTTGATGTTTAGGCTGAGAAAACTAAACAAGAGCTAAAGCTGAAGGACTTTCAAATCAAGAAGATGGAGGAAACAATCCATGGCTTCGAGTCCAAAATGAAGGAAAAAGATCATAAAAACAAAGCTCTTCAAGATAAGGTATCAGATGAAGTCCCTATCTGGATAAACAACTTAATTAGACACTTTTTATATAAAATAAATTCAATGTTTTCATATAAGCTATAAGCTGTTTTCAAGTTATCCCGAAGAGCTTATAGACATGTCATAAGCTATTTTCAAAGCTCTTCCAAATTGTCCCATAAGTATTTATGTCAGTAGATAAACTCAAATAAACCAATCCAAACACTACAACTTATGATTGAGGGTGCTTTATCTTGTACATATTACAATTTTTATCCTCACAATTGTTTAACCTTGCAAACTTGAAGGTCAAGGAACTGGAATCGCAACTTATGATTGAGAGAAAGTTAGCGCGTCAACATGTAGACTCGAAGATAGCTGAGCAACATCAAATGAAGCATCAAGAAGAGCAAAACAATCCAATTTGGAGAGCAACACCACTTGCAAATAGACCATTAGCAACTCTCAAAAATTTTAATGATCCTGCTAAACCTTTAACCGAGAACAACATCTTAAAACCTTACAATATACCCTTTTCTACAATAGAAAGCTCCATCGAGTGTATTGATCACAATGAGAAAGAAAACAACCCCGACATGGCCGATATCAAATCACTACTTCCAAAGAAGACATCAAGAGCTTCATTATGCACAATGACACCGCGCGGTGTTCCTTCGACAGCTATTTCAAGGAGAAACTCTTTGATTCCACTCCCAAACTTAACACATTTTCAATCATCACCGTTCATACCAAAGTTAACAAACCAAGAAGTAAACGAGGAATCAGAAACCTTACAAGAGAGTCCTAAAGAAGTTAAAAGTGGTGTTAAGAAGATAGGTAGCATACTAAGAAGAAGCATACATAAGAAAGGACAAGTGAGGTCTCCATTACAACAACATATGAGAAAAGTTGGTGGTGTAAATGTAGGGATGGAGAAAGTGAGAGTTTCTATTGGAAGTAGAGGGAAATTGGCACAAAGAGGGGTGCAAGTTGGAAATGGGAGAAGAGGTGGGGGTGCAAAAGAGATTCAACAGAAGAATAGTCATAAGGACAAGGAAAGGGCATGGATATAAAAGATGAGTTGATCTAGATTTTTTTTTTTGCAATGTGTGGATAGATAACGTTGATTTGTGTGTTTTTAAGGTATGAAAAATGTATCATTTTTCATGTGAAATGGGACAATGGATTAATTTTTTTATTTTTATTTTTTAAAAACTTTTATGGGAGAATGGAGCAAGTCTCTTGTAAATTATGCATGGCGGTGTTTAGTTTTTCTATAATTTTAAATTGTGACAAGAAACACTCGGAAATCGGAATACAATGTGAGATTTGGATTTGACGCACACACGCCGTTCAATTTTGAATCAATGGTCTCGATCATTTTCAATTGATTTTGCTAGTAAGTAATATGAACCCTTCGATCTTTAATTAATGGCTGAGATGTGAAACAACTTGCAGGGAGAATGAAAGGGAGAATGAATTTGGGAGACAAATAAATGAGATAAATAAGGGAGAATGAATTTGGGAGACAAATAAATGAGATAAATAAGGGAAAATAAAGGAGATATTATTAGTCATCTCTTTCACATAATATATTTCCTCTTGCTATATATAAAGCAAACAATAACAACTAAAATAAAAACAAAAATCAACCAAGAGTGACAGATATAAACACCCTTCGTCATCAATAAAATAAAGAATATATTAATATATTAAAGTATGGCGGTCTATACTATTAATGGGTCTTCACCTTGGTCAAATTCCAATGACACAACACTACTCCTCTCTACTTTCTCACGCAATGTTAAGAAGTAAATTATCTTTATTTCCACCTCCTTTTACAAGTCATATGATTTTCCTATGCCATTATTATTATTATTATTGTTATTTTTATTTTTAGACACAAGTTAATTATTTAAGGGGAAAAATTTGGCAGGGGTGATCCAGTCCAGTGGCATTTGTAACGACCCGTTTTTCGTATTCGTATATTTTATTAAATGTTATTTTATTTATTAATTGGCTTTTATTATTTTAGTGAGCGACGAATAATTATTTAGCCGATCGTAAGTTATTAGGCGCGAGAACCTTGTTTTGGGCTTAATGGGGCGTGAGAGGCATGGGCCTAAGTCATTTGGGCTTGGTTCATGACTCATGAGAAGTAGTATAAGTAGCAAGTCCAACTTATGAATAGTCTCATAACTTCATTTCTTTGAGTTGAGTGAGTAGAAGCAAGTTAGAGCAAGAGCTAGGGTTTTGGCTAAGAGAAAGCTTGAGCAAGAGAAGGCTTGGATCATCACCAAACTTAAGGTAAGAGATTAGAATTCATGATTCTTGAGTGACAAGGAGGGGGGAGATTGTCTATGTCTCCGTTCCCGAACTCTCCCACTCAATTTCTTTTAGACTTTTGATTAAGCTTTTGTATGTGAGTATGATGTTCTTCATCATCACTTTGTATGTGTTAATCACTAGCTTGATTCCATGATGAATATGTATGTGTTTGGATCATTTTTGGAAAGTTTATGAAAGTTGCTTAAAACTCAAGTAATTGCCATGATTTTGATTATTAGAGGTATTTGGATGTTTGGAAGGGATGATTAATGTTCATTGATACCATATATGTTTAGAATGGCTGTTTATATGAATTTATAACATGTTTGGATGAATTTTTGAGTTGATTTAGTGTTAAACCGCCTTAGATAACTCAAGAACAGATTTTCTTTCTGGTGTAGTTCGCTTAGCGAATAGTAGTTCGCTACAGCGAATAAGCTCGCTACAAGCTCGCTACCTGTTCGCCATGTACCTGTAATCCTCTGATGTAGTTCGCTACAGCGAATTGAGATTCGCTTAGCGAATGAGTTCGCTACCTGTTCGCTTTGGATTCGCTCAGCGAACAGTACTGAACCTGCAACTTTTGTTGATGTTTCTAAGTGTGATTAGGCACTTGTATCATGGTTTAAGAGTATCCTTACATGATTGTTGATACATGTTGATACTGTTAATGCTTATTGTTAATCGTTATTTGAATGATAAACGTGTGTGCAATAAGTTGTAGCTTAAAGTGAGCAATGTATATGTTTTGGCATTAAATTGCAATGATAAGAGAATGATGTATGTTTTATGACATAAGTGTAAATGAAACCTTGTGTGTATAAAAATGAGTATGCAGATAATTATCATGTGAATAATTATGAATTGAGTGATAGGATATTGTGTTATCCTAATGTGTTAGATGTTGGAATTGTGTTTCCGCATCAGTGAATGAATAGCTTCGAGCTAGATAGCGTCATGTATTTGATGTGTTTAAAAGTAATCATGCATTCATGATTGTATGTGAACATTGGAAACTTGGGTTCCAATAACGAAAATGGATTATGTGTCCATAATGAAGCCGAGGATCGGATTAGATGAATCCATGAGTCCAGAGCTGCTATCCAACAGGATATAAAACTGTTTTGGCTTATCCAAGGGAGATAAGATGGTTCGGTAAGTTCCGACATATCCAGCATGATATAAAACTGTTCTTGGTCCACCGTTGGTGAGACATCTTGGTACCACATGCATTTAGTTATGTCTAGGGATGGCATGACAGTGAATTAATTGGCATTAGATACCTTAGGGTAAATGCGCATATATTTGATAAATGGTAAGTGACATTATCTGGTTGAACTGTGCTAAACTTTATTAATTGATAACTGTTTGGTGCGATGTTTTGACGTGAGTTAGAATATGTATGATGTAGTTCGAAAGTGTAAGGTCTTTCTTATGCTCGTATGATATGCGATTATGTTTTCTAACTCTCTGCTTTGTGTTATTTGCTGGACCTTTGGGGGTTCAGATATTCAGGCTGAGGATTGTGCCGACGTTTAGACTGCGGTATTAGCTGGGTGTTGAAGATACCTTTTGGTGAGGAGACTTAGCATAGATTACTCCTCTTAGTACTAGCTTTTGACTAGAGTTTGTAAATAGTGAATGCTCTGGTAATGTAACATCGAGTCGGGGTTACGCTTGGATTTCATCGTATATCGGTGTTACCTTTTGATATGCTAGTTCTTGTATAAGTGACATCCTTGGGGATGAATATGGCTTATGTATATATATATATGTATATATATGCATGCTTGGTTTGATGGGAATCCGCTGTTGCTTTTCATGTTAAATTTCATGATGCTCTGTGTGTATGCTTGTGTTTTAATTACCGCGTGGCACTCTGCCTTTACGCTTGTTAAAAAGTTTTTAAAATTACGTTTTTAAGGGTAGTTTGGGTTAGGGTGTTACAATAGTGGTATCAGAGCAGGTCGGTTCGTGTGAACCAATTAGGACTTTTCTTTTCCCCGTATGAGCATGTGTAGGGAACACTGTTAGTACTTTCTAACGTCTAGTTGTGATTCGTTCAGGAATCATGGCTGCTGCGAGGACGAATGCTCAGATTGCGGAGGCTTTGGCCGCACTCACCAACATTGTGGTTAGAGATCATCAACCTGGAAGAGAGGTAGAGATGAGGTTGGAAAGGTTCATGAAGCAGAAACCGCCAACATTTACCGGAGGTTACAACCCGGAAGGAGCTCACAAGTGGCTGGAGGAACTTGAGATAATTTTTGAAGCAATGGATTGTTCCGAGGAAGGGAAGACAACCCTTGGGACATATGTGTTGCGCGAGGAAGCGAATGTGTGGTGGAAGAATGCTAAGTTGAGGCTAGGGCCCGGTGGTATGGCTATACCATGGGCAATGTTTAAAAGAGAATTTTTGGTTAAGTATTTTCCTGTTGATGTGAAGAACAAGAAAGTGGTGGAATTCATGGAGTTGAAACAGGGGAATATGACGGTGGCTGACTATGCCGTCAAGTTTGAGACTTTGTGTGCGTTTAGCCCGCATTACAACACTATGGAAGCGGAGAACGACAAGTGTGTGAAGTTTGAAAGTGGTCTACGTCCAGACATTAAGCATATGATTGGATTTTCACAGATAAGGGATTTTGCGACCCTTGTGAACAAGAGTAGGATCTGTGATGAAGATGGTAGAGCTAAGGTGAACTACTACAAGGCTGCGAATGACCGAAAAGGGAAAGGACAAGAGCGCGGAAAACCTTATGATAACCGCGGTAGGGGTAATACAAGTGGTGGTAAGAAGCCGGTGAATGGAAGTTGTTACAACTGTGGAGAAAGGGGTCATATGTCTTATGATTGCCCTAAGAAAGGAGATAGGTGTAAGAATTGTGGAAAGCTGGGCCACAAGACCGAGGTTTGTAGGACAAAGGTGGTGTGTTTCAACTGTGGAGATGAAGGCCACAAGAGTATAACTTGTAAGAAGCCCAAGAAGGTGATGGGCAAGGTGTTTGCTTTGAGTGGAGAGGATGCTAGCCTTGAGGACAATCTCATTAGAGGTACGTGTTTCATCTATGACACTCCTTTAATTGCGATTATAGATACGGGAGCGACGCATTCTTTTATTTCTTTGGATTGTGCGAAGCGTCTTAGTATTCCTTTAACGGATATGATGGGTAGGATGGAAATAGAAACTCCTGCTAATGGTTCAGTGATTACTCGACAAGTATGTCGTAACTGCCCCGTAACCATTTTTGGTAGGCATTTTGGTATGGATTTAGTGTGTATTCCACTTAGTGGTATGGATGTAATTTTTGGTATGAATTGGTTAATCTTCAACCGAATTCATATCAACTGTCGTGAGAAGGCCGTTGTTTTTCCGAAGCCGGAGGAGAACTTGCATTTGATGAGCGGGAAGGAAGTATCGGAAGCGTTGAAAGAACATGCCGAGATGTTCATGATGTTTGCATCATTGAAACTCGAGGGAGGAGTTAAGATAGAAGAGTTACCGATCGTTTGTGAATTCCCAGATGTATTTCCAGATGATATATCTGACGTGCCTCCAAAGCGAGAGGTAGAGTTTTCTATCGACCTAGTACCTGGAACTAGTCCGATATCGATGGCGCCGTATCGAATGTCAGCGTCAGAGTTGAATGAGTTGAAGAAGCAACTTGAAGAGCTGCTTGAGAAGAGGTTTGTTCGACCGAGTGTTTCGCCATGGGGAGCGCCGGTATTGCTTGTAAAGAAGAAAGATGGAAGCATGAGACTATGTATAGACTATCGTCAGTTGAACAAAGTGACGATCAAGAATAAATATCCACTTCCGAGGATAGATGATTTGATGGATCAACTAGTTGGAGCTTGTGTGTTTAGTAAGATCGATTTGAGATCTGGATACCATCAGATTAGAGTAAAGACGGAAGACATACCTAAGACTGCATTTAGGACGAGGTATGGGCACTATGAGTATTCAGTTATGCCGTTTGGTGTGACTAATGCACCTGGAGTTTTCATGGAGTATATGAACCGAATTTTCCATTCATTTTTGGATAGATTCGTGGTGGTGTTCATTGACGACATTTTGATTTACTCAAAATCCGAGGAAGAGCACGAAGAGCACTTGAGGATTGTTTTGCAAGTCTTGAAGGAGAAGAAGTTGTATGCCAAGTTGTCGAAGTGTGAGTTTTGGATGAAAGAGGTGAGTTTCTTAGGGCATATAATTTCAAGTGGAGGAATCGCGGTAGATCCTGCGAAGGTTGACGCTGTGTCACAGTGGGGAACGCCGGAATCTGTTTCAGAGATTAGAAGTTTCCTTGGTTTGGCCGGTTATTATAGAAGATTCATCGAAGGCTTTTCGAAGTTGGCTTTACCGTTAACCAAGTTAACGAGGAAAGATCAAGCGTTTGTTTGGGATGGTATTTGTGAGAAGAGTTTCCAAGAGCTCAAGAGAAGATTGACTACTGCACCCGTGTTGATTTTACCTGATGCCAAAGAGTCGTTCGTCGTGTATTGCAATGCTTCGAAGTTAGGACTTGGCGGAGTGCTTATGCAAGGGGGTAATGTGGTAGCATATACTTCAAGGCAACTGAAGGTTCACGAGAGGAACTATCCAACGCATGATTTGGAGTTAGCCGCAGTGGTGTTTGCTTTGAAAGTGTGGAGACACTACTTGTATGGATCGAGGTTTGAAGTGTTTAGTGATCACAAGAGTCTGAGATACTTATTCGACCAGAAGGAGTTGAATATGAGGCAACGGAGATGGCTCGAATTCTTAAAGGACTACGATTTTGAATTGAGTTATCACCCTGGAAAAGCCAATGTAGTGGCCGATGCTTTAAGTAGGAAAACTTTGCATATGTCATCATTGATGGTGAGAGAGTTAGAGTTGATTGAAGAATTCCGAGACTTGAGTCTTGTGTGTGAGGTTACTTCTTCAAGTGTGAAGCTTGGAATGTTAAAGTTGACGAATCCTTTTCTCGAAGATATTAAAGAACGTCAGAAATCGGATAAGAAATTGATGGAGAAGTTGGTACTCATCAATGAAGGTAAGGAGACCAATATCAAGATTGATGAAAGTGGAGTCATGAGATTTCACGGAAGAGTTTGTGTACCGGATGTACCCGAATTGAAAAGAATGATCATGGAAGAAGGTCACAGAAGTGGTTTGAGTATTCATCCTGGAGTAACCAAGATGTATCAGGATTTGAGGAAGTTGTTTTGGTGGCCGGGAATGAAGAGGCAAATTTCTGAATTTGTTTATTCATGCTTGACTTGTCAGAAATCGAAAATTGAACATCAGAAGCCGTTTGGTTTGTTGCAACCAATGTTTATACCCGAATGGAAATGGGATAGCATTGCAATGGATTTTGTGGGAGGTTTACCGAAGACCAAGAAAGGTAACGAGGTGATTTGGGTAGTGGTAGATCGTTTGACGAAGTGTGCTCACTTCATTGCTATCAGGAAAGGTACTTTGGTGCCTAAGTTGGCCGAGATTTATGTGGAGCAGATTGTGAAGCTACATGGTATTCCAACAAGTATTATTTCGGATAGAGATCCGAGATTTACTTCTAGATTTTGGGAGAGCTTGCAAGAAGCTTTAGGAACGAAGTTGAGGTTGAGTTCAGCTTATCACCCTCAGACAGATGGTCAGTCGGAGAGGACGATACAATCCTTAGAGGATTTGTTGAGGGCTTGTGTTTTGGAGCAAAACGTGAGTTGGGATTCTTGTTTACCGTTGGTAGAGTTTACATACAACAACAGTTACCATTCTAGTATCGGAATGGCACCGTTTGAGGCTTTGTATGGGAGAAGGTGTAGGACACCTCTGTGTTGGTATGAAACTGGAGAAGGTGCAATTCTTGGACCAGAGATTGTACAAGAGACAACAGAGAAGATTCGGATGATTCGTGAGAAGATGAAAGCGTCTCAGAGTCGACAGAAGAGTTATCATGATAAGAGGAGGAAGGATATTGAATTCCAAGAGGGGGATCATGTATTCCTACGAGTTAAATCGACTACTGGAGTAGGACGTGCATTGAAGTCAAGGAAGTTGACATCGAGGTTTATTGGACCGTTTGAGATTTTGAAGCGAGTTGGGAAAGTTGCGTATAGGATTGCATTACCGCCATCATTGGCGAATTTGCACGATGTTTTTCATGTATCACAGTTGCGCAAGTATGTGTCTGATCCGACACACGTAATTGAATCGGACGATGTTCAAGTAAGGGATGACTTGACCATTGAGACTGTACCCTTGAGGATAGAAGGAAGAGAAGTGAAGAGGTTGAGAAACAAAGAGATTGCATCCGTGAAAGTCGTGTGGGGAGGACCGGCTGGTGAGAATGCAACGTGGGAGTTGGAAAGCAAGATGAGAGATTCTTATCCCGATCTGTTTCTAGGTAATTTCGAGGGCGAAATTCTTTTAAGGGGGGTAGGATTGTAACGACCCGTTTTTCGTATTCGTATATTTTATTAAATGTTATTTTATTTATTAATTGGCTTTTATTATTTTAGTGAGCGACGAATAATTATTTAGCCGATCGTAAGTTATTAGGCGCGAGAACCTTGTTTTGGGCTTAATGGGGCGTGAGAGGCATGGGCCTAAGTCATTTGGGCTTGGTTCATGACTCATGAGAAGTAGTATAAGTAGCAAGTCCAACTTATGAATAGTCTCATAACTTCATTTCTTTGAGTTGAGTGAGTAGAAGCAAGTTAGAGCAAGAGCTAGGGTTTTGGCTAAGAGAAAGCTTGAGCAAGAGAAGGCTTGGATCATCACCAAACTTAAGGTAAGAGATTAGAATTCATGATTCTTGAGTGACAAGGAGGGGGGAGATTGTCTATGTCTCCGTTCCCGAACTCTCCCACTCAATTTCTTTTAGACTTTTGATTAAGCTTTTGTATGTGAGTATGATGTTCTTCATCATCACTTTGTATGTGTTAATCACTAGCTTGATTCCATGATGAATATGTATGTGTTTGGATCATTTTTGGAAAGTTTATGAAAGTTGCTTAAAACTCAAGTAATTGCCATGATTTTGATTATTAGAGGTATTTGGATGTTTGGAAGGGATGATTAATGTTCATTGATACCATATATGTTTAGAATGGCTGTTTATATGAATTTATAACATGTTTGGATGAATTTTTGAGTTGATTTAGTGTTAAACCGCCTTAGATAACTCAAGAACAGATTTTCTTTCTGGTGTAGTTCGCTTAGCGAATAGTAGTTCGCTACAGCGAATAAGCTCGCTACAAGCTCGCTACCTGTTCGCCATGTACCTGTAATCCTCTGATGTAGTTCGCTACAGCGAATTGAGATTCGCTTAGCGAATGAGTTCGCTACCTGTTCGCTTTGGATTCGCTCAGCGAACAGTACTGAACCTGCAACTTTTGTTGATGTTTCTAAGTGTGATTAGGCACTTGTATCATGGTTTAAGAGTATCCTTACATGATTGTTGATACATGTTGATACTGTTAATGCTTATTGTTAATCGTTATTTGAATGATAAACGTGTGTGCAATAAGTTGTAGCTTAAAGTGAGCAATGTATATGTTTTGGCATTAAATTGCAATGATAAGAGAATGATGTATGTTTTATGACATAAGTGTAAATGAAACCTTGTGTGTATAAAAATGAGTATGCAGATAATTATCATGTGAATAATTATGAATTGAGTGATAGGATATTGTGTTATCCTAATGTGTTAGATGTTGGAATTGTGTTTCCGCATCAGTGAATGAATAGCTTCGAGCTAGATAGCGTCATGTATTTGATGTGTTTAAAAGTAATCATGCATTCATGATTGTATGTGAACATTGGAAACTTGGGTTCCAATAACGAAAATGGATTATGTGTCCATAATGAAGCCGAGGATCGGATTAGATGAATCCATGAGTCCAGAGCTGCTATCCAACAGGATATAAAACTGTTTTGGCTTATCCAAGGGAGATAAGATGGTTCGGTAAGTTCCGACATATCCAGCATGATATAAAACTGTTCTTGGTCCACCGTTGGTGAGACATCTTGGTACCACATGCATTTAGTTATGTCTAGGGATGGCATGACAGTGAATTAATTGGCATTAGATACCTTAGGGTAAATGCGCATATATTTGATAAATGGTAAGTGACATTATCTGGTTGAACTGTGCTAAACTTTATTAATTGATAACTGTTTGGTGCGATGTTTTGACGTGAGTTAGAATATGTATGATGTAGTTCGAAAGTGTAAGGTCTTTCTTATGCTCGTATGATATGCGATTATGTTTTCTAACTCTCTGCTTTGTGTTATTTGCTGGACCTTTGGGGGTTCAGATATTCAGGCTGAGGATTGTGCCGACGTTTAGACTGCGGTATTAGCTGGGTGTTGAAGATACCTTTTGGTGAGGAGACTTAGCATAGATTACTCCTCTTAGTACTAGCTTTTGACTAGAGTTTGTAAATAGTGAATGCTCTGGTAATGTAACATCGAGTCGGGGTTACGCTTGGATTTCATCGTATATCGGTGTTACCTTTTGATATGCTAGTTCTTGTATAAGTGACATCCTTGGGGATGAATATGGCTTATGTATATATATATATGTATATATATGCATGCTTGGTTTGATGGGAATCCGCTGTTGCTTTTCATGTTAAATTTCATGATGCTCTGTGTGTATGCTTGTGTTTTAATTACCGCGTGGCACTCTGCCTTTACGCTTGTTAAAAAGTTTTTAAAATTACGTTTTTAAGGGTAGTTTGGGTTAGGGTGTTACAGCATTCCGGCCATATTGGCAGAAGGTGAGAGATGAATGTACGGTAGAAATCAAATGTGACAAATGGATGAATTACCTTGGTGGTACAAACAAATTATGTTGGTATATGATGCCACAAATGAGGGATGCAATTTTGAGGCTCCACAATGTGGTCGGTAATGCTATCACAAAAGATAAGTTCTTAGCAAGGTTGTCAGACTCGAGAGTCTACTCAGACTCGAAAAGGGTCGTAGACTCGACTCGTAGACTCGATTCGTAGACTCGTACGAGTTTATGGAAACTTAAAAATGAGTTTAAAAAGCCTATAAGTTACTCATAAATGACATATATATATATATATATATATATATATATATATATATATATATATATATATATATATATATATATATATATAATGGAACACCAATTAACATAAAATTCAATTTTCAAATAAAAATTCAAATTTCAAACTCCAAACAAATTTGTCAACAAAAAAGCTTCATAATAAAACAAACAAAATAGCAAAGCTCCGGTGAATATATATATATATATATATATATATATATATATATATATATATATATATATATGATAATGGCTTCAAAGATCAAAAGCTCTGGTGACATCATCACCACCAATATAATCATCATCATTATCTTCACCATCATCATCAAACTCTGCCCTAGATAAAACACTTTCTTCGACACTAACCAAGGTTGGATTGCTTGAATTTCCACTTAATTCAACATTGTCGCCACCATTACATACATTGGTAATAATAACATCAGGTTCCTCAACATTGTTAGCAGTAACATCAACTTGCTCAACATTAACTTCAGTTTGCTCATTATTTTCTTCATTAAGGGTTTTCAATTTTTTTTTTTTTTATTTTGTGTTTTGGATGGGGATTTTTTAATAAAAAAAATTAAATCTTTTTTAGAAAGATTTATAGACTCGTAAACTCGCCATAAACTCGCGAGTTTATACGAGTCTATGCGAGTCTATTCGAATCTAATCGAGTTTATCAAAAATCGATTCTATGAGCGATTCAATTCGTTTTTGCTTCCAAGATACGTAAACTCGTACGAGTTTAAGAGTCTAATCACGAGTTTGACAACCATGGTTCTTAGTATTAGGCACAAGTTCTTCTCAACTCTACCAAGCTCTTCTATATGCACTCTCTCCTTCAGAATCCTCTCATCGTCCCATCAATGTTGTATGATAAAGATGAACCTTACATAGAGGTTGTGACCTTCCCAAACAACCCTACTGAGACTCTTCGTGTACTGGTAGTGAACTCTGGAGTTGAAGGGAAAATCATTTATGACTTGGCCTATTTGTAACACCCCGTTTTTCAAAGCATAAAAAGGGGTATTATTTTTTTTTTTTAAAACAACACGCTTAAATAAAATGGCGCGCGTGAACGCCCGCAGCTATCTCGGCAATTCGTCATTCAATAGAAAATAAATATAACATCAACACATTATATTACAGGGCTTCCTCGAAGCAAAGTGTGTACCTGAATAATTTACATACAACGGATATAGCAAGTTCATCAACCAAAAAGACACGAGTCATGAACCGAATATATCACAAGGCCCAACGGCACTAACATGTCTGAGTATAATGTATAAAACATACAGTCATCCCAAAATATAACCTAGGACCTAAGCCTACCAAAATGTAGCCTAACAAGCGCTACTCTCTACACTCCGGGATAGTCCACGAAGTCCTCGCCGTCCACATGGCCTACGGTCTCAGATGGCGCTCCATCGTCTGGGGGTGGGAGGAGCCCGCGATATGGCATGCAAAATAAGGGTCACCAACTGGAAACAAGTAATAAAATACCGAATACACATACCAGAATAGAAAGCGGTAAACACTTATCACATCCTCACACCAAGAAGAATAAATAAAGTGCACACATACCCTAATGCAAGACCTCTAATGAATGGTTGTGGCACAATCACCCAGATCGAATGCCACATGCATGAATTCCGGAAAAAGGTGGATTACACCCGGCACAATCACCCAGATCAAATGCCAACTCAATTGGTGGATAACTCCGGAGTACAATCACCCAGATCAAATACCGGCTCCATTAACGGCGGTACAATCACCCAGATCAAATACCGTCTCCGTTAAAGGCGGAAGTATCACCCGGTACAATCACCCAGATCAAATACCGACAATGTTTGCATGAGCATACGTCCCTACATATACTAATGCAACAAACATACACCTATTCATAACCACATGTCAACACATATATTTCCCACATATACGTAAGACAAATAACATCGAAAACAACCAAGCACACAAGCATGGAACCAAAACAAGCATAACCACAAGCATACCCTAATGCTATTGACGGAAATAAAAAGGTGCCCTTACCTCGGCGAAACTTCCAATTACAAACGATTCCGAGTTATGCAACAATTCGTGCGCCCTAAAATAGTGGAGCGTACAATCCATAAGTCACGCCCAAAGTATTATAATGAAACTAAACCTATCAACAAAGGTCTAGAGGCATCTAAGGCACTTCCTAACACTCTCGGATATTATATTCGAGTCCTCCCCATAGTGATTAAAAATTCCCGAAGTTAAATACACTATTTTTCACAAAACAAACACATTTTCGACAAAATAGTTTTCAAACTAAAATGACCATAACTAATTCAACTCTTGTCCACTCGAGACGAACCATACGCCAAACTCTTCGTCTCGAAAAGACGGATCAAATGGTTAAGTTTTGAGGGAACTGAAACAATTTTAAATGGACGAAAATGCCCCTGCACAGTTCGTCCAGAATTGAGAAATCAAGGCATTCTCCCACAAATTTTCATTTTCAAAGCATACCATTGCTCTCTATGGTTTTAAACTTCAAAGGACACTTTCATACACTACCAAAACACTTGAAAACAACCTAAAAATTTTACGAAAATATCTCGACAAAATAATCGAGTTTTTCTTGCGTCGCAAGTTTCAAGTTTTTCTTTCCAAATACAATCCTATAATCAAACTTTGACCCACCTATGATCATTTCATCAAAGCATGCTCATTTTTCACAAAATTGTGGACTTAGAAAAATTTCACAAATTTCCCCCCCCCCCACACAAGCTCTAGGTTCTGCCCTCCAAAATGGAAGTGGCACTTCCGCTCAAAATTTTTCGCTTCCGAGGGCATGGTAATATCCCATAATACCCCCGAGTTACTAATCCAAGCCCCAAAAAATTTTCCGGGCAAAGCCTCAAATTTCGAAAATTCAATTTTAGGTTCTTTAACACACATACAACACTAAAACCATTTTTTTCCCAAAATTTTTTTGCATGGTAATTCGCCCTAGGCCACCATTGTGCCTCCCTCAAAGCCCTAACTAATTTTGAAACCTCTACCACACTTTTCCGAAATTTCTCATGACCAAAAGTTTTCAAAATAAGGACCACACTCAAAATTTTTCCAATACTAATACCTAGCATGTATCTATGAGTCCACAAGTCTTTGAAATTGATCAACCAAATCATTTTGAGGGCCAAAGCAAGGATTTCCAAAAATTTGTTCATGAACACCTCAAGAACACACATAAAAAATAAATTTTCTTGTTTCACAAAAACAAAACCATTTCCTAACATCCATTTCCCTACAAAGCTCATAAACAACTTCAAAAATAAAAGCACAACACAATTTTCCAAAGTTATGAGCATTTCAAATAAGTTTTTCAAACCCTAACAAAAGATTTTATGAAAATCTTAATCACCATGGAAATCACAACATGCCAAGCTTAAACAAGCTTAAATACTACTCCTAAACACTTCCTTAGAACCACAAACAACCAAAACTAATTTCTAGAAAAATAATTCTCAAGAACATAACCCAAAAATTCCTAGAATCATGAGTTTCTACCAAGCAAAAACAAGGAGAAGGCTAGTTACCTTAAGAGAAGTGATTTCCTTGCAAGTTCTATGGATTTCCCTAGCTTGGAATGAGATGATTTGGTGATGAAATGAAAAATTGGTGAAGGTATGAAAATGGGGGATGGCTTCACGGTTTGGAGAGGAAGAGAAATGGAAAAATTCAGATTTTTCTAAGTCCCCAAAAAATCTAAACCTCCTTACTATACATTGGTCTTGGTCATTCCTAGCCATTGGATCAAAAGCACTTTCTCTAGATCAAATCCTAGCCATCCATTTTACTTTAACAAATATCTAGATATTTTCTCTCACGCCCCACAGCTCTCGCGCGCCGCGACGAGCAAAACTCGTAAAAACAGAAAACTTACGGAACGGAAGTCCGTCTCAAAATAATTCCAAAACTTATCGCCGAATCTTTTTCCGCGACTGTAATTTTCTTCCACACTCTCGAAAATTATTCTCAGGACATATCCTAACTCGCGCAGATATATAAAACTTCCACCCAAAATTCTACTGAATTCAGAAACCGTAAAATTTTACGTCAGCGGGTAAAATTTCTACTCGTTTTTCCAAAAGCGAGAATAATCCAAAACTCGTCATTCTGAATTTGCATAAACCTTCTCATACATAAAAGAGGATTACAGCCCAAAAGTCTGTGCCTTTCCAGCGCACGAGCACAAAACAGACTCCATCTCAGCAAAAATCCTATTATTGCGACGATACTCACAAAAACACTTAACCAAAAACCCTAAATTCCTTAGCCATTACTTATTTTCTTCACGCAAAAGGTACTGTGGAATTACGGGTCTTACACTATTACTGGCCGCAATACACTCCCATTACTTATCAGCTTGGCCATGATGTTGTGGTCTTCACATTCTCCAAATGCACCGGTCATGCTGGTTCGCGTATAGGGTGAGTTCGTGATATCGACCATATTCTATGTTACACTTGCTGTTGCATTTGCAATCTTGCAACAAACTTTTATATTGAGATAAAATGGGAGAAAATACGGTCTATATAGCCGCAATTACTATTGCAATATTTTTGCTAATTGGTTCATTTTATTTTATTTTGTGACGCATGTGGTGTAACAACCCACATTTTAAACTTTAATAGAATTATTATTAAAGGATAGAAAAAGAAATGAACAAGAGGGCAGTTTGGTAATAGTCCTTTAATGAGTATACATAAGACAAAATATTGCATCCTTTCATTCTCTCTTCCATATTTATCAGCAAAAACTTTTTTTTTTTACAATTTCCTTGTCTCTCTCTCTCACGCCAAATCCTTGTCACCCTCCAACCATTCATCAATTTCTCTAGCTCAAAACCCACATGCAAACTGAAAATCCTTTCATTGAACATAAGGAACAAGGTAAGAACTTGGTTGATGAATTTGCTTCAGAAAATGCTACAATATGACATTTTTTGTTAGTCACAAGAATGAATGATTACTTTTGTTGTTATTGAAAATTGTTTACAATTTAAATATTTATGTTCTTTCTTTTTTTTTTTTTTTTTAAAATATATGTTTTCTATAAGGGGCCCATTTTTATAATTTGCCCGGGACCTCTAAATTCTCGGATACGGCCGTGATAAAGAAGTATGGTAGCATCTAAATATTCATGATACTACCTGAATGTATGTTTATTATATATATATATATATATATATATATATATATATATATATATATATATATATATATATATATATATATATATATATATATATATATATATATATATATATATAAATAAGTTGATCAAGTATACGAAATGGATTTGAGCCATGTATGGATTTGAGCCATGTATGATGGTCTCTACTATTAATGGTACTTCACCTTTGTCACATTCCAATGGAAAAACAATACCCCTCTTTATTTTCTCACGCAATTCCTTTGTCAATGTTGAGAAGTAAATTATCTTTATTTCCACCTCCATTTACACGTCATATTATTTTCCTATGCCATTATTATTATTATTATTATTATTATTACTATTATTATTATTATTATTGTTATTTTTATTTTTAGACACAAGTTAATTATTTAAGGGGCAAAATTTGGTAGGGGTGATCCAGTGGCATTCCGGCCATATTGGGAGAAGGTGAGAGATGAATGTACGGTAGAGATCAAATGTGATGAATGGATGAGTTACCTTGGTGATACAAACAACTTATGTTGGTATATGGTGCCACAAATGAGGGATGCAAACAATGAGGCTCCACAATGTGGTCGGTAATGCTGTCACAAAAGATAAGTTCTTAGTATTAGGGACAGGTTCTTCTCAACTCTACCAAGCTCTTCTTTATGCACTCTCTCCTTCAGAATCCTCTCATCGTCCCATTAATGTTGTTGCTGCTGCACCTTATTATTCGGTAATTTTTCTTTAGTTTCAATTATTTTAGCTGAGTAAGATTTATTTACAAACAATTTATTCATTTTAAAAAATATTTGTTCCTACAAATTCTAGTTTTCACTTTGTCCCTTGAAAATACAAAAGATATGTAGTTTGAGTCTCGCTGAATTTTTTTATGAATAACAAATATTTAAAATATATTTTTCAATTTCGAAAATTACTTCTTGAAATGGCTTGATCTAATCCTACATATAAATCATGACTTATTAGTGTTTGATTGAAAGGTTTACTAAGAACGCCGCTTGTGTTTAATTTGCAGGAATACAAAGACGCAACTGATATCTTGCAATCAAGGCTATTTCAATGGACCGATGATGCTGCTCTGTATGATAAAGATGAACCTTACATAGAGGTTGTGACCTCCCCAAACAACCCTGATGGGACTCTTCGTGTACCGGTAGTGAACTCTGGAGTTGAAGGGAAAATCATTTATGACTTGGCCTATTACTGGCCGCAATACACTCCCATTACTTATCAGCTTGACCATGATGTTATGGTCTTCACATTCTCCAAATGCACCGGTCATGCTGGTTCGCGTATCGGGTGAGTTCGTGATAAAATGGGAGAAAATATGGTCTATATAGCCACAATTACTATTGCAATGTTTTTGCTAATTGGTTCATTTTATTTTATTTTATGACGCAGGTGGACATTTGTAAGACATTGAAGTTGCTAAAAAGATGATAAGATTCGTACAGTTAAACTCCATTGGCATGTCAAGAGAATCCCAAATTTGAGCTGCTAAGATGATTGGAGTGATTTGTGATGGTTACAAAAATTTAAAGTCCATTGAATCTGATCACCTCTTTTTATTGATTATAGCAAAAGACTCATGAAAGAAAGGTGGGAGAAATTTAAGGGAGCTATTGAGAAAAGCAAGGTTTTTACCTTGACCAAATACCCAACTTCCTATTGTCACTTCAACAAGGACTTATCTGAGCAATACCCAGGTAATATATTTTCACCTATGAAATCTGAAAACACATGGACACCAATTGTAAATCTGAAAATGAATTAATTAAATGTGTTACATGTTTCCGTGTCATGTCAATATTAGCCATCTGACAACACT
The DNA here is from genome assembly GCF_020283565.1 of Trifolium pratense. Taxonomy (NCBI): domain Eukaryota; kingdom Viridiplantae; phylum Streptophyta; class Magnoliopsida; order Fabales; family Fabaceae; genus Trifolium; species Trifolium pratense. The sequence continues at coordinate 40,286,170 of NC_060065.1, forward strand.
TTCGATTAAATATGCATGACTTACATATTTCCACTAGTTATTATTGTTTTGTTGATTTTTGTTTTTCACTATTTTTTTTTAAAATTCCTATACAGCTTTTGCTTGGTTGAACTGCTTGGAGGGCATAAAAGATGGCGAGAGTTATTTGGAAAAATTGAAGATTCGTACAAGAGGAGGGGAGAGATTTGGTGTCGATGCAAAGTATGTTAGGGTTAGCATGATTGGTACAGAGGACGAGTTCATTGAATTATGTACAAGATTGTCAAATGCTAAAAGGGAATGATGTTGGAACCATAAAAACTATCATATGTAGTGTTAGCTAGATAGCTTGAGTTTCATCAAAATATATAAAAATACATCATTTCTGCTATTAAGATAGGGGATGCTTGATGATTAAACATCATAGATAGGAGTCGTGGATCTTTAATTATTAGTTCAATTTTGATAGTAATCATTGATATAGAATTTAATTTTGGCCTCAAGTGAGTTCATAGTCAACGATTTATATGTTTTTTTTCTTTCTTTTTTTTTGACAAGAATGATTTATATGTTTTAAATTCATAGTTTATGTTTTCTTTAAATTTTTTTACCGAATATTGAATTGTTAATAACATGACATTATTGAAATCAATTTTAAGAGCAAAATTTCCCCAAAAACATTTTCTATCAAAAAGATTAATAGCTTCCGATGTGTTGCTGATGCATTCCTCTATATTTTTGCAATAACTAATACACAAATGATCTTAAAAGTTTTATAATGTGGCATTATGTCATTTTGCCACATTGAAAATTAGTAAATTAACATATTAAAATAATTCATTACAAACTTAGAAAACTCAAAAAGACATTTTTTATTTTATTTTAAAAAAAGTTAAAAATTAAGATAATTATACTATATGTCCACTCAATAACAGACAAAATCAAACTAATCCCATTTGCAGTACCAACAACGATGGATTCATCTAGCCACACTATGTTCCTAACAACTGATGCATTATAAACTTCTTCATCACCCTTCCCACTTTTACTCCAAAAAATAAGCTCTGCAATCACCAATGTCTCCCAATAGCAAATGATTCACTATCTATCACAAACAACTCTACCAAATTATGCAGAAACTTTTGATTATCAGTCAGCAAAGGCATATAAGAGTTTTCCAGAGAGTGCCTCGACAGGAGTTGCCAAGATAAGTTATAAATTAAAGTGAACGATGCTACAATGTTATTATAATGTTATGTCTAATTTTGATTGATTAAAACAGATGTGCGGATCGACTTGCTAACCATTGCCATTCTATTTTAGACTTTACTTGGTGGAACTCTATGCCACAATTTCTCTGGGGAGCTTTCATCAATGAAAAATTCAGACTCCCCAATTATCGTTTTGCTTAGTCTCAGTTATTTCTTCTGGGGTCAGACCTAGCCCCCCCTCTTTTGTAAATATCATTTTCTATTTATATATATTATTACGAGCTATAGGTTCGGTATAAGAATGTTTGGGGGTACCAACTTAGTTGAGATGTCTACTCATTGCTTGAAGCCTAGATGCTCTTAACTTATAAAAAAAAATTGATTACAACACCAACAGTCGTATGCAGTGGTATAGAGATGGGATAATGACGAGATATTGCTCTCGGTCTCTAATCTTTGGTTCTTTTAACTTTTTAATTCCGTCCTAAAATTTTGATTCTTTTAAAAAACCAACACGAAATTAATGATGTTTTACTACTTATATTCTTACAAAAACCAAAAACATTCATTAAATGAAATTTACAATTCTTTAATAAATTAAGAAATACTTCTAAATGCCCACAATTTAATTAATTTAATATAATCGAATAAAATTACTTATTAAAGAAGAAGACGGATCAACATATTAGAGGGGATGTTGCTAATCATATACCACGTATTCTGTTAAAAATATAAAATAATATTATCTTCTAATGGATCATATACGATGGATTAGAGGGGGAGGTTCCTAATCATATACAATGAATTTTGTTAATAAATATAGGAATATTATCTACTAATGTAATTTTTATTTTGCTTATCTGATTGTTTTTTGCTTATATTATCACTATATTTTTTTTGCTGAATATTACTATACACATTCAATGCATTTAGATGTTTTTTAAAGCTTAAATGTCGGCGTGTTGATTCATCCTCATTGCAACGCAAATGTCAATTTTTTTATGAACCAACGCAATGGTCAAATATGGCAAGAACACAAAATAGTCAAGTTTTTTTTTTATGAACCATCGCAATGGTTAAATATGTTAAGAACAAAAAAAGAATAACATTATATAAAAGGGAGAATGAATTAGGGAGACAAATAAAGGAGATATTATTATTCATCTCCTTCACATAATGTTTTTCCTCTCACTATATATATGAATGCAAACTATAACAACTAAATAAAAACAAAAAACAACCAAGAGTGAAAGATATAAACACACATCGTCATCAACAAAACAAAAAGCATATTAATATATTAAAGAATGGTGGTCTCTACTATTAATGGTACTTCACCTTTGTCACATTCCAATGGCACAACAATACCCCTCTCTACTTTCTCACGCAATTCCTTTGTCAATGTTGAGAAGTAAATTATCTTTATTTCCACCTCCATTTACAAGTCGTATTATTTTACTATGCAATTATTATTATTATTATATATTATTATTGTTATTTTTATTTTTAGACACAAGTTAATTATTTAAGGGGCAAAATTTGGCAGGGGTGATCCAGTGGCATTCCGGCCATATTGGGAGAAGGTGAGAGATGAATGTACGGTAGAGATCAAAAGTGACGAATGGATGAGTTACCTTGGTGATACAAACAACTTATGTTGGTATATGGTGCCACAAATGAGGGATGCAATTTTGAGGCTCCACAATGTGGTCGGTGATGCTGTCACAAAAGATAAGTTCTTAGTATTAGGGACAGGTTCTTCTCAACTCTACCAAGCTCTTCTTTATGCACTCTCTCCTTCAGAATCCTCTCATCATCCCATTAATGTTGTTGCTGCTGCACCTTATTATTCGATAATTTTTCTTTAGTTTCAATTATTTTAGCTGAGTAAGATTTATTTACAAACAATTTATTCATTTTAAAAAATATTTGTTCCTACAAATTCTACTTTTCACTTTGTCCTTTGAAAATACAAAAGATATGTAGTTTGAGTCTCGCTGAATTTTTTTATGAATAAAAAATATTTAAAAAATATTTTTCAATTTCGAAATTACTTCATGAAATGGCTTGATCTAATCCTACATATAAATCATGACTTATTAGTGTTTGATTGAAAGGTTTACTAAGAACGCCGCTTGTGTTTAATTTGCAGGAATACAAAGACGCAACTGATATCTTGCAATCAAGGCTATTTCAATGGACCGGTGATGCTGCTCTGTATGATAAAGATGAACCTTACATAGAGGTTGTGACCTCCCCAAACAACCCTGATGGGACTCTTCGTGTACCGGTAGTGAACTCTGGAGTTGAAGGGAAAATCATTTATGACTTGGCCTATTACTGGCCGCAATACACTCCCATTACTGATCAGCTTGACCATGATGTTATGGTCTTCACATTCTCCAAATGCACCGGTCATGCTGGTTCGCGTATCGGGTGAGTTCGTAATATCGACCATATTCTATGTAACGCTTGCTGTTGCATTTGCAATCTTGCAACAAACTTTTATATCGAGATAAAATGGGAGAAAATACGGTCTATATAGCCACAATTACTATTGCAATGTATTTGCTAATTGGTTCATTTTATTTTATTTTGTGACGCAGGTGGGCATTTGTAAAAGACATTGAAGTTGCTAAAAAGATGATAAGATTCGTACAGTTAAACTCCATTGGCGTGTCAAGAGAATCCCAAATTCGAGCTGCTAAGATGATTGGAGTGATTTGTGATGGTTACAAAAATTTAAAGTCCATTGAATCTGATCACCTCTTTTTTGATTATAGCAAAAGACTCATGAAAGAAAGGTGGGAGAAATTTAAGGGAGCTATTGAGAAAAGCAAGGTTTTTACCTTGACCAAATACCCAACTTCCTATTGTCACTTCAACAAGGACTTATCTGAGCAATACCCAGGTAATATATTTTCACCTATGAAATCTGAAAACACATGGACACCAATAGTAAATCTGAAAATGAATTTATTAAATGTGTTACATGTTTTCGTGTCATGTCAATATTAGCCATCTGACAACACTTTCGATTAAAAATGCATGAGTTACATATTTCCACTAGTTATTAGTGTTTTGTTGATTTTTGTTTTTCACTAATTTTTTTTTTTAAAATTCCTATACAGCTTTTGCATGGTTGAAGTGCTTGGAGGGCATAAAAGATGGCGAGAGTTATTTGGAAAAATTGAAGATTCGTACAAGAGGAGGGGGGAGATTTGGTGTCGATGCAAAGTATGTTAGGGTTAGCATGATTGGTACAGAGGACGAGTTCATTGAATTATGTACAAGATTGTCAAATGCTAAAAGGGAATGATGTTGGAACCATAAAAAATGTCATATGTAGTGTTAGCTAGATAGCTTGAGTTTCATCAAAATATATAAAAATACATCATTTCTGCTATTAAGATAGAGGATGTTTGATGATTAAACATCATAGATAGGAGTCGTGGATCTTAATTATTAGTTCAATTTTGATAGAAATCATTTATATAGAATTTAATTTTGGCCTAAAGTGAGTTCATAGTCAATGATTTATATGTTTTTTTTCTTTTTTTTTTTGACAAGAATGATTTATATGTTTTAAATTCATAGTTTATGTTTTCTTTACAAAATTTTACCGAATATTGAATTGTTAATAACATGACATTATTGAAATCAATTTTAAGAGCAAAATTTCCCCAAAAACATTTTCTATCAAAAAGATTAATAGCTTCCGAAGTGTTGCTGATGCATTCCTCTATATTTTTGCAATAACTAATACTCAAATGATCTTAAAAGTTTTATAATGTGGCATTATGTCATTTGGCCACATTGAAAATTAGTAAATTAACATATTAAAATAATTCATTACAAACTTATAAAACTCAAAAAGACATTTTTTATTTTATTTTAAAAAAAGTTAAAAATTAAGATAATTATACTATATGTCCACTCAATAACAGACAAAATCAAACTAATGCCATTTGCAGTACCAACAACGATGGATTCATCTAGCTACACTATGTTACTAACAACTGATGCATTATAAACTTCTTCATCACCCTTCCCACTTTTACTCCAAAAAATAAGCTCTGCAATCACCAATGTCTCCCAATAGCAAATGATTCACTATCTATCACAAATAACTCTACCAAATTATGCAGAAACTTTTGATTAAAGGCAGCAAAGGCAAATAAGAGTTTTCCAGAGAGTGCCTCGACAGGAGTTGCCAAGATAAGTTATAAATTAAAGTGAACGATGCTACAGTGTTATTATAATGTTATGTCTAATTTTGATTGATTAAAACACATGTGCGGATCGACTTGCTAACCATGGACATTCTATTTTAGACTTTACTTGGTGGAACTCTTTGCCACAATTTCTCAGGGGAGCTTTCATCAATGAAAAAATCAGACTCCCCCATTATCGTTTTGCTTAGTCTCAGTTATTTCTTCTAGGGTCAGGCCTAGCCCCCCTCTTTTGTAAATATCTTTTTCTATTTATATATATTATTATGAGCTATAGGTTTGGTATAAGAATGTTTGGGGGTGCCAACTTAGTTGAGACGTCTACTCATTTCTTGAAGCCTAGATGCTCTTAACTTATCAAAAAAAAAATTGATTACAACACCAACTGTCGTATGCAGTGGTATAGAGATGGGATAATGACGAGATATTGCTCTCGGTCTCTAATCTTTGGTTCTTTTAACTTTTTAATTCCATCCTAAAATTTTGATTCTTTTAAAAAACCAACACGAAATTAATGATGTTTTACTACTTATATTCTTACAAAAACCAAACACATTCATTAAATGAAATTTACAATTCTTTAATAAATTAAGAAATACTTCTAAATGCCCACAATTTAATTAATTTAATATAATTGAATAAAATTACTTATTAAAGAAGAAGATGGTGAAGGTGTGAAAACACAAGAAGGGGGGGGTTGAATTGTGTTTTAGCTAAGTTAAAACTTTTTCAAGTTCTTAACTCAGCTACGTTCGCAGCGGATAAATAACACACAAATAATAAGATAGAGAGAGAGAAATCACACAAGCAATTTATACTGGTTCCTCTCACAAACGAGAGTAGTCCAGTCCCCTTGCACTTCCAAGGGATTTCACTATAATCACACAAGATTACACCTGCTCAAGCACACAAGCAAGAGACTTCTCAACAATGCTCAAGCACACAAGCTTAAGACTTCACAACAATGCTCAAGCACACAAGCTTAAGACTTCACACTTAAGCACACAAGCTTAAGTCTCACACTTAAGCACACAAGCTTAAGTTACACACGTAACAATAAAGTATATAAAAATATACAAGTGCTCTTAGATGAACCTAAAGAGAGCAAATACAAGTATTACAGAGTATTTGGCTAAAGTGCAAAAACACTTGACAGAGGTTCAGAGCTTGTATATCAGAGAGTTCAGAGTTTGTTCAGCGCACGTTCAATTCTTGATAAGTGTATTCCTAATTTGCAGCTGATCCTTCTAGTATATATATACCACTAGAAAAGAGTCGTTGCAAAAGGAGCCGTTGGAGTTGATAACCTTTTGTCTTCAAGCAGTCTGTCTTGATGCAGTTTGGTTGTATCCAAAACTAAGAAAGAGTTTCAGTTACTTTGACTACTGCAGAGTGGACTTTCCTTATTCAGCTAACAAAACTGAAGACCCACGTTCTCAAGATAGGACAGACAAAACAGAGCTAGCTGAGCTGATCAGACTTGAAAGGTCCTTTTCTTCATTGGTAGAAGAGTTGACTAACGAAGGAATCTTTACAGCTTTCAAAGAGATCTTCAGAGTTTGATGAAGCTTATAGACAGACATGAAGTTCTGAAGTCTTCATCCTCTGAACGTTGTAACCTCTGAAGTCCAACATCTTCTGAGCGCTTGTGAACTTCTGAATTCACATCCTCTGAACTTCACTCAGGACTTATATGATGCTTATATCTGCGCACTTAAAATAAATTTTTTAGTCCTTCCAATTGTTTATTAATACTTTGTTATCATCAAAACCTTTATAGATTTAGGGGCAAACATTTTTAAATCAATTTTGTTCCAACAATCTCCCCCTTTTTGATGATGACAAACATAAGTATTAATTGACAATTGTTGTTAAATTAACTTATCATGTTTCTCTTAGGTTTATGAGGTTTGCAAGCTCCCCCTAAGATTGATACTCCATAAAGTCTGAACTTTATGTTTTATCCATGATATTTTAATTTAGTATAAGATTAAGATGTTTGAAATAAAACAAATTTCATATCTTTCTTCAGAGTGAGAGGTTTGCAAGCTCTCCCCCTAAGTCTCATAAGGCTAAGTTAAAATTGCACTCTTAACTTATCCTTACTTATGAAATTTATTTCAGTTTCAACTAACTTAGTCTCCGCCTTGAAATACGTAAAGCAACAACTTTTAATTTAACAGATAAAAGCGAGATAAAAGGCGTGGTTTCAGTTTTGGAACATATCAATTAATGCGTAACTACTCCCCCTTTTGTCATTATCAAAAAGTAAAACAAAGTTATATAACCAAGACAGTCAAAGAAAAAAGAGTGGTAGTTACAAAGGTGAATTAATTTTAAAAATCAAAAACCAACGCGCTCAAGGGTTTATAAAAAGGAGCAATTTAGCATGCCTGCTTCACGTAAAAACAAGAAGAAACAAGTGAAGCAAGAGAAGGTAGGAATAATGAAAAGATTTAGTTTACGCATCGCAGAGTTTAAGAGAAAGAAGAACGAAGAGAAACGTGAAGACGAAGAGAAGGATAAAGAAGACAAAAAGATACCACAAGATGCTGAGATAATAATCATCTCATCAGACTCCGAAGCTGAAGAGAATGAAGATGATGCTGACTATGTGGAGTTCTTGGCTGGCTATGTTCCAGAAGAGGAACAAGAAGAAGAAGAACAAGAGCAAAACCCAGATCCCATCGAAATATCATCAGAGGATGCTGAGGAGAAATCAGAGATTTCTTCTGAGTTTTATCCATCTGATTAGGATTAGGTTGTCTTTTTCTTTTTCTTTTTACCAATGTACTCAACATGGTTAACATTAATAAAAATTTTCGTTTTTAAAAGCATTGTGTGTTCTTGTGTCCTTATGATCCTATAAAATAAATAACAAGTGATCATGAAAAAGTAATCAAGCAAAACATAAACAAAACAACTTGAAATAGATAAACCCAAAAAAATTGTTCAGAAGATAAATAAGGAAACAAGGAAATAAAGAAAATTTAAGAACAAGTGCATAGAATCCTAGGGTTTCTTAAGATAGGCTAGGAGTCGGTCGAATTTGTCATTCAAAGATCCCACATTGGAAACTAAACCATCCACCTTGGTTTCCAATGTCTCTTGAGCAGCTCTTTGACGTTCTAGACCTTCTTGCTGTTCCCTCAGGGCTTCTTGAAATATTCTCAACTGATCTGCCATAGCAGGAGCTTGATCTTCAATCATAGGTTCTGGTTCTTCAACTAAAGGTGCCTTGCCTTTATCAGAGGGTTCACCTTCCTCTGGATAGTCTATCATCAGCACATCCTCTTGATCCTGAGAAGGAAGCACATCCAGTACATCATCTTCTATGGCATCCTCATGATGTAGCTCATTGGCCAACTCAGCAACTCTAGCAGCAGCTTCTTCCAGACGTTCAGTCTCAATCCTCTGATCCTCAAGACGTTGCAGAAGAGTAGAATCAACCCAGCAATCTTTGAATTCAGACATACGCCTCACAGCAGCAGCTATAGCAACAAGCTTAGCACGCTCATGCTCTTCATGATTGAATGGCGTTAACCGTTTCAACTCAGCCCTAGCCAGATTGTTCTTCATCAAGCTTATACCTTCCAGATCCCGCTTACTAATAACAGCCTTAACCTTTGCAGCAGCAACATCCAAAGCATTGCAAATCCTTGCCTTAATGCTTGATACTTCCAGGTCCACATCAGAAGGACAAACTAAGAACCTGTCCTTTATTGTAGATAATCTAAGCAAGTCTTCATGAAATTGAGTGGATAGATTTCTAAAAGTGTTGGATGATGAGGGTGAAGGATTGGGAATGGTAGAGAGAGTAGGTATTTCAGAAGTAGGGTTATCAAAAATCACAACTTCTTCTTCTGAAGGCTTGGGAGCACAAGTGTGAATATGCTCAGGAGAAGCATGTTCAGCACTTGGGTTAGGATGGGGTTCAGGGGTTGGTTCAGATGATGAAATGTCAGAGGTTGATTCAGGGTAGATATGCTCAGGAGATGGTTCAGGGGATTTAGGTTCAGGTGTTGGTTCAGGAGCAATTTGTTCAGGGTTTGGTTCAGGAGATTTATGTGGAGAAGGTTGTTTTGTGGGAGAGGTTGGTTTAGTGACAGGAATATCTGGTTGAGGGTCAGATGGTGGAATATCAGGTTGAGGTTCAGGTTGAGGTGATGAAGGTTTTGGAGGTGAGCTAGATTTGGGAGGTGATGAAGGCTTCTGGGTGAAAGTTTGATTGTTAAGAGGGTCTGGACTTAGATGTTTTTCTAGTTCAGATAGGGGGTTATCAGAGGTTGGATTATCAGAGGTTGGTAAAACAGTTCTGAGAGGTTTGGTGTAACCTAATCCAATCTCATTTTCATTGAAGACATACTCAGAAGACTTACCTTTATCTTTGGAAATAGGAGCAGGTCTTTTCCTCAAACGAGCAGCAAGAGTCTCCTCATCAGATTCAGTCTCATCTTCTGATGTAGATCCTTCAGATGAACTGTCTGAACTATCTTCCTCAATAACAATAGGCTTTTTGGAAGCTCTTTCAGCAGCCTTGTTAGCAGATTCTTCATGCTTCCTCTTAGTCCTTTGCTCAACAATAGCTTTTTCTACCTTAATCTTCTTCTGAACCAGAAGATCTGGCTTAGGAAGATCAGCTTGAGCTTCAGCCTTTCTCTTTGGTTTCCTCTTAGGGTTATACAGATTGACAGGAGCAGGAGGAATCATACTTCTATCAACAACAAATCCTTCTTCTCTGAGCACTTCCAAGTAGCCTTGAATTACATGCTCAGCATCAGCTTCAGATATAAGTGGGTAGCCATCCACATACAGACGATCCTCAAGCCTAACAGTGAACTCTTGTGGGGGAGCAACAGGCTTAGATGCAATCAAACGCATCTTGGACAGAAAGTTGGCATTCAGAATTTCTGGATAGAACCTCTTCTCAACCAATTCAGGGTGGAATTTCCTCAAGTTCTGAACAACATGACCTTGATGCAGAAGGTCAGACAACAGCCTAGGATAAACTATAGTAGTTTTCCTCTGAGATTTACTTGCAAAAATGGCTTCACAAATACGTTCAAAGAAATAATCTCCAAGATTAACCTTCTTTTCAGTCAGAAGAAAATACAGCAGATGACGATGAGTCCAGGAGATTGTATCAGTCCCACCAACCCTTGGACTGATAGCTGCTAGGATGATCTTGAAGAGAACTCTACATTCATCAGTCAAACCCTTTACTTTCCCTTTTAAAGAGAAATCTGTGCAAATGAGATGCAGAAGATCATCCCTGTATCTTGTATCCTTTTCAAACACATCTAACTCTATCCCAGAGTTAGGTAGACCAAGAAGAGCATTGAGATGGATAGGCGAGATTGCCATGTTCATCCCACAGATATTTGACCTAATCTGTACACCTGTGTAATCCAGCAAACCCATTTCCTTCCTAGGTTTACCCTTCAGACTAGGATTCCTCTCAATAGCAGCAAGCTCTTCCTTCTTAGCTTCATGCTTATCAAATACCTTTGCTTTCATCCAAAATTTCTTCAACAAATCTGGATAAATGGGACCATTAAGCATGTCGAAGTACTTATCCCATCCCTGAGCGATAAAGTACTTTTTAACATCAAACCCATTTGCTTGTAGACCATCGAAATCAACCATCTTCTCTCTGTAGATCTTCTGATCTACCTTTCCTTCATCATCTGACTTGCCCATGTTGGTAGTTGGATGCATAGGAGTATTCATAATCTTGCAGTCATCTAGATTGAATTTCTTCAGAAGTTCTTTAGTGTATTTTGATTGATGAACATAAGTTCCTTCCTTCTTCTGATTGATTTGTATTCCAAGAAAGAATTTCAACTCTCCCATCATGCTCATTTCAAATTCATCCTGCATTATCTTAGAAAAATTCTTGCACAAGGCAGCATTAGTTGAACCAAAAATAATATCATCAACATAAATTTGAATGATTAAAATATCTTCTTTGGTTGTTTTTCTAAAGAGTGTGCAGTCAACCTTTCCTTTTTCAAAACCTTTTTCAAGAAGAAAATTACTGAGTCTATCATACCAAGCTCTTGGAGCTTGTTTCAGACCATACAGTGATTTCTTCAGTTTAAAAACATGTTCAGGGTTTGAGACATCTTCAAAACCAGGAGGTTGCTTAACATACACTTCTTCAGAAATGAAACCATTTAAGAAGGCACTTTTAACATCCATTTGATATAAGGTTATTCCATGATTAACAGCATAAGATAGAAGTAACCTGATTGCTTCAAGTCTAGCAACTGGTGCAAAGGTTTCAGTATAGTCAATCCCCTCTTGTTGACTATAACCTTGTGCAACCAATCTAGCCTTGTTTCTTACCACTTCACCTTGTTCATTCAGCTTGTTTCTGAATACCCATTTTGTTCCAATAATGTTCTTGTGTGAAGGTTTAGGCACTAGAGTCCATACATCATTTCTTTGGAATTGATTCAGCTCTTCTTGCATTGCTACAATCCAAGCATCATCCTTCAGAGCTTCATCAATCTTTGAAGGTTCCATCATTGAGATAAGACCAACTAATGATTCCTCATTTCTCAGTTGAGATCTTGTCTTTCTTGGACTATCCTTGTTGCCTAAGATCAGTTCCTCTGGATGTGATGACTTGTATTTGAAAGTATTTCTTGGGGGCTCATCATCTTCAGACTCATCAACATCAGGTTCAGCAGATGCTTCTGTTCTTGGTTGTTCAGAGTCTGTAGGAACTATTGTGTTCAGAGGTACTTCAGAGAATGGATGTTCTGAGTAGTTTGGAATATCTGAATATTGATCCTCTGATACCTGAAATCTAGACAAACCTTCCACAAGCTCTGACACTTGGTCAGGCTCTTTGTCATCAAATTTGACATGCATACTTTCTTCCACAGTGTGTGTTTCAGAAATATACAGTCTGTATGCTTTTGAGCGTTCAGAATATCCTATGAAGATACCCTTATAACCTCTAGCATCAAATTTCTTTAGATGGACTTTGTTGTTTAAGATGTAACATGTACATCCAAACTGATGAAAATAAGAAATATCAGGTTTTCTTCCTTTGAACAATTCATAAGCAGTTTTGTTCAACTTAGATCTGATATAGATTCTATTTTGAACATAACATGCTGTGTTTACAGCTTCTGCCCATAAAAACTTTGCTACATTTGTTTCATGCATCATGGTTCTGGCCATTTCTTGCAGAGTTCTATTCTTCCTTTCAACAACCCCATTTTGTTGAGGAGTTCTAGGAGAAGAGAATTCATGCAGAATGCCATATTTTTCACAAAAGTTTTCAAAAGGTTCATTTTCAAATTCTCCACCATGATCACTTCTAACTTTTAAAATAGTGTAGCCTTTTTCATTTTGAATTTGTTTGCAGAAGATGCTAAACTCATCATAAGCTTCATCTTTTGTTCTAAGGAATTTTACCCAAGTCCATCTACTGTAATCATCAACAATTACTAATCCATACTTCTTTCCATTGATTGAAGCAGTGTTAACTGGTCCAAAGAGATCAATGTGAAGAAGTTCCAATGGTCTTGAGGTAGAGACAATGTTCTTAGGTTTAAAAGATGATTTTGTAATCTTTCCTTTTTGACATGAACCACAAAGTGTGTTTGAGTGATATTTGATTTTAGGTAATCCTCTGACAAGGTCAAGCTTGCTAAGCTTAGAGATTAACCTCCAGTTAGCATGGCCTAACCTCTTATGCCAGATCCATTTTTCTTCACTCAAGGTCAAAAGACACATCACTTTTTGTTCATTCAAATCAGAAAGATTAACTTTATAAACATTGTTCTTTCTCAGACCTTTGAATATAATGGAGTTATCAGATTGTTTAGACACAGTACATGATTCCTTATTAAAGACAACTACATAACCATTGTCGCAAAATTGACTTATGCTCAATAGATTATGTTTAAGTCCATCAACTAACCAAACATCATTAATAGATAGGGAGGAATTACCTACTGTACCTGTACCTATTATCTTTCCTTTCTGATTTCCTCCAAAGCCAACAGAACCTCCTTCTTTCATGGTTAGCTTAGAAAACAGTTGCTTGTCACCAGTCATGTGCCTTGAACACCCACTATCCAGATACCATGAATGATTCATGATACTTCTTTGAGTGATAGGCTGTATGAGAAACAACTTTAATCACTACGGTGGAACTCTTTATCACAGTTAATGATAAAGTCATCCCAATATTCTTCCTCTTCATTTATCAAGTTCTGATTGTTAACTTGAGAACTTGTCAGCCATTGGTCAAGGACATAAGCCCTTCTTCCTTTGCATAGAACTTGTTTCCAAACTCTAGGTAGGACATATCCTTTCCTAGTTGGTAAATCTGAATGATACATAATTTCAGCTTTTGGTACCCATCTTCTGGGTCCACGCTTGTTAGTCCACAAATGTTTACTGTGTTGTTGAGTGTGAGAGAAAGATTTTGGTTTGGAATAATAACTCTTTTGAAAATGGTTCTTAGTTTGAGTTCTGTTATTATTCCAGGACTTGGATTGTTTATGCTCCCAGAGTTTGTATTTATCACCAGTCCATTGATTTGACTGGTTATACTTACTGACTCTAGAATCATAAATAACCTTAGTCCTATGTTGCCTCTGAGATTTGAGGTTTGACTTTCTTTTAAAAACCTCTGAGCTTTTAGGTTGACTTTTCTCATGAACTAGAATTCCTCTGGTTCCAGAAGTTGAAGCATCAGATTTTGAAACTTTCAGAACATCTGAACTAATACTGTCAAGTTCTGAACAGCTTTTATCTTCTGAGCTTTTCTTCCCAGATCCTGAGGAACTTGGTTCCTCTGAGTTGTCATTTCCCAAATCTCTCAGATTATTATCCTCATCTTCCAGAGTACCAAATTTCTTTCCTTCTTCATTCTGAGGTACAACATAGTAAACCCAAGATTTTCCAACCTTTTTGGGATAGGTCTTTAGCTTTGAATATGTTCTACCATATTCATAGCCAAGTCCCTCTCCTCTATGTCTCATGACATTATAAACAAGATTAGCAGCTTTGCTCTTACCAAGGTTGAGATGCACAAACTGTTGAAGAGCCATTTCTTGCTCATCAGTAGGTTTGTGACACACAGCACAACCCTTTTCAAGATCATTTACTCTATTCAGAGTTTCTTGATATAGACCTTGAAAATGTTCTGCTTGTTCAGTCAGAGTGTTAAGGTTTTCTTGTAAAACTTTTTGTTTACTTAACACTCTGAGATGTTTCTCAATGACCTTGTTAAGTGCAGTTATGAGTTGAGATTTAGAGCAGTCGGAAAATACCTCATCAGTTGCTTCTGAATCTGATTCTGATTCATCGTCTGATTCTACATCTGAGTCAGTTGAAGCCATTAGGGCTAGATTTGCTTCTTCTTCTTCCTCAACTTCTTCCTCAGATGATAGCTCTTCAAAAGTAGCCATCAGACTCTTTTTCAATCTGCTCTTGAATTGTTGCTTCTTTGAGCTGTATCTTTTGCTTTTGTCTTTAGCAGATATTTCTGGACAATCAGCAATAAAGTGTCCTGGCTTCTTACAGTTGAAGCAGTTCTTCTGATCATCCTTTTTGTTGACAAAATTTCTAGAGCTGTTACCTCCTCTGAAATTTCTTTTGTTAAATCTGTTCCATTGTTGAAACTTGGTGAATAAAGCAAACTCATCCTCATTCATCTCATCCTCTTGACCATCAGCAGAAGATTCTTCTTCAATATCAAGAAGGTGAGTCTTAAGAGCCTTAGAAGTAGTCTTAGTTGACTGTAAAGCCACTGACTTAGACTTCTTCTTAGTTTCTGAGTCAGCATCCAGAACCATCTCATGGCTTCTGAGATTGCTTATCAGAGCTTCAAGACTCAGAGTCTTGAGATTTTGAGCTTCCTCTATTGCAGTGACCTTAGGTCTCCAAGCAATAGGAAGACTTCTCAGAATCTTCTGAACATGGTCATAGGTTGAATAACTTCTCTTAAGAGCTTTAAGACCAGATACAAGGATTTGAAACCTTGTAAACATAGTCTCAATGTTTTCATCTTGTTGCATAGTGAAAAGTTCATATTGCCTTATCAAAAGACTAGCTTTAGCCTCTTGAACCTTTTCATTACCATCATAGGTAGCACACATAGAATCAAAGATAGATTTAGCAGTAGACTTGTTCTCTATTCTGACATAATCCTCATGTCTAATAGCACCAACAACAATGTCCTTTACTCTATGATGTTTTGTGTAGATTTTTAGGTTAGCTGGTGTGAGTAACTTTCTATTCTCCATGGACAACCTACCATGTTCATTCAAGTTTTCAAAAGTTACTCCCAACTCAACCAAATCCCACAACTCATGATCAATAGCAGTAATATTGCTATACAGTCTCTCTTTCCACCACTCAAATAATGAAGCATCACCATTGAATATAGGGGCTTTTCTGTTGCCACTATGTTCATGTGATTCATTACTTAAGTAGTCATAACCAAAAGCATTTCTAGGACCACCACCAGCACCACTGGCCTCACCAGTTCTAGTGCTACTATCGTCTCCTCCAGACATAGTGTTCTCACAAGATCTTTACTGTCTCACTGTTAAGTGAAAGTAACAGACCAGGTGCTCTGATGCCAATTGAAGGTGTGAAAACACAAGAAGGGGGGGGTTGAATTGTGTTTTAGCTAAGTTAAAACTTTTTCAAGTTCTTAACTCAGCTACGTTCGCAGCGGATAAATAACACACAAATAATAAGATAGAGAGAGAGAAATCACACAAGCAATTTATACTGGTTCCTCTCACAAACGAGAGTAGTCCAGTCCCCTTGCACTTCCAAGGGATTTCACTATAATCACACAAGATTACACCTGCTCAAGCACACAAGCAAGAGACTTCTCAACAATGCTCAAGCACACAAGCTTAAGACTTCACAACAATGCTCAAGCACACAAGCTTAAGACTTCACACTTAAGCACACAAGCTTAAGTCTCACACTTAAGCACACAAGCTTAAGTTACACACGTAACAATAAAGTATATAAAAATATACAAGTGCTCTTAGATGAACCTAAAGAGAGCAAATACAAGTATTACAGAGTATTTGGCTAAAGTGCAAAAACACTTGACAGAGGTTCAGAGCTTGTATATCAGAGAGTTCAGAGTTTGTTCAGCGCACGTTCAATTCTTGATAAGTGTATTCCTAATTTGCAGCTGATCCTTCTAGTATATATATACCACTAGAAAAGAGTCGTTGCAAAAGGAGCCGTTGGAGTTGATAACCTTTTGTCTTCAAGCAGTCTGTCTTGATGCAGTTTGGTTGTATCCAAAACTAAGAAAGAGTTTCAGTTACTTTGACTACTGCAGAGTGGACTTTCCTTATTCAGCTAACAAAACTGAAGACCCACGTTCTCAAGATAGGACAGACAAAACAGAGCTAGCTGAGCTGATCAGACTTGAAAGGTCCTTTTCTTCATTGGTAGAAGAGTTGACTAACGAAGGAATCTTTACAGCTTTCAAAGAGATCTTCAGAGTTTGATGAAGCTTATAGACAGACATGAAGTTCTGAAGTCTTCATCCTCTGAACGTTGTAACCTCTGAAGTCCAACATCTTCTGAGCGCTTGTGAACTTCTGAATTCACATCCTCTGAACTTCACTCAGGACTTATATGATGCTTATATCTGCGCACTTAAAATAAATTTTTTAGTCCTTCCAATTGTTTATTAATACTTTGTTATCATCAAAACCTTTATAGATTTAGGGGCAAACATTTTTAAATCAATTTTGTTCCAACAGATGGATCAACATATTAGAGGGGATGTTGCTAATCATATACCACGTATTCTGTTAAAAATATAAAATAATATTATCTGCTAATGGATCATATACGATGGATTAGAGGGGGAGGTTCCTAATCATATACAATGAATTTTGTTAATAAA
This sequence comes from Trifolium pratense, assembly GCF_020283565.1. NCBI lineage: Eukaryota > Viridiplantae > Streptophyta > Magnoliopsida > Fabales > Fabaceae > Trifolium > Trifolium pratense. The sequence continues at coordinate 40,303,509 of NC_060065.1, forward strand.
TATAGGAATATTATCTGCTAATGTAATTTTTATTTTGCTTATCTGATTGTTTTTTGCTTATATTATCACTATATTTTTTTTGCTGAATATTACTATACACATTCAATGCATTTAGATGTTTTTTAAACCTTAGATGTCGGCGTGTTGATTCATCCTCATTGCAACGCAAATGTCAATTTTTTTATGAACCAACGCAATGGTCAAATATGGCAAGAACACAAAATAGTCAAGTTTTTTTTTTTATGAACCATCGCAATGGTTAAATATGTTAAGAACAAAAAAAGAATAACATTATATAAAAGGGAGAATGAATTAGGGAGACAAATAAAGGAGATATTATTATTCATCTCCTTCACATAATGTTTTTCCTCTCACTATATATATGAATGCAAACTATAACAACTAAATAAAAACAAAAAACAACCAAGAGTGAAAGATATAAACACACATCGTCATCAACAAAACAAAAAGCATATTAATATATTAAAGAATGGTGGTCTCTACTATTAATGGTACTTCACCTTTGTCACATTCCAATGGCACAACAATACCCCTCTCTACTTTCTCACGCAATTCCTTTGTCAATGTTGAGAAGTAAATTATCTTTATTTCCACCTCCATTTACAAGTCGTATTATTTTACTATGCAATTATTATTATTATTATTATTATTATATATTATTATTGTTATTTTTATTTTTAGACACAAGTTAATTATTTAAGGGGAAAAATTTGGCAGGGGTGATCCAGTGGCATTCCGGCCATATTGGGAGAAGGTGAGAGATGAATGTACGGTAGAGATCAAAGGTGACGAATGGATGAGTTACCTTGGTGATACAAACAACTTATGTTGGTATATGGTGCCACAAATGAGGGATGCAATTTTGAGGCTCCACAATGTGGTCGGTAATGCTGTCACAAAAGATAAGTTCTTAGTATTAGGGACAGGTTCTTCTCAACTCTACCAAGCTCTTCTTTATGCACTCTCTCCTTCAAAATCCTCTCATCGTCCCATTAATGTTGTTGCTGCTGCACCTTATTATTCGGTAATTTTTCTTTAGTTTCAATTATTTTAGCTGAGTAAGATTTATTTACAAACAATTTATTCATTTTAAAAAATATTTGTTCCTACAAATTCTACTTTTCACTTTGTCCTTTGAAAATACAAAAGATATGTAGTTTGAGTCTCGCTGAATTTTTTTATGAATAAAAAATATTTAAAATATATTTTTCAATTTCGAAATTACTTCATGAAATGGCTTGATCTAATCCTACATATAAATCATGACTTATTAGTGTTTGATTGAAAGGTTTACTAAGAACGCCGCTTGTGTTTAATTTGCAGGAATACAAAGACGCAACTGATATCTTGCAATCAAGGCTATTTCAATGGACCGGTGATGCTGCTCTGTATGATAAAGATGAACCTTACATAGAGGTTGTGACCTCCCCAAACAACCCTGATGGGACTCTTCGTGTACCGGTAGTGAACTCTGGAGTTGAAGGGAAAATCATTTATGACTTGGCCTATTACTGGCCGCAATACACTCCCATTACTGATCAGCTTGACCATGATGTTATGGTCTTCACATTCTCCAAATGCACCGGTCATGCTGGTTCGCGTATCGGGTGAGTTCGTGATATCGACCATATGCTATGTAATGCTTGCTGTTGCATTTGCAATCTTGCAACAAACTTTTATATCGAGATAAAATGGGAGAAAATACGGTCTATATAGCCACAATTACTATTGCAATGTATTTGCTAATTGGTTCATTTTATTTTATTTTGTGACGCAGGTGGGCATTTGTAAAAGACATTGAAGTTGCTAAAAAGATGATAAGATTCGTACAGTTAAACTCCATTGGCGTGTCAAGAGAATCCCAAATTCGAGCTGCTAAGATGATTGGAGTGATTTGTGATGGTTACAAAAATTTGAAGTCCATTGAATCTGATCACCTCTTTTTTGATTATAGCAAAAGACTCATGAAAGAAAGGTGGGAGAAATTTAAGGGAGCTATTGAGAAAAGCAAGGTTTTTACCTTGACCAAATACCCAACTTCCTATTGTCACTTCAATAAGGACTTATCTGAGCAATACCCAGGTAATATATTTTCACCTATGAAATCTGAAAACACATGGACACCAATAGTAAATCTGAAAATGAATTTACTAAATGTGTTACATGTTTCCGTGTCATGTCAATATTAGCCATCTGACAACACTTTCGATTAAAAATGCATGAGTTACATATTTCCACTAGTTATTAGTGTTTTGTTGATTTTTGTTTTTCACTAATTTTTTTTTTTAAAATTCCTATACAGCTTTTGCATGGTTGAAGTGCTTGGAGGGCATAAAAGATGGCGAGAGTTATTTGGAAAAATTGAAGATTCGTACAAGAGGAGGGGGGAGATTTGGTGTCGATGCAAAGTATGTTAGGGTTAGCATGATTGGTACAGAGGACGAGTTCATTGAATTATGTACAAGATTGTCAAATGCTAAAAGGGAATGATGTTGGAACCATAAAAAATGTCATATGTAGTGTTAGCTAGATAGCTTGAGTTTCATCAAAATATATAAAAATACATCATTTCTGCTATTAAGATAGAGGATGTTTGATGATTAAACATCATAGATAGGAGTCGTGGATCTTAATTATTAGTTCAATTTTGATAGAAATCATTTATATAGAATTTAATTTTGGCCTAAAGTGAGTTCATAGTCAATGATTTATATGTTTTTTTTCTTTTTTTTTTTTGACAAGAATGATTTATATGTTTTAAATTCATAGTTTATGTTTTCTTTACAAAATTTTACCGAATATTGAATTGTTAATAACATGACATTATTGAAATCAATTTTAAGAGCAAAATTTCCCCAAAAACATTTTCTATCAAAAAGATTAATAGCTTCCGAAGTGTTGCTGATGCATTCCTCTATATTTTTGCAATAACTAATACTCAAATGATCTTAAAAGTTTTATAATGTGGCATTATGTCATTTGGCCACATTGAAAATTAGTAAATTAACATATTAAAATAATTCATTACAAACTTAGAAAACTCAAAAAGACATTTTTTATTTTATTTTAAAAAAAGTTAAAAATTAAGATAATTATACTATATGTCCACTCAATAACAGACAAAATCAAACTAATCCCATTTGCAGTACCAACAACGATGGATTCATCTAGCTACACTATGTTACTAACAACTGATGCATTATAAACTTCTTCATCACCCTTCCCACTTTTACTCCAAAAAATAAGCTCTGCAATCACCAATGTCTCCCAATAGCAAATGATTCACTATCTATCACAAATAACTCTACCAAATTATGCAGAAACTTTTGATTATTAGGCAGCAAAGGCAAATAAGAGTTTTCCAGAGAGTGCCTCGACAGGAGTTGCCAAGATAAGTTATAAATTAAAGTGAACGATGCTACAGTGTTATTATAATGTTATGTCTAATTTTGATTGATTAAAACACATGTGCGGATCGACTTGCTAACCATGGACATTCTATTTTAGACTTTACTTGGTGGAACTCTTTGCCACAATTTCTCAGGGGAGCTTTCATCAATGAAAAATTCAGACTCCCCCATTATCGTTTTGCTTAGTCTCAGTTATTTCTTCTAGGGTCAGGCCTAGCCCCCCTCTTTTGTAAATATCTTTTTCTATTTATATATATTATTATGAGCTATAGGTTTGGTATAAGAATGTTTGGGGGTGCCAACTTAGTTGAGACGTCTATTCATTTCTTGAAGCCTAGATGCTCTTAACTTATCAAAAAAAAAAAATTGATTACAACACCAACTGTCGTATGCAGTGGTATAGAGATGGGATAATGACGAGATATTGCTCTCGGTCTCTAATCTTTGGTTCTTTTAACTTTTTAATTCCATCCTAAAATTTTGATTCTTTTAAAAAACCAACACGAAATTAATGATGTTTTACTACTTATATTCTTACAAAAACCAAACACATTCATTAAATGAAATTTACAATTCTTTAATAAATTAAGAAATACTTCTAAATGCCCACAATTTAATTAATTTCATATAATTGAATAAAATTACTTATTAAAGAAGAAGATGGATCAACATATTAGAGGGGATGTTGCTAATCATATACCACGTATTCTATTAAAAATATAAAATAATATTATCTGCTAATGGATCATATACGATGGATTAGAGGGGGAGGTTCCTAATCATATACAATGAATTTTGTTAATAAATATAGGAATATTATCTGCTAATGTAATTTTTATTTTGCTTATCTGATTGTTTTTTGCTTATATTATCACTATATTTTTTTTTGCTGAATATTACTATACACATTCAATGCATTTAGATGTTTTTTAAACCTTAGATGTCGGCGTGTTGATTCATCCTCATTGCAACGCAAATGTCAATTTTTTTATGAACCAACGCAATGGTCAAATATGGCAAGAACACAAAATAGTCAAGTTTTTTTTTATGAACCATCGCAATGGTTAAATATGTTAAGAACAAAAAAAGAATAACATTATATAAAAGGGAGAATGAATTAGGGAGACAAATAAAGGAGATATTATTATTCATCTCCTTCACATAATGTTTTTCCTCTCACTATATATATGAATGCAAACTATAACAACTAAATAAAAACAAAAAACAACCAAGAGTGAAAGATATAAACACACATCGTCATCAACAAAACAAAAAGCATATTAATATATTAAAGAATGGTGGTCTCTACTATTAATGGTACTTCACCTTTGTCACATTCCAATGGCACAACAATACCCCTCTCTACTTTCTCACGCAATTCCTTTGTCAATGTTGAGAAGTAAATTATCTTTATTTCCACCTCCATTTACAAGTCGTATTATTTTACTATGCAATTATTATTATTATTATATATTATTATTGTTATTTTTATTTTTAGACACAAGTTAATTATTTAAGGGGCAAAATTTGGCAGGGGTGATCCAGTGGCATTCCGGCCATATTGGGAGAAGGTGAGAGATGAATGTACGGTAGAGATCAAAGGTGACGAATGGATGAGTTACCTTGGTGATACAAACAACTTATGTTGGTATATGGTGCCACAAATGAGGGATGCAATTTTGAGGCTCCACAATGTGGTCGGTAATGCTGTCACAAAAGATAAGTTCTTAGTATTAGGGACAGGTTCTTCTCAACTCTACCAAGCTCTTCTTTATGCACTCTCTCCTTCAGAATCCTCTCATCGTCCCATTAATGTTGTTGCTGCTGCACCTTATTATTCGGTAATTTTTCTTTAGTTTCAATTATTTTAGCTGAGTAAGATTTATTTACAAACAATTTATTCATTTTAAAAAATATTTGTTCCTAAAAATTCTACTTTTCACTTTGTCCTTTGAAAATACAAAAGATATGTAGTTTGAGTCTCGCTGAATTTTTTTATGAATAAAAAATATTTAAAATATATTTTTCAATTTCGAAATTACTTCATGAAATGGCTTGATCTAATCCTACATATAAATCATGACTTATTAGTGTTTGATTGAAAGGTTTACTAAGAACGCCGCTTGTGTTTAATTTGCAGGAATACAAAGACGCAACTGATATCTTGCAATCAAGGCTATTTCAATGGACCGGTGATGCTGCTCTGTATGATAAAGATGAACCTTACATAGAGGTTGTGACCTCCCCAAACAACCCTGATGGGACTCTTCGTGTACCGGTAGTGAACTCTGGAGTTGAAGGGAAAATCATTTATGACTTGGCCTATTACTGGCCGCAATACACTCCCATTACTGATCAGCTTGACCATGATGTTATGGTCTTCACATTCTCCAAATGCACCGGTCATGCTGGTTCGCGTATCGGGTGAGTTCGTGATATCGACCATATTCTATGTAACGCTTGCTGTTGCATTTGCAATCTTGCAACAAACTTTTATATCGAGATAAAATGGGAGAAAATACGGTCTATATAGCCACAATTACTATTGCAATGTATTTGCTAATTGGTTCATTTTATTTTATTTTGTGACGCAGGTGGGCATTTGTAAAAGACATTGAAGTTGCTAAAAAGATGATAAGATTCATACAGTTAAACTCCATTGGCGTGTCAAGAGAATCCCAAATTCGAGCTGCTAAGATGATTGGAGTGATTTGTGATGGTTACAAAAATTTAAAGTCCATTGAATCTGATCACCTCTTTTTTGATTATAGCAAAAGACTCATGAAAGAAAGGTGGGAGAAATTTAAGGGAGCTATTGAGAAAAGCAAGGTTTTTACCTTGACCAAATACCCAACTTCCTATTGTCACTTCAACAAGGACTTATCTGAGCAATACCCAGGTAATATATTTTCACCTATGAAATCTGAAAACACATGGACACCAATAGTAAATCTGAAAATGAATTTATTAAATGTGTTACATGTTTCCGTGTCATGTCAATATTAGCCATCTGACAACACTTTCGATTAAAAATGCATGAGTTACATATTTCCACTAGTTATTAGTGTTTTGTTGATTTTTGTTTTTCACTAATTTTTTTTTTTAAAATTCCTATACAGCTTTTGCATGGTTGAAGTGCTTGGAGGGCATAAAAGATGGCGAGAGTTATTTGGAAAAATTGAAGATTCGTACAAGAGGAGGGGGGAGATTTGGTGTCGATGCAAAGTATGTTAGGGTTAGCATGATTGGTACAGAGGACGAGTTCATTGAATTATGTACAAGATTGTCAAATGCTAAAAGGGAATGATGTTGGAACCATAAAAAATGTCATATGTAGTGTTAGCTAGATAGCTTGAGTTTCATCAAAATATATAAAAATACATCATTTCTGCTATTAAGATAGAGGATGTTTGATGATTAAACATCATAGATAGGAGTCGTGGATCTTAATTATTAGTTCAATTTTGATAGAAATCATTTATATAGAATTTAATTTTGGCCTAAAGTGAGTTCATAGTCAATGATTTATATGTTTTTTTTCTTTTTTTTTTTTGACAAGAATGATTTATATGTTTTAAATTCATAGTTTATGTTTTCTTTACAAAATTTTACCGAATATTGAATTGTTAATAACATGACATTATTGAAATCAATTTTAAGAGCAAAATTTCCCCAAAAACATTTTCTATCAAAAAGATTAATAGCTTCCGAAGTGTTGCTGATGCATTCCTCTATATTTTTGCAATAACTAATACTCAAATGATCTTAAAAGTTTTATAATGTGGCATTATGTCATTTGGCCACATTGAAAATTAGTAAATTAACATATTAAAATAATTCATTACAAACTTAGAAAACTCAAAAAGACATTTTTTATTTTATTTTAAAAAAAGTTAAAAATTAAGATAATTATACTATATGTCCACTCAATAACAGACAAAATCAAACTAATCCCATTTGCAGTACCAACAACGATGGATTCATCTAGCTACACTATGTTACTAACAACTGATGCATTATAAACTTCTTCATCACCCTTCCCACTTTTACTCCAAAAAATAAGCTCTGCAATCACCAATGTCTCCCAATAGCAAATGATTCACTATCTATCACAAATAACTCTACCAAATTATGCAGAAACTTTTGATTATTAGTCAGCAAAGGCAAATAAGAGTTTTCCAGAGAGTGCCTCGACAGGAGTTGCCAAGATAAGTTATAAATTAAAGTGAACGATGCTACAGTGTTATTATAATGTTATGTCTAATTTTGATTGATTAAAACACATGTGCGGATCGACTTGCTAACCATGGACATTCTATTTTAGACTTTACTTGGTGGAACTCTTTGCCACAATTTCTCAGGGGAGCTTTCATCAATGAAAAATTCAGACTCCCCCATTATCGTTTTGCTTAGTCTCAGTTATTTCTTCTAGGGTCAGGCCTAGCCCCCCTCTTTTGTAAATATCTTTTTCTATATATATATATATATATATATATATATATATATATATATATATATATATATATATATTATTATGAGCTATAGGTTTGGTATAAGAATGTTTGGGGGTGCCAACTTAGTTGAGACGTCTACTCATTTCTTGAAGCCTAGATGCTCTTAACTTATCAAAAAAAAAAATTGATTACAACACCAACTGTCGTATGCAGTGGTATAGAGATGGGATAATGACGAGATATTGCTCTCGGTCTCTAATCTTTGGTTCTTTTAACTTTTTAATTCCATCCTAAAATTTTGATTCTTTTAAAAAACCAACACGAAATTAATGATGTTTTACTACTTATATTCTTACAAAAACCAAACACATTCATTAAATGAAATTTACAATTCTTTAATAAATTAAGAAATACTTCTAAATGCCCACAATTTAATTAATTTAATATAATTGAATAAAATTACTTATTAAAGAAGAAGATGGATCAACATATTAGAGGGGATGTTGCTAATCATATACCACGTATTCTGTTAAAAATATAAAATAATATTATCTGCTAATGGATCATATACGATGGATTAGAGGGGGGGAGGTTCCTAATCATATACAATGAATTTTGTTAATAAATATAGGAATATTATCTGCTAATGTAATTTTTATTTTGCTTATCTGATTGTTTTTTGCTTATATTATCACTATATTTTTTTTTGCTGAATATTACTATACACATTCAATGCATTTAGATGTTTTTTAAACCTTAGATGTCGGCGTGTTGATTCATCCTCATTGCAACGCAAATGTCAATTTTTTTATGAACCAACGCAATGGTCAAATATGGCAAGAACACAAAATAGTCAAGTTTTTTTTTTATGAACCATCGCAATGGTTAAATATGTTAAGATCAAAAAAAGAATAACATTATATAAAAGGGAGAATGAATTAGGGAGACAAATAAAGGAGATATTATTATTCATCTCCTTCACATAATGTTTTTCCTCTCACTATATATATGAATGCAAACTATAACAACTAAATAAAAACAAAAAACAACCAAGAGTGAAAGATATAAACACACATCGTCATCAACAAAACAAAAAGCATATTAATATATTAAAGAATGGTGGTCTCTACTATTAATGGTACTTCACCTTTGTCACATTCCAATGGCACAACAATACCCCTCTCTACTTTCTCACGCAATTCCTTTGTCAATGTTGAGAAGTAAATTATCTTTATTTCCACCTCCATTTACAAGTCGTATTATTTTACTATGCAATTATTATTATTATTATATATTATTATTGTTATTTTTATTTTTAGACACAAGTTAATTATTTAAGGGGCAAAATTTGGCAGGGGTGATCCAGTGGCATTCCGGCCATATTGGGAGAAGGTGAGAGATGAATGTACGGTAGAGATCAAAGGTGACGAATGGATGAGTTACCTTGGTGATACAAACAACTTATGTTGGTATATGGTGCCACAAATGAGGGATGCAATTTTGAGGCTCCACAATGTGGTCGGTAATGCTGTCACAAAAGATAAGTTCTTAGTATTAGGGACAGGTTCTTCTCAACTCTACCAAGCTCTTCTTTATGCACTCTCTCCTTCAGAATCCTCTCATCGTCCCATTAATGTTGTTGCTGCTGCACCTTATTATTCGGTAATTTTTCTTTAGTTTCAATTATTTTAGCTGAGTAAGATTTATTTACAAACAATTTATTCATTTTAAAAAATATTTGTTCCTACAAATTCTACTTTTCACTTTGTCCTTTGAAAATACAAAAGATATGTAGTTTGAGTCTCGCTGAATTTTTTTATGAATAAAAAATATTTAAAATATATTTTTCAATTTCGAAATTACTTCATGAAATGGCTTGATCTAATCCTACATATAAATCATGACTTATTAGTGTTTGATTGAAAGGTTTACTAAGAACGCCGCTTGTGTTTAATTTGCAGGAATACAAAGACGCAACTGATATCTTGCAATCAAGGCTATTTCAATGGACCGGTGATGCTGCTCTGTATGATAAAGATGAACCTTACATAGAGGTTGTGACCTCCCCAAACAACCCTGATGGGACTCTTCGTGTACCGGTAGTGAACTCTGGAGTTGAAGGGAAAATCATTTATGACTTGGCCTATTACTGGCCGCAATACACTCCCATTACTGATCAGCTTGACCATGATGTTATGGTCTTCACATTCTCCAAATGCACCGGTCATGCTGGTTCGCGTATCGGGTGAGTTCGTGATATCGACCATATTCTATGTAACGCTTGCTGTTGCATTTGCAATCTTGCAACAAACTTTTATATCGAGATAAAATGGGAGAAAATACGGTCTATATAGCCACAATTACTATTGCAATGTATTTGCTAATTGGTTCATTTTATTTTATTTTGTGACGCAGGTGGGCATTTGTAAAAGACATTGAAGTTGCTAAAAAGATGATAAGATTCGTACAGTTAAACTCCATTGGCGTGTCAAGAGAATCCCAAATTCGAGCTGCTAAGATGATTGGAGTGATTTGTGATGGTTACAAAAATTTAAAGTCCATTGAATCTGATCACCTCTTTTTTGATTATAGCAAAAGACTCATGAAAGAAAGGTGGGAGAAATTTAAGGGAGCTATTGAGAAAAGCAAGGTTTTTACCTTGACCAAATACCCAACTTCCTATTGTCACTTCAACAAGGACTTATCTGAGCAATACCCAGGTAATATATTTTCACCTATGAAATCTGAAAACACATGGACACCAATAGTAAATCTGAAAATGAATTTATTAAATGTGTTACATGTTTCCGTGTCATGTCAATATTAGCCATCTGACAACACTTTCGATTAAAAATGCATGAGTTACATATTTCCACTAGTTATTAGTGTTTTGTTGATTTTTGTTTTTCACTAATTTTTTTTTTAAAATTCCTATACAGCTTTTGCATGGTTGAAGTGCTTGGAGGGCATAAAAGATGGCGAGAGTTATTTGGAAAAATTGAAGATTCGTACAAGAGGAGGGGGGAGATTTGGTGTCGATGCAAAGTATGTTAGGGTTAGCATGATTGGTACAGAGGACGAGTTCATTGAATTATGTACAAGATTGTCAAATGCTAAAAGGGAATGATGTTGGAACCATAAAAAATGTCATATGTAGTGTTAGCTAGATAGCTTGAGTTTCATCAAAATATATAAAAATACATCATTTATGCTATTAAGATAGAGGATGTTTGATGATTAAACATCATAGATAGGAGTCGTGGATCTTAATTATTAGTTCAATTTTGATAGAAATCATTTATATAGAATTTAATTTTGGCCTAAAGTGAGTTCATAGTCAATGATTTATATGTTTTTTTTCTTTCTTTTTTTTGACAAGAATGATTTATATGTTTTAAATTCATAGTTTATGTTTTCTTTACAAAATTTTACCGAATATTGAATTGTTAATAACATGACATTATTGAAATCAATTTTAAGAGCAAAATTTCCCCAAAAACATTTTCTATCAAAAAGATTAATAGCTTCCGAAGTGTTGCTGATGCATTCCTCTATATTTTTGCAATAACTAATACTCAAATGATCTTAAAAGTTTTATAATGTGGCATTATGTCATTTGGCCACATTGAAAATTAGTAAATTAACATATTAAAATAATTCATTACAAACTTAGAAAACTCAAAAAGACATTTTTTATTTTATTTTAAAAAAAGTTAAAAATTAAGATAATTATACTATATGTCCACTCAATAACAGACAAAATCAAACTAATCCCATTTGCAGTACCAACAACGATGGATTCATCTAGCTACACTATGTTACTAACAACTGATGCATTATAAACTTCTTCATCACCCTTCCCACTTTTACTCCAAAAAATAAGCTCTGCAATCACCAATGTCTCCCAATAGCAAATGATTCACTATCTATCACAAATAACTCTACCAAATTATGCAGAAACTTTTGATTATTAGTCAGCAAAGGCAAATAAGAGTTTTCCAGAGAGTGCCTCGACAGGAGTTGCCAAGATAAGTTATAAATTAAAGTGAACGATGCTACAGTGTTATTATAATGTTATGTCTAATTTTGATTGATTAAAACACATGTGCGGATCGACTTGCTAACCATGGACATTCTATTTTAGACTTTACTTGGTGGAACTCTTTGCCACAATTTCTCAGGGGAGCTTTCATCAATGAAAAATTCAGACTCCCCCATTATCGTTTTGCTTAGTCTCAGTTATTTCTTCTAGGGTCAGGCCTAGCCCCCCTCTTTTGTAAATATCTTTTTCTATTTATATATATATATATTATTATGAGCTATAGGTTTGGTATAAGAATGTTTGGGGGTGCCAACTTAGTTGAGACGTCTACTCATTTCTTGAAGCCTAGATGCTCTTAACTTATCAAAAAAAAAAATTGATTACAACACCAACTGTCGTATGCAGTGGTATAGAGATGGGATAATGACGAGATATTGCTCTCGGTCTCTAATCTTTGGTTCTTTTAACTTTTTAATTCCATCCTAAAATTTTGATTCTTTTAAAAAACCAACACGAAATTAATGATGTTTTACTACTTATATTCTTACAAAAACCAAACACATTCATTAAATGAAATTTACAATTCTTTAATAAATTAAGAAATACTTCTAAATGCCCACAATTTAATTAATTTAATATAATTGAATAAAATTACTTATTAAAGAAGAAGATGGATCAACATATTAGAGGGGATGTTGCTAATCATATACCACGTATTCTGTTAAAAATATAAAATAATATTATCTGCTAATGGATCATATACGATGGATTAGAGGGGGAGGTTCCTAATCATATACAATGAATTTTGTTAATAAATATAGGAATATTATCTGCTAATGTAATTTTTATTTTGCTTATCTGATTGTTTTTTGCTTATATTATCACTATATTTTTTTTGCTGAATATTACTATACACATTCAATGCATTTAGATGTTTTTTAAACCTTAGATGTCGGCGTGTTGATTCATCCTCATTGCAACGCAAATGTCAATTTTTTTATGAACCAACGCAATGGTCAAATATGGCAAGAACACAAAATAGTCAAGTTTTTTTTTTATGAACCATCGCAATGGTTAAATATGTTAAGAACAAAAAAAGAATAACATTATATAAAAGGGAGAATGAATTAGGGAGACAAATAAAGGAGATATTATTATTCATCTCCTTCACATAATGTTTTTCCTCTCACTATATATATGAATGCAAACTATAACAACTAAATAAAAACAAAAAACAACCAAGAGTGAAAGATATAAACACACATCGTCATCAACAAAACAAAAAGCATATTAATATATTAAAGAATGGTGGTCTCTACTATTAATGGTACTTCACCTTTGTCACATTCCAATGGCACAACAATACCCCTCTCTACTTTCTCACGCAATTCCTTTGTCAATGTTGAGAAGTAAATTATCTTTATTTCCACCTCCATTTACAAGTCGTATTATTTTACTATGCAATTATTATTATTATTATTATTATTATTATTATTATTATTATATATTATTATTGTTATTTTTATTTTTAGACACAAGTTAATTATTTAAGGGGCAAAAATTTGGCAGGGGTGATCCAGTGGCATTCCGGCCATATTGGGAGAAGGTGAGAGATGAATGTACGGTAGAGATCAAAGGTGACGAATGGATGAGTTACCTTGGTGATACAAACAACTTATGTTGGTATATGGTGCCACAAATGAGGGATGCAATTTTGAGGCTCCACAATGTGGTCGGTAATGCTGTCACAAAAGATAAGTTCTTAGTATTAGGGACAGGTTCTTCTCAACTCTACCAAGCTCTTCTTTATGCACTCTCTCCTTCAGAATCCTCTCATCGTCCCATTAATGTTGTTGCTGCTGCACCTTATTATTCGGTAATTTTTCTTTAGTTTCAATTATTTTAGCTGAGTAAGATTTATTTACAAACAATTTATTCATTTTAAAAAATATTTGTTCCTACAAATTCTACTTTTCACTTTGTCCTTTGAAAATACAAAAGATATGTAGTTTGAGTCTCGCTGAATTTTTTTATGAATAAAAAATATTTAAAATATATTTTTCAATTTCGAAATTACTTCATGAAATGGCTTGATCTAATCCTACATATAAATCATGACTTATTAGTGTTTGATTGAAAGGTTTACTAAGAACGCCGCTTGTGTTTAATTTGCAGGAATACAAAGACGCAACTGATATCTTGCAATCAAGGCTATTTCAATGGACCGGTGATGCTGCTCTGTATGATAAAGATGAACCTTACATAGAGGTTGTGACCTCCCCAAACAACCCTGATGGGACTCTTCGTGTACCGGTAGTGAACTCTGGAGTTGAAGGGAAAATCATTTATGACTTGGCCTATTACTGGCCGCAATACACTCCCATTACTGATCAGCTTGACCATGATGTTATGGTCTTCACATTCTCCAAATGCACCGGTCATGCTGGTTCGCGTATCGGGTGAGTTCGTGATATCGACCATATTCTATGTAACGCTTGCTGTTGCATTTGCAATCTTGCAACAAACTTTTATATCGAGATAAAATGGGAGAAAATACGGTCTATATAGCCACAATTACTATTGCAATGTATTTGCTAATTGGTTCATTTTATTTTATTTTGTGACGCAGGTGGGCATTTGTAAAAGACATTGAAGTTGCTAAAAAGATGATAAGATTCGTACAGTTAAACTCCATTGGCGTGTCAAGAGAATCCCAAATTCGAGCTGCTAAGATGATTGGAGTGATTTGTGATGGTTACAAAAATTTAAAGTCCATTGAATCTGATCACCTCTTTTTTGATTATAGCAAAAGACTCATGAAAGAAAGGTGGGAGAAATTTAAGGGAGCTATTGAGAAAAGCAAGGTTTTTACCTTGACCAAATACCCAACTTCCTATTGTCACTTCAACAAGGACTTATCTGAGCAATACCCAGGTAATATATTTTCACCTATGAAATCTGAAAACACATGGACACCAATAGTAAATCTGAAAATGAATTTATTAAATGTGTTACATGTTTCTGTGTCATGTCAATATTAGCCATCTGACAACACTTTCGATTAAAAATGCATGAGTTACATATTTCCACTAGTTATTAGTGTTTTGTTGATTTTTGTTTTTCACTAATTTTTTTTTTTAAAATTCCTATACAGCTTTTGCATGGTTGAAGTGCTTGGAGGGCATAAAAGATGGCGAGAGTTATTTGGAAAAATTGAAGATTCGTACAAGAGGAGGGGGGAGATTTGGTGTCGATGCAAAGTATGTTAGGGTTAGCATGATTGGTACAGAGGACGAGTTCATTGAATTATGTACAAGATTGTCAAATGCTAAAAGGGAATGATGTTGGAACCATAAAAAATGTCATATGTAGTGTTAGCTAGATAGCTTGAGTTTCACTCTGTCCCAAAATATAAGGGAAAATTGGTCAAAATATATAAAAATACATCATTTCATTTCTGCTATTAAGATAGAGGATGTTTGATGATTAAACATCATAGATAGGAGTCGTGGATCTTAATTATTAGTTCAATTTTGATAGAAATCATTTATATAGAATTTAATTTTGGCCTAAAGTGAGTTCATAGTCAATGATTTATATGTTTTTTTTTCTTTCTTTTTTTTTGACAAGAATGATTTATATGTTTTAAATTCATAGTTTATGTTTTCTTTACAAAATTTTACCGAATATTGAATTGTTAATAACATGACATTATTGAAATCAATTTTAAGAGCAAAATTTCCCCAAAAACATTTTCTATCAAAAAGATTAATAGCTTCCGAAGTGTTGCTGATGCATTCCTCTATATTTTTGCAATAACTAATACTCAAATGATCTTAAAAGTTTTATAATGTGGCATTATGTCATTTGGCCACATTGAAAATTAGTAAATTAACATATTAAAATAATTCATTACAAACTTAGAAAACTCAAAAAGACATTTTTTATTTTATTTTAAAAAAAGTTAAAAATTAAGATAATTATACTATATGTCCACTCAATAACAGACAAAATCAAACTAATCCCATTTGCAGTACCAACAACGATGGATTCATCTAGCTACACTATGTTACTAACAACTGATGCATTATAAACTTCTTCATCACCCTTCCCACTTTTACTCCAAAAAATAAGCTCTGCAATCACCAATGTCTCCCAATAGCAAATGATTCACTATCTATCACAAATAACTCTACCAAATTATGCAGAAACTTTTGATTATTAGTCAGCAAAGGCAAATAAGAGTTTTCCAGAGAGTGCCTCGACAGGAGTTGCCAAGATAAGTTATAAATTAAAGTGAACGATGCTACAGTGTTATTATAATGTTATGTCTAATTTTGATTGATTAAAACACATGTGCGGATCGACTTGCTAACCATGGACATTCTATTTTAGACTTTACTTGGTGGAACTCTTTGCCACAATTTCTCAGGGGAGCTTTCATCAATGAAAAATTCAGACTCCCCCATTATCGTTTTGCTTAGTCTCAGTTATTTCTTCTAGGGTCAGGCCTAGCCCCCCTCTTTTGTAAATATCTTTTTCTATTTATATATATATATATATATATATATATATATATATATATATATATATATATATATATATATATATATATATATATTATGAGCTATAGGTTTGGTATAAGAATGTTTGGGGGTGCCAACTTAGTTGAGACGTCTACTCATTTCTTGAAGCCTAGATGCTCTTAACTTATCAAAAAAAAAAATTGATTACAACACCAACTGTCGTATGCAGTGGTATAGAGATGGGATAATGACGAGATATTGCTCTCGGTCTCTAATCTTTGGTTCTTTTAACTTTTTAATTCCATCCTAAAATTTTGATTCTTTTAAAAAACCAACACGAAATTAATGATGTTTTACTACTTATATTCTTACAAAAACCAAACACATTCATTAAATGAAATTTACAATTCTTTAATAAATTAAGAAATACTTCTAAATGCCCACAATTTAATTAATTTAATATAATTGAATAAAATTACTTATTAAAGAAGAAGATGGATCAACATATTAGAGGGGATGTTGCTAATCATATACCACGTATTCTGTTAAAAATATAAAATAATATTATCTGCTAATGGATCATATACGATGGATTAGAGGGGGAGGTTCCTAATCATATACAATGAATTTTGTTAATAAATATAGGAATATTATCTGCTAATGTAATTTTTATTTTGCTTATCTGATTGTTTTTTGCTTATATTATCACTATATTTTTTTTGCTGAATATTACTATACACATTCAATGCATTTAGATGTTTTTTAAACCTTAGATGTCGGCGTGTTGATTCATCCTCATTGCAACGCAAATGTCAATTTTTTTATGAACCAACGCAATGGTCAAATATGGCAAGAACACAAAATAGTCAAGTTTTTTTTTTTATGAACCATCGCAATGGTTAAATATGTTAAGAACAAAAAAAGAATAACATTATATAAAAGGGAGAATGAATTAGGGAGACAAATAAAGGAGATATTATTATTCATCTCCTTCACATAATGTTTTTCCTCTCACTATATATATGAATGCAAACTATAACAACTAAATAAAAACAAAAAACAACCAAGAGTGAAAGATATAAACACACATCGTCATCAACAAAACAAAAAGCATATTAATATATTAAAGAATGGTGGTCTCTACTATTAATGGTACTTCACCTTTGTCACATTCCAATGGCACAACAATACCCCTCTCTACTTTCTCACGCAATTCCTTTGTCAATGTTGAGAAGTAAATTATCTTTATTTCCACCTCCATTTACAAGTCGTATTATTTTACTATGCAATTATTATTATTATTATATATTATTATTGTTTTTTTTATTTTTAGACACAAGTTAATTATTTAAGGGGCAAAATTTGGCAGGGGTGATCCAGTGGCATTCCGGCCATATTGGGAGAAGGTGAGAGATGAATGTACGGTAGAGATCAAAGGTGACGAATGGATGAGTTACCTTGGTGATACAAACAACTTATGTTGGTATATGGTGCCACAAATGAGGGATGCAATTTTGAGGCTCCACAATGTGGTCGGTAATGCTGTCACAAAAGATAAGTTCTTAGTATTAGGGACAGGTTCTTCTCAACTCTACCAAGCTCTTCTTTATGCACTCTCTCCTTCAGAATCCTCTCATCGTCCCATTAATGTTGTTGCTGCTGCACCTTATTATTCGGTAATTTTTCTTTAGTTTCAATTATTTTAGCTGAGTAAGATTTATTTACAAACAATTTATTCATTTTAAAAAATATTTGTTCCTACAAATTCTACTTTTCACTTTGTCCTTTGAAAATACAAAAGATATGTAGTTTGAGTCTCGCTGAATTTTTTTATGAATAAAAAATATTTAAAATATATTTTTCAATTTCGAAATTACTTCATGAAATGGCTTGATCTAATCCTACATATAAATCATGACTTATTAGTGTTTGATTGAAAGGTTTACTAAGAACGCCGCTTGTGTTTAATTTGCAGGAATACAAAGACGCAACTGATATCTTGCAATCAAGGCTATTTCAATGGACCGGTGATGCTGCTCTGTATGATAAAGATGAACCTTACGTAGAGGTTGTGACCTCCCCAAACAACCCTGATGGGACTCTTCGTGTACCGGTAGTGAACTCTGGAGTTGAAGGGAAAATCATTTATGACTTGGCCTATTACTGGCCGCAATACACTCCCATTACTGATCAGCTTGACCATGATGTTATGGTCTTCACATTCTCCAAATGCACCGGTCATGCTGGTTCGCGTATCGGGTGAGTTCGTGATATCGACCATATTCTATGTAACGCTTGCTGTTGCATTTGCAATCTTGCAACAAACTTTTATATCGAGATAAAATGGGAGAAAATACGGTCTATATAGCCACAATTACTATTGCAATGTATTTGCTAATTGGTTCATTTTATTTTATTTTGTGACGCAGGTGGGCATTTGTAAAAGACATTGAAGTTGCTAAAAAGATGATAAGATTCGTACAGTTAAACTCCATTGGCGTGTCAAGAGAATCCCAAATTCGAGCTGCTAAGATGATTGGAGTGATTTGTGATGGTTACAAAAATTTAAAGTCCATTGAATCTGATCACCTCTTTTTTGATTATAGCAAAAGACTCATGAAAGAAAGGTGGGAGAAATTTAAGGGAGCTATTGAGAAAAGCAAGGTTTTTACCTTGACCAAATACCCAACTTCCTATTGTCACTTCAACAAGGACTTATCTGAGCAATACCCAGGTAATATATTTTCACCTATGAAATCTGAAAACACATGGACACCAATAGTAAATCTGAAAATGAATTTATTAAATGTGTTACATGTTTCTGTGTCATGTCAATATTAGCCATCTGACAACACTTTCGATTAAAAATGCATGAGTTACATATTTCCACTAGTTATTAGTGTTTTGTTGATTTTTGTTTTTCACTAATTTTTTTTTTTTTAAATTCCTATACAGCTTTTGCATGGTTGAAGTGCTTGGAGGGCATAAAAGATGGCGAGAGTTATTTGGAAAAATTGAAGATTCGTACAAGAGGAGGGGGGAGATTTGGTGTCGATGCAAAGTATGTTAGGGTTAGCATGATTGGTACAGAGGACGAGTTCATTGAATTATGTACAAGATTGTCAAATGCTAAAAGGGAATGATGTTGGAACCATAAAAAATGTCATATGTAGTGTTAGCTAGATAGCTTGAGTTTCATCAAAATATATAAAAATACATCATTTCTGCTATTAAGATAGAGGATGTTTGATGATTAAACATCATAGATAGGAGTCGTGGATCTTAATTATTAGTTCAATTTTGATAGAAATCATTTATATAGAATTTAATTTTGGCCTAAAGTGAGTTCATAGTCAATGATTTATATGTTTTTTTTTTCTTTCTTTTTTTTGACAAGAATGATTTATATGTTTTAAATTCATAGTTTATGTTTTCTTTACAAAATTTTACCGAATATTGAATTGTTAATAACATGACATTATTGAAATCAATTTTAAGAGCAAAATTTCCCCAAAAACATTTTCTATCAAAAAGATTAATAGCTTCCGAAGTGTTGCTGATGCATTCCTCTATATTTTTGCAATAACTAATACTCAAATGATCTTAAAAGTTTTATAATGTGGCATTATCTCATTTGGCCACATTGAAAATTAGTAAATTAACATATTAAAATAATTCATTACAAACTTAGAAAACTCAAAAAGCCATTTTTTATTTTATTTTAAAAAAAGTTAAAAATTAAGATAATTATACTATATGTCCACTCAGTAACAGACAAAATCAAACTAATCCCATTTGCAGTACCAACAACGATGGATTCATCTAGCTACACTATGTTACTAACAACTGATGCATTATAAACTTCTTCATCACCCTTCCCACTTTTACTCCAAAAAATAAGCTCTACAATCACCAATGTCTCCCAATAGCAAATGATTCACTATCTATCACAAATAACTCTACCAAATTATGCAGAAACTTTTGATTATTAGTCAGCAAAGGCAAATAAGAGTTTTCCAGAGAGTGCCTCGACAGGAGTTGCCAAGATAAGTTATAAATTAAAGTGAATGATGCTACAGTGTTATTATAATGTTATGTCTAATTTTGATTGATTAAAACACATGTGCGGATCGACTTGCTAACCATGGACATTCTATTTTAGACTTTACTTGGTGGAACTCTTTGCCACAATTTCTCAGGGGAGCTTTCATCAATGAAAAATTCAGACTCCCCCATTATCGTTTTGCTTAGTCTCAGTTATTTCTTCTAGGGTCAGGCCTAGCCCCCCTCTTTTGTAAATATCTTTTTCTATTTATATATATATATTATTATGAGCTATAGGTTTGGTATAAGAATGTTTGGGGGTGCCAACTTAGTTGAGACGTCTACTCATTTCTTGAAGCCTAGATGCTCTTAACTTATCAAAAAAAAAAAAATGATTACAATACCAACTGTCGTATGCAGTGGTATAGAGATGGGATAATGACGAGATATTGCTCTCGGTCTCTAATCTTTGGTTCTTTTAACTTTTTAATTCCATCCTAAAATTTTGATTCTTTTAAAAAACCAACACGAAATTAATGATGTTTTACTACTTATATTCTTACAAAACCAAACACATTCATTAAATGAAATTTACAATTCTTTAATAAATTAAGAAATACTTCTAAATGCCCACAATTTAATTAATTTAATATAATTGAATAAAATTACTTATTAAAGAAGAAGATGGATCAACATATTAGAGGGGATGTTGCTAATCATATATGAAATTCTGGTACACAGTAGACAAGTGTTGTCCACGATGTGCAGACACTTGTCGCAACACTTGTCTTAGCAGTAAGAACAATAAAACAGAGCATTAAAAACATATACTGAAAAGCATAAACGACACACATAATTGTTAACCCAGTTCAGCCTAACAGCCTAATCTGGGGGATACCAATCCAGGAGGAAATTCACTATCAGCAGTATTAATTCGGAGCTAAACTCCCCCGTTTACAACTCCTCACTTAATCCCTACCCAATGCAACTTCTACCTAGGAACTCCTAGATATGAGACCCCTTCTCACTCCCCTCAACCTTACAACCAGTAAGGATTTCAATAACAACATAATGGAGACACTCTCCTTGACAAAGATGAAGTCGACACACTTCAATAACATCACCACCTAGCCAACGACTAAGTTCACAATTTGGAGTTGCTTAAAATCTTCCTCCAAGACAATACTCAACTCATTACCTACAGGTTTCTGAGTGAGGACATAGTGACCATCTCACAATCCGAGTGGTTCACTTTACACCAACTCTCCTAGAGAGTGGCTTAAAGACACGAAACCCTTAAAAGACTACATCTTTGATATTCTATTTTAGCTTCAAGTTTCGGTTAATAATAAGGGTTAGCAGCACCCTTTAAATAGCAGAGCCTCGTGGGCTTTTCATAATGCTTCAGCTCCAATAAATCTTCTAGATGCAAAATATATATTTTTACCAAATCTTTATTTGCATCAAATATTCCTCCCATAAATATATTTGTTGTAAATATATTTTAAAATTAAATCTTCTAATCTTCTGGAAGCACAAAGATTTATTTGAAATAAATCTTTTATATTTTCTGCAGCAATCTTCACAAGATATATTTTTGAAAATAATAGTTCTATTTTTGAAACACAAGAATATATTTTCCAAAAATATAATTCCTTTAGAAAATATAACTAGGGTTTCGGCTGCCTCCTGAAACACATTAAACACGTGCGCCTTCCTCTGTAAGAAACCTTGAAACAATTCTTCAATCAAATCTTCAAAAGATTGAGTAGAAATTAAAACCGCTAGCTGGCGCGAACAATCAGACATACAAGTGTTGTTACATCTGTCGCAACACTTGGCGTAAGCACATATGTCTCAACACTTGGCTAAAAGATGTTTTTGCAAAATGTAGCCAACATACAAAAACCCAACAATCTCCCCCTTTGGCAAATTTTGGCTAAAACAATATTAGACCAGTATATAGAGAGATACAGTATTACCTTTCCTTCGAGTCAACATGATCACACAACTAGGAAAGAAAGTAACACATAGTAAGACTACTTCCAAGAGAGGTGAGTACCATCAGAGGCATGCAATAGCAGGAATAAACACATATAGCCTCACAGAGCAGATAGAGAGAAATAAACTCTCATAGTGGATTCAAAGATAGGAGAAATAAACTCCTATAATCAGAGTACATCCATTCAACAAAAGATCACCAGGGAAAAATAAATTCCTACAAACATAGAACTAGGAAAAATAAATTCCCAGCCACCAGAGAATAAAGCCAAGATGTCTCAGCATCTGGCATCACACTTGTCACTTATTCATACTACCACTCCCCCTGAATTTATGCATGACAGAGCACAAGCATACAATGTAATCAACCATAGGAACTACAACATCCTTGTAATAGCAGAAGCATTCAATCAGAGTGATTAACGCTTAATAGTTGTTGTAGACACACATGTGTGCATTCATAAATAAGCATGTACAAGTTACCCATATTTCTATGAATGTAACTAACTAAGTCACCCATATTGCTATGAATGTGACCTAAATCACCCATATTTCTATGACTGTGATCCTAAGCATAAAAGTCATCCATATTTCTATGATTATGACTAAGCACGATGAATCATCCATATTTCTATGACTATGATTATGATCATGCCCTATGCTACAAATTTAAATGCTTTTTGGAATTCTTGCAACACATCACACAGAGCTGAAGGTAACATTTACTCCACTCAGACATAGGCCTAGAAGATTAACACATCGCAGAAAGAACCGCAACAACATACACACCAGATGTCAGCACATCTGTCCACACATCACGCAGATACCAGATGTCAGCACATCTGTCCACACAGATAGATCTTATATATCACAGATCACTACTCCCCCTTTTTAGCCACAAATTCTGACAAATAAAGTCAGTGTGCATTAAACAAAAGAATAGAGGCAAAGAGGTACCATAGCAGTATCAGAAGTGCAAGTTACATAACAGAGAGAACTAAACTCTCACAAAAGAACCACACAGGGAGAAATAAACTCCCACATACTGAGAAAAATAAATTCTCACACATCAGATCAGGATGTCTAGACATCAGACATGACATCACACATCAGGAACATAACACTCCCACAACCATCAAGCACACTATCAGAGCATAAGCTAGCATTATCAGGCTAGCTACACACTACTACTCCTCCTGAATAGCATTACTCCCCCTCAACATATGCATATATATAACTCACACTCCCCCTCAATACGAGCATAGAAGCATAAAAACATCAATACGAGCATAGAAGCATTAGCACAGAAACAGTCACCAGATGTGAGAATATCTGTTTACACACTTGTCACACACACACACTACTCCCCCTTTTTAGTCATAATTTTGACAAACATCATACATATCAGAACACAGAGTAGCAAAAACAGAAATATCCAGAGTGCAGATATTCCAGACCATAGGCACATACAGGTGCTAGAAATCCATGGCCTAGCCCACAAAAGATACGGAGAACAAAAGTAGTGGAAAGAGAACATGCGAACTTTCATCCACAATACCATAACCAAACTCCAACAGTATAGCATGAAGATCATAAGTCATAAGGTATAAACTTATACTATCTTCATCACATCAACCACAAAGTGCACAGAGCTACTACTACTGAAGATAACACCATGGGATACATACCTTATCATATATAAATCAGTAGTGGAGGAACCATATCATATCCACCACATCAAACTCCATAGTCAACACTCATAAAATAGACATTTTCCCCTTGTTTCCACAACATGACAAGAGCATGAGAAACCATTGTTCTTGGAAACAACATGTACCAACCGGCAGAGAAAACAATGTTAGGAACATGTGGTCCGACAAAAGAAATCTATAGTCAGAAGACAAAGACACTCCCTTTTTGGCTTTGGAGTGCTTCTGATCTTTCAATCTCAAAGAGTTGTCTCATAATACTCTTAGAGATTACACCCATAAAGGTTATTGGTAGCTTCACCATAAACGTTGTAGCTTGCTTCATAGTTAAAAATATACTTACCAAAAATCCAGCTTCTCATAGCATTATCTCTTTTAAAACACAAGTTTCTATTTCTAGACATTTTCTTCAAAATGAATAAAACATTCTCTAAGAGGACAGAAGAGATGTCAACTTTCTTCCTGTCAAGTGACATGATGCCCAGAACATCATCCTCAATATTTGGCTCATAGTCAACCACATTCTGGCATTTGGGTGACAGATGTTGTACACAATGTTGGAACACTTGAGATAACACGATGTTGAGACAGATGTTACAACATCTCGTACCAGAACAGACAAGTTATTCAACACAGATGAGTATTATTCAGTGTCAATCTCAAGAGACATATACCAAAAGCATCTTCAACAATCACATAAGAACATCAAACTAGAGGTTTCAGAAACAGGTCTGAAACAATCACTTACCATAGTAGTAATCACCTTTGATCATCACATATCTGAGCATTATCGCATCTGATCATAACACATTTGAACACATATAATACTTCTCAGCAGAATGCACATCCAAACAATCGTACCATGCTAGTTCTCTTTTAGTCACACTTTCAGCAACATCTTTGGTCAAGTGGAAGATCTTCAAGATCAGTTTCTTCTACCAAATTCAAAACCTTAATACTCCAAACCACCATTAGTTGATCTTCAACCTCATTAGATTGAGGACTCTCAGAACCATATCAGCATAAGTTTGGGGGATTGCAGAACAGGTTTCAACAACACTAACTGGTTGGTCCAGGATGTTTCAACATCCGATATGACATTAGACTTATGTTAGGTTCCTTTGGGGGACTCAACCACAACTTTAGTGAGGGATGACAAAGTGTCAGAACCAACAACCTTGGAAGATGACACATGCACGATTTCAACAATAGTGTCATCAACAACAACATTCATACCAGATTGAAAGTTTCAGAGGTACATCTGACAGATGTTCCAACACTACCCACAACATTTGAACTGACAAAACCTTTAACATGAGTAACAACATTTGATTCGATATTAATAAAATTTACCCAAGTAAATCTGGAGGAATCATCAACAACTACAAAGACATACTTCTTTCGACCAAGGTTGTCAACTTGCATAGGTTCATCAAATCAGCAATCATCTCTTTTCTTGTCATGAAGCCAGAATTTTCTTGCCAGATGTTGCAACATTATGTGGGACATTTGTCCCTTCAACTAGTCTATAGTGCAATGTGAGAGGAGATTCCCTCTTACAGACAACATCAGAGCTGATCAAAATACTTGGATGCTGATCAAGAATAATACTACAAAGCACAGTGGGAAATGTTGTTGGCATCTTCACAGCCAAAGACTTAGCATGCTCAGCTTCAGGTTCTCCACTCCTGCCTAAAAGCTTATTAATCACAGCAGGTGAAAATTCAACACATCGACCCATGTAAAAAAAAACCTTCATGAATTCTTTACTCAAAGGATCATCACAGTCTTCAGTTTCTTGAGAGCTCTACTAGACTCATTTAAGTCAGTTATCATTTTCTGCCTAGTGAGAGCACCAGCTTTTGCTGGACAGATGTACCAACACCTGCTGCAACATTTGTCCCTACAAGCAGCCTTTGCTCAATATTCAGCTTTCCTTTTCTTTTACAAGGGACATCAGTGTCCACAAGAATATTTGGATGTTGGTCAAGAACAATACCACACAGTAAAGTAGGAAATGCTATGGGTAGCTGTAGAGCAAAAGATTTAGCATGTTCCAAAGTGGCATAAAAGACATAAGCACCATAATCAAACCTGGCCTTAGTTCCAACAACATAAATGAACCTAGCCAATTCTTTGGCTACATTACTGGAATGTGTGGTAGGAACCCAATTAACAACAGCAATCTTATTCAGAACTGCATATAAAGGAGATAGTTGCTTCGGCCTATTCTCAGTGATTGTTCGACAAATTTCATTATCTGTGACTTCCAGCTCAACTACTTCCTCATCACTTCTTCCCATAAATTTGTGGAGTATAGAGGGTGAGAAGTGAACACACCTTCTGAAGGTGTGAAAACACAAGAAGGGGGGGGGGGGTTGAATTGTGTTTTAGCTAAGTTAAAACTTTTTCAAGTTCTTAACTCAACTACGTTAGCAGCGGATAAATAACACAAATAATAACAATAGAGAGAGAGAGATCACACAAGCAATTTATACTGGTTCCTCTCACAAAACGAGAGTAGTCCAGTCCCCTTGCACTTCCAAGGGATTTCACTATAATCACACAAGATTACACCTGCTCAAGCACACAAGCAAGAGACTTCTCAACAATGCTCAAGCACACAAGCTTAAGACTTCACACTTAAGCACACAAGCTTAAGTTTCCTCAAGTAATAGTAAAGTATTTGAAGATGTACAAATGCTCTTAGATGAACCTAAAGAGAGCAAATACAAATAGTACAGAGTATTTGACTAAAGTGCAAAAACACTTGATAAGAGGTTCAGAGCTTGTATACACAGAATTCAGAGTTAGTTCAGCACACGTTCAATCCTTAATAATTATTATATGTTGTAGCTGATTCTTCTAGTATATATACCACCAGAAAAGAGTCGTTGCAAAAAGAACCGTTGGAGTTGATAATCTTTTGTCTTCAAGCAGTCTGTCTTGATGCAGTTGGTTGTATCCAAAACTAAGAAAGAGTTTCAGTTACTTTGACTACTGCAGAGTGGACTTTCCTTATTCAGCTAACAAAACTGAAGACCCACGTTCTCAAGTTAGGACAGACAAAACGAGAGTAGCTGAACTGATCAGGCTTGAAAGGTCCTTTTCTTCATTGGTAGAAGAGTTGACTTGCAAAGAGAATCTTCACGGATTTCAAGAAGCTCTTCAGAGTTTAATGAAGCTTGTAGTCAGTCAAGAAGTTCTGATGTCTTCATCCTCTGAATGTTGTAACTTCTGAAGTCCAACATCTTCTGAGCGCTTATGAACTTCTGAATTCACATCCTCTGAGCTTCACTCAGAGCTTGTCTGATGCTTATATCTGCGCACTTAAAATAAATTTTTAGTCCTTCCAATTGTTTATTAATACTTTGTTATCATCAAAACCTTTATAGATTTAGGGGTTAATATTTTTAAATCAATTTTGTTCCAACAATCTCCCCCTTTTTGATGATGACAAACATAAGTATTAATTGACAATTGTTGTTAAATTAACTTATCATGTTTCTCTTAGGTTTATGAGGTTTGCAAGCTCCCCCTAAGATTGATACTCCTTAAAGCCAAAACTTTAAGTTTTATATCCATGATATTTTAATTTAGTATAAGATTAAGATAATTTGAAATAAAACAAGTTTCATATCTTTCTTCAGAGTGAGAGGTTTGCAAGCTCTCCCCCTAAGTCTCATAAGGCTAAGTTAAAATTGCACTCTTAACTTATCCTTACTTATGAAATTTATTTCAGTTTCAACTAACTTAGTCTCCACCTTGAAATACGTAAAACAACTTTAAAAGTAACAACTTTTAACTTAACGGATAAAAGCGAGATAAAAGCATAAAAGCGTGGTTTCAGTTTTTGAACTTATCACTTATCAATTAATGCGTAACTACTCCCCCTTTTGTCATTATCAAAAAGTTAAAACAAAGTTATATAACCAAGATAGTCAAAGAAGAAGAGTGGTTGTTACAAAGGTGAATTTATTTCAAAACAAAAAACAACGCGCTAAAGAGTTTATAAAAAGGTAATCGAGTTATCATGCCTTCTTCAAGTAAAAACAAGAATAAACGAGTGAATCAAGAAAGATTAGGAAGAATGAGAAGGTTCAGTACACGCATTGCAGAGTTTCGGAAAAAAGAAAGAAGACGAAAAACGCGAAGAAGATGAGAAAAATAAAGAAGACAACAAGAAACCACAAGAAGCTGAGATAATAATCATCTCATCAGATTCTGAAGCTGAAGAGAATGAAGATGATGCTGACTATGTTGAGTTCTTGGCTAGCTATGTTCCAGAAGAGGAACAAGAAGAAGAAGAAGAAGAACAAAACCCAGATCCCATAGAAATTTCATCAGAGGATGCTGAGGAGAAATCTGAGATTTCTTCTGAGTATTATCCATCTGATTAGGATTAGGTTGTCTTTTTCCTTTTCTTTTTACCAATGTACTCAACATGGTTAGAGCATTAATAAAAAATTTTCGTTTTAAAAGCATCTTGTGTTCTTATGTTAAAAAAATAGCAAGTTAAAAAAATAGCATGTTAAAGTGAATAACAAGTTAAAAAAATACTCAAGCAAAACATAAACAACTTGAAATAAAAAGATAAAATTGTTCAGAAGATAACAAGAAAACAAAAACCAGCTTAAAAACAAGTGCAAAGAATCCTAGGGTTTCTTAAGGTAGGCTAAGAGTTGGTTAAATTTGTCATTCAAGGATCCCACATTGGAAACTAAACGATCCACCTTGGTTTCCAATGTTTGGTGAGCAGCTCTTTGCCTTTCCAAACCTTCCTGCTGTTCCCTCAGGGCTTCTTGAAAGATCTGCAACTGATTAACAACCACAGGAGCTTGATCTTGAACCAAAGGCACTTGTTCTTCAACCAAAGGAGCCTTGCCTTTATCAGAGGGTTCACCTTCCTCTGGATAGTCAATCATCAGCACATCCTCTTGGTTCTGAGAAGCCAGCACATCATCTTCTGAAATGTCCTCTGGTTGCAACTCATTTGCCAACTGGGCAACTCTTGCAGCAGCTTCTTCTAACCTTTCAGACTCAGACCTCTGAGCTTCAAGACTCTGAAACAGCTTGGAGTCTATCCAGATGACTTTGAAAGCGTTCAGACGTTGTTCAGCAGCAGCAAGTGCATCCAGCTTAGCACGTTCAGATTCTTCATGATTGAAGCACGTCAACCTTTTCAACTCAGCCCTAGCCAAACTGTCCTTCATGAAGCTTATCACATCCAGATCCCTCTTACCAACAACAGCCCTAATCTCTTCAGCAGCAACATCCAAGGCATTGCAAATCCTTGCCTTAATTCTTGACACCTCTATATCCACATCAGAGGGACAAACTAAGAACCTGTCCTTTATCTGAGATAATCTAAGCAAGTCATCATGAAACTGAGTGGATAGATTGCTAAAAGGGTTAGATGATGAGGGTGAAGGATAGGGAATGGTAGAGAGGTTGGGTGTTTCAGTAACAGGGTTGTCAATAATAACAGCTTCTGTTTCTGAAGGCTTAGGAGCACAAGTGTGAATACGCTCAGGAGAAGCGTGTTCAGCACTTGGGTTAGGATGTGGTTCAGGGGTTGAGATGTCAGAGGTTGATTCAGGATAAATATGTTCAGCTGTTGGTTCAGGAGATTTATGTGGAGAGGGTTGTTTTGTGGGAGAGGTTGGTTCAGTGATTGGAATATGTGATTGTGGTTCAGATGATGGAAAGGTAGGAGTTTCTTTTTGTGATTGGGGTTGAGGTGATTGTGGTTTAGGGGATGATGAAGATTTCTGAGTGAAGGTTTGATTATTCAGAGGGTCTGGACTAAGATGTTTTTCTAGTTCAGACAGAGGGTTATCAGAGGTTGGAATGATAGTGGGTTCAGGAAGTATAGTCTTAAGAGGTTTGGTATAACCTATTCCAATCTCAGTTTCATTAAAGACAAACTTAGAAGACTTACCTTTGCCTTTAGGAACAGGAACAGGTCTTCTACGATGTTTGGCAGCAATAGTCTCTTCATCTGATTCAGTTTCATCTTCAGACTTAGATTCTTCAGATGAACTGTCTACCTCAACAACAATAGGCTTTTTGGAAGCTCCTTCAGCAGCCTTGTTTGCAGTTTCTTCATGCTTCTTCTTTGTTCTCTGTTCAGCATCAGCTTGCTCCACCTTAATCTTCTTCTGAGCCAAAAGATCTGGCTTAGGTTGATCAGCTTGAGAAACAACCTTTCTCTTAGGTCTCCTTGTAGGATTATACAAATTTGCGGGAGCAGGAGGAATCATACTTCTATCAACAACGAATCCTTCTTGTCTGAGCACTTCCAAATAGTCCTGAATGATGTGCTCAGCATCAGCTTCTGAAATAACTGGATATCCATCCACATATAGACGATCTTCAAGTTTAGCAGAAAGCTCTTGTGGAGGTGCAACAGGCTTAGATGCAATAAGACGCATCTTAGTAAGGAAACTAGCATGTAGAATTTCAGGAGTGAACTTCTTCTCCACAAGTTCTGGGTGAAATTTCTTTAAGTTCTGAACAACATGACCCTGATGCAGAAGGTCTGACAACAACCTAGGATAAACTATAGTAGTTTTCCTCTGAGATTTACTTGCAAAAACAGCTTCACATATCCTTTCAAAGAAATAATCTCCAAGATTTACCTTCTTTTCTGTTAAAAGGAAATACAGCAGATGACGATGAGTCCAGGAGATTGTATCAGTCCCACCAACCCTTGGACTGATAGTTGCTAAGATGATTTTGAAGAGAACTCTACATTCATCAGTCAATCCCTTTACTTTCCCTTTTAAGGAGAAGTCTGTGCAGATGAGATGCAGAAGATCATCTCTGTATCTTGTATCCTTTTCGAAAACATCTAACTCTATCCCAGAGTTAGGCAGACCTAGAAGAGCATTGAAATGAATGGGCGAGAGACTCATATTCATTCCACAGATGTTAGACCTAATCTGTACACCTGTATATTCCAGAAGACCCATTTCCTTCCTAGTTTTACCCTTCAGACTAGGATCCCTTTCTATTGCAGCAAGCTCTTCCTTCTTAGCTTCATGCTTGTCAAACACCTTTGCCTTCATCCAGAATTTCTTCAACAAATCTGGGTAGATAGGACCGTTAAGCATGTCGAAGTACTTATCCCAACCTTGAGTGATAAAGTACGGCTTAACGTCGAAACCATTCGCTTTCAAACTGTCGAAATCAACTATCTTCTCTGACAGAAACGTGAGTTCAGATTCTGGGAATTCCATCTCGTTCCCAACAATCTGAAGGTTCTTGAACATAAATGGTGGAATCTTTGTTGAAGAAGATGACGAAGGTCCAGCCATTGTTGAAGATTAGGGTAGGGTTTGGAAACTAACGAGAGAGAAAGAAAGTGTGTTGGAGGTTTAGAGAGAATATGAAAGTGTAGGTTGTGAAAGTGAATAGTGTGCAAGTGTATTGTGTAAGTTTATTTAAATGAGTACAGTTAACACAAAAATGGCAAATTTGGGAAGTTACGCTAATTGACAGAAAGTTGAATACCAAAAATCATCATTAACCACCCACTACCTGACACACGTAGACCACGTGCAGAAATTTACTCGGTAACTGCTATTTTAATGGACAACTGTTCAGCAGTGAATACTAAACGTTTCCCACTTAAATAGTTCAGAGCCTCTGAGATATTTAAAATTCTCTATCAGAGTTAAGTACTACAGAGCTTGTGTTTCAGATGTTCTGAGTCATAAGTTCTGATATACTTAACCTCTTACACTTTAATTGCCAAAAAAAAATTTTCATTCAGAGATTGAAAACATGTTCAGATGTTTCTTAATAAAATCAAATCTTTCAACAGGTAAGGCTTTAGTAAATATGTCAGCCCATTGATTTTCTGTTGGGAAATCGTTTCATAAAACACTTTTATAAACGCAGCGGAATTTTAAAATTAAAATTTCCCATAAATGGATTCTTGTGAATGAGCATGATCAGGTGTAGAATATTACCTTTGAAGAACAAATTTGTGGTCGCCTTTCTTGATCACAAGCACCGCACTTGCAGCACCTCCACTTAGTCCACACGAACAGGAACCTTCGATCTCACAGTGCTAGCTGTTCTTGGATGAAGGCTGAGGGAATTTTGTGCGGTTTTGGGTTTAGAGAAATTCAGAATTTTTCTAAACTCAGTTAGGGTTTCAAAAACGTTACTACTGAACTTCATAAGGCTCTATTTATAGAGTTTCTTATGAGGTCTTTAGTTTACACGAAATTGGGCTTCTCAAGCCCAATAACCGTTTTTCACTAACTGCACCCCCACAATAAGTCTTACTTATTTTTTCCTTCTTAACTGTCCTTATGTGTGTGACCCTGTAGGTTCTTATGACGTTGGCAATAATATTAATCGTAATATTATAAACAGTGAGCGGTATCTAGCAACACATCACTGTTACCCAAGTCACAGGAATGTCACGTGATCTGACTAACCTTTCCGTGATAAATATCTTGTGCACAATTACCCTTTTGTCCTCATGTCTATATTGAACACAAGGCATAGTATGTCATCCTTGTCTAGTTCAATATTGGGCCCATAGACATATCTCCCGTTATGTAGGAGGGACAAATTCCATCTAGGTCACTCATGTCCCTCAGCATGATTCGTGGGATACCCATCAACCAACTTTATAATTATCCAGTTACGGATAACGTTTGAATGGCAACAAGGTATTACACTCCTGCATCTAGGGTACATAGTGGTTTCAGGTCGAAGGGTGGAATACACCTTTTATCACTATGAGAAAACTTATGACATTTCATAACACTCTATGTAGTATTCTCATGGTGGGTCAATCCGATATAAAGTTACCCTTAACATTTATATCTATGTGAAGACTTGATAACTCATTATCCATGATCAGTGAGATATGATCATCAGTCTACCAACATAATAGTCTTTATGCTTTAACGTTATCCCATTTCACAATAAAGCTTGACTATGGATATGTTTAAGAGTAGTGTTCTTATATTCAATGGAATCTCACGATTAAGTCAAACTTAACGTTCCATAAATGAACTGACTATTCTAGGGACTTTATCATTTTAACATATATAAAATTAATAAAGAAAAGCCTTTTATTTGATAAGTAAATTATTCAATACATTTATTATGCAATTATAAATAATTGGCCTCTAGGGCTTACACCAACAATCTCCCACTAGCACTAGAGCCAATCAGGCATACTCCTAATACCTATGCCCCTAGTGTGGCCCTCATGCTTCGGCTGAGCAAGAGGCTTTGTAAGTGGATCAGCAGCATTGTCAAGTGTTGGTACTCTGCATATTTTCACATCTCCTCTATCAATTATTTCTCGAATAAGATGATAGCGCCTGAGTATGTGTTTGGACTTTTGGTGAGATCTAGGTTCCTTAGCTTGTGCGATTGCACCATTGTTGTCACAAAATAATTCAATGGGATCCACAATGCTAGGGAATATGCCAAGTTCAGTAATGAACTTCTTTATCCAAACAGCTTCCTTTGCTGCATTTGATGCAGCGATGTACTCAGCTTCGGTTGTAGAATCAGCAACTGTATCTTGCTTTGAACTCTTCCAGCTCACAGCGCCACCATTTATGCAAAACACATAGCCTGATTGCGACCTAAAATCATCCCTATCTGTTTGGAAGCTAGCATCAGTGTAACCAATTACATTTAGCTCTTCTTGGCCTCCATATATTAGGAATGAGTCTTTAGTCCTCCTTAAGTATTTAAGGATGTTCTTGACAGCCACCCAATGAGCCTCACCAGGATCAGACTGATAACGGCTTGTTGCGCTTAAGGCATATGAAACATCTGGTCGAGTACATATCATGGCATACATGATAGATCCTATAGCCGATGCATAAGGGATCTTACTCATGCGGTCTCTTTCTTCCTTAGATGAAGGAGACTGTGTCTTCGAAAGACATAGGCCATGTTGCATAGGAATGAATTCTTTCTTGGAATCATGCATATTAAAGCGTCTTAACACTTTATCTATGTATGTACTCTGGCTCAGGCCAAGCAGTTTTTGTGATCTATCTCTATAGATTCTTATTCCTAATATATAGGCTGCTTCACCCAGATCTTTCATAAAAAAGCAATTCCCTAACCAAGTTTTAATTTGTTGCAAGGTAGGGATGTCGTTTCCTATTAGTAATATGTCATCTACATATAATACTAGGAATGCGACTATGCTCCCACTAACCTTCTTGTAAACACAAGGCTCATCTTCATTTTGAATGAATCCGTACTGTTTTACAGTTTCATCAAAACGAAGATTCCAACTTCTGGAAGCTTGCTTCAATCCGTAGATTGACCGCTGTAATTTGCATATCTTTTTGGCTTCTCCTGGAATGCAAAAGCCTTCAGGTTGTGTCATATACACATCCTCAAGGAGACTCCCATTAAGGAAGGCAGTTTTTACATCCATCTGCCAGATTTCATAATCATAGTATGCAGCGATGGCAAGTAAGATCCGAATGGATTTGATCATCGCAACTGGTGAAAATGTTTCATCATAGTCTACCCCATGAATTTGTTTGAAACCTTTAGCATGTTGGTGTAAGCCCTAGAGGCCAATTATTTATAATTGCATAATAAATGTATTGAATAATTTACTTATCAAATAAAAGGCTTTTCTTTATTAATTTTATATATGTTAAAATGATAAAGTCCCTAGAATAGTCAGTTCATTTATGGAACGTTAAGTTTGACTTCATCGTGAGATTCCATTGAATATAAGAACACTATTCTTAAACATATCCATAGTCAAGCTTTATTGTGAAATGGGATAACGTTAAAGCATAAAGACTATTATGTTGGTAGACTGATGATCATATCTCACTGATCATGGATAATGAGTTATCAAGTCTTCACATAGATATAAATGTTAAGGGTAACTTTATATCGGATTGACCCACCATGAGAATACTACATAGAGTGTTATGAAATGTCATAAGTTTTCTCATAGTGATAAAAGGTGTATTCCACCCTTCGACCTGAAACCACTATGTACCCTAGATGCAGGAGTGTAATACCTTGTTGCCATTCAAACGTTATCCGTAACTGGATAATTATAAAGTTGGTTGATGGGTATCCCACGAATCATGCTGAGGGACATGAGTGACCTAGATGGAATTTGTCCCTCCTACATAACGGGAGATATGTCTATGGGCCCAATATTGAACTAGACAAGGATGACATACTATGCCTTGTGTTCAATATAGACATGAGGACAAAAGGGTAATTGTGCACAAGATATTTATCACGGAAAGGTTAGTCAGATCACGTGACATTCCTGTGACTTGGGTAACAGTGATGTGTTGCTAGATACCGCTCACTGTTTATAATATTACGATTAATATTATTGCCAACGTCATAAGAACCTACAGGGTCACACACATAAGGACAGTTAAGAAGGAAAAAAATAAGTAAGACTTATTGTGGGGGTGCAGTTAGTGAAAAACGGTTATTGGGCTTGAGAAGCCCAATTTCGTGTAAACTAAAGACCTCATAAGAAACTCTATAAATAGAGCCTTATGAAGTTCAGTAGTTACGTTTTTAAAACCCTAACTGAGTTTAGAAAAATTCTGAATTTCTCTAAACCCTAAACCGCACAAAATTCCCTCAGCCTTCATCCAAGAACAGCTAGCACTGTGAGATCGAAGGTTCCTGTTCGTGTGGACTAAGTGGAGGTGCTGCAAGTGCGGTGCTTGTGATCAAGAAAGGCGACCACAAATTTGTTCTTCAAAGGTAATATTCTACACCTGATCATGCTCATTCACAAGAATCCATTGATGGGAAATTTTAATTTTAAAATTCCGCTGCGTTTATAAAAGTGTTTTATGAAACGATTTCCCAACATAGCAACCAATCGCGCTTTGTAGGTCTGTACCTTTCCATCCATGTCAGTCTTCTTCTTAAAGACCCACTTGCATCCTATGGGTTTAATCCCATCAGGAGCTTCCACCAAGTTCCAAACTTGATTTGTGTACATGGAATCCATTTCAGATTTCATGGCTTCAAGCCACTTCTCAGATTCAGGGCCAGTAATGGCCTCTTGGTAAGTCACAGGCTCATCTTGATCCATGAGTAATACATCACCTTGTTCCGATATGAGATATCCATATCTTTCAGGTTCTTGACGTATCCTGTTGGACCTACGTGGTTCTTGTGTTATATGAGCAGGATTCTCTGTCACAACATCTTGTGCATCCCGCTCTTGTTCCTCCATTGGTGTGTCATTACTTTGTGGATCGTGAATTTCTTCAAGATCTACTTTCCTCCCACTGATTCCTTTGGAAACAAAGTCCTTTTCTAGGAATACTCCTGTTCGAGCGACAAACACTTTGCCCTCAGAAGGATTGTATAAGTGATATCCTTTTGTCTCTTTTGGATATCCCACAAAGAAGCACTTGTCAGATTTAGGTTCAAGTTTAGTAGAAATTTGACGTTTTACATAAACTTCGCAACCCCAAATCTTTAAGTAAGACATATGTGGTTTCTTGCCACTCCACATCTCATATGGTGTCTTTTCAACCGTTTTAGAAGGAACACGGTTAAGTGTATAAGCTGCTGTTAATAGGGCGTGTCCCCAAAAGGAGTTTGGAAGATCAGCGTGACTCATCATAGACCGCACCATGTCCAACAAGGTTCGGTTTCTTCTCTCAGACACACCATTCCATTGTGGTGTTCCAGGAGGAGTGAGTTGGGATAAGATCCCACACTCTTTTAGATGGTCATCAAACTCTAGGCTTAAATACTCACCTCCTCGATCTGATCGAAGGATTTTGATTTTCTTTCCTAGTTGGTTTTGTACTTCATTTTTAAATTCTTTGAACTTTTCAAAGGATTCGGATTTATGCTTCATTAGATACACATATCCATATCTACTGTAGTCATCAGTAAATGTGATGAAGTATTGAAAACCTCCTCTAGCGTGTGTGTTCAATGGTCCACATACATCAGTATGTATGAGAGCCAAAAGATCACTTGCCCTTTCACCTTTACCAGTGAATGGGGTCTTTGTCATTTTTCCCAATAAACAAGATCTGCATGTTTCAAAAGATTCATAATCAAATGAATCCAAGAGCCCATCTTTATGGAGCTTGGAAATGCGTTTCTCATTTATATGGCCTAAACGACAGTGCCAAAGGTATGTAGGATTTAACTCATTAGGTTTAATCCTTTTTGTATCAATGTTATATATTGGCATTTCAAGATCAAGAATATATAATCCATTACTCATTTGTGCTGTGGCATAAAAGATATCATTTAAATAAATGGAGCAACAATTGTTCTTTATTATAAATGAAAAGCCAAGTTTATCCAAACAAGAGACAGAAATAATATTCCTGCTAATGGCAGGTACATAAAAACAGTTCTCTAACTGTATTATTAAACCAGAAGGTAAAGTCAAATTATAAACTCCTACAGCTAATGCGGCAACTCTTGCTCCATTTCCCACTCGTAGGTCGACTTCACCTTTAGCCAATCCTCTACTCCTTTGCAGCCCCTGCACATTAGTACAAATGTGAGAACCACATCCGGTATCTAATACCCATGTAGAAGAAGTAGATAAATTAATTTCAATAACAAAGATACCTGCTGAATTGGAGCTCTCTACTCCATTCTTTTTATCTTCCAGGTATTTTGGGCAGTTCCTCTTCCAATGTCCAGTCTTGTTACAGTGGAAGCACCTACCCTCCTTTGCAACTCCCCTAGTGGGCTTCAAGGCTTTAGGGGTAGGTTTGGGTTTGGCAACTTCCTTGCCCTTCCCTTTGACTCCCTTTCCTTTGTTGCCCTTCCCTTTGTTTCCATTGCCAATCATAAGAACATGGTTGGACTTCCCTTTTGTTTTCATGTTCTGCTCAGCTTGCCTCAACATGCCTAGCAGTTGTGGCAGAGTCTTCTCCATGTCCGACATGGTGAAGTTCAGAACAAACTGATTAAAACTCTCCAGCAACGATTGCAAGATCAGATCAGTTGCAAGCTCATTTCCAAGTGGAAATCCCAATTTTTCTAAGTTCCCCACGTACCCAATCATCTTGAGCACATGTGGACTTACTAGAGATCCCTCAGATAGCTTGGCTGAAAACAGGGCTTTGGAAACCTCAAACCTCTCAATCCTGGCTTGCTCTTGATAGAGCGTTTTCAAGTGTTCGATCATATCGAACGCATTCATGTCCTCATGTTGCTTCTGAAGCTCAGAGGTCATGGTAGCCAGCATGAGGCACTTTGCATCCATGGCATCATCAAGACGCTTCTGATAAGCATCCCTTTGTGCCTTAGGAGCATTGGCGGCAGGTTCATCCTCAGGGTTAGGTTGGGGTTCCTCAATAGCATACAGCTTTTTCTCGTGCATGAGGACTATCCTCAAGTTACGATGCCAATCAAGAAAATTTGTCCCAGACAATTTCTCTTTGTCAAGAATGCTTCGCAAAATGTTGTTCGAAGTATTGGTGTTTGACATGGTGATCTACAATTGTAAAAGTGAAAATATAAGTATTGAACAATTTTAATACACATTTAATTAGGCCTTTAATTAAACATGCTTTCTCACTATTTTACTCAAAACAAATGACCCTCGACATTTGATTCGGAAAATCCCGTTGGAAGATTTTCTAGTGAGAATGAGATCCATATTTCACTTTGTTTTAAGTCAGCGTTGGGCTGATTACACAAAACTTAGTTATTTAGGTAGGAAACTCCTTTCCAATTGTATCTCATACAACTCTCATATCCTTTCTATTGGGTGAATAACACTTATTCTAATCCATCACATGGAATAACCCAATACTTGCTTCTAAAGTCATATAATCTTATTATATTTTCTTTAGTTAAGTTAGACCCATTAAATAGCGATCGGATAAATAAATTACCTCACCGCAACTTATCAATATTGACAATGCACTTCGCGTTGGCAAAACCTACATTGATCGATATTGATCTTGAAGGGCGCTATTCGTTGGAAAGCAATAAAACTTAATATTAATTCCTTTGAGGGCTTTTATAATTAATTTGATCTCACCTTACCACGGCTTACATACAATGACGTCACTCCATACATAACATGCATCAACATACATAATATAATAAAATGATATGGTTATGGCCCCTAGCGTGATTGTTCCCTCAAGCAAATGAGAGAACCTATGCTATATCTAAGAACGACCTATACTTCTCCAAGATAGATCTTCATTGATGTCCTTCCTGTCCTATTTGCTAATCTTATATTACATCACTACAAGAAACTCGTGTTCATACGAGGGAGTGAGATGAGAAAAGAAATTACATCAAGAAAATATAAGAGAGGCACGACACGCAGGCCGTATTTAAATCCCAAATAAAACGAAAAGAAGAACTAAGGCCATAACCATTCATCATGCAACTTTAATAACAATAAACACACAATTTATTATTATTACATTAGTCCAATTAATAAAACACCATGATTGATCACCTTACGCAGAGTTAGCCGGGGGTTCCGCTGCCAACATTTGATGCTTCAGATACAAACCCTAGCCGTACTCTGTTTTTATAACAATACAACCCTTGTATTGTTACAGTAATCATTCATCAAAACGTTTCAGGATTTTGTTCACCATAGACGATTGGATATATGATGCTTCACCAGTTATCGGTTCCGAAGCTCACGCTCACAATCATCCATGCTCACGACAATCACTTAAAACTTTTAATGAGCAATATGTTCTGTTTATATAACAACACAACACTTGTATTGTTATAAACCCTAATACAACCACCATTCATCAAAACGTTTCAGGACTGCTAGTTCTAGATGAACGATCGGATATATGATGCTTCACCATAAACGGTTCCGAAGCTCACGCTCACAATCATCCAAATTAAACGCCAATCACTAAAACATTCGAATGAATGACACGATCAGTGTATCACATACACCGATGCGTCGTATCAGAAATATATATCACATATATATTTTAAAACCGATCAATCAAATTTTATTAATCCTTGTTGTTCTTATTATTAATACCGATTCAAAACCATATTAATAAAACAGTAATAAAACAACAGACCGATTCATGGTTTCACAAGTGGCTCTGATACCACTGTTGGGAAATCGTTTCATAAAACACTTTTATAAACGCAGCGGAATTTTAAAATTAAAATTTCCCATCAATGGATTCTTGTGAATGAGCATGATCAGGTGTAGAATATTACCTTTGAAGAACAAATTTGTGGTCGCCTTTCTTGATCACAAGCACCGCACTTGCAGCACCTCCACTTAGTCCACACGAACAGGAACCTTCGATCTCACAGTGCTAGCTGTTCTTGGATGAAGGCTGAGGGAATTTTGTGCGGTTTTGGGTTTAGAGAAATTCAGAATTTTTCTAAACTCAGTTAGGGTTTCAAAAACGTTACTACTGAACTTCATAAGGCTCTATTTATAGAGTTTCTTATGAGGTCTTTAGTTTACACGAAATTGGGCTTCTCAAGCCCAATAACCGTTTTTCACTAACTGCACCCCCACAATAAGTCTTACTTATTTTTTCCTTCTTAACTGTCCTTATGTGTGTGACCCTGTAGGTTCTTATGACGTTGGCAATAATATTAATCGTAATATTATAAACAGTGAGCGGTATCTAGCAACACATCACTGTTACCCAAGTCACAGGAATGTCACGTGATCTGACTAACCTTTCCGTGATAAATATCTTGTGCACAATTACCCTTTTGTCCTCATGTCTATATTGAACACAAGGCATAGTATGTCATCCTTGTCTAGTTCAATATTGGGCCCATAGACATATCTCCCGTTATGTAGGAGGGACAAATTCCATCTAGGTCACTCATGTCCCTCAGCATGATTCGTGGGATACCCATCAACCAACTTTATAATTATCCAGTTACGGATAACGTTTGAATGGCAACAAGGTATTACACTCCTGCATCTAGGGTACATAGTGGTTTCAGGTCGAAGGGTGGAATACACCTTTTATCACTATGAGAAAACTTATGACATTTCATAACACTCTATGTAGTATTCTCATGGTGGGTCAATCCGATATAAAGTTACCCTTAACATTTATATCTATGTGAAGACTTGATAACTCATTATCCATGATCAGTGAGATATGATCATCAGTCTACCAACATAATAGTCTTTATGCTTTAACGTTATCCCATTTCACAATAAAGCTTGACTATGGATATGTTTAAGAGTAGTGTTCTTATATTCAATGGAATCTCACGATTAAGTCAAACTTAACGTTCCATAAATGAACTGACTATTCTAGGGACTTTATCATTTTAACATATATAAAATTAATAAAGAAAAGCCTTTTATTTGATAAGTAAATTATTCAATACATTTATTATGCAATTATAAATAATTGGCCTCTAGGGCTTACACCAACATTTTCAGTATCAACAAACTTAATATCTATAATGCCTCTCTGAACATAATCTCTGATAAAATGGTGTTTAATTTCAATATGTTTGGCTCTAGAGTGTAGGATAGGATTTTTAGATAAATGAATGACTGCAGTATTGTCACAATATAAAGGAATATTGTTACTGCTTACCTGATAATCTTCTAACTGATATTTTAACCAGAGTAGTTGTGTACAACACTTAGCTGCTGAAATGTATTCTGCTTCTGCTGTAGACAAAGCTATAGTAGTTTGTCTCTTACTAGCCCAGGAGATAAGGTTTTCACCAACAAATTGACAATTGCCACTTGTGGATTTTCTTTCAATTTTATCTCCAGCATAGTCAGCATCACAGAATCCATTTAGCACATAATCATTGGATTTCTTATAGAGAAGTCCAAGATTAGTTGTTCCTTTCAGATACCTAAAGATTCTCTTTACAGCTGTAAGATGAGATTCTCTAGGATCTGACTGGAATCTTGCACATAAGCATACACTGAATAAAATATCTGGTCTAGAGGCTGTCAGATAGAGTAAGGAACCAATCATACCTCTGTAGACCTTTTGATCTACTTTTCCTTCATCATCTGACTTGCTCATGTTGGTAGTTGAATGCATAGGAGTGTTCATTATCTTGCAGTCATCTAGATTGAATTTCTTCAGAAGTTCCTTGGTGTATTTTGATTGATGAACATAAGTTCCTTCCTTCTTCTGATTAATTTGAATTCCAAGAAAGAACTTCAACTCTCCCATCATGCTCATTTCAAATTCATCCTGCATTATCTTAGAAAAATTCTTGCACAAAGCAGCATTAGTTGAACCAAAAATAATATCATCAACATAAATTTGAATGATTAAAATGTCTTCTTTGGTTGTTTTTCTAAAGAGTGTGCAGTCAACCTTTCCTTTCTCAAAACCTTTTTCAAGAAGGAAATTACTGAGTCTATCATACCAAGCTCTTGGAGCTTGTTTCAGACCATACAGTGATTTCTTCAGTTTAAAAACATGTTCTGGGTTTGAGACATCTTCAAAACCAGGAGGTTGCTTAACATACACTTCTTCAGAAATGAAACCATTTAAAAAGGCACTCTTAACATCCATCTGAAACAAAGTTATCCCATGATTAACAGCATAAGATAGAAGTAACCTGATTGCTTCAAGTCTAGCAACTGGTGCAAAGGTTTCAGTATAGTCAATCCCCTCTTGTTGACTATAACCTTGTGCAACCAATCTAGCCTTGTTTCTTACCACTTCACCTTGTTCATTCAGCTTGTTTCTGAATACCCATTTTGTTCCAATAATGTTCTTGTGTGAAGGTTTAGGCACAAGAGTCCATACATCATTTCTTTGAAATTGATTCAGCTCTTCTTGCATTGCTACAATCCAAGCATCATCTTTTAGAGCTTCATCAATCTTTGAAGGTTCCATCATTGAGATAAGACCTACTAAAGATTCCTCATTTCTTAGTTGAGATCTTGTCTTCCTTGGACTATCCTTGTTGCCTAAGATCAGTTCCTCTGGATGTGATGATTTGTATTTGAAGGTATTCCTTGGGGGTTCATCATCGTCAGACTCATCATCAACAGGTTCAGCAGTTGCTTCAGTTCTTTGTTGTTCAGAGTCAGTAGGAACTGTTATGTTCAGAGGTTCTTCAGAGAATGGATGTTCTGAGTAGTTTGGAATATCTGAATATTGATCCTCTGATACCTGAAATCTAGACAAACCTTCCACAAGCTCTGACACTTGGTCAGGCTCTTTGTCATCAAATTTGACATGCATACTTTCTTCCACAGTGTGTGTTTCAGAAATATACAGTCTGTATGCTTTTGAGCGTTCAGAGTATCCTATAAAGATACCCTTGTAACCTCTAGCATCAAATTTCTTTAGATGGACTTTGTTGTTTAAGATGTAACAAGTACACCCAAACTGATGAAAATAAGAAATATCAGGTTTTCTTCCTTTGAACAATTCATAAGCAGTTTTGTTCAACTTAGATCTAATATAGATTCTATTTTGAACATAACATGCTGTGTTTACAGTCTCTGCCCATAAAAACTTTGCTACATTAGTTTCATGCATCATGGTTCTGGCCATTTCTTGCAGAGTTCTGTTCTTCCTTTCTACAACCCCATTTTGTTGAGGCGTTCTAGGAGAAGAGAATTCATGCAGAATGCCATATTTTTCACAAAAGTTTTCAAAAGGTTCATTTTCAAATTCTCCGCCATGATCACTTCTAACTTTTAAAATAGTGTAGCCTTTTTCATTTTGAATTTGTTTGCAGAAGATGCTAAACTCATCATAAGCTTCATCTTTTGTTCTTAGGAATTTTACCCAAGTCCATCTACTGTAATCATCAACAATTACTAATCCATACTTCTTTCCATTGATAGAGGCAGTTTGAACTGGCCCAAAAAGATCAATGTGAAGAACTTCCAATGGTCTTGAGGTAGAGACAATGTTCTTAGGTTTAAAAGAAGATTTTGTAATCTTTCCTTTTTGACATGAACCACAAAGTGTGTTTGAGTGATATTTGATTTTAGGTAAACCTCTGACAAGGTCAAGCTTGCTAAGCTTAGAGATTAACCTCCAGTTAGCATGGCCTAACCTCTTATGCCAGATCCATTTTTCCTCACTCAAGGTCAAAAGACACATCACTTTTTGTTCATTCAAATCAGAAAGATTAATTTTATAAACATTGTTCTTTCTCAGACCTTTGAATATAATGGAGTTATCAGATTGGTTAGATACAGTACATGATTCCTTATTAAAGACAACTACATAACCATTGTCGCAAAATTGACTTATGCTCAATAAGTTATGTTTGAGTCCATCTACTAACCAAACATCATTAATAGATAGGGAAGAATTACCTACTGTACCTGTACCTATTATCTTTCCTTTTTGATTTCCTCCAAAGCCAACAGATCCTCCTTCTTTCATAATCAGCTTAGAAAATAGTTGTTTGTCACCAGTCATATGCCTTGAACATCCACTATCCAGATACCATGAGTGTTTCATGATATTTCTTTGAGTGGCAGGCTCATCAGTTACTTCAGAATCTGATTCTGATTCTGATTCATCGTCTGAG
This sequence comes from Trifolium pratense, assembly GCF_020283565.1. NCBI lineage: Eukaryota > Viridiplantae > Streptophyta > Magnoliopsida > Fabales > Fabaceae > Trifolium > Trifolium pratense. The sequence goes on from NC_060065.1 coordinate 40,348,224, forward strand.
TCTGCATCTGAGTCAGTTGAAGCCATCAGGGCTAGATTTGCCTCTTCTTCTTCCTCAACTTCTTCCTCAGATGATAGCTCTTCAAAGGTAGCCATCAGACTCTTTCTCAATTTACTCTTGAATTGTTGCTTCTTTGAGCTGTATCTTTTGCTTTTGTCTTTAGCAGACATTTCTGGACAATCAGCAATAAAGTGTCCTGGCTTCTTACAGTTGAAGCAGTTCTTCTGATCATCCTTCTTGCTGACAAAATTTCTGGAGCTGTTACCTCTGAAATTTCTTTTGTTAAATCTGTTCCATTGCTGAAACTTGGTGAATAAAGCAAACTCATCCTCATTCATCTCATCCTCTTGACCATCAGCAGAAGATTCTTCTTCAATATCAAGAAGCTGAGTCTTAAGAGCCTTAGAAGTAGTCCTTGTTGACTGTAAAGCCACTGACTTGGACTTCTTCTTAGTTTCTGAGTCAGCATCCAGAACCATCTCATGGCTTCTGAGATTGCTTATCAGAGCTTCAAGACTCAGAGTCTTGAGATTTTGAGCTTCCTCTATTGCAGTGACCTTGGGTCTCCAAGCAATAGGAAGACTTCTCAGAATCTTCTGAACATGGTCATAGGTGGAATAACTTCTCTTAAGAGCTTTAAGACCAGATACAAGGATTTGAAACCTTGTAAACATAGTCTCAATATTTTCATCTTGTTGCATAGTGAATAGTTCATATTGCCTTATCAAAAGACTAGCTTTAGCCTCTTGAACCTTTTCATTACCATCATAGGTAGCACACATAGAATCAAAGATAGATTTAGCAGTAGACTTGTTCTCTATTCTGACATAATCCTCATGTCTAATAGCACCAACAACAATGTCCTTTACTCTGTGATGCTTAGTGTAGGTTTTTAAGTTAGCTGGTGTGAGTAACTTTCTATGCTCAATGGACAATCTTCCATGTTCATTTAAGTTTTCAAAAGTTACTCCCAGCTCAACCAAATCCCACAACTCATGATCAATAGCAGTAATATTGCTATACAGTCTTTCCTTCCACCACTCAAATAATGATGCATCACCATTGAATATAGGGGCTTTTCTATTGCCACTATGTTCATGTGATTCATTACTCAAGTAGTCATAACCAAAAGCATTTCTAGGACCACCACCAGCTCCACTGGCCTCACCGGGTTCACCGGTTGTTCTAGTGCTACTATCGTCTCCTCCAGACATAGTGTTCTCACAAGATCTTTACTGTCTCACTGTTAAGTGAAAGTAACAGACCTGAGCTCTGATACCAATTGAAGGTGTGAAAACACAAGAAGGGGGGGGGGGGGGGGTTGAATTGTGTTTTAGCTAAGTTAAAACTTTTTCAAGTTCTTAACTCAACTACGTTAGCAGCGGATAAATAACACAAATAATAACAATAGAGAGAGAGATCACACAAGCAATTTATACTGGTTCCTCTCACAAAACGAGAGTAGTCCAGTCCCCTTGCACTTCCAAGGGATTTCACTATAATCACACAAGATTACACCTGCTCAAGCACACAAGCAAGAGACTTCTCAACAATGCTCAAGCACACAAGCTTAAGACTTCACACTTAAGCACACAAGCTTAAGTTTCCTCAAGTAATAGTAAAGTATTTGAAGATGTACAAATGCTCTTAGATGAACCTAAAGAGAGCAAATACAAATAGTACAGAGTATTTGACTAAAGTGCAAAAACACTTGATAAGAGGTTCAGAGCTTGTATACACAGAATTCAGAGTTAGTTCAGCACACGTTCAATCCTTAATAATTATTATATGTTGTAGCTGATTCTTCTAGTATATATACCACCAGAAAAGAGTCGTTGCAAAAAGAACCGTTGGAGTTGATAATCTTTTGTCTTCAAGCAGTCTGTCTTGATGCAGTTGGTTGTATCCAAAACTAAGAAAGAGTTTCAGTTACTTTGACTACTGCAGAGTGGACTTTCCTTATTCAGCTAACAAAACTGAAGACCCACGTTCTCAAGTTAGGACAGACAAAACGAGAGTAGCTGAACTGATCAGGCTTGAAAGGTCCTTTTCTTCATTGGTAGAAGAGTTGACTTGCAAAGAGAATCTTCACGGATTTCAAGAAGCTCTTCAGAGTTTAATGAAGCTTGTAGTCAGTCAAGAAGTTCTGATGTCTTCATCCTCTGAATGTTGTAACTTCTGAAGTCCAACATCTTCTGAGCGCTTATGAACTTCTGAATTCACATCCTCTGAGCTTCACTCAGAGCTTGTCTGATGCTTATATCTGCGCACTTAAAATAAATTTTTAGTCCTTCCAATTGTTTATTAATACTTTGTTATCATCAAAACCTTTATAGATTTAGGGGTTAATATTTTTAAATCAATTTTGTTCCAACACCTTCCTCTCACAAAAACCTAGATCAGACACTTTTCTCATCAAACCTTTCACACTTCTTCAAGATGTGCCACCAGATGTAGCTACACTTGTCTCCTTTTCAAAGTCTGAATCACTAGAAGGGGATTCTTTTCTCTTTAAGCTCTTCTTCTTGACCTCAGAAGTTGGAATCACCTTGCTCCTGGTTCTAGGGGGACCAGTCACAATTTTCTTCCCAGCCATTTTAGTAGACTTCTCTGCCTCAGACTGATGGACAGGTGTACTAACAGTTGTCACACCTTTACCTGTCCTACTTCTAGTCCTTTTACCAACACCAGTATCAGGCTCTTCTGTCACAAGTTCGTCACATGTAACGTTTTCATGCATGAAGACAACATCAGGATCACTCACTCCCTTACCTTCAGATAGGGACTTACTGCTTTCATCTGATTCAGAGTAATCCACAAGATTATTACTAGATTTTGCTATCACAGGAGTTCCTTCTTTTTCAGTAGCATCATTATGAACAGTGTCACTTGTGACAATTTCAGGTACCCCAAATGTACCTACACTTGGTACAACATTTGTCTCCAGTGCCATAGATGTGTCAACATGTGACACAACATCCGTCTCAAGTGCCACAGATGTGTCAATATTTGACACAACATCAGTCTCAGGGACAGTTCCCTTGAGAGAATCAGCAACACATTCACTTGTGGTCTTAGTAGAAGCACCAACATCATAATTAATAGCAGGGGGGCACAAGAGAATCAACCATCTGTAGTTGATCAACTTTCAATACCAAAGAACAATAATCCTTTGCTCCCAAAAATAATAACTCCTTCCTACTAGAAACAACTGATATGCCTATCCTAGGTGATTTGGATGACACTCCAAAATGCAGATAACAATTCAACCATTGGACAAAAGTTGAAGCAGCTCCAATGTTCATAATCCTATGAAGCTCTTTTCACTACAACAGAACAAGAGTTCTATGCTCTCATAGACTTGATAATATCAAGTTAGAGTAAACAACCTCCATCCTGACATGTCTTCAAGATCTCACAGCTTCAGAATAAGGATTCCTCATTAATAACTTCTCATAGCACTCTAGAGAATTATACATTCTCCCCTTCAATAGTTGCACATCTAGTGGTTGGAATACACAATTTACTCTCCTCCAAACAGAATCTGTTTCATGGCCATAAACAAGATTCCACAAATCTGGCTCCTTTGATCAGAAGGATTCTCCAGATGTCAGAGAAAATGTCCTTGACATTTAAGCTTGATCTCCACATAAAGAATTTGAATGAGATACCTTTATCAAGCTTACACAGGAAAAGCAAAACACACATCTGCACTACCACTTACTTGGATCAGAAATAAACTCACCCAAGAAGTCAACCATAAGTTTCTAGTGTCAAAATAAATCCAACAAGATTCTGCATACTGCTGGTCAGATGTGGCAACATCTGGGAGGACATCAGTCCCCTTATCAAGGAACGCACCAAGAGATCCTTTATCAAAGCCACTGGAGGTTGACTTTTAGGGTTAGAAGCAAAAATAAATTGCTCACAACTTCCTTCAGATCTCTCTTCAACAAACTCATATATGAGTGCCTTTATGAGTGGACTTGAGATCACCCTCAAGTATCGTTGGCATCTCCAACAAGTTAGTTAAACCTCTTCAGAGGAGAACAGAGTGTTGCACACTCAAAACCACCAGGAGTTTTCCATCATATATATATGCAGCGGAATTCAAAGCAGAAAAAAAAAAACTCCTCAACAAACTTCAGGCCCACCATAATGACCTTTGCACAAATTCCACACTCCAGGTGCAACAGGTTAGCATAGGTTTGAAAATAAATCAAACCATACAGAAGCTCAAACATCAAAGCTATACATCGTGCCATGAATAGTCCATCCTCCACTTCTAGGGACCATTCAAACAAATATGAACTTCTTCAAGTCCAAACAACTTTTCAGTATTCCTTACTTGTTCATAACCAGAAAGTATCTTCCCTAGGATCTCACCCAGATACAGAACAGGATGCCTGCTCTGATACCAATTGAAATTCTGGTACACAGTAGACAAGTGTTGTCCACGATGTGCAGACACTTGTCGCAACACTTGTCTTAGCAGTAAGAACAATAAAACAGAGCATTAAAAACATATACTGAAAAGCATAAACGACACACATAATTGTTAACCCAGTTCAGCCTAACAGCCTAATCTGGGGGATACCAATCCAGGAGGAAATTCACTATCAGCAGTATTAATTCGGAGCTAAACTCCCCCGTTTACAACTCCTCACTTAATCCCTACCCAATGCAACTTCTACCTAGGAACTCCTAGATATGAGACCCCTTCTCACTCCCCTCAACCTTACAACCAGTAAGGATTTCAATAACAACATAATGGAGACACTCTCCTTGACAAAGATGAAGTCGACACACTTCAATAACATCACCACCTAGCCAACGACTAAGTTCAGAATTTGGAGTTGCTTAAAAGCTTCCTCCAAGACAATACTCAACTCATTACCTACAGGTTTCTGAGTGAGGACATAGTGACCATCTCACAATCCGAGTGGTTCACTTTACACCAACTCTCCTAGAGAGTGGCTTAAAGACACGAAACCCTTAAAAGACTACATCTTTGATATTCTATTTTAGCTTCAAGTTTCGGTTAATAATAAGGGTTAGCAGCACCCTTTAAATAGCAGAGCCTCGTGGGCTTTTCATAATGCTTCAGCTCCAATAAATCTTCTAGATGCAAAATATATATTTTTACCAAATCTTTATTTGCATCAAATATTCCTCCCATAAATATATTTGTTGTAAATATATTTTAAAATTAAATCTTCTAATCTTCTGGAAGCACAAAGATTTATTTGAAATAAATCTTTTATATTTTCTGCAGCAATCTTCACAAGATATATTTTTGAAAATAATAGTTCTATTTTTGAAACACAAGAATATATTTTCCAAAAATATAATTCCTTTAGAAAATATAACTAGGGTTTCGGCTGCCTCCTGAAACACATTAAACACGTGCGCCTTCCTCTGTAAGAAACCTTGAAACAATTCTTCAATCAAATCTTCAAAAGATTGAGTAGAAATTAAAACCGCTAGCTGGCGCGAACAATCAGACATACAAGTGTTGTTACATCTGTCGCAACACTTGGCGTAAGCACATATGTCTCAACACTTGGCTAAAAGATGTTTTTGCAAAATGTAGCCAACATACAAAAACCCAACAATATACCACGTATTCTGTTAAAAATATAAAATAATATTATCTGCTAATGGATCATATACGATGGATTAGAGGGGGGGAGGTTCCTAATCATATACAATGAATTTTGTTAATAAATATAGGAATATTATCTGCTAATGTAATTTTTATTTTGCTTATCTGATTGTTTTTTGCTTATATTATCACTATATTTTTTTTGCTGAATATTACTATACACATTCAATGCATTTAGATGTTTTTTAAACCTTAGATGTCGGCGTGTTGATTCATCCTCATTGCAACGCAAATGTCAATTTTTTTATGAACCAACGCAATGGTCAAATATGGCAAGAACACAAAATAGTCAAGTTTTTTTTTTATGAACCATCGCAATGGTTAAATATGTTAAGATCAAAAAAAGAATAACATTATATAAAAGGGAGAATGAATTAGGGAGACAAATAAAGGAGATATTATTATTCATCTCCTTCACATAATGTTTTTCCTCTCACTATATATATGAATGCAAACTATAACAACTAAATAAAAACAAAAAACAACCAAGAGTGAAAGATATAAACACACATCGTCATCAACAAAACAAAAAGCATATTAATATATTAAAGAATGGTGGTCTCTACTATTAATGGTACTTCACCTTTGTCACATTCCAATGGCACAACAATACCCCTCTCTACTTTCTCACGCAATTCCTTTGTCAATGTTGAGAAGTAAATTATCTTTATTTCCACCTCCATTTACAAGTCGTATTATTTTACTATGCAATTATTATTATTATTATATATTATTATTGTTATTTTTATTTTTAGACACAAGTTAATTATTTAAGGGGCAAAATTTGGCAGGGGTGATCCAGTGGCATTCCGGCCATATTGGGAGAAGGTGAGAGATGAATGTACGATAGAGATCAAAGGTGACGAATGGATGAGTTACCTTGGTGATACAAACAACTTATGTTGGTATATGGTGCCACAAATGAGGGATGCAATTTTGAGGCTCCACAATGTGGTCGGTAATGCTGTCACAAAAGATAAGTTCTTAGTATTAGGGACAGGTTCTTCTCAACTCTACCAAGCTCTTCTTTATGCACTCTCTCCTTCAGAATCCTCTCATCGTCCCATTAATGTTGTTGCTGCTGCACCTTATTATTCGGTAATTTTTCTTTAGTTTCAATTATTTTAGCTGAGTAAGATTTATTTACAAACAATTTATTCATTTTAAAAAATATTTGTTCCTACAAATTCTACTTTTCACTTTGTCCTTTGAAAATACAAAAGATATGTAGTTTGAGTCTCGCTGAATTTTTTTATGAATAAAAAATATTTAACAAATATTTTTCAATTTCGAAATTACTTCATGAAATGGCTTGATCTAATCCTACATATAAATCATGACTTATTAGTGTTTGATTGAAAGGTTTACTAAGAACGCCGCTTATGTTTAATTTGCAGGAATACAAAGACGCAACTGATATCTTGCAATCAAGGCTATTTCAATGGACCGGTGATGCTGCTCTGTATGATAAAGATGAACCTTACATAGAGGTTGTGACCTCCCCAAACAACCCTGATGGGACTCTTCGTGTACCGGTAGTGAACTCTGGAGTTGAAGGGAAAATCATTTATGACTTGGCCTATTACTGGCCGCAATACACTCCCATTACTGATCAGCTTGACCATGATGTTATGGTCTTCACATTCTCCAAATGCACCGGTCATGCTGAAGGAAAATTGATACGATAAAAGCAGCGGAATTTTAAAATTTTCCTTTTGTGATCCTTACGAATGGTCATGAATTGTGTTTAGAGTTTTACCTTTTGGTTCGAAAACTCCCTTTAAATCATGAACGGCTATCGAACACTTCGAATCACGAACAAGGTCACGAACAAGAACCTCGAACCGTCACGAACAAGGTCACCACCAAGTCACCAACGAATTTGATCACAAACGTTAAAGGTATAACGCCTCTAGCCAGTCCACACGAACAACAACCTTCAATGGAGTGCTAGCTCCAATGGTTTGAAGGGTTAGGAGAAAGGAGGCACAAAATAAGGATTAGGGTTTTTCACAAAAACTCTAGAAAGGTGATTAGGGTTTCTCAAGAGAGGAGAGAACAAAGGCTCATGAGAATGAGTAACAAAAGTGTGTAACTATTTCTCCTTACCACAAGGGTTCTATTTATAGAACCACTTGCCATGGCAAAATTACACTAAAGCCCTTTTAACTAAATGGGCTATAGTGGGCGCCATTCTCATGTAAATATGTCTAGTACATATTTGCACCCCCTTCTTGCTACATCATACCATATGATGTAATGCTCATTTTAATTACCATAATACCCTTATCATATTTTCTTATTTCTCCAAGGTGCACCGTACCTTACGGTGTTCCAATCTCACTAGATTGTTCTTATGTGTGTGACCCTGTAGGTTTCCGTAACATTGACAATTATAATAAATCACTATTTATTACAATAAACAGTGAGCGGTATCTAGCAACACATCACTGCTACTCAAGTTACGAGAAATTAACATGTGATCTAAACATAACCTCTTGTGATAATATCAGTGTGTATAATTACCCCTTTGCCCTTTATATCTATATTGAACACAAAACATACTTGGTGTCATCTTTGTCCAGTTCAATATTGGGCCCATGACATTTATCCTGTTATGCAGGATTGGCAAATTCCATCTAGGTCACTACTGTCCCTCAGCATGCTTTGTGAAGTACCCATCAACTGCCTTTATGGTTATCCTGTTACGGACAACGTTAGATCAGCAACAAAGTACTTGACTCCACATCTAGGGTACAAAGTGGTTTCAGGTCTAAGGGCGGTTTACACCATTATCACCATGAGAGTAACTTATGACACTTTGCATAACTTTGCATGTAGTACTCTCATAGCGGGTCAATCCAGTATAAATATTACTCCTAATATTTATACCTACGTCAAGACTTGATAACTCCTTATCCCATGATCCATGAGATGTGATCATCAGTCTATCTTCATAATAGTCTTTATGCTTTAAGGTTATCCCCTTTACCTTAAAGCTCAACTACGGATACTTTAAGAATAGTGTCCTTATGTTTAATATTATCTCATGATTAAGTCACACTTAATTATTAAACGGACTTTCTATTCTAGGGACTTCATTATTTTGCAACCTTACAAATATAATAAAGAAATGCCATATTTATATTCAAACTCCTAAAGCAAATACTATGAAAATAGATTGGCTCTTAGGGCTTACTCCAACAATCTCCCACTAGCACTAAAGCCAATCTAGGTTTCTCTTAATACCTATAGACTTAGTATGCCCATCACGCTTCAACTGCGCAAGAGGCTTTGTTAGTGGATAAGGAACTATTTCCTATGTTGGTATCTTACGTATCTTCCAACGTTCTATTTCGATCTCTATCGAAATATATAAGTGTCTAAGTATATTCATGAATCGTCGGTGAGATCTATTTTCAAGTGTTCTTGCAAGATTAAACTATTACCATCACTAATGTGATTAATGTGACTTGTAACACCGGAAACATATCTTTAGCTCAATCATGAGCCAAACGATCCAATCTTAAATACTCAACTTATTTAACTGAAACAAACATATTACGAAGCTTATCTTATAGCTTTCAATGCTTGTATTCAGCCATGATATACAATACATTGGTATGGAAACTTCCTTCATTATAACTTCCTTATAATGATCCTTCCCATACCTATCTATTTCAAGAAATAGGCCTTAGTTCCTTTAAGGTCCTTAGGGATATTCTTGAAGGTAAGTTAGTGTCAAACACTAATTTCAATTTTGGTACATAGGTTATTCCTAACTCTTTAGGAATTCTTGCCTAAGTGTTTCATCAAGAGTTATTTTCCTAGTCATGTCTCACATGTATAAGAAAAATGTCTTGATGATTAATATGATATCAGATATTATCACTCCCACTAAAACTTTGTATGCACAAGATTTATATTTGTCCTTCATTTGTTTTCCACAAAACTTTCAAAAGGAACAAATATTCAAATTTATTCGATCTAATCAAAGTTAGATAGGTTTGTCCTTGTTAATTTGTTTTCATAAAACTTCATAAAAGGAACAAACAATAATTTAATTTTCTGAGAACTCTATCTAATCAAAATTAGATAGCTACAAGTTATATACCTTTCTAGCATCATTTGGATCAACAAAACCCTTACGTATATGTCCAACGCATATATATGAGGTCATTCCAATTAAGGAATGCAACTTTGTTATCCATCTACCAAAACATGTAGTACAACATTTAGCAGAAGCAATCAAATATTATAAGGTATTCTTAATACCATCCATATCAGTGTTCAAAAAGAATACTCACTTTCATCGTATGAGTCTTACTCATCTTGAAGACATAACCATTATCTACATAAGGTTAGTGTATATGGATTCTGTATGAGATTTCATGGCATTTAGCCACTTCTCATAATCTAGATCGTCTTACGACCTTTTAGAAAGTCAAAGACTCATCTTCCATGAGAATCATATCACATTGCTGAGTCATGATAAAACCATACCTTGTAGCCATATGTGATATGTTAGACTTATCTTGGATTTGTGCAACTTTAAAACAATGGTTCTTCAACAACCTTGAGGAACCGGTTTGCATTCCCTTTTAAATAAATATGTTTTGTGGTACTTGAATTTATTCAAGTTGTATATCACTCCCACTGTCTCTTTTAGAGACACACTCCCACTAGAGGAATGTTTCAAACCTAGCAACAAAACAACCTTTTGTCCTTAAGAGTGATATAGGACCAATATCCCTTTCTTTAGGATATTTCCACTTATTCATTCATTCATTTGGAATTAGATTTATCTAATAAATTTTAATCCAAAATTCTCATAAAGACAAACTTGGTACTCTTACCTCCATATCGCATATGGTGTCTTTATGATCATTTTAAAAGGGAACTAATTGTGGGTGAAGATTAATTATAAGTAAAGAGATTTATAGAAAGAGTCAATATATAATTAAACTATCCTTAAATCATGTCAAACATGATGTGATAAAATAGTTATTATAGTCTTTTAATTAAGTATTTACTGATATGACTCATTCATATAACTTAAATACTTTTGTCGAGTTCTATTTTCTTCATTGTTGAATTTCTTTGATAAATTCAAAGATTTCTAATTGGTGTCATACACCTACCAACATCTAATGATTTTAATCATCAATGTTAATGAAGTAAAATAAACTCAATATACAAAATATGTTTAGTGGTCGACATACATCTCATGTATATTGTTCAAATAGGTCATGCGTTATTTTATTGACACATCGAATATTTGTACTAAACAACAATGCTCTTGATATATTTAAGGTCCAAATCATATTTGGCTCTTATCACGATTGTTATAGATAACCCTATCAAGACCATGGAACCCTAGTCCATTACTTGACTTGGAGTAATAGTATAGAAAGCTTTGCTTAAATGATAGGACCATTACTTGTCTTATCATTTAAGGCTACAATTCATATATTGTCAATACAAGATATACAATTGCTACTTCTATTACTAGATGGAATTCAATAACAATTATTGTGTTCCATTTCAAACTCGATTTTAAGTCATTGCATAAGCTCTCATTATCAATGAAACAATTTTCATTCTAGATATGGGTTGACTTAAAATTATAGCCAATGTTCTAATTCTTTAAGCATCTCTATTTTCGAAAAATTGAGATTCAACATCTTGTATCATATACTTTTGATGTAGAAATAGAAATTTTGACTTTCTATAACAATATGTGTATTATTGAAGTCTCACTTCATACTTTTGGTTTGACTCTTCCAAGAACTATTTACGTCATTTTTATTTAATGGTCTAACCATAGCCGTTCTTCTTTGACAACCATTTTGTACTATTCAAATAAGAGGAATATAAATCTTATTTATATTATATCTCAAATCTTTGATAGTGCAAATTAATTCTCATTCAACTCAACAAATTCCGGTAGATATTCAAAACAATTTTGTCTATATCTATTCCATTATAATTTGTTAGATTGATCCTATGACCAACTTTTTGATCCATTGAGAAATTTATCATACTCTAAAGTTCTTTCAAAAGGATCTTACTTGAGATTAAATGATCACATCATTTATTATATATTCTATATCTAGACGTCAACTTGATGCTTCTAACAAGTATCCCTTTTCCAATCTAGTTATGGTAGGTTGTTCACAGTTTATAGTTCAAGACTTATAGTTTTCTCGCATTTGAGAACAATTCTCAATTTGTACCAATACAGAAACTCCTTTCTGAAAATCTTGTCCTTCATAAGGACAACTTAATATGTATTGTATTTCGAAATTCTAATTACAAAGATATGTAAGATATTATGACTAAATCATATTTAATTTGGTCTTTAATTAAATACGCTCCCACTATTTTACTCAAAACAAATGACCCTCGACACTTGATTCGGAAAATCCCGTTGAAAATTTTCTAGTGAGAATGAGATCCATTTTTCACTTTGTTTTAAGTCAGCGTTGGGCTGATTACACAAAACGTAGTTATTTAGGTAGGAAACTGTTTCCAATTGTATCTCATACAACTCTCATATCCTTTCCGTTGGGTGAATAACACTTATTTTAATCCATCATATGGAATAACCCAACATTTGCTTCTAAAGTCATATAATCATATTATATTTTTCTTTAGTTAAGTTAAACCCAATAAATAGCAATCGGATAAACTGGTTATCTCACCGCAACTTATCAATATTGACAATGCACTTTACGTTGGCAAAACCTACATTAATCGATATTGATCTTGAAGGGTGCTATTCTTTGGAAAGCATAAAACTTAATATAGACACATCTTACTAGTATAGAAAATGCACCTTGCGTTGGCAAAACCTACATCTTCAATATTAGTCTTTATGAGTACTTGAGGGATTTTATTTAATTTGATCTCACCGGCTTATTTATCATATAAATCGTCACTCACATGCATCAACATACATAAATAAATAAAATGAAACAGTTATGGCCCATAGCGCATTTGTTCTCCCAAGCCAATGAGAGAACCTAATCTAACCTAAAACGATCTATAATTCTCCAAGCATGATCTCCAAGGTTGACCTCCATTGTTCTTCTTCTTCATAATATTACATAATAATATAAAAGAATACTCGTTTTACATACGAGGGAGTGGATGAGAAGAGAATATAGAGAATAGAGATAAGGCACGACACGCAGGCCGTATTTAAAAACCAAATGCAATAAAATAAATAAACTAAGGCCATAACCGATCATCAAATATAATAATAACAAACAAACTTTATTATTATTAAAGTCTCATAATTAATTAAATCCGGCGATTGATCAAATCAGGTAAGTTTGATTCAAATATTTAATTCACAATTAAATATTTCGAATCAAAATTTGCTAAAATAAATAACATTATTTTAAAGTAGAATTAAATCTTTTGACAATTCTCCAAATATGGAAAATTATTTAATCAAAACCTTTTTGAATAAAATATTTCCAAAATTGGTAATATTATCTTTTAAAACAATTTTAAAAGATATTTCTAGAGATTTGAAACGATTTCATAATTAAATATATTTGTCAAATATGGAAAATTATTTAATCAAAACCCTTTTGAATAAAATATTTCCAAAATTGATGATATTATCTTTTAAAACAATTTTAAAAGATATTTCTAGAATTTTGAAACGATTTCAAAATTAAATATATTTATCATCTACTTTTCGCATCAACACTTGATACGTTTTGCAAATCCTAATTTTAATGACACAACATTTGTGCAACCCTTTCATGCCGTCAAAATTCCTTATGACCAAATTCAATCCAATTGATCAACATGTCATTGTTTCACCATACAAATGTCGGATTCCGAAACAAATGAACACGGCTCGCTTTAATTGAATAACTTTCATAATAATTTTAACGAAATTACTAACGGTATATCACATACACCATTTTGCATTACGGTTACTTATATCATATATAAGTTTATGGCCGTTCTTGATTGTATAACCTTAGGACAATTAACATATCGCATGCTTCACCATACAAGTGTCGGATTCCGAAGCCGTTTCAATGTTAATTACCCAATTCATACACAAAACTTACATCACATGTAAGTATTGACCGTTCTTGTTCGTGTAACCTTAGGACAATCAACATATCGCATGCTCCACCATACAAGTGTCGGATTCCGGAGCCGTTTCAATGTTAATCATCCAATTTATACACAAACAACCGTCAAATTTTAATTACTCGATTTTAATCTTTTATTAACTGTTTTAATCATATTAAAACTGAATTCATGAATTTAAACAAACATCAATTCATGGTTTCGTAAGTGGCTCTGATACCACTGAAGGAAAATTGATACGATAAAAGCAGCGGAATTTTAAAATTTTCCTTTTGTGATCCTTACGAATGGTCATGAATTGTGTTTAGAGTTTTACCTTTTGGTTCGAAAACTCCCTTTAAATCATGAACGGCTATCGAACACTTCGAATCACGAACAAGGTCACGAACAAGAACCTCGAACCGTCACGAACAAGGTCACCACCAAGTCACCAACGAATTTGATCACAAACGTTAAAGGTATAACGCCTCTAGCCAGTCCACACGAACAACAACCTTCAATGGAGTGCTAGCTCCAATGGTTTGAAGGGTTAGGAGAAAGGAGGCACAAAATAAGGATTAGGGTTTTTCACAAAAACTCTAGAAAGGTGATTAGGGTTTCTCAAGAGAGGAGAGAACAAAGGCTCATGAGAATGAGTAACAAAAGTGTGTAACTATTTCTCCTTACCACAAGGGTTCTATTTATAGAACCACTTGCCATGGCAAAATTACACTAAAGCCCTTTTAACTAAATGGGCTATAGTGGGCGCCATTCTCATGTAAATATGTCTAGTACATATTTGCACCGCCTTCTTGCTACATCATACCATATGATGTAATGCTCATTTTAATTACCATAATACCCTTATCATATTTTCTTATTTCTCCAAGGTGCACCGTACCTTACGGTGTTCCAATCTCACTAGATTGTTCTTATGTGTGTGACCCTGTAGGTTTCCGTAACATTGACAATTATAATAAATCACTATTTATTACAATAAACAGTGAGCGGTATCTAGCAACACATCACTGCTACTCAAGTTACGAGAAATTAACATGTGATCTAAACATAACCTCTTGTGATAATATCAGTGTGTATAATTACCCCTTTGCCCTTTATGTCTATATTGAACACAAAACATACTTGGTGTCATCTTTGTCCAGTTCAATATTGGGCCCATGACATTTATCCTGTTATGCAGGATTGGCAAATTCCATCTAGGTCACTACTGTCCCTCAGCATGCTTTGTGAAGTACCCATCAACTGCCTTTATGGTTATCCTGTTACGGACAACGTTAGATCAGCAACAAAGTACTTGACTCCACATCTAGGGTACAAAGTGGTTTCAGGTCTAAGGGCGGTTTACACCATTATCACCATGAGAGTAACTTATGACACTTTGCATAACTTTGCATGTAGTACTCTCATAGCGGGTCAATCCAGTATAAATATTACTCCTAATATTTATACCTACGTCAAGACTTGATAACTCCTTATCCCATGATCCATGAGATGTGATCATCAGTCTATCTTCATAATAGTCTTTATGCTTTAAGGTTATCCCCTTTACCTTAAAGCTCAACTACGGATACTTTAAGAATAGTGTCCTTATGTTTAATATTATCTCATGATTAAGTCACACTTAATTATTAAACGGACTTTCTATTCTAGGGACTTCATTATTTTGCAACCTTACAAATATAATAAAGAAATGCCATATTTATATTCAAACTCCTAAAGCAAATACTATGAAAATAGATTGGCTCTTAGGGCTTACTCCAACACATGCTGGTTCGCGTATCGGGTGAGTTCGTGATATCGACCATATTCTATGTAACGCTTGCTGTTGCATTTGCAATCTTGCAACAAACTTTTATATCGAGATAAAATGGGAGAAAATACGGTCTATATAGCCACAATTACTATTGCAATGTATTTGCTAATTGGTTCATTTTATTTTATTTTGTGACGCAGGTGGGCATTTGTAAAAGACATTGAAGTTGCTAAAAAGATGATAAGATTCGTACAGTTAAACTCCATTGGCGTGTCAAGAGAATCCCAAATTCGAGCTGCTAAGATGATTGGAGTGATTTGTGATGGTTACAAAAATTTAAAGTCCATTGAATCTGATCACCTCTTTTTTGATTATAGCAAAAGACTCATGAAAGAAAGGTGGGAGAAATTTAAGGGAGCTATTGAGAAAAGCAAGGTTTTTACCTTGACCAAATACCCAACTTCCTATTGTCACTTCAACAAGGACTTATCTGAGCAATACCCAGGTAATATATTTTCACCTATGAAATCTGAAAACACATGGACACCAATAGTAAATCTGAAAATGAATTTATTAAATGTGTTACATGTTTCCGTGTCATGTCAATATTAGCCATCTGACAACACTTTCGATTAAAAATGCATGAGTTACATATTTCCACTAGTTATTAGTGTTTTGTTGATTTTTGTTTTTCACTAATTTTTTTTTTTAAAATTCCTATACAGCTTTTGCATGGTTGAAGTGCTTGGAGGGCATAAAAGATGGCGAGAGTTATTTGGAAAAATTGAAGATTCGTACAAGAGGAGGGGGGAGATTTGGTGTCGATGCAAAGTATGTTAGGGTTAGCATGATTGGTACAGAGGACGAGTTCATTGAATTATGTACAAGATTGTCAAATGCTAAAAGGGAATGATGTTGGAACCATAAAAAATGTCATATGTAGTGTTAGCTAGATAGCTTGAGTTTCATCAAAATATATAAAAATACATCATTTATGCTATTAAGATAGAGGATGTTTGATGATTAAACATCATAGATAGGAGTCGTGGATCTTAATTATTAGTTCAATTTTGATAGAAATCATTTATATAGAATTTAATTTTGGCCTAAAGTGAGTTCATAGTCAATGATTTATATGTTTTTTTTCTTTCTTTTTTTTGACAAGAATGATTTATATGTTTTAAATTCATAGTTTATGTTTTCTTTACAAAATTTTACCGAATATTGAATTGTTAATAACATGACATTATTGAAATCAATTTTAAGAGCAAAATTTCCCCAAAAACATTTTCTATCAAAAAGATTAATAGCTTCCGAAGTGTTGCTGATGCATTCCTCTATATTTTTGCAATAACTAATACTCAAATGATCTTAAAAGTTTTATAATGTGGCATTATGTCATTTGGCCACATTGAAAATTAGTAAATTAACATATTAAAATAATTCATTACAAACTTAGAAAACTCAAAAAGACATTTTTTATTTTATTTTAAAAAAAGTTAAAAATTAAGATAATTATACTATATGTCCACTCAATAACAGACAAAATCAAACTAATCCCATTTGCAGTACCAACAACGATGGATTCATCTAGCTACACTATGTTACTAACAACTGATGCATTATAAACTTCTTCATCACCCTTCCCACTTTTACTCCAAAAAATAAGCTCTGCAATCACCAATGTCTCCCAATAGCAAATGATTCACTATCTATCACAAATAACTCTACCAAATTATGCAGAAACTTTTGATTATTAGTAAGCAAAGGCAAATAAGAGTTTTCCAGAGAGTGCCTCGACAGGAGTTGCCAAGATAAGTTATAAATTAAAGTGAACGATGCTACAGTGTTATTATAATGTTATGTCTAATTTTGATTGATTAAAACACATGTGCGGATCGACTTGCTAACCATGGACATTCTATTTTAGACTTTACTTGGTGGAACTCTTTGCCACAATTTCTCAGGGGAGCTTTCATCAATGAAAAATTCAGACTCCCCCATTATCGTTTTGCTTAGTCTCAGTTATTTCTTCTAGGGTCAGGCCTAGCCCCCCTCTTTTGTAAATATCTTTTTCTATATATATATATATATATATATATATATATATATATATATATATATATATATATATATATATATATATATATATATATATATATATATATATATATATATATATATTATTATGAGCTATAGGTTTGGTATAAGAATTTATGGGGGTGCCAACTTAGTTGAGACGTCTACTCATTTCTTGAAGCCTAGATGCTCTTAACTTATCAAAAAAAAAAATTGATTACAACACCAACTGTCGTATGCAGTGGTATAGAGATGGGATAATGACGAGATATTGTTCTCGGTCTCTAATCTTTGGTTCTTTTAACTTTTTAATTCCATCCTAAAATTTTGATTCTTTTAAAAAACCAACACGAAATTAATGATGTTTTACTACTTATATTCTTACAAAAACCAAACACATTCATTAAATGAAATTTACAATTCTTTAATAAATTAAGAAATACTTCTAAATGCCCACAATTTAATTAATTTAATATAATTGAATAAAATTACTTATTAAAGAAGAAGATGGATCAACATATTAGAGGGGATGTTGCTAATCATATACCACGTATTCTGTTAAAAATATAAAGTAATATTATCTGCTAATGGATCATATACGATGGATTAGAGGGGGGGAGGTTCCTAATCATATACAATGAATTTTGTTAATAAATATAGGAATATTATCTGCTAATGTAATTTTTATTTTGCTTATCTGATTGTTTTTTGCTTATATTATCACTATATTTTTTTGCTGAATATTACTATACACATTCAATGCATTTAGATGTTTTTTAAACCTTAGATGTCGGCGTGTTGATTCATCCTCATTGGAACGCAAATGTCAATTTTTTTATGAACCAACGCAATGGTCAAATATGGCAAGAACACAAAATAGTCAAGTTTTTTTTTATGAACCATCGCAATGGTTAAATATGTTAAGAACAAAAAAAGAATAACATTATATAAAAGGGAGAATGAATTAGGGAGACAAATAAAGGAGATATTATTATTCATCTCCTTCACATAATGTTTTTCCTCTCACTATATATATGAATGCAAACTATAACAACTAAATAAAAACAAAAAACAACCAAGAGTGAAAGATATAAACACACATCGTCATCAACAAAACAAAAAGCATATTAATATATTAAAGAATGGTGGTCTCTACTATTAATGGTACTTCACCTTTGTCACATTCCAATGGCACAACAATACCCCTCTCTACTTTCTCACGCAATTCCTTTGTCAATGTTGAGAAGTAAATTATCTTTATTTCCACCTCCATTTACAAGTCGTATTATTTTACTATGCAATTATTATTATTATATATTATTATTGTTATTTTTATTTTTAGACACAAGTTAATTATTTAAGGGGCAAAATTTGGCAGGGGTGATCCAGTGGCATTCCGGCCATATTGGGAGAAGGTGAGAGATGAATGTACGGTAGAGATCAAAGGTGACGAATGGATGAGTTACCTTGGTGATACAAACAACTTATGTTGGTATATGGTGCCACAAATGAGGGATGCAATTTTGAGGCTCCACAATGTGGTTGGTAATGCTGTCACAAAAGATAAGTTCTTAGTATTAGGGACAGGTTCTTCTCAACTCTACCAAGCTCTTCTTTATGCACTCTCTCCTTCAGAATCCTCTCATCGTCCCATTAATGTTGTTGCTGCTGCACCTTATTATTCGGTAATTTTTCTTTAGTTTCAATTATTTTAGCTGAGTAAGATTTATTTACAAACAATTTATTCATTTTAAAAAATATTTGTTCCTACAAATTCTACTTTTCACTTTGTCCTTTGAAAATACAAAAGATATGTAGTTTGAGTCTCGCTGAATTTTTTTATGAATAAAAAATATTTAACAAATATTTTTCAATTTCGAAACTACTTCATGAAATGGCTTGATCTAATCCTACATATAAATCATGACTTATTAGTGTTTGATTGAAAGGTTTACTAAGAACGCCGCTTATGTTTAATTTGCAGGAATACAAAGACGCAACTGATATCTTGCAATCAAGGCTATTTCAATGGACCGGTGATGCTGCTCTGTATGATAAAGATGAACCTTACATAGAGGTTGTGACCTCCCCAAACAACCCTGATGGGACTCTTCGTGTACCGGTAGTGAACTCTGGAGTTGAAGGGAAAATCATTTATGACTTGGCCTATTACTGGCCGCAATACGCTCCCATTACTGATCAGCTTGACCATGATGTTATGGTCTTCACATTCTCCAAATGCACCGGTCATGCTGGTTCGCGTATCGGGTGAGTTCGTGATATCGACCATATTCTATGTAACGCTTGCTGTTGCATTTGCAATCTTGCAACAAACTTTTATATCGAGATAAAATGGGAGAAAATACGGTCTATATAGCCACAATTACTATTGCAATGTATTTGCTAATTGGTTCATTTTATTTTATTTTGTGACGCAGGTGGGCATTTGTAAAAGACATTGAAGTTGCTAAAAAGATGATAAGATTCGTACAGTTAAACTCCATTGGCGTGTCAAGAGAATCCCAAATTCGAGCTGCTAAGATGATTGGAGTGATTTGTGATGGTTACAAAAATTTAAAGTCCATTGAATCTGATCACCTCTTTTTTTATTATAGCAAAAGACTCATGAAAGAAAGGTGGGAGAAATTTAAGGGAGCTATTGAGAAAAGCAAGGTTTTTACCTTGACCAAATACCCAACTTCCTATTGTCACTTCAACAAGGACTTATCTGAGCAATACCCAGGTAATATATTTTCACCTATGAAATCTGAAAACACATGGACACCAATAGTAAATCTGAAAATGAATTTATTAAATATGTTACATGTTTCTGTGTCATGTCAATATTAGCCATCTGACAACACTTTCGATTAAAAATGCATGAGTTACATATTTCCACTAGTTATTAGTGTTTTGTTGATTTTTGTTTTTCACTAATTTTTTTTTTTAAAATTCCTATACAGCTTTTGCATGGTTGAAGTGCTTGGAGGGCATAAAAGATGGCGAGAGTTATTTGGAAAAATTGAAGATTCGTACAAGAGGAGGGGGGAGATTTGGTGTCGATGCAAAGTATGTTAGGGTTAGCATGATTGGTACAGAGGACGAGTTCATTGAATTATGTACAAGATTGTCAAATGCTAAAAGGGAATGATGTTGGAACCATAAAAAATGTCATATGTAGTGTTAGCTAGATAGCTTGAGTTTCATCAAAATATATAAAAATACATCATTTCTGCTATTAAGATAGAGGATGTTTGATGATTAAACATCATAGATAGGAGTCGTGGATCTTAATTATTAGTTCAATTTTGATAGAAATCATTTATATAGAATTTAATTTTGGCCTAAAGTGAGTTCATAGTCAATGATTTATATGTTTTTTTTTCTTTCTTTTTTTTGACAAGAATGATTTATATGTTTTAAATTCATAGTTTATGTTTTCTTTACAAAATTTTACCGAATATTGAATTGTTAATAACATGACATTATTGAAATCAATTTTAAGAGCAAAATTTCCCCAAAAACATTTTCTATCAAAAAGATTAATAGCTTCCGAAGTGTTGCTGATGCATTCCTCTATATTTTTGCAATAACTAATACTCAAATGATCTTAAAAGTTTTATAATGTGGCATTATGTCATTTGGCCACATTGAAAATTAGTAAATTAACATATTAAAATAATTCATTACAAACTTAGAAAACTCAAAAAGACATTTTTTATTTTATTTTAAAAAAAGTTAAAAATTAAGATAATTATACTATATGTCCACTCAATAACAGACAAAATCAAACTAATCCCATTTGCAGTACCAACAACGATGGATTCATCTAGCTACACTATGTTACTAACAACTGATGCATTATAAACTTCTTCATCACCCTTCCCACTTTTACTCCAAAAAATAAGCTCTGCAATCACCAATGTCTCCCAATAGCAAATGATTCACTATCTATCACAAATAACTCTACCAAATTATGCAGAAACTTTTGATTATTAGTCAGCAAAGGCAAATAAGAGTTTTCCAGAGAGTGCCTCGACAGGAGTTGCCAAGATAAGTTATAAATTAAAGTGAACGATGCTACAGTGTTATTATAATGTTATGTCTAATTTTGATTGATTAAAACACATGTGCGGATCGACTTGCTAACCATGGACATTCTATTTTAGACTTTACTTGGTGGAACTCTTTGCCACAATTTCTCAGGGGAGCTTTCATCAATGAAAAATTCAGACTCCCCCATTATCGTTTTGCTTAGTCTCAGTTATTTCTTCTAGGGTCAGGCCTAGCCCCCCTCTTTTGTAAATATCTTTTTCTATATATATATATATATATATATATATATATATTATGAGCTATAGGTTTGGTATAAGAATGTTTGGGGGTGCCAACTTAGTTGAGACGTCTACTCATTTCTTGAAGCCTAGATGCTCTTAACTTATCAAAAAAAAAAAATTGATTACAACACCAACTGTCGTATGCAGTGGTATAGAGATGGGATAATGACGAGATATTGCTCTCGGTCTCTAATCTTTGGTTCTTTTAACTTTTTAATTCCATCCTAAAATTTTGATTCTTTTAAAAAACCAACACGAAATTAATGATGTTTTACTACTTATATTCTTACAAAAACCAAACACATTCATTAAATGAAATTTACAATTCTTTAATAAATTAAGAAATACTTCTAAATGCCCACAATTTAATTAATTTAATATAATTGAATAAAATTACTTATTAAAGAAGAAGATGGATCAACATATTAGAGGGGATGTTGCTAATCATATACCACGTATTCTGTTAAAAATATAAAATAATATTATCTGCTAATGGATCATATACGATGGATTAGAGGGGGGGAGGTTCCTAATCATATACAATGAATTTTGTTAATAAATATAGGAATATTATCTGCTAATGTAATTTTTATTTTGCTTATCTGATTGTTTTTTGCTTATATTATCACTATATTTTTTTTTGCTGAATATTACTATACACATTCAATGCATTTAGATGTTTTTTAAACCTTAGATGTCGGCGTGTTGATTCATCCTCATTGCAACGCAAATGTCAATTTTTTTATGAACCAACGCAATGGTCAAATATGGCAAGAACACAAAATAGTCAAGTTTTTTTTTTATGAACCATCGCAATGGTTAAATATGTTAAGATCAAAAAAAGAATAACATTATATAAAAGGGAGAATGAATTAGGGAGACAAATAAAGGAGATATTATTATTCATCTCCTTCACATAATGTTTTTCCTCTCACTATATATATGAATGCAAACTATAACAACTAAATAAAAACAAAAAACAACCAAGAGTGAAAGATATAAACACACATCGTCATCAACAAAACAAAAAGCATATTAATATATTAAAGAATGGTGGTCTCTACTATTAATGGTACTTCACCTTTGTCACATTCCAATGGCACAACAATACCCCTCTCTACTTTCTCACGCAATTCCTTTGTCAATGTTGAGAAGTAAATTATCTTTATTTCCACCTCCATTTACAAGTCGTATTATTTTACTATGCATTATTATTATTATTATATATTATTATTGTTATTTTTATTTTTAGACACAAGTTAATTATTTAAGGGGCAAAATTTGGCAGGGGTGATCCAGTGGCATTCCGGCCATATTGGGAGAAGGTGAGAGATGAATGTACGGTAGAGATCAAAGGTGACGAATGGATGAGTTACCTTGGTGATACAAACAACTTATGTTGGTATATGGTGCCACAAATGAGGGATGCAATTTTGAGGCTCCACAATGTGGTCGGTAATGCTGTCACAAAAGATAAGTTCTTAGTATTAGGGACAGGTTCTTCTCAACTCTACCAAGCTCTTCTTTATGCACTCTCTCCTTCAGAATCCTCTCATCGTCCCATTAATGTTGTTGCTGCTGCACCTTATTATTCGGTAATTTTTCTTTAGTTTCAATTATTTTAGCTGAGTAAGATTTATTTACAAACAATTTATTCATTTTAAAAAATATTTGTTCCTACAAATTCTACTTTTCACTTTGTCCTTTGAAAATACAAAAGATATGTAGTTTGAGTCTCGCTGAATTTTTTTATGAATAAAAAATATTTAAAATATATTTTTCAATTTCGAAATTACTTCATGAAATGGCTTGATCTAATCCTACATATAAATCATGACTTATTAGTGTTTGATTGAAAGGTTTACTAAGAACGCCGCTTGTGTTTAATTTGCAGGAATACAAAGACGCAACTGATATCTTGCAATCAAGGCTATTTCAATGGACCGGTGATGCTGCTCTGTATGATAAAGATGAACCTTACATAGAGGTTGTGACCTCCCCAAACAACCCTGATGGGACTCTTCGTGTACCGGTAGTGAACTCTGGAGTTGAAGGGAAAATCATTTATGACTTGGCCTATTACTGGCCGCAATACACTCCCATTACTGATCAGCTTGACCATGATGTTATGGTCTTCACATTCTCCAAATGCACCGGTCATGCTGGTTCGCGTATCGGGTGAGTTCGTGATATCGACCATATTCTATGTAACGCTTGCTGTTGCATTTGCAATCTTGCAACAAACTTTTATATCGAGATAAAATGGGAGAAAATACGGTCTATATAGCCACAATTACTATTGCAATGTATTTGCTAATTGGTTCATTTTATTTTATTTTGTGACGCAGGTGGGCATTTGTAAAAGACATTGAAGTTGCTAAAAAGATGATAAGATTCGTACAGTTAAACTCCATTGGCGTGTCAAGAGAATCCCAAATTCGAGCTGCTAAGATGATTGGAGTGATTTGTGATGGTTACAAAAATTTAAAGTCCATTGAATCTGATCACCTCTTTTTTGATTATAGCAAAAGACTCATGAAAGAAAGGTGGGAGAAATTTAAGGGAGCTATTGAGAAAAGCAAGGTTTTTACCTTGACCAAATACCCAACTTCCTATTGTCACTTCAACAAGGACTTATCTGAGCAATACCCAGGTAATATATTTTCACCTATGAAATCTGAAAACACATGGACACCAATAGTAAATCTGAAAATGAATTTATTAAATGTGTTACATGTTTCCGTGTCATGTCAATATTAGCCATCTGACAACACTTTCGATTAAAAATGCATGAGTTACATATTTCCACTAGTTATTAGTGTTTTGTTGATTTTTGTTTTTCACTAATTTTTTTTTTAAAATTCCTATACAGCTTTTGCATGGTTGAAGTGCTTGGAGGGCATAAAAGATGGCGAGAGTTATTTGGAAAAATTGAAGATTCGTACAAGAGGAGGGGGGAGATTTGGTGTCGATGCAAAGTATGTTAGGGTTAGCATGATTGGTACAGAGGACGAGTTCATTGAATTATGTACAAGATTGTCAAATGCTAAAAGGGAATGATGTTGGAACCATAAAAAATGTCATATGTAGTGTTAGCTAGATAGCTTGAGTTTCATCAAAATATATAAAAATACATCATTTCTGCTATTAAGATAGAGGATGTTTGATGATTAAACATCATAGATAGGAGTCGTGGATCTTAATTATTAGTTCAATTTTGATAGAAATCATTTATATAGAATTTAATTTTGGCCTAAAGTGAGTTCATAGTCAATGATTTATATGTTTTTTTTCTTTCTTTTTTTTGACAAGAATGATTTATATGTTTTAAATTCATAGTTTATGTTTTCTTTACAAAATTTTACCGAATATTGAATTGTTAATAACATGACATTATTGAAATCAATTTTAAGAGCAAAATTTCCCCAAAAACATTTTCTATCAAAAAGATTAATAGCTTCCGAAGTGTTGCTGATGCATTCCTCTATATTTTTGCAATAACTAATACTCAAATGATCTTAAAAGTTTTATAATGTGGCATTATGTCATTTGGCCACATTGAAAATTAGTAAATTAACATATTAAAATAATTCATTACAAACTTAGAAAACTCAAAAAGACATTTTTTATTTTATTTTAAAAAAAGTTAAAAATTAAGATAATTATACTATATGTCCACTCAATAACAGACAAAATCAAACTAATCCCATTTGCAGTACCAACAACGATGGATTCATCTAGCTACACTATGTTACTAACAACTGATGCATTATAAACTTCTTCATCACCCTTCCCACTTTTACTCCAAAAAATAAGCTCTGCAATCACCAATGTCTCCCAATAGCAAATGATTCACTATCTATCACAAATAACTCTACCAAATTATGCAGAAACTTTTGATTATTAGTCAGCAAAGGCAAATAAGAGTTTTCCAGAGAGTGCCTCGACAGGAGTTGCCAAGATAAGTTATAAATTAAAGTGAACGATGCTACAGTGTTATTATAATGTTATGTCTAATTTTGATTGATTAAAACACATGTGCGGATCGACTTGCTAACCATGGACATTCTATTTTAGACTTTACTTGGTGGAACTCTTTGCCACAATTTCTCAGGGGAGCTTTCATCAATGAAAAATTCAGACTCCCCCATTATCGTTTTGCTTAGTCTCAGTTATTTCTTCTAGGGTCAGGCCTAGCCCCCCTCTTTTGTAAATATCTTTTTCTATTTATATATATATATATATATTATATATATATATATATATATATATATTATGAGCTATAGGTTTGGTATAAGAATGTTTGGGGGTGCCAACTTAGTTGAGACGTCTACTCATTTCTTGAAGCCTAGATGCTCTTAACTTATCAAAAAAAAAAATTGATTACAACACCAACTGTCGTATGCAGTGGTATAGAGATGGGATAATGACGAGATATTGCTCTCGGTCTCTAATCTTTGGTTCTTTTAACTTTTTAATTCCATCCTAAAATTTTGATTCTTTTAAAAAACCAACACGAAATTAATGATGTTTTACTACTTATATTCTTACAAAAACCAAACACATTCATTAAATGAAATTTACAATTCTTTAATAAATTAAGAAATACTTCTAAATGCCCACAATTTAATTAATTTAATATAATTGAATAAAATTACTTATTAAAGAAGAAGATGGATCAACATATTAGAGGGGATGTTGCTAATCATATACCACGTATTCTGTTAAAAATATAAAATAATATTATCTGCTAATGGATCATATACGATGGATTAGAGGGGGGGAGGTTCCTAATCATATACAATGAATTTTGTTAATAAATATAGGAATATTATCTGCTAATGTAATTTTTATTTTGCTTATCTGATTGTTTTTTGCTTATATTATCACTATTTTTTTTTTGCTGAATATTACTATACACATTCAATGCATTTAGATGTTTTTTAAACCTTAGATGTCGGCGTGTTGATTCATCCTCATTGCAACGCAAATGTCAATTTTTTTATGAACCAACGCAATGGTCAAATATGGCAAGAACACAAAATAGTCAAGTTTTTTTTTTATGAACCATCGCAATGGTTAAATATGTTAAGATCAAAAAAAGAATAACATTATATAAAAGGGAGAATGAATTAGGGAGACAAATAAAGGAGATATTATTATTCATCTCCTTCACATAATGTTTTTCCTCTCACTATATATATGAATGCAAACTATAACAACTAAATAAAAACAAAAAACAACCAAGAGTGAAAGATATAAACACACATCGTCATCAACAAAACAAAAAGCATATTAATATATTAAAGAATGGTGGTCTCTACTATTAATGGTACTTCACCTTTGTCACATTCCAATGGCACAACAATACCCCTCTCTACTTTCTCACGCAATTCCTTTGTCAATGTTGAGAAGTAAATTATCTTTATTTCCACCTCCATTTACAAGTCGTATTATTTTACTATGCAATTATTATTATTATTATATATTATTATTGTTATTTTTATTTTTAGACACAAGTTAATTATTTAAGGGGCAAAATTTGGCAGGGGTGATCCAGTGGCATTCCGGCCATATTGGGAGAAGGTGAGAGATGAATGTACGGTAGAGATCAAAGGTGACGAATGGATGAGTTACCTTGGTGATACAAACAACTTATGTTGGTATATGGTGCCACAAATGAGGGATGCAATTTTGAGGCTCCACAATGTGGTCGGTAATGCTGTCACAAAAGATAAGTTCTTAGTATTAGGGACAGGTTCTTCTCAACTCTACCAAGCTCTTCTTTATGCACTCTCTCCTTCAGAATCCTCTCATCGTCCCATTAATGTTGTTGCTGCTGCACCTTATTATTCGGTAATTTTTCTTTAGTTTCAATTATTTTAGCTGAGTAAGATTTATTTACAAACAATTTATTCATTTTAAAAAATATTTGTTCCTACAAATTCTACTTTTCACTTTGTCCTTTGAAAATACAAAAGATATGTAGTTTGAGTCTCGCTGAATTTTTTTATGAATAAAAAATATTTAAAATATATTTTTCAATTTCGAAATTACTTCATGAAATGGCTTGATCTAATCCTACATATAAATCATGACTTATTAGTGTTTGATTGAAAGGTTTACTAAGAACGCCGCTTGTGTTTAATTTGCAGGAATACAAAGACGCAACTGATATCTTGCAATCAAGGCTATTTCAATGGACCGGTGATGCTGCTCTGTATGATAAAGATGAACCTTACATAGAGGTTGTGACCTCCCCAAATAACCCTGATGGGACTCTTCGTGTACCGCTAGTGAACTCTGGAGTTGAAGGGAAAATCATTTATGACTTGGCCTATTACTGGCCGCAATACACTCCCATTACTGATCAGCTTGACCATGATGTTATGGTCTTCACATTCTCCAAATGCACCGGTCATGCTGGTTCGCGTATCGGGTGAGTTCGTGATATCGACCATATTCTATGTAACGCTTGCTGTTGCATTTGCAATCTTGCAACAAACTTTTATATCGAGATAAAATGGGAGAAAATACGGTCTATATAGCCACAATTACTATTGCAATGTATTTGCTAATTGGTTCATTTTATTTTATTTTGTGACGCAGGTGGGCATTTGTAAAAGACATTGAAGTTGCTAAAAAGATGATAAGATTCGTACAGTTAAACTCCATTGGCGTGTCAAGAGAATCCCAAATTCGAGCTGCTAAGATGATTGGAGTGATTTGTGATGGTTACAAAAATTTAAAGTCCATTGAATCTGATCACCTCTTTTTTGATTATAGCAAAAGACTCATGAAAGAAAGGTGGGAGAAATTTAAGGGAGCTATTGAGAAAAGCAAGGTTTTTACCTTGACCAAATACCCAACTTCCTATTGTCACTTCAACAAGGACTTATCTGAGCAATACCCAGGTAATATATTTTCACCTATGAAATCTGAAAACACATGGACACCAATAGTAAATCTGAAAATGAATTTATTAAATGTGTTACATGTTTTCGTGTCATGTCAATATTAGCCATCTGACAACACTTTCGATTAAAAATGCATGAGTTACATATTTCCACTAGTTATTAGTGTTTTGTTGATTTTTGTTTTTCACTAATTTTTTTTTTTAAAATTCCTATACAGCTTTTGCATGGTTGAAGTGCTTGGAGGGCATAAAAGATGGCGAGAGTTATTTGGAAAAATTGAAGATTCGTACAAGAGGAGGGGGGAGATTTGGTGTCGATGCAAAGTATGTTAGGGTTAGCATGATTGGTACAGAGGACGAGTTCATTGAATTATGTACAAGATTGTCAAATGCTAAAAGGGAATGATGTTGGAACCATAAAAAATGTCATATGTAGTGTTAGCTAGATAGCTTGAGTTTCATCAAAATATATAAAAATACATCATTTATGCTATTAAGATAGAGGATGTTTGATGATTAAACATCATAGATAGGAGTCGTGGATCTTAATTATTAGTTCAATTTTGATAGAAATCATTTATATAGAATTTAATTTTGGCCTAAAGTGAGTTCATAGTCAATGATTTATATGTTTTTTTTCTTTCTTTTTTTTGACAAGAATGATTTATATGTTTTAAATTCATAGTTTATGTTTTCTTTACAAAATTTTACCGAATATTGAATTGTTAATAACATGACATTATTGAAATCAATTTTAAGAGCAAAATTTCCCCAAAAACATTTTCTATCAAAAAGATTAATAGCTTCCGAAGTGTTGCTGATGCATTCCTCTATATTTTTGCAATAACTAATACTCAAATGATCTTAAAAGTTTTATAATGTGGCA
Organism: Trifolium pratense; assembly: GCF_020283565.1. NCBI lineage: Eukaryota > Viridiplantae > Streptophyta > Magnoliopsida > Fabales > Fabaceae > Trifolium > Trifolium pratense. The sequence goes on from NC_060065.1 coordinate 40,377,981, forward strand.
TTATGTCATTTGGCCACATTGAAAATTAGTAAATTAACATATTAAAATAATTCATTACAAACTTAGAAAACTCAAAAAGACATTTTTTATTTTATTTTAAAAAAAGTTAAAAATTAAGATAATTATACTATATGTCCACTCAATAACAGACAAAATCAAACTAATCCCATTTGCAGTACCAACAACGATGGATTCATCTAGCTACACTATGTTACTAACAACTGATGCATTATAAACTTCTTCATCACCCTTCCCACTTTTACTCCAAAAAATAAGCTCTGCAATCACCAATGTCTCCCAATAGCAAATGATTCACTATCTATCACAAATAACTCTACCAAATTATGCAGAAACTTTTGATTATTAGTCAGCAAAGGCAAATAAGAGTTTTCCAGAGAGTGCCTCGACAGGAGTTGCCAAGATAAGTTATAAATTAAAGTGAACGATGCTACAGTGTTATTATAATGTTATGTCTAATTTTGATTGATTAAAACACATGTGCGGATCGACTTGCTAACCATGGACATTCTATTTTAGACTTTACTTGGTGGAACTCTTTGCCACAATTTCTCAGGGGAGCTTTCATCAATGAAAAATTCAGACTCCCCCATTATCGTTTTGCTTAGTCTCAGTTATTTCTTCTAGGGTCAGGCCTAGCCCCCCTCTTTTGTAAATATCTTTTTCTATTTATATATATATATATATATATATATATATATATATATATATATATATATATATATATATATATATTATTATGAGCTATAGGTTTGGTATAAGAATGTTTGGGGGTGCCAACTTAGTTGAGACGTCTACTCATTTCTTGAAGCCTAGATGCTCTTAACTTATCAAAAAAAAAAATTGATTACAACACCAACTGTCGTATGCAGTGGTATAGAGATGGGATAATGACGAGATATTGCTCTCGGTCTCTAATCTTTGGTTCTTTTAACTTTTTAATTCCATCCTAAAATTTTGATTCTTTTAAAAAACCAACACGAAATTAATGATGTTTTACTACTTATATTCTTACAAAAACCAAACACATTCATTAAATGAAATTTACAATTCTTTAATAAATTAAGAAATACTTCTAAATGCCCACAATTTAATTAATTTAATATAATTGAATAAAATTACTTATTAAAGAAGAAGATGGATCAACATATTAGAGGGGATGTTGCTAATCATATACCACGTATTCTGTTAAAAATATAAAATAATATTATCTGCTAATGGATCATATACGATGGATTAGAGGGGGGGAGGTTCCTAATCATATACAATGAATTTTGTTAATAAATATAGGAATATTATCTGCTAATGTAATTTTTATTTTGCTTATCTGATTGTTTTTTGCTTATATTATCACTATATTTTTTTTGCTGAATATTACTATACACATTCAATGCATTTAGATGTTTTTTAAACCTTAGATGTCGGCGTGTTGATTCATCCTCATTGCAACGCAAATGTCAATTTTTTTATGAACCAACGCAATGGTCAAATATGGCAAGAACACAAAATAGTCAAGTTTTTTTTTTATGAACCATCGCAATGGTTAAATATGTTAAGATCAAAAAAAGAATAACATTATATAAAAGGGAGAATGAATTAGGGAGACAAATAAAGGAGATATTATTATTCATCTCCTTCACATAATGTTTTTCCTCTCACTATATATATGAATGCAAACTATAACAACTAAATAAAAACAAAAAACAACCAAGAGTGAAAGATATAAACACACATCGTCATCAACAAAACAAAAAGCATATTAATATATTAAAGAATGGTGGTCTCTACTATTAATGGTACTTCACCTTTGTCACATTCCAATGGCACAACAATACCCCTCTCTACTTTCTCACGCAATTCCTTTGTCAATGTTGAGAAGTAAATTATCTTTATTTCCACCTCCATTTACAAGTCGTATTATTTTACTATGCAATTATTATTATTATTATATATTATTATTGTTATTTTTATTTTTAGACACAAGTTAATTATTTAAGGGGCAAAATTTGGCAGGGGTGATCCAGTGGCATTCCGGCCATATTGGGAGAAGGTGAGAGATGAATGTACGGTAGAGATCAAAGGTGACGAATGGATGAGTTACCTTGGTGATACAAACAACTTATGTTGGTATATGGTGCCACAAATGAGGGATGCAATTTTGAGGCTCCACAATGTGGTCGGTAATGCTGTCACAAAAGATAAGTTCTTAGTATTAGGGACAGGTTCTTCTCAACTCTACCAAGCTCTTCTTTATGCACTCTCTCCTTCAGAATCCTCTCATCGTCCCATTAATGTTGTTGCTGCTGCACCTTATTATTCGGTAATTTTTCTTTAGTTTCAATTATTTTAGCTGAGTAAGATTTATTTACAAACAATTTATTCATTTTAAAAAATATTTGTTCCTACAAATTCTACTTTTCACTTTGTCCTTTGAAAATACAAAAGATATGTAGTTTGAGTCTCGCTGAATTTTTTTATGAATAAAAAATATTTAAAATATATTTTTCAATTTCGAAATTACTTCATGAAATGGCTTGATCTAATCCTACATATAAATCATGACTTATTAGTGTTTGATTGAAAGGTTTACTAAGAACGCCGCTTGTGTTTAATTTGCAGGAATACAAAGACGCAACTGATATCTTGCAATCAAGGCTATTTCAATGGACCGGTGATGCTGCTCTGTATGATAAAGATGAACCTTACATAGAGGTTGTGACCTCCCCAAATAACCCTGATGGGACTCTTCGTGTACCGCTAGTGAACTCTGGAGTTGAAGGGAAAATCATTTATGACTTGGCCTATTACTGGCCGCAATACACTCCCATTACTGATCAGCTTGACCATGATGTTATGGTCTTCACATTCTCCAAATGCACCGGTCATGCTGGTTCGCGTATCGGGTGAGTTCGTGATATCGACCATATTCTATGTAACGCTTGCTGTTGCATTTGCAATCTTGCAACAAACTTTTATATCGAGATAAAATGGGAGAAAATACGGTCTATATAGCCACAATTACTATTGCAATGTATTTGCTAATTGGTTCATTTTATTTTATTTTGTGACGCAGGTGGGCATTTGTAAAAGACATTGAAGTTGCTAAAAAGATGATAAGATTCGTACAGTTAAACTCCATTGGCGTGTCAAGAGAATCCCAAATTCGAGCTGCTAAGATGATTGGAGTGATTTGTGATGGTTACAAAAATTTAAAGTCCATTGAATCTGATCACCTCTTTTTTGATTATAGCAAAAGACTCATGAAAGAAAGGTGGGAGAAATTTAAGGGAGCTATTGAGAAAAGCAAGGTTTTTACCTTGACCAAATACCCAACTTCCTATTGTCACTTCAACAAGGACTTATCTGAGCAATACCCAGGTAATATATTTTCACCTATGAAATCTGAAAACACATGGACACCAATAGTAAATCTGAAAATGAATTTATTAAATGTGTTACATGTTTTCGTGTCATGTCAATATTAGCCATCTGACAACACTTTCGATTAAAAATGCATGAGTTACATATTTCCACTAGTTATTAGTGTTTTGTTGATTTTTGTTTTTCACTAATTTTTTTTTTTAAAATTCCTATACAGCTTTTGCATGGTTGAAGTGCTTGGAGGGCATAAAAGATGGCGAGAGTTATTTGGAAAAATTGAAGATTCGTACAAGAGGAGGGGGGAGATTTGGTGTCGATGCAAAGTATGTTAGGGTTAGCATGATTGGTACAGAGGACGAGTTCATTGAATTATGTACAAGATTGTCAAATGCTAAAAGGGAATGATGTTGGAACCATAAAAAATGTCATATGTAGTGTTAGCTAGATAGCTTGAGTTTCATCAAAATATATAAAAATACATCATTTATGCTATTAAGATAGAGGATGTTTGATGATTAAACATCATAGATAGGAGTCGTGGATCTTAATTATTAGTTCAATTTTGATAGAAATCATTTATATAGAATTTAATTTTGGCCTAAAGTGAGTTCATAGTCAATGATTTATATGTTTTTTTTCTTTCTTTTTTTTGACAAGAATGATTTATATGTTTTAAATTCATAGTTTATGTTTTCTTTACAAAATTTTACCGAATATTGAATTGTTAATAACATGACATTATTGAAATCAATTTTAAGAGCAAAATTTCCCCAAAAACATTTTCTATCAAAAAGATTAATAGCTTCCGAAGTGTTGCTGATGCATTCCTCTATATTTTTGCAATAACTAATACTCAAATGATCTTAAAAGTTTTATAATGTGGCATTATGTCATTTGGCCACATTGAAAATTAGTAAATTAACATATTAAAATAATTCATTACAAACTTAGAAAACTCAAAAAGACATTTTTTATTTTATTTTAAAAAAAGTTAAAAATTAAGATAATTATACTATATGTCCACTCAATAACAGACAAAATCAAACTAATCCCATTTGCAGTACCAACAACGATGGATTCATCTAGCTACACTATGTTACTAACAACTGATGCATTATAAACTTCTTCATCACCCTTCCCACTTTTACTCCAAAAAATAAGCTCTGCAATCACCAATGTCTCCCAATAGCAAATGATTCACTATCTATCACAAATAACTCTACCAAATTATGCAGAAACTTTTGATTATTAGTCAGCAAAGGCAAATAAGAGTTTTCCAGAGAGTGCCTCGACAGGAGTTGCCAAGATAAGTTATAAATTAAAGTGAACGATGCTACAGTGTTATTATAATGTTATGTCTAATTTTGATTGATTAAAACACATGTGCGGATCGACTTGCTAACCATGGACATTCTATTTTAGACTTTACTTGGTGGAACTCTTTGCCACAATTTCTCAGGGGAGCTTTCATCAATGAAAAATTCAGACTCCCCCATTATCGTTTTGCTTAGTCTCAGTTATTTCTTCTAGGGTCAGGCCTAGCCCCCCTCTTTTGTAAATATCTTTTTCTATATATATATATATATATATATATATATATATATATATATATATATATATATATATTATTATGAGCTATAGGTTTGGTATAAGAATGTTTGGGGGTGCCAACTTAGTTGAGACGTCTACTCATTTCTTGAAGCCTAGATGCTCTTAACTTATCAAAAAAAAAAATTGATTACAACACCAACTGTCGTATGCAGTGGTATAGAGATGGGATAATGACGAGATATTGCTCTCGGTCTCTAATCTTTGGTTCTTTTAACTTTTTAATTCCATCCTAAAATTTTGATTCTTTTAAAAAACCAACACGAAATTAATGATGTTTTACTACTTATATTCTTACAAAAACCAAACACATTCATTAAATGAAATTTACAATTCTTTAATAAATTAAGAAATACTTCTAAATGCCCACAATTTAATTAATTTAATATAATTGAATAAAATTACTTATTAAAGAAGAAGATGGATCAACATATTAGAGGGGATGTTGCTAATCATATACCACGTATTCTGTTAAAAATATAAAATAATATTATCTGCTAATGGATCATATACGATGGATTAGAGGGGGGGAGGTTCCTAATCATATACAATGAATTTTGTTAATAAATATAGGAATATTATCTGCTAATGTAATTTTTATTTTGCTTATCTGATTGTTTTTTGCTTATATTATCACTATATTTTTTTTGCTGAATATTACTATACACATTCAATGCATTTAGATGTTTTTTAAACCTTAGATGTCGGCGTGTTGATTCATCCTCATTGCAACGCAAATGTCAATTTTTTTATGAACCAACGCAATGGTCAAATATGGCAAGAACACAAAATAGTCAAGTTTTTTTTTTATGAACCATCGCAATGGTTAAATATGTTAAGATCAAAAAAAGAATAACATTATATAAAAGGGAGAATGAATTAGGGAGACAAATAAAGGAGATATTATTATTCATCTCCTTCACATAATGTTTTTCCTCTCACTATATATATGAATGCAAACTATAACAACTAAATAAAAACAAAAAACAACCAAGAGTGAAAGATATAAACACACATCGTCATCAACAAAACAAAAAGCATATTAATATATTAAAGAATGGTGGTCTCTACTATTAATGGTACTTCACCTTTGTCACATTCCAATGGCACAACAATACCCCTCTCTACTTTCTCACGCAATTCCTTTGTCAATGTTGAGAAGTAAATTATCTTTATTTCCACCTCCATTTACAAGTCGTATTATTTTACTATGCAATTATTATTATTATTATATATTATTATTGTTATTTTTATTTTTAGACACAAGTTAATTATTTAAGGGGCAAAATTTGGCAGGGGTGATCCAGTGGCATTCCGGCCATATTGGGAGAAGGTGAGAGATGAATGTACGGTAGAGATCAAAGGTGACGAATGGATGAGTTACCTTGGTGATACAAACAACTTATGTTGGTATATGGTGCCACAAATGAGGGATGCAATTTTGAGGCTCCACAATGTGGTCGGTAATGCTGTCACAAAAGATAAGTTCTTAGTATTAGGGACAGGTTCTTCTCAACTCTACCAAGCTCTTCTTTATGCACTCTCTCCTTCAGAATCCTCTCATCGTCCCATTAATGTTGTTGCTGCTGCACCTTATTATTCGGTAATTTTTCTTTAGTTTCAATTATTTTAGCTGAGTAAGATTTATTTACAAACAATTTATTCATTTTAAAAAATATTTGTTCCTACAAATTCTACTTTTCACTTTGTCCTTTGAAAATACAAAAGATATGTAGTTTGAGTCTCGCTGAATTTTTTTATGAATAAAAAATATTTAAAATATATTTTTCAATTTCGAAATTACTTCATGAAATGGCTTGATCTAATCCTACATATAAATCATGACTTATTAGTGTTTGATTGAAAGGTTTACTAAGAACGCCGCTTGTGTTTAATTTGCAGGAATACAAAGACGCAACTGATATCTTGCAATCAAGGCTATTTCAATGGACCGGTGATGCTGCTCTGTATGATAAAGATGAACCTTACATAGAGGTTGTGACCTCCCCAAATAACCCTGATGGGACTCTTCGTGTACCGCTAGTGAACTCTGGAGTTGAAGGGAAAATCATTTATGACTTGGCCTATTACTGGCCGCAATACACTCCCATTACTGATCAGCTTGACCATGATGTTATGGTCTTCACATTCTCCAAATGCACCGGTCATGCTGGTTCGCGTATCGGGTGAGTTCGTGATATCGACCATATTCTATGTAACGCTTGCTGTTGCATTTGCAATCTTGCAACAAACTTTTATATCGAGATAAAATGGGAGAAAATACGGTCTATATAGCCACAATTACTATTGCAATGTATTTGCTAATTGGTTCATTTTATTTTATTTTGTGACGCAGGTGGGCATTTGTAAAAGACATTGAAGTTGCTAAAAAGATGATAAGATTCGTACAGTTAAACTCCATTGGCGTGTCAAGAGAATCCCAAATTCGAGCTGCTAAGATGATTGGAGTGATTTGTGATGGTTACAAAAATTTAAAGTCCATTGAATCTGATCACCTCTTTTTTGATTATAGCAAAAGACTCATGAAAGAAAGGTGGGAGAAATTTAAGGGAGCTATTGAGAAAAGCAAGGTTTTTACCTTGACCAAATACCCAACTTCCTATTGTCACTTCAACAAGGACTTATCTGAGCAATACCCAGGTAATATATTTTCACCTATGAAATCTGAAAACACATGGACACCAATAGTAAATCTGAAAATGAATTTATTAAATGTGTTACATGTTTTCGTGTCATGTCAATATTAGCCATCTGACAACACTTTCGATTAAAAATGCATGAGTTACATATTTCCACTAGTTATTAGTGTTTTGTTGATTTTTGTTTTTCACTAATTTTTTTTTTAAAATTCCTATACAGCTTTTGCATGGTTGAAGTGCTTGGAGGGCATAAAAGATGGCGAGAGTTATTTGGAAAAATTGAAGATTCGTACAAGAGGAGGGGGGAGATTTGGTGTCGATGCAAAGTATGTTAGGGTTAGCATGATTGGTACAGAGGACGAGTTCATTGAATTATGTACAAGATTGTCAAATGCTAAAAGGGAATGATGTTGGAACCATAAAAAATGTCATATGTAGTGTTAGCTAGATAGCTTGAGTTTCATCAAAATATATAAAAATACATCATTTATGCTATTAAGATAGAGGATGTTTGATGATTAAACATCATAGATAGGAGTCGTGGATCTTAATTATTAGTTCAATTTTGATAGAAATCATTTATATAGAATTTAATTTTGGCCTAAAGTGAGTTCATAGTCAATGATTTATATGTTTTTTTTCTTTCTTTTTTTTGACAAGAATGATTTATATGTTTTAAATTCATAGTTTATGTTTTCTTTACAAAATTTTACCGAATATTGAATTGTTAATAACATGACATTATTGAAATCAATTTTAAGAGCAAAATTTCCCCAAAAACATTTTCTATCAAAAAGATTAATAGCTTCCGAAGTGTTGCTGATGCATTCCTCTATATTTTTGCAATAACTAATACTCAAATGATCTTAAAAGTTTTATAATGTGGCATTATGTCATTTGGCCACATTGAAAATTAGTAAATTAACATATTAAAATAATTCATTACAAACTTAGAAAACTCAAAAAGACATTTTTTATTTTATTTTAAAAAAAGTTAAAAATTAAGATAATTATACTATATGTCCACTCAATAACAGACAAAATCAAACTAATCCCATTTGCAGTACCAACAACGATGGATTCATCTAGCTACACTATGTTACTAACAACTGATGCATTATAAACTTCTTCATCACCCTTCCCACTTTTACTCCAAAAAATAAGCTCTGCAATCACCAATGTCTCCCAATAGCAAATGATTCACTATCTATCACAAATAACTCTACCAAATTATGCAGAAACTTTTGATTATTAGTCAGCAAAGGCAAATAAGAGTTTTCCAGAGAGTGCCTCGACAGGAGTTGCCAAGATAAGTTATAAATTAAAGTGAACGATGCTACAGTGTTATTATAATGTTATGTCTAATTTTGATTGATTAAAACACATGTGCGGATCGACTTGCTAACCATGGACATTCTATTTTAGACTTTACTTGGTGGAACTCTTTGCCACAATTTCTCAGGGGAGCTTTCATCAATGAAAAATTCAGACTCCCCCATTATCGTTTTGCTTAGTCTCAGTTATTTCTTCTAGGGTCAGGCCTAGCCCCCCCACTATTTATATATATATATATATATATATATATATATATATATATATATATATATATATATATATATATATATTATTATGAGCTATAGGTTTGGTATAAGAATGTTTGGGGGTGCCAACTTAGTTGAGACGTCTACTCATTTCTTGAAGCCTAGATGCTCTTAACTTATCAAAAAAAAAAATTGATTACAACACCAACTGTCGTATGCAGTGGTATAGAGATGGGATAATGACGAGATATTGCTCTCGGTCTCTAATCTTTGGTTCTTTTAACTTTTTAATTCCATCCTAAAATTTTGATTCTTTTAAAAAACCAACACGAAATTAATGATGTTTTACTACTTATATTCTTACAAAAACCAAACACATTCATTAAATGAAATTTACAATTCTTTAATAAATTAAGAAATACTTCTAAATGCCCACAATTTAATTAATTTAATATAATTGAATAAAATTACTTATTAAAGAAGAAGATGGATCAACATATTAGAGGGGATGTTGCTAATCATATACCACGTATTCTGTTAAAAATATAAAATAATATTATCTGCTAATGGATCATATACGATGGATTAGAGGGGGGGAGGTTCCTAATCATATACAATGAATTTTGTTAATAAATATAGGAATATTATCTGCTAATGTAATTTTTATTTTGCTTATCTGATTGTTTTTTGCTTATATTATCACTATATTTTTTTTGCTGAATATTACTATACACATTCAATGCATTTAGATGTTTTTTAAACCTTAGATGTCGGCGTGTTGATTCATCCTCATTGCAACGCAAATGTCAATTTTTTTATGAACCAACGCAATGGTCAAATATGGCAAGAACACAAAATAGTCAAGTTTTTTTTTTATGAACCATCGCAATGGTTAAATATGTTAAGATCAAAAAAAGAATAACATTATATAAAAGGGAGAATGAATTAGGGAGACAAATAAAGGAGATATTATTATTCATCTCCTTCACATAATGTTTTTCCTCTCACTATATATATGAATGCAAACTATAACAACTAAATAAAAACAAAAAACAACCAAGAGTGAAAGATATAAACACACATCGTCATCAACAAAACAAAAAGCATATTAATATATTAAAGAATGGTGGTCTCTACTATTAATGGTACTTCACCTTTGTCACATTCCAATGGCACAACAATACCCCTCTCTACTTTCTCACGCAATTCCTTTGTCAATGTTGAGAAGTAAATTATCTTTATTTCCACCTCCATTTACAAGTCGTATTATTTTACTATGCAATTATTATTATTATTATATATTATTATTGTTATTTTTATTTTTAGACACAAGTTAATTATTTAAGGGGCAAAATTTGGCAGGGGTGATCCAGTGGCATTCCGGCCATATTGGGAGAAGGTGAGAGATGAATGTACGGTAGAGATCAAAGGTGACGAATGGATGAGTTACCTTGGTGATACAAACAACTTATGTTGGTATATGGTGCCACAAATGAGGGATGCAATTTTGAGGCTCCACAATGTGGTCGGTAATGCTGTCACAAAAGATAAGTTCTTAGTATTAGGGACAGGTTCTTCTCAACTCTACCAAGCTCTTCTTTATGCACTCTCTCCTTCAGAATCCTCTCATCGTCCCATTAATGTTGTTGCTGCTGCACCTTATTATTCGGTAATTTTTCTTTAGTTTCAATTATTTTAGCTGAGTAAGATTTATTTACAAACAATTTATTCATTTTAAAAAATATTTGTTCCTACAAATTCTACTTTTCACTTTGTCCTTTGAAAATACAAAAGATATGTAGTTTGAGTCTCGCTGAATTTTTTTATGAATAAAAAATATTTAAAATATATTTTTCAATTTCGAAATTACTTCATGAAATGGCTTGATCTAATCCTACATATAAATCATGACTTATTAGTGTTTGATTGAAAGGTTTACTAAGAACGCCGCTTGTGTTTAATTTGCAGGAATACAAAGACGCAACTGATATCTTGCAATCAAGGCTATTTCAATGGACCGGTGATGCTGCTCTGTATGATAAAGATGAACCTTACATAGAGGTTGTGACCTCCCCAAACAACCCTGATGGGACTCTTCGTGTACCGCTAGTGAACTCTGGAGTTGAAGGGAAAATCATTTATGACTTGGCCTATTACTGGCCGCAATACACTCCCATTACTGATCAGCTTGACCATGATGTTATGGTCTTCACATTCTCCAAATGCACCGGTCATGCTGGTTCGCGTATCGGGTGAGTTCGTGATATCGACCATATTCTATGTAACGCTTGCTGTTGCATTTGCAATCTTGCAACAAACTTTTATATCGAGATAAAATGGGAGAAAATACGGTCTATATAGCCACAATTACTATTGCAATGTATTTGCTAATTGGTTCATTTTATTTTATTTTGTGACGCAGGTGGGCATTTGTAAAAGACATTGAAGTTGCTAAAAAGATGATAAGATTCGTACAGTTAAACTCCATTGGCGTGTCAAGAGAATCCCAAATTCGAGCTGCTAAGATGATTGGAGTGATTTGTGATGGTTACAAAAATTTAAAGTCCATTGAATCTGATCACCTCTTTTTTGATTATAGCAAAAGACTCATGAAAGAAAGGTGGGAGAAATTTAAGGGAGCTATTGAGAAAAGCAAGGTTTTTACCTTGACCAAATACCCAACTTCCTATTGTCACTTCAACAAGGACTTATCTGAGCAATACCCAGGTAATATATTTTCACCTATGAAATCTGAAAACACATGGACACCAATAGTAAATCTGAAAATGAATTTATTAAATGTGTTACATGTTTTCGTGTCATGTCAATATTAGCCATCTGACAACACTTTCGATTAAAAATGCATGAGTTACATATTTCCACTAGTTATTAGTGTTTTGTTGATTTTTGTTTTTCACTAATTTTTTTTTTAAAATTCCTATACAGCTTTTGCATGGTTGAAGTGCTTGGAGGGCATAAAAGATGGCGAGAGTTATTTGGAAAAATTGAAGATTCGTACAAGAGGAGGGGGGAGATTTGGTGTCGATGCAAAGTATGTTAGGGTTAGCATGATTGGTACAGAGGACGAGTTCATTGAATTATGTACAAGATTGTCAAATGCTAAAAGGGAATGATGTTGGAACCATAAAAAATGTCATATGTAGTGTTAGCTAGATAGCTTGAGTTTCATCAAAATATATAAAAATACATCATTTATGCTATTAAGATAGAGGATGTTTGATGATTAAACATCATAGATAGGAGTCGTGGATCTTAATTATTAGTTCAATTTTGATAGAAATCATTTATATAGAATTTAATTTTGGCCTAAAGTGAGTTCATAGTCAATGATTTATATGTTTTTTTTCTTTCTTTTTTTTGACAAGAATGATTTATATGTTTTAAATTCATAGTTTATGTTTTCTTTACAAAATTTTACCGAATATTGAATTGTTAATAACATGACATTATTGAAATCAATTTTAAGAGCAAAATTTCCCCAAAAACATTTTCTATCAAAAAGATTAATAGCTTCCGAAGTGTTGCTGATGCATTCCTCTATATTTTTGCAATAACTAATACTCAAATGATCTTAAAAGTTTTATAATGTGGCATTATGTCATTTGGCCACATTGAAAATTAGTAAATTAACATATTAAAATAATTCATTACAAACTTAGAAAACTCAAAAAGACATTTTTTATTTTATTTTAAAAAAAGTTAAAAATTAAGATAATTATACTATATGTCCACTCAATAACAGACAAAATCAAACTAATCCCATTTGCAGTACCAACAACGATGGATTCATCTAGCTACACTATGTTACTAACAACTGATGCATTATAAACTTCTTCATCACCCTTCCCACTTTTACTCCAAAAAATAAGCTCTGCAATCACCAATGTCTCCCAATAGCAAATGATTCACTATCTATCACAAATAACTCTACCAAATTATGCAGAAACTTTTGATTATTAGTCAGCAAAGGCAAATAAGAGTTTTCCAGAGAGTGCCTCGACAGGAGTTGCCAAGATAAGTTATAAATTAAAGTGAACGATGCTACAGTGTTATTATAATGTTATGTCTAATTTTGATTGATTAAAACACATGTGCGGATCGACTTGCTAACCATGGACATTCTATTTTAGACTTTACTTGGTGGAACTCTTTGCCACAATTTCTCAGGGGAGCTTTCATCAATGAAAAATTCAGACTCCCCCATTATCGTTTTGCTTAGTCTCAGTTATTTCTTCTAGGGTCAGGCCTAGCCCCCCTCTTTTGTAAATATCTTTTTCTATTTATATATATATATATATATATATATATATATATATATATATATATATATATATATATATATATATATATATATATATATTATGAGCTATAGGTTTGGTATAAGAATGTTTGGGGGTGCCAACTTAGTTGAGACGTCTACTCATTTCTTGAAGCCTAGATGCTCTTAACTTATCAAAAAAAAAAAATTGATTACAACACCAACTGTCGTATGCAGTGGTATAGAGATGGGATAATGACGAGATATTGCTCTCGGTCTCTAATCTTTGGTTCTTTTAACTTTTTAATTCCATCCTAAAATTTTGATTCTTTTAAAAAACCAACACGAAATTAATGATGTTTTACTACTTATATTCTTACAAAAACCAAACACATTCATTAAATGAAATTTACAATTCTTTAATAAATTAAGAAATACTTCTAAATGCCCACAATTTAATTAATTTAATATAATTGAATAAAATTACTTATTAAAGAAGAAGATGGATCAACATATTAGAGGGGATGTTGCTAATCATATACCACGTATTCTGTTAAAAATATAAAATAATATTATCTGTTAATGGATCATATACGATGGATTAGAGGGGGGGAGGTTCCTAATCATATACAATGAATTTTGTTAATAAATATAGGAATATTATCTGCTAATGTAATTTTTATTTTGCTTATCTGATTGTTTTTTGCTTATATTATCACTATATTTTTTTTGCTGAATATTACTATACACATTCAATGCATTTAGATGTTTTTTAAACCTTAGATGTCGGCGTGTTGATTCATCCTCATTGCAACGCAAATGTCAATTTTTTTATGAACCAACACAATGGTCAAATATGGCAAGAACACAAAATAGTCAAGTTTTTTTTTTATGAACCATCGCAATGGTTAAATATGTTAAGATCAAAAAAAGAATAACATTATATAAAAGGAAGAATGAATTAGGGAGACAAATAAAGGAGATATTATTATTCATCTCCTTCACATAATGTTTTTCCTCTCACTATATATATGAATGCAAACTATAACAACTAAATAAAAACAAAAAACAACCAAGAGTGAAAGATATAAACACACATCGTCATCAACAAAACAAAAAGCATATTAATATATTAAAGAATGGTGGTCTCTACTATTAATGGTACTTCACCTTTGTCACATTCCAATGGCACAACAATACCCCTCTCTACTTTCTCACGCAATTCCTTTGTCAATGTTGAGAAGTAAATTATCTTTATTTCCACCTCCATTTACAAGTCGTATTATTTTACTATGCAATTATTATTATTATTATATATTATTATTGTTATTTTTATTTTTAGACACAAGTTAATTATTTAAGGGGCAAAATTTGGCAGGGGTGATCCAGTGGCATTCCGGCCATATTGGGAGAAGGTGAGAGATGAATGTACGGTAGAGATCAAAGGTGACGAATGGATGAGTTACCTTGGTGATACAAACAACTTATGTTGGTATATGGTGCCACAAATGAGGGATGCAATTTTGAGGCTCCACAATGTGGTCGGTAATGCTGTCACAAAAGATAAGTTCTTAGTATTAGGGACAGGTTCTTCTCAACTCTACCAAGCTCTTCTTTATGCACTCTCTCCTTCAGAATCCTCTCATCGTCCCATTAATGTTGTTGCTGCTGCACCTTATTATTCGGTAATTTTTCTTTAGTTTCAATTATTTTAGCTGAGTAAGATTTATTTACAAACAATTTATTCATTTTAAAAAATATTTGTTCCTAGAAATTCTACTTTTCACTTTGTCCTTTGAAAATACAAAAGATATGTAGTTTGAGTCTCGCTGAATTTTTTTATGAATAAAAAATATTTAAAATATATTTTTCAATTTCGAAATTACTTCATGAAATGGCTTGATCTAATCCTACATATAAATCATGACTTATTAGTGTTTGATTGAAAGGTTTACTAAGAACGCCGCTTGTGTTTAATTTGCAGGAATACAAAGACGCAACTGATATCTTGCAATCAAGGCTATTTCAATGGACCGGTGATGCTGCTCTGTATGATAAAGATGAACCTTACATAGAGGTTGTGACCTCCCCAAACAACCCTGATGGGACTCTTCGTGTACCGCTAGTGAACTCTGGAGTTGAAGGGAAAATCATTTATGACTTGGCCTATTACTGGCCGCAATACACTCCCATTACTGATCAGCTTGACCATGATGTTATGGTCTTCACATTCTCCAAATGCACCGGTCATGCTGGTTCGCGTATCGGGTGAGTTCGTGATATCGACCATATTCTATGTAACGCTTGCTGTTGCATTTGCAATCTTGCAACAAACTTTTATATCGAGATAAAATGGGAGAAAATACGGTCTATATAGCCACAATTACTATTGCAATGTATTTGCTAATTGGTTCATTTTATTTTATTTTGTGACGCAGGTGGGCATTTGTAAAAGACATTGAAGTTGCTAAAAAGATGATAAGATTCGTACAGTTAAACTCCATTGGCGTGTCAAGAGAATCCCAAATTCGAGCTGCTAAGATGATTGGAGTGATTTGTGATGGTTACAAAAATTTAAAGTCCATTGAATCTGATCACCTCTTTTTTGATTATAGCAAAAGACTCATGAAAGAAAGGTGGGAGAAATTTAAGGGAGCTATTGAGAAAAGCAAGGTTTTTACCTTGACCAAATACCCAACTTCCTATTGTCACTTCAACAAGGACTTATCTGAGCAATACCCAGGTAATATATTTTCACCTATGAAATCTGAAAACACATGGACACCAATAGTAAATCTGAAAATGAATTTATTAAATGTGTTACATGTTTCCGTGTCATGTCAATATTAGCCATCTGACAACACTTTCGATTAAAAATGCATGAGTTACATATTTCCACTAGTTATTAGTGTTTTGTTGATTTTTGTTTTTCACTAATTTTTTTTTTAAAATTCCTATACAGCTTTTGCATGGTTGAAGTGCTTGGAGGGCATAAAAGATGGCGAGAGTTATTTGGAAAAATTGAAGATTCGTACAAGAGGAGGGGGGAGATTTGGTGTCGATGCAAAGTATGTTAGGGTTAGCATGATTGGTACAGAGGACGAGTTCATTGAATTATGTACAAGATTGTCAAATGCTAAAAGGGAATGATGTTGGAACCATAAAAAATGTCATATGTAGTGTTAGCTAGATAGCTTGAGTTTCATCAAAATATATAAAAATACATCATTTCTGCTATTAAGATAGAGGATGTTTGATGATTAAACATCATAGATATGAGTCGTGGATCTTAATTATTAGTTCAATTTTGATAGAAATCATTTATATAGAATTTAATTTTGGCCTAAAGTGAGTTCATAGTCAATGATTTATATGTTTTTTTTCTTTCTTTTTTTTGACAAGAATGATTTATATGTTTTAAATTCATAGTTTATGTTTTCTTTACAAAATTTTACCGAATATTGAATTGTTAATAACATGACATTATTGAAATCAATTTTAAGAGCAAAATTTCCCCAAAAACATTTTCTATCAAAAAGATTAATAGCTTCCGAAGTGTTGCTGATGCATTCCTCTATATTTTTGCAGTAACTAATACTCAAATGATCTTAAAAGTTTTATAATGTGGCATTATGTCATTTGGCCACATTGAAAATTAGTAAATTAACATATTAAAATAATTCATTACAAACTTAGAAAACTCAAAAAGACATTTTTTATTTTATTTTAAAAAAAGTTAAAAATTAAGATAATTATACTATATGTCCACTCAATAACAGACAAAATCAAACTAATCCCATTTGCAGTACCAACAACGATGGATTCATCTAGCTACACTATGTTACTAACAACTGATGCATTATAAACTTCTTCATCACCCTTCCCACTTTTACTCCAAAAAATAAGCTTTGCAATCACCAATGTCTCCCAATAGCAAATGATTCACTATCTATCACAAATAACTCTACCAAATTATGCAGAAACTTTTGATTATTAGTCAGCAAAGGCAAATAAGAGTTTTCCAGAGAGTGCCTCGACAGGAGTTGCCAAGATAAGTTATAAATTAAAGTGAACGATGCTACAGTGTTATTATAATGTTATGTCTAATTTTGATTGATTAAAACACATGTGCGGATCGACTTGCTAACCATGGACATTCTATTTTAGACTTTACTTGGTGGAACTCTTTGCCACAATTTCTCAGGGGAGCTTTCATCAATGAAAAATTCAGACTCCCCCATTATCGTTTTGCTTAGTCTCAGTTATTTCTTCTAGGGTCAGGCCTAGCCCCCCTCTTTTGTAAATATCTTTTTCTATTTATATATATATTATTATGAGCTATAGGTTTGGTATAAGAATGTTTGGGGGTGCCAACTTAGTTGAGACGTCTACTCATTTCTTGAAGCCTAGATGCTCTTAACTTATCAAAAAAAAAAATTGATTACAACACCAACTGTCGTATGCAGTGGTATAGAGATGGGATAATGACGAGATATTGCTCTCGGTCTCTAATCTTTGGTTCTTTTAACTTTTTAATTCCGTCCTAAAATTTTGATTCTTTTAAAAAACCAACACGAAATTAATGATGTTTTACTACTTATATTCTTACAAAAACCAAACACATTCATTAAATGAAATTTACAATTCTTTAATAAATTAAGAAATACTTCTAAATGCCCACAATTTAATTAATTTAATATAATTGAATAAAATTACTTATTAAAGAAGAAGATGGATCAACATATTAGAGGGGATGTTGCTAATCTTATACCATGTATTCTGTTAAAAATATAAAATAATATTATCTGCTAATGGATCATATACGATGGATTAGAGGGGGAGGTTCCTAATCATATACAATGAATTTTGTTAATAAATATAGGAATATTATCTGCTAATGTAATTTTTATTTTGCTTATCTGATTGTTTTTTGCTTATATTATCACTATATTTTTTTTTTGCTGAATATTACTATACACATTCAATGCATTTAGATGTTTTTTAAACCTCAGATGTTGGCGTGTTGATTCATCCTCATTGCAACGCAAATGTCAATTTTTTTATGCAATGGTCAAATATGGCAAGAACACAAAATAGTCAAGTTTTTTTTTTATGAACCATCGCAATGGTTAAATATGTTAAGAACAAAAAAAAGAATAACATTCTATAAAAGGGAGAATGAATTAGGGAGACAAATAAAGGAGATATTATTATTCATCTCCTTCACATAATGTTTTTCCTCTCACTATATATATGAATGCAAACTATAACAACTAAATAAAAACAAAAAACAACCAAGAGTGAAAGATATAAACACACATCGTCATCAACAAAACAAAAAGCATATTAATATATTAAAGAATGGTGGTCTCTACTATTAATGGTACTTCACCTTTGTCACATTCCAATGGCACAACAATACCCCTCTCTACTTTCTCACGCAATTCCTTTGTCAATGTTGAGAAGTAAATTATCTTTATTTCCACCTCAATTTACAAGTCGTATTATTTTCCTATGCAATTATTATTATTATTATTATTATTATATATTATTATTGTTATTTTTATTTTTAGCCACAAGTTAATTATTTAAGGGGAAAAATTTGGCAGGGGTGATCCAGTGGCATTCCGGCCATATTGGGAGAAGGTGAGAGATGAATGTACGGTAGATATAAAAGGTGACGAATGGATGAGTTACCTTGGTGATACAAACAACTTATGTTGGTATATGGTGCCACAAATGAGGGATGCAATTTTGAGGCTCCACAATGTGGTCGATAATGCTGTCACAAAAGATAAGTTCTTAGTATTAGGGACAGGTTCTTCTCAACTCTACCAAGCTCTTCTTTATGCACTCTCTCCTTCAGAATCCTCTCATCGTCCCATTAATGTTGTTGCTGCTGCACCTTATTATTCGGTAATTTTTCTTTAGTTTCAATTATTTTAGCTGAGTAAGATTTATTTACAAACAATTTATTCATTTTAAAAAATATTTGTTCCTACAAATTCTACTTTTCACTTTGTCCTTTGAAAATACAAAAGATATGTAGTTTGAGTCTCGCTGAATTTTTTTATGAATAACAAATATTTAAAATATATTTTTCAATTTCGAAAATTACTTCTTGAAATGGCTTGATCTAATCCTACATATAAATCATGACTTATTAGTGTTTGATTGAAAGGTTTACTAAGAACGCCGCTTGTGTTTAATTTGCAGGAATACAAAGACGCAACCGATATCTTGCAATCAAGGCTATTTCAATGGACCGGTGATGCTGCTCTGTATGATAAAGATGAACCTTACATAGAGGTTGTGACCTCCCCAAACAACCCTGATGGGACTCTTCGTGTACCGGTAGTGAACTCTGGAGTTGAAGGGAAAATCATTTATGACTTGGCCTATTACTGGCCGCAATACACTCCCATTACTTATCAGCTTGACCATCATGTTATGGTCTTCACATTCTCCAAATGCATCAGTCATGCTGGTTCGCGTATCGGGTGAGTTCGTGATATCGACCATATTCTATGTAACGCTTGCTGTTGCATTTGCAATCTTGCAACAAACTTTTATATCGAGATAAAATGGGAGAAAATACGGTCTATATAGCCACAATTACTATTGCAATGTTTTTGCTAATTGGTTCATTTTATTTTATTTTGTGACGCAGGTGGGCATTTGTAAAAGACATTGAAGTTGCTAAAAAGATGATAAGATTCGTACAGTTAAACTCCATTGGCGTGTCAAGAGAATCCCAAATTCGAGCTGCTAAGATGATTGGAGTGATTTGTTATGGTTACAAAAATTTAAAGTCCATTGAATTTGATCACCTCTTTTTTGATTATTGCAAAAGACTCATGAAAGAAAGGTGGGAGAAATTTAAGGGAGCTATTGAGAAAAGCAAGGTTTTTACCTTGACCAAATACCCAACTTCCTATTGTCACTTCAACAAGGACTTATCTGAGCAATACCCAGGTAATATATTTTCACCTATGAAATCTGAAAACACATGGACACCAATAGTAAATCTGAAAATGAATTTATTAAATGTGTTACATGTTTCCGTGTCATGTCAATATTAGCCATCTGACAACACTTTCGATTAAAAATGCATGAGTTACATATTTCCACTAGTTATTAGTGTTTTGTTTTTGTTTTTCACTAATTTTTTTTTTTAAATTCCTATACAGCTTTTGCTTGGTTGAAGTGCTTGGAGGGCATAAAAGATGGCGTGAGTTATTTGGAAAAATTGAAGATTCGTACAAGAGGAGGGGAGAGATTTGGTGTCGATGCAAAGTATGTTAGGGTTAGCATGATTTGTACAGAGGACGAGTTCATTGAATTATGTACAAGATTGTCAAATGCTAAAAGGGAATGATGTTGGAACCTTAAAAAAATGTCATATGTAGCGTTAGGTAGTTAGCTTGAGTTTCATCAAAATATATAAAAATACATCATTTCTGCTATTAAGATAGAGGATGTTTGATGATTAAACATCATAGATAGGAGTCGTGGATCTTAATTATTAGTCAAAACAAGAAAAAAGAAAAAACAGATGAGAGAGAGATAGAGGTAGAGAGAGAAACAGACACGCCGCCTCTAGGGCAAGCTTGGAGGGGCGATTCCGGTCACCGCCTTCACCGGAAGTAAGGCACAAACGGGGGGGCTGTTCGGTTGATAGCGGGGAATGGATTGAGGTGAGTCGACGACGTCGGAGAGAGTCACGACAGTTTGATGGAAGACAAGACAGTCTACGCGAAACCAGTTACCACCGCCGTCATGATCGAGCACTTTTTCATTCCAGAATTCATCCTTTTTACGATCGGCATCGCAGCTTGAGTCCAGACGAACGCAGTCATGATCCTGCAGGAAGGTACAGAGAGCTATACAACATAGAGGATGATTGCAAGAATCGTCGGCGAGGAAACGGGTATTATTCACGTCCCAATTCTAACTATCGTTTTAATCGACCTTCACCTGGTTATGGCTGTGACAATCTGGAACCACGTAAACGCTCTGCATCGGCTGCTTCTTGGAGAAAGAATGATCGCAACGCTCGCAGGTTCTCGACGAGGCGGAAGGATGAAAGGGAGTTTAGCAGTGGACGTGATTGCGATCAACGGAAGGAGTTTAAGGGTGATGCACCTGCTGGTAGGTGTAAGGAGCCAGGAGGTTTTGTTGATGGAGGTTATGTTGACGGAGGCAACTTGATTCAAAAGGATGGGAGGGAGAGGATTGTTGGCCAAAATCGTATCCATAGGAAGGAGGTTAAAGATGCAATGGGTTATGGCCAAGAAAAGGAGCAAAGCAATAGTGGTTTTGGTGGAAAATTGAGTTCTCACGTCCAACGGTATGTATCGTTTTATTTCACAAATTTTCCGCCTTTGCTTTCCAATTTTTTCCTTAGAAAGGGTTTTGAGGTGTGCGGTATGTTGGAGGACGTTTATGTAGCTAATAAGAAGAATAAGTACGGCGAACCCTATGGATTTGTAAGATTTTCCAATGTTAAAAATGTGCCTAAATTGACAAAAGCCTTGAATGATGTCTGGTTCGGACACTATCGGGTCCGAGCTAGTGTGGCTTTATTTAATCGTTATAACTCTGGAGAGGACGATAGTCTTGCTTATAACAAGGGTGGTCAGTCAAAGGGTGTGGACCAAATCCCGACGAAGGATGGTTCCAAAGTGTTAGGGCAACCAGCTATGCTGAAAGGTTGTGAGGATCCGCTGGTGGAGCAGAAGTTACTTCCTAAGAAGGAGGACTATGGCCCTATGGATAGTGTGCAGGTGGGGGATGTAGTAGTCAAGGTTGGGGCTGGACAGAAACGAGTTGTTCGAAATGATGCTCAGAAGAAGGAGGGGGGAATGAAAAGCATCGAGGTGGTGAAGCCTAAACAAGTTGCACAAGCAAATGAGTGCGGTGTTTTCTTAAGCAAGTATCGTCCATTGTCAGATGACATGGAATGGGTTCAAAAGGGCCTGGTGGCAACAGTCCTTAATGGAGAGGCCATTCCCGTGGTGCAGAATAGATTATTCGACGCAGGCTTCAGTGATTTGATACTTATTCCCATGGGGGCTGACAAAGTTTTTGTTAGGAGTTTGGAGGGGGCGGATGCGTTGTTAATTGTGAATGGCGCAAAAGAGTTTTTTAAACTCGTTTTTTCACACTGGATACGATGGGACCAAGATGTGACGCCTTACCGGAGAGGGGCTTGGGTTCGTCTGTATGGTGTTCCGTTGAATGCTTGGAATATCAACTTCTTCAAGCTTTGTGTCCTTGATTGTGGAAGCTACTTACGCACGGATAAGTGTACTGCTGATAAGGAGAGGTTGGATTTTGCTCGGGTCCTTGTAGCTACGCCTGACTTAGGTACCATTAATACTGTGGTGACTATACTGGTGGACGGGGCACAGGTACAGATTCAGGTTGTGGAGGATTGGGGGTATGCTTTGGGAGAGGACACTTGCCTTTTTGAGGAGGAGAGTGAGACTGAAGATTATTATTCCGATCTTGGAGAGGGGCTTGTTGATGTGGAAGCTCGCCGCGATGTTGACGGTTTGGTTGAGAGCCTTGTGGAGGGACTGAGGAACGATGATTGTGACGGTCATCATGATCAGGGGGATGTTGAGTTAGCAGATAAGAAAGAGGTT
This sequence comes from Trifolium pratense, assembly GCF_020283565.1. NCBI lineage: Eukaryota > Viridiplantae > Streptophyta > Magnoliopsida > Fabales > Fabaceae > Trifolium > Trifolium pratense. The sequence continues at coordinate 40,401,118 of NC_060065.1, forward strand.
AGTCAGGTCGCCGAGGAAGTTGTTGAGAAGGAGGTTGAACGAGTTGCGGTCACCGTTAATTATGAAGGGAACGAGGTGGAGTCTTCCTTAAAGCATTCTAGTTTTCCTAAACCGGGCACTTTATTTGGACGTGGAGAACACAATACGCTCTATCGAAAGAGATCTGAATCTTGTCCTCCAAAAGTGAGTCGCTCTATTATCTCGGGGCCATGGAGTCTGGAATGGCTTCATGATCACAATTATGGGGATGCTGGGGTTATTTTTTCGGCACGTAAGAGACTTACCTCGAAGGAACATAGTGGAGTGAGGAAGCAGAAAGGCAGTCATATTGAATCTAGGAGAAGAAAAGAAAGAGGGTTGCTTAGTCATCCACTCCATAGTATCAAAAAGGTGGCTAGAATGCCAAGTAATGATCGTAGAGAGGTTCTAAAAGTTTTAAAGAAGAATGTGCGGCGTCGTCGGGGTGGGGATGAGGTGAATCGTTCTTGTTCGATGAGTCGACGGATTTCTTCTGAGGAGTCTTCTTCATCGCTCTCCGTAAACAACGATTGGCAGAATTGGGTGGCTATGCAAGGTACAGCACAAATGGCAGTGGATGACGTGTGGGGGATAGGAAAATCTATTGGGGTAAAGTTTAATGGTGATAATGTGAATATGTTTCAATTTTTATCTAGGGCAGGAAAAGGTAAGAAGACGACATCAGGCTCGAGATTGGAGGGGGGAGCACATCATGACTCGGAGTGCTAGGTATGTGATGTTTTTGTGAAGCGAGGGGGGAGTGTGTTTAATGAAGATTATCTCTTGGAATATAAGAGGCTTGGGTGGGTTTGAAAAGAGGAAGGAAGTGCGTAAGTTGGTGGGGGACCAGAAACCTTTCATACTCTGTCTTCAGGAGACCAAGTTATCTCAGTGTGACGTTTTTATGTGCTCGACCCTATGGGGTAGCTCGCAACATGCGTTTTCATATCGGCCTTCAGATGGGGCATCGGGGGGTTTGCTAACACTCTGGGATACATCTGAGATGGAGGTGTGGACGTCTGAAACTAGCGACCATGTTTTGTGGTGTCGGGGTAGGTTTGTTAAATCTGGAGATGAGTTTCTTCTGGCCAATGTCTATGCGCCATGTGATGATGGTGCTAAGCAAGGGCTTTGGGACTCTTTATCGGCTCGGATTAACTTGATGGGGAGTGAGAGGGTGTGTATTTGCGGTGATTTTAATGCAGTTAGACAACCTGGGGAAAGGCGCTCCTCTAGAGGGAACCATCGTAATGTGGATATTGCTCCTTTTAATCGGTTTATTGATGAGAATACTCTTATTGATCTTCCCCTTATTGGTCGCAAATTTACGTGGTTTAAAGGGGATGGCCTCGCGATGAGCCGTTTAGATAGATTTTTGCTTTCTGAGGAATGATGCTTGACTTGGCCCAATTGCAAGCAGGTGGCTAATTTGCGAGGGCTTTCTGATCACTGTCCCCTAGTTCTTTCTGCAAGTGAGGAAGATTGGGGACCCCGTCCTTCAAGGATGCTTAAATGCTGGACAGATGTTCCTGGTTACAATTCTTTTGTTAAAGAGAAATGGAACTCACTGCATGTCGATGGATGGGATGGGGTGGGTTTGTGCTTAAGGAGAAGCTTAAGATGATAAAGGTAGCTTTGAAAGGTTGGCACCAAGCTCACGTTCAGAATTTGCCTAGTAGAATTGAGTCATTGAAAGAGCGCTTGTCGATTTTGGATCAGAAGGGGGAGGAGGAAGAGTTGACGGAAGTAGAGTTAACTGAGCTTCATGGGGTCACTGCTGGTATTCACTCGATGTCTCGCTTGCATGCTAGTATTAGTTGGCAACAGTCGCGATCGCTGTGGCTTAAGGAGGGTGACGCTAATACTAAGTACTTCCATTCAGTCTTGGCGGATCGCAGATGACGGAATGGTATCTCGGTAATTCAAGTGGGTGGGGATAATTTGGAGGGGGTGAATCCGATCAGACAGGCTGTGTTCTCGCATTTTGCGTCTCACTTCAAGAATCCAAATATGGAAAGACCCGGAGTGGATAATCTTCAGTTTAAGAGGTTGAACCATATTGAGTGTAGTAGCCTTATCAAACCTTTTACGGAAGCAGAGGTGAAAGCAGCTGTGTGGGACTGTGATAGTTATAAAAGTCCTGGGCCTGATGGGATAAACTTTGGTTTCTTTAAGGATTTTTGGACGGAGTTGAGGGGAGATGTCATGCGTTTTATTTTAGATTTTCATCGGAATGGAAAACTGACAAAAGGTATGAATTCTACTTTTATTGCGCTGATCCCAAAGGTTGATAGTCCTCAACGGTTGAATGATTTTCCACCGATTTTGTTAGTTGGTAGTATTTATAAAATCTTGGCGAAGGTCCTCGCGAATCGGTTACGTCTTGTTATTGGAAGTGTGATATCGGAGTCTCAGACGGCGTTCGTTAAGGATAGGCAGATTCTGGATGGAATTCTTATAGCTAATGAGGTTGTGGATGAGGCTCGGAAGTCTAAGAGGGAACTTATGCTTTTCAAGGTGGATTTCGAAAAAGCCTATGATTCGGTGGATTGGAGTTATTTGGACAAGGTTATGGAGAGTATGTCATTTCCTACTTTGTGGAGGAAGTGGATTAGGGAGTGTGTGGGTACGGCTACGGCATCTATTCTGGTCAATGGTAGCCCAACTGATGAGTTCCCTCTCGAGAGAGGCCTTAGACAAGGAGATCCATTGTCTCCTTTTCTCTTCCTCTTGGCTGCGGAGGGGTTAAATGTGCTGATGGAGGCTATGGTAGAGCGTAATTTATTTGTGGGGTATAGTTTAGGGGAGTCGGATCATATTTCGATGTCGCACTTGCAGTTTGCTGATGACACTCTTCTAATGGGGGAGAAGAGTTGGGCTAATGTACGGGCACTGCGAGCGTTACTAGTGTTGTTTGAGACTATGTCAGGTTTAAAGGTCAATTTTAACAAAAGTATGCTTGTTGGGGTGAATATTTCCGAATCCTGGTTAGGCGAAGCTGCGTCTGCTTTATGTTGTAAAGTGGGAAAAATTCCTTTTCTTTATCTGGGTCTTCCTATTGGGGGTGATTCGAGGCGTTTGGGCTTTTGGAAATCGGTGTTGGAACGTTTAAAGAATAGATTATCTGGGTGGAAGAGTCGCTTTCTTTCTTTTGGTGGTCGTCTGGTTTTGCTCAAGTCTGTCTTGACATCTCTACCTGTCTATGCTCTATCCTTCTTCAAAGCTCCTTCAGGTATCATTTCCTCTATTGAGTCTCTTTTAATTAAATTTTTTTGGGGGGGTGTGAGGATTTTAGGAAAACAGCTTGGGTAAATTGGAAAACTATTTGTTTACGGAAAGAGTATGGAGGTTTGGGGGTACGTCAGTTACGGGAGTTTAATTTGGCACTGTTAGGTAAATGGTGTTGGAGGATGTTAGTGGATCGAGAGGGGTTGTGGTTTCGTGTGTTGGCAGCGCGTTATGGGATGGAGCGAGGGAGATTGCGAGATGGAGGGCGGCGAGGGTCCTTGTGGTGGCGAGAGATAGTGAGCATTCGGGATGGTGTTGGAGAGTCGGGGGGAGGTTGGTTCAGGGAGCATGTTGTTAGGATGGTGGGGGATGGTTCAGATACTCTTTTTTGGACTGACCCCTGGGTGGATGAGTCTCCTTTATGTGAGCGATTTAGCCGTCTGTTTGCTTTATCAGAGACCAAATTGCGTACGGTGGCTGAGATGTTCTCGTTAGGGTGGGGGACGGATGGGGCGGCTTGGGTTTGGAGGAGGCAGTTGAGGGCGTGGGAGGAGGACATGTTGAGGGAGTGTCAGTCTTTACTTGCTAACATTTCTCTACAGGCACAGCTCTAGGATAGGTGGCGGTGGCAGCCAGATCCTGACACAAGTTACACTGTTCGAGGAGTTTACCAGCTTTTGACCACTCGTGATTCGGTTACTATGGATGATGCAGATCATCTTATTTGGCATCCTCAGGTTCCTTTGAAGGTATCCATCTTTGCGTGGCGTCTACTTCGTGACAGGTTACCTACAAAGACAAACCTGGTTATTCGAGGCATCATATCTTCTTCAGCATAGGTGTGCGTAGCTGGTTGTGGGGAGGCAGAGTCGGCTCATCATTTATTCATCTCTTGTAGTTGCTTTGGTTCTCTTTGGGCTTTGGTATGCACGTGGATTGACATTTCGTTGACGGACTCCAGTACTATCCGGGACCACTTTGTTCATTTCACATCATCATTGGGTGGTTCTCGGGCACGCAGGTCTTTTTTGCAGCTTATTTGGCTTGTCAGCGTATGGGTCATATGGACGGAAAGAAATCATAGATTGTTCAGAGGCTCAACTAGCACTCATCTTCAGTTATTGGACAAGATCAAGTTATTCTCGTATAGGTGGTTGAAGTCAAAGAATATTACTTTGGCTTTAAACTACCATAGCTGGTGGTCGAGTCCTTTGTTATGCTTGGGCTTTGTATGATTTTGATCTTTATATTTTTCTTTTTGTCTCTTTGTAAACTCTTGTAGCTCATCGAGGCACACCTTGTGCTGAGGTGACTATTTTTAGTTAATATATATCTCATTTTAGCTTCTTCAAAAAAAAAATTATTAGTTCAATTTTGATAGAAATCATTTATATAGAATTTAATTTTGGCCTCAAGTGAGTTCATAGTCAATGATTTATATGTTTTTTTTTTCTTTTTTTTGACAAGAATGATTTATATGTTTTAAATTCATAGTTTATGTTTTCTTTACAAAATTTTACCGAATATTATCAAACTTTTGACCACTTAAGAGTCCCAAAACTCTTACCTAATATTATCGAAAATATTTTTTTGTTATTTTTCAATATTTATAGAACTCCGCTGATACCATGGGAATTCATGAGGATGTGGATGGAAGAAAATATCTCCTCCATTCATTCCCCTGTCCAGTTGACATCCTATCTTGAATTCCGGTTTTAATAATTTTTTTTTTTTTTAAGAAAATAATAATTGTTGTCGTACTAATCCTACCCCATGATATAAAAAAATCACATCCAAAATGCAACTATACAAAGCATGGTGTGGTTTAGGGGATCACGTTGGGAAGTGAAAAGGGGGAAGAAGGACGGTGGTATAGGAGATCACGTTAGAAAGAGAAAAGAAGCTGAAATTGAAATGGGAATTCAGTTAATTTGACTTTTGAGGATGGTATTTTACAATTAAGTTTCTTCTCATTTTTGTTGTTGCGAAAATCACTGCTCTTTAACATTACTGTGTGTCTTATGGATCGAAATTAATTTTTGATTGAGTTTGACTCAATTCGCAGAAATATCTAGAGATGTCTTTTTATTTTTAAAAAAAAAAACATTTTTTAGATCATATTACTTTGAATGTAGAACTCTCCAGTCTTAACACATTTTACATTTAAAACTAGACATTTGAAGTGTGACGAAATAATGGGTGCCAAACAAATTTTTGTATAGAATATGATCATTTTTAAATTCGATTAGAATTTAATTCGACTTTATAAAAATGAGTTATAAGATAAAAATATCTTTTGTTTATAAACATTTTTCAAGCCATATTATATTCAATTTAGAGCTCTTAACAATGAATAATCCTTCTCAGTGGGACGCATGCTAATTGGCTTGCTATTATATTGGTGGACCGGTGTTCGAGCATCGATCTCCACATATATAATATAATGTCCTTATCAATTGAGTTAAGTCATGGTACATTAATTATGACACTTTACTCAATTAAAAATCAAACTAACACGTAACAAATACATATTTGTATGTATGTACCCCCAAGTTATAATATAAGCAACTTCCCTTATCATATAACTCTTTTTTTTGTCTTCCACATAAATTGACAAAATTCACTTACCTAAATAAAGTGGACAATTCCGTCAACAAAAAAAAATAAAGTGGACAATTACCATAAGTTTATCTTTTTTTTTTAATATAAATTTATGGTGTATATTTCTTTATCCAAAATTGATAGTTTCTATTCTAACTAAAAGAACTAGCTAAAAACAACTTGTAGGTTAAGGATCAATGGAATCATTGCACTTATTTTAACTTTGACAACTTTGAGCATATTCTTTTTGCTCATGAAAATAATATATAATAGCAACAAATGGGTTCACCAAACAAGAGGAGCAGCCAACTGTAATAGGAAGAAAAAAAAGTTTAAGGTCATCTAAAATTCTTATTTTTTTAATTATATATGAACTTCAAATGGGGCATCCTTAATTAGTTGAGATCCATGATTGAACCCCTCTTTAATTATTTTTTAAATAATGATATATTAAATAATACAAAGGGATCTAAGTTAATGATTGAAAGCTAATATTCAAAGTGGCATGATATATAGACAAAGGAAGTTGATGCATGTGATTATGTAGAGAGAAGACGAAATTGTAAGCATTAAAAAATTAAGAGAAAGGTCAGGTGTTATCGTTATGTTTAAAATTATTATGAACTAACAATAATTATAATTGGAAATTATGAGAATGATAATATAGCCAAATACAATGTATCATATTCCTTCCTTGTAAAGTTAATTATATATAAAAAAATCCTTATAAGCTAATTACATATTATAATAATAATAATAAAATAAAATAAAAAACCCTTGTATAGCTAGAAAGGCCAACATGTTTGTCTTAGGTTGAACTTTTCACTGGCCAAATACACCTAATGTAAAATTTGTGATAATTATTTATACTTCACAACTTAACTTAAATTTTTCCTTTTCTTTTTCTTTTAGATTTTTTTTTATACTAATTGTAACGCCCCAAAAATTAGGATTCATTTTATTTAATTATTTAGTTGTTGTGGTGTTGATTGACGATGTTTATGTAGTGTTGATTGACGATATTTATTTAATTATTTTGTGGCGAATAATTAAATAATTGATAAATAAAAATAATGATGTTGCTAAATAAAAATTAAAAGAAGAAAAAGAAGTAGAAAGTATATATAGAGGTGTTGAGAACATAGAAGGGGTGTGGATAGGAAAATGGTAGAGAAAAGAATAAAGAAGAAAAAACACAATTTTAATTCCCATTAAATCATTTTAAAAATAATAATGCTATTGTCCCTTGTAATTAAATGGTTTAAAGGGGTGGTGAAGTTGAGAAGAGTTGGTATACTCATACAAACAAAAGAAAACAAACATAAAAAAATATAGTGCTAGTGGGTGAGAGAAAAGAGAAATAGCTCATGGCAGAGTGGAAAGAAGCAAAAGAAAGGAAAAACTTAACCTCAATTTAGGGAGTTCACTGCAATCCAAGTAAGGGAGCTTTATACTCTTGAAATTCTGAATTCAATAGGAATACTTATTATTTATTATGTGTGTTCAAGTTGTTGCTCTTATGCATGTGATGTTGTGGTTGTTGTTGTTTGAATTTATTTGAATTTGTAATTTGGATTTTACTATGATGATGATGATGATGATGATGATGATGAGCGTTGTTATTTGGATAAAACCGTGCCTTATTGGTTACCGATTATGAGTGAGTTTTGTTGAGTTCATGGTGTTGTGTTAAGTTATAAAAAGAAAATAACTATTTTACTTAAAATATGAATTTTGAGTTGTTAATTCATAAGTTGAGTTTTATATGAATTCAAATGTTCTAATCGGTTTATGAACGTTCTTGTGAAGTTTTTAAATCACTGAGAATCGATTTAGGGTCGTGTGGTTTGGAATTAAGAAGTATTGAATCACAAAAGCTTGAAAACTCACGTTGAATTCCTTTAGTTTCAAATACGATTTGGTCGCCGATTTTAAAAATAAACACTATATATCTTCCTAAAATTGAATGACGATCAAAACGGTATAAAGAACGTCGAATTTCGTAGATTATTAAGGGAGAACGAGTCGGGTCGGATTACCGGGTCGCACGACCCGTTTTGCAGGAAACCGGGTAGAAGAGATGATGAACAGTAACGCGTAGTCACGCCCATTCGCGCGTCTGGCGCGTGTTGGCGCGTGAGGCTTCTATGAGACTCAAATGTTTTTAATAGTTTTATGGATAAATAGAAAATAATTTTCTTGAAATTTTGGTACCTCTTTGGTAATTTTCGGACACCTGTAGCTATTTTTAGTTAATTATTTGGAGTAAAAAGGTGATTAAAAATATTATAATTTCATGAAAATTTCCCAAAATTTTATGTAGGGTATTTTGAATAATTTGAAACCCTTTGGTGTATTTCACTCTCCCTGATTTTATATGCTATTAAGATTTGAATTTATTTCTTAATGTTTATTAATTAAATTGACTTAAAATTCGTACGTTTCGTCGGTAAACTAAATCAAGATGATTTGAATTATGAGTACTGTTGAAAAGGAGTAATAGGTTGTTGTTTTGGAGAGGAGTGAATGATTAATTGAGTTATGGAGTTTTAGTTGGTGTTGTAAACGAAGTTGCTAATAATTGTTGTGTATCGGTGTTGTTTTAAGTCGTTGCTCGTTGATAGTAATTGTGTTGTTTGAATTGTGGTTTTGTTGAATAATGATGTTGAGCTATGTGGTTATAACGATGCTGAATTATCTATTTTAATGATGTTGGAGTTGTGCCGAAATCATGATGTTGTAATTGTTATTGTTGTAGTTGCTTATTGACGTTGTCTATTGATGTTATTATAATGATGATGAAGTTGTCTATCGAAGTTGTTAAATGATGTTTACTATTGACGTTACTTATTATAACATGACATGCATTCATTCATTCATGTGTTCAATGATGTTGCTTATTGAAGTTGTATAAATGATGTTGAAAATGACGTTGCTTAATGAAGTTGAAAATGATGTTGTTATAATGATGTTGATCCTCCATGATGTAAAACTGGAAATGACGTTGTTATTGGTACCACATGCATGTAGCGAGTCTAGGCGCATTGCATGCATTTTAATTATATTGATCATTTAAATGATGTTGTTTATTTCTCATTATTTAATTGTTAATTGATGATTGTGGTTGACTGATGAATGCGCGCGGCCATCCGCTTAGGTGGTCTTGTTGTTTTCTGATGTTGCTAGTTATTACGTTGTTTTAATTCAGTTACTTTCTTGATGTATTATCGCTCACCTTTACATTCCCCCTTCTGGCTTGGCCCTACGGTGTGCAACCGTAGATTTTCAGGTAGGAGATGAATCATAGCTGATGTGTTCGGATAGCTGTTGTCTTGCTATTTATTGGAGTCGCTCTGTTAGGATGTTGTTGGGGAGAAACTTTATTTAATTATACTGCTAAATTTTTATAACAATTGGACTATGTCATTTGATTCAGTATTTTCAATTCGGACTTCGAAACTTATATTATTTTTCTATTTTCCGCCGCATGATTTTTAATCTTTTGAAGAATTAGTTAATTGGAGTAAGTGTGACATCCTTATTAAATAAATGAAATTAATTTTTTTGAAAATAAAATAAAAGGGGTAAATTAAGGGTGTTACAAAGTGGTATCAGAGCAGGTCGGTCCAGTCAGACCAAGATGACGATCTTTTATTTTGCAGGTGACATGTGTGTAAACACTGTCGATTTTTCTTACCCTTACGAGCGATGGAAAGAGTTGGAGGTTAGTACAGGAAGTTTGCCGTCTCAGCAGAGGGCTACATATGAGTTTAAATTAAGTGGGGGAGACAACCAATTGATACGGATAAGATGGTGTTGTTTCCCGAATCTGGAGCGAATGCAAGATTGGAGATGGCGTCTACTCCACAAGTGGAAAAGTTAAGGAAGGAGAACGCTCAGATGTTTACGACGTTCTCTACAATGGAAGTGGAAGGAGGAGTTGGAATCATCGACTTACCAATGATGTGGAATTTCTTAAAGGATATCAGCGATATAACGCCAAACGAGAAGTAGAGTTTACCAATTGCCTATCTAATATTCGACTAGTATTGGTGGTGCCCTAAAGAATGTTGCGACAGAGTTGAGATAATTGAAGAAGAAGTTAGAAGAGCCGTTGGAGAAGAAGTTCGTTTTGACCAAATGTATCATCGTGCGGAGCTCCAATGTTGTTGGTGAAGGAGAAAGATGGGAGTAAGAGACTCTGTGTTGACTATCATCAATTGAACAAGGTTGTCACCGAGGACAAATATTCCCTTGCGTGAATTGATGATCTGATGGACCTATTAGTTGGAGCATGTGGAAATGACTTGAGATCGTGATATCCTCATAACAGAGAGGCGTAGCAGAAGCGTGATAGAATAACAGTAAACTTGTCTAGAAAGTGTGCAGTGTTGCAGTGGGAAGCCCCTAAGTCATTAAGCGAGATAAGAAGCTTGTTGGGATTGGCTTACTATCGGAGATTCTTTGGAGATTCTTGGAGGATAGCTTTACCCCTGACGCAGTTTACCCGGAAATGACGAGCTTTCATTTGTTACGAGACGTGTGAGGAAAGTTCCATGAGTGGGAGCAAAGATTGACATCAGTGCCAATGTTAACTTTACCTGACGCGAATGAATCATTGAAGTGTATTGTGATGCATCAAAGATGATCTTAGGAGGAGTTCTGATGCAGAAGGATTAAGTAGTTATGCATGCTCGAGGAAGGTGAAAATCAACAAGAGGAACTACCCGACTAACGAATTAGAGTTGGCAGCCGCTGCGGTCGTGTTGAAAGTTCGGAGACGTTATCTGTATGGCTCAAGTTTAAAGTCTTCGGCGACCACAAAATTTTGGAGTACTCATTTAATTGGAAGGAGTTGAATATGAAGCAGATGAGGTGGTTGAAATTTCTAAAAGGTTATGATTTTGAGTTGAACTACCACCCTGGTGAAGCAAATGTAGTTGCAGACGCGATGAGTATGAGGACGTTGCATATGTTAGCACTCGTGACAAGAGAGATAAGACTAATCGAGGGATTTAGAGACCATAGTTTGGTATGTGTAAGTAAGCCAAGAAATGGGAAACTAGGAATGTGGGGGTTAACCAGTGCTATGTTGGAAGAAACCAGAGAAGGTCAGAAGTGAGACTTAGTCGACACCTGTTTAGAATTAATTAACTTGGGTAAAAGAAGTGAGTTACGAAGTTGCCGAGAATGGGGTCATGAGATTCAAGAACAGAGTTGAATAATAGAAGCCAATAGGATTGTTGAAGCTGCTGAATATTCCAGAGAGAAAGCTGGGATAGTTGCTTGTCGTTGATAGAGTTTCCTTACAATGACAGCTACCATTCTAGCAACGGAATGGAACCATTTGAAGCCTTGTATGGAAAAAGGTGTAGGACACCTTTGTGTTGGAACGAATCAAGTGAGCGAGTAGTGTTGGGGCCTGAAATGATTAGGCAGACTACTGAAAAGGTGAAAAGGATTCAATAGAAAATGAAGGCATCCTAGGATCGACAAAAGAGTTATTACGATCAAAAGAAGAGAGTAGTAGAGTTCCGAGAGGGACATCATGTGTTTATGAGAGTGACTGTGATGACATGTGTTGGACGAACTTTGAAGTCCAAAAAGCTCGCTCCGCGGTTGATTGGGTCGTACTATATATTTAAGAGGATATGGGGCGTGGCCTATCAAATTACATTGCCACCGCCATCAAATCTTCATGGTGTTTTTCAAGAGTTGCAGCCGAAGGAATGTATTTTCGATTTGTTGCACGTGATTCAATCTAATGATGTGCAAGTGAGAGGGTATCTGACCGTGGGATTCGTGTAGTTGAAATTCGAAGATAGAGCGGTGAAACACCTAAAGACCAAAGAAATCGTTACAGTGAATGTAGACTGGGAGGACCTACCAGTGTGGAATGCGACATGGGAGTTGAGAGAGTCGGATGAAAGAATCCTATCCAGCGTTGTTTCCTTCAGGCAATTTTCGAGGACGAAAAATCCTATAAGTGGGGGAGAGTTGTAACGCCCCAAAAATTAGGATTCATTTTATTTAATTATTTAGTTGTTGTGGTGTTGATTGACGATGTTTATGTAGTGTTGATTGACGATGTTTATTTAATTATTTTGTGGCGAATAATTAAATAATAGATAAATAAAAATAATGATGTTGCTAAATAAAAATTAAAAGAAGAAAAAGAAGTAGAAAGTATATATAGAGGTGTTGAGAACATAGAAGGGGTGTGGATAGGAAAATGGTAGAGAAAAGAATAAAGAAGAAAAAACACAATTTTAATTCCCATTAAATCATTTTAAAAATAATAATGCTATTGTCCCTTGTAATTAAATGGTTTAAAGGGGTGGTGAAGTTGAGAAGAGTTGGTATACTCATACAAACAAAAGAAAACAAACATAAAAAAATATAGTGCTAGTGGGTGAGAGAAAAGAGAAATAGCTCATGGCAGAGTGGAAAGAAGCAAAAGAAAGGAAAAACTTAACCTCAATTTAGGGAGTTCACTGCAATCCAAGTAAGGGAGCTTTATACTCTTGAAATTCTGAATTCAATAGGAATACTTATTATTTATTATGTGTGTTCAAGTTGTTGCTCTTATGCATGTGATGTTGTGGTTGTTGTTGTTTGAATTTATTTGAATTTGTAATTTGGATTTTACTATGATGATGATGATGATGATGATGAGCGTTGTTATTTGGATAAAACCGTGCCTTATTGGTTACCGATTATGAGTGAGTTTTGTTGAGTTCATGGTGTTGTGTTAAGTTATAAAAAGAAAATAACTATTTTACTTAAAATATGAATTTTGAGTTGTTAATTCATAAGTTGAGTTTTATATGAATTCAAATGTTCTAATCGGTTTATGAACGTTCTTGTGAAGTTTTTAAATCACTGAGAATCGATTTAGGGTCGTGTGGTTTGGAATTAAGAAGTATTGAATCACAAAAGCTTGAAAACTCACGTTGAATTCCTTTAGTTTCAAATACGATTTGGTCGCCGATTTTAAAAATAAACACTATATATCTTCCTAAAATTGAATGACGATCAAAACGGTATAAAGAACGTCGAATTTCGTAGATTATTAAGGGAGAACGAGTCGGGTCGGATTACCGGGTCGCACGACCCGTTTTGCAGGAAACCGGGTAGAAGAGATGATGAACAGTAACGCGTAGTCACGCCCATTCGCGCGTCTGGCGCGTGTTGGCGCGTGAGGATTCTATGAGACTCAAATGTTTTTAAAAGTTTTATGGATAAATAGAAAATAATTTTCTTGAAATTTTGGTACCTCTTTGGTAATTTTCGGACACCTGTAGCTATTTTTAGTTAATTATTTGGAGTAAAAAGGTGATTAAAAATATTATAATTTCATGAAAATTTCCCAAAATTTTATGTAGGGTATTTTGAATAATTTGAAACCCTTTGGTGTATTTCACTCTCCCTGATTTTATATGCTATTAAGATTTGAATTTATTTCTTAATGTTTATTAATTAAATTGACTTAAAATTCGTACGTTTCGTCGGTAAACTAAATCAAGATGATTTGAATTATGAGTACTGTTGAAAAGGAGTAATAGGTTGTTGTTTTGGAGAGGAGTGAATGATTAATTGAGTTATGGAGTTTTAGTTGGTGTTGTAAACGAAGTTGCTAATAATTGTTGTGTATCGGTGTTGTTTTAAGTCGTTGCTCGTTGATAGTAATTGTGTTGTTTGAATTGTGGTTTTGTTGAATAATGATGTTGAGCTATGTGGTTATAACGATGCTGAATTATCTATTTTAATGATGTTGGAGTTGTGCCGAAATCATGATGTTGTAATTGTTATTGTTGTAGTTGCTTATTGACGTTGTCTATTGATGTTATTATAATGATGATGAAGTTGTCTATCGAAGTTGTTAAATGATGTTTACTATTGACGTTGCTTATTATAACATGACATGCATTCATTCATTCATGTGTTCAATGATGTTGCTTATTGAAGTTGTATAAATGATGTTGAAAATGACGTTGCTTAATGAAGTTGAAAATGATGTTGTTATAATGATGTTGATCCTCCATGATGTAAAACTGGAAATGACGTTGTTATTGGTACCACATGCATGTAGCGAGTCTAGGCGCATTGCATGCATTTTAATTATATTGATCATTTAAATGATGTTGTTTATTTCTCATTATTTAATTGTTAATTGATGATTGTGGTTGACTGATGAATGCGCGCGGCCATCCGCTTAGGTGGTCTTGTTGTTTTCTGATGTTGCTAGTTATTACGTTGTTTTAATTCAGTTACTTTCTTGATGTATTATCGCTCACCTTTACATTCCCCCTTCTGGCTTGGCCCTACGGTGTGCAACCGTAGATTTTCAGGTAGGAGATGAATCATAGCTGATGTGTTCGGATAGCTGTTGTCTTGCTATTTATTGGAGTCGCTCTGTTAGGATGTTGTTGGGGAGAAACTTTATTTAATTATACTGCTAAATTTTTATAACAATTGGACTATGTCATTTGATTCAGTATTTTCAATTCGGACTTCGAAACTTATATTATTTTTCTATTTTCCGCCGCATGATTTTTAATCTTTTGAAGAATTAGTTAATTGGAGTAAGTGTGACATCCTTATTAAATAAATGAAATTAATTTTTTTGAAAATAAAATAAAAGGGGTAAATTAAGGGTGTTACACTAATTCTTTTCTTGTGTTTGTTGTGTCTATGGGATGCATGTGCTTTTTTACTTTTTCCCCAATGTCGGAAATTAACAAAGATATATATGACCACATAAGAATCCAAGAATCATAAAAAATTAAATTCAAGTTTGTAAGAATATAATATTCTAACGAGATCTCACAATTTGAATATTTGGTATTAGTCTGCTTATGTTATTGGACTTTATGTTAATAGTCTAGTCATTGGGTATTATTATATATTGTCTTGCAACCTTTTTAAGTTGTAACGGCCTTAGTCGTTATTTGGTGTTTCTTTCTGAATTTTTATAACAATTATTAATTGACTGAGATAAAAAAGGTTGAATCTTAATGAATTAGCGTCATGACATGGAAGATTCGGGCTAATGCCTTAATCCATGTTCTAAGAATAATACTATATAGTAAAAAAAAGCTCTAATAATAATATTAGAGCAACTTTTACTTGGGATTAAGGTTAATATAACATCAAGCCACATGTCTTTGGGCCATCCCAATATATAAACATACATTATGTCATGCTGAATAAATGGTTGCATTGCATTATATGACAAAACAAAGAAAACAAAGAGTCATCGAGGCTGTAGCCAAATGAAGTTTTAGGATCTTCAACAGGAATAATTTTGTTATATACAAATTTTTTATTGTGACATGAAATTTGATCTAGATGGCTTTGGAATAAAATAAATTTGATCTAATATATATTATATAATATCATTCGTGTATTGATCACCGTTCCAAAAAAAATAAATAAATAAATGTGTAGTGTATTGATCACAATTTGTGTTAACCTTCTGTTTTTAGAGAAATCAATTCTTAATAATTTAAAATTCGGTTGTGAATTATTTAATTTTAAAATTAAATTTGAATTTTTTCGAATGATTATTTTTTAAGAATTATAAATAGTTTTGGATATCACTAAACACTTGCAAGCAAGTTGTTGAGCCATTAATTATGCTCTTAATTTCAAATTACTATAAGTCATGCCAATCCACGTGCTAAGCACATTTATAATTTGCATATGCAATGTTCTAACTATTGAACAAAAGTCAGAACTACAGATCGATATTATTCATATATTCAGAAGACTTTGTATAAAAAGAATCCGATGTCATCTTCATAAAACATCAATTGGATTCATGAAAAGAACACAAGGTTGTTTAATTTCTAAGCAATTAAATAGCAAATTATTATTATTATTATTATTATTATTATTTGGTAATAATCTCCGGGCCCTAGTAATTCGGAGTTTCGGCGATGAGGTAATTAAGTAAAGTTTGACTAAGAAATTGTTCCATCCAAAAATCAAATTCGGATTCCCTCGAAGTTTATATATTGTGACCACTCACCACCATCCGCCTCACCTTTCAACCCCATTATTATGGGTAATGAACCTTTCGAGATACTTTAACCGCCGATTCTCAGTTTGTGATTTTCGATTTGTGTTTCTCTTGTTGTTAGTTTTTTCGACAGCTAGGTCGGTTTGATATGCATTAGTGGGAGATGTTTCACAGGTTGATTTATGGTGGTGCTTTGCTGTCGGTGACCGTTTTGCTTCGACGTGCTCTTGTTTCTGTGGCGACATTGTTATGTTGCTTAAAAAGGTTATGCCTTGCAATTTGGTGCTTTTCTTTAATGGTCGCTTGCTCGAAAGGGCTAGGCCTTGCGAGTGTAGGTGCTTGTTCTTGTTACCGTGTTGGCAGTCGGATTATTTTGCATTTATCTGACTATGGTATTATCTCATTCCAAGATTCTCTGATAATTGTTCGGGTCTGTTGAGAAATGCAGGTTTCATCAAGACTTCAAGTTTCTATCTTTATCATCATTGATTTGAGACTGTTTTCACTATCCTTGTTATTCTCGAATTTGACATTAGACTCATTAGTTGTAGTGTTTTAGCAAAAATTGACATTAGACTCGTTAGTGACATTAGACTCATTAGTTATAGTGTTTTAGCAAAAATATTGGAATATACTACAATGTAATCGTTGAATGTGATATCTATAATTTCTTTTTGCCATAAACTTTTTTTTTTCTCAAAATAAATTCATAATTATATAATTGTGTAATAATTTGTACAAAAAAAAAACTTATTGTTTTTTCGACAATTTTAGAGGAGATCAGATTCCCTAAATAAATTGGAGTTGACTATAATGTGCAAGTCAGGCAAGGGAGCATCGCCCATTCCTTCAATTCAATTTTGTTTGCAATTAAATATTAAGATTTCTTAAATTTAACACAACCCTCATTAATGAAGAGCAGTTGGATCTTATCACTAGGGATGGCGGTTCATAATTTTTGTATACCCCTATTAAAAAATAAATTTATATTTTTTCCTGTAGAGATCACAAAATTAATTTTGAGTGAATTAATTATCTCAAATTAATCGTAGTAAAAATTAAGTTGACGATTGAATTTATGTTTTGATATATTCGTGTAAAAATGAGTTGAATAATAAATTTTACATCTTCAAAATGAATTTTTGCTCTACAAACATACTATCAAAAATAACTTTATTTAGTCAAATAATTTAGTGACTAAAATTTTACTCTTAAAATAAATAAATAAAATGTAAGAGTTCAAACTCCAACTTATATATAAGTTAGTATGTCTATGTTTTGTTTTTCTTCTAATTTTAAAAAAGACAAAGAATAACAATAAATAAAAAATGGTTTAACTACACATTTGATCCCTTACGTTTATTTTAGGTTTCAATTTGGTCCCTTACGTTTAAAAAGTATCAATTTGGTCCCTTACGTTTATTTTAAGTTTCAAGTTAGTCCTTTCCGTTAGTTTTGTCACTAACACCGTTTGAATAGTACACGTGTCAGCGTGTCCAAGTGCCACGTGTCAGTCCACGTATGCAAATTGACTGCCACATGTGATAAAATTGACGTAAAGGACCAACTTGAAACCTAAAATAAACGTAAGGGACCGAATGTATAGTTAAGCCATAAAAAATACACAAGAAATGCCTAATAAAGATACAATGAGTTTAATCCAACCATGATCACAATACTATATAATATATATAATATATACAAGCTCAAGGGAGGAAGGAAGATAATAGAATCTATGAGAAATCTCTAGCCATTCTACAAAATATTCCGATATTTGAAGAAAAAGAATGCAAAAATCTCTTCGCACCAAGATCAAGAGCGTATAAGCTAAAAATCCTCCGAGATACTACCATCCCTACCCGGCACACTAAAAATCAGCTATAAAATACACATACAAACAGCGGATCTGTCCACCATTGATGACAATCAAAACTAAAGTCTTTTTTTCTAATTTTAAATCACCAGCGAGAGATAGATCAAGAACACTGTGATAATTGAATTATGCTAACATGATGAATAATTTTTGTAACCTCCATTATTATTATTATTATTATTATTATTATTATTATTATTATTAGCAGCAATTTTAATAATATTGCTACCAAAAGAAGGTGAGCTCCATTATTTATTAGTGAACTGTGTATTATAGCCCACTCTCTGAAGTAATAATTTATTAAGAAATTAAGGAAAAAATGGAATATTGAATTGTGAATAAGCGACAATGTAGGTCCAATGTTGACCACGTGGCAGACAGCATCACTAATCCCTTTCCTCCCACGTAGGTCCCAAACCCTTCAAGAGCTTAAAACTCTTGTATACTGCCCCACCATATATATCACATGGGACCATCATCGTCACCCATTTTTCTCCTTAATTTTCTACTACCTTATGGTATTAAATTGAAGGCTAATGTTACGGTGGACCACCTTTATAAGTGGTCCATCGTGGATAAGTAATCTATCGAATATGAATTTTATGAAATTTACTATTTGATTGAAGGTTTATATCGTATAGATCATCCATAAATTTTTTAAAATTTTTTGAAAATCATTTGATATGTTATTGAGATCCATCAAGATTTACGTTATTTAATAAACCGTTAATCTTGATGTGTCTCAATAACATATCAAATGATTTTCAATTTTTTTAAATTTTTCTATGGATGATTTGTATGATATAAACTTTCAATCCAAAAGTAGATTTTATAAAATTCATATTCGTTGTAATGTTATTCATGACTGGTCCACTATGCACTTGATGAAGTGGTCCATATTAGAATTTACATAAATTGAATACATGACTTTTAAAGGTATTTTAAGCTGGTGAATACTCCATTACACATATTATGTGAACGTATACCGGTACATCGTTAAGGTGTATACTTTTAATTAGTCCACATGTAATGATAATTTAACATGTAATTTCAAGATTTATTTAAATATAAGTTTTCTAAATTACTCTTTTAATTTACAAACTTATCAAAATGACACCCACATGAATTATTGTAATTTTAGAATCTTAAAACATGTTTCAGTAATTTCTTCAAAAGCTCTATTCTATGTGAAACAATTTCTTTCTCTCTCGTGTGTCTCCGTTCTGTTCTTCAATTTTGGCCTCACTCCGGCGGTGGCATCTCTCTCCATGGAAGAACAACCGCCGAAATAATGCTTTTAGGGTTTTCTTGTTTCTCTTCTATGTTCTTTAATCTTCTATTTTTAGGGTTTTTCAATCTTTGGGGAAATTGGTCTTCTTCTCTTTTCTCTATTTTCTATATTTTGTTGTGTGAATTTGTGGAAGTGATATCATGATTATATATAGAAGGATATTATTTTTGTAAAAAATCAATGAAAGATATTGTTAATTTTTATTAGAAAATTAAGAAAATTAAAGTTGAAGGATTTTGTTGAATTTTGTTCACTGTGCGGTAGAACCGGAAGGGGTCAGGGATGCTGGATTTAAGCTCTTTCTATTTTTTTTTTATTTTAACAAGATAAAACACAAGATTAATATAAAATAGGCTTAAATACAGTTTTACCCCCCTTATTTTGAAAAAAATCGGAATTTTACCCCCTCTATTTCACTAAAACGGTAATTAATCTCTCTATGTAACTTCAAATTTAGTGGAGTTTGATTCTGTGGAAAGCTAACTCAATTACGATCATTTTGGTATCAGTTTGGTGGATTATTGATCAAAATGGAGGAATGGAGGAATGAAAAATAAAAAGGAATAAAAGAAATAGAAGTTAAATTTTTTTTATCCATTTTCACTATATTTCTTCTTCATCTATCCTCTCCCTCAGTGCCTCCATAATTGTCCTCCTCGTGGTACCTGAATATCATCATCTACCAATGGAACCGAAGAAGCTTGATTCAGTATTTTCGGAGTTTTTTTTCCTGTGTGTTTTGGATCGAAGTGATTTTGTAGGAGGAAAATGTTTATTGGAATTTGAATTGTGAAATTTGTTGCGGTGTTATGTAGTAGGAACTTACAGAAGATGAAAAAAACAAACCCTTTTGATTTTTCCCTTTCAATTTTATTAGCAGATTTTAATTCTAATATTTAACTAATTTTGTTTTTATGAAAAATAAAAAATTAATTTCAATGTGAAAAGTTAAATGGAAATGTTAATTAAAATATCCACGTCACCATAAAAGTCTAGACAGCATCTGCCAAATCATCATAAATTTGACATGTCAACAAAAAATTCAATTCAGGGACCTTTTTAAAAGTTTTGAGAATTTGCAGGGACTACAATCAATTTTTTTTTTACAGGGGCTAAAATCAAAACAGGGCATAATTGCAGGGACCATTTTCATATTTAAGCCTTAAATTTTTTAAATAATGACTGGATCTTTTGAATTTTTAATTTGTTATATTGTTATACATTTATTATAAAAAATTTACTATTTAGCCATGGTTAAATTGATCTCAAGTAAAAATATGGATTTACTATGGTTTAGTCGTGGCTAAAATAATTATCTATTTTTTTTTAATACGCGCCCTCCTCTTCGGTTCCCCCTCTTCTTTCTATTTTTACTCTCACTTTCCTGAACTTTATCTTCAACTACAGACACCGCCAATTTTCCATAACCTTCACTCCCAGTTTCACTAAATTTCCTCCCAATTTCACTAAATTTCCTCTCAATTTCTCGAAACATTCACTAGATTTCCATAACCTTCACTCTTCAACGACCAAAACTTTCACTCTAAATATCCTCAATAATCGCTTCCGCCATCGTTTTTCCCTTTCTCACTCCCCTCTCTAAGCTATTATGTGAGCCACCACTTCATATCACAGATATATAATTTTCCGTTCGGATATCACGGTTCGTCACATTCTGATTTCACCAAAATATTTAGTTATTTTCTGTTACAAAAATTTGTTGCACCGTTATCTTTTTAATTAAATCTCTCTATTATATATGTCTTTTTCATCAAATATCAATCATGATAGACATCGTCATTAACTACCACTGTGCAAAAAGGTAACAAATGTTAACCGAAAGGGATGCAACAAATTAGAAATATGAAGAACCTATTTGTTGTCTACAAAATAAATATCCATTTGTCTTGAATTATAAGATTTGTTTTTTTTACACTTATTAAAAAAATAAAACATAATAATTTGATGTATAATTTTTTTTTTGTTTTCTTTGAAATAAGTCATGTGAAGATGTAAAAATAATTTTTATTGATTATCATTATAGGAAAAAAAGAGAACTAAAATTAAATGCAATTTGCAATTAATTTATGAAAATAAGTAATAATAAATCTGAAAAATGATAAATAAAAAAAAAATGTAGTGATCATATACACTAGCCTTTATAGACGCATATGTGATTAATATATTAATGTATTATTTTAATGTGACAATGAAATATAGAAGGGTTATCTTTTATATGGGATAGTATGTTTGAGCAAATGAATATAATGTATTATTTTTTATAGTTATTTTTTCCAACCATAATCATAAGTAAAATTTATTTTTTAAATCTATCAAATAATTATATTTTTTTTGGCTTTCACGATCAGTTTAATCTGATTCAGGATCAGTTCTGACATCAAATAGTTTCAATCCCTTCCTAATCGCAGTTACGGAGAATTGAACCGTGATTCTCCCTACTAAATTTAGCGTCAATCACCACCAAACAACTAACGATTAATAAATCTATCAAATAATTTTATATATATATATATATATATATATATATATATATATATATATATATATATATATATATATATATATATATATATATATATATATATATATATATATATATATATATATATATATATATATGATCTATTTTGATTCATTAAATAACTCAAACTATGTACCAAAAATAAAAATTAATTTAATAACTTAAACTTCAAAATTCTAATTCTAATCTAATAGCTATAGCTCCACTCCAGTTGGTCAACCTAACCTCTGCATCTATCTCTCTACTGTCTCCATCAATAATATGGGTCAACTTATTGAACCTTCTGACCCACCTTCACTCTCTTCCTATCCCTTTATATACTTAAAAAACCAAAACCAAACACCAACGTAGTAACATAACATAACAAACACGTTACACATTTCATTCATTCATCATTCACATCAATGGAAGAACCAACATTTCTATTCCCACCCCCCGATTCCGACTTAGACCTCAGTTTCACCAGCACAACCACCGACCGGACCTTCACCTCCTCCTCCGCTCGCACCAGTTTAGCTCGCACAAGCAGTCTTGCTCTCAGCTTCAACGACCGTCTCTCAACCGCTTCCGCCGCTGCAACAGACACTGTTTCCTCTGCCATCATCCGCCGTCCTCACCGTAGCTCTGATCCAAACTGGACTGCTATTAAAGCTGCAACAAATCTCTCTTCTGACGGACGTCTTCATCTCCGTCATTTAAAACTTCTCCGTCACCTCGGCTCCGGTGACCTTGGCCGTGTGTTTCTTTGCCGCCTCCGTGATTACGACGGCGCAAATTTTGCACTTAAGGTTGTTGATAAAGATCTTCTTACTCCTAAGAAATTCTCTCACGCGGAAATGGAGGCGGAGATTCTTCACGCGCTTGATCATCCTTTTCTCCCTACGCTATACGCGCGTATTGATGTCTCTCATTACACGTGTCTACTTATTGATTATTGTCCTGGTGGTGACCTCCACTCTCTCCTCCGTAAACAGCCGGGAAACCGACTCACGATCTCGGCGGCGCGTTTTTTCGCTGCCGAGATTCTTGTTGCACTCGAGTATCTTCATGCGCTTGGTGTTGTGTACCGTGACTTGAAACCTGAGAATGTGCTTCTACGCGAAGATGGACACGTTATGCTTTCTGATTTTGACCTTTGCTTTAAAGCTGATGTGGAGCCTACTTTCGAGTGTTGTAGTGTTCAAAAACCGCATGTGGGTCCCACTTACTGTTGTTTCGGTTATAACGGATCAAGATCTGGCGATTCTAGTGGGCGAGTCGTTGCGGAGTTTGTTTCAGAACCAACTACGGCGTTTTCACGGTCATGTGTTGGAACCCACGAGTATTTAGCGCCAGAGCTTGTTTCTGGTAATGGTCACGGTAACGGTGTGGATTGGTGGGCTTTTGGGGTTTTCATTTATGAGTTGTTATATGGAACAACGCCGTTTAAGGGGTGTAACAAGGAGAACACACTGCGTAATATAGCATCTAATAAGGACGTGAAGTTCCACGTGGCGGAGAGTGAAGAGGTAGGGATGGCACAAGCGAGAGATTTGATAGAGAAGTTGTTAGCGAAAGATCCTAAGAAGAGATTAGGGTGTGCTAGAGGTGCGACCGATGTTAAACAACATCCTTTTTTTTATGGAATCAAGTGGCCTTTGATTAGGACCTATAAGCCACCTGAAGTGAAGGGACTATTGAGGAGGAAAAAATCGGATACACATTTGAGTCATGTGACTAGTAAGAAGAAGAGAGGATGGTGGAAGAAGCTTGGATGTGTATTGAAAAATAAAGGAGCTAGATATGATTTACTTTCAAACTATAGTAATAATAATCATTATTGTTATGTTAATAATAATAGTAAGGTTAGGTAAATAAAATTGAGCATTGGTTCAATTTTTGTTTTGAATGGTGTTACACGGTACAATCAACATATAGGATAGTCAATAGTGTGACAATAGTTTACAATTTTGGTGTGTAGTTTTTCATGTATACCAAACAGATCCACAGTTTGTATATGAGTGGAGAATCAATATGATGAATCACATTAATAAAACTAGCTAATTCATTTATTTGCTTTAATCTCTCTCCCTCTCTCGACTATTTGAAAATGAATTTTTACAAAATTTTATTCGATTAAGATTTTCATCTTCATACAAATATTTTCGAATCACATAATATCAACCACTTCATTCCTTCTCCTCTTCTAGTTTCTAACCCTAGCCGCCACTTCTCTTTTCTTCTTCTTAGTTTATTAAAGAGGGGTGATATCACCCCTCCAAATTGTTTTTTCTTTCTAATTATATTAAATAAGTGTGATTTTTCACATATTTAATTGTTTTGGTGTATTTTGTTGTCCCACCTTTGTGCGGTGTTGTATTTGGTTATCCCGCCTTTGTGCGGTGTTCCTTTGTTTCATTTTGAAGGATTAATTTCGATCAAGTGCAAATTCATTCAATGTCGACTTTTGTATCATCAAGGCATAGATATTTCAGACACTTCAATATAGCAATATTCGGAGGCTTATGTAACTAGCTGTTTTATGCTATTAACATGGATACTGTGAGTTTGTTCGCAGATGCATCTTTTTGTTTTTAGTGAATTTAAATTTGTATTACATCAATATACTCTGTATCAATTTGAATGAATGAATATCATTTAATTTTATTAAAAATAAAAAAAAATCATCTTCACTTTTCACAATCCAAAATTGTCGAAAATATTCCAACATTTTATTTAGTACTCGTAGTGCTCACTTCAAAATTTGTTTTGACCCCCCACAAACGACTCCACTTGCTAATAACAAGACAAAGTGAAACTAATAACAAAAATTTAAACCCTTAAGTTTCTATCGTATTTCCCCTTTTATGGTTATAGTGAAAAATCAAATTTTTAATTTCGTTTTTATGAACAGAACTGACATGATTCGAGTCGACCTTTTAGACTTTTTACCATAATTTGAATCAACCCCATACCACAGCCAAAAATCGAAATTTCACCGCATGATTTGAATCAACATCACTTGATACGATAAATCACTAGAATTTAATCTCGACCATCACTTGCTTTTTCTGAACCTTTGGGCGTGACTTCCTCCTACTATGCTGAACTTTGTGGAGCTATGCAAGTAATTGAAATTGTTTTTCATAAAAGATGGTCCAATCTCTGGTTCGAAACTGATTCTACTTTAGTGGTTACAGCTTTTAAGAACCCTACAAAACCTGTAGTTTGACCGTTAAGAAATAGATGGAAGAATGTTTTGGTAATGGTTAGAAGTTTGAATTGTTTCTCATATTTGCAGGGAAGGCAATCAGATGGCTGACCTCCTAGTCCTTGCTAACCTTGGATTGTCTTTAGGATCTCTCACTTGTTGGGTGGATTCTCCTTTGTTTATTTCCGATTGTTTGAAAAGGAACAAGCTAGGCATGCTTAATTTTAGATTTTGTTGTTCTTAATGGAGTTTTGGTTTGGTCCCCTCCATTTATGGTTGTTCTTTACTTTTAATATATTTTCGGGTGGATATAGCTCTTTGCTTCCACTTTTTTGGTTAAAAAAAAAACCTCCAAAAGCTAAGAGATTACAGATTTTACCATTAGTGCAAGTGATGGGAAAAGTACACATACATTTGGGGTAATATTTTTAGACCCCTACATTGGTCCTCCTACACCCACATTTTAACAAATAGGAAAATGTACCTCTAAAATACTCCCAAATTACCAAAAAAATTGAGTTTTACATAATTAATGTAAATTCTATACATCTAAGAGATACTTTCTTCTACTATCATGTAAAATTAGAGAAAATATGGAGTGGAAGAGTTGAGAGAATTCATAAAACTGACTAAATGAGATATATAGTTAAATTGTAAAGGGGTATCACTAGAATTTTGTAAATATATGGTGGAGCGTGAGAAAACCAACTAAAAAGTCTAAACAAACATCACCCTATACATTTTCATTCTCCTTACTTTGTCCGATACGAGACTTCTTCATTTCCCATCATTACCCGCCAACCCCGTGTTTAGATCCTCTATAGTCGCTGCGACATGCATACAAGTATACTACAAATGTCTAAGACGAGTAGACTTAGCATAGAAACCTACAATTTACACCAACTTGTGTAGTGTAAAATCATAAAGATAGTCATTGGACATTAATAACTTGCACATGAAGGAAACTTGGTTAGAAAGTGATATTGTGACATTCTTTTTGCTAAAGTTACTTATTCAATTAGATATGGGCCAAGATTCAAACATGTGGAAATGATGCAATATCCAAATAACTCTCCTTTGGACTCTTTGAGGACATAGTGAAGCTTCTTGTAATTCACTACTCAAGACCACCATCTGCATGCACAAACTATGATAAGTCAATATGTTTGTCACTCATTATTTATACCAAATTGTATGTAATTTTGTTTTTGATGCAATCTTATGCGGAATTTTGGTATAATTATAGCCCCGTCCTATCTCTCTGACGACTAAGTAGTCGTTAGATGAATCCAACGATTGAGATTTGACAGGAGGGAATCCAAATCTATAGATAGACAAAAAATTGCTTATTGAACATTTGAGCATTCTAACCTTTTGAAGTAGAACTTTTATCTTCATCAAGTGGAGATTCAGATGAAGGAGTGGTTGGTGATTGGTTGACATATTCCCTAGCATCAATCAACATTGCAATTACCTCTCTCATTGTAGGCCTATTAAGTGGAGATGAACTGGTGCAAAACAGTGCAATTTTAAGTATAAGAGACATTTCTTCCACAGTTTTTTGTTCACTCAAATCCAATCTCTTATCGAATAATTCAGATGTAGGTACTGATGCTTGAATTGATCTTCTCACCCAGTTAACTAAATCACCACCTTGTTCCAATGGTTGAACTGGTGACTTCCCGGTAACTAGTTCCAGCAAAACTACCCCAAAACTATAGATGTCACATTTTTCTGTTACCTTCATGGTGTAAGCATATTCTGAAAATATAAATAAATCAAGCAACAATTAGAAAAGTAGAAGCAATATAGTGACTGAATCGTAGTTCTAAATTGTGTTTGCAGCCGCAGTTGTGCTTACAGTTACAACCAAGGTTTTAAATTGCGGTTGCCATCACGTTTGCGGTTTGGCTGCAAACCTCTATATTGCGGTAATATGCGGTCATTGCAGTTTTAATGCCATTACACAGACTTCAGAGTCCTTTATATTGCGGCTGCAATTGCGGTTGAGGACCGTAATTTAAAACCATGATTACAACCTTGATATTGTGGAAAAATGCAGGCAAATGCTTACAATACATTCACAATTGTTGTTGCAGTTGTTGGTCGTGAGGGGATCCCGGAGGATCATCACATTGGGCGTTGAACAACCACATAAGTGGATTAGAGACCACATCTAACTCAAAATCTTAAGGCATTAGGTATATGGGTTCTCTCTCTTATATGTTGCTCATCATTCACTTTTCCATCCTATGTGAGACTTCTAACTCACTTGACACACCAACAACAATGTTATTACAGAGACATCTAAAATCTTTATATTGCGACTACAATTGCAGTTGCGGAGCACAATTTAGAATTACTTACTCAATAAGTGTGAAAAAATGTACTTAGCCACTACTAAAATCAACTACCTATAATATTGTACTAAACATTAAGTGAATGATAATCTTTTCTGCTAATACAATCTCTTAATATGCTTTCTAGATATTCTTTTCTCAGCTCACTTTATTATAAAAATGAACATCGGGAAGTAAATTATAACTAGATTAAAAATGAGACTCGATTATTATAACAAGTAAAACTACAATTGCTGTAGTACCTTTATATTGAACTTATTCTTACCTGGGGCAATGTAGCCATATGATCCAGCCACAGCAGACATAGATTTTGATAATGAAAAATCAATCAACTTTGCCAATCCAAAGTCTCCAACATGAGCCTGAAAACTTTGATCAAGCAAAATATTGTTCGATTTGATATCACGGTGAATAATTTGAGGTTTACAATCATAGTGAAGATAGCACAAGCCTTCTGCTGCTCCTAGAGCTATTCTATATCTAATGTTCCAATCCAGTTCACATGTTTTTGAACTTGAATTATGAAGCTTTTCACCAAGGCTTCCATTTTCCATGTATTGATACAATAGAAGATTAGAATCCTCATGATAACAAAATCCATGCAGCTTCACAATGTTCCTGTGCCTGATCTTTCCAAGAGTTGAAATCTCTGCGAGGAAGCTTCTGTCGACGCTTGTTCCTTCTCCTCCGCGTGTATTCAGTTTCTTGACGGCAATAACTTCACCATCATTCATAACAGCTCTGTAAACAGTTCCACAAGCTCCTCTTCCTATAAATTCACTTTCTGAAAAATTCCCAGTAGCTTCCAAGAGATCATTGTAAGTGAAGCCTTCTTTTGGAAAGTAATAGCTATTATCTAGAACATGAGGCTTTGTTTGTTCTTCAAGCGAAACAAAAGAATCGCTGCGGCGGCGCCTCATCATAGTCCAACATATACAAACTATGAAAATAAGAGAAACAAAACCAACCACAGCAGAGACAATACTCACTATCTTTTCCCTTGATAAACCGTCTTTCATCGGCTTTGCATGATGGGATGAAGTTAAAGATGGATGACAATGATTAGTACCTACACGGCACAAACCGTTGTTCCCGGCAAAATTTGTTAAATCCATCTTTCTAAATGGGGTTGTGTCAGGAACAGTTCCTATCAGCTTATTGTTAGATACATTGCATACTAAAAGACTAAGCAAGTCACCAATTGATGAAGGAATTTCGCCGACAAGTTGATTATCATTTAAGTAAAGTGATTCTAGCATTTGCAAGCTCCCTAAGCTATCAGGAATTGTACCAGAAAGATTGTTGTGACTCAAGTTTAGTGCTATCTGAATAGCAGAAAGTCTTCCAAAACGAAAAGGGATGCTTCCTGAAAACCGATTTCCACCAAGCTCCAAATCGGTTAGACGATTAAGGTCCCCCAAAGTGCCCGGTATTTCTCCAAAAAGCATATTATCAGAAACTTTTAGTAGCTCCAAATTCACAAGATTTCCAGTTGAATTTGGAAGCATACCAGTAAACTTGTTCCTGCTGAGATCAAGTCTCTGCAGCTGCACACAGTTTCCTAACTCGTGCGGAATACTTCCACTGAAACGGTTGGACGAAACATTGAATGTTACAAGCTGTGACAAATTTCCAATCTCAGAAGGTAGATAACCTGAAAAATAATTATCTGACAAGTGAAGCCTCTCGAGATTCGTAAGTTTACCAATTCCAGGGCTAATCAGCCCGGAGAATCTGTTCTGATGAAGCTCGAGCGCGGTAAGATTATTAAGTTCATACAGTTCAACAGGTAAACTTCCTGTCAAAAGATTATCCCCAAGCATTAACTGCACAAGTGACTTACAAGTTTTCAATCTATAAGGAATATTTCCAAAGAGCCTATTTGATCCAAGGCTAAGGAATTGAAGCTTCTGATATTCACAAAGACGGATCGGTATCATACCGACAAGATTATTTGAAGATATATCAAGAATAGTAAGGTTTCTAAAACCTCCAAGATGAGGTGGAATCACACCTTCAAGTTGATTATCAAATAGCTGCAAATCCTCCATGAGTTTAAGATTTTGAAACTCCAATGGAATTCTACCTGTTAAGTTGTTCAACGACAAATCTAAATTCCTCAGCAGCCTCAAATTTCCAAGCTCCTTTGGAATATGACCCTGCAAATTGTTTTCAAATAGGTGAAGCAAGGTAAGATTAGAGATTTGACCTAACTCCTTAGGAATGATACCAATCAAATGGTTTTCAGATAGATCAATCTCAATAGCATTAGTACAGTTTCCTAACTCAGGTGGAATTGTTCCATTCAACTGGTTTGTATACATGTACAACCTCTTCAACCGCGGTAACCTCCCGAGTTCTTTCGGGACATCACCGATTAATGAATTTTGATGCAAAGCAATTAATTCAAGGCTACTAATATTTCCAATCTCAGGAGGAAGCTCACCAGAAAAAGAGTTTTGCCATAGAATCAAATTAGTAAGGTTCTGAAGCTTCTGAAGCTCTTTTGGAATAGAACCTACTAATTGATTCTGTGCTAACCCTAATGTTTCTAAGCTTTCACACTCACTGATTTCTGAAGGTAATTTTCCCGAGAGACCATTCAAACCTGCCCGAATAACTCTAAGCCGTTTCAACTTACTGATCGATGCAGGAATGCTTCCTGTTAAGTTGTTGCTATAAATCACTAACTCTTCAAGTGATGTTAATTTACCAATCTCTTCTGGTATTTCACCATACATGTAATTTTCACAAAGGTAAAGCTTCCTAAGTGTTTTGATTTTCCAAATAGGCGTCAAAAATGGTCCATGAAACCTATTTGTACAAAGGTCTAAAACCTCGAGTTTATCACAGTTCACAAAACCATCAGGAATTGGACCAGAGATGAAGTTTTTGGAGACATTCAACTCAACTAACCATGGAAGATTACAGATTTTAGACGACAAATTACCAGAGAGATTAAGGTGGTAAAGATTAACAGAAGTTACTATTGAATCAATACAATAAACACCAGTCCAATTGCATGGAGTTAAATCAGAAACATTCCAGTTAACAAGATTATCATTTGAATGCAAAAGTGAAGTTTTGAACTTCAAAAGATTTGAACCCTCTTCATTAATTGAACTTACAAGAAAGATTCCAAGGCTAAACAATAGAATCATGTAAAAGTAAAAAAACACATTTTTTGAATGGAAACTTAATTCCAATGCCATTTTCTCTCATAGACAAATCAACAAACACATAAAGGGTTATCTTAAAAATCAAAACTTAACAAAACAGAAGCAAAATACACAGAAAGTGTGAACATGAGACAATTAAGAAATTCAAGACAAAACAGAAGATGACATAGAAAACTGAAATAGAAACAAAAAAGATACCGTGTTGTGAAAGAAAAAGAGTTAACTTTGGCGGTGAGAAGAAGAAAAATAGAACCAAATTATGAGAAAATAAAATGACCCTTTTGATTAGATAGAAAAATTAAATAGACCCATGAAAGCAATGAATACAGAACAGAGAGATAAGGAAGAGAGAGAAAAATAAAAAGACATAACATTGATTAATGAAAACATGAAAAAAGTTATGATAAAACGTGAAATGATCACAATTATACAACACTTTACAGCAAAGTGTCATAAACATAAACATAGACTAGTTACTATGATGTGTGGCAATGGAAAAATCAGAACCATAATGTGTGGTTTTTTTTGTTTTGTTGTTGCATGAACAGTTACTATTACTATGATGATTTTGTGTTTGACACATGATGGAGTTGACTAAATGGTGTGTGTGTGTGTGTGGAATGAGAGAGAGAGAGAGAGAGAGAGAATAAGGACGTGTTGATTTGTTAGGATCATACAAAATTTCCGCCATTGTTGCTGAGCCTACCAATATGGAAAATATAAACATTATGGGAGATTTTGATTTTGATTTTTATTTTATGGTGTGTTGTTTGAGTCATTGGTGTAATCATTTCCAATATGAATATGAATGAAAGTGTATGAAAGTTAGTGCCATAGTGCCTAATCACAGTTCAATTATCTATCTCTTCTGCAATGCTTTGTTTCTCCACCGCTACTTAAATTCTACTCCCTCGCTTGCTCTTGTCGTTTAGATATATCAATTTTACCATGAATTTAAACACTATATTTTTTCTTTATATATAAGATGAGATGAAGTATAAAATATATCTTACTTTTTGAATACAATATTAAGGTCTTATTTGTAATTTGAATATGACCACAATTATAAATTGTACTTCTTAAATTCATTAAATAAGTGATGTATCTGATCTATAATATAGATTAAAATACTATTAATTTTACTAAAATATTAATTTAGACTAAAACACTACTACCTCCGTTCCTAATTATAAGATCTTGTTTGACCACTGCACGTATGTCAATGTACAATTTTGATCACTAATATATTTAATTATGTATTAATAAAAATTATAAAAATTTAATATTTTGAAAATACTAAAACAAATTGAACAAAATCTTATATGCTAATATTGACATTTATATATTATTAAAAAATACGGTTAAAACAAGGTAAATGGATAGTACATTTTTGTCAAACAG
Source organism: Trifolium pratense (assembly GCF_020283565.1). Lineage (NCBI taxonomy): Eukaryota > Viridiplantae > Streptophyta > Magnoliopsida > Fabales > Fabaceae > Trifolium > Trifolium pratense. Next base: position 40,432,825 of record NC_060065.1, read on the forward strand.
GATCTTATAATTAGGGGCGGATAGTATTATAGACTTTTAAAACCCTCGTTTAACATAATTTCTAAGACCTTAATATGTACTCCACTTTTTAAATTCATTGGATAACTAATGTATCTAGTCAATAATTAATGTCACCATTTTAATAAATTATAATAATATCTTTAGTTAACGAGAAATTACAATAATTCATTAGATTGTTTTCAATGCATCTAAAGTGATATATTTTGAATTGTAAGGGTTGAGTACCCTTTGTACTCCTTATAATTCAATTTTTGCTTATTAAAAAAAAACAATAAAATTACATTAACCAAGACATTATGTTCAAGTGGTTAATGAACGCCCTAGGATAAATCAAGAATTTTGAAATTAATTAGTAATACCTTCGTCCCTAATTATAAGACTCTGTTTGACCACTGCATGTACGCCAATACACAATTTTGATCACTAATATCTTTAATCGTCTGTTATTAAAAATTATAAAAAATTAATATTTTGAAAATACACATCAAAACAAATTGAACAAGATCTTATATGCTAATATTTATGTTTATATATTATTAAAAAAAATACGGTCAAAATAAGGTAAATGAATAGTACATTTTTGTCAAACAGAGTCTTATAATTAGGAACAAAGGTAGTATATATAAATTGAGAATGGATCCTCTCCGGTGGAATTTACACCATAGAGTGTCCAATTTAAATCTCCACCTTTTATTTTTCTTTAACTTTCTCTGATAATACAAATCAATCATCATGATTCAATGGACCTCTCCTATAGCCGAAGATGATCTATTCTCAAATATAAAATTTAGGGTCGTGTTAACTTGTGTCCTAAGGGCACATAAATTATCTAAAAATAGAAATATAACATTTAATGATAGAAAGAATTTAATGTTTAGAGCCTACACCACAAGTTCAATAAAAAAATTTCACATTTATCTTAAGATTAGAGTAGTGTTATGTGCCCTAAGGTTGATCAGATTAGAGTAGTGTTATGTTAGTGTTGAAAGCGGAGGGGTGATACCTATATGTACTTTCACATTAAGAGAGTAAAATTAAAATGAGAGGATAAAGAGTGTGTGTACCCTACATTGATAAGAAGAGGAATATAGCGTTGTTTGTTTCAGCTTTAAAAAAATTGATTTTATTTAATTTTAAAAATTTACAAAGAAAAAAAGGATAGCAAAACATACTATTGAAGGGCGCACGATCTATAACTCTCCTCCCTATACTCCACAACAACCTGTGTTTCCGATGTTGTATAAATTATTGGCCAGTTTGTTTTGGATTTTTTTCAAAAATAGATTTTATAGTGTTACATAAATTTGTGTAAAAAAAATTTACAAAGAAAATTTTTATAAAAACATTGGTTTGGAGTAAAGGGAGGTGAGTTATAGATGTTGCGCCCTTCAATAGTATCCATTTTTTCTTTGTATATTTTCAAAAATACATAAAAATCAATTTTTTTAAAGCTGAAAAAAAAAACTATATTCCTCTTCTTATCATTGTAGGGTACACACTCTCTATCCTCTCACTTTAATTTTACTCTCTTAATGTGAAAGTACTTATAGGTATCACCCCTTCGCTTTCAACACCAACATAACACTACTCTAATCAGATCAACCTTAATATTCTATCCAAATCAGAAGTTAATAGTGCTTTTTGTTTAATTACATTAACAAGGGTGTGTCTCCCTTAATTTAAATATTTTATATAAAAAAATACTATCAATTAAATTAATCTTGGGAGTAGTATGACGTAATATATAAAATGTCACGCTAAATAGTGTTCCTGAGACACTTGTTATTTGTTAAGCATATATCAAAAATGAAAATAAAAGATAAAATTAATGTTTATAAAGTAACTTTTACACTTTTAAGGTGTTAAATGCATAAATTTTAAGATAATTTTTTTTTCTTAATAAGCTTAACTAATATCCAATAATATCCAATAATTTTAAGATAACTTCTTGTTATTGTCATTATTATTATGGTCTTCAATGTGGTACTCGTTCCATAACACTTTATAAGTAAAAATTCATTTTTTAGGTTCATTGTATATTTAATGTATTTGATCCATAATATAGACCAGATACATTAAATATACAATAAACCTAAAAATTGAATTTTTGTTTATAAAGTGTTACGGAGGGAGTAGTTGATAATGGCATAGTCAATATGGCATCATCATCACTAAATATTGTACCAAAAATAGATGTCCCCCCACTTCTACCCATCTTTCATAGAAAGACAGAAAAATAATGCAAATTCCTCATTGGGTGTTTCATATTGTTTTCTTAAAGCTCTTCCACTTTTCTGATATCTAAGTTGACTATAATTTATTTATATATAATTTTTAGTTTAACTTCTCTAATTTTTTCTACTAGAACCCAATCCTTAAAAGAACTTAATACCTGTATAATACAATTCATCATGAATTACTATAATAGTTAGAGAATGCTATTGTTTTTATAAATTTTATTTGTGTGTAATTAGAGAATGATAAAATTTGAAAGAGTTTGTAAGACGTAGCTATGGAATTGTGGCTATAATTCTACTTTTTTTTTAAGATGATTAAGAGAGAGTACTGAAATTCGAATCCTAGTCCCTATATATCATATATAATATGTTTCAACCAATTGAATTATGTCCACTCACAAAGTTCTCATATTAATAGTTATAATTGAACTCACACTCATGTGAGATAGAAATCAACGATCCCCGCCATCTTACCAACCATCTTGACTTCTAATATTTCCAACATAAAAAATAATAAAAAAAAAAAAAGAAAACTACATTTCATAGTCAAGACAACAAAAAGTTTTAAAGAGATTGCACTATAATTTCCCCCAATTAATTTCCTCTTGTGATTCTTTCGAAATCCAGGGTGCCTGGCTTATTCACATGTTAATTGATGTCTTCTATCACTTTGTCGTTATGTTCTCATGAATACTACATGATTTTCCCATTAGCTATATAATTATGGGCATGTTTGTTTTAGATTTAATAAAATGGATTTTTTTCTTTGTATTTTTGAAAATATATTTTTCTAAAATCGTTTTTCAAAATATTACAAGTTTTTTTTATTTGTTTTTTCTAAATTTAAACACTAATTTTGACATCGTATAACATAAACACACATTATTGAAAAATCAAAACATAGTCAAAATCACAATTTTTTCAAAATGTTGTATTTCAAAAATGATTTTTATGAAAATCTATTTGAAATAGCTTCATAATTAAATGATTTTTTGAAATTTTGATATCCAAAAAAAATTTCAATAAAATGATCAAATACCTAAAATAAAATTTTAAGAATAACTATTCAAACCAAATTTTCATTTGAAGCTTTTATAAAAAGTTTCTTTGTAAAAAATTTTTACACAAAATTATTTAACACTTTAAGAATCTATTTTCAAAAAATCTATAACAAACAGGCCCTATTACTACTTAATCATGATGGCCATGATGTGTTGTGTCAAAGAAGATACTCTTTCAAGAAGTTCAACATCGAGTAGTTGGAAGAAAAATAGATAGAAGATTATTATATGGAAAGTTATATTAAGTTTCGTTCACTACAACAACTCTAGTTTTTTGGGTGTATTGAAGCTTAAGTAATTGTGAGTGTTGAGAGGAGGCTTTCCAATTTTTTCGTGCAAAAGTTATAGTTGAGAGAGTTTGCAATATTAGTCCTTGTAAAACATTGCAATTGTGAGAGTTTAATAGGTTACAATTTCGTCTCATAAAAATTACAGATTTAGCAGTAAAATATTATTGTGAGTTGGTTTTTTTTTTTATTGTTTGAAAATTATGCTTATTTTATTTATTGTGTGAAGATTTTTTTCCTGATTATTTTTTCAACAAGTGCCATCAGAGAAAAAAATCCAATCGAGAGAGAAAGAGAAGTTGTACTAACGATTATTTGAAGAGAGGAATTGGTTATGATCTTATTTGTGGTTTTTCTCAAATAGTGTCATGACTACTTTCAAGTTGGATGTTCCTTTGTTTGATGGGAGGATGAACTTTTCCTAATGGCAATGCACAATTCAAGACTAAGTGAGATGAAAAATTTAGTGTGGAGTACAATTCAATAAAAGAAAGAGAGCATAATTCGATCGACACTTGCTCCACAGATTAAAATGACTGTAGTGAAAGAAACATGTCCAAAGAAATTGTGGGATTTGTTGGAATCTAAGTTTGCATCAACTACATTAACCAATCGCGATTGATATAAAATAAATTTGTACTCGCTGAAAATGGAAGATGAAGCTGAGGTAATGTGTTTGAACATATTAGTAAATTCATTGGGTTAGTATCAAGACTTATGAATGCATGCGACAATATCAAAGATGAAGAACAAGTGTTACTATTGTTGAGTTTGCTATCCAAATCTTATAAACCACAACTAGACGTGGTTGTGAAATCATTGAAAGAAAGTCAACAAATGGTGGGTGTTAATAAATCTTCCGAAAACAATTAAATACTAGTAACTAAAAATCGGCAAGAAAACATTATATAGATCAATAATTTAGTTTTTATGTGTCAGATTTTAGTACTATGTTATTTTGTAATCCTATACTCTGGTGAACGAATGACTCCAAACACACAAGGGTGTATTGTGTAGTGAAAAAACGACTAAAAATAAGCACTTAAAAATAATTAAGCCAAATAAAATAAAGTGCTTGAGAATAACTTTAAATAAAATAAGAAAGTACAAAATAAAGTTGCTGAAAACAATTACATAAAATGAAAATAACTTGCACAGAAAATAAAAGAGATGAAAGGGATAGAAAAAGACACAAGAAAATTATTCTGATTTGGCCAAAAACAAAGGGCCTACTCCTATAACGCCCAAATTTTTTGAAAATATTTATTTTATTAGAATTTAAGTAATTTTGATGTGTGTATGTGTAAATGGAATTAATTGTGGGGTAGAAGTATTAAATTAGTGACAGAAACCATAAGATAAATTTATTTAATTTAATAACTAAAATTGAGAGTGAGAAAAATAAGAAGAAAATAAATTAAGTGAAAAATAGAGATTTTTATGAGAAAATAATTGTAACTAAAAATGAGAGTTTTTAGGGAAATATTATGAAAACAAGTCAGTTTAAATAATCTTTTTTTTTTAGAAAAAGAAACCTAATTAAGAGGAAATTAGGATGGCCCAAAAAAAACAAAAGAAAAGAACACCTGAAAACACTCTGAAAATTATATTTAATATTTTTTAATTATTTATTCTGCAGTATATTTTTTTTAAAAAAATTAAATTATTAAAACTCGAATTTTAAAAAAATAATTTAATAATTTAATTATTATTTAAAAATCAATTGATTTTTAAATAATTAAATTATTAAATTATTTTTTTTTAAATTGATACAACATTACTGACGGCTGCGGTTCGCCAGGAATTCACCCTCGAATTCCGTTATTGGCGGCTGCAGGCCGTCACAAATGAGCATCCTTTTTGCTTTGACCGTTGAGTTGTCATGTGCATTATTGGCGGCTCCAGGCCGTCAGTAACGTTATTGACGGTCCTGGGCCGCCAGTAAAGATTACCGGCGAGCATTTTCCAGAGGGCCTTTGGCCGCCAATAATGCATGTAATTTTGACGAAATTTGTGCATTATTGAGGGCTTTTGGCCGCCAGTAATACATTGTTTTCTTGTAGTGCTCTAATCCGACTCTAAAGAAGTGTTAGCGTCGGTTTTTAGCCTTTAGAGTGGACTTTCGTCCGACTCTAAAAACAGCTTTTCTAGTAGTGACGATATTGTGAATTTATCTCATCATTGTTTTCAAATGAGTTTAAAAAAATCGTTTTTTATATGGATGTATATGTATAGGCGATTGAGACTAAAAGTAATTTCAAACTAGTCTATATATTTAGTGATTTAAAAGGCATCCTTTATGCGTTAAAGATCAAGGTATTACAGGGCACACCTCATGCAATTTCCACATTATGTGTTATCTTTTTTTTTTTTTGGTGTATATGTGTTATCTTTTTTATTATTACTATTTTGACAATAAAATATAATCTAATTATACTTTTAAATTTTAATCGTTAAATAAATGTTGTCACATCGTTAATGCATTAATTTCACAACTTATTTTTTTCATAATTAATAATCACCGTGATTTCTATGTTAATAATCCCTATCATGAAAGGCTAAAAGAGAAATAAAAATATATATTGAAAGTTTAATAAAATAAGAAACAGAATAATGAATTTTGATGATCTTCAAGAATTTTATATTAGTTCTTTAACAGTTAAGTAATCAATTGAGTGAGTTAAAGGGATGAACTTCAAGGTGTGTACAACAAAAAAAAAAAAAAAGGATGAACTCGACACATTGACGTTCCTTAGAGTCATTTAACAATAGATTTTTTTCTTATAAAGTGATAAAAAAAATTCTATTTGTTACATATACATACAAAAGAAGAAAAAATGGCTCGAAGTTTATTTTGTGCTTTGATTATATTTCTTTCGATTTTTCTTGTGGTTACTCATGGCGGTAAGTCATTTTTCACACAAATTTTAAATTTCTAATTTTTCTTATTTGACATCACCTTTTAAGAAAATTTATTCTATTCTTATTTGACATCACAGATCCCGAAGAACAAATAGAATTTGTTATAAAAGGTGTTCCCTGTGTTAGTACTTTTGATTGTCCAATAACTCATTGCTACCCTCCTTCAACTCCGCAGTGCATTAATGAATATTGCGGTTGCGTCTAAGTGTAACAATTATGTTGAAAAATAATTACAGTTAAATCAATTTTTTGGTCTAAAAAAATTAATTATCAAATTCTATCATTTGTCAACATAAAAAGTGGCATGTTTTGTATCTACAAGATTTTTTTTACATGCAGTTTTAGTCCATACTATTTTTAAAAACATAGAACTTTTAAAACGAGGTCAATTAAAAATGAGAATATTAAATTTCAAAAGGTTAAAATAAAAATTATAAAACATAAAACCTCACCCTAAAAATCAAATTTTGAGGTTTTTTTTTTACAAATGTTTTATAATATTTTAAACACGTCTCTAAAGTAATCATTCAAAAATGTACATTAGCTTAAAATATGGACTAAAACTGCATGCACAAAAATATTTTAGGACAAAAACATACATTTTTTTATAAGGACGAAAGGTGAAATTTGATAATTTTTTTTAGGCGAAAAGTTTATTTAATCCAGTTAATTATATGTTGCTTTTAATCATATAATTTTATTTGTAAGTCATAATGTATGCATATTGTTTGTGTTTGTCTGTTTGTGGAATTATATGAGATATATTTTACGGTTAAAAATACTTTTGGTCCCATTAAATATACAAATTTACTTTTTTAGTCCTTCTAATTTTATTTTTTTGAACTTTGATCCTTCTAAAATTGATTTTTTCAATTTTAATCTCAACAATTCTTTATAAAAATATCATTAGTTAATAATTTAATTTTTAATCTCTGTTAATTTCTCTTTAACAAATTATATATTAAACTATTAAGACAGAAATTAAATAGTTAAATTATTAAATCTCTGTTAATTAAAAAGTTATATATGTTGGTTTCCAATGCTCCTTCTTTGTAATCTTTAAGAAACTCTCTAAGCACCTTCACCAATTTTTTCATTTGTAAGGCTTTCAATATCATCAAAAACTTGTTTTGCCCAGTCATTTTGCATATACTTCAAGGACAAAAAGAAGAAAAATAATAAAACCTCAAGTTCTTATCCCTCTTGTGGAAAATAGTTATCATTATTTATTCTCTCAAGAAAAAAAATATAAAGAAAACCTTGGTTAGTGTTGAGAGAGTTCGAGCTTGGAGTTCAGGAGAAACAACAGATCAATACTTTTAAGAAAAAAATACAATGCTAAATTTTTTCTAAAAAGTACGCCACATATGATGCATTTCTCAGCTTTCTCTTCTCCATCCCCTCTTCTAATCGAAACATTTTTGAGCCACTTCTCTCATTATTTTATGTCCCTAAGATTTCTTAGTGGTCCCAATACCATAGTTGTTAAGTTACTTTTTGCCATATTTAAGGGTGTAATTCTAAAACAGATCATACAACGAACTAGGACTTGGGTACAAATTTAACGGACTGATTCATTTTAGGGATGTCCTGATTGATATTCTATTTGCACAATTTTAAACAGTGTCAATAGCATGATTGATACTTTGTTTAGCATTTTCTTTATTTTAATAGTGAAAATAGTTTAAACCATTAGATTTGATCTAGTGGTGAAAGATTTAAATAACATGAATAACGGAGTATTATATTCCAATCAGATATTTCACCCCTTTTCTACAAAATCAAAATCAATACATTTAATGATCACAATTTGAACCATTTGATCTCGATTATAAAATAATGAATTAAATATAAATATATTTAGTACAAATAATTTTACTTCCTAAGGACCTATTGTGTGTTGCAGTTACAATTATAGTTTAAAATTGTGTGTACACGTGTTTCATAATCGAAAGGGGTGTTGTTGACCTCAACCGACATCTACTTCTAGGGATATCAAGTTTTCCAAATTGAACTTTGATGAATTCAGCTAATGAAAGAACACTTGTGATGACCAAAGTCAGATAGGCCTAACTCTTTCAAACCACCACAACACCACTTGAAGCTAATTTCTTGCATATCCCATAATCAATTCCCTTATTAGCTCCTATTACTAATGCATACCTAGGAAAACAAGGTAACATTATGAGTCTTTATGAAGCTTGTGATTAATTGTAATATGAATATGTATATAAACTTATAACATAAAATGGTACTACTTTTTGTTGTTTCTGCCATTGCTTTGGAAAGAGTGAAGTGCTAGCAAGTATGAGTATACTAAAATAAAGATGATGATACAACATAAAGGATGAGATGGGTCACAGAGGAGAGATGAAAGTGTGAGATGTTGAGAAAAGAGAGAGCGTACGAGAGAGAAGAGAGAAAGAAATTTTACAAATGAAAAAAAAATCTGACAGAAGAGAAATATATATCTATTTGGGCCTCAATGCATGTGTTCCATCTGTTACCATTATTGAATGAATGGAAGCTTGTATGTGTCAAGATCTCATTTGTCTAGATGAAATGTCAAACCTAGCCAATTGTTTGGATAAACCATCAAATAAACCAGCCATCATACCAGCCAATTGTTTTGGAATACTTTAGGAGAGTGGTTCACACAAGATATTTGGCAAATAATTAGTGGATGAATGTGATTTGCTAAGCCTATAGATGTCTATTGCTAATTGGTCAATAGTGTGACACAAGTGGTGGATACTTGAGTCCTTAACCATTTGGTTCTGGGTTCGATCCCTGGCCAGTGCGTATGGAGAAATATTTGTTGAGAGAGGTCAACCCCTTAAATGAATCTCAGTTACCTCGAGGGGATTAGTCTCTGCAGTTGAGCGCAGAGGATACCTTTCATTTACAAAAAAAATAAAATAAAGATGATGATCTTCATTAAAATGTGTTTGCGAGTATGTTTATATCAATAAATCAAATTGTCCTTTAATAATATTCAATAGTTCAAATCAAAGTTGATGTTCAAACAATATATTGCCGGCCAAAGCAATACATTTTTAATCTATATACTTTTTTATTTTTAAAGTTTTTCCAGATTTTAATTATGTTGTTATCAACAAAATCAATCAACTATTAAGTGGTTAATGAACTTTCCCCGAGATAAATCGTGCAATGATATCCCTCCTTCAAAATCTCTTTTGGTTTGGAGGTTGATGCTTGACAAAGTCCCTACAGATGATAAACTTATGGAAAGAGGGTGTTGCCTTCCATCTATGTGTTCCCTCTGTAATACTACTTTTGAGTCTTCTTTCCATCTTTTCTTCACATGCAGGTTTGCCTTTACTCTTTGGTGTTGGCTAGCTACTGTCCTTAATTTAACTCTTCATTTTTAAAGTATAGAAGATATTTGGAACCTTTGTGAAAGATCTTGGTCCCTTCAGTGCAAGATTGTTATAAAGTCTGTCATTGGTAACATCTTAAATTCAATTTGGATGGCTAGAAACAATGCTAGATTTCATGATAAAAGTACTCATTGGAGAAATGTTGTCTCTTGGATATCAACAAATACTGCTCTTGTTGGTAACAAAACTTCAATGTGCTCAAACTCTTCTTTAATTGATTTCAAAATTCTAAAGCATTTCAATATCAACATACACCCTCCAAAAGTGTTTTGGTTACCTCCTTTGATTGACTGGGTGAAGTGTAATACGGATGGTGCCTCGACTCAAATCTCCTCAGCTTGTGGAGGCATCTTTCGAAATCACCTTGTTGAATTCATTTGTTGTTTTGCTGAAAATACAGGTATTAATACTGCGTACTTTGCTGAGTTATGTGGGGCTATGAGAGCCATTGAGATTGCTACTGATAATGGTTGGAGAAATGTTTGGCTTGAAACTGACTCTACTCTTGTAGTGCTTGCCTTTAAGTCAGCATCTTTAGTTCCTTGGAAGATTAGAAATAGATGGAACAATTGCATGTATAACATTACCAACATGAACTTCATGATATCCCATATATATAGGGAAGGTAACAATTGTGCTGATGCTCTTGCAAAAATTGGTCTAACTCTAGTGCACCTTTCGTTCTGGAATGAATTACCCCAAGCTATATTGGAAAGTTACTCTTCTGATAGACTTGGTAGACCTAAGTTTAGATTTTCTTATATGTAAGGAGGTTTTGGTTTGGTCCCCTCCTTTTTTTTGGTATCTTTCTCTTTTTTATCTATCTATATATTTTGAGGTAGTAGCACTTTCCTACTTCTCTTTTGGTCTAAAAAAAAAAATCAAATTTTCCCGAAAAAATTGAGAACTTTTTTTTCTTGAAAATCGAAACATTTTTCCCCGAAAAAATCCGAAACTTTTTTTCCAAAAAAAAAAATTCCGAAAAAATATCGGAAATTTTTTTTCCAGAAAAACTCCGGAATTGTTTTTATCTGAAATCAAAACTTTTTTTACCAGAAAAAATAGGGAACTTTTTTTCGAAAATTAAAATCGATAGTTTTTTATCGAAAAAATATCAGAAACATTTTTACGGAAAAACCGGGAATTTTTTTTCGAAAAAAAAAATTCAAAATTTTTTCCCGAAAAATAATCGGAAACTTTTATTCCGATAAAAACTCATAATTATTTTTCTCTGAAATCGAAACCTTTTTTCTGGAAAAAATCGGAGACTTTTTTTTTTGGAATAAAATATCAGATCTTTTTTCCCAAAAAAAATTGGAACCTTTTTTCCCGAAAGAATTCCGGAATTGTTTTTTTATCTGAAATCAAAACTTTTTTGGGGAAAAAATCGGGAACTTTTTTTCCGAATAAAATATAAGATATTTTTTCCCAAAAAAAGATCGGAAACTTTTTTCCGAAAAAAACTCTGGAATTGTTTTTTTATCAGAAATCGAAACTTTATTCCCAGAAATAATCGGGAACTTTTTCTATGAAAAGAATTGAAAAAAATTTCCCGAAAAAATATCAAAAACTTTTTTCCCGAAAAAAGATCGGATGCTTTTTATCTTGAAAAAACTTTGGAAGTGAAAACTGAATTTTTTAAAAATAAATTCTGAAAACTGGATTTTTTTTACTAAAAATCAGTATTGAAAAAAAAAAACCAGTTATTAAACCAAAAACCGGTTTTTAAAAGTAAAAATCGGTTATAAAAGTGGTTATGAACATAACCAATTTTATAATTGGTTTTGTAAAAACCAAACCGATTATGATATTTGATTTTAATATCCGGTTATGATATTTAGTTATGGATTGGTTATCAACGGTAATTTTTATTAATCTAATTGTCACATGAAAGCAATCTTATTTTTTGAACAAGTGAAAGCAATCTTATTAGTTTATCTAGTCCAATGGCTATTTAAAATTGACAAATAAAAGTGACGCAAATATGGCTATTTCTTGAGAGTCGCTCCATGACATAGGCTCTGTTTGTTTCAGATTTTTCACAAAAAAAATCTATTTTTTTCCAAAAAAATATCTATTTTTTTATCTTGTGTTTATTTCAGATTTTTTCAAAAATCATTTTAGTAAAAAAATTATTTTTCCATCAAAATGAGAATCTATTTTCAATAGCTTTTATCAAAATTCATTTTTTTTTATCATTCATCATCTCTCACCATCTTAAAAAAATAAATTTTAATGATTGTAAACAAACGGGAAATAGCTTTAGATTTTTTTCAAAATCTCTAAAAAAAATAATTTTCTTGAAATAGATAAAAGCTGAAATTGGCTAGAGAAATCAGGTCTTATATTATTTCTATTAAACTGTCCAAAGCTGAAATTGTGAAAAATACACAACATAGATATAAAATTTGGTGATTTATGTTATGAAGTTTTATATTTGCTATTGTACATTCTTAATTATGGATTAGAAGATTTGAAATTTAATTGGTCCTCTGTTTTTTTTGGCTTATGAAATTGAATTTTATCTTTGTTAATATATTTACTATGAATTTAATTTATATGCACCGTCAGTGTAAAATTATTTTGCACATGCGTCCAATAATATAATGACACATCATGTATGGTAATTAAAAACACATGATGTGTCACATTCATTAAGTGATGTGGCAACGCGTCATTGGATGTATGTGTAAAAAACTTTTACACCGACGGTGCACACCAATTAAACTCATTTACTATTGGGGTTGGGGTCCTCTGTTTTTTTAGCTTATGAAAGTGAAGTATACCATTATCGTATACCTTTGAAGTTTTGTGATTATTGTGCTTTTGGGGTTGTTTTGACTTTTTGTTACCTTATTTTAAGCTTTCAAATCTCCTAGTGCTTGGATCCTATAGTTTTGATGAATTTATTTGAGCTTATTTTAAACATTTATGCGACTCGTACACAAATCATAACTTAATTGATAGAAATGTTGAAATTCCTAAGTTGAACGCTAGGATCGGAGTTCGAACTCTAGTCCCTCCACATGTGTGTGTGAGTTTTTAATGATTTGTCATTTTTGTCTATCTACAAAAAAAAAACATTTGTGCGATTGAGAGAACTTATTGAAGCAATGTATGACATATCTATAAACTGTTTTCAGTTTATGTTTAAAAGCTCTCCAAAATAGCTTATGAAAATAACTAATATAGCTTACGAAAATAACTAATAATTTATAAGTATTTACACTAGTCGCACTTCAATTATAAAGTTTGGGAACTTGTTTAAAACCTTATGTATTATGAAGAGCAAAATGAGAGTGAAAAAATCATTCTCCTTAATGAATCAATGTACATACATGAATTTATAGTGATATACAAAGGAAATTCATTATAGTTAAGATGTACATTAGTGTAGGTGATTGTAGCTTGTATGCTAAGTAAGTAACATTTAACTAATCTTAACTAACTTCATATGCTTCTAGTGTAGTTGTTCCTTTTGAGCTTCTTGGTGTTTAAATAGAAACAATCATAATTGATCTTGAATGTTGGTGTATGATACTTGGAAAAAAAATTGGCTTTCAAAAGGAGAAGAGCATGAGGAAGGGAAGAAAGAGTTGATCTCTATCTTTAAGACACTAGAGGAGAAATTAGGAGACAATCCTTTTTATGGTGGTGACACTTATGAGACGTATGGTAACTTCAAAATGGAAGTGGAGTGTCCTAAACTCAAAACTCATTGTTTGGGCCAAGAGATGCATGGAGAAAGAGAGTGTATATATCAAAAACTCTTCCTAATCAGAAGAAGTTGTATGATTATGTTGTGAGTGTGACAAAAACACTTGGTTTGGATTAAAGAGGGACTTGTTGAATCAAATCAATTATGTAAACCGAGTATTCTCTACGCGCAACTGCAGAGACTAATCTCTCGAGTCTTGTACGACCCAAATGGACGACACTAATCTCATGTACTTTTAATTATTCCTTAAGTATGAATTCATACAACTTTGACTTGGACATTAATAGCTTGGTTAAAAATTACCTTAAACAATATTGCATTGAGAAATATAGAAATATCCATTGAGAAGATCATAAGTAGCAAAACGAATGGCACACCCAAATACCATTTTTGTTCTGCTATTTTTATTATTCAAAAACATGATTCTATAATTTATGGTCCATAACTCCTACAGCAGTCATAAACATCAAGGTTTCTGCATTATTCATTACAACATCACAAGTTTTCACAATATCAAAGATAACAATATAATCATAGTTGTGACTGCGATCGCAACTGCAATTTAAAATTTTATCGAGAAGACACATCCCCTTAGAACCGTGCCTCTAATGTCCACGTTGTGAAAGTCCATTCTCCTCTAGAAAACGTTTCACCTTGTCTTCTTTAGGAATAGACTTAGATACACTCTCCTTTTTAAGACACCTTTTTGCCCAAGAAGTGATATTAGGATATTTTTCATCATCAATGAATTTCCCAGCAAAAGTATAAGTATAGAACATGCAAAACAATGGAACAAGGGCCACATCCACAAAGCCAAAGTTGTCTCCACCAAAATAAGGTTTGTTTCCTAGTTGTTCTTCCAACACTTTAACAGCCTCAAGAAATTCTTTTTTTGCAGCTTCTTTAGCCTCTCCTTCAGCTTTTGAAAACTTAAACCCAATCTCATATATCTATTTTATTCATAGTAGTTAGTACAAAATTCACATTTTCCTAACATTTATTTATATAAAGATAAGAGTTAAAATTGTTTTTTTTTTTAATTTTAAAAAAGAGCAATTTTCGTCTCTTTATTTAGTCCCTGAAAAAGTAAAATAGGGACTAAAATTTAGCAAAATTTATGTATATACTAAATTTGAAAAACTGGACTAAAAACATATTCAATTAATTAAGTTAAAAAAATAAAGTTAATTATGCTAAACATTATCATGGTAATGAAGCACCAGAAGAGGAATTTGGATTTGTTGCGGCAAGCAACCACGTATTCATATAGTCGTGAACATCTATGATTGTTGGATTGAGATCGGTTCAAAAATTTCAATGCATATTTTAATATTGAAATATGGACTGTCCAATCTCGATCCAACAATCATCAATGTTCTCGACTGCATGAATACTTCATTGCTGACCACAACAAATTCAAATTGCTAGAAGAAATACCTTAGTGTCAATGTAGTTAGCCCAAAATTTAACTTGGGCTCTTTGGTAAGGATCAGAAGGAAACAAAGGAGAACGATCATTCCAAACCTCATCAATATATTCAACAATATTTAGTGACTCACAAATGGATTTGCCATTATGAATTAATACTGGTATTTTCTTGTGAATTGGGTTCATTTGTAGTAGTAAAAGGCTTTTGTTGCTGAAATCTTCTTCTCTGTTCTCATACTTAATACCCTTTTCCTCTAATGCAATTAGGACCCTCATGCCATAAGGACTTGGCCAGAAATTCAATAGGATCACCTCATCTGCCATTGCTCAGATAGAAGACTCCAACAAAAGAAAAATCAACTTAGGTGTTTAGGTTTTGGTTGTTAATATGTATAAATGGTTGAGAAGCATGTTAATGAAACAATAAACAATTCATTGAAACAAAGAGGGTGGTTCTTGGACGGATATTTTTATGCATATTGTTTCCTATGAGACAATGTACTTTGTCATATTTCTTGTTGAGAGCACTCTAAATTGCAGTTCAAAGATGATTCTATTTAGATTGTAGTGTAGTATCTATAATCTTGACAATAAGTGTCTAAAATTTTCCACTGTAGATTTACCAAAATGGTGGGTTGCATTTTTTCCAATTTTTTAATCGGTTTTGACAGCTGCCCAGTTAAAATGGTGGGCCAAGTATTTTCTATAATTTAATGTTTATTTTTTTGTCTTTGTTGCAAATTTTGTCATTTTGTAGGAGCCTATACAATAATTGAGTGCACACAAACTTGGAGTGCACACAAACTTTACACCTACACTTATATTTTTATGTTCAAACCTTTGTCTATAAATATCAAAGGATTGCCCATTATTTTTACACATCAAAACTGTCTATAAATACAAATTTTTCTATTTTCTTTCATTTTTCTTTATTTCCATTTCTTCAACAATAACTAAGCAGCAAATATTGATTTCCTTTGTCTTTATTTTTTGCAATGATGATTGATGATTTCTTGAGCCTGAAAATAGAAAACTCATTTGATTAGATCTCATACACAATCAAACTTTTTGTGAGGTATGAATATATGAACAAAGATTGAGACCATGAATTACTTTTCAATGCAATTTATTTGCTTTTATCGAGACTTATATATGAACAAAGATTGAGACCATGAACTATTTTTCAATGCAATTTATTTGCTTTGATTGAGAATTATATTTTGTCATTATGTTTGCTCTTTTTTTAGGTGAGGCTCACTTCATTCAATGATCTTGGTTCGATGATCTTGCTTCCGAGTTTCAAAGGTAAAGAGATCAGTTTTTCAGGAAACTCATTTCTTTCATGAAAATTGTCTTTAGTAATACCCTCTTAAATTACTAACTTCATAATTTTAGTGATGTCCTTTTTACTTCATAATTATCAGAATTTGCAATTTACTAACATTTACTTTTTTGCAAATAGACTATGTAAACATGGGATTACGAAAAACAGTTTATATATAGGTACATATTATTATATATGAACAAAGCATCAGGCCATAAACCATCTACTTATGTTACTTCGTTTGAAATAAAGTTTTGTGATTATGTTTGTTCTATTTTTTTATAGGTGAGCCTCACTTCTTACGAGGATATTGCTTGTCTTTCACAAAGGTAAAAAAATGTTTTCCTAAAGGTATTTATTTTGGTTGGTTTTTTCTACAACAGCATATCAGTACATAAAAATGAGATTGCATATATTGCTTCCACCTTTATAACACCCTCATTCAAATAAGGATTTGAATTTATGACCTTATTAAAAAATTCTTTCAAGGTTACTAATGTGTTGGCAGCTATGGTCAAGGAAGTAGTATTTGAGAAGAGCATACACTACACTACTAATGAAGAGAGCAAAGTTTTGAAGACTTTGACATGTGAATAAAGAAGCAATTTATCATGTCACTTGCTTAAATCAAATTCGGAAAATAACAAGGCATAACCAATCAAGTTCATAGACATATGATGCTAAGCGTATCTCCCATTGGAGCACTTATCAACTTATTAAGCTCAACTAACTCTTACTTTGTTTTCCCAATGGGAAAATGTTTATGTGGTAGGCATGATTATTTCAATTTGAGGATTTTTTTTAAAAGGAATTTAAGGACTGTCTTTGATTAAAGAGTGGTTGCTTAAAATAAATGAACTAAATCCATTAAATATGAACCTTTGGGGTTAAAAGTGATTGAAATATTAAAAGAGCTTTGGCATAAGTAAATGGAGGTGATGTTTACCTTGAGTGCTACTGTGATAGCAGCTATGGTCAAGGAAGGAAGGAGCATAATGATTTGAGAATATCCTACACCAACAATAGAGGGCCAAAATGAATGCAGATTAACTATCTTCAGTGTATCGATGGAGGTGATGCAATGGCAGAACCGCAAAGGGGGAGGATGATTCCAAATACTTTAGTAAAACATTTCAAAGCAAGCAACATGCATACAGAACTTGAAGAACTAAAAGACTCCAGATTTGTGCCTTCGATGATTTAACAGCATCCTCATTTCGTTCTCATAGTTCAACACATTACCATCCACGTTTCCAGAGTAATGTGTATAGATATATTTGTATCTAATCAATAGTCTGAATTTTAGAAGGATTATTAAAATTTAAATTTAATTAATAGTTTAGTAAGTAATGATACATCAACTATAGCTAGACTGACTATGCTGCAATTAAAAATAATGCAATCACTATAGTCAATGTAATAGAAATGTTGGATTGCTTAAGCTCAATAGAACAAAAACAAAAGACAAAAAACTGAATATAATAATAGTGACCTACATTTACATTACTTGAAAAAATCCTTGAAAAATTGGATAATTTTTATTCTTTTGAAGGAAATAAATCAGCGATTGAACATCCATTGAGCTATGAACTATCATTCTCGGGTTAATAATAGGGAACCACAACTTATATTTTATTTTTTAAAAAAGCTAATTTTCTATTGTAAAACATGTTTCTGCAGAGAAGTAGATTAATGGAAATAAATACTACCCTATCACCTGCAGATTTACAAAGAAATTAAAAACAAAAATGTTGTAGATCCAAAAATAAGCACACGCAGTAAAGACATTTTTAAAAAAAAAAACAAAAAGTTTAGATTTTATTACAAGCACATTTACAATATTTTTCGAAAATAACAAAAAAATTATATCCACAAAAATAGAAAAAAGGAACCACAAATCCATAAAACTAGAACCTTACCTCTGTTGCCACTGTCTTAAATCGTCTCCTTAGCTGTCGATAGCTGCATGTAGTGGCCGCATCTCACAATTTGAGAAGTACATGATGGGTTCATGGATTTAAAATCAGATGAAAGACATGTTTTATGGGTGAAAAAGAGGGAGAAGACAAGCGATATACAAGGAAAGACATAGAGAACAATGAAACTATTAGAGACGAAAAATGAGAGTTGTTTTGTGGATTGTTGTTACTCTGTAAAAGCAAATGGAAGAGAAAGGAAATAGGTGGCGGCTGGCAAAATAGAAACCCTAGCCAAATTAATGAGTTCTCAGTTTTGGGCTGTATTGGATAGTCCAAGCCCACAATGCTTATCTCACTTGCTTGATTTTTAAAATGATCTCTTCCGACCTCGTGTTTTTTTATATCTTGAATTTCCAGTTTTGCCCTTGCAAAAAATTTCGATTTATAGAAATCGAAGCTTTGAATTAAACCGTAACCGTACACCGGTTTAATTCTTCGTAAACTCATCCTTTGAGGAGAATATTACTTGAACCGTCTCCCCTTTACAAGTCTACATCAACTCATTCTTTTCACCCCTCAGATGTGAATCTCGCAGCAAAATAATAATAGAGGTTTTTTACTTGAACTGTCTCCCCTTTACAAGTCCACAAGATATTTTTTTTTGACAAAACAAGAAAAATAGTTTTAATCAATAAGAAAAATAGTTAAAATGAGGTTTTTTTGGTCAAGAGAGGACAAACTCACGCTGGATGTCGGGGAAAACGGCAACGTATGAAGAGGGAAAGAATGAAGAGCATTTGCTTTCAGTTAGGGTTACAGAATGAAAAAATGAAAAACACCATAAGCGTAGGATGTCGATTAATGGAAACTTTTTTTTAAAAAAAAAATATATATATATTTAAAAAAAAAAACCGTGCATCGCACGGGTGAAATCACACTAGTAAAGATACATTTTGGTATTTATTTATATTTAGTAAAATTTGTAGCCAAGTAAAAGAGGGTGGTTCTTGGACGGATATTTTTATGACATATGTTCAGAATCTATTTGAGAGGGTTCCATAAAATCATAGACTAACTTTATGGTTTCATACCCACTTGGGTTGGGGTTGGTGCATTGGTATTAGCTTGGAACCTGGGAGTGTGCTCCTCTTGAGGTCTGAGGTTTGATTCTCTCTGCGTCAATTTGGGTAGGCTAATTTAGCTTCTTCAAAAAAAAAAAAACTATGGTTTCATTTTGTCATCCATTAAAATGTGTTAAAAAATCTCACATCAAATATGAGATAACCCAAATATACAAGTCAGTTTTGTAGGATTAAGTTAAACCAAATTCTCAATTTCAGCATGATATCATAGCCTCTTCAAAATCCATTTGGCCCTTCCCCTATCACGTTTACGGCTTTGTAGAGTTGACTTAGGCCAAATTTCCAATTTCAACATGAAGCAAATATCATAATGACAAAAAACTTTTACTAAAAAAAGCACAAATTTGGGAAAAGGATCAGAAACAAAAGACTTACGATAGGAGAAATGAATATAGAGTAATCCAATCCAATTACAAAAGCAACTACAAATGAGAGATACAACTAAACAAAATCACAACCAAAATAAAAGCCACTACTAGAACCTAGACAAACATTTCACTCACAATTTGGTTTTAGAGAATGAAAGATGAAAGAAAGAAAAACATGGAAACCAACAAATGAACTTAGATTAAAGATTAAGGTTTAGTCTAGATTCATTCTTTGATTTCCGTATTTTTTTTCCTTCCACATTTCTTTCCCTCAAACCATCAAGGAAGGTTGACAAATTATATCATGACAAAAACAATTGTCATGTACATACACCATCTAAGTGCCTTTTATTACATAATATCATTATTTTTCTATCAGAAAAGTTAAGAGTAAGACATGTGGAATCAGTTTGGCCAAACATCTCCAACCTATTCAATGCCTATCCTCTTCCTGATCTGCACAATGAAGTCATAGACCTTATCCTGATCAGGAAGAGACTTGGAAACACTCTCAATCTGGATACATCTCTTGGCCCAAGCAATGAACTTGGGGCTTTCCTTCTCTACATTGATGTTACCAAAAGTCTCATAGCCTTTAAACCAAGTGTAGAATGGAATGAGTGCTACATCAACAAAACCCAGCTTGTCTCCTCCAAAATAAGTCTTGTCTCCTAACTCTTGCTCCAACAATTTGATGGCTTCTATGAATTCCTTCTTGGCAGCTTCTTGCTCTTCTCCTTTTTTGGTCCAAAGGTTCCTTCCAACTTCATACATCTATTTGACATTGAGAATTAACACAATTAGATCACAAAGTTCAAAAAACCAGAAAGACAAAAATATCATATTACTTGCTGATAATGACTATACTATGCAGCTTCTGTAAAATCACGGTAGGTCACCATGATTCTAGCATACTCACTGTGAAACCAAACATAGGCTTAGTATTTTTTGAAACAAAAGTGCTCCCTGAGTTGACACATATAGTTAAATCTTCCACTCATACATTGGAGTTGGATATATATCAATTTTATTGTAAATTTTCAATGAGATTTACGGTTCTCCCTGAACTTACATTCAGTTTGCCTCTCCTAAACTAAATTTGATTGCAAATCTTCAATGATGTTTGTGGTTCAACCTAAACTTGCATATGGTACCTATCCTAAACTAATTTTTTTGTTAACAAATAAACAAGTGATGTTCCCAATTTGGATTACCTTCAAAATTCTTTATTGAGATACACATGACTGAATCATATTAAGTTAATCTCAATGTCCAATTCTAGTTTCTTTCTTGATTCATATACATGAAAAAACTTACAGGTAATAATTACGAAAATCGGTTTAAATAGCTATGAATAAAGGATATTAACTCTCCAACACCAATAATAATTTGACAAAATTATATACTTCAATTTTTTATTTTTTTTTTGATAAGCAAGGTTAGTTGTTAGTATTAGAATGTTATGTTAGTTTTTTTTTTCTACTTTGCCAGAGACTTGAACCCTGAACCTCCTGCTACTTAACCCTTAGCTCAACTAGCTTAACCAGTTGAGCTACCTATCCCACCCTACTTCAATTTTATAATATGTGTAAGTGTGTGTCCGACAAATCTGAGGAGTGTCGGTATTTCATAGTAAAATAGTATTTCTAGAAATGTAAAAGGACCAATTTATGCAGACAAAATGTTAATTAAAGAATTAATACTAAAAATGCAAAAGAATAAAACTATCAACAACTAGGGGGAAAAGGGTCTACAAAAGCAATGATGAATAAATTCTATGTAACAAACAACCACTTGCAAATTGCAATGAATCATAGAAAGGGGTAAATTTATATATACCTTCTTGTCAACAAAATCAGCCCAGAATCTAGCTTGTGATCTCTGATAAGGATCAGAAGGCAACAGAGGAGATTTATCATTCCAAACTTCATCAATATACTGAACAGCAATTAGAGATTCAGCAATGGGTTTACCATTGTGAATAAGAACAGGGATTTTCTTATGAACAGGATTCATTTGTAGCAACAAAGGGCTTTTGTTCCTCAAATCTTCTTCTTTGTATTCATATTTGATACCCTTTTCAGCAAGTGCTATTCTGATTCTCATACCAAATGGACTTGGCCAAAAATCAAGAAGAATCACTTCATCGGCCATGGCTTAATTAGTAGTTTAGATTGTTGTTATTATTGAAGAAATGAAATGGATGAGTGTGAATATGAAAAAAAGAAGGGTTGAAACTCTTTATTTATAGAGTGGGGTTTGGAATGTAAAGAAGGGTCTAGAGTAGTGTAGATGTGATGTTAATTAGGTGTGTGTGGAATGGAATAATGTGAGGAAATGCGGATAATCTTTAACTTTGGGAATACGACGATCTTTTTGGGTGAGATAGATTTCTGATACCCTGTTCAACGTATAAGTAAAAATGAGTCAAAGCAACTATTTGGTTAAAGATTTGGATTAAATACATTTAATTTTATTGACCAATTTTTACTTATAATTTGGGATGGAGAGAGTAATTCTTAAAAATATTAGCATTCGTCATTACCGATAGGCATGACAATAAAAACTCATACTAGCAGGTAACCGCCCGCCTCAAGATTAAGTTTGATGGAAAAAATCCGAGTTGATCGAGATTAAGTTTGGATTTGGATTTTCCCCGATTTCAAAAGACGAGGGTGGGGTGGATAATGAGGATTAGATACTCAAACCTCATATGGTATACTCGAACCCGTTTGAATATGAGTTTGAG
This sequence comes from Trifolium pratense, assembly GCF_020283565.1. Classification (NCBI taxonomy): domain Eukaryota; kingdom Viridiplantae; phylum Streptophyta; class Magnoliopsida; order Fabales; family Fabaceae; genus Trifolium; species Trifolium pratense. The sequence continues at coordinate 40,455,402 of NC_060065.1, forward strand.
TTCTAATTTTCATCCCCATTAAAAATTGAGACGAGTATACCCGAACTTTATAAGTTGGATATGGGGAGGACAAAATTCATCCCGTCCCATATTGTCATGCGTAATTCCTTATTTCAATATACTTGTACAACTAATTTGTGACAATTTTTTGTTTAAAACCTAAATTGTTACAATTTTAGAATAACTTTTTTCTTTCGTTTTCTTTTACAAAAACTATTTGTAGATTCTAATTTCAGTATTTTACTCATTCATTTAATTTTAGGGTTAAAAATTAACGGAAGAAACTATTTAACCGACTAAAATAATTAATTATAAAAAATGAAAATAACAAATTAATTAAAAGGCTCGAGAATAATTTAGCAATTGAATATCAATTTTCCATGACCATTGACCAACAAGTAAAATAAAATAGTACTCCTATAGTGTTAGTTAGTCAAACGTGTGGGTACTTTTCTATTTGGATTTGATTCTGCAAGTATGATGTAATCAAGTACATCATAAGATGGTGATGTAATGGGTTACGTCGAGTGCCAAAAGAACAAAGGAACGGGAATTAAAAAATCTTTTATAATTCTACACCAAAAATTCAATAATTTTTTTTATAATCTTTTGGTTCTTAAAGGAAAGGGGCCCTAATAATAGTCCAGAGTTCGGCTGTGAGGTAAGTAAAGTTTGGCCAAAAAATTGTTCTACACAGGAATCGAACCCGGGTTCTCCCGAAATCCGTCCTTTTTTGATGAAGCTCATTAACCACTTGAGCTCAATGATCCGTATAAGAAAAAACACTAGTCTCTAAAGTCTAAATAAACTACTAGTTAACCCTTTTTAAAATTTAGGGAAATTTATGTAATATTTATAAAACATTGAAATTGTGTTTTTTCTTATGAAATTATTATTTTTAAAATACAATAATCGGTAAATAATTTTTTGATTTATAAAATAATCGATAATTTATTAATCAATTGAACTAATGTTCCAATACATTAAAAAATTTCATATGTATAGTAGAAGCTCCCATAAATTTATTAAATAATTAGTATACTTAATTTATATTATTAATTAGATAAGAGACATCAATTAAATGGGATGCAATTTTTTTTAATTTGAAGTATAAAAAAAATTTCTAAACGCCCCACTTTTAAATTCTAGTTGACGTTCCGCCACACAAAGTCGCACCTTAGTAGCTTAATCGATAGTGGAAATGGATTGAACACGTACTTGAATTGGGTACATGGTTCGATTCTCACGGAAGGCAAAAACTCCTCTGGAGAGGAGGATGAAAAAGATGATGAGGTGGTAGAACCGAGATTGCCGAAAATCAAGAAGAACCAGATCTTGGAAAACGCGTGTTATGACTTGTGAAAAAGAAATTCCACAACAGCTATAAATTAATTAAAATGCACAAATATAGAAAATTAAAAGGTAAGAGGATGAATATCCTAATGGCCATAGAGCAAGCAAAGCTCCTACGGAGGCAAGAAGCCAACTGTCCAAAACAAACTATAATCTTCCATAATCCCTATCTCAGTTACTATTTTTCCATAATCCCTATCTCAGTTATCACTCATATATACTTGGTCTCTATTAATGTGCATGCAATCATTAAATAAACAATTACAAATTTAAAGATTAAGTCAAAAAGAAAAATTAAAAAAATAAAATAAAAATAAGTCGGATATTTTTAAAAAGGTAATTCTGAAGAAGAAAAAGATAATTGTATAAAAAAGATAAATTTAAGATTGATGGGCGAAATTTGAAGTGGTATATATACTTTTCCATAAGTCCAATGATAAGCATATTGTAAAAGCTTAATAAAATAAAACATGAGTAACTCAAGAAATTGTGATAAACACTTTTTATTAATTTATCCAAACACTAATATAACGACCTATATCAGTAGAGAAACTCACATAAACTTAAAATAAATAAATTCAAATTGTGACGTTCAAAGATAAACATTCATCATAATAACAAACCACACCATTGTCATGCTTGGCACATCTAAATGGCTTTTATTGTACACAAACATTATTATTCTATCAGAAATGTTAAGCCAAGTGAAATCATTATAACCTAACATCTCCAACATTTCTATTCAATGCCCAAGTTCTTCCTCATTTCTACAATGAAGTCATAGACCTTATCCTGATCAGGAAGAGACTTGGAAACACTCTCAATCTTAATACATCTCTTAGCCCAAGAGAGAATCTTGGGGCATTCCTTCTCTATATTAAGGTTGCCAAAGGTCTCATAGGCTTTAAACCAAGTATAGAATGGGATGAATGCTATATCCACATAGCCAAGCTTGTCTCCTCCAAAATAAGGTTTGTCTCCCAACTCTTGCTCTAACAATTTGAGGACTTCTATAAATTCCTTCTTGCCAGCTTCTTGTTCTTCTCCTTTGTTGGTCCTCCAAAGCTTCAATCCAACTTCATGTATCTATTTTTGACATTGAGAATTAATAGACACTCAATTAGATCATAAAATGCAAGATAAAACAAAACAGCCATAAAGATCATAAAATGCATGATAAAATATATTAAATAGTTTGTATTGTTTAACACAAGTGCTCCTAATTTGAATGATCTTTAATATTCTTGAGATACATAATTTATTCATATTAAGACCCCCTGTTTAGCTTAAGTAAATGTTTATAGTAAAATCACTTAGCATATAAGTGTTTGTTTGTGGATATATACTTCATAGCTTATATTAAATAATTAAGAAAAAGGATTAAACATAAAGCTTTCAAACACAAACATATGCATACAAAATGTAAATTAAAGAATTAATAAAAAAAAAAGTTAGTAGTGGTTGCGGTCATTGTGATTGCTGTGATTCGTATTGCGGTGTGAAACAAGGTTTTAAATTGCGGACCGCATCACCTGATGCGGCCGCAATATTGCGGATGCGGTAGGCACTGCAACCGCATCGGACCGCAATTGCGGTGTGAACTCAAATCACACGTGATGCCGCAACGCAACCGCAACGCAACAGCATTTCACCGCAACACAACGGAGTTTTGACTGCAACGGCCGCAACGGTTCAATCCAATATTCCTTTTTGTAAAAATTCAGAGAATCTCACCTTTATTTTTTCCTTTATGTCCTTTCATTTTAGAGTTTCTGTCTTCTTATGTCTCGATGACTTAAAAATGAATTAAAATTTATATAGAATTATAAGTAAAAGATATATAAGGAATTACAATAATTATAGTATTTTTTCTGTGTTTGTGCGGATAAAAAATTATTTCACGTCGCAACGGCCGCAATTGCATCGCAGTGTCCGCATTAGCCGCAATCGCAATACCTGCGACCGCAACCGCATCCACGACCGCAACCGCAATTTAAAACCTTGGTGTGAAATAATTTTAAATTTTCAGAAACTATATCAAGTGGCACCACTATGACACTATCCTATTTATCCACAATACTAGTCTCAATATTTTTTGTATATATTAATTGAGAGATTTTTAAGGTAAGATTTTTCATCAGACATAATGAAAATTAAGAATCGGGTTCATCAATTTTAATTTTTGGTGAGAAGATTTGAACAAACATGGCCTAAATTGTCTAATGCAGTTTCTAATACGGTTATGATGTAGTTGTACACGTGATTGAAGATCACACTGCAATTGCGGATACATAGCACAATTTGAACATGCTAACAAAACCATAACTATGCAGACCTCAAATGAATAGAACTTTCATCAACTAGTGAGAAAAGGGACAACAAAAGCAATGATATTGAAATTCTAAGCATCAAACAATCACATACAAATGAAGCATATAAAGGGACAAATTTATATACCTTCTTGTCAACATAATCAGCCCAGAATCTAGCATGTGCTCTTCCATAAGAATCAGAAGGCAACAAAGGAGATTTATCATTCCAAACCTCATCAATATACTGAACAGCAATAAGAGATTCAGCAATCGGTTTACCGTTGTGAACAAGAACAGGGATTTGCTTATGAACAGGGTTCATTTGTAGCAACAAAGGGCTTTTGTTCTTCAAGTCTTCGTCTTTATACTCATATTTAATACCCTTTTCAGCAAGTGCTATTCTGATTCTCATACCAAATGGACTTGGCCAGAAATCTAGCAGAATCACTTCATCAGCCATGGCTTAGTAATAGTAGTAGTTAAGAGAAAATATAGTATTGTTATTATGGAAGCAGAAATGAATGGTTGTGAGAAAAACAAGAGTTGGAGCTCTTTATTTATAGAGCGAAGTTTGGAATATTGAATCATTAATTTATGAGGAGATGTAGACAAATGTAACTTTACTACTGCTATGGGAAAATATTGCAAAACCAGTGTGATTTAGTGTAAAATTAGTAACGGGAGTATGGATCAAACTCTAGACCACTTGTCAAATAATCGATTATCCCAAAAGGTTAAGCTGTTAGGATAGAGCTACATAATAACCATTGTGATTTAGTGTAAAATTGGTTAACAAATGTTGATTTTTATTTAGTCTAAATTTAGATTAGATAAGTATTAGTTTTTATCATTAATTTTTACTTATATTTTTAGAAAGAGGGAGTAGCTTAAAGCTGTTAAGTTAGGAGATAAGCTAGTTGATTGAATTGTATTATTTGATAAAATTAACCGTTAAACTAGTCTAATGCATATAATTTATATTTAATTTTTTCAAATAAAACAATAAAGTATAATTAGAAGAAAAATGATAATAGATAAGCTTTAAGCTGAATGAATTAGATTATTAAAATAAAGGCTAAAAATTAGATAATTAATCTCATAACTTATTTATTGGTTTCATATTAGTATTTAATTAATTAATGTTACTAATTAATTCATTAACTAATTAACGTTACAAAAAGTGTCAATATCAAACTCAAACCGAATTTCGAGCTCTAACTTATATCAAATCAAATTAAGCTCAGATGAACTCGATTCAATTTATTTTCAATTCTATGTATGCTAAACACTACTCCTATAATTTTGATCTTGTGTCATACAATAATAGGTCCAACTCTTGTTCTACTTGGGTCGGTTAAATGGCTCTATATGGAGAGCAAATTCTCTCTATTGAAATTTTCTACGGTTAAATCAGAGTCTTTTTTTTTTGATAAGCGTTAAATCAGAGTCATTAATTGAGTATTATTTATTATTGGAAAATGCTAAATAGTGCCCCCGGGGCATTGGTTAAGCATGTTAAAATGAAAATTTTGTTTCGAAATATGTGCATTCAATGTCTCAAAAGTACAAAAAGTTGTCTTTTCAATATAAATTTTATTTTTTATTTCTTTTTTAAGTATGCTTAACAAGTGCCCCGGGGGCATCGTTTAACATGACCCTTTATTATTTGTGGTCAATTCGAACAGGCTCCATTGAATTATGCACCAGAAAAGAGGATATGCTCCTCGATATGAATATCAATATCAATCTTCCATTTATTAAAAAGTTTCATATCAGATGTAAATCGATCAGAACGAGAGTTTATAAGAAAAATACAATTTTCACTTTATAATCGGTTTTATAAGGATAAATTATGTCTAATATTCAATTCTAATATGATATCAGAATTTATAAGTAAGTGACAATCATCACTTTATAAATTGGTTTTGTAAGGATGAATTAAACTCAATATCCAATTTTAAGAACCTTTACCAAAAAGTAAATTAAAAGTAAAATAAAAAATACCAGTTTTTTGTTCAAATGTACGGTACTACTATCCACGTCAGTTTATTTATGTGTGTAAATTTCTTTTGACAATCTTACATGGTTGTGCACTTGTGCTGTGCAAGTGTGATGTAATGAAGTACATCATAAGGTCGATCAATTTTGTAGTATTCAACTACTCAACGTGATGTAATAAGTTACATCATATGCCAAAAGAACGGGAACAAAAGAAATTATTTTCATTGGTATGCCTGCTTTAGGATATACTTTTTAAACCTTTTATATTCAACCGCTTTAAAAAGTGTTAATTTCATTAGAAAAGTATTACTAGACGTTGGTCATTTTTTAATAAGTAAAAATTATGTTGTCTATGTTTTTGGTTATCCTCTATTAATTTACTCTCATTTATTTTTATTGAGTTTTAAATGGAGTGGTTAAGTTCCACAAGCGGTCAAACATGAGAAAGTGTATTCTGACAATTAACATATGTTTTTATATCATTTCTGTTTGACACTTTTACCTTTCTTGCACCAGATGTTGCGCATCTTTTAAAAAGAGTACAACATAGCAATGTCTCTGCTAGGTCTATGGATGTAATTTTCAAAAGAATTAATTTTGCCATTTAAAAAGGATTAGCGGCGTAGCTTGTTGCCTGTTTGCTTTTCACTCATGTGTAATTATTTTGGATATATATATATTTTATAAAAAGAAAAGAACAAAATTGGGAGTTGGTGCGTTAGAACGGGTTGTTGTGCAAGTATACACAATCTATTGCGGCAAGTAATAAGAAAAGTATCGATCCCACGAGGATTGCTTAAGGGAGCCTTGTCTCATCAATTTCACAATTAGATCTAAGCTTATTAGGAAAAAACAATTAAACATCATTTTGGGTAGCAACAGTAAAGTAAAAGTAATGATTAAAAAGAGTTTGAAATCACAAGTAAGAGTAGTTGCATTTATGATCCACTTAATGTCATTTGATGTTATGTGAGTGATATGTGGTGCCAAGACTACTTTGAGCAAGCTTACCTAAGGGTGCATGTCTACAACGTTATATGATAAAACGGCGGTTAAGGCGATTCCTATGTCTAGGTTCACACTTAGTTCGTTTTAGTTCAGATTAGTCCGCTTCATTCTCACTATATCCTTAAGGCTTATGTCTAAGTCCTTTAAGAAAGAGTTTTGCGTCCATACCTTACCATATTATTTCTCTAAATCCATTCAATACTAGATATCTCATGACAATGAACTTGTGTTTAAATCTAAGGTGATCAAGCAAAGCTAAAAACATATAGAATTAATTCAAGAGAAATAAAGTAGCATAAACAAACACACATCACATCACATGAATAACATTGAAATCAATTAAGCTTCACATATTTCCAACTATAGAGAGTTTAGCTCATATTGAGCTGAGTAACCAATACAACCATTGAAAGAGATTTACAAATCATATTGAAAAATAAACCTCCAGACGACGGAGGCGAAGCACCGGTTATCAGATCTCAGAGTTGCTTCTGCTCTTCACTAGAACGGCTGCGCTTGACAGTACAGATGATGAGTGATTCGATTCCCTCCAAGATAGATCCCAAAATTAAGTCTAGAGGCCCCTTTATATAAGCATCAACATTGGAATTTGGGCCTTTTGATGAGTGGAGTAAGTTCAGCCCACTAACCAACGAATATTCCCCAAAGTAGTCAATACACTAATGGTACTGTACTACACTAGAAAATAGTCAGACTGTCTTTCCCCCACTATGCAGCTATGCGTTCAACTATTCAACTCTGACGTGGCCAAGTTTGACTCACGCTTTTGACTCCAGTCATCAAATTGTACGGACTCGGTATATCTTGACTCTCATTATCATTCATTAGCTCTGAGACATTCTTCAACTTCACTCAATGGTCTGTCTTGACTCCTTTTGTCAATAGAACTACTCTCTTTTCATAGAGGATTACATTAAAGCCTAAGTACATCAGTAGACTCAAAAACATAATAAAATGTCTCTAAAGCAACTGTAAATCACCATCTGGTCAGGTAATAATCAAAGTAACAGAGACAACTAACATCACATAAAGTGAGTTATCAAGATTACACAAGGTATTGAATTAGTAGACATACATTGCTTGGCATATTGATGCAAAATGTGCCGTGAGAATTAAGTTGGTGGTTGAAGAGCTTCCTTGTCAACATGGAAGTTGAACCATAGTTTTCAACCTATTTTTCAACACGTGAAAATTCGTGAAGTAGTTTAGCTTCAAGTGTTGTATAATCTTTATGATGGAGTATGATAATTCTTCCGAACTATGAGTGTCAGTGATGACAATGGAAACATATGTATTTTTTTTAATCATTTTTGAGATAAATGTCTCGCTCTCTTGTGATCATGAAGCATTGATCCTGTTGGGAAAAACAGGCATAGAAAAAATAAATGAATGCAATCACAACACAAGAATATAATACGAAAACTCCAAAATCGGTGAAAAAACGACCGTCGTTGTCAAAACCGACAACCAGAGAATATTACTATGTGAAAATTGGTACAACACAAAGACTACCATCAACCATCCCACGGCCCCCAGTACACCCACACTCTCCAAAGAAAATAGTACCTAACTACATCTCACAACACTCTAACAAAAGAGTACAAGAGAAAAATAAAGAAGTCAGATATAAGCTTAAAGTGCTACTGACTGGTGCATTGAAAACAAAGAACTTGAGGTCTCTATGTATAACATTGAGCTCCTCCAGTACTCTTCACTTTTCTAAGCAATGTGAGACTTCTCAAATATAATTTCCTTGACCTTTTTTCCTTCATTAGCCTAGCAATGTGAGACTTACATTGCAATCAACCCCAACAATCTTCACCTTGATTGTAATGGTCTTCAATCTTCATTGTCTACACTGACAATTATTATCTTTTACTTCCATTGTCTAGACCGACAATCATAATTCTCATTGTCTATACCGACAAATTAAATTATCATACTCCACCATAAAAAATACACTGCACTTGGAACTAAATCTTCCCAAGATTTTTCTTCACTTGGAACTAAACCATCTCAAGAATTTCAACATCCCGAAATCTAGCTGAAAATTTATGGCGCAACTTCCATGTTGGCTTTCCCGAAAGTTCATCAGCCACCGAGATAACTCACCAAATACCTTGCAATAACTTGTCCTTTTCCATGGTATAACAGAAATACCATAAGGACACATACTGCTCCACCATGCCTAGAACACCTCGTGTAACCCAGATTGCATTAACACATCCCTGACTTATTTTCCACAAGTCAAACATCAATTTTCTCTAACCTAAACTTCACAGCGGAACTCCCTCCTCATGAATCAAACCAAAAGCTTTGATACCAGTTGTTGGAAAAAACATGCATAGAGAAAATAAAGGAACACAATCACAACACAAGAATATAACGTGGAAACTCCAAAACCGGAGAAAAAACCACGGCCGTTGTCAAAAGCGACAACCAGAAAATATTACTATGTGAAAATTGTTTCAACACATTGAGCTCCTCCACTCTTCACTTTTTTAGAAATGACTTATTAACCTAATACATTAAGATTTTAGGTGATAACAAAAGTAAGAAGTTAGTTACAAATGACTCTCTTTTATCTATATATATTCGAAGGAGAAATAAGCTAATTTGGATGAGTTTCTAATTACTTGTTTAACTAACTTTTTTTTTCTTCTTTTGAAAACTCGTTATCCAATTTAAAACCGACTTATCTGAAAAACATCAATTTCACCGTTTATATATATAAAAAAAAACCATTTAAAGTCAAAGCATTTAATCTATATGATACACATGAAAGTGCCATCGAAAAGAATTTAAACCTAAAATCTTAAAAAAAAATCTCCAAAATCTCAGTTCTTCTCAATCAAACCAAACCATGGGAGATAAATATCCACCGTTTCCAATTACAAAAATGAGATTGAACATATCACCAAATAACATGACAATCAATGTCAACATACTAGTAGTGTACAACATGTAGATGATGAGTCAAACAAAGTGATTAAAGACCCATTACAATTCACAAGTTCATCAAAACATTCCCTACAAAAACCACAAAGTTTGGCACATGTAAGTGCCTTTTATTACATATTTATTCAATCAGAAAGGTTAAGACACATTTAACCTTACATCTCAAACCTACTCAATACCCATCTTCTTCCTGATCTGCACAACGAAGTCATAGACCTTATCCTGATCAGGAAGAGACTTGGAAACACTTTCAATCTTTATGCATCTCTTAGCCCAAGCAATGAACTTAGGACACTCCTTCTCTAGATTGAAATTGCCAAAAATCTCATAGCCTTTAAACCAAGTATAGAATGGAATAATTGCTACATCCACAAAACCAAGCTTGTCTCCTCCAAAATAAGTCTTGTCTCCTAACTCTTGCTCCAACAATTTGATGATTTCTATGAATTCCTTCTTGGCAGCTTCTTGCTCTTCTCCTTTTTTGGTCCAAAGGTTCTTTGCAACTTCATATATCTACGTAACATTGAATATATAACCGGTTATAGAATTTCACATCTCATCATTCATATAGATATGAAAAAACTTGCATGTAATAATTTAGAGGGTTAAACAAGAGAGTTTTTATATATGTATATATATACCTTCTTCTTGTCAACAAAATCAGCCCAGAATCTAGCTTGTGATCTCTGATAAGGATCAGAAGGCAACAGAGGAGATTTATCATTCCAAACCTCATCAATATACTGAACAGCAATGAGAGATTCAGCAATTGGTTTACCATTGTGGATGAGAACCGGGACTTTTTTGTGAACCGGGTTCATTTCTAGCAACAAAGGGCTCTTGTTTGAAAGTAAGTCTTCTTCTTTGTACTCATATTTAATACCCTTTTCAGCAAGTGCTATTCTGATTCTCATTCCAAATGGACTTGGCCAGAAATCAAGAAGAATCACTTCATCAGCCATGGCTAATCACAAGTTTGAGAAATGTGAATTACTAGTGACTTTCCTCTGTTTACTATTTTTTATTTTTATTGTTTAGTCAAGAAGGAAATTTATATTAAAATCAACAAACTTTTTACTTTCATAAAGTTAAATCCACATTTTCCAACAATATATTTTTATTTTTGCTATTTTAATTAGTACTCTTAAACACTAATTAGAATTTGCCTTATAAAAAAGATACAAATAATAAATTAACGAGATTCAAATAATAAATAGATTTTACTAGTAAATTTTATTAGTCTTATTTGTATTTATCTATTAGTCTTATTTGTATTTATCTCTTTATAAATTGACAATAAACAATGGTAGTAAATGAAACATGGTTAAATAAGTTTTTGTTCACCAATCGTTAGTTGGTTTAGTGGTGATTGACACTAAACTTGGTAGGGAGGACTACGGTTCGATCCCCGCAACTACGATCGGGAGGGGCCTGGAACCACTTGATCCCAGAACTGACCCCGATCGGAGATTCAACTAGTGGTGAAAAACATAAAAAAAAATAATTTTTTGGTCCTCATAAATATCTTAATTTTTTTTAGTTTTAATAAATTATTTTAGCAATTTTTTATCCTTCAAATATATGTTGTCACAAATTTTTGTCCATACTTTTATGTGAAATCTTGTCTACTTTCAAATTTTTTAATTGTTTTTTATTCATATTTGTAATATTATAAGAACATCTCTTATAAAAATTTAATTTTTTTTAACATAAGATGAAAAAAAAACTTAAAAATTCATATTAAATTCATTCATTATTAAAAAAAATTAAATTTTTATAAGAGACATTACGATAATGTACTAAACATTACTGCGGAAAAATACAAAATTTCAAAAAATATACATGAATTGAGTAAAAATTAAAGTTGGATAAAAAATAAAATTTAAAATATTTTAAGGATAAAAAATATAAGTGATGTAAGATTGAAGAAAATGGTTTTTACTCTTGGCAATGTTAATGATTTTTAGAGGGATATTTATGTGGATATAATATTAATAATAATAATTTCACTGATAGTTAGTTGATCAAGGCTAATTGAGAGTGATGATTGGTGCTGGACTTAGTAGGGAGGACCGCAATTCAATCTCTTGCAACTACGATCGGGTGAGAACTCAAACAACTTGATGTCAGAACTTATATCCGAACCAAATTACGTGGTGCAGTGAACCGGTATCCCCAATTATTACTGAATCTCTCACATTCATCAATGAAAATGTGTGAAATAGAGGAAGCATGAGAAATCATTCTCTTAGTACTATCATTCTGCTTAATCCTATCAGTACTTTACCATAAAGCAACAAAGCAATCAAATAGACAAACAATGAATAACACCAAGCATAGCAAGCAATGCATAAAAAACTCGATTAAAAGACCAACAAAGAGATCAAAGACCTATTACAATATTTCACAAGTTCATCAAAACCTTCCCTACAAAAACCACAAAGTTTGGCACATTTAAGTACCTTTTATTACACAATTATTCAATCAGAAAGGTTATGATTTAAGAAACATTTAACCTTACATCTCAAACCTACTCAACACCAATCTTCTTCCTGATCTCTACAATGAAGTCATAGACCTTATCCTGATCAGGAAGAGATTTGGAAACACTCTCAATCTGGATACATCTCTTGGCCCAAGCAATGAACTTGGGGCTTTCCTTCTCTACATTGATGTTACCAAAAGTCTCATAGCCTTTGAACCAAGTGTAGAATGGAATGAGTGCTACATCAACAAAACCAAGCTTGTCTCCACCAAAATAAGTCTTGTCTCCTAACTCTTGCTCCAACAATTTAATGGCTTCTATGAATTCCTTCTTGGCAGCTTCTTGTTCATCTCCTTTTTTGGTCCAAAGGTTCCTTCCAACTTCATATATCTATGTAACATTGAGAATTGACACAAAATTAGATCATGAAATGCAAGACAAAAAAAAAACAACAGCCACTAAGAACTAATTAGAATGACTATGCATTGGTTCTTGTTATTAATGACTATGTATGCTAAAAGTAAAAATGTCAAATAGTTTGTATCGTTTAAAGCAGGTAGTACCGGTCGGTAGGCTAAACAACATTGAAGGAGTTTTATGTAGAAGGTTACTAGTACCTGATAATTAATTAGTTTAAATTCAACGGGAAGGTAAGTAAAGTTTGATAAAACCCGTACCTGCATGTATGCACCCAAACCCACCCCGACTTCAATGGAAAAATCCTGGAATGGACATTCGGGTTTAGGTTTGAATTTTTTCGATTTCAATAGAAGGAGGCATTTAACATTTAGCAACCCAAACCCACCCGAACTTTGACGGAAAATCCCAGAATGGACATTCGGGTTTTGGTTTGATTTTTCTTCGATTTCAAAATATGGAGACAGCACCGATAATAGGGACATCGATAACCACCCCAAACCCGTTCCCAAATCAGCATTTTTTATATCAAAATTTTATTTGTATTTCTCTTATAAACCATTAAACAAACTACAAAATTGTATTTGTTTCCTTTATTTCTTTTGATTTTTCATCAGTATGATTTTTCATCCCTGTCAGAGATTGAAATGGGCACAGGACTACCAAACACCCACCCGCCCTCTTGTCATGCCTAGTTACAACTCATATTAAGTTAAGCTGAATAATCAGTTCTAGATTTTCTCTTCATTCATATAGACATGAAAAAACTTGCATGCAATAATTTACAGAGAGGTTAAACAAGAAAGTTTTCAGAGATGTGAAAGAAGCACAAACTTATGCAGACAAAATGTTAATTCAAGAATCAAAACTAAAAAAGAAAAAGAATAAAACTTTAAAAAGGGAAAGCATCAACTAGAGGGAAAAGGGTCTGCAAAAGCAATGATGCATAAATTCTAAGCAACAAACAACCACATGCAATGAATCATAGAAAGGGGTAAAAAATTTATACCTTTTTGTCAACATAATCAGCCCAGAATCTAGCTTGTGATCTCTGATAAGGATCAGAAGGCAACAGAGGAGATTTATCATTCCAAACTTGATCAATATACTGAACAGCAATCAGAGATTCAGCAATGGGTTTACCGTTGTGAATGAGAACAGGGATTTTCTTATGAACAGGATTCATTTGTAACAACAAAGGACTTTTGTTCCTCAAATCTTCTTCTTTGTATTCATATTTGATACCCTTTTCAGCAAGTGCTATTCTGATTCTCATACCAAATGGACTTGGCCAGAAATCAAGAAGAATCACTTCATCGGCCATGGCTAATGAGAAGTTTGAGAAATGCGAATAACAGAGGAATAATAGAAAGTAGTGGGTGTGAATAAAAAAGAAGGGTTGGAACTCTTTATTTATAGAGTGAGTTTTGGAATGAAAATCGTGTGTATGGAATGATAATTACTTTCCTCTGGTTACTGCTCCTCATCGTTTTTAAGTGTCGTTTTATTTATTTATTTATTTATTTATTTTTAGGTTTTTACCATCATTATCCGACATACTAGGCCGCATAATCTGATTCGAGGATCAGTTTTAGTATTAATTGGTTTCAGTCCCCTTTCTTTCGATGGTACAATGGTCATCTCTATTAAGTTCAGCGTCAATCATCACTGAACCAATTAACAATGATATTTTTTTTAACAAGCCAATTAACTATAGGTTAAGTGTCGTTTTAGATCAGAACACATATGTTAATGCACAATTTTAATCATTAATAATATATTACTCTCATCCTTAAGTATAAGCAAAAATGTACATTTTAGATTCATTTAAAAACCCATATATCCGGTCTATAATATAGGTCAGATACATTAATTATTCAATAAATATGAAAAGTTGATTTTTTCTTATAAATAAGGAGTGAGAAAGATTTGCTTATGCACAACACTAAAAATGATGTGTTAGACACACATACATAATTTTAAAGAGTTGAAAAATAAAATAATTAAATAATATAAGATGATGTGAGTAAATTATTTAAATTTAATTTTTATCTTTTATATGTGCGCGCCTAAATGTATTATATTTGGATTCTGCATAAGTAAGAATTAGTCATCATAGAGGGAATAGTGTAGTAATAACTAATAAATCAAAGTCAAACTTCCATGAAATATGTCTATGGAAAAGTGATGTGGTGTAGACAATCCTAACTTTACAACCACTATGGGACAACAACCTTGGGAAACTAGATTATTGTATACATTTTTCCCACACGTGTAAGATTTTTCTAGAGATTGTAAAACATAGGAGTATGTGAATTATTTTAACAATTCTACGACATGTCAATTTAGAGTTTGATTAAAGTAAATAAAATCTATTTAAAAGTTATTCTTTTTAAAAATTGAATCGGTTCATTTTAATGATTTATTTTAGAGAAAATTTATTAATATTTGAGTTCAATTATTTGATTAATTGAGTTTAGTGACTTGTATAATTATAATTTATTTGATAATACTTTAAATATAATTCATGATATTACTGTGTTTTTCAATTATCGTAATTTTTTAATAATAATCATTTTATTGTCTAGTCATTTAGTGGTTAGACTCCCACATTTTAAGTGTGGAGAAGTTAGAAATCTGAAATTTGAATTCAAGTTCCTCAAATAATATGTATCTAGCAGTTACCAATTGAACTACACATACAAGACATTTAAAATATTTTTGAATTGAAAAGAATTTGAATCCAAATAAAAAGATATAAATTTTATTTATTATAACACTTTTATTAGTGGAAGTTATGTGAGTTGAAAGAAAGAAATCAAAATAAAGTTATAAGTAAAAAAGACAACTTTTTAAAATTTCAAGGTATTTGAATTCATTACTTTTAAGATTATACTAGTATACTTGCATTTCAATACATACATGTAATATTTCTACAACATTTCATCATCTACTTACTGAATTTTTCTACCTTCTTTGTGTTTTCACATAAAAACCACGAAGGAAATCTTGAGTGATCACAAAAATTTAATCACTTTATTTGGTCACTAACATATAATGTCAAAACAAGAGGCGTTTCTTTAATGAACCTGATTAGCACCACTGGTTGATGGCAAATTTAGAAGGAGTTAATGGTAGAAAAGATGAGATAATGTGGAGTTTAAATTTTGGTTTAATTTTGGACAAAATCTGGTTTGCGGTTTAATTTTGGTTTAAAAATAGTCAAAAACATTCAACACTACTTTTTCACTTCCTAACACTACATCATTTTCTATTTCTTCTACCTAATCATTCAACACTCATTTAACTTTTATCCTCTCCAATAATTTTTCCATTCAACACTTTAATATAGTCTTGAGAGCTTTTGCTCCATCTCTTTCACGAAAAGAAAAAACATATATTTAATATAAGATAAAAATGAATTATTAAATAATATATATTTTTAAAATAATTAAACGATACGTAATAGATGACAAAATATTGATGACCATATAACTATATAAGTATTTTTCAAGAAAAAAAATAAGTATTTTTCAAGACCACTTTCCTTTTGAAAATCCAATATTTTCTTTACTAATAATATAAAAATAAAATTGGATTAAAAAAATAATAATATAAAATAAAATTGTGTCAAAACAAAAATAAAATATGTGGAAGATACTAGTAGTAGTAGGCAGTAGCCAAAAAGACAGTAGCACTTTACAAATCAGTGTTTGGGCCTGGGGGGCCCGTGATGTGTGCTCTTTCTCTGTGAACAATTTTTGAGCTTTGCAAGTGATGTAATTGACTCCTTCGGTTACGATTATAAGTAAAATTCACATTTTAGATTCATTGAAAAAGTAATGTATTTAATCAATAATATAGATTAAATACATAACTTTTTTAATGAATCTAAAAAGTGATTTTTACTTATAATTATGACCAGAGAGAGTAATCAGTTACACTTACAACGTGTACTATAATATATGAACAAGAATAAAAAAAATTGCCTTCTTAACTAAAATGAGTACTCAATAAATGTTAAAGTAAAAGTTTTCCATGAAATAGTGACTTATAATTTGGTATAACATTTTTTTTAAAGTGATTTATAATAGTTTTTTCTCAAAGTGACTTATAATTTGACATGGTGGGATTAAATTTTGCCCCTCAAAATGACTTATAACTTGCCCCTTAAAAGTTTTTACAATGTGACTTTCTGTTATTTAGCCACATTGAAAAATTAGTAAATTAACATATTAAAATAATTCATTACAAACTTAGAAAACTCACAAAGACATTTTTTATTTTCTTTTTAAAAAAAGTTTTAAATTAAGATAATTATACTATATATATCCACTAAATAATAGACAAAATCATACTAATCCCATTTGTAGTAACAACAATAATAGATTCATATAGCCACAACATGTTACTAACAACAATGCATTATTAACTTCTTTATCACTCTTCCAATTTTATTCCAAAAAATAAGCTCTACAATCACCAATGTCTCCCAATAGCAAGTGATTCACCATCTATCACAAACAACTCTACCAAATTATGCATAAATTTTTTATTATTAGTCAGCAAAGACAAAAAAGAGTTTTCCAAAGAGTGCCTCGACTAGAGTTGCCTAGATAAGTTATAAATTAAAGTGAACGATGCTACAATGGTATTATAATGTTCTGTGTAATTTTAATTGATTGTAACACCAATAGTCATATGCAGTGGTATAGAGAGGGGATAATGAAAGACAAAGGTCGTGTCCGGTACTTGGTATGGTTGGCAACCACTTGGAATATTTGGAATCTTCGAAATAAAGTTATTTTTAAGGGCAATATTCCGGATATTTCGTCGTTATTGGAAACAATCAAACTTCATTCTTGGTTGTGGTTCACTAGTCGGTATGGGCGTAGTGAAGGTGTGAAAACACAAGAAGGGGGGGGGGGGGGGGGTTGAATTGTGTTTTAGCTAAGATAAAACTTTTTCAAGTTCTTAACTCAACTACGTTAGCAGCGGATAAATAACACAAATAAAAGCAAGAGAGAGAGATCACACAAGCAATTTATACTGGTTCCTCTCACAAAACGAGAGTAGTCCAGTCCCCTTGCACTTCCAAGGGATTTCACTATAATCACACAAGATTACAACTGCTCAAGCACACAAGCAAGAGACTTCTCAACAATGCTCAAGCACACAAGCTTAAGACTTCACACTTAAGCACACAAGCTTAAGTTACCTCAAGTAAAAGTAGAGTATATGAAAATATACAAATGCTCTTAGATGAACCTAAAGAGAGCAAATACAAATAGTACAGAGTATTTGACTAAAGTGCAAAAACACTTAACAGAGGTTCAGAGCTTGTATATCACAGAGTTCAGAGTTTGTTCAGCGCACGTTCAATTCTTGATAATTGTTATTTTTTGTAGCTGAATCTTCTTGTATATATATCACTAGAAAAGAGTCGTTGCAAAAAGAGCCGTTGGAGTTGATAATCTTTTGTCTTCAAGCAGTCTGTCTTGATGCAGTTTGGTTGTATCCAAAACTAAGAAAGAGTTTCAGTTACTTTGACTACTGCAGAGTAGACTTTCCTTATTCAGCTAACAAAACTGAAGACCCACGTTCTCAAGATAGGACAGACAAAACGAGAGTAGCTGAACTGATCAGGCTTGAAAGGTCCTTTTCTTCATTGGTAGAAGAGTTGACTAGCAAAGGGAATCTTCACAGCTTTCAAAGAGATCTTCAGAGGTTGATGAAGCTTGTAGACAGACAAGAAGTTCTGAAGTCTTCATCCTCTGAATGTTGTAACTTCTGAAGTCCAACATCTTCTGAGCGCTTGTGAACTTCTGAATTCACATCCTCTGAACTTCACTCAGAGCTTAAATGATGCTTATATCTGCGCACTTAAAATAAATTTTTAGTCCATTCAATTGTTAATTAATACTTTGTTATCATCAAAACCTTTAAAGATTTAGGGGCAAACATTTTTAAATCAATTTTGTTCCAACAATCTCCCCCTTTTTGATGATGACAAACATAAGTATTAATTGACAATTGTTGTTAAATTAACTTATCATGTTTCTCTTAGGTTTATGAGGTTTGCAAGCTCTCCCCCTAAGTCTCATAAGGCTAAATTAAAATTGCACTCTTAACTTATCCTTACTTATGAAATTTATTTTAGTTTCAACTAACTTAGTCTCCGTATTAAAATACGTAAAACAACTTAAAAGTAACAACTTTTAATTTAACGGATAAAGGCGAGATAAAAGGCGTGGTTTCAGTTTTGAAACTTATCACTTATCAATTAATGCGTAACTACTCCCCCTTTTGTCATTATCAAAAAGTAAAAAAAATTTATATAACCAAGACAGTCAAAGAAGAAGAGTGGTTGTTACAAAGGTGAATTAATTTCAAAAACAGAAAACAACGCGCGTAAGGGTTTATAAAAAGGAACAAGTTAACATGCCCGCTTCACGTAAAAACAAGAATAAACAAGTGAAGCAAGAGAGATTGGGAATAATGAAACGATATCGCAGAGTTTAAGAGAAAGAAAGAAGACGAAAAACGCGAAGAAGATGAAAAAGATAAAGAAGACAACAAGATACCACAAGATGCTGAGATTATAATCATCTCATCAGATTCTGAAGCTGAAGAGAATGAAGATGATGCTGACTATGTTGAGTTCTTGGCTAGCTATGTTCCAGAAGAGGAACAAGAAGAAGAAGAAGAAGAAGAACCAAACCCAGATCCCATAGAAATTTCATCAGAGGATGCTGAGGAGAAATCTGAGATTTCGTCTGAGTATTATCCATCTGATTAGGATTAGGTTGTCTTTTTCTTTTTCTTTTTACCAATGTACTCAACATGGTTAAAGCATTAATAAAAATTTTCGTTTTAAAAGCATCTTGTGTTCTTATGGTCTTATGTAACATAGAAAGTTTGCACACACAAAACAAACAAAACATATAACAAATCACATAATCAAGAAAAACAACCATAGCTTAAAAGAAAATTGTTTAGAGAATAAACAGAAAATAAAAAGAAAGCTTAAAACAAGTGCAAAGAATCCTAGGGTTTCTTAAGAAAGGCTAAGAGTTGGTCGAATTTATCATTCAGAGATCCCACGTTGGAAACCAGTCCATCTACTTTGGATTCCAAGTTGAGGTGAGCTGTTCTTTGCCTTTCCAAACCTTCTTGCTGCTCCCTCAGAGCTTCTTGAAAGATCTGCAACTGATCAGTAACCATAGGAGCTTGATCTTGAACCAAAGGCACTTGTTCTTCAACCAAAGGTGCCTTGCCTTTATCAGAGGGTTCACCTTCCTCTGGATAGTCAATCATCAGCACATCCTCTTGATTCTGAGAAGCCAGCACATCATCTTCTGAAATATCCTCTTGGTGCAACTCATTTGCCAACTGGGCAACTCTTGCAGCAGCTTCTTCTAACCTATCAGACTCAGACCTCTGATCTTCAAGACTCTGAAACAGCTTGGAGTCTATCCAGATGACTTTGAAAGCGTTCAGACGTTGTTCAGTATCAGCAAGTGCTTCCAGCTTAGCACGTTCAGATTCAGCATGATTAAAAGTGGTTAACCTTTTCAATGCAGCCCTAGCCATACTCTCCCTCATGAAACTTATCACATCCAAGTCTCTTCTTCCAACTACAGCCTTAATTTTCTCAGCAGCACCATCCAAAGCATTGCAAATCCTTGCCTTAATGCTTGAAACTTCCAAATCCACATCAGAAGGACAAACCAGAAACTTGTCCTTTAACAAGGATAATCTAACCAAGTCATCATGAAACTGAGTGGATAGATTACAAAAAGGGTTGGATGATGAGGGTGAAGGATTGGGAAAGGTAGAGAGGTAGGGTGTTTCATTAGCAGGGTTGTCAATAATAACAACTTCTGCCTCTGAAGGCTTGGGGGCACAAGTATGAATACGCTCAGGAGAAGCATGTTCAGCACTTGGGTTAGAATGGGGTTCAGGGGTTGGTTCAGATGATGAGATGTCAGAAATTGATTCAGGGTAAATATGTTCAGGAGATGGTTCAGGAGATTTGTGTTCAGCTGTTGGTTCAGGAGATTTATGTGGAGAGGGTTGTTCTGTGGGAGAGATTGGTTTAGTGACAGGAATAGGTGATTTTGGTTCAGATGATGGAATGGTAGGTGTTTCTTTTTGGGGTGGAGGTTGAGGTGATTTAGGTTTGGGGGGTGATGAAGGTTTCTGGGTGAAAGTTTGATTGTTAAGAGGGTCTGGACTAAGATGTTTTTCTAGTTCAGACAGAGGGTTATCAGAGGTTGGAATATCAGAGGTTGGTAAAACAGTTCTGAGAGGTTTGGTGTAACCTATTCCAATCTCATTTTCATTAAAGATGAACTTGGTAGACTTACCTTTACCTTTAGGAGTAGGAGCAGGTCTTTTCCTCAAACTAGCAGCCAAAGTCTCTTCATCAGATTCAGTCTCATCTTCTGACGTAGATCCTTCAGATGAACTGTCTACTTCAACAACAACAGGCTCTTTTGAAGCTCCTTTAGCAGCCTTGGTAGCAGATTCTTCATGCTTCCTCTTAGTCCTTTGCTCAGCCATAGATTGTTCAACTTTAACTTTCTTCTGAGCCAAAAGATCTGGCTTAGGTAGATCATCTTGAGCTTCAGCCTTTCTCTTTGGTTTCCTCTTAGGATTATACATGTTTACAGGAGCTGGAGGAACCATACTTCTATCAACAACAAAACCTTCTTTTCTGAGCACTTCTAAGTAGTCCTGAATCACATGCTCAGCATCAGCTTCAGATATAACTGGGTAGCCTTCTATGTACAGACGATCTTCAAGCCTAACAGTGAACTCTTGTGGGGGAGCAACAGGCTTAGATGCAATCAAACGCATCTTGGACAGAAAACTAGCGTTCAGAATTTCTGGATAAAACTTCTTCTGAACCAGTTCTGGGTGGAATTTCTGCAAGTTCTGAACCACATGACCTTGATAAAGAAGATCTGATAACAACCTGGGATAAACTATAGTAG
The DNA here is from genome assembly GCF_020283565.1 of Trifolium pratense. NCBI lineage: Eukaryota > Viridiplantae > Streptophyta > Magnoliopsida > Fabales > Fabaceae > Trifolium > Trifolium pratense. Next base: position 40,476,956 of record NC_060065.1, read on the forward strand.
TTTTCCTCTGAGACTTACTCGCAAAAATTGCTTCACAAATTCGTTCAAAAAAGTAATCTCCAAGATTAACTCTTTTCCTTGTCAGAAGGAAATATAACAAATGACGATGCGTCCAGGAGATTGTATCAGTCCCTCCAACTCTTGGACTGATAGAAGAAAGGATTATCTTGAACAAAACTCTGCACTCGTCAGTCAATCCTTTGACTTTCCCTTTCAGCTTGAAGTCAGTGCAGATGAGATGCAGAAGATCATCTCTATATCTGGTATCCTTTTCAAAAGCATCTAACTCTATCCCAGAGTTAGGTAGACCAAGAAGAGCATTGAAATGAATTGGTGAGAAAGCCATATTCATCCCACAGATGTTAGACCTAATCTGAACACCTGTATATTCCAGCAAGCCCATTTCCTTCCTAGTTTTACCCTTTAGACTAGGATTCCTCTCAATAGCAGCAATCTCTTCCTTCTTTGCTTCATGTTTATCAAACACTCTTGCTTTCATCCAAAATTTCTTAAGCAAGTCCGGGTAGATAGGACCGTTAAGCATGTCGAAGTACTTATCCCATCTTTGTGATGTAAAGTACTGCTTAACTTCAAAACCATTAGCAGACAAACTATTAAAGTCCACAATCTTCTCAGACAGAAAGCAGAGTTCAGATTCAGGAAACTCCATTTCGTTCCCAACGATCTGAAGATTCTTGAACATGAACGGAGGAATCTTTGTTGAAGAAGATGACGAAGGTCCGGCCATTGTTGGAGATTAGGGTAGGGTTTGGAAAACTAACGAGAGAGAAAGAAAGTTTGTTGGAGGTTTAGAGAGAATATGAAAGTGTAGGTTGTGAGAGTGAATAGTGTGCAAGTGTATTGTGTAAGTTTATTTAAATGAGTACAGTTAACACACAAATAGCAAATTTGGGAAGTTACGCTAATTGACAGAAAGTTGAATACCAAAAATCATCATTAACCACCCACTACCTGACACACGTAGACCACGTGCAGAAATTTACTCGGTAACTGCTATTTTAATGGACAACTGTTCAGCAGTGAATACTAAACGTTTCCCACTTAAATAGTTCAGAGCCTCTGAGTTATTTAAAATTCACTATCAGAGTCAAGTACTTCAGAGTTTGTGTTTCAGATGTTCTGAATCATAAGTTCTGATATACATGACCTCTTACACTTTAAAGGCCAAAAAAAAAAAAAAAAAAAAAAAAATTTTCATTCAGAGATTGAAAACATGTTCAGATGTTTCTTTATAAAATCAAATCTTTCAACAGGTAAGGCTTTAGTAAATATGTCAGCCCATTGATTTTCAGTATCAACAAACTTAATATCTATAATGCCTCTCTGAACATAATCTCTGATAAAATGGTGTTTAATTTCAATATGTTTGGCTCTAGAGTGTAGGATAGGATTTTTAGATAAATGAATGGCTGCAGTATTGTCACAATATAAAGGAATATTGTTACTGCTTACCTGATAATCTTCTAACTGATATTTTAACCAGAGTAGTTGTGTACAGCACTTAGCTGCTGAAATGTATTCTGCTTCTGCTGTAGACAAAGCTATAGTAGTTTGTCTCTTACTAGCCCAGGAGATAAGGTTTTCACCAACAAATTGACAATTGCCACTTGTGGATTTTCTTTCAATTTTATCTCCAGCATAGTCAGCATCACAGAATCCATTTAGCACATAATCATTGGATTTCTTATAGAGAAGTCCAAGATTAGTTGTTCCTTTCAGATACCTAAAGATTCTCTTTACAGCAGTAAGATGAGATTCTCTGGGATCTGACTGGAATCTTGCACATAAGCAAACACTGAATAAAATATCTGGTCTAGAGGCTGTCAGATAGAGTAAGGAACCAATCATACCTCTGTAGACCTTTTGATCTACTTTTCCTTCATCATCTGACTTGCTCATGTTGGTAGTAGAATGCATAGGAGTGTTCATTATCTTGCAATCATCTAGATTGAATTTCTTCAGAAGTTCCTTGGTATACTTTGATTGATGAACATAAGTTCCTTCCTTCTTCTGATTAATTTGAATTCCAAGAAAGAATTTCAACTCTCCCATCATGCTCATTTCAAATTCATCCTGCATTATCTTAGAGAAATTCTTGCACAAAGCAGCATTAGTTGAACCAAAAATAATATCATCAACGTAAATTTGAATGATTAAAATGTCTTCTTTGGTTGTCTTTCTAAAGAGTGTGCAGTCAACCTTTCCTTTCTCAAAACCTTTTTCAAGAAGGAAATTACTGAGTCTATCATACCAAGCTCTTGGAGCTTGTTTCAGACCATACAGTGATTTCTTCAGTTTAAAAACATGTTCTGGGTTTGAGATATCTTCAAAACCAGGAGGTTGCTTAACATACACTTCTTCAGAAATGAAACCATTTAAGAAGGCACTTTTAACATCCATCTGATACAAGGTTATTCCATGATTAACAGCATAAGATAGAAGTAACCTGATAGCTTCAAGTCTAGCAACTGGTGCAAAGGTTTCAGTATAGTCAATCCCCTCTTGTTGACTATAACCTTGTGCAACCAATCTAGCCTTGTTTCTTACCACTTCACCTTGTTCATTCAGCTTGTTTCTGAATACCCATTTTGTTCCAATAATGTTCTTGTGTGAAGGTTTAGGCACTAGAGTCCACACATCATTCCTTTGAAATTGATTCAGCTCTTCTTGCATTGCTACAATCCAAGCATCATCCTTCAGAGCTTCATCAATCTTTGAAGGTTCCATCATTGAGATAAGACCAACTAATGATTCCTCATTTCTTAGTTGAGATCTTGTCTTCCTTGGACTATCCTTGTTGCCTAATATCAGTTCCTCTGGATGTGATGACTTGTATTTGAAGGTGTTTCTTGGGGGTTCATCATCTTCAGACTCATCAACATCAGGTTCAGCAGATGCTTCAGCTCTTTGTTGTTCAGAGTTTGTAGGAACTATTGTATTCAGAGGTTCTTCAGAGAATGGATGTTCTGTGTAGTTTGGAATATCTGAATATTGATCCTCTGATACCTGAAATCTAGACAAACCTTCCACAAGCTCTGACACTTGGTCAGGCTCTTTGTCATCAAATTTGACATGCATAGTTTCTTCCACAGTATGTGTTTCAGAAATATACAGTCTGTATGCTTTTGAGCGTTCAGAATATCCTATAAAGATACCCTTGTATCCTCTAGCATCAAATTTCTTTAGATGGACTTTGTTGTTTAAAATGTAACATGTACATCCAAACTGATGAAAATAAGAAATATCAGGTTTTCTTCCTTTGAACAATTCATAAGCAGTTTTGTTCAACTTAGATCTGATATAGATTCTATTTTGAACATAACATGCTGTGTTTACAGCTTCTGCCCATAAAAACTTTGCTGCATTAGTTTCATGCATCATGGTTCTGGCCATTTCTTGCAGAGTTCTATTCTTCCTTTCCACAACCCCATTTTGTTGAGGAGTTCTAGGAGAAGAGAATTCATGCAGAATGCCATATTTTTCACAAAAGTTTTCAAAAGGTTCATTTTCAAATTCTCCACCATGATCACTTCTAACTTTTAAAATAGTGTAGCCTTTTTCATTTTGAATTTGTTTGCAGAAGATGCTAAACTCATCATAAGCTTCATCTTTTGTTCTTAGGAATTTTACCCAAGTCCATCTACTGTAATCATCCACAATTACTAATCCATACTTCTTTCCATTGATAGAGGCAGTGTGAACTGGCCCAAAAAGATCAATGTGAAGAAGTTCCAATGGTCTTGAGGTAGAAACAATGTTCTTAGGTTTAAAAGAAGATTTTGTAATCTTTCCTTTTTGACATGAACCACAAAGTGTGTTTGAGTGATATTTGATTTTAGGTAAACCTCTGACAAGGTCAAGCTTGCTAAGCTTAGAGATTAACCTCCAGTTAGCATGGCCTAACCTCTTATGCCAGATCCATTTTTCTTCACTCAAGGTCAAAAGACACATCACTTTTTGTTCATTCAAATCAGAAAGATTAATTTTATAAACATTGTTCTTTCTCAGACCTTTGAATATAATGGAGTTATCAGATTGTTTAGACACAGTACATGATTCCTTATTAAAGACAACTACATAACCATTGTCGCAAAATTGACTTATGCTCAAATAGGTTATGTTTGAGTCCATCAACTAACCAAACATCATTAATAGATAGGGAGGAATTACCTACTGTACCTGTACCTATTATCTTTCCTTTTTGATTGCCTCCAAAGCCAACAGATCCTCCTTCTTTCATAGTCAGCTTAGAAAATAGTTGTTTGTCACCAGTCATATGCCTTGAACATCCACTATCCAGATACCATGAGTGTTTCATGATATTTCTTTGAGTGGCAGGCTGTATGAGAAACAACTTTAATCATTGCGATAGAACTCTTCATCACAGTTAATGATAAAGTCATCCCAATATTCTTCCTCTTCATTTATCAAGTTCTGATTGTTAACTTGAGAACTTGTCAGCCATTGGTCTAGGACATAAGCCCTTCTTCCTTTGCATAGGACTTGTTTCCATACTTTAGGTAGGACATATCCTTTCCTAGTTGGTAAATCTGAATGATACATTATTTCTGCTTTTGGTACCCATCTTCTGGGTCCACGCTTGTTAGTCCACAAATGCTTACTGTGTTGTTGAGTGTGAGAGAAAAATTTTGGTTTGGAATAATAACTCTTTTGAAAATGTTTCTTAGTTTGAGTTCTGTTATTATTCCAGGACTTGGATTGTTTATGCTCCCAGAGTTTGTATTTATTACCAATCCATTGATTTGATTGATTATATTTACTGACTCTAGAATCATAAATAATCTTAGTCCTATGTTGCCTCTGAGGTTTGAGGTTTGACTTTCTTTTAAAAACTTCTGAGCCTTTAGGTTGACTTTTCTCAGGAACTAGAATTCCTCTGATTCCAGAAGTTGAAGCCTCAGATTTTGAAGCTTTCAGAACATCTGAACTAATATTATCAGGTTCTGAATAGCTTTTATCTTCTGAGCTTTTCTTCCCAGATCCTGAGGAACTTGGTTCATCTGAGTTGTCATTTCCCAAATCTCTCAGATTATCATCCTCATTTTCCAGAGAACCAAATTTCTTTCCTTCTTCACTCTGAGGTACAACATAGTAAACCCAAGATTTTCCAACCTTTTTGGCAGAGGTTTTCAGCTTTGAATATGTTCTACCATATTCATAGCCAAGTCCCTCTCCTCTATGTCTCATGACATTATAAACAAGATTAGCAGCTTTGCTCTTACCAAGGTTGAGATGCACAAACTGTTGAAGAGCTATTTCCTGCTCATCAATAGGTTTGTGACACACAGCACAACCCTTTTCAAAGTCATCTACTCTATTCAGAGTTTCTTGATACAGACCTTGAAAGTGTTCTGCTTGTTCAGTCAGAGTGTTAAGCTTTTCTTGTAAAACTTTTTGTTTACTTAACACTCTGAGATGTTTCTCAATGACCTTGTTAAGTGCAGTTATAAGTTGAGATTTAGAGCATTCAGAAAATACCTCATCAGTTACTTCAGAATCTGATTCTGATTCTGATTCATCGTCTGAGTCTATATCTGAGTCAGTTGAAGCCATCAGGGCTAGATTTGCCTCTTCTTCTTCCTCAACTTCTTCCTCAGATGATAGCTCTTCAAAGGTAGCCATCAGACTCTTTCTCAATTTACTCTTGAATTGTTGCTTCTTTGAGCTGTATCTTTTGCTTTTGTCTTTAGCAGACATTTCTGGACAATCAGCAATAAAGTGTCCTGGCTTCTTACAGTTGAAGCAGTTCTTCTGATCATCCTTTTTTGCTGACAAAATTTCTGGAGCTGTTACCTCTGAAATTTCTTTTGTTAAATCTGTTCCATTGCTGAAACTTGGTAAATAAAGCAAACTCATCCTCATTCATCTCATCCTCTTGACCATCAGCAGAAGATTCTTCTTCAATATCAAGAAGCTGAGTCTTAAGAGCCTTAGAAGTAGTCTTAGTTGACTGTAAAGCCACTGACTTAGACTTCTTCTTAGTTTCTGAGTCAGCATCCAGAACCATCTCATGGCTTCTGAGATTGCTTATCAGAGCTTCAAGACTCAGAGTCTTGAGATTTTGAGCTTCCTCTATTGCAGTGACCTTAGGTCTCCAAGCAATAGGAAGACTTCTCAGAATCTTCTGAACATGGTCATAGGTTGAATAACTTCTCTTAAGAGCTTTAAGACCAGATACAAGGATTTGAAACCTTGTAAACATAGTCTCAATGTTTTCATCTTGTTGCATAGTGAAAAGTTCATATTGTCTTATCAAAAGACTAGCTTTAGCCTCTTGAACCTTTTCATTACCATCATAGGTAGCACACATAGAGTCAAAGATAGATTTAGCAGTAGACTTGTTCTCTATTCTGACATAATCATCATGTCTAATAGCACCAACAACAATATCCTTTACTCTGTGATGCTTAGTGTAGATTTTTAAGTTAGCTGGTGTGAGTAACTTTCTATGCTCAATGGACAATCTTCCATGTTCATTTAAGTTTTCAAAAGTTACTCCCAGCTCAACCAAATCCCACAACTCATGATCAATAGCAGTAATATTGCTATACAGTCTTTCCTTCCACCACTCAAATAATGATGCATCACCATTGAATATAGGGGCTTTTCTATTGCCACTATGTTCATGTGATTCATTACTCAAGTAGTCATAACCAAAAGCATTTCTAGGACCACCACCAGCTCCACTGGCCTCTTCACCGGTTGTTCTAGTGCTACTATCGTCTCCTCCAGACATAGTGTTCTCACAAGATCTTTACTGTCTCACTGTTAAGTGAAAGTAACAGACCAGAGCTCTAGATACCAATTGAAGGTGTGAAAACACAAGAAGGGGGGGGGGTTGAATTGTGTTTTAGCTAAGATAAAACTTTTTCAAGTTCTTAACTCAACTACGTTAGCAGCGGATAAATAACACAAATAAAAGCAAGAGAGAGAGATCACACAAGCAATTTATACTGGTTCCTCTCACAAAACGAGAGTAGTCCAGTCCCCTTGCACTTCCAAGGGATTTCACTATAATCACACAAGATTACAACTGCTCAAGCACACAAGCAAGAGACTTCTCAACAATGCTCAAGCACACAAGCTTAAGACTTCACACTTAAGCACACAAGCTTAAGTTACCTCAAGTAAAAGTAGAGTATATGAAAATATACAAATGCTCTTAGATGAACCTAAAGAGAGCAAATACAAATAGTACAGAGTATTTGACTAAAGTGCAAAAACACTTAACAGAGGTTCAGAGCTTGTATATCACAGAGTTCAGAGTTTGTTCAGCGCACGTTCAATTCTTGATAATTGTTATTTTTTGTAGCTGAATCTTCTTGTATATATATCACTAGAAAAGAGTCGTTGCAAAAAGAGCCGTTGGAGTTGATAATCTTTTGTCTTCAAGCAGTCTGTCTTGATGCAGTTTGGTTGTATCCAAAACTAAGAAAGAGTTTCAGTTACTTTGACTACTGCAGAGTAGACTTTCCTTATTCAGCTAACAAAACTGAAGACCCACGTTCTCAAGATAGGACAGACAAAACGAGAGTAGCTGAACTGATCAGGCTTGAAAGGTCCTTTTCTTCATTGGTAGAAGAGTTGACTAGCAAAGGGAATCTTCACAGCTTTCAAAGAGATCTTCAGAGGTTGATGAAGCTTGTAGACAGACAAGAAGTTCTGAAGTCTTCATCCTCTGAATGTTGTAACTTCTGAAGTCCAACATCTTCTGAGCGCTTGTGAACTTCTGAATTCACATCCTCTGAACTTCACTCAGAGCTTAAATGATGCTTATATCTGCGCACTTAAAATAAATTTTTAGTCCATTCAATTGTTAATTAATACTTTGTTATCATCAAAACCTTTAAAGATTTAGGGGCAAACATTTTTAAATCAATTTTGTTCCAACACGTAGGACTTGTACTCCTTTTCCTTTTTGGTGTTTAAATCCTATGTCTTGTATTATGAACACTTAGTTTAGTGCTCTTTGTTGTAAGAGTTTGAGTACCCCTTTTTACTCCCTTATAATAAATTTTTGATTATAAAAAAATAAATAAAGAGGGGATAATGATGAGATATTGCACTTGGTCTCTAATATCTTGTTCTTTTAACTTTTTAATTTCCTGCTAAAATTTTGGTTCATTTAAAAAATCAACACACAATTAATGATGTTTTACTATTTATATTCTTACTAAAACCAAACACATTCTTTAAAAGAAATTTACAATTCCGTAATAAATTAAGAAATACTTTTAAATGATCACAATTTAATTAATTTAATATAATTGAATAAAATTATTTATTAAAGAAAAAGATGGATCAACATAATAGAGGGATCTTCCTAATCATATAAAACGTATTTTATTAAACATATAAAATAATATTATCTGATAATGGATCATATACGATGGATTAGAGGGGAGGTTCATAATCACTATATTTTGTTACAATGAATTTTGTTAATATATATAGGAATATTATTTGCTAATGTAATTTTTATTTTGCTTATCTAATTTTTTTTCTAATATTATCACAATATTTTTTTTCGTCGAATAATATACATATTCAATGTATTTAGGTGTATTTTTAAGCTTAGATGACGGCGTGTTGATTCATCCTCATCGCAGCACAAAAGTCAATTTTTTTTTATGAACCATCGCAATGGTCAAATGTGGCAAGAACACAAAATAGTCAAAAAAAAATTTTATGAACCATCGCAATGGTTAAATATGTTAAGAACAAAAAAAAAGTATCACATCACATTATATAAAAGGGAGAATGAATTAGGGAGACAAATAAAGAAGATATTATTAGTCATCTCTTTCACAATTTTTTTTCTCTCGCTATATATATATATATATATATATATATATATATATATATATATATATATATATATATATATATATATATATATATATATATATATATATATATATATATATGAGTGCAAACATAACAACTAAATAAAAACAAAAGTCAACCAAGAGTGACAGATATAGACACCCATCGTCATCAACAAAACAAAGAGCATATTAAGTTATTAAAGTATGGTGGTCTCTCCTATTAATGGTTCTTCACCTTTGTCACATTCCAATGGCAGAACAATACCCCTCTCTACTTTCTCACGCAATTCCTTTGTCAATGTTGAGAAGTAAGTTATCTTTCTTTCCACCTCCTTTTACAAGTTATATTATTTTCGTATCCCATTATTATTATTATTATTATTATTATTATTATTATTATTATTATTATTTTTAGACACAAGTTGTAACGACCCAAAATTTAGTATTCGTTATTTAATTATTTTATTACGCGAGGGCGTGATTTATAATTAAATTATTAAGCGGCGAATAATCATTTAGCGAGAACGTAAGTTAATGAGCGAGAAGTTATGTTGTTTGGGCCTTTGGGCGTGGAATAGGCATTGGGCCTAAGCCAAGTGGGCTTGGATCCATGAGAATAGAGAGAGCTATAAGTAGCATAAGTTTGGGTGAATAGTCTCATAAGTTACAATTCCATGAGAAGTTCAAGAGCTTAGCTAGGGCAAGGAGCTCATGAGGGAGAGGAAGAGCTCGTGGGAGAGAAAGAGAAGAGCAAGCTTGTGGATTCGTCGAGCTAAGGTACGAGAGTTAGATTACATATTCGTGAGTGATTCGAAAGAGGGGAGGATGTCGATTCCTCCATTCCCAAACTCTTTCCACTCTATTTTCTTGTGGGTTTTGTGGGTGATTTTCTTAATGAAAAATGGATTCTTTTGATCCTAACATGTGTAGTGAACTCATGATAGATGAGGTAAACAACTTTGGGGAGTTGAAAGTGGGTATATGTAGATGTTTGATCTATGATTTGCATGTTTTGTTAAACTTGCTTAAAACCCAAGAAATTGGCATGATTTTGATTATTTGAGGTATTTGGATGTTTGGAAGAGATGATTAATGTTCCTTGATACCATATATGTTTGAAATGACTGTTTATATGAATTTATAACATGTTTGGATGAATTTTTGAGTTGATTTGAGGTTAAACCGCCTTAGAAAACTCAAGAACAGATATTTTCTGGTGTGGTTCGCTACCTGTTCGCTACAGCGAACATGTTCGCTACGGATTCGCTATCTGTTCGCCATGTACCTGTAACCCTCTGATGTAGTTCGCTACCTGTTCGCTACAGCGAACATGTTCGCTACGGGTTCGCTACGGGTTCGCTACGGATTCGCTACGTGTTCGCTACGGATTCGCTTAGCGAACAGCACTGTGACAGCAACTTTTTGATAATTGTTTTAAGTGCAATTAGGCACTTGTAACATGGTTTAAGGGTATCCTTACATGTTTGTTGATACATGTTGATGTCGTTAATGCTTATTGTTAATCGTTATATGATTCGCACGCGTATGCAATGACTTGTAGTTCAAGTAACTATGTTTATGTTTTAGCATTAATTTGCAATGTTAAGGAAATGATGTGTGTTCTATGACATAAGTGTAAATGAAACTTTATGTGTATAAAAATGGTTATGCAGATAATTATCATGTGAATAATTATGATTTGAGTGATAGGATATTGTGTTATCCTAATGTGTTAGATGTTGGAATTGTGTTTCCGCATCAGTGAATGAATAGCTTCGAGCTAGATAGCGTCATGTATTTGATGTGTTTAAAAGTAATCATGCATTCATGAATAATTGTGTTATGGGAATCATGTGAATTCCAATAATAGATGAAAATAGATTATGTTTATGAAAAGTGGCCGAAGATGGGATTATGTTATCCGAGATCTGGAGCCCATATCCAAACATGATATAAAACTGTGTGACTCCTCTTTATGGGAGAGATGGTTGATGATAACCATATCCTACATGATATAAAACTGTTATTGAGCTTATCCAAGGGAGATAAGGTGGTTCGGTAAGTTCCGACGCATCCAACAAGATGTAAAACTGGGTTGGCTTATCCAAGGGAGATAAGATGGTTCGGTAAGTTCCGACATATCCAGCATGATATAAAACTGTTCTTGGTCCACCGTTGGTGAGACGCTTATCCAGCATGATGTAAAACTGTTTTTGGTCCACCGTTGGTGAGACGCTTATCCAGCATGATGTAAAACTGTTCTTGGTCCACCGTTGGTGTGACACCTTGGTACCACATGCATTAGTCGTGTCTAGGGATGACATGACATTGGATAATTGGCATTAGATGCATTAGGGTAAATGCACATGTATTTGATAATTGTTATGTGACATTATCTGATTGGATTGTAATGTGTTTTCCGTATGTGTTAAGCTTTGGTATTTACTAATTGTTTAATACTGTGATTGTTGCCATGTCTTGGTATATGAGTAGAGTCCGTCATGACTATAAAATGAACAAGTGTAGAGTCCGTCATGACTATAAAATGTACACTTTGGTAGTGTCCGAGAAGACGTGAAACTATATGATTGGTGTGTTTGTAAATGAATGATTAATTGGTAGTCGTATTTGACGATGTATGTGCGTGAGTTAGAAATGTATGATAGCGTGTGGAGTGTGTAGTATACTACTCACACTTATATTTATGTTTATGTTTTCTAACTCTCTGCTTTGTGTTAATTGCTGGACCTTTGGGGGTCCAGGTTGACAGGTTATGTGTTAGCCTCGTCCGAGTGCAATGGTGAAGCTCTGCTCTGATTGAGACACGGGAAAAAGGGGGTTTTTATATGTATATGCATGTAGTCCTCTTAGTATACTCTGTTGGTCTTAAGCTTTCATTTGAAAAGTATCCGTTTTGTATAACTAATAACGCATCGTTCGATGCGAGGTTTTGTTTTTAGTTCATTCGAATATTTTACTAGATAAATGTATTAGTATTATCTTTGAATGAAGTTTGTGATATTCAAACCAGCGCTTTATAAATCAGATTTTCAATTTTTCCGCTGCGTATTTTCGAAAAATATTTTATAAAGGCAGAGTTAATTAAATAACGGGTTTGGGTGTTACAAAGTGGTATCAGAGCAGGTCGTCTTCGGACTGTGAGGTTAGGTGTCAATCAGAGCCGGTCTGTGCATTCAGATCGAGTGAGCGTGTGCCAGTTGTGTCTGTCTTTTCTTGTTGTGTGTGCTTGATGCGATTGATACTTATCATTGTTATAAGTTATCAAGTCAAGTAGTGGTTGAGTATTTTTATGCTTAAAGTTTTAAAAATTTGTGTGGTTTGAACTTTTGGTTTGTAGATGCTTATTGCTAATAGTTGATGATCCGACATGATGTAAAACTGTATTGTTAATGATCCAGCATGATGTAAAACTGCATGTGATGAAGATTTTGTTGAAAACATAAGATTATTTTCTTTTGAGTAAGTGAAAATGAATTTTTCACTAGAGTGAGAAAGGAGTAGGATGTAAGTAGATCCTAATATGTGTTGTTATATGTTTGTTTATAACATGTGCTAGATGATTACTAGGCATTTGAATTGCTATGCGTTTTATGAGTAAAAACATGAAGATCTCATAATTCTATGTCGTGATTGTTGATGCATGATTCTAATTGTGCTTTCAAGTTTATAATGATGTTATATGCTTGAAGTTTTGGATTTTGTGGATTAGTGAGTCGAGAAAACGAGAGTTTAGTGAGCGTAAGTTCAAAACCGTAGCAGAGCACCCAGATTTTTGGATGTGCTCGCTAGGCGAAGAATGAACCTCGCTGAGTCTCGCTAAGTCTTGCTAAGTTCTGTGAATGTTTTGACTTGTCTCGCCGGGAGCTCGCTAGCGTTTGCTAAGCGAGGGAGCCAGACAAGAATTTTATTTTGTTGATGTCTTGTCCTAAGTTGATTAGATGTGAAATTCTTGTCTTCTTGTGTTTGCTAGGACTAGAATGAATGTGAATATGAATTATTGCTATGCAATGTTCATTTTTCTTGTGTTGTTTTGATTTCCTAACTTTGAGAAGTATAGGTTACTTGAATGCTTGCATGAATTTGTGTTAGTATTTAGGTATCGTGGGTTAGGTTTTGTCCCTTGTATGCGACATGCGTGTAAACGATGTCGATACTAGTTTCTTCTTAGGAAGAGTATGTTTAGAGACGATAGAGCCGTTAGGTGTGAGCACCGGATGTTCTAGTGGAAGTATAAAGGTGGGTTTGAGATAAGTGGGGGAGAAGATTTTGTCTCTCCAAGATGTTTCGAACGCGAGAAGTAAGGACGAATAGAGATGTTCTTGAAGTTGATTGTTTAAGATTGAGTAGCATTGTTCGAAGTGGAGTTCTTATTTGGAGAATACTTTGGAGGAAGTATCAGATGATCATTTCGGAGTGAGTCGGAATGAAGTTGTTTAGCCGTAGGGAGAATGTGGCCATTGGGGGACGATGGAGCAGATTGAATGTTAAGTGAAAACCGTTGCTGGGAAACGGAGAAGACGTGTACGTCGAGGGTAAGAAAACCTAGAGATGATCATACGACGAGTATGCGAATGGTGGGTACCTTGAGGGTTAAGTTAAGTGGGAAATTGATGTCAAGGATTGAAGGTGTGGTTAGGGAACTGAAAACCCGATTACAATAAGTGGGACTGGTGGTGTTTCTAGCGGAACTCGTAGCAAGAATGTTCCCTTGATTGGTTGTCTTTCACTTGATGGTTCATCCTCAAAGAGGAGGAAGAGTGATAAGGATGGAAGCTTTGTTGATGAAAAGTTTTCAGAGGAATCTGATGAGAGTTGTGTTGGAATCAACAAGACGGAGATCATGGTTGTTTGGAAATCAACTTTTGATAGTAGCTGAGATTTAAATACAGAATTACTAGGTGATCAAGAAGAGCCTAGGAAGGATTTACAAAGGTTGAGTATGTTTGAACCGAGTGGTCATTTCTTGGAAGGATTTGAGAAGCTAAGTGCGAAGTGTTACCTTTGGATGTTTAGGGATAAGAAAGTTAGCCTTTGGAAACGTGTCGAGCACGAGTATTAGAGAGACGTAAGAAAGTGACTTATGTCAAGTAAGAATTTGCGGAAAGGACTACCTCACACATAAGTGATGGTTGTGTTTGGAAAATGTGTGTTGAGAATTTAGAAGTGATGCTTGAAGTAAGTATCAGAGATGTTTTGTAGCAATTGGAAAATTATTTATGGAATGGAAAAGTCGGTGGAGACTAAGTGATGTTGGGAACATCGTATATGTTGGAGTAGTATAGTAATACTATGTGGTAAGGAAATAAAATATTTTGGATATTTTCATCATGGACGATGAAATGATAGTTAGTCGACGAGTGACTTAAGGTAATATTTTGGATAAAAGTACCTCGACGGAAAAGTGACATTGGAAATGTCGTGTTAAGGAACCTAGAAATTTGGATAAGAGATTGTTTGGAAAATAAAACAGTTATGATGGGGTTCGACGCAACGATTTGGGAATTGCGAAGGAAAAGAATTTGACGGTTGGAGATAATATATTTTTGGAATGTGTTAAGAACTTTGAGAAGTTGGACAACAAATGAGTGTAGAAGTTGTGCTACCGAATGAATGGTTGGAGTGAGATTCGACGCAGTTAAGAACTTATGGAGTTTGAAAAGTTGTGAAGTATGCAACGGAAGGGTCTTTCGGAGTATTTTGGGTTAATTGGTTTTGTTTTGGAGTGGTGCTGCGAGTACCGTAAGATGTTAAGAGAAAGTTTTAAGTAGTTTGAGGAGAATGGTTTATGCCATCATCACGATTGTTGACTATCTATCGACAAATCAAGGGATTAGCTGTCCTTGATCTATTGTTGATGAGTAGACGAAATTGTGTCGATTGGGATTGACTGATTTTGTCAAACTTGGTTTGGTTTGGAGTTTATATGTTTTGTTGGTACGAATTCGGAAGAAGTGTGAATTTGAATCGGAGTTGTGTAAGAGACCGTATCGGTTAAGGTGTTATGACTAGAGAACCCGTTGGTTAGAATGCAAGTTGGGAATTAGCAAGTCGGATGAGGGAGTTTATCCGGGGTTGTGTTTTAGTCGGGTAATTTTCGAGGGCGAAAATCTTTTAAGGGGGGTAGAGTTGTAACGACCCAAAATTTAGTATTCGTTATTTAATTATTTTATTACGCGAGGGCGTGATTTATAATTAAATTATTAAGCGGCGAATAATCATTTAGCGAGAACGTAAGTTAATGAGCGAGAAGTTATGTTGTTTGGGCCTTTGGGCGTGGAATAGGCATTGGGCCTAAGCCAAGTGGGCTTGGATCCATGAGAATAGAGAGAGCTATAAGTAGCATAAGTTTGGGTGAATAGTCTCATAAGTTACAATTCCATGAGAAGTTCAAGAGCTTAGCTAGGGCAAGGAGCTCATGAGGGAGAGGAAGAGCTCGTGGGAGAGAAAGAGAAGAGCAAGCTTGTGGATTCGTCGAGCTAAGGTACGAGAGTTAGATTACATATTCGTGAGTGATTCGAAAGAGGGGAGGATGTCGATTCCTCCATTCCCAAACTCTTTCCACTCTATTTTCTTGTGGGTTTTGTGGGTGATTTTCTTAATGAAAAATGGATTCTTTTGATCCTAACATGTGTAGTGAACTCATGATAGATGAGGTAAACAACTTTGGGGAGTTGAAAGTGGGTATATGTAGATGTTTGATCTATGATTTGCATGTTTTGTTAAACTTGCTTAAAACCCAAGAAATTGGCATGATTTTGATTATTTGAGGTATTTGGATGTTTGGAAGAGATGATTAATGTTCCTTGATACCATATATGTTTGAAATGACTGTTTATATGAATTTATAACATGTTTGGATGAATTTTTGAGTTGATTTGAGGTTAAACCGCCTTAGAAAACTCAAGAACAGATATTTTCTGGTGTGGTTCGCTACCTGTTCGCTACAGCGAACATGTTCGCTACGGATTCGCTATCTGTTCGCCATGTACCTGTAACCCTCTGATGTAGTTCGCTACCTGTTCGCTACAGCGAACATGTTCGCTACGGGTTCGCTACGGGTTCGCTACGGATTCGCTACGTGTTCGCTACGGATTCGCTTAGCGAACAGCACTGTGACAGCAACTTTTTGATAATTGTTTTAAGTGCAATTAGGCACTTGTAACATGGTTTAAGGGTATCCTTACATGTTTGTTGATACATGTTGATGTCGTTAATGCTTATTGTTAATCGTTATATGATTCGCACGCGTATGCAATGACTTGTAGTTCAAGTAACTATGTTTATGTTTTAGCATTAATTTGCAATGTTAAGGAAATGATGTGTGTTCTATGACATAAGTGTAAATGAAACTTTATGTGTATAAAAATGGTTATGCAGATAATTATCATGTGAATAATTATGATTTGAGTGATAGGATATTGTGTTATCCTAATGTGTTAGATGTTGGAATTGTGTTTCCGCATCAGTGAATGAATAGCTTCGAGCTAGATAGCGTCATGTATTTGATGTGTTTAAAAGTAATCATGCATTCATGAATAATTGTGTTATGGGAATCATGTGAATTCCAATAATAGATGAAAATAGATTATGTTTATGAAAAGTGGCCGAAGATGGGATTATGTTATCCGAGATCTGGAGCCCATATCCAAACATGATATAAAACTGTGTGACTCCTCTTTATGGGAGAGATGGTTGATGATAACCATATCCTACATGATATAAAACTGTTATTGAGCTTATCCAAGGGAGATAAGGTGGTTCGGTAAGTTCCGACGCATCCAACAAGATGTAAAACTGGGTTGGCTTATCCAAGGGAGATAAGATGGTTCGGTAAGTTCCGACATATCCAGCATGATATAAAACTGTTCTTGGTCCACCGTTGGTGAGACGCTTATCCAGCATGATGTAAAACTGTTTTTGGTCCACCGTTGGTGAGACGCTTATCCAGCATGATGTAAAACTGTTCTTGGTCCACCGTTGGTGTGACACCTTGGTACCACATGCATTAGTCGTGTCTAGGGATGACATGACATTGGATAATTGGCATTAGATGCATTAGGGTAAATGCACATGTATTTGATAATTGTTATGTGACATTATCTGATTGGATTGTAATGTGTTTTCCGTATGTGTTAAGCTTTGGTATTTACTAATTGTTTAATACTGTGATTGTTGCCATGTCTTGGTATATGAGTAGAGTCCGTCATGACTATAAAATGAACAAGTGTAGAGTCCGTCATGACTATAAAATGTACACTTTGGTAGTGTCCGAGAAGACGTGAAACTATATGATTGGTGTGTTTGTAAATGAATGATTAATTGGTAGTCGTATTTGACGATGTATGTGCGTGAGTTAGAAATGTATGATAGCGTGTGGAGTGTGTAGTATACTACTCACACTTATATTTATGTTTATGTTTTCTAACTCTCTGCTTTGTGTTAATTGCTGGACCTTTGGGGGTCCAGGTTGACAGGTTATGTGTTAGCCTCGTCCGAGTGCAATGGTGAAGCTCTGCTCTGATTGAGACACGGGAAAAAGGGGGTTTTTATATGTATATGCATGTAGTCCTCTTAGTATACTCTGTTGGTCTTAAGCTTTCATTTGAAAAGTATCCGTTTTGTATAACTAATAACGCATCGTTCGATGCGAGGTTTTGTTTTTAGTTCATTCGAATATTTTACTAGATAAATGTATTAGTATTATCTTTGAATGAAGTTTGTGATATTCAAACCAGCGCTTTATAAATCAGATTTTCAATTTTTCCGCTGCGTATTTTCGAAAAATATTTTATAAAGGCAGAGTTAATTAAATAACGGGTTTGGGTGTTACACAAGTTAATTATTTAAGGGGAAAAATTTGGTAGGGGTGATCCAGTGGCATTCCGGTCATATTGGGAGAAGGTGAGAGATGAATGTACGGTAGAGATCAAAGGTGACGAATGGATGAGTTACCTTGGTGATACAAACAACTTATGTTGGTATATGGTGCCACAAATGAGGGATGCAATTTTGAGGCTCCACAATGTGGTCGATAATACTGTCACAAAAGATAAGTTCTTAGTATTAGGGACATGTTCTTCTCAACTCTACCAAGCTCTTCTATATGCACTATCTCCTTCAGAATCCTCTCATCGTCCCATCAATGTTGTTGCTGCTGCTCCTTATTATTCGGTAATTTATCTTTAGTTTCAATTATTTTAGCTGAGTAAGATTTAGTTACAAACAATTTATTCATTTAAAAAAATATTTGTTCCTACAAATCTACTTTGCACTTTGTCCTTTGAAAATACAAAAGATATGTAGTTTGAGTCTCGTTGAATTTTTTTATGAATAACAAATATTTAAATTATATTTTTCAATTTCGAAAATTACTTCTTGAAATGGCTTGATCTAATGCTACATATAAATCATGACTTATTAGTGTTTGATCGAAAGGTTAACTGAGAACGGCGCTTGTGTTTAATTTGCAGGAATACAAAGACGCAACTGATATCTTGCAATCAAGGTTATTTCAATGGACCGGTGATGCTGCTCTGTATGATAAAGATGAACCTTACATAGAGGTTGTGACCTCCCCAAACAACCCTGATGGGACTCTTCGTGTACCGGTAGTGAACTCTCGAGTTGAAGGGAAAATCATTTATGAATTGGCCTATTACTGGCCGCAATACACTCCCATTACTGATCAGCTTGACCATGATGTTATGGTCTTCACATTCTCTAAATGCACCTGTCAAGCTGGTTCGCGTATCGGGTGAGTTCGTGATATCGACCATATTCTATGTTACGCTTGTTGTTGCATTTGCAATCTTGCAACAAACTCTTATATAGATATAAAATGGGAGAAAATAAGGTCTATATAGCCGGAATTACCATTGCAATGTTTTTGCTAATAGGTTTATTTTATTTTATTTTGTGACACGGGTGGGCATTTGTAAAGGACATTGAAGTTGCTAAAAAGATGATAAGATTCACACAGTTAAACTCCATTGGCGTGTCAAGAGAATCCCAAATTCGAGCTGCTAAGATGATTGGAGTGATTTGTGATGGTTACAAAAATTTAAAGTCCATTGAATCTGATCACCTCTTTTTTGATTATAGCAAAAGACTCATGAAAGAAAGGTGGGAGAAATTTAAGACAGCTATTGAGAAAAGCAAGGTTTTTACCTTGACCAAATACCCAACTTCCTATTGTCACTTCAACAAGGACTTATCTGAGCAATACCCAGGTAATATATTTTCACCTATGAAATCTGAAAACACATGGACACCAATAGTAAATCTGAAAATGAATTAATTAAATGTGTTACATGTTTCGGTGTCATGTCAATATTAGCCACCTGACAACACTTTCTATTAAAAATGTATGAGTTACATATTTCCACAAGTTATCAGTTTTTTGTTGCTTTTTTTTTTCACTAAATTTTTAAAAATTCCTATACAGCTTTTGCTTGGTTGAAGTTCGTGGAGGGCATAAAAGACGGCGAGAGTTATTTGGAAAACTTGAAGATTCGTACAAGAGGAGGGGAGAGATTTGGTGTCAGTTCAAAGTATGTTAGGGTTAGCATGATTGGTACAGATGATGAGTTCAATGAATTATGTACAAGATTGTCAAATGCCAAAAGAGAATGATGTTGGAACCTTCAAAAAATGTCGTATGTATCGTTAGCTAGTTAGCATGAGTTTCATCAAAATATATAAATATACATCATTTGTGCTATTAAGATAGAGGATGTGTGATGATTAAACAACATAGATAGGAGTCGTGGATCTTAATTATAAGTTCAATTTTGATAGAAATCGTTTATATAGAATTTAATTTGGGCCTCAACTGAGTTCATTTAGTCAATGATTTATATGTTTTAAATTCATAGTTTGTGTTTTCTTTACAAAATTTTACGAAATATTGAATTTTTAATAACATGACATTATTGAAATCATTTTAATAGCAAAATTTCTCCCAAAATATTTTCTATCAATAAGATTAATAGCTTTCGAAGTATTGCTGATGCATTATTTTAGCCATAAATGATACTCAAATGATCTTAAAAGTTTTTATAATGTGGCATTCTATCATTTGGCCACATTGAAAATTAGTAAATTAACATATTAAAATAATTCATTACAAACTTAGAAAACTCGTAAAGACATTTTTTTTTAATAAAAATTAAGATAATTATAATATATATCCACTAAATAATAGACAAAATCATACTAATCACATTTGTAGTAACAACAATAATGGATTCATCTAGCCACACTATGTTACTAACAACTGATGCATTATTAACTTCTTTATCACTCTTCCAATTTTATTCCAAAAAATAAGCTCTACAATCACCGATGTTTCCCAATAGCAAGTGATTCACCATCTATCACAAACAACTCTACCAAATTATGCGGAAACTTTTGATTATTAGTCAGCAAGGACAAAAAAGAGTTTTCCAAAGAGTGCCTCGACTAGAGTTGCCAAGATAAGTTGTAAAATAAAGTGAACGATGCTACAATGTTATTATAATGTTCTGTGTAATTTTAATTGATTGCAACACCAACGGTCATATGCAGTGGTATAAAAGAGGGGATAATGATGAGATATTGCTCTCGATCTCTAATATCTGGTTCTTTTAACTTATTAATTTCATCCTAAAATTTTGGTTCCTTTAAAAAACCAACACACAGTTGATGATGTTTTACTATTTGTATTCTTACAAAAACCATACACATTTATTAAATGAAATTTACAATTCCTTAATAAATTAAGAAATACTTCTACATGACCACAATTTAATTAATTTAATATAATTGAATAAAATTATTTATTAAAGAAGAAGATGGATCAACATATTAGAGGGGATGTTCCTAATCATATACCACGTATTTTGTTAAACATATAAAATAATATTATCTGCTAATGGATCATATACGATGGATTAGAGGGGAGGTTCCTAATAATATACAATGAATTTTGTTAATATATATAGGAATGTTATCTGCTAATGTAATTTTCATTTTGCTTATCAATTATTTTTTTCTAATATTATCACTATATTTTTTTTTCGTTGAATAATACTATACACATCCAATGTATTTAGGTGTTTTTTTAAGCTTAGATGACGGCGTGTCGATTCATCCTAATCGCAACGCAAAGGTCAATGTTTTTTATGAACCATCGCAATGGTCAAATATGGCAAGAACACAAAATAGTCAAGTTTTTTTTTATGAACCATCGCAATGGTTAAATATGTTAAGAACAAAAAAAAAGTATCACATCACATTATATAAAAGGGAGAATGATTTAGGGAGACAAACAAAGAAGATATTGTTAGTCATCTCTTTCACAATTTTTTTTCTCTCGCTATATAAATATGAGTGCAAACATAACAACTAAATAAAAACAAAAATCAACCACGAGTGACAGATATAGACACCCACCGTCATCAACAAAACAAAGAGCATATTAAATTATTAAAGTATGGTGGTCTCTCCTATTAATGGTTCTTCACCTTTGTCACATTCCAATGGCAGAACAATACCTCTCTCTACTTTCTCACGCAATTCCTTTGTCAATGTTGAGAAGTAAGTTATCTTTCTTTCCACCTCCTTTTACAAGTTAAATATATTATTTTCGTATCCCATTATTATTATTATTATTATTATTATTATTTTTAGACACAAGTTAATTATTTAAGGGGAAAAATTTGGCAGGGGTGATCCAGTGGCATTCCGGTCATATTGGGAGAAGGTGAGAGATGAATGTACGGTAGAGATCAAAGGTGACGAATGGATGAGTTACCTTGGTGATACAAACAACTTATGTTGGTATATGGTGCCACAAATGAGGGATGCAATTTTGAGGCTCCACAATGTGGTCGGTAATGCTGTCACAAAAGATAAGTTCTTAGTATTAGGGACAGGTTCTTCTCAACTCTACCAAGCTCTTCTATATGCACTATCTCCTTCAGAATCCTCTCATCGTCCCATCAATGTTGTTGCTGCTGCTCCTTATTATTCGGTAATTTATCTTTTGTTTCAATTATTTTAGCTGAGTAAGATTTAGTTACAAACAATTTATTCATTTAAAAAAATATTTGTTCCTACAAATCCACTTTTCACTTTGTCCTTTGAAAATACAAAAGATATGTAGTTTGAGTCTCGTTGAATTTTTTTATGAATAACAAATATTTAAATTATATTTTTCAATTTCGAAAATTACTTCTTGAAATGGCTTGATCTAATGCTACATATAAATCATGACTTATTAGTGTTTGATCGAAAGGTTAACTGAGAACGGCGCTTGTGTTTAATTTGCAGGAATACAAAGACGCAACTGATATCTTGCAATCAAGGTTATTTCAATGGACCGGTGATGCTGCTCTGTATGATAAAGATGAACCTTACATAGAGGTTGTGACTTCCCCAAACAACCCTGATGGGACTCTTCGTGTACCGGTAGTGAACTCTCGAGTTGAAGGGAAAATCATTTATGACTTGGCCTATTACTGGCCGCAATACACTCCCATTACTGATCAGCTTGACCATGATGTTATGGTCTTCACATTCTCCAAATGCACCGGTCATGCTGGTTCGCGTATCAGGTGAGTTCGTGATATCGACCATATTCTATGTTACGCTTGTTGTTGCATTTGCAATCTTGCAACAAACTCTTATATAGATATAAAATGGGAGAAAATAAGGTCTATATAGCCGCAATTACCATTGCAATGTTTTTGCTAATAGGTTTATTTTATTTTATTTTGTGACACGGGTGGGCATTTGTAAAGGACATTGAAGTTGCTAAAAAGATGATAAGATTCACACAGTTAAACTCCATTGGCGTGTCAAGAGAATCCCAAATTCGAGCTGCTAAGATGATTGGAGTGATTTGTGATGGTTACAAAAATTTAAAGTCCATTGAATCTGATCACCTCTTTTTTGATTATAGCAAAAGACTCATGAAAGAAAGGTGGGAGAAATTTAAGACAGCTATTGAGAAAAGCAAGGTTTTTACCTTGACCAAATACCCAACTTCCTATTGTCACTTCAACAAGGACTTATCTGAGCAATACCCAGGTAATATATTTTCACCTATGAAATCTGAAAACACATGGACACCAATAGTAAATCTGAAAATGAATTAATTAAATGTGTTACATGTTTCGGTGTCATGTCAATATTAGCCACCTGACAACACTTTCTATTAAAAATGTATGAGTTACATATTTCCACAAGTTATCAGTTTTTTGTTGCTTTTTTTTTTCACTAAATTTTTAAAAATTCCTATACAGCTTTTGCTTGGTTGAAGTGCGTGGAGGGCATAATAGACGGCGAGAGTTATTTGGAAAACTTGAAGATTCGTACAAGAGGAGGGGAGAGATTTGGTGTCAGTTCAAAGTATGTTAGGGTTAGCATGATTGGTACAGATGATGAGTTCAATGAATTATGTACAAGATTGTCAAATGCTAAAAGAGAATGATGTTGGAACCTTCAAAAAATGTCGTATGTATCGTTAGCTAGTTAGCATGAGTTTCATCAAAATATATAAATATACATCATTTGTGCTATTAAGATAGAGGATGTGTGATGATTAAACAACATAGATAGGAGTCGTGGATCTTAATTATAAGTTCAATTTTGATAGAAATCGTTTATATAGAATTTAATTTTGGCCTCAACTGAGTTCATTTAGTCAATGATTTATATGTTTTAAATTCATAGTTTGTGTTTTCTTTACAAAATTTTACGAAATATTGAATTTTTAATAACATGACATTATTGAAATCAATTTTAATAGCAAAATTTCTCCCAAAATATTTTCTATCAATAAGATTAATAGCTTTCGAAGTATTGCTGATGCATTATTTTAGCCATAAATGATACTCAAATGATCTTAAAAGGTTTTATAATGTGGCATTCTATCATTTGGCCACATTGAAAATTAGTAAATTAACATATTAAAATAATTCATTACAAACTTAGAAAACTCGTAAAGACATTTTTTTTTTTAATAAAAATTAAGATAATTATAATATATATCCACTAAATAATAGACAAAATCATACTAATCACATTTGTAGTAACAACAATAATGGATTCATCTAGCCACACTATGTTACTAACAACTGATGCATTATTAACTTCTTTATCACTCTTCCAATTTTTTCCAAAAAATAAGCTCTACAATCACCGATGTCTCCCAATAGCAAGTGATTCACCATCTATCACAAACAACTCTAACAAATTATGCGGAAACTTTTGATTATTAGTCAGCAAGGACAAAAAAGAGTTTTCCAAAGAGTGCCTCGACTAGAGTTGCCAAGATAAGTTGTATAATAAAGAGAACGATGCTACAATGTTATTATAATGTTCTGTGTAATTTTAATTGATTGCAACACCAACGGTCATATGCAGTGGTATAAAAGAGGGGATAATGATGAGATATTGCTCTCGATCTCTAATATCTGGTTCTTTTAACTTATTAATTTCATCCTAAAATTTTGGTTCCTTTAGAAAACCAACACACAGTTGATGATGTTTTACTATTTGTATTCTTACAAAAACCAAACACATTTATTAAATGAAATTTACAATTCCTTAATAAATTAAGAAATACTTCTACATGACCAGAATTTAATTAATTTAATATAATTGAATAAAATTATTTATTAAAGAAGAAGATGGATCAACATATTAGAGGGGATGTTCCTAATCATATACCACGTATTTTGTTAAACATATAAAATAATATTATCTGCTAATGGATCATATACGATGGATTAGAGGGGAGGTTCCTAATAATATACAATGAATTTTGTTAATATATATAGGAATATTATCTGCTAATGTAATTTTCATTTTGCTTATCAAATTTTTTTTTTCTAATATTATCACTATATTTTTTTTCGTTGAAAATACTATACACATTCAATGTATTTAGGTGTTTTTTTAAGCTTAGATGACGGCGTGTTGATTCATCCTCATCGCAACGCAAAGGTCAATGTTTTTTATGAACCATCGCAATGGTCAAATATGGCAAGAACACAAAATAGTCAAGTTTTTTTTTATGAACCATCGCAATGGTTAAATATGTTAAGAACAAAAAAAAAGTATCACATCACATTATATAAAATGGAGAATGAATTAGAGAGACAAATAAAGAAGATATTATTAGTCATCTCTTTCACAATTTTTTTTCTCTCGCTATATATATATGAGTGCAAACATAACAACTAAATAAAAACAAAAATCAACCAAGAGTGACAGATATAGACACCCATCGTCATCAACAAAACAAAGAGCATATTAAGTTATTAAAGTATGGTGGTCTCTCCTATTAATGGTTCTTCACCTTTGTCACATTCCAATGGCAGAACAATACCTCTCTCTACTTTCTCACGCAATTCCTTTGTCAATGTTGAGAAGTAAGTTATCTTTCTTTCCACCTCCTTTTACAAGTTATATTATTTTCGTATCCCATTATAATTTTTATTATTATTATTATTTTTAGACACAAGTTAATTATTTAAGGGGAAAAATTTGGCAGGGGTGATCCAGTGGCATTCCGGTCATATTGGGAGAAGGTGAGAGATGAATGTACGGTAGAGATCAAAGGTGACGAATGGATGAGTTACCTTGGTGATACAAACAACTTATGTTGGTATATGGTGCCACAAATGAGGGTGTTGGAACAAAATTGATTTAAAAATGTTTGCCCCTAAATCTATAAAGGTTTTGATGATAACAAAGTATTAATAAACAATTGGAAGGACTAAAAATTTATTTTAAGTGCGCAGATATAAGCATCATATAAGTCCTGAAGTGAAGTTCAGAGGATGTGAATTCAGAAGTTCACAAGCGCTCAGAAGATGTTGGACTTCAGAGGTTACAACATTCAGAGGATGAAGACTTCAGAACTTCATGTCTGTCTACTAGCTTCATCAAACTCTGAAGATCTCTTTGAAAGCTGTGAAGATTCCTTTATTAGTCAACTCTTCTACCAATGGAGAAAAGGACCTTTCAAGCCTGATCAGTTCAGCTACCTCTGTTCTGTCTGTCCTATCTTGAGAACGTGGGTCTTCAGTTTTGTTAGCTGAATAAGGAAAGTCCACTCTGCAGTAGTCAAAGTAACTGAAACTCTTTCTTAGTTTTGGATACAACCAAACTGCATCAAGACAGACTGCTTGAAGACAAAAGGTTATCAACTCCAACGGCTCCTTTTGCAACGACTCTTTTCTAGGGGTATATATACTAGAAGGATCAGCTGCAACAATATACAATTATCAAGAATTGAACGTGCGCTGAACAAACTCTGAACTCTGTGATATACAAGCTCTGAACCTTTCTCAAGTGTTTTTGCACTTTAGCCAAATACTCTGTAATACTTGTATTTGCTCTCTTTAGGTTCATCTAAGAGCACTTGTATATTTTTATATACTTTATTGTTACGTGTGTAACTTAAGCTTGTGTGCTTAAGTGTGAGACTTAAGCTTGTGTGCTTAAGTGTGAAGTCTTAAGCTTGTGTGCTTGAGCATTGTTGAGAAGTCTCTTGCTTGTGTGCTTGAGCAGGTGTAATCTTGTGTGATTATAGTGAACTCCCTTGGAAGTGCAAGGGGACTGGACTACTCTCGTTTTGTGAGAGGAACCAGTATAAATTGCTTGTGTGATTTCTCTCTCTCTATCTTGTTATTTATTGTGTTATTTTTCCGCTGCTAACGTAGTTGAGTTAAGAACTTGAAAAAGTTTTAACTTAGCTAAAACACAATTCAACCCCCCCCCCCTTCTTGTGTTTTCACACCTTCAATTGGCATCAGAGCGCCTGGTCTGTTACTTTCACTTAACAGTGAGACAGTAAAGATCTTGTGAGAACACTATGTCTGGAGGAGACGATAGTAGCACTAGAACAACCGGTGAAGAGGCCAGTGGAGCTGGTGGTGGTCCTAGAAATGCTTTTGGTTATGACTACTTAAGTAATGAATCACATGAACATAGTGGCAACAGAAAAGCCCCTATATTCAATGGTGATGCTTCATTATTTGAGTGGTGGAAAGAGAGACTGTATAGCAATATTACTGCTATTGATCATGAGTTGTGGGATTTGGTTGAGTTGGGAGTAACTTTTGAAAACTTGAATGAACATGGTAGGTTGTCCATGGAGAATAGAAAGTTACTCACACCAGCTAACCTAAAAATCTACACAAAACATCATAGAGTAAAGGACATTGTTGTTGGTGCTATTAGACATGAGGATTATGTCAGAATAGAGAACAAGTCTACTGCTAAATCTATCTTTGATTCTATGTGTGCTACCTATGATGGTAATGAAAAGGTTCAAGAGGCTAAAGCTAGTCTTTTGATAAGGCAATATGAACTTTTCACTATGCAACAAGATGAAAACATTGAGACTATGTTTACAAGGTTTCAAATCCTTGTATCTGGTCTTAAAGCTCTTAAGAGAAGTTATTCAACCTATGACCATGTTCAGAAGATTCTGAGAAGTCTTCCTATTGCTTGGAGACCTAAGGTCACTGCAATAGAGGAAGCTCAAAATCTCAAGACTCTGAGTCTTGAAGCTCTGATAAGCAATCTCAGAAGCCATGAGATGGTTCTGGATGCTGACTCAGAAACTAAGAAGAAGTCTAAGTCAGTGGCTTTACAGTCAACTAAGACTACTTCTAAGGCTCTTAAGACTCACCTTCTTGATATTGAAGAAGAATCTTCTGCTGATGGTCAAGAGGATGAGATGAATGAGGATGAGTTTGCTTTATTCACCAAGTTTCAGCAATGGAACAGGTTTAACAAAAGAAATTTCAGAGGAGGTAACAGCTCCAGAAATTTTGTCAGCAAAAAGGATGATCAGAAGAATTGCTTCAACTGTAAGAAGCCAGGACACTTTATTGCTGATTGTCCAGAAATATCTGCTAAAGACAAAAGCAAAAGATACAGCTCAAAGAAGCAACAATTCAAGAGCAGATTGAAAAAGAGTCTGATGGCTACTTTTGAAGAGCTATCATCTGAGGAAGAAGTTGAGGAAGAAGAAGAAGCAAATCTAGCCCTAATGGCTTCAACTGACTCAGATGTAGAATCAGACGATGAATCAGAATCAGATTCAGAAGCAACTGATGAGGTATTTTCTGACTGCTCTAAATCTCAACTCATAACTGCACTTAACAAGGTCATTGAGAAACATCTCAGAGTGTTAAGTAAACAAAAAGTTTTACAAGAAAACCTTAACACTCTGACTGAACAAGCAGAACATTTTCAAGGTCTATATCAAGAAACTCTGAATAGAGTAAATGATCTTGAAAAGGGTTGTGCTGTGTGTCACAAACCTACTGATGAGCAAGAAATGGCTCTTCAACAGTTTGTGCATCTCAACCTTGGTAAGAGCAAAGCTGCTAATCTTGTTTATAATGTCATGAGACATAGAGGAGAGGGACTTGGCTATGAATATGGTAGAACATATTCAAAGCTAAAGACCTATCCCAAAAAGGTTGGAAAATCTTGGGTTTACTATGTTGTACCTCAGAATGAAGAAGGAAAGAAATTTGGTACTCTGGAAGATGAGGATAATAATCTGAGAGATTTGGGAAATGACAACTCAGAGGAACCAAGTTCCTCAGGATCTGGGAAGAAAAGCTCAGAAGATAAAAGCTGTTCAGAACTTGACAGTATTAGTTCAGATGTTCTGAAAGTTTCAAAATCTGATGCTTCAACTTCTGGAACCAGAGGAATTCTAGTTCATGAGAAAAGTCAACCTAAAAGCTCAGAGGTTTTTAAAAGAAAGTCAAACCTCAAATCTCAGAGGCAACATAGGACTAAGGTTATTTATGATTCTAGAGTCAGTAAGTATAACCAGTCAAATCAATGGACTGGTGATAAATACAAACTCTGGGAGCATAAACAATCCAAGTCCTGGAATAATAACAGAACTCAAACTAAGAAACATTTTCAAAAGAGTTATTATTCCAAACCAAAATCTTTCTCTCACACTCAACAACACAGTAAGCATTTGTGGACTAACAAGCGTGGACCCAGAAGATGGGTACCAAAAGCTGAAATTATGTATCATTCAGATTTACCAACTAGGAAAGGATATGTCCTACCTAGAGTTTGGAAACAAGTTCTATGCAAAGGAAGAAGGGCTTATGTCCTTGACCAATGGCTGACAAGTTCTCAAGTTAACAATCAGAACTTGATAAATGAAGAGGAAGAATATTGGGATGACTTTATCATTAACTGTGATAAAGAGTTCCACCGTAGTGATTAAAGTTGTTTCTCATACAGCCTATCACTCAAAGAAGTATCATGAATCATTCATGGTATCTGGATAGTGGGTGTTCAAGGCACATGACTGGTGACAAGCAACTGTTCTCCAAGCTAACCATGAAAGAAGGAGGTTCTGTTGGCTTTGGAGGAAATCAGAAAGGAAAGATAATAGGTACAGGTACAGTAGGTAATTCCTCCCTATCTATTAATGATGTTTGGTTAGTTGATGGACTTAAACATAATCTATTGAGCATAAGTCAATTTTGCGACAATGGTTATGTAGTTGTCTTTAATAAGGAATCATGTACTGTGTCTAAACAATCTGATAACTCCATTATATTCAAAGGTCTGAGAAAGAACAATGTTTATAAAGTTAATCTTTCTGATTTGAATGAACAAAAAGTGATGTGTCTTTTGACCTTGAGTGAAGAAAAATGGATCTGGCATAAGAGGTTAGGCCATGCTAACTGGAGGTTAATCTCTAAGCTTAGTAAGCTTGACCTTGTCAGAGGTTTACCTAAAATAAAATATCACTCAAACACACTTTGTGGTTCATGTCAAAAAGGAAAGATTACAAAATCATCTTTTAAACCTAAGAACATTGTCTCTACCTCAAGACCATTGGAACTTCTTCACATTGATCTTTTTGGACCAGTTAACACTGCTTCAATCAATGGAAAGAAGTATGGATTAGTAATTGTTGATGATTACAGTAGATGGACTTGGGTAAAATTCCTTAGAACAAAAGATGAAGCTTATGATGAGTTTAGCATCTTCTGCAAACAAATTCAAAATGAAAAAGGCTACACCATTTTAAAAGTTAGAAGTGATCATGGTGGAGAATTTGAAAATGAACCTTTTGAAAACTTTTGTGAAAAATATGGCATTCTGCATGAATTCTCTTCTCCTAGAACTCCTCAACAAAATGGGGTTGTTGAAAGGAAGAATAGAACTCTGCAAGAAATGGCCAGAACCATGATGCATGAAACAAATGTAGCAAAGTTTTTATGGGCAGAAGCTGTAAACACAGCATGTTATGTTCAAAATAGAATCTATATCAGATCTAAGTTGAACAAAACTGCTTATGAATTGTTCAAAGGAAGAAAACCTGATATTTCTTATTTTCATCAGTTTGGATGTACATGTTACATCTTAAACAACAAAGTCCATCTAAAGAAATTTGATGCTAGAGGTCATAAGGGTATCTTCATAGGATATTCTGAACGCTCAAAAGCATACAGACTGTATATTTCTGAAACACACACTGTGGAAGAAAGTATGCATGTCAAATTTGATGACAAAGAGCCTGACCAAGTGTCAGAGCTTGTGGAAGGTTTGTCTAGATTTCAGGTATCAGAGGATCAATATTCAGATATTCCAAACTACTCAGAACATCCATTCTCTGAAGTACCTCTGAACACAATAGTTCCTACAGACTCTGAACAACCAAGAACAGAAGCATCTGCTGAACCTGATGTTGATGAGTCTGAAGATGATGAGCCCCCAAGAAATACTTTCAAATACAAGTCATCACATCCAGAGGAACTGATCTTAGGCAACAAGGATAGTCCAAGAAAGACAAGATCTCAACTGAGAAATGAGGAATCATTAGTTGGTCTTATCTCAATGATGGAACCTTCAAAGATTGATGAAGCTCTGAAGGATGATGCTTGGATTGTAGCAATGCAAGAAGAGCTGAATCAATTCCAAAGGAATGATGTATGGACTCTAGTGCCTAAACCTTCACACAAGAACATTATTGGAACAAAATGGGTATTCAGAAACAAGCTGAATGAACAAGGTGAAGTGGTAAGGAACAAGGCTAGATTGGTTGCACAAGGTTATAGTCAACAAGAGGGGATTGACTATACTGAAACCTTTGCACCAGTTGCTAGACTTGAAGCAATCAGGTTACTTCTATCTTATGCTGTTAATCATGGAATAACCTTATATCAAATGGATGTTAAAAGTGCCTTCTTAAATGGTTTCATTTCTGAAGAAGTGTATGTTAAGCAACCTCCTGGTTTTGAAGATATCTCAAATCCAGAACATGTTTTTAAATTGAAGAAATCACTGTATGGTCTGAAACAAGCTCCAAGAGCTTGGTATGATAGACTCAGTAATTTTCTTCTTGAAAAAGGTTTTGAAAAAGGAAAGGTTGACTGCACACTCTTTAGAAAAACAACCAAAGAAGATATTTTAATCATTCAAATTTATGTTGATGATATTATTTTTGGTTCAACTAATGCTGCCTTGTGCAAGAATTTTTCTAAGATAATGCAGGATGAATTTGAAATGAGCATGATGGGAGAGTTGAAATTCTTTCTTGGAATACAAATCAATCAGAAGAAGGAAGGAACTTATGTTCATCAATCAAAATACACTAAAGAACTTCTGAAGAAATTCAATCTAGATGACTGCAAGATTATGAATACTCCTATGCATCCAACTACCAACATGGGCAAGTCAGATGATGAAGGAAAGGTAGATCAGAAGATCTACAGAGGTATGATTGGTTCCTTACTCTATCTGACAGCCTCTAGACCAGATATTTTATTCAGTGTTTGCTTATGTGCAAGATTCCAGTCAGATCCCAGAGAATCTCATCTTACTGCTGTAAAGAGAATCTTTAGGTATCTGAAAGGAACAACTAATCTTGGACTTCTCTATAAGAAATCCAATGATTATGTGCTAAATGGATTCTGTGATGCTGACTATGCTGGAGATAAAATTGAAAGAAAATCCACAAGTGGCAATTGTCAATTTGTTGGTGAAAACCTTATCTCCTGGGCTAGTAAGAGACAAACTACTATAGCTTTGTCTACAGCAGAAGCAGAATACATTTCAGCAGCTAAGTGTTGCACACAACTACTCTGGTTAAAATATCAGTTAGAAGATTATCAGGTAAGCAGTAACAATATTCCTTTATATTGTGATAATACTGCAGCCATTCATTTATCTAAAAATCCTATTCTACACTCTAGAGCCAAACATATTGAAATCAAACACCATTTTATCAGAGATTATGTTCAGAGAGGCATTATAGATATTCAGTTTGTTGATACTGAAAATCAATGGGCTGATATATTTACTAAAGCTTTATCTGTTGAAAGATTTGATTTTATAAAGAAACATCTGAACATGTTTTCAATCTCTGAATGAAAAATTGTTTTTGGCAATTAAAGTGTAAGAGGTTATGTATATCAGAACTTATGATTCAGAACATCTGAAACACAAGCTCTGAAGTGCTTAACTCTGATAGAGACTTTTAAATAACTCAGAGGCTCTGAACTATTTAAGTGGGAAACGTTTAGTATTCACTGCTGAACAGTTGTCCATTAAAATAGCAGTTACCGAGTAATTTTCTGCACGTGGTCTACGTGTGTCAGGTAGTGGGTGGTTAATGATGATTTTTGGTATTCCACTTTCTGTCATTTAGCGTAACTTCCCAAATTTGCTATTTTCGTGTTAACTGTGTGCATTTAAATAAAACTTACAAAATACACTTGCACACTATTCACTTTCACAACCCACACTTTCATATTCTCTCTAAACCTCCAACACAAACTTTCTTTCTCTCTCGTTAGTCTTTCCAAACCTCACCCTAATCTCCAACAATGGCTGGTACTTCGTCTTCTTCGTCAAAAAGGATTCCACCGTTTATTTTCAAGAACCTTCAGATTATTGGGAACGAGATGGAATTCCCAGAATCTGAACTTACTTTTCTTTCAGAGAAGATGGTTGATTTTGATGGTCTACAAGCTAATGGGTTTGATGTTAAAAAGTACTTTATCGCTCAGGGATGGGATAAGTACTTCGACATGCTTAATGGTCCCATTTATCCAGATTTGTTGAAGAAATTTTGGATGAAAGCAAAGGTATTTGATAAGCATGAAGCTAAGAAGGAAGAGCTTGCTGCTATTGAGAGGAATCCTAGTCTGAAGGGTAAAACTAGGAAGGAAATGGGTTTGCTGGATTATACAGGTGTACAGATTAGGTCAAATATCTGTGGGATGAACATGGCAATCTCGCCTATCCATCTCAATGCTCTTCTTGGTCTACCTAACTCTGGGATAGAGTTAGATGTGTTTGAAAAGGATACAAGATACAGGGATGATCTTCTGCATCTCATTTGCACAGATTTCTCTTTAAAAGGGAAAGTAAAGGGTTTGACTGATGAATGTAGAGTTCTCTTCAAGATCATCCTAGCAGCTATCAGTCCAAGGGTTGGTGGGACTGATACAATCTCCTGGACTCATCGTCATCTGCTGTATTTTCTTCTGACTGAAAAGAAGGTTAATCTTGGAGATTATTTCTTTGAACGTATTTGTGAAGCCATTTTTGCTAGTAAATCTCAGAGGAAAACTACTATAGTTTATCCTAGGCTGTTGTCTGACCTTCTGCATCAAGGTCATGTTGTTCAGAACTTGAGGAAGTTCCATCCTGAATTGGTTGAGAAGAGGTTCTATCCAGAAATTCTGAACGCCAACTTTCTGTCCAAGATGCGTTTGATTGCATCTAAGCCTGTTGCTCCCCCACAAGAGTTCACTGTTAGGCTTGAGGATCGTCTGTATGTGGATGGCTACCCACTTATATCTGAAGCTGATGCTGAGCATGTAATTCAAGGCTACTTGGAAGTGCTCAGAGAAGAAGGATTTGTTGTTGATAGAAGTATGATTCCTCCTGCTCCTGTCAATCTGTATAACCCTAAGAGGAAACCAAAGAGAAAGGCTGAAGCTCAAGCTGATCTTCCTAAGCCAGATCTTCTGGTTCAGAAGAAGATTAAGGTAGAAAAAGCTATTGTTGAGCAAAGGACTAAGAGGAAGCATGAAGAATCTGCTAACAAGGCTGCTGAAAGAGCTTCCAAAAAGCCTATTGTTATTGAGGAAGATAGTTCAGACAGTTCATCTGAAGGATCTACATCAGAAGATGAGACTGAATCTGATGAGGAGACTCTTGCTGCTAGTTTAAAGAAAAGACCTACTCCTACTTCCAAAGATAAAGGTAAGTCTTCTGAGTATGTCTTCAATGAAAATGAGATTGGATTAGGTTACACCAAACCTCTCAGAACTGTTTTACCAACCTCTAATAATCCAACCTCTGATAACCCTCTATCTGAACTAGAAAAACATCTAAGTCCAGACCCTCTTAACAATCAAACTTTCACCCAGAAGCCTTCATCACCTCCCAAATCTAGCTCACCTCCTAAACCTACATCACCTCAACCTGAACCTCAACCTGATATTCCACCATCTGACCCTCAACCAGATATTCCTGTCACTAAACCAACCTCTCCCACAAAACAATCCTCTCCACCTCCTGAACAAACCCCTGAACAAATTGCTCCTGAACCAAACCCTGAACATAAATCTCCTGAACCATCTCCTGAACATGTTCACCCTGAATCCACTTCTGACATCTCATCATCTGAACCAACCCCTGAACCCCATCCTAACCCAAGTGCTGAACATGCTTCTCCTGAGCGTATTCACACTTGTGCCCCCAAGCCTTCAGAGGTAGAAGTTGTGACTATTGACAACCCTACTCCTGAAATACCTAATCTCTCTACTATTCCCAATCCTTCACCATCATCATCCAACATTTTTAGAAATCTATCCACTCAATTTCATGAAGACTTGCTTAGATTATCTACAATAAAGGACAGGTTCTTAGTTTGTCCTTCTGATGTGGATCTCGAAGTATCAAGCATTAAGGCAAGGATTTGCAATGCTTTGGATGTTGCTGCTGCAAAGGTTAAGGCTGTGGTTGGAAGAAGAGATTTGGATGTGATAAACTTCTTAAAGAAAAGTCTGGCTAGGGCTGAATTGAAAAGGTTAACCATGTTTCATCATGATGGATTTGAACTTGCTAAGCTGGAAGAAATTGCTGCTGTTGAACACCGTCTGCATGCTTTCAAGAGTTCAGAGTCTGGAGTC
The DNA here is from genome assembly GCF_020283565.1 of Trifolium pratense. Taxonomy (NCBI): domain Eukaryota; kingdom Viridiplantae; phylum Streptophyta; class Magnoliopsida; order Fabales; family Fabaceae; genus Trifolium; species Trifolium pratense. Next base: position 40,512,045 of record NC_060065.1, read on the forward strand.
ATCTGGATAGACTCCCAGCTATTTCAGAGTCTTGAAGCTCAGAGATCTGAGTCTGCAAGGTTAGAAGAAGCTGCTGCAAGAGTTGCCCAGTTGGCAAATGAGTTGCAACAACAAGATCTTTCAGCAGATGATGTGCTTGCTTCTCAGGATCAAGAGGATGTGCTGATGATAGACTATCCAGAGGAAGGTGAACCCTCTGATAAAGGCAAGGCACCTTTAGTTGAAGAACCAGAACCTATGATTGAAGATCAAGCTCCAGGTATGGCAGATCAGTTGAGAATATTTCAAGAAGCTCTGAGGGAACAGCAGGAAGGTCTAGAACGCCAGAGAGTTGCTCAAGAGACATTGGAAACCAAGGTGGATGGTTTAGTTTCCAATGTGGGATCTTTAAATGACAAATTTGACCAACTCTTAGCCCTTCTTAAGAAACCCTAGGATTCTATGCACATTCTCTTCATATTTTTTTATGTTTTGCTTGCTTATTTTGTCATGTTTATTTCGTTGTTTACCTTCTGAACACTTTTTCTGGTTTATCTATTTCAAGATTTTGTTTATGTTTTGATTGATTAATTATTTTATGTCCACTTGATATTTTTTTTATAAATAAGAACACAAGAACACACAATGCTTTTAAAACGAAAATTTTTTTATTAATGTTAACCATGTCGAGTACATTGGTAAAAAGAAAAAGAAAAAGACAACCTAATCCTAATCAGATGGATAAAACTCAGAAGAAATCTCTGATTTCTCCTCAGCATCCTCTGATGAAATTTCAATGGGATCTGGGTTTTGCTCTTGTTCTTCTTCTTCTTGTTCCTCTTCTGGAACATAGCCAGCCAAGAACTCCACATAGTCAGCATCATCTTCATTCTCTTCAGCTTCAGAGTCTGATGAGATGATTATTATCTCAGCATCTTGTGGTTTCTTGTTGTTTTTCTTATCCTTCTCTTCGTCTTCGCGTTTCTCTTCGTTCTTCTTTCTCTTAAACTCTGCGATGCGTAAACTAAATCTTTTCATTATTCCTACCTTCTCTTGCTTCACTTGTTTCTTCTTGTTTTTACGTGAAGCAGGCATGCTAAATTGCTCCTTTTTATACACCCTTGAGCGCGTTGGTTTTTGGTTTTTAAAATTAATTCACCTTTGTAACAACCACTCTTTTTTCTTTGACTGTCTTGGTTATATAACTTTGTTTTACTTTTTGATAATGACAAAAGGGGGAGTAGTTACGCATTAATTGATAAGTTCCAAAACTGAAACCACGCCTTTTATCTCGCTTTTATCTGTTAAATTAAAAGTTGTTACTTTTAAGTTGTTTTACGTATTTCAAGGCGGAGACTAAGTTAGTTGAAACTGAAATAAATTTCATAAGTAAGGATAAGTTAAGAGTGCAATTTTAACTTAGCCTTATGAGACTTAGGGGGAGAGCTTGCAAACCTCTCACTCTGAAGAAAGATATGAAATTTGTTTTATTTCAAACATCTTAATCTTATACTAAATTAAAATATCATGGATAAAACATAAAGTTCAGACTTTATGGAGTATCAATCTTAGGGGGAGCTTGCAAACCTCATAAACCTAAGAGAAACATGATAAGTTAATTTAACAACAATTGTCAATTAATACTTATGTTTGTCATCATCAAAAAGGGGGAGATTGTTGGAACAAAATTGATTTAAAAATGTTTGCCCCTAAATCTATAAAGGTTTTGATGATAACAAAGTATTAATAAACAATTGGAAGGACTAAAAATTTATTTTAAGTGCGCAGATATAAGCATCATATAAGTCCTGAAGTGAAGTTCAGAGGATGTGAATTCAGAAGTTCACAAGCGCTCAGAAGATGTTGGACTTCAGAGGTTACAACATTCAGAGGATGAAGACTTCAGAACTTCATGTCTGTCTACTAGCTTCATCAAACTCTGAAGATCTCTTTGAAAGCTGTGAAGATTCCTTTATTAGTCAACTCTTCTACCAATGGAGAAAAGGACCTTTCAAGCCTGATCAGTTCAGCTACCTCTGTTCTGTCTGTCCTATCTTGAGAACGTGGGTCTTCAGTTTTGTTAGCTGAATAAGGAAAGTCCACTCTGCAGTAGTCAAAGTAACTGAAACTCTTTCTTAGTTTTGGATACAACCAAACTGCATCAAGACAGACTGCTTGAAGACAAAAGGTTATCAACTCCAACGGCTCCTTTTGCAACGACTCTTTTCTAGGGGTATATATACTAGAAGGATCAGCTGCAACAATATACAATTATCAAGAATTGAACGTGCGCTGAACAAACTCTGAACTCTGTGATATACAAGCTCTGAACCTTTCTCAAGTGTTTTTGCACTTTAGCCAAATACTCTGTAATACTTGTATTTGCTCTCTTTAGGTTCATCTAAGAGCACTTGTATATTTTTATATACTTTATTGTTACGTGTGTAACTTAAGCTTGTGTGCTTAAGTGTGAGACTTAAGCTTGTGTGCTTAAGTGTGAAGTCTTAAGCTTGTGTGCTTGAGCATTGTTGAGAAGTCTCTTGCTTGTGTGCTTGAGCAGGTGTAATCTTGTGTGATTATAGTGAACTCCCTTGGAAGTGCAAGGGGACTGGACTACTCTCGTTTTGTGAGAGGAACCAGTATAAATTGCTTGTGTGATTTCTCTCTCTCTATCTTGTTATTTATTGTGTTATTTTTCCGCTGCTAACGTAGTTGAGTTAAGAACTTGAAAAAGTTTTAACTTAGCTAAAACACAATTCAACCCCCCCCCCTTCTTGTGTTTTCACACCTTCAGAGGGATGCAATTTTGAGGCTCCACAATGTGGTCGGTAATGCTGTCACAAAAGATAAGTTCTTAGTATTAGGGACAGGTTCTTCTCAACTCTACCAAGCTCTTCTATATGCACTATCTCCTTCAGAATCCTCTCATCGTCCCATCAATGTTGTTGCTGCTGCTCCTTATTATTCGGTAATTTATCTTTAGTTTCAATTATTTTAGCTGAGTAAGATTTAGTTACAAACAATTTATTCATTTAAAAAAATATTTGTTCCTACAAATCTACTTTTCACTTTGTCCTTTGAAAATACAAAAGATATGTAGTTTGAGTCTCGTTGAATTTTTTTATGAATAACAAATATTTAAATTATATTTTTCAATTTCGAAAATTACTTCTTGAAATGGCTTGATCTAATGCTACATATAAATCATGACTTATTAGTGTTTGATCGAAAGGTTAACTGAGAACGGCGCTTGTGTTTAATTTGCAGGAATACAAAGACGCAACTGATATCTTGCAATCAAGGTTATTTCAATGGACCGGTGATGCTGCTCTGTATGATAAAGATGAACCTTACATAGAGGTTGTGACCTCCCCAAACAACCCTGATGGGACTCTTCGTGTACCGGTAGTGAACTCTCGAGTTGAAGGGAAAATCATTTATGACTTGGCCTATTACTGGCCGCAATACACTCCCATTACTGATCAGCTTGACCATGATGTTATGGTCTTCACATTCTCCAAATGCACCGGTCATGCTGGTTCGCGTATCGGGTGAGTTTGTGATATCGACCATATTCTATGTTACGCTTGTTGTTGCATTTGCAATCTTGCAACAAACTCTTATATAGATATAAAATGGGAGAAAATAAGGTCTATATAGCCGCAATTACCATTGCAATGTTTTTGCTAATATGTTTATTTTATTTTATTTTGTGACACAGGTGGGCATTTGTAAAGGACATTGAAGTTGCTAAAAAGATGATAAGATTCACACAGTTAAACTCCATTGGCGTGTCAAGAGAATCCCAAATTCGAGCTGCTAAGATGATTGGAGTGATTTGTGATGGTTACAAAAATTTAAAGTCCATTGAATCTGATCACCTCTTTTTTGATTATAGCAAAAGACTCATGAAAGAAAGGTGGGAGAAATTTAAGACAGCTATTGAGAAAAGCAAGGTTTTTACCTTGACCAAATACCCAACTTCCTATTGTCACTTCAACAAGGACTTATCTGAGCAATAGCCAGGTAATATATTTTCACCTATGAAATCTGAAAACACATGGACACCAATAGTAAATCTGAAAATGAATTAATTAAATGTGTTACATGTTTCGGTGTCATGTCAATATTAGCCACCTGACAACACTTTCTATTAAAAATGTATGAGTTACATATTTCCACAAGTTATCAGTTTTTTGTTGCTTTTTTTTTCACTAAATTTTAAAAAATTCCTATACAGCTTTTGCTTGGTTGAAGTGCGTGGAGGGGATAAAAGAAGGCGAGAGTTATTTGGAAAACTTGAAGATTCGTACAAGAGGAGGGGAGAGATTTGGTGTCAGTTCAAAGTATGTTAGGGTTAGCATGATTGGTACAGATGATGAGTTCAATGAATTATGTACAAGATTGTCAAATGCTAAAAGAGAATGATGTTGGAACCTTCAAAAAATGTCGTATGTATCGTTAGCTAGTTAGCATGAGTTTCATCAAAATATATAAATATACATCATTTGTGCTATTAAGATAGAGGATGTGTGATGATTAAACAACATAGATAGGAGTCGTGGATCTTAATTATAAGTTCAATTTTGAGAGAAATCGTTTATATAGAATTTAATTTTGGCCTCAACTGAGTTCATTTAGTCAACGATTTATATGTTTTAAATTCATAGTTTGTGTTTTCTTTACAAAATTTTACGAAATATTGAATTTTTAATAACATGACATTATTGAAATCAATTTTAATAGCAAAATTTCTCCCAAAATATTTTCTATCAATAAGATTAATAGCTTTCGAAGTATTGCTGATGCATTATTTTAGCCATAAATGATACTCAAATGATCTTAAAAGTTTTTATAATGTGGCATTCTATCATTTGGCCACATTGAAAATTAGTAAATTAACATATTAAAATAATTCATTACAAACTTAGAAAACTCGTAAAGACATTTTTTTTTTAATAAAAATTAAGATAATTATAATATATATCCACTAAATAATAGACAAAATCATACTAATCACATTTGTAGTAACAACAATAATGGATTCATCTAGCCACACTATGTTACTAACAACTGATGCATTATTAACTTCTTTATCACTCTTCCAATTTTATTCCAAAAAATAAGCTCTACAATCATCGATGTCTCCCAATAGCAAGTGATTCACCATCTATCACAAACAACTCTACCAAATTATGCGGAAACTTTTGATTATTAGTCAGCAAGGACAAAAAAGAGTTTTCCAAAGAGTGCCTCGACTAGAGTTGCCAAGATAAGTTGTAAAATAAAGTGAACGATGCTACAATGTTATTATAATGTTCTGTGTAATTTTAATTGATTGCAACACCAACGGTCATATGCAGTGGTATAAAAGAGGGGATAATGATGAGATATTGCTCTCGATCTCTAATATCTGGTTCTTTTAACTTATTAATTTCATCCTAAAATTTTGGTTCCTTTAAAAAACCAACACACAGTTGATGATGTTTTACTATTTGTATTCTTACAAAAACCATACACATTTATTAAATGAAATTTACAATTCCTTAATAAATTAAGAAATACTTCTACATGACCACAATTTAATTAATTTAATATAATTGAATAAAATTATTTATTAAAGAAGAAGATGGATCAACATATTAGAGGGGATGTTCCTAATCATATACCACGTATTTTGTTAAACATATAAAATAATATTATCTGCTAATGGATCATATACGATGGATTAGAGGGGAGGTTCCTAATAATATACAATGAATTTTGTTAATATATATAGGAATGTTATCTGCTAATGTAATTTTCATTTTGCTTATCAATTATTTTTTTCTAATATTATCACTATATTTTTTTTTCGTTGAATAATACTATACACATCCAATGTATTTAGGTGTTTTTTTAAGCTTAGATGACGGCGTGTTGATTCATCCTCATCGCAACGCAAAGGTCAATGTTTTTTATGAACCATCGCAATGGTCAAATATGGCAAGAACACAAAATAGTCAAGTTTTTTTTTATGAACCATCGCAATGGTTAAATATGTTAAGAACAAAAAAAAAGTATCACATCACATTATATAAAAGGGAGAATGAATTAGGGAGACAAATAAAGAAGATATTATTAGTCATCTCTTTCACAATTTTTTTTCTCTCGCTATATATATATGAGTGCAAACATAACAACTAAATAAAAACAAAAATCAACCAAGAGTGACAGATATAGACACCCATCGTCATCAACAAAACAAAGAGCATATTAAGTTATTAAAGTATGGTGGTCTCTCCTATTTGAAGGTGTGAAAACACAAGAAGGGGGGGGGTTGAATTGTGTTTTAGCTAAGTTAAAACTTTTTCAAGGTCTTAACTCAACTACGTTAGCAGCGGATTAATAACACAAATAATAACAAGAGAGAGAGAGAAATCACACAAGCAATTTATACTGGTTCCTCTCACAAAACGAGAGTAGTCCAGTCCCCTTGCACTTCCAAGGGATTTCACTATAATCACACAAGATTACACCTGCTCAAGCACACAAGCAAGAGACTTCTCAACAATGCTCAAGCACACAAGCTTAAGACTTCACACTTAAGCACACAAGCTTAAGTTTCCTCAAGTAATAGTAAAGTATATGAAGATATACAAATGCTCTTAGATGAACCTAAAGAGAGCAAATACAAATAGTACAGAGTATTTGACTAAAGTGCAAAAACACTTGATAAGAGGTTCAGAGCTTGTATACACAGAATTCAGAATTTGTTCAGCGCACGTTCAAATCTTGATCATGTATATTTTTAGCTGATTCTTCTAGTATATATACCACCAGAAAAGAGTCGTTGCAAAAAGAACCGTTGGAGTTGATAATCTTTTGTCTTCAAGCAGTCTGTCTTGATGCAGTTTGGTTGTATCCAAAACTAAGAAAGAGTTTCAGGTACTTTGACTACTGCAGAGTGGACTTTCCTTATTCAGCTAACAAAACTGAAGACCCACGTTCTCAAGTTAGGACAGACAAAGCGAGAGTAGCTGAACTGATCAGGCTAGAAAGGTCCTTTTCTTCATTGGTAGAAGAGTTGACTAACAAAGGGAATCTTCACAGATTTCAAGAAGCTCTTCAGAGTTTGATGAAGCTTGTAGTCACTTAAGAAGTTCTGAAGTCTTCATCCTCTGAATGTTGTAACTTCTGAAGTCCAACATCTTCTGAGCGCTTATGAACTTCTGAATTCACATCCTCTGAGCTTCACTCAGAGTTTGTCTGATGCTTATATCTGCGCACTTAAAATAAATTTTTAGTCCTTCCAATTGTTTATTAATACTTTGTTATCATCAAAACCTTTATAGATTTAGGGGCAAACATTTTTAAATCAATTTTGTTCCAACAATCTCCCCCTTTTTGATGATGACAAACATAAGTATTAATTGACAATTGTTGTTAAATTAACTTATCATATTTCTCTTAGGTTTATGAGGTTTGCAAGCTCCCCCTAAGATTGATACTCCTTAAAGCCAAAACTTCAGGTTATATCCATGATATTTTAATTTAGTATAAGATTAAGATAATCTGAAATAAAACAAGTTTCATATCTTTCTTCAGAGTGAGAGGTTTGCAAGCTCTCCCCCTAAGTCTCATAAGGCTAAGTTAAAATTGCACTCTTAACTTATCCTTACTTATGAAATTTATTTTAGTTTCAACTAACTTAGTCTCCGCATTGAAATACGTAAAACAACTTAAAAGTAACAACTTTTAATTTAACGGATAAAGGCGAGATAAAAGGCGTGGTTTCAGTTTTGAAACATATCACTTATCAATTAATGCGTAACTACTCCCCCTTTTGTCATTATCAAAAAGTAAAAAAAATTTATATAACCAAGACAGTCAAAGAAGAAGAGTGGTTGTTACAAAGGTGAATTTATTTCAAAGACAGAAAACAACGCGTTTAAAAGGTTATAAAAAGGTGAACGAGTTAACATGCCTTCTTCAAGTAAAAACAAGAGAAAACGAGTAAATCAAGAGAGATTAGGAAGAATGAGAAGGTTCAGTACACGCATTGCAGAGTTTCGGAGAAAGAAAGATGAAGAAAAACGCGAAAACGATGAGAAAAATAAAGAAGACAACAAGAAACCACAAGAAGCTGAGATAATAATCATCTCATCAGATTCTGAAGCTGAGGAGAATGAAGATGATGCTGACTATGTTGAGTTCTTGGCTAGCTATGTTCCAGAAGAGGAACAAGAAGAAGAAGAGGAAGAACAAAACCCAGATCCCATAGAAATTTCTTCAGAGGATGCTGAGGAGAAATCTGAGATTTCTTCTGAGTATTATCCATCTGATTAGGATTAGGTTGTCTTTTTTCCTTTTCTTTTTACCAATGTACTCAACATGGTTAGAGCATTAATAAAAATTTTCGTTTTAAAAGCATCTTGTGTTCTTATGGTCTTATTTAACAGAGAAAGTTTGCACAAAAAAATAAAAAAAATAATAACAAATCACATAATTGACAAAAGAAGTTGTTTAGACAAAAATAACAAGTTCAGAAAACAAAAGAAAACAATCAAGCAAAACATAAGCAAAAACATAAAGAAAATGTGCATAGAATCCTAGGGTTTCTTAAGGAAAGCTAAGAGTTGGTCAAATTTGTCATTCAAGGATCCCACATTGGAAACTAAACCATCCACTTTGGTTTCCAATGTTTGGTGAGCAGCTCTTTGCCTTTCCAAACCTTCCTGCTGTTCCCTCAGGGCTTCTTGAAAAATCTGCAATTGATTAACCACCACAGGAGCTTGATCTTGAACCAAAGGCACTTGTTCTTCAACCAAAGGTGCCTTGCCTTTATCAGAGGGTTCGCCTTCCTCTGGATAGTCAATCATCAGCACATCCTCTTGGTTCTGAGAAGCCAGCACATCATCCTCTGAAAAGTCCACTGGTTGCAACTCATTTGCCAACTGGGCAACTCTTGCAGCAGCTTCTTCTAACCTTTCAGACTCAGACCTCTGAGCTTCAAGATTCTGAAACAGCTTGGAGTCTATCCAGATGACTTTGAAAGCGTTCAGACGTTGTTCAGCAGCAGCAAGTGCATCCAGCTTAGCACGTTCAGACTCAGCATGATTGAAAGTTGTAATCCTCTTCAACTCAGCCCTAGCCAGACTTTTCCTCATGAAGTTTATAACATCCAGATCTCTCTTACCAACTACAGCCTTAATCTCTTCAGCAGCATCATCCAAAGCAGTGCAAATTCTTGCCTTAATGCTTGACACTTCTAGGTCCACATCAGAAGGACACACTAAAAACCTGTCCTTTAACAGAGATAATCTAACCAAGTCATCATGAAACTGAGTGGATAGATTACTAAAAGGGTTAGATGATGAGGGTGAAGGATTGGGAATGGTAGAGAGGTTAGGTGTTTCAGTAGCAGGGTTGTCAATAATAACAACTTCTGCCTCTGTAGGCTTGGGGGCACAAGTATGAATACGCTCAGGAGAAGCGTGTTCAGCACTTGGGTTAGGATGTGGTTCATGGGTTGATTCAGATGATGAGATGTCAGAGGTTGATTCAGGATAAATGTGATCAGGGGATGGTTCAGGAGCAATTTGTTCAGGGGTTGGTTCAGGAGCAATTTGTTCAGGGGTTGGTTCAGGAGCAATTTGTTCAGGGGTTGGTTCAGGAGCAATTTGTTCAGGGGTTGGAATATCAGGTTGAGGTTCAGATGGTGGAATATCAGATGGCTGTTTTTGTGATGTAGGTTGAGGTGATTTGTGGGTTTCATGAGAAAGAGGTTGATTATTGAGAGGGTCAGGGCTGAGATGTTTTTCTAGTTCCGAAAGTGGGTTATCAGAAGTTGGAATAATTGTGGGTTCAGGAAGTATAGTCCTAAGTGGTTTTGTATAACCTATTCCAATTTCAGCTTCATTAAAGATGAATTGAGTAGATTTACCTTTAGGATCAGGGACACGTTTCTGACGCAGCCTAGTATTGAGAGTTTCTTCGTCAGACTCAGTTTCGGATTCAGAGGATTCACTCTCTTCACTTTCTTCTTCATCATCAACAATGATAGGCTCCTTTGATGATGTTGCAGCAGCTTTTCCAGTCAAAGCTTCATGTTTCCTCTTTGTTCTTTGCTCAGCAACAGCTTCTTCTACCTTAACCTTCTTCTGAGCCAGAAGATCTGGTTTATCTTGTTCAGCTTTCCTCTTAGGTTTCCTTTTTGGATTATACATGTTTACAGGAGCTGGAGGGACCATACTCCTATCAACAGTATATCCTTCTTTTCTCAGAACTTCCAGATAGTCTTGGATGATGTGCTCAGCATCCATTTCAGAAATTACTGGATATCCATCCACATACAGACGATCTTCAAGACTAGCTGTAAACTCTTGTGGAGGTGGAACCACTTTGGATGAGATGAGACGCATCTTGGTGAGAAAGCTGGCATTCAGAATCTCAGGAGTGAATTTCTTTTCAACAAGTTCTGGATGGAACTTCTTCAGATTCTCAACAACATGTCCTTGATATAGAAGGTCTGAGAGTAATCTTGGATAGGCTATAGCTGTCTTCCTCTGAGATTTGCTTAAGAAGATTGCCTCACAAATCCTCTCAAAGAAGTATTCTCCCAGATTCACCTTCATTTCTTTCAGAAGAAAGTAGATCAGATGACGATGAGTCCAGGAAATTGTATCAGTACCACCAACTCTTGGACTGATAGCAGCTAGTATAATCTTGAATAGCACTCTGCAGACGTCAGTCAAACCCTTGACTTTACCCTTCAGTTTCAAATCTGTACACATCAGAGCCAGAAGATCATCTCTGTACCTTGTGTCCTTCTCAAAAACATCCAACTCTATCCCAGAGTTATCTAGACCAAGCAACGCATTAAAATGAATAGGTGAGAAAGCTAGGTTCATACCACAGATGTTAGACCTAATTTGTTTTCCAGTGTGAAATTCTGGTATCACTAGAATGATGTTGCCTAAGATGTCCCAACAACTACTTTGTGTATAATGTTGTTTTCTATTGTTGGCACATCTTATATAACATATAAAAACTGACAGAAAATAAATAAATGACACAAGTAATTGTTAACCCAGTTCAGCCAACTGCCTACTCTGGGGGATACCAATCCAGGAAGGAAATCCACTAATAGCTCTAGTTACTAAGACCTCCAGCAAACCCTAGGATTTACGCCTTACACTAAGACTTCCAGCAAACCCTGGTTTACGCCTTATAACCTCGACACTACTTATGCAACTTCTGCCTAGGAACTCCTAGACATGAGATCCCATCTCACTTCCACTCACACAACACAACCTGTGTTGATTATACAATGTTGGGAAAGATGTGGCGACAACTTGCCAAGACAACACTTCACTTTTGCTTAAAAGCTTCAAGTGAATCACACACGGTAAACTCCGTACTTCAAAGCTTAGGAGTAACCTTAAAATAACAAACTCACTTCTTAACTTGTGTTATAGAATCCACAAGCAAGAATTACAATCAAATAATAAAAGACTCAACAAAGACTCAATATGTGAACTAATATTTTTCAATCAGATATCTATTCTTGAGCTTGGTCTTCGTATATATAATGATCTAGCACGCTCCTCTTTCTTCATTACTCGTAGGACGCTCCTTGTAACTCATAAAAGGTGATCTGATTCTCTTTTGATCTTCATCAAGATTGTATATAAACTTTCCAAAAGTGTTTAAGGACTTTATAGGATAATTGTGATCATACCGTTGTACCATTAAGTCTGTCTTATCCTTAAAAACTCCTGATCAGATCAGATCTCCATTACGCGTGCTTTTAAAGTGGATTTCCATATATAGCAGATGCTTTCATAAATGCGCGAGATTTCCTTGAATAAATCCTTGAATAAATATGATGTTGTAACATGTTTTCCAACATCTTGTTAGTATATTTGTTTTAGCAAAATTAAGCCAATTCAAATATCCAACAATCTCCCCCTTTGGCAATTTTTGGCTAAAACAATTTCAGGCCATTATCCTTGAGAGATATAAAAAGCGCAATCCTTCAAATCACCATGGTCACACAAAAGAAGGGATGTTAGAGCATCATTTAAACAAAATTTCACATAGGTGAAAAATATATGCATCAGAGGCAGCAGCAGCGGAGTTATCATCAATTAGCCTCGAGCAAAATAAAACGTGGTATCAGAGCAAAAAATATATCATATGTCATATGTCATCAAAGGTGTTGTGACATATGGGAGCACATCTTCTATCACATGTTCGTCCAATCAGGGCAGCATCCATACAGCAGCAAACTCCCCCTGACTTCATCAGCTTGTGCATCATCTCAGGGTTTTTACTCCCCCTGAATACTTGCTTACTGCTACTTAAAAACATGTCATAACAAAAGACACAACAACATGTAGCAGAAACAAACAGATCAAGTACTACTCCCCCTTTTTAGCCACAAAATGTGCCAAAACAGGAAAGTTAAGTATCCAAAGTGCAGAATTAAAAGTACAGACCATGCACTCAGAAGGTGCTAAACTCCAGGGCACAAACACCCACAAAACAAATAACAAAGTTCAGTAAAATATTAAACAAATTACAAAATCATTCATCATCACTACTGTCAGAGGCTTCATCCTCATCTGTAGCAGTAGCATAACCTTCTTCCTCATCTGCATTGTTTTGATCACCTGTAGCAGCCACATTTGCACTAGCTTTGACAGGTACCTCATCAGTTTCCAATCCTTCAATCATTTTCAAGAACACATTCTTCCTCTCCTCAAGCTCAGCCTGTTGTTTATCAATATCCTGACATTGAGCCTTTAAACCAGCAATAATCTCCTTTTTGGTCATAACGGCAGCTCCACCAGCAGATGTCCCAACATGTTCAGTAACATTGTGATTACCAAAAAGCTTATGATGAAAAGTAAAACCTGATTCCCTCTTCTTAGGTGTGTCAGTCACAGCCTTGATGTCTGGGTATTGGGCCAAGATAATTCCACACAGCAAAGATGGAAATGCTATTGGCATCTTCACAGCTGTTGATCTAATATGCTTAATGGTTTGATCAAAAATAAAGGTCCCATAGTCATAGTCAACCTTGGTCCCTACAGCATATATAAATCTACCCAGGTTTGTAGCAACATTGGTTGCATGCTTGGTTGGCACCCAATTTGTTGACCCTATCCTATTGAGGATGGCATATTTGACATTCAATTTACTCGTGGGTATCAGCTTCTTTGTAGGCCAGACTTTAACCTTACCACCAGTTATCTCAGCACTCACAACATCATTAGCAATCTCTAATTCAGCCTTAGGTTCTACAGACCTACCTAAGTAGTTATTTATGACAACAGGAGAAAAATTGATACATTTACCTCTGACAAAAACTTTATGGTAGTCCTTGCTCAGTGGGTTATCACATTCTTCAGGGATGTTCACCAGAAATTCTTTCACAAGCAGCTCATAACATGGACTGAAATCACAGACTGTCTTCATCAGGCCAGCTTCCTTGATGTATTCAAAGATGTCTTGACATTTGAGAGCATCTTTGGACAGTTCCCTTTCAACAGCCAATCTCCTTTGGTAAATGTAGTCCCATCTCAGTGCAAAGGCAGCACGATGGAAGGAGATGTTATCACATGGGGCTTCTTCAACACCTTGTGGAGCCTTCTTCACAGTAGTCTTCTTAGGATTGGCAGAGGAGATGTTAACAGCATCTTCAGCAACATCATAGTCTGAGTCACTAGATGACTCCTTCTTTCTCTTCAGTGTTTCCTTCTTCTTGGCAGGAGGGGAGAGAACCTTGCTCCAACCTTTGACTGGTCCAACACCTTTTGTTTTCACTCTTGGTGCAGGAGTCTTGCTTGCAGTGGCCACAGCCTTCCCTGTACAGCTTCTCAATCTCTTTGTTATACCACCAGTTGGTTTTACAGCAGTCTTGGTGGTGACATAATCATCAACATCAACAACATCTTTCTCTTTTTCTTTCTCAGGTTCTGCAGGCTTGTCAGCTTCAAATTCTTGCTCATCTGTAGGGATGGACTGGTTACTCTCTTCAGATTGAGTGTCCCCTTCATTATCAGAAGTACCCTCATCAGCAGTCCCAGTTTCTTCATCTGTAGACTCAGATGTTGTGGCAGTTGTCTCAACATCCTTTTCAGCAAGAGTTTCCTTCACAGGTTCTTCCTCAGCAGTTGTAGTTTCAACTTCTTCATTCTCATTCAAGGATGTTTCAACATCCTTCATAACAACTTCTTCAGTAACAACAGGGGTTGATTTTTCAGCCACCATCTCAGCAATTGTTGGTGATTTCTCAGCAATATCAGGCTCAACCTCTGTAGGAGTGTCTTCCATCTCAGTATCAACAGGCATATTATTCAGATCTCTCTTCTCAGCATCAGACCCCAAATTATCTTGATTAGGGTTACCAGCAATTGAAATAAGTGTTTCAACAACTTCAGACACAGATTTAGGGTTCTGAGATTCTTCTTCAGTTGTTTGCTCGGATGTTTTAACATTAGATTCAAAAACCAGATCAGACATAGAAAGAGGAATTCTAGACTTATAATCCCTTCTCTTCTTCTTAGAACTTCCTTTACCAGATTTATCAATAGAAGGGGAAGTATTGTCACTTACTTTTGGAGCTTTCATCTTTTCAACTGATTTTCCCTTTACCTTCTTCTCAGCAACACTTGATTGAGTTTTGGATTTGGAAGCACGAACAATTGTAACAGGGACGGCGTCTTTGATGATCTTCGATGGTTCGATTTTTGCTTTTGATCGAGTAGAACGTCCGGTAATTGTAGTTTGTGATGATTCAGACATGTTTGGATGAAGATTTTTGAGGTTTAGGAAGTTGAATGGATGAAGGTTGAGGTTGGAAGTGGAAGAATAGGGTTTACGATAGAAAATTAGGATTTGAATGGAAGTGCATTGATTGCGTGTACAGACATATTTAAGGGAAGTTTGTAATGATTTCCCTAAATTAGCGTGCATTGAATGATGGGAGAGAAAACGGTTTCCTTTTGCACGCCTCAACTGCTGTAACTGCTATGCTTCTTCATGCAGGCAAATTCCCAATTTGCCCCTTAAAAATTCAAACTGATTAGCATCAAGCGCCTTTGTAAAAATGTCAGCTAGCTGTTCACTTGTACCAATGTGCTTGAGTTCCACACAATTTTCTTCAACAAGGTCTCTGATAAAATGATGTCTGATGTCTATGTGTTTGGTTCTTGAGTGTTGAACTGGATTCTTGGATATATTGATCGCACTCAAGTTGTCACAATATAATGTCATGACATCTTGGTCGACATTATATTCTTTCAGCATCTGTTTCATCCACATCAGCTGGGAACAACTGCTTCCTGCAGCTATGTATTCAGCCTCTGCAGTAGACAGAGACACACAATTCTGCTTCTTGCTGAACCATGAGATCAAATTATCACCCAAAAAGAAGCATCCTCCTGAAGTGCTCTTTCTATCATCAGCACTTCCAGCCCAATCTGCATCACAATACCCTATCAAAGTTGAGTTCTTGGTCTGGGAATACAGAATCCCATAATCACTGGTGCCCTTTATATATTTCAGAATCCTTTTGACTTGTACAAGATGGCTCATCTTTGGCTTTGCTTGATATCTTGCCTTGTTTCTTGTTACAACACCATTTTCATCTGACTTGTTCTTGAACACCCATTTTGTGCCTATGACATTAACACCATTGGGTCTAGGAACAAGATCCCACACATCACTTCTCCTAAACTGAGTTAATTCATCTTGCATGGCTTCTATCCAGAACTCATCAGTGAGAGCCTCTTTTACATTTTTAGGCTCAACCTTTGAGACAAAACATGCATTAGTAACCACTTTATTTGTCCTTCTTGTAGCAATTCCCTGGTTAGGATTTCCTATGATGAGATCCTTGGGATGGTTCTTCTGTATTCTTATTGAAGGAACTTTGCTCACAGGGCGAGGTGTAAGAATGGTTGTTTCATCATCTGAATCTGATTCCTTTTCTGCTATAGTTTCTTCAGATGTTGGCAAAGTTGTTGCAACATCATCTTCAGTATCAGATGTTTTAGCAGATGTCAAATCATCTATCACAACATTGATAGATTCTACTATTACCTTAGTTCTCTGGTTGTAAACTCTGTAGGCCCTGCTGTTCGTTGAGTATCCCAGAAACAATCCTTCTTCACTTTTAGGATCCATTTTTCTTCTGTGCTCTCTATCAGATAGGATATAGCACTTACTTCCAAACACATGAAAGTGTTTGACAGTTGGTTTTCTGCCTTTCCACAGTTCATATAGAGTAGTAGAGGTTCCAGTTCTGAGTGTGACTCGATTGTGAATATAACAAGCAGTATGCATAGCCTCAGCCCAGAATTGATATGGGAGATGTTTTGCATGCAACATCACTCTGGCTGACTCTTGTATTGTCCTGTTCTTCCTCTCAACAACACCATTTTGTTGAGGTGTGATTGGAGCTGAGAATTCATGCTTGATTCCTTCAGAGATGCAGAATTCAAGAAAGCTTGCATTCTCAAACTCTTTACCATGATCACTTCGTATCCTAACAATAGCAGAGTTCTTTTCTCTTTGGAGTTGAAGACAAAGTTCTTTGAATGCATCAAAACTTTCAGATTTGTCTTTTAGAAAATCAATCCATGTGAACCTTGAAAAGTCATCTACCATGACAAACGCGTACATTTTTCCTCCAAGGCTCTCCACTTGCATTGGCCCCATCAAGTCTATGTGCAGTAATTCTAGAACCCTTGTTGTGGTAAGATGTTGCAACTTTGGATGCGACATCTTTGTCTGCTTCCCTATTTGACATTCTCCACATATATTTCCTTCCTCTATTTTGAGCTTTGGAAGTCCTCTGATAGCCTCTTTAGCTATTGCCTTCTTCATGCCTTTAAGGTGCAGATGGCCAAGTTTTTGGTGCCACAACTTTACCTCATCTTCTTTGGTAATAAGACATGTTGGTACATCTTCTTCTTTAGGGATCCAGAGATAGCAGTTGTCTCTTGACCTTACTCCTTTCATTAACAGCTCTCCTTGCTCATTTGTAACTAGACATTCAGCTTTCGTGAAGTTAACTTTCATGCCTTGATCACAAAGTTGGCTTATGCTGATTAGATTTGCTTTAAGCCCTTTTACAAGCAGCACATTATCTAGCTTTGGTAAGCCATGGTTTGCAAGTTTACCAACTCCCTTGATCTCTCCTTTGGCTCCATCTCCAAAAGTCACAAAGCTGGTAGCATATGACTTCAAGTCTTCAAGATAGTGTTCAACACCTGTCATGTGTCTAGAACAGCCACTATCAAAGTACCAGGTTTCTCTTGAAGAAGCTCTTAAGGATGTATGAGCTATTAGACCTGTGATCTTCTTCTTTTCTCTCCATTCTTGTCTTGTTGTAACATTAGGAAAGACAGGAGTATAGAATTCTTGATGAACTCTCCTTGGATATCCGTGCAGCCTATAGCAGAAAGGCCTAATGTGTCCTTTCCTGCCACAATGATGACATGTCCAGTTGTAGAACCTGGGCATAGAATGTCCCATCAGATGTTGCGACAATCCTCCTGACACAAACGTGCTACTGATTGGAGTATGTATAGTAGCATTGTTGAACTTCATCTGCTGCTTTACTCTTTCATGTTCAAAACCAATGGGCTTAGGTTTCCCATAGTTTTGTCTCTGTAACATTTCCTCAAAAGCATCAGTACCTTTGGTCATCATTTTAGCCACTTTTGTGACTTGATCTAAATCAGCATTTAATTTGGTTACTTCTACATTCTGTTCAGCAACTTTACACAGGAGGTTAGACTTCTCCATTTCCAGCTGTTGAATTTGACTACTCTGATCTTCAACCTTAGCATTGAGATTATCAATGTTTATGAGTAAGTCATTTTTCTCAGTTTGTAGTTTACCATTGATCTTCTTTTGTTTCTCTAATACTTTGCAAACTTCTATACTTCTAGTATGAAGATCTTTATAAGTAGCAGCTAGTTCCTCATAGGTTACCTCCTCATCACATGACTCTGAATCAGATTCACAGACTCCTGTTAAAGCATTAACATATTTGGCAGATTCTTCCTCCTCTGAATCTGTATCAGACCATGAAACAACAAGACTTTTCTTTTGCCTTTTTAGAAAGGTTGGACATTCAGGTCTGATATGGCCAAAACCTTCACATTCGTGGCATTTCACTCCTCTTTCATCTTCATTTGTATTTTTCTGAAAGCTGGACTGTTTGTTGTTGTTGAGTCGACCATTTGGCTTGTGCCTTTGATCCACTTTCTTCATCAACTTGTTGAACTGTCTTCCAAGCATAGCCATAGACTCAGCTAAGCTTTCTTCACCTTCAGATTCAATTTGTAAATCATCAGCAGCACTTTTCGAAGCAAAGGCTAGATTCTTATCTTTCTTTTCATTTCTCCTGTTTAGACCAATTTCATAGGTCTGAAGTGATCCTATGAGTTCATCTAAATTTAGACTTGAAAGGTCATGAGCCTCCTCAATAGCTGTTACTTTCATATCAAATCTTTTAGGCAAAGATCTGAGTATTTTTCCAACTAGCTCCTCATCTGAGATAGGTTTTCCAAGTGCATCAAACGAATTTGCAAAGTCAAGCACATTCATCTGAAAGTCATGAATGGTTTCTTCCTCCTTCATTCTGAGATTCTCAAAATTTGTTTTGAGCATCTGAAGTTTAGATAGCTTAACTTTTGATGTTCCTTCATGAGCTTTTCTCAGAATTTCCCAGGCATGCTTAGCAGTAATACATCTCTTAACAAGCCTGAACATATTTGCATCCACACCATTAAAAATTGCATACAAGGCTTTGGAGTTGCCAAGTGCCAGATCATCCTCATCTTTAGTCCATTCATCATTTGGCTTCTTGACATCAGTTTTATTGCCATCTTTGTCAAGAACCATTGGTGGTTCCCATCCGCGTAACACAGCCTTCCATGTCCTGCTGTCAATTGATTTTATGAAAGCCTCCATTTTAGCTTTCCAATAATCATAGTTCTCAGGACCTGTCAGTAAGGGGGGTTTAGACACTGACCCTCCTTCTTTATCCATTGTACCAGAAAGTACTCTCCCTGGAGCTCACCCAAAATAACAGAACAGGGTGCCTGCTCTGATGCCAATTGAAATTCTGGTATCACTAGAATGATGTTGCCTAAGATGTCCCAACAACTACTTTGTGTATAATGTTGTTTTCTATTGTTGGCACATCTTATATAACATATAAAAACTGACAGAAAATAAATAAATGACACAAGTAATTGTTAACCCAGTTCAGCCAACTGCCTACTCTGGGGGATACCAATCCAGGAAGGAAATCCACTAATAGCTCTAGTTACTAAGACCTCCAGCAAACCCTAGGATTTACGCCTTACACTAAGACTTCCAGCAAACCCTGGTTTACGCCTTATAACCTCGACACTACTTATGCAACTTCTGCCTAGGAACTCCTAGACATGAGATCCCATCTCACTTCCACTCACACAACACAACCTGTGTTGATTATACAATGTTGGGAAAGATGTGGCGACAACTTGCCAAGACAACACTTCACTTTTGCTTAAAAGCTTCAAGTGAATCACACACGGTAAACTCCGTACTTCAAAGCTTAGGAGTAACCTTAAAATAACAAACTCACTTCTTAACTTGTGTTATAGAATCCACAAGCAAGAATTACAATCAAATAATAAAAGACTCAACAAAGACTCAATATGTGAACTAATATTTTTCAATCAGATATCTATTCTTGAGCTTGGTCTTCGTATATATAATGATCTAGCACGCTCCTCTTTCTTCATTACTCGTAGGACGCTCCTTGTAACTCATAAAAGGTGATCTGATTCTCTTTTGATCTTCATCAAGATTGTATATAAACTTTCCAAAAGTGTTTAAGGACTTTATAGGATAATTGTGATCATACCGTTGTACCATTAAGTCTGTCTTATCCTTAAAAACTCCTGATCAGATCAGATCTCCATTACGCGTGCTTTTAAAGTGGATTTCCATATATAGCAGATGCTCTCATAAATGCGCGAGATTTCCTTGAATAAATCCTTGAATAAATATGATGTTGTAACATGTTTTCCAACATCTTGTTAGTATATTTGTTTTAGCAAAATTAAGCCAATTCAAATATCCAACACAGTGAATTCCAATAAACCCATTTCTTTCCTAGATTTACCTTTTAAACTAGGATTTCTCTCAATAGCAGCAATTTCTTCTTCCTTAGCTTCATGCTTGTCAAAGACCTTAGCTTTCATCCAGAATTTCTTTAAGAGATCTGGGTAAATAGGACCATTTAGCATGCTGAAGTACTTATCCCAACCTTGAGCGGAGAAGTAATGTTTCACATCAAACCCATTTGCCTTAATACTGTCAAAGTCGATCATCTTTTCAGAAAGAAATATGAGCTCAGATTCTGGAAACTCCATCTCGTTCCCAACGATTTGAAGATTTTTAAACATGAACGGTGGAATCTTTGTTGAAGAAGATGACGAAGGTCCAGCCATTGTTGGAGATTAGGGTAGGGTTTGGAAACTAACGAGAGAGAAAGAAAGTGTGTTGGAGGTTTAGAGAGAATATGAAAGTGTAGGTTGTGAAAGTGAATAGTGTGCAAGTGTATTGTGTAAGTTTATTTAAATGCACACAGTTAACACGAAAATAGCAAGATTTGGGAAGTTACGCTAATTGACAGAAAGTTGAATACCAAAAATCATCATTAACCACCCACTACCTGACACACGTAGACCACGTGCAGAAATTTACTCGGTAACTGCTATTTTAATGGACAACTGTTCAGCAGTGAATACTAAACGTTTCCCACTTAAATAGTTCAGAGCCTCTGAAGTATTTAAAATTCTCTATCAGAGTTAGGTACTTCAGAGCTTGTGTTTCAGATGATCTGAATCATAAGTTCTGATATACATAACCTCTTACACTTTAAAAGCCCAAAAAAAATTTTCATTCAGAGATTGAAAACATGTTCAGGTGTTTCTTTATAAAATCAAATCTTTCAACAGGTAAGGCTTTAGTAAATATGTCAGCCCATTGATTTTCAGTATCAACAAACTTAATATCTATAATGCCTCTCTGAACATAATCTCTGATAAAATGGTGTTTAATTTCAATATGTTTGGCTCTAGAGTGTAGGATAGGATTTTTAGATAAATGAATGGCTGCAGTATTGTCACAATATAAAGGAATATTGTTACTGCTTACCTGATAATCTTCTAACTGATATTTTAACCAGAGTAGTTGTGTACAACACTTAGCTGCTGAAATGTATTCTGCTTCTGCTGTAGACAAAGCTATAGTAGTTTGTCTCTTACTAGCCCAGGAGATAAGGTTTTCTCCAACAAATTGACAATTGCCACTTGTGGATTTTCTTTCAATTTTATCTCCAGCATCACAGAATCCATTTAGCACATAATCATTGGATTTCTTATAGAGAAGTCCAAGATTAGTTGTTCCTTTCAGATACCTAAAGATTCTCTTTACAGCAGTAAGATGAGATTCTCTGGGATCTGACTGGAATCTTGCACATAAGCATACACTGAATAAAATATCTGGTCTAGAGGCTGTCAGATAGAGTAAGGAACCAATCATACCTCTGTAGACCTTTTGATCTACTTTTCCTTCATCATCTGACTTGCTCATGTTGGTAGTTGAATGCATAGGAGTGTTCATTATCTTGCAGTCATCTAGATTGAATTTCTTCAGAAGTTCCTTGGTGTATTTTGATTGATGAACATAAGTTCCTTCCTTCTTCTGATTAATTTGAATTCCAAGAAAGAACTTCAACTCTCCCATCATGCTCATTTCAAATTCATCCTGCATTATCTTAGAAAAATTCTTGCACAAAGCAGCATTAGTTGAACCAAAAATAATATCATCAACATAAATTTGAATGATTAAAATGTCTTCTTTGGTTGTTTTTCTAAAGAGTGTGCAGTCAACCTTTCCTTTCTCAAAACCTTTTTCAAGAAGGAAATTACTGAGTCTATCATACCAAGCTCTTGGAGCTTGTTTCAGACCATACAGTGATTTCTTCAGTTTAAAAACATGTTCTGGGTTTGAGACATCTTCAAAACCAGGAGGTTGCTTAACATACACTTCTTCAGAAATGAAACCATTTAAGAAGGCACTTTTAACATCCATCTGATACAAGGTTATTCCATGATTAACAGCATAAGATAGAAGTAACCTGATTGCTTCAAGTCTAGCAACTGGTGCAAAGGTTTCAGTATAGTCAATCCCCTCTTGTTGACTATAACCTTGTGCAACCAATCTAGCCTTGTTTCTCACCACTTCACCTTGTTCATTCAGCTTGTTTCTGAATACCCATTTTGTTCCAATAATGTTCTTGTGTGAAGGTTTAGGCACTAGAGTCCACACATCATTCCTTTGAAATTGATTCAGCTCTTCTTGCATTGCTACAATCCAAGCATCATCTTTCAGAGCTTCATCAATCTTTGAGGGTTCCATCATTGAGATAAGACCAACTAAGGATTCTTCATTTCTTAGTTGAGATCTTGTCTTCCTTGGACTATCCTTGTTGCCTAAGATCAGTTCCTCTGGATGTGATGATTTATATTTGAAAGTATTTCTTGGGGGCTCATCATCTTCAGACTCATCAACATCAGGTTCAGCAGTTGCTTCAGCTCTTTGTTGTTCAGAGTCTGTAGGAACTATTTCATTCAGAGGTTCTTCAGAGAATGGATGTTCTGAGTAGTTTGGAATATCTGAATATTGATCCTCTGATACCTGAAATCTAGACAAACCTTCCACAAGCTCTGACACTTGGTCAGGCTCTTTGTCATCAAATTTGACATGCATAGTTTCTTCCACAGTATGTGTTTCAGAAATATACAGTCTGTATGCTTTTGAGCGTTCAGAGTATCCTATAAAAATACCCTTATAACCTCTAGCATCAAATTTCTTTAGATGGACTTTGTTGTTTAAGATATAACATGTACATCCAAACTGATGAAAATAAGAAATATCAGGTTTTCTTCCTTTGAACAATTCATACGCAGTTTTGTTCAACTTAGATTTGATATAGATTCTATTTTGAACATAACATGCTGTGTTTACAGCTTCTGCCCATAAAAACTTTGCTACATTTGTTTCATGCATCATGGTTCTGGCCATTTCTTGCAGAGTTCTATTCTTCCTTTCTACAACCCCATTTTGTTGAGGAGTTCTAGGAGAAGAGAATTCATGCAGAATGCCATATTTTTCACAAAAGTTTTCAAAAGGTTCATTTTCAAATTCTCCACCATGATCACTTCTAACTTTTAAAATAGTGTAGCCTTTTTCATTTTGAATTTGTTTGCAGAAGATGCTAAACTCATCATAAGCTTCATCTTTTGTTCTTAAGAATTTTACCCAAGTCCATCTACTGTAATCATCAACAATTACTAATCCATACTTCTTTCCATTGATAGAGGCAGTTTGAACTGGCCCAAAAAGATCAATGTGAAGAAGTTCCAATGGTCTTGAGGTAGAGACAATGTTCTTAGGTTTAAAAGAAGATTTTGTAATCTTTCCTTTTTGACATGAACCACAAAGTGTGTTTGAGTGATATTTGATTTTAGGTAAACCTCTGACAAGGTCAAGCTTGCTAAGCTTAGAGATTAACCTCCAGTTAGCATGGCCTAACCTCTTATGCCAGATCCATTTTTCTTCACTCAAGGTCAAAAGACACATCACTTTTTGTTCATTCAAATCATAAAGATTAATTTTATAAACATTGTTCTTTCTCAGACCTTTGAATATAATGGAGTTATCAAATTGTTTAGACACAGTACATGATTCCTTATTAAAGACAACTACATAACCATTGTCGCAAAATTGACTTATGTAACGACCCAAAATTTAGTATTCGTTATTTAATTATTTTATTACGTGAGGGCGTGATTTATAATTAAATTATTAAGCGGCGAATAATCATTTAGCGAGAACGTAAGTTAATGAGCGAGAAGTTATGTTGTTTGGGCCTTTGGGCGTGGAATAGGCATTGGGCCTAAGCCAATTGGGCTTTGATCCATGAGAACAATGGAGCTCTATAAGTAGCATAAGTTTGGGTGAATAGTCTCATAATTTATGTTTCATGAGAAAGGAAGATTGAGAGCTAGAGCAAGAGGAGGAGCTCATGAGGGAGAGGGAGAGCTCGTGGGAGAGAAAGAGAAGAGCAAGCTCGAGGAATCGTCGAACTAAGGTACGAGAGTTAGATTACATATTCGTGAGTGATTCGAAAGAGGGGAGGATGTCGATTCCTCCATTCCCAAACTCTTTCCACTCTATTTTCTTGTGGGTTTTGTGGGTGATTTTCTTAATGGAAAATGGATTCTTTTGATCCTAACATGTGTAGTGAACTCATGGTAGATGAGGTAAACAACTTTGGGGAGTTGAAAGTGGGTATATGTAGATGTTTGATCAATGATTTGCATGTTTTGTTAAAGTTGCTTAAAACCCAAGAAATTGGCTTGATTTTGATTGTTAGAGGTATTTGGATGTTTGGAAGGGATGATTAATGTTCCTTGATACCATATATGTTTGGAATGGCTGTTTATATGAATTTATAACATGTTTGGATGAATTTTTGAGTTGATTTGAGGTTAAACCGCCTTAGAAACTCAAGAACAGATATTTTCTTTCTGGTGTAGTTCGCTAAGCGACCAGGAGTTCGCTGTAGCGAACAGGTTCGCTGAAGCTCGCCAAAGCTCGCCATGAGCAGGTGACTTCCTGGTGAGGTTCGCCAAGTCTCGCTAAGGCTTCGCTTAGCGAAGGCCTCTGTGACAGCAATTTTTTCTGATGTTTGTAAGTGTAGTTAGGCACTTGTAACATGGTTTAAGGGTATCCTTACATGATTGTTGATACATGTTGATACTGTTAATACTTATTGTTAATCGTTATATGATTGATAAACGTGTATGCAATAAGTTGTAGCTTAAAGTGAGCAATGTGATGTTTTATCATTAATTTGCAATGATAAGAGAATGATGTATGTTTTATGACATAAGTGTAAATGAAACTTTATGTGTATAAAAATGGTTAAACAGATAATTATCATGTGAATAATTATGATTTGAGTGATAGGATATTGTGTTATCCTAATGTGTTAGATGTTGGAATTGTGTTTCCGCATTCATAATGAGTAGCTTCGAGCTAGAAATATCATATTGATGATATGTGCAAACATACATGCATTCATGTATATATATGTTGAATTGGAAACTTGGGTTCCAATAGATTTAAATGGATTTTTGAGTCCATAAGGAAGCCGAGGATCGGATTAGATGAATCCATAAGATCTAGAGCTGCTATCCGGCAAGATGTAAAACTGTTAACTTATCCATAAGGGATATGAAGGTTTGGTAAGTTCCGAACAATCCGGCAAGATGTAAAACTGTTAACTTATCCATAAGGGATATGAAGGTTTGGTAAGTTCCGAACAATCCGGCAAGATGTAAAACTGTTAACTTATCCATGAGGGATATGAAGGCAATTGGTACCACATGCATTAGTCGTGTCTAGAGATGACATGACATTGGATAATTGGCATTAGATGCATTAGGGTAAATGCACATGTATTTGATAATTGTTATGTGACATTATCTGATTGGATTGTAATGTGTTTTCCGTATGTGTTAAGCTTTGGCATTTACTAATTGTTTAATACTGTGATTGTTGCCATGTCTTGGTATGTGAGTAGAGTCCGTCATGACTATAAAATGAACAAGTGTAGAGTCCATCATGACTATAAAATGAACACTTTGGTAGTGTCCGAGAAGACGTGAAACTATATGATTGGTGTGTTTGTAAATGAATGATTAATTGGTAGTCGTATTTGACGATGCATGTGCGTGAGTTAGAAATGTATGATAGCGTGTGAAGTGTGTAGTATACTACTCACACTTATATTTATGTTTATGTTTTCTAACTCTCTGCTTTGTGTTAATTGCTGGACCTTTGGGGGTCCAGGTTGACAGGTTATGTGTTAGCCTCGTCCGAGTGCAATGGTGAAGCTCTGCTCTGATTGAGACACGGGAAAAAGGGGTTTTTATATGTATATGCATGTAGTCCTCTTAGTACACTCTGTTGGTCTTAAGCTTTCATTTGAAAAGTATCCGTTTTGTATAACTAATAACGCATCGTTCGATGCGAGGTTTTGTTTTTAGTTCATTCGAATATTTTACTAGATAAATGTATTAGTATTATCTTTGAATGGAGTTTGTGATATTCAAACCAGCGCTTTATAAATCAGATTTTCAATCTTTCCGCTGTGTATTTTCGAAAAATATTTTATAAAGGCAGAGTTAATTAAATAACGGGTTTGGGTGTTACAAAGTGGTATCAGAGCAAGTTGTCTTCGGACTGTGAGGTTAGGTGTCAATCAGAGCCGGTCTGTGCATTCAGATCGAGTGAGCGTGTGTGCCAGTTGTGTCTGTCTCTTCTTGTTGTGTGTACTTGATGCGATTGATGCTTATCATTGTTATAAGTTATCAAGTCAAGTAGTGGTTGAGTATTTTTATGCTTAAAGTTTTAAAAATTTGTGTGGTTTGAACTTTTGGTTTGTAGATGCTTATTGCTAATAGTTGATGATCCAGCATGATGTAAAACTGCATGTGATGAAGATTTTGTTGAAAACATAAGATTATTTTCTTTTGAGTAAGTGAAAATGAATTTTTCACTAGAGTGAGAAAGAAGTAGGATGTAAGTAGATCCTAATGTGTGTTGTTATATGTTTGTTTATAACATGTGGTAGATTGATTACTAGTACTTAGTGTGGTTCTTTAATTGAACTATGTGAATGTATTCTCATGATGAGAACTTGTTTTAGAACATGCTATGTTTTATACATGCTTGAGTAGATGTTGTAAGTATGCGGGCAAATGAAATGTAATGCATGTACTTGACTCGATGTCTTGTGTACATGGATGTTTTGTTGTCTTACATATATTTTAGTTATAAATATATGTATTGACATGTTGTTGTGTTTGCGTATGCTAGTTGGTATGAAGATTGTTACACTAGTATATGTGGGGAATAGAATACTTATGTATTTGCGTAGTGGCGTATATGTCAAGAGGACTGTACAGGATATTTGTGTAGATGTCTAGGTTTAATGCCTTACGTTTACCCTTGTATGCGACACACATGTAAATGTTGTCGGTACTAGATTCTTTTTGGGAGAATATATTTAGAATCGATAGAATGACTAGGTGTTTATACCGGAAGTTCTAGTGGAAGAGTATAGATGGGTTTGAAATAAGTGGGGGAGAAAGTTGTGTCTCTCCGAGACGGTTCGAATGTGAAGAAGTTAGGATGGATGGAGATGCTCTTGAAGTAGATTGTTCAAGATTGATTAGTGTTGTTCGAAGTGGAAGGAACTTGGACAGCAAGTTGTGAAGATTTCTAGATGAAAAGTTGTTGGACTAAGTGTTCGTCATGGGATCAACACTGAGATTGGTTAAGAAAGATGAAGACCGTTTGGAAACGATTGGAGATCGTGTAGTGTACAAAGAGTATGGACTAGAGGCGGATGAGAACTACAAGAATTTCTCAGAAGCAATACCATGGAATGGAAGGAGTAGGACGTTGTCGTTCAGACAAGTTGAGTAATGACGAGTAGACGTCAATTTAATAAGGGATTGAAAGTAAGGGTCTTAATTGGAGAGTATTTTGGAGGAAATATTAGATGATCATTCCGGAAGATTCAGAATGAGTCGAACTAAAGTTGTTTAGCCGTAAAGAGAATGTGACCATTGTGGAATGGTGGAACGAACAGAGATGTTAAATGGAAACCGTTGTTGGAAAACGGAGAAGACGTTGTGCGTTAAGAGTAGTCGAACCTAGTGATGATTAGGTGAAGGTTATAAGAATGGTAGGAATACCTATAGAGTTGTATCGGTGTGAGCTAAACTTGTTAATTATTAGCAAGTGAACCTTTAAGGGAAGTAAACATCTCGAATAGTTCGAAGAGACTAGTCAAGATTGGAATAAAGATTTTGTGTGGATGGACTTTAGGATGTTATGACTTTAAGATAGTCACGAGATGCGAATAAGAACCGATCGAATGGAGAAAGTATGTTTGTCACAGTGAAGAACGATAAGGAACGCGACTAGTTGGATTGTGTGCGACAAATAAGGACGTTGTTGGAATCAACAAGATATGAACTGTGGTTGTTTGGAAATCAACTTTTGAATAGTCACCAAGATTGAATATGGAACTACTAGGTGATCGAGAAGAGCCTAGGAAGGATTTATAGCGGTTGGGTGTGTTAGAATCGAGTAGTCATTTCTTGGAAAGATTTGAGAAGCTTAGAATATGGATGTTAAATTTAGAGAACCATTAGTGTTGTATAACCAAGGAAAAGAAGTGAGTTCTCATAGTAGATGAGAATGGAATTAAGAGATACCATAGTAGAGAATGGTATGAGTAGTAGAGTTATTTCAAGAATGGAAGTGGGGTGACAATTTGATGGATTTTGTAAGAACTTGTCGAGAAAGAAATAATTTCATTTGGATAATGATCGGACGATTAGTGTCGGAGTTGGATGAAACCTTAGAGGTTGATGAGAAGCTAAGTGCGAAGTGTTACCTTTAGATGTTTGGGGATAAGAAAGTTAGCCTTTGGAAACGTGTCGAGCACGAGTATTAGAGAGACGTAAGAAAGTGACTTATGTCAAGTAAGAATTTGCGGAAAGGACTATCTCACACATAAGTGATTGTTGTGTTTGGAAAATGTGTGTTGAGAATTTGGAAGTGATGCTTGAAGTAAGTATCAGAGATGTTTTGTAGCAATTGGAAAATTTATTTATGGAATGGAAAAAGTCGGTGGAGACTAAGTGATGTTGGGAACATCGTATATGTTGGAGTAGCATAGTAATACTATGTGGTAAGGAAATAAAATATTTTGGATATTTTCATCGTGGACGATGAAATGATAGTGAGTCGACGAGTGACTTAAGGTAATATTTTGGATAAGAATATTTCGACGGGAAATGATATCGGGAAGGTCATGTTAAGGAAGTCAGAAATTGGATAAGAGATTATTTGGAAAATATAACGGTTATGTTGAATGTTCGACGCAATGATTTGGGGAATTGCAAGGAAAAGAATTTGACGGTTGGAGATAATATATTTTTGGAATGTGTTAAGAACTTTGAGAAGTTGGACAACAGATGAGTGTAGAAGTTGTGCTACCGAATGAATGGTTGGAGTGAGATTCGACGCAGTTAAGAACTTATGGAATTTGAAAAGTTGTGAAGTATGCAACAGAAGGGTCTTTCGGAGTATTTTGGGTTAAGTGGTTTTGTTTTGGAGTGGTACTGCGAGTACCGTAAGATGTTAAGTTGAAATTTTAAGCAGTTTGATAAGAATGATTTATACCGTTGTCACGATTGTTGACTATCTATCGACAAATCGAGGGATTAGCTATCCTTGATCTATTGTTGGTAGTAAACTTCATTGTGTAGATTGGAATAAACTGATTTTGTCAGACTTGGTTTGTTTGGAATTTGAATGATTGTTGGTGTGAATCCGGAAGAAGTGTTATTTTGACCGGAGATGGTATAAGGAATACCGAGGGAAGTAAAATGATTCGAAAAAGTGACGTATAGGATTGCTTTGCCGCCATCATGGGCGAATTTGCATGAAGTGTTTTGTATGTTTGGTTAAGGTAGTATGAGGAAACCCATTGGTTAGAATGCAAGTTGGGAATTAGAAAGTCGGATGAGGGAATTTATCCGGAGTTGTGTTTTAGTCGAGTAATTTTCGAGGGCGAAAATCTTTTAAGGGGGGTAGAGTTGTAACGACCCAAAATTTAGTATTCGTTATTTAATTATTTTATTACGTGAGGGCGTGATTTATAATTAAATTATTAAGCGGCGAATAATCATTTAGCGAGAACGTAAGTTAATGAGCGAGAAGTTATGTTGTTTGGGCCTTTGGGCGTGGAATAGGCATTGGGCCTAAGCCAATTGGGCTTTGATCCATGAGAACAATGGAGCTCTATAAGTAGCATAAGTTTGGGTGAATAGTCTCATAATTTATGTTTCATGAGAAAGGAAGATTGAGAGCTAGAGCAAGAGGAGGAGCTCATGAGGGAGAGGGAGAGCTCGTGGGAGAGAAAGAGAAGAGCAAGCTCGAGGAATCGTCGAACTAAGGTACGAGAGTTAGATTACATATTCGTGAGTGATTCGAAAGAGGGGAGGATGTCGATTCCTCCATTCCCAAACTCTTTCCACTCTATTTTCTTGTGGGTTTTGTGGGTGATTTTCTTAATGGAAAATGGATTCTTTTGATCCTAACATGTGTAGTGAACTCATGGTAGATGAGGTAAACAACTTTGGGGAGTTGAAAGTGGGTATATGTAGATGTTTGATCAATGATTTGCATGTTTTGTTAAAGTTGCTTAAAACCCAAGAAATTGGCTTGATTTTGATTGTTAGAGGTATTTGGATGTTTGGAAGGGATGATTAATGTTCCTTGATACCATATATGTTTGGAATGGCTGTTTATATGAATTTATAACATGTTTGGATGAATTTTTGAGTTGATTTGAGGTTAAACCGCCTTAGAAACTCAAGAACAGATATTTTCTTTCTGGTGTAGTTCGCTAAGCGACCAGGAGTTCGCTGTAGCGAACAGGTTCGCTGAAGCTCGCCAAAGCTCGCCATGAGCAGGTGACTTCCTGGTGAGGTTCGCCAAGTCTCGCTAAGGCTTCGCTTAGCGAAGGCCTCTGTGACAGCAATTTTTGCTGATGTTTGTAAGTGTAGTTAGGCACTTGTAACATGGTTTAAGGGTATCCTTACATGATTGTTGATACATGTTGATACTGTTAATACTTATTGTTAATCGTTATATGATTGATAAACGTGTATGCAATAAGTTGTAGCTTAAAGTGAGCAATGTGATGTTTTATCATTAATTTGCAATGATAAGAGAATGATGTATGTTTTATGACATAAGTGTAAATGAAACTTTATGTGTATAAAAATGGTTAAACAGATAATTATCATGTGAATAATTATGATTTGAGTGATAGGATATTGTGTTATCCTAATGTGTTAGATGTTGGAATTGTGTTTCCGCATTCATAATGAGTAGCTTCGAGCTAGAAATATCATATTGATGATATGTGCAAACATACATGCATTCATGTATATATATGTTGAATTGGAAACTTGGGTTCCAATAGATTTAAATGGATTTTTGAGTCCATAAGGAAGCCGAGGATCGGATTAGATGAATCCATAAGATCTAGAGCTGCTATCCGGCAAGATGTAAAACTGTTAACTTATCCATAAGGGATATGAAGGTTTGGTAAGTTCCGAACAATCCGGCAAGATGTAAAACTGTTAACTTATCCATAAGGGATATGAAGGTTTGGTAAGTTCCGAACAATCCGGCAAGATGTAAAACTGTTAACTTATCCATGAGGGATATGAAGGCAATTGGTACCACATGCATTAGTCGTGTCTAGAGATGACATGACATTGGATAATTGGCATTAGATGCATTAGGGTAAATGCACATGTATTTGATAATTGTTATGTGACATTATCTGATTGGATTGTAATGTGTTTTCCGTATGTGTTAAGCTTTGGCATTTACTAATTGTTTAATACTGTGATTGTTGCCATGTCTTGGTATGTGAGTAGAGTCCGTCATGACTATAAAATGAACAAGTGTAGAGTCCATCATGACTATAAAATGAACACTTTGGTAGTGTCCGAGAAGACGTGAAACTATATGATTGGTGTGTTTGTAAATGAATGATTAATTGGTAGTCGTATTTGACGATGCATGTGCGTGAGTTAGAAATGTATGATAGCGTGTGAAGTGTGTAGTATACTACTCACACTTATATTTATGTTTATGTTTTCTAACTCTCTGCTTTGTGTTAATTGCTGGACCTTTGGGGGTCCAGGTTGACAGGTTATGTGTTAGCCTCGTCCGAGTGCAATGGTGAAGCTCTGCTCTGATTGAGACACGGGAAAAAGGGGTTTTTATATGTATATGCATGTAGTCCTCTTAGTACACTCTGTTGGTCTTAAGCTTTCATTTGAAAAGTATCCGTTTTGTATAACTAATAACGCATCGTTCGATGCGAGGTTTTGTTTTTAGTTCATTCGAATATTTTACTAGATAAATGTATTAGTATTATCTTTGAATGGAGTTTGTGATATTCAAACCAGCGCTTTATAAATCAGATTTTCAATCTTTCCGCTGTGTATTTTCGAAAAATATTTTATAAAGGCAGAGTTAATTAAATAACGGGTTTGGGTGTTACAACTTATGCTCAATAGGTTATGTTTGAGTCCATCAACTAACCAAACATCATTAATAGATAGGGAAGAATTACCTACTGTACCTGTACCTATTATCTTTCCTTTTTGATTGCCTCCAAAGCCAACAGATCCTCCTTCTTTCATAGTCAGCTTAGAAAATAGTTGTTTGTCACCAGTCATATGCCTTGAACATCCACTATCCAGATACCATGAGTGTTTCATGATACTTCTTTGAGTGGCAGGCTGTATGAGAAACAACTTTAATCATTGCGGTGGAACTCTTCATCACAGTTAATGATAAAGTCATCCCAGTATTCTTCCTCTTCATTTATCAAGTTCTGATTGTTAACTTGAGAACTTGTCAGCCATTGGTCTAGGACATAAGCCCTTCTTCCTTTGCATAAGACTTGTTTCCACATTCTAGGTAGGACATATCCTTTCCTAGTTGGTAAATCTGAATGATACATTATTTCAGCTTTTGGTACCCATCTTCTGGGTCCACGCTTGTTAGTCCATACATGCTTACTATGTTGTCTAGTGTTAGAGAAAGATCTTGGTTTGGAATAATAACCTTTTTGAAATCTTTTCTTTGTTTGAAATCTGTTATTGTTCCAAGGTTTATGATTCACTACTACAAAAATAGGTGTTTAATAGCATTTTTTTTAACTTTTAACATCGCTTAAAAACGCTATGACTGAATCCGCTATTATAGGTCTGGGTGCCTATAATAGCGTTTAAAAACGCTATCAAATATGTACTTTTAATATCGGTTTTTCCAAAAAAGCGATGTTGTATCTTCCTTCTCGCGAACAAAGACGCTTTCGGAGACAGGTTTTGATAGCGCTTGTTTACAAAAGCGATGTTATATATGATTTATAATAGCGCCCGCATTTATAAAACGCTATTGTAATTCGTTGTCTGGCCTAACATTTAATAGCGCCCGTGTAAAAAACGCTATTGTATGTCCTGTATTGTTTTTTTTTTTTACTAATCCTGACCCTTTTTTTTAAACAATAAATTGCATTTTTTTTTGTTTGACAACTTGCTCTTGAACTTTTAAAATACATATAGTACCATATATATATATACTTCCAAAATATATATTATCAATTTTTTTTGAAAAATAATGTTGTACCACACAAGCTCTAATAAAATAAAAACTCTTGTAATACATTCATTTCATAAATAAAACCAATCCGACTACAAGACAAATCTGAATTGAATAGTGCAAACAAAAAGACCACTACAAAAGTGATATTGTCAAACTGTGTCCATAGCTTCTAATGAGAAAATCAATGACAAATTTTAATACAAACACAAAGACCACTACAAAAGATAGTCAAACTCTAGCCCTACTTTCTTCTGCGACGTGTCACTTGATGAGAACCGCCCACTTCATCGAAAAAGGAAGCCCTCAAACTACCTGTATATATAGATGTACAAGAAATTAGGCATTTGCTTGATAATACATCATTTGGCAGCATACAACTTGTCTTTCTCTCTTAGAAACCACACAAATTCAGCATACACCTCAAAATAGCAGCAAAACATTGCTAAAGTATTGCAACTCAGGATCTCGCGTCATGTCACTAACGCGCTTAGGCAGCAAGCTCATAATTCATCCTAGTTTCAATAGCCCATTTACAAATAATCTTCTTAAGAGAAAAATTAGTATGACCTTGGGGACATTATGATTATCCCCATTACTCTAAAATTTGACAATGAATGTGTAAATTCAAGAATACCAACTACATTTTCTACCAAGCACAACAGTCATATCAGAATATATTTGGATAATTAAATATTTATAGGATACAACTTACCAATTAATGATCAACTATTATTTTTGCAGCCTCTTTGCATCATTGATAACATCTTCAACCATATGGGTAGCCCACTCCTCCTTCACCTCATCTAGCTTCTCTTTAGAGTATGTAGAATGTCTATGGCGAGAAAAGTACTTCAAATATAAAAGTAACACAAAATTGAGTCAGAATTGAATTACACTACATTGTATATACCTAGCTATATGTAAAAATATGAAATAATAATAATAATTTAAATAACGTACATTATCAGGAATCTTATTTGGATATTCCATGATAACTTCTTTCATAAATCTCATGATAAAATATCCGCAGTCAATAGTATTTCTTTGACGAGGACACTGTAAAAAAACATTTGTTTTTATACTTCCATGATCTGAAGGTTCGCCACCGAGCGGATCCAAAAAATATATAACCTCAGCATCGGGATTGATGACAAACAAAACCCAATGAATCCTGCACCCAAATTTGAATATTGCAATGAATAATTCACATTTAACGCATTCACACACATCTCTTAAAAAATGTAATTTAAATATAAATCTTACCCAACATTATAAGGTGCAAGAATTATCTTTTCATCCTTCAACACCTTAGTTTTCATCAATACCCTTGCTATATCTTTTCCTTGAATATCATCAAATGATACATGTGGGGATAAAAATGATATCTTGTATTTTAATCCACGAGGACCAATAAGCTTGTCATAGAGATACCTTGGAATGAAAAAGAACAATTTCAGATATTAATAATATTACCTCCCAAACATAATAACATAAATATTAATTTGTATGTCAAAATTAGAGAATATTGGTGATAATAGCGGTACCTAGCATACACGATGACAGCAGAGGCA
Organism: Trifolium pratense; assembly: GCF_020283565.1. NCBI lineage: Eukaryota > Viridiplantae > Streptophyta > Magnoliopsida > Fabales > Fabaceae > Trifolium > Trifolium pratense. The sequence goes on from NC_060065.1 coordinate 40,547,003, forward strand.
CTTAACCAGTCATGATCAACAACCTCTTTTATGTGCTCTAAATGCAAATGTTCAGAAAATCCCTCGGAGAATATATCAGCGCCCATATCTATTTCCATCACAGTTTCAGACTTCCAGGCATATTTCGTATAATCATCAAGGAATTTTAATTTTTGTAAACCAGCTGAACCACCATTTTTAGGGTACGCCACTTGATTTTTCAAAATTTTCCTGTTTTTGGTTGGTGACACAACTGATTCAGAGGTTTGTACCTTATCCTTATTTTGGATTTTTTTTGGGATCTAAAAAGTTACATTACTTGAAGTAAGTCATCAAATAATAAAACAAATATATAGTACTTATTGATCAAATAAGGGTCGATAAAAGTATTTTACCTTTTGACGTTCAACAATAAGTTCAACAAGTTTGAATGGCCATGGCACAATTGTACCTATTGCTTGACCAACTGTTGAGACTTCTCCATATTCGATAGATATGGGCAATGGAGCGTCTGATATAACAGAAACATCGATAGCAACTTTAACATATCCGAGAGGTAATTTAATGCCATGCACCATATCACCTTCGGTGTTGTGCAACTTGCCACGAGCCACCAAACGACGACTCGGGAATCCTAAATATATGTTTATAGATGAGATACCCTAAACCAATGAAAAATTAACAAGATTATTAGATATCTAATTGGCACGCACAATCCAAAAACATCATCTCAGATCAGGAAATCATATCAAACTAAACATTTTAACTTAATATGTTAAAGTAGAGAAGACGGTTATCTTCATACTCAGAGAACTTGCATTTTAGGCCATGCTATCTTATTAAGATTCAGTAACAGTTTTGAACATATACTGTTAATTGGGAGATATTAATTTCTTGAGTGTCTATGATTGCAGGCAACTAAGGCACGAGAAAGGATATTTCAAGGAAGCATGGCTCTGGGTTCGAACCCAAAATTCTCCACATTTCCATGCTTAAGGTGTTTGAGTCTTGTCAGTTGTCACACTATTTGACCAAAAAAACAAAAGAAGCATATAGATATTTATCAGTGTTACTGTTATAAAATACTACATGCTGAAATTTTACCATCTAATATTCTTTTGTGAAACTGCACTTTAGTTGTGTGTAAAGTGAGAAAGAAAGAATACCAAAATATATTGCACAAGCAATAAAGGATCTGTTGTAATTTACACAAAAATATGATATCTACTTGCCTTCACCTTGTGGAGGGATATTACACTCTAATGTGAAAGACAATGAACACACAGATAGCTTGGTGAACAAGTCACCTTCTCGTTTCTTGTATAAATAGAGGATGTAATAGATTCCATAGTAACAATAATGAGAATGTCATTTCTTGAGTGTCTTATGTTTTTAGACTAATAAAACATAAATTTTTCCATAGATATTACAAAATACAAAATAATAAAAAACATAAATTTTGGATTACCTTAGGAATGCTATCAATATCAACATGGTTGTTAGAATCCTTAGCACTTTGTTGTGTTTCATTAGGTTGTGGCCTCTCTAGAACTTCTTCAGGTTGTTTTTGCCTCTCCACCATTTTCTCTGGTTGTTGTCTCTCCGCCATTTTCTCTGGTTGTTGTCTCCCTGTTATTTCATTGGCGTGTAGCTTCTCTAGCCGCTCTAATTTGGCTTTGATCTCATTAACCTGTGCTTGTGTGCTGTTACTTCTAGGTGCATATAATCGTTTCCTAGTTACCCCTTTACCATAGCTCCTAACACGACCAGAGTACTCTGGGAGATCTAGAGCCTTAAATAGCGTATCAGTAGGAGCAAGGTCTTGTTCCTCTTCTTCCGTTAAAGATTGTGTTAACTCATCCTGACATTAATTGATAAGCAAGAATAAACTTGTTATCCATCATAATAATTAATTACTGAACAACAAATTCTTACATTTATGTAGAATACTATTTAACTTACACATTTATCCTTCACACTCTGAACATTTTCATCAATCTCTCCATCCTTACCCACACGAGCAGACACCCAAACATTAACACGGGGTATAATCTGTTCTCCCGTTTCTTTTATCTATGTAAAATTTGACACGTTAAAATAGAAATTAAAACACAATTTTACCATCTTGTACAATATATTTATGCACATACTTACCATGTCATCTTCAAGACGAGCATATCCCAGACGTCCTTTTTTATATGGATGTTGAGGATTTAATGCCCTTTCTCGGTTTTCTTTACTAATTTTCTGCATTCATTAAATTGTCAGAGGCATCAACTGTATATTTGTTAAAGAAACTAAATCAAGTGATAAAAATAATTTTTCAATAATATATTACCTGAAATTCTTCAGTCTCACGCTTAGCAACAAAAATATCCCAATGCTCTTGCTCAATTACATGAGAATATTTACTCGGCCGTTGTCTAATAACATTACCATCACCATCTCTTAGATACTCTGTTGTCAACTTGGTTCTAAATGCTCTAAGACAAGTTCCAGCTACTGTCATTACATAATCGTAATGTTCATCGCCAATTTCAAAAGCTGACTGCACGACAATATGGAGATCATTACCAAATATACACAAATAGATTAACTTAATGCTTATGTAGAATAATTAGCTTAAGTTAGAGTCTTACTCTAATTTCGTCCCAAATATCTTTTTTATAAGCATCATAGGCAGGTCTTACGGTTTCATCTTTCGCGTTCCAACGGTCAAAATAAATTGGAACTATCCGACGAGCGGTGAGACCAATATAACTACTTAAGTATCTGCTGTTACGTCCAATTGACTGCCCTCTATTATTCCATGTAACCTGAAAACACAACTTACATAAATTAGTTTTCATTTAGCCTTTTAACTATATAAAAATTGTATTTATAATATAGCAACATGTACTTACTTCCAGCTTAATTCCACTACTTTTAGCTTTGAAAATTTTTCGCATCAGAGTCACACCACGTGTTCCTTTTTTTTTTGGACTATTAGAAGCCATTCACCTGTAAAAAATTGTTACTAACAGTGAGAATAACATTAATTAAGTTTGTAAATCAATAACAATAAAAGACTAAAAAATAAGTTATAAGTTACTATACCATACAAAATCAAGTCGGTCTTTTCCTCTTCCTTGTTAAATATTTCTTAACTATCTTTTTTTTATTTACACAAAATGATGTATTGATCCAAAACCCCTCTTTATGATCGTTTCTCATATAGAGACTATCATCCATAGTTTGATCATTCTCAAACAATTTTGATGTATTATTGAAAGGATCATCATCAGTATTTATATTTTCGCATTCTTGCTTGTAGTGTTCATCGATTTTATTAGTTAGAAGCACAATAGACCACTTTTTATCTGCAGGATCAGTGACATAGAATACTTGGGTAGCTTGTGATGCTAAAATAAAAGGCTCGTCTCTAGACCCCACTCTATTAAGATCCACCTTCATGAACCCATAATCATCAACTTGTACGCCATTATTGTTATCAACCCACTTGCAACCAAACACTGGCACTTGAAATGATGAGTAATCCAATACCCAAATACGTTCGATGACCCCAAAATATGACATATTGGCAAACAAGGGATTTCTGTCATTGGCACTTGAGACATGCAAAGATTGAGCAACGAGTGTGACACCACTATTTTGCATAGTGCTTTCATGATCGCGTTCATTTGTATAAAATGTTTGATTATTAATTACATACCTAGAGTAAGAGAGAACAGTTACATTTGGTCTAGTTGCTAGCCATCTCAATCTTTCTGAAATTGAATCGGGGTTTTTAGCAAATTCTGAAAAAATGTGATTTCTTAGCCACAATATAAAACTCCGATTATGTTCTCTTGTTAACCAATTTTCATTCCTTTTAGGGTTCAAACTTTTAAGCTGTTCCATGTGCTTTTCAACATATGGCTCAACCTCAACAGAATTGTGTAAAACATACAAGTGTGCTTGCTCCTTCTCGATGTTCGAGATAATCTCTACTTTGCTTGCACCAATCCCTTCCCCTGTTGTTCTTCCTGAGTGGCGTGATATTGGTATCCCTATGGGTTCGACATTAGAGAGATATTCAGTACAAAACTCAATAGCTTCTTCAACTATATATCGTTCAACAATACAACCCTCTGGTCGACTTCGATTTTTCACGTACCCTTTTAATATCTTCATGTAACGTTCAATTGGGTACATCCACCTCATATAAGCCGGTCCACAGTATTGTGTTTCCATGACAAGGTGGACTGTTAGATGAACCATTATGTCAAAAAATGAGGGTGGAAAATACATCTCAAGCTCACATAAGGTGACAACAATTTCCTGCTGCAGTGCCAACAATTTCCCAGGGTCTATAACTTTGCTACAAATCGCTTTGAAGAAGAAACATAGTTTAGTAATGGTCCATCTGACCTTTTCAGGCAAAATGGAACGTATACCTATTGGGAGAAAATTTTCCATTAAAACATGACAATCATGAGATTTTAAACCCTTTAACTTGAGATCTTTCATAGACACCAAACTCCTAATGTTGGAAGAGTAACCCTCTGGAACTTTAACTTCGTGAAGAAACCTACATAACTTAGTTTTCTCTTTTCTTGAGAGGGTATGAGCTGCTGGAGGTAGATATGTACGACTCCCCTTCTTAACGGGATGTAGTCCTTTTCTTAACCTCATAGTTTGTAAGTCTAACCTCGCCTTGATGCCATCCTTTGACTTTCCCGGCACATTGAGTAATGTACCAATGACACTTTCAAAAACATTTTTTTCAATATGCATCACATCAAGGAAATGTCTCACATACAACGACTTCCAATACGGCAATTCAAAGAAAATTGACTTTTTCTTCCATCCGCCTGTGACAAGTTCACTTGCAAATGGCTTTCCAAATTTATTGCTCAAATGCTTTACCTTTTCGTGTAATTCATCGCCAGTCAAAAACAAAGGAGCTCTAGCTTCTTCTGATTTGCCGTTAAATGCTTGTGTCCACTTTCGATAACGATGCTTGGAATTTAAGAATCTACGATGCCCGAGAAAAACACTCTTCTTAGATTCCTCCAACCGCATTGTATCTGTATCATCTCCACATATGGGGCATGCACACTTTCCTTTAATACTATAGCCTGATAGATTTCCATAGGCTGGAAAGTCATTAATTGTTCCAAATAACATAGCCCTCAAATTGAAGAGTTCTTTTCTACACTCATCATATACCTCGACACCCGTCTCCCACATAAGCTTTAAGTCTTCAATTAACGGAGCCAGGTATATGTCTATATCATTTCCAGGTTGTCTGGGCCCAGAAATTAACATAGTTAGCATCACAAACTTGCGCTTCATGCATAGCCATGGAGGTAGGTTATAAATCAACAACATCACCGGCCAGGTACTGTGAGAACTACTTTGAATACCATGAGGGTTTATTCCGTCAGTCGATAATGCGAGTCGTATGTTTCTTGGTTCTTGCCCAAAATCTGGGTAATCAGTATCAATTTTTGCCCATTGAGGAGAATCTGCAGGGTGTCGAAGCATTCCATCAACAACCCTTTCATCAGCATGCCACGTTAAGTGCTTTGCATCTTCCTCATTACGATACATGCGCCTAAATCTTGGTATTATCGGAAAATACCATAGCACTTTGGCTGGAGCTGTTTCTTTCTTATATCGCGAGGCACTACATTTAGGACACGTATTTAATGATGCATACTCGTTTCGAAATAAGACGCAATCATTAGGACAAGCATGTATCTTCTCGTAACTCATGCCAATAGAACATAACATTCGTTTAGCCTCATAGGTGCGACTAGGGAGCACGTTATTCTCAGGCAACATATCTTTCAGCAGAATTAGCAAATCTGTGAAGCTCTTATCAGTCCATCCGTTGGCTACTTTTAAGTTGTACAATTTTAAGACCGCAGACAGTCTTGAGAATTTAGTACATCCATTGTACAACGGTTCCTCTGAATCACTTATTAGTCTCTCAAACATTTTAGGACAATCACGGAGATCTTCTTCAACTACATTCACAAACTCTTCGACTCGATCAAACTCATATGTGTCTCTTTCAAAATCATTTGACGTATCTCTCACAGCATTTCTCAAATTAGTAGACTTAGTTTTTTTTTCGCCGTGCAAAGTCCAACATGTATAACTTTTATCAATTCCATTCCACATTAAATGATCTTCCAATTCATCTGCACTAACATCTCTATAACAACATTTTAAGCAAGGGCATATGATTTTGATGATAGTGTCTTTTGATTTGTTTTTTGCATGAGCTACTGCTACCCTAACAAAGTCTTTCACTCCATCTCGATATTCTTTTGACATTCGATTGGCAGACATCCATGTCCTATCCATAGCTCCTACAAATAATATGCCCAAGTTTAGTATCCTAGTCCGAACACATCCCTTCTACTATGCTACCACCTACCAACACCTTAAGACTAAGAGGTATGGATTACTTAATCATATTTAACTTATAGTCACATAGGTATGAATTAAATTACTAACTTAGAACTTAAAATTTAGTAGAGTCCTAATTAGTAGTCCGCAATCATAATCACATTACACAAATCATAAACCACAAAAACCACACAACATATAAATTTAAGACTATGTATTTAGATTAATAACAACTTGAACTCCATATCAGTAGAGAAATCACAATAGATACTTAAGTAGTTATATTGCAAGTTAAGTCTTAAGCTAGCTTTTATAGGTAAATACTTAAGTAGTTATTACTTATTAGCTAGGTTGTTAAGAATGAGGAGAAAAGACTGTTGAAGGAAGTGGCTGAAGAGCACATGATGACACAATTGATAAATAGAAGTTTGGTTCAAGTTTCCAAAGTTGGTTTTGATGGGAAAGTGAAAACTTGTCAAGTTCATGATTTATTGCGCGAAGTGATCATTAGAAAAATGAAAAATTTAAACTTTTGCCATTTAATACGTGAAGATGATGAACAGGTCACGGTTAGAATAACTAGGAAGTTGCATTGTTGAAAAACGCTCTAATAACTCAAGACTGCGCGCTCTTTTTGTTTTTGATAACAGAGAACTAAATGAACATTGCATTAGCAGAGCATTTGCCAAGTTCAAGCTTTTGAAATTACTTGATTTTGAGAAATCTATGTTGAATTTTGTTCCTAATAATTTGGGGAACCTTTTCCATTTAAGGTACTTGAACGTGAGTCATACAAAAGTTAATCCTTATTCCTGGATCCATTGGTAAGCTACTGAACTTAGAAACTTTGGATTCAACACAAACTCAAGTACCTCAGCCAGAATGTGACTTAATTGAGTTATGAGTAAGTTACATTACTTAGTCCAAAGATTTTCTTACATTTTCATGGATTTGGATCTCTCCATTTTTCACTCATGCTTTCTCAAATTTTCTTAATCCAAGTGTTAGTAAATTACAAAGAAGAAAAAATCAACATTTGAATTAAGAAAAAGTAGATAAAACATAAGGGAAAATTGGAGCCGATGATAAGTGTTGATTTTATACTTTAATTAACTCTCATATTTGGTTTGATAATCTTTATTTTTGTCTAAATTATAGGTCTTAGATGCATTTTATACTTATGGGTTCAATTTGGGCTTAATTGCTAAACATTATTAATTTTTGGATTTTTAATCATTTTGACCTTTCTGACTTCGGCAGCGCATATATATGGAGCTACGAATATCGGATTTTGATGATCTTTGCGCTCCTGGAAAGCTAAGACAAATTTCTACAATTTTGGGTTTCACAAGCTTCAGCAAATTTGACTTAAATCTAGGTGAAACTGGGCTCTAAAGTTGATGGTCGTTGCTGTCAAATGGTCAAATACCTTTCTTCACTAATTGGGCCATAAGTCACTCACTAATAATCCAAATTATACAAAATTTGTGGCCCAAGTTTAACATAACACAGAGCAGCTGGTGTCACTAACCAGAAAGAGCCTTACTTCATAAGAAAAGAAGCTAGCATCTCATCGACAAAAGGAGTCGGTCATGTAATGAAAAGGAAGGGAATTCAATTCTTCTTTCTCACATTGTCAAAACCTTAATGAGTAAGAAATTAAGAGCTTCACAACCAGGCGGTGTAAAATAGGCAGCTAAGCCTATAAATAGAACAAGGCCGAGCATGAAGGTCATTATTCTATGTTGAACTTTACAATTGGAGTGCAAATACAAGAGGATATTGGGTGCTTTATAACAAAGAGCTCAAAAACTGATATTTCTAATAATGTATATTTCCAATCAGTAGTTTTTAGTACTTTAGGAACTTAATAATGTATGAAAAGACAAATATTAACCAATCAGATGTATCACTGCTTATATGTTAAAAGATTGTAATTACTAAGTTGCAGAACACTGTAACTACACATATGAACACTATAATTATAAATATTGAAAAAATTGAAAAAAGAAAATTATGAGGGAAGAAAGAAAATTACTAAGCGCATATATGAACACAAACAATTTTGGGTCACATATATAAATATTGTAATTACTAAGCTCATATATGAACACATATGAACACGGTCACAAGATTATGAGGGAAGAAAGAAAATTGAAAAAAAAAAATCAAAGAACAAAAACAACATCTTAGATCAAGTTGCAGAAAAGAGCACCTGAAACAGCAGTGACGATGTGAGAACGATGGCTCTAACTTCGATTTGAGAACGATGTGAGAAGAGGAAAGATTAATGGATAACGATGGCTCTAACTTCGATTTCTTTGGGAAGTTCTGATTGCTCTGAGTTTGATTACAAAGGAATGATTTCTATCTAAGTTTGATTCCTTTGGGTTTGAAGCTAGAATACGATCAATTTCGATTCTAGGGTTTGAGTTCAATTTTTGGGAATGGTTTGAAGAAGGTCGAAATAGATTGATTTTGTTTTTACGGTTTGATTTCAATGTTTGAGATTGAAGATCGTGGGTTTGAGATTGCTGGGAGAGTGGGAAATTAGTGCGGGAAAACAAAATCGTGAGCGCGTAAATTTGATAGGGAAGCATCTTGAGTTGCTGGGTTTTTTGTTTTTGGAAAGGAAGAAGGAGATTGCTGAAATTGTGGGATCGTGGGTTCCTTTTGTGTTTTTTGTTACATTCTCTTTTTTTTTTTTTTACAAATATATATATTTTTTTATTATATGATTAACCAACCAATGGGTCAAGGGTTCGAGACCCACCCATGACAGTTTTTTATTTATCAATTTCATCTACTATAGCGGTTACGTAAAATGCGCTATTATAGGGTATAAATTTTAATAGCACTTTTTCAGAGGCGCTATTAAAAAGCTCCGCGTTTTTGGCTTTAATAGCGGTTTTTAACAAAACGCTATTATAGTGTACTTTGGTTTAAGGCTTTAACAGCGCTTTTTCTAAAACCGCTATAATAAGAGCTCCGGTTTATGTTTTAATAGCGTTTTTTCAATAAGCGCTATTAAATGGGCGCTATTAAAACTCCTTTTTGTAGTAGTGATTCCAGGGTTTGTATTTATCATCAATCCCATGTTCTGATTGATTATATCTACTTACTCTAGAATCATAAATAATCTGAGTCTTGTACTTCATCTGAGATTTGGAGTTTGAATTTTTTCTTTTAAAAACTTCTGATCTTTTAGATTGACTAGCTTCAGGTACTGAAGTTCCTTTGGATTCAGAATTTGAAGTTTCAGATGTTGAAGCTTTCAGAACTTCTGAACTTATGTTCTCAGGTTCTGAACAACTTCTATCTTCTGAACTTTTCTTTCCAGATCCTGAGAAACTAGGTTCCTCTGAGCTGTCAGCTTCTAAATCACTCAGATCATCTTTGTTATTTTCAACATTACCAAGATTCTTTCCCTCTTCACTTTGTGGAACAACATAATAAACCCAAGATTTTCCAACCTTTTTGGCAGAGGTCTTCAGCTTTGAATATGTTCTACCATATTCATAGCCAAGTCCCTCTCCTCTATGTCTCATGACATTATAAACAAGATTAGCAGCTTTGCTCTTACCAAGGTTGAGATGCACAAACTGTTGAAGAGCTATTTCCTGCTCATCAATAGGTTTGTGACAAACAGCACAACCCTTTTCAAAGTCATTTACTCTATTCAGAGTTTCTTGATACAGACCTTGAAAGTGTTCTGCTTGTTCTGTCAGAGTGTTAAGCTTTTCTTGTAAAACTTTTTGTTTACTTAACACTCTGAGATGTTTCTCAATGACCTTGTTAAGTGCAGTTATAAGTTGAGATTTAGAGCAGTCAGAAAATACCTCATCAGTTACTTCAGAATCTGATTCTGATTCTGATTCATCGTCTGAGTCTGCATCTGAGTCAGTTGAAGCCATCAGGGCTAGATTTGCCTCTTCTTCTTCCTCAACTTCTTCCTCAGATGATAGCTCTTCAAAGGTAGCCATCAGACTCTTTTTCAGTTTACTCTTGAATTGTTGCTTCTTGAGCTGTATCTTTTGCTTTTGTCTTTAGCAGACATTTCTGGACAATCAGCAATAAAGTGTCCTGGCTTCTTACAGTTGAAGCAGTTCTTCTGATCATCCTTCTTGCTGACAAAATTTCTGGAGCTGTTACCTCTGAAATTTCTTTTGTTAAATCTGTTCCATTGCTGAAACTTGGTAAATAAAGCAAACTCATCCTCATTCATCTCATCCTCTTGACCATCAGCAGAAGATTCTTCTTCAATATCAAGAAGCTGAGGCTTAAGAGCCTTAGAAGTAGTCCTAGTTGACTGTAAAGCCACTGACTTGGACTTCTTCTTAGTTTCTGAGTCAGCATCCAGAACCATCTCATGGCTTCTGAGATTGCTTATCAGAGCTTCAAGACTCAGAGTCTTGAGATTTTGAGCTTCCTCTATTGCAGTGACCTTGGGTCTCCAAGCAATAGGAAGACTTCTCAGAATCTTCTGAACATGGTCATAGGTGGAATAACTTCTCTTAAGAGCTTTAAGACCAGATACAAGGATTTGAAACCTTGTAAACATAGTCTCAATGTTTTCATCTTGTTGCATAGTGAATAGTTCATATTGCCTTATCAAAAGACTAGCTTTAGCCTCTTGAACCTTTTCATTACCATCATAGGTAGCACACATAGAATCAAAGATAGATTTAGCAGTAGACTTGTTCTCTATTCTGACATAATCCTCATGTCTAATAGCACCAACAACAATGTCCTTTACTCTGTGATGCTTAGTGTAGGTTTTTAAGTTAGCTGGTGTGAGTAACTTTCTATGCTCAATGGACAATCTTCCATGTTCATTTAAGTTTTCAAAAGTTACTCCCAGCTCAACCAAATCCCACAACTCATGATCAATAGCAGTAATATTGCTATACAGTCTTTCCTTCCACCACTCAAATAATGATGCATCACCATTGAATATAGGGGCTTTTCTATTGCCACTATGTTCATGTGATTCATTACTCAAGTAGTCATAACCAAAAGCATTTCTAGGACCACCACCAGCTCCACTGGCCTCTTCACCGGTTGTTCTAGTGCTACTATCATCTCCTCCAGACATAGTGTTCTCACAAGATCTTTACTGTCTCACTGTTAAGTGAAAGTAACAGACCAGAGCTCTAGATACCAATTGAAGGTGTGAAAACACAAGAAGGGGGGGGGGGGGTTGAATTGTGTTTTAGCTAAGTTAAAACTTTTTCAAGGTCTTAACTCAACTACGTTAGCAGCGGATTAATAACACAAATAATAACAAGAGAGAGAGAGAAATCACACAAGCAATTTATACTGGTTCCTCTCACAAAACGAGAGTAGTCCAGTCCCCTTGCACTTCCAAGGGATTTCACTATAATCACACAAGATTACACCTGCTCAAGCACACAAGCAAGAGACTTCTCAACAATGCTCAAGCACACAAGCTTAAGACTTCACACTTAAGCACACAAGCTTAAGTTTCCTCAAGTAATAGTAAAGTATATGAAGATATACAAATGCTCTTAGATGAACCTAATGAGAGCAAATACAAATAGTACAGAGTATTTGACTAAAGTGCAAAAACACTTGATAAGAGGTTCAGAGCTTGTATACACAGAATTCAGAATTTGTTCAGCGCACGTTCAAATCTTGATCATGTATATTTTTAGCTGATTCTTCTAGTATATATACCACCAGAAAAGAGTCGTTGCAAAAAGAACCGTTGGAGTTGATAATCTTTTGTCTTCAAGCAGTCTGTCTTGATGCAGTTTGGTTGTATCCAAAACTAAGAAAGAGTTTCAGGTACTTTGACTACTGCAGAGTGGACTTTCCTTATTCAGCTAACAAAACTGAAGACCCACGTTCTCAAGTTAGGACAGACAAAGCGAGAGTAGCTGAACTGATCAGGCTAGAAAGGTCCTTTTCTTCATTGGTAGAAGAGTTGACTAACAAAGGGAATCTTCACAGATTTCAAGAAGCTCTTCAGAGTTTGATGAAGCTTGTAGTCACTTAAGAAGTTCTGAAGTCTTCATCCTCTGAATGTTGTAACTTCTGAAGTCCAACATCTTCTGAGCGCTTATGAACTTCTGAATTCACATCCTCTGAGCTTCACTCAGAGTTTGTCTGATGCTTATATCTGCGCACTTAAAATAAATTTTTAGTCCTTCCAATTGTTTATTAATACTTTGTTATCATCAAAACCTTTATAGATTTAGGGGCAAACATTTTTAAATCAATTTTGTTCCAACACTATTAATGGTTCTTCACCTTTGTCACATTCCAATGGCAGAACAATACCTCTCTCTACTTTCTCACGCAATTCCTTTGTCAATGTTGAGAAGTAAGTTATCTTTCTTTCCACCTCCTTTTACAAGTTATATTATTTTCGTATCCCATTATTATTTTTATTATTATTATTATTTTTAGACACAAGTTAATTATTTAAGGGGAAAAATTTGGCAGGGGTGATCCAGTGGCATTCCGGTCATATTGGGAGAAGGTGAGAGATGAATGTACGGTAGAGATCAAAGGTGACGAATGGATGAGTTACCTTGGTGATACAAACAACTTATGTTGGTATATGGTGCCACAAATGAGGGATGCAATTTTGAGGCTCCACAATGTGGTCGGTAATGCTGTCACAAAAGATAAGTTCTTAGTATTAGGGACAGGTTCTTCTCAACTCTACCAAGCTCTTCTATATGCACTATCTCCTTCAGAATCCTCTCATCGTCCCATCAATGTTGTTGCTGCTGCTCCTTATTATTCGGTAATTTATCTTTAGTTTCAATTATTTTAGCTGAGTAAGATTTAGTTACAAACAATTTATTCATTTAAAAAAATATTTGTTCCTACAAATCTACTTTTCACTTTGTCCTTTGAAAATACAAAAGATATGTAGTTTGAGTCTCGTTGAATTTTTTTATGAATAACAAATATTTAAATTATATTTTTCAATTTCGAAAATTACTTCTTGAAATGGCTTGATCTAATGCTACATATAAATCATGACTTATTAGTGTTTGATCGAAAGGTTAACTGAGAACGGCGCTTGTGTTTAATTTGCAGGAATACAAAGACGCAACTGATATCTTGCAATCAAGGTTATTTCAATGGACTGGTGATGCTGCTCTGTATGATAAAGATGAACCTTACATAGAGGTTGTGACCTCCCCAAACAACCCTGATGGGACTCTTCGTGTACCGGTAGTGAACTCTCGAGTTGAAGGGAAAATCATTTATGACTTGGCCTATTACTGGCCGCAATACACTCCCATTACTGATCAGCTTGACCATGATGTTATGGTCTTCACATTCTCCAAATGCACCGGTCTTGCTGGTTCGTGTAACACCCAAACCCGTTATTTAATTAACTCTGCCTTTATAAAAATCTTTTTCGAAAATACGCAGCGGAAAAATTGAAAATCTGATTTATAAAGCGCTGGTTTGAATATCACAAACTTCATTCAAAGATAATACTAATACATTTATCTAGTAAAATATTCGAATGAACTAAAAACAAAACCTCGCATCGAACGATGCGTTATTAGTTATACAAAACGGATACTTTTCAAATGAAAGCTTAAGACCAACAGAGTATACTAAGAGGACTACATGCATATACATATAAAAACCCCTTTTTCCCGTGTCTCAATCAGAGCAGAGCTTCACCATTGCACTCGGACGAGGCTAACACATAACCTGTCAACCTGGACCCCCAAAGGTCCAGCAATTAACACAAAGCAGAGAGTTAGAAAACATAAACATAAATATAAGTGTGAGTAGTATACTACACACTTCACACGCTATCATACATTTCTAACTCACGCACATACATCGTCAAATGCGACTACCAATTAATCATTCATTTACAAACACACCAATCATATAGTTTCACGTCTTCTCGGACACTACCAAAGTGTTCATTTTATAGTCATGACAGACTCTACACTTGTTCATTTTATAGTCATGACGGACTCTACACTTGTTCATTTTATAGTCATGACGGACTCTGCTCATATACCAAGACATGGCAACAATCACAGTATTAAACAATTAGTAAATACCAAAGCTTAACACATACTGAAAACACATTACAATCCAATCAGATAATGTCACATAACAATTATCAGATACATGTGCATTTACCCTAATGCATCTAATGCCAATTATCCAATGTCATGTCATCCCTAGACACGACTAATGCATGTGGTACCAATTTACATTGTTCAGATTTCAGTCATGACGGACTGTTCAGATTATAGTCATGTACGGACTGTTCAGATTATAGTCATGTACGGACTGTTCAGATTATAGTCATGCACGGACTCTACATCAGTTTTACATCATGCAGGATAAGCGTCTCACCAATGGTGGACCAAACCAGTTTTACATCATGTTGGATGCTGCTATTCACCCCATTTAAGATGAACCCAGTTTTACATCTTGTTGGATGCGTCGGAACTTACCGAACCACCTTATCTCCCTTGGATAAGCTCAATAACAGTTTTATATCATGTAGGATATGGTTATCATCAACCATCTCTCCCATAAAGAGGAGTCACACAGTTTTATATCATGTTTGGATATGGGCTCCAGATCTCGGATAACATAACCCCATCTTCGGCCACTTTTCATAAACATAATCCATTTTCATCAATTATTGGAATTCACATGATTCCCATAACACAATTATTCATGAATGCATGATTACTTTTAAACACATCAAATACATGACGCTATCTAGCTCGAAGCTATTCATTCACTGATGCGGAAACACAATTCCAACATCTAACACATTAGGATAACACAATATCCTATCACTCAAATCATAATTATTCACATGATAATTATCTGCATAACCATTTTTATACACATAAAGTTTCATTTACACTTATGTCATAAAACACACATCATTTCCTTAACATTGCAAATTAATGCTAAAACATCACATTGCTCACTTTAAGCTACAACTTATTGCACACACGTTTATCGATCATATAACGATTAACAATAAGTATTAACAGTATCAACATGTATCAACAATCATGTAAGGATACCCTTAAACCATGTTACAAGTGCCTAATTACACTTACAAACATCAACAAAAATTGCTGTCACAGAGGCCTTCGCTAAGCGAGGGCTTAGCGAGACATGGCGAACCTCACCAGGAAGTCACCTGCTCATGGCGAGCATTGGCGAGCTTCAGCGAACATGTTCGCTACAGCGAACTCCTGGTCGCTTAGCGAACTATACCAGAAAAATATCTGTTCTTGAGTTTCTCTAAGGCGGTTTAACATTGAATCCACTAAAAAATCCATCTAGACATGTTATAAATTCTTATAAACAGCTAATTCAAGCATATATGGTATCTATGAACATTAATTAACACTCACAAACACCCACATACATCACACTTACAAATTCATACCAATTTCTTGCATTTTAAGCAAGTTTAACAAAACATGCAAATCATTGATCAAACATCTACATATACCCACTTTCAACTCCCCAAAGTTGTTTACCTCATCTACCATGAGTTCACTACACATGTTAGGATCAAAAGAATCCATTTTCCATTAAGAAAATCACCCACAAAACCCACAAGAAAATAGAGTGGAAAGAGTTTGGGAATGGAGGAATCGACATCCTCCCCTCTTTCGAATCACTCACGAATATGTAATCTAACTCTCGTACCTTAGCTCGACGAATCCACAAGCTTGCTCTTCTCTTTCTCTCCCACGAGCTCTCCCTCTCCCTCATGAGCTCCTCCTCTTGCTCTTTCTCAAGAATTGTAACTTATGAGACTATTCATGGTTTGACTTGGCTACTTATAGAGCTCCCATTTTTCTCATGGATCCAAGCCCACTTGGCTTAGGCCCAATGCCTAACCCACGCCCAAAGGCCCAAACAACATAACTTCTTGCTCATAACTTACGTTTGCGCTAAATGATTATTCGCCGCTTAATAATTTAATTATAAATCACGCCCTCGCGTAATAAAATAATTAAACAACGAATACTAAATTTTGGGTCGTTACAACTCTACCCCCCTTAAAAGATTTTCGCCCTCGAAAATTACCCGACTCAAACACAACTCCGGATAAACTCCCTCATCCGACTTTCTAATTCCCAACTTGCATTCTAACCAACGGGTTTTCTAGTCATAATACCTTAACCGATACGGTCTCTTACACAGACTCCGATTCAAAATCACACTTCTTCCGGATTCGTACCAACAAAACATACAAACTCCAAACCAAACCAAGTTTGACAAAATCAGTCAATCCCAATCGACACAATCTCGTCTACTCATCAACAATAGATCAAGGACAGCTAATCCCTTGATTTGTCGATAGATAGTCAACAATCGTGATGATGGCATAAACCATTCTCATCAAACTACTTAAAACTTTCTCTTAATATCTTACGGTACTCACAGCACCGCCCCAAAAACAAATTCTACTCCGTCTAATGCACTCCGAAAAGACACCTCTGTTGCATACTCCGCAACTCCTTAAGTTCCATAGGTTCTCAACATTTTCTTAAATCGTTTCACTGTGCCGAATCTCATTCCAACTATTCATTCGGTAGCACAACCTCTACACTCATCTGCTGTCTAACTTCTCAAATTTCTTAACACATGCCAAAAATATACTATCCAACCGTCAAATTCTTTTTCCTTGCAATTCCCCAAATCATTGCGTCGAACATTCAACATAACTGTTTTATTTTCCAAATAATCTCTTATCCAATTTCTGACTTCCTTAACATGACCTTCCCGATATCATTTCCCGTCGAAATATTCTTATCCAAAATATTACCTTAAGTCACTCGTCGACTCACTATCATCCCACCGTTCACGACGAAAATATCCATAATCATTTATTTCCTTCCCACATGGTATTACTATACTATTCCTATAGATACGATGTGTCCGACATCTATAATCTCCACCGACTTTTCCATTTCATAGTTAACCTTTTCCAATTGCTACAAAACATCATTTGACACTTACTTTGAGCATTGCTTCCAAATTCTTAATACACATTTTCCAAACACAACAATCACTTATGTGTGAGATAGTCCTTTCCGCAAATTCTTACTTGACATAAGTCACTTTCTTACGTCTCTCTAATACTCGTGCTCGACACGTTTCCAAAGGCTAACTTTCTTATGAAATCCTTCGATTTGTTATCCCACTTCCATCTTGGAATAACTCTACTACTTGTACAATCATATGCCACTTGATAACTTAAAAAAAAAAAGTTTGCTAATCTTATTATGATATCTTCATAACTTCATTCTCATTCCGTGGTTAACTAACACTAACGATTTACAAGGCTCCACCTCTATTTCTAAGCTTCTCAAATCCTTCCAAGAAATGACTACTCGGTTCAAACATACTCAACCTTTATAAATCCTTCCTAGGCTCTTCTTGATCACCTAGTAATTCTGTATTTAAATCTCAGCTACTATCAAAAGTTGATTTCCAAACAACCATGATCTCCGTCTTGTTGATTCCAACACAACTCTCATCAGATTCCTCTGAAAACTTTTCATCAACAAAGCTTCCATCTTTATCACTCTTCCTCCTCTTTGAGGATGAACCATCAAGTGAAAGACAACCAATCAAGGGAACATTCTTGCTACAAGTTCCGCTAGAAACACCACCAGTCCCACTTATTGTAATCGGGTTTTCAGTTCCCTAACCACACCTTCAATCCTTGACATCAATCTCCCACTTAACTTAACCCTCAAGGTACCCACCATTCGCATACTCGTCGTATGATCATCACTAGGTTTTCTCACCCTCGACGCACACGTCTTCTCCGTTTCCCAGCAACGGTGTTCACTTAACATTCAATCTGCTCCATCGTTCCCCGATGGCCACATTCTCCCTACGGCTAAACAACTTCATTCCGACTCACTCCGAAATGATCATCTGATACTTCCTCCAAAATATTCTCCAAATAAGAACTCCACTTCGAACAACGCTACTCAATCTTAAACAATCCACTTCAAGAACATCTCTATTCGTCCTTACTTCTCGCGTTCGAAACATCTTGGAGAGACAAAATCTTCTCCCCCACTTATCTCAAACCCACCTTCACACTTCCACTAGAACATCCGGTGTAAGCACCTAACCGTCCTATCGATTCCAAATATATTCCTCTCAAGAGAAATCTAATACCGACAGCATTCACATGCATGTCGTATGCAAAGGGTAAACATAAGGTAAGATATCTAAGCATCTACTCAAAACCCCGGTGCAGTCCTCTTGACATACACACCACTACAAAATACATAAACACACTATTCCCATCTATGCTAATGTAACAACCTACGTAACAACTAGCATACATAAACACAACAACATGTCAATACATATATTTATAACTAAAATATATGTAAGACAACAAAACATCCATGTACACAAGACATCGAGTCAAGTACATGCATTACATTTCATTTGCCCGCATACTTACAACACCTACTCAAACATGTATAAAACATAGCATGTTCTAAAACAAGTTCTCATCATGAGAATACATTCACATAGTTCAATTAAAGAACCACACTAAGTACTAGTAATCAATCTACCACATGTTATAAACAAACATATAACAACACACATTAGGATCTACTTACATCCTACTCCTTTCTCACTCTAGTGAAAAATTCATTTTCACTTACTCAAAAGAAAATAATCTTATGTTTTCAACAAAATCTTCATCACATGCAGTTTTACATCATGCTGGATCATTAACAATACAGTTTTACATCATGTCGGATCATCAACTATTAGCAATAAGCATCTACAAACCAAAAGTTCAAACCACACAAATTTTTAAAACTTTAAGCATAAAAAATACTCATCCACTACTTGACTTGATAACTTATAACAATGATAAGTATCAATCGCATCAAGTACACACAACAAGAAAAGACAGACACAACTGGCACACACGCTCACTCGATCTGACTGCACAGAACGGCTCTGATTGACACATAACCCTTACAGTCCGAAGACGACCTGCTCTGATACCACTTTGTAACACCCAAACCCGTTATTTAATTAACTCTGCCTTTATAAAAATCTTTTTCGAAAATACGCAGCGGAAAAATTGAAAATCTGATTTATAAAGCGCTGGTTTGAATATCACAAACTTCATTCAAAGATAATACTAATACATTTATCTAGTAAAATATTCGAATGAACTAAAAACAAAACCTCGCATCGAACGATGCGTTATTAGTTATACAAAACGGATACTTTTCAAATGAAAGCTTAAGACCAACAGAGTATACTAAGAGGACTACATGCATATACATATAAAAACCCCTTTTTCCCGTGTCTCAATCAGAGCAGAGCTTCACCATTGCACTCAGACGAGGCTAACACATAACCTGTCAACCTGGACCCCCAAAGGTCCAGCAATTAACACAAAGCAGAGAGTTAGAAAACATAAACATAAATATAAGTGTGAGTAGTATACTACACACTTCACACACTATCATACATTTCTAACTCACGCACATACATCGTCAAATGCGACTACCAATTAATCATTCATTTACAAACACACCAATCATATAGTTTCACGTCTTCTCGGACACTACCAAAGTGTTCATTTTATAGTCATGACAGACTCTACACTTGTTCATTTTATAGTCATGACGGACTCTACACTTGTTCATTTTATAGTCATGACGGACTCTGCTCATATACCAAGACATGGCAACAATCACAGTATTAAACAATTAGTAAATACCAAAGCTTAACACATACTGAAAACACATTACAATCCAATCAGATAATGTCACATAACAATTATCAGATACATGTGCATTTACCCTAATGCATCTAATGCCAATTATCCAATGTCATGTCATCCCTAGACACGACTAATGCATGTGGTACCAATTTACATTGTTCAGATTTCAGTCATGACGAACTGTTCAGATTATAGTCATGTACGGACTGTTCAGATTATAGTCATGTACGGACTGTTCAGATTATAGTCATGCACGGACTCTACATCAGTTTTACATCATGCAGGATAAGCGTCTCACCAATGGTGGACCAAACCAGTTTTACATCATGTTGGATGCTGCTATTCACCCCATTTAAGATGAACCCAGTTTTACATCTTGTTGGATGCGTCGGAACTTACCGAACCACCTTATCTCCCTTGGATAAGCTCAATAACAGTTTTATATCATGTAGGATATGGTTATCATCAACCATCTCTCCCATAAAGAGGAGTCACACAGTTTTATATCATGTTTGGATATGGGCTCCAGATCTCGGATAACATAACCCCATCTTCAGCCACTTTTCATAAACATAATCCATTTTCATCAATTATTGGAATTCACATGATTCCCATAACACGATTATTCATGAATGCATGATTACTTTTAAACACATCAAATACATGACGCTATCTAGCTCGAAGCTATTCATTCACTGATGCGGAAACACAATTCCAACATCTAACACATTAGGATAACACAATATCCTATCACTCAAATCATAATTATTCACATGATAATTATCTGCATAACCATTTTTATACACATAAAGTTTCATTTACACTTATGTCATAAAACACACATCATTTCCTTAACATTGCAAATTAATGCTAAAACATCACATTGCTCACTTTAAGCTACAACTTATTGCACACACGTTTATCGATCATATAACGATTAACAATAAGTATTAACAGTATCAACATGTATCAACAATCATGTAAGGATACCCTTAAACCATGTTACAAGTGCCTAATTACACTTACAAACATCAACAAAAATTGCTGTCACAGAGGCCTTCGCTAAGCGAGAGCTTAGCGAGACATGGCGAACCTCACCAGGAAGTCACCTGCTCATGGCGAGCATTGGCGAGCTTCAGCGAACATGTTCGCTACAGCGAACTCCTGGTCGCTTAGCGAACTATACCAGAAAAATATCTGTTCTTGAGTTTCTCTAAGGCGGTTTAACATTGAATCCACTCAAAAATCCATCTAGACATGTTATAAATTCTTATAAACAGCTAATTCAAGCATATATGGTATCTATGAACATTAATTAACACTCACAAACACCCACATACATCACACTTACAAATTCATACCAATTTCTTGCATTTTAAGCAAGTTTAACAAAACATGCAAATCATTGATCAAACATCTACATATACCCACTTTCAACTCCCCAAAGTTGTTTACCTCATCTACCATGAGTTCACTACACATGTTAGGATCAAAAGAATCCATTTTCCATTAAGAAAATCACCCACAAAACCCACAAGAAAATAGAGTGGAAAGAGTTTGGGAATGGAGGAATCGACATCCTCCCCTCTTTCGAATCACTCACGAATATGTAATCTAACTCTCGTACCTTAGCTCGACGAATCCACAAGCTTGCTCTTCTCTTTCTCTCCCACGAGCTCTCCCTCTCCCTCATGAGCTCCTCCTCTTGCTCTTTCTCAAGAATTGTAACTTATGAGACTATTCATGGTTTGACTTGGCTACTTATAGAGCTCCCATTTTTCTCATGGATCCAAGCCCACTTGGCTTAGGCCCAATGCCTAACCCACGCCCAAAGGCCCAAACAACATAACTTCTTGCTCATAACTTACGTTTGCGCTAAATGATTATTCGCCGCTTAATAATTTAATTATAAATCACGCCCTCGCGTAATAAAATAATTAAACAACGAATACTAAATTTTGGGTCGTTACAGTTCGCGTATCGGGTGAGTTCGTGATATCGACCATATTCTATGTTACGCTTGTTGTTGCATTTGCAATCTTGCAACAAACTCTTATATAGATATAAAATGGGAGAAAATAAGGTCTATATAGCCGCAATTACCATTGCAATGTTTTTGCTAATAGGTTTATTTTATTTTATTTTGTGACACAGGTGGGCATTTGTAAAGGACATTGAAGTTGCTAAAAAGATGATAAGATTCACACAGTTAAACTCCATTGGCGTGTCAAGAGAATCCCAAATTCGAGCTGCTAAGATGATTGGAGTGATTTGTGATGGTTACAAAAATTTAAAGTCCATTGAATCTGATCACCTCTTTTTTGATTATTGCAAAAGACTCATGAAAGAAAGGTGGGAGAAATTTAAGACAGCTATTGAGAAAAGCAAGGTTTTTACCTTGACCAAATACCCAACTTCCTATTGTCACTTCAACAAGGACTTATCTGAGCAATACCCAGGTAATATATTTTCACCTATGAAATCTGAAAACACATGGACACCAATAGTAAATCTGAAAATGAATTAATTAAATGTGTTACATGTTTCGGTGTCATGTCAATATTAGCCACCTGACAACACTTTCTATTAAAAATGTATGAGTTACATATTTCCACAAGTTATCAGTTTTTTGTTGATTTTTTTTCACTAAATTTTTAAAAATTCCTATACAGCTTTTGCTTGGTTGAAGTGCGTGGAGGGGATAAAAGACGGCGAGAGTTATTTGGAAAACTTGAAGATTCGTACAAGAGGAGGGGAGAGATTTGGTGTCAGTTCAAAGTATGTTAGGGTTAGCATGATTGGTACAGATGATGAGTTCAATGAATTATGTACAAGATTGTCAAATGCTAAAAGAGAATGATGTTGGAACCTTCAAAAAATGTCGTATGTATCGTTAGCTAGTTAGCATGAGTTTCATCAAAATATATAAGTATACATCATTTGTGCTATTAAGATAGAGGATGTGTGATGATTAAACAACATAGATAGGAGTCGTGGATCTTAATTATAAGTTCAATTTTGATAGAAATTGTTTATATAGAATTTAATTTTGGCCTCAACTGAGTTCATTTAGTCAATGATTTATATGTTTTAAATTCATAGTTTGTGTTTTCTTTACAAAATTTTACGAAATATTGAATTTTTAATAACATGACATTATTGAAATCAATTTTAATAGCAAAATTTCTCCCAAAATATTTTCTATCAATAAGATTAATAGCTTTCGAAGTATTGCTGATGCATTATTTTAGCCATAAATGATACTCAAATGATCTTAAAAGTTTTTATAATGTGGAATTCTATCATTTGGCCACATTGAAAATTAGTAAATTAACATATTAAAATAATTCATTACAAACTTAGAAAACTCGTAAAGACATTTTTTTTTAATAAAAATTAAGATAATTATAATATATATCCACTAAATAATAGACAAAATCATACTAATCACATTTGTAGTAACAACAATAATGGATTCATCTAGCCACACTATGTTACTAACAACTGATGCATTATTAACTTCTTTATCACTCTGCCAATTTTATTCCAAAAAATAAGCTCTACAATCACCGATGTCTCCCAATAGCAAGTGATTCACCATCTATCACAAACAACTCTACCAAATTATGAGGAAACTTTTGATTATTAGTCAGCAAGGACAAAAAAGAGTTTTCCAAAGAGTGCCTCGACTAGAGTTGCCAAGATAAGTTATAAAATAAAGTGAACGATGCTACAATGTTATTATAATATTCTGTGTAATTTTAATTGGTTGCAACACCAACGGTCATATGCAGTGGTATAAAAGAGGGGATAATGATGAGATATTGCTCTCGATCTCTAATATCTGGTTCTTTTAACTTATTAATTTCATCCTAAAATTTTGGTTCCTTTAGAAAACCAACACACAGTTGATGATGTTTTACTATTTGTATTCTTACAAAAACCAAACACATTTATTAAATGAAATTTACAATTCCTTAATAAATTAAGAAATACTTCTACATGACCACAATTTAATTAATTTAATATAATTGAATAAAATTATTTATTAAAGAAGAAGATGGATCAACATATTAGAGGGGATGTTCCTAATCATATACCACGTATTTTGTTAAACATATAAAATAATATTATCTGCTAATAGATCATATACGATGGATTAGAGGGGAGGTTCCTAATAATATACAATGAATTTTGTTAATATATATAGGAATATTATCTGCTAATGTAATTTTCATTTTGCTTATCAAATTTTTTTTCTTCTAATATTATCACTATATTTTTTTTCGTTGAAAATACTATACACATTCAATGTATTTAGGTGTTTTTTTAAGCTTAGATGACGGCGTGTTGATTCATCCTCATCGCAACGCAAAGGTCAATGTTTTTTATGAACCATCGCAATGGTCAAATATGGCAAGAACACAAAATAGTCAAGTTTTTTTTTTTATGAACCATCGCAATGGTTAAATATGTTAAGAACAAAAAAAAAGTATCACATCACATTATATAAAAGGGAGAATGAATTAGGGAGACAAATAAAGAAGATATTATTAGTCATCTCTTTCACAATTTTTTTTCTCTCGCTATATATATATGAGTGCAAACATAACAACTAAATAAAAACAAAAATCAACCAAGAGTGACAGATATAGACACCCATCGTCATCAACAAAACAAAGAGCATATTAAGTTATTAAAGTATGGTGGTCTCTCCTATTAATGGTTCTTCACCTTTGTCACATTCCAATGGCAGAACAATACCTCTCTCTACTTTCTCACGCAATTCCTTTGTCAATGTTGAGAAGTAAGTTATCTTTCTTTCCACCTCCTTTTACAAGTTATATTATTTTCGTATCCCATTATTATTATTATTATTATTATTATTATTTTTAGACACAAGTTAATTATTTAAGGGGAAAAATTTGGCAGGGGTGATCCAGTGGCATTCCGGTCATATTGGGAGAAGGTGAGAGATGAATGTACGGTAGAGATCAAAGGTGACGAATGGATGAGTTATCTTGGTGATACAAACAACTTATGTTGGTATATGGTGCCACAAATGAGGGATGCAATTTTGAGGCTCCACAATGTGGTCGGTAATGCTGTCACAAAAGATAAGTTCTTAGTATTAGGGACAGGTTCTTCTCAACTCTACCAAGCTCTTCTATATGCACTATCTCCTTCAGAATCCTCTCATCGTCCCATCAATGTTGTTGCTGCTGCTCCTTATTATTCGGTAATTTATCTTTAGTTTCAATTATTTTAGCTGAGTAAGATTTAGTTACAAACAATTTATTCATTTAAAAAAATATTTGTTCCTACAAATCTACTTTTCACTTTGTCCTTTGAAAATACAAAAGATATGTAGTTTGAGTCTCGTTGAATTTTTTTATGAATAACAAATATTTAAATTATATTTTTCAATTTCGAAAATTACTTCTTGAAATGGCTTGATCTAATGCTACATATAAATCATGACTTATTAGTGTTTGATCGAAAGGTTAACTGAGAACGGCGCTTGTGTTTAATTTGCAGGAATACAAAGACGCAACTGATATCTTGCAATCAAGGTTATTTCAATGGACCGGTGATGCTGCTCTGTATGATAAAGATGAACCTTACATAGAGGTTGTGACCTCCCCAAACAACCCTGATGGGACTCTTCGTGTACCGGTAGTGAACTCTCGAGTTGAAGGGAAAATCATTTATGACTTGGCCTATTACTGGCCGCAATACACTCCCATTACTGATCAGCTTGACCATGATGTTATGGTCTTCACATTCTCCAAATGCACCGGTCATGCTGGTTCGCGTATCGGGTGAGTTCGTGATATCGACCATATTCTATGTTACGCTTGTTGTTGCATTTGCAATCTTGCAACAAACTCTTATATAGATATAAAATGGGAGAAAATAAGGTCTATATAGCCGCAATTACCATTGCAATGATTTTGCTAATAGGTTTATTTTATTTTATTTTGTGACACAGGTGGGCATTTGTAAAGGACATTGAAGTTGCTAAAAAGATGATAAGATTCACACAGTTAAACTCCATTGGCGTGTCAAGAGAATCCCAAATTCGAGCTGCTAAGATGATTGGAGTGATTTGTGATGGTTACAAAAATTTAAAGTCCATTGAATCTGATCACCTCTTTTTTGATTATTGCAAAAGACTCATGAAAGAAAGGTGGGAGAAATTTAAGACAGCTATTGAGAAAAGCAAGGTTTTTACCTTGACCAAATACCCAACTTCCTATTGTCACTTCAACAAGGACTTATCTGAGCAATACCCAGGTAATATATTTTCACCTATGAAATCTGAAAACACATGGACACCAATAGTAAATCTGAAAATGAATTAATTAAATGTGTTACATGTTTCGGTGTCATGTCAATATTAGCCACCTGACAACACTTTCTATTAAAAATGTATGAGTTACATATTTCCACAAGTTATCAGTTTTTTGTTGATTTTTTTTCACTAAATTTTTAAAAATTCCTATACAGCTTTTGCTTGGTTGAAGTGCGTGGAGGGGATAAAAGACGGCGAGAGTTATTTGGAAAACTTGAAGATTCGTACAAGAGGAGGGGAGAGATTTGGTGTCAGTTCAAAGTATGTTAGGGTTAGCATGATTGGTACAGATGATGAGTTCAATGAATTATGTACAAGATTGTCAAATGCTAAAAGAGAATGATGTTGGAACCTTCAAAAAATGTCGTATGTATCGTTAGCTAGTTAGCATGAGTTTCATCAAAATATATAAGTATACATCATTTGTGCTATTAAGATAGAGGATGTGTGATGATTAAACAACATAGATAGGAGTCGTGGATCTTAATTATAAGTTCAATTTTGATAGAAATTGTTTATATAGAATTTAATTTTGGCCTCAACTGAGTTCATTTAGTCAATGATTTATATGTTTTAAATTCATAGTTTGTGTTTTCTTTACAAAATTTTACGAAATATTGAATTTTTAATAACATGACATTATTGAAATCAATTTTAATAGCAAAATTTCTCCCAAAATATTTTCTATCAATAAGATTAATAGCTTTCGAAGTATTGCTGATGCATTATTTTAGCCATAAATGATACTCAAATGATCTTAAAAGTTTTTATAATGTGGAATTCTATCATTTGGCCACATTGAAAATTAGTAAATTAACATATTAAAATAATTCATTACAAACTTAGAAAACTCGTAAAGACATTTTTTTTTAATAAAAATTAAGATAATTATAATATATATCCACTAAATAATAGACAAAATCATACTAATCACATTTGTAGTAACAACAATAATGGATTCATCTAGCCACACTATGTTACTAACAACTGATGCATTATTAACTTCTTTATCACTCTTCCAATTTTATTCCAAAAAATAAGCTCTACAATCACCGATGTCTCCCAATAGCAAGTGATTCACCATCTATCACAAACAACTCTACCAAATTATGAGGAAACTTTTGATTATTAGTCAGCAAGGACAAAAAAGAGTTTTCCAAAGAGTGCCTCGACTAGAGTTGCCAAGATAAGTTATAAAATAAAGTGAACGATGCTACAATGTTATTATAATATTCTGTGTAATTTTAATTGGTTGCAACACCAACGGTCATATGCAGTGGTATAAAAGAGGGGATAATGATGAGATATTGCTCTCGATCTCTAATATCTGGTTCTTTTAACTTATTAATTTCATCCTAAAATTTTGGTTCCTTTAGAAAACCAACACACAGTTGATGATGTTTTACTATTTGTATTCTTACAAAAACCAAACACATTTATTAAATGAAATTTACAATTCCTTAATAAATTAAGAAATACTTCTACATGACCACAATTTAATTAATTTAATATAATTGAATAAAATTATTTATTAAAGAAGAAGATGGATCAACATATTAGAGGGGATGTTCCTAATCATATACCACGTATTTTGTTAAACATATAAAATAATATTATCTGCTAATAGATCATATACGATGGATTAGAGGGGAGGTTCCTAATAATATACAATGAATTTTGTTAATATATATAGGAATATTATCTGCTAATGTAATTTTCATTTTGCTTATCAAATTTTTTTTCTTCTAATATTATCACTATATTTTTTTTCGTTGAAAATACTATACACATTCAATGTATTTAGGTGTTTTTTTAAGCTTAGATGACGGCGTGTTGATTCATCCTCATCGCAACGCAAAGGTCAATGTTTTTTATGAACCATCGCAATGGTCAAATATGGCAAGAACACAAAATAGTCAAGTTTTTTTTTTATGAACCATCGCAATGGTTAAATATGTTAAGAACAAAAAAAAAGTATCACATCACATTATATAAAAGGGAGAATGAATTAGGGAGACAAATAAAGAAGATATTATTAGTCATCTCTTTCACAATTTTTTTTCTCTCGCTATATATATATGAGTGCAAACATAACAACTAAATAAAAACAAAAATCAACCAAGAGTGACAGATATAGACACCCATCGTCATCAACAAAACAAAGAGCATATTAAGTTATTAAAGTATGGTGGTCTCTCCTATTAATGGTTCTTCACCTTTGTCACATTCCAATGGCAGAACAATACCTCTCTCTACTTTCTCACGCAATTCCTTTGTCAATGTTGAGAAGTAAGTTATCTTTCTTTCCACCTCCTTTTACAAGTTATATTATTTTCGTATCCCATTATTATTATTATTATTATTATTATTATTATTATTATTATTATTATTTTTAGACACAAGTTAATTATTTAAGGGGAAAAATTTGGCAGGGGTGATCCAGTGGCATTCCGGTCATATTGGGAGAAGGTGAGAGATGAATGTACGGTAGAGATCAAAGGTGACGAATGGATGAGTTATCTTGGTGATACAAACAACTTATGTTGGTATATGGTGCCACAAATGAGGGATGCAATTTTGAGGCTCCACAATGTGGTCGGTAATGCTGTCACAAAAGATAAGTTCTTAGTATTAGGGACAGGTTCTTCTCAACTCTACCAAGCTCTTCTATATGCACTATCTCCTTCAGAATCCTCTCATCGTCCCATCAATGTTGTTGCTGCTGCTCCTTATTATTCGGTAATTTATCTTTAGTTTCAATTATTTTAGCTGAGTAAGATTTAGTTACAAACAATTTATTCATTTAAAAAAATATTTGTTCCTACAAATCTACTTTTCACTTTGTCCTTTGAAAATACAAAAGATATGTAGTTTGAGTCTCGTTGAATTTTTTTATGAATAACAAATATTTAAATTATATTTTTCAATTTCGAAAATTACTTCTTGAAATGGCTTGATCTAATGCTACATATAAATCATGACTTATTAGTGTTTGATCGAAAGGTTAACTGAGAACGGCGCTTGTGTTTAATTTGCAGGAATACAAAGACGCAACTGATATCTTGCAATCAAGGTTATTTCAATGGACCGGTGATGCTGCTCTGTATGATAAAGATGAACCTTACATAGAGGTTGTGACCTCCCCAAACAACCCTGATGGGACTCTTCGTGTACCGGTAGTGAACTCTCGAGTTGAAGGGAAAATCATTTATGACTTGGCCTATTACTGGCCGCAACACACTCCCATTACTGATCAGCTTGACCATGATGTTATGGTCTTCACATTCTCCAAATGCACCGGTCATGCTGGTTCGCGTATCGGGTGAGTTCGTGATATCGACCATATTCTATGTTACGCTTGTTGTTGCATTTGCAATCTTGCAACAAACTCTTATATAGATATAAAATGGGAGAAAATAAGGTCTATATAGCCGCAATTACCATTGCAATGTTTTTGCTAATAGGTTTATTTTATTTTATTTTGTGACACAGGTGGGCATTTGTAAAGGACATTGAAGTTGCTAAAAAGATGATAAGATTCACACAGTTAAACTCCATTGGCGTGTCAAGAGAATCCCAAATTCGAGCTGCTAAGATGATTGGAGTGATTTGTGATGGTTACAAAAATTTAAAGTCCATTGAATCTGATCACCTCTTTTTTGATTATTGCAAAAGACTCATGAAAGAAAGGTGGGAGAAATTTAAGACAGCTATTGAGAAAAGCAAGGTTTTTACCTTGACCAAATACCCAACTTCCTATTGTCACTTCAACAAGGACTTATCTGAGCAATACCCAGGTAATATAATTTCACCTATGAAATCTGAAAACACATGGACACCAATAGTAAATCTGAAAATGAATTAATTAAATGTGTTACATGTTTCGGTGTCATGTCAATATTAGCCACCTGACAACACTTTCTATTAAAAATGTATGAGTTACATATTTCCACAAGTTATCAGTTTTTTGTTGATTTTTTTTCACTAAATTTTAAAAAATTCCTATACAGCTTTTGCTTGATTGAAGTGCGTGGAGGGGATAAAAGACGGCGAGAGTTATTTGGAAAACTTGAAGATTCGTACAAGAGGAGGGGAGAGATTTGGTGTCAGTTCAAAGTATGTTAGGGTTAGCATGATTGGTACAGATGATGAGTTCAATGAATTATGTACAAGATTGTCAAATGCTAAAAGAGAATGATGTTGGAACCTTCAAAAAATGTCGTATGTATCGTTAGCTAGTTAGCATGAGTTTCATCAAAATATATAAGTATACATCATTTGTGCTATTAAGATAGAGGATGTGTGATGATTAAACAACATAGATAGGAGTCGTGGATCTTAATTATAAGTTCAATTTTGATAGAAATTGTTTATATAGAATTTAATTTTGGCCTCAACTGAGTTCATTTAGTCAATGATTTATATGTTTTAAATTCATAGTTTGTGTTTTCTTTACAAAATTTTACGAAATATTGAATTTTTAATAACATGACATTATTGAAATCAATTTTAATAGCAAAATTTCTCCCAAAATATTTTCTATCAATAAGATTAATAGCTTTCGAAGTATTGCTGATGCATTATTTTAGCCATAAATGATACTCAAATGATCTTAAAAGTTTTTATAATGTGGAATTCTATCATTTGGCCACATTGAAAATTAGTAAATTAACATATTAAAATAATTCATTACAAACTTAGAAAACTCGTAAAGACATTTTTTTTAATAAAAATTAAGATAATTATAATATATATCCACTAAATAATAGACAAAATCATACTAATCACATTTGTAGTAACAACAATAATGGATTCATCTAGCCACACTATGTTACTAACAACTGATGCATTATTAACTTCTTTATCACTCTTCCAATTTTATTCCAAAAAATAAGCTCTACAATCACCGATGTCTCCCAATAGCAAGTGATTCACCATCTATCACAAACAACTCTACCAAATTATGAGGAAACTTTTGATTATTAGTCAGCAAGGACAAAAAAGAGTTTTCCAAAGAGTGCCTCGACTAGAGTTGCCAAGATAAGTTATAAAATAAAGTGAACGATGCTACAATGTTATTATAATATTCTGTGTAATTTTAATTGGTTGCAACACCAACGGTCATATGCAGTGGTATAAAAGAGGGGATAATGATGAGATATTGCTCTCGATCTCTAATATCTGGTTCTTTTAACTTATTAATTTCATCCTAAAATTTTGGTTCCTTTAGAAAACCAACACACAGTTGATGATGTTTTACTATTTGTATTCTTACAAAAACCAAACACATTTATTAAATGAAATTTACAATTCCTTAATAAATTAAGAAATACTTCTACATGACCACAATTTAATTAATTTAATATAATTGAATAAAATTATTTATTAAAGAAGAAGATGGATCAACATATTAGAGGGGATGTTCCTAATCATATACCACGTATTTTGTTAAACATATAAAATAATATTATCTGCTAATAGATCATATACGATGGATTAGAGGGGAGGTTCCTAATAATATACAATGAATTTTGTTAATATATATAGGAATATTATCTGCTAATGTAATTTTCATTTTGCTTATCAAATTTTTTTTCTTCTAATATTATCACTATATTTTTTTCGTTGAAAATACTATACACATTCAATGTATTTAGGTGTTTTTTTAAGCTTAGATGACGGCGTATTGATTCATCCTCATCGCAACGCAAAGGTCAATGTTTTTTATGAACCATCGCAATGGTCAAATATGGCAAGAACACAAAATAGTCAAGTTTTTTTTTTATGAACCATCGCAATGGTTAAATATGTTAAGAACAAAAAAAAAGTATCACATCACATTATATAAAAGGGAGAATGAATTAGGGAGACAAATAAAGAAGATATTATTAGTCATCTCTTTCACAATTTTTTTTCTCTCGCTATATATATATGAGTGCAAACATAACAACTAAATAAAAACAAAAATCAACCAAGAGTGACAGATATAGACACCCATCGTCATCAACAAAACAAAGAGCATATTAAGTTATTAAAGTATGGTGGTCTCTCCTATTAATGGTTCTTCACCTTTGTCACATTCCAATGGCAGAACAATACCTCTCTCTACTTTCTCACGCAATTCCTTTGTCAATGTTGAGAAGTAAGTTATCTTTCTTTCCACCTCCTTTTACAAGTTATATTATTTTCGTATCCCATTATTATTATTATTATTATTATTATTATTTTTAGACACAAGTTAATTATTTAAGGGGAAAAATTTGGCAGGGGTGATCCAGTGGCATTCCGGTCATATTGGGAGAAGGTGAGAGATGAATGTACGGTAGAGATCAAAGGTGACGAATGGATGAGTTATCTTGGTGATACAAACAACTTATGTTGGTATATGGTGCCACAAATGAGGGATGCAATTTTGAGGCTCCACAATGTGGTCGGTAATGCTGTCACAAAAGATAAGTTCTTAGTATTAGGGACAGGTTCTTCTCAACTCTACCAAGCTCTTCTATATGCACTATCTCCTTCAGAATCCTCTCATCGTCCCATCAATGTTGTTGCTGCTGCTCCTTATTATTCGGTAATTTATCTTTAGTTTCAATTATTTTAGCTGAGTAAGATTTAGTTGCAAACAATTTATTCATTTAAAAAAATATTTGTTCCTACAAATCTACTTTTCACTTTGTCCTTTGAAAATACAAAAGATATGTAGTTTGAGTCTCGTTGATTTATTTTTATGAATAACAAATATTTAAATTATATTTTTCAATTTCGAAAATTACTTCTTGAAATGGCTTGATCTAATGCTACATATAAATCATGACTTATTAGTGTTTGATCGAAGGTTAACTGAGAACGGCGCTTGTGTTTAATTTGCAGGAATACAAAGACGCAACTGATATCTTGCAATCAAGGTTATTTCAATGGACCGGTGATGTTGCTCTGTATGATAAAGATGAACCTTACATAGAGGTTGTGACCTCCCCAAACAACCCTGATGGGACTCTTCGTGTACCGGTAGTGAACTCTCGAGTTGAAGGGAAAATCATTTATGACTTGGCCTATTACTGGCCGCAATACACTCCCATTACTGATCAGCTTGACCATGATGTTATGGTCTTCACATTCTCCAAATGCACCGGTCATGCTGGTTCGCGTATCGGGTGAGTTCGTGATATCGACCATATTCTATGTTACGCTTGTTGTTGCATTTGCAATCTTGCAACAAACTCTTATATAGATATAAAATGGGAGAAAATAAGGTCTATATAGCCGCAATTACCATTGCAATGTTTTTGCTAATAGGTTTATTTTATTTTATTTTGTGACACAGGTGGGCATTTGTAAAGGACATTGAAGTTGCTAAAAAGATGATAAGATTCACACAGTTAAACTCCATTGGTGTGTCAAGAGAATCCCAAATTCGAGCTGCTAAGATGATTGGAGTGATTTGTGATGGTTACAAAAATTTAAAGTCCATTGAATCTGATCACCTCTTTTTTGATTATTGCAAAAGACTCATGAAAGAAAGGTGGGAGAAATTTAAGACAGCTATTGAGAAAAGCAAGGTTTTTACCTTGACCAAATACCCAACTTCCTATTGTCACTTCAACAAGGACTTATCTGAGCAATACCCAGGTAATATATTTTCACCTATGAAATCTGAAAACACATGGACACCAATAGTAAATCTGAAAATGAATTAATTAAATGTATTACATGTTTCGGTGTCATGACAATATTAGCCACCTGACAACACTTTCTATTAAAAATGTATGAGTTACATATTTCCACAAGTTATCAGTTTTTTGTTGATTTTTTTTCACTAAATTTTTAAAAATTCCTATACAGCTTTTGCTTGGTTGAAGTGCGTGGAGGGGATAAAAGACGGCGAGAGTTATTTGGAAAACTTGAAGATTCGTACAAGAGGAGGGGAGAGATTTGGTGTCAGTTCAAAGTATGTTAGGGTTAGCATGATTGGTACAGATGATGAGTTCAATGAATTATGTACAAGATTGTCAAATGCTAAAAGAGAATGATGTTGGAACCTTCAAAAAATGTCGTATGTATCGTTAGCTAGTTAGCATGAGTTTCATCAAAATATATAAGTATACATCATTTGTGCTATTAAGATAGAGGATGTGTGATGATTAAACAACATAGATAGGAGTCGTGGATCTTAATTATAAGTTCAATTTTGATAGAAATTGTTTATATAGAATTTAATTTTGGCCTCAACTGAGTTCATTTAGTCAATGATTTATATGTTTTAAATTCATAGTTTGTGTTTTCTTTACAAAATTTTACGAAATATTGAATTTTTAATAACAT
This sequence comes from Trifolium pratense, assembly GCF_020283565.1. NCBI lineage: Eukaryota > Viridiplantae > Streptophyta > Magnoliopsida > Fabales > Fabaceae > Trifolium > Trifolium pratense. The sequence goes on from NC_060065.1 coordinate 40,581,847, forward strand.
GACATTATTGAAATCAATTTTAATAGCAAAATTTCTCCCAAAATATTTTCTATCAATAAGATTAATAGCTTTCGAAGTATTGCTGATGCATTATTTTAGCCATAAATGATACTCAAATGATCTTAAAAGTTTTTATAATGTGGAATTCTATCATTTGGCCACATTGAAAATTAGTAAATTAACATATTAAAATAATTCATTACAAACTTAGAAAACTCGTAAAGACATTTTTTTTTAATAAAAATTAAGATAATTATAATATATATCCACTAAATAATAGACAAAATCATACTAATCACATTTGTAGTAACAACAATAATGGATTCATCTAGCCACACTATGTTACTAACAACTGATGCATTATTAACTTCTTTATCACTCTTCCAATTTTATTCCAAAAAATAAGCTCTACAATCACCGATGTCTCCCAATAGCAAGTGATTCACCATCTATCACAAACAACTCTACCAAATTATGAGGAAACTTTTGATTATTAGTCAGCAAGGACAAAAAAGAGTTTTCCAAAGAGTGCCTCGACTAGAGTTGCCAAGATAAGTTATAAAATAAAGTGAACGATGTTACAATGTTATTATAATATTCTGTGTAATTTTAATTGATTGCAACACCAACGGTCATATGCAGTGGTATAAAAGAGGGGATAATGATGAGATATTGCTCTCGATCTCTAATATCTGGTTCTTTTAACTTATTAATTTCATCCTAAAATTTTGGTTCCTTTAGAAAACCAACACACAGTTGATGATGTTTTACTATTTGTATTCTTACAAAAACCAAACACATTTATTAAATGAAATTTACAATTCCTTAATAAATTAAGAAATACTTCTACATGACCACAATTTAATTAATTTAATATAATTGAATAAAATTATTTATTAAAGAAGAAGATGGATCAACATATTAGAGGGGATGTTCCTAATCATATACCACGTATTTTGTTAAACATATAAAATAATATTATCTGCTAATAGATCATATACGATGGATTAGAGGGGAGGTTCCTAATAATATACAATGAATTTTGTTAATATATATAGGAATATTATCTGCTAATGTAATTTTCATTTTGCTTATCAAATTTTTTTTCTTCTAATATTATCACTATATTTTTTTTCGTTGAAAATACTATACACATTCAATGTATTTAGGTGTTTTTTTAAGCTTAGATGACGGCGTGTTGATTCATCCTCATCGCAACGCAAAGGTCAATGTTTTTTATGAACCATCGCAATGGTCAAATATGGCAAGAACACAAAATAGTCAAGTTTTTTTTTTTATGAACCATCGCAATGGTTAAATATGTTAAGAACAAAAAAAAAGTATCACATCACATTATATAAAAGGGAGAATGAATTAGGGAGACAAATAAAGAAGATATTATTAGTCATCTCTTTCACAATTTTTTTTCTCTCGCTATATATATATGAGTGCAAACATAACAACTAAATAAAAAGAAAAATCAACCAAGAGTGACAGATATAGACACCCATCGTCATCAACAAAACAAAGAGCATATTAAGTTATTAAAGTATGGTGGTCTCTCCTATTAATGGTTCTTCACCTTTGTCACATTCCAATGGCAGAACAATACCTCTCTCTACTTGCTCACGCAATTCCTTTGTCAATGTTGAGAAGTAAGTTATCTTTCTTTCTGTAACACCCTAACCCATACTATCCTTAAAAACGTAATTTTAAAAACTTTTCAACAAGTGTAAAGGCAGAGTGCCACGCGGTAATTAAAACACAAGCATGAAGGTGTGAAAACACAAGAAGGGGGGGGGGTTGAATTGTGTTTTAGCTAAGTTAAAACTTTTTCAAGTTCTTAACTCAACTACGTTAGCAGCGGAAAAATAACACAATAAATAACAAGATAGAGAGAGAGAAATCACACAAGCAATTTATACTGGTTCCTCTCACAAAACGAGAGTAGTCCAGTCCCCTTGCACTTCCAAGGGAGTTCACTATAATCACACAAGATTACACCTGCTCAAGCACACAAGCAAGAGACTTCTCAACAATGCTCAAGCACACAAGCTTAAGACTTCACACTTAAGCACACAAGCTTAAGTCTCACACTTAAGCACACAAGCTTAAGTTACACACGTAACAATAAAGTATATAAAAATATACAAGTGCTCTTAGATGAACCTAAAGAGAGCAAATACAAGTATTACAGAGTATTTGGCTAAAGTGCAAAAACACTTGAGAAAGGTTCAGAGCTTGTATATCACAGAGTTCAGAGTTTGTTCAGCGCACGTTCAATTCTTGATAATTGTATATTTTGTTGCAGCTGATCCTTCTAGTATATATACCCCTAGAAAAGAGTCGTTGCAAAAGGAGCCGTTGGAGTTGATAACCTTTTGTCTTCAAGCAGTCTGTCTTGATGCAGTTTGGTTGTATCCAAAACTAAGAAAGAGTTTCAGTTACTTTGACTACTGCAGAGTGGACTTTCCTTATTCAGCTAACAAAACTGAAGACCCACGTTCTCAAGATAGGACAGACAGAACAGAGGTAGCTGAACTGATCAGGCTTGAAAGGTCCTTTTCTCCATTGGTAGAAGAGTTGACTAATAAAGGAATCTTCACAGCTTTCAAAGAGATCTTCAGAGTTTGATGAAGCTAGTAGACAGACATGAAGTTCTGAAGTCTTCATCCTCTGAATGTTGTAACCTCTGAAGTCCAACATCTTCTGAGCGCTTGTGAACTTCTGAATTCACATCCTCTGAACTTCACTTCAGGACTTATATGATGCTTATATCTGCGCACTTAAAATAAATTTTTAGTCCTTCCAATTGTTTATTAATACTTTGTTATCATCAAAACCTTTATAGATTTAGGGGCAAACATTTTTAAATCAATTTTGTTCCAACAATCTCCCCCTTTTTGATGATGACAAACATAAGTATTAATTGACAATTGTTGTTAAATTAACTTATCATGTTTCTCTTAGGTTTATGAGGTTTGCAAGCTCCCCCTAAGATTGATACTCCATAAAGTCTGAACTTTATGTTTTATCCATGATATTTTAATTTAGTATAAGATTAAGATGTTTGAAATAAAACAAATTTCATATCTTTCTTCAGAGTGAGAGGTTTGCAAGCTCTCCCCCTAAGTCTCATAAGGCTAAGTTAAAATTGCACTCTTAACTTATCCTTACTTATGAAATTTATTTCAGTTTCAACTAACTTAGTCTCCGCCTTGAAATACGTAAAACAACTTAAAAGTAACAACTTTTAATTTAACAGATAAAAGCGAGATAAAAGGCGTGGTTTCAGTTTTGGAACTTATCAATTAATGCGTAACTACTCCCCCTTTTGTCATTATCAAAAAAGTAAAACAAAGTTATAAAACCAAGACAGTCAAAGAAGAAAGAGTGGTTGTTACAAAGGTGAATTAATTTTAAAAAACCAAAAACCAACGCGCTCAAGGGTGTATAAAAAGGAACACGCGAACATGCCTTCTTCACGTAAAAACAAGAAAAAACAAGTGAAGCAAGAGAAGGTAGGAATAATGAAAAGATTTAGTTTACGCATCGCAGAGTTTAAGAGAAAGAAGAACGAAGAGAAACGCGAAGACGAAGAGAAGGATAAGAAAAACAACAAGAAACCACAAGATGCTGAGATAATAATCATCTCATCAGACTCTGAAGCTGAAGAGAATGAAGATGATGCTGACTATGTGGAGTTCTTGGCTGGCTATGTTCCAGAAGAGGAACAAGAAGAAGAAGAACAAGAGCAAAACCCAGATCCCATTGAAATTTCATCAGAGGATGCTGAGGAGAAATCAGAGATTTCTTCTGAGTTTTATCCATCTGATTAGGATTAGGTTGTCTTTTTCTTTTTCTCTTTACCAATGTACTCTACATTATCAGATCATTAATAAAAAAATTTTCGTTTTAAAAGCATTGTGTGTTCTTGTGTTCTTATTTATAAAAAAATATCAAGTGGACATAAAATAATTAATCAATCAAAACATAAACAAAATCTTGAAATAGATAAACCAGAAAAAGTGTTCAGAAGGTAAACAACGAAATAAACATGACAAAATAAGCAAGCAAAACAAAAAAAAAAAAATATGAAGAGAATGTGCATAGAATCCTAGGGTTTCTTAAGAAGGGCTAAGAGTTGGTCAAATTTGTCATTTAAAGATCCCACATTGGAAACTAAACCATCCACCTTGGTTTCCAATGTCTCTTGAGCAACTCTCTGGCGTTCTAGACCTTCCTGCTGTTCCCTCAGAGCTTCTTGAAATATTCTCAACTGATCTGCCATACCTGGAGCTTGATCTTCAATCATAGGTTCTGGTTCTTCAACTAAAGGTGCCTTGCCTTTATCAGAGGGTTCACCTTCCTCTGGATAGTCTATCATCAGCACATCCTCTTGATCCTGAGAAGCAAGCACATCATCTGCTGAAAGATCTTGTTGTTGCAACTCATTTGCCAACTGGGCAACTCTTGCAGCAGCTTCTTCTAACCTTGCAGACTCAGATCTCTGAGCTTCAAGACTCTGAAATAGCTGGGAGTCTATCCAGATGACTCCAGACTCTGAACTCTTGAAAGCATGCAGACGGTGTTCAACAGCAGCAATTTCTTCCAGCTTAGCAAGTTCAAATCCATCATGATGAAACATGGTTAACCTTTTCAATTCAGCCCTAGCCAGACTTTTCTTTAAGAAGTTTATCACATCCAAATCTCTTCTTCCAACCACAGCCTTAACCTTTGCAGCAGCAACATCCAAAGCATTGCAAATCCTTGCCTTAATGCTTGATACTTCGAGATCCACATCAGAAGGACAAACTAAGAACCTGTCCTTTATTGTAGATAATCTAAGCAAGTCTTCATGAAATTGAGTGGATAGATTTCTAAAAATGTTGGATGATGATGGTGAAGGATTGGGAATAGTAGAGAGATTAGGTATTTCAGGAGTAGGGTTGTCAATAGTCACAACTTCTACCTCTGAAGGCTTGGGGGCACAAGTGTGAATACGCTCAGGAGAAGCATGTTCAGCACTTGGGTTAGGATGGGGTTCAGGGGTTGGTTCAGATGATGAAATGTCAGAGGTTGATTCAGGGTAGATATGCTCAGGAGATGGTTCAGGGGATTTAGGTTCAGGTGTTGGTTCAGGAGCAATTTGTTCAGGGTTTGGTTCAGGAGATTTATGTGGAGAAGGTTGTTTTGTGGGAGAGGTTGGTTTAGTGACAGGAATATCTGGTTGAGGGTCAGATGGTGGAATATCAGGTTGAGGTTCAGGTTGAGGTGATGTAGGTTTAGGAGGTGAGCTAGATTTGGGAGGTGATGAAGGCTTCTGGGTGAAAGTTTGATTGTTAAGAGGGTCTGGACTTAGATGTTTTTCTAGTTCAGATAGGGGGTTATCAGAGGTTGGATTATCAGAGGTTGGTAAAACAGTTCTGAGAGGTTTGGTGTAACCTAATCCAATCTCATTTTCATTGAAGACATACTCAGAAGACTTACCTTTATCTTTGGAAGTAGGAGCAGGTCTTTTCTTTAAACTAGCAGCAAGAGTCTCCTCATCAGATTCAGTCTCATCTTCTGATGTAGATCCTTCAGATGAACTGTCTGAACTATCTTCCTCAATAACAATAGGCTTTTTGGAAGCTCTTTCAGCAGCCTTGTTAGCAGATTCTTCATGCTTCCTCTTAGTCCTTTGCTCAACAATAGCTTTTTCTACCTTAATCTTCTTCTGAACCAGAAGATCTGGCTTAGGAAGATCAGCTTGAGCTTCAGCCTTTCTCTTTGGTTTCCTCTTAGGGTTATACAGATTGACAGGAGCAGGAGGAACCATACTTCTATCAACAACAAATCCTTCTTCTCTGAGCACTTCCAAGTAGCCTTGAATTACATGCTCAGCATCAGCTTCAGATATAAGTGGGTAGCCATCCACATACAGACGATCCTCAAGCCTAACAGTGAACTCTTGTGGGGGAGCAACAGGCTTAGATGCAATCAAACGCATCTTGGACAGAAAGTTGGCGTTCAGAATTTCTGGATAGAACCTCTTCTCAACCAATTCAGGATGGAACTTCCTCAAGTTCTGAACAACATGACCTTGATGCAGAAGGTCAGACAACAGCCTAGGATAAACTATAGTAGTTTTCCTCTGAGATTTACTAGCAAAAATGGCTTCACAAATACGTTCAAAGAAATAATCTCCAAGATTAACCTTCTTTTCAGTCAGAAGAAAATACAGCAGATGACGATGAGTCCAGGAGATTGTATCAGTCCCACCAACCCTTGGACTGATAGCTGCTAGGATGATCTTGAAGAGAACTCTACATTCATCAGTCAAACCCTTTACTTTCCCTTTTAAAGAGAAATCTGTGCAAATGAGATGCAGAAGATCATCCCTGTATCTTGTATCCTTTTCAAACACATCTAACTCTATCCCAGAGTTAGGTAGACCAAGAAGAGCATTGAGATGGATAGGCGAGATTGCCATGTTCATCCCACAGATATTTGACCTAATCTGTACACCTGTATAATCCAGCAAACCCATTTCCTTCCTAGTTTTACCCTTCAGACTAGGATTCCTCTCAATAGCAGCAAGCTCTTCCTTCTTAGCTTCATGCTTATCAAATACCTTTGCTTTCATCCAAAATTTCTTCAACAAATCTGGATAAATGGGACCATTAAGCATGTCGAAGTACTTATCCCATCCCTGAGCGATAAAGTACTTTTTAACATCAAACCCATTAGCTTGTAGACCATCAAAATCAACCATCTTCTCTGAAAGAAAAGTAAGTTCAGATTCTGGGAATTCCATCTCGTTCCCAATAATCTGAAGGTTCTTGAAAATAAACGGTGGAATCCTTTTTGACGAAGAAGACGAAGTACCAGCCATTGTTGGAGATTAGGGTGAGGTTTGGAAAGACTAACGAGAGAGAAAGAAAGTTTGTGTTGGAGGTTTAGAGAGAATATGAAAGTGTGGGTTGTGAAAGTGAATAGTGTGCAAGTGTATTTTGTAAGTTTTATTTAAATGCACACAGTTAACACGAAAATAGCAAATTTGGGAAGTTACGCTAAATGACAAAAAGTTGAATACCAAAAATCATCATTAACCACCCACTACCTGACACACGTAGACCACGTGCAGAAATTTACTCGGTAACTGCTATTTTAATGGACAACTGTTCAGCAGTGAATACTAAACGTTTCCCACTAAAATAGTTCAGAGCCTCTGAGTTATTTAAAAGTCTCTATCAGAGTTAAGCACTTCAGAGCTTGTGTTTCAGATGTTCTGAATCATAAGTTCTGATATACATAACCTCTTACACTTTAATTGCCAAAAACAATTTTTCATTCAGAGATTGAAAACATGTTCAGATGTTTCTTTATAAAATCAAATCTTTCAACAGATAAAGCTTTAGTAAATATATCAGCCCATTGATTTTCAGTATCAACAAACTGAATATCTATAATGCCTCTCTGAACATAATCTCTGATAAAATGGTGTTTGATTTCAATATGTTTGGCTCTAGAGTGTAGAATAGGATTTTTAGATAAATGAATGGCTGCAGTATTATCACAATATAAAGGAATATTGTTACTGCTTACCTGATAATCTTCTAACTGATATTTTAACCAGAGTAGTTGTGTGCAACACTTAGCTGCTGAAATGTATTCTGCTTCTGCTGTAGACAAAGCTATAGTAGTTTGTCTCTTACTAGCCCAGGAGATAAGGTTTTCACCAACAAATTGACAATTGCCACTTGTGGATTTTCTTTCAATTTTATCTCCAGCATAGTCAGCATCACAGAATCCATTTAGCACATAATCATTGGATTTCTTATAGAGAAGTCCAAGATTAGTTGTTCCTTTCAGATACCTAAAGATTCTCTTTACAGCAGTAAGATGAGATTCTCTGGGATCTGACTGGAATCTTGCACATAAGCAAACACTGAATAAAATATCTGGTCTAGAGGCTGTCAGATAGAGTAAGGAACCAATCATACCTCTGTAGATCTTCTGATCTACCTTTCCTTCATCATCTGACTTGCCCATGTTGGTAGTTGGATGCATAGGAGTATTCATAATCTTGCAGTCATCTAGATTGAATTTCTTCAGAAGTTCTTTAGTGTATTTTGATTGATGAACATAAGTTCCTTCCTTCTTCTGATTGATTTGTATTCCAAGAAAGAATTTCAACTCTCCCATCATGCTCATTTCAAATTCATCCTGCATTATCTTAGAAAAATTCTTGCACAAGGCAGCATTAGTTGAACCAAAAATAATATCATCAACATAAATTTGAATGATTAAAATATCTTCTTTGGTTGTTTTTCTAAAGAGTGTGCAGTCAACCTTTCCTTTTTCAAAACCTTTTTCAAGAAGAAAATTACTGAGTCTATCATACCAAGCTCTTGGAGCTTGTTTCAGACCATACAGTGATTTCTTCAATTTAAAAACATGTTCTGTGAAATCTGGCACGCAGTGAACACAATGCTGCACAAGATGCTATAGCATACGTTGCAGCAAGACAGTCGCAGAACACAGGAAATAAATAAATAAATTGCAGAATAATAAATAAGACAGATAGTTGTTAACCCAGTTCAGTGCAACGTCACCTACTCTGGGGGATACCAATCCAGGAATGAATCCACTATAATAGCTCTAGTTCAAAGCCCTCGACCAACACCCGGTACTTGACTTATCACCTAGACACTACCCGTGCAATCCTATCTAAGAACCTCTTAGATAATGAGACCCCGTCCCAAATTCCCTCTAACAACACGTACTATGTTGCTGTCAATAATAACGATAAGGATGGAGACACTCTCCTAGAAACTAGACCACACTCTTGCTTAAAAGCTTATGAGTGAATCACACACACTAACTCCGTGCTTCAAAGCTTAGGAGTAGCTTACAATTAACAACCAAAACACAGTCCTAAACTTGCATCAAATTGACACAAGAAAGGCTGACAAAAAGAACACACTAAACCTTAAAAAAACTCACGCTTTAGTAATACACGGTTTAGAAAATACATGAGTTGTAAAGGCTTGAGGCTTCACATATTTATAGTCTTCAATTGTCTTGATGTGCAAGTTAGGTCTTCAGACAAACACAGCTGTAGAAATTGCGGCCAACCCTAGATTATTTCCAGAAATATAATTCATGTTGTACCAAACAAAAAAAAACGCCAAAAATATAATATAATTATATTTTTGTTTTAAATAACATTCCTTCAGCCGACTTCAATAAACCTTGCTGAGCAAGGCTCGTTTTGCCCAGACGCACGTGCCTGAATATATAATTGAAGCAAATCTTGAACGAGATTGACAGAAAAAATTCTGCACTTAAAACAGAGCATCAGGATGCTGTACGAGGATGCTACAGCATCTCAGTTCAGCATCTGGCTGGTTGGCTTTTGCAAAATGCAGCCAATCAAAACACCAACAATCTCCCCCTTTGGCAAATTTTGGCTAAAACAACCTTAGGCCAGTGCATAGAGAGATACAGTCTAAACTTCCCTTCGAGTCAACATAAGCACACAACTAGGAAAGAAAGTAGAACGATGCTAAGCTATTTTAAACTTTCCTTCGAGTCAACATACGCACACAACTAGGAAAGAAAGTAAATAAATTCACCAGATGAATAGATAGCTAGCACGTAAGCATCAGAGGCATGCAGCAGCGGAACATAACACATCTTAGCCTCAAAGTACAGACAGAGAGAAATAAACTCTCACATAGTGGATTCAAGATCGGAGAAATAAACTCCATAATATTTAAGCAACGCCACAGAGAATAGGAAAAATAAATTCCTATATGAATACTTCAGACATGCATATCATAAGTAGTAGAAAAATAAATTCTACCTACTCCCCCTCAATATATGCATAAACTTTCACTCCCCCTCAAATTATGCATATCACATAAAACATCATGCTATACTAGATGCTATAGCATTCTTCATCACATCATGCACATAAACACATTTTACTCCCCCTTTTTAGCCATAAATTCTGACAAATAAAGTCAGTATCACATAGTAGGAGCAGAACTTCCACAGAGTTATCAGATCATAGAGAAACATAGAGTGTAGAGAGAATCAGAGCATAGGAACTCATAAAGTGCATATGACAGACCATCAGGGCATAGAAAACCTGGAGTATCGGACCCAAAGACATGGATTATGCATGTTACAATCCAGAGAGCATCAGGGCGTAGCCCAAAAGGACATGCAAATAAAGCATAAGCAGGTCACATAGAAGGACTTGCATCAGATTCCTCCTCTTCCTCTACCTCAGTATCACAGCCTGCATTATCATCTAGAACACCAGGATTGAAATTGGAAAACACCTTGAGGTCAACAATCATTTGCTTCCTAGGCAAAACATCACTTGACTGATTGACAGATGATGCAGCACAGTCTGCAGCATGTGTACCCTCAAACAGTCTAAAATCAAAAGACAAATCACAACCTCTCTTACTAGGAACACCAGCCTTAGTACAAATGTCAGGATGTTGAGCTAGAATAATGTCACACATCAGTGTAGGAAAGACTATAGGCATCTTCACAGTACATGACTTACCATGCAGAACAGTTTCATCAAGAATATAAGAACCAAAGGCAAAAGGTGATCTGGTCCCTACAACATATATAAACCTAGTCAAACCTGTAGCCACAGTATTTGGAATGAGTAGTTGGAGCCCAGTTGCAGTTTTCATCAATCCAGCTGCATTAATCAAATCAACAAGCTTTTGGCATTAAAAAAAATTCACTTAAATTCCTTTCCACAGCAAGCCTTCTTTTTATCACAAATTTCCACCTGTCAACATTTTCAAAATGATGAAAGGAAATGTTGTCAATGGGTACAGGGGATACATCTTGAGAGATCCTTTTTTTCTTCACAGACTTCTTTGAGGATGCTGCAGGCGATGCAGTAGCATGTTGGTCTTCCTCAAACTCTGAATCACTAGAGGAAATAGTCTTCCTCCTCAAAAGCTTCTTCTTTGGCTCAGAGGGCCCAGTAATCTTACTCCACTGTCTTTTAAGACCATAGATTTTCTTTTCCTTGGCAGTCTTGACAGGAACATTGGAAACAGCTACACCTTTACCAGCATTGCTCCTTAACCTCCTAGTACTAGAAGCAGGAGTCCTCTCAGTAAGGTTGAGATTGTCCACATAAATAACATTTGAATCTTTCTCAGCAGATTCATCAACATTCAAAGGAACAAACATAGTTTTACCACTATCATCAACATAAGGGATCACATAGATATCATGAACAAAAACATTATCAGTAGTAGTTGCTTCAGAACCCTTTTCTTTGTCAGGAACAATAACATCATCTAGAGACTCGGGTATCACGATGTTATCCAAATTTTCCCGTGCTGCAGATGTTGTAGCATCATGTGCAGCATCTTTCTCAGGAACACTCTTCTTGACATGTTCCAACACAAAGTCATCTTTGACCTCAGTTGGAGCGCTAATATCATTACCAACAAATGTTAAACACAACAGGGGAGAACACCACATAACTTTCTCTGACAAATACTTTCTCACCACAAGAAACATCCTTATCATCAACAAACACACAATTCTTACCAAATCTTCAGATGTTTCAACATTACCCATAACAGCGTGCATTACTAAATAAGTTGAAGAGAAAACTGCACGCCACACTTGCAATAATTGCTATAACTCTTCAGATAGGCAAATCCCAAGTTTGCCTCGCAATTTTTCAAATTGGACCGCATCTAGAGCCTTAGTAAAAATATCAGCCAGTTGTTCTTCAGTGGCAATATGCTCAAGAGTTATAATACCTTCTTCAACAAGATCTCTGATGAAATGGTGCCTAATATCAATATGCTTCGTCCTGCTATGTTGGATAGGATTCTTTGAAATATTGATGGCACTAAGATTGTCACAGTACAATGCCATAGCATCTTGTACCACATTGTACTCCAGCAACATTTGTTTCATCCATAATAGTTGGGAGCAGCTACTACCAGCAGCTATGTACTCAGCTTCAGCTGTAGATAAAGACACACAGTTCTGTTTCTTGCTGAACCAAGATATTAGATTGTTGCCTAAAAAGAAACAAGCTCCTGAGGTGCCTTTTCTATCATCTGCACAACCTGCCCAATCAGCATCACAATACCCCTCTAGCATAGACTTGTTCTTGTAGACCCACTTGGTACCAATCACATTAGTAGTTTCTGGTCTAGGAACTAAGTCCCAAACTTCATTCTTCTTGAACTGATTTAGCTCTTCTTGCATAGCATTTATCCAAAACTCATCAGTGAGGGCTTCCATCACATTTTTGGGTTCAAACTTAGAAACAAAACAAGCATTAGGAACTAAGTCAAGTGTCCTTCTAGTAGTAATTCCATGATTAGGATTACCAATAATCAGATCTGTAGGATGATTCTTTTGAGTACGAATCGATGACCCTTTCTTTGAAGTAGCAAAGATTGGTTCAGGTGTAGTAATCTCTGTATCATTCTTGAATTCCTCAATAGTTTCAGAATCTATACTACCTGGGATAGATGCTGTAGCATCTTCTGTATCATCTTTCACAACTTCACTTGAAATATCATCTATTACTACATTTATAGATTCCATCATGGTTTTGGTTCTATTATTATATACTCTGTAGGCTCTGCTATTTGTTGAGTATCCCAAGAATATGCCCTCATCACTTTTAGGGTCCATTTTGGTTCTTGGTTCTCTATCAGACAAGATGTAGCATTTACTACCAAACACATGGAAGTGCTTAACAGTAGGTTTCCTCTCTTTCCATAATTCGTACAGAGTAGTTGTTGTTCCAGATCTCAGGGTGACACAATTATGAATATAGCAGGCAGTATTCATAGCTTCTGCCCAAAAACCATGTGAAAGCTTCTTTGCATGTAACATTACCCTTGCTGACTCTTGTATAGTTCTATTTTTCGTTTCTACTACACCATTTTGTTGTGGTGTAATGGGAGATGAGAATTTATGTATGATGCCTTCAGAGGCACAGAAGTCAGAGAACCTGGAGTTTTCAAACTCCTTACCATGATCACTTCTGATCCTTAATACAACATTGTTTTTCTCCCTTTGAAGTTGAATACATAGATCTTTGAACACATCAAAGGTTTCTGATTTCTTTCTAATAAAATTTATCCAGGTGTATCTAGAAAAGTCATCAACAACAACATATGCGTACCTTTTACCTCCCAAGCTTTCAGTTTGCATAGGGCCCATCAAGTCCATGTGTAGAAGTTCAAGAACTCTGGTGGTGGTAAGATGCTGCTGAAGGAAAATTGCATTTAAAAACAGAGTAAAACGCAGCGGAAATTTAAGATTTTCCTTCGGTGGATCCTTGCGAATGGACATGATCAGGGTTTCGATTATTACCTTTGAAGAACAATTCCTCGATTCTGAATTGATCACAAGAACCGCACGATCGCAGTACCTCTAGCCGGTCCACACGAACAGTTTCCGTTCACCTCTTAGTGCTAGCTTCAAGACGACGGTAGAGGGAGATTTAGTGTGGTTAGGGTTTTAGAGAATTTTAAGGTTACTCTAAAATTCAGATTATGTGTGTAACACTTGACTGAATTACATAAGGCTCTATTTATAGAGCTTATTATGTTGTCTTCAGGCCAAAGTGGTTATTGGACTTCATAAGCCCAATAACCTACTGTAACTAATCGCACCCCACTAATAAGTCATACTTATTTCTCCCGTCATTAACTGTCCTTATGTGTGTGACCCTGTAGGTTCCTATGACGTTGGCAATAATATTAATCTCAATATTATAAACAGTGAGCGGTATCTAGCAACACATCACTGCTACCCAAGTCACAAGAATGTCACGTGATCTGACAAACCTTTCCGTGATAAAACTCGTGTGTATAATTACCCTTTTACCCTTATGTCTATATTGAACACAAGGCATAGTACGTCACCCTTGTTAAGTTCAATATTGGGCCCATAGACATATCTCCCGTTATGTAGGAGGGGTAAATTCCATCTAGGTCACTCATGTCCCTCAGCATGATTCGTGGAATACCCATCAACCAACCTTATAGTCATCCTGTTACGGATAACTTTGAATGGCGACAAAGTACTACACTCCTACACCTAGGGAACATAGTGGTTTCAGGTCGAAGGGTGGAATACACCACTTATCACTATGAGAATATCTTATGACATTTCATAACATACTATGTAATATTCTCATGGTGGGTCAATCCGATATAAATATTACTCTTAATATTTATATCTATGTGAAGACTTGATAACTCTTTATCTATGATCCGTGAGATGTGATCATCAGTCTATCAACATAATAGTCTCTACGTTTTGATGTTATCCCAATTCACATTAAAGCTCGACTACGGATGTTTTAAGAATAGTGTTCTCATGTGTAATGGATTCTCACGATTAAGTCACACTTAACGTTCCATTCAATGAACTTACTATTCTAGGGACTCTATTATTATTTAACACATAAACATAATAAAGAAAAGCCTTTATTTAATAAGTAAATTATCCAATACAAGTATCATGCAATTATAAATGATTGGCCTCTAGGGCTTACACCAACAATCTCCCACTAGCACTAGAGCCAATCAGGCATACTCCTAATACCTATGCCCCTAGTGTGGCCCTCATGCTTCGGCTGAGCAAGAGGCTTTGTAAGTGGATCAGCAGCATTGTCAAGTGTTGGTACTCTGCATATTTTCACATCTCCTCTATCAATTATCTCTCGAATAAGATGATAGCGCCTGAGTATGTGTTTGGACTTTTGGTGAGATCTAGGCTCCTTAGCTTGTGCGATTGCACCATTGTTGTCACAAAATAATTCAATGGGATCCACAATGCTAGGGAATATGCCAAGTTCAGTAATGAACTTCTTTATCCAAACAGCTTCCTTTGCTGCATTTGATGCAGCGATGTACTCAGCTTCGGTTGTAGAATCAGCAACTGTATCTTGCTTTGAACTCTTCCAGCTCACAGCGCCACCATTTATGCAAAACACATAGCCTGATTGCGACCTAAAGTCATCCCTATCTGTTTGGAAGCTAGCATCAGTGTAACCAATTACATTTAGCTCTTCTTGGCCTCCATATATTAGGAATGAGTCTTTAGTCCTCCTTAAGTATTTAAGGATGTTCTTGACAGCCACCCAGTGAGCCTCACCAGGATCAGACTGATAACGGCTTGTTGCGCTTAAGGCATATGAAACATCTGGTCGAGTACATATCATGGCATACATGATGGATCCTATAGCCGATGCATAAGGGATCTTACTCATGCGGTCCCTTTCTTCCTTAGATGAAGGAGACTGTGTCTTTGAAAGACATAGGCCATGTTGCATAGGAATGAATCCTTTCTTGGAATCATGCATATTAAAGCGTCTTAGCACTTTATCTATGTATGTACTCTGGCTTAGGCCAAGCAGTTTTTGTGATCTATCTCTATAGATTCTTATTCCTAATATATAGGCTGCTTCACCCAGATCTTTCATAGAAAAGCAATTCCCTAACCAAGTTTTAATTTGTTGCAAGGTAGGGATGTCGTTTCCTATCAGTAATATGTCATCTACATATAATACTAGGAATGCGACTATGCTCCCACTAACCTTCTTGTAAACACAAGGCTCATCTTCATTTTGAATGAATCCGTACTGTTTTACAGTTTCATCAAAACGAAGATTCCAACTTCTGGAAGCTTGCTTCAATCCGTAGATTGATCGCTGTAATTTGCATATCATTTTGGCTTCTCCTGGAATGCAAAAGCCTTCAGGTTGTGTCATATACACATCCTCAAGGAGACTCCCATTGAGGAAGGCAGTTTTTACATCCATCTGCCAGATTTCATAATCATAGTATGCAGCGATGGCAAGTAAGATCCGAATGGATTTGATCATCGCAACTGGTGAAAAAGTTTCATCATAGTCTACCCCATGAATTTGTTTGAAACCTTTAGCAACCAATCGCGCTTTGTAGGTCTGTACCTTTCCATCCATGTCAGTCTTCTTCTTGAAGACCCACTTGCATCCTATGGGTTTAATCCCATCAGGAGCTTCCACCAAGTTCCAAACTTGATTTGTGTACATGGAATCCATTTCAGATTTCATGGCTTCAAGCCACTTCTCAGATTCAGGGCCAGTAATGGCCTCTTGGTAAGTCACAGGCTCATCTTGATCCATGAGTAATACATCACCTTGTTCCGATATGAGATATCCATATCTTTCAGGTTCTTGACGTATCCTGTTGGACCTACGTGGTTCTTGTGTTACATGAGCAGGGTTCTCTGTCACAACATCTTGTGCATCCTGCTCTTGTTCCTCCATTGGTGTGTCACTACTTTGTGGATCGTGAATTTCTTCAAGATCTACTTTCCTCCCACTGATTCCTTTGGAAATAAAATCTTTTTCTAGGAATACTCCTGTTCGAGCGACAAACACTTTGCCCTCAGAAGGATTGTAGAAGTGATATCCTTTTGTCTCTTTTGGATATCCCACAAAGAAGCACTTGTCAGATTTAGGTTCAAGTTTAGTAGAAATTTGACGTTTTACATAAACTTCACAACCCCAAATCTTTAAGTAAGACATATGTGGTTT
This sequence comes from Trifolium pratense, assembly GCF_020283565.1. Classification (NCBI taxonomy): domain Eukaryota; kingdom Viridiplantae; phylum Streptophyta; class Magnoliopsida; order Fabales; family Fabaceae; genus Trifolium; species Trifolium pratense. The sequence goes on from NC_060065.1 coordinate 40,598,447, forward strand.
CTTGCCACTCCATATCTCATATGGTGTCTTTTCAACCGTTTTAGAAGGAACACGGTTAAGTGTATAAGCTGCTGTTAATAGAGCATGTCCCCAAAAGGAGTTTGGAAGATCAGCGTGACTCATCATAGACCGCACCATGTCCAACAAGGTTCGGTTCCTTCTCTCAGACACACCATTCCATTGCGGTGTTCCAGGAGGAGTGAGTTGGGATAAGATCCCACACTCTTTTAGATAGTCATCAAATTCTAGGCTTAAATACTCACCTCCTCGATCTGATCGAAGGATTTTGATTTTCTTTCCTAGTTGGTTTTGTACTTCATTTTTAAATTCTTTGAACTTTTCAAAGGATTCCGACTTATGCTTCATTAGGTATACATACCCATATCTGCTGTAGTCATCAGTGAATGTGATGAAGTACTGAAAACCTCCTCTAGCATGTGTGTTCAATGGTCCACATACATCAGTATGTATGAGAGCCAAGAGATCATTTGCCCTTTCACCTTTACCAGTGAATGGGGTCTTTGTCATTTTTCCCAATAAGCAAGATCTGCATGTTTCAAAAGATTCATAATCAAATGAATCCAAGAGCCCATCTTTATGGAGCTTGGAAATGCGTTTCTCATTTATATGGCCTAAACGACAGTGCCAAAGGTATGTAGGATTTAACTCATTAGGTTTAATCCTTTTCGTATCAATGTTATAAATTGGCATTTCAAGATCAAGAATATATAATCCATTACTCATTTGAGCTGTGGCATAAAAGATATCATTTAAATAAATGGAGCAACAATTGTTCTTTATTATAAATGAAAAGCCAAGTTTATCCAAACAAGAAACAGAAATAATATTCCTGCTAATAGCAGGTACATAAAAACAGTTCTCTAACTGTATTATTAAACCAGAAGGTAAAGTTAAATTAAAAACTCCTACAGCTAATGCGGCAACTCTTGCTCCATTTCCCACTCGTAGGTCGACTTCACCTTTAGCCAATCCTCTACTCCTTTGCAGCCCCTGCACATTAGTACAAATGTGAGAACCACATCCGGTATCTAATACCCATGTAGAAGAAGTAGATAAATTAATTTCAATAACAAAGATACCTGCTGAATTGGAGCTCTCTACTCCATTCTTTTTATCTTCCAGGTATTTTGGGCAGTTCCTCTTCCAATGTCCAGTCTTGTTACAGTGGAAGCACCTACCCTCCTTTGCAACTCCCCCAGTGGGCTTCAAAGCTTTAGGGGTAGGTTTGGGTTTGGCAACTTCCTTGCCCTTCCCTTTACCTCCCTTCCCTTTGTTGCCCTTCCCTTTGTTTCCATTGCCAATCATAAGAACATGGTTGGATTTCCCTTTTGTTTTCATGTTCTGCTCAGCCTGCCTCAACATGCCCAGCAGTTGTGGCAAAGTCTTTTCCATGTCCGACATGGTGAAGTTCAGAACAAACTGATTAAAACTCTCCGGCAACGATTGCAGGATCAGATCAGTTGCAAGCTCATTTCCAAGTGGAAATCCCAATTTTTCTAAGTTCCCCACGTACCCAATCATCTTGAGCACATGTGGACTTACTAGAGATCCCTCAGATAGCTTAGCTGAAAACAGGGCTTTGGAAACCTCAAACCTTTCAATCCTGGCTTGCTCTTGATAGAGCGTCTTCAAGTGTTCGATCATATCGAACGCATTCATGTCCTCATGTTGCTTCTGAAGCTCAGAGGTCATGGTAGCCAGCATTAGGCACTTTGCATCCATGGCATCATCAAGACGCTTCTGATAAGCATCCCTTTGAGCCTTAGGGGCATTAGCCGCAGGTTCATCCTCAGGGTTAGGTTGGGGTTCCTCAATAGCATACAGCTTTTTTTCGTGCATGAGGACTATCCTCAAGTTACGATGCCAATCAAGAAAATTTGTCCCAGACAATTTCTCTTTGTCAAGAATGCTTCGCAAAATGTTGTTCGAAGTATTGGTGTTTGACATGGTGATCTACAATTGTAAAAGTGAAAATATAAGTATTTGAACAATTTTAATACACATTTAATTAGGCCTTTAATTAAACATGTGCTCCCACTATTTTACTCAAAACAAATGACCCTCGACATTTGATTCGGAAAATCCCGTTGGAAGATTTTCTAGTGAGAATGAGATCCATATTTCACTTCGTTTTAAGTCAGCGTTGGGCTGATTACACAAAACTTAGTTATTTAGGTAGGAAACTCCTTTCCAATTGTATCTCATACAACTCTCATATCCTTTCTATTGGGCGAATAACACTTATTCTAATCCATCACATGGAATAACCCAATACTTGCTTCTAAAGTTATATAATCTTATTATATTCTCTTTAGTTAAGTTAGACCCATTAAATAGCGATCGGATAAATAAATTACCTCACCGCAACTTATCAATATTGACAATGCACTTCGCGTTGGCAAAACCTACATTTGTCGATATTGATCTTGAAGGGCGCTATTCGTTGGAAAGCAATAAAACTTAATATTAATTCCTTTGAGGGCTTTTATAATTAATTTGATCTCACCTTACCACGGCTTACATACAATGACGTCACTCCATACATAACATGCATCAACATACATAATATAATAAAATGATATGGTTATGGCCCCTAGCGTGATTGTTCCTTCAAGCCAATGAGAGAACCTATGCTATATCTAACAAAAACCTATACTTCTCCAAGATAGATCTTCATTGTTGTCCTTCCTGTCCTATTTGCTAATCTTATATTACATCACTACAAGAAACTCGTGTTCATACGAGGGAGTGAGATGAGAAAAGAAATTACATCAAGAAAATATAAGAAAGGCACGACACGCAGGCCGTATTTAAATCCCAAATAAAACGAAAAGAAGAACTAAGGCCATAACCATTCATCATGCAACTTTAATAACAATAAACACACAATTTATTATTATTACATTAGTCCAATTAATAAAACACCATGATTGATCACCTTACGCAGAGTTAGCCGGGGGTTCCGCTGAACACTTCATCATTGAATCCTAATCGCACCAACACTTGATGCTTCAGATGTAAACCCTAGCCGTACTCTGCTTTTACAAAATTAATACAGTAATTATTCATCAAAACGTTTCAGGATTTTGTTCACCATAAACGATTGGATATATGATGCTTCACCAGTTATCGGTTCCGAAGCTCACGCTCACAATCATCCATGCTCACGACAATCACTTAAAACTTTCAATGAACAATATGTTCTGTTTATATATAACAACACAACACTTGTATAGTTATAAACCCTAATACAACCGCCATTCATCAAAACGTTTCAGGACTGCTAGTTCTAGATGAACGATTGGATATATGATGCTTCACCATAAACGGTTCCGAAGCTCACGCTCACAATCATCCAAATTAAACGCCAATCACTTAAACATTCGAATGAATGACACGATCAATGTATCACATACACCGATGCGCCGTATCAGAAATATATATCACATATATATTTTAAAACCGATCAATCAAATTTTATTAATCCTTGTTATTATTATTAATACCGATTCAAAACCATATTAATAAAACAGTAATAAACAACAAACCGATTCATGGTTTCACAAGTGGCTCTGATACCACTGAAGGAAAATTGCATTTAAAAACAGAGTAAAACGCAGCGGAAATTTAAGATTTTCCTTCGGTGGATCCTTGCGAATGGACATGATCAGGGTTTCGATTATTACCTTTGAAGAACAATTCCTCGATTCTGAATTGATCACAAGAACCGCACGATCGCAGTACCTCTAGCCGGTCCACACGAACAGTTTCCGTTCACCTCTTAGTGCTAGCTTCAAGACGACGGTAGAGGGAGATTTAGTGTGGTTAGGGTTTTAGAGAATTTTAAGGTTACTCTAAAATTCAGATTATGTGTGTAACACTTGACTGAATTACATAAGGCTCTATTTATAGAGCTTATTATGTTGTCTTCAGGCCAAAGTGGTTATTGGACTTCATAAGCCCAATAACCTACTGTAACTAATCGCACCCCACTAATAAGTCATACTTATTTCTCCCGTCATTAACTGTCCTTATGTGTGTGACCCTGTAGGTTCCTATGACGTTGGCAATAATATTAATCTCAATATTATAAACAGTGAGCGGTATCTAGCAACACATCACTGCTACCCAAGTCACAAGAATGTCACGTGATCTGACAAACCTTTCCGTGATAAAACTCGTGTGTATAATTACCCTTTTACCCTTATGTCTATATTGAACACAAGGCATAGTACGTCACCCTTGTTAAGTTCAATATTGGGCCCATAGACATATCTCCCGTTATGTAGGAGGGGTAAATTCCATCTAGGTCACTCATGTCCCTCAGCATGATTCGTGGAATACCCATCAACCAACCTTATAGTCATCCTGTTACGGATAACTTTGAATGGCGACAAAGTACTACACTCCTACACCTAGGGAACATAGTGGTTTCAGGTCGAAGGGTGGAATACACCACTTATCACTATGAGAATATCTTATGACATTTCATAACATACTATGTAATATTCTCATGGTGGGTCAATCCGATATAAATATTACTCTTAATATTTATATCTATGTGAAGACTTGATAACTCTTTATCTATGATCCGTGAGATGTGATCATCAGTCTATCAACATAATAGTCTCTACGTTTTGATGTTATCCCAATTCACATTAAAGCTCGACTACGGATGTTTTAAGAATAGTGTTCTCATGTGTAATGGATTCTCACGATTAAGTCACACTTAACGTTCCATTCAATGAACTTACTATTCTAGGGACTCTATTATTATTTAACACATAAACATAATAAAGAAAAGCCTTTATTTAATAAGTAAATTATCCAATACAAGTATCATGCAATTATAAATGATTGGCCTCTAGGGCTTACACCAACAGCTGCAGCTTTGGATGTGGCATCTTGGTTTGTTTCCCAATCTGACAGTCTCCACATATGCTACCTTCTTCAATTTTGAGATTTGGCAGTCCTCTGATGGCTTCTTTAGATATTGCTTTCTTCATGCTTCTTAGATTAAGATGACCAAGCTTTTGGTGCCATAGTTTTACTTCATCTTCTTTAGTGATTAAGCATGTTGACATATTTGCTTCTTCTTGGGGAACCCATAGATAGCAGTTGTCTTTTGATCTGACACCTTTCATCAAAATCTCACCTTCGTTATTTGTAACCAAACATTCAGACTTGGTGAAGTTTACTTTCATTCCTTGGTCGCATAGTTGACTAATACTTATCAAATTTGCAGTCAACCCTCTTACTAACAGCACATTGTTTAGTTTAGGCAAGCTATTACTTCTGAGCTCCCCTATCCCAACAATTTCTCCTTTTGCACCATCACCAAAGGTTACAAAGCTGGTTGAATAAGACTTTATACCAACAAGAAATTTTCCAATTCCGGTCATGTGTCTTGAACAACCACTATCGAAATACCAGTCTTCCCTTGATGAAGCTCTAAGTGATGTGTGAGCAACCAGAGCAGTAATCTTCTTCTCAAGTTGAGTACCATCACTGGTCTTCACATTCTTACCTTTAGGTTTCCATTCTTGTTGAGTGGAGACAGTTATGGAAACTAGTTTAGGCTGATGATGCCTGTTAGGGTATCCAAACAATTTGTAACAAAAAGGTCTTATATGCCCTTTTCTACCACAGTAGTGACATATCCAAGAGTGATGTTTTCTTTTGTTCTTTGACAAGGGATGCTGGTTATGATGCTGTAGCATCTGTTGAGGCATCTTTCGCTTATGAGTTTCTTTTGGATGCATGTACATGAGATCTGAGCTGTAACCTTTGTGTTTGTTGACATTCTCATAACTAAGCCCAATATATTTAGGCTTTAGAACATTTTTCTCTAAGATTTCTTCTAGTTGACCATCAGCTTTATGAAGTTTATCAAGATGATCATCATCTTTATACAGCATGTCAGAGAATTTTCTCAAACGCCAAATGTCAGCATTTAATTTTTCAATGACTTCCTTAGCTTCATCAAGATCAGAGGATAGATAATTTACCTTCTTCTGGAGCTCATCCATCTTTGAAATATTTTCAAATTTTTCTGCCTTCAATTGATTGATGGTTACCTTTTGTTTCTCAATGACTCTGCATATTTCTCCACTCTTGAGGCAGAGTTCTTTGTAAGAATCAGCAAGTTCTTCGTAGGTTACCTCTCCATCACAAGATTCTGTATCAGATGTAATAGTACCTGTTAAGACTGAGATATGTTTGGCAGTCACATATGCTGTATCATCTTCTGAGTCATCATCATCAGACCAACTGACAGTTAGTCCTTTCTTCGTTCTTTTCTGATATGTTGGACATTCAGGTCTGATGTGACCATATCCCTCGCATTCATGACATTGAATATTCTTGTTTAAGCTTGAATTTTCATCACTCTTAGGTTTTCCTTGATTCACAATGCTGCGCATAGTGCCTGGAGCATCATTCTTAGAATTTGGTCTGGGTCTTTTGTCCATTTGTTTTAGAACTTTGTTGAACTGTTTTCCCAGCAACTCCATAGCTTCATAGATACTTTCATTAGATTCTTCATCCTCCTCCAGATCTTCTTCATCATTTTTGGATGAAAAAGCAATGCTCTTATTTTTCTTTTCACTTCTTCCATTTGCGGCACTTTCATAAGTTTGGAGTGATCCAACCAGTTCATCCAGCTTCATCTGAGATATGTTTTTGGCTTCTTCCATAGCTGTGACTTTCATATCAAATTTCTTTGGAAGAGATCTGAGCATTTTTCTTACTAACTTTTCTTCGGGAATTTTCTCCCCCAAAGAATCAAATTGATTATCATAATCTAGAATAGTCATATGAAAATCTTGGATTGTTTCCTCATCCTTCATACGTAAATTTTCAAACTGAGTAGTAAGGATCTGTAATTTAGACATCTTTACCTGAGGAGTACCTTCATGAACAGTTTCAAGAATCTTCCAAGCTTCCTTTGCTGAGACACATTTTTTGATCATCTTGAAGATGTGTTTGTCTACCCCATTGTATAATGCATATAATGCTTTTGAGTTTCCCAAAGCAAGTTCATCTTCTTCTTTAGACCAGTCCTCCTCAGCTTTTAGTTCAAGTGTTGGCTTTCCATCTTTGTCCATGACCACAGGGGGGTCCCATCCTTTCAGAACAGCTTTCCAAGTTTTGCTATCCATAGATTTTAGGAAAGCAATCATGCGTGATTTCCAATAATCATAGTTGGAGACACCAACGAGAAGCGGTGGTCTGCTTACAAGCCCTCCTTCTTTGTCCATGTTGCCAGACATTCTCCCTGGAGCTCACCCTATAACCAGAAAGGGTGCCTGCTCTGATACCAATTGAAATCTGGCACGCAGTGAACACAATGCTGCACAAGATGCTATAGCATACGTTGCAGCAAGACAGTCGCAGAACACAGGAAATAAATAAATAAATTGCAGAATAATAAATAAGACAGATAGTTGTTAACCCAGTTCAGTGCAACGTCACCTACTCTGGGGGATACCAATCCAGGAATGAATCCACTATAATAGCTCTAGTTCAAAGCCCTCGACCAACACCCGGTACTTGACTTATCACCTAGACACTACCCGTGCAATCCTATCTAAGAACCTCTTAGATAATGAGACCCCGTCCCAAATTCCCTCTAACAACACGTACTATGTTGCTGTCAATAATAACGATAAGGATGGAGACACTCTCCTAGAAACTAGACCACACTCTTGCTTAAAAGCTTATGAGTGAATCACACACACTAACTCCGTGCTTCAAAGCTTAGGAGTAGCTTACAATTAACAACCAAAACACAGTCCTAAACTTGCATCAAATTGACACAAGAAAGGCTGACAAAAAGAACACACTAAACCTTAAAAAAACTCACGCTTTAGTAATACACGGTTTAGAAAATACATGAGTTGTAAAGGCTTGAGGCTTCACATATTTATAGTCTTCAATTGTCTTGATGTGCAAGTTAGGTCTTCAGACAAACACAGCTGTAGAAATTGCGGCCAACCCTAGATTATTTCCAGAAATATAATTCATGTTGTACCAAACAAAAAAAAACGCCAAAAATATAATATAATTATATTTTTGTTTTAAATAACATTCCTTCAGCCGACTTCAATAAACCTTGCTGAGCAAGGCTCGTTTTGCCCAGACGCACGTGCCTGAATATATAATTGAAGCAAATCTTGAACGAGATTGACAGAAAAAATTCTGCACTTAAAACAGAGCATCAGGATGCTGTACGAGGATGCTACAGCATCTCAGTTCAGCATCTGGCTGGTTGGCTTTTGCAAAATGCAGCCAATCAAAACACCAACAATATGTTCTGGATTTGAGATATCTTCAAAACCAGGAGGTTGCTTAACATACACTTCTTCAGAAATGAAACCATTTAAGAAGGCACTTTTAACATCCATCTGATATAAGGTTATTCCATGATTAACAGCATAGGATAGAAGTAACCTGATTGCTTCAAGTCTAGCAACTGGTGCAAAGGTTTCAGTATAGTCAATCCCCTCTTGTTGACTATAACCTTGTGCAACCAATCTAGCCTTGTTTCTTACCACTTCACCTTGTTCATTCAGCTTGTTTCTGAATACCCATTTTGTTCCAATAATGTTCTTGTGTGAAGGTTTAGGCACTAGAGTCCATACATCATTCCTTTGGAATTGATTCAGCTCTTCTTGCATTGCTACAATCCAAGCATCATCCTTCAGAGCTTCATCAATCTTGGAAGGTTCCATCATTGAGATAAGACCAACTAATGATTCCTCATTTCTCAGTTGAGATCTTGTCTTTCTTGGACTATCCTTGTTGCCTAATATCAGTTCCTCTGGATGTGATGACTTGTATTTGAAAGTATTTCTTGGGGGCTCATCATCTTCAGACTCATCAACATCAGGTTCAGCAGATGCTTCTGTTCTTGGTTGTTCAGAGTCTGTAGGAACTATTGTGTTCAGAGGTACTTCAGAGAATGGATGTTCTGAGTAGTTTGGAATATCTGAATATTGATCCTCTGATACCTGAAATCTAGATAAACCTTCCACAAGCTCTGACACTTGGTCAGGCTCTTTGTCATCAAATTTGACATGCATACTTTCTTCCACAGTATGTGTTTCAGAAATATATAGTCTGTATGCTTTTGAGCGTTCAGAATATCCTATAAAGATACCCTTATAACCTCTAGCATCAAATTTCTTTAGATGGACTTTGTTGTTTAAGATGTAACATGTACATCCAAACTGATGAAAATAAGAAATATCAGGTTTTCTTCCTTTGAACAATTCATAAGCAGTTTTGTTCAACTTAGATCTGATATAGATTCTATTTTGAACATAACATGCTGTGTTTACAGCTTCTGCCCATAAAAACTTTGCTACATTTGTTTCATGCATCATGGTTCTGGCCATTTCTTGCAGAGTTCTATTCTTCCTTTCTACAACCCCATTTTGTTGAGGAGTTCTAGGAGAAGAGAATTCATGCAGAATGCCATATTTTTCACAAAAGTTTTCAAAAGGTTCATTTTCAAATTCTCCACCATGATCACTTCTAACTTTTAAAATAGTGTAGCCTTTTTCATTTTGAATTTGTTTGCAGAAGATGCTAAACTCATCATAAGCTTCATCTTTTGTTCTTAGGAATTTTACCCAAGTCCATCTACTGTAATCATCAACAATTACTAATCCATACTTCTTTCCATTGATTGAAGCAGTGTTAACTGGTCCAAAAAGATCAATGTGAAGAAGTTCCAATGGTCTTGAGGTAGAGACAATGTTCTTAGGTTTAAAAGATGATTTTGTAATCTTTCCTTTTTGACATGAACCACAAAGTGTGTTTGAGTGATATTTTATTTTAGGTAAACCTCTGACAAGGTCAAGCTTGCTAAGCTTAGAGATTAACCTCCAGTTAGCATGGCCTAACCTCTTATGCCAGATCCATTTTTCTTCACTCAAGGTCAAAAGACACATCACTTTTTGTTCATTCAAATCAGAAAGATTAACTTTATAAACATTGTTCTTTCTCAGACCTTTGAATATAATGGAGTTATCAGATTGTTTAGACACAGTACATGATTCCTTATTAAAGACAACTACATAACCATTGTCGCAAAATTGACTTATGCTCAATAGGTTATGTTTAAGTCCATCAACTAACCAAACATCATTAATAGATAGGGAGGAATTACCTACTGTACCTGTACCTATTATCTTTCCTTTCTGATTACCTCCAAAGCCAACAGAACCTCCTTCTTTCATGGTTAGCTTGGAGAACAGTTGCTTGTCACCAGTCATGTGCCTTGAACACCCACTATCAAGATACCATGAATGATTCATGATACTTCTTTGAGTGATAGGCTGTATGAGAAACAACTTTAATCACTACGGTGGAACTCTTTATCACAGTTAATGATAAAGTCATCCCAATATTCTTCCTCTTCATTTATCAAGTTCTGATTGTTAACTTGAGAACTTGTCAGCCATTGGTCAAGGACATAAGCCCTTCTTCCTTTGCATAGAACTTGTTTCCAAACTCTAGGTAGGACATATCCTTTCCTAGTTGGTAAATCTGAATGATACATAATTTCAGCTTTTGGTACCCATCTTCTGGGTCCACGCTTGTTAGTCCACAAATGTTTACTGTGTTGTTGAGTGTGAGAGAAAGATTTTGATTTGGAATAATAACTCTTTTGAAAATGTTTCTTAGTTTGAGTTCTGTTATTATTCCAGGACTTGGATTGTTTATGCTCCCAGAGTTTGTATTTATCACCAGTCCATTGATTTGACTGGTTATACTTACTGACTCTAGAATCATAAATAACCTTAGTCCTATGTTGCCTCTGAGATTTGAGGTTTGACTTTCTTTTAAAAACCTCTGAGCTTTTAGGTTGACTTTTCTCATGAACTAGAATTCCTCTGGTTCCAGAAGTTGAAGCATCAGATTTTGAAACTTTCAGAACATCTGAACTAATACTGTCAAGTTCTGAACAGCTTTTATCTTCTGAGCTTTTCTTCCCAGATCCTGAGGAACTTGGTTCCTCTGAGTTGTCATTTCCCAAATCTCTCAGATTATTGTCCTCATCTTCCAGAGTACCAAATTTCTTTCCTTCCTCACTCTGAGGTACAACATAGTAAACCCAAGATTTTCCAACCTTTTTGGGATAGGTCTTTAGCTTTGAATATGTTCTACCATATTCATAGCCAACTCCCTCTCCTCTATGTCTCATGACATTATAAACAAGATTAGCAGCTTTGCTCTTACCAAGGTTGAGATGCACAAACTGTTGAAGAGCCATTTCTTGCTCATCAGTAGGTTTGTGACACACAGCACAACCCTTTTCAAGATCATTTACTCTATTCAGAGTTTCTTGATATAGACCTTGAAAATGTTCTGCTTGTTCAGTCAGAGTGTTAAGGTTTTCTTGTAAAACTTTTTGTTTACTTAACACTCTGAGATGTTTCTCAATGACCTTGTTAAGTGCAGTTATGAGTTGAGATTTAGAGCAGTCAGAAAATACCTCATCAGTTGCTTCTGAATCTGATTCTGATTCATCGTCTGATTCTACATCTGAGTCAGTTGAAGCCATTAGGGCTAGATTTGCTTCTTCTTCTTCCTCAACTTCTTCCTCAGATGATAGCTCTTCAAAAGTAGCCATCAGACTCTTTTTCAATCTGCTCTTGAATTGTTGCTTCTTTGAGCAGTATCTTTTGCTTTTGTCTTTAGCAGATATTTCTGGACAATCAGCAATAAAGTGTCCTGGCTTCTTACAGTTGAAGCAATTCTTCTGATCATCCTTTTTGCTGACAAAATTTCTGGAGCTGTTACCTCCTCTGAAATTTCTTTTGTTAAACCTGTTCCATTGCTGAAACTTGGTGAATAAAGCAAACTCATCCTCATTCATCTCATCCTCTTGACCATCAGCAGAAGATTCTTCTTCAATATCAAGAAGGTGAGTCTTAAGAGCCTTAGAAGTAGTCTTAGTTGACTGTAAAGCCACTGACTTAGACTTCTTCTTAGTTTCTGAGTCAGCATCCAGAACCATCTCATGGCTTCTGAGATTGCTTATCAGAGCTTCAAGACTCAGAGTCTTGAGATTTTGAGCTTCCTCTATTGCAGTGACCTTAGGTCTCCAAGCAATAGGAAGACTTCTCAGAATCTTCTGAACATGGTCATAGGTTGAATAACTTCTCTTAAGAGCTTTAAGACCAGATACAAGGATTTGAAACCTTGTAAACATAGTCTCAATGTTTTCATCTTGTTGCATAGTGAAAAGTTCATATTGCCTTATCAAAAGACTAGCTTTAGCCTCTTGAACCTTTTCATTACCATCATAGGTAGCACACATAGAATCAAAGATAGATTTAGCAGTAGACTTGTTCTCTATTCTGACATAATCCTCATGTCTAATAGCACCAACAACAATGTCCTTTACTCTATGATGTTTTGTGTAGATTTTTAGGTTAGCTGGTGTGAGTAACTTTCTATTCTCCATGGACAACCTACCATGTTCATTCAAGTTTTCAAAAGTTACTCCCAACTCAACCAAATCCCACAACTCATGATCAATAGCAGTAATATTGCTATACAGTCTCTCTTTCCACCACTCAAATAATGAAGCATCACCATTGAATATAGGGGCTTTTCTGTTGCCACTATGTTCATGTGATTCATTACTTAAGTAGTCATAACCAAAAGCATTTCTAGGACCACCACCAGCTCCACTGGCCTCTTCACCGGTTGTTCTAGTGCTACTATCGTCTCCTCCAGACATAGTGTTCTCACAAGATCTTTACTGTCTCACTGTTAAGTGAAAGTAACAGACCAGGCGCTCTGATGCCAATTGAAGGTGTGAAAACACAAGAAGGGGGGGGGGTTGAATTGTGTTTTAGCTAAGTTAAAACTTTTTCAAGTTCTTAACTCAACTACGTTAGCAGCGGAAAAATAACACAATAAATAACAAGATAGAGAGAGAGAAATCACACAAGCAATTTATACTGGTTCCTCTCACAAAACGAGAGTAGTCCAGTCCCCTTGCACTTCCAAGGGAGTTCACTATAATCACACAAGATTACACCTGCTCAAGCACACAAGCAAGAGACTTCTCAACAATGCTCAAGCACACAAGCTTAAGACTTCACACTTAAGCACACAAGCTTAAGTCTCACACTTAAGCACACAAGCTTAAGTTACACACGTAACAATAAAGTATATAAAAATATACAAGTGCTCTTAGATGAACCTAAAGAGAGCAAATACAAGTATTACAGAGTATTTGGCTAAAGTGCAAAAACACTTGAGAAAGGTTCAGAGCTTGTATATCACAGAGTTCAGAGTTTGTTCAGCGCACGTTCAATTCTTGATAATTGTATATTTTGTTGCAGCTGATCCTTCTAGTATATATACCCCTAGAAAAGAGTCGTTGCAAAAGGAGCCGTTGGAGTTGATAACCTTTTGTCTTCAAGCAGTCTGTCTTGATGCAGTTTGGTTGTATCCAAAACTAAGAAAGAGTTTCAGTTACTTTGACTACTGCAGAGTGGACTTTCCTTATTCAGCTAACAAAACTGAAGACCCACGTTCTCAAGATAGGACAGACAGAACAGAGGTAGCTGAACTGATCAGGCTTGAAAGGTCCTTTTCTCCATTGGTAGAAGAGTTGACTAATAAAGGAATCTTCACAGCTTTCAAAGAGATCTTCAGAGTTTGATGAAGCTAGTAGACAGACATGAAGTTCTGAAGTCTTCATCCTCTGAATGTTGTAACCTCTGAAGTCCAACATCTTCTGAGCGCTTGTGAACTTCTGAATTCACATCCTCTGAACTTCACTTCAGGACTTATATGATGCTTATATCTGCGCACTTAAAATAAATTTTTAGTCCTTCCAATTGTTTATTAATACTTTGTTATCATCAAAACCTTTATAGATTTAGGGGCAAACATTTTTAAATCAATTTTGTTCCAACAAAGCATACACACAGAGCATCATGAAATTTAACATGAAAAGCAACAGCGGATTCCAATCAAACCAAGCATGCATATATATACATATATATATACATAAGCCAAATTCATCCCTAAGGATGTCACTTATACAAGAACTAGCATATCAAAAAGGTAACACCGATATACGATGAAATCCAAGCGTAATCCCCGACTCGATGTTACATTACCAGAGCATTTACTATTTACAAACTCTAGTCAAAAGCTAGTACTAAGAGGAGTAATCTATGCTAAGTCTCCTCACCAAAAGGTACTTCCACACCACGCTAAAACCGCAGTCTAAACGTCGGCACCGTCCTCAGCCTGAATATCTGAACCCCCAAAGGTCCAGCAAATAACACAAAGCAGAGAGTTAGAAAACATAACCGCATATCATACGAGTATAAGAAAGGTCTTACACTTTCAAACTACATCATACATATTCTAACTCACGTCAAAACATTGCACCAAACAGTGATCAATCAATAAAGTTTAGCACAGTTCAATCAGATAATGTCACATACCATTTATCAAATATATGCGCATTTACCCTAATGTATCTAATGCCAATCATTCTATGTCATGTCATCCCTAGACACGACTAATGCATGTGGTACCAAATTGCCTCCATATCCCTCATGGATAAGTTAACAGTTTTACATCTTGCCGGATTGTTCGGAACTTACCAAACCTTCATATCCCTTATGGATAAGTTAAACAGTTTTATATCCTGCTGGATAGCAGCTCTAGATCTTATGGATTCATCTAATCCGATCCTCAGCTTCCTTATGGACTCAAAAATCCATTTAAATCTATTGGAACCCTAGTTTCCAATTCAACATATATATACATGAATGCATGTATGTTTACACATATCATCAATATGATATTTCTCTAGCTCGAAGCTACTCTTTTATGAATGCGGGAACACAATCCTAACACATTCACTTAACATTGCAAATTAATGCCAAAACATAACATTGCTCACATTAAGCTACAACTTATTGCATACACGTTTATCAATCATATAACGATTAACAATAAGCATTATCAGTATCAACATGTATCAACAATCATGTAAGGATACTCTTAAACCATGTTACAAGTGCCTAATCACACTTACAACCATCAACAAGAATTGCTGTCACAGAGGCCTTCGCTAAGCGAAGCCTTAGCGAGACTTGGCGAACCACACCAGGAAGTCCCCTGCTCATGGCGAGCATTGGCGAGCTTCAACGAACTATTCGCTGAGCGAAGGCTTAGCGAGCCTCAGCGAACCTCATCAGGGAATCACCTGCTCATAGCGAGCTTCAGCGAGATCCAGCGAACCTGTTCGCTACAGCGAACCCCTGGTCGCTTAGCGAACTACACCAGAAAGAAAATATCTGTTCTTGAGTTTCTAAGGCGGTTTAACCTTGGATCAACTCAAAAATCCATCCAAACATGTTATAAATTCATATAAACAGCTATTCCAAACATATATGGTATCAAGGAACATTAATCATCCATTCCAAACATCCAAATACCTCTAATAATCAAAATCATGGCAATTACTTGAGTTTTAAGTAACTTTCATAAACTTTCCAAAAATGATCCAGACACATACATATTTATCATGGAATCAATCTAGTGATTAACACATACAAAGTAATGATGAAGAACATCACACTCACATACAAAAGCTTAATCAAAGTCTAAAAGAAATCGAGTGGGAGAGTTCGGGAACGGAGACATAGACAATCTCCCCCCTCCTTGTCACTCAAGAATCATGAATTCTAATCTCTTACCTTAAGCAAAGATGATGATCCAAGCCTTCTCTTGCTCAAGCTTTCTCTCTTGATCAAACCCTAGCTTAGCTCTATGGTTTTGCTCTTGCTCTACTCACTCAAAACTCAAAGAAATGAAGTTATGATACTATTCATAAGTTTGACTTGCTACTTATACTATTTCCCATATGTCATGAACCAAGCCCAATTGGCTTAGGCCCATGCCTCTCACGCCCCATTAAGCCCAAAACAAGGTTCTCGCGCCTAATAACTTACGATCGGCTAAACAATTATTCGTCGCTCACTAAAATAATAAAAGCCAATTAATAAATAAAATAACATTTAATAAAATATACGAATACGAAAAACGGGTCGTTACAATCCTACCCCCCTTAAAAGAATTTCGCCCTCGAAATTACCTAGAAACAGATCGGGATAAGAATCTCTCATCTTGCTTTCCAGCTCCCACGTTGCATTCTCACCAGCCGGTCCTCCCCACACGACTTTCACGGATGCAATCTCTTTGTTTCTCAACCTCTTCACTTCTCTTCCTTCGATTCTCAAAGGCACAGTCTCAATGGTCAAGTCATCCCTCACTTGAACATCGTCCGATTCAATCACGTGTGTCGGATCAGACACATACTTGCGCAACTGTGATACATGAAAAACATCGTGCAAATTCGCCAATGATGGCGGTAATGCAATCCTATACGCAACTTTCCCAACTCGCTTCAAAATCTCAAACGGCCCAATAAACCTCGACGTCAACTTCCTTGACTTCAACGCACGTCCTACTCCCGTAGTCGATTTAACTCGTAGGAATACATGATCCCCTTCTTGGAATTCAATGTCCTTCCTCCTCTTATCATGATAACTCTTCTGTCGACTCTGAGACGCTTTCATCTTCTCACGAATCATCCGAATCTTCTCTGTTGTTTCTTGTACAATCTCTGGTCCAAGAATTGCACCTTCTCCAGTTTCATACCAACACAGAGGTGTCCTACACCTTCTCCCATACAAAGCCTCAAACGGTGCCATTCCGATACTAGAATGGTAACTGTTGTTGTATGTAAACTCTACCAACGGTAAACAAGAATCCCAACTCACGTTTTGCTCCAAAACACAAGCTCTCAACAAATCCTCTAAGGATTGTATCGTCCTCTCCGACTGACCATCTGTCTGCGGATGATACGCTGAACTCAACCTCAACTTCGTTCCTAAAGCTTCTTGCAAGCTTTCCCAAAATCTAGAAGTAAATCTCGGATCTCTATCCGAAATAATACTTGTTGGAATACCATGTAGCTTCACAATCTGCTCCACATAAATCTCGGCCAACTTAGGCACCAAAGTACCTTTCCTGATAGCAATGAAGTGAGCACACTTCGTCAGACGATCTACCACTACCCAAATCACCTCGTGACCTTTCTTGGTCTTTGGTAAACCTCCCACAAAATCCATTGCAATGCTATCCCATTTCCATTCGGGTATAAACATTGGTTGCAACAAACCAAACGGCTTCTGATGTTCAATCTTCGATTTCTGACAAGTTAAACAGGAATAAACAAATTCAGAAATTTGCCTCTTCATTCCCGGCCACCAAAACAACTTCCTCAAATCCTGATACATCTTGGTTACTCCAGGATGTATACTCAAACCACTTCTGTGACCTTCCTCCATGATCATTCTTTTCAATTCGGGTACATCCGGTACACAAACTCTTCCGTGGAATCTCACGACTCCACTTTCGTCAATCTTGATATTGGTCTCCTTGCCTTCATTGATGAGTACCATCTTCTCCATCAATCTCTTATCCGATTTCTGACGCTCTTTAATATCTTCGAGAAAAGGATTCGTCAACTTTAACATTCCAAGCTTCACACTTGAAGAAGTAACCTCGCACACAAGACTCAAGTCTCGGAATTCTTCAATCAACTCTAACTCTCTTACCATCAATGATGACATATGCAAAGTTTTCCTACTTAAAGCATCGGCCACCACATTGGCTTTTCCAGGGTGATAACTCAATTCAAAATCGTAGTCCTTTAAGAATTCGAGCCATCTCCGTTGCCTCATATTCAACTCCTTCTGGTCGAATAAGTATTTCAGACTCTTGTGATCACTAAACACTTCAAACCTCGATCCATACAAGTAGTGTCTCCACACTTTCAAAGCAAACACCACTGCGGCTAACTCCAAATCATGCGTCGGATAGTTCCTCTCGTGAACCTTCAGTTGCCTTGAAGCATATGCTACCACATTACCCCCTTGCATAAGCACTCCACCAAGTCCTAACTTCGAAGCATCGCAATACACGATGAACGACTCTTTGGCATCAGGTAAAATCAACACGGGTGCAGTAGTCAATCTTCTCTTGAGCTCTTGGAAACTCTTCTCACAAATACCATCCCAAACAAACGCTTGATCTTTCCTCGTCAACTTGGTTAACGGTAAAGCCAACTTCGAAAAACCTTCGATGAATCTTCTATAGTAACCGGCTAAACCAAGGAAACTTCTAATCTCTGAAACAGATTCCGGCGTTCCCCACTGTGACACAGCGTCAACCTTCGCAGGATCTACCGCGATTCCTCCACTTGAAATTATATGCCCTAGGAAACTCACCTCTTTCATCCAAAATTCACACTTCGACAACTTGGCATACAACTTCTTCTCCTTCAAGATTTGCAAAACAATCCTCAAGTGCTCTTCGTGCTCTTCCTCGGATTTTGAGTAAATCAAAATGTCGTCGATGAACACCACCACGAATCTATCCAAAAATGAATGGAAAATTCGGTTCATATACTCCATGAAAACTCCAGGTGCATTGGTCACACCAAACGGCATAACTGAATACTCGTAGTGCCCATACCTCGTCCTAAATGCAGTCTTAGGTATGTCTTCCGTCTTCACTCTAATCTGATGGTATCCAGATCTCAAATCTATCTTACTAAACACACAAGCTCCAACTAGTTGGTCCATCAAATCATCTATCCTCGGAAGTGGATATTTATTCTTGATCGTCACTTTGTTCAACTGACGATAGTCTATACATAGTCTCATGCTTCCATCTTTCTTCTTCACAAGCAATACCGGCGCTCCCCATGGCGAAACACTCGGTCGAACAAACCTCTTCTCAAGCAGCTCTTCAAGTTGCTTCTTCAACTCATTCAACTCAGATGCTGACATTCGATACGGCGCCATCGATATCGGGCTAGTTCCAGGTACTAGGTCGATAGAAAACTCTACCTCTCGCTTCGGAGGCACGTCAGATATATCATCCGGAAACACATCTGGGAATTCACAAACGATCGGTAACTCTTCTATCTTAACTCCTCCTTCGAGTTTCAATGATGCAAACATCATGAACATCTCGGCATGTTCTTTCAACGCTTCCGATACTTCCTTCCTGCTCATCAAATGCAAGTTCTCCTCCGGCTTCGGAAAAACAACGGCCTTCTCACAACAGTTGATATGAATTCGATTAAAGATTAACCAATTCATACCAAAAATTACATCCATACCACTAAGTGGAATACATACTAAATCCATACCAAAGTGCCTATCAAAAATGGTTACGGGGCAGTTACGACATACTTGTCGAGTAATCACTGAACCATTAGCAGGAGTTTCTATTTCCATCCTACCCATCATATCCGTTAAAGGAATACTAAGACGCTTCGCACAATCCAAAGAAATAAAAGAATGTGTCGCTCCCGTATCTATAATCGCAATTAAAGGAGTGTTATAGATGAAACACGTACCTCTAATGAGATTGTCCTCAAGGCTAGCATCCTCTCCACTCAAAGCAAACACCTTGCCCACCACCTTCTTGGGCTTCTTGCAGATTATACTCTTGTGGCCCTCCTCACCACAGTTGAAACAAAACACTCTTGTCCTACACACTTCAGTTTTGTGGCCTAACTTCCCACAATTCAAACACTTGTCCAATTTCTTCGGGCAATCATACGACATATGACCCCGCCCTCCACATTTGTAACAGTTTCCATCATTCGGTTTCCTACTTCCACTTGAATTCCCCTTACCGCGGTTGTCATAAGGTTTTCCGCGCTCTTGTCCTTTCCCTTTTCGGTCATTCGCAGCCTTGTAGTAGTTCACCTTAGCTCTACCATCTTCATCACAGATCCTACTCTTGTTCACAAGGGTCGCAAAATCCCTTATCTGTGAAAATCCAATCATATGCTTAATGTCTGGACGTAGACCACTTTCAAACTTCACACACTTGTCGTTCTCCGCTTCCATAGTGTTGTAATGCGGGCTAAACGCACACAAGGTCTCAAACTTGACGGCATAATCAGCTACCGTCATATTTCCCTGTTTCAACTCCATGAATTCCACCACCTTCTTATTCTTCACATCCACAGGAAAATACTTAACCAGAAATTCTCTTTTAAACATTGCCCATGGTATAGCCATACCACCGGGTCCTAGCCTCAACTTAGCATTCTTCCACCACACATTCGCTTCCTCACGCAACACATATGTCCCAAGGGTTGTCTTCCCTTCCTCGGAACAATCCATTGCTTCAAAAATTATTTCAAGCTCCTCCAGCCACTTGTGAGCTCCATCCGGGTTGTAACCTCCGGTAAATGTTGGCGGTTTCTGCTTCATGAACCTTTCCAACCTCATCTCTACCTCTCTTCCAGGTTGATGATCTCTAACCACAATGTTGGTGAGTGCGGCCAAAGCCTCCGCAATCTGAGCATTCGTCCTCGCAGCAGCCATGATTCCTGAACGAATCACAACTAGACGTTAGAAAGTACTAACAGTGTTCCCTACACATGCTCATACGGGGAAAAGAAAAGTCCTAATTGGTTCACATGAACCGACCTGCTCTGATACCACTATTGTAACACCCTAACCCATACTACCCTTAAAAACGTAATTTTAAAAACTTTTCAACAAGTGTAAAGGCAGAGTGCCACGCGGTAATTAAAACACAAGCATACACACAGAGCATCATGAAATTTAACATGAAAAGCAACAGCGGATTCCAATCAAACCAAGCATGCATATATATACATATATATATACATAAGCCAAATTCATCCCTAAGGATGTCACTTATACAAGAACTAGCATATCAAAAAGGTAACACCGATATACGATGAAATCCAAGCGTAATCCCCGACTCGATGTTACATTACCAGAGCATTTACTATTTACAAACTCTAGTCAAAAGCTAGTACTAAGAGGAGTAATCTATGCTAAGTCTCCTCACCAAAAGGTACTTCCACACCACGCTAAAACCGCAGTCTAAACGTCGGCACCGTCCTCAGCCTGAATATCTGAACCCCCAAAGGTCCAGCAAATAACACAAAGCAGAGAGTTAGAAAACATAACCGCATATCATACGAGTATAAGAAAGGTCTTACACTTTCAAACTACATCATACATATTCTAACTCACGTCAAAACATTGCACCAAACAGTGATCAATCAATAAAGTTTAGCACAGTTCAATCAGATAATGTCACATACCATTTATCAAATATATGCGCATTTACCCTAATGTATCTAATGCCAATCATTCTATGTCATGTCATCCCTAGACACGACTAATGCATGTGGTACCAAATTGCCTCCATATCCCTCATGGATAAGTTAACAGTTTTACATCTTGCCGGATTGTTCGGAACTTACCAAACCTTCATATCCCTTATGGATAAGTTAAACAGTTTTATATCCTGCTGGATAGCAGCTCTAGATCTTATGGATTCATCTAATCCGATCCTCAGCTTCCTTATGGACTCAAAAATCCATTTAAATCTATTGGAACCCTAGTTTCCAATTCAACATATATATACATGAATGCATGTATGTTTACACATATCATCAATATGATATTTCTCTAGCTCGAAGCTACTCTTTTATGAATGCGGGAACACAATCCTAACACATTCACTTAACATTGCAAATTAATGCCAAAACATAACATTGCTCACATTAAGCTACAACTTATTGCATACACGTTTATCAATCATATAACGATTAACAATAAGCATTATCAGTATCAACATGTATCAACAATCATGTAAGGATACTCTTAAACCATGTTACAAGTGCCTAATCACACTTACAACCATCAACAAGAATTGCTGTCACAGAGGCCTTCGCTAAGCGAAGCCTTAGCGAGACTTGGCGAACCACACCAGGAAGTCCCCTGCTCATGGCGAGCATTGGCGAGCTTCAACGAACTATTCGCTGAGCGAAGGCTTAGCGAGCCTCAGCGAACCTCATCAGGGAATCACCTGCTCATAGCGAGCTTCAGCGAGATCCAGCGAACCTGTTCGCTACAGCGAACCCCTGGTCGCTTAGCGAACTACACCAGAAAGAAAATATCTGTTCTTGAGTTTCTAAGGCGGTTTAACCTTGGATCAACTCAAAAATCCATCCAAACATGTTATAAATTCATATAAACAGCTATTCCAAACATATATGGTATCAAGGAACATTAATCATCCATTCCAAACATCCAAATACCTCTAATAATCAAAATCATGGCAATTACTTGAGTTTTAAGTAACTTTCATAAACTTTCCAAAAATGATCCAGACACATACATATTTATCATGGAATCAATCTAGTGATTAACACATACAAAGTAATGATGAAGAACATCACACTCACATACAAAAGCTTAATCAAAGTCTAAAAGAAATCGAGTGGGAGAGTTCGGGAACGGAGACATAGACAATCTCCCCCCTCCTTGTCACTCAAGAATCATGAATTCTAATCTCTTACCTTAAGCAAAGATGATGATCCAAGCCTTCTCTTGCTCAAGCTTTCTCTCTTGATCAAACCCTAGCTTAGCTCTATGGTTTTGCTCTTGCTCTACTCACTCAAAACTCAAAGAAATGAAGTTATGATACTATTCATAAGTTTGACTTGCTACTTATACTATTTCCCATATGTCATGAACCAAGCCCAATTGGCTTAGGCCCATGCCTCTCACGCCCCATTAAGCCCAAAACAAGGTTCTCGCGCCTAATAACTTACGATCGGCTAAACAATTATTCGTCGCTCACTAAAATAATAAAAGCCAATTAATAAATAAAATAACATTTAATAAAATATACGAATACGAAAAACGGGTCGTTACACTTTCCACCTCCTTTTACAAGTTATATTATTTTCGTATCCCATTATTATTATTATTATTATTATTATTTTTAGACACAAGTTAATTATTTAAGGGGAAAAATTTGGCAGGGGTGATCCAGTGGCATTCCGGTCATATTGGGAGAAGGTGAGAGATGAATGTACGGTAGAGATCAAAGGTGACGAATGGATGAGTTACCTTGGTGATACAAACAACTTATGTTGGTATATGGTGCCACAAATGAGGGATGCAATTTTGAGGCTCCACAATGTGGTCGGTAATGCTGTCACAAAAGATAAGTTCTTAGTATTAGGGACAGGTTCTTCTCAACTCTACCAAGCTCTTCTATATGCACTATCTCCTTCAGAATCCTCTCATCGTCCCATCAATGTTGTTGCTGCTGCTCCTTATTATTCGGTAATTTATCTTTAGTTTCAATTATTTTAGCTGAGTAAGATTTAGTTACAAACAATTTATTCATTTAAAAAAATATTTGTTCCTACAAATCTACTTTTCACTTTGTCCTTTGAAAATACAAAAGATATGTAGTTTGAGTCTCGTTGAATTTTTTTATGAATAACAAATATTTAAATTATATTTTTCAATTTCGAAAATTACTTCTTGAAATGGCTTGATCTAATGCTACATATAAATCATGACTTATTAGTGTTTGATCGAAAGGTTAACTGAGAACGGCGCTTGTGTTTAATTTGCAGGAATACAAAGACGCAACTGATATCTTGCAATCAAGGTTATTTCAATGGACCGGTGATGCTGCTCTGTATGATAAAGATGAACCTTACATAGAGGTTGTGACCTCCCCAAACAACCCTGATGGGACTCTTCGTGTACCGGTAGTGAACTCTCGAGTTGAAGGGAAAATCATTTATGACTTGGCCTATTACTGGCCGCAATACACTCCCATTACTGATCAGCTTGACCATGATGTTATGGTCTTCACATTCTCCAAATGCACCGGTCATGCTGGTTCGCGTATCGGGTGAGTTCGTGATATCGACCATATTCTATGTTACGCTTGTTGTTGCATTTGAAATCTTGCAACAAACTCTTATATAGATATAAAATGGGAGAAAATAAGGTCTATATAGCCGCAATTACCATTGCAATGTTTTTGCTAATAGGTTTATTTTATTTTATTTTGTGACACAGGTGGGCATTTGTAAAGGACATTGAAGTTGCTAAAAAGATGATAAGATTCACACAGTTAAACTCCATTGGCGTGTCAAGAGAATCCCAAATTCGAGCTGCTAAGATGATTGGAGTGATTTGTGATGGTTACAAAAATTTAAAGTCCATTGAATCTGATCACCTCTTTTTTGATTATAGCAAAAGACTTATGAAAGAAAGGTGGGAGAAATTTAAGACAGCTATTGAGAAAAGCAAGGTTTTTACCTTGACCAAATACCCAACTTCCTATTGTCACTTCAACAAGGACTTATCTGAGCAATACCCAGGTAATATATTTTCACCTATGAAATCTGAAAACACATGGACACCAATAGTAAATCTGAAAATGAATTAATTAAATGTGTTACATGTTTCGGTGTCATGTCAATATTAGCCACCTGACAACACTTTCTATTAAAAATGTATGAGTTACATATTTCCACAAGTTATCAGTTTTTTGTTGCTTTTTTTTCACTAAATTTTTAAAAATTCCTATACAGCTTTTGCTTGGTTGAAGTGTGTGGAGGGCATAAAAGACGGCGAGAGTTATTTGGAAAACTTGAAGATTCGTACAAGAGGAGGGGAGAGATTTGGTGTCAGTTCAAAGTATGTTAGGGTTAGCATGATTGGTACAGATGATGAGTTCAATGAATTATGTACAAGATTGTCGAATGCTAAAAGAGAATGATGTTGGAACCGTCAACAAATGTCGTATGTAGCGTTATAGCTAGTTAGCTTGAGTTTCATCAAAATATATAAATATACATCATTTGTGCTATTAAGATAGAGGATGTGTGATGATTAAACAACATAGATAGGAGTCGTGGATCTTAATTATAAGTTCAATTTTGATAGAAGTCGTTTAGATAGAATTTAATTTTGGCCTCAACTGAGTTCATTTAGTCAGTGATTTATATGTTTTAAATTCGTAGTTTGTGTTTTCTTTACAAAATTTTACGAAATATTGAATTTTTAATAACATGACATTATTGAAATCAATTTTAATAGCAAAATTTCTCCCAAAATATTTTCTATCAATAAGATTAATAGCTTTCGAAGTATTGCTGATGCATTATTTTAGCCATAAATGATACTCAAATGATCTTAAAAGTTTTTATAATGTGGCATTCTATCATTTGGCCACATTGAAAATTAGTAAATTTACATATTAAAATAATTCATTACAAACTTAGAAAACTCGTAAAGACTTTTTTTTTTTAATAAAAATTAAGATAATTATACTATATATCCACTAAATAACAGACAAAATCATACTAATCACATTTGTAGTAACAACAATAATGGATTCATCTAGCCGCACTATGTTACTAACAACTGATGCATTATTAATTTCATTATCACTCTTCCAATTTTATTCCAAAAAATAAGCTCTACAATCACCGATGTCTCCCAATAGCAAGTGATTCACCATCTATCACAAACAACTTTACCAAATTATGCAGAAAATTTTGATTATTAGTCAGCAAGGACAAAAAAGAGTTTTCCAAAGAGTGCCTCGACTAGAGTTGCCAAGATAAGTTATAAATTAAAGTGAACGCTGCTACAATGTTATTATAATGTTCTGTGTAATTTTAATTGATTGCAACACCAACGGTCATATGCAGTGGTATAAAAGAGGGGATAATGATGAGATATTGCTCTCGATCTCTAATATCTGGTTCTTTTAACTTATTAATTTCATCCTAAAATTTTGGTTCCTTTAGAAAACCAACACACAGTTGATGATGTTTTACTATTTGTATTCTTACAAAAACCAAACACATTTATTAAATGAAATTTACAATTCCTTAATAAATTAAGAAATACTTCTACATGACCACAATTTAATTAATTTAATATAATTGAATAAAATTATTTATTAAAGAAGAAGATGGATCAACATATTAGAGGGGATGTTCCTAATCATATACCACGTATTTTGTTAAACATATAAAATAATATTATCTGCTAATGGATCATATACGATGGATTAGAGGGGAGGTTCCTAATAATATACAATGAATTTTGTTAATATATATAGGAATATTATCTGCTAATGTAATTTTCATTTTGCTTATCAAATTTTTTTTTTTCTAATATTATCACTATATTTTTTTTCGTTGAAAATACTATACACATTCAATGTATTTAGGTGTTTTTTTAAGCTTAGATGACGGCGTGTTGATTCATCCTCATCGCAACGCAAAGGTCAATGTTTTTTATGAACCATCGCAATGGTCAAATATGGCAAGAACACAAAATAGTCAAGTTTTTTTTTATGAACCATCGCAATGGTTAAATATGTTAAGAACAAAAAAAATGTATCACATCACATTATATAAAAGGGAGAATGAATTAGGGAGACAAATAAAGAAGATATTATTAGTCATCTCTTTCACAATTTTTTTTCTCTCGCTATATATATATGAGTGCAAACATAACAACTAAATAAAAACAAAAATCAACCAAGAGTGACAGATATAGACACCCATCGTCATCAACAAAACAAAGAGCATATTAAGTTATTAAAGTATGGTGGTCTCTCCTATTAATGGTTCTTCACCTTTGTCACATTCCAATGGCAGAACAATACCTCTCTCTACTTTCTCACGCAATTCCTTTGTCAATGTTGAGAAGTAAGTTATCTTTCTTTCCACCTCCTTTTACAAGTTATATTATTTTCGTATCCCATTATTATTATTATTATTATTATTATTATTATTATTTTTAGACACAAGTTAATTATTTAAGGGGGGAAATTTGGCAGGGGTGATCCAGTGGCATTCCGGTCATATTGGGAGAAGGTGAGAGATGAATGTACGGTAGAGATCAAAGGTGACGAATGGATGAGTTACCTTGGTGATACAAACAACTTATGTTGGTATATGGTGCCACAAATGAGGGATGCAATTTTGAGGCTCCACAATGTGGTCGGTAATGCTGTCACAAAAGATAAGTTCTTAGTATTAGGGACAGGTTCTTCTCAACTCTACCAAGCTCTTCTATATGCACTATCTCCTTCAGAATCCTCTCATCGTCCCATCAATGTTGTTGCTGCTGCTCCTTATTATTCGGTAATTTATCTTTAGTTTCAATTATTTTAGCTGAGTAAGATTTAGTTACAAACAATTTATTCATTTAAAAAAATATTTGTTCCTACAAATCTACTTTTCACTTTGTCCTTTGAAAATACAAAAGATATGTAGTTTGAGTCTCGTTGAATTTTTTTATGAATAACAAATATTTAAATTATATTTTTCAATTTCGAAAATTACTTCTTGAAATGGCTTGATCTAATGCTACATATAAATCATGACTTATTAGTGTTTGATCGAAAGGTTAACTGAGAACGGCGCTTGTGTTTAATTTGCAGGAATACAAAGACGCAACTGATATCTTGCAATCAAGGTTATTTCAATGGACCGGTGATGCTGCTCTGTATGATAAAGATGAACCTTACATAGAGGTTGTGACCTCCCCAAACAACCCTGATGGGACTCTTCGTGTACCGGTAGTGAACTCTCGAGTTGAAGGGAAAATCATTTATGACTTGGCCTATTACTGGCCGCAATACACTCCCATTACTGATCAGCTTGACCATTATGTTATGGTCTTCACATTCTCCAAATGCACCGGTCATGTTGGTTCGCGTATCGGGTGAGTTCGTGATATCGACCATATTCTATGTTACGCTTGTTGTTGCATTTGCAATCTTGCAACAAACTCTTATATAGATATAAAATGAGAGAAAATAAGGTCTATATAGCCGCAATTACCATTGCAATGTTTTTGCTAATAGGTTTATTTTATTTTATTTTGTGACACAGGTGGGCATTTGTAAAGGACATTGAAGTTGCTAAAAAGATGATAAGATTCACACAGTTAAACTCCATTGGCGTGTCAAGAGAATCCCAAATTCGAGCTGCTAAGATGATTGGAGTGATTTGTGATGGTTACAAAAATTTAAAGTCCATTGAATCTGATCACCTCTTTTTTGATTATAGCAAAAGACTCATGAAAGAAAGGTGGGAGAAATTTAAGACAGCTATTGAGAAAAGCAAGGTTTTTACCTTGACCAAATACCCAACTTCCTATTGTCACTTCAACAAGGACTTATCTGAGCAATACCCAGGTAATATATTTTCACTTATGAAATCTGAAAACACATGGACACCAATAGTAAATCTGAAAATGAATTAATTAAATGTGTTACATGTTTCGGTGTCATGTCAATATTAGCCACCTGACAACACTTTCTATTAAAAATGTATGAGTTACATATTTCCACAAGTTATCAGTTTTTTGTTGCTTTTTTTTCACTAAATTTTAAAAAATTCCTATACAGCTTTTGCTTGGTTGAAGTGCGTGGAGGGCATAAAAGACGGCGAGAGTTATTTGGAAAACTTGAAGATTCGTACAAGAGGAGGGGAGAGATTTGGTGTCAGTTCAAAGTATGATAGGGTTAGCATGATCGGAACAGATGATGAGTTCCATGAATTATGTACAAGATTGTCAAATGCTAAAAGAGAATGATGTTGGAACCTTCAAAAAATGTCGTATGTATCGTTAGCTAGTTAGCATGAGTTTCATCAAAATATATAAATATACATCATTTGTGCTATTAAGATAGAGGATGTGTGATGATTAAACAACATAGATAGGAGTCGTGGATCTTAATTATAAGTTCAATTTTGATAGAAATCGTTTATATAGAATTTAATTTTGGCCTCAACTGAGTTCATTTAGTCAATGATTTATATGTTTTAAATTCATAGTTTGTGTTTTCTTTACAAAATTTAGGAAATATTGAATTTTTAATAACATGACATTATTGAAATCAATTTTAATAGCAAAATTTCTCCCAAAATATTTTCTATCAATAAGATTAATAGCTTTCGAAGTATTGCTGATGCATTATTTTAGCCATAAATGATACTCAAATGATCTTAAAAGTTTTTATAATGTGGCATTCTATCATTTGGCCACATTGAAAATTAGTAAATTAACATATTAAAATAATTCATTACAAACTTAGAAAACTCGTAAAGATATTTTTTTTTTTAATAAAAATTAAGATAATTATAATATATATCCACTAAATAATAGACAAAATCATACTAATCACATTTGTAGTAACAACAATAATGGATTCATCTAGCCACACTATGTTACTAACAACTGATGCATTATTAACTTCTTTATCACTCTTCCAATTTTATTCCAAAAAATAAGCTCTACAAACACCGATGTCTCCCAATAGCAAGTGATTCACCATCTATCACAAACAACTCTACCAAATTATGCGGAAACTTTTGATTATTAGTCAGCAAGGACAAAAAAGAGTTTTCCAAAGAGTGCCTCGACTAGAGTTGCCAAGATAAGTTATAAAATAAAGTGAACGATGCTACAATGTTATTATAATGTTCTGTGTAATTTTAATTGATTGCAACACCAACGGTCATATGCAGTGGTATAAAAGAGAGGATAATGATGAGATATTGCTCTCGATCTCTAATATCTGGTTCTTTTAACTTATTAATTTCATCCTAAAATTTTGGTTCCTTTAGAAAACCAACACACAGTTGATGATGTTTTACTATTTGTATTCTTACAAAAACCAAACACATTTATTAAATGAAATTTACAATTCCTTAATAAATTAAGAAATACTTCTACATGACCACAATTTAATTAATTTAATATAATTGAATAAAATTATTTATTAAAGAAGAAGATGGATCAACATATTAGAGGGGATGTTCCTAATCATATACCACGTATTTTGTTAAACATATAAAATAATATTATCTGCTAATAGATCATATACGATGGATTAGAGGGGAGGTTCCTAATAATATACAATGAATTTTGTTAATATATATAGGAATATTATCTGCTAATGTAATTTTCATTTTGCTTATCAAATTTTTTTTCTTCTAATATTATCACTATATTTTTTTTCGTTGAAAATACTATACACATTCAATGTATTTAGGTGTTTTTTTAAGCTTAGATGACGGCGTGTTGATTCATCCTCATCGCAACGCAAAGGTCAATGTTTTTTATGAACCATCGCAATGGTCAAATATGGCAAGAACACAAAATAGTCAAGTTTTTTTTTTATGAACCATCGCAATGGTTAAATATGTTAAGAACAAAAAAAAAGTATCACATCACATTATATAAAAGGGAGAATGAATTAGGGAGACAAATAAAGAAGATATTATTAGTCATCTCTTTCACAATTTTTTTTCTCTCGCTATATATATATGAGTGCAAACATAACAACTAAATAAAAACAAAAATCAACCAAGAGTGACAGATATAGACACCCATCGTCATCAACAAAACAAAGAGCATATTAAGTTATTAAAGTATGGTGGTCTCTCCTATTAATGGTTCTTCACCTTTGTCACATTCCAATGGCAGAACAATACCTCTCTCTACTTTCTCACGCAATTCCTTTGTCAATGTTGAGAAGTAAGTTATCTTTCTTTCCACCTCCTTTTACAAGTTATATTATTTTCGTATCCCATTATTATTATTATTATTATTATTATTAGACACAAGTTAATTATTTAAGGGGAAAAATTTGGCAGGGGTGATCCAGTGGCATTCCGGTCATATTGGGAGAAGGTGAGAGATGAATGTACGGTAGAGATCAAAGGTGACGAATGGATGAGTTACCTTGGTGATACAAACAACTTATGTTGGTATATGGTGCCACAAATGAGGGATGCAATTTTGAGGCTCCACAATGTGGTCGGTAATGCTGTCACAAAAGATAAGTTCTTAGTATTAGGGACAGGTTCTTCTCAACTCTACCAAGCTCTTCTATATGCACTATCTCCTTCAGAATCCTCTCATCGTCCCATCAATGTTGTTGCTGTTGCTCCTTATTATTCGGTAATTTATCTTTAATTTCAATTATTTTAGCTGAGTAAGATTTAGTTACAAACAATTTATTCATTTAAAAAAATATTTGTTCCTACAAATCTACTTTTCACTCTGTCCTTTGAAAATACCAAAGATATGTAGTTTGAGTCTCGTTGAATTTTTTTATGAATAACAAATATTTAAATTATATTTTTCAATTTCGAAAATTACTTCTTGAAATGGCTTGATCTAATGCTACATATAAATCATGACTTATTAGTGTTTGATCGAAAGGTTAACTGAGAACGGCGCTTGTGTTTAATTTGCAGGAATACAAAGACGCAACTGATATCTTGCAATCAAGGTTATTTCAATGGACCGGTGATGCTGCTCTGTATGATAAAGATGAACCTTACATAGAGGTTGTGACCTCCCCAAACAACCCTGATGGGACTCTTCGTGTACCGGTAGTGAACTCTCGAGTTGAAGGGAAAATCATTTATGACTTGGCCTATTACTGGCCGCAATACACTCCCATTACTGATCAGCTTGACCATGATGTTATGGTCTTCACATTCTCCAAATGCACCGGTCATGCTGGTTCGCGTATCGGGTGAGTTCGTGATATCGACCATATTCTATGTTACGCTTGTTGTTGCATTTGCAATCTTGCAACAAACTCTTATATCGATATAAAATGGGAGAAAATAAGGTCTATATAGCCGCAATTACCATTGCAATGTTTTTGCTAATAGGTTTATTTTATTTTATTTTGTGACACAGGTGGGCATTTGTAAAGGACATTGAAGTTGCTAAAAAGATGATAAGATTCACACAGTTAAACTCCATTGGCGTGTCAAGAGAATCCCAAATTCGAGCTGCTAAGATGATTGGAGTGATTTGTGATGGTTACAAAAATTTAAAGTCCATTGAATCTGATCACCTCTTTTTTGATTATAGCAAAAGACTTATGAAAGAAAGGTGGGAGAAATTTAAGACAGCTATTGAGAAAAGCAAGGTTTTTACCTTGACCAAATACCCAACTTCCTATTGTCACTTCAACAAGGACTTATCTGAGCAATACCCAGGTAATATATTTTCACCTATGAAATCTGAAAACACATGGACACCAATAGTAAATCTGAAAATGAATTAATTAAATGTGTTACATGTTTCGGTGTCATGTCAATATTAGCCACCTGACAACACTTTCTATTAAAAATGTATGAGTTACATATTTCCACAAGTTATCAGTTTTTTGTTGCTTTTTTTTCACTAAATTTTTAAAAATTCCTATACAGCTTTTGCTTGGTTGAAGTGCGTGGAGGGCATAAAAGACGGCGAGAGTTATTTGGAAAACTTGAAGATTCGTACAAGAGGAGGGGAGAGATTTGGTGTCAGTTCAAAGTATGTTAGGGTTAGCATGATTGGTACAGATGATGAGTTCAATGAATTATGTACAAGATTGTCGAATGCTAAAAGAGAATGATGTTGGAACCGTCAACAAATGTCGTATGTAGCGTTAGCTAGTTAGCTTGAGTTTCATCAAAATATATAAATATACATCATTTGTGCTATTAAGATAGAGGATGTGTGATGATTAAACAACATAGATAGGAGTCGTGGATCTTAATTATAAGTTCAATTTTGATAGAAATCGTTTATATAGAATTTAATTTTGGCCTCAACTGAGTTCATTTAGTCAATGATTTATATGTTTTAAATTCGTAGTTTGTGTTTTCTTTACAAAATTTTACGAAATATTGAATTTTTAATAACATGACATTATTGAAATCAATTTTAATAGCAAAATTTCTCCCAAAATATTTTCTATCAATAAGATTAATAGCTTTCGAAGTATTGCTGATGCATTATTTTAGCCATAAATGATACTCAAATGATCTTAAAAGTTTTTATAATGTGGCATTCTATCATTTGGCCACATTGAAAATTAGTAAATTAACATATTAAAATAATTCATTACAAACTTAGAAAACTCATAAGGACTTTTTTTTTAATAAAAATTAAGATAATTATACTATATATCCACTAAATAATAGACAAAATCATACTAATCACATTTGTAGTAACAACAATAATGGATTCATCTAGCCACACTATGTTACTAACAACTGATGCATTATTAACTTCTTTATCACTCTTCCAATTTTATTCCAAAAAATAAGCTCTACAAACACCGATGTCTCCCAATAGCAAGTGATTCACCATCTATCACAAACAACTCTACCAAATTATGCGGAAACTTTTGATTATTAGTCAGCAAGGACAAAAAAGAGTTTTCCAAAGAGTGCCTCGACTAGAGTTGCCAAGATAAGTTATAAAATAAAGTGAACGATGCTACAATGTTATTATAATGTTCTGTGTAATTTTAATTGATTGCAACACCAACGGTCATATGCAGTGGTATAAAAGAGAGGATAATGATGAGATATTGCTCTCGATCTCTAATATCTGGTTCTTTTAACTTATTAATTTCATCCTAAAATTTTGGTTCCTTTAGAAAACCAACACACAGTTGATGATGTTTTACTATTTGTATTCTTACAAAAACCAAACACATTTATTAAATGAAATTTACAATTCCTTAATAAATTAAGAAATACTTCTACATGACCACAATTTAATTAATTTAATATAATTGAATAAAATTATTTATTAAAGAAGAAGATGGATCAACATATTAGAGGGGATGTTCCTAATCATATACCACGTATTTTGTTAAACATATAAAATAATATTATCTGCTAATAGATCATATACGATGGATTAGAGGGGAGGTTCCTAATAATATACAATGAATTTTGTTAATATATATAGGAATATTATCTGCTAATGTAATTTTCATTTTGCTTATCAAATTTTTTTTCTTCTAATATTATCACTATATTTTTTTTCGTTGAAAATACTATACACATTCAATGTATTTAGGTGTTTTTTTAAGCTTAGATGACGGCGTGTTGATTCATCCTCATCGCAACGCAAAGGTCAATGTTTTTTATGAACCATCGCAATGGTCAAATATGGCAAGAACACAAAATAGTCAAGTTTTTTTTTTATGAACCATCGCAATGGTTAAATATGTTAAGAACAAAAAAAAAGTATCACATCACATTATATAAAAGGGAGAATGAATTAGGGAGACAAATAAAGAAGATATTATTAGTCATCTCTTTCACAATTTTTTTTCTCTCGCTATATATATATGAGTGCAAACATAACAACTAAATAAAAACAAAAATCAACCAAGAGTGACAGATATAGACACCCATCGTCATCAACAAAACAAAGAGCATATTAAGTTATTAAAGTATGGTGGTCTCTCCTATTAATGGTTCTTCACCTTTGTCACATTCCAATGGCAGAACAATACCTCTCTCTACTTTCTCACGCAATTCCTTTGTCAATGTTGAGAAGTAAGTTATCTTTCTTTCCACCTCCTTTTACAAGTTATATTATTTTCGTATCCCATTATTATTATTATTATTATTATTTTTAGACACAAGTTAATTATTTAAGGGGGGAAATTTGGCAGGGGTGATCCAGTGGCATTCCGGTCATATTGGGAGAAGGTGAGAGATGAATGTACGGTAGAGATCAAAGGTGACGAATGGATGAGTTACCTTGGTGATACAAACAACTTATGTTGGTATATGGTGCCACAAATGAGGGATGCAATTTTGAGGCTCCACAATGTGGTCGGTAATGCTGTCACAAAAGATAAGTTCTTAGTATTAGGGACAGGTTCTTCTCAACTCTACCAAGCTCTTCTATATGCACTATCTCCTTCAGAATCCTCTCATCGTCCCATCAATGTTGTTGCTGCTGCTCCTTATTATTCGGTAATTTATCTTTAGTTTCAATTATTTTAGCTGAGTAAGATTTAGTTACAAACAATTTATTCATTTAAAAAAATATTTGTTCCTACAAATCTACTTTTCACTTTGTCCTTTGAAAATACAAAAGATATGTATTTTGAGTCTCGTTGAATTTTTTTATGAATAACAAATATTTAAATTATATTTTTCAATTTCGAAAATTACTTCTTGAAATGGCTTGATCTAATGCTACATATAAATCATGACTTATTAGTGTTTTATCGAAAGGTTAACTGAGAACGGCGCTTGTGTTTAATTTGCGGGAATACAAAGACGCAACTGATATCTTGCAATCAAGGTTATTTCAATGGACCGGTGATGCTGCTCTGTATGATAAAGATGAACCTTACATAGAGGTTGTGACCTCCCCAAACAACCCTGATGGGACTCTTCGTGTACCGGTAGTGAACTCTCGAGTTGAAGGGAAAATCATTTATGACTTGGCCTATTACTGGCCGCAATACACTCCCATTACTGATCAGCTTGACCATGATGTTATGGTCTTCACATTCTCCAAATGCACCGGTCATGCTGGTTCGCGTATCGGGTGAGTTTGTGATATCGACCATATTCTATGTTACGCTTGTTGTTGCATTTGCAATCTTGCAACAAACTCTAATATAGATATAAAATGGGAGAAAATAAGGTCTATATAGCCGCAATTACCATTGCAATGTTTTTGCTAATAGGTTTATTTTATTTTATTTTGTGACACAGGTGGGCATTTGTAAAGGACATTGAAGTTGCTAAAAAGATGATAAGATTCACACAGTTAAACTCCATTGGCGTGTCAATAGAATCCCAAATTCGAGCTGCTAAGATGATTGGAGTGATTTGTGATGGTTACAAAAATTTAAAGTCCATTGAATCTGATCACCTCTTTTTTGATTATAGCAAAAGACTCATGAAAGAAAGGTGGGAGAAATTTAAGACAGCTATTGAGAAAAGCAAGGTTTTTACCTTGACCAAATACCCAACTTCCTATTGTCACTTCAACAAGGACTTATCTGAGCAATACCTGAAGGTGTGAAAACACAAGAAGGGGGGGGTTGAATTGTGTTTTAGCCAAGTTCAATCTTTTTCAAGTTCTTAACTCAACTACGTTAGCAGCGGAAAAATAACACAATAAAAACAAAAGAGAGAGAGAGATCACACAAGCAATTTATACTGGTTCCTCTCACAAAACGAGAGTAGTCCAGTCCCCTTGCACTTCCAAGGGATTTCACTATAATCACACAAGATTACACTTGCTCAAGCACACAAGCAAGAGACTTCTCAACAATGCTCAAGCACACAAGCTTAAGACTTCACACTTAAACACACAAGTTTAAGTTTCACACTTAAGCACACAAGCTTAAGTTTCCTCAAGAAAAAGTTAAGTATATAAAAATATACAAATGCTCTTAGATGAACCTAAAGAGAGCAAATACTGATAGTACAGAATATTTGGCTAAAGTGCAAAAACACTTGATGAGAGGTTCAGAGCTTGTATACACAGAGTTCAGAGTTTGTTCAGCGCACGTTCAATTCTTGATAATAATATGTTGTTGTAGCTGAATCTTCTAGTATATATACCACTAGAAAAGAGTCGTTGCAAAAGGAACCGTTGGAGTTGATAAACTTTTGTCTCCAAGCAGTCTGTCTTGATGCAGTTTGGTTGTATCCAAAACTA
This sequence comes from Trifolium pratense, assembly GCF_020283565.1. Taxonomy (NCBI): domain Eukaryota; kingdom Viridiplantae; phylum Streptophyta; class Magnoliopsida; order Fabales; family Fabaceae; genus Trifolium; species Trifolium pratense. The sequence goes on from NC_060065.1 coordinate 40,634,944, forward strand.
AGAAAGAGTTTCAGATACTTTGACTACTGCAGAGTGGACTTTCCTTATTCAGCTAACAAAACTGAAAACCCACGTTCTCAAGTTAGGACAGACAGAATAGAGGTGGCTGAACTGATCAGACTTGAAAGGTCCTTTTCTTCATTGGTAGAAGAGTTGACTAGTAAAGGGAATCTTCACAGCTTTCAAAGAGATCTTCAGAGTTTGATGAAGCTTGTAGACAGACAAGAAGTTCTGAAGTCTTCATCCTCTGAACGTTGTAACCTCTGAAGTCCAACATCTTCTGAGCGCTTGTGAACTTCTGAATTCACATCCTCTGAACTTCACTCAGAGCTTATATGATGCTTATATCTGCGCACTTAAAATAAATTTTTAGTCCTTCCAATTTGTTAATTAATACTTTGTTATCATCAAAACCTTTATATATATTTAGGGGCAGACATTTTTAAATCAATTTTGTTCCAACAATCTCCCCCTTTTTGATGATGACAAACATCAGTATTAATTGACAATTGTTGTTAAATTAACTTATCATGTTTCTCTTAGGTTTATGAGGTTTGCAAGCTCCCCCTAAGATTGATACTTCATAAAGTCTGATCTTTATGTTTTATCCATGATATTTTAATTTAGTATAAGATTAAGATGGTTAGAAATAAAACAAATTTCATGTCTTTCTTCAGAGTGAGAGGTTTGCAAGCTCTCCCCCTAAGTCTCATAAGACTAAGTTAAAATTGCACTCTTAACTTATCCTTACTTATGAAATTTATTTTAGTTTCAACTAACTTAGTCTCCGCATTAAATTACGTAAAACAACTTAAAAGTAACAATTTTTAACATAACAGATAAAAGCGAGATAAAAGGCGTGGTTTCAGTTTTGAAACTTATCAATTAATGCGTAACTACTCCCCCTTTTGTCATTATCAAAAAGTAAAAAAATTTATATAACCAAGACAGTCAAAGAAGAAGAGTGGTTGTTACAAAGGTGAATTAATATCAAAGACGAAAACCAACGCGCTCAAAGGTTTATAAAAAGGTGAACATGCCTGCTTCACGTAAAAACAAGAATAAACAAGTGAAGCAAGAGAGATTGGGAATAATGAAAAGATTTAGTCTACGCATCGCAGAGTTTAAGAGAAAGAAAGACGAAGAGAAACGCGAAAACGATGAAAAAGATAAAGAAGACAACAAGATACCACAAGATGCTGAGATCATAAACATCTCATCAGATTCTGAAACTGAAGAGAATGAAGATGATGCTGACTATGTTGAGTTCTTAGCTAGCTATGTTCCAGAAGAAGAACAAGAAGAAGAAGAACAAGAGCAAAACCCAGATCCCATAGAAATTTCATCAGATGATGCTGAGGAGAAATCAGAGATTTCTTCTGAGTTTTATCCATCTGATTAGGATTAGGTTGTCTTTTTCTTTTTCTTGTTACCAATGTACTCAATCATTGTTGGAGCATAAAAAATTTTCGTTTTAAAGAGCATCTTGTGTTCTTATGTTCTTATTTATCAAGAAAATATAAATATCTAGTGAACATAAAATAAGTAATCAAGCAAAACATAAACAAAATCTTGAAATAGATAAACCAGAAAAAGTGTTCAGAAGGTAAACAAGGAAATAAACATGACAAAATAAGCAAGCAAAACATAAAAATATGAAGAAAATGTGCATAGAATCCTAGGGTTTCTTAAGAAAGGCTAAGAGTTGGTCGAATTTGTCATTCAGAGAACCCACGTTGGAAACCAGTCCATCTACTTTGGATTCCAAGTGGAGGTGAGCTGCTCTTTGCCTTTCCAAACCTTCTTGCTGCTCCCTCAGAGCTTCTTGAAAGATCTGCAACTGATCAGTAACCATAGGAGCTTGATCTTGAACCAAAGGCACTTGTTCTTCAACCAAAGGTGCCTTGCCTTTATCAGAGGGTTCACCTTCCTCTGGATAGTCAATCATCAGCACATCCTCTTGATTCTGAGAAGCCAGCACATCATCTTCTGAAATATCCTCTTGGTGCAACTCATTTGCCAACTGGGCAACTCTTGCAGCAGCTTCTTCTAACCTTTCAGACTCAGATCTCTGATCTTCAAGACTCTGAAATAGCTTGGAGTCTATCCAGATGACTTTGAAAGCGTTCAGACGTTGTTCAGCATCAGCAAGTGCTTCCAGCTTAGCACGTTCAGATTTAGCATGATTAAAAGTGGTTAACCTTTTCAATTCAGCCCTAGCCATACTCTCCCTCATGAAGCTTATTACATCCAAGTCTCTTCTTCCAACTACAGCCTTAATTTTCTCAGCAGCACCATCCAAAGCATTGCAAATCCTTGCCTTAATGCTTGAAACTTCCAAGTCCACATCAGAAGGACAAACTAGAAACCTGTCCTTAAGCAAAGATAATCTAACCAAGTCTTCATGAAACTGAGTGGATAGATTACCAAAAGGGTTGGATGATGATGGTGAAGGATTGGGAATGGTAGAGAGAGTAGGTGTTTCAGTAGCAGGGTTGTCAGTAATCACAACTTCTGCATCTGAAGGCTTGGGAGCACAAGTGTGAATACGCTCAGGAGAAGCATGTTCAGCACTTGGGTTAGGATGGGGTTCAGGGGTTGGTTCTGATGATGAAATGTCAGAAGTTGATTCAGGGTAAATATGCTCAGGGGATGGTTCAGGAGATTTGTGTTCAGCTGTTGGTTCAGGAGATTTGTGTGGAGAGGGTTGTTTTGTGGGAGAGATTTGTTTAGTGACAGGAATAGGTGATTTTGGTTCAGATGATGGAATGGTAGGTGTTTCTTTTTGGGGTTGAGGTTGAGGTGATTTAGGTTTGGGAGGTGATGAAGGCTTCTAGGTGAAAGTTTGATTGTTAAGAGGGTCTGGACTAAGATGTTTTTCTAGTTCAGATAGGGGGTTATCAGAGGTTGGAATATCAGAGGTTGGTAAAACAGTTCTGAGAGGTTTGGTGTAACCTATTCCAATCTCATTTTCATTAAAGACATATTTAGTAGACTTACCTTTATCTTTAGAAAGAGGAACAGGTCTTCTACGAAGTCTTTCAGCAAGTGTCTCTTCATCAGACTCAGTCTCATCTTCAGACGTAGATCCTTCAGATGAACTGTCTACTTCAACAACAACAGGCTCTTTTGAAGCTCCTTCAGCAGCCTTGGTAGCAGATTCTTCATGCTTCCTCTTAGTCCTTTGCTCAGCCATAGATTGTTCAACTTTAACTTTCTTCTGAGCCAAAAGATCTGGCTTAGGTAGATCATCTTGAGCTTCAGCCTTTCTCTTTGGTTTCCTCTTAGGATTATACAGATTTACAGGAGCAGGAGGAACCATACTCCTATCAACAACAAAACCTTCTTGTCTGAGCACTTCTAAATAGTCCTGAATTACATGCTCAGCATCAGCTTCAGAAATAACAGGGTAGCCTTCAACATACAGACGATTTTCAAGCCTAACAGACAATTCTTTAGGAGGAGCAACAGGCTTAGATGCAATCAAACGCATCTTGGATAGAAAACTAGCATTCAGAATCTCTGGATAAAACTTCTTCTGAACTAGTTCTGGATGGAACTTCTGCAGGTTCTGAATCACGTGACCTTGATATAGAAGATCTGACAACAACCTGGGATAAACTATAGTAGTTTTCCTCTGAGACTTACTCGCAAAAATTGCTTCACAAATTCGTTCAAAAAAGTAATCTCCAAGATTAACTCTCTTCCTTGTCAGAAGGAAATATAACAAATGACGATGCGTCCAGGAGATTGTATCAGTCCCTCCAACTCTTGGACTGATAGAAGCAAGGATTATCTTGAACAAAACTCTGCACTCGTCAGTCAATCCTTTGACTTTCCCTTTCAGCTTGAAGTCAGTGCAGATGAGATGCAGAAGATCATCTCTATATCTGGTATCCTTTTCAAAAACATCTAACTCTATCCCAGAGTTAGGTAGACCAAGAAGAGCATTAAAATGAATTGGTGAGAAAGCCATATTCATCCCACAGATGTTAGACCTAATCTGAACACCTGTATATTCCAGCAAGCCCATTTCCTTCCTAGTTTTACCCTTTAGACTAGGATTCCTCTCAATAGCAGCAATCTCTTCCTTCTTTGCTTCATGTTTATCAAACACTCTTGCTTTCATCCAAAATTTCTTAAGCAAGTCCGGGTAGATAGGACCGTTAAGCATGTCGAAGTACTTATCCCATCCTTGTGATGTAAAGTACTGCTTAACTTCAAAGCCGTTTGCAGAAAGACTATCAAAGTCCACAATCTTCTCAGACAGAAACGTGAGTTCAGATTCTGGAAACTCCATCTCGTTCCCAACAATTTGAAGATTCTTGAACATAAATGGTGGAATCTTTGTTGAAGAAGATGACGAAGGTCCAGCCATGTTGGAGATTAGGGTAGGGTTTGGAAAACTAACGAGAGAGAAAGAAATTGTGTTGGAGGTTTAGAGAGAATATGAAAGTGTAGGTTGTGAAAGTGAATAGTGTGCAAGTGTATTGTGTAAGTTTATTTAAATGAGTACAGTTAACATGAAAATAGCAAATTTGGGAAGTTACGCTAATTGACAGAAAGTTGAATACCAAAAATCATCATTAACCACCCACTACCTGACACACGTAGACCACGTGCAGAAATTTACTCGGTAACTGCTATTTTAATGGACAACTGTTCAGCAGTGAATACTGAACGTTTCTCACTTAAATAGTTCAGAGCCTCTGAGTTATTTAAAATTCACTATCAGAGTCAAGTACTTCAGAGCTTGTGTTTCAGATGTTCTGAATCATAAGTTCTGATATACATAACCTCTTACACTTTAATTGCCAAAAAAAATTTTCATTCAGAGATTGAAAACATGTTCAGATGTTTCTTTATAAAATCAAATCTTTCAACAGATAAGGCTTTAGTAAATATGTCAGCCCATTGATTTTCAGTATCAACAAACTTAATATCTATAATGCCTCTCTGAACATAATCTCTGATAAAATGGTGTTTAATTTCAATATGTTTGGCTCTAGAGTGTAGAATAGGATTTTTAGATAAATGAATGGCTGCAGTATTATCACAATATAAAGGAATATTGTTACTGCTTACCTGATAATCTTCTAACTGATATTTTAGCCAGAGTAGTTGTGTGCAACACTTAGCTGCTGAAATGTATTCTGCTTCTGCTGTAGACAACGCTATAGTAGTTTGTCTCTTACTAGCCCAGGAGATAAGGTTTTCACCAACAAATTGACAATTGCCACTTGTGGATTTTCTTTCAATTTTATCCCCAGCATAGTCAGCATCACAGAATCCATTTAGCACATAATCATTGGATTTCTTATAGAGAAGTCCAAGATTAGTTGTTCCTTTCAGATACCTAAAGATTCTCTTTACAGCTGTAAGATGAGATTCTCTTGGATCTGACTGGAATCTTGCACATAAGCAAACACTGAATAAAATATCTGGTCTAGAGGCTGTCAGATAGAGTAGGGAACCAATCATACCTCTGTAGACCTTTTGATCTACCTTTCCTTCATCATCTGATTTGCCCATGTTGGTAGTTGGATGCATAGGAGTATTCATTGTCTTGCAGTCATCTAAATTGAATTTCTTCAGAAGTTCTTTAGTGTATTTTGATTGATGAACATAAGTTCCTTCCTTCTTCTGATTGATTTGAATTCCAAGAAAGAATTTCAACTCTCCCATCATGCTCATTTCAAATTCATCCTGCATTATCTTAGAAAAATTCTTGCACAAAGCAGCATTAGTTGAACCAAAAATAATATCATCAACATAAATTTGAATGATTAAAATGTCTTCTTTGGTTGTCTTTCTAAAGAGTGTGCAGTCAACTTTTCCTTTCTCAAAACCTTTTTCAAGAAGAAAATTACTGAGTCTATCATACCAAGCTCTTGGAGCTTGTTTCAGACCATACAGTGATTTCTTCAGTTTAAAAACATGTTCTGGGTTTGAGATATCTTCAAAACCAGGAGGTTGCTTAACATACACTTCTTCAGAAATGAAACCATTTAAGAAGGCACTTTTAACATCCATCTGATACAAGGTTATTCCATGATTAACAGCATAAGATAGAAGTAACCTGATTGCTTCAAGTCTAGCAACTGGTGCAAAGGTTTCAGTATAGTCAATCCCCTCTTGTTGACTATAACCTTGTGCAACCAATCTAGCCTTGTTCCTTACCACTTCACCTTGTTCATTCAGCTTGTTTCTGAATACCCATTTTGTTCCAATAATGTTCTTGTGTGAAGGTTTAGGCACTAGAGTCCATACATCATTCCTTTGGAATTGATTCAGCTCTTCTTGCATTGCTACAATCCAAGCATCATCCTTCAGAGCTTCATCAATCTTTGAAGGTTCCATCATTGAGATAAGACCAACTAATGATTCCTCATTTCTCAGTTGAGATCTTGTCTTCCTTGGACTATCCTTGTTGCCTAATATCAGTTCCTCTGGATGTGATGATTTGTATTTGAAAGTATTTCTTGGGGGCTCATCATCTTCAGACTCATCAACATCATGTTCAGCAGATGCTTCAGTTCTTGGTTGTTCAGAGTCTGTAGGAACTATTGTGTTCAGAGGTACTTCAGAGAATGGATGTTCTGAGTAGTTTGGAATATCTGAATATTGATCCTCTGATACCTGAAATCTAGACAAACCTTCCACAAGCTCTGACACTTGGTCAGGCTCTTTGTCATCAAATTTGACATGCATACTTTCTTCCACAGTGTGTGTTTCAGAAATATACAGTCTGTATGCTTTTGAGCGCTCAGAGTATCCTATAAAGATACCCTTATAGCCTCTAGCATCAAATTTCTTTAGATGGACTTTGTTATTTAAGATGTAACACGTACATCCAAACTGATGAAAATAAGAAATATCAGGTTTTCTTCCTTTGAACAATTCATAAGCAGTTTTGTTCAACTTAGATCTGATATAGATTCTATTTTGAACATAACATGCTGTGTTTACAGCTTCTGCCCATAAAAACTTTGCTACATTTGTTTCATGCATCATGGTTCTGGCCATTTCTTGCAGAGTTCTATTCTTCCTTTCTACCACCCCATTTTGTTGAGGAGTTCTAGGAGAAGAGAATTCATGCAGAATGCCATATTTTTCACAAAAGCTTTCAAAAGGTTCATTTTCAAATTCTCCACCATGATCACTTCTAACTTTTAAAATAGTGTAGCCTTTTTCATTCTGAATTTGTTTGCAGAAGATGCTAAACTCATCATAAGCTTCATCTTTTGTTCTTAGGAATTTTACCCAAGTCCATCTACTATAATCATCAACAATTACTAATCCATACTTCTTTCCATTGATTGAAGCAGTGTTAACTGGTCCAAAAAGATCAATGTGAAGAAGTTCCAATGGTCTTGAGGTAGAAACAATGTTCTTAGGTTTAAAAGATGATTTTGTAATCTTTCCTTTTTGACATGAACCACAAAGTGTGTTTGAGTGATATTTGATTTTAGGTAAACCTCTGACAAGGTCAAGCTTACTAAGCTTAGAGATTAACCTCCAGTTAGCATGGCCTAACCTCTTATGCCAGATCCATTTTTCTTCACTCAAGGTCAAAAGACACATCACTTTTTGTTCATTCAAATCAGAAAGATTAATTTTATAGACATTGTTCTTTCTCAGACCTTTGAATATAATGGAGTTATCAGATTGTTTAGACACAGTACATGATTCCTTATTAAAGACAACTACATAACCATTGTCGCAAAATTGACTTATGCTCAATAGATTATGCTTAAGTCCATCAACTAACCAAACATCATTAATAGATAGGGAGGAATTACCTACTGTACCTGTACCTATTATCTTTCCTTTCTGATTTCCTCCAAAGCCAACAGAACCTCCTTCTTTCATGGTTAGCTTGGAAAACAGTTGTTTGTCACCAGTCATGTGCCTTGAACACCCACTATCCAGATACCATGAGTGTTTCATGATATTTCTTTGAGTGGCAGGCTGTATGAGAAACAACTTTAATCACTAAGATGGAACTCTTTATCATAGTTAATGATAAAGTCATCCCAATATTCTTCCTCTTCATTTATCAAGTTCTGATTATTAACTTGAGAACTTGTCAGCCATTGGTCTAGGACATAAGCCCTTCTTCCTTTGCATAGGACTTGTTTCCATACTCTAGGTAGGACATATCCTTTCCTAGTTGGTAAATCTGAATGATACATAATTTCAGCTTTTGGTACCCATCTTCTGGGTCCACGCTTGTTAGTCCACGAATGTTTACTGTGTTGTTGAGTGTGAGAGAAAGATTTTGGTTTGGAATAATAACTCTTTTGAAAATGTTTCTTAGTTTGAGTTCTGTTATTATTCCAGGACTTGGATTGTTTATGCTTCCAGAGTTTGTATTTATCACCAGTCCATTGATTTGACTGGTTATATTTACTGACTCTAGAATCATAAATAACCTTAGTCCTATGTTGCCTCTGAGGTTTGAGGTTTGACTTTCTTTTAAGAACTTCTGAGCCTTTAGGTTGACTTTTCTCATGAACTAGAATTCCTCTGGTTCCAGAAGTTGAAGCCTCAGATTTTGAAACTTTCAGAACATCTGAACTAATACTGTCAAGTTCTGAATAGCTTTTATCTTCTGAGCTTTTCTTCCCAGATCCTGAGGAACTTGGTTCCTCTGAGTTGTCATTTCCTAAATCTTTCAGATTATTGTCCTCATCTTCCAGAGTACCAAATTTCTTTCCTTCTTCACTCTGGGGTACAACATAGTAAACCCAAGATTTTCCAACCTTTTTGGGATAGGTCTTTAGCTTTGAATATGTTCTACCATATTCATAGCCAAGTCCCTCTCCTCTATGTCTCATGACATTATAAACAAGATTAGCAGCTTTGCTCTTACCAAGGTTGAGATGCACAAACTGTTGAAGAGCTATTTCTTGCTCATCAATAGGTTTGTGACAGACAGCACAACCCTTTTCAAAGTCATTTACTCTATTCAGAGTTTCTTGATATAGACCTTGAAAATGTTCTGCTTGTTCAGTCAGAGTGTTGAGCTTTTCTTGAAAAACTTTTTGTTTACTTAACACTCTGAGATGTTTCTCAATGACCTTGTTAAGTGCAGTTATAAGTTGAGATTTAGAACAGTCAGAAAATACCTCATCAGTTACTTCTGAATCTGATTCTGATTCATCGTCTGAGTCTGTATCTGAGTCAGTTGAAGCCATCAGGGCTAGATTTGCCTCTTCTTCTTCCTCAACTTCTTCCTCAGATGATAGCTCTTCAAAGGTAGCCATCAGACTCTTTCTCAGTTTACTCTTGAATTGTTGCTTCTTTGAGCTGTATCTTTTGCTTTTGTCTTTAGCAGACATTTCTGGACAATCAGCAATAAAGTGTCCTGGCTTCTTACAGTTGAAGCAGTTCTTCTGATCATCCTTTTTGCTGACAAAATTTCTGGAGCTGTTTCCTCTGAAATTTCTTTTGTTAAATCTGTTCCATTGCTGAAACTTGGTGAATAAAGCAAACTCATCCTCATTCATCTCATCCTCTTGACCATCAGCAGAAGATTCTTCTTCAATATCAAGAAGCTGAGTCTTAAGAGCCTTAGAAGTAGTCTTAGTTGACTGTAAAGCCACTGACTTAGACTTCTTCTTAGTTTCTGAGTCAGCATCCAGAACCATCTCATGGCTTCTGAGATTGCTTATCAGAGCTTCAAGACTCAGAGTCTTGAGATTTTGAGCTTCCTCTATTGCAGTGACCTTAGGTCTCCAAGCAATAGGAAGACTTCTCAGAATCTTCTGAACATGGTCATAGGTTGAATAACTTCTCTTAAGAGCTTTAAGACCAGATACAAGGATTTGAAACCTTGTAAACATAGTCTCAATGTTTTCATCTTGTTGCATAGTGAAAAGTTCATATTGCCTTATCAAAAGACTAGCTTTAGCCTCTTGAACCTTTTCATTACCATCATAGGTAGCACACATAGAATCAAAGATAGATTTAGCAGTGGACTTGTTCTCTATTCTGACATAATCCTCATGTCTAATAGCACCAACAACAATGTCCTTTACTCTATGATGCTTAGTGTAGATTTTTAAGTTAGCTGGTGTGAGTAACTTTCTATGCTCAATGGACAATCTTCCATGTTCATTTAAGTTTTCAAAAGTTACTCCCAACTCAACCAAATCCCACAACTCATGATCAATAGCAGTAATATTGCTATACAATCTCTCTTTCCACCACTCAAATAATGATGCATCACCATTGAATATAGGGGCTTTTCTGTTGCCACTATGTTCATGTGATTCATTACTCAAGTAGTCAAAGCCAAAAGCATTTCTAGGACCACCACCAGCTCCACTGGCCTCACCTTCACCAGTAGTTCTAGTACTACTATCATCTCCTCCAGACATAGTGTTTTCACAAGATCTTTACTGTCTCACTGTTAAGTGAAAGTAACAGACCAGGCGCTCTGATGCCAATTGAAGGTGTGAAAACACAAGAAGGGGGGGGTTGAATTGTGTTTTAGCCAAGTTCAATCTTTTTCAAGTTCTTAACTCAACTACGTTAGCAGCGGAAAAATAACACAATAAAAACAAAAGAGAGAGAGAGATCACACAAGCAATTTATACTGGTTCCTCTCACAAAACGAGAGTAGTCCAGTCCCCTTGCACTTCCAAGGGATTTCACTATAATCACACAAGATTACACCTGCTCAAGCACACAAGCAAGAGACTTCTCAACAATGCTCAAGCACACAAGCTTAAGACTTCACACTTAAACACACAAGTTTAAGTTTCACACTTAAGCACACAAGCTTAAGTTTCCTCAAGAAAAAGTTAAGTATATAAAAATATACAAATGCTCTTAGATGAACCTAAAGAGAGCAAATACTGATAGTACAGAATATTTGGCTAAAGTGCAAAAACACTTGATGAGAGGTTCAGAGCTTGTATACACAGAGTTCAGAGTTTGTTCAGCGCACGTTCAATTCTTGATAATAATATGTTGTTGTAGCTGAATCTTCTAGTATATATACCACTAGAAAAGAGTCGTTGCAAAAGGAACCGTTGGAGTTGATAAACTTTTGTCTCCAAGCAGTCTGTCTTGATGCAGTTTGGTTGTATCCAAAACTAAGAAAGAGTTTCAGATACTTTGACTACTGCAGAGTGGACTTTCCTTATTCAGCTAACAAAACTGAAAACCCACGTTCTCAAGTTAGGACAGACAGAATAGAGGTGGCTGAACTGATCAGACTTGAAAGGTCCTTTTCTTCATTGGTAGAAGAGTTGACTAGTAAAGGGAATCTTCACAGCTTTCAAAGAGATCTTCAGAGTTTGATGAAGCTTGTAGACAGACAAGAAGTTCTGAAGTCTTCATCCTCTGAACGTTGTAACCTCTGAAGTCCAACATCTTCTGAGCGCTTGTGAACTTCTGAATTCACATCCTATGAACTTCACTCAGAGCTTATATGATGCTTATATCTGCGCACTTAAAATAAATTTTTAGTCCTTCCAATTTGTTAATTAATACTTTGTTATCATCAAAACCTTTATATATATTTAGGGGCAGACATTTTTAAATCAATTTTGTTCCAACAATACCCAGGTAATATATTTTCACCTATGAAATCTGAAAACACATGGACACCAATAGTAAATCTGAAAATGAATTAATTAAATGTGTTACATGTTTCGGTGTCATGTCAATATTAGCCACCTGACAACACTTTCTATTAAAAATGTATGAGTTACATATTTCCACAAGTTATCAGTTTTTTGTTGCTTTTTTTTTCACTAAATTTTTAAAAATTCCTATACAGCTTTTGCTTGGTTGAAGTGCGTGGAGGGGATAAAAGAAGGCGAGAGTTATTTGGAAAACTTGAAGATTCGTACAAGAGGAGGGGAGAGATTTAGTGTCAGTTCAAAGTATGTTAGGGTTAGCATGATTGGTACAGATGATGAGTTCAATGAATTATGTACAAGATTGTCAAATGCTAAAAGAGAATGATGTTGGAACCTTCAAAAAATGTCGTATGTATCGTTAGCTAGTTAGCATGAGTTTCATCAAAATATATAAATATACATCATTTGTGCTATTAAGATAGAGGATGTGTGATGATTAAACAACATAGATAGGAGTCGTGGATCTTAATTATAAGTTCAATTTTGATAGAAATCGTTTATATAGAATTTAATTTTGGCCTCAACTGAGTTCATTTAGTCAATGATTTATATGTTTTAAATTCATAGTTTGTGTTTTCTTTACAAAATTTTACGAAATATTGAATTTTTAATAACATGACATTATTGAAATCAATTTTAATAGCAAAATTTCTCCCAAAATATTTTCTATCAATAAGATTAATAGCTTTCGAAGTATTGCTGATGCATTATTTTAGCCATAAATGATACTCAAATGATCTTAAAAGTTTTTATAATGTGGCATTCTATCATTTGGCCACATTGAAAATTAGTAAATTAACATATTAAAATAATTCATTACAAACTTAGAAAACTCGTAAAGACATTTTTTTTTAATAAAAATTAAGATAATTAAAATATATATCCACTAAATAATAGACAAAATCATACTAATCACATTTGTAGTAACAACAATAATGGATTCATCTAGCCACACTATGTTACTAACAACTGATGCATTATTAACTTCTTTATCACTCTTCCAATTTTATTCCAAAAAATAAGCTCTACAATCACCGATGTCTCCCAATAGCAAATGATTCACCATCTATCACAAACAACTCTACCAAATTATGCGGAAACTTTTGATTATTAGTCAGCAAGGACAAAAAAGAGTTTTCCAAAGAGTGCCTCGACTAGAGTTGCCAAGATAAGTTGTAAAATAAAGTGAACGATGCTACAATGTTATTATAATGTTCTGTGTAATTTTAATTGATTGCAACACCAACGGTCATATGCAGTGGTATAAAAGAGGGGATAATGATGAGATATTGCTCTCGATCTCTAATATCTGGTTCTTTTAACTTATTAATTTCATCCTAAAATTTTGGTTCCTTTAGAAAACCAACACACAGTTGATGATGTTTTACTATTTGTATTCTTACAAAAACCAAACACATTTATTAAATGAAATTTACAATTCCTTAATAAATTAAGAAATACTTCTACATGACCAGAATTTAATTAATTTAATATAATTGAATAAAATTATTTATTAAAGAAGAAGATGGATCAACATATTAGAGGGGATGTTCCTAATCATATACCACGTATTTTGTTAAACATATAAAATAATATTATCTGCTAATGGATCATATACGATGGATTAGAGGGGAGGTTCCTAATAATATACAATGAATTTTGTTAATATATATAGGAATATTATCTGCTAATGTAATTTTCATTTTGCTTATCAAATTTTTTTTTTCTAATATTATCACTATATTTTTTTTCGTTGAAAATACTATACACATTCAATGTATTTAGGTGTTTTTTTAAGCTTAGATGACGGCGTGTTGATTCATCCTCATCGCAACGCAAAGGTCAATGTTTTTTATGAACCATCGCAATGGTCAAATATGGCAAGAACACAAAATAGTCAAGTTTTTTTTTATGAACCATCGCAATGGTTAAATATGTTAAGAACAAAAAAAAAGTATCACATCACATTATATAAAAGGGAGAATGAATTAGGGAGACAAATAAAGAAGATATTATTAGTCATCTCTTTCACAATTTTTTTTCTCTCGCTATATATATATGAGTGCAAACATAACAACTAAATAAAAACAAAAATCAACCAAGAGTGACAGATATAGACACCCATCGTCATCAACAAAACAAAGAGCATATTAAGTTATTAAATTATGGTGGTCTCTCCTATTAATGGTTCTTCACCTTTGTCACATTCCAATGGCAGAACAATACCTCTCTCTACTTTCTCACGCAATTCCTTTGTCAATGTTGAGAAGTAAGTTATCTTTCTTTCCACCTCCTTTTACAAGTTATATTATTTTCGTATCCCATTATTATTTTTATTATTATTATTATTTTTAGACACAAGTTAATTATTTAAGGGGAAAAATTTGGCAGGGGTGATCCAGTGGCATTCCGGTCATATTGGGAGAAGGTGAGAGATGAATGTACGGTAGAGATCAAAGGTGACGAATGGATGAGTTACCTTGGTGATACAAACAACTTATGTTGGTATATGGTGCCACAAATGAGGGATGCAATTTTGAGGCTCCACAATGTGGTCGGTAATGCTGTCACAAAAGATAAGTTCTTAGTATTAGGGACAGGTTCTTCTCAACTCTACCAAGCTCTTCTATATGCACTATCTCCTTCAGAATCCTCTCATCGTCCCATCAATGTTGTTGCTGCTGCTCCTTATTATTCGGTAATTTATCTTTAGTTTCAATTATTTTAGCTGAGTAAGATTTAGTTACAAACAATTTATTCATTTAAAAAAATATTTGTTCCTACAAATCTACTTTTCACTTTGTCCTTTGAAAATACAAAAGATATGTAGTTTGAGTCTCGTTGAATTTTTTTATGAATAACAAATATTTAAATTATATTTTTCAATTTCGAAAATTACTTCTTGAAATGGCTTGATCTAATGCTACATATAAATCATGACTTATTAGTGTTTGATCGAAAGGTTAACTGAGAACGGCGCTTGTGTTTAATTTGCAGGAATACAAAGACGCAACTGATATCTTGCAATCAAGGTTATTTCAATGGACCGGTGATGCTGCTCTGTATGATAAAGATGAACCTTACATAGAGGTTGTGACCTCCCCAAACAACCCTGATGGGACTCTTCGTGTACCGGTAGTGAACTCTCGAGTTGAAGGGAAAATCATTTATGACTTGGCCTATTACTGGCCGCAATACACTCCCATTACTGATCAGCTTGACCATGATGTTATGGTCTTCACATTCTCCAAATGCACCGGTCATGCTGGTTCGCGTATCGGGTGAGTTCGTGATATCGACCATATTCTATGTTACGCTTGTTGTTGCATTTGCAATCTTGCAACAAACTCTTATATAGATATAAAATGGGAGAAAATAAGGTCTATATAGCCGCAATTACCATTGCAATGTTTTTGCTAATAGGTTTATTTTATTTTATTTTGTGACACAGGTGGGCATTTGTAAAGGACATTGAAGTTGCTAAAAAGATGATAAGATTCACACAGTTAAACTCCATTGGCGTGTCAAGAGAATCCCAAATTCGAGCTGCTAAGATGATTGGAGTGATTTGTGATGGTTACAAAAATTTAAAGTCCATTGAATCTGATCACCTCTTTTTTGATTATAGCAAAAGACTTATGAAAGAAAGGTGGGAGAAATTTAAGACAGCTATTGAGAAAAGTAAGGTTTTTACCTTGACCAAATACCCAACTTCCTATTGTCACTTCAACAAGGACTTATCTGAGCAATACCCAGGTAATATATTTTCACCTATGAAATCTGAAAACACATGGACACCAATAGTAAATCTGAAAATGAATTAATTAAATGTGTTACATGTTTCGGTGTCATGTCAATATTAGCCACCTGACAACACTTTCTATTAAAAATGTATGAGTTACATATTTCCACAAGTTATCAGTTTTTTGTTGCTTTTTTTTTCACTAAATTTTTAAAAATTCCTATACAGCTTTTGCTTGGTTGAAGTGCGTGGAGGGGATAAAAGAAGGCGAGAGTTATTTGGAAAACTTGAAGATTCGTACAAGAGGAGGGGAGAGATTTGGTGTCAGTTCAAAGTATGTTAGGGTTAGCATGATTGGTACAGATGATGAGTTCAATGAATTATGTACAAGATTGTCAAATGCTAAAAGAGAATGATGTTGGAACCTTCAAAAAATGTCGTATGTATCGTTAGCTAGTTAGCATGAGTTTCATCAAAATATATAAATATACATCATTTGTGCTATTAAGATAGAGGATGTGTGATGATTAAACAACATAGATAGGAGTCGTGGATCTTAATTATAAGTTCAATTTTGATAGAAATCGTTTATATAGAATTTAATTTTGGCCTCAACTGAGTTCATTTAGTCAATGATTTATATGTTTTAAATTCGTAGTTTGTGTTTTCTTTACAAAATTTTACGAAATATTGAATTTTTAATAACATGACATTATTGAAATCAATTTTAATAGCAAAATTTCTCCCAAAATATTTTCTATCAATAAGATTAATAGCTTTCGAAGTATTGCTGATGCATTATTTTAGCCATAAATGATACTCAAATGATCTTAAAAGTTTTTATAATGTGGCATTCTATCATTTGGCCACATTGAAAATTAGTAAATTAACATATTAAAATAATTCATTACAAACTTAGAAAACTCGTAAGGACTTTTTTTTTAATAAAAATTAAGATAATTATACTATATATCCACTAAATAACAGACAAAATCATACTAATCACATTTGTAGTAACAACAATAATGGATTCATCTAGCCGCACTATGTTACTAACAACTGATGCATTATTAATTTCATTATCACTCTTCCAATTTTATTCCAAAAAATAAGCTCTACAATCACCGATGTCTCCCAATAGCAAGTGATTCACCATCTATCACAAACAACTTTACCAAATTATGCAGAAAATTTTGATTATTAGTCAGCAAGGACAAAAAAGAGTTTTCCAAAGAGTGCCTCGACTAGAGTTGCCAAGATAAGTTATAAATTAAAGTGAACGATGCTACAATGTTATTATAATGTTCTGTGTAATTTTAATTGATTGCAACACCAACGGTCATATGCAGTGGTATAAAGAGGGGATAATGATGAGATATTGCTCTCGATCTCTAATATCTGGTTCTTTTAACTTATTAATTTCATCCTAAAATTTTGGTTCTTTTAAAAAACCAACACACAGTTGATGATGTTTTACTATTTGTATTCTTACAAAAACCAAACACATTTATTAAATGAAATTTACAATTCCTTAATAAATTAAGAAATACTTCTACATAACCACAATTTAATTAATTTAATATAATTGAATAAAATTATTTATTAAAGAAGAAGATGCATCAACATATTAGAGGGGATGTTCCTAATCATATACCACGTATTTTGTTAAACATATAAAATAAGAAGAGGGATCCGTTGACTCCAGGAGTAAGTCTCCATTAACTTACTCCGCTTTATAACTCGATATCGGCATTACATTTCTTCAATCCAACCGTTGAATTCAAAAATCTCATTGAGTAGATCAACTCCACAAATTTTTATAAAAATTCAGAACCATTTGATATTTTTTCTGATAACTTCAATTGAACGTCCGACCAACTATTAAAAAAACCGGTGAATTTCAATAGTCTAAATACATAACTACATTTTTCGAATTTTTATAAAAATTTGTGGGGTTGTTCTACTCAATGAGATCTTTGAATTCAACTGTTGTATTGAATAAATGTAATGCCGATATCGAGTTATTAAGAGGAGTAAGTCAATGGAGACTTACTGTAACACCCCGAACTAACTACCCTTAAAAACGTGATCTTAAAAACTCTTTAAAGATAAGTAGCCGGAGCGCTACGGAAAAACATTTTATAAAACGATCGTGCGCATGACACGAAACGTCGCAGCGGAAAACATTTAAATAAAGGATTTTCAAAGCAATGAACAAAATAGTTCAAAAGATAAATCATTTACATAAAACATAAGTTAAGCTGTTCGCATCGATATACGACGGAATACAAACGATCCCCGACTCGATGTTACAAACTACCAGAGCACTAATATACATCACAACCAACTAAACTTAACAAAACTATACAAAGGTAGCCTACACTAGCTCCTCACCAAAAGTGCTCCACACCAAAACGATCTGCAGCTAAAGCTCGACGAGACCTCGACCTCAATACCTGAACCCCCAAAGGTCCAGCACATAACAAATAGGTAGAGAGTTAGTAAACATAATCACATACATACGAATATAGAAACGCACCTATATTCAACCTATCACGTATTACTAACTAACACACATGCCTCAATAAGCAATACACCAAATAACACATACTCACAAGTACACAACCAGATAGTTTCGCGTCGTTTCGGACAACACAAAGAACTCACATAACACATAACACATAATTGCACATTTACTCAAATGCGACTAATGCCAAACATTCAATGTCATGCCAACCTAGACACGACTAATGCATGTGGTACCATCTTCTTTATCAAGGAACTTACCATTGATATTCTTCTTTATTGGACAAGTCCAATATCCTTCTTTATCAGACAAGTCTGATATCCCTAAATAATGCATGAATTTATGAATGTCATGCATTTACCAAACATATGATAATCACTTAGCACGAAGCTACTGCTCACTACATGGATAACATAATCCATTAAACTTCTTTATCAGACAAACTGATATTCTTCTTTATCGGACAACCCGATATACAAAAATACATATACTTCTTTGACATTTTATATAAATGCCATCACACAACACAATTATTAAACATATAATAATTCAAAACCAAAACGAAACCAAATACATGGATACACACACTTTACAAACATTAACAAAAATTGCTGTCACAGAGGCCTTCGCTAAGCGAGGGCTTAGCGAGACATGGCGAACCTCACCAGGAAGTCACCTGCTCATGGCGAGCATTGGCGAGCTTCAGCGAACATGTTCGCTACAGCGAACTCCTGGTCGCTTAGCGAACTACACCAGAAAAATATCTGTTCTTGAGTTTCAATAAGGCGGTTTAACCTTGAATCCACTCAAAAATCCATCTAGACATGTTATAAATTCCTATAAACAGCTAATTCAAGCATATATGGTATCAAGGAACATTAATCATCCCTTCCAAACATCCAAATACATCAAACAATCAAAATCATGTCAATTTCTTGCAAAATAAGCAAAGTTGCATAAACATGCAAAACCATCATCAAACATATACATATTCCCTCCTAGATGTTCATTAAGCATACTAAGATGAAAAGACATGTTTATGATAAAGAAACTTCACCCAAACCCCAAAGAAATTGGATGAGAGAGTTCAGGAATGGAGGCTAGACACCTCCCCTCTCTTGGATCACCCAAGCTTATGCTTAACCACTCTCACCTTAGATTGAATGATGATTCTTGGCCTCTAAATCTCTTCTCCTTGCTCGTGTTCTTCTACTTGCTCTCCTAGGGTTCTTGCTTTGCTTCTAAGCTTACAAACTTCTAACTTCTCATGAAAAACAAGTTGTGATACTATTCAATGGTTTGACTTGGTTACTTATACCACTCTCTATTGTCATGAACCAAGCCCAATGGCTTAGGCCCATTAAGCTTCTAACTCACGCCCAAGCCCACTAACATGGCAAAGGTTTCGCTCACAAACTTATGTTCGCGATAAATAATAATAGGTCGCGTAAATAAATATTTAACACTAACCCAAAATATATGCAAATATATAAAATATCGATTTACTAAAAATCGGGTCGTTACAACTCTACCCCCCTTAAAAGAATTTCGCCCTCGAAATTACCTAAGAGATAAAACAGAGAACGAACCCTCAACGCGGCATCTTCGGTTTCTTGCATGTCGGACTCTTGTGACCTTCCTCGCCACAATTGAAACAAAACACTTTCACCCGACAAGCATCGGCCTTGTGCCCAAACTGTCCACAATTGAAACACTTGTCGCTTTTCCTCGGGCAATCATATGACATATGACCCCGTTCTCCACATTTGTAACAACTTCCACTTCCTTGCTTCTTCTTTCCACTTCCATTGCCCTTGTTCTCATACGGCTTACCACGATCCAAACCTTTTCCTTTCCTATCATTCAGAACCTTATAGTAGTTGGTCTTGGCTTTGTTATCTTCATCACAAATCCTTGCCTTGGTCATAAGGGTCGGAAAATCCCTGATTTCAGAAAATCCAATCAAAAGCTTGATATCCGGACGAAGTCCACTCTCGAACTTGACACACTTATCCTCTTCGGCTTCCACCGTGTTGTAGTGTGGACTAAACACACACAAAGCTTCAAACTTAGCCGAATACTCGGCGACCGATAAATTTCCTTGCTTGAGCTCCATGAACTCGATCACTTTCTTATTCTTCACATCAGCCGGAAAATACTTCCTTAAAAATTCCCTTTTGAAAGTTTCCCAAACGATAGCAACACCGTCCACTCCTATCCTGAGTCTCACATTCCTCCACCAAACGATTGCCTCCTCTCTAAGGGCGTAAGTTCCAAAGTAGTCTTGTTCTCCTCAGAACAACCCATTGCTTCAAAGATGATCTCAACCTCATCTAACCACTTGATAGCCCCCTCCGGGTTATAGCCTCCGGTAAACAGAGTTGGTTTATGCGACATAAACCTTTCCAATCTTTTCTCACTATCCCTTCCCGGGTCATTATCCCTTACCACCAATGTAGTCAAAGCAGTCAAAGCTTGTGCAATCTGAGCGTTGGTCCTAGCAGCAGCCATGATTCCTGAACGAATCACAACTCGACGTTGGAATGTATTAACAGTGTACCCAACACATGCTTCATACAAGATAAAGAAAATCCTAATGGCTCACCTGAACCGACCTGCTCTGATACCACTATTGTAACACCCCGAACTAACTACCCTTAAAAACGTGATCTTAAAAACTCTTTAAAGATAAGTAGCCGGAGCGCTACGGAAAAACATTTTATAAAACGATCGTGCGCATGACACGAAACGTCGCAGCGGAAAACATTTAAATAAAGGATTTTCAAAGCAATGAACAAAATAGTTCAAAAGATAAATCATTTACATAAAACATAAGTTAAGCTGTTCGCATCGATATACGACGGAATACAAACGATCCCCGACTCGATGTTACAAACTACCAGAGCACTAATATACATCACAACCAACTAAACTTAACAAAACTATACAAAGGTAGCCTACACTAGCTCCTCACCAAAAGTGCTCCACACCAAAACGATCTGCAGCTAAAGCTCGACGAGACCTCGACCTCAATACCTGAACCCCCAAAGGTCCAGCACATAACAAATAGGTAGAGAGTTAGTAAACATAATCACATACATACGAATATAGAAACGCACCTATATTCAACCTATCACGTATTACTAACTAACACACATGCCTCAATAAGCAATACACCAAATAACACATACTCACAAGTACACAACCAGATAGTTTCGCGTCGTTTCGGACAACACAAAGAACTCACATAACACATAACACATAATTGCACATTTACTCAAATGCGACTAATGCCAAACATTCAATGTCATGCCAACCTAGACACGACTAATGCATGTGGTACCATCTTCTTTATCAAGGAACTTACCATTGATATTCTTCTTTATTGGACAAGTCCAATATCCTTCTTTATCAGACAAGTCTGATATCCCTAAATAATGCATGAATTTATGAATGTCATGCATTTACCAAACATATGATAATCACTTAGCACGAAGCTACTGCTCACTACATGGATAACATAATCCATTAAACTTCTTTATCAGACAAACTGATATTCTTCTTTATCGGACAACCCGATATAAAAAAATACATATACTTCTTTGACATTTTATATAAATGCCATCACACAACACAATTATTAAACATATAATAATTCAAAACCAAAACGAAACCAAATACATGGATACACACACTTTACAAACATTAACAAAAATTGCTGTCACAGAGGCCTTCGCTAAGCGAGGGCTTAGCGAGACATGGCGAACCTCACCAGGAAGTCACCTGCTCATGGCGAGCATTGGCGAGCTTCAGCGAACATGTTCGCTACAACGAACTCCTGGTCGCTTAGCGAACTACACCAGAAAAATATCTGTTCTTGAGTTTCAATAAGGCGGTTTAACCTTGAATCCACTCAAAAATCCATCTAGACATGTTATAAATTCCTATAAACAGCTAATTCAAGCATATATGGTATCAAGGAACATTAATCATCCCTTCCAAACATCCAAATACATCAAACAATCAAAATCATGTCAATTTCTTGCAAAATAAGCAAAGTTGCATAAACATGCAAAACCATCATCAAACATATACATATTCCCTCCTAGATGTTCATTAAGCATACTAAGATGAAAAGACATGTTTATGATAAAGAAACTTCACCCAAACCCCAAAGAAATTGGATGAGAGAGTTCAGGAATGGAGGCTAGACACCTCCCCTCTCTTGGATCACCCAAGCTTATGCTTAACCACTCTCACCTTAGATTGAATGATGATTCTTGGCCTCTAAATCTCTTCTCCTTGCTCGTGTTCTTCTACTTGCTCTCCTAGGGTTCTTGCTTTGCTTCTAAGCTTACAAACTTCTAACTTCTCATGAAAAACAAGTTGTGATACTATTCAATGGTTTGACTTGGTTACTTATACCACTCTCTATTGTCATGAACCAAGCCCAATGGCTTAGGCCCATTAAGCTTCTAACTCACGCCCAAGCCCACTAACATGGCAAAGGTTTCGCTCACAAACTTATGTTCGCGATAAATAATAATAGGTCGCGTAAATAAATATTTAACACTAACCCAAAATATATGCAAATATATAAAATATCGATTTACTAAAAATCGGGTCGTTACACTTACTCCTAGAGTCAACGGATCCCTCCTCATAAAATAATATTATCTGCTAATGGATCATATACGATGGATTAGAGGGGAGGTTCATAATCATATACAATGAATTTTGTTAATATATATAGGAATACTATCTGCTAATGTAATTTTTATTTTGCTTATCTAATTTTTTTTCTAATATTATACTATTTTTTTTTTCACTGAATAATACTATACATATTGTATTTAGGTGTTTTTTTAAGCTTATATGCCGGCGTGTTGATTCATCCTCATCACAACGCAAAGGTCAATTTTTTTTTATGAACCATCGCAATGGTCTAATATGACAAGAACACAAAATAGTCAAGTTTTTATTTTTTATGAACCATCGCAATGGTTAAATATGTTAAGAACAACAAAAGTATCACATTATATAAAAGGGAGAATGAATTAGGGAAACAAATAAAGAAGATATTATTAGTTATCTCTTTCACAAATTTTTTTTCCTCTCACTATATATATATATATATATATATATATATATGAGTGCAAACAATAACAACTAAATAAAATCAAAAATCAACCAAGAGTGACAGAGATAGACACTCATCGTCATCAACAAAACAAAGAGCATGTTAAGTTATTAAAGTATGGTGGTCTCTACTATTAATGGTTCTTCACCTTTGTCACATTCCAATGGCAGAATACCCCTCTCTACTTTCTCACGCAATTCCTTTGTCAATGTTGAGAAGTAAGTTATCTTTCTTTCCACTCCTTTACAAGTTATATTATTTTGCTATCGCATTATTATTATTATTATTATTATTATTATTATTATTATTATTATTATTATACACAACTTACTTCATCTGTGATAGCTACAATTCTAGGATAACAATGAAAAATGGATATTATGGAATTTAAATTATTGGTATTTGGTACTGGCAATGAAAAAGAAAAGGTTTAGACCTATTTAATTTAGAATAAAATTAGGCTTGTTGATTTTTTTTTTGACAAATTAAGTTTGTAGTTTTAATCCCTTTTCACCATTTTGAAGAACATGTATCCTTATAATTTAAACAAAATATTTGATAAAAGGATTAAAGCTGTCAAAATTTAAAATAGGGAGACTAATTATGCAACACAGTGAAAATAGTATGACTAAAACTACGATTAAACTAAAAAATTACAATCAAGTCTCTTGATATATACTTGAATAATGTTACCTCCATCTCAAAATATAAGATCTCTTTAACATAAATACCAGGATTAAGAAAAGTAATTTTTGCATTAAATTTTTCAATAATATACATTCTCTTTCCATAATTGCCCTTCAATTATTAACAGAGAAAAATTGTGATATTTTTTTTCTCTTCACTTAATTAGGAGTTTTTTTTTTAACAAGTCAAAATTAGGAGTATTATTTTGTGAAAATTTAATTATTGCGCCGTGAACTTTGAAAACTATCTTATATGAGTCGACCAAATTTTACAAAAGAGTCCTATATATTGGGAACGATGTAGCAAGGAAACAGTTTCCCCAGACGATGAATGACTATGATTGTTTTAGTACATATATAACCTGCATCATCTGATCGTAAATTGATGACCGAGATTAATTACTGCTTATAACCTCGTGATATTATTGCATCAAATATAAATACACAAAACATAGAGTGTCTCTTCTAAGCCTAACCATCACCATTTTTGTCTTCTTTTTGATTTATCAGAGATATATGATTTAGGGTCAATTTAGGTCTAGAATCATCTCTCTAAATCGTTTTTGTTTTTATTTTAGTTAAATTAGTGTGATTTTCACATATATTTAGTTTTTTTTTTTGTTTTTTTTTTTTTGTGATTTGTCATCTTTGTGCGACGTTGTTTGTTTTAGATTCTTCATCTTAGTGCGGTGTATTTTGTTTTTCTGTCTTAGTACAAAGTATTAATTGTTTTCTAGTCTTTGTGCGTTGTTCATTTTTTTAAAGTTGTTGGATTAAGTTTGATGTAGTATAGATTCAATCAATGACTTTAATGTCATCAATGCTATAGATCCGGATGCACTGATATTTGGGGCATTTCAATTTTCAATATAGTCAAATGCATATGTTTTGCAATTTTTCATTTTATGTTACTAACATGAATGCTGTCAAATTATTCACAAATTTATCCTTTATTTTTAACGATTTTGAATTTATATTGTATTGATGATCTCTATCGAGTAAAACAAAAAGATACGGTGTACATTAAATCTTATCAACAAAACTAAACAGAGAATTTGAACATTCAATTTCCTCTATTACATAATTATTTTTTAAGAAAGATGACCGATACAATATACAATACAACTACTTTATTGTGGCCATAGATATCAAAGGCAAAATTCTCTCCCCTCGGGACCTTTCCTCTTTTTCAAAAAGATTTTTTTTCCCTTGTTAGAAAAGTTTGGAATGTATTTTCCGAATTTTTAATTTCTTAGTTTGAAAATCATTTTTCACGGTAAAAAAATTTCGAAAAATACATTCCAAACTTTTTTAACAAAGGAAAAAATATATTTTCAGGGGCGAAAAAAGAGTTTCGAGGGAAGAGAATTCTTCATCTCAAAGGCTCCAACCTACTCAATGCCTAACTTCTTTCTCATCTCCACAATGAACTCATAGAGCTTATCTTGGTCTGGAAGAGACTTGAAAACACTCTCGATCTTCATGCATCTCTTTGCCCAAACAATGAACTTAGGACACTCACTCTCTATATCAATGTTACCAAAGATCTCAACGGCTTTGAATCGACCATAGAATGGAATGAGTGATATATCCACATAACCAAATTTGTCTCCTCCAAAATAAGACTTGTCTCCCAGCTGTCCCTCCAACAATTTGAGAGTTTCTATGAATTCCTTCTTTGCAACTTCTTGTTCTTCTCCCTTTTTGACACAAATGTTCCTTAAAATTGCATATATCTATTTGGTAGTGACAATTAACATAATCAATGAAACTATAAAACGTGTTCTAACCAAAAAAAAAAAAAAAAACTATTTGGAGTCACTAATTGAGAAGTACAATGTTGACTATTGGCTCAATCCCTTGCAATTTTTTTTTAAAAAAAAAAAAAAAGTTAACACAAGTAAAATGAGGTAGATTTGGTTTAATATATATTTACTTTGAATACAATTTTCACTTAAATATCAAAATTTTGATTTTGTTTTAACACTAACAATGCATCACTACAAGGAGGTATTCTTCCATATGCACATGATTTAGGCACACACTCACAAATCAAAATAATTTAAACAAAAATCAAATAGTCACATCAATTAATATTACTTTAATCATTTTTTTTTTCGCTCATGTCAGTGTGCGTAAAAAAATTGTTTAATTGCCTATACAAGTAGACATTCATGATAAGTGTTTAATTGCCTATACAATTAGTCGCGGTCCGCCACTCTATCCAACAACATTTCATAATAAGTGTTTCAGTGAGTATAGTTTAATTGGTAGACATTCATGAAATATATAGGACTGAAGTTTGAATCCTGGTACTCCAACTTATTAATTCACTTTAAAAGATGAAATTCTAGTCATTAAAAGGTGAATATATTTTTTAAGTAGGGATAATATAATATATTCACCTTGTAAACTAGTTTTGTAAGATTGAGTTAGCCCAACCTAAAATTCTAAAGATAATACATGGATATATATATATATATATATATATATATATATATATATATATATATATATATATATATATATATATATATATATATATATACTACATCTCGTCTATTTATGATCCATTTAATTTGGTTCAACTACGAAGTTTAACCAGTGATCCAATAGTTTGACCGGTCATTAAAATGCATTTTGCATTTTCCAATTAAGTTAATCAACGAGTAAGTTTTTAAGACAATAAGTAAACATAAAACTGCAAAAAAAATTACAATAAAAAATGTGTAACAATATTGATGAAGAAAAGGGTACCTTGTTGTCAACATAGACAGCCCAGAATAAAGCTTGTGATCTCTGATAAGGATCAGAAGGCAACAAAGGAGATCTATCATTCCAAACCTCATCAATATACTGAACAGCAATTAGAGATTCACAAATGGGTTTACCATTGTGGATGAGAACCGGGGATTTCTTGTGAACCGGGTTCATTCCTAGCAATAAAGGGCTCTTTTTCATTGACATCAAGTCTTCCTCTATGTATTCATATTTTATACCCTTTTCAGCAAGGGCTATTCTCACTCTTATTCCAAATGGACTAGGCCAAAAATCCAGCAGAATCACTTCATCTGCCATGGCTACGTTTCTAGGATAACAAGTAAAAATGGATATTATGGAAGTTAAAGTGATTGGTAGTGAAAAAATGACAAGGTTTAAGAGACCTACTTATTTTTGAAAAAATTACATAAGTCTCTTGATATATACTTAAAGAATATATGCTCACACTAATTTATAAATAATAGATATTTCTATGTATCTAATTATATCAACCTTGTGTCAAAAAAAAATTATATCAACCTTCATAATAACGTAGCTCTTCATTTTTATTTTTTCTGTTTTTACCACCAGTATCTGATTCAGTGGACCGCCTAATTTAGTTTGGAAGTTAATTCTGACATCAAGTTGTTTCAATCCCCTTCCAATTGCAGTTGATCGAATCATGGTCCTTCTTAATAAGTCTAATATCAATTATCACTTAACCAACTAATTTCATATTTATACATCACTCATTTTATAATATTTTAATATTATTATTTTATAACTCATACTGTAAACCAATAGTAAAAGGCTAATGTTTCATCCTAAAAAACCATACACCCACTTTCGTTTAGAGTGCAGTTAGAGTCTTTTTTAATTAGTGGAAGCGCACAACCAGCTAGACTTTGCAATCTTCAAGGTTAGATCGTAAGATATACATAGTTTATTTAGGCATATTATATACCCTACCTGTGGGATTAGTGGAGTACTATGTATTACGATTCACAATAATCGTTGCGTTTACAAGAAATATTTATTTCAAAAAAATTGGTTAAAGATATTTTTTGGTACAAAATTGGTTAAAGAGTTTTAGTGATTAGATTTTCAACAACTCGTTTGTATCTCACGATATTTCTTTCAATTGAGTTATTCTCATAGAACATGTGATATTCTTCTACTATTCAATCATATTAGGATTATTTATATCTAATTTCTAACTTGTTTGTTCAGTTTTGTTTTGTTTCGACTAATTTTGTGTTTTATAGGTTTAAGAAGTCGAATTAGTGTCCTATAAATCCTAGCTCAATAGGTAAAAATGTCGAAATTGTTAGGCCGGACGTCGTGACTCGGGTTCGAACTCGAGATCACACAATTAAGTAAGTTTATTTTCAGTGGATTTACCACTTCATCTAAGAAAAAGAAAAAACAAAAATTGTGAAAACTTGTATTGGAATCTCAAGAGAAAACTTGTTGCCTAAAGGTTTTCTGCCATTCTAAGAAAATTGATCCCGAAGCATTAGTCAAGTTTTTTTTTTTTTTAGTACTTTTTTAGACTAGGTGGTGATTTTGCATGACTACTACTAGGTCCAATTGTGAAAACAATTTGTTTGAAACAAACTTTGAAAATGAAAGAACACTCCACATACTCAATATGACTAATAGACTTAGTGAGACAATTACTTAGATATTGGAGTTATACCTAAATTGTGTCTGATTATACTAATACTAGTGATACTATTTCTCAGTTTGAATATGAATTAGACATGGTTAAAAATAATAGGACATTAAAATAGCTTGAAGCTCCTGATGTTGCATTTGCATATCAACATTTGGGTATCCAATTAATAACCTAATATTGACATGACTTTTGAATTAAAATCTGGTTTAATCCATTTGTTGCCAAAGTTTCACGGTCTTAAGGATCCTCATAAACATCTCAAAGTGTTTCACATAGTGTATTCAACCTAGTGTGGTGACTTGTTGGAATGATATGGTAGATGCTGCCAGAAATCTAATTGAAAATGTGGCAGCAATGCACAACAATTTGGTACTAGGATGAAAGGTTAATCAAGGGTAGTCAATGGGGTTCACACCTTTATAATGTGGCTAGGCAATCAAGGGTACAAAGAGTTGAAAACAGGTTGGAAGAACTTACTTCATTGGTGAGGCAACTGGCCATCAGACAACAAAACCAAGGTGTGGCAAAGTTATGTGGAATTTGACCGTCAGCAGACCATCATACCGATGAATGTCCGACACTACAAGAAACTTCATCGAGTGATCCAAGACAAGCTTCAGTTATTTTTCCTATTAATTGACAATAAAATGATGCATTCTTCAACACCTATAACTCTGGTTGGCGATGTCATCCAAATTTCTAATATGGAAATGTTGCTCAACCATTCCAACAACCATCTAGACCGCCATCCCAACAACAACGGAGACCTCCTTTTCGACAACATCATCAAGTACAACAACAAACAAACACTTCTAATCAGCCAAGTATGGAGGACTTGGTGAAACAATTGGCTCGGAATAACATTTAAATGACTTAATATAATATGCAATTTCAACAAAGGATAGAAATTAGAAACTACCCTCCAAAGTGTGAAAACTGATATTGGACAATTGGCTAGCTCTCTTAGTCAGTTGCAATCTCAAGGATCGAGTCAAATGCCTTCACAAACCATTCCAAATCCTAAAGGGAATGTGAGTGTTTCACTTTGAGGAATGGTAAACAAATCCTTGAGCCAACATAGCATGAAAATCTAGATCAAATAGGTCAAATGGAAATACAATAGCTTCAGAGAAATTAGAAAAGCAAGAACAATTAGCAAGGAGTTGCAGAGAAATTGGCTGAGATTGTAGGGTATAATATTGATAGCATTGTTTGTCATGATGGTGATACATGCTCTAAACTTCTTCCTGATAAACAAAATGTGTGTGTGATTCATGTACTGAAATTTCCACATTCTTGTCATGTGATTGTGATGTTAATGATATCTCTAATGTTGAAAATGATTATATTGTTGAGGAAGATATTGATCATGCTGTTAATGTTCGTGATTCTATTGATTCCATGGGATATGATGATTTTGTTTTGCAAGATTGTGCAAAAATTTTAGGTGATGTTGCTCCAAACTTAGTAGACTAAACTTCAGTTCCAAAATTGGTATACCTTCAATCATGCAACCACCTAACGTTGAACTAAAATATGATTTCCTATATGATAATAAGAAGCTTCCATTGATAGTAGCTAAACATCTATAGCTTGAGCAAGAAGAAAAGTAGTTGCACGTCTTAAAGCAACACAAAAAGGCAGTTGGTTGGACATTTGCGGGCATTCCTGGTATAAGCCAATCCAATTGCATGCATCAAATTCTATTAGAAGAATGGGATAAATCAGTGAGGCAAGCTACTGAACTAGTCGTTGCACATTTGAAGAAGGGACTTTATATAGCAGGCTTGGTTCCTTTTCGTCACACTCTTGTTGAACAAGCTACTGAACTAGCTAGCCGTTGCACATTTGAATCTTGCTTCTGATCACTTGAGACAAGAGCATATATGCTTCTTGTCTGCATCAATGATTTTGTTGTTGATTCTGATTATTTTTTCACTAAAATTTTCATCACTTCAATCATCTAGTGAGATTGTTCTTGATCATCTAGTATATATATAAATTTTTGCTTCTGAAGTTATTTCTAATGATGCTTCTAATCTTTTGGACATTGCTTCTGAAGTGGTATTTTTTGCTACTTATATGAGTTCTTTCGTTCATCTAAATGGAAGGCTAATTTCTTTGTAAATAATACTCATGAAATTCAAAATTACGAGAATGAAGGAACAAGAAAATCTAGAGAAGCTCTCAAACTCATTCTTCTTCCCTAGTTTATGTCATGCTATTCTATTTATATCCTCAGCTCCTTCCATATTGCACCGCCTTGTTGTTGTTTGCTTTTGAAGCTCCTCAATTTATGATGCCTTAAGCAAAAGTGAGAAAGCTCTCAAACTCAATTTATGATGGCTTAAGCAATTTCTTTTGAATTGTGTCGCCCTATCTTCTCTAATTGTTGTTAGTCCAACACAATTTCTTATGAATTAAAAATGTTACTTGTCTCACTACCACTAGCTGTTTTCTCTTAATTAATTGGTCACTAGTTTTGTTTCATTTGGGCCACTAATGAGAGAGTTGTAGCCCATTTAGTGAGGAGAGGTATTTTGCCACTTGACAACAACGACCAACAAATTTGCATATCAGTTTCATCTAGATTTAAGTCAAATTTGACGAAGCCCTCACAAAATTGAAGTAATTGGTCCGCTTTAGACTGCATTCAAGCCCTCACAGTTTTATCTTTTGAAAAAGGCGCCTCGGTGAGTTGAGGAGTGCAGCTGTTATATATAAACTACTCTTAATCTTGATCCACAACCGAGGTGAGAATTTTAAGGGTACCAAATTAAAACAGTTGCCCCTGAGTCGAAGCTAAGAGACTAGATGGCATGTAATGACTTTTCTGCATTGGATTGCACGTGAGCCATCACGGTTTTGCCCTTTGTAAAAGGCACCTCGGTGGATAAAGGAGTTTGAATGTTATATATAAACTACTCTTAACCTCGATTTCCAAACAATGTGGGACATTTTAGGTGTGTCGGAACACACACCATTTTCCTTTTCAAATTCCCATCAACTGATCCATTGATGGGGGCCAAGTGAGCAGTCCTATTTATTCAATATATTTTGCTTTAGAATACAAGCTTAGGGTTTGACCCCTTTGAAGGGCGACTATAGCTAGGGTTTTGGATGTGTATGGTCGTGTGTAGTAAAATGTGATCTTTTACTCTAGAAGTTAAGTTCCCCTTATATAGTGGTTGCTCTAGGATTTGTCTTTATGCGGGATTTCCCAATCATTACAAACCCAAGTCTATAAGAGGTGGGATGATAGGCTTCAAAAGCTAAAGCCTAAGCAACCATGGAAAATTAACCTAAACTATGAAAGACAAATAAAAACTATCTAAGAAAATAAACATAAACATTCTTCATTTTAATTCATTTAAGTTCCAATACCTCAAGGACTAAATATATATAGTGATAGTAAACTTAAAAGACTAAAACTCGAAAATTACTAACAATAAATAATAAAAATAGAGCCAAACTAATAATATTATAGTATATTTTATTGATATCTAAATTATTTAATTATTTTAATCTCATACTCTATTATGGGATACTCCCAAGGAATATTCTATAATTGAATGTCACGTGTCAGTTCCAAACAAACATAATATAGGTGGACCGACCGAGCTCTTGCTATTGCTATACCTAAGGCCATGTGTCCCTAGTTCGGTCGTAACTAGGGCCAACATGCTGCCTTTGTTTGGATAAACTTACCTTGTATGCAGTGACGGACTTGGGCAGGGGTAAGCAGGGGCTTGGGCCCCTCCCTCCCTTTTATTCATTGTCTTACAATACTAATAATATATGTGTAGTCATATTGAATAAAAGGATTATACTCCCTCTTTTCTTAGTCATATTTAAGGTCATGCTAAATAATGTTTTTAGGGCAATGATTAAGGAAATAAAAATGGAATGCACTACTTTTAAAATTATACTATCAATTTTTTGAAGGAAATTTTTTTTGTCGGACTTTACTTAATCATCTTGCTATTGAATTTAGAATTTACTTATTTAACATTTAATATTACATTTTCCTGCCCCCCGTCTCATCAATTTCTGGATCCGTTCCTGCTTGTAAGGTACAGTAGAGTTACGATCATAAAGAAAATGGAATAAGACACAACCGTGACCATCAATTACCCATAATATTTGACAAACACCGTGTTGATGCGGGTAAAGCTTCAAACCACATACATTATAATGGTCCCTAGCCTCCATATATGTTAGAAATCAAATATCACAATTAACCACTTTTTGTAATGAATACAAAAAGCTTTTGGACAAAATCAGTTAATACTTAGCTCATTTCGACCACAGGACTACTACAGTACTACTACAGTACTACTGTCATGCCGTACACAGATTGCATATCAAAAATCTAGCACCGTGCAAATTTCAATCTCAAATAGCTTTCACGTTCCTTTCAATATAATAAGATATTCTGTAGCTTTGAAGACTATCACACATTGGCTGCTATAAATAATGATGTACTATTAACTATTAGTATAATTTTTTTTTATTTTTTTTTTATCAAGTAGTTTAATGGTTAGAATTTCAATTTTTTAAAGTGAAATAATTGGAGTATTAGGGTTCGTACCCCGATCTCTGTATTTTACATGCAATGTCCCTACCAACTGAATTATGCTGACAGAGACATTAACTATTTTTATTTTTTGACACAAACTACTCAATTAAGAAAAGTAGTATTTGTATATTGTGATTACCTATTAATAAATGCATGCTATATAATTAAGAAAAATAATATTTGACATTTTTTTACAAGCAAAATAATATTTGACATTAAAATTTTGATGTTAACTACATACCACAAATTTTGATGTTAAATAAAGTGTCATTCAATTTTTATGATATATGTAAGTTGTAGAAGATAAAAAA
Source organism: Trifolium pratense (assembly GCF_020283565.1). Classification (NCBI taxonomy): domain Eukaryota; kingdom Viridiplantae; phylum Streptophyta; class Magnoliopsida; order Fabales; family Fabaceae; genus Trifolium; species Trifolium pratense. Next base: position 40,668,024 of record NC_060065.1, read on the forward strand.
TTCTTCATTATATCATTTTAATAAGTGATTCACAGAATATCAACACAGACAATTACACAGAATTCCAACGACGATTGTTGATATTTATTCAAAGTACAAGACCTTCTAGTAAAATTTTGAAGTTTTAAAATCATTTCACTTGGATAAATAGTCACTTTTCAGATGAATATCACGTACAAATGTACAATACTCAATACTCTCTAACCCCAACACTATTGTATATTAAAAAAAAAAATAGAATTCTCTTCCACCTATAGGTTCTTGTATTCAGCTATATGAGTGACTGTTAAATTTAGATCGGACAATATGAACTTTATCATTGGATTGAGATTCAAAATTTACACCGTTTAATTTCAATCTACTAATCACTCATTTTAATGAATAATTAAGTATGTATATTATTATTATTTTTATTATTATTATTATTATTATTATTATTATTATTATTTATCTTTTATTTTCCTGTTCCAAAATGTGGGTTTTACCTAGAGCTGTAAAAAGGGCCTTAAGGGGCCGGCCCTTTAAGGGGCGGACCCACTTATTCCTGATTATTAATTTTATTTAAATTTTAAACACAGTTTTTTTAGGGTGCCGATCGTGGACAGTGCTGATTGAAGAAAAAGAGAATAAGTTCACGACACTAGAAAAATTGTTTAAAATTTAAATAAAATTAATAATCAGGAATAAGTGGGTCCGCCCCTTAAAGGGCCGGCCCCTTAAGGCCCTTTTTACAGCTCTAGTTTTACCCACTAGTTACGTTCTAATACCGTATAAACACAATGACCCTACCCTACAATGTGATTTGTACCGACCGATGAAAGAGATAGTCTTATGTGGTCACGTGACCAAATAATTTGGATTTGGTCACACTCACATAAGTGAAATAAGTATTTAAAAATATAATTAAATAATATTTTCTTTTTAAATTATTAAATGATTTGATATTATTTTGTGAGTGTGACCAAATCCAAATTATTTGGTCACGTGACCACAAAAAAATATTTCCCAATGAAAGGTACTACATAGTATTAGTACGTACCACTTCTAAGATAAGTCTATTCAGTAATAACAACTCAAACATGCCGCCACACATTTTTATTCCAACTTCGTGAAATAGTTGCAAATAATTGACCACTCAATCAACCCTTCACTATATTTTTAGTAAACATTCATTTTATCCTTGGTAAAAAATATGAAGTGCATTTGTTCAGAGATTCGATTCGTGACTCATTCATATGGAGAAAAATTATTTGGATTTGGGAGGAATAATTGACTTTGTACCCCCATCCAATATGTTCTCCGACAAAAATTAGCCACTGTTAACTATGATTTGAAAATTTCGTATCAATATTATGTTAACCAAAAAAAATAAGTAAAAATTAGTATATATGTGTGTACCAAAATGTACCCTTATTGTTGTTTGAAAATTGAAATATATGTGTGTACCAAAAAAAAAATCTGTGGACCATTTATTATATGACACATGTGGACTATCACATGATTAAGTCAGGCTTTTAAAAAGGAAGGTTTATTTGTATAAAGGACTAACATTATGTTAAGAGAGGAGAGAGAGAACAGAGCTAGTAGAGAAATTTGATAGAAATTTTATATGGTTTGGATGAATAGAAAAGTTAGAAGAGATAAATTAATAAAATTGGGAAAATAGCAAATTTACCCGTTTTACAATAAAATAAATTATAGTTGTAAGATTGTTTATTTCACTTCTTGACACACAAATCTCTCCTAATATGGAGAGATTTGTTTTTAACGGTTACTAACCATTATATTTCTTTCTTTCCTTATTTCTCTCCTCATTCAAACTATAGAAATAACCAATTTGCTATCTCTCTCTTTTTTATTTCTCTTTTTTGTAAATTTACCTAAACAAACACAGTGTAATGAAAATCGTTTGTTTTTATTAGTACCTCGTTTGTCTTTCGTATTTTTAATACTTCAAATTATTAGATATTAGTTTTCTCAAAAAAAATTATTATATATTAATTAGTTTTTTTATTTTATTTTATTTTATAATTTGGGACGGATGAAATATGTCACATGTTCACTTCAACTTCATAACCATAACCAACCTATCTATATATATTATCACTTCTCTTCACTTCTCTTATTAAGAAAAGAAACATATATACACTACAACTCTTCTTTTTATTTACAATGTCTCCTTTTTGTTCCAAAGTTAATCATCACATATTTATCCCAACAACACTAGAGTGTCATAAAATGTCCAACAAGTTGAAACAAATTGCAAGATTAATCACCACAGAGGTTGCTCCACCAAGGTTTGTGTCCGTGACAAGAATTCCAATGAAGAAAATGTTGGATACTATTTTTGAGGAAGAGAATGATTTTGGTGGTGACAACTTGGGACTCTAATTCCACTACAAGTTATATAGTTTTTTTATTTATAAAATGTTGGTATATATTTTGAGTATATTTTGTTGATAGAAGAATTAAAGAGACATGGTTTGTTGAAGCATATATTAGTGAGCATTCCAAATCATAAGGTGAATCAAATAAATAGGCAGAGGATAGAATTAACAATGTGTTGTTTTTCTTGATGTCTTTTAATTTAGATTTTTTTTTTTTTTTGCTTTAATATGTTCATTCGAGTTTTTCACCCAATTTAAGTGTGATTGCTCCTTATCTCAAATAATAATTTTTATTTTTATTTTGCTCTATTGTTCATTAGAGTTAATCGGCCAATTTTATAGTGTGTGGTTGTTCCTTATCTCAAATACAATAAACTTTTTTTTCTGTAGCTATTCTTTTTTTTTTTTATGGGGTTCAATCTGTAGCTATTCTATTTATTAAGTTATAGCAAGGACAAATCCCAAGGATATGTGACAATTTTTCTGTTTTTTTTCTTTTCCTTCTTTTTTTTTTAAACCAAAAATATCCTCCGCGCGCAACTGCAGAGATTAATCTTTTCGAGGTAACTGAGATTCATTTAAGGAGTTGACCTCTCCCAACAAATACTTCTCTATACGCACCGACCGGAGATCAAAACCAGAATCAAATGGTTAAGAGACTCAAATATCTACCACTTGTTTCACATTATTTCCTTTTTTTTCTTTTCAACCGGCCGTTATAAATATCGGTGCATGTTTATTATCATCGTGATGCCCTACGTTCATTCAACAATCAATGGGAAATTTTTGTGCAACTACGGGGACTAGTTAGGATTAAAAATAGGGTTAAACATATTTTTAGTCCAAATAGTTTTTCAGAATTTTCATTTTAGTCCCTGAAGATTTTTTTCACACTTTTTAGTCCCTGAAGTTTTTTCCGTCAATATTTTTAGTCCCTACTTTACATTCAACTCGTGTATACTTTCACATTTTTGAATGATTTTTTATAATCATGTTTATAATATTATAATAATATCTCCGATAAAAATATTTAGAATTTTTTAAGATAAGATGAATTATTTATGAATTTTTATGTGCAAAAAACGAAAAAAATCATACTGAATTCATCTTTTGTTAAAAAATTTAAACTTTTGTAACAAATATTCATACAATGTACTAAACATGACTGCAGAAAAAAATTTCAAATTTAAAGTGGTATGCACGAGTTGAATGAAAAGTAGACACCAAAAACATATTTAACACTTAAAAATAAATGAAGTTGAGTCAAACTGGTTTTAGGCTCCGTTTGACCCTACTTTTTTTCAACTTTTTTTCTTCTCCTTAAAAATAGTAAACAAGTAAAAAATTGTGTTTGACCCCAACTTCTTCTTATTTTCTACTTCTTTACTTTATTTCTCTAATTCTTTTAAGAAGAAATGTGGCCAAATATAATTTTCTACTTCTCTATTTCTTTTAAGGAGAAGTAAAAAAGTAGAAAATAAGTAGGGTCAAACGGGGCCTTAGTTCGGCTTGAGTTTAAGATTTCTTTTTTTATATATATATAATTAGAATTTTATTCTGCAGTGTCATCATAAAAATAGACAGAAGTTTTTTTTGTCCTTTTTTTTTTGCATAAACCGAAGATAAAATAAAAGCCAAAGCCAAAACATATATAGAAATAAAATAAAATAAATCCTACTCCACGAAAGAGAAACAATATTGTTAACAAAACACAAAAGCCGAATACATGCTAAAAGTCAGCTGGATCACAAAATTTATTCAATTGGCTTTTGGTACTACTTATTTTCCTTAAATTTCGCTAAAGTTTTATCATCATCTGAACTACTTTATCCTTGCTCTCTGCATTTAGGCCTAACTTCTTAGCCATGTACGTCATTTTTGCTTCTTGAAGGTCTTCATTAGAGTTTTCTTAAGAGTTTAAGCTATTGGTGACTTGTCCTTTTGTCAAATTAGTTTTTGCCTTTTTAATCTTTGATCTTACGGGTGATAATGGACCAAGGTTGTTAAAATCTCGTTTTAAATCGTAAATTATATGGATGCTACGTTTTTATGTATGACTTTTTTATTTTTTTTTTAAGAAGCTAAATTAGTCCACCCAAATTGGCATCAGAGAGAATCGAACCTGAGACCTGTATGATTTTCTTGTTAAATCAGAGCTAAAATCATTTTGAGTAAAATCGGAAGTCAAAACCAATTTACACGATTTAAATCACTATAAAATTACTTAAACTCGCATGTTTTCACCTAACGATTCAAAAACTTAATTTTTATTTTTAGTCAATTTTATCCTATTAGTAATAAATACAATATAATATCTAGAGAGACATTTAATTTTTATAATAGTATATGTTAATAATTATAAGAGTAACAATTATTTACACTTGTGATTATATTTTATAATAGTATATTTTGTCTGTTTTTAATGAGCAAACGTTCATGGTTGAATAATTGATTATCTAGTCTCTATTATAGACTAAGTACATCAATTAATTAATAATTCTAATAAGAGAATTTCTTATTATAAAAGGGAACGGAGGAACAAAAGGAGTACATAAGAGTTTTACATATAATAATTTTTAGTACTCGTATGTTTTCAACAATATCTTTTGTTTTTATGCACGTGTGCGAAAAAAAATAAAACAATACAAAAACAAGTGAGAAACAATAGAAAGTAATTTTATTTTGATAAAATAACATAATATTGCAAAATTTTATGCATTTATTTAAATATAATAAATTTTTGTAGATAGATGAAATGGTGTCCGACCTAGCAATTTCAACATTTATTCCAGTCGAACTAAGATTTATGGACATTAAATATAATAAGTAATTTGATAAATAACAGAGACATAAATATTGTAAAAAAATATAATAGGAGTTTCATCAAAATAAAATAAAACAATAAGGGGTTAAAATATACAATCACTTTGTATTTCAATCGTATATAATATTCAATCTTGCGGGACATGCATGAGTTAAAGAGTCATATTTAATATATGTGAAGAAAAAAAAAAGATATTATTTCTTTATAAGATATATTGATATTGATGGACATATATAGTATAGTTTTGTTATTTGTTATTTAAATGTATGACTATAGTCATATTTACCTAATGAGAATGAGATAAAATCAATTAAGTGTGAATTATCTAATATTTAAAATTAATAATATATTAATTTTGTCGTATTTTCTTTAATTATTAAAATTATTAATTTCAAATTATGTTCAAACTTGAATAAGTTAAAATATATATTATATATGTTTATTTTAATATGAGGTAAATTCTGCGAGTTTATAAGTTGAATCTACGTTTCGATTCCACCTAACCAAAACGAATTGATGTAAAAAAACTAAATTCTGACAATCTTAGATAACGCAACATTTTCGTTACGAGACCTATTTGGCCTTTCACCGAAGCTAATATCCTAGCCCACCAAAATATCCACATGGACAAAATTTGAAATTTTCACTTGATTCTCTCACTAGATAACTTCTCTTTAGGTCCCCACGTTTCTTTTAGGTCCCTAAAACACACGAAAAAATTTGATTTCTTGAACCTGAAGTTTGTGTAAAATTTATACTAAAATAACTTCGATAAATAAAAATCGAATTTTTTCGCATGTTTTAGATGCCTAAAAGAAACGTGAGGCCCTAAAATGAAGCTATCTTTCTCTAAAGGGTTAGGTTGCGTCAAAATTGGACCCAACAAGACAAAACCTGGTGGCCCTTGTTGTCCATTGGTCCACAACAATTTGTTCCTCACTCAAGCTATATGATATATCAGCTTTAGTTAGTAATTATGAAAGAAACTGACTAACGAGACATTTTATGATCAAGTTCATTAAGAAAAAATTTATCTAAAAATTTGTATAATTTTGATACATTTAAAAATTATAATAACAACATTTTGATGTAATTTTAACAATATAACTATATATACACACATTTATAGCATATCTATAACAACAAATTTGTGTACCTTTATATGATATAATTGAGGAAAAGGATAAAATATTGTGTACCTAAATAGAAAATGAGAGGTGAACCACTATCATGCCATCTAGTTTTAGGTTTGTATCATATATGTTAATGATCGTCTATAGTTAATGAGACAACAATTGAGGGAAGAAAAACCTCTCATTAAACTTAACATAATAGTTAGAGGTGGGAACAGGCCAGGCCGGCCTACATGGCCTTAAGGCCTAGCCTACATAGGCTCAGGCCAGGCCAGCCTATTTCTTTAAATAGAGCAGGCCAATGCTTTTTTATAAGCCTATTTAGCTAAAAAGGCCAGGCCGCAGGCCATTAAAAAAGCCTTTGAGGCCTACTAGGCCGGCCTATTTAAGTTAACATGAATAATATTTTTATTACGATTATTATTTATATATTAAAATTTATATTTTGATTAAATTATAAATCTATTAACTTTTTAAGTAATTTAAGTTTATTAATCTACATTAGTTTTTAACATATATAAATGTATTATTATAAACTAGAATTGAAATATGATGACATATATAGTCAAATTCTCTAAAATATCAAATGGAACATTATTTTATTAGTTCATAAGTATATTTCAAAATAAATATAATTATTTATTTAAATATGTTCATATGAAATAGGCTTTTAAACAGGCTAACAGGCCACATCAGACTTTCAAAAGGCCAGGCTCAGGCCTAGAATTTAAGCCTATGATAGGCCACAGGCCAGGCTCAGACCTTCGATTTTTTGACAGGCCAGGCTCAGGCTTGGCAAAGCCTAGCTCGGCCTAGCCTATTCCCACCTCTAATAATAGTCCACAATCCATTCAGAAGCAAAACTAAATTAAATAATTCATCAATAATTTGTGTTTAATAAAAAATTTACCAAATAACAATATTTTAATATACATGATCAACATGTCATATGTGAAAATTTAGAATGAAGATAGTATATAAATATAAGGGACCCCACAAGTTCCTTTGACCTATTTTTAAGGTCGCGTGGGAAGCACAAACAACCTTATAACTATGGCAAATATCAACCTTCTATAATTTTTTATTAATCCTTTCTCTAATTTAAAAAAAATCATTGGAAAGTTCTTAATTAATTGTTGGATTTTATAGCATGTTACATGCCGTAGCGGGATCTCATATAAAAATATATTATACTAATCTTGTATTAGTGACAAATAGTGTGAACATAATGCATAAATTGAATATGCTTAGTTCCACCTCCTCACTCTACGTATATAAGGTGGGAAAAGAACCAAATTGAACTTGAGATGCCGTACCCGTTCATTTCCAATTTCCATATATTTTATTATATGGCTACTTCCAAGTGTGCTTGAAAGTCATCACCAAAAACTTGACAAATGTTTATTGAGTTTCTATCACTTTTTTTTTAACAATATTTGTAATATGTACCTTTGTGGTGTATAACTTGTAGTGGTGTATAACTTGTATCATTCAAATTCAATACTTAGTGAATGACCAAAAATATTTTCTCAATATTATTTGGATACTCTAATTAAAAAGAAATTAAAAAGAACAAAGTGAAATCGAGTAATATTATAAAATTGTAAAAATACTTGAACCCTAGGGTACGTGGTTCGATTCCCACAAAAGGCAAAAATTCTAGTAGCCAGAGAGGAGAGTATAGAGAAGATCGTGAGGTGTAGTGCCGGGAGAAGGGACCCGAACTGTTACAAAAAAGTAGATAGTGGGAATGAATTGAACATGTACTTGAAACTCATGGTACATGGTTCGATTCCCACATAAGGTAAAAAATCTACTAGAGAGGGGAGTAGAGAAGATCGTAAGGTGTACTGCCGGGAGAAGGAGCCCGGGCTGTTACAAAAAAGCGTCTTTTTGGAACAACCCTAGCCCAATTGGTAGTGGGAATGGATTGAACATGTACATGAACCCTAATGTACGTGATTCGATTTCTACAAGCAAAAACTCTACTAGAGAGATGAGTAGAGAAGATCGTGAAGTGTAGTGCCGGAAGAAGGGGCCCACACTGTTACAATTAGCCATTTATATTTTAAAGTGAATTGCTCAATTATTTCCAATTGATCAAAAAAGTGAGCAATAACATTTCATGAATCCGGGAGATTATGCTTTTCTTGAGCAATAACATTTACTTTTAGAATCTTTAAAATCTAACTATATTGATTAAGAAATTAAGGTTCATATTTTTCTAAACAATAATAATAAGAATAATATCCATCTATCATTAATTTATCATGTGTAGGAGGAGGTCACCCAATAAGATTACATTTTTTTAATCTTGAAGGCATGAAACACCCCTTTTCAATTGACCAAATCATGTCCAAACAATAATTACATGGTTCAATCCAAGCCCATGCAACACCTATAAATACTTGAAACATTTCCTCATTTTTTCCACAAGGCAAATAACCATCTTGTATTTCATTTTCAATCTCCCAAACTTCTACTCAAATTACCTTCAATTCAATCCAATGGCTTCATTCCAAACCTTCAACTTTGAAACTCAAATTCCACATGAGCTTCTCATATCTCAAATCATGCAAATTCATGCAACAATTTCTAAGCTAGAATCTCTTAGGCCATCAAAACAAGTCAACACCCTTTTCACTCACTTAGTCAAACTTTGTATTCCCCCTTCATCCATTGACATTGAAACCCTACCTCAAGAGGTTAAGACAATGCGTGAGAGCCTCATCAAACTTTGTGGCAAAGCTGAAGGATTCTTAGAGCTTGAATTCTCAACTTTCATTAACCTCACACCAAACCCAATGAAAAATTTAACACTTTTTCCTTACTATGGAAACTATGTTAAACTAGCAAACTATGAGAACAAAATCCTCAAAGAAAATGGTGTTGTGAATCCAAATAAAGTAGCCTTTATTGGATCTGGTCCAATGCCACTAAGTTCAATTATATTGGCAACTCATCACATGGAATCAACTCAATTTGATAATTTTGATATTGATGAGAAGGCTAATGAAGTTGCTAGCAAGATTGTGGCCTCGGATAAAGCACTTGAAAAGAGGATGAAGTTTGTGACACAAAATATTATGGAAGTGAAAGAGAAATTAGGGCAATATGATTGCATTTTCTTGGCTGCACTTGTTGGTATGAGTAGAGGTGAAAAAATGAAGGTTTTGGGTCATATAAGAAAATATATGAAACAAGGTGGTATTTTGCTTGTAAGAAGTGCAAAAGGGAGTAGAGCTTTTTTGTATCCAATTGTTGATGAGAATGATGTGATGGATTTTGAGGTGCTTACTATTTTTCATCCAACGGATGATGTGATCAACTCGGTTGTTCTTCTTCAAAAGCCTAAAGCTTGATTGGCCCCAATTACTAAGGAAGTTGAATGTTTACTATGTAGTTTCTATTTAAGTGTGTTTTGTTATGTACTATATGTAGTTTGCCTCATTTGTCTTGCTTGCTATTGAAAGTTATGTATTGTACTTCATAATATGATAATAAATGTGTTTTTCGTATTATTATGAATGGAACAAATTGAATGAAAAAACAATTCTTAATTTCATTAATGTGCTCAAGTACTTACAATATTAGCTAACAAGATAACTTGTTGAACAAGCTATAGAACTAACTAACTTTATCATCCTCTTTCACTTGAGTTTGTTTTTATGGTGCAAATATCCTCCCGGCCCGAAGTTGGAGGATGGTAAATGTCTATCATGCCCAATTTGACTAGTAAAAGACCAAATGGTTTGAGTTTGTATATCAACGAAAGCAAGTTGGGTCTTCGCACCTAGAGCATGTCGCATTAAATGACTCAATGCAAGATAATTCGAGAACCATTGAGTTGAGGAGTAATTGTAACGGAATTTGGTCCTTCACTTGGATGCACGTAGAAGATAGAGTTGGAATTGTTCGGTGGAACTTGAGCATGTGGAGGAACTTGATGAGGAGGCATGGTGAGAATGGGAAAATGAGGCAAAATGAAGATTGGTTGCAAAGAAATAGAAGCTTGAAGAAGCTCAATATGCAAAAAATCAATAGCGGTTATGCAGGAACTCGATGAAGAAGATGAAGGAAGTTAGGAAGCAACGAAAAACGGATATGGATTGTAACAAACTTTCTATCTTGAAGGACGATAATCTGATACCATATTATGAATGGAACAAATTGAATTAAAAACCATTCTTTCATTAAAAAATCAAGAGGATACAATATCTATTTATAAAAGTAATGTGTAACATGCTAACTAACGTGCCTCAAGCACTTATACAATACTATCTAACAAGATAACTTGTTGCACAGGCTATAGAACTAGCTAACTTTGTCTTCCTCTTTCGCTTGGGTTTGTTTATGGTACAATATATATTTCCAAAAGGCAAAACTAAGATGTATATCGTTGAAAGTTGAAACCGTCCATTTTATAAACTTAGTATACTGATGACTTCATGTCATTGGACGCTGTCACCTGCGCGTGGCGCAGCTTGAGTGTGTTCTTGCTGCGTGTGGCGCAGCAGATCTGACAGGTGAAAGCTATAAATAGAGAACTCATTTTCTAGTGCAAAGGTTACGAAATTGTAAGTAGTTTGAAGACTCGGAGCTCATAGCAAGGGATCTGAATCTGGGATCCAAGTGAAGAAACAAGTCCAAAGTTCAATCCACCAAGATTCCATCTCCATCTTTAATTGTAATTCCTAATTTCTTCATGGATTGCTAAACTCTTTTGATTGGATCTTTAGTGGATTCTATTCCACCTTCATTGAACCATGTAAACTTTGATTCTCTCTAAATGAATTTTGAAGTAGTTTCATTTGATTGTTCTTATTGCTTAATGCTTCATATGATTTGACCAATTGTGTGATGAATTTAATGATTGATTTTATCATGAGAATGAAAATTAGTCATGGATCTAGGAATGATTGACCAATTAATGGTCACTTTAGAAATAATGGATTATTGATTGTGATTAAAGGATCAAAGCTCTTAAAACCTCCCTCAATCACAAATCCACGTAAGAAATTTGGGGTTTGTGATGGAGAGAGAGGATTATGCTCCAAGAGATTGGGCATAATCATATCTTGTTTGATCCAATCTTGAAACTAATTCATTGATTCATTGAAATTGAACATGTTTACCAATTAAGAGTGTGAGTAAATGATCCAAAAAGGTCCAATCGGCTCCTTAATATTTGAATTACTCACAAATTTTATTTTTGCCAAGTGTATGAACAAACTTTTATACCCCCCCCCCCCCCCCAATAGGTGGAAAACTATAACACAAACATGAACAAAAGGAATAACTCATTAAACTTGAGGCAAAACAAACAAACACATAATGGAGTTTATGACTTTATAATGATAGAAGATGATGTTAAAGAGATTAGTAATCTAAAAAGAAGACTTGAAACTAAATTTGATATCAAAAACTTCATAAATAGAAGTATATCCACATAATGGAGTTTGCAAGTTCTAAAAAACGAACCATAATGTAAAATTAAAGGAGGGCAGAAAGCACAAACATCATATATACTATATATCATATATCAAATGACAAATATCAACCGTGTATGATGTTTTATTGGATATTGCATGAGCATGTTCCAGGATGCAGATTTGCTGCAGTAATTTTTCACGCAGTTTTGATTCTGGCCGTTGATTGTTGATCGAACGATCCAGATCAACGCAGTTATAAAATCACTTAAATCAATCTTAAGATCGGACGGCTGTAATTTAAAACAGCGTGAAAACTGTGGGAAACCAAACAGCAGGAAATCTGTTTCCCATGTTCCATGCCCGCAGTGGGACCTTATCAAAGGACAGTATTATCTTTCGTATATTATATATTATTAGTGTGAACATATTGCATAAATAGGATATGCTTAATAGTTAATTCACTTTCTCATTAACGATAAATTGATCCAAGTGATAAGTGTCTTTGGTCCACTTAAATTAAACATGTGATCAGGGGTTTGATTACTGACTCATGCGTATGAAGAAAATTCAGTTGAAAAAGAAACACCCACCTCATGTGCCCTATAGGTTTTCTGACTAAAATTAATCATCGCTACCGGTGATGGAATCTTTTTATCAATATCATGAAGAAAAAAATTCACTTTCTCATTCTACACGCAGTGTGGAAAGAACAAATTGAACTTTAGATACTATCCCAATTTAGCCCCCAATTTATCTTGTAAGAAGTGCAAAAGGGAGTAGAGCTTTTTTGTATCCAATTGTTGATGAGAATGATGTGATGGATTTTGAGGTGCTTACTATTTTTCATCCAACGGATGATGTGACCAACTCGGTTGTTCTTCTTCAAAAGCCTAAAGCTTGATTGAACCCTAAGGAAGTTGAATTTTTACCATGTAGTTTCTATTGAAGTGTATTTTGTTTATGTACTATGTAATTTGCCTCATTTGTCTTGCTTGATAAGATGATTGAACATTTTGTATCCTACTTCCAAATATTATAATAATAGAAATGGGTTTTTTCCTCATTTTAGTTTTACAAAATAATAGAGGACAGAAATTACTCTTACATTTGCCTCATTTTGAATCTTTATTAAACAAGACAAATATTAACAAGTGCCTAACGAGCACTAGATAAAAAGGTTAATCATAGAAATATTCTCTTTTTTTTACAAAAACAAACTTATAGCATTTTATTAATAAAAATGTATCAACTAAACTTTCATTTTTAACTAAAAATTAATTGTTGAAATATTCTCTTGAATTAAACTTCAATTTTTAACCAAGAATATCTCATTTTTAACTATCCAAAATTTAATAATATTAATTATAAGCCACTCTTCTTTTTTTTGCACAATTAAGATACTCTTCAATTATTTAAAAAAGAAACTCACGAGTCCATTCATTTCATTAAAAACAAATTTTTGTGACAAAAAGCAATTTAAGGAGCACAATTAAATTTTCAAATTAACTATAAAATTAAAGGGTAAGGTGTTTTCTATTATGCAAACTAATCCTTCAAAATTGAAAAGCAGGACTAATCTTTCTGATTTCTTCAAAAAATTAAAGGGTAAGGTGTTTTCTATTATGCAAACTACGTATAAACCTTTTATAATATATATCTTGTAAATGTTACCAAATAATCATAACTAATTTGTAAAAATGAACAAATAATTGACATATGAAACCGTTTTTAAAATTTTAACCAAAAAAATATAAAAAAATCAGCTACGTTCACATATCTTTATATAAGATAAAAAGTCATTTTAGACGCATCAAATCAGAGCATATATGCGTCTTCTATTATATGTTTGTGTATACCAAATTGAGCAATAAATCCTTCAAAATTTTAACATCGTCCACCATCAATGGCTTATGATTCTTTCCGTTTATGCCAAAAAGTAGATACATAAATTCAACAAGCCATATACAGCCTCATCTTAGATGCAAAATTTGTTGAGCAACATTATAGAAAAATATGCTTTTGCTCCAATACATGACTAAAACAGATTGTACAAAATGAATATAATTCCGTATACTCCTCAAAGATTCAATGAAAACTTTGTAGCCTCCGCGGAGAAAGAGAACATATGGCAGCAAGACATGAAACCTAAACTTCTATATCGAATATGCATGGAACGGAACACCTAGGAAATCATTACATGGCCATTGTGGAAGACTTGAATGATACAGTCTCCACGTTCTCCTGCGACTAACGCCAGCACTAGCTCAAAGAGTCAGTATGTGACAAACCCAAACTGAGCAACCCAGTATAGGCACCACCATTCCTACGATAATTAGTAATACAGTATACACACCAGGTCTCACTAGCAAGACAGATCAACATGCTGCAATATTTTTGGGAAAACACAAACTATCAATAGCTTTTTAATGCATGAATCACTATCGGATCTATAGGCTTTATAAAATGGTACTCCCTCTGGTCTCAAATATAAGCAAAGATTTCCTTTTTTAGATTCATTGAATAACTGATGTATTTGGTTCATATTATGGATCAAATACATCAGTTATTCAATGAATAACCTGAAAAAAGGAATATTTGCTTATATATGAGACCGGAAGGAGTAAATCAGTAGAATAAAATTAGAGATCATCACATACCATGTTTTGATCAAGGTCCATCAAATTGTACTTTTTCTTGGCTAAATGATTTGAGACGTTCAATCAGATCCTTTTTCAATGACTCGGGAACCTTTGATTTAAAAGCATTCCGGGCATCTGCTATTAACTTCCTGCATGGCATGAAATGCATATCCAAGTCAAGAATTATAACCAAGAGAGGCTGTAAAATATGATTTAACATAGTTCACATACTAATAAAAGGTAAAGAAAACTTATATAACTAAAAGTTGAGTGAGAATTTAACATCTTTTTTTTTAGATAAAGAGACTTGCTAAGAAACCAAGCCGCCAAATATATATGGGGAGGGATCAAATTACACCGGTGTAACATTTGAGTAATGTTACACCGTTCAATAACGCTTCAACGAATACAAATTTTACAAAATCCACGTTGGATTTAAAGTTTATATCATATAGATCATTCATGTTGAATTCTATAAAAATCTAAAATCATTTGATATGTTATTGAGATTGATCAAGCTTAACGGTATTCAATAAAAACACATAAAGCGTTAATCTTGATCGGTCTCAATAACATATCAAACGATTTTAGATTTTTGTAAAATTGAACATGAATGATCTATATGATATAAACTTTCAATCCAACGGTGGATTTTGTAAAATTTGTATTCGTTGAAACGTTATTGAGCGGCGTAACATTACTCAAATGTTACACCGGTGTAATTTGACCCCTCCCCTATATATATATATATATATATATATATATATATATATATATATATATATATATATATATAGAGAGAGAGAGAGAGAGAGAGAGAGTCAGGATCCGTTGACACCAAGTGTCAAACTTTATTTTGACACCAAATTATATCCCTTGATTCCATCTAATCGAAAGGCTCTAATTAACTCACTTGATATTGCATGTGAGACCTCATCTATTTTTTTTTTTACAATAATATCTCGTGCACTTTTTGTTTACAAGGTATCTCATATGTACTTGATGTCATGGTTTCTTGACAAATTTTTGTTATTTCTCTGGCATTGATGAATGGTAGGTTTGAAAACAATTGTATATTTCCACTATTATGAATTTCTCGTTCTTTTATTTCCATGTTATTGAGATTCCTGAGAAAACAATTGTATGATTGAAAATCTGATTGTAGATTTCCATTCCTTCATGAGCTTTTTTTTTATATTGTTAGTTATTGTTTTATTGAAACTCAAACAAATTATATTTCGAAGCAAGGAAATAAGTTGTTTTGGGAATTCTAAGGGTAGGGTAGATGGATTCCGGAGAAAATATTAATCTGTACTTGCAAAAGGATATTAGGTTAAACATATAGTTTAATAATTTTCCAATTCAACTCCATAAGTAATTCAATAGTGGGATTTTAAATTCTATGAGCAGAATATTAGATGAACGAAATATCATGTGCACGCATTAGGAGAAGAAGGGGATGAACGAAAACGATGAATAGCACAGGAAGAACAGAGACTAGGATAAAGCAAGGGTCACGCGCAGCATTAAGTGAATCAATGAGAGCCTTTGGATGAGATCAAATCAAGGGATATGCTTTG
The DNA here is from genome assembly GCF_020283565.1 of Trifolium pratense. Classification (NCBI taxonomy): domain Eukaryota; kingdom Viridiplantae; phylum Streptophyta; class Magnoliopsida; order Fabales; family Fabaceae; genus Trifolium; species Trifolium pratense. The sequence goes on from NC_060065.1 coordinate 40,684,019, forward strand.
GTGTCAAATTAAAGTTTGACACCTGACTATATATATATATATATATATATATATATATATATATATATATATATATATATATATATATATATATATATATATATATATATAAAGAGAAAGAAAACAACCAAAGATAGCAGGGAAAAGATAGAACAAAAATGAGCACAGATCAAACGAGCCTAGAAGAAGCTCAACTTCAGATACTGGAAAAGAAAAAAAATCAAAGAAAGAAAGAAAATACAGGTTGTGCTGTGATAAACAGTAGTCAGTACTCAGTAGATTTGCAGAGAGGCTCCATCGACCATCCAGAAATGTAAGGCAGGTAATTTTAGGAAAGAGCTTTGTAATTATGAAATTTATTTACAGTTTTGTAATCATTTAAGCTTCTTTTTATTAATAATCATACTATAAGTGTTTTAAAAAACAAAAAGGATTCAGAAAACCAAGGATTACATTAATGGTCATGAAAACAGAAGAATGGAGAGAATAAAAGAGAAAACAGAGACATAAGGAATAGCGAAAAGCAAAGAAACAGGGGAAGAGAAGGAAGGAACAATAACAAAGAAACAGAAACTCGGAGGAACAGAGATGCTACCTGAGAAAACCAAAACACCATTGACTTGTAATGGTGTTATGCTGGAAATCCACAGCATCATTGCGCAATACCAACACCAAAGCCACTACTTGACCACAATGTTTTATCATAGTAAGAGTATCATAGATGTAAGTTTCATTTTATAAGTTAGAACCCTAAGATTATCTCCAGTAATGAATACCAGGAGGTGTTCTGAATTTTTTATGGACCCTACTACTATGTCTCGTTAGTTTTAAGAACTTTAGCAACTTTTCACTCCAACGATGCAACTCTTTATGAACATATTATTATACAACGGTGTCCACTTCTTCTCCCTCCGATTATTATACAACGGTGTCCACTTCTTCTCCCTCCGATTGTGATACTCACCAAAAAACCATGTTACCAAATAGCCGCTGTAGGGGCAGGAAAAAAAAAAGTCACGGGGGAACTAGTACAAGAATAAGAACCAGAAGAGAAATACTGATGTATTGTGTTGTCAAGAACGACAATCAATACAATGGCTGGAGGCTAACTCCTTGGAAAATTGGCAAACAAAAATGAAATAAAAGAAAATGAATAGGGAAAGCCCCTAAGTCAACCCTGAGACAGAGAGAGATACCCAACATTACAACAATTGCACCAATGAATACTTGCCTACCCGCTCTGTTAGTTTTCCCTCATATAATCATTTGTTTTCTCCTGTGATGCCAACATCCTCTCCTACCAGTCCAATTTCACCACTTGTCCATTCTGGTACAACCACCACACTTCTCATGTTCAGCAACAACCTCAATTGTTTTCACTAAGCCCACATTGTCATTGGGCCTTCGTCCTCTACTTCCCTTTTTGCCTCTTCTCTTATATACTTGTGATATCAGTCTTAGCAGCAGCTATGGCAGATTTTTTGCCAACCACTATGGGCAATTTGTGAAGGATGGCAATGCCATGGCATGGCATAAACTAGGAGAACAAGTTGTTCCTTAACTTAATTATAAAAACCATGAGAAAACTAGGCATGGGAGATGCTCTGCTTGGTTGGAAGGTAGTCAATGGAAGGGGAAGGGAGGGATTACTTTAAATTTTAATGGTTTGGTTACTTGGTTTAATTTTTTGGAGGGGAAGGGACCGGGCAAAATCCCTACTGAGCTAATTTTAGATCCACTCCAAAAGTGGGGAGATTTGGAGGGGAGAAAATATTTGTTTAAATTTGGAGGTATATATCATTATATTTAACGTGACCTTAAATATTATAAGGCTAAAAAATGTAATTTTACCTTTTTCCTCCATTAAAATTATCCCCCTCCCCTTAATTGAACCATATACACAAGCATCTAAAAATCCCTTTCCTCCCCCCTCTGTTGAACCAAATAGACCCTACAGCAATCCACTTATAGTTTAAAGAATTAAATAAATATACACCAAAAATGTAACGAAGTTTTACACAAACATATCTAAACACATTTCACCATCCTACTACATCATAATATTACTACTTCAAACTTATTTATATTATGGCAAGACGCTGAAATATAATTTACACTGCTGCATTGTGATTAAACTCTAATTTAAATTCAATCTCGTGTAAACTTAAAAAGTAATAGCAAAAATGGTTTTTGACTTTCACAGATTTGTGCTACAACCATGTTTATGTGAAATATCAATGTCCAATGCATAAAGAGAAATAGAGGATGATCAAACTTACCTTTTAACATCACTTGTTAAATTCCCTGGTTCTTTTTCATGCAACCTCTTTCTAACACGCATATACTCATCAACCTTATCCGTCCAGCCACATGAGCTCAAAACTGACTTTACTTCTTTCCCAAGACTGAGAGATGGTTTTGAAAATACAATATCAGTATGAGGAATATATTGATAATGAATAATTCACAAAGAAAATGGTATAAAAAAATCATACATATAATGAATTGATTAGAGTGTAAAGGTGTTGAACATAAATAAGTCTTCATAAAATAATAATAATAATAATAATAATAAAAAATAAAAAACTGTCGAACATTAGCTAATTTCGACAGTTCAACCCAACGTGAAACACCGTCAAAAGTATGTGAGGATGCATTTCAACATATATCACAAAGCATAGCTAGGCATCATTGAAGAATCAATTTTCATTTAAGTCCAATAATCAAATAAAATTAGTAAGAAAATAAATAAATAAATAAATAAAAGATTGAGTTAAGTATATATGATCATACATGTCTCTCATTTCTTCAACTCTAGCACGAGACTGACTATCATTTGCAAGCAAAATGCATGGAGCCTCCTGTACTTTTCTCTTATTCCCCAGTATCTTAGTTTTGTTGACGACACCATTACTTTCTTGCTTAAAGTTGCCAGGCCCTCTAACTGTTATTATCTTGCTTCTATCAATATCTTCCGGAGGATCTAGTTTTACAGAATGGGTATCAACCGTCTGAATATTAGTGTGTCCATTTGTAACTGTCGAATCATTCCATTTCGTGTTGTTAGCAACACCAATCTTATTTTTGTCAAAGCCATTTCTGGTGGGTAATGATGAAGAATGATCTTTCTTTCCATTTTCCAAAGAAACTGAATTTGTTGCATGCCCATTTGTTAGCAAGGGCTGATTACTGAACATGTCAACTTTCCCATTGACATTTACAGGAGCCGGACTTCTTTTGGAATTTGAACTACCATTAATGTCAAACTTTACTCGCAAGCCGGGAGGAACTTCACCAATTTTAGATACACTTGGCATATCTTTACGAGAAGATTGCTCAGAATTTGATTTTGCATGGACGGCTTTGAATTGTACATCAACCTTAGGGGATTCAGATGCCTGACTCCCATTAGAATGATGGGGCTTCACACCATTAGATGCAAGAGAACCATTGACTGACGCTGGCTTTTGATTAGTTCGAGAGAAAAACAGAATATAAACCTTTTCTGACAAAACTTCTTGCAGGCTTGCAAGTGTTACACAAGAATCGTCACAGCAATACCAACGACCCATTGCATCCTGTGAACGGGATAGAAAATTACAACCCTAAACCATAAATCAACGTATTAACTATATAGTTTGCATACAGATGGACTATAAATTCACAAACCTACCTTTATATAAGCATAATAGTGACCAGATTCAGGGGAGTATCCTGAATGCACAATAGTTCCAAAGAGCTTATATTCTGGTTGTGGATCCTAAACAAAAAATATTGTTAGAAAGAAATTGAAACATAATATTAATACAAGGGGAAAAAGGACAGACAACATTAACCATGTAGTACCAGGATAACAAGAAACATACACAATTTCATTGTTAACCAAGAAATTTAAGGTCTTAAATGTTAGGGCCGAGGAAGCTAAGGGCCCAATTGATGGAGAATTGCAGTCCAACTGTGGGTTAGGATTGGCAAGTATACAATAAAAGGGAAGAAAGGGAATTGTGCCATGTAACAAGGTGAGATTGAGTGTCCATAGCTAGTTTAGCAAGTGAGGGGAACTATCCCTCGGAAGGGGAAACATAGGGAGAGAGTGCAATGGGGGGATTAATTTTGCATTCTGCTATTCTCGTTCCAGCTTGCACCCTCTGAAAGAGTTGTGCTCTAGATATCAAAGGGTGAAACTATCTAACTTATTTGATAATTCTAGATATCAAAGGGTGAAACTATTTAACTTATTTGATAAAAATACAGTTTCTAGTTTCTACTACCATACTGCTCTTTTTCATTCTCCAACAGAGTGATCCATTGATTATATAATATTGTAGCACCTTTCACATCCCACCAATTAGTTTTAATTTAAGTCTTACACAATTCATAATTACAGGATTTCCATTTAATATTGAAATCCCATATGGGGATCATACTTTTTTTTTATCTGCATCAGGTTGCCAAAGTAAACCCTGTATTAATAGCAAATTACATATGACTGACATACAAATTATAGTAGTACTATACACCAACATGCAATAGCACTTAAAGAAGATGTACAGGAAACCTTTCAATGTCATATTCTCCAGGTAAAAAAGTATCATTTTGGCCAGTCTCGTGCAAAAATAAATTTCAAAACCACAATTTACTCAGAAGGTTTTCCTATATGGCTCGCATGTCCAATCATCTCATTTGACAAGCTTCTTATGAAGAATATCTAATCCTACTCTCGTATTTCTCTTATTTATTAATTTATTTATTATAACAATAACAACAATTAAAAAAAATAACAACAGCAAATAGGACCAACAAGCGTAAAATCAATCATGTATGATTAACCAAACAAACTTAGCTAATATAAACAGATTTGAATCATCTAAGTGGTAAAGTGAGAAAATCATGAGTTGTGATTGTAACAACCCCATGATTTGTTATGAAGTACCTGCAATATCTACATTTGATTTATTCATTAACGGTTGATATTACTTACTTACATTATAAAGTAAATCACTAACTTTAAGGAACCAGATCCAAAATAAACATAGCAAATTATTGGAAAGATCAACAAAGACATCCCCCTTTCTGATTTTGGGAGCATAAGTAGGAGGAATATCAAAATTTGGAGACTACATATTGACAAGATTAAAGGAAGAACTGATCAAACATATCTAGCTAGCATGCCTTACATACACACCAATTATCAAGTCCATGTCTGCCTCAATGATGCAAAAACCAACACACTCTATAGGAATAACTAGTTCAAAACAAACATCAAACATACCTGGCTTGTTTTGCACATGAAGCTAGAAAGCACCATAACCTCTTCAAATCCAACAGTCTTATCTATCTTGCCACCCAATATGCCCTCGAATCTCTACAAGCCAAATTCATCAACACACCATCATTACAAAAACACACACACACAACAACCAGTGGTGTCAAATGGCTTAATGTAGCAAATTTATAACAAATCATAATTGCTGCACGATAAGCTGTTTAATATAAGTGTGATCAAAATAGACATTATAGTCTTGTTATGGCGCAATATAGCATAGCAGAATATGAACAAACAGCTATTTTCAGGAATAATAGAATATAAACAACAACCAACCTTAAGCTGTATCACAAGTATATTAGGTGCTTGAAGTATAGACATCTGCTTCTTAGCCGTCACCAACTTCTTACAACTGAACAACACCCAAAAATCAATAAATTCAATCAATAAAGCCCTAATTCAAACATCAAACAATTTAACACACAATAATCAAAATTCGAAAAAGAGAAAAACACACTCACCCATCACATTTATACTTATTATTTCCATCTAAAACCTCAGGCTGGAAAAACTTCTGCATAGAATCCTTAAGCGAATTACTATGAAAAACATCGAGACTAATATCCATAATCTCATCAACCTTATTCGATTCGTATCCGCAGCAAAGACACTTAACCTGACTCTGCAAAGCACCACCAAAAATCTCCTTAACAATAGAAGCACCACCGTCACCACCACCACCACCACCACTTTTCTTTCTAATCTTCTTCAAACGAAGACACGAATTATGACAAGCATCAATAACGTATCTAAGAAACTCATGTGCGTCCTCTTGACGACCACATCGGAAATGCTCAGCAAAGATCCGTAAACAGCTTTGGATTTTCGAAGGAGCTTCGGAAGTGAGATCTAAACGGAGTAATCGAAAAATTTGTTTCTCGAGTATACAAAAGGGACAAGATGAACCAGAAGAATCACCTGAAAAAAAATGAAAACAGAAAAATTAGATAAAATCGATGAAAATTAGGTCAAATTAAAGGGAAGAAGAGAGATGAGAATTGTCGTTATTACAGAGAGATGAATGTTGAGAACGGAGACAGAAATTGGCGAGAGGAGGAGTGAAAGTGAGGCACTGAAGAACGCTATTGAGGTAACAAGAGTTACCGAGATTGCGAAGACCTAAAGGAGGAGAAGTTTTGCGTTTGGGAGTGAGGAGATTAGGTTGCCAGGTCATCTGCAAAGTAGCCATCAACGCCGACGGCGACAACAAGGAGAAGCCACCAAAGCATTGGACGGCGTTGCCGTTGATGGTTGGGACCTCAACAATACTGAACGCCGCCAACGCCACCGCAATCGCATCGCGCGAATTCGATAGCGATTTGAGGTTCTTTCAGGTTCTTCTTTCTTTCCCTCTCTTTGTTTTTCTGTTATTTTTTTATTTGTAATATTTTTTTTCTTCTAGTATCTTCTTAGTTCTTACAAAAATACTAGTGTAATAAAAAGGAATATTCTTGTAAAAATAAATTAATATTCATATTCAATTTAAAATAAAGTGTGAAAATAAAAATATGTTTATAACAAAAAATTGTGATTTTGTTGGTGATTTTTTAGATTTTATTTTTTTATATTCAATTTAATTATTTCATTGTAATTAATTAGGATTTTTTTTATAATCGTGAGGGCCTAAGCCGAAAAAAAAAATGAAGATTACAACGGAATTAATCGAGGGGTTGTATGCCCCATCCTATCCGCAAAATATAAATTCATAATTTGATCAGGACAATTCATCTTTCTAAATTTGCAGAGTTCTTTCATAATTAGGATTTTTTTATCTCGATAAATACTTTAAGATATTTTATAGTTTAATTGAATATTAGTAGAATATTAGAAACAAATGTTTTATTCATATGAATTAACTTGTGAATCAATTAGAAAGGTTGATTGAGACACAAGATAAGACCAAATCAAACAAACAAGAGTCGATCTTCCTATGCTTAGTATATTCAATTCAATTGCAAAGAATAAAGAACTCGGCTAAGCCTCAATTCTATTTTAAATACCAAGTACACCATCAATCAAAGAGTCATTACACTAAGCCAATAATATTGACCAGGTCTTGAGTTATTTAGGTAGTATAAAAAACATCTAAAGTTCTTGTCAAAAAATAATAATATAAGGTGAATTCTTCGTTATACTGTTAGAATTTTATAATATGTTCTTTTTATGACAATATATTATGTTCTTGTTGATTGTTATCATGTATGTTTATGCTATGTTTTGGACTACGCAACCATAATTTTTGTTCCAAGTAGGCGCATTGTAAATCAATAACCTTGCTACTAAAAAGATAAATAAAACCTCGACATTTAGTATCTGCAAAGAATTTCAAAATCAGATGTTAATTCAGCCAACAAAGATAAAAACTATTTGAAACGCTGTACAATTACTATACATTCCATAATATACTTCGATATATGGCAACACTAGCATTTTATCACAGTTATATAAAGTAAATTATATAGGCAACAAGTGATCAAACAGTGATTCCAAAACACAAGTATGATTCAAATACATGTAGTAAGAATAGGATGAAACATTCGGTTATAACTTTTGATCCCCTTACAACACAATAATGGACTAGTAAGAAACATTGAAAGCATCTAGATCAACAAAAATTAGTCGGGAGCAAAGATTCCCAACACTGAACGAATCACTATCAACATACATTTAAAAACACAAAATAATGTTACAAAGATTTTATCTTTGTCCCTGAAGGTGGTATAAACCCTTGGACTACCAGCTCAAGGTCCAATCGTAGTGAATGGTGCATGCCTGGACTCGTAATCTTGACCATCAAGTTGAAATAGTGAATCACTAAGATTACAACTGGTAATTGCATCAAAAAAATCACTAGGGATAACTTCAGAGTCCTCAAAATTCAAATGCCATGGCTTAGCACCTCAATTTGAAAGGATAAAGTTTGTGTATACATATACACATATTACACTTGATTCAGAATGTTACATTCCCGACTGAAATTGTTTATAAGATAGAAGAAACTCCATAACTCTTGTTTAAATCTATATCCACTACATGAATATTTGATACACTATCTAACAACTGTGTTGCTATCTACTATATGTTCCCACAAGGCATGAACAACTGGAAGAGATAAAGAAATACTCTATAAGAAGCAAAAATGTGGGAAGAGGATACAGTCAAATATATGTATACATACATTGAGTAATTCAGACTGCTACTATCTATTTACTAAAGGCTGAGACTCCTGCATTTGGGTAGATTCAACAAGCTCAGAAGCAGCTGAGGGGTCTCGAGAAGTTTCCTTTTTTAACTTGAAGTTATTATATGCTGCTACACCTGCAATGGCTGAATGAATATTTACAATAATAATCAGTCATTGATACAGAAGCTGCTCACATTTCTTGGTTCATATTTAATAAGATTCAGAGTTGCTTCATATCCAAGTCTTACAAGTTACAACTAATATAATTTGTACATTTGTACCATTTAACTTTTAATTTGAGTACAATATTCATACTTCTCTAAGGAATATTTTATAAAAACTCAACCATACCACCTACAAACTTTTTTTTTTGAACAAGCCAAAATGAGATATATTAACAAAAAGCTTCCTCAGCACAAGATGTGCCGAGAACGACTACAAGAGTTTACAAATAGCCACAGTAAGAAATACAAACAATCATACAAGGCCCAAACATAAAAGGGGACTAGACCACCAACTATGGTAGTTTAAGACTAAAGTAACACTCGTCGTCTTGTCTCCCCACTCCACCTACAAACTTGTCTCCCCACTCCACACTAGTACATCAGTGAGTACCGAGTATAATAACCAGTCACAATAAAAATAAAAAATATTTGAGATTCGGCATCTAGAAAACACTTCTGAACCCAACTAGTCTGACTTGAGCTGGGTAAACCCGCCTAGAGTAGAGGGAAAAATCTCTCCCGGTGCTTATGCCTCTGCATTACATCCACAAGACTTAAATCTGTAGCATTATTTATAGGAAACCGAGTTACTTACCATTACCACTCTGACCATTAAATGTCAATAAACAAAATAGAATATGCCACGTCACTCTCCACCCACACCCTAAACATAAAGGGATTAAAAAGAGAAGAAATCTGACTGTTGATTGGTGTAAGATTTGCTCACGACAATGTTGAAAATGAACAGGAACTTATTTGTTTGCTAGGTTTATATTTGTTAATATGCACACAGACTTCCAGGGAACACCTAATACTGGACTACCCAATTTTCGTGGATTGTGGAATATATTTTAGTTTACTATAGCATTTGAGAGAAATGTTATGAAAATCCTCAAAGGATTATCAAATGAGAAAGGAATTTAGGTGGTCAAAGATTATAAGATACTTACCAATTCCATAACCAAACAAATTGATGGTTGTTAACTTTGTGTCAGCAAACAGAGCAGCAGACAGTAAGACAACCACCCAATCCTTAACAACTCCAGCAACACGAATGGTTAAAGCACTTGTGTGTGTAATCACAAGGAAAACTGATAAGTTTAGAGCAAAAGTGCAAAGGCAATTGAGGATAAGCAAAACAGGTGGGAAGTTCCATGGTCCATGGTCCTCCATCTTTGATCTCTCTAGAAATATCCATGGAAGGAATAAACAAAGTGCACTGCGGAAAATTTTGAAGTTATTTAAATAGCCATCAATTTACACACAAATCGTTCAAAACTTAAGCAACAATAAGTAAAATTATAAAAAGAACACTTGCCTGCAGGGACTAACATAATACATCACAGATATAGGATTCAACTTAAGACCCTTCCTCTTCACAAAAATTTCCATGAAGATAAGTCTTAGAGCTTCACCAACAACACCTCCCATTTGGTAAACTACTCCAATCCAGTTTATATTTATCTCACCATAAGAAGCTACTAGAACACCAAAACTAATCATTGACATGATGAAAAGCATTTTGCAGCTCATCACCTCAAGTCCTACAGCTACTCCAAGCACAAAAACAGCTACAGGCACTGTGATTTTCATTTAAAGAACAAGAGAGAATAGGCAATTAGTTGTAGTATTGGAAGAAAAGTATGGCCTACAAATATACAATCATCATAAACTGTACACAGCTAGGGCAAGTTGATAAACCAACAAATCTGATTGTTTTAAATGTCACAAACAACACATATTCAGCCATTAAGGTTACCATTGATAGATAATAGATATCATAAAGGCTAAAGATGCCTAACTATTATTGATAAAGAAAAAGGTTATTCTTACGAATGCTAAAGAAAAGAATTGTACGAATAAATCTCCACAGGTTTACACCCACTACCCCCATGATTTCCACTAAAAACGAGATTAACGTGAAATCATTTTTTTAAAACATTGCCAAGTGTTGATTCTTGCATTTCGTCTCTTAAGTGCTTCGTAATAAATAAATAAATAGCATGCCTCTATTGATAATATGCAGGATCATAGATTATAGTAACTTACTAATTGCCTTCAGCATTTGTGCAAATGCAACGGAAATATACAGGTAGGCAGTATTTCCAAGCCAAAGAGTCATTGCAAACATGGCTCCAATTGGCACTACTGAAGTAGCATATCTGTAATAATAAGTATGAAATAATTACAACTGGAATTTGGAGACATCACAAGTATTTAATGAAATCAACTATTAAGGTACATAGCCTTGATGTAATAGACCTAGGTTAACATCACAAGAAGAGAAGCATTTGCACATAGAGACAATCAGGCGCAAAATGTATGCACAATCAAAACCAAGATTTGATCCTTATATTGTTTAACACCACAACCATGATTAAAGTAATGTATCGCCGAGCTATTTTTAAATCGTGAATCATAATCATATTGAATTGTGAAATTCAAAGATACAATGATAAATCACTTGAAATTGAAATATCATATAAATGATGAATAGTATTATCCAATCTAATATTCCTTCCGCCCCTAATCTTTGGTCCTTTTAAACATTTTACTTTTGTCCCAAAACTTTGGTCTTTTAGAAACCAAGACGCAATTAATGATATTTTTGTTTTTGTACCTTAACAAAAACCAAAAGCATACAAACAATTTGGTCTTTAAGTATTAAATGTATAAACCTATCTAAATTTATTATTACTTCTTAAAATGTGTGCACATACCTAAATGGACCAAACATTAGGGGCAGAGGAAGTAATATTAAAGTAGGAACAGACAAAACAAATTGACAGCAATTCTCACAAAACAAAATCACAAGTCATAACTAATTCTCCTTATCCACTTATAAGTGAATAAGGAAAATAGCCATAACATAAAGGTAACTCAGCGAACTTATTCAAACCCATCAGTAATTCTTACATGGTGCAAATCACAAGCTTGCCAAATCATATAGAACCATGTCATTTGAATCAAAACTCGTGCTGTTTTAACAACCAAACAATTTCGGATCGTCAGATTATACACCTCTTAAATTAAAAGGATATTTCTTCATTGACTTCGATTTTTTTCGTCAATTCCATATCTAAAGTGGATAATGGGTCAAAGCTGAATACATACAGCCATACACAGAAACTTGCATATAGTATCAACCAGTTAATAACCTTTCTTAATCGGCAAATGTATTATCTTAATATCCCACTTTTATCATTTCAGTGACCAACAGCCAGAGAAAGTAAGACAAAACCAAAAATATTCATATATGAAAAACTATAAATCAGCTATAATTTACAGAAATTGTCTTTATTTACTCACATTTCAGGAGTCATTCCCTGCTCAACCTTCAAAACCTATAACAAACAGATAATTAATCAGCATTGCATAATAGTAACTGATCAAATAACACATTAAACCAAACAGTAAAACATACCTTTAGAACTTTGGTTAATATAAAACACACAACAGAGGAGAAGATCATATGAAGTAGAGTCAACGCCAAAGGATAAGGAAAGTTAATTTCCTTAGACGACAAAACCCACTGCAGACAACAAAATTGAAAGAAAAACAAAATCCATCAGTTACATAACAATTAACAACACATGTGCGACTTTCCGCATTTTATCCTCATTCATTTCTCAAATCAAACATAAACCTAAAACCAAACATAACACAATAATCCTTCCAAGTATCGCTCAAAAGACACGTGTTAACATTGTCGCCCTTCATTCATTTCTCAAATCAAACATAAACCTAGAACCAAACAGAACACAATAATCCTTCCAAGTATCGCTCAAAAGACACGTGTTAACATTGTCGCCCTTCATTCATTTCTCAAATCAAACATAAACCTAGAACCAAACAGAACACGATAATCCTTCCAAGTATCGCTCAAAAGACATGTGCTCACATTGTCACCCTTCATTCATTTCTCAAATCAAACATAAACCTAGAACCAAACAGAACACGATAATCCTTCCAAGTATCGCTCAAAAGACACGTGTTCACATTGTCCCCTTCATTCATTTCTCAAATCAAGCATAATTCTAAACCAAAATAGAACACATCAATACATTCAAATATCACTCAAAATCCAGTCAAAACTATATAAAATATCAAAAACGTAAATCCAAACAAGCAGCGACGCATGGTACTATAACTATGCTAATGCTATTACCACTAGCATTCTACCATCCACATTTCACACACACACACAGACACAAATATTGTACAAAAAATTGCTTAATCACTTCAATTCTCTTACACTCAACCCTAATTCTGAAAACATTTCCACTAAAGCTAAACTACAGCTAAAATCTTACAAATCCTTAATTAGTCAACTACACCTAAAAACTTCCAAATCCTTAATCCATTCATCACCATATCAAATCCAAATCAACAACACAAACCTTAAGAAAATTCAACCTAACCTCACAAAAACAAAAACAAAAACAAAAAAGTCAATCAAATATCAAATCCTAGCTTATAAATCAACACAGAACCTTTCTAGCAGTAAAATTTCAGCCGTTTTAACAGAAAACAAGAAAATCATGCAAAATGAATAAGAATGAAACAGGTGATAATAAGTAACCTTGTTGAAGAAGATTTGACCGCTGGAAAGAGCAATGTAGAGAAGAAGATAAGCGTAGGTGAGAAAACCTTCGTTCTTTGGATCCGCCATTGTTGCAGAAGAAGTAAGTTGTTATTCGTTGTTGAGTGATTTTCTGTTATTTTCAAATCTGTATCATCATTATCATCAATTTCAATTTGAATCCTCAGGAAGATGAAGATGGAAGTAAAGTACACAGATCCTGTTGCGCGGTGGATTATTATTATACTTTTTTTTGGTAAGGGTGGATTATTATTATTATTATTATTATTATACTTTTAATATACGTATAATTTTGGTTTTCATTAAATTAATTATATTATTTGGTTGAAACTAAATATGTTAAATGATATTTTTTAATAAATGCTTCTTCCTTCGTCAAAAAAATAATAATGCTTCTTCCTTATTTTATTTGTTTTTATTTAAAAAAATAATAATTAGGTATGGCTATGTTAGCAAAACAAGTTTGGGATATTGTCCAGAATTCGAACGCTAATGTCATAGTCAGTGCCGTATCTGAGAGGAGGGCGACAGCCCTAGGCCCCCAACTATTAGGGCCCCCAAAATTTTTTTAGTGGTATATATATTATACATGTCAATAATATAAAATAAATAATTATCAAACTTCTTGTTAAAATTTAAAATAATATGTCTAAATATCTTGTGAAGATTTTAAATTTAAATATATGTTACAATTATATTTACAATAATAAATTGTTTTAAGCTCAAATAATTTGAGGTTGATTGGTTGAGCTGCGTCGCGTCGGCAAGCACAACTCAGGTGCTATTATTCTATTCGTTGTGTTTCATTATTTTATCACATAATGCCGCTGCGAAAATATGCATATGGTAATGAAAAAAAAGGGAAAAAAAAAAAAAAGAAAACGAGTGTTAGAATTAATAAAATCACAAAAGGGATCGATAGATAAGTTTGTTTGCAAATGAGTAGAAGAGCCTTGTAAACGAGTGTTAGAATTAATAAATTCAATGTTTATTAGCAATTCAATTTTTTTATACTATTTAATAGTTAGGCCCAAATTTTAAGGTCGTCCATAGGCCACCAAAACCTTAGAAACGGGGCTGGTCACAGTTTATTAAACCTATGTATTTCCCACGTTCTTCTTTATTTGAAGCTCCTTGAGATATAATCCTAGCTTGTTTTGTTGTTGTGGAATTTGAATTATGTCCATTTTTTACTCTTTTTTTTGTCTGAATTAAATGTATTTGATGAAATTTTGTGTTATTTTTATTTTTGATATAATTTTGTGTTAATAAATTAGTATTATTTTATTCCATAAATTTATTTTTTTTTGGTGAATTTTGTTTGTTTACAATAGAGTTGAGGATACGACCTCTAGCATACTACCCAAATCTCTCATCAGAGTCATCACTAGACCAAACTTAGTAGCTTCTTTTTTATTAACCCTTATAAAAAAAATAAAAATTTTACAGAAAAGAAAAACAAGTTTATTTACATTGTAATGGATTAATTTTATTTACGACTCGCAAACACACATGATACTCGATTAGCAACCTCTTAATCTATTAATTGAACATATACTCGATTAACATAGCAAATTTAATCAATTAATTGTTACAAAACAACAAATGAATGATTTCTAACTATCATATATTGAGGCTGTAAAAAAAAAAAAAAAAAACTATCATATATTGAGTCGTAAGAATTTTAATATCTATCAAATAGCACATATAGGACTCAAAAATAAATAAAAACCTGTATATTGATCCCTAGTCAATCTTTATGAAAGAAATCTATATTGCGACAACTCAGAGATAAACAACCCTTAGAAATGTTAACTTGTATGAAAATATATTTGTTGAATGATATAAACCTTTCAAATTAATCTAAGTTAGCTCCTGAAATTAGTCACTGTAATAGTGTTATGTCATTCATCTAATGAAAGCTCTCTCTGTGATTATGCTCTCTTAAGGTTTCAACAAGTATTCTCATTTTTGTCTTGAGTTTGTTTCTTACAATATATATCTGCTTCATAGAGTAGTGAATGCAATATATCCGCATCGAGAGCTGTAGCCTGTATGTGAGTAAGCTGCAGCACAGAAGATCACAAAAATCTAGTGTCTGCATTCCGTATGGAGCGAAAATGCTATCCTTCAGTATGCAGTTCACATGTAATGACTTATATAACTTTTATTTTCTTCCCTGAACGGTTCAATCGCAATAGCATATAACTAAAGAACTCTTTAAAAGCGTGTCATCTTTTTCGACAAATTGTAATTCCATCTCCAATAGGCACCTATGACACCAAAAGAGAAAATATATATCAACCTGAAAGAATCTCGTTTAAAGTGTATTAGCAATTAGAAAAATTGGTATAAACTTACCATACTGATGCTTACACGCTTGTCTTCCATTAACCGTTGATTAAAATTTCTAATGCTGTTAGTTTTAGAGTCATTTACCTGCACATAGTACATTAGATGTCAAGATCGTTTAACAGGAAATAAAGGAAAACATGTAAGAATTTATTTACCAATGGATCAGCAACTTTTCCATGCCAAAGGACATTATCAATTACGATTAGACCTCCAACCCTCACCTACAACGGCAAGTTATTCAGTGAACCAATATGATAATTTCTAGGAATAAGAAAAATATTATAATTACGTAGGCATAAGAAGCACCGAACAATGTTGGCTATTTTATAATGCTCTTACCAATTGAAGTAGCAGCTCAAAATATTTCTCAGTCATCCTTTTCTCAGCATCAATGAATGCAAAGTCATAGCTGCATAATAAGAAAATGTTTAAATTCTGTTTTACTTGTTCTTTTTCTCACAATTCACATCATATAGACTGGTTTTTTAGCAAACAATAACCCTAATAAAGAGAAAATATCAAATGTAGAAGACCTCCCAACTGCTACAGCAGAATGAGGAATATCAAGGCTGTGTTGGATAAACAACTTAATTAAGCACTTATAGCATAATTGCTTATTATATAAGTGTTTATGTATAAGCCTTTTCTTTAACAAGAAGGTAAAATAAAGCCAAACTGTTTTCCTATACACTATAAGCCGTTTTCATAAGCTATCCTAGTGATCTTATGGAAATAAGGTAAGAAACTAAAAACATCTTATGGACATGTCATAAGCTATTTTCATAAGCTCTTCCAATAGATAACAAATAAATCAAATTAAACAGGCCTCAAATCACATAGTCTTAATGTTTAGAATCCATGTACCTTCCTGCTTCACCATTCATAATTAGCGATTCTAGGGAATCTGCTGCAAGTCCTAGTTTTACATCCACCTAGTGTTATTACATTAAAACTTCAGAGAATATAGTCAACAAACAGATATTTGGCACCTTTTTCAGATCAAAAGCATAAGTTTACCTTATGTGAAACACCAGCAAGCTGATAATACTTCTTGGCAACATCAAGAGATTTGGCATCTCTTTCGCATGCAACTAAACGACCTGATTCTGGCAGGACTAGTGCTATGGCTAGTGATGAGTAACCCTGGTCAAATTAACAATATAATATACCTCATAAGTAAAGGAAAATAGCTTTGTCAAAAAAAAAAGTAAAGTAAAATAGCCAAATTAAAAAATCTAGGCATGACAATGTAAACAAACCTATAAAATACATAGCATTGTCGACGAAAATAAAATAGGCTATCATTTTAAAACTTGAAAAATTCAGTAATTAGAATTTTCTCACTCTTAATAGTTCTCAAAACCTGTCATTTGAGGAGAAAGGAAAAGGCGGAGATCTGATTGACAAAGCAAATTAACCAGAAAATGGAAACTTAAAAATCCACGCCGAAGATACCACTCAACTAATGTGGAACAATAGATTATTTTATTTTTTTGGTTTATCATGAATCTGCAAAAGATTTGAGTTTCATCCAAAATTTTAGATTATAAAGACTTTGAAGAGTACACCAATGAAGAGTCATAATTATGCAGTGCTATGAAGGTTACATGAATGTTTAGATCAAAGCGATTTTTTTTTCGGATTAAAATAAATATAATTTAAATAAATAAATGAAAGCCTCAATCAGCTGATATCTCAACCAGGTGAAGATCTAAATTGGTAAAATTTACTATATAACATGAAGTAGTTATACTATTAAAAAAATGAGGGACGTACAGTATAAACGCCGACTTCAATACACCGTTCTGCTCCAAGAATCTGCACAAGCATTGTAAGTAGTTGTGCCTGATCAGGAGACACCTGTTATACAGACAATGTATTGTCAACACTACTTCATGGCCTGCAAGTGTGATTACAATGAGCAGTATGACAGACGAGATAGAAGGAAAATGAGACTTAGATTCCTATGCCTTATTACTATTAATCCTTCACTTCCTAAGCTAAATTTACAAACGTAATTTTGTCATTTTATATGATTTACATGCTACTCCCTTCGTCCCAAAATGAGCGACCTAGTTGGTCATTTACTTATTTCACACATACTAAGAAAAATGTATATATGAAAGAGAGAATAGTATTTTTCCTAAAGTAACCTTAATAAATATTGGTGTATTTACAATTACCATAAATGTAAAGTGGAAGATGTTGAATTAGGAATGATGTAAGTAGTATTAATTAGAGGGTAAAATTGGAAAAAAGTAATTCAGATTGTATTGGAAAAGGTCAGTTATTTTGGAACATTATTTTTGCAAAAAGGTCATCCATTTTGGGACAGAGGGAGTATCATGCTATTATATGATCTATCTCAAACATAATGGTAAGGTAATATGATACTATATGGTTTGTTATCCGTTATGCTTTGTACGCAATACAAGATAAATGCTTGTCATGCATATATCTTATCCTATTCATCCTTATCCAATCATATCTACCAAACAGGGCCATTACATTTTTACAAGATTGTCGAGCTTTCAAGGATCATTATCCACATATTCATAGTAACAAGAGGACTAATATTTTTAAAACCAAGTCCAATGATTCAAAACTACTAGTTTCCTGGTCAGTGTATATTTCCACATTAACTACTTGGAAGAAATTTTAAATCATGTGTAGAATCAATGAAAACAAACAAATAATGAATTTAATGCATAATTATGCTTCTCTACTGACATAAAACCAAGAGTGCAGCAGACACCCACACCCCAACTTGCACAGTGAAGACATATGTACAACCATCAAACAATTTGATTAGTGAACTGTGCAAGTAAATTTGCATAACGAAATGAATGGTGGTACCTGCATCTGGCTTCCTCGCATAGATGCCGTCTCCACTCGCAATTGCCTTAGAATCTGAAATACAACCACTTCACATCACAATAAGCACAAAAGCAACTTTACAACACCAACTAATATCACGTAACGTGTTGGCATAACAGTTAGAATTGTTATCATGAGATTAAGAAGCCATAAAATCAAGTCATGGAATCAGAATCTTGCAAATGCCATATAACATTGTCTACAAATACAATAAAAATCATAATGGGTCTGATGCTAAACAATAAATGGGGCAAAAGGGTACATTCCTCAATTCTCACCTCTGGTTCCCGAACATTTTCGAGGACATAATCATACAACCGGGGCGTAAGACTAACAACCTGCTTATTGCCATACTTTTCATCACTGGCAATAACAAACTCAGTAACAGAACACCTTCTAACAAACCCTTTCCATCTTTGATCTTTACTAGTACTTTTAACAGCCCAAGTTGCCAAATTCAAATGAAAACTTGCACATAGCTTCATAGGTTTCACTAGTGAAGTTACATGTTCATGAGGAAACATTGACCCATGATGAAACACCAAGTTGATACTACTATTTCCCATTCCCATAATAACCATTATACAATGCAACAAACTTATATTCCACGTAACTCACTTCTTTTACTTCTTCTTAAAAGCCCTTTTACCTGTTTCCCTCTAAGGCAATTTTACAAACACTTGGTGTGCAATGGACTAGGACATGCTGATTGATATAATAGTTGTAACTTAAATAAAGATTAAAAAAAGGGTATATATAAATGGTTCAAATTGTAAAGTTATAAGCTACAAAAGTGGATAAGTAACAAAAATGAGTAAGCTTCAACTGAATCTTAGCTCAGTTCAATTTTGTAGTGTTTGCTGATACTCCTAGGCTAAGTACACCTATCCAGGACTGTTTAATCAGAAAACTTAACTGAACTGCAACAGCAGTTAAGAAAGAACCAAAAAATGTTATTTTTTTAGTCTAATAGCTGTGTGGCTAAACTTTTTTAAGTAAACTTTTATTTTTTTTACTAACTAATTTTATTTAAGCTTAAATGCAGTTTTGCCCCCCCTATTTTGATTAAATCGGAATTTTACCCCCCCTATTTTAAAACGCGGACTTTTACCCCCCCTGTTTTATAATTTTTAGGATTTTGCCCCCCTAAAATTCTGCTTTCAAGTAACAACTTCAAAGCTTCGCACACAACCCAATTTGGATTAATAATTCACCAAACGGATATCGAAATGACCGTAATCGAGTTATCTTTCCACAGAATCAAACCCCACTAAATTTGGAGTTACAATGAGAGATTAATTACCGTTTTAGTGAAGGTATGTCCCCCAAAATTCTGCACAAAATCTGTTTTCGAGTCACAACTTCAAAGCTTCGCACACAACTCAATTTGGATCAATAATTCACCAAATGGATACCGAAATGACCATAATCGAGTTATATTTCCACAGGATTAAACCCCACTAAATTTGGAGTTACAAAGAGAGATTAATTACAGTTTTAGTGAATGTCTGTCCAATTACTAATTTTGCAGAAATCTACTTATGACCTTTAAATTCAACATCGTCTACCAAACACATCGTAACTCCAAATTTGACGAAATTTAAATGAAAACAAGGGTAATTTCGTTAGATTTCCGGAAATGTAAATACTATTGAAAAATGAGCTACAGGGTGAGAGACATGACAAAAATACCAGTAGTAGTTCCATACATTAATTGATTTGGACAGACCTTCACTAAAATGATAATTAATCTCTCTCTGTAACTCCAAATTTTATGGAGTTTGATTCTGTGGAAAACTAACTCGATTTCGGTCACTTAGGTACCAGTTTGGTGAATTATGGATCCAAATGGAATTCTGTGCGAAGTTTTAAAGTTGTGACTCGAAAGCAGATTTTGTGCAGAATATTTGGGGGACATACCTTCACTAAAACGGTAATTAATCTCTCTTTGTAACTCCAAATTTAGTGGGGTTTGATTCTGTGGAAATATAACTCGATTACGGTCATTTTGATATCCGTTTGGTGAATTATTGATTCAAATTGAGTTGTGTGTGAAGCTTTGAAGTTGTGACTCGAAAGCAGATTTTTTGTGCAGAATTTTGGGGGACATACCTTCACTAAAACAGTAATTAATCTCTCTTTGTAACTCCAAATTTAGTGGGGTTTGATTCTGTGGAAAGATAACTCGATTACGGTCATTTCGATATCTGTTTGGTGAATTATTGATTCAAATTAAGTTGTGTGCGAAGTTTTGAAGTTGTGACTTGAAAGCAGAAATTTAGGGGGGGCAAAATTCAAAAAATTATAAAATAGGGGGGTAAAAGTCCGCGTTTTAAAACAGGGGGGTTAAAATTCTGATTTAATCAAAATAGGGGGGGCAAAACTGCATTTAAGCCTTTTATTTAATGAGTAAAAAAACTAATTTTATTTGCGAGGGCCACATTTAAAATCAGAGTTTTTATTTGCTCTGTATGGACTAGCCCACCAAAATTGGCATCAGCGAGAATCGAACATGAGACCTTGAGAGAAGTATACTCCAAGGACTCAAGCCAACACCACTAGGCCAACCCAAGTGGGTTAATTGAACCTAAAAATTAATTATTGTTTTTTTGCAAAAGAACATTTTATACATTCTAAACATAGCAAAATATATATATATATATAGGGGGCTGCTAACTTAGACCTAGTTGGGTCTAAGTTAGCAAGGTGCACCTTTTCAGTTGGACAAAAATACCCATGTTTTTAATTTTTGAAAGAATAGAGCAACATGGGCATTTTTGTAATTTACCCAACAGTACACGCGCCCCCACCTTCTTTTCCCACCCCCCAGGACACGTGTCACGCTATTATTGGGCAAAAATCACGCGCGTGCATCACACGCGCCGACAGGCGCGCGTGGGTGAAGCATTACGAGGAGAGAGAAAGCCTTTTGAAAAGGCAGGCCACGTGTCAGCATATGATTGGCTGCGTTAATTTTTTTTCATTTAATACTTTAAACTCGATTATTTCGTCGTAAATTAATTTTTTATTTTTTATTTTTTATACCAAAATTCATAATTTTTTTTCTCTACAAATAGAGACTTGGTTCGTTTGATTTGGACACAGAAAAAAAAACCCAATTTTTCACTACCTTAATCTCATTTTTCACTACCTTACATCAACTCACTGAAACCATTCTACCAGAAAAATGGTTTCAGAGTACAAATCTCTGAAACCATTCTACAAGCTAAATGGTTTCAGAAGCAAATAACTAATAATCAACTTACTGAAACCATTCTACCAGCAAAATGGTTTCAGATTACAACTCTCTGAAACCATTGTACCAGATAAATGGTTTCAGAAGCAAACACAATTAATAAATTACTCACTGAAACCATTCTACCAGTAAAATGGTTTCAGAATACAACTATGTGAAACCATTCTACAAGCTAAATGGTTTCAGAAGCAAATAACTAATAATCAACTTACTGAAACCATTCTACCAGCAAAATGGTTTCAGATTACAACTCTCTGAAACCATTGTACCGAATAAATGGTTTCAGAAGCAAACACAATTAATAAATTACTCATTGAAACCATTCTACCAGTAAAATGGTTTCAGAATACAACTATGTGCAACCATTCTACCAGTAAAATGGTTTCAGAAGCAAACATTAGTTTTTAATTACCGTTTTATCTCATTTAATTAACTAAAAATAGTTTCAGGTCTCCAAAAATTTCATAAAATATACCAAAAGTTCCAGAATATTATCTACTATTTTCCTGGTATAATGGTTTCAGTGAGTTGGTTGAGTGGTGCGTGTTAAATTACAACACACAAGTAACGTATTTAGTAGACAAAAAATGAGATTAAGATAGTGAAAAATTGCGTTTTTTTTTCGGTGTCCAAATCAAACGAACCAAGTCTCTATTTGTAGACAAAAAAAAATTATGAATTTTGGTATAAAAATAAAAAAATAAAAAATTAATTTACAACGAAATAATTGAGTTCAAAGTATTAAATGAACAAAAATCACGCCCAGCCAACCATTGTGTGACACGTGTCCTACTTTTAAAAAGCAAATTTTTCTCTCTCCAGGTTGTAATCCAGTGTGGCGCAGACGCTGGAATCTGATGGATCTGGATGATCTGGGCTGTCTGATTGATCAGACAGTCTTGATGAGATCAGATCTTGGCTATCTGATGGAAATCAACGGTCTGTAACCATGGTCCTTCGGTACGCGCGCGACACTGGATCCGCGTCTATTAATGGTTTCAGAAGGTGGGGCGCGTGTAATGTTGGTGTAAAATTACAGAAATGCCCCTGTTGCTCTATTCTTTCAAATATTAAAAGAATGAGTATTTTGGTCCAATTGAAAAGGTGCACCTTGCTAACTTAGACCTAACTAGGGTCTATGTTAGAAAACCCCATATATATATATATATATATCGGCTTTTTCTAACATGAACAAGTGAATCATGTGGTGCATGGTGCATAAGTCTTGAATAACATTATAACGAATATGAATTTTACAAAATCGATCGTTGGATTGAAAGATTATATCATACAGATCATCCATATAAATTTTTAGAAAAATTGAAAATCATTTGATATGTTATTGAGACCCATCAAAATTAACGGTGTTTAATAAAAACTCATAAACCGTTAATTTTGAAGTTTCTCAATAACATATCAAATGATTTTCAATTTTTCTAAAAATTTATATGGATGATCTCTATGATATAATCTTTCAATCCAACGACCGATTTTGTAAAATTCGTAATCGTTATAATGTTATTCGAAACTTGTACACCGTACACCATATAAACCACTTGTTCATGTTAGATTTGGCCATCTATATCTATCTATACTATATATAAAGAGGATACATGAGTTTTGGTGTGAATTTTTCATAATACCAACAATACCCTTAATTTTTTTAGTAGCAATAATAATCTTGTTAACAAACTCACCATAATATAAGACACATTTTTTTTACCAGCAAAAATATTTTATTAACAAACTCACCATAACATAAGACATAACTTTTTTTTGGACACAAGTTAGATACAGGCAGGCGCGGAACCCACCTGCCTGGCCCGCTAGTATCTATACTTCTATACTATATATAAAGAGGATACATAAGTTTTGGTGTGGACTTTTTATAATGTAAGTTTAAGAGTGCGACCTAAGAGGGTGGGTGAATTAGGTTTTATGATTTTTTTTTGTTATTTTAGAGATGTTGTGGATTCCTTTATTTTTCTTTGAAAGTTATGATGAAGGTAAGAACAACATGCAGAAAAATAAAGAGAGAAGGGAAGAGAAGAAAGACACAAAATTTTATATTGGTTCCCCTCCTAACCTAAGGGTACGTCCAGTACCTTCACACCCCGTGAAAGATTTCACTATGTTAGAATCTTTAGAATCTTTGTTACAAGCAATCTTACCCCAAGACCCCCTAACAGTCTTTCTAACATACAACACAAGATAGCACCCACTATCTTAAACAATAAGAATCTTCACCAAACCCTATGATGAAATTCTCTCATACAACACAAAGAGAAATCACCCCACTTTCTCTCAAACACACTAGTTTCCACAAATAATGAGAGAGAGATTTTCGTTTCAACCAATTTTGCGTGCAACTATGATGATCACTAATAACCCTTCCTCTAATGAATGTTGACTCTGAAACTACCGTAGAGAGGCGGGAATAGCTACCATCTCTCGAGCTATTTTCCAATATATAATGAACTTTGTTTGTAATAACTTTTAAGCAAAATTGTACCAGTAGTTTTTTATCTTCTATTTGTTTTTTCATATGGATCCTTTATCTTCATATATCTTATTGAGTTTGTGATTTGAAGTTGCTTTGGTAAATATTTGAGCAACCCCGGTCCGCTGATTCTTATTATTTCAGATGGTAAAAGCTGCTTCAAGTTCAAGTAAAGCGGGCAAACATGTGGTGAGACAATCAAGATGTGTTTATACCTTTTATATTTGACACTTTTAGTTTTCTCACACTAGAGATCT